>NC_141556.1:25393736-27921236 GCF_036417535.1 Chlamydotis macqueenii
AGGTTTGAACTACATGTATCTTGAGTGCTAATGGATGCAACCAACATCCTGCTAAAGGAATTTGCACCACATTCCCAACCTCCTGTGAACATGAGACTCATGTAACTTTGTGTGCATGATTTGTCACACATATTTTATCAGGTTTGCTAAGGATGCAAGTAACACAGGATAGGGTTCTTCTGATAAAATATTAACAGCTGAAACACAGACACTATATCTTTATAGCTAAGCCATTCAGACAACTAAAACATATTAAAAACAGATCAGCTGAACTGTGCCTTAAACTTTTCCCAGCTGATTATAAAGGCATCCAAAGGAACAAGCTCAGGTGTAGAGGGAAACAGAAGTCAGGTAAGATGGATCCCATCCACAGAGTACAGACTGAGAAAACTGCTCAGGTCACAGACAGCTTTCCCTTCCATCCCACCACAATATTTTCATTTTTGCATAGAATGGTGACCGAGACAAATATTTGGTACAGAGGGTCAACATAAGCCATCAGCTACCAGAGCATCCTTTAGAAATGCATATGATAGCTCTTCAGGTATCATGTCAGCTCTCTGGCAACTCTTCATCAAATGAATTTCTTTTCTACAAAGCACAGAGGGAATCCACACTAATGTCCTCTTTCCTACTGTCAAAAGAGTAGGCAGCAGAAGATACTCTTAATATTTTTTCTACACTAAACCAAATATAAAACTTAACAGGCCACAATATACAGCATTTTCTTTCACAGTCTGTAGCAGAAGGAGTCAAAGAACACATGAGCTTCAAATGGGCTTTGGAAACAGTTAACAGTGGGCAATACGCCACAATAATGAAAAACAGAGCTTTGAGGCTAAACTGAAAACTACTACTTTCAATACCTTGCTTTCAAAGGGAATACAAAATGCATTCTGAAGAGATGATACTCTTTCACATTTCTTTTTCAGTGGATTTACATATTTTTCTGGGCTTCATTCTAAAGCTGATGATTATTAATTTAATTTATTGTAAACGAGAAAATAAATAATCAAATTCCTATTCAGTGTGATATACCTTTAATCAATGATTCAGATTTCCATCTGCTTTTTGCTGAAAGCAGCCACAAAACACAGAATTACTGAAGCAGAACAGAACAACTACAATGCTCTATTTTCTTTTTCTGAAACGCTGTTCTTTCTAGGAGATGTCTCTGTCTTTCCTAATGAATCTTTCAGGCAGTGTCTGGTCTATAATGTCTCACCTTAATTTGGCCTGTCAGGCATTCAAACTCTGTTGAACCTACAGAACAGAACATGGAATAAAGACTTTCTTTCCCAACCTAAGCCTTGGTGGAAGGAATAATTAAAGAAGGTATGGGTGATGTATTGACTCTGCTTTTCTGGGTTTGAGCCCAGAAGAGGTCTCTGAAAATGTTCCCTGGCTAAGGACATCGCAATTTCACCTATCTGGACCAAACAACAAAGTTGTATAACAAAGTCTAGTGCTATTTTGGCTTTCCATAGTTTTTGCCAGCAGAATCTTCCCACACAGAAGGACCAAGTTGACATTTTTAGATTTATATGGTTATTTTTGAAGTCTTATCTAGGATTAAAATATGATACACAATAATTTTTATCCTTAAAATAAACATTTTTAGCGGCTAGACCAAACATAGTCTCAATAATTGAGGCTGTTTGATCTTTTACTTATTACAAATAAAGAAGCCTTGAGCCTTCCTTCACTGGATTAAAGCATCAGTAAGGCAGAGTGGAGTGTGTGTAGGTAAAATCTGTAACACGGTGTTACAACAGGAAAAAAGGCAGCCTAACAAACACCTACTTAATGATGCAGAAGTGTGTATACAACCTCAGTACAAATTCTGTTTTCAGAAACAACCAGATAGATTCTGCTTCTTATAAATTAACAAACATCTTGACAAGCTATGTTCAGCTCTCCTGGTACCTATGTGTTAATACATGTTTCCGAGATGAGGAATGTAGCATCATTAAAACTGGAAAAAAACATCATTTCAGCATTTGCATGTGATCATAGCTCTTCTTTTTGCAGCTGCTTTTTTACTGTTTCATTTCTGTCCTATTTCTGTTCTGTTGTTTCAAAAGAACAGAGCTTTACATATTCTGGCTTTGTTCAGCATGCTAGAGCTTAATATAAGTTTAACATATGTGACACAGCTGATATTAATAGACATAAATGTCTCCTAAAGTAGTTTTCCATATTTATTTTCGAACAGATGTTTTACCCCTTTTTGTCTCCTTGGACACTGGCCATTCCATAGGACTCTGAGATACAATAGGAGCTGTGAGGCTAAAACACATTTTGTTCAGCAAATGTATTTTCCTTTCAGTTGGAATTATCATCAATATCAGAGGAAAGATTTTATCCGAACAAGAAAAATAATAATAATTTACTTTCATTGTTCACAGTTGACCAGAAATGCAAAAAAAAAAAAAAAAAACCCTGTTAAATGCTTCCTATGACTATGCTGTAATAAAATAAATTATATTTACTTTAATAAAATATAAATTATATTACTTTACCTCTTGTGACAATATATAGCTTCTCATAGTGGTACACAGCAATTATCTTCAGATAGAAAAACGCATTTCAAACAAAATGCTTTTGTCTATCTTCTCAATTTGGTGTCATGAACCCAATACAGAAAAAAAAAATTCTGGAAAATTTATTGATTATTGATTAAGTTGAATTTCTGGAAAAGGATTAGAGCAGCAATATATGGTTTGAGATCACTTTGCTAGCAAGTAAAATACATTGTCTGAAAATGTCTTTGTTTTCTAATGCATCACAATTCATTAACTTAAACTAGGTAGACATAATAGCTTGCTTCGAACAAAGGATTAAAGTAGTTGCTTGCTTTGTTTTTATACTTTTATGCAGATCATAACACCACAGTTCTGTTAACCTCCAATAACCTCATAATTCTTCAGTAATCATAAATGAAGCCTTTATTCTTGAGTCCAGCCTCATTTTGAGTTAAAATCTTTATCATGAATTTGTCTTCAGTTCAGTGACTTCCTTTTTCAAATTCTGCCTTCCTTTCCCTAATGTCTGTACGTACAATTGCATAGCTCTGTAACAGAATGTTTACTGGATCAAAAACAAGGGAAAAGTCTCATTGTTCTAATGATGGCATACATCCCAAGCCGTATTAGCTACAAATAATTGCTTCCTAAATTGCTCAGTTGGCAAGGAACACTCTGTTTTAAAACCCTCTTGACCTTTATTTTTACAGAAAAAAGGATTTGTGAATAAGATTTCTGGCAATAAGAAGTCTCTAAATTATTCTTCTTTCTTGTTTCACTACTTTAAAACTGAATGGAAAGAGAAAAAGTTCTTAAGCTCAGATATGTGAAATATAGATAGAGCAAATCGTTCTATTTTCTTTCCAGTTTAGGCTAAACTAAATTCAACACAGGACAGCTTTTTACAAAAAGAGTCTGAGTTGTGAGAATCACAGACACGCAAAGCAGGAAAGAAACCCATGAGTAAAGAAACCCATGAGGTCATCTAGTTCATCATCCCATACTGAGGCAAGATGAAGTTTACCAGCAGTTTTACTGATTTCATTTAAAGTCTTCCAGTGAAGGGCATTCTTCACCAGAGCTAAAAAAGGCTGGAAGAAGCCACATAATCTGTCACTCAAGAAATGCTAAGAAACAGCAATGGGTGAAAGAAATGAGCAATAATGTTCTTTGTCAAATATCTGTTTTCCATTTATTATTTCTTCTTTATAGGACCTTCCTTTGTTTCATAGACAGATCTATGACTGTTATTAGAAAGGAATTAATTCACAGGGCAAAAAGCAATTCTCTACAGATCTGCAACCATAAAGTTAATTAAAACCAGTGCAATAGAGAAGAGACACTGGCATGAATGAGTTTTCCTTCAATCACAAGAAAGATTCAGAAAAAAGTGAATGTAGAATTTTAAACCAAAAAGGATATTTAACCAAAAGACCTGATAACTGAATACTCCAGATTATTTATGGTCATTTCAATTAAAAGTGTTTAAAAAATATTAATTCCTATAAGATATTGATTACTAATCCCGGTTACTTTTATATTAATACGAATAAGCATCAAATTCTTCTGAGTGTAGTTTTTGATTAAATGCAATATGAAGGAGTATACGGTACCCTTTGGACCTTAATGAGCTCTCTCTTCAAAATGTCAGAGTAGTGGTGGGGAATAAAGATGAGATATTTGAATGTGATGGAAATAAACTGTGGTTTACAAAACTGTAAATAAGAACGTTAAAGAAATAAAATGTATAAGAATAAAAAAAACAATATTAATGAATGTGGTCCCTCTTCTCTGCTGAACTAACCTGTATGAGAGTACTGGGATATATTTTGTCCCATATTTAGCTTCACATTAAGGTAAATCTGGCACAGGTTCTAGCTTGGCGAGTGCAGAGTTGCAGTCTGGCTTGGCAGATGATGCTCCTGCCTTACAGTGCCAAAGGTCCAGAGGTTGAAACCTAGCTGCGGTCATGTGTAGGATATATACACAGCAAGTTCAATCCCCAACTAGAACTAAGGTCCCTGCTAATCGGCTATATTCACTTTACATCTGATTGCCAGCTGGCAGGCACAAAGTATTATTTGTGGTATTTAGCAAAGTGGAAGTGCTACAGTTAACTCAGACCTTCAAAGACAGGCGAAATTCTGCTAAACGCAGTGGAAGTACTCTCTGTTTTGCTCCGTGGGACACACACACAAAGTTGGTGAGAAAAGCTGTATTTACAGGAATTACAGAAAAACTAAGATATTACAGGATGGATTCTGATTTGAAAAGTGACCAATGCCCTTCACTGAATGCTGGAATGATCCATGGAGCTGAGGTATTCTCAACAGCCTCGGCAATCAACTAAGATTCATGGACTCCAGACTCGTGGACAATTTAGGTTGGAACAGACTTTAGGAGGCTCAAAGCAGGCAGAGGTGTGATAATTCACTTTTGGAGGGTTCCTAAGTAATTTTAATTCCAGATACTGCAGTCTAGCAAACCTGATTAATTTTATTTTGAAATAGTCTATGAGCATTTATACAAGAAGTGACTACACCGCTGCTGAGGAGTCAGTACCAAACAGCTGACCAGCAGCAACGGAAAGTGATACAGAAGAGAGCTGGTGCATCCCACAGTTTGATTAGCGCATCTTTAGTCAAAGGTGTCCCAGTGAAAGGTTTGAGCCTCTTCTGGACTGAACAAGCTGCAGAACCTTCTCAGTAATCCAGTTTTGTCTGATTTTCCTTCTTGGAGCCTCTATCTGTAATCAATATCATAGAATCATAGAATATCAGGTTGGAAGGGACCTCAAGGATCATCTGGGCCAACCTTTCTTGGCAAAAGCACTATCTAGACAAGATGGGCCAGCACCCTGTCCAGTTGAATCTTAAAAGTGTCCAATGTTGAGGAATCCACCACTTCCTTGAGGAGATTATTCCAATGACTGATTGTTCTCATTGTGAAAATTTTCCTCTTCTGTCCAGTCAGAATGATCCCAGGAGTAACTTGTGCCCATCACCCTTTATCTCTTCCATGTGACTCCTTGTAAAAAGGGAGTCTCCATCTTCTTTGTAGCCACTCTCTAAATACTAGAATATGGTGATAAGGTCTCCCCTAAGACTTCTTTTCCCAAGGCTGAACAAACCCAGTTCTCTCAGCCCTTCCTTATATGGCAGGTTTCCCAGTCCTTTGATCACCTTTGTGGCCCTTCTCTGGACCCTCTCCAGCCTGTCCACATCTTTTTGTGTAACGAGGACCAAAACTGAACACCACAGTATTCCAGGTGTGGCCTGACAAGTGCTGAATAGAGTGGGATAATGACTTCTTTATCTTGGCTGGTGATGCCCTTGGTGACGCAACCCAGCATCCTATTGGCTTGCTTTGATGCAACAGCACACTGTTCACTCATATTGAGCTTGTTGTTCACCAGGACCCCCAAGTCCCTTTCCACAGAGCTCTTCCTCAGCCAGGTAGATCCCAGCCCGTGCTGCACTCCTGGATTATGTTTTCCCAGGCGCAAGACCTCACACTTGTCCTTGCTGAACTTCATAAGGTTCTTGTCAGCCCACTCCTCCAGAACTTCCTGCAGGGTCACTCTCCTTTCCGAAGTGTCCACTTCCCCACTCAGCTTGGTATTATCAGCAAACTTCACCAGAGTACACTTGATTCCAACATCCAGATGACTTATGAAGATATTAAACAGTGTTGGGCCCTGTATCGATACCTGGGGGACCCCATTTGTGACAACTTGCCAGTTTAAACCCTTTGGGTTCGACTGGTCAGTTCCCCACCCACCGCACAGACTACTTGTCCAGACTGTAACACATCAGTTTATCTAGGAGGATGTTGTGGGAAACCATATCAAAAACCTTGGAGAAATACAGGTAGACAATGTCCACTGCTCGCCCCACACCAACCGAGCAGGTTACTTTGTCGTAGAAGGCAGTCAGGTTTGTCAAGCATGATTTACCCTTGGTAAATCCATGCTGGATTTCAGCAATCACATGCTTCATTAGGCTTGTGATAGCCCTCAAGAGGATTTGTTCCATAACTTATCCAGGGACTGAAGAAAGTTCTAACTGACAGTCTAGTCCAAAAGATAACTACAAATTTTAACATCTGCTTGATACTGCAAATATTTTGTCTTGCACAAAATCCCAAATGCATGGAAAGTTCCTTTACCAGCAAATTAGATTTGCGTGATATTTAAGGTAATAGAGAACCATCTCTTTGTACATCAATGCATCATTCAGCTATATAAGACATAATATACTGATAACTATACTGATTTGGGACTGTGGAGAACTTAATTGCATAAACCAATAATAGAAAGCTTCTCTGATAACTGACTAGTCACTTACATATTTTGATCTAGGATGACCACTGGAATATGATTCAAAAGGAACCATTACGGCAATCAGCAGGAGTTACTAGAATTATTTAAGGTGTTGTCACACTTCTAATGAAGGGCAACAGCCATTCGGGAGGAGGACACAGCAGTACTCATCATGCATTCAGGCAATCAGAACCTCACCTCACCAATGAAACAATAGGTAAACTACACGCCAGGATGCCAAGTCTTCTCTCCCATCAGATAAAAGCGCTTTATGAGGAAAAAAATCTCTCTATTTTGATATGTATATAAAGAAGAACCTAGAGCAGATTTGGAACAACTGGAGAAGCTCATTCAGAATGAGGAAGATAAGAAACCACTGGGTCGGAGGCAGAAGACAAAGCAGCTGGGAGCCCTTATTCATTTTATTTCAGAGTAAGGCTACAGAAGCAGAAGGTAGTTTTGGGTTGAAGGTTCATTCTATGAAAAAAACTACCAACTTACTCAACTTCCAATGTGCTGAACCAGCCTTCAATAAAAGTCTGTTTGGACATAGCCAAAGTAGGGGTAGAAAAACTGAAAGCCTGAACAGACAATGAATCAGTATTTCTGAACTTGATTATTGCATGCATCAACTAAGTTCCAAAGGAATTACTCATGTTTTATTGTAGAACTTGCAAAGGTGATAATAGAAGTCTTTTATGCCTTCCATTGAACCCCTAATTTGCTTTAGTCCATGTTTGTTTTAATAGAATATTTAGTTATATGCAATAATTCAAATGTGAAATTTGGTGCAGTATTTCTGAAAATCCAAGTACCAAAAAATATCTATCAAATAAAAATAAATGATCCTGTCTCAGACCTAGGGTCTGAATCAAAGCAGCAAGTATCTGTTAAGTTTCTTCTTACTCCTAAAGACAGCCACGTGTATAAAAAAAAAGTTATTCAACTTGTTTCTTTCCTTTTTTCTGGTGTGCTCATTTCAAATGGGAATTCTGAGGTTAATTATATCATTAAGGAAAGTATCTCAGTCTTTCAGACAGTGAATGAATGGTTCAGTCCTTCACGATTTTTTCTAATTTAAGGTCAGGTGTGTTATGATGCCCTCAGTCCCATTTTGGAAGTTGACTTGAACGCCTGAACTGCTTATGTAACGTGTTAAAAGTTCGTCATACTCAAGCATTAGATTCAAAGTCTAACAAATACAGCCTACCTACTCTTCAGTGTAACACTCATACCCAAGCTAGCAACAAACAAAAGTTTGAGGCAGAAGTATATCAGTTCCCAGAGGTTTGCATTTAAAAGACTGCTGTTAAGAAAATAGGATATTATATGTCATAAAATCATCACATAATCAGAGCAATAACAATGAGTTACAGTTTTGGCTCTGATCCACCAAAGTTTCCAGATGCTTTGCAAAATGCACAAGCCCACGGTCTGTACTCAGCTACAACAGCTTCAGTTACTTCGGTGGGGTTATGCCGGACTGGCACAGCAACAGCTGAATGCAAGCTCAGTCCTCATTTGCAACAATAAATTATAAAAAATATAAAACAGTTTAAGAGGAAAAAAAAGCAAGTTTATTACTGATTACAGTAAAGTGCTTCGTAATGTCAACATAAAGTATGAAATATATCTGAAAAGAAATGTGTGAACTGAACTAAAATAAAGACAATAAATTGTGCACAACCCTTCCTGTGTTGCCATCCTCCTAACACTTTCCCTGCTGTGACATGCAAGCATTTTATGCAGACTAGTGTCAGCTTCTCTGATGGAAGTTCCAAGGCCACACGTTTCACAATCTGAATTTGCCTTCACGTTGTTAGCAATATGTCCTAGTCACCACACAATTGCAAAAGACTTCTGGATGCTTATTATTTGGTTTGAAAATGCATCCCAGTCATGTGCCTAAATCTCCTTGAAATATGTGGCCAAAGCTGAGCACAGAATTGAAATCAGTACATGCAAAAGTGTATATTTCAAACGGACTGAGGAGGGTTGGAGGTCTGTGAGCCAAGCACCCTCTCATCCCTCAGCACAAACTCTTTCCAAACAAAAATATTGGGGCATTTTATCCTGCCTACTGCAAGTTAAGAACTGTTAACAGTGATACATAATGCAAGTTTCTCCCACTGTGATCTACAATGCTTTGCTTGTTGTTTAGCTGATGTCTTCAATATGGACGCCTCTTACATTTTCCTCTTAAAGGTTTCTTGGTGGATAGTATTGCCTTGTAACACCAGCTGTTCTCTGCATGTGTGAAAAAGCAATACTGGGAATTGCCCATTTCTAAACACTTACAGTGCATTTTCTCTATCTTTATCAGGAAAGAGTGGGCCTGGGACAGAATGTTGAGTTTTAGCATTCTGCCAAAAAAAAGGGTGGAGAAGCCCTCCCTAGGCTCAGGTGCAAGGAAGCAGAACATTTCCCTCTGTTTAAGTATTTTCTGCATCACCCTGCAAACGGGACAAACAATGTATCTGCCCAGCCAAGGATTCACAGGCCATGTCCTTACATCCTGGCCCTCAAAGTCCTTGGTACACAGTTCACCAACAACCCCTGAAGTGCTCAGTCCTCAGGGGTCTGTACTGGGATCAGTACTGTTTAACATCTTTATCAATGACATGGACAATGGGATCGAGTGCACCCTCAGCAAGTTTGCAGATGACACTAAGCTGAGTGGTGTGGCTGACAAGCCTGAGGAACAGGATGCCACCCAGAGGGACCTGGATAAGCTCGAGAAGTTGGCCCATGCAAACCTCATGAGGTTCAATAAGACCAAGTGCAAGGTCCTGCACTTGGGTCAGGGCAACTCCAGGTATCAATACGGGCTGGGGGATGAAGCTTTCATGAGACCCCACCTGGAGTACTGTGTCCAGTTCTGGAGCACCCAACACAAGAAGGACATGGACCTGTTGGAGAGGGTTCAGAGGAGGGCCACAAAGATGATAAAAGGGCTCTCTTATGTCCTCTCTTATGAGGACAGGCTGAGAGAGTTGGGGCTGTTCAGCCTGGAGAAGAGGAGGCTCCGGGGAGACCTGATAGAGGTCTTCTAGTACCTCAAGGGGGCCTACAAGAAAGATGGGGAGAGGCTGTTCAGTAAGGCCTGTTGCAATAGGACAAGGAATAATGGTTTTAAAATAGAGGGGGTAGATTTAGATTAGATATTAGGAAAAAATTTTTTACAATGCGAGTTGTAGAACACTGGAACAGGTTGCCCAGAGAGGTGATAGATGCCCCATCCCTGGAAACATTAAAGGACAGGTTGGATGGGGCTCTGAGCAACCCAATCTAGTTGAAGGTGTCCCTGCTTCTTGGAAGGGAAGTTGGACTGGATGACCTTTTAAGGTTCCTTCCAACCCAAACCATTCTATGATTATATGATTCTATGATTTGGTGCAATATTTAAGAGTGCAATAACCCTATTTGCAACCAGGGCACAAGAACACCAGTGCAGGTGGTTCCTCTATTCTAGGCTTCACCACCTGACCTAGATGACCTTACAGTCTTACAGTCTTTTGTACTCATCTTCCAGTTCCACTTGGGACACATTCAATTTATTTGCAAGTTGGAAAGTTTTCCTGACACCTACTTCCCTCTTATAACTGAGGAACTGGAAGGTTTGCGAGACAGAAACCTGTGTGTGAACTTCCCCAGTGACTAAGCTGATGAATGTTGTAATTGCTTCCTAAGGGGTAGTGGATGACTGGGAGCATGAGCTCATTCAGAACAAATTGCAACCTCATTCCCTCAACCTATATGCATCCTCCTAACAAGATACAGTAGAATTCTCAAAGGAAACACGAAAAGTGAGAAAGTTGAAATGAAAAAGGAGGAAGAAAGAGAGAAGAAAACTTAAGTTATATAAAGCTTCAGGCAGGAGAAAAGATGTACCCTATATATATATATATATATGTGTGTGTGTGTACATAGTACTGTTAAGTATTATATATACAAGTACATAATACATACATACATAAGTACGTATTATGTACTTATGTAATATATAAGTACTTAATACTGTTAATAATTCTATTTTTTAGTATTGTTCTAAACACAAGCTTTAATTTCTCCAGCCCTCTGTAGCAGTCAAAAAATTACAGTAGAAGAGTGAATGCACAAATGAATGGGGAGCAGCAGAGGCAGAGGTTATCACAGACAAGAAGCTTTGAATACCAGAAATAAAATACTGAAATACTAGTGTAAGTGCACCTGCCAGGGACTGAGATCTACTGCTGTAGCTATTGTTCTTGCGCGGCTATTCTGTTCAGTGAACTTGCTGCTTTTGAAGACAACTGTAGGACTTTCCTTTGGTCACTCTAACGCATCCAGAGTATTTTGATCTCAGGGTTACTGAAACACAGATAAATTCCTCAGTCATATGTTCCTGCCATTTGTTTAGTGGAGTACAGTATGCATACTGTATACCACTATCTCATACATCCACAGGCAGGAACTCTGCACATGACTGACCCTGCCTATAGCGTTCATTTAGATTTCAAGATTTCAGCCACAAGATTAGAATTTTAGCTGTAAAAGACCCCTCCTCTAAACTGCTCCTTTAAAGAATGGAAAAGTCATGTCCTAAGATTTTAATGTGAAGATTAAAAGCCAGTCCTGCATCATGTATCTGCACTTTTTTTATGTTTTTCTAAGATCAACTACAAATACAGAATTCTGGCTGCATATGTGTTCTCAAATTCTATGTGAGATTTCCAGATCCTCATGAAGACCTCAGTTTAGCCTCTATTCTCATTGCTCAATCAGCTAGAGGATTCCAGGTGTTGATTACTCCTACATGAGTTGTCAACTCATGCAGTGCAAAGAATAGAAAAGTTTGGTGGAGGGAAAACTTAAAGTATTGAATTGCAAACAAAAAAGAACAGAAATAGGAGTGGTTTATTTGGTAACAAAAATGAGTATCTTGCAGATTTCTGACAAACTAAAGCTCTGCGTTGACCAATGAACTTAGGAAAATAAGAACATAAAATCCTATTAACTAAAATGCATAATGCACACTGTGTAATACTTTAAAGCACTTTACTAATAAAAATAAAAAATGCTTCAATTATCACTTGATCAGTTAAAGCTTTCATTGAATATACTTTTTTTTTTGTCTTGAGTAAAACAGCTGCAGAATACTTGAAAGCATTTAATATTGCTGGTAAAATATTTTTAGGAAGAAATTTTAAAAGTACATGCAAGGTAACTATAGCTAGTTGAATATTTTGTTACTCTATTCATAAATGAGTGGAAAAGATATTCACAACCTGAGGTCTGAGTAGTTGCGCAAGTATGATGCTTACAAGATAAAAGCTCAGTCACTCCAGCACAAAACATAACAAATTCAAATTTCTCTCTGTCCTTTGATTACTTCTACTTTCCAAGACTTTGGCCTGGTGGGAACTGAGGACACATACTGTAAATCCTCTATAGGTACTTTCTGAAATTACATCTCTTTGACATGTTTTCCTCCAAAACATTTGCTCAAATTTTACTACTTTACCAGCCAACAAAGACTAGCATTTTTTTTCATTGTGAAAGGGCCACCAATGGTGAACCTATCAGACATTTTCCACAAACATTTGCCCAAACAAAATGACCAAATGTTACTGATGAACATACAGACAGAAAGACAAAAAGAAAGAAGGAATAAGAGGATATGTTCTTTCTTTGTTAGAACATAATAATCTGCTAGAATAATCAGAACTATCAGTTTATAAAGACTTCAGGAATTCCCAGTGTAAAACTAGTTCAGAAGAGAGGATTTGGGCCCCATATACGTATAAGCAATTCCTTGACATTTATCAATGGCTCCGAGTAATTCAGAGAAGCAGATTCATTGATTACAATGTAATAATTCACATAAAATTCAAATACAACATTTATTTTTTTCCTATCTAAAGAATAAGGTCATTTTTCATAAAAATCAAAGCATGGCATCAAGAAAAAGAGCAAAAAGAATTAGAAGACAAGAGTCATGAGCATTGATAGGCACTACAAATATATTTCTGTTTTAGGAATAAATAAGTACTGACTGTCCTGTTTTAGCACTGGACAAATGTGAATATGGATATAATTATACACATCCCAGACTTAATAAATTCTGCTTAAAACTTTGGGTCTGCAAAGATGGAGACATATGGTATTATTCAGAACAAGTTATCCCACTGACTTCAGTGGAAATGTCCACAGTGTGCGAGGTTAAGTGTGCATATCTCTTTGCAGAAAAATGCACTAGATCTTCATGTTTTCCCTCTGAAACTTCATCAAGCCATGGGGATTAGAGCTCTCCTCAAGTATTTTCTGTGTTTTTTTCGCTGTCACCGTATTGTTGTTCAGTTCCTGCATCCTATTAGCATTCCCTTTTCCCTAGAATTTACTTGGCAGCTCTTAGAGATTTTTGGTAACATCATAATCAATTTCCATCACATCCACCCTCTCTCACAATAAAATTCTGAAGTGTCAAATGTCTATCAAAAAAATAAAACAGCAACAACCACGAAAGAAAATTGTGCAACCTTTCTGTCAAGAATTGCATCTCTTGACAATGCTATTATGGCAAACTACATAAAAAGAAGATACATACTCAAGTAATTTTTTTCCATTATCTTTTTTTTTTTTTTATTTGTAGCTTAACACCATAAAAAACACTAGGCTGTCAGACCAGGAAAGCTATTGCACAATGGAGACAGATATCAGAAGGAGTACCAGTAGCGTTTTTGAGTTGTGACAACATACTTCATAAAATAAATTAATATAGCAACAAGAGGTCATGGGATTTATCTTAAGCTATCAGGTAACCCACCAAAAACATTCAGGGTTTGGTACAGGTACTGAAACACAGGTATCTAGAGCCACTTGGGTGCATTAAGGTGTAAAAATTATATTCAGCATACTAAGCACTTACACAGCACTGGCAAATATGCACAGTCCCAGTATGTCTGGGATCAGCAGCTTGGGGTGAGATGTGATACCGAGTTTCTGATGTGACAAGAAGTGCACATTGAGGCAATTGATCCCTATTCCCTTTCTCTTTGTATTCTTTTTACATGAGAGCTCCTAGTAGGTTCCCTGATATTTTTCTGAAGTAATTTAATTGCTAAAGAATCAATAGTTGGGAACTTTCCTGCTGAAGCATTTCCTTTCCTTGGAGGAACTCAGGCTGAGAGGTCTGGGTGAATGGAAACAGTCCTAAAGCCTTCTCCCAGCAGAGCATGGTATGGCCAGGAAAGGGCTTGTGTCTTTGTATCCCATTGAGGTCAACAAACAGAGAGCTGACTACGGCATAGGAGGCATAGGGCCCACCTTGACATACCAGAATAGCCACTTCTTTAAAATTTTAACCTCTTTTGAGGTTCTTCTAAGATTTTTTTTTTCCCTCCTGTTGTACTTGCCATCTATGCTGAAAACATAGTCACATGGGGAATGTCTGGAGGAAGAAGAAAATTATGATACAAAAATTAATAGAAAAGAAATCCCTAAAACATAGGAGTGATCATTCCATAGGAAAACACAGGCATCATTTGTATTCCAACCTATCATTGGTAAGAACTGAGGGATGTTGCAACTGTCTCCAAGCACTTTATAAATCAAGGCATCCTGCAGGACGTAGGAAGGGTAGGCATAAATAAAACAGGTAATTCTAATGAAAAATTCTAATGAATTCTCACACCTCAAACAGCGATACACTGAAGGGTGTTATTTGTTTTGAGAAATTCTCAAAGTAAAAATGCTAGCCAGAACGCTGGCCACAGGTTTAGTGAATTACACAGATTCACAGACCCTTTAAATCAAATGACATAGACAAGACAACATATCTTCAGCAGGCACTTCATGTGTAAGTGAAGAAGGCTCTATTCTGCAGTCTCTTTGAAAAGAAATTTTCCTCTTTTTCGAAGGGCTAGACAGAGGGAGAATGCTCATTTAGAGGCAAAGGAACAACAGAATGACAGGGTGAGACATCAGCCCACCCGTACCACATATTACGCAAATTCTTTACTGAAGCCCAGAGGACTTCTGTGTAAGGTGGCTCATTGTCATGGCTGTTTCACTTTTCATGCCATGCTCAGATGCTAAGCCACTCACAACTGGTCCTTCTTAAATAAACTCCAGAAGCCTTTGATCTGTTTTCTACAAGGCTTCCCAGCAGATACTGGCATCTACTTTATTTTTCAGACAACACTGATGGAATGAGATTTATGAATAACTTCTGCCCTCTGAAGCAGTCTGGTTGCAAGCAGCTGAGCACATGCCACTCAATTGAAGACTCAAGATAAGCAATAGAAGTTTTTTTCCTTCTTAAAACTTTTGGTAAAATGTATTTTTCAAGGTGAGAACCACTGCCAGTGTAGTCAACACATGAAGGTTAACAGTTTCAGATTGAAGATCTCAGCTGTGGCTCACACTAATGTTGAATACTCTTAACCAGATTAAGGTACAAGGCAGCTTCAGTGTGACACTTACAGTGGAATTTTAAAATAGATGCATTTTACTACAAAGCACAGGCATCAGCTTCAGAGCAGCAAGTATCTGAGTTCTAGTATCAGCCATGAAAAAAAAAATTATTAAAAACACCAAATAAATTAAAAGTCTCAAGTTCCAAAATGAATTGCCCTAGCACTGAATACTGTTCTATTTTTTTTTTCCTTGCTAGTATGCTGCTGTCTCTCTCACACAGAGTTGTGCATGTAAATGAAAGGAGTCCGAGATACACAGAGACTCCAGCTGGAAAATATGCTTGATTCCACACAATAAAATGAGAAACAGAAGTATATTAAACATAACGGTATCAACAAAAATCACATAAATAAATAAGCGTACCAAAAGTATTGCAACACATATACCACAATAACTCTTTATAAAGAAATCTCATACTGCAAAATCTAGGGACTCGGACACAGCACTAGTGAAATGGTTTTGTGAAATGGAATTTCTTAAAATGCAGTGAAACATGCCCTCAACTAATGTCTTCCAGCAAGTAGGCTGACTGTGTCTTCAGCAAAAGGGCAAGGATTTATTCCAAGGGTGGTATATGCAGAAGTAGGTAAACGACCTTCAGACCCCATTTAAAGTTCAAGTTCGTTTTCTTCCAGTAACCAGTCAGACCCCTGGCACACCCTTACCAAGGTACTCACATATTCCATTCTGTTTTCTGCAATGAATCCCACCTTTTCTCTACAAATTTAGTTTTAACCAGTCACTGTTTTTATTGCAACATCCTGTGACTAATTTAGATCATTATAAATGTTTATATTCATTTCAATTTGACTAATTAAAAAACAGATTAAGCTTTTCATTGATAATCTTTAAGTTCACAAGCAGCTGTTATAGCTGGAGGTTCTTACCCTAAAGCGAAGAAGGCTAGCCTTGATTCTGACCTGACAGACTACTCTGATGTGACCGCTTTAAATTAAGCGCTTCCTTGTTTATATCTACACGTTGTAGCTCTGAGCATAATCACAAACACTTGTCATACATCAGTCACTCCATGCTCTTTTACAATACGTTGCATTGCATTCTGTAAACACCTAACTTGACAACATTTATCACACAGGTAGAACATTTTATTTGTGCAGCTAAACAAAACAGGTTGAAAGCACACACAAAAACGTAAATGGCCTGAATTCCAGATGGCTCGCTTGCTCCATAAAGTAACAGTATCTGCTGAGATGATTGGGGTACCGCAGTTCTTTCTCCTTACCAAATACATGCAGTAGGAAGTTTTCCTCTGCTCTTTTGTCATCTTCTTTGCTGCTCTCTTATTTCATGACCTCTGAGTTAATCCTTCTATTCTTCCTATTAGCAAGTTTAAGCAGGCAAACTTCAAACAGACTAGCGATGGGTCACAAGGTTTAATGGGCATGTAGATAATCATCTAAATTACATTTCTGGAGCTGATGGGCCAGACAGGCTTAGAGAGTAACTTTACCAGCTTTCACTGTTAATCAGCAAGGATTGTGTGTCTCAGTACGTATCTGCCTTTGCCTGCCTCCCCGAGGGGCTGGGTCATACTGACTGATTAGCAAAGGCAGCTGCATTAGCTTTCTTCTCCCAGAAAGTGTGTTATGGAGCCCCAAATGACTTGAAAGGCAAATGTGACCACAGCTCAAACACCAAGCACTCTCTTCTCATCACTGTGGAATTGCTGGCCCTCCTCTTACAGATTATGATACTCAGCACAACAGTTGTTGCCAATTTTCATGATCTGTTAACACTTAGGAAGCCTCATGCTGAAGGCTCTTCTTTCACATCTATTGTGGTATCATCAAGGGGAAAATTCAACAGGCTATTTCACATTTTCTGATGAATCTGAGAGCAGTGTATGAGGTGAACTGAAAATAATACAGTAATTGAACTGTCAATAGTGAATGCCCTGGATTTCAGCTTTGAAACACAAACTGTAGAGGGTTAGGTAAAGAGAATAACAGTTCTCTGTAGTATACATATAATTTTACAGTGACAGAAATAGCAATGGATATGTACTGTGAACCTGATTTTCTCAATGAAGATACTTACAAAGCAAAGTATATCAAATCTGAGTCTCTTTTCTTTCTTATTTTGGTGGTTGCGTTCCAGGACTGGCTTCCTGATTTTGGCAGAAGTTTGTCCTTCAGGTGTTAGGCTCGTCTTGCATAGTAAATATTTCTCTATGATTCACTTTACTGCTGTTTATCAAGTTGTTAAATAAACACAAAACCAGACCAATTAAACTATGATTAGCCATGCAATAAACTTTCACCGTCTTACTTAGGTGCAACATAGGTCAATAGCAGCACTCTTTAAAACAGTAAAAACTGCTTCATATATTTAAACTTGTCCTGGTTTTGGCAGGGATGGAGTTAATTTTTCCTCTCAGTAGCTGGTATGTTTTGGATTTTGTGTGTGAAGAATGTTCATAAACACCCTGATGATACCAGTTGTTGTGAATGAGACCAAGGACACCGTCCTGCTTTCCAAGTCTCGCTAATTTGCAGATGCAGGAAGCTGGGAGAAAGACAGACAGCATAATTGATCCAAACTGGCCAAAGAGAGTATTCCATGCCATAAACGTCATGCTCAGTATATAAGTGGGGGCAGGCGAGGGTGGGTATCTGCCTTCCTGGCATCCATCCTTCCTGCTTGTTTTTGCTGGCATCGTTCCCCCTACCTTGCTGGCTCCCTTTTGCTCCTTTGCTTGCTGCTCGGTTTTGTTTCCGTGATCGCTGCTCGGGATGGGCTGTATCGGTCATTGGGACATCGGGTGGTGAGAAAACACATATTGTTCACTTTGTATATTTTTAATATCCTTATATTCTGTTATTATTGTAGTTTTCCCTTTTATTTTAGTAAATTGTCTTCATCTCAACCCACGAGTTCTCCTTCCTTCCCAATTCTCTCCCCCATCCCCCTGGGGAGGGGGAGAGTGAGCGAGAAACTGTGTGGTGATTTGGGCTAAACCATCACAGTCATCCAAATGGCATCCAAAGTACGGAGTTGCCAGCAATGCCGAAAACAAGGACCAGATTAATTTCATGACCAGTGATGATACCATATCATAAGCCAGTAGTGCCCAGTAAATCAAAATGAGAATTCTCATCCATTTCCGAGAAGTGATAAACAGCATCAAAGGAAATATGTGATGCAACTTAGGACAGACATAACACAACCATGTGAACACGTAGTACAACATTGTGACCAGGGACTCAAATAAAATAATGAGCACTTGTAACAACTTTAACACACTCTAGTCAGATCTGTCCTTACCTCAACCCTTCGAGCCCCACGTTGGGCGCCAAAATGATTGTGATGGTTTAGCCCAAATCACCACACAGTTTCTCGCTCACTCTCCCCCTCCCCAGGGGGATGGGGGAGAGAATTGGGAAGGAAGGAGAACCCGTGGGTTGAGATGAAGACAATTTACTAAAATAAAAGGGAAAACTACAATAATAACAGAATATAAGGATATTAAAAATATACAAAGTGAACAATATGTGTTTTCTCACCACCCGATGTCCCAATGACCGATACAGCCCATCCCGAGCAGCGATCACGGAAACAAAACCGAGCAGCAAGCAAAGGAGCAAAAGGGAGCCAGCAAGGTAGGGGGAACGATGCCAGCAAAAACAAGCAGGAAGGATGGATGCCAGGAAGGCAGATACCCACCCTCGCCTGCCCCCACTTATATACTGAGCATGACGTTTATGGCATGGAATACTCTCTTTGGCCAGTTTGGATCAATTATGCTGTCTGTCTTTCTCCCAGCTTCCTGCATCTGCAAATTAGCGAGACTTGGAAAGCAGGACGGTGTCCTTGGTCTCATTCACAACAACTGGTATCATCAGGGTGTTTATGAACATTCTTCACACACAAAATCCAAAACATACCAGCTACTGAGAGGAAAAATTAACTCCATCCCTGCCAAAACCAGGACAAAACTATATACAGAAAATAATCTGACTAGCTAAAAAGATAAAGAACTTTCTATTTTGGATCTCAGTTAAGAACAATCTACAAGAAGAAACTACTGAGAAACAAAGTAAAACAATCAAAAGCGTTGATTTCCTTATTTGCCTCTTGAACTTTGAGAAAGTAAGTTGGATTCTCACTTCTCACAAGTTTTCATAGATGAAACTATGAAACATCTACGGCTCTGTGACCTAGGTAGAACTACTTCTGACTGATGAGACATGGATTAGGCTAAATACTTCTATAGTTTTCCAGTCAACAAAACATGCCATTTCTCAAGCTTCTAAACAAGGGTGACCAAATAATCCACTTTATCTGGGACAGAATGCAAGGAGTGCCCCATATTGTGACAAAACCTTCAGGTTTCAGTTTTGTTTCAAGTATTCACTAAGACATGGGATTATCCCATTTGCCAGCTTCCGTGTGACAGCCTAAGTCACCCACTCTTGGTGCCACAGCATCCTTGGTTCTTTCAATGAGAACAAAAATGGTCAAACTTCTATGTCAGATCATGAAACCCACAGCAGGATTTCAGTCATGTCACATTCTCTTTACCAACATAATGCACAAGGAAAACAATCTGAATTTCAAATGCACATTGTGAGCATATAATTGGAAGAGGTGATAAGCCTTGACGCAGTGCAGCAATAAATCACTTCAATCTCCATTGTTCTATTGTACTATATGAATGACTTGCTGAACTACCTTTTTTTTTTCTTTCATTTTACCAAATCGGAATTATAAGATTATGATCAAAAGACTGGACAAATTACTATGAAGAGTTATGGAGTCATTACTATGACTCATTAGTCCTCCTCTTATATCATCTTCTAACAATTTATACTTCACATTACAGCTTTCTAATGGCAAAATGTCACCAATAATTTCCACTAGCATCAAAAGCTGAGATGATCAAAGCACAGCTATTATTTCTGGAGATGCGATAGTAGGAATACTTTCCTTTCTGCAGACTTATTTTTTTGACTCTACATGCTAACAAAATAAGTCTAGCTAGGTCAGATCCAAAGTACATTGAAGTCAATGGGAGTCTTTTCCTTGTTCAAAGGGCTTGGATTAAGGATATTTTTCTCTTCTTTTACTATCACACAGATCACAAAAAAATGGGTACAGAAGTTGTTACTAAATCCAGATGACAGTCTGCTTGGAGAATCTCAGAACTACAAGAGCTGAGGTGCACTTGCAGAACTGTGCACTAAGCAACATGTAACTTTTGTGTGCCCTAAACTTGGCTGTAGATGGTTTTAGCATGCACCCCTCAAGATATGTCTATGAGCATGACAGAAAGTCCTGCAGACAGAATAAGCTTAGGTACCAGAAACTGTGACACCACATTAACATGGAGCTGGACTGACCTGGGTACCATGCAGCAGTGGCACTTTGTTTGCTCCCTGTACTTGCACCAGCTTGCTCAAAGCCAGCACAACTATCTCCACAGCACTCTACTGTCACATCAGCAATTTAACAAATGCCATCATTCACAAAAAAAAATGTAACTGAGGAACCACAGTACGTCACACAAAGCTAGGGAGGTGATTCTGCCCCTCTACTCTGCCCTGGTGAGACCCCACCTGGAGTACTGTGTCCAGTTCTGGAGCCCCCAACACAAGAAGGACATGGACCAGTTAGAGAAGGTCCAGAGGAGGGCCACGAAGATGATAAAAGGGCTGGAGCACCTCTCTTATGAGGACAGGCTGAGAGAGTTGGGCTGTTCAGCCTGGAGAAGAGGAGGCTCCGGGGAGACCTGATAGAGGTCTTCTAGTACCTCAAGGGGGCCTACAAGAAAGATGGGGAGAGGCTGTTCAGTAGGGCCTGTTGCAATAGGACAAGAAGTAATGGTTTTAAAATAGAGGGGGGTAGACTTAGATTAGATATTAGGAAAAATTTTTTTACAATGCGAGTTGTAGAACACTGGAACAGGTTGCCCAGAAAGGTGGTGGAAGCCCCATCCCTGGAAACGTTCAAGGCCAGGCTGGATGAGGCTGTGAGCAACCTGATCTAGTTGGGGATGTCCCTGTTCCTTGCAGGGGGGTTGGACTAGATGACCTTTGAAGGTCCCTTCCAACCCTATTTTATGATTCTATGATTCTACTGAAGCTTAACCTTATAACAGTAACTTTTGCTCCAAAAGAAACTCCAGTGACCATTTAAAAAAAAAAAAGATGCATGCACAACAAATTTTACAAATACTTTGCGCATATGCTTGTACTGATTTGTCTGTGACTTATAAACTGGCAGTCTGATCACGGTTGTAATACTTTGTGTGCTGTCATTCAGTGCAAGTTATTTCTAATTAATGAACTTTCTCTCTGTGAATCAGGTACATTGACAGAATGCAAACACTGACACAGCTATTTACCCAAAAACATAAGCTAAATATTTCAGCGAGGCTTCAGAAACTTTGGATAACCTTTTCTTCCTCCCCACCCCCTTCTATTACTGTACTTTTAAATGTGCCATTGTACTTCCTGGAGCTCGTAAAGGAGAACTGCTTAACTCATACTTTGCAGTTGTCATACTTATGTGGCTTATCTAAAGACTTGTAAGGTTTTACACTTTACCAGTTAGAAATGGAAGCATAGAAAAATTATTGGCTAACTCTGACTCCCTAATTTAGCACAGTTAATGTAGGCCACACAAAGCCTGAAAGCAACAGCTTGGCCCACCATGGTGATTGAGATGGCTAAGCTAGATTCCCTGTGGAATCAAAGAAATAAACCAGCTGTTAGAGGATGAATTGAGTCCCCAGGCACATCATCTGTTCCTCTCCAGAGATCCTCTCCAGGTGCCTTCACAAGGTGCTATCACTAGTACAGTACACAGGGTACCTCTCAAGAGCCCCCAGCCCAGGGTCCAGCTCCAGCAGCGTCCTCCTGTAGCCAGGGGCAGCCAGAAGGAAGCAACCTTTCTGCGGTCTGTTAAACTGGGCCAGGATGCACCCTCCCACCCCCCTCCCCTCCCCCAAGCACGCAGCCTCTAAGAATAAGCACAAAAAAGTCTGTGCAACGTGGACTCTTCTGCAGGAGTTACTGCTACCAGCTCTCCAGAAAAATGTGATTTATTCCAGTGGTGTTACTGGGCCTGTATTATATTGAAATCATCCAAAATAAGAGCAAAAAAAAGGAGCGTAAGCAAAAATCTATTGTAAATATGTGGGATGATTGCCTGATAACTTAGCACAAACAAAAACATAAGATAACATAACATGATAAGCTTTTCCAGAAAACAGTGTTCTCCCAGGAGCTGAATTGCCTACTCAGCGTTTACTGTTGTCTGCCTCCTTTCACAGCCACCCACAATGGTTCACTGCTATTATTTAAAAAGACATTTCAATCCTGTGGTTAAAGGCAAGGAATCAGAAAAACAGTCAGTACTAGCAGTCCTTGATGGGCTTACAAGGTAGCACTGTATCTACGGAATCTGCATCCACAGCACTCTATCTGTCACGGCATCTCCTCATCCTGCAGCACCCTAGGAGGCAGGTATTGCAAGGCATCTGTCAGGCTGAAATGTCCAATCACACACTCCATCAGCACCATGGGACCTTGATCACCAGTTGCAATCATACGGGTCATAATTTGACTCTCTAACATTTTTAGTTATGCAATTATGAGTTTCTGCTCAGCTAGTTCCCAGGCAGATCTTCATCTTCTGCATCTTTTATGTCTCATGCATGCCCACAGGATGACATCAGTAATTGTGTGAAGGGGGACAACATCCTGAACACAGAAAAGAATTGAATTGCTCTGTCAGGTTATTGAGGTTTATATTTTATGGTTTTGGTCCTCACATAATGATATACTACTGACATTCTTCTATGACAGCATAATAGCAAAACAACCATTCAAGTAGGGAGTCACCTAACTGAGTGTCTAGGATGGTGGGATGTTCCTCTTAAGACTGTGCTAAACTGCAAACACACAGAAGAGGGAAAGGAAGGGGAGGAGATAGTGAATTTTCCACTGCTGACATAGGAGGTGCTAAAAACACCACTAGCTGGTGTCAATAAACTCAGTGGTGATGAAGAGTGATATTATTGCTGATTTAAGAAGTTCTTAACTACAAGAGTGCTGCCCAAGGAAAGGGAACCTAGGAAAAATGAAGGCTGAAAGCTGTCTAAAAAATTCTGTCTCTTCAGGGGCTAATTATTATAGCAACCTAATACCTCCTCTGGATAATGACTATAAAGAATATTAGTTCGTTGGTGTCATCTCAGTAATTATTGGCTTAAAATTGTTGAATTACTGAATCAGCATTCACATGGATTATCTCAAAGCACTGGTGGCAACTCATCTCTCAGAGATCTGTGTAACACACCATTTCCCATGTACAACGCATCATAATAATGACAAATGTAGCTGCTGCATGGAAACATCCGCTCTCTTCAGTTTCTGCCTGATACTTCTGGAGACGTTTCCTGGAGAGTATCTGGTTTTAATCTCGCATCACATGTTAAACAGGAAACAGCTATGTAGAGAAGACTAAGCACAACTAATATAAAATCAGAAGTGTAAGCAAAATGCAGTAAACTAGAAGACTATAAGCTTTTCCCCAGGCAGCTGGACCCAGCATGGACTTAAGCCTCAAAGTTTGGGCTCTGTAATGTGTCATCCCCAAAATGCTGGAGAGTATGATGATGGCACTGGTCAGGCACAGCCTACTGGAAATACAGGATGAAACTGTGAAGCAAATCTTTGTTCCATGCTTAGAGAAAAAGATGCACAGCCAAACTGGTTCTTCCCACCTTATGCCCTCGTTGTGCCCATTGTCTCTCCATGGCCTATTCAGAGCCCAGCAGGTGCCTGGCAGTGAACACTGATTACGGGAACTTGTGATTACCAGATGATAGTGCAGACTAGATATGAAGTCAACTGTGTAGGTGAAAGAAGTGAGTGTTCAATCTCTACAGAAAACCCAGAGCATTACATTAATTCTCCCAAAGGCTAGATCTATGTTCTGTTGAGCTTTTGAGACCTTTTCTTAAATCAGCAGATACTGGCTGATGATCAAGATACCAGCCTAACAGCCACATCTCTGATGCTAGAGGTCCGAAAGGAGCTCAGCATAGAACAGCATAAATGTAAAGAAGACCCATCACAATGGTTAAGAATATCCATCACAAATTGTTTCTCTGATTCATGTACAAAGCAATGCTTTAAATCATCACAAAATTATTTGTTATAATTAAGGAAACATGGCAAGCCTTCTCTCCTCAATGGTATAGATGTTGACAAAGCCAGAATATGCTGACTTTACAAAACATTTTGTTCTGAGATACACACAGAAATTAACTCTCTACTTGCAAATTAGCTCAGTGTATTTATTATTTACACCTCTACCTTCTATATCTTCACAAATACACTTTTTAGAAGCACCAAGTTGTGTTATTAGATTTAGGTGCTTGTTCACTTTATACTTACAGTGAATGGTGATTATACGTCCCTTGATCTTTAAATACCTGAAACCTTCAAATAGTTTTTAGGTTTTCCTGAGCTGTTTCTTGACCATGAATATTTAGGAAAATTACTAACT
The DNA here is from genome assembly GCF_036417535.1 of Chlamydotis macqueenii. Lineage (NCBI taxonomy): Eukaryota > Metazoa > Chordata > Aves > Otidiformes > Otididae > Chlamydotis > Chlamydotis macqueenii. Next base: position 25,418,577 of record NC_141556.1, read on the forward strand.
TCAGCTCGTGCATGCAAGTGAATTCACTCACTAACATTGCCTGGCACTTACGATGGAAGATAATTTAACAATATGTTTCTGTCAGGACAGGTACTCCATCAATGTAATTTGGAATTGCTCCCCTGAAATTACTTGAATCATGTTGACATACAGCAGTTGAAGATTCAAGCCCTCACCTTTTTTTTTATGGCAGTCTCTCTGTACAAGCTCTGATCATTTTGTGGCTTTCATCTGAAATGCCTCCAATTTAACAATATTCAGTTTGCTACATATTTGCTCCTCAAGGTTATGTGAACTCTGCTTTGTCTTTCCTGGTGAGTGGGTTGCAAGCACACAAAAATCAGAATAATTTATGCATTATTTAATAGACCGATAGCAGTGCAAATGTACTTCTACTGTTTTGTGTATTTTCACCCATAAATTGCTTCTACAATTTCTGAACAAAAAGCTCCTGAACCAGATCTCTGTTTCTTCCTGCACATCTACAACTATTCAATAACGAGAGCTTTTAAGTCCAATCTCAATGCGAATTTCTTTCACAAAGAAAGCAAAATGTGCCTTAAGCAGCACCCACTACTACTCTTCTGTGTCCAGTTGCTCATTCCTACCCCTGCACCTAACCCTTCCCTCGTGTTCACATAGTGAGACTGGGAACCTTATCCTAGAAATTAGTCCACTTAAAAAAGAAAATGTTCTCCAATCTGGTTCATGAGTAGCTACAAGCAGGGAAAGGGATGCTTAAGTTGGCATTGCTCCTGGAAAAAATTACTGTCATACTATGCTCTCACCAGTATTTCTGAAGAAAATTTAGAGTATAGGCTTGAGTACTTCAGATCTAATCACGAGTGGGCTTTTTGCTTGTCCCAGCTACTCCCTCACTGAAAAGAGAGTTAGCATTCTGGACTGCACAATAGCTAAAATCTCTAACTTAACAGTTATGCCAATATAAATTTCAAATTTTAATCTCTTTTAATCAAATAACCCTCTTCGAATCAAAACATCTTCTTTTGAAGAAAGCATATACTTTTCTAATATTTTTTCCATAATCAGAAAGCTTTAAAAAAAAAAAAAACCAGAAAAAAAAATTGACTTAAACTGTTTTTTGAAGTTTAGGGCATTTTTTTTTTTGTTTTCTGAAAAATTCAAAACCACTGAAAAAAATTCTCACCTGCTCCAGATCTAAGATGAAAGAATGCAATGCATGATAATCGGTAGTCTTTTATTTTCTGAAAGGGAAGTAAGCTAACTTTGCAAATAAGATACAGTCTGGTTGCTGATATAATTGGACTGTATATTCAGTTCCAGTGATGCCCTTTCAGTGTGTTTTCAAGCAAGACACTCAAACCCAGAATTGCCAAGAAGGTTAGCTGCTGCTACAACAAGCACTGCAAAACCTAAGAGTCTGCACACGGCATCCGCAATGTCCCAAGGACAGAAGAGACGGGTGGTGTGTAATGGGGGTCACATCCAATCTAATGCAGCTAATGGGAAGTACAGAAGAGACTAATGTGCTTCAAGCCTGTCCTACTACACAACAAGTTCTTTGTTTCTCTCCTAAGTTGTTTTTATTTATTTATTTATTTTATGGACAATATGTAATATTTGCAAGGTTCTTTGAAATTGTTGCATGGAAGCACTCGTCAGAGTTAATTCATATTTCTATAATTGACAGTTTTTACTTGTACTGTCTGGTATAAAAGGCATTGTAACTGTAAGAGCACACAGATGAAAATGAAGTAAACCCATTTTATTTTCCTTGGGAAATTTATAATTTGAACTGAGAAAAAATGTAAGTATTATCATATCTTACATAAGAAAAAAAATGAAATTACTTTGATTTTTTTAAAAGGCTTATTCCTTTCTAAAGACTTCTCATCTCTACCCTTCAAAGACTAGACTAAAGTTAAACATAGTTATTATATTATGCCTAGGTCTTAATTGCTTTTTCATGTATGGAAGTTTAATAGACAGAAAGAGGAATCAACATCTTGTTGCTGCCATCTTGTTGCCAGCTGCATTGCAGCCATTTGGTGTTACACAGTCAGCAATGCTATACCAGTATCTCATTATCAGCTCTGTTGGACTTCTTATGCTATCTGGACTCTAGGAAATGAATATGATAAAAGGGTTTATAAAAAAAACCCAAGAGATAACAGTACTTAAGAATAAAGTGTTCTATAAAAATCAGGAAAGTTTTTAAAGCTGTTTTCCCATAAGTCTGTTATCTCAGACCTGAGAAAGCTGTAGGACAGCCAGAGCATCAGCACACTGCACTGCATTGACTCTGGAAAGTACTTTTTCACATTTTGTGCAAATGCATAGACAAAGAGAATGATACACACTATGGCTATAAAATATAATATTAGCTATCCATTACTCACAAGGAAAATGCAAAACCAAATAAATAACTGCATTAATAAAATGCAAAAAAAAAAACCAAAACCCACCAAAACAAACAAGCAAAAAAAAATGAAAACCCCAAACATGCGGCAGCAGGACACTATAGGTACAAAAGTTCACAGTGTCAAAGTTCCCTAAGCACATCACCAGTTACTGTCCATGATTGCAACTAGGCAAAGATTAACAATCAAAGAGGTAGCTTCCACACGTTTCAAGTGAGGTATAGATAAATCTGTTTGCATTTTAAAGATAATGGGCAGCACAAGAATGAATGAAATATTTTGTCCTTTATGATAATGTGTACATAGTCTGGGATCTTTCACTTGAGAGTAACGCTGATAGCCCTGTCTTAAAAGCTCACTGTTTTTTGCTGCTTGCTTTGTATTCTGCATATCTTGGTATCACAGCTTCACAGGTGATAATGAAATGGTATCACTTCTCTCAAGGACACTTAATTTGAATATTGTCAACAATTGCACAAAATTAAGTTAAAGTACAATCCAATAATCTCTCCATTTGCAGTCCAAGCAACACTGTCAGAACGCAGAACACACAATGAAAGGCAACCAAAGCCGCTGAAGGTGCTATGGTGATGCCACAGTTTATCCCCTACTAATTTGGTTTTAATGAGGATATTATAGCTGCTATCAAAAAGTAGAAAGGACAATATTTTTCCCCTTTTAGGGGCTGCAAGGCTTGGAACCACACACTTCTTAACTCAATAGCCTTGAAATTAATCCCGGATTATTCAGCTGCAAGTGAATTGTCAGAAGACTGGAAACAACATCCCACACTCTGTCTTTTTATTGTAACGTTTCTTATAGTATCATCTTGCAGTGAAACTTGAATATCCTAATGGGATTAAACATAAAAGAAAGTCAGGAAAAAAAGTCGCTGGATTAGAATTTTAACTGAAGCCTTCTGTGAGAAAGACCACACTACTGTCAGTGACCTTTCTCTCCCCATGTGTGATCCCAGTTGTGCCTAGTCAAGTGTCCAAAGGAGACTCCATCAGTTCACGCTGTATTTATCCTTTTGCTCCTAAAACAGGTGTCTTGTTACTAAGAGAAAAAGCATTCATGCCATTCATCAGGGTGTATTAACCCACCCTGCAAAAGCGCATAATATTCTCTGGTATGAAAAGCAGAATGTAATGATGTTATTTAAGACCTGAGTTTTGTATTGATAAAAACCATCACTCTAAGCAAAAGGCAAGAACTTCTGTTCCAGTAAATACAGAAAGGGGGAAAAAAACACAGAATGCCATTTCTATCTCCAGCTCCAGCTTTTGTTTGTTTTTTAAATACACTCTCTGATAAGTTTGCCTTTAACATATCTAAAAAAATGTTGGTTTAGAAAAAAAAATGTTGGTTTAGAACCTCATACTGTATCTTCACAGCCCTCATTAGATACCACAAAAAATGCTTTTCATCTCATTTTTACTCTAAACTCCTGAAGTCGTCCCTCACTCTGAACAATTATATTAATTAAAGAGCAGTTATTCACAGATGAGGAGAAAACTGAGCTCAATCAAAAGAAACTTCTAAAACACTTTTCAATTTTATCATTCTATATCTCTTTGCCTTCACAGCACTTCAAAGATTCATACTCAATCTCATAAATGCTATCATAAAATGTTAACAACCATGTAAACCCTAGTGTGTATGAGGTGCAATTCCTGTTCCTGCACCCAGATACATGTGCCAGATTGGGCAACAAGATGAGTTTTCCTCACATCTTTCCAGCCAATGTATTCTCCTAGTAATATAACTCCAGGTCAACCTATTGCTGCTCTCTTCTTCCTACTAATTTACACCTAATATGTCAGGCAAATTGCTTCACACCTGAACTGAAATCTTAGGTATTGTACGCTTTTATTCCTATTTGTTTTACTGTAGCACCTACTAGAACTAGTGCTGAGCCAGTGCAAAGAGCAAGAAGATGGTCCTTGACCTTTTGAGCTTGTAAGATAAGTGTAAAAGAAAAGACAAAGAATAGGTAGAGGGCCAGACAGCACCACAATGAGGTATTCAGATCAGCAGTCAGTAGGCTATGACTACTACATACATTCTCTCTGACAGTTCTGATTTGCAGATTGAGATAATTATTGTCAACATACAATTTGCTATTGAAATTTATAATCTCTTTGGCTCCTGTTTTAAGCCCCAGTGCCTATTTCTCCACAAGAAAAAAAAGAAAAAAATCCCTCTTGACCTGTCCTATCACATAAAATGCTCTGCCTTCTCCCACCCTGGTCTCCCAACCTCTTCTGCAGCATTTGGAAAGAAATTGGAGACAGGAAATAAGTTTTACGAAAAGGATGTATTGATATATGAAGATCTTAATAAAAAAGATAGGATTAGACATTTGAAATGAAGGTGGATGACAGTTTCAACACTATGGTTTTGAAAATCCTGCTTCCTCATTGCAGAATTAATTGTGATGCTCTAATATTTAGAATGAACCCACCAGCTCTTTTCATCTGCCTAAAATTCCACTGTCCTCGATTATGATTTACCATGTCACTTCCCTCTTTGAATCAGCTGGCTTATCTTTGCCCACCAAATCAGGTACCAATGTTTAGTCCTTGAACTTTGGAGTCCAAACAGCTCTGCTCCAGCCTGTGTCCCAGGTTTTCTATGTTACGAAAGATATCATTATCACTGTTGTTTCACTAACTGAAAGTGTCACTGTTCCTTTCTTTCATTATCTTTCTTCCAGTTTTGTGTCTAATTCAGTCTGAGCTCCCCTTCCCCAGCCCCTTTTTATCCCTATCGGACAGACTCTCACTCTTTTTTCATTCAAGAAATTCTACTTCCTAAGAATTGTTATTTGTTAGGAGTAATTTACTTGCATTCCCTAACTTATATTCTGATAAATGTGATCTAAGTGACAATCATCCCTTCCTTTGGAATAATCAGTGGGTTTTTTCCATTGTGTTTGTTAGTTTTCTAGAATAAACACTTTTCATTCACAAATTATGTAGCAGCATTTGTCTTGAACACTGATAAACACACCATTATCATAAATATCTTTCCTGGTAAAAGGATTTCCATGGCTCCAATGTTATAGATAGATAGTTATGAAAACTGCAGTGTGCCCACGGTGCGGTACAGAGTGACTGTTTTCTCACATGCAAATAACAGCTCTCTGTTGGGTAAGGTTTTGGCTGACCAAAGCAAGGATTAATTAACCTGGAGCTCTCAAATACACAGTAACTGTAACAGGTGCTTATGCTGGACTTACTTTTTATACCCAAAATGTTGCAAAAATGCTGTATTTCCTACAATTATAGCATTTAGAACTCAGATTCTAATCTCATAAAAACTGACTCTACACTAGCTTTGGCCCATGGACCCTAATTTATACCACAGAATGAATGAAAACCAGTTAAATTCACTATTAATTTGTATAGCAAAAGAATATAGAGACAATACCTGCACAAACCCACACATCATATAGTCATCAAACAAAGGCAGGCTAGGGCGGTCCTCTCGATAAATTGTGATTTTGTAGCTGCTCACAACCTGAGGGCTGGGCTGCGAATCATCTGTTACAAGAATGATGACTTTGTTCAACCCAAGGCCAAGGGGGTAGTTAGCAATGCTGCAAGGCAAAACAGGAAAGAAGTGGAATAAACAGTAAAGAAATAAAGATTCACACTGCTTTATCTATGGCAGCTAAACTTTACTTGCTCCTTGAGGCTTCTATGTCTAACATTTTATTTCTTTAAAAAAAACACACATGATTTTAAATAAAAACCAGTGTAAAATAAGTTTTGCAACAATTTACAAATCCTTCAGGAAGACAAAATACTGACAGTGAACTTAGTGAAAATAGTTTCAGTGGCAGTGGCAACAATTCTGATATGAAATCTGTGAATGAAGCCACAAGGGACAATAATTCCCAGCAGGTCCAAGTTCGTAGTGAAGTCAGCAAGGAGACAAATAAGATCAAAGGTGTCAGCTAGCCGTTGAAATTATCCACTAGCCAAAGGTGAGGGAGTTCTGGACAAACTGCTCAGAGTGACAGGCAAGAGCAAAGCTGGACTGTGCTCTTCTTCCCTTGTCAGGGAAATGAAAAATGCTGAAAGACACAGAAACTGCACATCCAAAGCTTTTACTTTTCAGTGTAAAGGACATATTGCTAGTCTCTTTTCCTTTTACAACATTCCTTTTACAAGGAAGAAATCTCTTAAGTTTTTCACATGTATCTGTGTTGACTGCCAAGGTGGTTAACATTAAAACACTAAAAAGTTGGGTGGAAGTATTTTATGGGAACTTCTTTTGAAATGATAAATCAAGACTAATTCCTTATTGAAAATATAGGAAGCATATTAGGCATTAAATCAGTAACAACTGTAGAGACTGTCTGGTCAAAGCATCTGCTTCATAGTCAGTCAAAAGACAGTGCGTTGCATAGGTACTTCATGCCATGAAGCAAAGCTAGCTCTTCCATGGTCAAAGATTCTTCCTTCCAAGTGAACCACGGTCCCTGCTTTCCCTTTTATCCACTCACTAATGGCTAGTAGGTAAGTAGGCCAGTTCTCTGGTTCTGAGGTACCTGATCCAGATAAATAAACACTTTTTGTCCCTCCCAACATCCAAAATCAGGTCATGTCCAAAATTCCTACTCGGATTGTCCCTGGCATATGCTGCTCTCTGTGAGAGAGCTGGTTGGGAAAGCCAAAACTGTGCCAGGGATCACAGTAGCAATTAAACATCACGGATGATTGTGGGTCAGTGCTGATGTTTAGTGATGACTTTGCTCTCTCCCCTATCCTCCAATTTTATACTTCTCTAAAAGATCAGATAAGCTGAGACTCTTGCTGATGACCCACTTAATGGAGGGAAAGGCTGTGGATGTTATGTACCTAGACTCTAGTAAAGCCTTTGACACCATTTCCCATATCATTCTCTTGGAGAAACTGGTGGTCATGGCTTGGATAGGCATACGCTTCGCCGGGCAAAAAACTGACTGGATGATCAGGCCCAAAGAGTTGTAGTGAAGGGAGTTAAATCCAGTTTGCGGCCAGTCAAAAGTGGTGTTCCCCAGGGCTCAGTATTGGGGTCAATTCTGTTTAATATCTTTATCAATGATCTGGACAAGAGGATCGACTGCATCCTCAGTAAGTTGACAGATGACACCAAGTTAGGTGGGAGTGCTGATCTGCTTGAGGGTAGGAAGGCTCTACAGAGGGATGTGGCAGGCTGGATCAATGGGCTGAGGTGAATTATATGAGGTTCAACAAGGCCAAGTGCTGGGTCCTGCGCTTGGGTCACAACAACCCCATGCAACACTACAGGCTTGGGGAAGAGTGACTGTAAAGCTGCCCAGTGGAAAAGGACCTGGGAGTGTTGGTTGACAGTTGGATAAATATGAGCCAGCAGTGTGCCCAGGTGGCCAAGAAGGCCAACAGCATCCTTGTATCAGAAATATCATGTTGTAGCGAGGTGGATGTTGCTGTCTTTTCTCATATAACAAGTGATAGGATGAGAGGAAATGGCCTCAAGTTGCTCCAGGGGAGGTTTAGTTTGAATATTAGGAAAAATTTCTTCACCAAAAGGGTTGTTAAGCATTGGGACAGGCTGCCCAGGGAAGTGGTGGAGTCACCATCCTTGGAGGTATTTAAGAGATTTGTAGACATGGCATGTAGGGACATGGTTTAGTGGTGGACTTGGCAATGTTAGGTTAACGTTGGATTCAATGATATTAAGAGTCTTTTCCAACCTAAATGATTCTAGGATTCTATGACAATCCCTTACAATACCATTCTGACAAAATTGCATCATTCTGAATGAACAAGCTTGAACTTATTTTAAACACAGCTGTCCTACTCCAACCCACACAAGCAAGGGCACCAAGGCAAGTAGGGCAGTAGCTTAGGCCACAGTACAAAATCAAGTCCTGGATACAAAAGCTCAAATTCTTTGCTATCTACTGTGTGCAGTGTAACGATGGTCTGTTCCCACCCAGCTTTGATGCTGTCAGTGGCTGGAGAAGCTGGGGAGATGCTAGCAACTATGCACTCCATAAAGCTGAGTTAATTATGGCTTGAGAATATATTACCATTACCTTCAGGACATTGACAAATAAATACAAATTTCTGACTATTGAAATCCCTCTGACTTTCCTGTCACTAGTCTATAGGCATTCTGTGCTTTTGGAAACACAAAACATTTCTGTAATATTCTGACATGTTTCTTAAGTTAAGGACACTTGTAGCTTTTACACTCATATTTTGTCGCTCATACCTTGGCCCTTTCTTCTCATCAAGGTGTACTTGGCATTGACAGTTAGAGGGTTCTGCTCCTATCTTCACTGTCACCATGTCGAATGGGACTTCTGCATAGTATTCTTTGATCTTTGGGTTAAAATGAGGATTCAAGTCCAGCTGTGGACTGGTGAAGATCTGCCTGATATGAGATAGGGTATCTTTATCTGTTCCAAGAAGGCATCAAAGAAAAAACCGTGAAATGTATGAACACTTTTAAGTAATATGCAACTTCTGCCAGATTGATAACAAGTACAGTGGCAAGATTTTTAATGCCTGAGACTGATAAACCTGCTGCAAGGTCTTAAAGGAGTTTGTATTGGCACTTGAGATAAATTTTTAGACTTTGGAGGGAATTTAATCATTCAGTGCCCAATGACTCCAGTCAAAGCCACAAAACTGAAAGGCTGTGTAAGTCTTTGAAAATGCACGGATTAGGTCTGGGAGATCCTGTCTCCTATTGGTTAACTGAAACTTAAAGAAGAGTTAGGCCGAAATTCATAACCTACTTAGGTACCAGCCTGTGTACAGGGTTTAAGTACGTGTGTAATTGCCAAGAAAAATCAAAATAATTTAGACATATTCTTACTGTTTGTAAGAGCAAGTCACACGGAGATATCTAGATCCATGGGGTCACTTGTAGTGCAGCTGGAAGAATGTTTTATTAAAATTCCTAAATCAACAAATTCCAGCTCATTCCCTGTGTATGAAATCTCCACAATCAAATCCTATTTGCTCAAATGTATCCTTTATTTTGTAGTGTTTGCCAAATGACTTATAAGAATAATTATTTGCTGGCAACCCACTTATGACAAATATTTTAATCCAACCTATTGGATTCAGATTTACAGTATAATTAAACATTCAAAACTTGTTTCCACATATATTCTCTGGTATGCGTTTAAAACTGGATATTTCAGAACTGGATACTCTTCCTTCCAGCCAGGAAATATCTGACAAATCTTGCAGCTTAAAACGTGGCTTAAAAGGGTCATAAAGGATGCAAGCAGTTCTATGTGGGCCTTTTCTACTGCAAAATACCTGCCTTGAGAAACAAAACAGGGCAATTTCAGCACTCTCTTGCATGGACTAAAATGTAAAGGAAGTTATTCCACTGGAAGAGCAGAATTTGGGCTAGATTTGTAGGGGAATAGAGGCTTATAAGTTAACACACAGAAGATATTTTTTAAAATCCTACAGATGAGTACAAACAGTTCTCCAGATCCTGCATGCCTTACCTAGAAAGGTTATCTCACGACTAGCTTAAAAATGAGGACAAATTTTCAAAATAAAATTAATTGAGGTATTTTCAAATTAAAATATAATGCAATCAGAGCAATGATGCCAGTCAGCCAGCCCAGGATAATTTTTGGCCTCTAACTGACACAGAAGAGCTCCTGGAGGCACCATGAGATCAGTAACAGAGGGGAAATGAGGCTCAATGGGTAGAAAAGCCCTTCTGCCACAGAGCAATTTTTTCATTTTTATAAAGTAACTCCTCAGATAACACGTCAATGAGGAGGGCAGCAGAAAGCATTTCTCCCACCAATACACTTTAAAAGTTTATATATATTTAAACGTATTTTAAATATTCCTACAAACAGATATTTTAGAAAAGCTCTTCATCTCTTAAACAGCTCTTTAAAACTCCACCATTGAGCTGAAGACTGGCATTATACAAGGCTGATTAAACTCCATACAAATTTAAAGGTTATTCCACAAGAACAAATGTATGCTAAAGTTCTTGTAAATAAGGGGCAAAAGTCTACTGAAGTGCAGTAAGGGATCAATGAGTGCTGGAAAACTCACATTAATATGTACTCACAGCAATGTTTAACTTTGTGCTTGTGGCTTATTTAACATAATAGCCCAATTATTGAGTGATTCATAAACATTCTTGCTACTTAATTTTTTTTTTTTTTTTTTTTTTTTTTTTACATAATGGCCCACAGGCAGTCCATTCACTGACAGGTTATGCAGAAAAACACAAGAAATGTCAACTAATTCTCTCTTCAACTAATGTCTCTTCTTCCCCCTTAGTGGTCTAGAAATAACTTAACTTACCATAACTGCATTGTCTTTCTTTACTTTTACTGGAATAACGCAACGCTGAAAGATAAACAAAAGCAATTAATAATTTTCTGCTTTAAGCCTGATTCACAGTCCTATAGGAGAAGGAACTCTCATTGTGTTAATTATAAAACATACAGTGTACTTTGATTCTTTTCAGTGTGAGATCTTTGCTTTAGGCTCATGAACACTGCTCGTGGGCTCAGCAGAACAACTCAAACAGATAAGGAAGAAATTGGTCTTTTATATGTAGTAAGCCAAGACCTTCCAGTTGGAATTCAAAACAATGTAATCTAAATCATACATGTTATCAGAAGTAGTACAAATAAGAAAAACATACAATGTATAAAATACCTTACTCTGATCCCTTACCATCATGACTCTTCCTGAAGTCAGAAGCAACATTCTGCTTAGGACTCGCATTTTCTTGAGAAGAACTCCTGTCAATTCAATAGCAGACATATTTCTACATAAATGCAAGGAAAGGAAACCATGCAACATTTTCCAAACATTTCTATAAGGCAACTTAAGGCACACGGTATTTTAATAATCTCCCTGGAAACATGAACCTTCTGGATTCATGTTCCCACCATTAACAATATTACCTGTATGAAGGTGACAGAAAACACACATTTCATAATAAATGGTAGCATATAATGTAAAAAAAGAAAATCAGAAATAAGTTTCAAAACATGGCTGAATTGCTGGGAAAAGAAACAGTGGATATAGCCAAGAATAAAATAAACCAAACCAAACCATATGTCTTAAATGTGGGTGATATACATTTTTGTATATATTTCAGGTTAAAGTTAGACTTTGTTTAAAAAGAATTAAATATGAATGAAGGCCTGTGTCAAGGTGAATATCTGTATTGAGTTTAGCATTAATTTATATAATGAAACATCTATGTGTTTTGATTTGTTTGCTAATTCAAAACCAATCACATGATCAGCATTCAGAGTATATATATATAAATCCTCAGTGAAAAAAGACAAGTCAATTGCAACAATTCATTAACATGTTAGTGGTGCCCATAATGCTAACTCAGTAAATTTTTTATTTTATATAGCTTTTGGGCAGCTGTCGTAGTTCGGCCCTGACTGGGACCAGACTACGCAGTCTCTCTCTCTCACTCCCCCCACCCTCCAAGAGAATAGGGAGAGTTAATATAAGTAAAACAGCATGAGGTTTGAGATAAGGACAGGGAGAAATCCTTAAAGTTACCATCACGGGCAAAACAGACTCAACTTGGGGAAAACTATTCATTTATTACTACAAACAGCAGGATAATGAGACAGAGAACAAGGTAACCTCCCTCCACCCCTCCCGCTTCCCAAGCTTAACATTATCTCTACTACCTTCCCCCTGCCCCGAGAGGCACAGTGGGAAAGAGGGAATGGGGGTTGCGGTCAGTTCATCACACGTTGTTTTACGCCGCTGCTTCGTGGTCGGGGGAAGAACTCCTCACATTCCTCCCCTGCTCCGTTGTGGGATCCCACCCATACACCACAGTCCTTTGTGAAACTGCTCCAGCGTGGGTCATCTCTTCCACGGGGTGCAGTCTCTCAAGAACAGCTGTCCCAGCGGGCCCTCCATGGGCCACAGCCGCCTTCAGGCATCCACCTCCCCCGGTACGGGGTCCTTCACGGGTTGCAGGTGGATCTCTGCTCCTCCGTGAACCTCCATGGGCTGCAGGGGGACAACCTGCTCCACCATGGTCGTCACCACAGGCTGCAGGGGAATCTTGGCCAGGAGCCGCATTACTCCTCCCCCTCCTTCTGAACTGACCTTGGCGTCTGCAGCCGTTCCTCTCACAAGAAAAGTTTTTCACAACAGGCTGGCAGATGCCTCTCAGAATCTCTTCACATAATCCATCTCATCTCCTCTCCACTTCTTGCAGCTGGGCTGGGCCGAGTTGGGCCCAGTCGGCCGCCTGGCAAGAGGCCAGAGGATGAGGCCTGCAAGGGGGCCTCTGCCCCCCGGTCAGCTTCTTCACATCTTCTCTTTTTTTTTTTTTTCTGTTTTCCCCTTCTTAAATACGTTATCACAGAGGCGTTATCATGGAACATTCTGCTACCAATCGGCTCAGCCTTGGCCAGCAGCAGGTTCGCCTTAGCTCTGGCCGAGTCCACTGAACAAAGGGGAGTGACTTCTAGCAGTTTTCTTAGGCCCCCCCTCACTAAACAAAACCACAACAGCAGCATAGTAGAAGAAAGGCAGTAGTCTTCTCTCCAGTCCATGTACTTGACCTCTAGCTAATACCTTTCCAGAGATCCATTAGCATTTCTAGAAGCTTTCATGTTTTCCTCCCAGTGTTTTCTGTAGAAGTTCTCATAAAGCATCTTCTTTCCAAAAACCGCTGCCCATTCAGTTTGGATTTTGAAAGACACAAAGTCACTGTCTGTGTCAAGAAAGGGAGGTGGCAATATCGTTCAGTGCAATCAGCCATCACTAATGTTTCAACAGGAGCTGCTGAAAGCAGTATTGAGGTCAATCATGGTACAAGGTAAACTATTCAATAATAAAACAGAGATTTCTGCATTATCTCAATGAGATAAGGAAAGAAGCAGCTGGCAGATCCATGTGTTTCTGTGTGCATGAAAATGTAGTTCTGAGCTTGCAGTGTCTAGACACCACCCTAATTTCATGCATGTTTCTGACGTCCTTCAAAGCAGGCTCTTAAAAAACTATTAGAGAGTTTGTTTGCCAAGCTATAAGTCATTTTGTACCCATCTTTCTGCTTGCAAAGGAGGTAATGGCTAACACCTGTCGAATACATTTTTTCTCTCTGCTGTTCCTTTTTGATTGCCCAGTCCCAAACCCTATTGTAAGGTGAAAACAAAATATCTTAACTCTGTAAAATGCCAGACTTTGGTTTAGCTAGAGGACAAGTCAGGAGTGTGGCAGCCACCACCCCTGCAAGGCCTCAGCTGTCAGCTCTGTAAAGATACTGTAATTATCATCAGATAACACTAAGATACATATAACTCTATCTAATCACAGCAGGGTATCAAAATCTAATATTTAGAAACTATATTATTGAAAGATACTCAGACTACTGCTTTTACAGAAACTGTAAAGGACTAGGGAAGTGATCGTCCCCCTGTACTTGGCACTGATGAGGATGCACCTCAAATATTATGTTCAGTTTTGGGCCCCTCATTACAAGAAAGCCATTGAGGTGCTGGAGCATGTCCAAAGAAGAGCAACAAAGCTGGTGAAGCATCTAGAGAACAAATTTTATGAGGAGTGGCTGAGGAAACTGGGGTTGTTTAGTCTGGATAAAAGGAGGTTGAGAGGAGACCTTATCACTTTCTACAGCTACCTGAAAGGAGGTTGTAGCGAGGTGGGTGTTGGTGTCTATTCCCAAGTAACTAGTGATAGGATGAGACGAAATGGCCTCAAGCTGCATGAGGAGAGGTTTAGATTGGATATTAGACAATTAGAAAACAAAAGTGTTGCCAAGCATTGGAACAGGCTGCCCAGGTAAGTGGTTGGGTCACTGTCTTTGGAGGTATTTAAAAGGCGTGTAGATGTGGCACTTAGGGACATGGTTTAGTGGTGGACTTGGCAGTGTTAGGCTATCAGTTGGATTTGATGATCTTAAGGGTCTTTTTCAAGCTAAATAATTCAATGATTCTATGACTTATCTCTTCTGAAGACTGGGCTTTCTAATCATCAACACCGTTAAGTTTTCCTTTGTCCAAGCTCCTTGCAGTCAGCAGATTGAGGAACAACGCAGATATGAAGCTCTTCCTTAGGCAAGGAGTGGCTGAGATAGTGGATTCTGCAGAGTCTTTTTCTTCAACACTGTCGCTCAAAAAAGCATCTTCATCTGTATGAGTAGCTCCTTATTGACTTAGTATCTCGGAGGATCTCGGAGGAGCTACCAAGCACAAATGTGTGCATTGCCTACACACTTTGCAATTAGTTCTAATGAAACTAATGACAGTATGTCAGGTACTCCAGTGAGTGCATGCTTGTGAATGTACCTTTTGAAAGATTCCTGCTATGTACATCACAAACTATTGACAGCGAACTTGTCGTTCAGGAATGTCTCTGATTCAGCAAATGAGAAAGCTAAAGGATTGACAGCAGCAATAGTAATGTAGCTTTGATGGTCTATACAATCAGAGACATAGCAATGAAGGATGTGTAGAAATAGAAAATATCTTTCATAAGATTAAAATATAAAAATGAAAAAATCTAGTTACTTTTGGGGCCTCCAATGGATGTGTTAGTTCTGGATGGTACAATTTTTAATGGGTCATAAACTCAAAATTGACACTGTACTTTGGTTTTCTGTAGAGCTATGAATTTTATTTCTTTAGATGATGTTTTGTAGTTGTCTCTTGAAAATGAGGAGCCGCTGGAGGTAATTTTGTGAGACATTATCACTAGCAATCTTTTCTGTTGGATTAATCGGCAGTGTGAGCTCTCTATTTTGTAGAATGTTTGCTTGGCTTCAGTCACAGAGTTTCTATGGGCATTTGGTTCACCAAATGAAGTACCTTGTGCCGATCTTCAAAAGAGAAATAAAAAATTTCAGACTCAAGAGTCGGATTAGCTTCCTGGCACTTAATCCCAACTGTCTCTCTCCCTTCCTCCTTCCCTCTGTCTCTCATTCCTCCCATTGCAGGTCAGTGATCTTATCCAGATTTCCTTGCTGTTGTCTTCTTCTGCCCCATAGTCGAAACCATGTTTGTTTCTCAATCTGCCCAGGCGATAAGCATGACCAAGTTCAATTCCAATAACTTATTTTCAAACTAAATTCAGTTTGAGGGATGCTGCTTCTATGTTGACCTAAAAAAAGGGCTTGCATATAGGAAGCTAGTAATACCTTTCCAAATAGATAAGTTGATTTCATAAAAGCATTTGCAACTTTATTGACTTGCTTAGGCTTTTGTCTTATGCAAATACAGAAGGGTTAGCTTTTCTCGCTAATCTGATTCTTCCATAGTACCCTACTGTCTGACACAGCCACACATACTTGCCACAGTACTTCAGAGCCCCTATTCTGAAAGACAGTTATGATGTATGTCTTAGTCATATGACAAGTTGAAACTGCACAGAGTTGAAAAACAGTGCACAAACAATGCAGAAAATTTATTTCAGTGCACATGTTAGGCAGCACTACTCTATCACTTTCAAATAACTTTGCCATATTTTATACCAACACATCTGAGATGGTCATTCTCACCTAGGCTGTAAACATTTCATTATAGTTTGAAATAAGCTTCTAGAGTTCTTCTTGCTTTTCCTGTGGAAGGAATTCAGAGAGTTCACTAATACCTTTTAAGGTTTCAATACCAGTCATGTAGATGAAATGAGTGAAGAAAAGTAGACCAGGAAACTTCTTTAAATCCTATCTCCATCCTGGGGATTCACGATCAGTGAACAAATAACTGTACAAGACCTAATTCAGAAGTCATTATTTTTCCCATAAGTATCTGGTTTGGTTGGACAGACAGCTTTGTAAATCATTGGATTTTGTAAATGGAAATACCAATGTTGTATATTCAGAGAAATAAGAACTGTTAAATTAATCAACCAAGCAATCTGGCCTTAACTGAAGAAATTCAGTAAAAGTGTTCTGATATATAAACTCATCAAAGTTGGGAATCTCAAAAAAGATTAATCAAAGCTCAGAGAAAATGCATACCAAAGTTATTTGGGGGGTAAGCTTTTCTAAGCTCTTTCTTCCTTACAATTAAATATAATTACATGCATATCTGACACATGCATCACCATCACATGCATGTAGCTATAGGAGTGGAAGATTATGATTTAGCAATGTCAAAACACATGCTTTTTTACACAGTGAATGAATAGAACGGTGTTATTAGCTTAGCCACTGTGGAAAAGTACAGTGCAAAGAAGCAGATTGGCCTATGCCCTGGAGAAAGGCCATGGTACTTCTACATATTTATACACACACAATAATGTTCAGCTTGAAGGAAAAAAAGAGGCCAAGGGGCTTGCTCAAAGTGAGTGAGTGGCACAGCTTAGATTAGAACAGAAAGCTGCTAAAGGTTGGTATGCTTTGATATGCAAACCTAAATATTTTGGCAAAAGGGCAAGGGCTTACACATGAATGCAAGCAGCTGCATCTTTGAGTTACTTTTCATGGAGTGGCCGGCAGTAACAACAATAATACCTAGCACATTCATGGAACTGTGTGTTTTCAAAACACTAATAAACAGTTACCTAGCATGGTGGTAAAGTATAAGCTCCACTTCATAGCTAAGTAAACAAAGATACGGATGACTATTTACTTGTTGAAAACCACAATCAATTAAATGAGGAACAACATTAAAACTTAAGAAATCTTACAGACACCTTGTACAGTCACTACAGCATTCTCCAAGCAAAATGTACAAAATAATGTAATTCACACATTTAACTTGAGACTCAGTGGAATGGAGCACACACATTGTCTAATATACCTCTGTTTGCAAGCTCTTGTTTGCAAAATCATATATTTCTGTAGTCAGTAAAAAAGTATGGCATACATGTGTATAAAACGTCACTAACCAAGAGATAATGAGCACAGAAAACACATTTTTACAAATTTTGTACTAATCATACAGTATATTACAACTTTTCTCTTTCTCTCCATTCATTCCTTACCCTCTCTTTTCTTTCCTCCCTCCGTCCCTTCTTTCCCTCCTTCCTTTCTCCCCCCCTCCTTATGAAAGTTAACATTTCTTGCCAGAAGCTAAATGGATCTAACCTTATCATTAAAACATTTTTTCCAGTTTTTCAAAAATAGTTAAAATGAGTTTTTGAGAGTCTTATGCTCTTTGACCTCTCTCTTGTTGGACAGAAAATTTAGAGCTACTCAAAATTATTAGTCTCTTTCAGAAAAATCTTGATCTGAAATTTTATATTTTCTTTACAGCTTTGCTTTTAATCGGTGAATAAATTAAAAGACAGTTTTAACCCTGGTAAACACTCCTAATTTAGAGTTTACCATTTGTTCAGAAACAACCTACCTTATTTACTTCACATTTCTTAGAAAAACATTTACTGTAACTCTAATTAATTTTTTAACCCAGAGTCCTCTGTATTAGAAAGACAAGCAAAGGGACAAAACTGTCCTATGTAGAAACCTAGCTACATGTCTAGCGGCAGAATGGCTGACAGTGCTCCATGATGGGATGATAGACCTTCATCTCAAGTGTTGCAAGTCCACTTACGCCTACTGAAGGATAAGTTTTATGATGTTCACTGAAGCTACTGCAATTAATATAATTTGAGAAACTACCCTCAACATATCATATAATTGTGTCTTACCATTCTGAAAGATTTTTATGTGTCTCTTTAGTCATGAGCTGGAATTGTTCAAGTAAACTGGAAAGCAACCAATGCATAGTCAGGACTGAACCAAGCCGCCTCATTGGGTCCACCATGTGATAAAGGTCACGCAGTAAAGTTTGAATCTTGGGTGCAGAAGAAGGGAAAAGCTGAAAAGAGAGACACTGATTAGAGACTACATATGATAGTGTTTGTAAAATGCAAAGAAGTGAGAAATTATCAGAAGATAGTGTATGTAGCATACAGATGGGTTATACATATTAATGTTCTTTCCCATATATGTAGGAAATTACTGTCCTGCCCAGCCTTGCAAATCAAGATTACCAGTACTGACATGGAAGCCTGACTCCTTTGCCTCTAGTTCAACTTCCAGATCTATTCAACTCAATCCATCTTCTGAAAGCTTCATCAATTTCCAACCTTGATACTCATCCAGGAGGTCTAGAAGAAATTCTGATATCACACAGACTTTCTGAACAACAGATTCAGCTGCAGATCTTTTTTTTCCCAGCACTCAGTATTTCCATCATTAACTGCCATGCCTGTTTACAGACACTGACTGTTACTCCTCCATCTCTATTCTTCTCCAAAAACAAACCCACTTCAGTTGTGAAGAAGACGATACATTACATATTCAATTTGCTTTTTTTTTTCCCCATTTTTTCATCTATATCTATTCTCTGGTCATGATCTCAGTGTTGTGCTGTCTCTAGTTCTTCCATTCACACCTGCTTTGCTTTATTATAATTCCATTTTCTTACCAACTCATTAGTCATTGACATAATTTTCCTCCTTTTCCTTTCTTTCTGTTTTCTGGTCTCTGTTTCTGCTTTAGCTGTCCTTTTCAATGAATTCTCAACTCAAATTCTCTGTTTTATTTCTTTATCTATTTTAATTTAAATTCCAAAATAAGATCAGCATAATCTCTATCTCCCTGATTCCTTGTCCACCCAGCCCAATACATGTGCCAGAGATAGCAAATGGCAATGGATAGTGATGAAGGAGAAAAGTTACGAGATTTACATAAAACATATATCCAATACAACAAAGCCTTCTATATTTTACCAGCTCAAATTGTCCAAGACTCTTCAGCTCCTTTATGAAAGTAATAATTGAATTTATCTCTTCTAAAGACAAACATTGCTCATCTTCTCTGTGGTAAGTTCCATCCTATGAAGGAAAGGGCAGCATATTCTGGTGAAATCACATGGAAAGCAATGTGCTTTGATTAGACCCCAATCCCTTTGATGATCAAAGGAACAAGCTACAGCAGCTCCCAACTTGCCCTAACCTCATCCAAAGTTATGTCAAGCCAGCTCCTCGACAGCTCTTCCCATTTCTCAGTCTAGAATAAAGCAGCCTGTGTGCGAGCTTTGTGTAGACACATACCCATAGAAACTACCATGGGAAGAGACTGCATAAAGTATAGACAATGAAATGGACAGTTCTAAATGTGATCTGATCTCCAAAAGAACACAGACTTAGGTAATCGTATTATACATGTGCATATGTCCGTGGCTTCCTAATTTATCCTGCCATAAGTTTAAAATCCATGACCATGTTTTAATCACACCTATCTAAGAGGCAGAAGTCGTATGGATAATTTAGTCCCTGTAAGTCTTGCAGGCAGGGGGCTCCTCAGAAGTGCCCAGACTGAAAGAAATACTGCTAAAGGAGATCTCAGCTTGGCAAAAGAGTTTTCACTGGTGATAAAAACTTTATACAGATCCTACAAATGCAAAAAAAAAAATTGTAATTGGATCTTACATTCAGAATAAGACACAAAATTGTAGGAAACAAAATTTAATTCTGATGCTCATGAATCTCCTTGTCTGAATTAATCAATTATAGGTTTACAAAACCATGCAACCCTGTATATTAAAAAAGCAAATTTTTAAAAATAGTGGGGAAACGACTTCATTAAAGTACTTATATCTTTAAAGTACTGTACTTTGGGGAATGACATAATTTGAAAATGCAATTTTTATAAAAGAAAATTTGATTGTTCAATATAATGACAGTTTTGTTCCCTAGAATCCAGTCACAGACAGTTTTGATTAAATAAATCCTTCACTCTATAAGTTGACACCAACAATTTCAGAAAGGCATACAATTTAGAATTAAATATTTTCAGATAGTTTGTAATAAGAAAAAAGTGGAATGAACTACCTTGCTCTCAGTTGATCCATATATTTTTTTTAAAGTTTCTACGAAAGTGGGTGGTGAGGAGTAATTAGACAAGAGAAATTTAAAAGTATCTTCAAAAAGAAATTGTTTGAAAGTTTGGCCTTGAATATTTGATTCATCCTCATCTTGAAAGTCAAAGTTTTCGTGCACCTGTTAGAAAATAATAAAAGAATTTATAGTTTGAATATCAAGTCCAGTCTTCTCATAACTGCATACATCAAACTAGAACTATTTATTTTTAAAAAGTCATAATAACACTAATAAAACAGACAGGATTATAATAGAACAAAAACTGTACCGTATTTCCTATGAGAACTACACATCACAATGTTTGCTGACCTCCAGTGGATAGAATACAGTATTGCATTTTCATGTGAGAGCTTTTTTTCATGTGTTTGATTTGAAATTTGATAAAAATATAAAATGTCAATTTATATTTTGACATACCTTTTGCAAAACTCAGGTATTTAGGAGTTACTACAAATGAAAGTATAAGTTTTACAATATAGAAACAAAAACCTCATGTTTCTAAAATATGAATGAATTAATATTTTAGCATAAAAACAAATATAACTTCAAGTTGCGTGGGGTATGTGCAAGCTACAGTTTCCAAGGGATACTACTCCAAGTCAAATATCATAGTAATTATCAATCATTATTTTTAGAGTAATTTGTATTTTCATAAGAAACTATTAAACCCTGCTGATTTACTGTATATTTATGGATTATGGCTGATGGTTGAGACCACTATACAGGCAGGTAAACATTATCCTTTATGTTTAGGTTTTTTTAAGCAACTCCTGGGATAATTTTTTTACAGCCTGGTATACAATTGTTAAATTATTATGACATGTCAAATTTCTTGCACTAGTTAAACAACTCTTCTCAGACTAATTAAGGATATTGTCTTCATGGATTTTTTAAATTCCGCAAACTCTTTCATATTTCCATTTTTCCTTTGTGTTTAAAGGATCTTTTTCTTGTGAAGGATAGTGAGATTGACTGAATTGTTTTTACCAGAAACCTGAACAGATTTTAACTGAGGATAAATTTTAAAAGTGTTCTCCTGTGATTTCCCAGGATATATTTACTATTATTTTTTTCTGCCTTTTGTGTATCATAAATATGGGCAGAGATTTTATATACCTAGGATCATACATATTTGTATGCATATACAGGGGTAACAAGAAGCAGCTGAAAGCAGTACAATTTTTGTTTCAGGACCAGGCTGTTCTGAGGCAGGAGTGGTACAAAACTGGCATAATACCTAACTCTACTTTCATGCAGTGCTTCCTATGGATTTTGTTTCCCTGATATTCAGCTGGAGTGACATTCCATTAATGATAAAACTGAAAGGTTTGCACACTTCAATGGTGTGGTGAACTTCATCACCGGAACTTTATCCCTTGAAACAGCAACTCACCGCTTTTAGGCAAAATTAATATTAATGTATTTCTACATTTCTCAGAGACTTGAGGGTACCTATCAAAGACAATTCCCTACTGTGTTTTGGTGTAAATTTTTTGGGTCAAGCAATAATTTGTGTAGTTTTCTCACCTCGAGAACTACTGGGTATATGGAGGTGTCAAATCCGATGTCAAAGGTTAGCATTTGAAAACATTGGCTACATCTGAAATAAATACATAACAGGAATCAGATTCAATGAGGTTAGGTACTGTTGTGAAATACAGAATCATAGAATTATTTAGGTTGGAAAACACCTTTAAGATCATTGAATCAAACCATAAACCTAACACTGCCCAGTCCACCTCTAAACCGTGTTGCTATGTATACTACAATGACGTACGCACACAGGTCCAGAGAACACACACAAGAACACACACGCATATGTCAAGAGACAGCATGTGATACAGACTAAATACAATTTCTAAGCAGAGCCAGCAGCATTAATCATAGATGGAGTAAGATTGTGAGCTGATGAAAACAGCGTTATATTAAAGTGTATTTATATGGCTGACTTTTAAACCAGTGAGAGAGGTGAATTACGCTGGATGAGGAAATGCCTTTTGAAGAGAATGAGGTCCTGCAAAAGCTTTGAAGACATTTGGTGGGCAACAACAGCAAAACTCTCTGGGCTTGCTGAAGCCGAAGAGTTGTGCTGCAGCCATGGGGATGTTTGCAGGCATGGGCCAGGAGCTCTAAGCAAGTCTTGGGTTACATAAAAAAAAAAAAGAGAGATATTCATCTTCTTGGTAAAAAAATGTTAGAGTTTGGATCACTGTCAAAATAGCTCCACCCCTGTTACACTTCTCTCCTTCTTGCTACCCTCTCCACTCACAATGTAAGCTTTATTCCCAACTTGCATAAGTTAAATAATGTGCTTTATATTACTGCTACTAAAACACCTAGGTTCTCAAATACCTTTATAAACATATAAATGTAATAAATAGTAACTTATTTAGTATTTATCATAAAAATGTCCTGGATGTGACATAACACATATAGAACAAATATTAATTTTAACTAATAAAATATTACATAATAAAGGTTGATCTATGTGTAAGAACTGTAACACTCTGATAGAAGTGTTTACAATGATTTAAGACCCACAGAAATGTGACTGTTGCTGCCTAGGTATATTTCATAAAGTACATTTCATAAAGCATTCTACAGTGTCTCTTCAGATTGCCTGCCTGAGCCAGCTGTGAATTGTCTGGGCTACTCTAACATTAAATATTTGACAAATGACAGAAGGCTCACTGAAGGGAAATACAGCTTTCTATATGTTAGAACTAACCCAATTGTGAGTGATTTCTGTTCATTTGTGCTGCCTGAACACAGCATTTGGTCCTAAGTATTCATCATAACCTTTTCACAAACTAGAAACACCGTGGATATTGAAGAGTTTTACTGCCTAAACGGAGCACATCCTCACTTTATAAGGAAGTATAAAATAGAGGGGGTTTTTTATTATTTTAGGAAACTTGTATCCTCTACAATTTTTATTCTGTTCTAAGGAGTTATCTTGACAATAGTATAGCAACAACTCCTGCAAGTCACTTACCGTTTGAAAGAGTTTGGTCCTGAGGCAGACGATTCACTGAAGACCTCAGTTACAAGTAGAAGTTTGCTTATAGCTTCCTTCATGTTGTTGAAAGCTTGTTGGGGAGAACTGCTTTTGAAGAATATTTCAAAAAACCTCTGCAGCTGTGAAAGAGATCACATATATTTTGAACATTTCCAATAAATAAGTGCTTAAAACTATAAATTAAAAGGCTGGTAGAAGTAAAAATTGCTTTAGAATGTCAACGGCAGTGCCTATTCATTTGCACAGTAAAGTGGCATGAAAAGCTCCACGCAGCGTATTAGTAGAGAATGACTTTTTGTTTACAAAGAAGTATGTCAGAAACAAACTCTGTATTAATGATTTTAAAAAACATTGCTCAGAATCTGAGCTTACTTTGATAAGGCCTTTTGTTGTCAACTGGTTCTAGGCAATGCAAACCACAAACACTTATTTCTTCAGCAGTAGGAAACAGCACACCTCTTCTCTTGTTAACATACTGTGCCAAGGGGTATCTCACTTGACCTTGACTACAAATCCTTACCTACGTTAACAAGCTTTAAAAAGAATATACAAAAAAGATATTGAAAAACTCATCAGCCGCCACAGCCTGTGTTTTGACTGAACTCTTGCACACCCTGAGGTTTTGAGACTTGTGAATCCTCCCAGCGGCATACTAACGGGCCTGCACAACACTGTCCTCAGCTGCTTTCATCACTTGTGTGAATTCAGCGCTCTCGTCACTTCAGATAGAGATCCAGGGAAACAACTGGAGCAACACAGAACCCCAGTGAAGAGTGCGACACAGGCAGGTTTTGTTGTATCAGAGTATTCTGTGCTAAGAAAGGGGCTGCCTTTGAATTATATTTCCATTAGACTTATCATGTGGCACAGAACCTCATTAAAGTCTGAACTATGTAAAACTATTGGATAATTTAGTAGTATTGTATTACCAAACAGATACATTTATATAGTAAAAAATACTGTCTTCACAGATGAAGAACATAAAGTACACATAAAACATGTTTTGCATTGATATTCAGAAAAGAAAAAAATTCTGATTATTTCCAGGAATTTCTCTACTAAATTGACTTACAAATGCCACTATATATTTTCTATTATCACCCACTTATACATGTCCAACTAGGGTAACATGATGGAAGCATTCAGTCTTCTGTAGACAACCCCACTGGGGACTGACATGGTTGATATCTCTCTAGGTGCCTTTGACTACTACAGTCATGAACAAGTATCCATAGTAGATGGGTGAAACCCAAGCCTGGCCTTTAGCAGAAGTCTGTAACAAGGTTTAATGTGATATTTTGGCTCTAAAGCATGATCAGAGAACCACAGAACCACAGAATTGTTGAGGTTGGAAGGGACCTCTGGAGTTCATCTTGTCCAACCTCCCCGCTCAAGCACGGTCATCTACAGCCAGCCGCCCAGGACTGTGTCCAGATAGCTTTTGAATACCTCCAAGTATAAAGACTCCACAGCCTTTCTGGGGAATATGTGCCAGTGCTTAGTCACTATCAAAGTTAAAAAGTGTTTCCTGATATCCGGAAGGAACCTGCTGTATCTCAGTTTGTGCCCATGGCCTCTTGTCCTGTCACTGGGCACCGCTGAAAAGAGCCTGGCTTTGTCTTCTTTACAGCCACCCTTTGGGTATTCATTGATACACATTGATGAGACCCCCCCGAGCCTCCAAGAAGCTTCTTCAGGCTAAGCAGTCCCAGCTCTCTCAGCCTTTCCTCATATAACAAATGTTCCAGCCCCTTAAACATCTTAGTGGCCCCTCTGCTGGACTCTCTCCACATCCTTCTTGCACTGGAGAGGTCCAGACCTGGACACAGTACTCCAGGTGTGCCACAAGGGCAGACTGATGTCTGATGGTCAAGTTGGTGTCCACCAGGACTCCCAGGTCCTTTTCTGCAAAGTTGCTTTCCAGCTGGTTGGCCTCCAGCATGTACTGGTGCCTGGGGTTGTTTCTCTCCAGCTACAGGACTTTGCACTTCCCTTTGTTGAACTTCACGAGGTTCCTCCTTTACTTTTTGTTCTCTTTAGTTTCAGTAACTCCGTTCTGTTGTGCTGGTAAATAACTGCTGGGTAGGAAGTTGGTCTGACTGTCTTCCTGTTCTTATCACCTCTGATTTTATTCTAACAAGTGGTTTCCTTCCTAGGCTTTACTGACTTAAATAAATGTCTCCCATGAACAGATATAGGCTGAAGGTTTGCAGTGCCTAGGACTTTTTCTCCTCTTTCTGATAAAGCTATTTGAAAATCCAGTAGGAAAAACATGACAACAGTACATATGACTAAAGTTATAAAATTAAACCTTTGACTGTCACGAAATTGCAAGGTAAAGGTTGCACATATAGCCTCAACTCTGCCCTTTGGATATTCACATCATGTTGAAATCTTGAATTACATCATACTGTATGTTTATGCTGTAGAAAGTTTTCCATGTGTACTGCAATTCCATGAGTCTCTAGGGCAAAAGAGTCCCAGAATTGCTGTTTAGAAAGAGATTATGCAAATCCTTAGGTCCTACTCCATTTTATTGCCACAACAGGCTGAGAGGGAGTCTGTATTTCCCAAAGTCTAAGATCACCAAAGCTGTGTTTCTCCCACAGAATAGTACAAAGATTAAGAACAAGAAGCTGCACATTTTTCACATCAGTTCTGATTTAGATTCATCTCTGAGTGAAATTGTCCCATTTCAGTTCTTTTTTCATGCCAAAACCACTTAATTAAACTGTTCATGTGAAACAAAAAATTTAAAATGAAGACTGATCTCACCAAGCTGGGACTACCTGGAGGTTCTTCAGCTGACTTTGACAACTATTTCCAGCATCTCTGCCAGATCCTGTACATCACTCACATTCCTGCTACACTGGCTTGCACCTTTTATCTAGTTTCCTAAATCTGCAGTGGGTATTGAGGGGCTAAGTGAGAAGCTGTGTTGTTTTGCTGCACAGGGAACAAAAGGAGTTGCAGAATTTTATAGTGAGAGATGGGAGAGAGATGGGGATTATTGGAAGGAAGGGCAAAAAGGACAGAAAAAGCCCTATTAGCTCATTTGCTCCTCGCCATAAATAAATTCCTAAGCACAAAGGATATATAATGCACACATTTCTAGTAAGAATGGATGAAAGACAGGCTGATTTGCCCCATTTGCACTTAGAGTATGCTGTTGGCTGTAATAGCTAACTGTTTCCAACACAACAGGCATTAAAATAAAACTGACTTCTCCAAGGAACTGCATTTTAGTTACAGCCCTCCTTAGCCAAACTAGAAAAGAAACATTGCTCAACAGGTTCTCATTAGGGGATATCAGGTTTTAGGACAATGTTTATTCTAAACCAATGACTGAAAATACATATTTAGTCAGCCTGGTTCAGGAGTAGTGGAGACAAGAGACAAATACTTCAGGTTAAATTCCAATTTATGAAAAAAAAATCCTATTTAAACAAGTTCAGGTTAGGTTTGACTCCTATGGATTCTACAGGATGCTCAGTAACCAACAGGGAAAATCAGGGATGACAAAGTGTGAAAACCTGTAGCAACCTCTGAGCGTGCCCAACAGAGATATATAAATATCTGTGTTCAACTGCAACATATTAAAGTCACTGAGTTGAAGGTTTCTTCAGAGGATCATCACTGATGCTGGTTCTCTCACTTTCAGAGGAAGCAGACTACCTGTCCAGCAAGATTCAATCTCATTATTGATTAAGTGTGATTAAAAGCAGCATTGAATAATAAAAAGAGGACACAATGGATAAAACTGGTGGCAATGACAGAAACTTACTCTGGAACAAAGCTGACCTCTGGCTGGCAAATTTTTAAGCAGAGGAATAGGGACTAAATTTTAGTAGGCTATAAAACTTAACACAGTTAAGTGTTTTAAGTATTTTGTACAATGGCACCATTGTATACGGAATTGCAAGACTTCTCAGGAGCTTGAAGATGTTTATCCTCATACTGCACGCATACTGTTGGAGGTATGTTCCACGTATTTATGTAATGCCTTACAGAAGGGTGTAAACGCAATCAAATTACAGAAGGGTGTAAATACAGTCAAATTACATGGATCAAGCACACATTTTCTGTAAAGGCAAAATGACCCAGAAATATTCTTAAGATTAATTTTAAGTCATTGACCTTTCACTCACTGATAACTATTTTTGCTTTAGGATAAGCCACTGGAAAAAAAAAAAAGATTTGGCTAACTCAATATTAATTTTACAATGCTTTATCTCTACGTGTTTTCACATCTACTTTTTAAAATCTGCACCCAATAAAATGAGGTTTATGATCTCAGTGACACAGATCTCTTTGGCTCCTCAAAAATATACTGAACCACCAGTTAAAGGCCTGACACACTGAAGAAATGCAATTTAATTGACAAAGGAATTCTGATTTGCAAGCTTCATGCACAGAGTCACGGGGACTCAAGAAGAGTGGAATAGTGTGGCACCCACAGGGTTGGATGTTACAGTGACTGTAGTAATTCTCTTGAGAGGATTTTCCTCTGGCAATTTTTCCGCAAATTAATTCCTTAGGAGAGATGCTGAGGCAGCCTGGGGCAGCTAGCTGAATGGTCAGCTCAGGATTGCCCTAAGAAAGAGTATAAAAATGAACTGTAGCAATCTTTCTGAGATTGCCTTCTAGATGAGACAAACAAGAATTATTTTAATTGACTAACCATAGGAATGGCAATATATGCAAACTTAAACCACCTACCTTCCCTGACTGCCTTGATTAGCTTTCTGTTGATTGTTATAGGCATTCAGAGGCACAGCTCACATGAAGACAATTACTCAGGTGTCAAAATCTGTAGAGGAATCCCACTCTACAAGACTACATGCCTTATGTCTAGGTTCCTTTTATATCTCACTGCAGAACACAGACACTTGAAGAGCACGATTTATGGCATTCTAAGGTAGACACCTCAAAACAGTGACATTAATTGCAATCTAAAACTCCACTGTTTCTCCAGTGACTGTACAGGGAATCTAAATGAGACACTGAAGACAGGTAGGAGATATACTGCAGGAGTGCTCACACAGCCCACCCATGGACCACAAAACCCGTGTGCCTGGAATATATAGAACTGTCTGCGAGGATGTCATGATAAAGAGAAAGGTGAGCATCAGCAAGGTTAAACAGGAACGAAGAAATTACAAAGTGACTTTTGAAACAAGGAAGGAGTCAGTTTGGGAAATAATATTAAAGTAGCATGAAAATTTGCAGCAGAGGGAGAGACTTTGGGATGGAAACAGCAGCAGTCAAAACCTGGTCAGGCACTGCCATAAGTCAGCCTGTTGGCATCACAGCTTCTGCCTAGACGGCAGGGAATACTAGGGTGTAAGGATGGGCATGGACCTTACATGAGTACACATGAAACAGGCACATGCAGAGCTGGAGCCTCAACTTCTCCAAGCAGAGGTGCATGCAAGAAGGGACGCTGCATCGCAGGAGAGTGAGGCTCTGTTTGTAACCCATGCTGCCTGTGTGACAGGGTCTGGGGGCAAACGTGGGTGACTGGGTGGGTATGACTACAGCTTCAGAGAGTATTTACAGAAGGACATTTAGAAACGTGCAATGTTTATTAAGATTTTTTAAGTGTCTAGTATCATGGTTTACCTGTTCTGCTACTGAAGTTGATAGAGTGTACTATTTTTACTGGTTGCCAGTTAAGTACATATCATCAGCTAGCCACTTCTGTCCTGGTTTTGGTTAAACAATGTGAACTCATCAATTTTTTCCTGCAACAGTATCTCACCTTTGGAGGTGTAGCTGAGCTCTGAACTTATCCAAGAGACAAGGAAACAGAAGATAAGAGTCCTTTTGGCCTACTGAGGAATTCAGTGTAACTTTGAGGTTTACATTTTAGGATTTGGTGCATCATGCTTTACAGGATTTGTATGAATAGATTTTGAAAGAACTTTGCTGGTTCCTAGTTGTAGCCTTTAAAACTAGATGGCAGACAGTGTCATCAGGAATGTATCCGAAAGCCAGGTTTACATTTGAGGAACCAAAGGGTGACCTTTGGTTTCAAGAAATTACCCTTTTTGAAGTAATGAAGGGTGTCCTCTCCAAATTGTTATGCATTGGAGTTGTTGCACTCTCTCTGATCAATTGGATCGGCAGGATTTCAAAAGACTTAAGGTAATTGCCTCTCCTTGAAAACAGCCAAGGATGTTTTCACTTTAATCAATTCAATCAATCTCTGATAACTTTCAGTACAAGCTCTGTACTCTCAGATAATTTTTGTACATTGATTTTTCTTACTGGATCTATATTTGATGAAATTTTTTCACCTAGTCCAAATAGTTTTGGGTGTAAGTAGTTGTTCATAGATACAAAAATACTCTATTAAACTCAAACAAGAATCTCTTTGACTATACACATGGAGGTATCTAAATATCTAAGATGTCTGCAAGAATACAGACTGGTGCTGCAGAGAAGGCCAGAAAAAAACCACCATATTTTGCAATGAAACTATTTCCTATATTGCCTGCAGATCTCTCCACTGATCACAGTACATAGAAAAAGTCAAGACATGTAATGGGAGAAAAATGTACCCATAATCAAAACAATGGTTCCAGAATACATCACAGAGAAAACAGTGCAGTAGTTTATCATAAGCTTATAGTGATTGCTTTAGGTAGATCTGTTTATTCAACCCATGATTTATAGTTACAATGTGCCATTTCTCTGTAGCTCTAACATGGCACTTGATGAAGAGGGAAACCACGGTATTATTCAGATATTTTATACAGTAAATTTCCCACCTATGTATATTTTTTTTCTTGACATAATATTTTTTAAAAGATGCTATTTAATAGTTCAGGACAAAAAAGTTCTTGTCCTTTAAGACTTTGTCGTAGTTTCCTACAGAAGCTACCACCTTAAGCCCCCCCTTACTAACAAAACCACGACAGACTTTTATAACTAATTTACATGGAGGAGAAAAGGCTGTCTGAGAAAGGTTTCCTCTAAAGATCCTTAGATCCTTGCTCTTAAGACTAAGTCCGAGGACAAAAAGCCGCTCACTAGCTTCAGCAATGACTAAATTAGGTCGTTTGACTGAGACTGAACTAAGAATGGTTTCTCAACCCAGCATTGACTTCTTAGTGGAAAAATAAAGGTGAATTACGAAAAGCATTTCCCAGCTTGCTGTGAAAAGAAAAGTGAATCAGCTTGACTAAGGGAAGCTGGAAAGCAAAAAGGGAAAGATGAGAAGAAGAACCAGGATAACAGGAGGTAGGTCTGGGAAAGCTGGGAGCCACAGAGGGTCATGCTTACAGAGCTGCCTGGATTGAATAGCCAGAGCAAGAGGATCTGTGGACCAGGAGAAAGGCAGAAACCTAAGAGCCTGGATAACATTGTAAAGACGTATTTATGGCATACGCACATGTTATAAAGAATAACCAGTCTAGAGCTCTTACTAGCTAAACTGGGATGTTCATAAGGGAAGAGCAGAAAAGAACTCCAGGAAGAATTTAAACTTTATTTGTGCACTGCATGACAGATTGGCACAGACATAGAGAAGGTTAAGAAGGAAGGATTACTCACTTTTTCCCTTAAGACAAAAATTAGGGATATAAAATTAAGCAATCAGGTGGAAGTTCAAAAGCAAACAAATATTCTTTCTCAAGCAACACATAAATAATCTGTAGAGTCTCATTGCCACAAGACGTTGGGAAGACCAAAAGCATTAGTGGATTAAAAACATCTAGTAGAGAATTGTATGACGTAGAAGTCCACTGGAGCTTATTAAACATAAAGATATATATTCCACCTCCAGTTTTGTGTTTCTAACCTTGCAGGTTACCAGAAATAGCTATAGTCTGCCTAAGGACGACTACCACTTTATACTTGTCCTGTTCCACAGTTTCATGATGCTTTCTTGCCTGGCTGTTGCCAGAAACAGAATGTCAGACTAAGCATGTCTTTGATCTCCCCCAGTGCAGACAGACTTTCGTTCTTACATCAGTGAAAAGAGAATCTTGATACTATGAGGACAGAAAACAGAGATGGCATTTATGTTCAGCTCAGTCTGCCGGGAAAAGGAGCATTACAGAGTTTGATTCTTTACACAGGCTACTTGCAAGAAGAGTAAAATGCATATTCTAAGTTCTTACAGAACCTAATGAAAGTTAATTTTATTCCCAAATAACCCTGTGTTCTAATTGATTGAGAGCTGATGGTAATTTTCTTTTGTATTTGCTCCTGCTAAGTGACAGGGCAAGAATATGGAATTAAAAAATAAAACAAAGGGAAAAAATCCTGGACCTTTCTGCTGTTTCCAAACATTTTGCTCTTTATCTGCATGTGTGTTTGCATTCTATCTCACATTAAACATCTCTGCCTATTACTTGAAGTAGTATCAAAACTGGCCACTTGAGGGCAATACTGCAACCTAATTGTCACAGTGTTCGGCTCTAAGCCAGACCTCCACGTCGTATAAAAAGATGTCTTTCCTGGGTAGGTGAGGGTCCAGTTTTATTTGCATATATGTTAAGTATAAAAAAATATTTCTCTTTACTCAAGTTTCCAAATGCTTAACACACAGAGAGAGAATTTTAGTGACAGTTATAGCGCCTAACACCACAGCAAGCTTACCAGCAAATTGCTTTAATAAATTATGTTTACTTCACTGCACAACTGGAAAATAACTTAAGAACATAGTTTCAGCTGAGGGTATCGAGCGTTATGCAAGAACATCAGTTAAGGAATTCAAATCCAGGAGACACCTGACTGGCTATTTTGGGGACCGAAGGGACGGTGAGCCAGAGCAGGGGCTGTGGGAAGCTGCCGACAGCACAGAAGAACCTTGCCAGGTAACGCAGGACGTAGCACCACTACAGTCTACAAAAGTGCATCCCTTCATTAAGAACTGAGACCGGGTTGGGAAAGCTTAATGGCAGGGCACAGGAAGGACTTTACAGTGTGTTAAACCTTAAGATAATTAATCATAAATGACTGTTTTGCACATCAGCTTCTATAAAACAGAAAATTATTCAGGAGTCAGCCTTCTGCTCAAATGCACATGCATAATGGTGATTAACACGAAGGGAATTATTGCATACATTGACAGAGACCCATCCCTTAATTGGTACCACATGCAAAATAGAAAGCTTCTAATTTATTATTAATTTTTCAATGCACAGATGGTCTAAATAAGAGGTTTCTGAATTTCCTCAAGGAAATAAGGCTATTACACAAGTCTCATATCAAAACATTTGTGTGGCAGAAAGCCATTCTCTCCCCTGCATCTTCCCAACTAGAGCCCAAATCTGGAGTCGCACTTTTGCCACCCCTTGACTATACACAAAATCCTCATGCCAGCTCAGGATTTACCTTCTTTGCTTTCTGAACTAAGATACTAAAATATGTATAATCCAGAAAGAATCTGGCAGCTGGTGAGCAAAACACACTTGAACTCTTCCTGAACTGCCATTTGGCCAATGCTTATCCAATAAGCCATTCTGAAGCCTTGCCATTATGATCAGGATAAGTAAATGTGAGCTGTAAAAATAACTTTAAATAGTTTACTAACAAAGAAGCAGTGGCCAATGCAGTAGTATTTAATTTATTAAACTTTTGTTTTTTCTTCATGTACTTTCTCTTAGTCATTCAATATCATCTGCTACCCCAGCTCCAGTCTTTTTAAAAAACTTCTCCATATATATCATATCCTGGTTACTTCTATCAACCATAAAGGGTTGATGTACATAGGGAATCTAATTTTAAACTTGGCATACTGAGTTTGTGATAGTAAAGTTGTAAAACTTTGCCATCCAGAGAGACTGACAAGCTCAAGAGGTAGGCCCATGCAAACCTCATGAGGCTGAATAAGACCAAGTGCAAGGTCCTGCACCTGGGTCAGGGCAACTCTGGGTATCAATACGGGCTGGGTGATGAAGGGAGAGCAGCCCTGCTGAGAAAGACTTAGGGGTATTGGTGGATGAAAAGCTGGACGTGAGCTGTCAGTGTGCACCTGCAGCCCAGAAGGCCAATCGTATCTTGGGGTGCATCAAAAGGCGCATGGCCAGCAGGTCGAGGGAGGTGATTCTGCCCCTCTACTCCACTCTCATGAGATCCCACCTGAAGTACTGTGTCCAGTTCTGGAGCCCTCAGCACAGGAAAGACATGGACCTGTTGGAGCAAGTCCTGAGGAGGTCCACAAAGATGATCAGAGGGCTGGAGCACATCTCCTATAAGGACAGGCTGAGAGAGTTGGGGCTGTTCAGCCTGGAGAAGAGGAGGCTCCAGGGAGACCTCATTGCAGCCTTCCAGTATTTAAATGGGGTTTATAAGAAAGATGAGGACAGACTTTTAGCACGGTCAGTAGCGATAAGACAAGGGGTAATGGTTTTAAACTAAAAGATGGTAAATATAGACTAGACATAAGGAAGAAATTTTTTTACAGTGATGGTGGTGAAGCACTGGAACAGGTTGCCCAGAGAGGTGGTTGATGCCCCATCCCTGGAGATGTTCAAGGCCAAGTTGGACGGGGCTCTGAGCAACCTGATCTAGTTGAAGGTGTCCCTGCTCCTTGCAGGGGGATTGGACTAGGTGACCTTTAAAGGTCCCTTCCAACCGAAATCATTCTATGATTCTATAACTTTATGAATAATAGAATAGATACAAATTTTCCACAATTGTGGATCAATTTCTCATTGATAATTGTTTAATTATACTGGTATGAGAAAATTTGCTGACCAAGGGCCTATATACACTGAAGAGGTCTCTAAAATATTGTGCAACATTACTGAAAGCACCATATCTATGATGGCAATACAGTAGATTAAAATTATTCTGAATTGTTAATTTAAAAAAAATAATTCAGTCAGCTGCTTTTGGGGAAAAACACATCAAACACTGGCAAATTTTTCCAGAGCAAAGTGTCCTCTATAGGCAGGTTCCATTCCCAGTGACACTGATGGGTAGTCTGTCAATCAGTTGAAGAACAGATCTTAGAGATCCTTTCTGTCTTTACTGACTATTGACAGGTTGGAGCTTCACAACATAACAAAAAAATTTCCTTCCTACATAATACAGTTGACAGAAACTAAAAGCTTTGGAGCTTTCTGGATCAGGTTCCTCGGCTGGTACAAATATGCGTAGCTCCACTACAAGAGGAGATTACTCTGCTGGCATTGTACTTCCCACTGGCAACAAGTGATGGCTCCACGATGCTTATGAGAAACTTGGTGCAATCTCATCCCAAAGGATATCAGTGATTGAATTCAAACCTTCTCCCCGGTATTGTTTTTTGATTGATGATCTCCTGCCTGACGCCTCTGCACCAAGCAGAGAAGCCTCTCTGATTTTCCCAGTAGTGCTGTCTGGCCAATCCATGAATTCCCAGTGTCTCACTTCTTCTGAAGACTCCCTGACTCCTCCCACGTTCTTTACAGGGCACACTGAGAGACAGTCTTATACAGTCTTATACACCTCACTTTCCATCATTTTGTTAATTTGCATTTCAATCTATATATCTGTATCTATAAAAATGTGCTTTCTGTGGTGCCTATGTTTTATTTATTTATTGCCATTTTGACAAGTCTGCCTAAAGCTGTGGAAGATATAACACCACAGCAGCAGTAACCAGATTGGAACTACTGCAGATGTGCTGCTGCTTCTATCTGTCATTTTTATTGCTTCTTCAGCTGCCAAAGTGCTCTGTAAATGGTGGCTGGCACCCCGTTCAGCAGACTTCCCTCAGTGGGAAATATGTTACAGGATCATATCACAATTACTAATGACTACTAGCCTTTAAAGTAGTCCCTACTTCAGCTGTGATAGTGATGCTGCTGGACATTGTGCTACTTCAATAAACATAAAACAAAACTGAACCCCAAGGTTTGAAAGTGAGTAACCATTAGTCTTCCTAAATGTAAAGAGAGGATAATAGATGGCAAAACTGTATATCTCCATGAGGTTCCACAGCTTCTGAGGGGGAGAAGAAAGAGAAGCAGGTTCATTTCACCTAATTTTGTCAATCTAGAATTTGGCATGTTCTCTACATGTCATAGCCCATAGATACTTTTAGCAGAAAACTCATCTCATTCCAAAATTAGTGTCTAAATTGGATGGGATGATTTGTTCTCCTGAGCTATCTGTTCCTCCAATAACTAGAATTAGATAATGTGTTTAGACTAGACACTGAGAGAGAGCTAAAATTGTAGAGCACACCAAATGGTTGGCATCATCAAAAGTCCTGACAGTGACACCACAACACTCAGACTGATCCAAAGCCAAGACCTGCTCCTACCCCAAGAGGGCTACATGGGCAAAGTGCATGCATCCTCAGATGGCTACTGCAGGAGCCAATCTATATGACCTCAAGAAATCACTGCTACTTTGTGACCTTATTTCTTCAAAAGGAAAGGAGCAGCCACAGAACTGCAGTTCCTTCACGAAGAGCTGCTGTGTTGCAAGCACAGTTCCTTGCTGAAAGAACAAAGGAATAGGAAGGCATATTTGGAAATTCGTAGGACTACTAAGCAAACTGGACATGGAGAGAGAGGGGTCTCTCTAGGCACTAGGAGATGTCCAGCGTTAATCCAATTGAGGCACATGTGAAACATGCTTCTTCATAAAACCTAGAGACCATGGGAGGCCCACCCTCTTCATGGTATACTTCCTTCCCCTGATTTAGAAGTGCCCTGACCCTCCTCCATTCTCTTTTACTGCACCTAAAAAAGAAACCTAAACAGATCATTTTAAATATTTACTTTCCTTTTTTACAATTCTGTCAACATCCGGGCAAAAGATGTTACTGCATGACAGCACCCCCACTGCTGTGCTTTAGAGAAAGTCTTGCAACTGCTGTCAAATGTCACCAATAGAAATGGGCTCTGAAGCAAGCAAATCTCAGGGTTTTTCACAACCCCCACCGCACAGGGCACCTCTTCCCTTCTTCATGAATCAAACCCCACTCGTTCTGAGAAATGAAGGCTGTACATTACAAGAATATTCATGTGTCAGCTGGAGACTGCAAATAAAGAGGGAGTAAAAGAGAAGAAAGATGTTATCTGGTTTTCTGTCCCGGTACTTTTCCTGAAAGAGGGAAAAATTAGGAAATGAAATGTTTTACCTTTACAGAAAAGTGCTTCTTCTTCGGTGGATGCCAGACAGTGGTGGTTGAATGAATGAATGCCCGCAGAGGTGTTAAGGATGTCACAAGCACATATGCTTTGATGATGACAGAAAAGTCTTGAGCTTTAAGGATGTCCTTGTTGTCTGGTGAAGCTGATACCTGATTCCTGGAAAGTCATAAGAACACATAGCAATAATGAAGTGCTTTTGCAAATGAGGAAAATGAGCTGTAAGAAAATAGTGAAATAGTGAAATTAGTGGAAATGGGAAATTAGCTTTTTTTTTCCCCCAAGTTAAATTACATAGTAGATGAAACAAAGCAGGCTAGAATAAAGCTTTCTATCAAGTCTTTTTATTGCTTTCAGTATTTTAAAATTGTAATTTCAATATATAGAAAGCAACTATGTTAGGAGGGAGTTACGTCTGAGAGTATATACAGGTAAATGCACTGTGGGCATGTCGTAACTGTTGCAAACCCAGGACATTCAGAGTGAAGGTAAAAACATGAAAGAAATCCAAGTAGCTTTAATAACAGAAGTGCACAGTCAAGGTACCCAAATTTAACACTGATTTGTAGTGAATTCAGAAAAAAAAAGCCCAAGCTATGGAAAGACTGCACTATTGTTAGCACTGTAATGTAATATAGGGACACAAACTGTACTGCATGGTTTCCCTAATGAAAGCCATGAACTATGATTCCAAATACTGTGAGTGACTATGACACCTAGAAATAACCCATAATAAATCAGCTAAACATAACATAATTACACAAGCTAACTTTGTCTGGGAAGTGACATGGCTCTCTAGATACTGACCTACAGCTCCCACAGTCCACTCAAAAAGAATCAGTCATAGAAATAGGACAGAAAAAAAAAAAACAAAACAAAGGAAAAAAATCTGCTATTTAAAAGCTTATTACTTCAGGAGATCTGAGCTATACTTGGGCATATTCACAAATGTGGTTATTATTCTGCCTGTTAAATTCTCTGAGTATCAACCTACCTCATAGCAAATGCAATGAGACCACTATACAAATTATGGGTCTCTGAGGCTCATTACTGGTAAAAGACAAAGGGCTCTCCTCCCATTTCTGTGTAATCTTTGGCAAAATGTGACCTTTCCAGACCTAAATTTTGCTACCAGTTACAGATGTTTTATAATATCTATCTTAAAGAGACCTTTTACTCCCCTCTGCAGAATGGTAGAGCCTCCGAGCATAAAATCTGTGAGAGACTGTAACACAGGAAACAGCACTTGGACAGCCAGTTCTCAAGTACTTCTTAGTTCTTCACTTAAGGGAGGGTCTCTGTGAAAAAGACCACATAAGGGCGTCTGTGGCAGGGACAAGGCAGGGACAGGAGCAGGAAACAGCTCAGCCACCCTGAGACCTAAATATTCAGGGGTGTCTCTGGGTCTGTATTGATCTGTCTAGATGTCTCAATGCCCTCAGCATAAAGATTTAGCTGTTCACACACAAAACAGGTGCAAGCTTGACTAGTACAGAAACAAACAACTGTGTCCAGCTCTGGAGCCCCCAACATAAGAAGGACATGGACATACTGGAGAGAGTCCAGAGGAGGCCACGAAGATGATCAGAGGGCTGAAGCACATCTCCTATGAGGACAGGCTGAGAGAGTTGGGGCTGTTCAGCCTGGAGAAGAGGAGGCTCCCCTCTCCGGGGAGACCTTATAGCAGTCTTCTGGTATCTAAAGGGGGCTCATAGGAAGGATGGGGAGAAACTCTTCAGCAGGGCCTGTTGCGAAAGGACAAGAGGTAATGGTTTTGATATCAAAGGAGGGAGATTCAGATTAGACATCAGGAAAAAAATTTTTACAGTGAGGGTGGTGGAACACTGGAACAGGTTCCCCAGAGAGGTGGTTGATGCCCCATCCCTGGAAACATTCAAGGCCAGGTTGGAAGGGGCTCTGAGCAACCTGATCGGGTTGGAGATATCCCTGCTTCTTGCAGTGGGCTTGGACTAGATGATCTTTAAAGGTCCCTTCCAACCCAAACTATTCTATGATTCTATAAGAGGTGCAATACATCCAAGTGCTCTATCTGCTGCGGTCTCCTCTCTTGCTACATTCTGCATTCCCCAGTCTCAACTAAAAGCACAATGAAGCACTCGCAGTTTCCAAGGGTGGGATATCATTCACTTACAGCTGTGCACTTGTGTTCTGCTTCCACCAGTACCGCAGATGGGCAATACTTGTCTTGTCAGTGCTTTCACCGTCCTGGGACGTGTTGTTTGCGGCACTGGCCCTTGACAGCCCAGGCTGACTGGAACACTCTAGGGTGATGACTGGGAGCTGCAGGTCTGAAAAAGGGGGTGAGAAAGAAAGTCAGCAGAGCATTGAAAGCAGCAGTCAACTCCTGCTGTTAAGGGTACAATGTGTAAAACACAATAGGTAGAGAGGAGCTACCAGCAGTAGCTGAAAGCGTAAAATAACAAATGCTGAGACGATAATCCTTTTTGGATCTGCTAGCAGAGAGCTTTAAACCCACCAAGAGAGCTTTAAACCCACCCTTCCAGCTACAAGCTCAGAGGCTTAGCTGCAACTCCCACTTTACAGGTGAATGCATGAGTACTGCATACAAAAAGCATCCCCTTCTCCCTTCTTATAAACAGAAATTCTTTATTTTCAAATACAGAATACCAAAACTTTGTTTCTCACATAGCCCTAATTACAATTAATGGGGATAAGAAATTTATTTGACTAAGGACCAAGGGACTTTGCCACTCTAATAACAGAGACAGCTCTGTAAATAACCATACATCCCTGTTTCTAGGTTCACCATTTAAAGCTACATTTCGTAGTTACTGAAATCTATGGGAGGTTTAGTTCTGCCACCAAACACAGTGGGAGCAGGACTGATGTACCAGAGTCCTCAAGATTACTGAGGCATGTGACTATTAATAGTAATCAAAACATTGTGATGCGAGATCAGTAAATGAGTGGTATGTATTTTCTGCTTTTACTGTGCTGATAAAAAGGCACAGAGCCCTCACGTTATGTCATTATTTCATGCCAGGTGGTTTTCATGAACTCTAACACACCTCACATTTCAAGTTCTTAAGTAACAGTCAGGGAAAAGTCAAACTGTTCACATTATTCCCAAACCTTATTACTTATCTTTTTAATGGTATACGGCATCGTGCTAATGTTACAAGTTTGTTTGTATAGCTTCTCTTTTAATGCATGCATTCTCCACTTTGCAGCAGGAAATGAAAAATAAAACTGAAGTTGTATTTCTGGCAAAGAGCTGTGAGCAGCCATTCAAGGAAAAAAAACTATTAATTTTCATACAGATCTTGTTAAAATGATATTGTGATTGCCTATGTTTATCGGCTGTTCATCAGATCAGCTCAGTTCAGCCTTCCAGGCTCAACTGGATCTAAAATTAATCTGGTCCTTTGCCTTACATGCACCATTTAGCAGGATTAAAGGCTTTTCTAATGAAAAGCAGGCACTTATTAATATAACACCTCATATTCAGATTATACTCTCATTGGCATCTTTGTGCTGTGTTACACATTATAACTGATTTGGACTTTGTGACTACCTGTTTGCTGATGGTAGAGACAAAACAGGCTACTCTGCCTGCTTAGCTGGGCAGTGATAACAGGAGTAAGCAAGTAAACATCCATTAAGTCATTTACTCAGCAGACTTGCTTCTGAATATGCACAGGGAGCATAAACTGAGTGTTATTTTTTCCACCCTGTAAAGACACAATGGCATTTCACTATGGCAGTTTCCACCCTGTAAAGAGACAATGGCATTCCACAATGGCAATTTGCAATGGTCCCACTGCAACTACCCCTATGCATCACTTTAGTTATCTAACTGAAGTGTCTAAATAAGCAAAATAGTATTCGTAGGCTTGATCTTTAGGCAATGGGGAGAGAGAGAGAGAGAGATCAGTCCTTGGAGCACTAAGAGAAATACACATTCTGAACTGCTCTCTGAAAGGGTCTGGTTTTTTCACTGACTATGCAAGAAAACTAAGCTTATTTGCAACTGCAAATAGTTCTCAGAGTGTAAAGTTAGATCACACAGCTTTGGTGCTCAGGCAAAATCAGAATTATTGAAACACATAAAGGCCCTCCACAGCGCACAGATGACTCCAGAGATTTTCTTCTGATTTATCGTCACACCGGTAAAAAAGCAAGACACAGCCCTCTGCTGTTGCAACTATCGATGGAGTTATGGAGGCAAGCCCTGTTCCTGTGTATCTTGGTACTGTAGCACATCTGTCAGGAACAGCCCACCACCGTCCGACTATGGACTTCAAACCTCATGGCTTGGATCTTCGAACAGCAAGATACTGATCTGTTGACCGCGAGTGGGATCAAAGTCACAGAAAACCCAATGAAGCAAACCAAGCTACTCCCTTGCCAAGCAAGAGAGCAGACAAGACAGAGAGACAGGTTGTCCTACCTTGATGGCTACAGCACACAGCTGAAAGGAGGCAGAACTGTGCTTCCAGACCAAACTTCCTATAACACATACACCGTTTACATTAGGTCATAGCCACATGACAACATTAACAGAACCAAAGGACAAGAATGACAAGAATGACAGCTTTTCTCAGCTGATCATCTGAAAGCCAAATTACGTCAAAGGTGCACATTTTTCAGCAATTGCTTTAGTTAAAATGACCATAATGTTGAGAAAAGGGAAATGCATAAAACATCCATTTCTTATTTAAAAGAAAGCAAATATTTCACTGAAAATAAGAATAGGGCAGCAGAGAAGGGCTGTTCAGCTCATTACTCAAGAGAAAGTAGAGTGCCTTTTCATTTTTAAAATATGGTTTTAATTGTGTTACTAAGGCAACAAGTAACCAATATGGTATTAACTCACAAGAGAGAGTTTGAAAATAATGAGATGAGGTTTGGACCTATATTTACCATTCTTAAATTAGAGTTTTAGCTGGTTTAGGGAAACAGAAAATGCTACTTTGACATTAATTCTTTTGTTACTACCCAGTGGACAATTTACTGGAGCTGGATAGAACAAAAAAAAAGTGGGTAGGGACAGACAAAAACCATAAGTGTCCTGAAATTCTCAAAGTACTGGGTAGAAGATCCTTAGTATTGCCCTAAGTCAGTGCAAAATGCCTCAACAAAAGAAAACCTGAAACCTGCCATCTCTTAAAGAAGAGAACGTTAAACAAATTCAGGGTGTTGGTGATTAGCATCGAGAACTAAAAAAAGGGACAATGCTCATAAAATGGTGCCTTACACAGTTCTCTTCGTTTTGTGTTAGCATCCACCTGGGAGAGAGAGCCCATCGCAAGGTGGCTGGAAGAAGGGGAAGGGGAGTGAGACTGTCACAAGGTGCTTGCTCCTTTGAGATGACACACAGCATGTACACCATCAGGCAGAGTTAATGAGGGAGTGACAGTCTTTGGTAGTGACAGATTTACTTTGGTAAATCTGCTCCTAGTAATCAATGAATACAATTATCATAATAATAAAGAGACGTCAGCAGCACTGAACTGCGGCACACTCAGCTGCATCAGTTCTCATGGCAACTCTTCACCTGCTCTTGCACTCAAAAGCAGTAACAGTGTTTATTAGAGCCGTAAATTTGTTAATCAACATTATCATCAATGAAAATTAGCCTGCAGTGCTAATTTAATGTTTGCAGTAATTGCTATGTTTTTCCATCTTGAAATCACTCCACAAGCTGTTGTTAATTAACCAGTCCTGTTGAAGTATGTAAATAACACCAACATTTTATAGTAGAAGAGGTGAGGCAGGCTCAGGAGTTGGTATGTGTCAGGCAGCTTGGGAAACCAAGTTAGAAAGAGTTCCAGCATCCTAGTGTTGTGTCTAAATTACATCCCCTCTTTCAAAAATCCAAATCTTAATATCAGTAATTTTTGTAGCAGACTGTAAAGATTAAAAGAAAAAAAAAGACATAAACTAGAAAAGAATATTTTCCCCTCTAAAGTGACTATGCAGTAACTGAAAGGCTAGACAAACTGCTGTTCTCCTGAGGAGAAGCTGCAGGCTTTGCCACACGTATCTTTTGCTGCTGCCATTTGGGATGATGCAGTGTAAAGCAAAAGGACATAAGGCCGGATACCTGCTTTCACTTTAAAAAAAATGCTTCACTTCCTTGAAATTCTGTCTTGAACAAGGTTTCTTATGCTGACACATCTGAAATGGTACCATTGAAAACACTGAAAAACAGCACCGCTTTACGTCTGCCCAGGGTGTTCTCCACAATGCCAGTTTGATAGGTAAGGAAGCCACTACAAGTTCTCAGCTGAATTCACACATTAGCCCTCTAACCACAGCACCGGGTAAAACAGATCTGAGACACAGGAACAGCTGGGGGGCACATGTGAAAGGGAGGTATAAGATCCACCAAAGCAAGTCAACACCTCTAGATCAAAAAAATTAAGCACCTCTTTGTCACATTAACTGGTGTTCATATTTTTCTGTCAACTGCAATCTCTCAAAGTATCACAGAGTCAAACAGATCAGTTGACAGCAACAACTGATATCAAATGCAGCAGCTACACTCATATTTAATGAGGCCTTTCAAGTATTTTACACAGCTATGACTTTTTGCTCCCTCTCCCCCCATCGCCGGCTCCCAAGTTATTTACTTGTCTTTGGCTCAGAGTTCTTAAGTGTAACATGAGATCCAGCCCTACACAATAAAGAATAGCTGATATAAGAGTTACAATGTGTGGCTGAGCAAAAGGTTTACCGATAGTTGGAAGTCGATTTGGACAAATTCCGACTTCCTGGAGCACTGCCAGGTCAGTGTTGACTCGGCTGCGGCCACGTGTACTGGTGGTAAATGGAATGCTTAGGTTAACACGAACA
Source organism: Chlamydotis macqueenii (assembly GCF_036417535.1). Taxonomy (NCBI): domain Eukaryota; kingdom Metazoa; phylum Chordata; class Aves; order Otidiformes; family Otididae; genus Chlamydotis; species Chlamydotis macqueenii. The sequence continues at coordinate 25,461,814 of NC_141556.1, forward strand.
TCTGGTGATCTGCAAAGGTAACGAAGTCAGCAGAAGACCTTATTGGTTGAACTAAATGAGTAACACTCAACTGAAAGAAAAGGAATCAGAAGATGAATAACAATGTGTTCTCCTCCTTATCTTTCCTTTTATATTATCCTTTGATGTTACAAGGAGGGTTATGATATGGCTTTGTTTGTTAAATTTTTTACTTTGTTCAGGATCAAATAGGTTATTTTTTTACACACTTCAAACACAGAGCAAGGAATGATTAAGGCTATTGTCTGTGAGAAAAAGATCATTTTGTTTCTGAAGTGCCCATCAACTGTCAGGTCTGTTAGAAACCTTTCAAGGATAATAGAGTCACCTTCGGAGCTCCTGGTTGTTTAACGAAGCACAAGGCTAGAGATCCAATGAAATGCCACTGAAGTGCTGTGTTTTGTTCTAAGCCCAGCACATTGTTCATTTCTTTCATAGAGGTTATTGTAAGCTCAGCACATTTGCACTTACAGAGTCATCATCCAATTGCTTTTCTTGACTTTAGAACATGAAAGTACATAAATCCTGAAAGTATACAGGCATAGAAGGCTTCTGAACTTCTTCCTAGATTTTTATAGTGGCAGTCTGTTTCTAGCAGGAGCCTGAATTGTCTTACACAGGAAAAAAAAGGAGAATGTCAGTCACCTCACATCATTTCTCAGTTTCTGCAGGAAAGGAAGGACTGATAACAGGTCCTCTCTGCCTGCCTTGCAGGCTTGCTCTCTGACAAGGTATCTCAGTGAATTAGAAGAACTTCATATGGCATCCTGTGCTGGGATCATCCATCTGCCTGACTCGTGTGGGCTGCTGAAGGATAAAGAGCTTATTTCTGACACAGACTAGGCAAACTGCATTGCTACAACCTGGTCTTCTTCTGGTATTTACAGCTGGACAATTTTCCAGTCTTTGTAGGTTGGAAAGGTGTGTTAAACAGCTGCAAAGATTGCTTCACATCAAGAGATGCTTAAAAAGCTTTCATAGAGTCTTAGGCAGACTTCTGAGCACCTCTAGGACTAGAGGATTTTAATCCTACTAGCCTACTATCCAATACCTTTTGCTCAGTCATGTATAGCAACCTGCTCTAAGCTGCATAACCATGAAAGTAATGAGGATTAAAAGCACTTTTTAAAAAAAAATTTCAGTGTTGATTTTGGAGGATGGATGATTTCAGTTGAACTGCTGCCACTACGTGCCTTAAGGTCATTGCAGGCTTGTCACAGAAAGCAGACCTATTCCATTTAATTGCCTCCTGTTGTCCATTTGACCTATCAGATGAAAAGACTCTGAAACAAAGATTAGTACTCTGCTATGGCTTACACATTATGCCTTGGGGTTGCTAAAGAAAGATAGGGAACCTTTAACACTCAGTTTCATAACCTACGCTTTTAGAAAAGGGTGGCTGTGAAATTCAAAGCAGATGCTGAGTATTTGAAGGAAGCTAGGAAGACTAAGGGCAATCCTGGCCCCCAGTGAAGTCCTGGCAAAATTTCCATTGATTTCACAGGAATACGATTTTTTTTTCTTGATGCCTGACACTCCTGTGATGATTTTGACATGTGTTATAAGCTTCATTTGCTATGTGCACATTGCTGCAGATTCAATATCCCACCCACTACTGACTATTGATCTAGCTGTCCTTAAAAGGTTTTAATATTCAAACGCTGCAGTGACCCCTCCTTCTGTAACACAGTTAACATCAAAGCAACCCACTCTGCATAATTAGAATGCAGAAACTTCAAATTATTAGTCATTTCTGGAAATTTAAACTGACTATATAAGATATGTTTAGTATAGAAAAAAATGTTTAGAGTAAACCAGATCTACAGGGAAAGGAATATAAGCTGTGAGTTGACATGCAGTGAAATTCATGTTAAAAAGCATCTGTGAAGTTTCAGAGTTATAAAGACAAAATTATGATAGTGCATAATTTTGAAATGTATGTGTTGTTTATTTTCCCCTTAAAACATCAGCAAATACAGCTTCAGTTGAGATTAATCATTCACTATGTTTTTTGGTTCTCTGTTTGGGAAGACTCATGGAAAGTAGTATTTATAAAACACAACGTTTGCTTCTTCATTCCTAAAGCATCTTCACAGTTAAAAGATATTGGAGTTTTTTTTCAATATTTTCCAGAAGAGCTGCTGCTTCTGTGTGTACCCTTCATACCAGAACTTAAATTTACAGATAAGCTATAAAACTCTGGAAAAAGCAACTCAGTGAAAAAGCTGGCTGACTGTTACATAATGTTCTGGTTTTGTTAGAGCCAAAGCTACAATTCTGTACTAGTAACATGGCAGAATATAGAACAGTATAGGTCAAGTAGTTAAATTAATTTAGCTGCTTCACTTCTTTTCAGTTTCCTCATATTTGTTGCTAGGAGTATGTTTTTGTCCTAGCTGAGATCTGACCCTGTTGTAAAATAAAAAAAAAAATCCCACTCCATGTAGTTTATAACCAAATTCACTCAAAAGAATCAGATGCTGATTTTATTGGCCATTCTTGAGGCTCTTAGCAACTTCAGTAGCAGAAAGGTAATAGGCACAAAACTCGTCACAATTGGTGGGCAGCCATTTATACGGACCAGCTGGCAAAAGAAATGCATCCCCCTATAAAAAGCATGTTCCTGTCACAGAGATTCTGAATTATTACAACAGAAAATAAATTTAATCCCTAATTTCTCTCTTACACAGGTGGCCTCATGGGGCTTTGCTTCCTTCCCTCCCCTCATCACCCTTCCTGCTGGTACTCCACACACTCAGGGACATGAGACAGGCAGGGCAGATTTGCTAGGCAAGAGGAGAGGGAAGCTAGAGTGGGGTGAGCACCAGACAGTAAACATATCACATAGTGAGAGCACAGTCACACAGCTGGATTATCTTGACTCTCCCTTGTACCCAATTTAATTAGGGTTGTGCCTGTCCCAAGACCTTCTGTGTGATTAACACCACTGCTAGCCCCACAGGTCACCAAGAGAGCACACAAGGCTGGTCGACATTCATAAAGTCTCTGTACTAAAGAAACTGATAAAAAGAAATGGAGAAGGGAGGCACACAGCAGAAGCATTACTTTAAAATAATCACTGATCTGGATGGGTAGAGAAAACCACTATGCAGGGCACAGGCTGGGCTCTGGAAGTGATGAAGCAAGAGAAATGCTTATGTGGAAAGACAAACTAGTCTGGATTGCGTAGGGAACAGGAAAATCAGGGAGGCAACAGTATAAGCATTCCCACTATTTTATCAGGCAAAACCTGTCAAAGAGAGTATTTGTTTTGCCCTAAACCAGTGCCCTAAACTGAGGCTGGGCAATTTTGCTCACATTGTGGATGTTGGTCCTCTCCATCTCACAACAGAAAGTAGTCCCAAGAGGCAGCCAAGCCCAGTTTTAAGCCCTCCTGTCGTGGGATACCGACTATGACCACCTGAAATCTCTTTGCCAGCCATTCTCCAAACTCAGAGAGCTTCTAGGTTTGGGTTGTTTGCAGGAAGATTTCATTCATAGATCCCTGCAACAGCTGCATCTTTTGCTGACCAGGGCAATAAATGCCAGAAGCCTTCCTTGGTCATTCAATAGCCGTGCCAGAACCTCTTCATGGCCCAAGTCCCATACAGTGAGCAGACACTAGGCAGCTGATTAAAAACTGGGCCAAATGCTCTGCAAAAGCAGGAGTGAAACAAATCTTCTCAGACTGAGCACCAAGCACATGTCAGTGTCTTCCATGTTGAATTTTAAGATCCATTACCATTCTTATGCTTCACCGCAAACCCACTACCACGTGTCCATCCTCCAGCAACTGCTTTCATCTCTTTCTTTCTTTTACTCACTCCAATTTATCCACACATATAACATATTTTTTTCCTTTTTTTTTGCTCCTCTAAATTCTTTCTCCAGTTTGTCCTTCCTAACTTTGTTTTCCTTCTCAGCTTCTCTGTCTCCTACAAAGGAGTCATCAGTGGTATGTACATAATTTTTCCCCTCATACAGAGAGAACCAATCTGAATTTTCAGAGTGACAAAAAGGTTTTCCATTAAACAAGAACTGACCTGGTATTTTCTACAACTCATTTTCTTTCCCATATTCATACAACAGGGATATGAGAAGGGGCACGTTCTTTTAAATACAAAACCTAGCAGCTTAAGAGTTGCACAACAAATAGAATAACTTTTTTTAAAAATAATCTTTACCCTCGTACCCACTGCTTAGCAATATCAACACTCTCATATCCACAGTAAATCCAGTAATCCCATCCTCTCAGCCTTGTTGCCTGATATTTCTTTCCACAACTTAGTGTGTCTTTAATTAGATCATATAATTCTTAGAGCAGTAACTTAGTCTTTTCACTTTAACAGGAAATTACTTGGCTCCTTGGGGGGCTGACTAAATGACAAACACAGTAATAACAAACCAACTGATCCTCTTCCACAGGAATTGCAGAGAAGCTCTGTTGACTTAAACACACAAGAGTGAAAGTACGTGACTGATTTGAAAGGAAACAAACTCTTCTGTGGAGGAAATATGGTTGAAAACCATTCTTTCCCGAAATAATTTCTAAATTTGCATGAGTCTATGCCAAGAGGACTCCCTGTGTGCCAGAGTCTAAGTTCCCAATCCAATGAGTGGACATCAGTGTAGTCTATACAGTCAGTGTAGAGCAATTCAGGTAACCCTAAGTTACGCTGGACCTAAATACTCTTTTGGGCTTGCTCACTCCAAATTGTACTTCTGTTAATTTTGAGAGCTTATATACCAAGTGTTAAATTCAGGTGCCCACACATAGACATCTATTGCCATCTAGGACATCATAGGATATCCCTCTGAGCCTCCAGCTCCTGGACCAGAAAGACACAGGTTCCAAATGCCAAATCTGTCCATCCTATTGGCATCCTGGATTCCCCAGGATGTCTCAAGTAGCATGAGAACCTTGTGTTGAAACAGCTATCTCAGCCCCTAAGCAACGTGCTGATGTGGAGACACAGATTTAGGAGACTGATTCCTTTTTACTTTAAAACATTACAGCTATTTTTTGTTCAAAATCTTTTCCACTGGTAACTGAAAGGTGAAGGGTGGACCTTTTTCCGTCTGGCAGTGCTTCAGCAGACTACTAAAATAATGGTCCATTACTGGGTGGATAGGACTCTCAGATCTCTTCTGCTGGGCACACATACTACCTTTATTTCAATGGGATTTCAGCATTAGTCAGAACAGCTTTTCGGTTTTCCAGGAAAGCACTAATGATATAATTATGGAATAAGATGTTTACAAATGGCCATTCCCCAAAGAGGGGGAAACATCGGACAGCTTAACAGACCACATACACAAAGTGGCTTACAACACAGTTTATGGACTATCAGAGAAAATGTGCATATTTTATGGGGAAAGCTGTGTGTGTGGTGAGTGCCTCTTGTGTTTGTGGTTTTGCGGTAGCAAAATAATAAAACTACTGCAATTGGCCCTTCTCCAAGTATCAGGGCAAACCAATGTTTTTGAAAGGCAGTCTGTTACAACATGAGTAGGAACGACTAGTTTCTGAAGCCCTTGAAATTTTTAGAAATCTGCTCAGTTTTGTCTGAAACGGGTATTATATCAGAATACTTTCTAATTCATTGTCCAGTCCAAGGGAACTAAGGCACTGGGCATCACTGAAGACATACTAAACTCAGCCAAAGCAGAATATATCACTTACCTGGTGTAATATGACTTCACAATAAAAGACTCTCGTGGAACCTGGATAGATATTCTTTATACTACATGTTCTTTATGATCAGTTTTGGCAGTGTAGTGCACCAAGAAAATGGAAATGCCCAATGTAAACTGGCCCTCAACATACAGTTATTTAAGAGAAACACTTTGCATCAGTTTTAAATATTGATCACTCCTCTGTGCCTCTGGTGGGGGGAAAGAGGTGAAGATAATTTGGAATTAAGTTAAGTCCAGGAAGAAGGGACAGGTTGGGGGAATTTTTTTATCCTGCTTTGTTTTTATTATTAATAAATTGAATTTGTTTTCACCAAGTTGAGTCTGTTTTGCCCGTAACTAAATTGAATGATCTCTCCCTGTCCTTATCTCAAACCTTGAGCTTTTTGCTATATTATCTCTTCCCCATTCCCTCAGAGGGTGGGAAGAGTGAGTGAAAAACTGCGTAGCTTGGTCCCAAGCAGGGCTAAACTACAACAAAAAAGATACCTGACTTCTAAATGGTTAAATGAGAGATAATGAATCCTTTCCTTATGTGCTAAATATAGCATATATATAAAAGACGAAAAGAGGGAGAGAGGAGAGGAAGGGAGGGGAGTAGATTAGAGGAAATTAATAAATAGAATATTTCAGTTGGAGGCAACCTACAAGGATCATCTGGTCCAACTGCTTGATCACTTCAGGGCTAATGAAAAGCTTATGTTGTTAAGGGCATTGTCCAAATGTCTCCTAAATGCTGACCAGCTTGAGGCATTGATCACCTCTCCAGGAAGCCTGTTCCAGTGTTTGACCACCCTGTCAGTAAACAAATGCTTCCTAATGTCCCCACTACACAAATCCTGAGTCTAAACCTCCCCTGGCACAGCTTTGAACTATTTCCCCATGTTCTTTCACTGGATATCAGGGAGAAGAGCTCAGGACCTCCCTCTCCCCTTCCACGCCTCAGGAAGCTGTAGAGAGCAATGAGGTCACCCCTCAGCCTGCTTTTCTCCAGACTAGCCAAGCCTGATGTCCTCAGCTGCTCCTCACAGGACATTCCTTCCAGCCCCTTCACCAGCTGTGTTGCCCTCCTCTGGATGCATTTGAGTTCCTTTGCATCCTTCTTAAACCACGGGGCCCAGAACTGTACACAGTACTCCAGGTGAGGCCACACTAATGCTGAATACAGTGGGAAAAGACCGATCAGTTTTGTATATGTGTCTGCAAACAAGGTCAAATAGTAATGGAATGAATGTGGGGTTGGTTGTTACTGGATTACAAAAAAAAAAAAAAAAAAAAGACAACATTTCTTATAAGCAAAGTTTATATAGTGAAGATAGATCATAAATCCAAAATAGAATTACAGAATCATAGAATCTTAAGGTTGGAAGACACCTCCAAGATCATCAAGTCCAACTGTCAACGTAACACCACCATGCCTACTAAACCATGTCCTGAAGTGCTACATCTACCTGTTCTTTGAACACCTCCAGGGATGGTGACTGCACCACTTCCTTGGGCACCCTGTTCCAGTGCCTATTCACTCTTCCAGTAAAGAGGTGTTTCGTAATATCCAACCTAAACCTCCCCTGCCACAACATGAGGCCATTTCCTCAATCCCCTTTTCCAGATCATTGACAAAGATACTGAACAGAACTGGCCCCAGCACTGAGCCCCGGGGAACACCACTTGTTACACAGCTTTGACACTGGATATTTAGTGGTGTAACTGAGATCAGAATGTGTCCTTCCGTAGTTTAAATAGACCTAATGTGGTGCACAAGAGTTTTTTCTAGTTTCTATTCAAAGCTGAATTTCACCCATAGTAAATTAGAATTCTCTGGCAGCTGGCCCATGACCTTTAAACTTTTCTGGTTGATGATCTTAATACACAAAGGCTTTTTATCAGTAAACTATGTCTGGATGGGAACCAAACTCCGACTCCTGCTCCTTCTCCATGCCACAACATTTTTGTAAAGCTGAACAAACATATTACACCGAACCCAGGGCTTTGAAGTATAAACACCAATACACTATATTAACAAAAACCAGTCCAAAAATAAGACACTCACAGCCAAATTATTTCTGCAGTATGCAATAGCTAAACAATGCAATATCTTTACCTGAAAAGATACTGCACAACTGTAATTTGTATTTAAGTGGTATCTGAAATTGATTATTATTCTTGTTTCATTTTTTTCCTCCTATGCATTCATGACTAAAATGAAAAAGGAATTGTAAGCCTGAGAATCTCATTTAAGAGACTTCCTGTGACAACTATTAAAAGACCATCATCACACATGCAGATTTGAAGACATTAGGTTACCTGAAAAGGCTTTTGTTATCTGGCATAATCCCTCTTTTCTGCAAAGGAAATGCTGGATTTCTGGAAGCAGGTTTACCTGTATGTAAAAAGAGAAGCTTTAATGATTTCATTCAGAAAAGGCCTCTTTTTCCTGGAGCCTTCAATGAGGTTTGTGTTTAATTTATCAGAGACAGCTCATGTACAAAGCTTCTGTCAGTGTCAAAAGGGAATTACAACTTCACCATTCCTGCAATATGGGAAAATAAAGTATAGAGTCTTCCTCCATGGCCATCATAAAACAAAATTTTAGTTTTACAGCTCTCCTCCTGGCTGCTGAGTTGCACCACTTCCCTGCCCCTGCCCCCTTTTCAGTTTCTGCAGCTTCTCTATTCTTCGCCAGTTACAATCACTGTCTCTCCCTGCGTGGAAAGAGCCTATGCCTCTTGAGTTGCTGTGCTTGGGAACAGTGGTAAGCTAACATAGCTAAACCACATCCAGGCTCTGCAACAAAGAACGGTGTTGCACTGTGGTATAGACATGCCAGCAGCGAGTAATGTTAGTCCAATATTTAAAGTTATCCGGAGATATGGGCCATCTGGTTTAAGTCCCTGCTGTGCTGCAGACTTCCTGACGGAACTTGGACAACTCCTTTGATCACCTTATGTCTCAGTTATTCATGTGTGAAACTTCTGGACATTGTAGAGTGCTGTAATGACTATTATATTGCACAGCATTACAGCCTCAGATATGATGACAATAAGCAAAAAGGAGTTTGCAGAAGCCTGGGGTGTTTTATGATCTAAGACCTGAATCCAAACCATATATATTCCTAGTAAACTGGAACTGGTATAAAAATTTCACTGGATACACTTAGATAAGGCATCCTGTCCCAGGGAACTCCAGTGTACATGCTCCTAGCTCTGACTTCTGTGGACACACTGAGGTTTTTCACATTCTCATGAACTTCAAACCTGAACTAAATACCTTTTAAAAACGGCTTTATTTCTCCCAGTCCCTCAGGTCACAGTGTATACTTTTGCATCATGTCATTATTATCTGTGCCATGTACTTGAAATATAAGCCAAACTTTATCCATAGTTTGGTCACCTTTTTTCAAACAAAGCCCTGAGTTTAAGTCACTTACATATTTTCACCAATAGGGCAGGTGCTTATTTATACATTTGCATATCTAAATAACCTAAACTGTGCTCACAACATGTTCAACTGAAAAAAAAAAAAAAGCAATCCTGAAAATACCAAGGAATATTGGCACTACTGATGCTTTGGACTGTGAGTAAGCAGATTGCAGTGCCAGAGCAAGGAACTGCCATGAAGGCCCTGAAGGAGGAAACTGGTCCAGCTCACACGTTATCAATTGTAGGAGCACTGTTGCTGTTTGGAGAGGTGCCTAAATTTTGTTTACAAAGGAACAATTACATTAGATTAAACTCAATAATGATATAAGATGTGAAGCCTAAATTAATCCAGTTTCTCTTCTGCCTATGCTATTGTTCTGAAATACTGAATGCATTTGCTAGTTGTTTCTCCCTGTTTCTAAATTCTCTTTTCCAGTGAGGTAAATTGCTTAAATTTCCCTTGACTTCTGCAGATGCTTTTGCTGTCTGACATGGTGGTTGAGAGTGGCCAAGAATGCAGAAGTTCAAGCTTAAGAAGAGAAAAGGAAAACTTGACACTCAGTTGTAACAATTTTCAGTATTTACACTGAAATACTTACATCTAAAATAACATACTATGTCCAAATGAGAAATTGCTTTTGATCACTGGGTGTGATATAAAGAAGAATTAAAAGTTTGTATCTGACAAGTATTTCTCAGTAGACAGGAAACTTGGAAAAACCCTTTTATTGCTGTTAAACCATGCTGCTACTGTTTAAAATAACTATCAGATACTTTTCTTTTTATAAGTGAGTGCAAAAATTTGGGCTAGCCCTGTCCTCTCATTCCCACAAAGGATAACACAATAATCATATACCTTCTGGAAAAACTCTAGATGATGTAAGTCTTCTGTTTGAATGCAGCCAGTACCACCTTTGTTTCTTGAAGATAAGCAGATTAAAAGATCCCAAGGGCCTATACCACCTATCAGGAAAGAAAAGAAACATTTTGAGAAAGAAAATATCATGCAATTCCTATTTGAACAAAAAATACTTAGAGCCAAATCCTGAGAAATAGCAAACTGTTCAAGCGCTACGTACATGAACAGCTACAGGTGGCAGAAGGGAAAAAGACATGTTCACTACCACAGTTCAAGCTTTTGAGCTATATTTAGGTATTTCAGAGTTGGCACCTCCTGTTATACCTGACTACTGATGTCCAGTCCCCTGGTGTCTGACCTGTTTAGCATTCAGAACTGAAAAATCTCAATAACATGGTGCTGCTTTGATTTGTTCTTTTTTTTTCTGAACTCCTCAACATGCACACTTAAAATGTACATCCACTATAAGCAGTGTGATCTTCTGAGTTCTTTTATTATTGGGAAGTAAAGTTTACAGGAACAAGTTTTTACTTGCTTAAATTTTACTACTGAGCAAGTAGCTAGCTTCTGAGTTAGCTCTGATGCTTCCTTTCTGGGACAAAGCTGACCTGTGAGACAATAGGATTCTACTCTCAGGAAACAAGCAACACCGGAGTCTTTGATGGCTGCTGAAGAAGAGATTAAACTAAACTGCACCGATTAGAACATGATTATGGATTAGAAGATACAAATACATCTTGGAGCTTGCCCGTATCACAGCGTGTGATGTGGTATAGAAATGACAGTGTAGCTACAAACGAGCTTGGTCAGCTCCCTGAAGTGGTTGTTTGTTTTCTTCTGTATACAGCCTTCATAATCTGGACTCGTGAGAGATGGCATCTCTCAAAAGATTAACAGAATCACTAGATCTGTTCAGGATACCATGAATATGTTCAGTGAAGGGTAATCTATTTCAGTGACAGGACGACAATTAGAAATAAAGAACTTCCAAACAGAAAGAGCAGCCAGAGCAGCTCCACAGCACCCAAGGCAGGGTATAGCATTAGGTCAAAGCTCTCTGCAGGACAGCTATTTCAGGGACTGGCTGGTTGCTTCTTTTTCCCAAGGTTAGGAAGACCGCATACATTTGCATACATTTTACATCTGTGATACCTTCCTAATTTTATTAGATTACCCCCTAAATTTGGTCCCATTGGCAGCCCACAGAGATATTTATTTCCCTCTCCAAAAGTAATTTTTCCTTATTCCAATCTCAATTGCAAATGCAAAGCAGGGCAAAGATTCTGCTTAAGGACATTTAACACTCAATTTGTGTTAAGTACAGTAATGAACCAATTGTGCAGAATGGGTCCAGGAGTATGAAAGTAACGATCACCTTTTTTTTTTTATGTTTATAAATAATGTGACAAAGCTGAAGAGATGAATTTTCAATTACACTGCATCCATTACTGTAAAGAATCCTTCAATTTTGCATTATGAGGACCAGTGTTATGGTATAAAGATAATTAAGGGATGTGAAATTTAGACAAGACAGATTCACTACATGCTCCTTTGTGAAAGAAACAAACAAAAAACTGCAGATAGGTAAAAATGGCATAGATAGCAAATAAATGAAACCTTACAGAAACGTACAAGCAAATACTTCATTTTAGTGCAAAAGATTGACAGTGTTAACAACCTACTTGATGACCTCACCAACTATGTAATTATCAGATAAGCAAGATGTTATGTCTTTGACTAGTAAACACCTTTGAATAAATCATTATAATTACATATAAAGCACAATGCCTAGCTGTGTGCAAACTGAAAGGGAGCTGGAGGGAACTCCATTTCTCAGAAGCAGTTCATTTCCTTCCCTTGTTTATTGTTACATATCCTGGCCAGGCATGAATTTGATCCCTGACTCCAAAGAATATGCTGCACTGTGTATCATTTGCCTTTAGGACAGAGCAAAGTGATCAAAATGAACGTAGCAAAGAGAAGAAAAGGAATGGAAAAAGGGCCCTCAGACCTAGCATGTTTCTGAGCCGGTGCCCAGGAAGTAGAACAGTTAACTTCTAGGAACCATTTTTCAGGAGGGGTTGAATGCCTGCCATTATTTGTGTTTTCTATTTAGTGTAATTAGACATCTAGCCAGTTATTTCAGTACAGAACAGTCAGAACTGAAACGTGTCTATTTATAGAAAACAGGAGACTTCCTATTAGAAAAACAGCGTACACCTAGTGCTGTCGCTCAGAGTCAGGCTGACAGAGCAGTCTGACTTCTATTTAAATGTGTCAACACACTCCTAATCAACTACGCTTGAAAAAATGTTCTTGGAAAACAAAAATGAAAGATGTATGTGTTACAATAGATTTTTAGTTCTGGAGCAGACTCCTATGTGAATAGATACAGCCTAGAAATTGCCTGTGTCACTTCTCCACAGTTTAACTTCTTGTGGAAAATGAACATCTATGATCAGGAGACCATGAGTCTGCCTCCCTTCTACAAATGCAATAATTACAAAACTACATCTCAGTGAAAAAGTGTTAGTGTTAATATTCCAGTAACACCAAATGGCCCAGGCAAAGGATCCCAAGCTGTCAGGCACTGTATTTTAACACAGAAGACGATCCCTTTCACACAAATTATACTTAAAGTAAAGCAAGATACAAGGTGTGAACTAAAACACTCTACAACACAAAAGAAAGGAAGAACAAAAGTGGCAGTAATAACACAAGTCATCACAGAAAAACTCATGTTTCAAAATGTTTTAGAGATATTTAATGAAGGAACATTAATAGTGTCCACATTATTCCATCATCAGTGTACATACTGTTTCGCTGATTTCCTGTAGACTTCACATCAGAAGCAGGCTTTGACAGGACACGTGAAGTGGAACATGGAAATGGATACTTCACACTTGAACAATTTAAATACTAGCAATTTGCATCAAGCTTTTTCAACATAATGGGCTTTGCCTACAGTTACTGAAATCTTGTTGGCCTTCTTCAGAAAACTAGTGGTGCTCAGCATGCAGGAGCAGTAGACCAGTTAAACACTCTGAACTCCCACCTCATGGAGATGGTCTTTATTGCTTTGTATTACTTTGCGTTTGCAGTGGACAAGCAGAAGAGTGGTCACTTCTTAAGATAAGAATATGCAATTGTATGTTCATCCCTTCTCAGAGCATCTTTTCAAAACAATATTTTTTTAGTTCAGCCTGTTAATGAAGGCCTTGCCTACACAAGCAATGTTCATCTCCAGAATCACATCTTATTGTGGCAGGCAAAGTCATCCGAATGTTGATACGGTTTATGCTCACAGCATGGTGCTTTTATTCATCCATCTTTTTTTGCCAGCTGTTTCCCCCTCCTCTCCTCCACTCTTTGTAGCCCCCTCTTGCAGTCCCATCTTAAAAAGTGTTTGCGTACCTGAGATGTGTATTTCATGTTTACCTGAGAATATCAACCTGAGTCGCTAACCCAAGAACCAGTAGTACAGCACACTTTGATTCCAGTCCACTCTGACCATATTTAATTACTCTCATTCTGAATGAGTTCAAGTACATGCTACACAATTTAGAGGGCAATGAGTTTCAATTGAAAATCAGTATAATGTACAAAGAGTAATTTTCAACAAGATACGACTGTTTTCATTGACTTTGACATGTTACTAGGAATAATTAAAATGGTTAACGTAGAAAAATAATCTAAAAGATAACAATCTAGAGAGAAAAACAAACATGTTTTTAACAGCAGTGGAAATTGCAATGCAGAGACCAATAAAAACATTTAACTTTTTCTATAAATATATTCCACAGAAAGTTTTTGTATTCTGATATTATAGATCAAAGTGAACAGAAGCAAAATGAGACCTGTAGGATTTAGTGGGGTTTTAAGCTTACAGCATATACATTTATAGCTTAAATTCAAGACTTTCTGGAGGTTATTTATAAAATAATCTTATTCCTACCTATGAAATTATGTTCTCTCAATGAGCTATGATATTGGAGGCTGGATTTTGCAGGAAAACTGTTAGACGCATGTAGCTCCATGGAGTTTTTATTCTCTCATGTGTATACACAGAAAAGTATTCTTTCATATAACCAAATGAGTAAGTTTCATCTCTGTACCATCGCTTGACATTGCATTTTTCAGTCTTAAGGTCCTCATTCTGAATTTCAAAATGAAAGAACTTTGAAAACCAAATACAATTTCCATCTTTTATGCTCATCTTTTTGCACTTCATTCATTTTGGGAAATGAAAAGGCTGGTCAGCTTTATTTTTATTTTAACTTCTAGCCAATTTGCAATTTTGCAATTGCTCACACTATCACCCCAAAGTAATCAATTTACAAGCACTAGAGAATATGAAGATGACAAGAACCAGACAACATTTGTTTCTCAAGAGCACATCATATAAAACTAGCCTAATTTCTTCTGACAGAATAACTGATTTAGTGAATCAAGGAAACAGTAGTGATGAAACAGTTTGACTTTAGTAAGTCTTTAGACACTGTTTCCACATAACATACCTATCAGGTGACTGCATAGCTATTTAAAAAAAATGAAATCTACACTATGAAAGTGGATTTTTTTTTTTTTTTTTTTTTTTGGAGTAGAATGTCAAAGCATACCCTACTGTACATTCAGTTCTGTTCAAATTTCTCATTAAAAAATTGAATTATGGAATAGCAGGTGCATTTATAAATAGCAAATGACACTAAGTAGAGGGGAAGTATAAGCACTTTGGATGATGAGAATTCAAAATAATTTTGACATATGGTCTAAATTCAATCTGAGAAAATTCAAAACAAGTTCAAAGTGCAGTGATTTGGAAGGAAACATCAGATGGACAGATACAATTGGCCAGAAAGCACTACTGCAGAAAAGGACCAGATTGATAAACTGCGCATGAATTAACAATATAATACTGTTGCAAAAAAAAAAAATAAATCCTGTTGACAAAGATTTATTGAGACTGAAAGAGCTCATTTCCCCTCTTTTAAAATTGCAGTTTGAATTTATTCCATGTCACAAAGAATTCTAAATAACAGGGACTATTTTCTTATAATCAAAACCCCTCAGACATTAAGAATTGCAACCAAACCTGTTTATGAATGTTATATGCAAGGGATAATCCTTCTGCTGCAGTTGGCATTGGTCATACCTCATCAGTAACACTGTTTTGGGAAATATGATTTCAGTAGAGAGTTAAAAGAAGGAGTTGGGTTTTAGAAGACCTTGTATGGGGTCTGACTGGGATGGAATTAATCCTCTTCCCAGCAGCCCGCACAGTGCTGTCATTATCAACCAAACCAGTGTTGATAATGCACCAATGTTTTTGCTATTGCTGAGCAGTGCTTTCACAGTGTCAGCACCTCACTCTGATCCCCAGCGAGTCAGCTGGGGTGGGCAAGAGGCCGAGAGGGGATGCAGGTAGGGCAACTGACCCCAGTTGGCCAAAAAGATATTCCATGCTACATGATGCCATGCTCAGAAGTAAAACTGGGGTGTAGTCTTTCCAAAGCTACCATTTCTTGGAGGCTGGCTGGGCATCAGTCTGCTGATGGGGGATGCTGCCTTGAGTGATTGCCTTTGTATCACTTAGTTGTTTTTTTCTTTTCCTTTTTTTTCCCCCCTTTACTTTTTAAACTGTCTTTATCTCAACCTAGGAGTTTTTCTCACTTTTTTTCCTCCAAATGTCTCCCTCATCCTGCTGTGGGGCTGATGACTGAGCAGCTGGTGGGTTGCTAGTCACTGGCTGGGGTCAGCCCACCACACGTTTGAACTATAAAGAAGATCAAAAGAAATTTTTTTTTTTTTTAATGCATTTTCTCTTAAGGTTAAGGTGATAGGAAATGACTTCCCCATATGTTTTGGGTTTGGTTGGGATAGAGTTAATTTTCTTCATAGTACCTTGTATAGTGCTGTTTTGGATTTGTGACGAAAACAGTGTTGATAACACAGCGATGTTTTAGCTGTTGCTGAATGGTGCTCACGCATCACCAAGTTTTTTTTCTGTTTCTCACGCTGCCACACCAGCAAGGAGGCTGAGGGTAGGCAAGAAGTTAGAAAGGGACACAGCCAGGACAGCTGACCCCAGCTGACCAAAGGGATATCCCATACCGTATGACATCATGTTCAGTAATAAAACTGGGGGAAGAAAGAGGATGAAGGGATGTTCACAGTTACGGTGTTTGTCTTCCCAAGAAACCATTAGGCATAATGGAATTCTGCTTTCCTGGAGATGGCTGAACACTTGCCTCCTGGTGGGAAGCAGTGATGCATTCCTTGTTTTGCTTTGCTTGCGTGCGCAGCCTTAGCTTTGCCTATGAGACTGTCTTTAGCTCAACCCATGAGTTTTCTCACTTTTACCCTTTCGATTCTCTCCCCATCCCAGTGGAGAGTAGTTAGTGAGCAGCTGTGTGGTGCTTCGTTGCCAGCTCAGGTCATACCACTACATCATAGAATAAATTTTTACCCATCCAGAATCATTTGTCCTCTTTAATCACTGCAGGCAGGATACAAAATAAACATTTTAATTTGTAGCAAAGATTATATAAAGAAAGTTTCTAACCACAAGGATGGAATAGTGGAATACATTACTTTAGGAAGCTACAGAACCCTTGCCAAAGGAGATCTTGGGATTTGTACATGTTTTTTTTTAAAAGGAATTCCCCTCAGCTCTATGTGAAGCGTATTTCCAGGCACCTCTGAGCTGCATTCACATGAAGAGAAGGTTTTCAGGAAAAGGTATTGTGTAGGTACTGACTCTAATATATTTTTGGCATGTTTTAATCCTCATCTTTAAAAAGAATATTATGATGAATAATATAGTTTTAGCTTCAAGAATTATGAGTTCTCATAGTCTAGAGGGGGCAAAAAAAGTTGGACTCCTCTGCTTCTCCAGGATAATGAAGTGAGCACAGATTGAAACAAATTTGGTGAGTAGGCACATATTTATGGAAGTAGCTACTTGTTCACAAAATTGAATTTAAACAAGACAGAGGAATATGTCTTACAAAGCAGACTTCAGCCCTGTGATACAGTCAGTTTACAGGAGCCAACAGTCTGCTAGTCAACAGTTTAGAGTGGAAGACCTACCGAGTCAGAAAGACAGAACCACTGCCTCACTGCCTGGCTCTGGACTCCAGGCTGGATTTTGTGCCTTCCAGCATCTCAGAGGGCAGCAGCATCAGACAGGCTGTGTGATGGGGTTTGGGGACATGGAAATTCTACACCTCTGAAGATCTGAGCCTTCACTGATAATACTCCAGGGAAAAATATCCTTTGAAGCCTATTTCTGGTTATGGCATCTTGGCTGTCTCACTTGTGCAAATATCAGAATGCCACTTGTTGGTCTGAACGCTTTCTCTTTGTTAATGATACAGCCTTTTACAAGTTTTTGATATCACTCTTTCATTTGTAAGGCTTTTCCTAAAGGAATGTCTCATATCTAGGTGTGCAGCAATTTTCCCCTTAAAGAAGTAGTAATTGGAAATATTATAATTTTTCTTTTGGAGTGGCTTTTGATAGTCATGAGCTATCACGAGTTTAAACTCATGACAACGATGAAGAAATGATCACTCTGGTAAGTGAAGATAGTATAGGAAAAGATGGTGAGGTTTCTGGTATTTTTTGAACTATTCTGGAAAGCAGCTGTTCACCTGCCCATGTGCAAACCTCTTGCTGTTTCACACAGAGTGCTCCATGCTACTCTGCTGTAACACACAATCCAGTTGAGCAACCATCTGCTTAACTAGACAAATTAGGCTGAAATCTTCTGGCATATTAATTGCAGTGTAATATTATAAATGTAAAAAAAAACCAACCATACCCTATGTGTGAGGCTGAGATTGTTTGATGCTGTCAGTTCATTCACAAAATACTTTGTACAGTTGCTGTATGGCTGCCAGGGAAAGGCTGTAGGAATCCTGAGGACAGTCACTATTCACCTCCCTTGAGGGTGATCAGGGTTTTATTTGGCTCAGCTGTCCCATAACTAAGAGGATCTGAAGCGCCAAGGGAAGTATTTTCTGTGGAAGGGAGGCTGGTGTGAACCAAGTGGAACCAGTCTAATTGCCAGGACATCTCATCTGTCCCTGAACAGCTTAGCATAAAACATTGCCTTGTACTCAAGAGTTAATGCACAGTCACATCTGAGTTCAGCATTTGGGTAGTGAAATAGCCATCTGAAGTCCTATCACAGTGTCTCACCCATAAAAACAGGATAATGCTTGACTATTCTATATCTCTTTGCAAATACTGTGGAGAGATGTTAGGTCTAACTACAAATCAGTAGGCATAGTGCTTCCACTCATCTGAAAACAGAGCTGTTTTATTACTGTTTCTTTAGATCAGGAAGGGCCAGGCTGCAAGACTGCTTTTTTTTTTTTGTCAATTCAAAGCAGAATATTAAAAGTACAAAAGTAAATGCCAGTAAGAAGCCAAAAGCTATCAATTTCTTCCAGAAGAACTATTCTCAAATTTGGCAATATGTTTTCCTTTTTCTGCTTGATCTTACACTCTAAAACTGCCTTGGACCTACCTACCAAGTCAACCAGTTACCATCTTCCTCACTGCTAGTACAAGGCAGATGACCTTCTCTAAAAGAAGCAAAAGAAGTCTATTGCAGGCATAAATACAAGAACGAGGAAGAGACAGGACAATCCTTTCTCCATTTATATCACTTTCAGTCATGCAATAGATTAATAATCCTTTCTTCAATCAACAAATTACCCTACTATAAGAGGGAACCAAAAAAGAATTTGTAGACCTACAGCAAATTATTTGAAGTGGTGTTTTTTATTTTGCAGATAATTGGTTGTCTGTAAGATAACAAAAGGTAATGCACAAAAAAAAATTTGCTGTATTATTAAACTATGTCCACGAATTTTTTCTATGCAATCAAACAATGAGCAGAATACTGAAAATAAAAGTAACTAAAGTACATTCAAAAATTATATTACTCCGACTTGGGGAGAAGAGTATTGTAGTATGTAAAAGACAGAGGCATGAGATGGTTCTTAGTTCATTGGGAAGAGGCCGTGTCAGGCTAAGAATAATTCTCCATTGAGTTGTATGACAGACTGTCACTCTAACAACCTATAGTTTTTATCATGGCATAATATGTCAACTCAAGCTATGAAAGTATGCCATCAAAATACTTTCTGAGCTACAGTAGAGTTCAATAGCAAACAAAAGGAAAATATGTAGTCCTGACCCAATGGCAAACACATCAGGGCAATTCAAACACTCAAGCTTGTTATTCCACTTCTGTGCTTACACACTGCACTTTGGATGAATATTCAGATTACTCTGGTATGCTCCCCACACATGGGTTCTTTCTGCATAGCAAGCCTCAGTGAAACCAAAGCCATCTGGTAATCCAATATGGTATGTTCCACTTCTATGCAAGCTAAAAAGGTTTACATCCCTAGTTGCTCCCAAATGCTGGAATCCTTACTCTGTATGTATTTAGTACACCAGGTAGGCTACTACAGTTGAAGCTGCTAGAGATGTTTCTCACTTGCACAAGAAAGCATCATGGGACTGAGACCTAACCTCCTCTGGGATGGAAGCACTTGGCATGTAGTTAAAGCACACAGCTGTCGCAGATCTGCCAAAGCTCAGCTAATCCATCTGTGCCGGTGCTTCCTTACCTGCTGTGAAGGTGGAGAAGGAAACTCTGGCAGAAAAGCCAGATTGAGAGATATTAGAGACAGGCTACTGACAGTAGAGTGTGATGAAGAACCAGGTGAAAACTGGAAAGAGAGGATGTGCATGTCGGGAAGGGGTGGGTCATATAGTTGAGATATGCGAGGATCGGATTGCGACGAAGAAGCTCACAGGGAGGGCAACTGTATAGTCAAGGAAGTCATTGTCCATATGCTTCATCTGTCACAGGCACTGGAAAATTTGCAATGATGTCCCTGCTCTAGTAGCAGGGTTTGGGGCTTAGCATGAAAGGTGGCACTAGGTCATGCCTGGATCAAAGAAAATAAATCAAAACATTACCAGATTTTCACGCATGGGTCTCACTGAGGGAGGAAAACCACTCTGCTTCCTGTGATGAGGAAGAGGGTGCTCAGCTCTCCAAGTCTCAGAGGAAAGGGAAGAATAGCTCCGCCTTGCTCTGTGCCAAGGAAGAAGACCCCGCCTGACAAAATTCGCTTTGGACAACTCTAGCTGCTACATGATCCAAACTATTTTAACAAATAACTCTTGGGACTATATCCAGGAAAGAACTTTGTATCCCTGTTTTGTGCACCCTAAGGCAAAGTCATGCGGCAAAGCAGCACGCAGTCATGAAGTGGAAGGATGGATCATGAGCAAGTGAGTCAAATCAGAGTTGAAAAGAGTGCATGTCACAGCTTTTGAGTACTTAACTGTGTGCTGCTTGTGTGCATATATGCCTGCTCTGGTCTGATATTCACAAGGTTCATCAGGATTCCAAACTATTTATTATAAAGTTATTTTATTTAAACTTCAGATAAACAGGATCCCGGGGAGGATCAGGCCCAGTCCCCATCACAATGAGTGAACAGGAGCCCCAAAGCACCTTGTGGACCTGGGGAAGGGGGTAAAACACATTGCCTAAGAGTTTGGGATCCATTACAGGGTGCAGAGGAAGAGCATTTCCCAATGGCTTATTATGGACTGTTTAGTGGAAAAGGAGGTATCAAGATGGTTTGAAGAGGAAGAAGCATGGGGAAAAGAGGAACAAAGGGATAAAAAGGGCTTGCCATCTCTAGGCAGTTGGCTGGTTGCTGCTTTTGGCTGGCCGTGTCCTGACCCTGGTCAGAGCAGTCCATGCTATCTTCTCATTAAACTCCATTACCAACTCTTTTCTTGGCAGCAGGGCTCTCTCGCATGTGCATGTGTCTGGGGCTCCAAGTGCAGCCCCTGAGACATGACCAGGGCTTGGAGGTCTGTGTGTCTATGATGGCAGCAGCTCGAGCAGGTGAGCAAGTGCCTGTGTGAGCTCTGGTGAGTGGCTGTGGGTGCTGTTCGTGTTTGTGTGAACGCTGAGTGTGATCTGTGTGGCTGGCCGTGTGTGCATGTATGGGGTGTATAGGGGGGTGTGTGCGTGTGCCGGCTGGGAGCACACCCTCAGCCTCACTGCTGGTTGGACATGGGGGCATGGATCTGCATCAGCCTCACCTCTGTCAGGCTGCCGGATTTTCCAGTCTTTAACTTGGATGAGTGTGTTCACAGGAGCTACAACAAAACCAAAAGATACGGACGCATCTTCCCCACTAGACTGTAATGAAGCCTGCTGATCCTACTACTCTTACCGGAAGAGTCTGGCTGTTTAGAGAGGCGCATGCAACAAATGGAAAGAGCCAGAGGCTGGAAAGAAGATTCAGCGAGTGATTCAATGAGAAAGCAGTGCCTGGGAAGGAGGTGTTCTGCCCAAGGAAATCAAACTGACAGCGTGAGTATGCTTTCCATCCTATCACTCCCACTCTTTGCAAGAGGACATGAGGAACCTGAGCTGAGACACCCTCTGAACGATGGCACTAATGAGAATTCATCACCGACTTTAAAGGGCAGAAACTGTGCTAGAGCTGAGAAAAGAGCCTCTTTCCTTCTATGGATATAGAGAAGCCTCAGGATAAGCAGCTAAGTAGTAGATGGGTTTATTTGTCTTCATGTCCTGTCTCGTTCTAATTACAATGAATTAGGATAACAATTACAATATTAAAATGTATAGTGATTTATCACTTACGCAAGAAACAAAGACACTATTTTAAAGTCCAAATGGCATCCCTCGATCACTGCATTTAGAGCACTTGGGCATCCTATGCCAACATAATTGATGTGTCAGATTCCTTAATACCCAAGAGGCAGGAAATAATTAGAATATTGAGAAAGAGAAGCTTGGGAAGAGATGCAATGGCTACACTAAACAGTGTCAGGACACAGGCTTGCAATCCTCTGCTGTGTTTGTTTTCTTCTCCCTGGGTGGCCATGCAATGCCCCAGGCCTTGTTTAGGAGACAGCTCAAGCCAGTGGCAGTTCCTAAAGCCCATCAGAGAGCAGGCCACCCTCAGTCAGAGGAAAAGAGTTTAGATACGTGGACATGAGCCATATTGTGTCATGTGTCCGCAGTACTAGGGAACTGACCAATTTTATTTATGAGTTAGACAAAACCACAGAAGACAGGGATGCAATAATTCAGCCACAGCTAATGTGAGGGAGAATTCCAGCTGTACCCCACTGATACTGTTTTCTCTGCAGCACCCTACACTGCCTTTCAACTGTACTCACCTGGCAGGCCATGAGGTAGTGAAAGTCGGTGATATAGACATCATCATGACTGCCATGTAGAGCATCCATGAAACATGGGCTCTAAAGTAGAAGTTAAAATTACCTTTTGAAACATTTTAAAGAAACATAGGGTCAGACTTCTCACTTTTGGAGATCAGCAGAAAACTCCACATTGTTACATCCACAACAAATGTGTACTGTAACTTCTGAGATGTAAATCAGTGTGTCACGGAGCTGGGTAGAGAAGAAAAATAAAACCAGTGCTTTCTCCTACCTCACACATCATCCTGTCATAAAGAGGGCGATATAACTGGTCTACAGTTACCCTCTGTACTAGTACTGTCCTGAATACTTTTTTCTTTCTATTCTTAGAACTCTCTCCAAAGGCCCTCTAATCTCTTTTCTAAAGCCGTGGCACTTCATTCCAAGTGAAAATGGTGTTAACATGTGCCAAACCCTACGTATTTAAAATCCTTGTCTTCAGCCTACTTTTACAGAAAATTACCTCAATTATTTTGTGCTGAAGACTAAGGAAAGATCCCAGTGATACTTAGCCTCACTGTGGCTGTGAACACTGGAGTGAAGGATTTTCTTCTTTTTGAGATGGAGTCACTGAAGCCAGATGGAAAAAAAACCCCAAACATCTGGTCCAAAATAGCTAGGTCTTGTTCTTATGTTGTTTATCAGCCTGTTTTACAAAGTACTTTGATATGTTGATAGGTTTTCTATTTTATCTCTTGTACAAAAATAAATGAATTGTAGCAAACAGTGGTTTTCTTCCAAATAAAGAAAAAATTGTTTGGTCTTGTTTGACCATTTTACAACAAAAGTCCTTTTAGGAAAATCGGATCAATAAAGCTGTGTTCTAACTGTCAGATCTAAAATAACTGTAGTCCTGACAGATTTATCTTGCATTTATACAATGCAGAATAAAACCCAGTATATTCTAGTTACATACACATTTTTAGTAGTTGCTATAAATTAAAAATTAAACTCCTTTTTTCTTTTATAGCTAAATATTTATTTTGGAAAGCATTACCACAAATGTCAGAAACAAAGTCATTACAATAATGAGCTTGTTATAGAAACACTTTATGCCTTGAATCATTTGTTTGAAACTTTCCAAAATGCATACCACTCAGCTCTTCTGTCCTTCCCTCTATCAGACTCTGAACTTATTTTATTTATGTGAGGCACCCCTGAGGGAATATGTTTAGACTACATTTTTTTGATCTTGCTACCAGTTAAGGTTGTTCAAATCCGATTCCTTTTTTACTTTTTAATCCAAATCCCTTCCATATTTTGTCCTTCTGTTGTCAAAAATTGACATTATTTTGTAAGGAAACATGTCTGCCAAAAATGATGGTAGTTAATTATTTTTTTTCTTTCTAATCAAAGAGGAGGTGTCAATTTTAGCATTAATGTTCTATATGAGATTTAAAAAAAAAATCTGAAAGCTCTCATAAAAAACTTGAAACTGAGGGATAGCTAGTTTTGATTTCTGAGTACGTCAGAGAAGTTTCCTTTCTCTTCAACATCTGTGCAAACTAGAATTACTTCCAAATGGACAACCTCAGAGGCCAAATGAAAGAATATTCAATATTATATTGAAAAATCAACTTTGAGGGACTATAACGAGCATCAGAAGGGTATAATAATCATTCCCTTCATGAAGGAAAGATTTCCTTTGATGTAAAATAAGCCAGTTTAACAACAATATGGTGCATGAAATTTTCAGAAACATGTTCTAACCCGTGGGTGGCTACCGCCCTTTTGATGTCTGGGGCATTTTGAGGATGCAGCATTCAAAAGGGCTGTCAGCTGAAAGTGGATGGAACTGGAGAAAGTTGGAATCTGAACCTAGGAATGGAGTGGGCTGGCTGCAAATTACAATGAAGGCCCACATAGTGTATAAGCTTTTTGCTATCTGAACCAATAAAAGTCATGGTTTAAAAAAAAAAAAAATAGTTTAGTTTCAGTAGCATATAATGCCTGTAACTAAAATGGGAGCACAATGATGAAAGACAGCACACTTCTCACAGCTGACCAGGGCTCAGAGCCAGCAAGTGCATCAAAAATGGTGCACAGCTTCCAGCAGCCAAAACACTGGGCAACACTAATGCAACAATCCCTTAAAGTGCTCTAGCGGGACTGCTACAGGCTTCTGGCTAGATTTACCGTCATCCTCCCAGCACCTGTATTAGCAGACAATCATCTGACATTTAGGAACAGACAAATATATCCATAAACCAGAGTCTCTGCTTGAACTCTGTAAGAGCCAGGATTCATTTCTTAAAGGGAAGCATTTTAAAAGTACTTGAATAAACAATTATCTGCTGTTACCTTCTTATCGCATAGGCTACATTTACAAAACATTGCCTCAAACTCTTTTACAGGATTTGCATGCTACTAGCATATGATAAAGCTTGTATACTTACACCTTAATCCCTTGTATTTATTTAATTTCAGTGAACTGCACATTGTTGCTTTCCTTTGGCCAATGTGTGTATCTGCCTGGACACTGGTGTTTTTCAGATTCTATTAACATGACGTAATTTATTCCAGCAAAGTTTAATTTTAGCTCACTGTGTAATCAGTATGTAATATTTTAATTATTGTAAGTTCTAAGGCAGCCCAATAAATAGCATTCTCCACTGGACTGTATGCTCTGTTTATATGACTAGAAGCAACATTCAAAGAAAAGTATGTTTGGTGACTTCATGACTAAATGCTATGTTTTGGTTTTAACTTGACAAAGTTCAATGTCCTTATACTTTTGTTATGAACAAATAAATAATTTCTCTTTCTCAAGGAAAAGAGTGCATTTGAAACAAGGTTTCTAGTACAATTCTATAGAGGGTTTATTTTAGTGATACAAAGAAATAAGTTTGCGTGCTCTTCTGCTAGAAAACATGAATATGTTCTGCTAATAATTAGGAAGGAGAATACATATTGTTCAGAAAAATATACGATGCATTTAGATTTTCTAACAAGAAACCACAACATCACATTAGAGAACAGAATTTATTTGAGTTTGTCAGAAACTGATCTGTCTTGTACTGAAACCAATTATGTCTGTGGCATGAGATTAGGCATCCACTTTCAACTAGTTAGCAAATAGCCAGGCTTAATTGATAAAAACAAAATTTAAAAGTGACCAAGACAGTGTATGTTTCTGGTATATATTTTCTTCCTAAAACTATATGAACTTTCATGTTAAATAAGCCAGAAAAATTTAACAAACATTAAATATGTTTGTAATTCATTATGCTCTGAGAATCACATTTCTACCTATTTAGCTTGTTTAGGAAATTCCTTACTTAACAACATACAAAAAGAATGCTTCTGAAGCGCACATTTTACTTGTCAAAACTTTGCACAGGACTCACATGACATACATTTTGCATTAGGAAAGCAACCAGTTTTGTATACTGTCAGCTATATTTTTGTACCAACAGTAACCAAAATTATTTTTGGAAGAGAAGTTGTATCTGCTGGATTTGAAGATATACATATATTTGTATGGTAACCCACAAAATACTTCTGTGGCTAGCCTCACCATTATTATTTTGCACAATATTTAAAATGACTGACTTATAATAGAATGATCTTGTGCTTTTGCTGGCATGCTAGGTTCTCCAGTCCTGCTTATTTAACCTTACCTCCACAGGGTCGTTTACACTTGCAGAACCTGATTTCAATTTACTTTAATTTTCTCAGAGACTTTTGTATTTATAAAAGCTGAGCATCTAGTGACCTCTCTATTCCTGACATTTCCTTTAGTCTCCACTATGAAAAAGAACAAAAACCCCAGTGTCCCATTTCTGTTCCAAAAAAACTAAACTGCTTTCTTCAGTGGGTTGGTCTTTGTAATAGAAAATGGCAACCAGATGTTTACAGAATACACCAGCAATTTTCCTTGAGGCCTCTACTCTTTATAATTATTTGCTAAAGTTAGTTGGACTTCATGGAAACTTGTCTGAGGCTGTAACACAAAGCAAGTAGGGTCTCCTCCTAACTGTACTCTGAACAACTAAAAATAAAAAATTAAATAAAAGCTGACAACTAATGCTACGTACTCCTGTTAATGTATTTCAAACTCCATAGAAAACCACTCACTAAGGGAGGAGATTTGGTTCTCTTAGCATTGATTTTTACATGCCGTCCCATGAAAACCATCCCTATTTCAAAGTACGTTATTTGCCTTCCACCTTCTCACACTTCAGCTGGCTATACCTCAAGCACCACTATTTTTGTGCTCAGTTTCCTTTTCCACACTCCTGTCAGGAATATTTTCTCATAAATTAGGGGTTTTTTGAGAATATTTTTCATTCTAAAAAGATGCTGTAAACTACATATTGCTTGTTCCTTGGTTAAAGACCTGAGTCACCACACTGATTTGTACCTGGAATCTTTCCATCTGCTTTAGAAATCACTGTTTTCCCTCTTCAGTTTCTTATCTGCCTCATTTTCTCAAGGCTAGTCATAGACTTCAAGAAATCTGTGAGTCCATCTTGTTGTCCCACAAGGGGACACGGTACACCCAATAAAATCTCTTTACTTAATATTTCAAGACCTCTAAGACTGACTGCTCCACAGCTCCAGGGGATCCATCTGATTACTTCACTAGCCTTACCCTCAAACCAGCTTTCCTAATATCTAACCTAACTTTGTTGTTCTTGTAGTACTTCATTTCCTATATACCATAGGCATGAAGAACAGATTGTTCTTTTTTCCGTGGCGGCAGACTTTTAAAATATTTTACATTAACAAGTACGTCTGTTCCCCAGTCATGCCAGTCTTCACACTTATTGAAGAAAGAGAATCACTGTGTCATCCTGTTTCTACCACCTCCTCTAATTCTCACTACTTTTGCTGATGTCTTGGAAAATGAAAAGCGAATGCCTGACATTCACCAGACATGGCCCTGGGGGCCTCTGAAACCCACTGCTATAGTTTATTCTCCAGACTAATTAGCAGCCCTGAGGAAACCATTACTGGCTGCGCTTACAAAGTAGCACTTCTGCAAGTTCCTACCTTGCTACTGGCCAGATGTCATCAATTAAGCTGACCTGCAGCTAGCATCGCTCCACGTCTGCTGAACACTCATGCTTGCTCCTGCAGGCTCACACTTCCTGACATTCCCCAAACAGGAGCTTTTAAAGGGAGCGGCCGCTGGGTACAAGGAAGCAACACAGCGCTCTACAGAGAGCCAAGGAGGGAGGCAGCAGAGGCCATATCTGCCGTAACAATACGACGATTTGCAAATCAGCATTTTACAGCAAAATGAGTTACATCTGAATATATCCAAGTTGCAGTAACAATAAGGGGTTATTCGCTCCTTGCTGTTATACTTAAGTAATGCCATGAGGTGCCACCTTAAATGCCAGATAGATCTCTTGACCCCAGCACACAAAGAGAAAGGCCAAGATTTGCTTGGATTTGCTCCCATGGGTCTGTTGTCTCACTCATCCCTTCCTGTTCTTGGAGCAGCTCCACCCAAGCACCGCTCCCACATCTGCAAGAAGCCAGATCGTCCTCATAGTTAGTTGCTGGAACCAGCGCTTAATTTCCACAGCCAAGTACTTAAGCACAGCATGCATTTTAAATGGCAGAAAAGAGAACAGAATTCAATGCATATTGATAAAGTTAGCAAAGAGGAAATGACTTCAGATTGAATATTCTTTGCAATATATGTAAATTTAATGATATATATAGAGTATCTGATCTCTACTTAACAATCTCAGATTAATTAATAGGACATGAAGCTGGTATTGATTTCAGTGGAAATAAATATCAAGATTTATTGACCCAAGAGGTAAATATCAACCAAAGTAAGATGGGTACAATACTTATCTTATAGAACAATAAATCACAAAAAAAAAACCCCAACCAAATCAATATATGTACTGTAACAATCTTTGCAATGGCATGGCTAAAATTTCATCTTCAGTGGCTGTCACTCAAACTACAAACAGAAACCATAGTAAAGTTTAAATACTTAACTGTAGTATTCCAAAAATAGGAAATGATTGTGTAAAATCAATCTATGAAAATGGTTTACGATTTTTTTTAAAGTCACCCATTGCAATTGCACAAACTTCCACCAAATTATTAAAACTAATATTCTAAGGCAGCAGAGAGCATATAATGTTACGCTGCACTCAAGTTTGACAGCAGTCTGAATAGATGTGCTTTTTTCCATGGACAAACTTATTGGCTATTATTAAGGTTATGCAGAATTTTTTCCATTCCAAAAGCAAACTGTAACAACAGAATTTTGCATGTTATTGCAGAATGATTTAAAACTCGCTGGTCAGCTTTGAGGCATACAACTGCACATGTTTTTCAGAGCCTGTAGTTTTCTGAGATTTGCAGAACTATTAGTAAAGGTGAAGAATTGAGAAATTAAGGAAATGCCTTTTAAGGGAGGATCACCATTGACTAATGAGGCAGGCATACTGAGCAAAAGGCAGAAAAACCGATGGATCCAGAAAGAAAGATATAAGTAGTTTCTTTATCTTAGAAGATGTCATCTGGGAAAAGTATGGAATTCAGGAAAGATTCAGGCAGCAGACAGTAACTCGGAAACATTACTTTTGGAGGGCAGAAATGCATTTTAGTGCAACAAATTTCTGAGATAAAACTCTCGTGTTAAAAAACGTTTTGAAAATGTTGGCAGAGCATCACAGAGCCATAGGGACCCACAGATCCTGTTAATCTTTGCTGTGGCCCCAGATATAAGAGCTTCTCGTACTGGAAGGACAGGGAAGAAGGCAGAAGACCGTTAAATATTTGGCAAGTTCCTCTCTGGTGTTTGCCACTCTGAGAGGATCTACGTGTGCTCTGAAGTCAGGCAACTCATCCCACTCACCTCTGACAGAGCAGCACAGCTCTGTGCTGGGCTGAGGGAAGGCTGGCCTGTGGCTTGTTTAGCTCAGCAAAGAAAATATCCCACAAGAAAGCCCAGAGGTGTGGGGCTTTCTCACTTCTCCTTCTGATCCTTTTATTATTTTCTGTGAAGCTGTGTAACATGGTTTCAAACCTGCTCCAAGGCTGCAGCAAAAGCAGAAAATGTCCCAGAGGCAATGTCTCTATGAGCAAATTCTCACATTTTATACAAAGGAGGAGGAAGGAAGTAAGAACACACCAATCACACCTTCTTCTGCCTGGCTGGCAAACAAAACAAGTGTACCATTTATAGATGTGCTGGTCAATACAATCTGATGTCGTTCTCATCAGCTGTTACTCAACTTCATTGGAACTGCTTGCTTCACAGTGGACATAGCACAGATACAGGAGATACTGAACACGCTCAAACAGATCTACCCCGGCAGCAGCTGCATGCCCAAGGTGGCAATCCCAGCTCTCTGCAAAACTTCACTATCCTGTCGTCTGCTAGTAAAACAGTACCACCTCTCTATCTCCATCCTAGCAGCAGACCAAGAGATGTGTTAAACCTTACAGAAAACCTGCCTCATTTAGGGCTGCCACAAAAGGAAGACTCAGAGAGCTCAGAGCAGGCACAGATATCATCAGGCCATGGGCTCTTCCCTCCATGTGGGCTTAATTGTTAAGGAATGGTGAAAGCACAGCTTCTTTTTGTTCAACCAAAGCTGCTTGAGAACTTACTGACAGAGCTATTTTTGAGTGAAAAATTAGGGGTTTGAATAATTTACATTTTACTGCAGAAAGCATCTGTACAGATTTTTCACAGGAAACCCATAAACCACAGTCTGTTTGACTGAAAAAGGAAAGGTATCCTTTTCCTTTCTAGCTAGCTATTTTCCAGTTACCAAAACTCAAAATGTTTTGGTTGGTCTGTAAAAAGTGAAAAATTTCCACTGAAGAAAACTGTTCTCCTGATGTTTCTCTCTGACGGCAACGAACTCAACAGAGTGCTGCAGCCCAGGTGTGGAGGATCTCTGTGGAAGATTAGTGTGCAGAGCTGTCACATTTGGGTTTCAAACGGGAGCAGAATTGGTCCTGAAAGTGACAGTGGGCCAGCACAAAAAAGTTAGGAATGTTTGTAGTGATTTTTTTTCCATATATGACTTCAGCTACAGTCTTGGCTCTCAGCCATTCTAAACAAAAAATCCTTTCAAAATTAGAGTGAACTTTGAAAGATACATGAGTAAGACAGACTGCAAAAAAAAAAAAAAATAGAAGCACTGGAGAGAGCTGCTAAATAATATCGAGTAAGAAGGGATGCCTCTTTCTATAGATTTTTCACAATATTCATGATCTATGTTTCTCAGTCCATTATCTATATCTTTTTTAATAGAGGCTTCAAGGAACATATTTTAAAATAATTTATAACACTCCTATTAGGAAAATATTATGACAAAGCATAGCTCAAAATACCCATATCCAACATAAGGAGTGCTGTCCTATCCAGAACAGTAAACCCCATCATCTGCTGGCAAAGAAAAAAAACGTTGAGTATAGCTTGTTTAGTTCTAAGAAAAGATCATTGGTTTGGTATGCAGACATGCTCTTTAACTTCTTGTTTTTAAAATGTAACCTTAAAGCTAGGCACTTATATAATACAGGGAACAGCTAAAGGCAGATTTATGTTGCCATGAAATCAAATTATTAGAGTCTTACTCTTTACCTGAAACTGGCAAGCATGTAACTTTTTTACATACTCCAACATCTGCTGGAAGCTGTAGGATGTTCCTGGAAAATACGCAAAACCTTTTTATTATTTTTTGTTTTATTACTGGAAAAATACTACAGGAAGTACTAGTGCTAGCCTGTAAAATATAAATAGCCACAGTTAAGTTGACTTCTGCAGAAGCAGTGTTTAGAGGGTAAAAACCTATACTGGAGAACCTGAACCTGAGTTCATCACTGTAGCAAAATCTAGTACAGTTATTTTTTTCTAAGTTATAACTGAATTTCATATACCTACTTCCTTGGCCACTTGAAACAAAAGTATTTCACAGACCTGGTGCACGTGGTCCCCAGAGATGCTATCTTTTCTCTGCAGCCCATCTGACATTAGCAAAATCTGTGGACATTCTGTGTTTTGTCACTCTGGGATGGAAAGTACTCAAGGTAAGAAGTGGCTGAAAGGTGCCTACAAAACCAGATTAAAATAAAAGACCAAGGCGAAGACAATTTACTACTTCTCGATGCAGCCTGGCAAGAAAACTACATGTACCTTATTTTCAATAAAGTTTCTTAAAGAAACTTGAAATTAGTGGTGGAATTTTGAGCAGCCTCAAGTATGCTAAATAATTAAGTTTTTCATCTATGAAACTACTCTGATGGTTAAAGCATAAAGCAAAACTGAGCTCTTTGGTAACCCCAGGAATATACTGCAAGCTTGAATGATGCAAGTGGTACTCCCTTTAGCATGAGAAATAACTAACCACACCATTTTTCTACTAACAGGATGGTGGCCTGTGTATTTCTTTAAAGCCTTCCAGTTCCAAAATTGGCTTCCAACAGAAGACCAAATTGAGATCACAGTTTCAGTT
Source organism: Chlamydotis macqueenii (assembly GCF_036417535.1). Taxonomy (NCBI): domain Eukaryota; kingdom Metazoa; phylum Chordata; class Aves; order Otidiformes; family Otididae; genus Chlamydotis; species Chlamydotis macqueenii. Next base: position 25,493,547 of record NC_141556.1, read on the forward strand.
CATACTTCTAAGGTGTCCAAGAGCACTTAAACATGGTCAGCATATGTAACGGGTGCCCAAAGCTCCTCTACGATGCACAGTATAACTCAGCACCACAAAGCTACAGTCCCTTCTGCAACAGATCAAGCTTTTTCAGTAGCCTGCTCTACCTGTGAATCGAATTTCAACAGGAACTAAGAACCAGCAGTAATTTATCCCAGCTTCTGCTGCAAGTGGAAAATGCACTTCTTTTCTGTTGTCTTTAACAAGCTCACAGAACGATCAAAACATCACCAGAGGAAAAAGTGCATCTTCATGCATATAGCTTTTCTTTAGGAGAGAAAATGAGAAAGAACCAAATGGAGCAGCTTTGTTTTGTTATGAAATGCTCTACTGAAAATCGCTCCATTATTATACTGATGAAGTTGGTATGGGAAGTCATCAGGAACCAAACTGATGTGATTTGGTTGTCAAGACTATGATGAATCACTCTGTGGCATTTTTTTTACAGAAGGACATATCTAATGAAAGAATCATCTAATTGTGGACAATTATCTGCATACCTGGGAAAGTCTAGAATTTGGCTTGTATCCTTACTCGCATCCAGAGTTTAATGAGCTTTAGCTTTTTGGAAGAATGCTGGATCAATAGCTAGCATTTAGTAATTAATGAATTAACTAAGTCCAATTATTCTTACTGTGATAAGGGCCCTCATGCTTGGAATTTTCCATCAGTCTCCTATTTTCAAGGACTGTGACTGTATATCCATGTTTTGCCAGGATGCGCTGACAGAGCTGGCGGTCTGTTTCACGGTGGGCAGGAGGTGCATACAGAACTGCTCTTCGCGTATGGCTTCCAAAGTACTGGAGAATGGAGTCATCGATCTGCAGCAAACACAATGCAAAGACAATGATAAGAGAGGACACTCCTTAGCAGTATAATATATAGTTGTTCTTTTTCACAAAAAAAAAAAAAACAACTACTAACTTACTGTGACAATCCGGGAAATATTTCTGGTATAATTTAAGATTCTCTTTATATTAGGGACTTCTGACCACAAATTCCATTTTGTCTGCCTCTCTGTTTTTTTCTACCTTCATTTCGGACTGATATTGTAAAGGTTTGAAAGCTCAGAGTAGCAATGGAGGATCTTTAAACCGTGGTCTTCCCTTCATGGAAGCACCTCTGGCTGAAATCTGGCCTGCTCTGGTGAGCTGGTAACAGTACTTGCCGGGTGACTTTGTCTGTGGCTTCAGGCTGATCTATGGGTCACCTAGCAGAGAGGACTTGGTGGCTCCCATGTTAACTGTTCCAAGGAATGTGGGTCCTACGTAGATGGTAAATACAGGGGTCTGAGTTCTGCTGTGCAGCATAATTAAGAAAAGGAAGAAGAGTACTAAGGTGAAAGCTTGCAGAGGAATCCCAAACAGTAATATAGATTGCTGTGCCTCTAGAAAATTACCTTTAACCTTGTCAGTACCTTATTGCCTTATTAGTCCAGAACAATCCAGCCCAGGGGGACTGGCAGAGAGGAATGTATATAAGAGCAAGTGGAAAGGTGTATGATGTCTCCAGTGAATCCCAAGGAACTCTTGGATGGTCTGCCATTCACTGTCTTCCCACACAGTTCCTAGGGACAATGGCATCTCAAAAAAAAAAAACCCTCTTCTCTATAATAGCCCGGGATATGAGCTTCTTGCAAGGAAAAATGGAAGAGAGCCACACCAAACACACAGAGATAGTGTGAGCTTGACAGTAAGTTCTGAAATGAGTGAATTATGGGGCCACCGTCATTGGGAAAGGTGGATACCTTATGTCTTACATAAGGCATAAAAATCAGATGGTCCATGTGGGAAACAGGTCACTAATATCTGGAATAGCCTAGCTGTTCTTTTGCAATAAAAACACTACTAACAGAAAAGATTTTCTTATGATGAAAAATATTTGTCTTTAGAATTGAAACATATCAGCATTTAAGGGATTCAATTCAGGACATGAAATTACTTCTGGTCAAGTTCATTAATTTCAACCTAGCAGTAGTCAGCAGTATGTCCTTTAAAAATGAAGTTATTCCATAACTTCTAATTTTAGTAAGCTTATCACTGGAGATAGGAAGTGCTACACAAACAAGGCACCACCATTTTTTTGCATAGTAGACCACAATGAAAAGAGACAGATGCTTCGATATAAACAAATGTCATTCAAGATGTGTCCAGTTGTTTATACGCCTGGGATCTAGCAATAAAGCCACTCTTCTCAGCAGTCTGTTCCCCAGTTACAGGATGCAGTTTTATATTATGCTGGGCTGAAGTGTAAGCTTTTCTGTGGCAGCGCGGAGCATGAACTATTTTAGAGCCCCGAGCCTCTAATGCCGTGTCTGCTTTTGCTCCAGAACAGACATCCCCCATGGAAACGATTAGCATCATCAATGTGGGGACCCTGAAAAAATATTTTGATACAACACCGTCAGAGTCTCCTATGTATATTTGCTAAACATGCCACATAAAACTACTTCAGACACTGGGATATTCAAGTAAAGGTTGATCACATGCTGTCCAGAAGAAGCATAAATAGCACAGAGTGAAGTCACGGGAACTGCGTTAGGTAACCTGTCAGATGTCCTCCTCGGCCTCTCAGTGTTTTTAAAACACGTTAGTCGGGTGGCAAGCACAGTGCTAGAGCGTCTCAGATTGCACTCCCCTTTCTTTCCCTTGTGCCTTTGCCCCTCCCTCCTCTCCTCTTATTTTCTCTCTTTCCTGCTCTCCTGCAGCGCCAGCAGCCGCTGGCAACCCTTCCTCTCCGTTTCCCTCTCTGTTCTTAAATCCAGCCCTTGTCCCAGCCCCTCTTCTGTGCTCCCTTCCCTCCTCCTCCAGCCAGTCCAGCCAGACACTTCCCACTTTCCATTTCACTTCCCCTGCAGAAGAAAATCCAGAGAGAGGCACCTCTCGCTTTATTTTGTGAGCAAATCCAACTTTCCATCCCACGCGTGCTGCAACGGCCAGTATTGCGGGGTGAACTGAGGATATAGGAGGAGCGCAGAGGGGCTGCAGCCCAGGACACATCCCTGTCCGGTTTTAGCTGGCGATTACTGCTTGTCCCGCTCCCGTCCCTCCTGGTGCGGCTGAGGGTGCTCGCTGCCTGATGCGAGGGTCGCACCTTGGACTTGGTGGCACTTTGTGTGCACCCCTGGGCGCTAACAGTTACCACGCTTTTTTCATGCTAACAAAAAACACGTTTCTTCGCAAAAGCTAAGCCTCTTGCAGCGTCACTCCTTAAGCATTTGCTTCGAACTCTAACAGCTTCTATCTCAAGCACCCAGCATTCAATTTATTTTACCCTGTGGGCGATACTCAAGGGCAGCCCTCACAGGGCTCACCCCAGCCTGGCTGCTGCCTCGCAGCCCACGCCTGGTGCAAGAGGCCTTGGCAGCCCTGAGCTGTGCCCCCTGCTGCTCCCTCCGCCTGGCCGGCGAGGCACAGGGGGACAGGAACCAGCTGGCCTCGAGGCATCCCGAGGGCCCTGGGGACCCCACGGTCCCTGGGGACAGAGGCCTTGGTCTGCGCCAGTCTGCCTGCAGCAGGATCTTCCAGGGGAAGGGAGATCTCCCTCCTGCCTCTGCGTCAGCACTGATGCAGACAGTGTCGTCCCCAGTTCCCTGAGGATTAGCAGAAATGTTTACAACACTTTAGTTTGGCAATGGCAAATATTCAAGAGAACATTGATAGCAGCATTAAAAAAAAAAAAAAGGAAGTTCAAGCGATGGTGGTAACCTCGGTCACTTCCACAAAACACAAAGGCAAATGGCCCTGAGCGGCTCCAGGGGGCCTGCGCAGCAGCCAGCTCCCACTGGGTGCCTTTCACAGGTGCTCAGAGGGCTTGTGATGGCCTTCGTGCACAGTGCACGTCGGTAGCTACTCCAGAAGGCTCTCCTTGGGACACACAGCCCAGAGGCACATAAAAATCCATCAGGCTGCCGGTGTCCAAAGCCTCCTGATGCAGGGCTGGGAGGGAACGAGTAGGCCTGGTTGGGGACACGTGCCCCTAGCCTTGCCTCCCACTGCCCAGGCGCTAGCATGAGGCGCTTTTATCCACCAGCTTCCCAAAAAGCCATGACAGGATCTTCGGGACATCAAGACAATTCAGGGTCCTAAATTTAACATCTTGACTTGATGTCTAATCTGGTACTAACAAATAATATGAAGTAGCTCAACACCTTTTACGGGGCTTGCTTGAGATCCATCCATAGCGTTGCCAAATTTATTTCCTCTGCCCTTTCCTTTCAGAGCTATTTGCAGTCCAGGTTACAAGATGCAATGTGTCCTCTCTGTTTTCTTGCCAAGCCAGTGCAATGCAGGGTGGGGTTTTTTTTTTGTTTTGTTTTAAACTACCCATTAGCTACACAGAATTTAAAAAAAATCTTGCCAACTGCATGCTTGTAATAAGTTATTCCATATTTTTTTCCAAAGCTCTATATAAAATGCCTTACATCACTGGCCATGCTGATCTAGTTACTACTGGATGTATTTCAGAGTTTCCCATATTATAGCAATAGCAGTCATGTTTATACACATAAGGAGTCTGCTGGTTTTTATAAAATATTTCTCAATCATAAAAATGTGCTCTGGGCAGAGAGCTGGTATAAAAGAAGCAGAGTGCAACAGATAAAAATAAGATTTTCACATATTTTGATGTTTTATGGTTCTGATTTTTTTTTTTTTGGCATTCCTATAACTTCAATGTGCACTAGGTGTAGACCAAAAAAATGGATCTGTAACATTTTGAATATTTGAGAATAATTATTAAATGGTCAAATGTTTTCATATCCCAACCATTTTTTAGCTCTTCCCCAGTTTGAGGTCTCAGGCTATTTGTTAGCAGGTCAGTTTATTACAGATTCAATACACCTTATGTGAAAGGGATTGGTAAAGAACATCTGCGGCCCATGTCTTACCTAGGAAATAATGCGTCTGTCTCCACTGAAATTAATGAGGCTTTACAGCAAAGCTGAGATTTCCCATATGATTTAGGATGAGGCCTCTGTCAGCTTTGACATGATATATCTGCTCTTACAGCTTGCAAACTATTGCACTTAGCTGAGTCGCTGACCACATTTCAGTGCAATAAGCTGTTACACATATCATCCACCACCTTAACAGCCGCTCTAAACAAACCACAGTGGGCCATAAAGTGAATAAAAATGCATAAAAATGAATTCTGTAATGTTGTTTTCAGTTTATAGAATAACATGAAAAAACAAAAGAAAACAAAGTGAACTCCATGAAATTTATTGGTTTTTAAAAAAAAAAATCAAATCAAATGTATATTCCTCTGAGTTCTTAACAAATGAGCTCAGTTTATATAATATGAAAGCTCAAGAATTACGTAACCTTCCTTGTCCGACTGAAAATAGACATCTATTATCTGAGTTGCAATTCTTAGTTCTGTCTGCCTGCAAGTTCCACATATCTGTGAAGTTCTCTCTTAAAGAGAAAATGTTTTGACATTTTCCTTGAAACCAGTTTATCCAATTGTAGGTTATGAATGTATAAAGATATAATTGGTTGTATTAGTCTCTGAAGCTTTCCTCTATTGTAAAGAATTTATGAGTTGTTCCAAAAATCAAAAATTTGGTCAGTAACTGAATCTTGTAATATATAATTACTGTCGTTGTTTTGGCCAAGAAAAAAATAGCAAAGATATTTCAAGTTGAGGAGAGAAAAACAGTTCCTTGGCATTTTTTCAGATTCCAAGAAGACTGCATAATTCCATAAATATTGATGCATTGTCTCTGCCTGGCAAAGAAGCAAATACACAGTTTGAACTGTTGCCATAGAATTTCACTGACCATCACTTCAACTGCAGAAACAAAATCCTTCTTCCTAACATAATGGCCCAACTCAAGTCTGCCTAAGCTTCTCTCAGGAAAGAACTCAAAAACTAGGAATCATCTTCTCAGCTACCCAGTTCTGGTGGCGTTAGTCCCTGTGTTGATTACAGGCAGCCACTCTTTTACACCAAGCTAGCCAGGACTGTCAAGAGCCTTGTCAAATAGCTTCAAGTAACTTGACTGCAGCTGACTGTAACCCCACTGCTTTCTGCAGGTACTGGGCTGCTGCAAAAGAGGTATATGAGCCACTATGCCAACCAAAAGGCCTTTGCATGGAGGGGGATTGCAACAGAAATACCACGCAAGAGAACCAGCCTTACGTAAACAGCACTGGCACTACTCGCCATATCCACAGGCAGTGAACTGCCTAAATTCCCATTTAGCCAGCAAAGGAAATGAGGCTCTACCTTCACTGCTAATGCAACAACATTACAAAAAAATCCATGAGTGAGACTCCTACAAACTACTGCACTACTATTAAACAGCATTAATAAGAAAAGCGATAATAAAAAACTTAGCATGTGGTTCTAATGCCCTAAGTCATTCATTTACAGGACTACGCAGATGTTTATTAATTCCAAATGTGATTTAAATTCTTTTTCATGTTTGCATAAAAGTTCATAGAAATAGTAAGTTGTTCATACTACTGTTGTATTTGAAGTGCACACAGCTTCTGTATGAAGAAGTAATAGAGAAGTTAATTTCCTGTTTCACTTTCTGGAGGATATTTAAATGTGTTGGCTTTATGTTCTGTTAGATTTCCTAATCAGAAAGGACTGGGTTGTAGAATGAAATGGTTGGATTGTAATTCTGTTTCCAATTGTTTGCTGAATAAATACAAAATAAGCAACTAGATTATTGGCAGTACTTTGATGGCTGGTTTCTGATGGCTTCATAAATCCAAGAGCAAAACTGGAGTTATTTGCATAGTCAGCACTAGCACTCTGAGCTGGAAGTACAGAACTATTTTATCAAAATGCCTTTGCTTTATGACTGCATGTAGTTCACCGTACCAACTGCATTATATTGGGAACAGACGATGAGCCAATTCTATCATCTTATCAAAACAGCTACTTTTGAGGAAAGGGCTCCAGGAAAGTTCATGAGTGAGATTCTGCCTCCATTTCCCATTTGCTGCTGATGCATCCTTCTCCAAGTTCCCTTCCTGCAAAGAGTCTCCACCCTGCCCTTCTTTCCTGGCTGCTACCACAATAGCCTTGCCCTTTATCACCAAAATATCTCTAGCTATCTACGCAGTAAAAATAGTTGTTTCCTCAGTGCCTTTTGCATTTTACATTGAAAAGGGGGGAAAAAATGTCCTGCTTTCATAGGGTGCAATGTGAATGCGGTCTCATTCCAAGGAAACCAGTTGCTGATACCATACCATCTGCCAATTGCTTTCTAGTAACAGAGGTTTCATACTAGCGAAGTTCTTTGTTCTTTTGTGAGGAGAAAAGAGTTCTCATCCCCTACTGTATTCTATAAAATAAATATCCTTCTAAACATTAAATTTACTTTACAAATGTATCAAACCTTATTATACATAATGTAATCTTCTCTATCCAGAGCTGTAACCACACTCCATTTCTGCATAACAGCAAAAATCATCTCATCTCATTCTATCGTCCAGCTTAATTTCTCCTTTTTCACACATTTACATTTCAAAAGTTCCCACTAGCTTTGTCTTCTTTTCTTTCCATTTCCATTCCCATTTCCCTTTCTTTTCCCCAGCACAAATCCAGCCCTCTCTGTGCACAATCTCTTCTGTTCCTTCTGAGGATATTATTACTTTGCCGTCATAGTTCCCTACTCTGCCTCCCACATCCGCCCTCTTTCCCCATGCCTTCTCCCATGACACTCCCCTCCTGTTCCCTTCCTTCTCTGCTTGTCCTCGCTGAAGCAAGTATATTCCATCCAAAAAAAAAATCAATAGAAAAAAAGCAGACATATGCCTTTAGAGGGTGAAGTTCATCAGATTTGTTTTAAATGTCAGCACTATGTCATGATGAATTTTGCATTAGAGGCAGTTATTTCCACTGACTATGAAGTCCGGCTTTCTGGCTCTGAAAAGATAGAGTGGAGCACTCTAAAGAGAGGATACTTCTCCTCTGCATGTACAGAGTTCTAAAGTTCTAGTAACAGTTTCGCAGCTTTTCAGGAATTTCACTCTTGATTTTCAAATATAGGTACCTGGGCCTGTAACCTACACAAGATGTCCAACTGCATCTTCCTCTAGATCTCGGTTAGGACAAAAACATTATATTTCTCTCTTTTTTTCCACCCCTTTTTTCTTCTTCTTTTTTTTTTTTTCTACATAGGATCTCTGGGACATGGCCACATCAAGCTGTCATTATCTTGCTTCTTTCATGCTGTCCACTGCCTGTAAATGATATCCTACCCTATTTTTTTTTCAAACTAAAGCCATAAAAATCCTTTTCTCATTCTTCTTGTTTGCTCACTTCATTATAGCTCCTCTTAGAGATATATCTTTTACAACAAACATAAGTGGCAGGTTGAGGGCTTTGAAAATTAAGAAGCTTTTTTCACCATAGCTATTGTCTTTCATTCATTAAGATCTCAGCCTCATCCACTAATGAAATTCTGATATAATGAGCTGCATGTCCTGTTTGGGTTTTTTTTCCCCTCAGGTGGCCTTAAATGGCCAGGGGATGTAGCAAGGCTCTTGTGAGTTTCTATGAGACAATCTCCTTCAAGACCTGTCTTAAAATCTACAATCTCATTTTTTTTTATACATTGGCTACAGTTAGAGAGCTAGTATGCCAAAACAGTGCCCAACACATGAGCAATAGTGTCTTAGTGCTTCCTCACAACAGCAAAGGTGCTCCGTCTACCTGGGCAAAACGCAGTGCTGTGCAGAGACAGCTAAGGTGGCTTTGGCTGAATTAATTCAGAGAGTGGAAACACAGCTGTGACCAGCTAATTAGCTCTTCTCAGAAGTGGCTGAGAAGCAGAGCTGAATTGCTTGAGATGAGTGTAACGGTTTTACATCTGCCTGGTACCAAAGGTATTTCTGGCACAGTACCATGCCAGACAAACCTACACAGGGCTTTGTATGGCCTTTTTTTTGGTCGGTATCTATTGCAGTTTAGATGCTACAAAACCTACTCTGCTCCTTACTGTATATATTCACAAATATTTCCTCATGCAGGAGGAAAATGTGTCTGGCTGAACTTGCAGACAGCCTGCTGCTGGATGTGATACCTCCCTCTCATGCTTTTAATGCCGGAGATTCAGAAATAAGCCTTCTATTTTTCAGGCTACAGAACATTTAATGTTCTACTAGAAAATGCTGACCTCTGTTTGTGTGAAAATAAGGCTAAAAGACTAGCTCTCCAGCAGCTTTTGAAACTCCTGTAACGTGTGACACCTGAGAGAGAAAGTACTATGAACTCTGTCAGGTTTTCCAGGCTATGAATGAAATCTGCATTTTTGTGATTTAAAAAAGACAGCTTGCACTATGTGGCTGACAGTAATAGCTCCACCCTAGGGCATCTTTTATGTAGTTAAAGACACATTTACAGACCAAACTGGCAATTTCCAGTCCCTTGCCTTTTCCACATTAGCCCAGAACTTTCCCTTCCAAAATGAGATGAATTTTGAGATCAGAGATGCAATGGCAAAGCTGCACTTTTCTTCAGATCTCCCCTTCCTCTTCCCCCAATGGCTCATAAAATATGGCAGCTTTTGTTTGGTTGGTTTTTTGTTTTTTGATTTTTTTTTTTTGAGGCACTTGTGCAATGCATACTCTGAATGGAGAAATTATCAGACTTTGGAAGGTGATTTTGCTCATGCAATACTAATCATAACCAAATTCTCACAGCAGGCTCAACACAATACTGATTGTTTCTCTAAAAGAAGCAAGAATGCAATAATTAAACCTGTCCCTAACCAGTCAGAAGAGATTCTGCAATGTGATAGATGCTATGGCTTAAAACCCAGAAACACCGGGTATTATCTAAAGAATATTATCTCCAGCAGGGTGTTCTTTTCCTTAAAACTTATTCATGAACTTGGATTTCATAAAATATGTTGCAGTGTTTGCTTTAAGTCACTGTTTAACTCCACAATAGATTCTTTTTAATAAATTTTCTTGATGGACTATTCACAGAATAAGAATACATGCGACTAGTTAATTAAAAATGTTAATAATTTGGACTATACTTTAAAGTATTTTTCCAGATTCATACATGAACATTTAAGCCAGAGCTTTAATGAAAACTTGTTTCCAAACTAGCTGCTGTGGGTGGGCACGTGACTGTAAAATAAAACAGTGTAAAGTTTCAGCCATGACATCTGTCTTAGATGTTACTGGGTACCCAATAAAATCAAACAAGATAACAGTTCAGTTATCTGAATAAGCAGTGGGCGAAAACAAACAGTTCAAGAACACACTCTCAAAGCAAAGTGGTAGAGATTTTTGGAGATGTTGGTGTTTTCTGTTCCCTGAGATTATTATTCAGCCCACACAACCAGCAGAGTATTCTCTGGAAACAGCAACTTAAGAGTAACATCCCAACATGTGCAAGACATTTTGTTCATCATGTTCTAGAGGAAACTTTCAAGACAAATAGGGAGCCAGCTATGGGTGGTCTTCAGAACTTGAAAAGGAATGTGTTAGAGTAGCACAGCCCTGGAAAACATACCTATAAGGGTTAACATACGCATTTACATCTGTACTATAGGTTCAGCACGTGTGTGTGAGATAGTCACATCCAACCACGTATGCTGGAGGGCAGTAACTACAGCATGTTGTAAAAACATAAGCTTCATTCTCATTTCAGATGGCCAGCGCACCAAGTTCAGTGTCAATCTGCATTTTTTTCTCAGACAAATTGGGAAAGAAGAAATTACAAATATTTCCAGCCAAACAACATGCTAGCAAAACTTTGCCAGTATTCCACCAAGTCTTACAGACTTTAGGTAAGATATGAAATGTTCCTTGCCATTACAATAGCAAGGAGTAAAAAGGAATAGACAGTAAGTGTCAAAAGTTGTAATGCAGCATGTCCCACACTTGTCAGCTGTGCTTATTTCCCTTTAAATTGTAATTCTTCATGTCACATTGTTGAACAAATCCAAACCTGGGTACCCAGTGTACTAAAGGGTCATTAAAATACAAAACTATGACAAATGCAGCATGGAGTAAATTTCTGGAACTCATAAGAAAAATCTTTCTGACCTTCACAAGAAAAAAAAAATCAATTTTTGTAAGACTAAGGTTAAAGAGTTAATGCCAAAGTTATTTCACATATCTGTTTTTGATTGTTGCAGGAGATGCACTTTACAACTGCTCTCCTAAAATCAATATTGCTGACCTTTCAGACTGTGAATCCTATCTGATCAGAGAAGCAGCCTTCCAATTTTTTTTTTAAATTTGAACAGCTTTATGTGGATGCTGTCCATAATCTGTGAAGTCACAGATTAATGTTTATATCCTTATACAGTTGTATTTAAAATGCCAGCATAATGATAATTTCACAGCAAGATATCTGCTGCATTATTAGCAGCCTTGTATAGGATTGAAGAAAACCTGAAACATTTGTGCTAGTGCTGATCACAGATTCCAGAGTAAAAATAACTACCTCAGTCTGGACCATTTAACAAACCGCATTTTCCAACTAAAATAACAGTGTCTGCATTTGTTAGGTTTTAACATCCATTCTAGGAACCCTATACAAAATAAACATGAGGTCAGGTAACCTAAGGACAAAGTAAAATCTGTGGGACAAAGATTCCAAAGTAAACAGTGTGATTTGAAAATGTGAAAAGCACTTTTTAAAATTTCTCAAATGCCGTTAAATTTGGCTTTTCAGCAGAATCCCAGTGAAGTTCAAAGCTGACCAGCAGATAACTTTAATACAGGGCAGCTGCAGTCCCAGTGCTAATTAACAGCCTCAGTCGCTTTCATGAAACCCCACTGGCTCCTGATTTACGTGCCTGTACAGTAAAGCCTCTGACCCAGTTCCTAAAGCCAAAATAAAATACGGTTTGTGCAGCAAACTGAAATCTCCCTGGAGTCACAGAGCAATGCCAGGTTTCGTTCGAAGATTTCAGGATTCCTGTGTTAGTAACAGCACTCTGAGAAGCTAGTAATGGAGATGTGCTCGCACATATGCCGCTGTCATTAGATCACCCATTTGTTTGTATACAGATCTCAGACTTCCAAGCTTAGGCTAATTTTAGCTGGACTCAGATGATCCTGCCAGACTCACTATACCTCGCTTTGCTAATTATTGCTCAGCACTCTGCTCCAGCTGACTTACCTTTTTCACTGTCCGTGAATTACTGCCAGGGAGGAAACAGTGAGTGTTGCTTGGGGAGACCTCCTTGTATCTTCCTTGCTGTGTTTTAGTCAGTTTGGGTGCAATCCCATTAATGACTGCTGAAAGGATGCTGCTGGTCATGAGAGGAGTCAGGGTCTGGCAGAACAGACAGATGGCTACCACCAAGGCCAGAAGGAAGGGACGAGGGCGACAAAGCCTGCGGCACCTGGGGACTTGCCCAAAAACCATGGCCTCTCTGCTGTCGTCACTTCGCCGTTTGCCACATTGCAGATGCAGTCCAAGTAGCCACGACTTGCCAGGGTAAAAAAAAGTCAAAGGCACTCTTTACCCAAAACTAGCGAGAGTTTTCCCCATTTCTGCTGCTGAGCGCTTTCCTGGTGCCTGGCAAGAAGTCACAGGTTCTGCAGGAGCAGAGGTTTCTGAAGCACCCTCCCATGAGGGTATGGGAACAACCTGTGAAGAAACAACAAGTGAGCAGCGGAAAACAGCAGCATGCCATGGGGCGTTCTGTAAGGAGCAGTAGCAGGCTCGTCCACACCGCACGCTCAGGACAACAGACCTGCTGGCAGACAGGTGAGGAGCAGAAATCTTCACCCTCTTGGCAGAAGGAACTGCTCAGCCAGACAATAGCATCCAAGAAAGCAAGAGGTTAAAGCGTAACATCTCCTGTCCACAGCTGAGAAGAGCAAAAGAGTGTACCAACTTCGTGAACAACCGTTTGCTATTTTTTTCTATCTTGCATTCTCAATTCCCACTTTGTTTTTACAGTTTCCTTCATTCCAGTCCTTTTAAATCGCCTCCTTCCTGTCAGCATGCACAGCTTTCTTTTTAAAAGTACTCATTTATCTGAAAACTGACAGACTATGAAGATTTTCGTTTGCATTTGTTTTGTCCAGATTGCGATTTCAAAGTTAGGTTTACTTACTCAGTTCTTATCCTGTTAGAAGTTTTCCATTCTCCTCTAATGGGCTGCTGATTAAAACCACTTGGAACAACCCTGGCTCATGATCCCAGCTCGTCTCACACACTCAGAAGGCAGGCACACGCACATACACACGCCATCTGAAGCCAGTTGGACCACAGATTTCATATAAATAAAGGCTGGACTGCTCAGAGGGTGGGGCTAAACTAGCTCCACTCCGAGCAGGCACGGGGTTTGGAGACGCAGACGGAGATCTGGATGGGGAAGAAGAGGTGTCCTTGCTCACACTGCATGCCTCGAAGCCACCATCACTGCAATTTTTAGAAAACTGCTATTATAGCAATCAGCCTAATTGAAACAATATTAATATCTTGCAGGCAGTAGAAATCTGAGCAGCACCTGCAGTATTTTAATCCAGATTAACAAAAATGTTGTAAAAGGAAGCAGATTTACTTGGACATAAGCGTCACTGACAAAGCAGTTGTCAGTAATTTTCCACAGTAGATATAACATCTCATAGCAGTGTATAAATAAAACTTCTTACTGATGTCAAAGAGGGAAAGAAAGGAGGGCGGACAAAAATACTCCTATGAAAGCACTTAGTATCTAAGCCACAGAAGGTCTTAGTTACTACTTCCCCCTGCTGACACAGGACAGGGACGAGACAGATGGGAACAGTTGAGGAACTCTGTTATCTTTATAGACCTAAACTTCTCATATAATCAAGTTCTTTTAGCTAAAAATATCTGTATACAAGTGGTCTGTTTTCTCCTCCAGCCTTAGTTATTTTTGAAAAGAAAGAGTTCTTCCTATGCTACCTTACACATAAAAAATGAACGTTGTTAACTTTGAGCCAATGTACACAATTCAACAGCAGCAGCAGCATTAGCAAGTTAAGATGCCTATATACAGCAATGAAAAGTAGAGTATATATTTGTTTGAAGTGTTGGTGTGTATTCTGCTTTCCAATCCTTTTTTTTTGGTCCCAAACTAAACCCCATCAATTTGCACACACAAAAAAAATGCCATGGAAATGATTCAACACCCCACACAGAACCTCAGCTGTTACATGCACTGCATTTTAGTTTTCTGTCAGGGGCTGTAGTTGTCTAAATTAGGCTCCTGGGTTAGGAAAAGAGTACAAAACTTACCTGTACCCTCCAGCGGTAGACACTTGCCATCCACACAGAAACTCCCATCTCTGCTCTCTGGAGACATGTTGTTCATGCTCTCTCCTTCCCAGCACACCAGTTCATATCCTTGGGCCGTGCTCTGGTCAGCCTGTGCTTCAAAGCCCCTGGCAAGCCAACATATCTGGCTAGTGGGCACTGGAAGACCATGAGTTCCCTGCAGCTAGCTTTGGGGTGGGTCTGTGCCATATAGTGGAGAGGGATACCCAGGCAGCTGGTACATTCAAAGGAGCATTGCAGAGACACTGGGAGCCACAGTAAGCCCATCAGCAGAGGAGGAGAGCATAGCAGAGTCACTTTATTGTTTTAAGAGATTGTTATGTGTTTTTTGGCATGCCCTGATTTCTGGGCCCACAACCACCAGCTGTGTGGGTGGCATTTGCATGGTTGTCAACTCCCAGATTCTTAGTGAGGGGATTTTAGTCAAAGATTTATGTGCTATTGCTAGAAGACTTGATTATAACCAGTTTATAAAAATTTGGATTAAAGGTAACTTCATGATGTGGAGATCATACCCCATTGCTTAGAGTCCCACACTACAACAAAATAATCCTCTCTGTCCTCACCTCCTGCTCCCTCAGTTACCTTCAGCACAGCCAAGTATCCATGCTCTCTCTCCAGCCCAACTTCATTTTCCCCTTTCCAGTTTATAAGTGGGGCCTTTATCCTCACATTTTCCCTAGCATCTCAGAGCCGATTCATCCTTCCTGCAACTGCAAGATCACTTGTGGGCCCCAGGCTGACAGCTTTTACTCATTTACTGTACCAAGACTGATACTGCAAAAACAGAGATGAAGGGATATCAGCAGATCACTCTGCGTACTCCTGGGGCTCAGCCTTCTGTTCATCTGCTTTTCCCAGATGTTCCAAGGAGTGAGCTGGCTTTTTCCCTATGTTTTGTGGTTTCTTTTCATGACAATAGCATGTAATTCACATTTCTTAAGCTGTAAATACTTTTCTCAATCACAGCTAGAGTGCAATGAGTGTGATTCTTGTCATCTTTTGAATCAGAATTCCACCACATCTCTGGTCTTACATGTCTACTGACTTATCTGGTCACATTCTGACTCTTCAGAAACTAAGCCAGGACTATTGCAAATGAGGACTAATTCCTCTGGCATTAATTAGTCACTTAGGAAAAGGATGTAAGTGGATAGAGTCAGGCCTCCTGGGTCCCAAACTCAAAAGAAAGATTCTTCACTGCATAATACTTGAATAACTGCAGAACACAATTATCTGTAAGATCAGAAATATCCAGCTAAGCATTTATACTCGCTGGTATACGTACATATTTCAGAATTCATAGTAGAAAGCTGCAACTCTCCTCTTTCTGACAAACAAAACAAATTTAATGGTCATTTCCTATTTGGGATTCCCAGACCTGTTCCTTCCAGCAGCTGCTCCCACTGCACAGATTAAGAGCTCTCTAGCCTGCTTACCTCTCCCTGCTCCTTTCACTCACTCAGGACTGCTTGCTTGGATGCTCCCACAGCAGCCAACTGCTCTCTGCTCTGCGTGGGGCAAGGTCCTGCAGGGATTGCTTCTGCCAAAACCAACCAGCCACGTCTGTCAAGAGTGATCTCCAGTACTTGCAGACAGAATCCCAGTTCCATCTGCATCATCTGGAATAGACTGTAAGTGTTTAAAGATACCCTGGCACAGAAAAGGTGAGAGGAAAGTCACAAGATTTGCTAAAAATTGCCAGGGACTAGGATTTGAAAGGACTTAGCCAATATGTCAGGCAGGCATGTAATGTGCACCATTCCCCATCTCACTGGGGTTTTAAGCAATCCGGCTCATATTCACACAGCTTCCATTTTACACAAGTCTGTGTGTTTGTTCAGTGGTGAAAGCTAGTGACCACTGAAAAAAGATTTCCATGGTCTAAGTACTGACCTGGCCAGATAATTGCCAGGAGCTAACCAAGAAGAAAATATTAGGCACAGAAAGTTAGCAGGAATTTAAGGCCAGCTGAATAGATCCATTTTATGCATGCTTAACTTCACTCAGAGATCTAACATGAATCATTCTGCAACTCTGAATAAAATGCAGATATAAGTGCTTGTAAGATCTGGTCTTGATATAATAAAACCATTTTGCATCAATAATTTCACTGTATAGAGGCTGCCAAGAAGAAAATACGTTTAAAAACCTATTCAAAATTGCTCTTCTCTAGAGCAAGTTTCAAATTACAAAGTATAGTCTCCTAGCAACCATTTCATGATAAATGAACTCACATGAAAAATAAGATCAAAAAGATCATTTCTAAATGAACTGATAGTCAAGTCCTTGTAATCATGACTGTCATCTTCACAGTGCAAACCTATATGCAATTTTCATTGTTTATGGCCAAGTCTTTAATTTCTTTTTTATTTCCTAGCATACTAAAAATTACGCCGAGGGCCATAAATTCTCACTAACTTCAAATATTGGATAAAAGCTTTATGAACAATAGGCATTAATAGCACTGTAAATATTCAAGCAAAACATCTAGTTAAACTGTGCTGAAGAAAGCCTGCTTAGCCACACCCTGCACAGTTTTTTACTTCACCCTGAATTCAATCCAGATTGCAATTAGATCTGCAGTGTCTTCAATCCTGTGTGTGGTCCCATTATAAGCAGTGAATGGGAAGACTGGCACAGAGTGAAGAAAATAGGAGAAATACATTTCATTACTGCTCTGCGCATTGGAAGATTTGATACTACTGAAGTTTATATTAATCCCAGCATAGTAAAAATCCAGACTCTCTCCCCTTTTCCCATTCATAGAACACTGTAAGCCTTAATGATATTGTAATCCTGTTCCACAGAGCACTCCAGAGAACAAAGATTCACATCTTAATCCTGCTTTGGCTCAGCTCTCTGATCCTGGCTCACAGTGAAGGCAAGCTAGCAGAGAAGACTCTGAAAAAAAATCCTTGGAAAGCAAAACAGTTGATGTTAATGGGAGAAGAGTTTTAGGGGAGCCTCCCCTTTTGGTTTTGCTTCTCATTATTGTTTGATGTATTTAATATTTTTTTCTTTATGTAAGAGGCAATAAATGATCTGGACTACACGAGCAGTGTGTCTATCTTTCTTACCATAGGATTTACAGTCCACATACATGTATAGATGATATATAGTCCATTTTAGATTCTTTATCTGTAAATTTTATCAGTGTGTTAAGAGCTGTGATTGCTGGATGTTTTGCCCCAGAAAAGATGTTTTTTGCCCCAAGAACTGCCATGCAGTTCCATAGGAAGATCAGCCAGTCTAGTAATTCCCTGCCATGGAAAGGCAAAGGTCTTGCTTGTTCACCTCTCCCCTGCCTTTAGCCTCTCCTCCTTACATCTGCTCCTGCTCTTTCCTTTCCTCTATTCCTACCTTGTGGTGGTGCTCATTAAATCATTACATGAGAAAAAACCTGCGCAGCTGGGTTGGTTTGCCACCAGTTGAGTCAGTTGAATCAACTCTTGGTAAGGTCCAATGGGCCCTAGTGCTGGTACAAATTAAACACTAGAAGAACATGAACAAGAAAGGATGTAAATAAAGGATGGGAAGAAGACCTTTTAGGCAGTGGCAAAGCTTGATACTCAGCTCACCACACTACTGAACTCACCCCAGCTTCCCTAAAGTTTTATGAAGGATCTGGGACAATAGAGTTATTTGTCATAGAATCTCACAGATTGGTTTGAGTTGGAAGGCACCTTAAAGATCATCTACTTCAACGCCCCTGTCTTGGGCAGGGACACCTTCCATTAGACCAGGTTGCTCAAAGAACCGTCCAAGCTGACCTTGAATACTTCCAGGGATGGGGCAGCCACAACTTCTCTGTGAAACATCCCAGAGAAATGCCTCACCACCCTCATAGTGAAGCATTTCTTTCTTATATTTAATTTAAATCTCCTCTCTTTCAGTTTAAAGCCATTACCCCTTGTCCTATCACTACATGCCCTTGTCAAATTCCCTCCCCAGGTTTCTTGTAGGCCCCCTTGAGGTACTGGAAGGCCAAAACTTTATCTTTTCCAGGCTGAACAGCCCCAACTCTCTCAGCCTGTCCTCATAGGAGAGGTGCTCCAGCACTCTGATCATCTTTGTGGCCCTCCTCTGGACTCTCTCCAGTAGGTCCATGTCCTTCTTATACTGGGGACTCCAGAACTGGATGCAGTACTGGAAGAGAAGAATACAAGTAGAGTCCTGATTCCATAAACTGACTTTCCACTTCACCCCCTAAATTCCTTAAACCATATTTTCTTCTGTCCCATTACCTTTGGCTGCCTTTCTTGTTCCCATGCTCAGGAACATCTTCTCTTTCTCTAGCAGAGCAGTTGCTTTGCTCAAACCACTCACGGACTTTTGAATGACTATCCCAGTATCTCTCTCCTAGGTTCAGCACCCTCCTGATGCTCTTTGGCAGCATGGAAACAAATTGAAGTCTCCTACAAATAAGAAAATATTGTTACCTCTATTGTATGCATATGAAACAGTGCTCTCAGGTACCTGCAGCTGTCCCTGTGTTGTCCTTTAGATGATTTAGTCTGCAGTGCTGCAGACGGTATGCCTGCCACAGTTGGCAAACAAGCTCTGTGATTTTAGATCAAATTTTCCAGGTGCCAATAATTTCAAATATTTTGATCACTAAATTTTGGTTGGCCCCAGTATGGTAAATATCCATGCAAACATACAACTTAAACCACATCCTGGCCTCCACTGACTTTAGTGGATGAGTTCATATATGTGGGTGTTTTGGGCACAAGGGAACAAAAACTTGATATTTTTCTACAAAAAGTCTTTGTACTGATGGATACTTGTTTAACAGAGCTCCTCCATTAGCAAGAAGAGTTTTAAGACAACCACATCACACAGAAATGTAGGCTAAATGCTCACTTGTGCCTCTCAAAGCAACCATACATCTAACCAGCCCCATCAAGACCGGCCTTAACTATAAATACTAGAGTATATAACAATTTATTCCAGTTTGTTGCATTCTCGTGGTGCTGCCAGAATAAAAAATAAGCCGTTACAGAAATGTGTCACCCAGAGCACTTCACATATTGTGCACGTACGTGAGAAATTATTGTACAAGCAGATAGAATATGTGGAGATGCAAGATGTGCTATTTTGTGTTCTTATGGACAAGCAGAAAAAGATAACAGTATACTTTTGAATGTATCTATCTGATCATAACTATACAGTTTCTCTCATGAGCCCAGCTGCCACGGTACGATTACAGCAGAACAAGATAACAGCAACCACTGTGGCACAGAAGTTACTTTAGAAATACCCTTAAGTACATTACATCTTGTAAGCACTGACTTTTGACAACCTACTCCACATGATATTTCTAAAAGTAAAACTGAAAATTAAGTCGAACCGTTTCTACAGCTAACAAAAGCAAAGTGGCACTGAAGGAAGCCACACAGAAAGTCCCCATTGTGCCTGGCACGAGGTCTGAGGAGTTCTTTGTGTCCTGCCCCACGCGGACTCACTGCGCTACCTCTCAGCTCTGGTCTGTTGGACTGCACAGCCTCCTTAAAACATGCCTGACGGCTATTGCTCTGGGCTGGGGGGAAGTGGCTTGAAAGCTGGAAGTGAGGGAGGGATGTCATGCTGAGCCGCTGTAGCTGAACATCGTACTGTCAGTGGGTGATCTTCACCATCTGGATTGAATGGGTCATGTGTAAAAACAGCATTCCAGGCAAGAGTCCGTTGAAAAAGCAAGGTTTAATGAAGATATTTCTCAGGTCTGAGAGATCTAAGATGTTTTGCTGTCATTTTCTACACTTCACACCTAATTTGAATGGTCCAGAGGGGCTGAAAAGTGCTTTTCCTGTTCATTGTCTGATTACTGGGTTGTTGGGGGTTGTCTCTTTTGTGGGTTGTTTTGTTACATTTTTTAATTATGGAGGTATGTTCTATGACTAGAGGCAGATGTAGATGTTCCTAGGATTTGACTTTGCAAAAACTAAAATATAAATGAAATATAATAAAATAAGAATCCCTCTGAAATACAGTATGAAGTAGCTAAATAAACTTATTAACATTTTTAATTCAATCACTATTTTCATATAACTATGTTTTGATGCACTTTTAAAACTAAAGCATACTGAAGACACTATTTGTTTTGGAAAATAACGTAAAACCGGGCAGTGCCAACACAGAAAATTAATAAAATGCATATAAGGCTGATCGATAGCTAATTTTCTTGTTTTAAAGCAGACTATAGAAAGAGAACTACAGATAATATTTGAGGTTGATCTAAAATAATGCCATCAATTAGGCAAATATGAAATCAGGTTACAGTTTTATAATAAGCTGATGTAATTATAAACAATATATTTAGGTGATTTCTTCATTCATGAGTTTAAATATTACACTTAAGATTTAAACAATAGGGAAAAGGAAAGCTTAGAATCATTTCTATTAAAAGGCTTGTCAGCCTCGGTAAAGAGACGTTCCCAGTACATTCCTTTCACCTTCTTAACAGAAGTCTTTAAGTAAATAGCTGTGGGTGAGTGTTTGGAAAGCACTTTCAAAATGAAAAGTGCTTTAGAGTTGGTAAACTTTGACCATTAATGGAGATACTAACAAAAACACCTTGCAGTTGGATATTTTTCTCTTTTTTTATCCTTAAGAATCATCTTTAGTTTTCCTGTCCTGGGCTAAAACTTTACTGAGATGTTTTCCCAGTGCATATTTTTGATTGTATTTATGTCTTACAAGAGCAATCACCAATGTTATAGAAGAGGTGGGCAAAACAGTTCTGATGTAAGTGACTCTCTCTAAGGTAATCGTTACTTCTGAAATTAGCACTTCTGTGTGCAAAAGTAAACTTTAAGTCAGTGTCTAAGAAAATTTCTACTCTGGATTAAAATAATTAACACACAATTTTAACTTTTGAGGGTAATTTAAAAATAACTCCTAGCTTAATGCCTCAGTTCCTTAGCCATTCCAAGTGTATTAGGCTCTCAGGAAGAACTCTGGGAAATGTACAGTATACCTTCCTAAATTAAAGTAAAGGACTGGTTGACACTACTGACTGTAGAACCATTTCATTTTCCAGACCTCACTAAGGAACATGTTTTTATTGTCAGTTCATTCAATTGTTGACTAATCCATCCATCCCTAGAATACGCTTTCTTTAAGAGCTTGAGATTAATTTAGCTGCAAATAACATGACAGAGAAATTAAACACATTTTTACATAATTTAAGTAAAAAATACTATATCCAGATGAATTCATTGCAGCAGAAATACGCCAATTTGTCACCTTTTCAAGCAAACCACATAACTGAACATTTATTAAAACAATTTTTAAATATGATGAGCTGATAAATATATTTTTAGCCCCACACAGAAACAATGTAATTTTAGTATCACCAATATAAAAAAAAAAGAGCTGTAAAAAACATTTCCTTTATCAACACAGGAAAAAATATTCCTGTACATCTGACAAGAAAGGATTCCCTAATTCCATGGCACTTCTCTGACTGACCCCTTCCAGCACTTAGCTACACTCAAGCTTGCAAAGTTTATCCAAACATCTGTCCCACATGTCTTTTCCTGAAAATAGCAAAACTTGCTTTGAAGTCATCAGGCCACAATTTCACAGGTGGAAACAATATAAAATCATCTTCACATTGCTCCCCTATTTCTGTTTCACCAATTCTTATGCGTGCAAGTACAGTATGACTATTATTTATTCTTCTAGAAATAAAGTCTTAGTATAAACTTAATTAGGAAAACCACATTAACTGTCAACCTAATAAATAAATCTGCATTCAGCAACAAAAGCATACTTAGGATTCCTCAAAATTTCATTATTTTTATGAAGAATATACATAATTTATCTGAACAACTACATCTACTATATTCAGTTTAAGGATCCCCTCATTGTCCTCTTAAATGTCAGTAAAACTTCTCTTGATTGGCAGTAGTCAGTTTCATAAACGTGGGCATACAGATTTGATGCAATGTATATGGCACTGCTGAATAAATATTTAGAAAGGAACAGAGCAGTCCCAACACTCAGAAGTTTTTGTAATATTAGGTACAAGGTACAAATAAGTATTAAGGCTTTAAAAATGTTAAAACAGCCGTAGATCCCAACATTGTTCTTCATTTTCTTGACTTTTTCTAAGACTTTAAAGCTATTATGAACTAATGTAGGAAACTTGTTTTTTCTAAAATGGAAGACATGATGGATGCAAGCACAAGTTTATAAGTAATCATGCAACTTGTTGACAATTTTTGCATGCTCAAATAGCTCCTAAATACAAGACCTATCTAGAAGAAAAAGCTGCTGCTTGTCTTTATAGAATATCATGAGTATAAAAGCAAGATAGGTATCTGAAAGTGCTAGAGGAATGTAAGTGTAACTTGGTATAGACGTACTGAAGTGTGGCATTTTTCATGTTTAGTTACATTATTCTCAGAGCATTTTAGGCAATTCTGGAAGGAGTAACAAAGCAGCAGAGACAGCGTTGATACAGTGTGGCCTAATTCAGTTACTCATGCATACCCCTAAGAGAGCGTACAAAGTCAGACCCTTATCCCTCTTACAGTTCTGCTTCTCAGAGATTTTTAGTGTAAGTGTAAAACTGAACCCTCTGCTGTAAAGGACCCTACCTGGGTCCCCTTTCTGTCACTGTCGCATCTATTGAACAAGAAAAGTGCACAGTTCAGGCATTCCAGCAGGATCAGGTGGGAGATGAAAAAAATTGCCCAGAAAAGCCATCTCGCAGTGGAAAGTATCTCCCTGGTGAGGGGGAACAGAAGGAGGAAAATAAACCTCAGAATTTCTAATCTTTATTGTGTGTGGTTGAACAACATTTTGCAAAGTTCAGTAAAGAAGAATGTAAATTATTCTGTGCTACTCAGAGAGCCAACCTAGCAGGAATTTCAAAGCAGGAAGCATAACTATATTTCCTCTTTATATTTGTTTTCAGATCTAGAATAAATAAAAACTACAAAAAAAGTGTTGCTTCTTCACAATGTCAACAACACAGTTTACAAGGCAAAGATCATTTTTTGTACTGTTACAGTGCTTAGCACATTGCTTCTCCATTTGTGGTACTACAAATATCTCCTCATCCTAAAAATTCACCCAAATGCTGCAGCACTGAGATGAAACTAGAACCAGCTGCATGACATAGTGCCGCAGGGTCACCAAACCGAGTGTCTTGTATCAAACAGCATTCAGTGGCACAAGCCAGAGGACTGTAGGACTGTACACAGACATCTAGGAACATTTCCCTGTTTACAAACTCTCTTAATTTCTAGTGATCAGTCTTCAGGGAGTTTTGATCCAGATATGCTACTTCTGCATTTCATGCCTGCATGGGCTTTGCTTCCATTAATGTCTCAGTCACTTTTTACACCCACGTAAGCTATATGGCCAGTTTTACAATTTAAGCATGCCACGTGTGGGAAAAAAAAAAAAAAAAAGCTGCTCTGTTTTCATTTTGGACTGGCTGCCTCCCTACTACTTCTTCTATCAAAAGACATACCTTTTCCACAGCACTCCTGAATTTACAGATCCCTGTTACATCCTTACTAAGCCTCCTCTTTCCCAGCCAGAATAGTCCCAGACAATTCAGCTGCTGCTCAAGCGTGTTGTCATTACACAGCTTTGACTACTTTAAGCCTCCTATTTGAGCCCTTCCTAGTTTTTGCCACATTTCTTTGCAGAGTTGTGGACCAGAATTTTATACGACATTAAAACCCAAGTGGACATCAATTTACACAGTATAAAACTGTTCTCTGTTTTATTCTTTATATCCTACTGCGTCATTCTTGGTACTTGTCTGACCTGCTGCTGAGCAGTGAGCTGGTATTTCCATAGAATTACCTAGATAACTCCAAAATTACATTCCTACACAGCAATAGCTACTTCAGAGGCCCCAGATGCAGGTAAATTGAGAATTACGTATTATTTCATATATTATATTTACATTACTTTAGCAAATCTTGAATTACATCTTCCATTTTATCAGATGCTCGGTATCATGAGATTGTTCTGCTACTTTTAACACTTTCCATTTTCATTATTTTTGAGAACCCAGCACGAGTGCAAACATTACATTACTATTTACCGCTCTTTAACTGACCTTTCACATATCTGTTGAGCAGCAGTCCTGCTGGACTCCTTTAGCAGTCTCTGCCTGTTGGGAATATTGGTAATTTATTCCTTTACTCTTTATTATTCTATTTTGCAAATAGCCATGTAACCTTAAGGGACCTCCACTCTTCAACCAGTGCATCACTGCTTTTTAAAGAAACTTTAATGAGAGACCCTGTATACATCAACCTGGCCTTCCCTGTCTACCCAGTGAAGCTTTCCAAGAACTCTGATGACCATGAAGCATGGACTCTGCCAATATTACTAGGCACACATACACTAATGCTAGTCTTTGTCAGTTTCTATCTATGTAGAAAGAAATAAAAATTAAGCTTGTGGATCCAACTTGAACCTTTTTTAAAATTGGCTTTTTTTTTTAAATTGCTTTCCATTCATTTAGATGTTTTAAAATACATAATTGCTCTGTGGAGCAATGATTTGTGGAATCATTCTACAACTCTCAGGCAGGCTTGGTCCCACCAACTTGCCACAGACTCATTTCTATAGGTGCCTTACTTTGAGAGCAGTCCTCAAGCAAGCTGCAGAAAGGGCCCTGGTATGCAAATATGTCTAACCTCTTGCACAGTGAAGAAATAATTTTGCTTGTCTTGTAAACTTTCAGTGCTTTTTGCACCATAAGCACGTGCTGACCCTTAAGCTTCTCTCACAGGCTTCCTGTTCAGAAGAAAGAACAAAAGCATGCACAGGTTTTATTGTTTTATATCTTTGACTTAGGTATTGGATTTTTTCCACATTTTTCACCTTTGTCATATTTTCTTAACTTAGACACAAAATACTGATGTACTAATATATACTAATGAAGGTAAAGGTTAAGTTTTTTTCCTTTTGTGAGTTCTCTAACTGGCTCCTCCATGAAAATATAACAAAACAGTGAACCAATGCTCACACTAAAAACTGAGATTTTTATTTGGATTTGCAGTCTCTGCACCATCTTAGGTATGGTTACCACCAAAGCGAGGGATTTTTCTATATATGGTCTTCATTCTCAATGGACTGACTTAGTTCTAGAGACTTAGACATTCAGTCCAAGGGGAGTCCAGATTACCTGTTGCTTATTTAACTGCAATTCATAGCATGGCACCAGTTTCCAACAGAACAAATAGTTTGTTATCTCTATGATCTCAATAGCCTCACTTAAAACCAGACATTCTAGTCCTGAAGTGTTTTTTTAAACTGAGACCTCCACAGAAATACCATACACAGAGGGTTCAGTTCCCAGTTTTAATGGAACCTTAGTTACACTGCTCTTTGCTGTTTATTTTCACCGATTTCTATTCTGATTACTTTAACAAAGTCTATTTACCACCCATGATCACATTTTCCTTCTTGCACATTTACTTTTACCCAGTTTATGAATTTAAAATGCTTACTTTTTTCATTTTTAAATAAATGTTGTCACAGAAGCCTGGTTTCATTTTGGTTTAGATAAAGCCTGCATTTCCTGCACATACTCCTGTTACTAATGAGCCTAACTCTTTTTATTTCCTTGACACTATTTGCATAGTTATGTGTTGAAACATTGCTTCTCTCCCTCTCTTCTCCTCTGCGTGGGTTTGGAAAGCTACCATGGTCATGAACTCCCAGTCTGGCAGCCTAAAGAGCAACCCAGTGCTGAAGTAACATCTTCATTCCAAAGGGAAAGTGTAATTTTTTCAGCAAAGGAAGGAAGGAGGAAGAAGAAAAAGGGAGTAATAATCTTGCTGCATGAAAGAGCCATAGAGAAACAACAAAAGGAAATTGTCAGTGAAAGGAAATCTACAAACTATGTCCAAAATAAGCAAGCAGGGAAAAAATACAGAAAAATCTTTCCATTATATTCATGGACAAGGGTCTAATTTAAAGACCAGTTTCCTGATCCTGTACTACAACACGTACAACTCACACATCTAATCATTTATGGGCCTCCATTTCGTCTTCCTAACATGATCCTCCCTGTTACCCTAGGGATGCTATACCAGGATGAACTCCCTTTCTTCTTTCCTGACCCATGTGTTGTTTTTTACATGAAAATCACTGTTCAGGAAGGAACATGGCACCTGCAAGACACACTTACCATAGTTTTCTTCTCCCCTTCCTATTTCCATCTGTGCCATGGAAATAGGAATGCAATCCTGACAGTGGGTGTCTCTTGTCATGGTAGGGAATTTTTTTTTTAAACCACATGGAAAACAGAACTTTTGTGCCCATTTAAGCAGGTTCCACTGATCATCTGGAGACAGAGACAGCAAGGCAAACATTTCAGCATTTGCCTATATATGTATTAGTTATCCACCCACCAGAGAAACGTCCTCCTGTACAACGATCCTTCGCGTGTCTCATGTACAGCAATTTCTGATGCAAACTTAGCTATATTCTTCTGAAACCATTTCAAGGACAAACCTTTTTTTGACAAATGTAGAGAAAACATTAATTTGAGGAGCTGAGGTTGTTTTATTTTAACACCTAATACAATTCAAATTTAAAGGATTACTTGCACAAAAAAATAAACACATTTGGTATAAAAAATTTATCATCACTTTAACACCTTTTCTCCCTCTTATGGCCTGCGCCTTCTCTGGAGCAGAAACATATAAAGACTAATGGCACATGTTTGTTTTATTCTACAGCATTTTTTTTGTTTTTACATACTCAAGTACCCTAGAGGACAACAGCCCGCTGTATACAAGAACCATTTTCTTCAGCCTGCTGAATTAAGTTTCATAAAGAACCAAAGCTATAAAGGCATTTTAAAAACCATTGTCTCGTTTTTTTTCAGAAGCACTGACTTTCTGCACCATTTATATACATAGTGTTACATAACAGCTCTTGAGTACAGTACATGCAGCAGAAGATATCTGTTGAATATAAAACATACATTTAAAATCTTGACTTATCAGAATTTTTTGAAGATTGAGTAATTGTGGAACACCCACTGCTTAGAGAAAATGGTTTGATAGTACAAATGTCTGCATATGTTGGCCACTGGAACAATCCAAGGCTCACTGGAATAGTATCTGTAGCACATCAATGTGCATAAATAATTTACTTACAATATTAAAACACAACTAGCAAAATCAATAGCTCAAGATCTTATGACTGCTATGTTAACCCTTAAGTGGTTGCAAGGAAGTGTGTTGGGGGTTCCTCCCCCTCTCAAGTCCTTTATAAAACCTTTAGTACGTAATTTGTTTTCCAGATTGAGAAACTTATTTATGTCTACTGCCTCTTCTCTTCATTGCAGCTGTACACTGTGGACAGTACCATTTCCCTTTCGGTGCTTCTGTCAGTCCAACACATCCATAGTGGAACCACTCAATAGGGCACTATTAAAAGAGAGTTAAAGAGAGGGGTTGGGATTTGGTTGTTTTTTTTTTTTTTTAAAAAAC
Organism: Chlamydotis macqueenii; assembly: GCF_036417535.1. Classification (NCBI taxonomy): domain Eukaryota; kingdom Metazoa; phylum Chordata; class Aves; order Otidiformes; family Otididae; genus Chlamydotis; species Chlamydotis macqueenii. The sequence continues at coordinate 25,521,314 of NC_141556.1, forward strand.
GCCACAAATACAAGTCTATGAAAATGAAGCATGAGGAGAAAGCATAGATTCTGCTTTTCACACAAAGTCACGGGACAAAATGAGAAGAGAGGAGGATCTCAGTCCCTAACATACACTCAGTAGATGAAGGAAAGCAATAAAAATTCTAGGAGTCATACATGGACTCACATAATAGAGCAAAAAAATAAGTTATGCTTCTAAATACTTAGTTTGACCATATAAAAGTGATACAAAAGTAATCTTAATCACTCACTTCTGTTTAAATATAGTATCTCAGTAAATACAAAGTTACATTTTACTGTTCTTTTAAAACTTCTTTTAATTTGAAGGTGAAAACCGATATTAGCAGCAACATAGCTAAAAGTTCCTAGAAATAAAGGGCATTTTAAAGATGTCAAACCTTCCCAGTGAAGGGTGAAGCCTTCTCAAAAAACCTGAACTATGAAGACAGATGAGAAGTGCCCAGAATAATAGTTCAATTCATATGCACATTACTCTAAAAACCTCTACTCTGAAACCAACTCTAAAGAAAAGTAACTCCTTCAAGCAACAGATACATGCACGAGCGTCTCATGAATGTTTTGAACTTGGTTACTTACATCTTGGTTATCACAGCCTACCATTTCACCATAGGACACCTAGTAAATAAGAAAAAAAACCCATCCTTATTAATAATTATATCACTAATTAAAAGCAATCAACATTTTCAAAGGGCTAAAGTTCAAGTTTCTTCCTTTGAGGAGTTTTCCATTAAGAAGAGCAACAATATTTTGATTTTTCTTTTGTTTCACAATCCAAACAACATGTTCACAGCAAAGTGATTTTTAAAGGTATTTTATGCAAAAAAAAAAAGATACTTCTGCATATTTCAGGGAGGATAAAGGTCAGCATTCAAAATCTGAATGAAGCACATTTTGGTCTAAACAATGGTACTTGGTACATCATCAGCCCAGTTTTCAAGATTATATTGATGTCTGGCATTTCCCTTGCATACATGACAATTTCAAGCACTTTATTTGAAACAATCAAATACTCTAAAGAGAATTACCTAATTCTATAAACTCTAAAAAAAAGTCAACACTCTTAAAAGTGTTTAAAATAAGAACAGGCATTTTTACATAAAGGTTTCTCATGTTATCATTCAGTCTCTCAAGTTCCCAGATAGCTCTTACAGAACTAGTTTTCTGTTTGGTTGTTGGGGTTTTTGTGTTTGTGGTTTTTTTTTGGGTTTTGTTTGTATTTGTTTGGGTTTTTTTAAAGGAAAGCAGAAGACATCAGGCAAATTCCTTACTAACTTAAAAGTTTAAACTAAAGTCACTGTTGTTCAATTTTTAATTTAGTTATTCCTGAAGTCTTCATTAAAAGATTTTAAACTCTCCAGGGATGCCACATCACTGGAAAACTTGCTTGTTTTTAGCTTCAACAGTTGGTTGATTCATATCACCAGTAAGTACATAAAAACAGATCGGAATTTCAATACTGCAAATAAAATGTTTTTAAGCGAGCAATCAGAGAAGGAAGTTCAAATACAGCAGCACCAGTTTTATTTCAGGTTGGAAGCCATCCTTACCTGATTACAAATGCAGTAACGTGGCTCATTTGGATCATAGGTCCAGTCAACCTGGCTATTAGAATCAGACTCTGGAATTACTGCTGTTTGCTGAGATAGTTCTTGTGCCAGTGCAGATGAAGAAGAACATGATGATAGAGAAGAAGAGGAAGATGATGAAGACTGCTGACTTGAGGATTTGTTGTTGTTTCTGAAAAAAGAAAAAAAAAAAAAAGAAAAAATAGCATACCATAATTTAAATTCATTTCCTGCCAAGCGAGAGGATCACCAAACAAGTACTTTGTTGCCTCTGAAATACTGCAGTATGTAAACCCCAAAGGATCATTCCCTAACAGTTTTCATTCAACGATTGCAAAAACATTGACAAGTCTTTGGAAAAAGAAAGAAGTCTTACTAGCTTACAAGTGCAAGAAAGGCTATTCTAATCAATGGAATTTAACAGCTTTAAACGGCCAAATGGCTTTAATGAATGTTTTTCTTCACCAAATTTTCCATCAACAGCCTTGGTGTCAAGTGCCCATAAAAATGATGTTACTAATAAAATGGAATTTACATATAAAAAATGTCATATGTCATGTACAATAGATAACTGTGTTTTGAAGATGACTGATTCTATGTTAATCTCCACTCAACCATCACCCATCACGCCACAGGAAGAGTGCCAGAATACAAATTCAATGCTTTTGTTTATAGGTCAGATCTGACACCCAAGATATCCACAGATGAAAAATGCTTCTAAGAAAAACTCATTAACTGAGCTGTGAACACACACACACAAATGCGTATGAAGAAAAAACAGCAAGGATGGGCATTTTGAGAGAAACTCTTTCAAGTACAACTTGAAAGAACTCACAATGTGTTGTGAGATTGTGTTTTTTAAAATGTTTTTAAATTTAATCAGAAATAAAATTAATTCTGTTTCCTGTCCTAGCTGGGCAGCCATCAGGAAGTGTCATTATTTGTGAAGTGGCATGAAGCAGATTTCCAGATTATTTCAAAACCATCTACAAACCATTGCAGAATAATTCCCAACATTTGCCATTAGGCCAAATCTTCTCTCTAGAACCCAGAAAAATGAAGGAAGAAACTAGACTATATCACAGATTAAAAAGCAAATCAAGACATTTACTTAAAACCTTGGAGTGAGTTTGCTTAAAGAAAAAAAAACAGTGAGAGGATAAAAGAAAAAAACCCTGAACAAAAAAATGCTGGCAGACAATAACTACCTTCTGCTGATCTCAACCCCTAGATATTAGAGTAGAATACTAAGTATATAGAATATAGCCCATGATGTTTAAAAGAAAACTTAGCTGTCTTAAAAGCTATAATTGCAGTCAAAAAGTAAGAAAACCTACTTGCTTTTTCTGCCACTTCGTGAATCTGTTGTTGATGAACTTAATGTTTGTGTTAATGTAGATGCCAGAGCTGATGATGAATACCCAGGTGAATCTCTGGATAATGAAAATTCTCTTCCAAGCTGAAAATCATTGTTCTTAAATGCTTCATAGCTGGCTTTTAGACTGGATGTTCGTCTTCCTTCCTTCATCTAAAAGGAATACTGATATTGTATCAGATTACACAGTAAAGCTCTTATGGAAGACATACCGGGCTGCTAACTGCTAGTTATTTGCACAGGTTCATTAGTTACCCTGTTAACGAAATGATGTATAGTATGTGGTAAAAGGGTGTAAGAATATCCCACAGGAAAAGACAGAAAACAAGCTGACCCTTTATACAAGTTTTACAGGATGAAAGTGTAGCATATAACAAAAATTGTAATAGAGAACTGAATCACATCAGCTGAAAGCAATCATGGGAATTCAGATTTTTTTAAAAAAATAAATCACTAGTCTTTCTTCTTAATCAGTAGCGATGGCAGAATGACAAGAATGTTTTGACATTACCTGTGCCGTGGCTTGCACTGCTTGAGCTGCTGCCATGGTAATTGCACCGGCCCCGGATCCTGAAGATAATGAGCCCAGGTTATATGATGCCAATGGTTGAGAAGAGTTTGTATTGTATGCATTGTTTGAAGAGGATGATGAATTACTGTTTCGACACCCTTGATGAACAGAACACATTTATGAAATTCAAAATGAAACTAAATTCCTTTGCATTTTAAGAAGTTATATATGACAACCAGGAACTCCGTTTATGCATCAGAGCAGTCTGATCATTTGGAAAAAAAGTTTAAAAAGTCATTTGACACAGCCAGTATTGGCTTAAGAAGAAAAAAAGTTTGTTTCTAACCTATCCTCATGTGCAAGAAGTCCTTTTAGAAAGATAGTTTCCACTGTCATATTCAACTATCAAAGAGATGCAGCTGCTATGTCTTTGTCTGTATAAACCAAATCTCCATTGAAATGATGCTGAGTACTGTAACCATCAAGAAAAGAGTAAGAATTTGATTGCACACCTACACTATTTCTGAAGTAGAACTTTTAACAATCTTAATTCTAAAATCTACAAATCACAGTTTTAATGCAGCGCAGATTTCCATGGCCATCTACAGACTGACAGCTGTTGACGTATAGTTACATGTTATTTGCCATCTCCTGTGACGTTCCCTTGAAAGAAAAGTAAAATGGATATGAGGGAGGCTACTTAAAACAGCACTAAACTCCAAAATGTAAGTAGATTTACTTACTATAACCTCTCAGAATCTTTTATTTTCAGAAAAGAAACTATGAAACACCCTAATTTTGAAGATAGGCAGAAACCTGTCTTGTGGTTTGTTTTTTTTTTTTTATTCACTACTCAAAAAGACTTCTCTTTTGAAATAGACAACACACTAAATTATTTTATTTTGTTGTAGACAAATGCCATATCAGACCAATCCTTAAAAAAAACAAAAAAAAGGTGAAAATTCTTTTCCCTTACTATGGAAATTGTTGCACGCATTTCTTCTTCCCAAAATAATAATGCACTGATCTCTTACATTTCTACTACTGGTTGAATGAAACTGTACTGTAATCTTCTTCCAAGCAGTGTAAATAAAAAAGAAACAGCCAACATGCAGCTGAGCTGTTAAATGACAACAAAGCTGATGCACTTAATGGACAACACAGATGAGTAAGAATGCCTGCGATTTCTCACGTTTCAAATGATTGAAAATCCCAGAGGAAAGGGTATGAGCCTCTGATTTCAAAAGGCAATAACTGAAAAATATAATTGGGTTTCTTGTCTTCCAATTAAAAAGCAATAAAATGCAAGATAATTAAGATTACCTGGTGTATTTTCTTTAGAAGCATCTGAAGTCAGGGTAGATAGAAGAGCTTCAGATTTAAACTTCTTTTCAGTAACATGATCTGTTGTACTATGGTGAGAAGATGGATTGTGTTTCCTTTCTACATGCAACAAACAAAGGGAACTTAAATGTAAAACCTCTTCAGCTTGAAAATCAAACTACAACTAGAGACAATAAAACAGCACTTTCAACTAATTCCCACCAGTAAAACCTTATATTTCATTCTTGCACTTTTTCTGAGTAGATGTTATTATAATTGCATTATCCCTTTTTGTTCCCCTCCAATGTTTGGAGAAAAATAAAAAAAACTTCCGAATACTTTTTTCCCGAATATTACCCAACAACAACAACAAAAAAAAAACGAAACATAAAAAGTGGACATGTTTTTAAGTGTCAAATACTTACTCTCAACTGGAGTGTGAGAATGGGCGTGATGGTTATTCACAGGCTGCGATGGTGTATCCAGCTCCAGAGACCCTAAGAGGGAGGTAAAAAAGGATAGGAAAATTTCAGAGTCATCATGGGCATGGTTTTGACTTTTAGATACTAAATGAGTCTCTAATCTTAACCAAATCACAATGCAGTTACATTCATTTTAATCAGAAGGATTTTTGTTAAAGCTGAAACCTCCCCTGTAGTATAAGCAGGAGCCAGTGGGAACAACAGTTTTAAAATAAAAACTGGTGACTGCTGCTGTTCAGCTGTTGAAATCAAGAAGTTAAAATAAAGGCCAACAAGGAGAACAAACAACAACATTGCCCTCAACATGCCACTTATTCAAATGAGTTGCACAGAAGCCAGTGACAGTTGGAAACTGCTATACCAGAAGTACTGACAATCTACCCCAATATGAATTGAAGAGAAGATTGTTAACAGGTAAACTGTATTAACAAGGCATCTTGTCCCACTGAGTCCATCTTGTCACATTGCGTTAAAATACACAAGCACTACCAACATCTTTCAAGATGATCTAATATTCAACAGAAAGGGCTTCAGATAATTATCCAAATTTTCTTAACATTCAAAATACACAGACAAACAATCCAAAGAAGGGGAAAAAAAAAAAAAAAAAGGCAGGAGAGGGCACAAATGCAAGTCTAAAAATAACATTTCTTGTAATACAAAGCTAAACGATGGCAGCATAGGGAAGACTTTGACCATAAATTTCCAATATACAACACAATGTACAACAGTTTGTGTATCAGTCTTTGGCAAAAAGATTTTGAACTAGCTGCAATACCTTACCAACACACATTTATACAGAAGACAATCCAAGAAAGTAATTCACATGCATTTTTCCAAATCTGTAGCTTCAACACTTCTTTATTTCTTTCTTTTTCAGTGCTTTCAAAAATTACATGAGTATTTTACAGAAGTTTAAAGAAAACTATTCTAGAAGAGGTTCAAAGCATAAGGAGATATTTCAGCTCAGCTGACATTAATCACGTTACAAACTAGTCCAAAGGCTGCCCTCTGGCGGAACCTCAACAATATGTATTTACTTTGAAAGCTAAAAATGTTAAGAAGCTTCTACTTAGCAATGTTTTTGGGGTTTTGTGTTTTGTTTGGGTTTTTTTTTTTTTTTTACTACCTTAAAGATCCAACATGCAGCCTGGTACATTTCTATTGAAATTCTACCTACCTCCCTCACCAAACACATAGCTCAACTGAAGGCAGTATCACATCTTAAAACTGCAGCTGGGATTCCAACTAAAATAAAACTAGTCCTTTTCTGTAGTTGCTAGTTCATTAAAAGCACTTAGTTTGCAATTTTCTTTTTGTGCCTGTTATTTGTAATAGCAATTACAAATAAAATATACAAAGCTTCCTAGATTCTATGACAAAGTCATATAAAGTTCAAAGAAAGAATATTTATTCCTAATCTCCTCAAGTGATTTAGCTTACTCTTCACTATCCTTGGGTATGAGAAGTGTCATTGACCCTTAGCTCCACAATCACAGTAGTTAAATCAATTTGCAAATTTATCATAATCACATTTGAACTTGATGTGTAAATGCTGATGTGTACAGAAAAGCCAAATTCTTCTACACCAAGCTGGCCAAAAAGTTATCACATTACAGATATGTTCACATTCTGAATACTAGCATTGCTCTACTAGTTAAGCATGCAAGTTTCTTACCCAAAATGCTTCTCCCTCACTACCCAATTACAAAACAATCCATTCTCTCCCCTTTAAAAAAAGAAAACCATTGAGTACCTAACTTTACTTGACATTCCACACCTATAACTAAAATAATCACCCTCCCGAATTTGGTGGCAATTAGTGCAACTAAAAAATTTCACTTACACTACAAGAAAGTACACTTTCAACTGGGTAGGTGGCAAGCTTAGGCTGAAGTATTTGTCTGAATACCTACAGTCCTTAAAAACAGGTTTAAAGAGTTATGTACCTTACTGTAGCAATTCACAAATGCAATAGCTGTGCGAAAAAATATTCTAATAACTCAGTTTTATCTTGACTTCATCGGTAAAAATTGTGGTTGAAATTAAAACTTAAGAATCACTGATGAAAAGTATCCAGGTTAAAACACAATTCTGAAACAACTGGAAATACTGCAGGCCACTTACAAGTTTATGATATTTTAATTTTGCAAATTGACTGTCAAGCTCTTAAAGGAAATCATGCATACTTACGTCTCTCTAGTATTTCTGTAATGCCAGCATTATCTGCTTCAAGTTCCATTTTAAATTTAGCGAGTTCCTGGTCTAATTTTCTCAAATGACGGTCTACCTGTTTTTGAGATAAAGCAACAATAAATAGGAACCAGTTCTGGAACACTAATATCCACACCCTTAATCTCAGGCTTGCTAAATTTTTCCCTTCCATCACTTCTCTGCCATGCAGTACTATGCACGTATAAAACCATACAGAAGCATAACTTCTTGGTCACCTATATTTCCCTAACTCAGCAGAGATACTAGGATTAACACAAAAATAGTGTTGTTGCTCCTAGGCTGTGCATTCAGGATCACAGGATACAATAAGGCTGCATATTGGTTCAGCAGCCAGAAGCCCTCCTCTTACTGCAGGCAATGTTCCAAGACATTAAGTGTTTCTTTTGAGAAAAAAAATTAAGAGGACTTGGTGATGTTGTGGGTATGGGCATAGATAGCGGAAAAGATGACATGCCCTTTAGAAGAGATTGGGCTGCATGGGGAAATTGCAAGTTTACTGAATTGCAATTTGTATGTCACTATACACATCAGTAAGCTTAAGTATTGAGTAATAGGGTCTCTAAACTGAAAATGTAAAGACTCCTGTGTATTTGAGTAAAGTATGACATACTCTTGGCTACTGAAAATTACCTTAAAATTTTTAAACTCAGTATCATGGAAAGAAACACTATGTTCTAAATGCTTTCTTCATCTGTAGTCATATAGCAGAATATTGTACCTAGCTCTAAACTATCAAAAGTTGAACAGGTTTTTGCAGTTACCAGCTAATCAATGGAGAGGAGTTACCTCCAACTTTTGGAACTAACTTTTGGCAGACAAGAAAGATCTAGTTTATGTCTACTGTATTTTAGTGCAGTCTGACTTGCAGGTTCTGATCTCTGAAAAAATGGAAACTAAATATACTTAAAATTCAAAATCCACATGCTGAAGGAAGAGTAACTTGCTTATGGTCTCTTTTTAGAAAAAGAACAAATAAGACAAAATCAATATGCATGAAAACCTTATGATTTCTAAAACTACTTGTGTATGTTCTGTATTTAAGTGACACTTATTACCCAAAGCAACAAAATTCTTAAGTCAATCAAATATTAAATATTTCTTTCACCAGCAAAAAATCTGTATGTAGCTGACATAACAGTTCAGGTAGCACAGCTGCATGCTTAGCAGAATGTTTAGAACTCGTTAGGGCATAAATTTAGGTAATTTACCACAAGCCTTGTGTCTACTTACCAAATCATATATTTGATTAGCCAGTTGCACTTTTTCATCTGCATCTTCCAAAGCTTTATAATAATCCTGTTATAAAGACAATTTTTAAAAAAATTATGAACATAACTGAATTAACTTCTAAGCTATTGTTATCCACATAAAATGTAAGTTAAAAGGAGAAATTCCAGTCCGTTTTCAGAAAGACTTTTACTACAGCAATCCAATTTTTAATCTGCTTTAATGAAAATCCATGGACAAAACTGTTTTTTTTAAATTATGTTTATACATGTTTTTACTCTAGAATTAAAGAGGTTTAAGTGCCTTTTGTTCTGAAGCGTATCTTGCTTAGGCAAAAACTACTTGAAATTTTGGTCCAACTAAATTAAAAAACAAATTTTCCATTTACTCTAGTGAAGTCAGAGCTTTGACTTTTTCTCTTTTTAAAGGTAGAAATCTATTTGTATTAATTAAGGAAAAAAAAAAACCACAAACCACCCTGGGCCAAATCAAGGAAACTGAAGTAGCAAGTGTAGGAGACTAGAAAGGAGTTTCTCCTGACAAAATGATGGACTACCTTGCTAAGAATACCACCAGCAATGCCCGAGTGCTGAAGGATAAAACAAAACACATCCATCTTCTTATTCCTCTCTCCCTAAAGCTACATATACCATATGTATAACATACACAAGGACACAGGCAAAATCACAGGAAATGCTGAAGCTAAGCTTGAAAAATATCCTCTAAAAGAAAGCCAATTAACTTACACAGCTTGATGTCACACAAGCAGAAACAAAAAGTCTGAGCTGGAAATTTAGTACCTGGTTTCCTCACCATTTCAGGATTGTAATTTTTAAAGTGCTAGCAAATACTAGGTAAAACTTGAGAGAAATATTTGATCAAAGAAACCATCATTTTTCTCCTCCTAGGTAGTCCTATCCATCTCTGTGAAAGCTCAAGGGAAGTCACAGTTCTGAACACTTAAGTTTCCATCAATCATAAGCTATTTTTTCCTAAGGTTATCTTCATTTGCAAATGAAAAATGTGACCCACTCCTGTGATATCCTTACTTTTTTGATTGATGTCATTTGTTCTTCTCTCCATTCAGGTTTGTTTTTCTTTGCGTTCATAAAAAATTCATTTACCCTCTGCTCAAGCTGATCCATTGCATCTGTAGCACAAGAAAAGATTAAGATAAATGTTATCTTCTCATGTATATAAACATTATGAAATAAGGCAGATATTTTTTCTTAAACAAAGTTGACAGGACTGAGGTGCAAACTGTCAGAGAGGAAAAAATCAAAAAAAAAAAACAAAACAACCAAGTGACAGAGGACAGAGGAGGGAAATACTTACCTTAATTTCCAAGAAGCAGAATTGCATTCTGGTAGGATTCATCAAGGTTCTTGTGCTCTCCAGCATGGGACAGGCAGGACTCCAAGTTCTAAAGGTTTTTTGTCCCTAAGAGCAGTGGTAGTGACTTAAAGCACGACCCAAACTCCTCACCCAGGGCTCTAGACTGCTGACTTTGGAACATTCTAGCCAGTTACAAACTGAGCAGGAAACAAAATGTTCTCCTAAGAGAAACAGTCAAATACAAAACCAAATAATTGAAAATATTAGTGCCTCAAAAAGGTAGAGCAACTGAAGAGTCAAGTCACCGCCTTTAAGTCAAGGCCCTCTCCATTGTATGCTAGGAAGGGTGAGAGCAAACTGAAAACACTCACAAAGTTACTCCTCCCACCCCCACAGAGTAGCACTAAAGGGTAAACGCACTGATTAAATACTATTGGGACTTACATGAAGTTGAGAAATATCGTAAGGGAAAAAATAAAGCCACCAATTCTCTAACATTAACTATCATAAGAAAGGAAAATATCAACTGCAAGTGATTTCACTGTTTATTGAGATATGAACAGGGATTCCCTTTGCTTTCCCTCCACCCAAAAAAAAAAAAAAAAGCAGCACTGAGTCTACTATTTCAACAGCTGGACACTTGTGCATGCAACAGCTTGCGTATTTCCAAAAACATGCAGCTGCCTCAGTCAAACTAGCTTTGACAGCCTGGCTAGTCTCAGGATAGATGATAGTACTGAAAATTGTTTCACAGCACTCTCAGCAATATTGTCCACGTAGCAGTTCCAAATTAAACGTGACAACGCACCAACCACCTACACACTTCAGACTCTGGGTGTGAAACACTTAAGATATTTTCCAGAAACCACCATTAAGACTGGATCACATGACAGCAATCATCTCTTACCAGGAAAAAAAAAAAAGAAAAAAAAAGTTAACTAACTAGTTCAACAAATTCAGGAATCCCCAAGTACAGTTAACTCTTCAAATCCAACAGAACTCAAAGGATTTCTCACTCTGTGAAAATTCACACCTAGAACTGTTCACATAAATAATCAAAAATCATTCATCCTAAATGATCAAAAACTTTCATCAATTTTCCCTGTGCTGGGAATGTCCAGCATCAAAACCAGCAGGAACCCAACAAACGCCCAGACAGAGTGCAATTAATACCAAGCCAGAACAGCTGTGACATAGGCTCATATCAACTTTATTTAGACCCAGACAAACAAGTCACACAATTTTGGTGTAAAACAGGTTAAAGATGGGAGAATCTGAACAACGAGCATTTCCCACTTGTACTGTATAATTCAGGGAGAAGATTAAGAAGCCTGAGAAGCAAGCAAGCAGCACACACTTTACATGGAGGCCTCTAGAAGCTTTGTTCTTTGACCAAATTACTATGATTTGGTCCACAAAGCCAACAGACAAAATGTTCTATCTCATATTGTCAGACTGCAAACAGCTAGGTGATAATTATTCTAATGGCTCCACAGACATGAAAAGAAAAAAAAAAAAGTATCTTCCCTCTTTAGTTTTTCTTGATGACACATATCAGTCTGTGTGAAACTGTGTAAGGGAAAACTTCCACAGAAACTTGGTCTCTCCTGAAGGGGCAGAAATGGCAAAGGGGAACGCAGGTCAGATCTATTAAACTATATGAAAAGTTCTCTCTGGTACGCTCAAGCTCCTTCACCTTTTATGTCCCACTATCTTTTTAATCCAACTGTGATATTATATTCTGAGATACTAATTTCTTAGATCAGATTTCCCAAGGGAGTTGCCACAAACTCTATTAGAAGAGAGGCTTTTTTCCAGAGCTTGATGTTTTACCATGGAGGCCTGATAATCCACAATTTAAATTTAGATAGAGGAACACATTTTATGCTCCATGTGGAGCTCAGTTAAAGCTCAAGAGTCAAGTCACAACTGAGACAGTTTTCACTTTTCCTACAGCAGCCTTATCAAGACACGTAGTAGGTACAGCTAGTTTATTATTTCTTCCAGCAACAAAGAGCAGCACCTGCCTCATTACAAGTCCATGTGGTCCAAACCAGACAGAATATAAAGCCAACACTGACTCTAAAACACAGCAGCACAGCTATCTCCGAATTAAAACTTACGTAGATTTCTGGGACAGCATCACTCATTGAAGTACCGTTTTCAAGTACTTCAGAGACACTGAATCTTCACAGCACAAGAACAACCTCCAGGTTTGTGTAGTATTCAGTGGGCAGTTTGGCAACCGACTTCTAAGAGATGGTAGTCTAGAAGTTTTGTATATGTCTTTGGATGCTTTGTCATTGTGCAAGAATTACGTAAGGTCCAAGAGAATTTTTCTCTGGGCCTAAGGTTGGTCTTAATATACAATACTCAGTGTTATTTGCTACTTCCAGTAATACAATGTGGACTGTTATTTGCAACTTCCAGTTAATGACACTTAACTTCCAGGAAATGACACTACTGCAACCTTGGCAGTGCTAGCTGGGTCAGTTCTGAAACACACTTCAAAAAAAAAAAAAAACTAGTAGCTTCTTTACTGCCCTACTGAACAGAAGTAACATTTGTGAACTTCGGCAGAACCACCTAAGTCAGAGAGCTGCTCGCTCCCTCTCCTGGTGCTCCCTGCACCTTCAGAGGTGCTGTCACCCGTAAGAAGCCATTGCTCTGTTCCCACAACTTTAAGCACTGAGGCCAAGATGGCACTTAGATGCTGCTTAGGCCTAGGTGCTAGCACTTAGGCCACAGTATAGAAAAAATCCTATCACCAGTTCAACATGTGTCAATGAAGTCTGTTAAACAGATCTGCCGGGTCCACTAAAATAAATATCCAAAGGAAAGCCTGAGACCTCAATTCAAAGTATGACAGCTTAAACTATTGTTTTCAAGAACTGTGCTCCCACAGTGTTGCATTTCGTATTCCTGCATGGCATTCACTTGCTATCTTAACCCTTGCTCTCATTCTTCTTTACTCTTCTGTATTGATGATTCCTCTCATCTCTTGTGCAATAACAGTTTCAATGACAAAGACCTTTGCACCACCGTTATAGATTAACGTATTAAATACATGTTAGATGACAGCAACACCTAACTGGGTGTTACGGGGCACCTACATCCCAAATGAGGTTGCATTAGAAAAGATGAAAAGGCAATGCATCCTGAAAACAGTATAAGGCAGTGCCTTGTATCAGGATATAAGCAGAGATATACAAAGTGATCTACAAAGAAACCTAAAGCAGACTGTGTATTTGGCTACATGTCAGCTAGGGCACGAGGGGATAAGCAAAAAGGGTCTTCACATAAGCTGTCAGGAACGGAGCTGGCTGGAAAGTTTCAGAGACAGCACGCCGCTACCTGTTGAAGGAGCGGGACACAACTCATGTTCCAAACCACCATCACTGCTCTTAGGGATCAAAAATCTAAAGAGTTTGGGACGTGCCACCGAAAATGCCTTTGGGAGCAGCACAAGCCCAGGAGCGAAACTCCTGTAAGATCCTACTCGCGCCGAGACTCCATCGTGGGCCTGGAGCGGGCGGGGGGCTCGGAGGGGCCGCGGCTCCGCGCCGTTCGCGGACAGGGTGCCAGGCGAGCGCGCCCCGCCCCTCGCTGCGTCCCGGCGGCTGCGGGTCTCCGCAGCGCCGCCTCCCGCAGCCGCACCGCCGGAGACGAGCTCAGGCGCCCGGTGCTGGCGAGACGCGCCCGGCCCCCTCGCACCGGATCGGTGCGGCCGGAGAGCCGGGGCGCAGGATGGGGACGGGGTGCCAAGACGTGCGTGGGCGGCGGTGGAGGGCAGCGGAGCAGAGGAGACCCGCCCGCGCAGGTCTGAGCGCCCCGACAGCGGCGGCGGCACCGCCGCTTCTCCCCCTCCGCCTTCCCCTCCCTCCTCCCCACACCGCGGGGCCGCGCCCGGCGGCGGGGCCCAGCGCCCAGCCGGTGCTCGCGGCCGCCCCCCGGCGGTGGGGCGGGGCGAGGGCGGGCGGAGGCGGAGGGGGCGGGACTCACGTACTCTGCACCTGCAGGTCCATCTCGCGCATCTCGGTGAACCTGTCGCGCAGATCCATGGGAAGCTGCTCGATCACTGCGGGCAGAGGGAGGGGCGGGGGAGCGGGGAGAGAAGGGAGGCGGTCAGGCAGGCAGTCACCGCCGTGGGGGAGGGGGGCGCCGCCTCTTCGCCGCGGCTCCCCCGCCCCGGCTCCCCTCCACCGGCCGTGCCCGGCCGCCCGGCACCCCCGTCCCGCACACACTCACTCTCCAGATAGTCCTCCAGATACAGCATGGCGGCGGCCGGGCCAGCGCCAAGGGGCTTCTCGCTAACGGGGGGCTCGTCCCTTCCAATATGGCGCCGCCGCCAACAACACCAGCAGCTCGACTCAGCGAAAACAACATTGGCGGCTGACGGCGCTCGCTCCGGCGGCGCCGCAATTGGCTGCCCGCGCCGCTGACGCGCGCCCACGGCTAGCGCTCTCCCGCACGGCCTCACGGGAAGTGTAGTCTATGTGCGGGCGGGCGGCGGGAAACCACATGTACCGCCATGCACGGCGGCGGCTGCCCCTCCCTCCGGGGATGAAGGGAGGGGCCGGCGTGGCTGAGGGGGCCGCGGTGCCGCAGCGCCGGTCGTTCCCGGCGGTTCTCCCCGGCGTGTGTTGTTCTGTCTGGTCCCGGGCCCTGTAGGCATACCCGCCCTGCAGGATCCGTGCCGTTTTTCTCCGGAAGCCCGCTCTCCCGGCCCCCGCTTTGCCAGGCAAAGTCGGGAGGTGCAGCTGCCGGCCCTCGGGAGGGTCCCCGGGAGCAGCTCCGCGATTCTGGCGGAGAAAAGGGGAAAACGTGCAGCTTCTTGGTTGTACTTCATGCTTTTTTTTTTTTATTGTTTAACCGTTATTTTAAATGGTGGATGCTGGTAACAATGCATAAAAAGCATAAGAAATGACAAAACTAATGACATTTCTGTAATTTCTGTGTCTTCTGATGAGTGACCCAAGATTTATTTTTTTACTGTGGGAAGGAACTTTTAGGGCTTGCGTGATGTCAGGTGTAGGTACAGGAGCATAAGAATTGGGTAGCAGAGCAGGCTAGCGCTCTGCCATGCTTTTTACCTACTTTTCGGGTTCTCATATGTGCCATGTGCATCCAAGCAAGAAAAGAAAGTGTATTCTTAAGCCAAGTCCAAGTAAAAACCTGTGTGGGATGGTTTTGAGTGTCAGGACCAGCAGAAAATGGCATTCTCTTCTCATGTTTTATGTTCGTATATTGTGAGTAGTTAGCTAAGGATGACTGGATTTTGGGAACTGAAGCATACATTTTGTGTGTACCCATTATGAAGACTGATGTGAGCTATGTCTCAAATAAATACAGTACAGCTAAGCTTTTCTTTTTTTTTTTTTTTAATTCCTGTGTCATTACAGATGGGAAAAAAAGTATAACTTTGCAAAAAAAGTGTTGTGCCAAAGTGGCAACTTTCCATACTCACTCCATCATTAGCCATGTAGTCTGTACTGCCCAAACAGAAAAATCAACTACTTTCATACGTACCGAGGAACAGTTTTTCAATGGTCATTAAGCTCAGCTAGCCTTAGTTGAAAGAATGTGTATATTATTTTTTATATGGATCTCTCTTTAATGTATGACTTCTGACACACTGGTGTAGGAATGACAGTATTTCTTAAGTTTTGTGTGAGAAATTGCTTGGCCCTATTTTGTTAGGTAGAAGATCAAGATTGACCCTTCCTGGGAACATAAACACCTGCACTTTTATTGAAGTGAAAGTGTTTGATGCAGCCAGAGAACTTAGCCCATGCAAAAGCACAGCAAAGCAATGAGATCCTATATTCATTAGCAGAAAAGCTAGGTGAATTTAGAGAAATCTGAGTGGATGAGGTCACTTTCTTTTGTACTCAGTGGTGCCTGTAATGCTTTTTAAAGAAAAAAAGGTTTTCATAGGCATGTTTGGGAGGACATTTCCTGCAGCAGAAGTTTAAGAGAACAGTATTGTACACAAATACTGTACAAAGACTCCACTGTTAGAACCACAACTGAAATACAGTCATATAACAAGTTCTTACTATTGGCTTCATGATCCGAATCGCAGGACAACCAGGATATTGGGATCTTGTGACTTCTGTGATGCTCCAGTTCTCATGCCTGAGTTTGCCACATTCTCATCTTTGCAAGCTTGGGAATAGCCAGCAAAATCCTTACTGAGGGCTATAGTGCAGGGTATTTTCATCTAGTTCCCGCGTGTTGCGGTGCCCGGATCAAGCAAACCAAGAAATGCAGTTCTTGGGGCTGTGTCTCAGCCATTCCCTTTGGTAATAGCATGTGCACTGTCTACGTTACTGGAGAAGGAAAACGAAACTCAGGCATGCCAACAGGCTGCTGTCTTCAAGCGCCCCCTTTATGTTTCATGTTTTATTGGAACATGTGAGAGGCTTTTATAAAAACAGGAACCTGCTTCAAGAATTGTTCATTGTAATTCTTTACAGCAGGGGATGGGAGGGGATTATGTAGTAGAATACAAATGAAAATACAATTCAACTTTGTTCGGTATCTATTGAAAAACAAAGAGGAACTTATTTATCTACCCGTAGTCTTTTTCAGTATTTTTTTTAGACAGGTGGAGAAACTGTCATATTTTTCATTTCTGCCAATGTTAATTCATATTGTATTGTCAAGTGAGTAGCCACACAAACATGTTGTGTGTGTAAATGCTGCTCATGACACACGGATGGAACTGAGCTTAAACTGACATTTAAGAAGTGGTTATCCACTCAGGCCATAACAAATAAACTATTTTTACAATGGAAAACTTCCTGTTGTGTATCAATGTAAAGAATTAACTCTATTGATTAACTTAACTTTTAGAACAGCCTAATTAGAACAGCTCCTGATAAGGAAACACGGATTGATGACAGTGCTTATTGGGATGCAAACAGAGTGAAAAAGAACTAAACGCCAACCGTGAACTCAAGGTAAAAAGAAATTCAGTTTGTGAATTGCAATTGACATTGCTCAAAAAACTTCTGTACAGCAAGAGAACTGGTTAGCACAGAGAAAGGAAGAGCAGCCACAGGAGCTGCTGTTTTCTCCTGTTAATACAACGTTATTAATGTTGATGGCATTTCCCCAGCAACTGTTTCACGTAAGTCATGTATGATCACTTGTGACAGAAGGATGGTGTAAAGGAATATTACAGTTGCCCTGTGATCTACCTTAAGCTAATTGCTTGCATAGGTTTCATTAGTTTTCAACTGACAGGAAAAAATCTGATTAAAAGAATGGATATATGTTTTGATGTACACTTCTCAGATGAGGTTAAGACTTTTAAATTTTCTCCTTCTTTTCTGTCCTTACCCATTCCAGATCCCTGTAATGTCTTTTTTATATTATTCCAGTTTCCTCTATCTCTTCCCACGTGCAGGGTTGTTTGCCACATCTCTAACTCCATCCTTTCCACCTTCATATTCCACCTACTGTCAGTCTGTTGGTCCTTCCCTTTCCTTGTTCCTTGCAGATCCATTCTCTCTTCTAAGCTCTATGATTTCCGGGGCTTTTGGTACCCATTTAGGACTCTCACAGTTGCATATTTTCTTCAGTACTCTGATTTTTAAGTCTTATGTAATACAGTGTTTCCAGACCTATAGTTCTTATGTTTTGCTTCTTTGTTTTCAAGGACACATTTCTAAGACTTTGATTTAAAAAAAAAATCAGGGAAGACCTACCTAGCCCATCCCTAGATTGCCACTTCAGAAGAACTCACAGAAGAACGGTGCAACTGAGCCTAGGTGCAACGACAAGCCTGGGTAGCTCTCAAACTACTAGAAAAGAGCATTTTGCTTTTCTTTGGCACCTGCCACTGCTGTGCTACAGCAGCCCTGTCTGGCAGGCCAGAATCCATTCACCACGGTGCACTGCTGCGAGCATGTGTTGTCGATTGCAGCATTCCTAGCAGTTTTGTCTGCCAGTGTCAGCATCAGGCCTGCTGGTCTCCTCACATACTTCCAACTATTATATGATAATTCCTCCTCACTTCCTGTTTGTTGCCTGCTATTTTTCTGCTGTTGCTGCTGTTTTTTTCCATTCTTTCCAGTCCTCCCAGACTCATAGCCCAGCTGTCCCTCCCAGCTGCCATGGACCCCACCATCTCCCATATTCCACCCCTTCTGCTGCTGCAAGGGCATCACCCGCAGCTTCATTCTCCCTCTGCAGGAAATAACTATCATTCCTGCTGTACTACACACCATGGCTATTGGAGGACATTAGTTAAATAACTAAATTGTCTTGAGACTGAGCACCATGTAGGGGTTACAGCATGATCGTATTTGTTCTGGGCAATCAACTTTATGTAATGGGAAACTCCATCCAAAGCCAGATCCTAGGAAAAAGCTGGGTGAGACTGTCAAATACATAATGTTACCCTTGTCTGGTGCAGCACTGTGCAGAAACTTCACACTGCTGTGAAACGATCCTCAGAAGGGCAAATTTGGCCCAGAAGTATTGTGGCTGGATGGTAATCTATCTGAGAAATCACTTTCTTTTTCTACTTATTACAAAATTTTTCAGATTCTGAGGTTCACATTCCTATTTCTGGAAACAAATCCATGACCCCAGATAATTAATTTGCTTTAACAGTCAACAGGAAAATGGAACTGCCATTTATCTTTCAGCTTGACTTTGTGTTCAGACTCAGGCAATTACATCTTCATATTTTAGTTAATTTTATCTGCTACACTCAGTTAAATTTACTTGCAGATTTCAGTTATTTCCTGAAAGTCTGCAGGATATGAGCAATTGTTGTTTGTGTATTAATCACTGAAATGTTTTATCCTGACTTCCTAAGGAAATAAAGCTTATATGAGGAATCCATATGTTTGTGTGCACATTTCTTTATCTGTCGTTTCATTTTGCCCCGTCTATTGAATTAATTGACTAATTTCAACCTATCTGAAAGAAAAGACATTATTTTAGAGATGAAGTGGGTACTCCTTAAATGCTGTATTGTCCCTAATAGTTTTGGTGGTTTATTTTCCATCCTTTCACTGATGAAAAGGTTGCAGCATGAACCTGCCTCCTATTATAATTGAGAAAATCCACACACAAGAGCAATGAGTTCCCCAACCACGGGAAAAGCTTCAGTAGGTGAACATAACTTATTACGCACTGTTGTAAGCCACAGATGCACAAGGAACCAACCTAAGGAGTTTTGCTGCTCGCAGACTGTCTGATTTTGTTGGCTTGGTTTTCTTAAAATCCTGAATGCTGGGTCACATGGCACGCTGGGGAATAAAGTTTGAAAATAATTATTTTAATGATTATTTAAACACTTCTATTAAAAGTTTAAATTTCAAATGCCTTTAGCTGTTTATCTGTAACGGAAGACATTTCTTGCCTTTTTATAATTGTCAGATTTACAATCATACTTTTTTTCCATGAGGTCAGCACATTCTTGTGTCTGGAAGACGTCCCTATCTGCTAACTTTCTACCAAGAAATGCTATAAATCACTGCTCTGCCATCAGTGGCACAGAAGAGTGGGGGATATGACACCATCCATCCCCTGTGCTGCTCAGAAGACCTGTTGTGGGAGAGGGGATGTCTGCAGATGGAGCAGGTTTAAAAGCTGAGAGTTAGTAGATGACAATGCAGTTGTAATACCCTCCACCCAAATCTGTGTTCTTGTAGCCTCCTTTTGTCCCTGGAGCAAATTCAAGGAAGTTGCAAGCAGCAGCAGGGGAAGGAAATACTCCGAGAAATTTGCCAAGATAGTGACGTTATGATTGATGAAAGGAGCATAGCTGCCACAGGAGAGGATGCAGACTTTGAGGGCGGGCATGAATCTTCTCTGCTCCTGGGCATAGACTGTCAGATATGTGAGGATAACTCAGAAATCACTTTCTCTTTCATGATCATTAAGCAAGAGCTGTGCAGAGATTTGGGCACCTGAGAAACCAGAGTTCAGATTCAGCGGAGTTGCAGGAGAGGACAAATCCTTGTGACACAACGCGAATAATGTAACTTCTTACCAAGGGACAGAGACTGGAATCTAGGATAAGGCAGAGGTCGTCTTCTTTGCTAAAACCGTATTGTGAGACCGTTGGGAAAAACTTGGGGGGTAGAAAAGGAAGAAAACTGACTTTCTTGAAATTTTATTACTGGATGTATTTGAAATAGCAATAACATTGTAGCTGGGCTACTCTAAAGATAATCAAGTCATCTTTCTGGGGAAGCTAATTTACATAATAATTATTTTATTACTGGTGTATAGAATTGACAAAAATACAGAGAATTTGGAGAACACATAAGCTCTTCTCCAACTATCCTACTGACATTTTTTTGTGTGAAATTTCTAACTTTTACAAATATTTCACATGATCTAATAAGAATATCTGCTTTACATATCCTTGGTCAAATTTGCAACACAATTTAAAATATGTCTGCTTAGCTTACAAATGAACTAATTTTATTCCCTGCTGACTTGGATCAGCTTACTTTGTGGTTATTATTGTTTATCATTTTGTTCTGAAATGCAAATTCACGGTCCCACATGTGGTGAGCCCTGTCATGTTAGTTACTACAGAAATAAAGAAGAATAAGAAGTGGCCACAGGCCTAATTTTTTTTTCATCTCATGCACTGGTGTCGTAACCTTACGGTATTTTTAGATGACTTCTAAAGATTTGCAATCAGTACACACCATAATGATGTAACAAATTACCTAATGTTTGCTTAAATGCAAAAATCCTTAATGTAAGTGTGCCCAGGGTTATTTGAAATTGCATTGCTAAAACAGAACAAGTGATAAGTCTTATTGCAGTCCATTCTAGAAGGATTTATGTTGTTTCAAGTTTTTAGACATGTCCACAATTCTCATGTATTTCAAGGCTAATTCTTGCCAAAAAGAAAACAAGATCTTTAGTGTGCAATTTTCTTTTAGTGCAGGTGGAGAGTTTGCCTGTTAGACATCCGCCTTGTGTCAATATTGTACTTCAGCAAAATAATAAGAGTTACATAGTCACTTTGGACTTAACTGGCATAATATTAGCTGGCACTCATTGCAATGGACAGCGTATTTCCAGTCTAGCAGGTGGTAGGAATGGCTCTTCAAAACCAGCTTTTCTACCATGAGCAGGAGATCCTACTCACAAAAGAGTTAATTTTGGTGAAGAGGTTCTAACTGAGAGATTTTCCAGCTCTCATTTTCATGCATGTTGGTTGCAGAGTTCTCCGGTCTTTTACATTTGTGTATGTTTTGCCCATTAAATTGGTTAGTATCACAGAAGCTGTAAGAATTGAGGTCTTTACCAGAAAAGAAGACTACTTCATGATAGGCCTCAAGCTGAGTTTACAGGATGTCAGCAGCTCTGAGCTAATGTGGCAGGGGAACATATTTTTATCAAGAAAAAAAAATCCTTATTGTTAATTAACTGTCAATAATTTATAATGAAAGTAATAAGATTACTGCTTTTTTTTTTCTCCAATTTAATTTGAAAACAAGTAGTATTTTTTCCCCTTTAACTAGAAATCTCGTATTCCACTTAGTTACAGTCTCAGGTCTTCTGTGCTCTTCTCTGTATTTCTGCCCTTAAAGATTAATGCAAAACACTTGGGAATGGAGCTAACTGGGAATTCTTCAATGAAACAATTTTTTATCTGCAAAATACTCATTCACTATATACTACGGCACTTGCAAGAACCTAGGTGCTTCAAAGGACTTCTGCTGAAATGCAAAACTCAAAGAGAGGGAGAGGTGTAATAGGACACAGTCTGGTGATCATGACACTCTCTTGGGAGATCAGCAGCAAATTCAGGAGTCTCTTCTGCCTTATTTAGGTGTTGGGACTGAGATTTTTTCTTCTTGATCTTAACTTAGTTCCCTGACTGCTAGGTGGGAGGGAAACTGCTATAGAGCTGGTCCAATGATTATTCTATCTGGGATGCTGGGTACTCAGCTTCATGGCTTTTTTGCAGAGATGTACAAAATGTACAAATACAAATACAAAAGTCATAATCCATCTCTAGCTTTGGAAAACCACTGCAGAGTTGATTTCCTGGTGATTGGAGCGTATTTCTGGGGCAGGGACTTCCAGACTTGCAGACTTACCCTGAATCTTTCACGTTCTGGGTAAGTTCCTCTCACTGCCAGACCGTTAAAATTGAAAGAGTTTAGTGTCATTTAATAAAGGAAAAGAACATTTAATAAAACTTTATAAGTTTTATAGGATCAAACAAGGGAGAATCTCACTTGAAAACTTTGACAGAAAACTTGAAGAACTTTGTATACCTTCCAAGACAGTGTTTTGTCAATTTTTGAGAAAAATCCAATGGCCCCTAAATTCTTTGCATAAGGTATATTCTTAAAACTATCAAGTAACACAACGTTGTAATTTTATAACAACATTTAGCTGCTAATTAACATAGTAACAGATAACTATTTGGTAAAAATAGAAACAGGTCTTAATTCTTTTTTTTTATCACAGATGTCAACATCTCTTTGCTGTGATTACATCTGGGCGATTTTTTCCATTTTGAGGCTAAACATAAATTCAGATTACAAATGTTTGCTTCTAAAGAATATTTAGTGGAAGAAGAAAAGCCTAAAATAGTATGTCTTAGCAAGTGTCTTCTTTTGTAAACAGGATTAACACAAAGGGTGCTGCCAGAAGATGGTGATTAATGGTTCTAAACACTACGGATCTGCATTATGTAATGTATCTCATAGTCCTGAAATGAGGACTGTAATTTGTCATTGTTGTCTAGAGCTAAAGTTACAACAGGTAATTTACAAGAATAGATTGTAGTGTTTTATAATTGCTTTTTTAAATTCATACAGTCTTATATTTGAATAAATGTTAGCTCACAGAGCAATGCATTCATTTTCTGTATAGTGACGTGCAGTGGCTGGATAATCAATTACACATTTTTTTTTTAGCTAAAATGAGCTCTATCATATTTCTCAGACAGTACGGTACCCTGTAAGTAGCACCACAGAATAAAACCACATTCTTCCCACCAAGAAGCACTCATTTTCTACTTTTATTTCCTCATCCCTACTCAAACACACGACTGGCAGGCTTCACAGATAACCCTTGGGGCTGGACCACATTCTGCCTGCTCATGGGAATTACCTTCTGGTCTCCTGTCAGCACGCCCTTATGAGGGGCTGCTTTCTCACAGGCCCTCCCCAGCACATCTCCTTGCCCCTGCTGCATCCTCCTATTTTAGACAATGAATGAATTCTCTAACTGGCCTTGGCTCATGTCAGGGATAAGGCTCAATGTAGGCTGCAGAGTTCATGAAAAGGCACAGGATATTTCATATTCAAAGAATTTCTCTCTCTTAAACAATCTGTACTCTTTCACAGAATTAAAAAAAAAAAATGTAAGAGATGTAAGGGATGCCAGACAGAAAAACCTGATTCATGGCAATTTTTTTTTTGTGGGAATGCACTAAGAATCCAACATTTTGACTTGTGATGTGGTCTAATGTGCCCTAATTATTTGAATGGGAAATTTCATTAAATCGCTGACTTACGGTTCTGGAATTGCTCTGTGACCTCAAGTGCTGGAGGACAGATGTAGCTTGCCTTCTTTATTTGCTGATGCTGGCTCATAAATGTATCTTGCTAGCTTGGACAACAGAGAGAGCTCCCTTGTGGGCCACTTAGTTGAACTTGACTGAAGAATGTCTGCCCCTGCAAAGAAAAATATTTGGTTTCCAACAGAGAACTGGAAGTTTCTGTGCCAAATGGGACAGTGTTTGGAACAAGCTAGAACAGAATGGAGAGAAGATTAAATTATCATGCTAGGACTGAAAGTTATTATATAGATACCTAAAACCAAAATACACCTATGCGGATACCTGTCTACTGTGAATGTTCTTCCTTTTTGTCCTGGTTTTGGCAGGGATGGAATTAATTTTTCCTCTCAGTAGCTGGTATGTTTTGGATTTTGTGTGTGAAGAATGTTCATAAACACCCTGATGATACCAGTTGTTGTGAATGAGACCAAGGACACCGTCCTGCTTTCCAAGTCTCGCTAATTTGCAGATGCAGGAAGCTGGGAGAAAGACAGACAGCATAATTGATCCAAACTGGCCAAAGAGAGTATTCCATGCCATAAACGTCATGCTCAGTATATAAGTGGGGGCAGGCGAGGGTGGGTATCTGCCTTCCTGGCATCCATCCTTCCTGCTTGTTTTTGCTGGCATCGTTCCCCCTACCTTGCTGGCTCCCTTTTGCTCCTTTGCTTGCTGCTCGGTTTTGTTTTCTGTGATCGCTGCTCGGGACGGGCTGTATCGGTCATTGGGACATCGGGTGGTGAGAAAACACATATTGTTCACTTTGTATATTTTTAATATCCTTATATTCTGTTATTATTGTAGTTTTCCCTTTTATTTTAGTAAATTGTCTTCATCTCAACCCACGGGTTCTCCTTCCTTCCCAGTTCTCTCCCCCATCCCCCTGGGGAGGGGGAGAGTGAGCGAGAAACTGTGTGGTGATTTGGGCTAAACCATCACACTTTTCTACTTTCAGTCAGTGCTAACTGTATAAAGGTGACATGTAATCATTCCTTGGTATTTCTTTTCAAAAATATAAGCACATTTTGTTAAATGTGTAATATAGGCAGCAAATGATGTGGTCCCATTAAGTTGTTTAAAAGAAGACCAATGCAGGTCAGGTAAGTCTTCAGAGACTTTATGGGGCCCTGTAAAATTCACAGTAGCCAAAGCCAAACACCTTTGTATCTAGCATCACACACAATTAAAGTAGTCTGGAGGTGCTCCGTGTCTGCTGCCTGTCTCAGAGATGTAAGAATTTATTCACTATTAAGAGTCAACATATTATACAGATTTTTAGGTCAGAACCAGCACATTTGAATCAAGGACAAATATTGTAATCTGGTGAAGATTTCAGCTTTAATCACCCACTCAGATTTGAATTTTAGTCACCCCCTTCCAAACACACATCCACTCCATAGACGTACATGTGTATGTGTGTGAATGCCTATGTATACATACATGGGATATTTTGGCAATGGTGCTCAGATCTTGCTCATAATACTATTTTCTGTCCTTGCATATCTTATTTCAGTTGACACAATAGATACTTATAGATTCAGAATTCAAAAGTGACAGGAAAAGAAAAGAATGCATATTTTCAGTGAAGGCATCTGTGTGGTTTTATGTAAGATTTTTAGAAGACTGAATTGAAAAAGGGCAAAGAGAACATCAAAAAGGTAAACCTATATAATTTAATGGAATGCTATAACTATTATTTTTTTTAATTTATCTTACAGATTTCATTAGGAAGTAATGGTCACATTATAGAATATTGTAAGATAATGTCAAAAATAAAAAGAACACATACTCAAATAAATTCTGTAAGTTTTAAAGTAATTTCTTTAGAATCCTACCCAGTTTCCTCATCTCTGGTGAGTTCGAAAGGATTTTCTGTGGAGACTCTATTCTTCAGTCTGTTCACAGGAAGGCTGAAGGCATGGATACAGCTGGACTATACACGTGCCTTATTCAGTGCATTACTAGTAGCTATCATTTGCTGCCTTGCCACAGCAGTAACAAAATAGTAACAGAGAGCAGAACTCCCATATCGGGTAACACACACGCACCAGCTGTCCCTTTAACCCACTGCTCTCCTCCTTCCTTATAAAACCTTTTTTTTTTCCATCTTTAAATATTACATGTTTTTCATTTATGAATAAGACTTTGTTTACAATGTCACATCTTATGTACTCAGTAAATTGTGGAAAATTCCATGTTTGTAATGGAAATAAAATACTCACTTCATGCTGATAAAAGAAACACAGAAGTTTGTCCTTCCTGTTTGTATTTGTGTAACCTTAAGAAATGTCTTTGCATCAGGTACACAGGTGCCATATGATGCAGGAGTTACCATGGAAACAACACTATGGAATGGCAAAATCAGGCTTCAGAATAGCTTTATCTTAATCACCTTCAGTTCTTCCATATGTTCCAAGTATTTTTCCTCTGTTCAACATGGAGTGAACATGAAACATAACAAATCTGTGGGCTGAAGGATGATGCGCTTCACTTGCAGAACTTTTCAGGCATTGCTGTCCTGTTGTAGAAATAAATTCCTTTTGTCCCTGTTATTCCTTGTATTAAAAAGACAAGTAGTCGACAAAGCATATATGTGCTTCATCTACATATCTTCAGAAGATACTGTAAGGCAGACATCTCCCAATGGAGACTTTAATACTTTAAGCCCTGTGTAAGTAATGGTGATCCCATAAAAGGTCCATCACTGGTGCCACACTGTGTTTTATGGAATAATGGAGAATGGTTCATTTGAGAGGGGACCCAAGATACCGCAGAACCTTTGAATACTTGTCAATTGAGCACAGCCACTATTCTACCGCATTAAGACCTCTATCAAACCATGCTTCCTTCTTTGAATATAAATTTAATTATATCAAAGAGCTTTTATTTGATTCTTCGTATTATAAGATATTCTCGAAGGAAACAGAAAATGTACGTGATATAATGCTGTACTTAAAGAAGAGCTCTTTTCTAACAACAGTGATGACTGGGTGAATGTGTCAAATGTACTTACATAGCATAATTCAGATCAATACTTTTTATCATCTCATTCAAGCTTATTGACTATCCAACAGAACTAACAAACCATTCTTAAATTTTATGCTCCCAGATTTAGAAAAGGATAACAAACAAAAAAAAACCCATGTCAATGTTTAAGAATACAACATACAGTTGCTAAGTATATATGTTGTAGTTAAGACTCAGATTAGCATGAAAAAACACCAACACAACTGTAAGTATACAGATAGGTGTTTAAACGACAATCATGTCACACATAACTCCATCTTTGTCATTCAGCAACCTCATCTTTTGTTTTCTTATTTGGGAAGAGGGGAAGGTTTCTTTATTCCTGTGTCGCTAAGTAAGTAAAGTATGTTCTTAACACATTGTATGTGATGATATGAAAAATTATGGTCAGTCCCAGCTGCAAATGTATCATCTCATTATTTCAGAGAAGGAAGGAACCTGCGTGGACTGTGAACAGGCAGACACAGAAAGGAAGGAATTTCCAAGAGATGGATTTCACTTACATCAACTGGTAGAAGCAAAGTTTTACCGAGGAACACTTGTAAGAAAATGAAATTAGCTGACCAGCTGAAAAAGTAAAGACAGAGCACATGAGAAACAGAGGAAGAATGGAGAAGCTTACAGTGAGAACCTCCAAGTAGCCATAACATTTATCTCACAGAATTCAGAATACACAAATGAAAGGAAATTGCTGTTGATAATGTTAGAGGGATGAATAAAAAAGATTTATGGGTAGGAAAAAGAAGAGAAAAAACACAGCAATTGAATAATACGAGAAGAAGAAATGAGAGAAGACTGTGAAGGAGATTACTGCAAAGTCATGGTCACTCATGAAAGGCCAGCATATAGCCAGTAAGCATGTAGGAAACAATGGTGGCTGGTCAAAAATAGTTTATATGGCAATCTCCTAGATGGATCTGTGTTTAATGAAGAGAAAGAGAAATCTAAACTGAACGGACATTTTGGTAAGAATAGCAATTGCTACAGAAAACAAAACCAGAAAAAAAAAATGTCAAAGCTAGGAGGAGGGAACAGGTCAAAATCAGAAATGCAATTTCTTTAATACTTAAGAAATTAAAATGTCTTATTTGAGTCTTGAAATCGTACTTCCACTCAGTTACTTCCCTTTACCTCTGCTCTTCTCAAAATTTGTTGCCAGTGCAGCTTTCCTCTCTCAAGAAAATGTTCTTTGCTTCACTTGGCTTCTTTGTAAGTCAAAGATAACAGCTGGCATTAGATTTTGACAGGGGTGTAGACTCATTGGTTGATACGGCTGCATAAATAAAAAGAATGAAATGCACAAAAAAAAGTTCATTGTCATTGTAGTTCATTATTAGTTAGGACAGGGATTTTATAGGCTATAGAGAATTTTTTTTTTATTAAATCGGTCAAACATTCTGCAATGAAAACTGCCACCCTAAGTACCAGAAACTGGCGAAGGAGGAAAGGATGCTTTTGCTGCCCGGTAGCTGTGTGCAGCGTGAGGCTGTGACTAGCCATGATCATTTAGAATCAATACCAAGAAGTTGTTATCATGACGTGACACAGATGAAAGTTCTTTTTGCTCATCTCCAAGATCTCGTAGCTCCTTACAAAGGCAAGATGTGGCCAGAAGTGTTCACAGAAGAAGGTTTATTAGTATTTTGGTTTAATCAGTTTTGTGTATAAAAGGCTGCTGTGTGTGTAATTTGTTTTGCTTCCATTTTTAAAGTCTTACTAGAGTGAATTAGATGTTCTTCAATAATCATGAAGCACGAATACCAGCCTGAGTATTTAGCTGCTGATAAACCTGAAAATGAATTCCAACTTGGAAAACAGATATTGACTTATTTTTCATTCATTTAAAAAAAAACCAAAATGGAAAACACAGGCAAAAAGGGTTACCCGAGGCAGGTCTCATTTGCAAAAGTAGCAGCAATATAGACATATAATACATAAAAGCCAAAGCAATTAATATCTGTACAACAAAGGGCATAAAGCACTAGTTCATACACAATGAGAACTATGGCTATTAAATTAGCCTATTAATCTATGAAGCAAAATTTGTAATCAGTCCAGCAATTTTTCAGTCTCAAATAAGCCACTTGATGGGAGTTTAATTAGATTTGTGTTTCAGTTCTGGAAATACCATTGTGTGCACTTTTTCTACTGCTTTATAGGCCATAACAAGTTGTTCCCAGGACACTTAGCAGACAAGTCACATTTTCATCATTCAGTGGAGCCTCGAGTACATTTAGGACACATCCTGCAGAGCTGCTCATTGTAGTGGTTCAAGGACACCTGGTGCTGTGGAACAAATGCTTTATTTACAAATATAGATTTAACGAGTTTCTGATGTGCAGTAAGATATCCTTTGATCCTGAAAAAGAAGAGTTGATACATACTAGTGTGATACAAACAGAGATTATTTAAGCTAAGGCATGTCATAGCTATCAAAAGCATCCCAATGCTGTAGTACTGAAGTAAGAGCTCTTTGATAAACAATCCACCACCATTGCAATGTCATTTTAACACCTTCCATGGAAAATCATGGATGAATGACACTAGGTAAGTGTCCAAGTCACTGATGTGACAGATCAGAGCAGACAATTCTCTTTAATAATGGTGTTTTAGTGTTGGATAAAATTGAGCTTTATGGCATTTGTGTTCCTACTGTGTTCTTCAAAATTGCTTACAAAATCTATTTATCACCACTCCGCCATTGCTAGGATATTATACTAAAGTTGTATAGCATTTCTGCACCCCTGTTTGTGCCCAGTTTTTCTTATCTGGTTGATTACATATCCGTGTTCAGCCATGTCCATGCCAATGGGTAGTGGCACAAGAGCTGATGTTCTCCAGCACCACTGAGTGGCAGTCCCGTTCTGCGTGCTTATGTCTGCGTGGCAAATTCAGCACTCTCCCTCACCAGGGTGTTTGGTCCATAGGAGTAATGCATCAGCATTTCAGTAACACATTGTTTACATGACGAGCAGCCTATTCACCCTCTGGAAAAATGGGCTACATTCAGGAAAAGTATTATAAAGAGACTCTTTATGGTGGAATTTTAACAAATAAATGCCATACATTCTCATCTGCCAACTTAAAATTCAAAATACTTGAGAATTACAAGTACTTGTGAAAATAATGAGATTTTGTGTTCAGAGGAAGCTGCACAATGATTCTGCTGTATATATTTATGAAGTATTGCTGTTTGTCTTGTAGCAAGGATACAGAGCCTCCAAGGGAAAATCAGAGCCTATGCTGAGTACTGCCTACAAAAAACTAGCACAGAGACAGCTCAGATTTAGGGCACAAGAAACCTACTTCAGATAATATGCAGGAAGCAGAAAAAAAAAATAGTGAGAAAGTCAGTCATTCTCTGTCTCATGAAAGATCATTTCTGATTCCAGCTTTAATGAAAACTAGTTACTTGCTGGCTCTCGTGATCTGAGCCTATTTTCTTACATGAAGAATCCTTCATACTGCAGAAATATGAGACTGATTACAATGTGAAGGAAAAATATAGTAGTAACCCTGATCTCACTTTTCATTCTGGGGAGAAAAACAGTTTTGGCTTAGATACTGAAATTGTGTTCACTTCTTCCACGCGTAAGTTCAAAGCAATTAAAACCTGCCACTTGACAATTCCAGATACTCAGTAAAATAAATGATGCTTTGAGAGGCATCCTTTTCATAAAGAATTTCCATGTCTTTTGTTTTTCTTCTGTTTAGATAAGTATCTTGGCAGGCACATATGTTTGCCCAATACAGATCCAATTATCACAAGTCAGAGTTAAAAAGTCATAGTAAAAATCTGTCTTCTAACATGGCAAAAGAAATTTATTAGAATTAAGAAAATTGCAGGCAGAGAACTTATTTTTCACTCCTTCTCTGAAGAGCTTCATTCTAAAGCATCTTCACTCCACACTTCCCACCAAGCTTTGTAATAATAGCAAAGTAATATATAGTTCAGATGTCTTCATATCCTTTGGGGTTTTTCTCAAGCCTCAGCATCCCTCCATCACTCTCCAGATTTTTACATTCTCTTTTATCTTACCTGTTCTTAATGTCTTCTTTGAATTTCCACTCATCGCTGTCATTTCTGTGTTCTGCTTTTTCCTGCATCTCTCTCAAGCCTCCAATGACAGTTTCAGCAGCAATTTTCATGGGAACTGTGAGCCAGCCAGGAAGGCTTTCAGATCCAAGGAGAAGGGAATGCCGTTGCTGTTAGGGCATCATCTAATGCGTCACAGCTCCAGGCTATGTCGTTGGAACACTGGTGTAAGTGATACAGACACAGCTGTCACCTCAGACACTTCTTCATCTGGCTCCTGGATGACAATCTCAATGCAGAGAAGAATCTGGACAACAGACAGAAACTTAGTAGGAAAAACAGGTTTAGCAGCAGAGGATATTTAGAATAGGAGAAAGGAAACAGTGGAGATAAAAGAAGGATAAGGAGAAAAAGGAAGAAGATTAAACAAACGGGAAGAAGAGGAAGACTTCTCCCCTCCCTGTAAGGCCACAAGGAAACTGAAGATTACTGAAGTGCTCTTCCAATGCTTTGCAACACCAGATTTCACTGTATCACCTCTAGTAAATTCTCTGCTATTTCTTAATTAGAGTTGAGCTCCGATGGTCACACGTTTCAGACCCGGAACCTCTATTACGGAAGATAATTCCATAAGGGTATGTGTAATTAGATGGAACAACAGGGTGTGACAGCAACTCTGTACTGCAGAGCAACTATGTGCGAGCAGCACAAGGGAATCTTTTCTGAAAACTTATTTCATATTCACCCTGACCTCCCCAAAGAAAAACTGCCCTGAGAGATAATTTGTCAAACACTCAAAAATAAGGAAGTGTCAGAGTAAAAAATGTCTGTGAATCTTTATTCCCTTATTAAATTATGATGCCAGCTTTAGTTAAACAATCATACACATTTCCCCCCTTGACCCTTGCTTCATTTTGTGACAAGAATAAGCTTTTTAGTATATTCTTTTAGCTGCATTCAGCTTGCAGTCAATTTACGTTCCACTGTTAAGTCTCAGCTGTGAGGACAGCCACGCATTTCCTGCTCGCCTGATCTGTGGCTCTCATAGCACACGCACATGTTTCACAAACATTCCTCTCCACACGACTTGCCCTGAAAGAAGGGAGTTTCATCATCTCCACCCTACAGCGGGGAAACTCAGGCTGTATGATACGAGTATCTGAGAATTCAGGCTGATCCATCTGAGTAGTTCACAATGGGTAACATTTCGTATATTCAAAGGGCAGTTCCCAGCAGCTTTAGATACAGTTGTGAATGTTGAAATGTTTCTGCAAATCAGCCTGTGAGATCTCAAGCTAGACAACATAAACCGAGAACAAAATAACCACCTGGGAAAAATGTGATTAAAGGAACTTGCCACACAGGGACTCTGCAGTGGAGACCGACTCCAGCTCTCCAAAGCAGCTACTGTCTAGTGATGAGATCTCCCTTGTATTTCCCTGGTGTATGGCACCAGGGCTTTATGATAAGAATTTTCATGCAACCTTGATAACTAGCAGTGCTACTGGTACATCACAGATACTAAAATGTGCTCTTTGCTCACCTAAAAACCCCTGTTGTGCCTGTAAAGGAAGCGTGGACTGTAACAAACAGGACTCTGAAGATTGCTGTGCCTTTCCCTGTTTCTGGAGCAGTTCAAATGCTGAGTGTCTCCTTGTGGGATTTAACTAAAAGAGAATGTCTAGCAAAAGCTCTGTGTTGTGGTTTAGCCCCAGCCAGCAGCTAAGTACCACGCGGCCACTCACTCACCCTCCCCTCTCCCTGGGGGGATGGGGGAGAGAAAATACAACGCAAGGCTTATGGGTTGAGATAAGGACAGGGAGAGATCACTCCCCAGTTACTAGGCAAAACAGACTCGACTTGGGAAAAACTGACTTAATTTTATTAACAATCAAATCAGAGTAAGTTAATGAGAAATGAAGACAAATCTTAAGAACACGTTCTTCCTACCCCTCCCTTCTTCCTGGGCTTACCTTCACTCCTGAATTCTCTCCCTCCTCCCCTCCAAATGATGCAGGGGGAACAGGGAATGGGGGTTGTAGTCAGTTCATCACACATTGTCTCTGTTGCTGCTTCCTCCTCAGGGGAGGACTCCTCACACTCTTCCCCTGCTCCAGCACGGGGTCCCTCCCATTGGAGACAGTCCTCCACGAACTGCTCCAGTGTGGGTCCCTTCCACAGGGTGCAGGCCCTCAGGAACAGACTTCTCCAGCATGGGTCCCCCATGGGGTCACAAGTCCTGCCAGAAAACTTGCTCCAGCCTGGGCTTCTCTCTCCATGGATCCACAGGTCCTGCCAGGAGTCTGCTCCGGCACAGGCTTCCCATGGGCCACAGCCTCCTTCAGGCATCCACCTGCCCCAGTGTAGGGTCCTCCATGGGCTGCAGGTGGATCTCTGCTCCTCCATGGGCCTCCATGGGCTGCAGGGGCACAGCCGGCCTCACCATGGGCTGCACCACGGGCTGCAGGGGAATCTCTGCCAGGAGCAGCGTTACTCCTCCCCCTCCTTCTTCACTGACCTTGGCGTCTGCAGAGTTGTTTCTCTTACATAGTCTCACTTCTCTCTCTGGCTGCAGTTGCTGTTGTGCAGCAACTTTTTCTCCTTCTTAACTATGTTATTCCAGAGGCGCTACCAGCATCGCTGATGGGCTCAGTGTTGGCCAGCGGTGGGTCCGTCTTGGAGCCGGCTGCCATTGGCTCTGTTGGACATGAGAGAAGCTTCTGGTATCTTCTCACAGAAGCCACCTCTGTAGCTCCCTTGCTACCAAAACCTGGCCACGCAAACCGAATACGCTCTGTGACCCCTATTATAACATCAGGCCCATATATTGAAAAAATGTCACCAAAAAACAATAGAGCAGATTTTTCAAACTGTGTCTTTTAGTGCAGGCAAGATCTTTTTGTTGAACTGAAATCCATATTTATGGAAAAGGGAATCAGACAAGGAAGAACAGGCACTGGGAAGTGCTCTGGGATAAACAGCAAAGAAATTAATTCTATGGCAGGGATAAAACAATCCAACTTCATATTTTTCAGGTCCTCTAGCTGGATTCACCTCGGGAGTCACTTTAAAGAGCACTGCTCTTTTAAATCCATGAAGTATTCATTTTCCCAAGCTCTGTGACACATGGCTCACTGACCACATGACATTTTCTTGCTTGCTACTGCTATACCGTCTGCTTAAATACTTTTAGCGATTAGCTCTGGTTACAACCTTCCATCTCTCAGAGGCTGTGCATATTTGCTGGAATGGATGGGATTTCCAGACTGTCCTAACGGGGAGTTAACTCCTAACAAGTTGATGTGCACCCCCACTAAGGATTCTCGTCTCCTGGCTTGTGTAGCACATCTCAAGACTGTTGACCTAGAAATCACAGAGCCAGATTCATCTGTTTCTGATTTTAAAAAATGCATCCTTTCTGTTATTGCTGACATATTAATTTTGATATCGAGGACATTTTTCCAGCTGAATGTGGTTCTCACATCATTTGTTCGACATGCAGATTTTAATGTATTTTTACGCTCCTTTAAAAAAAAAAAAGTAAGTAAAGACTGAAAAATGCGAGTTGTTCTTTTTCACTTAGTATTGAGAGCAAATTTGAATCTTCTCATTTTTCATTTTTCCAGCTGCCATGTGATATATTACTCTCATATTTTAATGTGTATTATTGCTTCACTCCATTCTTTTTCTTGTTCCAGATGTCTGACTTTGAAGAATCCATGCTCATCCATACTTATATCCATATTTACTTTCACAGAGAAACACAAGGTGATGGATGTTATAACTCTTTAGTTGCTTGCTCAAAATGTATTGTGTATGAATTAAATATTGTGTGTTTTGTTAAGAAGAGTTTTTCTGGCTGTGAAGAGGAAGACTGTTTGCCTTGTCACTGCTGCTGGTGCTGCTGTCCTCTAGTTAAGCAAAAAAAGAGGAGGTTACTCCTAGCCAAAAGGTGACCCAGAGGAGCTTCTAGGGGGACACTGATGACTAGGACAGGAGACAGAGAGGAAAATGGTAGAAACATAGACTTAAAGGGTAGCTCAAGTTGGAAGGGACTAGCTGTGAGGTCAGACCACGTTGCTCAGGAATTTAGCCATCTTGGGCTCAGATTAAGAGATCGTTGAGGGGAGAAGAGAGCAGATTCTGCAGCAAAGCCTCTGAAATGATGGAGAAAAGGAAAACTGTCATAGACTCCCAGAAAAAAAAAAAAACAAAAAACCTGCTGAGGTGTTATTTCAATTCAGGGAGCCATGGAAAGTTGCTGAACTAGGAAGCAGAGAAGCCTATTTGCAAGAGCTCATTAAGCCAGAGTGTTTTCAAGACTATCATTTTAATCTCTTAATCTTCTGTGTTTTATTTA
Organism: Chlamydotis macqueenii; assembly: GCF_036417535.1. NCBI lineage: Eukaryota > Metazoa > Chordata > Aves > Otidiformes > Otididae > Chlamydotis > Chlamydotis macqueenii. The sequence continues at coordinate 25,556,380 of NC_141556.1, forward strand.
TTTTAAGTGCTACCTTATTTCAGACTCTTGTTTTCATGTTCAAGTAAAACCAGGCTTCAGAAACTGGAAGAAGTTGTTGCCTTTTGATGTCTTTACTTCAAAAGAAAGAAAGACATCATGGTCTTGAGCAATGCTAGGTCTTGTTACAAACATACATTTACCAGACAGGTTATTCCTGAGACAACTAGTACACCTTCAGTTTTATAGATGGATTTTTGTGCATCTGAGAATTTTGTTCTTAAACAAACCTCCACCTTGCCCTTGACATTAATGCTGTCGTTAGGGAGGAATATTGATTGGGCAGACAGTCATAAGCAATGCTGAGGACCAGGGAAGAACCAGGCTTAAAAACAAGAGAAGTTAAGCAATGTACCAAGCAATAAGTAGAAAAAGGGAAACATGGACAGAAGAGCTCTGGAATAAATGAGTCAAAGAGCAAAGGGAAGGACACTAAGGAAGTCTGAGTCTAGGCTGAAGAGCAGACAGACCTGGAGCAAAGCTGAGAAAGAGCTAAGCTAAGCAGACAGGACCAAAGCACAGAATACCCTCACGATGAAATAGCACATTGCGAAAGCAAGACCAAGTGGTGAGATGTCTACCTGAGACACCGACAAGCCACCAGCTAGCTTCAGAAATCCATCCTCAGAGGTCAGCATCAGCTATTTATGTATTTGCTATCTTGTAAATAAATTTGTGCGTGAACAATTTGCTCATCGGAGTAGACCGAGTTGAATGATACCACACAGAATTAAACGAGTATGTGTCAAAGCACATCCACATATATGTTCCTCTGTTCAGTACTCATCTGAGTAACTTAAAATGTTATGGGGGCATGTAAAAAGACATTGCTTTAACTCATTGCTTTTTCAGAGATAAAGTTTCCTGCCATCTAGTATCAGACAATTATCACCTATAAATTTACACGCATGCCTAATGCTGTTGCCCTTGATCAGGCTATTCATGTAATTTAAAGACACTTGTAGCTATGTGCTGGATGTGTGTCTTTAGTATCTACTCCTTTTTTAGTTGGGTTTATAAGATCATACTACAGTATTCACACAGACATTTGTCTGTCAATCCACACTCTTCTAATAGCTTTTGAGCCTGTTGGCCAATTTCAAGCACATTTGACAAAGAGGAGCTAGCTTACAGATATTATGTTTCTGTACACCAAATTAAAATAGCCAGTTAAGCAGAGGAAAGAGAGATTATTGGACTTACTGGTAATTTCCATCCCCCTCCTCTGCCACTGATGGAAAGGCTGTATCATGAACACTTTACTTAAGTGTACAGAATTCATATTAGAAAGCTATTGTGGATGGCCTGTCAAAGAAAAAAGCTTCATAATTTGTAGTTTATTAGACACTGGACAATCCAAGAAAACAATACCAATCCAGAAAGCTTCACTAGTTTCCATGCTTATAAGTCTCTGTGCTGCGCATTAAAGAAGCATTACTTGCTAACAGCAAATTCTTATTTCAAAAAATTATAAATATGAAGAACTATGAAATTAGACTTCTGTTTGTAAAAAATATCCTCTTGTATTGTCCTAAACAAAATCTGAAGTATTTAGTTTAAAGGAAAACAAATAAGCATCTACTAAAGCAGCAGAGTAGCTTCCCTGATTGGTCTTGTTTTTTTTTTTTTTTTGGTGATCAGCTAATACTTCCAGTTTAGTTACTGCTTTGAACGCATGGGAACTTTCTGTGTATTTCTTTCCCAGTGCTGACATCATGGAAATTTCACAAAGTTTGACAGTCTGGTAGAAAGCAGTATTCCAAGGGGACCTTCCTCTGGGCCTATAGCGTTTGGCAGACATTCATAAATAGGACCTGTTTTCTTTAGATTTTTAGCAAATCTCTTCTGGACAAATAATGATTTAGCTAACAGCAAAAGGACAGAAAAATTCTTTGACCAACTAGAGGATCTTCTTTATGTTTGTGATAGAGTTATTGTAACAGAATTAAAAAAAAAAAAACTAGTCTGAGAGCATCTTATGACCAAAGACGTCAAAGAATGGAAACTCAGAGACCTAAAATCTTGAAGTGTCATTTCTAGTAGGATTTTTAACTAGTAAGAGGTCTAAAAGACTTTTTCTTTTTCCTTTCCTCAAATTCCTTATGCACTAGGAATAGCTCAGCTCTAAGCCAAAAAATATCTCAAACAAGTAAGAGAACATCTCATTTGCTATTTTAGGCATGTTTAAAGAAAAATCACTGGGTGTCAGATAATTGAATATCTTTATAGTGCATTTTTAATAAAACTTTCTCCAGGTAATTCATTCTCTCCCAAGGAACAATGAAGAACACAAACACAGCCACAATTATTTTTAAATTTGGCTTATAACAGACTGTATTGTCCTCAGCCAAGGCTGGAGCTCAGTTGTAAACTGACACTATTTTTGTAAACTGGCATGGGTTCACTGGAAATACCGTACCTGCACAAGATCTGTCTTGCTGTGTTCATGTGAAGTCTTCAGTAATAAGAGGAATGAATGGTATGTAAACAGCACCATGAATGTACAATGTCACCTTTTAGCAGTATCTGCCTCAGCTCAGTTTGCCTTATTTAGATATGGAATTAGCAATATTCACTGAAGATCAGAAACGTGGCAAACTACACTTCCCGGAGGGGCTCTTGATTCTAGAAAAGAGGATCAAAGTAGCAGTTAAAGCTTAGCAGATTTCAAGGAAGAAAAATCTTCACACACCACATTTCTGCAACATTCTTGAGTACTTTCAACTTCACTATCATTTTCACCTCTATAAATTTGGCATAAAATCCCTGTTGCATGGGATTTTATGTCCATCCGTGCCATTTTACTTTCTTTTTAAGACGGGATAGATACACCTGAAGAGTCGGTCTGCCTTGATTCATTACAAAAGGCATGAAATTGTGGAAACAAAAGCTGAAGTAAGATCCCACCAACAGCCTCATTGATAAGCATTTGAATATCTGGAGTTTATGTGGTTTTTTCAAGTCATTGTTTCTAGTGCTTCAAGAAACTGATTTTTCTTTGGCCTCTCAAGAGCTAGATTTCATCCATTACATCCTTTTTCCTTTTTCTCAGCTTTCACTAGCAGTTGTTAAAACAGTCTTTGTATAATGTACTGAAGACCATTTTCCTCTTCTATTTAATAAATGTTTTTCAGTGTATTTTCTTCTAGTTTTTGTGATGGTGGCACTGCAACATCTTTACATACATACATGGAAAATTCTTTGGTAATCTGCATATAATTCTATGTTTTAAACTAGAATTCTTCCTTTTGAAACATGGAAATATATATATGTGTTGGAGCAATACAGACGTCAGTAGGAAGTTACCGCCCTGATCACCAGATGCACACACACTTCAGCAGATTTCAGAGACAGGATGACTTTTTCAGCTCAGTTGTGGCATCTCTAAGTACTATGCACAGTGTGAGGCAAGTCAATGACCATTTTGCTTAAATAATAACTGCAGATTTTGCCCATTTTTGGAATACTTTATCTCCAATATGGTCGCACTTCTAAATTTGCCGCTTAGCAGTGAGGAGCGGGTGCCGAGCTGTTCATGAGCAGATCCAGGTTTGATGTCAGCAGTGCTTCATTTCTGATGCAACAGCGCCGAATCCTTGTGAAATACATGTGAAATCTTGCAAAAACCCCGTTTTGTGAGGTGTTTGCCACTCTGGGCCAACGTGCCACAGGACAGGGGGTTTCGTGGATTTTTTGCCACCTGAGCCTATTACTTAACATCTCTCCTGAAGGAAAAGAAAAGTTAACCCCAAGCCTTGCCATAAATGGGGTTTTGAGCATGAGTGTCTGCCAGGGGGGAATGCATTTTTGGGGATGCCCTCTCCAGGTTTTGCCCCAGAGGCCGAGAGCCAAAACCACCCAGGTGGACACAGCTCCCATGAAGGAAACCCGCGGTCTTCCCACCGAAATTCGGGCATGCCTCGAGCTCTCATTTCCACTCAGCCCACGGTCGGCAGGCTTCAGGAACACCTCCGCTGCCCTTCATCCCGTCCGTCAGCGAATCAGGCCCCGCAGGCCCGTCCTCACCCCTCACCGGGCGGGAAGAGCCGCGGCGCTAGGACCCGCCGGGCGTCGAGCGCGGCGCATGCGCGGTGGGGTCGGTGCGGCTGGCTGCCGGCGGGCTCGGCGGAGCGGAGCGGAGCGGAGCCTGCGGGCGGGGGCGGAGGAGGGGGCCGCGGGGCAGCGGCCGGGACCTTCCCCCCAGCGCCCGCCCCGCCGGGCATGGGCGCCGCGACTCCGCGCCGCGCTGCTCCGCCCCGTCCCGATGAGTCCTTGCCGGAGCAAGTGAGTGAGTGAGAGGGGGGGCGCCCGGGCGGTAGAGTGGCCGCTGTCCCCCGGCCGCGCGTCCCTCCCGGGCGGGAAAGGGGCCGGCGCCTCTGCCGCCCTCAGCCCCGCTCGGCTGCCGGGACAGCCCGCAGCTTCTCGCCTTTCCAAGTTTTGGTTTTTTTTGGTTTGTTTTTTTTTTTTTTTTTTTAAATTATAAAAACCCCGCCCATCAGTATCCCCGGGAGCGGCGGGAGGAGACGGGAGGCAGCCGGGGCTGGGGGACCGGTGGGCGCTGCAGGGCTCCCCGCGGGGCTCGGCCCTTCCCACCCGGGCGCGGCCGGTCCCGGGGCCGACCGGCCGCTCGGGCTCGGCCGCCTCCACCTGTGCGCTGGTTCCTGAGCAAGGGGGAACTCGTCCGGCCCCTCTCCGCCTCTTCCCCTGCAGGGCGCTGGCGGCCCGGCCCGGGGAGGGAGGATGTGGTGAGAGGATGGGGCTGTCTCCCGCGGGGGCTCGCCATGGCCAGGGAGGACTCGGTGAAGTGCCTGCGCTGCCTGCTCTACGCCCTCAACCTCCTCTTCTGGGTGAGTGGAGCGACCGGGTCGGGCCGGGCTGGGCTCCCTCCGCCGGTGCCCGAGCAGGTGGCGACCGGGTGGGCGGGGAGGGCGCCGGGGGCACGGCCGCCTCCGGCCGCGGGGTCCCCGCGCTCGGCCGAGGGGTAGGAGCGCCCGCCTTGGTCTGCGCCCCGTGCCAGGCCGTTCCCCTCGGGAATGCCGGTCACTTAAAGAGGGGAAAAAAAAATACACCACGCCTTTGGAAAGTAGTTGGAAGTAAAATTAGATTTGGTATTAACCTAGCGTTATAAATACACGCGTGAACTTGTGCACCTATAATGTGTAGCGAGGAAAATATTCACGGGTGCTGTGGCTTCCCGACTGGATGAGTTTCACAGCATCCCGTGACCCGAGCTGAACTCCCAGCTCTCGCAGGTATCCGAGCAGTCAGCTGCTCTGCCAAGGCCTTGCCCGGAGTCTTTTTTTTTTTTTTTTTTGTGCTTTCAGTGCCCAGATCCTATCTGGCAGACAAGGCCTGGGGTGATTTCTTTTTTTTTTTGTTTTCAGCATTTCAGTCAAAGCTGTATTTATATCAGCAGGGTTTCTCACTCTCCAGCATAAGTGGGTGGATCAGCGCTTGCTCCTAAACTTTCACAGCTCTGGACAAACAGCATGATGTAGATTGCCCAAAGTCCTTGCTCGTGCCAAATGAAATCTGCTTCAGCTCTGTAGTTGAGATTTGTGCTAGATGAGTGTAAGAGAACGAAAGGGCAAAAGGCGTGACATCCCACAACTGTTCACAACAGTGGACTCCTGAGGTGCTGTAGACTTGAATGACGCAGGGATAACACATGGGCTGGGACCAAGCTTAGCTTATAGTGGAATTCAGGTGAAATCCCGTGATTGCTGAAAACTAAATGGAGAACAGGATGTGAATGTGAGAGAAAACTGTTAAACAGCATTTGGTACAGAATGGTACTTTTTGTATAATGCAAGTGATCTGAAAATCTGTGGAAGGCATGTACCTTTGTATATTTTGTTTAACAGAGGTGAAAAATAACTTATATTTTTGTAGTGCATGTAGGAATAAAGCCGTCTAACAGGAGATGAAGTCTGCCTTTTTTTAAAAAAAATGATGTGTAATTGTTTCTCACATTATACATGGTTTTCATTGGATACTGTACAAAATCTGAAACCTATATTTTCTTTTGATTAAGGTGAAGGTTGCTTGGGTTCAGCTAACTTGAGTTCAACTTTGGATTCTTACAAATATTCCGTTAGCGTTGAGTCAATGGACATCCACATGGTTGAAAAGATCCTGTGCTGCTGTTCTCCTCTTCACTGGTTTCGTCTGGTTTCTATGATTCCTGCCTCGAGCTGTCCTCATCAGTTCCTGTTCACACCTTAACTCACTGCTATCTTTATTCCCTTAAACTTACTCCTCTCTTTTCCCTTGCCCTCCATGCTCTTTGCCTGCTGTATTGCATCAGTTTTATTATTCAGTGACAGCTTTTTATAGTAGAAGCAGCCATTTAGGCTGCAGTTAACCATGCCCAGATTATGCATGAGGTTATACTCCCATATTGTGTCAGTCAGTTTGTTGTGTGATGATGGAGGCCTTGGTGCTGTAGCTGAGTGCTTAATTTATCAGTTCTGTGATGCTTTCTTTGTGTAGGAAAGCCTGCCCTTGTCTTTGGAGGGGACTAATGCGTTGTGTGGCAGTTCCACTCTAGGGACATCAAGGTCTCACCTGGGAGATTTAAATGCGTCTGCCCTCTTTGCTCAAATTTTAAGTTAGTTTCTGTGTCATGTTGCTCCTTCCAGCGTTTTATTGGTTTGGTCGTGTGTTTTTGTGTTGTGGACCTCAGGCATGGAGCTACATAGCACCTTTGAGCTTGGCAGTGCAACAACACTGACTACATCCATCATGCGGTACTGCTGTTAACTTTGCCTGTTTTTCATTCATGTCTGGGTTTGGATTAAAGCATTCCTGGCTAGAAATAATTTCTCATTCTTTAGATTTTATTGCTCTTTAAATAATGATGTCTCAGATCATCCTTAACTAGGAAGTGTGATTTTGTTGTTGTTGTTGTTTTTCTTCTTTTTCCCCTCCTAGTCACGTAGGAAAAAGGATCTTTTGAGTCTATTGTGGTGTGACAAGTCCTAGGCAAGAAAATGGTAACTTGTCATGCTTGTCTCCAAAATACAAAAAACTGTCTGTAGTTAATCTTCCTAGCTGAGACCAGGACACTGGAAATACCCGGGCAGCTAAGTGAAATCTATATAGACCTGAAGCATGTGAATGTGTAATTAAGTAATAAATACCAGTACAGCAGATGACTTGCATCACAGATGTGGGAAAGAACTAAAGCTGTCTTCCGTAATGTATATAAAATTAAGGGTGTTGGAACTAAAATGAAGAATTAGTGTTTCAAGTTCTTTGCATTTCACAAAGCATATGTATGCAATGGTTTGTTTCAAACCAAATAAACAAATAAGCAAAAACTCAGAGTCTGCCAGAATTTTGTGGTAAGAAATAGGATGCATAGCGGGTGGGTAGTTAAATGTATTACAGTTATATCAGACTTCTTTGGAGGAATGTGTGTATAAACACCTCTTTCTGCTTCCTATCTGTTCCTGTTCAGATGTGTATTTAACAGCTAAATATAGACCTGCTGCTACTGCTTGTTGCAGTGAAATCTGCCATATCTCTTCCTCTGTCAGAGCTTGAATTTTCTCCTGTTAGGCTCAGTGGGAGTTTTGCCACTGCCTTTTCTGAGCATGACCCACAGGGCAAAGTTTCTTCTGAAAAGTTCCCTGGCAGCAGGTGCTGACCCACTGGTGTGGCCGTGGGGGCTGTGATTTCCCCTTGCTGCTGCTGCTGCTCGCTCTTCTGTTTGGGAAACTTCAGCTTGTCTGTTGCTTATGTTAGTGCTTACTTAGATAAATACCAGCCTGGGTTATGGGCTGGATGTCAGGAAGTTTAGATTAGATCAGCCCCTTGAAAATACGCAGCCGTGTTCTTCCTGTGCCCTGAGCGTGGTGGGATCTGTCCCTGTGGGTGAAGATGGGAGTGATGCATGATTCCAGAGTCTGTACAGACCTCCTGATTTGGGACGTCTGTGTGTCATTCTCTTCAGGCCCGATCTTGGAGGGCGTTATGCTTTCTTTTGCTTCCTTCCTTCCTTCCCAAGGGTCGTTCCCTTCAAACAGCTTCAAGCCTGTTGATAACGTGCCCAGTGGCTGTGTCAGTTATCAGTGTTCAGCTGAAAACAGTAAAGATGTGCAAACAGTGTGTGTTGACTTTTTAAAATCATGATTTGATTGAGAGGCCTGGCTGGAATAGGGTGGCATTCTCTCCTTGTTTCCCTATGGTGGTGTCCAGCGGTACAACTAAACATTTTACACATTGTGTAAAAAGGACTGCTTTCTCGTCCAAGCTGGGGGCTTGAAGCTTTTGAAGTCTTGACAAAAACTGTGCTAGTAGTTGCTGTCAGGTACAGTCTGGTTGTCAGCCTCTAGAAGGGAACAACTAAAGTAAGCTTCAGGTGTGTCTGTGTGCAACTGTCCCAGCTTGTGTATGGAATTCCAGTGTTTGCCGTTGCCAGCCTGGTGAGGGCAGAGTAGTGCACGTGAAGCTCCTCAGGAAGATGTTACGCGTAACAGAACTGGCTAATCTGACCATCAGTCTTGCTGAAAAACTAAGGTGCAAATGGTTGCTACAGTACGCTGATGTCTTGATAATTTGGTTATTGTCAGAACCTACAGAAGCAGCGAAGTGAGAGAACTTCAGTCACTCTGCTGCTGTCCTTGTAGTTTCTCCAGAGCATTGCTCGTCAGTGTACAGTTGTGTGCTGTCTATTTGGAAAGAAACTTTTTTTTCACTGGGCTCAGCTGATGAGCTTCAACGTGGAATGGTAGAATGGTAGACAGGGTGATTGTACCTGTGTGGGCGTGAGAGGGAGGCAGGCAATGTTGGTTTTTTTTGTCATATTTGGCCTGAGGGCTGCTTAGCTGTGAATAATTAATAAGCAAGCAACTGGAAGCCCAAGTCTCTGTTTTAGTCATCCATCCTGTTTTGATAATGGATCAATAAATGTACTGTCTTTAGTGTTCCAGGAAAAAAACCCTGGTTTTGTGGATTTGAGTGGATTGGTATTTCTGGAGCTGCAACTTGCAGCAGATCTTGAAAGGTGGCTTCTTCTGAGGAGGGAATAAATTTGTTGTCAGTGCTCTAATTGTTGTTGATTAAGTGACTGACTGTGGTAACAGACCTGATGATACCCCTCTGGAAGCTGTTTCCAAGGTGAATTGAATTACGTCTCTGACTGCAAGATGTCTCTTTCAAAGCAGTGAGAGTTGCAGTTTCAGGACATCCTTGATCTTCTAATTTTGTAAAGTTTTCTTGGACAGTTCCCTTAACAAGGAATATCCTTCAGACTAAATCCTGCAGTTAACATTTGGTTTCATTCTTCTGTCATCATCATATATAAATGACTATCACTTCTTAAGATAATTTAAAAGACTCAGAGACCCAACTTGATTTCTGCAGGTGTTTCATCTTACACTCTATAGCACTGCTGTTTGCAGGGTATTACATTCTGGACAGTGTAATAAAAAGAAGGGACCTCCAAAAGTGCATGATTTGGTGTTTTGTAGACAAGATTTAGGGCTTAACTAAGCAGATCATCGGTGGTGCTTGAGGGAAGACATGCTGCTGTTGCTTCCTAGTCTGTTCTTAGGGGCAATACTGGCCTTTTATCTCTAGATAGCTCGTATGTCAGGACTTAGAGAAAATTAGTTTTGATAGTTCTACAAACATATTTTATGAAGTTTATGAGACTACGGGGTCTTTCCTTCTGGAGGGACTTTTCTGTATCGGTGAGCTCCTGACACTATTCCGGCTCAGTAGCAGTCATGGGTGTAACATGAGCATCTTCATTCATTTTGAGCACTGTATAACTTGTCCTCACAGAAATCCTCCTCTCCAGATTTTGCAGTGCTGCCATTGTTCTTCTGTCCTTTGCTGACATCTCTTCCAATTAAACCACCTTCCCAAGCGTTTATGCTAAAGAGATCTTCAGTCGCAGAACATGTCCAGCCTGTACTAATGGCACAGGCATAACACAGGAGATTATCCCAGGGCCGTGACCCCTGGGGATTGTGCTAGAGCAGGAACTAGAAAATGGTGCTGAATACAGGAAAAAATCAGTCTCCTCACTGCTTACAATAGTAGAGGATTAAGCAAAGCAATAGCTTTGAGAGGCACAGGCCTGTTTTACTTTTCTTGGCAGCTCAGCTGCATGTGTTCTTTCAAAAAAATTATAGTCAAAATAGGTGAACTAGGTAGTGACAGTAAATGCAAGTAAAACCAGCACAAATATTTTGTCAAGTGTAGCTAACATGCAGGAAAAAGTCTGTATAGACTTTCCATCTTGAGAAAACTGCCAGCTTTTTTTTTTTTTTTTTTTTTTTTTTTTTCTGGTGAGTGTAAAGAAGGAGCAGCTGCTGTTGTGTTGCTTGTAATTGAGGATGACTGCACTATAGCGGCTTGGGCAAATCAAGGTTGTAAGTTGCAGATGACTGTGTCGTAGGTGGTAAGGCTCTCTTAACTGATGATTAATAGTGTCACTGGATGTTTGAACCAAGGCAGCAATGTTGCCACATCCTTCACCTTGTGAGGTTTTTCTGCCTGGGGATATGCTGTTTCTGTTGAGCGGTGCCTAAGCGTTCCTTCACGTACGTAGCAGTACCATCTAATTTAGATTGTGGTTGCAGCCAATAAACCCTCCTTGCAGGTTGTGGAAATTGTTTAACATCTATCTTGAATTTGTGCTTGTGAACAAAAAAAACCACACAAAATGAAACAGGAGCAAGCTTCTGCTTAGTTTTCATTTTGCTTTAAATACTTTGCACACTTAAATCTTCTTTTGGCTATGTGTACCACCTGAGAATTTAGAGCAAGGAAATATTAGTGTTGTGCAAGGAAGCACTTAGAATGGTTGGAAGCAGTGGTATTGTGTTTCCTTCTTTTTCCAACCTCAAATGTATGTGCTGAATCTTGTAATTTTTCTCTTCATTTTTGAAATCTACTGTGACATTAGAAAAAAAATCAGTCTATCCTCACTTGCCTGGAACCAGATTCTTCACAGAGGTTGTGTTTCTGCTGCTTTCTAACTTTATTCACATTGCTGGGATTTGTGGATATTTGGAATGAATAGAGTTAGGGTCAATTTTTTAAGGAATTTGAGTGACTGATAATATACAAATGCTACCTGGCTGGGGACCTGTAGCAGTGTAAACATGGAGTTAATTCTGGGCTAATATATTCTGCTTTTTAGAGACTGCAGTGTAGACATGTGTAATTGAAACCTGATTTTCTTAGCAATCTTTTATAAAGGAAATACACTGGTGTCGTGGTTTTGTTAGTGAGGGGGGGCCTAAGGTGGCAGCTTCTGTAGGAAACTGCTAGAAGTTGCTCCCCTTTGTTCAGTGGACTCGGCCGGGCCTAGGGCGGACCTGCTGCTGGCCAAGGCCGAGCCGATTGGTAGCAGAATGTTCCGTGATAACACCTCTGCGATAACGTATTTAAGAAGGGGAAAACAGAAAAAAAAGAGAAGAGAAGATGTGAAGCAGCTGAGCGGGGGAAGAGGCGCAGAGGGGGAGGCGCAGGCCTCATGGGCCTTGCAGGCCTCACCCTCTGGCCTCTCGCCAGGCAGCCGACTGGGCCTGACTCGGTCCAGCCCGGCTGCAAGAAGTGGAGAGGAGATGAGAAGTGAATAAGATGTAAAAAAGATCCTGAGAGACATCTACCAGCCTGTTGTGAGGAACGGCTGCAGACGCCAAGCTCAATTCAGAAGGAGGGGGAGGAGTAACGCGGCTCCTGGCCAAGATTCCCCTGCAGCCTGTGGTGACGACCATGGTGGAGCAGGTTGTCCCCCTGCAGCCCATGGAGGTCCACGGAGAAGCAGAGATCCACTTGGAGCCCGTGAAGGACCCCGTACCGGGGGAGGTGGATGCCTGAAGGCAGCTGTGGCCCGTGGAGGGCCTGCTGGGACAGCTGTTCTAGAGGGACTGCACCCGTGGAAGAGATGACCCACGCCGGAGCAGTTTCACGAAGGACTGTGGCGTAGGGGTAGGGACCCCACGATGGAGCAGGGGAGGAATGTGAGGAGTTCTTCCCCCGATAACGAAGCAGCGGCGTAAAACAATGTATGATGGACTGACTGCAACCCCCATTCCCTCTTTCCCCCCCCGTGCCGCTCAGGGCGGGGGGGGGAGGTAGTAGAGATAATGTTAAGCTTGGGAAGAGAGAGGGGTGGATGGAGGTTATCTTGTTCTCTGTCTCATTATCCTGCTATTTGTAGTAATAAATGAATAGTTTTCCCCAAGTCGAGTCTGTTTTGCCCGTGACGGTAACTTTAAGGATTTCTCCCTGTCCTTATCTCAAACCTCGAGTCGTTTTTCCTTATATTTTCTCTCCCTGTTCTCTCGGAGGGTGGGGGGAGTGAGAGAGAGACTGCGTAGTCTGGTCCCAGTCAGGGCTGAACTACGACAACTGGCTTCTGTGGGAATAAGGTGTCTTTTAAAGGAATATGTTCTGCAGAGGAAGCTATAGGAGAAGTTTTAAAGAACTGGAAATACTTTTAATTCCGGTTTTTGAGAAATCTCTTACTTCTTGATGTCTTTAAGCTGCAATATTTACAAAACGTCATTACATTGCCAGATCACGTCCTAACAAAGTAAAGCAGAGCTCAGTCATAAGTCAGCTTTGTGTCTACTTTTATTAGTATGTTTTATACCACGTATCTTTGTAGGGGACGTGGCTCACCCTGCATGACACGTCAACAGTTAATTGGTAGATGAGTCTCTGCAAAATGGTCCTGAAAAGGAGAGTGGCTTGGTATGATGATGGAAAGGAAGAAATAAACCCAGATCCAACCCTAATGTTAGAAATGACATTAATATGCTTCTTTATTGGCATTCAGAAATCAATGAAATCACAGACATTTTTTGGATAGTCCTCATGATTAAGTGTCTGGAGCTCATTGCATGAACCTTGAGGATGAAGGCACAAAGCCGTGCTGACGAGATTTGAGGCAATAGCTCAAGGGGAAGGAAAACCTTCAAACTATGTGTTTATACTGGGAATTCATGATCTCCAGCAGAACTCCAGAAGGTCTATCTGGTCTGTAGGTACTTGCATTTTTTTTTTCTCTTAAATTTGCATTTTTTTCTGTAGAAGACAGTTACCTGAGTATTCATGAATCCCCAGGCATTGCTTCTGTACCGTGAAGATTTTAATAATCTCAGCAGTCTGTGGTAGGCCATAGACAGGGCTCATAGGAATAATATATGTTTTTTTTACTCTCCTGTAGCTATTTCCCAAGGTATAGAGACAGTTTAATTTCATGCAGTTTTATAGGAATGTGGGATTTAATTAAAAAACACAGGTTCATTTTAGTTATTTTAATGTGCTCATGGGTATTCACATGTAAAAGAGGAAAGTTAAGTGATGTCAGCACCCTGGATGGGAGGGATGCCATCCAGAGGGACCTTGACAGGCTGGACAGGTGGGCTCGTGAGAACCTCATGGAGTTCAAGACCAGGTGCAAGGTCCTGTACATGGGTCAGGGCAATCCTAGGGACAAATACAGGCTGAGCGGAGAATGGATTGACAGCAGCCCTGAGGAGAAGGACTTGGGGTGTTGGTGGACAAGATGCTCAACGTGAGCCGGCAACGTGCACTTGCAGCCCAGAAAGTCAACCGCATCCTGGGCTGCATCAAAAGAAGCGTGGCTAGCAGGTCGAGGGAGGCAATTCTGCCCCTCTACTCTGTTCTTATGAGACTCCACCTGGAGTACTGCATCCAGCTTTGGAGACCCCAACATAAGAAGGACGTGGACCTGTTGGAGCAAGTCCAATGGAGGGCCGCAAAGATGGTCAGAGGACTGGAGCGCCTCTCCTATGAGGACAGGCTGAGAGAGTTTGGGCTGTTCAGCCTGAAGAAGAGAAAGCTCTGGGGAGACCTTATAGTAGTCTTCCAGTACCTCAAGGGTACAAGAAAGCTGGAGAGGGACTTTTGACAAGGGTGTGTAGGGATAGGAGAAGGGATAATGGCTTTGAAGTGGAAGAGGGTAGATTTAGAGGAAGAATTATTTTTTTTTACTGTGAGAGTGGTGAGGCACTGTAACAGATTGCTTAGAGAAGCTGTGGATGCCCCATCCCTGGAAACATTCAGGGCCAGATTGGATGCGGCTTTCAGCGGCCTGGTCTATTGGAAGGTGACCCTGTCAATGGCAGGGGGATTGGAATGTGATGATCTTTAAGGTCCCATTCAATCCAAACCATTCAATGATTATGATTCTGTGTACCCAGACTAGTTGATGTGTAGGTCCTGTGGATCATCGGAAATACATAGTCTTTTTCTCATAGCAGTCTTCCAGTTGTGTACCCTGGGTTTAAAAATCACTTGCCTGCCATCTGTGAGTCCAAGAGAGATTGACTACTTACTGTCTGTAAACAAAAACAAGCTCTTGCAGGAAAAAAATAATAATATTGTTTATAAGTGAAGGCCTGTCATCTTGATGGTGTGTGGCTTGTGATATGAATCTGGACACATGAGCTCTGAGCATTGCTGCAGATTACCCGTGGTCGGCACATGCTTCTGTATCCCCAAAGGCAAAAGGTCTCTTGAAAATGAGATGGTTACTTTTTAGTGAAGAGTGGCACAAATCATGTCCTAACAAGACATGTAGTGCCTAGGTGGTCACAGAGAGAGTGGATGCAGAAATACATGGCCCTTTCTTAGCCCTCTTTGCATTCCATGTACCTTGATGTGATGCAGCACAGAACTTGATACCTGGGTCTGACACTTGGAAGAACGAGCTGTTAGACGAACTGTACCTTGAGCTGTTTGTATATTTGGACACTTATTTCACAGTTCTTTACACTGCGCTGCTCTAGGATCCTTGCACAGCCAGCTGCTGGAAAACGTGCCTGCTTCCCCTGGGAGGGTGACCCGTTAGCAGCCTGCCAGCGCTCTGGCCATTGCCGTGTTGCAAAGTATGCAAGCTCCAGCCTGTGCCAAACACAGAGCAGGTTGTTAACTCGCTGTTGCAGCTGTGCAAGCAAACCTGGATTCAAAGTGCAAATAAGTACATGCTTCAGATGTTTCCAAGTGGGAGTGGACCAAGGCATAATCCTGTGTAGGAACCTTGGCTACAAGTAAATGTTGGCATGTCTGTAGAGTGAAAGCTGCATTAGTGGGCAGTAGAGGAATTTCCTTTTGTATAGGCCACCCTTCTCTCTGTAAACATTTAAATGCTTTTGCCAGGTAATACAGAAAAACAAGACCTCTTGTCTCTCTCTCCCTTGCCTTTATGCCCTTCCCTCCCAAAATAATGTAGTTGTCTGTTTGTCCAGGGATCTGAGTCATCTGTGTTTGTTCAGTGATCTGAATATTGAACTTAATCATGAAAATCATGTGGAAACATTGCAACATGCTCTGTCATGACCTTGTAGTGATTTTTTTTCTCCCCTCTCCCCTTTGGTAATTCACAGCTTAGGTTACTGAAATACATTTTAACTGGAAAAATTTCTCAATGATTGTTTCTTTACTAAAATTAAAGGATGTATTCTGGTGAGTGTTGTCATATCTTGGAAGTCATTTCCTTGGAGCTGGAAACTTTTTTCTGCAAAGCAAGTTGCTCTATAGCACTTCTACTCAGTATTTTGTATGGGTACCAGAGTGTGGCCTGAAGTTGTTTCTCCCATCTGCTTGAATTAAAACATTTGTGTAAATAGTTATAGCAATTGGTCTTGCTCCCTCAAAGACAGAAATTCATGTTCATTTATTAATTGAAAATGCAGATTCATTTTCCAGTTTAGGTATGGCTTCAAAGACCTTGTGAGTAGTACTGTCATAGTAAGGACTTAAAATATGTACTTAATGGATAGAAGGTGATTTGATGTTTTCATTTTGATGTGTAATTTGTGTAAAAGAGTTCCAAAGACAATTTAAACTGTGCTTGGAAATGGCCACTCCTAATAGTTTGAGTCCTCTCTTGGATATTGTGATTCAGTTGTCTGAGAAGGCTCTAGTAGCTTTAAAAACTTTATGCTATAAATTAGTTTGGGATTTCAGTATATTATTGTGTGATCTGCATACTGCTTGCGTATAAAATATTATTTATTACCTTTGTTTAATCAAAGTGAAAATATTTAAAATAATGTATCAGCAGGCAGTTTTGTAAACTCTTCAGTGTCATGTTGATGGCTATATAACACACTGTGACGGTTCAAAATGAAATCCACAGTGACTTGTGCAGCCAGCTGCAACAAATAAACATGTTTTACTGCTGACTGTCCTATTATGTTTACAGCACGGCAGACTGGCTGTCATCAGAGAGGCTTGGATGAAATCTTTCTGGTGAAATGATGTAATTGCTAAAGTGGTGAGAATTATTTTGATAGTTTTAGTTCTCATAAACTTGTGTCCTTTTGTCTAATTGCTTGATACAGATTTCTAGCTGTATTTTACATCTAAATTAGTTACAAAACAATGACTGAAATAGGAGCTTCCAGTTTTTTTTTGAGGCTGCCTTTTTTTCTGTCCTCCAAATGAACCAAGAAAAGCTGTAATCAGGACCTTGCCCCTGCTCAGAACTCCTTGAAAATCACATGGCAGTGAATTGCAGTGATATGACTGCTGTGCTTTGCTGGTAGGTTTGGATGCACACCAGGGTTTATTGGGGAGGTCGTTACTGTTCCTGCCTAGTAAGTGCATGGGCTGAGTTGTACTGTACTGTAGATGGTGTGAAGTGGTGGATGCCTGGAGCCTCCTTGATGTCAGCTGGCAGCTGAGGATGTTTAGTGCTTTGCAGGGCAGCACATACACGTGTAGAAATATGAGCAGGAGGCTGTGGAGGTCAGGTGTATGTCGTGTTCTTGTTGTGATTCCTGTGTGGCTATGGAGCAGGTGAGTAAGTTGATTGATGGGTGTGAGTTAGTGCTTGATAATCTTTTGTCACTAAACTAAGCATCAGTCATTATGCAGGACTGTCTGATGTTGCAAAGGCGTCATTCATTCTCAGGGTGTTCTGGCCCAGGAGCTCACTTCTGCTGAAAGGACTTTTTTTTCCCCAGCACTTCCCTTGGATAGTGAAGACCTGCAAAGCATTTTCTGAGTTATGTGCCATAAAATATACCATCTGTAATCAATCTATTGCTGAATTGCTGTTTTGAGTTGACAAGGCTTGCTGTTCCATGGGCCTCTTTGTTCAAGAGAAGCTTCTTGAGTATTTGCCTGTTCTCGTTCTGAGCTGTGTCTTTATGTTGTCTGAGTTTGACAATGTTACTGACTTTTCATAAGCCTGAATCCAGTGTGTCACAGCACTCTGGCTTTCAGGTAATTCAGAATAATAGTTCACTTTGGACTTTCTTCATGATAAGATACCAAAGGTGCCTCCCGAGAAATTTATCTGATTGGCAGGAGGATGTTGCACAGATAATCTGTGTGTAAAATCTGTGTAGCAGCGAGGTAAGGCATTGTGCATTTATATTTTTAGAGTAATGCTGAGCTAGGTCTTGTGTCGATGCCATATGTGCATTGGAAGTGTAGCAGGAGTCAGTAATGCCTGAAGGAGTTGATGGTGAGATCGTTCAGGGCACAGGGTAGGTGAATGGGTGAGCTGTAGCCTGGCTCTCACAGGGCTTACAGGGGGAATTTTCTTGCATGTAATTTATGTCCAGCAAGAAACAGTAGTAATTGACTGTCAGCTATTTACACTGAAGAAGAACAGCCGGGGGACCTAAGTAGCTAAAAGCTTTTTCAATGAAGTGAGAGACCTTTCATAGAGAGCTTGTTCTTATGAACTGAAGTAGTGTTCATGTAGTTAAATTATTGAAGGTTATGTTTCCTAGGTGAAAGGAAGCAGTCCTTTTCTTCCAGTTGCTGTTTACTGTAAGTGAAAACAGAGTAATGTCCCATGAAAAGGTCGTTAAGAATTTCTGTGGAATTTATGCAGCCATATGCTGGCCATGGCTTGGAGATGTATCTGCCTAGACTTTCCCCTCACTGATTTTATGTGGGCAAAAATACATATCTAGGTAGAGAAAGCTCAACTTAGGAAGAGTCAAAATAAAAATTCTCCTCCTTCCTGATTTGCATTTGTAGGCGATTCCTTTCTTCTAGCAAAATGAATGATTCTCTCAGTGGCAGAGCTCTGCCCATTTGGCCTCTAGGAAGTCCTTTCTGTCCCCTCTGCCTTTTAGCTGCTTGGTCTGCGATCTCCCTGTTGTCTCCAAATAACCTGCAGGCTCCAGTGTCCTTGTGATGACTCTTGCCTGCCACATCTTACCTCTGCTGAAGAAGTGGTCTCTTGCCTTCTTCCAAGGAATCCACCTCCTCTTGTTGCTGTGTAGGAATGTATTGGCTGTATACCAAGGGCTGAAAGAAAACGAGTGCAGCCTGCACGTTCCTAATGGAGAGCAGGGACTAGGCAGTCCACCAGTCTGGTATATGAAGAAGGATATTATTTAGCAAGTGAACATTTTTCTGATACAGTTTTTGTAACATGACCATCTAGCTCTTACTAAAAGTTGCTGAGGACTATGGTTTTGGTGGGCTTCTCACTCTTGAGCACCACTGCTATAAAGCAAGGTAACCAAATTTATCTTAAGTATTTTACTGCAAACAGAGTGGAAGTGCAAGTTAACGCTATCTCTGTATCGGCAGGCCTTGCAGGGAGATGTGTTTCTGCTGCTTTTTGACCATAAGAAGGTAGCCTGTCTGCTTGTAGTTTTCTTTACCTCTCTTTGGGTTAGAAACATTTTTTTTATTGCTTGTGTGGTATAGTTGCTGTCTTCCAAGGAGGCAGCCATTCTCAAGGAGTTTATCGAGAAGGAGATTCTAGTCATCTTCTTTTCCTTGCTCCTGCAGCTTCCTGCAAATAACACAACAGAAAATGCTCTTTATTCACCCAGCCAAAATAGATCTCACAGAGCCTAAAGGTCATGTGTATACGTAGCAGACTTGTAGCATGCACTAGCTTTCAGGATCCTGCTTGCAGCATGCCAAGCACCCAAGGCTCTTGCTGGCACCACTGCCTGTACTTTGCATCAGTTTTGAAAAGCAGGAGGAAGCTGTGTGGTAGCCACTGGGACTTCTCGTGAAATTGTAAAGGCAGAAGTAGCCTGCTGTGAGCATGCTGCAGGCGAAGGAGCTGGTAAGGACACAGAGCGACTTTTCTTACTTGTTAGGTTTGAACCACTTAAGTTGTTCTTCATAATAACTTCAGGGAAGTACAAGGGTGTGTGTGAAGCTAGCTGTTGAAGGCAACAGGGGAAATTAGCGCTTCTCACTGAGTTAAGAAGCTGTTACTGTAATGCTGAGGTTTCTTGGCATACTTCTATACAATGCATGGAGACAGCAGTATTCAGAAGAGCCAGCATTCTTAGATCTCCCTGCCTCAGCTAGGCAGTGGTGCTTCTGAAGTCCTGAGTCTGCCAGGTTCAGCCCCTGAGCTGCAGTTCAGGCTTAGGTGCCCATGTGAGACTGATATTCCTTTCGGTGTAATAAACCAGGTAAATTCCCTGAAATGGTTTGAGAAGTAAGCGGTGGCATTAGTAACCTTAAGTTTGCTCTGTTTTGTAGAAAAGCTTAGTAGTCTGTCTTCTTGAAGGAGCTTATAGTTGCATCTCTCACCTTCTGTTTGGGGAGCAGTGCTCTGTCTGTCTTGTGTGTACAAGAGAAGTGGTGCTCTTGGGGCCAGAGAGCATGCACAAAGATGGGGATGACTGCAGCTGTTACATGAGCCTTCATCCAGGAGGAAGGGCATACTGACTTACCTAGCTGCTGTAATTGTATTACCTGCTGCAAAATATGTGGACAAGTGCCACGAAGAGCACTTTGTCCTCTAGCGGTACAGCAGCAGAAGAGCTGGTGCTGTCACAGTGTGGCAGGTATGTTCTGACCACGTTGTTCAGGTTTGACTTCTCAAGAAAATCGGAGCCCAGAGTGTTTATTGGTAGATCCCAAGTGTGCTCAAGTGTATGATGGCATCAGGTGACAGAAATCTGGGTCTGCTGAGGTGGTGGCAATTCTAGGTGGCTTCAATCTCAGGGGTTTACTTGCCGTAGGAGTGCTTTGATGATCTGGGGTTTATAATTGAAGTGCAGTAAGTTTTATTACTGTTTTACAGTTCAGGAAACTGAAGCATAGTGTTCCTAGTGTGACTTAATCTCAATGAGTGAGAGAATCAGATTTTTCTAAACCTGACCCTGTGATAAATCTCCTCTCATATGTGTCAGTCTGTCATAGTATCATAGAATGGTTTGGGTTGGAAGGGACCTTTAAAGGTCGTCTAGTCCAACCCCCCTGCAAGGAGCAGGAACATCTCCGACTAGATCAGGTTGCTCAGAGCCCCGTCCAACCTGGCCTTGAATGTTTCCAGGGATGGGGCATCCACCACCTCTCTGGGCAATCTGTTCCAGTGTTCCACCACCTTCATTGTAAAAATTCCTTGCTCGTATCTAGTCCTACTTTACCTTCTTTTGGTTTAAATCCATTACCCCTTGCTCTATCGCTACAAGCCTTACTAAAGAGTTACTCCCTGTCTTTCTTATCATGGCATTTCAATACTTAAAGGGAACTTATAAGGTGTTCCCAGAGCCTTCTCTTCTTCAGGCTGAACAGCCCAAACTCTCTCAGCCTGTCTTCGTATGAGAGGTGCTCCAGCCCTCTGATCGTGTTTGTGGCCCTCCTCTGGACTTGCTCCAACAGGTCCACGTCCTTCTTATGTTGGGGGCTCCAGAGCTGGATGTGGTACTCCAGGTGGAGTCTCATAAGAACAGAGTAGAGGGGCAGAATCACCTCCCTCGACCTGCTGGCCATGCTTCTTTTGATGCAGCCCAGGATATGGTTGGCCGTATCGGCTGCAAGTGCACATTGCTGACTCACGTCCAGCTTTTAATCCACCAGTACCCCCAAGTCTTTCTCCTCAGGGCTGCTCTCAATCCATTCTCTTCCCAGCCTGTATTTGTGTTTGGGATTGCCCCAACCCGTGTGCAGGACCTTGCACTTGGCTTCAGTGAACCTCATGAGGTATCAGTACCATTGTATCCTGTATGGAGCTTCAGATTATTCTTCACTGGCTGTCTAACTGAAGATGGCTTCATGGTTTCATACAGACTGGTGGATATCACCTGTGAGCCCTGAAAGAGTCACTGATTTTTAGCAGCATAAACCCTCCCTGTTGTTTCTGTGGTACGTTGTGCAGTGGTGGGGCTTGAGGCAGCAGTGACATCAAGAGAAGGTATTCCAGGTATTTATCCATACCGGAAGAGAAGATAATTGTCACTGGCTCCCTAAATACTTGGGCAACAAACCAACTCTAAGCATATAGAAGTACAGTTTTGGGGATGGTATGCTGTTCAGATGAATGAGTGCCTGAAAGATGTTACTGATGATCGACCCTCTACTTTAATTGTGAATAATCTTGACATTTTTGTAAGCGCACGATAAGTAACTTCATCTTTTCTTTGTAGTTGATGTCCATCAGCGTGTTAGGTGTTTCTGCTTGGATGAGAGACTACCTGAATAATGTTCTCACTTTAACTGCAGAAACAAGGTAAAGCTTTCCTTAAACCTATTAATCTGTGTGAGTGATTGATTGCGGTATATGTTTTTCATTCTGTATGGCAAATTTCCTAAGGAGGATTTTTAGAATTAAGCAGCTTTTGGTTGAGCTAATTATTTTTTTTTCTTGAAAGGTGTATTTTTGCAACCATTTCTGGCATCAGTTGAAATTAGAGAAGGGGGAAAGATATGAATTCAGTCTTGTTTTATTCCTCTGCCTTTCTCTTCTGACAGGGATCAATTTTTGACCCCTTGCCAATATGTAACCATATTATATTACTGTTTAGTTTTGAATACTTTATTCAGTCCAGAGATTTAGGAATGCTGTTACTTTTATTACAGCAGTCCTTGTGAGCCCTAGTGATGGAACAGGGCCTCATTGTGCTATGTACCGTGTAAGCACAGGACAGGAAGATTGCCTTCGCTCCAGAGGGATTTCAGATGAGCATTACTTTCTGGTACCCAAATGCAGCATTTGACTTTAAAACCACGTAGAAGAGATTTCTGTGAAACTTAGAAGGTGCTGGAAGTAATACATCTGTTAATCCACCATTTTCATTTTGATGGCTATATTACATTTTTCTGCTGTATTATTTTTGTGTGATTATGTTTTTTTTGATTACAGTTGTGATTGGTTTTAGGGTGGAGGAGGCTGTCATTTTGACTTACTTTCCTGTGGTCCACCCGGTTATGATTGCAGTCTGCTGTTTCCTCATCATAGTTGGAATGCTGGGCTACTGTGGAACAGTGAAAAGAAATCTGTTGCTCCTTGTCTGGGTACGTTTCATAACCTCTAAAACCAGCTAACTTCTGCTTCACTTCAACAGTGTGAGAAAAGTTTTAATCCACAGGCACTAGATAAATACTGATTATTTTTTATTACTGTGTTGAGTTATGATATCAGTGAGGAATTGTAATTGCAAAGCACACAGTAGGAAATAATTTATTGCGTAGACTGCATTATGCTGTGACTGAAAGACAAGCAGTGTCTCATTTGCAAAAATCCACTTCATTAGGTAGAGGAGTTGCTGAAGGGAAAAATAACTCAAACTCTTAAGTACTAATAATTATAGGAATGTAAGTCTGAGTGCTCAGAAGTAAACCCTTATACTATTTTGATTCGTGGCTGTGGAATAGCTAAGTAACGTAGACTTTGCTTTATCCCTGCAGTTGATTGTGTTATGTCGAGTAACAGCATTTGTAGCTAGAGGAAGTTAATTCTGAGTGCATTCAGAAACTTTGCCTTCCATTATGTGGGTGTGGAATTTTGCAGTTGCATTTGGTTGTGAGTGAGTTCAAAAATGAATTCCAAGTACCCAACTTTTTCCTTTGTTTGGAGGCTGCGTAACTTAGCTGACAGCAGCTGAAAAGCAATAGTTTCTCCTGCACAAGGCTGTGTGTACGATTTAACTGTGATGAAGCTTCAACTGCCAAGGGAGCCAAAAGCCTTATTCTTCATCTGGAAGTCAGTGAGTTTGAGGCCAAAAAAACCAACCTCCAAACAAACAAACAAAACACAAAAGCCCATAAAACTTGCACAAATTTTAAAGGTTTAGAATGTAGAGGTATTTAAACCATTGGCAACACTGAGATCAAGGAGTGCTGTGTACTCATGTGCTACTTAGAAGTCTAGCTGGTAGCCCTTCGCAGACCTGGGCTTTGTCTTTTAGCTTGAGGATGAGCAGGATTCCAGCAGTCTGTAAGCCCGGGAGAGTGAGAGCAATGAATGTAAAAGAGGTACATCAGACTTGACTACCATAATGGAAGTAGGAGAAAGTGGACAGGTAGAATGCTTCAGCTCTTGAGATTATCCAGGGGTCTTGCACAAGTAGAGTTGGGCTTCTGCTGTTTTTTTCACTGCAGTGTGTGTTGTGTTGTTCCTCAAGTGCATATGGTTGCATTTTTTTTTTGTGGATCTGTATGCGCTTGAGTGCGTGATACCTGCACCTCACAAATTTTGCACAAAATGACCCCCCCCCCCCAAAAAAAGTGAGAATTTGTCTGAGACTTATGCAACCTTTGCTTTTATCTAACAGGAAATATTCTAATTGCAAGTAAAACAGCCAGGAAACTGTACTGGGGTTTTGTATTAAAATGTCTTTTTTATTCAAGAATAAGCTTTATTTGAGGTGTACAGCTGAAGGTCTGCAGCAGAATTGTTCCTCAATTGCAAGAGGACAAACACTGTTTCTCCTGTGGACGTTTAAGTCTGTATACAATATAAAGATTGTTCTTTCAAAGGTGTGTAGTTAGAAAAATCTCTCATTTAAATCAGAATACTTTATAGCAATACAATTGTGCATTTTTTATTTCTAGATTTTTACGTTGCAATGTTAAAGTCAATGGAAACAAGTTCTAAGACAGATTTTACTTAGTTATGAGCACTTGCATAAAAATAATGGATTAATGTAATTTCATACCATACAATTATTTATCTAGTACTCTTTCTTACATACTGTAAAAGGGCTTTGTACATATTTTGGTTTTATATAAATAATTAAAGTATTAAAAAATGGTAAACTCATGAAGTTCTTAGTTTTTATGGTAATAAAAAGGTAAAAAAAAAGGTTATAAGATTATTTTAATAAAGTGGTTTTTATTTTATAGTGATGATAGTTTTTAATATGAATTAATAAAAAGGCAAAAGCCACTTTGATGCTATATAGTATCTGAAAAAAAAAATGTGTTTTTCATACAAGCCTTGAAAAAAATCATAACTAATTAAACAGAAAATAAAGTTAAAACTGGTTTTAGCCTTCAGCTTATTTAAACTGTCAGTGAAAAGAAGAAATCATTTATAGCTTTTAATGCTGGAAATAAATTATTTAAAGTATGTTTAGGCAGTCAAATTACACTAAATCAAAAAAAGACATTTCTATCATTTTAAGTTGTAATATTTCATTTTTCAGGCGCTTGAGAATTTGCTCTTGCTAAGCAAACTGATATGCAAAACTAAATTATATCTTCTTAAGTATGTCATTGTCTTCGATTAATTGTTAAATGAATGCAGTCATGTTGTACTAGGGAAGTATGCAGACCTAAGTCAATGCTTCATTCATTAAGCTAATCAAAAAAGTGCTGGATAAACAAAATCAGCTTTTGTACAACCAGATGAGCTAAAAGAAAAGAACCTTCATGTAAAACACTAACAAGCTCTTCAATCATGCTTTTAATCTTCTTTTTGAAGTACATGAACAGCCATAATGATAGCATGCAGAGATATTTGGATACAAATCTTGACGTTCCTGGCAGCACGCTAATTGCTAGTGCTAATGTTGTTAATTGAATTGGATTTTAGGAAAATGCAATAAAGCATGAGGACCATAAAATATATATATTATCGTGTTAGATATTTTTAATACAACTGAATACATAATTATTTTGTTTTAGTTTTGAAATTTTATCTTGCAATTAAATGCTTGAAACATTCCAAGCTTCACATGGGGTATAAATATAAACTGAACTAGTGTGTATTCAACTTAATAATAAGAAAATATAATTCTTCAGTCTTCTGAGGTACATGCTCTGGCTTATTTGTACAACCAGCATTTTAAAGCTAAGATCATTTAATTTTAATTGCTTCAGGAATATGTAGTCCTGAAGGCCAGTTGGTATAAAGAGCCCATGTGTACCTGAAGTGTACTATAATTTTATTGTGTGTTGAGAATGACCAATGTCCTCATGTATAAGTGGACGCTTCTGGTGTGGAGGATTTTTTCAAAGTTGTTATGAGGTTATCTTGCTCTATTTGAAAATTTAAGTACTGGGATGAATCCTCTAAGGTAGGTTTGTCCATGTTACAAATGACTTTTCCCCCCGCCCTTCATCAGAGTATTTAACACCCACAGTATTTGCAGTTTGACAAATTGAAAAAAAAAAAAGAACAGAACCTGAAATGAAACACTCTTTTTGTATGACTCTTTGGTGAAAGAAAATAGATGTAATGTTAAGTATAACTGTTTATTGTTATTTAGAAGTATAAAACACAACTTGTATATTTCTTGATCCTTGGGGTCTCCATGTAGCAGTGAACATTGTAGCATTAGCAATCATGGGAAGAGAGTGCCTGAGAGTTGTTGTGTTGCTTATGGAGTGTGAAACTCTCACTCTTGGCTCCTGCCTTGTGTTCTCCTGCAGCTGGGGTCACCTCTCGCATGTTTCCATTGTGGTGCGATCTGGTCCCTTTCCAACTGCATGACGTGGGGTGCCACATACGGGCTCCAAAGACCTTAGTAGAAAGTGTGTTCTCCACATGCAGGCCTGTTCTGCCCTCCATGACGTATACGCCATCTCAGGGGAAGAAGACCCGAGAGGTTTCCAACATAAGCGGCAAGAGAAACAGGATATCTTGGAAGGGCGTGATTTCTGGAGAACACAATGAGTGTTTAACTTGAAATGAGTTCTGAGGGGATTCTAGCTGTGTGCTTCTTCCCTGATTAATGCAAGATAAAGTATAGTGAGAAACTGTTAGTTAAAGATTTAGAATGGAGTCAAGCTCAATTATAACAGATTAAAAAAAAGACAAAAATCACATTTGGATCTTAGAGCACTTGTAAAATAAAACCATGCTTTTATGTACCAAATTGATGTGGTTGAGTTGCCTATCAATATATACCAGTGTAACGTGAATTCTTCAGTCCTTCCAGTTTCTTTTACAGTAACTTGTAATTCACTTAAAAATAAGTCAAATGAAATCTTTCTTCTGTATTTTCTTAGAACCTGTAGTGAGGATTTTCCAGAGGTACAGAAGAAATTCAATCTCTAACTGTATTTTGTAGCTAAAAGTGCCTTTATAAAGGATGCCTTTTCTAAAATAAAGCTATATTGACCAAGTAAGTTTTAAGTTTACAGTAATTTCTTCTAAGTATAAAGCTGTTTAACAGACAAATTCAACACATCTGCCAATGCAAAATTATACCAACTTAAATAATTTCAGTGCTTCCATCTATATGCTTAAAAAATTACACGGCTTTAGAAAAGATTATTGAGCCAAAGCAGCAGAAGTAGACTTTTCTTTACTGTTAACCACATTATTTACAGATAATTTTTTTATTGAGTACTAAAGTCTTATTTGCTTCTTTCCTGTTACTTTTGTTGTAAGCTTTCCATAAGAGCATTCTAGTTTATGGAGAGGAATGCCTTGCAAAACCAGAAGCACTTTTTGGTTTGACTCCTGCTATCACCAGGATGTTAACTGAGTTTCCATAAGTGTAGCTTTGAGTGAGGTTCATTGAATGTCCTCCTGCTCAGCTTGGCGTGGGAGGGCAGCTTTCTTCTCATTATTATGGCCATGGAATATGGTCACACCAAAATTGCTCATTTATTAACGAGTTGTTTTGTTGCTGATTCAGTGGCAGGCTGGTCAAGCAAGAGGGTGTTAGCAAGTTGTGCACTTGCTAGTATTTGCAGGGGGGAAGCCAAGGAAAGCTAGGTTGCTCATGGGAGAGAAGTTTGGGAATGAAGTGGAGATCCTGGCTCATTTTTTACTTAAAGAAGTGGACTGTGATGCCAGCCTCAACTGGAAGATCTGGACTACTCCAAGTCACTGACTTGAATGTGTAAAAAGTCCAAGGAAGAGAAACTAGAGTCTAGGTTTTATGGTGCTTGTTACAGTTTTTCAAACAAAACTCTTTACCTTATTTTTTTCAAATATAGAGCTGTCCTTTGGCTCTTCTCTTCTGAGGCTCTGTACATTTTGGATTGTTTTTAGTTTGTTGTGTGCATAGCCTAACTAAAGAAAACCAAAACCACCAAACAGAAAACAAACAAACCCCCAAACACACATGCAGCCAAACTGGGAAAAAAAAAAAAAAAAACCCAAATGAAAACACACATGCCTGTATTCTTAAAGAATATTAACCTTAAGGGTGTGCAAATTTTTTTACTTTCCTATTTTCTTAAGACAACAAGAGTAAACTCTCTTGCTTGACAAAAAGAGCTTCATGAAAATCCCACTGGAAAATATTTTCCTGGCTGGAGTTCTTGTTGCAAATTCTGGCATTTATAACTATGAGTTTTCTGTAATTACAGCATTCAAACAGCACAGGATTGAAATTTGTCTGCGTATGTTTTCACAAAGGGAAAAACTGTTAGAAATATTTGATGGTCAATAGGGCAAATCCTTTTACTGATTTTTATCGTAAAGTTGGCAGAGAAATAAATGTTCCTCAGAGCTGAATGTTGTTAGACCCTGTTGGTGTGTGGTCAAACGGCTTGTTAGTTGGCTTATGGCAGAACCTGGTTATAAATTGGAACTTGGCGGACTAAATTATCTGTTAATTGTGTTGAAACGCAACCAAACAAACCATCATTACTCTAAACCGATCTCTTCTTTAAGAGCAGGCAAATATTTCATAAAGAGAAAAATGAAATGATACTCTGTTTTGTTTGAGAAGGTAAACTGGAGATGTGACAAATGAAATGTGGATGTGGCTGTTTCATGTCAGTACTTCTCTGCCAGCTACGTGCAGTGTTGGTGAAAGTGGTTTCTGTAAAGTTTGTCTGAAAAATGTCAGTGAACCACTGATGGCATCGCCACTTGGGGCAGATTCTCCTGTACCCCATGTGGATGCAGAGGTGATGGGGATGATTAAATTTGGATGTCTGCTATGTTGCAAGATGTCAATGACTGCTAATGTCCTCCTAGAATGGACTCTTATGTTGTGTGAAATGTTAGCTGCTCTACAGTACCCCAGCACCAACTGTTCTGCAGTGTTTGTGGCTACAGTTGGCATGAATTAGTATGAGAATTTAGTGATAATTTTTTTTTGGTTTTGTTTTATTTTGTGGCAGCATGTATTTCTGCAATAATACATAATATAGGTTATTTGTCCTGTAATAATACAGAGTATTTGTTCTGACCCATGTGGACTCTAACCACAGTCACAGCTGCTCCAATACCTTGTACTAACATTTGGCACTGGAATTGTTATTTACTAACCAGACTTATTTCTTTATTATTTAACTACCAACCATTGAAAGGGAAGAAATAGCTGACAAATATACTTAGTGTAAACTCGTGTGGTTTAACATTAGACAGGAGAGAGACTGAGTTTATTTTCATATTTTGTGCCTTTTATCAGCAGCTCATTTACAAATGTGCTGTGAGCAGGAGAAAAACAGATTCACAAGGCAGGTTGGGCTGCCTTGTGGAAAGACGGGTTTAAGGGGGTTTAGAATACTGTAGTACAGGTTTGAGAAGCTGGTACTGTGCGAAAAATCAAATTCAGATAGTGGGTAATTAAGGGGCTGGATATTTGGCTTGCATTTTGAAGTGCTGCTTGTTTGATGTTCCACTTGTAAGAGAAAATAGAATCATGGAATAGTTTGGGGTTGGAAGGGACCTTTAAAGGTCATCTAGTCCAACCCCCCTGCAAGGAGCAGGGACATCTCCAACCAGATCAGGTTGCTCAGAGCCCCGTCCAACCTGGCCTTGAATGTTTCCAGGGATGGGGCATCCACCACCTGTCTGGGCAACTTTTTCTAATGTTTCATCACCCTCAGTGTGAAAAAGGTCTTCCTTATATCCAGTCTAAATCTACCTTCTTCTAGTTTAAAACCATTACCCCTTGTCCTATTGCAACAGGGCCTGCTAAAGAGTTTCTCTCCATCTTTCTTATGAGCCCCCTTTAGGTACTGGAAGGTTGCTATATACTTAAAAAATACACTTCAAGTGTATTTTAAGCGTAACTTTAAGTTCATCAATGTTTATTATTTCCTAATAGTTTCAGATATGAGCAACTTTCTCAAGAAAATAAATACAGAGCTATTTTTTTTTCTTCCCATTTTTCTAACTTTCAGGTGAACTGCTTGAGGACATGCCTGTACTAATCATTATTAGACATCTTTTTGCCTTGAAATGGGAGAGAGGGTAAGCTTCTTTCCTGCTTAGATCAGAATTTTTAAGATTCAAACAAGTTGTTAGATTTTGAGATCGGTGTTGGTAATGCCACAGCGTCACCACAGAGCAAAGCTGGGCAGGTACACTCTTCAGGGTTCCCAGTGTAGTGTAGTGCACTACGTTGGTCCTGGGGTCTAGTGCCCACCTCTCAGCCTGTCTAATCATTAGGTGCATTTTGGTGACCTGGTTTTCTCCAATGTGAATGTACAGTGCTGTGTATGTACTTAAAATACTTTTTCAAAGGCAAGCGCTTTGAAACACTACCTAATTTTCTTAACTGGGAGAGGGAGCTTACAGATGAGAGGTATACAAATTGCATAGCATTAGGAGTTATTGGGAGGCATCTAGAGATGAAGGGCGCTGCCTGCTGAACAACCAAACAAGAGCAGCTGCGTATTTGAGCAGCATGGAGGGAAGAGTGTTGGGGTGGAGGAGCACGAGAGGAATTGAGCTGATGGGAGTGTCCAGGTTTTCTTGTGGATGCTTGGCTTAAATCCAAACGTTTGCTGCGCTCACAGTGATGGTTTGCTTCCCTCACCCTGACACTTAGCAGCTGCCTTGAACACACAGCTGTGTTGTACCAGGGCAGAGGCAGCATGGTGATATCTGCTGTTATCCAGCAGCCCAAAGTAACAAGAACTGTCCAGCCCCTTGACAGCTCTTCAGGGAAATGCCTTTGACTTATGACAGCAAGGTTGGACAGTGTGGTTATGATGCTGTCAATTATTTATTTATTTATTTTTTCTTACATATTTCTGCAATAGTGAAGAGGCAATAGGAAGGCTGATGAAATGGAATGATGGAAGTGGCTATCAGGAAGCTGTTGGAAAGACAGGGACTGGAATGACAGTAGGTTCAAGGGACTGGGGTTGTGGAGGATAGAGAGCTGGGACTGGTATCAGGATGGGAATAAGGGATGCCGCATCTTGATTGAGAAAAGAAGATGGGAACCTGCTGAGATCATAGAATAGTTAGGGTTGGAAGGGACCTTTTAAAGGTCATCTAGTCCAACCACCCTGCAAGGAGCAGGGACATCCCCCACTAGATCTGGTTGCTCAGAGCCCTGAATGTTTCCAGGGATGGGGCATCCACCACCTCTCTGGATAACCTGTTCCAGTGCTTCACCACCCTCATTGTAAAAAGATTTTTCCTTATATCAAGTCTGAATCTGCTTCCTTCTATTTTAAAACCATTACCCCATGTCTCTCACAACTCTGCTGAAGAGTTTCTCCCCATCTTTCTTACATCATACATGCTGCGATAGTGCTTTTTCCTCCTCTGTCCTCCCCAGATCCTCTTTTCTCATTGCATGTTTGCTCAGCTTTTTTTTTTCTTTTCTTTGTCTGCTGAAAGGAATAGGGAGCAGGAGAATTCCTGAGAGCAAGGAGGGAGCAAACGAGTAAACAGATCCACAAAGCCTAGCCAAACCTCTGTGTCTTGTCTGAAACGCAGCCCAGCCTCATCGGTGGGACATGCCTTGACACTGTGGTTCAACTGCATTTTTGTTGCCACAAACTTGAGTATGGAGTCAATGTCCTGTCAAGTAAATTAATCTGTTTTTCTTGTCTAATCTTGCCCTTTTGACTAGTTAAACCCAGGGACACCTTGCTGTGTCCACAGGGGCTGCAGTATGAGGTTTATATTTAAGAGCACTTCTTCACTCAAAGTGGTGAATGTTTGAAGGGTTTTGGGGCATGCTGAGGCAGAGTTATTGTGTGTATCAGCACCAAATTGGTCTGCTTTACAAGCAAAAAGGATTTTCTTGACCAAAGAAGCATTTTTATGGTGCTTAATTTCCTTAGTAGAAAATAAAGAGAAGTTAGAGAGATGAAGGGTGCTTTGTTTTGAGATAAGGGGAGAAGAAGGGGGAAGGGAATATTAAAAGCCCTGAGGATATTATGGTCTAATGTTGATCTCTACCTATGTCCTGTTCACTACTTTACTGTGACCTTGCAATGACCCTTATTCCTTGGAGTTCATTGCCTTGAGGTAATTGAGTCTTGGGCAAATAAATCCTAATTATTGTCTGAAGTGTGCATTTGCTTATTTCCAAAGTAGTACCTGTTTCCTTATATAAGCAAAGATTAACTATTAAGTAAAAAACTTAAACCAGATCATTAATATCTGGTAGGAAAATTGAGTCTGTGAACCAAGTTCTAACTATTCATAAATAATTTTGTTTAGCTTTTAAAAAAGCAGATGGGTCAATCAAAACTACTTGGACACATACCATAGAAAATAAAACATTCGTTGCCATTAAAAAAAAAAAAAACACAAAACCAAACTTTTTTGATTCAGAAAATTTGTTCTAAAGGTTTTGGAAAAAGTGATAATTATTTATGTAAAACTTGGATTTTGCAAAGGTCCAAGGCTTTAAGACACTTTGTACAGATAGACAAAATCTGATGATCTAGGAAACTGAAATCTGAAATAATAGAGATATTTGATCATTTTGCTGTGCAAGGTATTTATTCTGAAGAACTAGATGGCATTCAGTAGCTAATGTTGTAAGTTGGTGGTTTCAGCCCATTTCCTTGTTGACTTGTGACTGCATCTCTCGCAAATTTCTGCGTTGTCATGCAAGTAAATTGAATTTTAAATCAGAATGACAAATGAACTGTTAATCCCTTCAGGGCAGGGCTGAAGGAGCTGGGGAGGGAGGTAAGGGGAGGCAGGGGAGAGTTTGCGCTGCTGGAGTGGATAAACAGAGGATTTCAGTTTTCCATGCAGCTTGTCTGACTCCTTTTAGTGAGTTTTGCTCCACTTTTAAAAAGTATTGCTGGATTAATAATTAAAATAACCTCCTTAGTTTTTAAACTGTGACAAAAGTAAAGGGAACCATAGCTTGTAATTTACTGAAGAATGAAGGACTACTTATTAGATTTTGTACAGAAAAATCTGGTTCCCTCTGGTGATCCAGTGGTGGTGGTCATCTGACATTTCTCAGGGTGCAGACAGATGTTTGGATGGCTTGAGTCTCAGAAGAGCAAGGCTGACGCTGAGGCTGTTAGCCATTGGGAAATGCTATGCACAACCCTCTTAAAATCTTCTGGCATCTGTTTTACATACCATATACTCCAGTCTTTTAGAGATTCTTGTAAGGTTTCATTCTGCAGCTGCCTTCCCCTTGGAATCTCCTTCAGCCCCTGCCCTTCACTCCCAGAGCTTTCCTTGCCTCTCTTGCCATATGGACCACATTGCCCAAGAAGGGGGTGTGAGCAGCAGACAGCAAGGCTGAGGAGGCTGAACTTGCTGATCAGCTACTCTTAATTTGCTCTGACATAAGGGTTGTGGTTTTTCTTGAGTCTCAGGGGAAAAAAAAAAAGTTTTATATCTTCTGGAAGAAAAGAAAAACGCTTGGGAGGAGAGGGGTAAGGCTTGAAAAAAGATGTTTGTTAAATGAAATACAGAGCACATGAACAATGATTCATTAGTAAGTACACTGATCCTTCAGAGAGGCATACTTGCTCAAAAACTGAAGGAGTTCTACAGTTCTGTAGAATAGATTCTCCAAAAGCTGCAACAACCCCCATGCACTCACTTTTCTTCACCACATTGCAACTTCTGACTCCAGTTGTTACCCTGTGCGTGCTGTTGCCATTTGCTTTCATACACAGAATGCTCTCTTGCTTTCTCACTGTCTGGAAGTGAAGCTGCCAGTATTTTGAGTATGTTGCGTGATGTGATATATTTGTTCTCTAGGGATGAATTTAGCAGACTGTGAAGTCTCCTCAGGTTTTCTTGGATGTAGTTAATTAGGAAGCTGTCAGAACAGATGAGGTAGAGTCCTAATCCCAGTAACAGGAGCAGCATGTAAACCAAAAGATTTGAGAAAGGAAAAAGATGAGTTAAGCTACTCTTGCGCCTTTCTAATTCTGATGAAATTTGGATTGCCACAGAACCCTGTGTCAGTTCGTGTTTTCGCCAGTTGCTTAGACTCTTGCTTCCAAATCACACTTCCAAACTGCAAACAAAATGATTATACCACATTTGGTACGATTGGGATCAAGAGAGCATGACTGGGGATGTGTCTAGGTCTTTGATTCTCCTTGTTTGTGGGCTAACAGCTCACTCATTTTACAGGTTATAGTAACTCAATGCTGATGAGGCATTCCATAGGTCCAGGGAAGTGGTTGAGTCACCAAGCCTGCAGGTATTTAAAAGATGTGTAGATGTGGTGCTTAGGGACATGGTTTAGTGGTCGACTTGGCAGTGTTAGATTTATGGTTGGACTCTATAATCTTACAGATCTTTTCCAACTTAAATCATTCTATGATTCTGTAGCTCGTTGACAAAAAAAATTACTGAACCCAGCTGTGGCACAGCACAAAACCCCATGTGGCATCACTTCAGGAACATAGTTGAGTACGCGTGGCTTTGTAGAATGCCTGGGCTGCTTGGCACTGGCGAGCCACAGTGACTCGTTGGTCACTAAGTACCCTAAGTCATCAAATTTCTGTGAGGGCTCCTGCTCTTAGCTTCATTTCTGGCACAATGCTTACACTGGAATTTGGAAGGGCATCCTCAGAGAACAGTCACGTGTTTTTTCTGTCTGTGCCAGTGGGCTCATTGCGGTGGCTGATAATATTCAGTACCAGGTATTCAGGGCAATAATATATATTATGATATTCAGTATAACTGGGTATTCAGTGCAATAGCCGAGGCAATGTGAAGCAGACTACTGCAGGACACTAGACTGGTAACTCTAGTTTTCCTTTGCTAAATGTAACTAGAATGTAATATTTCCACTGTTAAAAAATTTCTGAAAAATTCTATGTTCTTGGAAATGCTTTGGAAAAGAGCGTTTAAAATGTAGACTGACATGGGAGGAGAAGCAAAATTTTTACAAACTCCTTACATGTACTGTATTTTCTGAAGTCACAGTTTTTCCATCATCCTGTTGCCACATTAGTAATAGAAATAAGGTTATTTTTCACCAGTTCTCTTCACCTGTTGCCTGAAAAGCATAGACAAATTATATTAAGTGATTAATTGCAGGAATTGTGTGGCATATTCAAGACAAACAAAACATCTCTAGAACTACAGTAAGAGTTTTGTATTACATCTCTGCAAAAAACATAAAACATTGTGCTTCAGGCTTTATGTCCTTCCCTGCAGTTGGCCATGATTGCAACAAAAAAAAAATCCTATACTCTGCAGGATAGGAAGCCACAAGGGAGAGATTTTGTGTTGAGAAGCACTTCATGTGTGTGCTGTTCACTGCTGCTCTCTGGACTGAATGGGAATTGTTGGAACAAAGACCTTTTGAACAAATGCAAAATATCTTAGATTCAGGAGTAGCGATTTTGTGCTTGTGTTTGCTGTTTTTGTTTGTGTCAAAGTGGTTGAGATGATTCAGAAAGAAATGTGTTCCTGTAGTGTATTCTGTGGTGGTGGTCATTAACTTAGTTTGGCAGAGCAAATAGAATAGCAAAAAACTTGTCATAATTTAAGAAGGATAAATTAATTTTGTAGTTCAGATGTTAGCCATAGATAGATAGGAAGACATTTTGGGCATATGCCAGAGCGTATATGCTCCATATATGGAGCACTGGCATGTGTGGAGCTTATGTCCTCTTACGGGATGCAACTGCTGTGTGCAGGAATTTTATTTAGACTAAAAATTTTGATCCTATTTGGACAGTTCATCCAGATCTTTCTAAAATCTGTTTTAAATTACTTTTATTTTTTTAATGCATAGCTGAAAATATCGTGTACCTTCCTAGTGCTTTAACAGGTTCTGGTAGCCTTTATGCAGGTAGCTATCGGAAAATCACCATCTGAATTAGCACAAAACCTGTTACTTCAGTGCTAGTCCTCACTTTTTGATCTCTTTTTTTTTTTTCTGTACTTAACTACTTCCTTGATGGTTACTTGCCTTCTGTAGTTGAATTTCATCGTCATTGGACTTCCATTCCATATATTACACGATCCCAAGGTCCTTTTTTTTTTTTATTTTTTTTATTTTTTTAATATGAATTCCATGTAGCAGTGGACTAGGGTTGTCTAACTTTGAGAAGAGCAAGACCTTTCTGGAGGTGGTTATAACTTGTAGTAGCTGAGTGTGATCTCATAGCGTCTCTACGCTGGCTGTGAGTAAGTGGATTTCCATGCTGTTGATGTGTGTAGTTTCTGCATCACAGATTTCAGGGCAGGATGAGGATGTCAAGTGTGGTTACTCTTACCTGTGCCACATGAAGACTATTCCAGCAGAACAAGGTTTGGTGGCTACTTAGGGAATATGCTTAATATCTTTCCTTGGCCCTTCATCCCCCTGTCTTTTCCACATCTCTTTGAAAGTGGTTTTCATAATAATGACTTTGTTTCTGTTCCTGCTTTTTTCCTGTTGACTCTCTTGCACAAGAAAGGAAGGGGAATGGATTCTCCTGAACTCCAGAGTTCCTGGAGTCGCTGTCTCAGGATTGATTATTTTAGGCCTCCGCAGGCCGCCAGTGCTGCAGCTCTGTGCTCAGGGGATGGAGCCATGCACACATACTCATCCATTGCTGCAGAAGAAATTTAGGTGCTTCTGCAAGGTTTCAGGTATTAGAGGAGACGCTCCTGTTGGAAGACTACTGCTTTACTGAGCTGTTGCCTGCCTGCCAGCCTTCTTCCCCTGTGGCCAGTGATGGTGAGCAAGCTTAACAAGGAGGCTGTAGGAGAACCAGCTCTTGCTAATTGGCAACATCCATTTGACACTGCAGGGATGCAGAAGTTTAGGATCTTGGCCATGTGCGCGTCTATGACTTAGTGAGGAGCAGTAAATGTCTACTACATTATTCTTCTTTTTTTTTTTATTAGCAAATATTTTTACATTGATTTGTTACTCTCAAAAGAGTGTTTTCTACCAGCATTTCAGTTATTCAGCTTGTCTCAAGGGAGCAGTATTTTAGCTTTTTCACAGCCTTCCTGGAGGAAATCCTTAAGTGAAACTGACTCTGCCAGGCTTGTAACAGGATGAAGGTACCACTTCAGTGTTCTGATTACTTTGCATAGCCTGACTAGGGAGAGAATGATAATGACTACCAATTGCCTACAAAACAAAAGTGTTAAAAGTCTGTACTATTTGCCATGTAAAAGGTCTCTAGTTCTTTAAGTGATTGTGTCTTTGCATTACTGCTTGTAGATTTTATTTTTTTTTAATTTTATCATAACCTGTAGATATCTTTGCAAAACTGTTCAGTCCCTTCCAAGCCTTTTCTAGACTGCTCTCTCCCTGCCCCCCCCCAAAAAAGAAACAAAACCCTATAAAGAAAAGAAAAACACGGTAGAAAGTGTCTCGGCAATGCCTGAGAAGTGCTCTGAGGGAGGTGTATGGTAGGAGGTAGTATCAGTGACCTGCTGGT
Organism: Chlamydotis macqueenii; assembly: GCF_036417535.1. Taxonomy (NCBI): domain Eukaryota; kingdom Metazoa; phylum Chordata; class Aves; order Otidiformes; family Otididae; genus Chlamydotis; species Chlamydotis macqueenii. The sequence continues at coordinate 25,593,100 of NC_141556.1, forward strand.
GCAGTTTTGAGCTTAATGCACAGTGGTGTTCCTCAGTGAGTTAGTCTCCTTTACAAAATGTAGCCACTCAGGCTATATGAAGAAATACTAAGCCTTGCTTCGAAACTAAGTCCCTGTTTCTGGCAAAAAGCAGAAGTGTGTAAATGCAGGAAGATGCATTTAACATTCAGACTCCTGTGGGAATTTAGTTGGGGACAAGGAATAAGCGTTGAAGCCAGTAATAATTTCTGTATTTGGAAGATGGAAATTAGGGGTAATAAATTTAAGTAATGGTTAGAGGGTTTTTTTTCACCCCCACAACTTATATAAGAATTATTTGTTTTGCAAACCATTACATTTAGAGAGAGGTACAATATTCCCCTTCAGTAGCTGAGTGAAACTGAAGCTCCTGTGTGCAAGTTTGCTGTGCCTGCAGTTGCTCAGTTCTAGAATGGGCTTTCGTGTGTGTAAACTCTTTGTCTTTTTTTTTTTTTTTTTTTTTTTTTCCTCCTCTCTTCTTCTTTTTTTGCCTTGTGGACAGATTATGTCGTCTCTTAGGACAGAAGGCTTGGTTCTGCAGTGCCCTGATGTATCCATACGTAGCTAGAGTCAGGAGTGTGCAGTTTCTGGCAGACTGAGAAGTGGTTTATGACTTGATCTGACTTAATCGTTTTCTATCCCAAGCTATATTCAGTAACCAGAGAATAGAGAAAATCTTGGGGTTGGCTCTTCTGTCTCCAACTGCTACCAAAAACTTTCTTAACTATACACTCACAAAAATGAGGAGGTTTCAAATGTTAGTGTTTGTAAATGAATAAAATATTACAAGGAACTGCAAATTGAGAGTTTTCCAAAGAATACCATGCGTACACCCCCAGATGTATCCCTTCCACTATGATCATTGAGTTTTGTGTAAGATTTGGGGATAGCAGGCAGTCCCAGGCTTGTTGTTCAAGTAGAGTGTAAAACCACTGACTTTTTCTTTGACAACTGAGAACTCAAATTTCCTTTTCACCTAAACATTTAGTTGTTCACCCTCTCAAAAATGTCAATATTACCCATAACGTCCTTAAACATTTTTTTTGTGTGAATTGAAAAGTTAAAGCACATAGCATTCTTTTCTCCTTTCGAAGAGGATACTTTAAAAAAAAAACCACCGACGTCTGCTTTGCAAAGAACCCTTTGCGTAACTTGCAGGTACTACGGTGATAGTGAATACATTGTCTAGAAGCTCATGAATTTTTTTTTTTTTTTTTAAAAAAGTCATTGTTCTTACAAAGCATGACTTATTGGACCTTTGGAAGATGAACATATTGGTTATTGAAGGCCTATACTGGAGCTGTGTATGTGCTTGCCGTGTTGATTTATAAGGTTACGTGCTGTTGTTCAGCTGTATTGACTATGAAGACGCATTGTCACGTGGTGGAGGCTAGTAGAACAGGATCTCTTCTTCCAAGACTGTCTTTAGTGAGCAGACATTTGTGTGGTGGCAGATACGAGTTCAGGTTTCTCTTGAAAATTCACTTGGATTTTTTTACATGCATATTTTTAATTTGGCCTTTTGCATCTAAAAACCTAATTCGGGGAGTTAGGTTTGGTCGGCAAGTAGAAGTTAAGGCAAGACGCTGTTCAGTAGCTGCCAAGGTATCTGTGAATTACTCGGTTCCAGACTGGGTGAATGAAAAAGATGCTGTGTAGATGACCCTTAAATCCTAACACTTACAGATTTTTTTTGTTCTTTATTTTAAATAATGCAGCTTACTGACCTTTTAATAGAAGAAAAAAAAAATCACTTACCCTCATTACATGTTTTGTGTCTTTTATACCTGTCCTAAATAGATTCCAGAATTCAATGACTAAATTGGAAGCCTTTTGGCATGTATCCTCTTAATGGAATAATATATTTATTTTATTTTATAATGTGATGGTGTTTCTTTGATTTCCAAATAAAATTAAAACCTATGAAGACTGTAACTTTTAAGTCTTGTGTACTGAGAACAAGGGGGAGCTCAGTCCATTGGTGTGGAAGAAAGTTTGAGTCGAGAATGAATAGAGCTATGCTTCTGCTGTAGATAGAAGACAAATTAGTTACTTTTAATAAAGAACACCAGTTAAAGCAATTTTAATTTCCATGCAGCTTTATCCTGCTGTTCAGAAAGGATTTGTTGATGCTATACAGAAGATAGTCCTACTCTTTTTAATCGGAGCGACCAGTTTTTCTAAACTGTCATTGCTAAGATCTGTACAGTGTCTTCATTTATATGTGTATTTTCTGTTTTTAAATAGTTCAAGGGTTAGATCTGGTAATAAAGATATTTCAGTCCATCTCAATAAATATTTGTACATTTATACCTGACCTCAAATATCTAAGTCACTTTGATAAGAACATAGCATTCAAAAACCTTGTTTGCTTCCATCTTGTCAGTTTTCTCTTTTTTTTTTTTTTTTCTTTTTTTTCTTTCTTTCTTTCTTTTTTTCCTTCGGCCTTTTGGTTATTAGCATGCTTGGCTATGTTGCTTAAATGGATAGAGCTGAAAAAAGAGGTTTATTTTTTCCCATGTATATGAGGGGAAAAAAATTGTCCTCTTTGCAACTGTTTTAGCATAATGTGTCTTGATAGCCTTGTGCTGTTGGGCAACAAGGAAATGAGTTTATTTTCCCATTGTGATGTTCATATGCTTCATGTTAAGTTAGTAAGAAATGTCACATGACTTAAACTTTTAGAAAGTTTGCTGCATTAATCTTTCATGTTTTGGTTACAAAAATGCATTTCAAATTCCATGTCTTCAGTCACGTGAAATGTTAATAATGTTTTGAGATGTACTTTAATATTGTTAAGTCTCTTTTTCAGCGTTAACCTGAATATTGAAAATAACTAAGCCTGTTCTGTTTTTTGCAGTACTTTGGAAGCTTGCTTGTAATATTCTGCGTTGAACTGGCCTGTGGTGTTTGGACCTACGAGCAGGAAATAACGGTGAGTCAGAAAAAGAGGCTGCATTTTTTCAACAGAAGAAAACAAAGATTTCCATTACCTAGCTGTTTTCTAATTGCTACAGTGTTTATCTTTATTCATTATTCTGACAGTCTAATTTCACGACTGCTGGGGTTTTTTTTGTTTTTTTTTTTTGTTGTTTTTAAACAGAATTCTTCTGGGAAAATTTGTCTGTCTGGAAGGTCCTCTCTGAGTTTCTCCCCACCCTCTCTATATTTCAGAGCCAAATCCTGCAGCCCCTGATTTAAGGACTTTATTTTTTGTTAATTCTTGCTTAGGCAGGTTCTTGGTGAAGTCAGTGGAAGTTTTGAGGATAAAGTAGGAACTTCAGGCTTAAGATAAGTATTTTGAGAGTGGAGATGTTAGAATTTGAAGGGACTTTGCCCCCAAAATTCTTTATATGTTAAAGGGCTGTAGCTGAGTGTACCACATTGTAAACAGTGTGTTCTTTCAATAGAGAACTTGCTGTCTGCTAAAATCTTCACACTGCCTCCACAAGCTATAAATGCCAGTTTTAAGCAAAACATGTCGTAGCTATAAAACACTCTTCTGTAAACTTGCAAAGAGATTTTATCTCTGTCTAGTTTTTATAGCTGTACCAACCTTTAATTTTCAAACTGAACACTTCAAACCATCATGCAAGAAAATCGGTAAGTGTTGAGCAGAAATTAAACTGAAATGTTACTCTGCTGGCTGCTGCATCCTTACGTCTTGTACTCAGTTGGGTACATTTGTATGAATAGAGGGAAAAATATTTTCTCTCAGCTGCCAAGATATGCCCTATATGCTGTTCTTTCCAACAGTGAGTAGCAATTACATTGCAGTGAGATGGGAGGGAGTGTTCTTGATACTTACACAATACTGGGACCGAAGGAATTTCTGGCAGATTTGAAGTCTGAAGTTACGTGGCAGCACTTTGCATCAGCATTGATTCCCTTGCGGTACAGATTCCAGAGGGGTGTTCTAATATAACAGCGATTAAGGCTATCCCTTTACTTTTAATGTCAGCTTATGCTGATGCATTTATAAATTGGGAATGCGAACAAGAGGTGTACGTCATCTTATGGGCACAGCTGTCCTCTGTGGGGGTTTTGCGAAGGATGACAGTTACAACTAACATTCATCTTTCCACAGAAATCTTGTCAGTGGAAGCTGCCTGAAATAACATAGCCTTCAGTGCACTGGTACATGCCTTCTCCAGCCTTTGCTATTCAGTTAGAGAACCTGAAGTTATGGTGTGTTTTAGCGTGACCCCCAGGCTTTCAGTTACCTGCTGTGCTACTGAAACCCAAACCTGGGACAGTTTGATAAAAACTGGCATAGCCCTACTGTATGTTAAGGCACTGATGATGCTGCTTTCCTCTAGAAAAAAATCACAACTGTCCCTGCATCTCTTTGCCTAAAGAAGTAGCACTGAGCTCCATGTCTACACCTTCTGCAGTGGGTCACAGTGAACCCACATACTCAATGCTTCTCCAGTTTTTCCTTTCTCCCAGGAGTTTTGAGTGTATGAACATGAGCATGTAAATAGAACAGAGAAAATCTCTTAAGCAACTGCTTGTCTTTTTTTGTCTTTCTTTTCTTCACTTCTTTTGTTTTTTATTCCTCATCTGCCAAAATACTGGGGTTTTCTCTTTCCATCTGATTTCCTTTTCTTACTTTCTTTGTACTAACGCTGCTGCTCTTCGTGTGACAAAGTGGGCCAGGCTCAGGTTTCTTGCTGCTGAGACCCCATAGGGAATGTGGCAGTCTGGAAGATCACAGTTGTTTTTCAGTAGTTCTTTCATACCTGTGCAGGTCACTTCCCTAAAGCATGCTTTCTCATGCTCTTCTTGATAAGAAGACTCCTCCTTATACCCGTGGGAGTGACTTGATGTCATGTTGGTTTCAATGTAACATGAAATCACATGAGCCTCTGGTGGATTTCAGAGAATCAGTTGGCATTATTGTAGGTGGGTGGGTGATGCTGTCAAAAATGTCGCCAAGGTATACTGCCTCGGCTGATCCAATATGGGCTCTCCTTGTCATGTGGACAAGTTGCTGTAAGAGTCCTTGTATAACCAATTTTCCTTCCAACTCCTGATAGCTCTCAGCATGAAGTATGCCTCATGGATAATTTATCCCACCCACAAGATTGAAAAGCCAGTGTGGGTTCTCGGCTTCCTTGGGCATTGGTCAAGCCTTGAGACTCATTAGAAAAATAATAATGAATAAGTAGATCTCAACAGCAAACTGAGCTTTACAGAACTTGTGCTGAAATCAAACCAGCATCTCCAGTTTTTGTTTGCCTACACACTACACAAAAGTGTTGGTGGATAGTCAAACAAATGCATCTCATGATCATATATTATTGTGCACTACTGCCTGCGTGAGCTGATGGGAAGCTATTTGTTGTAAACATTGATGTCCTTAGTTTGACATGTTAGCATTGTCGGAGCAGGCAAACACAGATTCCAATATCCCTCCTTGGCTCCAGAATTCAAATTGCCAACAGTAGGGTTTAGTTTGTTTTGACTTGCTTTTAATTTCCTTCTCTTACTTCTTGATTATTTTTTTTTCCCCTGTTTTCCATTGTTTTCATAAAGAAGTTGGACACCTTGTGTTACGTACGTAACCTTGGACTGTATTCAACTCAAACAAGATAATAAAAAACCAGTCTAGCAAATATGAGCTTAATTGCAGCAATAGCAAATATTATCCAAAGAAAGCAGAGTACTAACTTGCAATGCAGTAGAAAGAGAAATGCATTGAGTACAAACCCAAATTATTTTATTATAGTGACCAGTGTAAATGTTTGTGGTAGAAATATTCTGTGATATTGTTTTGCTAAGTATTTTTAGTACTCCACTGCTAACGTGTTTTTCATGTTGACAGTTGTGAGTTCAATGCTTTATAGTTTAAAAAGTAAAAATCCTGCTAAGTGAAAGGTATGTTAAGTTTCTGGGATGTTATTACTATGTATTCATGTTACATGACGCTTTACCAGGGCATCAAAATTACAGTATAACTTAGCAGCAGTAATGAGATATTATCAAATGTTCTTATTTGGATTACAGGGCCAGTCAGGCAGTGATTGTCCCTGTATTTTTGTAGAGCATTTAGCACAACGAAGACCAGGCTCCTTGGGAAGTATTGTGACTTTTTTTTTTTTCTTAGATAACATTTATTGCTATATTGCTATGCCCTTTACTGTTCACTCCAAATTGAACGAGATACCTAACTCACAGCTGCTGGAGGAGCTGGGCTCCCCCACCCTCCCAATGAAAGCTGGTATTACAATTATGATTTCTTTCACCATGACTATTGAGGCTAATGGGAACAAGGCAAAACTCAGTGTGAATGGTATATGTGCCTAGAAGGGCAACTGCAAAGTCTTCAGCTCCTTGTTTTAGTTTGGCACACTGAAATTTGTGCTGCTGAACAGAAGTTTGTTTCTTAACTTGACTCTAACTGCATTGCATGCCAGGTGCCATAGCACTTGCTTCTGTTGTTTCTAACAAGTTACTGACTGAGCGTCAGTAGTTTGACAATGGAGAACATCAGCACCTCACATCTGAGTAGTCAGATTTGAATGAAAAATATTTTGAGAATCCTTCTTTCAGAAGAAAAGGTTTACAAGGCCATGAGTGCATGTGAAGAAAAAAGTTCACAGGGCCTCATTGTTTACACTTCCTTGTTACTGTTGCTGAGCCAGATACTGAAATCGAGTACATTCAGGATACCTGGGTACAGGACAAAGCCAGAAAGCCGTGAAAAGACTCTCAGGGTAGAATTCACCTCAGTTGTACATATTTAGAAGTTAGATGTTTAAGTCTAAGTTAGTCACATTAGACAGTGAAGTGGATTTAGGACTTCATTAATCTGCTCTGTTTAAAATATTTGTCTTGAGATGAATTGCCCCATGCAGCTGCCTGTGTCTTTCTGTTGACTAAGAGGACACCAGGGAGATGTCTGCCCTGTTTAGGTAAATGCCATCCCTGATGGGGCTTGGTTCAAGTTTTATACCAGGTAAAAAAATCTGGGAATTATATAATCAGATTGTACCAAACTACCTCTGAATCTTTCCAAAATGCAGCTCCTTTTCCAGTGTATGTTAATTTGTAAGCAAAGGGTACAAATAACTTTTTCCTGGTATTTTAATAAAGGCTCATAAAGCTTCAGCAGTGTAAAAATTTAAACACTTGTTTTCCTGTTTTATTTGTGTACAGAGTTATTTTGGCCATTGCACTGGAAAGATTTCAGAGTAGGCAGAAGTTCTGGGTTTGAAGCCACAAGCCACCTGACCTGTTGTGTGAATCACTTTTCTTTCCTTGCTCCAGGTTCCAGTGCAGTGGTCTGATATGATCACACTGAAAGCCAGGATGACCAATTATGGCCTACCTAGGTACCAGTGGCTGACCCATGCTTGGAATTTCTTCCAGAGGGAGGTAAGACAACAGTCAATTCATGAGCTGAAGTAATACATACTCGGTAAATGTTATTTATCTGCTAAAGGACAAGATTTGTTTTTTAAGTGAATAGGTAAATTAATTTCATGTGAAAGCCTGTGTAGTGATGGTATCTTTTAACATCACTTGATATCCAACTCATGAGCTTTTGTAGGCTCTACAGACACTGGAACTTCAAAACCAGAATGTTACTAAATTCAGTTAAATTGCCAACATTATCTTCTCCTCTGCTAGTAAGGTTAGGATGTGACCATCCTTTAGGATTATTATAACATTTAAGATGTGATATATATAAAATAAAAAATCTGCAGGTAAAGTAAAACAAACATTGCTATATGCAGTCTTAATATTAAACTGTGATCCTCTTGCCGTAGGCTCAGTTAGTTTCCGTTCACAGAGCTGTCACAGTTAAGATATGTGTTTAGCTGGAAATGAGTGGGAAAGGGAGTTTCCAAAAAGATGCCAACACTGTCTCTTTGGCTGAGGTTTGAGAAAGTGATGAGGGTTTTTATTTCCTTTGACTAGCGGGATGGGAAACAAACCAAAAAGCTTCCTTGTGTATTCACAGCTTTGCCCTCTAGCCTACTAAAATTTAGAACTATTTTTAAAGAATGAAGTATTATGTTACAAAAACATGAAATTGCCTAAGGTAAAACCCATTAACTCCAAATATAACTCACGTGCAGGAAGAGAACTCTTTAAATGCCTGTCATTGTGCTGCCCTTGTTGAAATGTTGAAGTCTATCATTGTTGCACAGATTTCCTGTTTATTTAAACATTTCCTGGCAGCACTTGGTTAGTCTGTATTTATACTAAAACCTGAAAGGAGTGAGGACTACACGGGGTTGAACACCCCTCCCACCCTCCCCAGTCCCCTGCTCTGGCTATACAAGTGCTGTATGAAACAGAGTAATTCTTCATACACAGGTAGAGTGTGTCTGTTCTGTAGTTGAGATAATATAATAAAATAGTCTTGATTTCCTTGAATAGAGCTGATACTGTGTCTTGGATTAAATATATAAGTTGATAAAAGGTGCCTCTTATCCTCCTGGTTGTTGTAGTGTCATTGTAGTGACTGGTTTTAATATGAATATTGGTAATAAAACTTCAGCTGTGCCTTCTTTAACTCTTCTAGGGGAGAAAAAGTTTCTTTTAGAAGTTAGATTTCCTATATTCCATCTCTGATCAGAGGAATTGTTTGGGGCAAATTTGAAGTGAACCAAGAAGCTCCTAGTTAACTGGTGGGCTCTCATTTTTATTCTTTCTACTCATAACTCAAATGATAGATGTATGGGCTTGCTATGTTTTATTCCTGAATGAGCACTATGCTTGGGGCCCTTCTTCAGTCAGCTTTACAATTTTTTTTTCCTGAAGAAAAAATTTGTAATTGCAATTCTATTTCCAAGGATTCAGCCTTGATCAGCTTTGTGCTCTTTCTTTCTGTATCTTTTTAACATCCGAGAGAGATGGGAAACTTCTTTTCCCCTAATATTAGAATTGTGACTGTGCCAAGGAAAATGGGAAAGGTCAATTGAAGTCATGAAGGAAGAACTGAGTGAGGAAAAGAACAGATTTGAGAGTAAGAAGAGGATGTTTAATGAGATTGTCTTTGCAATTACAATGAGGAGCCAAAGTTTGAGCTTTCCTTAGAAAGTCCTGCGTTGGGAGGATTTTGGCAGACTAATGAACTGACAAAAACAGATATACTAAAGCTGTGGTGAAAAAGGAAGAAGTTAGATTTGTAAGAGGACTGGTGAAGTCAAGGCACAATGTGTACCAACATGGTGTCTGAGCACTGATCTGCTTGATTGTGAATGAGGAGTGGTGTGGTATACAGGATTCTGGCTCTGAAGCGAGTAAGGGGGGCACATTTTCCCAAGTCCATGGGTCAGAGAAACCAGGTGATGAATTACAGAGCTGGTACTGGAGAACATCCAGATGGAAAAAGCAGCATCTTGTTCCCGCAGCAAGGCTTTTTTCAGTCATATCAAGTCCCCATCCAATGCTGAAGAGAATCTAATGTAGCTGCTTCAGCCCTTTCTTACGTGAATGCAGCTGTGAATGTGGTAGGCTGGTCGATTGGCTTTAAATCTCTGTGTGCTTTGCAGAGGAGAGGACAGGTTGTTAGTCCTGGTGGTTTTTATAGCCAATTATGGCTCATTTGCTTTGCAGCTAGATTTTCTGCTTTTATGGTTGATTCTGTTGCAGTGTTTATTTTAGTGTGATACCCTTCCTTTCCCTTTTCCTTTTTCCTTTCAACATTTGTGATTTCTAGACCTTTTTGCTCACTTTAAAAATATTTTTTTTTTCTGTATTCAGATAAATCTATGCTTTTTCTCCTCTGGTTTTCAACAGATATGTCCATAGTTGTAGCCTTGCAGGAACAGTCCTTACTAGTAAGACCTTTGTTATCTTTTCCTACTACGTCCTTCAGCCACAAGTATACTTGTTCATTAGTCACCCTTTTGATACAAGATTATCATGTGTCAGTTGCCTGTAGTAAGCATAGCACAATTACGGGGTAGGGTAATTTCTGTGAGGCATCCTTTGAGGGAGCAGTTGGGAGTTAGAGTGCAGAGCAATATCATTGCCTGTTTTTGAGGTGTTTATTGGTCACTACATTACACTTTTCATGTTGCTTTTACATCAAAGCACAGCAAAAGAAGATACGTGGAAGATCTTGTAGATGTTTTTAGTTCTACCAAAGTGTTTTGCAAATTGTTAGTAGGAATTTTTGTGGCTTTTTTGATGACCTACTTTTATGAAGTAGCATCATTATTGCTGATCTCAGCTAATCCTTCCTTTGCAGTTTAAATGTTGTGGGGTGGTGTACTTCACAGACTGGCTGGAAATGACAGAGATGGACTGGCCGCCTGACTCCTGTTGTGTCAGAGAGTTCCCAGGATGCTCTAAGCAGGCACATCATGAGGATCTCAGTGATCTTTATCAGGAGGTAAGATACAGTTCTTAGGGTGAAAATTATAAAAACAAGTAAACGTGTTCTCTACTAAAACTCTTTAACTGTTCTCACAGAATTATTGTCTAAAGTCACCTTTGTTTGGAGACTGCTTTGCTACCTACCTTTATTTTATTTTTTTTAAATGCTAACAGACCTCTGAAGACCTTTAATTGTGCATTTGGTAATATCAGAATGACCAACAGTCTAGCTAGTCCAGTGGCGAAAAAAAGTGTGTCTCAGTCAAGTCGTTAGGAGCATCTGAGAAGAGGTGCATTCTTTGTTTGCTTGCTTTAAGAGTAATACAAGGTGCAGAGGAAGGAGGACGGGCCTGAGAAGCGTGCTTTCAGATGCTGCAGCATGAACATTTCTTAGTGGACATTGCAACTTTGCATTATGGAAGAGCGTACAAAGAACCATTTTATCTTGTCTCAGTCTCTTACTGCTGTTCAGGACTTTCTTACAAGAATCTATTATGTGGTTCTCGTTCAGGAGCTGTGTAGAGACACCTCTGAAGCAGGGGAAATTAACTACATAAACAAGCCAAGACGAGTTATTATTGCCAGGAAACAATAGAATTTTGGGGAAATGGTATCACTGACATGGAGTAATTTGCTAGATTTGTATGGCATTGATTCTATGAGCAGGAGCTATATAATCTATTCTGTGCTTTCAAACATCCATCCTAAACCTTGTGTGCTTCCCTAGGAAGAGAGAAGGTAGAGCTGCCAAAAAGCAGGTGCCTCGGAAGGCCGGTCGGTGCTAGGGAACCTTAAAGGCAGTGGCAGAGGCTGTTTTCCTTCCACCAGCAACTTGTAGAGCCTTTCCTGCCTTGCAGCAGGAGACAGCACAGACAACACTGATTACACTTTTGAAGTGCCAGTCTCTGAATGAGAAAGCCATTCAGGCTTCTTCTGGGGCCTGGCAGTCTCTTACACGTTCTTGAAGAAGAACGAACCGTGGCTTGCTGCAGTAACGGTTGCTTTCTGTAATACTGTTGCCAGTATTGATACCATACAGACCAACTCTGCCACAGAGAGCTCTGAACATGTATACGTGTATGGAAGCTGCAGAATATTCATTTGCCTTGAGCATCCTTCCTGGTTATGTGAAAAAGCAAGAGTATGTAAGCAGTATCACTCAATAACAAACTAATTTTTGAGCTCGGGAAGCTCAAAAGTTTTGAAGGAGTAGTAGTCACTGGAGTGTCTTATTGAAACTGCGAGGTTTTCTCATCTCTTCTGATAACGTTTCATTCCCACAGCCATATTCCAGGAAGGTGGTTCTCTGCACGCTTCTTATGTTCAGGTTCTTTTGGTTCTACTTGTAGCAAATTAATAGCCAAAGATGATGATATAGAACATAAGGTCTGTGTTAAGACCCACTTGATAAAAAGAAAGACTGTCTGACTTTTTTTCTTAAAAGAAACCTGAAGGGCACATTTATAGTTCTTCCACTACCATACCCCGGAGCATTTTGGATTGATGCAGCTCTTAGCAAAATTTTATTTTTGTTTCTCTGCTGCAGAATCCATTCCAAAAAGGGACAGACTGTGTTCTGTTTTACCAGCCACAAAAATACTCCATTGCTCTTTGAGATATGTACAATATCTGGTTGGCAAAACCTTTTTTTTCCCTTCGTTCTTGCCTGTGGGCTGTCTCAAAGACTCATACAGTATACTTGCTAATACGTTTATCAGTATCATGCAAAACCAACTTACACTTGCAAAGCTAATCTGTGTGATTTCTGCCTTGGAGAATTGAAGGAGAAAAGCTTTTTTAGGAAGTGATTGAAAATGAACTTGCAGAGTCTGGTGGTTTGAGAGGGAGCCTGTTGAGATTAGCCTCGCTAGCCTGAAATTGGCTTATGTAAATGCTTCACAAGTCCATTCTGGTATTTCAGAAAAATTCTTTGTAGTACTTCAGAAAACTGAAGTTTGGTTTGACTGGGATTGATAAAATTGTTTTGTTGTAGCTGTGCTGTAATTTTCTGCTGGGATCTCAGAGCTTTCTGTAGTCTAAGTTGGAATCTTTCACAATGCAATTTTTGTAGAAGGAAAGATGGCTTGTAGTTCTGCTTGAGAGTATTTTTGGCAGGAATCATGTTTCCTCTGCTGGATTTTGAAAGTAATTTTCAGATGTGTTAGTCTTGAACTGCTTTTATTCTGATGAGCTTCACCCTTGGTGCGGTTCATGGAACAGAACCTTAGAAAGAGTGTGGTTCTGAGGGAATTTGCATCAGATGACAACATGGCCTTGGATGTTCATTGTGGTCTGAGGACAAGGGGAACTCTGCCAGTCTTGTGATCGGGACCTGTAGCCTAGATAAAATGTTTGTCTTAAGAAAAGTCAAAATTGTGTGTTCAGTATCTTTTCTTTTGTTTTCTAGCATAATTTTGAGTATACAACAGATCTGTTGAATATGCTGATGGTTTATCTCTTCTGCTCTGAGAAAATGCCTTATTTAAGATCTGGTCCTTATTCTATGATGTTGCAGTAAATCAGAAATATATGCTTTATTTCCTTTTTAAGACTGAAAAATATAAAATGACTTTTGTAATAAATATGAATCAGGCCTTTAATCCATAGTTCTGTAGGAGCTTGAAGCTAATTCTTCTGAATGATTGCTGCAAAGTTTTACACTGTTTTTCAGATGTCAACAAGAGCTCCCTGTTTAGTGACAAACTTTTACTTTTGCTGAGGAAAGTATATTTATGTACTCTTTAATTGCAGGCTGCCAACTATGAATGTGTCGCATAAGCAGAAATAAAATGCATGAATGTGAGGATAATGGGGGTAGCTGGATATTTCTCAATTTTGAAACTGATTTTGAATGTGTATTGGAGCAGAACTGTAAGAACATCATTAAATGGAGGGAGGCAGTCTATCTAGATTTGACATAATTTGTCTCAGTTATGTGTCTGTACTGCAGGAGATATAGGCATTAATGTTATTGCTGTCTGCTAATGGATGTTTTCCTCTAGGCAACAAATGAACTGAATTTGAATACTGCTGTGGTTGAGGATTTTTAAATTGTGACCAGCATGTACCTTCATCCCTTGAAGTTATCAAAAGTATTATATGCAGCCTGTTTCTCAGTAATTAAAAACAAATTTGGAAAGTAGTATAATTACAACTCTGACTTCTAGTTGAAGAAAAAAGACACCAACATGACAATTTTTGTTCCTCATCAAGTTCAATTACATTGCTTTTGTTACAGTGGTTTTTTTTCTTTTAAAATTTCAAAGAATCCACATTTACTTCTGTGTCTAAACTATGTTAATGTTTAGAAAATGACAGAGTGAAATAATGAATGGAGCAAAAACATTGCAATCCTTTAACTTACTCTGATACAATTATTATATAGTACATTAATTTTATTTAGATTCTAAATGAAAATGTGTTGACTGCAGTGTGAATTTTGTGTGCAAGGCACGAATCAGGCCTTTCATGAGATACATTCAGGACTGTCATATTTGAAATTGTTAGCTTTGGGGAATTTGCGCTGAAGTTGCAGAAGGCAAAGGCAGGGACTGGGAGAATGAAGAGCCAGCTACTGTAGAAGATCAGATTTGAGAACATCTAAGGAACCTGAAGGTGCACAAGTCCATGGTACCTGTTGAGATGCATCCGTGGGCCCTGAGGGAACTAGCGGATGAAGTTGCCAAGCTGCTGTCCATCATATTTGAGAAGTCATAGCAGTCCGATGAGGTTCTCACTGATTGGAAAATGGGAAACATCACCCCCATTTTTAAAAAAGGGAAACAAGGAAGACCTGACTGCAGGCCAGTCACTTTCACCTCTGTGCCTGGCAAGATCATGGAGCGGATCGTCCTGGAAACTGTACTAAAGCACATGGAAAATAAGGAGGTGATTTGTGACAGCCAACATGGCTTCACATAAGGGCCTTATGAAGTTCAACAAGGCCAAGTTATATTTGATAGGAACTCGGATCAACTTTGAGTGATTTCTGAATTGAAGAGCAGCACAGATCTCTTGGAGCTTGTTGCTTGTTTCTCAGTGTATGAGAAAACTTAAAGATAGCATTATGGAAGCAATAGAAAGGAGACAGAATGATTTTCAAAGTATTGTTTGAAGGAGGTGAGAGAGAAATTTTCGGGAGCCAGAAAAGCCAACACTAGGTAGGATGGGCTAAACCTTGGGAACTGCAGGCCAAATAATGTTTACTATAATTTATTTTTTTAATCTGTTTTTGTTTCACAGGGATGCGGTAAAAAAATGTACACTTTTTTGAGAGGAACGAAGCAGTTGCAAGTGCTGAGATTTCTAGGAATCTCTATTGGAGTAACACAGATCCTGGCTATGATCCTCACTATTACTTTGCTGTGGGCTCTCTACTACGATAGAAGAGATCCTGGGGCGGATCAGATCATGGCCCTCAAGAGCGATGCCTCACAGCAGCTGTCATGTCATTCCGTGGAGCTACTGAAACCAAGCCTGACCAGGATCTTTGAACATACATCCATGGCAAACAGCTTTAGTACACACTTCGAAATGGAAGAACTGTAGGTGATGCAATGAATCTGAGAAGTCACAAAGGGTTTTAATTGGGTTTTGTTGTTGTTGTTGTTTTTTTTTTTTTATTTTATTTTGTCCCATCAAGTTTGCCAAATATACCAGTCATCTTAGGCTTCAGAAAACAACTGATGAATGGAAGTGAAGGAGGCCAGCATAGAAAGAATGATACACCTGTCAGCATCTTAGCCATGGCCTCAGTCATGAAACAGAGTTGCGTTTGTTTGTTTGTTTTTTAAAGGCACTCATTAAGTGGGCACAGCAATACTTAACTTATTGTCACAAGCTGTGTGATGTGTAAAATACTGATTCATTCACAGATAGATAGACACAACCTCTAAGGAAGCGTCACAGGAAAGGAAGAGAAATGCTGATGTTCTGAGGAAACGACTGTGCTTTGGACAAACAAAATGTGACTTCAGATGAAATTGACTTTTACGTTTTTAATAAGCCATTTGGAAAATGTCTTAATCAGGGATTTGTGTATATATAATTGTGTGTTTTTGTGTGTGCATGGAAAGCAGAACTACAATTCAAGTCAATACTTGGATTTAAAAATTTGCAAGATTTGTAAAAAGGGCAAGATTTTCTTTTTTTTTTTCCTAATAAAACCTTTATCTTTGCTGTTCTAAAGATGTTCTAAACCTGCTATTTTTATCTAACATTACTGTTTAATTTTTAATTTTAAATATATTAAACAGGGATTAAAAACAAAACTATGGACAATAGACTTTAATTTTCTGAGTAATTCTGGATAATTCTTCTTGAAACAGTTTGTTCTGTGGACTATTTCTTAGTAAGAAGAAATAAAACCTTAAACATTCTTTCCAAAATGGGAATCAGTATAGGAGTAGCACATTTTTATAGATATATCTTTTCTCCTGTCTGTGATTCCCCTGAAAGTAGAAACAAAAGACTACAAGGAAAATGCTTACAGTTCTGGATGCTATTGCAATATTTGTAAAAGTACATAGGGAGAAATTATACTTTGGCTTCTTCATTACGAGCTCTCTAGTGGCTTAAAATGCCAACTGGAAACAGCATTAAAATGTATTTATTGAGATGGGAAAAGTGCATTTTACTGTATTTCTATGAACAATGTTTATTTCATAGGATTATTTTTACAGTTGGCCACGCTCCTGAAATATATATTTGTTCCACTGAGTACAGTAGTTCGTGGCAAATGAGTTTTTACGTGATATTACATTTTAAAAATTATCTTTTTTTTAATTTGTAAAAGAAAACAAGATGTGATTTGGTAGACAATAAAATTACTTTTGTCTTAAATTCCATAATGACTTTTTTATTTTGAGGTCCTACAGTGTGAATGCTTTGGGTGGGAGTTGGGAGGGTCCTCCTGCTAGTGTGAGTCAATTGGATGTGTCTTTACCCATTCCACTTACACTGTTGTGGAGAACCTGAATTGTAAATGTCATTTTCTTTTTTTACTGCTTCTGAGAAAGCTTCTTAAGGGCTTGTTAAATTAAGCTCTTTAGTTGTCTGGGCTGTTTCTTGGTTTTTAGCAGTTTACATGTGGATGTAATTACATCATGAGTACTATTGCAAGCAAGGTTACCTTTCTGCTTTTGTACCTCTCCTACAGAAATGCTAATACTTATTTTGAGAGGTAAGAAGAAGGCTAAAGGATAGACTTTCCCAAAATTTTGCTTGGAGTATCTTTGTCAGAAATATTTCTCATGCAGTCTTTGGGAAGCCTTCTGCCCAGTGTTACTGCAGACTTCCATCCTTCCCATTGCTTAGTCTGGGCACCATTTCTGTAGCTAAGGGCAAGGGTCCTATGTAGAAAAAGAGCAGATGTTTGAGAAAGCCTGGATGTGGACCAGCTCTAGACTTTGGAGTGCACCAGAGATCTGCGAATGCTACGCAGTGGATTGAACTATTGCTGGGGTTTAAAGCCAAACAAACCACAAACTGGAATCTTTTGATTGGGGATGCAATGTGGTTTACATGTACACAGCTACATTCAGCAATGGATTACAGCTGAACGTAGGGAATTTCACCCAAAGTAGTGTAAAAAAGGGCAGGGAGTAGTCATGCCCTTTGTCCAGGAAATCCTGACACTGAGAGTTTTACCCAGGGAGTGTCT
The DNA here is from genome assembly GCF_036417535.1 of Chlamydotis macqueenii. Classification (NCBI taxonomy): domain Eukaryota; kingdom Metazoa; phylum Chordata; class Aves; order Otidiformes; family Otididae; genus Chlamydotis; species Chlamydotis macqueenii. The sequence goes on from NC_141556.1 coordinate 25,610,117, forward strand.
GTGGAAGCTCCCTTAGCCATGCTTCAGCTATCCCCAGTCCTCCCACAGGAGGACACCCCAGGCTACCAGTGAGGTTGCCTGTGTATCTTCTCCTGTCCCAGTTTGAATCATAGAATCTTTAAGGTTGGAAAAGACCTCCAAGATCATCAAGTCCAACCATCAACCTAACACCACCCTGCCTACTAAACCGCGTCCTTGAGCTCATGAAGGAACAAACATGGCAAGCCGGGCTAGGGAGATTTGTTGGAGAGGTCCACAGCTAGAAGTAGAAATACTGACAGCCCAGTCATTTGGCTTTAGGTTTCCCAGGTGCAGTCAGTTTGTTCTAAGAGCGGGAGTACAGTGGGCTGATGTGGGGAGCCAACTTTTGTTAGGGAGAAGATCCGTGTGTCAGGGATGATAAAAGTATTCTCCTCCCCAGTAAGGGCTACTGAGAAGTATTCTGGGAAAGAATCCTGTTTTGAGTATCTAACCACGTTTGCCAAAATAGGTCTCAGCTGTAAATTGAAACACTTTCAAAGTTTTTTTCTTTCACTGTGCTTAGGCGATGAAGTGTCTCTTTTTCTAGGGCTTGTTCAAAGAGCCTTAAAATTGATTGACTAGGCTGCTGCGAGCATAGTGTTCTCCTGTAGAGCTTTAGGATACGCGTAGGAGAGAGGCTGCTGGGCAAGAGGGGAGCATTTAGAGATACTTGCAGCAGTGAAAACTACTTCACTCTTTTATTTCCTTTTCCCCTCAGTTTTGCAGGAGTACCTGGAGGACAAGGGTGTTGTGTTCTTTCTTCTCTGCAGCATAAACTGTAATGAGCCACATCTTTCTTGTCGCAACAGACAACTGTGGAACTGCTCCTTAGCGTTTTTCGCAGATTGCTTAATGTCAAGGAGAGCAACCGTGCTAGAAAAGGGGTCACCTCCTGCCCACATCAGGTGTTTCTGTTCAGCCCAGAACAAGTCCATGCCAAGTCCATGGGGCTGTGCCTGGAGCTGAGTAAGGTCTGCACTACCCAGTAGTGACTTGGGAGTATGGGGAAGGATGCTTTTAGGAGGCAAAATTCACTATTCCTGGTCTTTGGACCAGATACTGATTCGTCTGCCAGCAGGTTGTATGACAAGGCTCTCTGAAGGAAACATAACTATGTTTTCTGTGCTTTATAACAGTTCATTTTGTAATAGCAAGCCGTAAATATAAGGGAAATTATAAATAGTAAAAAGAGAGGCTGTTGGTCACAGCAACTATACAGTTAAATATGATGGAAACAGCAATTTTCAAGTAGTTTTTGATGTTTTTGCCACAAAAGCATTATGTTTAATTCATATGAGTTGCTATTATTGAAGTGAGATTGTATCTCAAACTTGTGTGTGATTGACTACATTTCTTTAAAAAAAACTTGGGATGTCTTAAATACTTCAGAACTTTTATGCATCTGCTTGCTTTTTATTCAGTGCTACTCCACCCTCAATTTTTTCTTGTACATAGATACTGTGAAAATGGGTACCTTAAAAGTAGATAAATAGATAATGCAAGTAGGTAAAAATGAAGGTGTCCAGATAATTAGGTATATCTTACAGTCTTTTGTCAGTCTAAATATGCTGTTCGTTCCTGACTGCGCTTTCAGCTGCATGTTTACGTGTCCTGTCTGCTGATTGCTTCCAGAACACCTGAAAATCTTTTCAGATGTTTCCATAGTTAATGGAAAAATAAAGTCCTGGTGGGCCCCAGAGGTAGGAAAGAGAGCATAAGCATCTCCTAAGCACCCTTCTTGTGCAAAACTTTATGATCCTGTGATTTCACTAATGTATCCTCCTCCAGACTCGTTCCTCTCCAAAAGCCACCTGTCTCCCTGCAGCAGCTGAGGTGGCATCGCCTTTTCGGCTGTGAAAGCCTCCTCTCGGCAGCCAGCATGTTTACACAGCGAGCGTATCCAAAACCTTAAACTGTCAAGCGTACGCTTCCAGTTTGTCCCCGGTAGTCATTTTATGGGAGGAAAGTCGTTCTCCTTAGAAGTGCTCTGGGATGGTTCGCAGGCAGCTATTACTTTTACCTCTTTTCCTCCCACGTCCTCCCGGCAGCGGTGGATGTCTCACGTGCCGGTGCTACCTCATACGCAGCTGATAGATTGGCATCATCTGCACTGACAGCCGCCCTTTGTGAGCGATACGCCGTGCGTTGTTACCTGCTGTTAGGCTACAAAAGGAATTTGATCTCATCTGTGCACTAATATTTTATCAAGAAGAATCTGATATTGGGTTTGGGGTGGCTCTGTAGCCTGGGACGTTCAGCAGAGCGGTCAGTGTCTGGACGTATTGAAAACATAGTGGATACTTTTTTAAAAGTATAAGTGGAGAGGTGGAGTTCAAATTGCTGGAAATAATTTAATGCCCCAATTTTCTCTGCTGCCGCAGGCTGGGATGGGAAAGGTGACGGCCACTCACACAGGAGGAGGGCAGCTCCGCGTTATGGAGCTGCAGCATCCTGGTCTTGGTGGCTCTGATATGGTTTAGATGCAGTCATGGCTTGCCTGGAATTAGTGTCGAGGACACTCGTTGCCCTGAAATTTAGTGTTCCTTCAGTCTTTTTAGGGAAAAGGTCCCATGAATAAGTTATTGCAAAACCAGGTCGACCCATTCAAGCATGCAGATGTTTTATTTAAATATTCCTCAAATGTCTATTTATTCAGCATAACGCATGTATTATGCCGCCTTCTGAAATACGATATATGACTGTCAAACAAAATTGTCAAAACAACAACCTCGGTTTCTTTGTATGATACACAGAAATAATTACAATTCATGTACAGTACAGATGCATTTTACACAGTCATCGACAGTCATTCACTACCAAAACAGCATTTAAATCACCTAAAACACCAAAAGAATGTGTATTTCCCAAATTCAGAATAAATTAATGACTCCGCATGTGACGTATGGAAATAGGAGACAGGACTGGAATTCTGCAAAATCATACTAAATTATTCCTGAAGCTGTATTTTAAAACGAAAGCACAAGTTGCTTCAGGGGTATAATTGTTATATGCAAGTGTATTGCTGTAGTGCATTCTTTTTAGTCCATATGAAAAGGAGAATAAAGAGATTTAAAAAAACATATGACCTGATGGAGTCAGCAGGTTTCCTGGGTTGTATGTGGTCTGTCCCAAAGTGGGCTGCATAACTGCCTTTTTGCATTATTTACCTGATAAAACTAGTGAAGAAGTACCATGTGGCATACAGAAGTTGTTGTTGCAGGTTGCTGATACCAAGGCAGTTTTTACATCAATAACTGATTGCCAACAGGTGGGGACCCAGCCATTTTTTGTATGAGTAACCCAAGTGGAAGTAGGATGCAAGTAAAAACTCTAGGTCCATCCTCCCTCTCTTTTAAACCCTGTTAAAACTTACATAACCCACAGCTTCAGCAGATCGACTGCAATTTTCCAACGGGGTGGAAGAGAGAAGAGCAACATCAGGTAATCGACCTTGGCAGAGTTCCTCAGAAGGAGCGCTCCTCTGGGGCAGAGGACGGCCTCTGCTTCTGCTCTCTGTTCAGCTTTGAAAGAAATGCAGAAACTCAGTTTACAATGAGTAAGTTATTCTGATCTGCAGAAAAAATGGGAAGTTAATTGCAAATTAACTGAGCTTCCGAATAAATAAACGCTAAGGTAAGAGAGTAATGCAGACATTATGTACTCCTTTTACCTGCAATTTAATTCTAATATGTGACACTGTCGTATTTTGGTGTATCTACTGTAGCATGATAGTCCATCATCTACTCTTCGATCTCTGTTGACAGGTAGAGAGAAAGACCGGTATTTGTGTGCAGTAAAAAGTGTATCATCAGCAAGTTTCAGTTTTTAGTGGGTGTTTTCTCTTAATGTAAATTTTCAGGTCAGTAGAATGCTAGCAAATACTGTACTGAAACATACACTAAAACTATTAAATAACTGTGTTAATCATTTATTGTAATGGCATCTAATGCACTGAGCCTTTTGATTTATATGCATATTTTATTTTGCAGACATGCAATTATTTCTGATCCAGTGTTTTTGATGTATATACGTATGTATTGATATGCACATATTTCATGTATATTTGATGTATATGATGTGTGGTATGTCATGTATATAGGAAGCATTATGATACATCTCCTAATGCGCTCTCATGAAGTAAAACTACACTTTTTAATCAGAAAGGTTTCTGGTAACATCAATATCTTTTACAAATGAAGCCAAAAAGCCTTAACTAGAAGAGCCTTCATATTAGCTTTTAGGCCTGCCCATGTGGGTAAATGCCAATTGAAATAAATTATATTTTTATAGCTTTGGGACCCAATCCATTATTCTGTCAGTGTTCTTAGGTAATTAAATATCTTCACACAATATAAATTCTCAAACAAATTTTAGGATGCAAGTTTACAGATAGTTACAAACAGAATTTAGCCATCTTTTTTTACTGAATGTCTTTCGGTGCCTTTCCGTATAGCCAATACTTTGGATGCTGCGAACTGTCAACAAGGAAAGTTTGGAGAGAAGTGTTAGCCGATCCCAAAAACACCTTTGCTGTAATTTTAATTCAAATAGGATTGATCTTGCAAGAGTACACTGAGACAAGAGGTTTGTTCCAAAAATGCAGAAGTAGGCAAGATGTCTATGGAAGAAAGGACTGTGTTGATTCATTAGCAGCCTTGAAATCCCAAATAGCACAGTAATGTTGGAGTGGGCAACAAACTGTCATAGAAATAGAGGACAGTGGACAAAATGAACAATGACTGAAGAGCTCGTTCATGGTGCACAGTTTAGCTGTGAGATTATTTAAATGTTTGCCATTCGAAGTTTACAATGTAGATGAAGTTGTGTAAAATACCTTTAAAAAAATAAATCCTGATTCCTGATACAACAGGTGTACAATGACTTATTGCAGTTGTAACAGTACCTAGGAAGCAAGATAAAACAATAGTAAATATTGAACTAACTGAACACCTTTAGTTCACTAATGAGTGTTTGAATAAGAAATACTGCATTTTTCAAAGGGAAGTTATTTGTACAACTACCATGGAACATTAACAATCAGCTTGTTGTAAGTGCACGGAAATGCCCCTTTCTACAGTAATATTTTATCATGCCTAATCTGAAAAACAACAAAAGTAAACTGAGATCACAGCTCCAAATAATTTCAGCATGCATTGTGGTTGTAGTTCTTTCAGTCAGTACAAACATATTTCATATGAGCATTTTTTCTTATGTTTTTTGATAGTTTCTCAACAAGTTTGTGGTTTATTAACAGGAAAAAAAAAGACACGTTATCAAAATGTTTCTTGTTGTTTTGCATTCAACAGGAACTCAGGTTTGTTTCTATTTTTTGTTTTGTGTTTTTTTTTCTAAAAAGAGCTCTCATGATAAGAAGCATCAATGGGGACATTTCATTGTGCTCATATAGTAAGTCAGGATGGTCACAGAAGATTCCACTGCGCGTCAGTTCGAACAAGAGGTAAGAAACTCCTTTTGGTTCACACGCTACGACACCGAAACCCACGAAGTGTTTTGTTTCTCCTGAACCTCTCGCTCTGCGGCTGCTGGCGCACTCGTCAAGGGGCGTTGTCTTTGTCAGCTCACTCGTTCCTTGCGACTTGTTTCTCATTGCTCGAGCTCAGCTTGCAAGTGGTCTTTATGCTAATTTATAAATAATTCGTTATTTTATAAAGCAGATACTCTGACAATGTTTCCTCCCGAATACTCGGGAGACTCTGGCCTGTCATCCCCTTCGGGTGTGGTGACGGGCGGTGTCGGGATGCTAATTATTGCTGTAGTGACGTAAGGCTGCTCACAGTTTAGTTTAACGCACTCTTCCACTTTGGCATTTAAACTGGAACGGCTGGAGGAAGAAACAAAATTCCATGAAAAAAAGAAAGTCTGCATTACTGCAAACCTCTCGTGTGCATGATTCCACTCCCTGAGCTGCCGTCTCCATCCTGCCCTGTTAGAGAGCTCAGGGCTGCAAAGCGGCACCGCCCCACCAGCCTGCACCCCAGCAGCAGGTGGTCCGTGGCTATGGCCATGGACAGGCCCCCTTTCTCCCATCCTTCCCACCATTTCAGCACTTCTAAAAGTCTCAGCTCATCACCTCAGTGTTTCTGGGGAACAAGCTTAGCACAGCCAAGTGACTTGCTATACAGGGAAGTGAAAACTAAGGGGTACTCCCAGTCTCCTGGTTATTCCTCCATGCCACGTGTATTCAAGAAAATTTTGTATCTTATGCATCCTCAAGACTAAGTCAGTGATATATGCACTCATCAAGGTTGAGTTAACGTGTTCATAGAGTTGCTGCAGTACCTCAGCATCGTAAGAAACTTGTAAAACTCAGACTGCCTTGAGATGAGACTGTCATTTTGTGCTTGTGTTTTTAGCTTGGTTTTTAGTACAAAGCTGGTGCTTTGTGTTTTTATGTACTCTGACTGGAAGTACAGCGCAAGCAAGTCCTCTATCAGAGAAAGGATGGATTTAGGCAGAATATTTCCTGAAAAGCTAAGACAGATTGGAGCTTTGTGCTGGCCAGGAGATCTCATTGCACAACAGCTGAAAAACTTCAGTAGCTACTAGCTGCTGGATTGTTCATTGAAGTGAAATCCAAACCTAGTAACTACACAAAGCAGGCTACTCAAAATGTAACTTAACAACACAATCTCTATAGCAACTGGTGCTGAAAACGCTTATTTTTGAAATGGTGACATATTTGAGTTCAATAGAAGACACTTCTGAGTCTCCTGAGACCTTTGCTGTGTTTTCAGAGGTGGTATTCTGATATACATGAAGGCCAAATATTTTACTTGTGAGAGTATGGAAGTGTTCAGTAAATTACAGACTTACAACCTGCAATCTCCTCACTTTTGTAGTAGCTCCTCAAATTAGGAAATACATTTTTCTTATCCATTTCATATTTTTTTTTATTTATTTAGAAGAGTCTTCCTTACGACTGTTACACTTAGGACTCTGGGAATCAGTTTTATTTCTCCGCTCTGTGGAAATGCGAGGAGGTCTCATTTGTTCTGTGCTTCTGAACCAACCCAGTAGAAACAGCTGGGACAGACCTTTCTTTCTTTTCCCACTTGCTCATCTCGTATATTTGAATTGCACATTTTTCTATGCTAATTTTTTCTGGTTATGTGTTTGTCCGTGGCATATAATATTTGGTGCTCTATTTAATTTGAGGTCTCTGGATGCTATTCCCTGCAAATAATACACAGTACTTTGTGGGGAGGCCATAAGAGGGCAGAAATCATAGAATCATAGAATCTTAAGGTTGGAAGAGACCTCCAAGATCATCAAGTCCAACTGTCAACCTAATACCACCATGCCTACTAAACCATGTCCTGAAGTGCTACATCTATCTGTTCTTTGAACACCTCCAGGAATGGTGACTCCACCACTTCCTTGGGCAGCCTGTTCCAGTGCCTGACCACTCTTTCAGTAAAGAAGTATTTCCTAATATCCAACCTAAACCTCCCATAATGCAACTTGAGGCCATTTCCTCTTGTCCTATCAGTGGCTATTTGGGAGAAGAGTCCAACACCCACCTCCCTACAACTTCCTTTCAGGTAATTGTAGAGAATGATAAAGTCTCCCATCACCCTCCTCTTCTGCAGACTAGATAATTCCAGTTCCCTCAGCTGCTCCTCATAAGACTGTGCTCCAGACCCTTCACCAGCTTTGTGGCCCCTCTGGATGTGCTCCAGCAACTCAGCGTCATTGTACTGAGGGGCCCAAAACTGCACACAGTATCTGAGGTGTGGCCTCACCAGTGCTGAGTACAGGGGCACGATCACTTCCCTACTGCTGCTGGCCACACTGTTCCTGATGCAAGCTATTCTGTTATCTTGGATGAAGCTTGGAGCAAACTAAGTGCAGGATGTTTCAGCACTAGTGTCCATTTTTGGATGACTATTTGACAACACCTCCACATTGCTTTTCTAAAAAAGAAAGGGGCTTCACCTCTCGGTGGGCTGATGCGCGTGAGGTACCTGTTAGACAGAGGCGTCCTCTCCACACATCTGATCTGGATGGTGCTGAGCTCTTGTACACTGCCTGGCCGGCTGCCAGTGAGGGTGGTGTTTGGGATGCGGTAAGTCTTTTTATGCCTTCGTGAGCAGCAAGTGCCAGTAACGCCTTGTTGGGATGAGAGGGAGGGGCTGTGGCTTGGGGGTCTGTTGACTGTAGAAACCTCCATACAGCTCTCTTCATAGAGTTGCTCATCCACAAACTCATGGTTCTAGCCCAGAGGAATCCAACAAAGGGACAAAGCATGCACAGAAAGATAATTGAAGTGAACATATTAATCATGATTGTTTAAAGACTTAAATTGACACAACTGAATAAATTGGGGAAGTTAGAGAGCTTATTCTTGATTATAGTGTTCAGCCCATATTAGCCTGGGCTGAATACCAATACAAATGTAAACGCTGGAACAAAAAGCTCAGAGCTCTAAATAAGAAAAATTTAATCCAAATTCTTTTGTAAAATAGCACGATTGTAATATAGCTTGTATTATAAATATCTGTATAATCTATGAAGTGCCACAAAATAGAGGATTATATTTATTAATAGAAATGCAAGTGGTGCTTATGTAAATGCTCTAAATGTAATTTGGAAATAAACAAGATGTATTATATTGAAATATAATAAAATAAAATTCATAAATATTTTCCAGATTAGTTTATAATGCTTCCTTTTGAATTACATTTTGGAAGACAGGATCTTAAACAGTGTGTTTCGAGGTATGCAGCCTTGTAAAAAAAAAAAAAAGATTCAATCAAATAGAATTTTTGGTTAGAGGAGATGAGATGGTTATTTAAAAGCATCCAAAAAGTTCCTAATTACTGTAGATGGATGTATCAAAAGCAATTTAGAAGACTGAGCATTTAGTTAAATGAAGTAGTCTTTATTCATGCAATCTTTGCTTAATCCTGGCACAGACAGTAGTTTTATAGACTTGTCATGGAGCTGAATCCAGATTCAAGCAAATGGCCAGTTTACATAGACTTGCTAGGTGATTAGGGAGCGTTTCCCACATAGCGTGATTTCCACATTTTCTTTGGGTGCTAAAGAGTGTGAAATAGCCGTGTTCCTTATTGGGGTGGAGGGGAGGAATTTTTACAGCCATTTAAAAGTAGTAACCCAAACTAAGCAGAGATTAAGATATGTTCTCCTGCAGTTTGAGAATGCCTCCTATAAAAAAAAAAAAAAAAAATCTTTCCAGTTAGTGCTGGAATCAGCCTGCATATCCTGAGAATGGTTTAGGAGCATGTTCTGGGTTGTTTTATGCTCTACTCAGGCTTGTTCACTTCAGGTTTTGTAGCCTGCTGTGGTTTTGTGTATTAGAATGAAAAAAAAAAATTCTCCTAAAGAACAATGCCCTAACTGGAAAGATGCTGATATTTTCCAGGAGAATTACAGTACAGTCCTAATATAAAATATATGAGCAAAGTAAATAGAACAAAAACTGTAGCCACTGTTGTTTGTGACAAATGGAAGTACCTTTATAGGCATATTATTACTATTTCCAATTCTTCTGTTCTTCACTCAGACCTAAGTGTAATTGAGTGGTGTTGAAGAACGCTGATTTTAAGTGTTATGGCAAGAAAGAACTTGCTTAAAAACTGACTTCTGTAAGACGTATGTCCCAGTCAAAATTTTGAATGTGATCACACAGTGGATATAAAATTCAGAGAGAAAAATTACCTGATTGCTATCTTAAGATTACGTTCAGTGGCTCACAGTATGTTTGTTGAGGACTCTGCTGGTTTTCCAATTAAAAGTAATTTTGTGCTTCCTAAAACTTTTATGAAGCAACCAACAAGAATTTAATTTGTAGGGTCCATTAAAGAGGGTTATTGAGTGAACTTTTAACATAGGCTGAAAACGTTTTGAAATTATATAATTGCTCAAGTTAATAGATTTTATTATACTTATTAATTAACTGTTCTTAAATCAGCTAAAAGTAGCCTGTTAAATAGAACTTTCAGTGCAATTATTTTCATTATTAATGTAATTTTCACAGAATTTCATAACATTGCCCACACTGTATTTCTTACAGTGGAAGAGATCTCATTCTATTGACTTTAAAGTGCCAGAAATGACAAAATATGCCCTTGCTTAGCATCATCGGGACTGATGCTTATTCCAAATGGTATTTCAAAGAATGATGAGAGGCTAAGAAGGCACCTCACCCTTGTTGTATATCATGAACCAGCAACTTGCTGGATTCCATGACCTGAGGGCCAAATATTTCAAGTTTAAAACTGTTTAAAAAAGAAAAAAAGCATGAGCTTAAATATTCCACCATTTTTAGAAGAAATGTGAAACTTTGGGAGTCAAATCCAACTCCCACTAAATGAATATAATTTTTTACCATGATTTCTATGATAGCTTGACAAGACCTGTGGCTACTGCTAGGGTTTTAAAATATGTTTGTAATGTTCAACTGTGGAACAATTTTTAAGACAGATTGCTATTACTGGGTTCTAGTACACAACGTCTCAAAAATGTTCCAAAAGGACCTAGCCTGAATTTTGGCACAGAAACCACATTATACTCTGAATAGGAAGCAAGGCATTTTGTCCTAAAACACATTATATAAAAATGAATACTCCCAGTGTAAGAATGGAGGAGACATAAGCACCTGTGAGATGACATATTACTTAGTGATTTAACAACTGGGCCATTTTATTTACAAAGAGATGCTGTTGAAAGGAGTACATTAAATTATATAAACCTATGTACATATATATATACATATGTACATAATATTTTAATTTAGCAGTGTCTTTTTTTGAAAGAGCAGTAAGACTTCCACATTGATCTCCATCAAATACAACAAAAGCATTACTGGGTCTTTTAATGAAACTCTAAAATTAGACTATAAAGGTAAGACAAAATAGCATAAAGTTCCACGATGTATACAAAACTTAAAGAGAAATCAGATAATTTTGTGCATGCATCTGGAATTTATAAAACTAGACATAAATTTGTAAATGGTGGTTTAATGGATGTTGACAAATGTACCTACAATATAAGGTAAATTCTACATGGCAATATAACCTCCACAAAGAAAGAAAACTACAAGGAGATAATTTTAATGTACCCTATGTGAAATTCTCAAATCTACAAAGATTAAATTAAATGTAACTAGTATTTATGTTCTTAGCTGCCTTAGGAAATTATAGAAGAGGAAACAAAGTAAAATTAGGCATGATTAGGGTTATTGCTGTGACATTATCTGTCCAGAAATATGCTATTAGTAAACATGGCACTGAATCATAACACCGCTGGAGTTTGCTATCCTTTGTGGCTGTATAATTATCCAGATATTGACCAGGGAAAAATATAGAGAGCATATAATAAGTAGTCCTTTTGATTTATGGGGAATTTCAAACCTAGGTGAGCATATTTGCCTGTTATGAATTACATCAGTGATTTCTACAGGGAACTCGGTCTCTAAATTGAAGCCAAAAGACTTTGAAGCTTTGCACCTGCATCTGGATTAAACACTTAAAGTTTCAAAATAGGATGCTGGGGCATCCTCTTTTACAGTGGCTTCAGTGAGAATTGCGTTCTTGTCAGAAGAAACGCCAGTATCTTTCACCCTAGATGAGGCTCCCATCCAGAAGCTCTCTGTTACTTATACGCAGTGGGTATAACACCTTTAAGTAAGATAAAATGTCTTTTCTTCCCAGCTAACTGCTTTCATATAAAGGCTCATTAATGAGAAGAAATACTGAAAACATTCATAACTAGGCTGGTGTTCGAATTCACAGGAAAACACAGTTCTCTTTTCTTACCGTGGTTTTTTCCAGGCAGTGAAGCAGGTGGTGGTGCTGCGTTTCGAAGGAAGAGCCAGATTTGCTAACAAAGGCCTGTTCTTCTTCACTGGAGGACTGTTGATACATAGAACTCCGTATTATTCTCATTTGTGAACAAGAGGGCTCTTATCCAAATATTTGATCAGAACTAATCTGGATTGTACACGGTAGCATAACTGCAATGCTACATCTACACAATATAATCCAAATTATTTTGGACCTGAGTACTCTTCCACTTGTTTTTTTTTTTTTTTTAATTAAATAATTTTCTTTCCTTCCCTTGTACCTCCTTTTAAATGTTTCCATCTTAGGTCTTTTATGCATAGATGGAATAATACAAGTGCAATCAACATATAAGCTTTCTGTGTTGAATCAATGCATTCTTAAATTATCATAAATTTAAGTGACAGTAAAATATTTTTTTTTCCTGGGAATGTGCCTTATTTGAAGGAAATTAAACATAGTTGTCCTCCTGGGATCATTCCATAGCCCTAAAGAATTTGTGGTATTGCTGCTTACACAAAAATTCATGTCTGTGATCCCAATCTGCTGATTTTGGAAAGTGTATAGCAGATGTTACTGACACAGAATGAAGAATTAAGTGGAAATCATTCACTGTTTATTAATTGCATTTGTAATTATTCACTAGAAAGCAGAAAACTAAATAGGGGAGGAAGTGGGATAATAGGAAAGATTACAATTCAGCATTGGGAGATTTGAAATCCACATGGCAAACAAGCTATTTAGTGTCTTTTTAGTTCAAAGATTTGCGTTCTTTCAAGCAGGAGAGGAAGTGAGGGCTCTGTCTGTCGTCTTTTGTGCTAGACCGGAGGGACGGACAGCCTCTTCCTCCTCTTCTGGCTATAGGTTAAAGCGTTCGACTTTGTAACGCATATTGAACAGAACGGCATAGAGGAATGAAAGCCTTCCTGTATCCCTCAGGGAATTGCCTAAATGCCAGAAAATGGCAGGGATTAATAAACACTGTGTCTTCAGTCTTTCTCAGCTGGCTACAGCTCCCAGCAGCCAAGGGGCCATCTCCGGCAGCACGGGTCGCTGTGGATCCCAGTCCCAGCCCCTGCCTAGGGCTCCTGCTGCTGGTCCTGGCTTCCTCGGCAGGGGTAAGAAGGGAATTTAGATTTAGGAACATTAGATTTCAATGTGTTTGAGGTAATTGCTCTCCTTAGAGCAAAGCAGGTGCTTCCAGGGAGCAGTTTTCACTCTGCAATGCCCCTCTGTGCAAACAGTACCCCGGAGCTACCTCTTTCCCCCACTGACAATGAAGCCTGGGTCTGTCACACATGTTCTGCCTGTCTAAAGCCAAATGAGATAAATCCAACCTACCTCCCAAGAGGCCAGCACTGTACTTTATTAATGAGGCCTTCCATGGGATCGAACTCTAAAAGTGTGGGTTACATTTGAGTCCCGCATTTCTATCTGGCCATTTCCATCATCTTTTAATACCCCATCATCGACTCTCAGAAGCTTCCTTTAGCAATAGTAATTGTCCAATTTATCCTTCCTTAACCTACCTCTGAAGATAATATTGCCTAAAGACCCAGGCTGACTTCCCCTGTTGATAAATAGAATAAGCTACTGCTGGGCTGTCATTAAGCTGTTTCTCTGGAGGCAGAGGATACGAAAACATTACCTGCTGCAGCTGGTTACTCAGTAAGCCATTTCGTTTGCTCTGCATGTAGGCATTAGCACTCCCACTCTTTGCTGCACGAATTCGGGCAAGTCTGGCTTTCTGTGTAAACAGACAAAAGGAAGAGTGTCATTTGTACTCATAGCCATTATTCTGTTTATCTAAAACTACTAATTGGAATCAGCTGCTTGTGAATACCAGTGTTATAAGCACTGAAAGGCTGCATTGCATCCATCCTTCAGGTAGAGCAAACTGCAAATGCCTTCCCGTTTAAAATGCAAATGACAGAAGTTTTTATTTGTTTGCATCCATCAGCTAATAAGAACAATGATTTTGGAGAAGGGATTAGACAGATCAGAATGTGCCTCCTTTTTTTTTTTTTACATTGCTGCATTGCCTTGCGGGTCAGGAACATGGGCGTCCATCTCAGCTGCTCCTGCAGTGAAAATCTCTTTAAAGGGGAAGAAATGGTTCAGAAAAACATAATATTGCAACTGTCACGAGCTGGTTTCTCAGAGCCTTCTGGGTGTTTAGAGTATCAGAATGTGATAGCATTTTTTATGCTGTCTTCCAGCTGAGTTCCTGAATGCCTGCCAGACCTTTTAAAAGCCTTCTTACCTCTTCATACCTATTGGTATAATCAGACTTAATACTTGTCATCGTTGGTCATAATCCATGTCCATAATCTGATTTTTCAGAGACTGCAGGCATTATATTGCAGAGAGAGATTTGAGATTTCTCAGGTGAGCTTCATTGCTTGTGAAGGTGGCTCTCATCCCAGCATAGGAGGTGGCTCAGGTGTGAAGGACATTTTGCATCCACTGACTTTTATACCACAGTTAGAAGCCAACATTCAGAGAAAGTGTGAAGAAAAGACTCTCTCAATCAATAATATGGAAAACACAAGCTTTTATGGGATTTCTAGGATGGCATCCTAGTTCTGTAATTTTTGTGGCTGGTTACACGTGTAAGAAGGAGTCTGGGTTTATCTTCATGGTTAGGTTTCTGATTCTGACAGCCAAATGCTGAGCAGCATCTGGAGTTGAATGGCTGCTGAAGCACAAAAGGAGACTGAAGAACTTGAAAAACTAACTTTGATATATCATTAGAGATTGTCGTATCTGATAATTACTCAGTTGATATTTTCAGAAAACAGAGGGAGCATTTTTCCCCCCTTTCTCCTGGTTTCTGGGGCATTAAATGTCAGCATGAAATGACTGAGAATCCCTGAACACTTACAGAGGGAAGCAGCCTGGTCACTGCAGCCGCCAGATCTCTCTAACATGATTAATAATTAACTGACTATGAGGAATGACTCAGCATCACGCTTCTTTGCACTCACAGCCTCAGACTCACAGAAGATCTTCTCAACAGCGAGCCAAGAAATTCATGACAGCTAACAGCAAACAAGGCTAGAATCTGGCTTATGTTATACGGCATGTATTCATTATCTTTTAATTGTTCAGAAAGAAAATAAGATAATGCTGTGCTTCTGTGCATCACTGAGTCAAAAAGTTCACATGAGAGGCTGTTACCTGATTTTGTGATTTTGTGGCCATTTTAGAATAGCACCTTGGTTTGTCACCTTCCTCAGTGCGCACAGCCCTTCCAGCTGTGTGGTTGATGCACCTTGTTCTACTGCTAAGGAGCAGCCTGGATCACCTGCACGGTGCTTGCGCACAGGTGAATTTCTCCCTTCCTCTTCCTCCTGTTAGCACTGAAAGGACAGCAGCACCCCACACTCCATCATCCTGGGTGGGTCCCCAGAGGCTGAATGGGAATCAGGGGTAAATGTCCAGTCAGGGCTCTTTCACTGAGCGCCGCGGCTGACCGGCCCTGGGCAGCCTGGCATGCTGCAGTGAGCCACCCGAGAGGGCAATGCGCTGGGCTGGCCCGAGGTCCCCAGGAGCATCCAGCCCATGAGGGAAACGGTTAACAGCTCCCACCCTGTGGGCTCACACAGGGCCCTTGGTGGAAACATCCAGGGCCATGATGTGGTTAGGGCTGAGTCCTCAGGGCTGGCAATTAAAAATTCCCTTGGGCAGGCAGAAAATGGGTTATTTTCAAGGTGGAGTTCTTCAGATGCAACACCAGTATGATGGGCTGAAGGCTGGGGGAAGAGCTTTGCCTGCACTGCAGTACGGAGTCATGGGTTGGGACATGTGCACTGGGCTATGTTCATAAATATATCAAAGGTCTCTCCTAGCACTACTGTTTAGCCTTAGGAGCTTGAGATGCTTTAGAGATGCATTTGCAGGGTGCAGGATGGAGTCCCATAAATAAGTTATTTCAGTCACAAATGTTTTAGCTGTGGTACTTTCCAGTGTGCTCTTTATACAGGGAGATTCATTAGGTTTAATGACAAACATTTTACATATATTAGTTATGCTTTTCCTCTTAGCATGCATATTCATTTTCTCTTTCAGTGACTGAAGCAATAATTATGGTGCAGCACCATTTAATAAAGAAATATAAAAAATGTAATGGTTCATCAGACTACCTTAATATATCAATGTGCTACAACACATATAATATGAAGGCTGTACTTTACATGTGAAGATTTCAGATTGCTTTGCAAATATGAATTTATTGCATCTTAGAAAGCTTTTGTGAGGTGGAAAGTAATAGCTCACATCTTTCTAGCTGAGACTCATTCACATGGCCTGAATTTACATCATTTACCACAGAGAAGGTAATAAATCTATTATCAAGACAAGAACCAGATATTGTGGCTTCCATGTTTCTACTTCAGCTTACAGAAAGTACTCCTGAAACCAGAGTTGTTTACAAATCTGTTAAAGTGACAAGATTTCTTTTCAGTGCTTCTGCCTGATTTATCTCAGAGCCTGTAGCGTGAGTGGTCTTGTGACTCCTCACACTTCCCATCAAGGAATCGCTAAAAGCTCATGTCAGCCACGGGATTTCAAAACCGCTGTGCCCTGGGTTTGAATTCCCATGAAGGACATCAAAATGATGTGATGACATCAGGAAAAGTGTGATTACAGAAGAACTGTATTTTCCTTTAGTTTGCAAACTGCATTCTCTGTCACGTATAACAGAAAGGGAATGATAATTGCCTGTTTCAACCACTGCAAAGCCCTTCCTAACTCCCCCCTTTCCTGGAATATCTAGCAAAAAAAAAAAGAGGATTAAGTTCTCCAGCAGTAGATTATCTTTGCTGTGAGATTTTCCCTGTTAGCCATTGAATGTGAAACCTTGATTTTGGTAATTTTCATGCTGTCTAGGACAAAACTCATGTACCTGAAATTAAATTCTTTTACTTATTCTGGTGAAACTCCACTGTAATAATCTCATCTGAAACTTCCTAAAGAATATGATGATCAGCTTTAATTCTTACAGCATCCCTTGCAGTTGCACTGAACTTCTCTTTTGAATGCATAACTTTTTTTCTAGCTTCAAATTTTACAACTTGGAGGTGGATCCTTGTCTACGACTGCATTTATAGAAACCTCATAAAAGGAAAACTACTGTTATTCAACAACAGCTAGCCCTGTCAGTTTTAGAAATACACTTTTTTTTTGTTTTTAAGGTTTTAAGTAGTGCTAAATGTAGCACTGTGAGGTATTTACAACATCCAGCTTTTAACACTCAAGATGCTCTCAGCTGTCCAGCTGTGTTAAGAGAGAGATTTTATTAGGAACACATTAGAGTAGGGCTTACTGTGGTACTGGGAATCATTTTTGGCAAGAATCTCTCTTCAATTTGCTATGCAAGAAACCTAGCTAGCATGCCCCTCTAATTTAGTATTTAGATAGCCCCTGTTGTCTCCCTTCTGCTGCCCTCCAGACTACATAACTATCTTACTATCAAAACTCAAAAATTACTAATTACTTACTTTATGGTTATTATTTTTTAATGATCTTTTACCAGTAAAATATAAGAATTCCTTTACAGTCATTCTGTGTGTACTGGTTTTGTTCAGGATAGAGTTAAATTTTTTCACAGTAGCAGGTATGGGGCGACGTTTTGGATTTGTGACCACAGCAGTGTTGATAACACAGGGATGTTTTAGTTACTGCCGAGCAGTGCTTACAGAGAGGCAAGGCCTTTTCTGCTCCTCAGACTGTCCCTCCAGCAAGTAGGCTGGGGGTGCACAAGAAGTTGGGGGGAGGCAGCCAGGATAGCTGACCCCAACTGACCAGAGGGATGACCATATGACCATATGACATTGCGCTCAGCAATAAAATTGGATGGTGGTGCAGGCTGGCAGGGGCTGCCGTTGCTCTGGGATAGGCTGGGCATCAGTTGGTTGGTGGTGAGCAATTGTTTTCTTCTGCATCGCTTGTTTTTCTTGGTTTTGTTTCCTCCCATACTTTGTTGTTTACTCTCTCTCATTTTTTTAGAAAAATTAAACTGTCTTTATCTCGATCTATGAGTTTTTGTACTTTTACCCTTCTGATTCTCTCCCCCATCACACTGTGGGGGAGTGAGTGAGTGGATGTGTGGTGCATAGCTGCCTACTGGGATTAAACCACAGCACTGTGGCTCCTAGAACAATGGCAAAAACTGTCTAAAAATAATTTGTGTTGTTTACATTATTTTATGTTTGGCCTTTCACAAATCTATCCTATATGTTTGGTTTCAAGTGAAAAATCAAGCCTACATTTTATGCTCTAATTTTATAATTTTTGGTAATTGCAAATAATTGACTTCAGATTAGCTAACAATAATTTATAAGATGTCAGCATGCAGTAGACAAGAAAATGCTGTTTATTTTGTACATTAATGGATATGGAATTAAATAAGGTTCATATATTTGTTGAGTCGTGCCTTGCTTTCACAATCCATTCAAATTATCATTCAGTAAACAAAAGTTTTACATGATTTTGTGCTAAATTAAAAAATCTTGGGTAAATTATTCTGTTAGTTATGTCTTTGCAACCCCACTGAGATTAATAGCCTATCTTGTTTAAAGAAGTTATAATGGCTAGCAGGGTTCCCTATTGCAAACACTCAGCTCTAGACTGCCAGGTGCTGTTAAGCAGCTGTTGCAATTTATCCTACAGCTATTTATATTTATCTAGTAAGTAATTATTCATAACTTGACAGATAAATACATCATGTACAATCAGTAAATAATAAAGGCAAGCCAATCTTCAGGATATATTTTGCTATGTAAACGTGGAAGACAATACTCACATGAAAGATTCAGGTTGAATTTTACAGATTAAGTCAGATTTTGGAGTTGTTTGGGTGTTCTGTTGAGTCATCATGCAAAGTCACTCTAGCGAGAAAGTGCTTGGGCAACTAAAATTAAGGCTTCTCCAATTCTCAGGTAATGAACAATAATGGGCAGATAGACCCACACCTAGGACTTGCTGGCTAAGAGGATACAAGACTCTTGCCTTCAAAATACACAGAAAAATTGATGTATAGAAAACAGGAAAGGCATCTAGCAAGGAATGCTTCTTTGAGGGTGAGGAAGATATTGTCATCATAAGAGCTGCTGCTGCACATTGGGATGGAGCAGACACCTGTTCCAACAGAGTAGCTATGCCTCCTCCTTTCCCTTCCCTGTGCTGGTTGTCATCCCAGTGAATCTGAGGGTCTAGCCACGTTCTAACCTTTGGTACTTAGGAAATATGGAATAGGAAATTGTATCCAAACTTACCTAAACCTTTCTTATTTCTTTCCTGTCCTTTCCTCTCCTTTTTCCTTCCCCCCTACTTTCCTTTCCTTTCCTTTATACATGGACCAGTCGCAACACATCTGTCATAACTTTGCCACTTGAAGGAACTGATGGGCAACCAAAATAACTTGGCCTCTTGAAGTTGTCTCTAGCTGAGAAAAGCTCCACAAATAGGATTCTTCAAAACTCTCTCAGTTGTGGTAAATCTGCTTGAGGAAAAGGTGTAGTAAGACTACAGGGCATAATTAGATCTGCCCTGAATTTATATTGAGTTCTCTTTTACAACAATGTATTTCCATGGTTGGAAGCAGGAACTTTCTTTAAAATGCATTAAAAATGACATGATATATAAATAAATTTCTCTCTTCCATCTTCTTCTGAATATTAATGTGCAGCATCTTTTTGCCAAAAAGAAACAAATTGAATTGTCTAATCTTGAATGACTGTGTAGAACTCAGTAAATGCATATACTGGTGGTCACATGGCTCTTGAACAAACCTAATGCAAGTGATATAAATTTTTTTTTGCTGAAAATTGCCAGTGCTCCTAGGAATAGATTTCAGCTCTTCACTGGAGAACTTTCTCTTGTGTTTCCGTACAGCCCAAATGTTTTGCCATTTCTGAAGACTACCTTGATTAAACTTCTGCATAAGATATTGATAAAGTAAGTGCTACAATTCAAATATACAACTCCCTTAATCAGATGGAAGGTGTTGTAGCCAGCAGGAGGTACCATCACTTGCAGGGGTTCATGCTGTGCTGTGTGAAGCAGAGCCTTCTTTCAAGCTTATGTTCTTCAGCCTTAGAGAATAGAAATAAGGTTGGTGCCTAGGGAAACATTTATTTTAGAAAACTGTATAAAGCTTCTATTGTATTGAATGAAGAAGGAATTTCAAACTTCAATAATGTGACCTTTTTGCTTGAATATTCTTATACAATACTGTAGAACTCTCCTGTGAAATGCAAGGCTATACTTCACAGCTAGATATTGCTAAATATGGACTACACAGTACCCAAGAAGTGCTTTGTGTTGATTTTTTGGGGGTCTGTCAAAGCAATATTCAGTTCAACATCTCAATCATTTTAGATTGACAGAGATTAGCTTTGCAATAGGAGGTATAAATGAAACACACATCCAGGGCTAAGTTAATTATACCTCAAAGCCATTTTCTCCAAAGCAAGAAGTGCATAAACACAATCAGAGGAAATGTCTCATCCTTACTGTTGGCATTGTTCTGGAGAGAAGAGGAAAAGACGCGTGGCAGGATTGCCATTCATCACTTCGTATTTCTGTTCGAAACATACAATGAGCTCACTGTTTTGCAGTGAGAAAAAGTCAGTTATTAACTCAAGCAGCTTCTATTCAAGAAAAGATTATGGGGAATATCAGCCAGTCTGCCAATCTGATTTTTGTAAGGTATTTTCTAGTGCCCATCTCTTTTTCACTAGCAACTGTAAAGCAGACATAGAAAATTTTTTTTCATGACATGCAGTAGGAGACAGTTTCTGTCTGAAGTAAGGCTGGTTGTGTCTGCAGTTATTATGAAAGCTCAGAACAGGCACATTGATTGCTGGGATCAGGCAGATCTGTTATCCATGACTGGCACAATGCTCGGAGAGACAGTAAGGAAGCACTGTGTTCTGGCTGATACACACTGTTCTTTCTCTCTCTGCTGCCGTTACACAAACAGAAGCGTAAAAGTTCTTGACAAAAACAACGTAGTGTAGAAGTGACGTGTTCTCTGCATGTTCCAGCTGTGGGAGTGGGGAATGCACAGCTGGAACTAGCACATCGGAGAAAATGGCATGCAAAAGGGTGGGTAGCATTAGTATAGGTAAGGTATGATATTTGGGTCACTGAAGCGGCATAAAGCGGCATATATTTGAAATCAGGTTTCTAGAAAGGTGTGAGGTTTCTGTGACAGGCCTGATTTCTTTTATGGCCATTTCCCTCATCTGATGGCATGCATTCTTCCAAGGTGTGGCCATGAAAGAATACAATATCTTAGCCTGGGCCTATGACTGACTTTCTTGGCCATGTATCTCTGTTTCTTCTGATTGTAAGACATTCTGGGAATGGTATCACTGTGTACTTTTACTTAATTTCCATAAAGAGATCAGTCAAAATGGTAACCTTTCTGGTGAAAGGCCAGAAAGAAATACACAAACATTTTATATTTCTAAACCTGGTGCTGTTGTCTAGATGAGGCAGATGCAGCCTGGGGCAGCCTGTGTTCCCTGGTCTGTGTACATATTCCCCAGCCATGGGCTGCCTGCACCCCTCTGCGAGCTGCGATTCTGCTCTCCCCGGACCACTGGAGACTCAGGACTTCTGAAGAAGGGCCATGGGACCACAACAAGCCCAAATGGTGATGCCTTAGTCTTGGCAAGGTCTGTGCTGCATCCTGAGCCTTCTGACAGCCACCAGCAGAAGGTAATGCATCTCAGTTCCCTTATCAGGGCTTCAGGAGCCAACGGAGGCTATCTGAGCTGCTTAGTGTCCTAGAGCTGGGTGAAGTGGATCAGGACTAGTATTTCAAGAGTGATGTGGAAATGAAGGTGACTACCCAGGCTTGGTTGCATCTCTCCTGGTAAACAGTTCTTCTTGTCTCCTGACCTTGCCCATATGGGTGAGGGAGGGAAACTCTTTGTGTAGAGCTGGTTAGTGAGAGATTCAGCAAATCAAGGAAGCTGGAAAAAACAACTTTGGCTTTCAGCTTTTCCTGATTAAGCTCTTTTAATGAAACCTTTCAAGCAAACTAGAGCTGAGGAGACAAGTTCCCCAATAATCAGATTCCCTAGAGACTGAACCTGGGAATTAAACACATGGATTAGTGAAGCGGCTGTTAGGATAGACATTAGAAATCATTATTAGGGGTTTTTGTGTTTGGTTGTTTTTTTTTTTTCTCAGAAGACTCTGGTGCAAAAAATGTCTGCCTGAAAAACACAGAAAATATATTCAGCAGGTGGGACTGCAGCTATTGCCTGAAAATACTAGATCTAGTCCAACAAGAAGGATTAATTACCACAATAATAGATCTGTAAATTTTGACAGAAAAGAGAAATGAATCATTTTAATGTTTGTTTGTTTGTTTTTTGTTTTTTTTTCCTACTAAAAATAACACAATATTTGCATCTAGGACATGGGCTAGGCATGAAGCACTTATATATAGTAGTCCTTTTCCTAAGAAATACTCACTGTGAGGACACACAGAGTATAGAAAGTCATATTTTATCTATTGCTTAGCAGCAAAAGGGGGAAAAATTAGGAGCTCACCTTTTGTGCCCTGCGCTTGTCTGCTCGTTGATTCTGGTGGTAGATACGGCTGAAGTTGGAGACAATTACAGGAACTGGCAGAGCAATGACCAAGACTCCACTCAGGGAGCATATTGAACCAAAAATCTTGCCAGCTATTGTCTTCGGCACCATGTCACCATATCTGTGTTAAAGAAAACAAAACACTTAGTAAAGACAAATTCTAAGTATTGAATTTCAAGATGAATTAATTGCACACTAGATTTTACTTCTCTTGCAAATAATATTCACTGCATAGAAATAATACTTTATACACATATGTACACATATACAGCATGCCTAGTGTTGTGCACATATAATTTTAATTTGAAGCTAATATTGGATATCCTGTCCATCAAACTGTGAGCATCTGTGTTTTACTTGCTGTAGTCTTCCCAGGCTGCCTGTATTGCAACAGAGAGAGAATGACCTTGCTAAGTGAAAAAAAAAATAAAAATCAGTGTTGAGGTTAAGTCCTTACTTTGTTTGTTGGAAGAAGTCATCACTTTCCATTGGCAAGATCCTAGGGAGACCACTTGGTAAGTTAGATGCCAAGCTGAATGGTCTGTTGTCTCACCAAAGTTGATGCAGTACTTTCATTTAGGAGGGTAGCACATTTTTGGAACAGGTTGCCCAGAAGATTGTAGACTTTCTATCCTTGGAGATTTTCAGCACCTAGCTAGAAAAAAGCATGGCTGACCTAATCTATTGTTGTTGATAGGCCTTCTTTCAGTGGGAGGCTGGACTAGCTGACCTTCAGAGGTCCCTTCTATGGTCCCGCTGAAAGCAGACCCAAAAACCTCAAGACACAGAAAAGCAGCAAACCAAATTCTAACTGCAAATCCTGTCAGTGTTCAGGTGCTGGATATTGTTTTGTCCAGCATGTAAGAACATAGTGCTACTGAAGGATGTAGAGGCATTCCAGTGACAGCTTATTAAGAGATGTGAGCTTTTTGCACTCTGTAAACAAATACAGAATTACATACTGTTTAATAAAGAGATAAATTACTTTCAAGTACCATTCTGGTTTTAACTTTACTGGATTTTAAGTTATTGTTAAACATTGATTGTAGCATGAGTTTAGTATGCTTGTTAGCAGAGAGATAGCATGTTCCCTATTGCAAAAAAATTATAAACTAGAAAAGGTAATAAATAAAACTTCAAGAGGGGCAATGTTTATAAAATGCTATCTGGAAAACAAAACCTGTCTGTACAGCAAGAATTGGAAAAAATAATAGAGAAGGTGGGGAAGAGTCTTCAAGTCACATGGTCCAAATTGTGCATGAGAAGAGAGGCATGAAGGGATGAGGATATCAGATGGTGGAGAGCCTATGTGGGGCAGAGAACATCTTCTAGCAATGAGAGCTCAGCATGTCAACAGCAGATTATGTTTCAACTTGTAGGTGAAGATGAATGCTTTGCATTTTGTAAGATAAGAGGAAGGTGTTTAACTTTAAGTATTCAAACAAGTTGTCATCCAGGCAGATATAATACAGATGACCAAGTCTTAGACTACTGACAAAGATTATGTTGTGTAAAATAAATGTTTAGTTGCTTTATAAAGCATGCCCAAGTATAAAATATTCACAGGAAAAAGTGCATTAATATTTCTACCAATACCCCCCCACACCTGCTCCTAATTTGAATGCTGTTAGTTTTAATTTTGTGATATGTAGGACTGGA
This sequence comes from Chlamydotis macqueenii, assembly GCF_036417535.1. Lineage (NCBI taxonomy): Eukaryota > Metazoa > Chordata > Aves > Otidiformes > Otididae > Chlamydotis > Chlamydotis macqueenii. Next base: position 25,634,236 of record NC_141556.1, read on the forward strand.
TAAAAAGACATAATGTAATAGAATCCATCTTCTAAATTATTAATATAGCTGGTCTTAATTACAAGATGTATAAAACTGGAAAAATACTAGAAAGCGAGTCTAGCTATCCTTCACATCAACATTTGCACCTCACAACACAGGCAATTTTTGGTGCTTATCTTCCTAAAGCCAGAGCTGTCACGCCCAGCTGTTCTTTCCTTTGGGCAGGGAAGTGGATAAACGACCTTTCAAGGTCCCTTGACAAATGGGATCCTCGACAACTTACTGACCCCAGGTTTTTCTCAGGTAGAGCGGTGGGGTGAGCAGTGGGCATGGGGCCAGGATGGTGCGCGCAGGGGAGAAGTCCTAGGATCAAATAACTGATAATCATTGCCAGTTTACAGTATCTGTTACTGTTTTACTTCAGCCTTTTAGCTATGATCCAAGTATTTTCTTGAATTGAATCAAAGTATATCCACAGAAAGCTATTTAAAATGCAATCTATAATTGCACACAGCTGACACAACCAGATCTTGGAATGCAATATTTACACATGTCCAGTACTACCAGACAGTTCTCTTAATCGAGATTCCTAAATCTATATTTAGATGCCTATCACTTGAAATGCTAAATTGCTGAACCTTCAAAAGCTCACATGGTCACCAATGGCTGCTGTGGACAGAAGGCATTTCTGACTCTAATTAATTTAGTTTGAAGTTGCTCAGGGATATAGTTCATCCTGTTGATAATGTGACACTATAATGACATGAATCAAGTGCAGACTGATGCTTTAGGAGTGGTGACAGAAACTATTAGCTGCTCTGTCCCTAACATTTCAGTATTTATACATGGACCTAGCTACTGACATAAGGAGGTGCCTTTTCACAGTATTTCAGTGCTACGGAGTGAAATAAAAAAATTATGATTGTTTGACACATGAAGGTATTTTGCAATGTTTTTCTTACCTTCTGGGCAAGATGACAGGTAGATGGATATACTGCTTATTTTAAAACAACTTGCTTTTGCTTATTTTTCTATTTTAGCTAGAATAAGTTGTAGTATGGTGACATTGTCCAAATGTAATGTTGTTTGTCCACTGTTTAGTGCTAATAATATCTTTCACATCATTAATAATTCCTACGTAATTAGTTTTTCTCCTGTTGATAAACACTGTGTTAGAGATGTTTAAATAAAATTACTGTCAGAAGAAATTACTTCCAAGAAATTAGCCTTCCTGCACAGGGTGAGAAACATATTTGCTCACTTTTGTGACAAAATGGAGTTTTTACTACACTTACCCTTCTTAGCCTTGCTCTCCATTGGGACAGTGACACAGATTTTAGTCTAGTGTAGGTATGACTAGAATTGTTAATGAAGTTCCTCCTGTTGGATTAAACATTCCCTTTAGTTATACCTTGTATATCACTGAATATCACCAATGGAAGTGGGTGATGTAGAATGAGGGAAAAATTTCTTCATTTACTCCACCTGCAATTGCTTGATTCCTTGGAAAGTCTAAACTGAAAAAGAACCTAACTCCATTTTCAGATGGCAGGGTAGCTTTGTCACGCTTGTATTTAAAAGTGGAAAAATTATGCTTGATTTCTAAACCAAATTCTAAATTCTGCAGAAAATCTGATCCCTTCAGTCATGGAGGCAAACAAATATGGAATCTTATTAAGCAATTTTCACAGAGTCACTTTTCAAAAAGGAACAATTTCAAGGTTTTCTCTAGTGCTACCCTGCTTGTCTCACTGCTCTTCAGTCTGTAACTGCAAACATATTCTCCTTTATGTGCTTTTTTCCTTAGTTGCAGTCCTTTCATAGCTTTATATATAGTCTGTTCCACATATGTCTATTATTGTGGCCAAAGCTCAAGTCAGTCTTTGGGCATTTACAATTTGTACTGACAATCTAATTTTGTAACATCAAAAGTGTCATCCTGATATTGTATGCTCTGGATGAGTGAAGAAAAAGAGATGTCGTACTGATCCCTGTTATCAATCAGCTGCATTCTACTTCATTAGCCAAAAAGGGAAGGGAAAAGACTATGGCAAACTAGATGTGCCAATCAAGTTTTATCAAATCACAAGTCAGAAACTATATGATCAAACTAATGCCTAGGTTTCACTAGATGTACTCCAGGCATGTCAGAGATGTGCTGTTGCTTGCAGTCCGTGAATATCTGTTCACTAAGTGACATTGTACAGGGGTAGATGGATGGATGGATTTAAAGACAGGGGGGTTTGTCTCAGTTGTTTGCATTCAACAGGTGACAGACTGCTTTTGCATATTTGACTCCTTACTGCAAGGGAAGACAGCAAGCCAGTGGATTCCTTTATTTTGCAAATACTGGCTCTTTCAGAGTACTGGTGTAAGTAACGTGGGCATGATTGCTTATAGCTTTGCATGACAGATCTGGGGGCTTGAAATGCATCTTGAAACACACAGAAAAGGCTGAGCCATTGTAGGAACTTGGGAAATGTGAATGTACTTGGGTTTACAAATGCCCAATCTGTAACCTAAGCGTTGCCACATCAGAGCTTACTCGTGAACATTCACCTGCCAAAGCAATTCTGCTTTTCTAACTGATGACTGGAATATATCTGATGTTGCGCATTCATAATTCAAGAAATCTCAGACAACAGAGGATGGGTTTTCTTTTTGTGGCATCATCAGCTATTTATCTTATTCCTGAACCTAATAAAGACTGTTTCTTGATGTCCCTAAGATGGAATATTTCATAAACCAAAGGTCTGAAATATAATTAAAATGAGTCATGGTTTTTGGCCATTCTTCCTTGATATGAGCAGAGAAGGTCTTTTCTTTAATAAGCTTAACAAATGAGAAAGACAATGTTGCTTAGTTAGCTTCTCTTTGTTTGTCTGAACACAGAAGTAATTTTTTTCCAAGTGAAAAATAAATGTATTTTGGAGGATAAAACAAGTGATCACAGAATGATGTAATTAGCAATAACTGTAATTTAGCAATATTTTTGTGTGTGTTTGACAGATGAGAAATGGAATAGCTTGCTTTGGATATAAGCACCACTCCCTCTCGATGCAATCCCTCCACTGTAAAGCAAAGCTCTGAAACTATAGCACATTTCTAATAGGAATAAATCCAGGATGTGCATTTTTACAACGATCAAATAGTTTAGGCTGATACTGACAGAAACAGTTAAAGAGAAAAATTGTCAGTATTAAAAAAATTTCGCTGCAATAACACTGACTGACACTAGAGGGCATAAACGCCATTAAAAAAAATGTAAATGCAAAATCGTTTTTAAATCCATGTTACAAATACACGTGCCCTCTCCCACCTTCTTCGAATTCATTTACATCCTTTAAAAAATATTACATTGAGTGAGATCTGTTGTCTGCTGTCATCTTATTTGCTGAAAAGGAAAGCTGGTAACACTTTTGTTTTCAAACATGTAAAACATGTCAGAAAATAATGGAGTTGTAAAATAAATGAAAAGTAATTAACTTGATAATGTTTATTTTAAAAGCAAAGGAATTTATGACCAAAGAACAAAGAAAACAGTACGAACTCCATGGAAACTAAAGAGTCTTTGTAGAAGCTGTTGCGGCACAATTTTTTCAAGTGTGGGAGACGAATCACATTTCCCAGTGGGTTTAGCATGGCATCCAGACAGAGCTCAAGCTTTTTGCACTGGGGTTGATTAACAGAATGGTGTCCTGCCTTTCCAGGAGAAGGTCTGTCCTCCCATCCTCCAGCTGCTCGCTTGCTCTGAGCAGGCCCGCTGCTTTTCCCACCCGGGTGGGATGATGATGCATCTGCCTTCTCGCTTCCCCTCTCGGCTAATGGCTGGTTCCCGCTTGCCGGGAGCTGCAGGCAGAGCCCCAGAGGATGCTCTGCTGAGGCTCTCAGCGAAAATTCTCCAGCTGCTCATCAGCCCATGTGTTTAGGCAGCCAGCCACCCAGCCGGGCACGCGCTTACGTGCCGGCAGAGGGGAGAAGGCAAGAAAAGCAATTCCCAGCCTCTCTGACACTAACAGTAATCATGATGAATTTGCAGCCTTACCTAGGTCTTAAAATAGGCTAATGATTTTGGAAAAGTAACTTCTAATAATACAAAATATGGCTATTACTGTGAGGTGCAGAACATTACATAGATTATTCCAAATTTTATTCCAGCCTAGGGAGATTCTGCATGGAATTGCAAATAATCCTCTCGGCTGCTTTTACTGCTGCGAAGGGCCCGCTGTTGCAATAGCCTTCTCCTCTGCTCAGTAGTGATGGACATGGTCCCCTCTGGGGTCCACAAATGTTCCTCCAAGAGCTGGCCAGAAGGACGGTTCATGAATGATGAAAACCTCATCTGCTTCTCCAGAGCAGCAGTGCTCCATGGGCTCTACAGACCGCAGTGCGACAGAGTCAAACTATTGCCCCTGTGCCCAGCTGAGTATGCAGTTTCTGAAATATGAAATTTCAAATACAGTTCAGGGATTTTTTTTTCTTTTTCTTTTTTTTTTTTCTTTTTTTTTTTGCACGTGCACTAGGGCTTTCCTACAAGAAGCTTAAACAGATCTGTAAAGGTAGGCTTTAGTATTTAGAGGTCAAAAAAAGGAACTTTGGTGTGAAAAAGTTAAAAGACTTGCTCAAGGAAACACTCCCAGCTTCTTACAGTCAAGACAGAGATCCAGATAACCAAATTCTTTCTGTTTTCATTTACCATAAAATATTAAATCCAAAAAGGTACCCCCCCCTTTTTTTTTCATCTCTCCCTCACTCCATAGGAAAAGCTAATATCCTAACTGTATCTGAGCTGCTGCAAAGCATCACAGAGATATGATGTCTGGTTCATGTTGCATAGGGGCTAATTAAACCAGAGCTACAGCCCAGCTGACTCCTACCAGCTGCGTTGCAGTTACACAGACATGCTACTGAGGTGGCATTCTGTTTTGTTTTTTTCCCCAGATTTCAGTGGCAAAATTTAGCATGTTTGCTTTTAGGAAAAAGAGAATATTTCTGAATGGATCGGACACTTTTCATGACTAAGACAAGAAACGTAGTAGAAAAACTATTCTTGATGCAAAAGTTGCAAGCTGCCTCTCTTAGTGTTACCTAAATCATGGTGGTTCTCACAATGCACTGGCCATCATCCACATTCATAGGTGAAAACGGGCCTTTTTTGAAAGTTTGTGGGCAAAGGGAGCTTCACAGAACCTTTCACATGGTAGCAAGTCCTCTCCTGCCGAAAGCTGATGCTGAGACCATGACAACCGCTGCTGAGGGTCTCTGCACACCGAGGCAGGCATTGGCCTGTGTTTCCAAACCCCTTTTTGGCTTTTTATTTTAACGATGCAGCATCATGGCCCATTATGGAGTACCTCAGAATTGAGGCTTCCAGCACCAGCTTCCGTGATGGAGATGCTTATGGGGTGAGAGATCTGCCATGTATTTGGTGGGGCTTTATGGTTACTACAGCAGATGGAGGACTCTACGTCAGCAATAAAATTCATCAGCTGGAGTCCCACACACCCCAGAAAGCAGGAATGACTGGTTAAGCTCTGTTGTTGTGCAATCATGGAAGTGTGACTGAACCGATCTTAATTAACTCCCTTTGCAATAAGGCCAGCTATAGGACCAAGGAGATAGGCTGCAAGGGAGCAAATACCAGTTAACCACTTTAACTTCGAGACTAGTTAAAAAAAGACCATCACTGAGAATAGAAACTATCCATTTTGAGAGCAGACAAAGAAGTGCTATGCATAAAGCAATTATTATATAGATGTCAAATTACATCTGACAATTACGAAATGGTGTCCTTGTCTAAGGAGGGTGCTGTAAATTGTTATAAAGCTGTTCCCTAGAGCTTCCAAGCTACTTGGTGACTAAATGCTGGCAAGTTGACACTAATTAGTCATTTATTTCAACATTACATCCAACAACAGTTAATTTAAATTGCTACTGGTAATAAGTTTAAGTGGAATTTCAAACTAAGCATTTCAAATGTATTGCCTTAAGGACTCGACCTGTACATTTAAAATTTGAAAAGTATCTAAGTTGCTGTTTAGGAGCTAATTATATTTTTAAAACACCACTGTATGTGAATGTGAAATAATCCAGGGCTAGATTTAGAAGAATGAAACAGAGGTAAATAAAAATGTCTTCCTTTCCTAAAATCATGTTTAGTCCTAAGAATACTATATCTAGTTAACATAGAATTCATTTATTACTTTGTTGTATTACTTCAGAATTTCTAGTCTTTAAGATACCATGGTGATAAGCAGAGAATAAATGCTTGGCTGCATAATTATTCATAAGATGGTACAAATGATTACAGGAGGAATATACTTTTCCTCTGTCACTCAGATACTTTGCATTTTTGGGAGCCTGATGTAGACTTTCCCTTCTTTCATTCTATTTTATGTGAAGCCAAAAGTAACTCAAAGGAAAAAAAAAAAAGATCATTTGATCTTTGCTCCTGCAGTTCTGACTTCCTTAAAAGAAAATGTTCCAACATATTTGCTCCTAAAAATCAATTTTTTGTATCACTTATTTAGTCAGGATCTAATTTTTCAACAGTTCTTTTGTCAGTGCATGTGCCCACACACAACAAATATATAGGATTAACTGACCAGCTTTTTCAAGGCTTAGAAATGAACAAAGGAATACCAGTAATAGGTCAGATCAAAGCTTCACCTAGTCTAGTATTCAGTCTCAAAACTTTAACCTGAAGCAAAGATATAGGGAAAAAGAGCAGGCTAAATACACATATTAGTATCCTTGAATGCTCTTCCATCCTCCACCCACTTACAAATAATAAGTACCAGAACTGAAATTTATTTGTAGTTAATAATCCTTAGTGGATTGCACTTCCATGGGCTTTATTTTGTCCCCTTAAATCCGTGAACATTTTTGGCATCCACTACACTGTCTGGCAGTTCCTTGGTCAGTGTCCTTTTGACTGTTCTGACTATGCTTCCTTGCTTTATATGACGCCCACAAACTGGTACTTGTACTCAAAAAAAGCAGCTGGTATGTGATTGAAGTCACCCTCCTCCTGCTACTTGTGTTTTCATACCTATCTATCTTATGTCTTTTCTAGCCTGACAAGTCCTACTCTGTTTGTACGGAATCTACTCCCTAAATTTGATCATACCTTTGGCCATTTTCTGAATCTTCTCCAATTCTTTTATACTATTTACAAGAAAACAAGACCAGAACGACACACAGTTTTCAAAGAAGAGTTATGGACAAGTTCAGAATAGCTTATTTTTCTGGTGCCAACTTGGCCAGCGAGCCATTATTATTCACACTGTTAATATGAGATCTCTCACCCTTTTATTTCTCTGTCCAAGTCTTTATTGGTGGGAGCTGGTAAAATTTGCCTTACTTCCCAGATCTCTATCACTGACAGGGGAAAAGGAGCTGCTAGGCTTCCAGCACAGCATGGGAGTTTTGATGACTGTTGTGACTAAATCCTTACAAAACGATCAGCAAAATGGCATCGTTCACCCAGCACCTGTGCTAACTAGAGGAAGAAAATGCACTCCTAGATTTGTACCACCATTTAGATTAAAATAAATGCATCTTTGTTAGCCCTGTGAATACAAACTTCATACATTTTTTAAAATATTTTTTCCTTCTTTTTTTTCCTTGTTCTTTCAGAAAATTCTTCTTGGGAGAACTGGGCTAAAAAGCAATACAAAGTTAAGATACGGTGTTTTACATATCATGGAGAAATAGGAATCAGGATGAATGCACACCAAACCCGAATGCTCAGCATTTCAAATAAATGGACACAAATACAATAAAATATAAAGAATTTTCAGCAGTTCCTACTCAAGACATTAGAGTCATAGTATCATAGAATAGTTTGGGTGGAAGGGACCTTTAAAGATCATCTAGTCCAAGCCCACTGCAAGAAGCAGGGACATCTCCAACCAGATCAGGTTGCTCAGAGCCCTGTCCAACCTGGCCTTGAACGTTTCCAGGAATGGGACATCCAACACCTCTCTGGGCAACCTGGCCCAGTGTTCCACCACCCTCAGTATAAAAAATTTTTCTTGATGTCTAGTCTCAATCTACCTCCCTCTATTTTAAAACCATTACCCCTAGTCCTATCACAACAGGCTCTGCTAAAGACTTTCTCCCCACCTTTCCTGTAGACCCTCTTTAGGTATGAACATCAGGACATAAAAAGCCCCACCTTCAAAAGTAACACCACCTCTAGCCACTCTTCACATTAAAAGTTAGAGGTGAAAGATGGGCAATGCCTTCAAGTGAGGGTCTGGCCTCAGCACCTAGTAAAGACTGAATAAAGAACCTGTAGTAGAATCATAGAATGGAAGGGACTTTCAAAGGTCATCTAGTCCAACCCCCCTGCAAGGAGCAGGGACATCCCCAACTAGATCAGGTTGCTCACAGCCTCATCTAGCCTGGCCTTGAACGTTTCCAGGGATGGGGCTTCCACCACCTCTCTGGGCAACCTGTTCCAGTGTTCTACAACTCTCATTGTAAAAAATTTTTTCCTAATATCTAATCTAAATCTACCTCCCTCTATTTTAAAATCATTACTCCTTGTCCTATCGCAATAGGCCCTACTGAACAGCCTCTCCCCATCTTTCTTGTAGGCCCCCTTGAGGTACTGGAAGGCTGCTATAAGGTCTCCCCAGAGCCTTCTCTTCTCCAGGCTGAACAGTAGTAGTATAGGTAGTAAACAATGGCAATGTGAGATCTATTGACTATGCCAAGGCTGGCTGTAAAGAGAGCCCAGTTGCAGGCTCCATCGATTCCCAGCAGGATGGATGAGGGTTTGACACATCCTCCCTGGAAAACAATTCCAAAGGCAGCTGCTAAACATCACCCATCTCCCCCATCTGGCCTTTGTTCATGGACACTCTGTTCCCTCAGACATCTCTGGACCATGTGGAAGATGACAACACCACACATTTCTGCATTCTTCCAGGTAAACACTGTTTAGTAAAACTTTTCAGCATTGTGACTTAAAATTAGGTTTGAGCTGTGAAGTACAGGTTTCAGTGCAGATTCAAATGTACCTTTCTGAAGCCCAGAGGTGTGTTTTGATGTGCTACCTTGCTTCAGTGGAGAGGAGTGGAGAATTTTCCTGTTAGCAGTATGATTGTGTACAGTCTGGGTCCAGTGTTACTGTATCATCCCAGAAATTCTGCTGAAAATTTTATGTAATTAATTTCTCCTACAGATTTTCTTTTAGTTGCAATACTTGTGCTAAATAACAGCGAAGTTAAAACAAAGCATTGATCTGCCAATCCATTCCTAAATTTCTCTTGAGTATATATTAGCCATCAGGTCAAACTGCTCCAAGTATAAATCACATTAACACTAGAAAAGCAGTGTGGAAGTTTGCAAGGACAGCTGTGCCTTTTTTTTTGTGACAGCTACTGGGCACAGCACTGAGATCAGTGAGCTGATTTCGCTTGGGAATCAAATCCAGCTGCTCCCACGTTCAAGTAGAACTCTGACTGACAGTGGTTTTAGCCACTGCTGGCATTAATGCTGTTCAGCACTCCGATGGGCAGATGAAGATTTGATTCCCAGCAAATTTGGAACTCCTTCTACTTTTTTCAGCAAAATACTAAAGTCCCCAGTCTGCAATACAGGTTTGTCTTTGCCCTTTGGCACGTCTTATAACTAAAAAACATTCCGATTTTTCTTCCATGTACTTAGTCCCATTAGATAACACTGCTGTTTAAGATGTTACAATATTGATAGTATTTCAAAAGTGTTCTTGAAATAATAAACAGAATTATTTTCTTCTCTTTAAAAATAATGAGAACTCCCTATCCTTTGAACTTTCTCGTTATTACTTATTTTACTTCAAATACTTTCAGCTGATTTGAAAATGGGCTACTGCATCGTGTTCAGCACTGGCCAGTTAGGCCAAGCTAATTTTTTCCTTGCCAACACAACCGCTGATGGACCAGTATTATTTTTACATTCGCTCAGGCAAAGTTGAAAAACACAAACCAGCTTGTATCAGTGTGACACTGTTACTGGCCTAAGTCTCTGGAGATCTCTGCCAAATATTGAATACTTCGGTTAATTTTTCTCTAATGCTAACTCTAAATCTATTAAACCAAGAGTAAGAAGTACTCTAGTATATTTTTACACACACATATATATAACATATTGATATAAATACACATACATAAGACTAAGAACTTTCCCTTTAAGTACAATTGCTTTGTACAACTTTTGTGCACTAGAAGATTTATCATATAACAGGATCTTAGTATCCCTTTCTAGCTAGTAGTCAAGAAAGTAATTTTTCTGAGAACATTGACTGTTATTTTGCCTCCAAAATGTAGCTCTTTCTTATTTCATGACATTTTTCATGCCTTTCTACTTTGAATATATTTGAGAAAACACATAAGTGGAAGTTACTAGCTGCAACAGACTATTTACTATTTTTTCCCTTGGTCTAATTGTCTTTTTTTTTCTCTTTTCCAATTTTCAGTGATTTCTGAGCTTGCTAAGATAGGTCCAGGAAAAATGAAACAATTCATGTACTTCAAGTCTAGCAGAACAAAAGCCTCCTCTGAGTTCACTCAAGGCTCTTCACAACCCAGCTTTCCACCAGCACTAAATCACCCCAAACCTTGAAAGAAGGAGGAGATGCTATAGCATTCAATCCTCTTAAAGTTTACAGGCAGAGTAATTCATTTCAGCTGAGCATAGTTATATTCCCCCTCCTTGCAAAGAATCCAAAATCCTGTGTGAGCTGCTCTGCCCATGGACAGTTTAACCCTCACCATCCCAGCTGCCAGGCACTGCCTCTGAAGGCTGTAAAGCTTGGCATTACACAGTTCATAATTTAAATTAATTTATAATTTAAATTAATTTATAATTTAAATAGGGAAATTTGCAATTATTACACATGAGAAGTATTGGATCAATGGTTAGGAGACTAAATTCCTCTCTTAATCAGATTTTACAGTGTGGACTTTGTCAATGAATGCTTCACTACAACGGCTTTGAGTCTTGACGGAATTTTGAATGGATAATTTTGGATACAGAAATGTAGCAGCATGTTACAGAGAGTAGAAATGGGTTTGCCTACCTCTGCCAGTTTTGATAGTGCACTTTGTAATGTGACCTCTTGTGTGCCAGTAATTGGACTCAAGCCACCAATGAATCTCTAAACATTAGCACACTGCAAAGACACGGTAACGACTTTCTGTCACTACTAACCCCATTCCTATTTGAATTCATGTCCCATAACTGAGAGGTTCTGTGTCTCACTACTGATCCTCTCAGTCATTCAGACATAAAGCTTCATAACACTGACCACTACCATTCTTTTCACAGATAGGAAAGAAATAAATTTTCCGTGTGTTTTCTCCATTAAAAGAAAAATGTCTGCCTCTCTGTTGTGTCCAACATTTATAAACTTTGTGCCAGAGCCCTTTCAAAATCTTTTTAGACATCACTGATAACCCTTGAAGTTTCTCATGGATCCCTCAGAAATGGAGCTTCTGGACCACTACACTTCCTTTCCATCACGTTTTTAAATGCAAACTTCGTAAATATTCAGTGTTCATTAAAATGTCTGGAGATTTGTGGAAAATTTGCCAGATGCCCAATGGTAAAAGCAAGGATTTTGGAAGGTCACATGAGAATTCTCTGCCTAGAGAGATGTGAGTATAGACACCTCACATGTGTACTCAAAAAATCATGCTATAAGGAATGCTGGGAAGAGATTTTCTCAATCTCTTCCTGTGCAGCCTGTGTTTCATAAAATGCTTAAATATTCAGCAAGCCAAGCCAGAAATTTGGTACTGTTGTATGTGAACAATCAGACCACAGCTACAAGAAATCTTCTATTTTTTTTAACTAATTAATTTTCACCTTTGAATTACGACACAGAGAAAATGCTTTACCCACCAACAGCGAGTAAAGCTTTTGGAGGCTGGAGCTTTCATGGGAGGTCAAATCCCTCATGCAGAAAATCTTTTTGACCCCAGCTCTCCAACAGTTGCTTTGACTGCACTAAGCACTGAGGCTGGAATTCAGAGGGAGCACCTGCACCTACTTTGCTGCCTTTTGTAAGAAACATCTTATTCTGTCCTCTCTCTTCTTCAGGTTTTGAAAGACAAATGTGTTTCACTGAAGATGATGGCTTAGTATGTATTCCCAGAAGATGTAGCCCCCCTTGTAGCATGGATCTGAGTTCTGTGAGGGAATAGGAATTCAGCCCTACAGCACTACTTTGGATTTTTTTTCCCTCCAATTGGCTTACACTGACCTTTCCCAGAGGGCAGACTCCTTTTTTAGGTGTCTAATTCTCCCGTCATTATTTGGCACAGCCTGTGTGCAAATTGTTATGCCTAATTGTTAGATACTGCAGCACTCAGGGTTGTGACATGAGACTTTCTGAATCATTAGCATTATGCCTCCACTGTAATTTTTTTCCCCTTCCAAAGTCTGTGTGCCTTGCTCAGAGAAATGCTGTGGTATGGCAGACATCAGCATGGAGGCACAGTAAAAGTTGCCTTTTCAGTAGTGATTTCTGTGCTGCAAATAAGGGCTCCTTCTGCCTATCCACTGAGCAGCGAATTCCCCAAACCAATGATTCCTGAACATTTTGAACCACACACCAACTTTCTCTGACCTATTGTGAACGTTCAGAATCACATTGTTAATTTAAAACATTATAAAAGCAATACACTGCAGATCATTTATCTTGGCCTTGTGGGCTCTGTTTTTGGACCCCTTGATGTAAACAATAACTGAGCAAGTGAAGCTCCTCCTGACCAGCACTCTGGCCATAGCTGAAAGATTATTTCCTGAGCTACTTTTTCCAGCTTGACCTCAAGGTCCACAACAGCATCAAAGAATAATCTAGCAGTCTCTACCTGTCTCCACTTTAGGTTTAACTGTATTTGATGTATTTATCTTTGTGTCTATCAAAATCAATCAGGAACTCTAACCAATATCTGACAATCTTCATGCTTAATTTTGCCTATGCCATTCACTGAAAATTTTGTCCTTGGATTTTAAATTTCTACTCAACCTTTTAGTTCAAACTGTGTTTCTTTTACCTCTACAACAACAGGCACAATTTAACGAGGACTGCCAAACTCCCTCCTTTTTATGCATTTTCAATTAGCTTGCTTCTCACTGAGTATAAATCTCTTTTTAGAGATCTTTATATAGCAAGTCTTCTGTCCTTTTCTGTCAGGTTGTTGTTTTCAGTGTGTTGAACACTGATTTTCTTCCTTTTCTCCTTGACTTTCTTATTATAGATACTTTCTTGTTTGTGCCTGCATTATGACTGCACAGCTTCGAGGATGGAGCTGGCATCCTGGTGCAAAAAGATTATATATCTCAAAGCATCGCTTTTCCATGAACTGGATTGGGGCTGCCTGACAATTGCCCCCTGGGTCCTCACTGATTTTCAGCTCTGTACAGAAGTTGTGTGTGTAGGGAATCTGTAAACAAATGACCTGCTGGCCTTGAGCTGTTACATGGTACAAGAGGCTGAGGAATGAGAGGTATGGCTGCAAGTCACTGCTCTGGATGTTGTGTAATGTTGCACGCACTTGTCTCCAGAAGTGACTTCTGCACTCCTGTAGGAGATGGGAGTTAGTGTCTCATGATTGCAAGGACTCTTAAACGGACTTTTAGCCCAGAGATTTAACACACCAGGTCATTGTAGTCTGAAAATCAGAGATGCTCAATTTTTTTGAGGGTAATTTTTTCAAGAGTAATATTTTCAAGTGAAGTATACCTTCTGATGAGGACCAGATTCTGGCATCTCCACTTGCAACAACAGTTTTACTTTCTTCAGTAGGGTTTCTTTTATGAGTACTTGCTCTCAGCTCTAAGTATCTGATGTTTGCGATCTGACTCACAACCTCTATCCCATTGCAGAGGAGATGCCATCAATGCTGATCTTCATGCTGTTTCTTGTGATGATAAGGCACATTACTTAATGAGGTAATTCACATAACTCCTATTAATTTATGTTCTGCAAGAGACCTCCCCATTTTCTCACATCCATTTTCAGAATATGTTCTACTCTCACATTTGTACTGGTCCCTGGCACCCTGCTTAACTTCACCTGGTACCACACCAGAGGTTCCCCTTGGTTCTCTGCTGTGTCCCTCTTTTCAATACCCTGCTTTCCCCCCACAGCTGCAGTTGCAGTACCCTTCTTAAGGGAAGAGATTGCTTACAGCCAGCTGGGAAGAAGGGAAGGAGGTAGGCAGGGCATGGATCTACTCTCCCATTCTCATCTTCTTTATCACTTCCACACTTAGGCTTCCTTCTACCATTATGAAAACTGAACTAATAATAATCATAGAAAGACTAAAAACATTTCAAGCATCTGAAACTGAATAATCATGTGGTCTTATTACTGTGACTCCTGTCACGTTTGCTGGATTTTCCTCTGGTGCATTTTAGATCATCCTTCACCCTGCTAGTAAACTTTGACTGTGAGATCTTGGAGCTACTTGTGCTGGAAAGCACAGATCAGTTCTGGGTGTTAGAGAGATAAAAAGCCACTAAACCATTTCTCATTGCTTTCAAAGTAGGGCAATTTTTGTCTGTAAATACTAGGAGAGTTTTCCTTTCTCTTTACTTTCTCTTTACTAAAACTGTGCTATTACAAGCTCATATGTCAGTTAGCAATTCAAGACCTCACTCCAGACCTTCCTTTCTTTAAGGTGCTCAGCAATATTAACCACTAAATGCCTTTGCCTTAGGAGCTAGAAGATCTCTACTTTCTATTGCCAACATTAATAAGTATGCATGCAGGTATATCACTGGCCTGTTCTTCTTCTTCAGGAGTGGAGAAAAAAAAGCACACGAGGTCAACTCTCACAAGAAAGAAAATAAAAGACGAAATTAATGGAAGCTTCTTAGGGAATAAAGCAGCAATTCCTGTCTGTGCCAATAATTAGAACACAGCTGAGCAGTATTTTTTCCTTCTGATTTTATATTACTCCACTTTGCTTTTCACCTCCTCTCCCCAGCCTAATAATGTTCCATCTATCTGGTATTCTCTGATCCTCTCAGTCATAAGAATTTCAGTTTGCAGGATCATGGCCTACAGGCTTTGGGATCCTGCCTTCATATAAATCTGTGTGTCACCATAGGCGTATCATGAGGACAACCTCACAAAGACAGTGAAGAACAAAGGGAAGAGAAGAAAGAGGTGTCCAGAGACAAAGTTCCTCAGGAATTATTACAGATATGTCTATGATGACAGCCATATATGTGTGGTCCTCCCACTCAGTGATTCAGTTCTGTGAAGGTTAGGTGGGGGAACCAAGTGGATACATTGGCCACTTTTCAAGAGGTTTATCAGCTTTGGCTCAATGCTGTGCTGGCATAGGCTCCAGACCAGGACTGTATTTAATCCCATAAGCTCAGAGGTTGGGCAGAAGAGACATAAAATCCAGTGGCTGTACCCCCATTACGTTTACTACTTGGTACTGCTGGTATCCCACAGGGAGAGGGGCACTGCTTCTGCTCTGAGGAAAGGATGATCTGTGACCCTTAGTGGACAATATAAACAATATTTTAGGGTGTGGTTACTGGTGACCAGAATACAATGACTGTTTATCTGCATCCATTCTGTCCTTCTGACATAATAATTGTACAACTATTAAAAATGAGCTATCAAAGAGAAACAGTCAATGTGGTTAGTTTTCTTGAAATACAGAGTTTATCAAAGTGTAGGAATGAAAGAGTGGTGCCAAATTTCTGTTAGTACAAATGTTTGCTGCAGCAAGAAGACTAAGTCCTAAACAGTGCTGGAGAAACACTAAAGACAATCAAAACTTCATGACAGTCCAAGTCATTGATGTATTTCAGCTGCCAGGGATTGAGCAGATTTACTTGATCCTTAAAAAAAAACCCACCTTAAGTAGTTTATAAACCTATATAATATATTATTTGAAAAATAAATGAGAATGTGCTATAAAAGAAGTATAATAAATAAATGTTGTTGTTCTTCCAAAATCTTTTGGACATGTCAGATGTAATTACATTGATACTTATTTTATTCTATTCCCATAAAAAGGATGAATTTGTGGAGGTCATGTACTGCATTATACCTAGCCCTTTTCACTCAGCTGAGCTGTTACGCAAGAAATGCATTAGTCCTGCTGGGTAGCTCTTGCCAAAGGCCAAGTGGCACCATAAAAAAAAGAACACTTAGCAGTGGAGACTTCATTAAAATATTTCTCTCTTCCTTTTATAGACAAATAATTTTGCTTTGCTGGAGTAAAAATCCTGCTGTTACACAGTCATAGATGCTGGTTTTGGTATTTTAGTCTCTCTGTATCTCAGGGTAGCAGTCATGGAAGTCTAAAAATCTTTTTTGCCCTTCTTCTATGAGGAATTCCCTAAAACCCCATTCCAGATCCTATCTACAGATTTGAGGGCAAAAGCAGCTTAAGAAGAAAGACAGGGGTATTTTCCCAGCTGAAGCCAACAGAAAGACAATATGTGTGCCCTTATGTGTACTGTCTGAACTTAGTCACTGAATCAGCAAGAGCAGGATTAGACCCATAACACTCTCTCAAATCGGCAGGAGGTGGATTAGTGCTAAAACTACTGATAACAACCTATTTTCTTCAAAAACAATCTGTACATGCGTTTTCAGGATTTAAACACAAAAAAAAAATATTTGTAAGCACAATAAAAAGCTACTTTTGAGTTGAAATTTACTAGCAGGATAATTCCATAATGACCAACAATTACAAGTTCATGAAATGAGTGTTCTTTAAGCTCTGGAGATACACTCTCCTTTGACTTCTAATATAAAAATGTGTGGTTTATGAAGTAGAGTTTTGAAATCCAAAAGAGAAGAACTCTTTTAGATTCCTCCTAGGGAACCTAAAGGAGGCCTTTTTAGTGAAGACAACTTTCAAGATAGTGAAATAAAAACTTTTGCTGTGACATTGCACTAAACGAACACTGTAAACTAAATTCTAACCTCATTTAGACCAATGAATCCCTGCAGGAATCAATGAGCCAGTACCATAGAAAAAGCAGTAGTGAATTTAAGTCTGAAAGCTATCCTCTGTTATCTGGAGTCTTTCAAATAAGATAGCAAATAAGCTCCCTATTGTTGGTGATGAGGATTTACTACTGTTGCAATGCTAATATACTTGGGTACTTATAAGTACTATAAGCACCAATGTACTTATAGACAGAGATGAAGGCAGTGCCTACACTCCAAAAACCTTGGAAACAGGAGTTGAAGTCAAAATGGAGAAAAACATGAATAGGAGTTAAAGTACATACTGTTTCTTATAAGATTTTTGAGAAAGTTGTTTTGTAATGGGAATGCTCCTTTCTGTAGTAAGACTGGTGGGACACATGATGCATGGTTGTATAGACCTTCACCTGGATTCACCCCACTTCCCTTTGGAAACCTATCTGAGGAATCTGAATTGGAGAGCTCTCAATTGTCAATGCATAGTTGAGCTATTTCCAAAGACTTCAGAGTAACTTCTTTCTCATCATCATCTGGAAGCCTAGGTAAATTCAAGTCCTTAAATATGGAGAGCTAAAATGCAGAAGAGATTAATCTCAGCCCAAACAGTTTTATTCTCAGAAGCAATGTTCAGAAGGCTCAAACACCACTGATGGTGCTCTTTAGAAATTCCTCAGACTCCCTTTCCAGTTGTCAAGACAAAAATGTTTCTTCTCAATAGATCAGTAAATATTCAAGGAAATAAAACCTGTCTTTTCCCCTGAGATGCACGGAATATTTCAGTTGTTCTTTTTTTCTTCTTATTTGACTGTGCTTACCCGTCAGTGCATGCGTACTTGAGCATGTGTAAGTGCATGTATATTAATCACCTTTGGCCAGACTTTCAAGGAGTCTAATAAATAATATACTTGCTTTTTATTAAAAATTTTGATACTTGTGGTTGAAGGGTCTAACGTCTGGTGTTAGAAATTATACTTCTGACTTTGTTTTTGGTTTACAGTTGAGGCTGACAGGTCATTTCTAGTCTAAAGATATTCTACTTCTTTTTTATTGTAATTTTTATTATTACTCTTCCTTAAGCAATGGAATATATACTTCAATATTTCGTGTACTTGGTCCATTAAGATATACATGCTCTTCTGCCTTTCCTTTTCATTTTATATGCTCACACATTTTTATAATATTACTCTAAACGATTATCTGTAAATCAGATCATGCTCAAGTTTTATATTAGTATGTGCTAAATATTACAGAGAAACTGTTCAAACCTATTTAACACATCAGACTGGAAACTCTTTACTGTGAAGTATCTTATTGGGCATTTCATGGGTCTCTAATCTCCATTAGTGTGAATAAACAACCACAACCCACATAAAGCAGCTAAATCCAGGACTGGAGTGCTTACTGAGGCAGAAAAAATAATAATGTTTCTACAAGCTGATGTTAGTAAAGTCAACAGAAAATTATATATGTCAGTAGTGTGTTGTCCAGAGATTGAAGTACTTTCATCTTATTCCTCTACTTGCCAAAATCATGTTTAAAATAAAATAAAACATAAAGCACTGCTTCACTTACAAGAGCAGCCTGTTCATGAGCAATCACTGCTCATCAGTGCTCAGCTCGAATTATTTCCTCCAGCAAACAATACTTTAGTGAAAAGCAATGCTACTTCTTAGGCACTTGGAACAATTATTCTAGGCTGAGAATATTATGCAGTGGGATTTTTTTCATGATCTGAGATGCTGGTCTTTGTAACTGCTACCCATTTTATAAAAAGGACCCAGAGCTAGTCCCTGAGAAATTAAACACTATAATGTGGGGTGAAAGACACCAAATGAAGCTTCTGGAGCTCTTCAGATGTGCTGCCGACGTTGATGTAAGGAATGACATGATGACTGGTGGGGCCTGCAGGGCTTGCAAACCAGAACTCTCTGCTGAAGGTGAGGCTGCCAGTTGCATTGGTTTGTGTGTCACCCGGATACAGGCACGTTGCTAATGGTCTTCAGTTTAGCAAATCCAGGCAGCATTTTCACCAAAATGTTGTATAAAATACCAAACTGAAGAGAAAGAACGGGATAAGGAAGAGGACAGAGTACTACTCCATCCTTTACCCGTGGCTTACTGCGTGAAATGTGGCATGCTTCTTCAGGCCACATTCACGCTATCCACTGTGGCATGTAAGGTAACGGAAACTACCCACCCAACAGCACCTGAATGAGGCCTTACAACAGGCAATGTGAATGTGGTACCAAACCCCCTCTATTTTGCTCTGTCAGAACTTCAGAAGAAGTTCTCAGAAGTTCTCAGAAGACTCTTGTTTCACTGAGGAAAACAAGAATCTATTGCTGTGTATGGGACTGAATGTCAAAGGACGAAGAAAAGGATGAGATACTCAACTTCTTCTTTGCTGTGTTCTTTACTGGCAAAAGTGCCTTTGCAGAGAAGAGCTTGCATGTCCTGGTGGGCAAGCTGAACATGAGTTAGCAGTATGTGCTTGCTAAGCACATGTAGAGCTCCATTACCAGGAGTTTAGCCATCAGGATAAGTAAAGTTATTATAGACTCATCTTCAGCAATTTTGAGATTGCCTCTGGTGTACTCTGTCTCATTTTGGACTTCCTGTCGGAAGGCATACATTGGTAAACTGTCAGAGGGCCACCAAGACGTCAAGGCTATGGACTCTCTGCCCTTGGATATATTTGGAATTTGACCGGAAGGTGCAGGAGCAGTGTGGCCTAACTTCAAAGTTAGCCCTATTTCGAGCAGGCTTGACCAGATGACCTCCAGTGACATTTTTTTTTTCTACAATTCTATTATTACATAATGAGCCAGCAGCTCTTAACAGCAGCTAGACTCTCAGCAATCTCCTTGGGTTGAAGTACCATGAGATATGTATAGCCCTTTGCACTTCTATATACCTCCTGAATATAGTCTTTCACAGTTCTATTTCCCTTCCCTTTCCTTGACCTCTCTTGTACTTTGAGTTGTTGCAAGGTTTGAGGTACCTAATCCCAAGGGAAAGACTGTTTTATATTTATAGAGCAAACATAGAGCACCAAGTTATGCCCACTTGGAATACTGCACAAATAACTCCTTAAGACTGCAAAAAAGTGAAATTTTGTCCTAGAGATTCTAAGCCTAACCAATCCAAGGCAGGTAACATGCCTGCTTAGCATCAATATTGTATCTTCACTTTTGCTCGGTGCCATTATAAATTTCCTCCTCCTCCCAAAAAATTAAGAACAGTTATTGTTTAGTAGTCAAAGACTACCAAAATACTGATTGGGCTAACAGCCTATGTGAATTGTTACCCTAGTTTTCTCTTGCTCCAGGCTAACATTCGTAGCGAGACTGTGAAATGAAGCAGATGATGTGACATGGTACTCAAATCACAACTGGCATTTTTTAATGAATTACTGAATTACCATTGATTTTATTTTTCATTTATTTGTAAGACACCTTCTTCAACTTTGCTGTAGCTCAATAAATTTTTTTATAACTATATTTATGTACATTGTGTATCATAAGGCTTTAATGTATTTTCTCTAGAAAATCTCTGCACTACTGGATATTGCAAGTGTTCGCAAAAAAAGTCTGTTCAGAAGTGTAGCCAGGCCTTCATTTTCAGTAATTTAGGATTTGGCAAGGTATTAAAAACAGCCAAACTTGCATTTGCAGGCTATATGAGATCCAACAGGACTTACATGGGCCAAATGCCACCTGAACATAGCCAAATTCTGCTTCTAATGCTATTTTGCGTATGGATAAACTACAGTTGTATTTATACAGCACTGGGCCAGTAACATCTAAACTGGCTTGCCTGGAACATGTCCAGGCATCACTTGGAATCCAGAATATTGGGAATATAGTGGGTTAACCTTGACTGGCTGCCAGATGCTCACCAAACTGCTCTGTTGCTTCTTCTCCTCAACAAGACAAAGGGAGAAAATACGACTTATCACTCATGGGTCAAGATGGGGCAGGGAAGCTCCTGACTCTTCCACCTCCCCACCCCGAGCAGCACAGGAGGATGGGGAATGGGGATTGTGGTCAGTTCACAACACTTCTTCTCTGCCACTCCTTCCTCCTCACACTCTTTCCCTGCTCCAGTGTGGGGTCCCTCCCATGGGCTGCAGTTCTTCAAGAACTGCTCCAGCCTGGGTCCTTTCAATGGGGGTACAGTCCTTCAGGAATAGACTGCTCCAGTGGCCCCCTGTAAGGCATAGCTGCTGCCAGGAGGCTGCTCCTGTGTGGGCTCTACCTGAGCTGCAGCTTTCTTCAGGGCATCTCCCTCTGCCCCAGTGTGGGGTCCTCCACAGGCTGCAGGTGGATCTCTGCTCCTCCATGGGCCTCCATGGGCTGCAGGGGCACAGCCGGCCTCACCATGGGCTGCACCACGGGCTGCAGGGGAATCTCTGCCCGGAGCAGCATTACTCCTCCCCCTCCTTCTTCACTGACCTTGGCGTCTGCAGAGCTCACATTTTTCTGACTCCTGTCTCACAGCTGCTGCACAGCATTTTTTACTCTTTCTGAAATACTTTATCACAGAGGCACCACCAGCATCACTGATGGGCTCAGCTTTGGGGGACAGCTGGTCTGTTTGGAGCTGGCTGAAACAGGCTCTGTCTGACATGGGGGCAGCTTCTGCTGTCTTCTTACAGAAGCCACCCCTGCAGCTCCCCTCCACCCCCTTCCTTTATCAAAATCTTGCCACATAAACCCAACACAGGGGAACATGGTGGTGAGCCGTTGAATTGTCTCAGCTGGAACCAATGTAACCAGAACAGAGCTTACCAGCATCAGGTAAATTTTCCCACTTAGAAATGGGAATGCTTTTCTGCTGCTGCTTTTCTGCTGCGCTGAGGCCTCCCATTGTCTGTCAAGGAACTGTGGTCTCCACCAGCACTGATGTAGGAGATATTTCTGCCGCTGAGATACCACAGCTCTGCATTACAGCAGCTGCTGGCAAGCAGACTGTATGCTGATCCTTCTCACTGTACTCCGTTCGGTCTTGCCCTGAGCTGTGACAATTGTGAGCATTCATGGAGAGATTTCAGATGAACAAAAAAAAAAACAGACCAGAAATTTGCTGTAGAAGAGTGGGCTAGATTCTTCTCAGACTCATTCAGAATGACTAAAACTGTTGGCTAAATAACAGCTTGCCAAATACTTCCGAACTGCTTGTCTCTTTGTTGCTTCCGTGCCCCTGAGAACAAAACTCAGATATCAACACCCACACACAGGGTGGCCTCACAGACAATCTCTGGATTCTGAAAGAAGAGAAAGTCTGAACGAAGAACTGAAACCGATTTTTTTTTTCCTGTCCATTCAATTCGCACAAAAAATAGGCCTGCAAGACAGGAGAACAGGCAGGGCCGTCTTCACTGGCTCTGCAGCCTGCTTTAACTGGACGGCAGCAAAGATTTTCAACACCTCATTTGACGACAGCCACTGGTCACAAAAAGGCCATTACCTGCTTAGCTCTACATTAACTCTCACTGAATAGCACAGATGCTGTAAACTCTCACCTACTGATCAGACTATCACAAGTAAACCTGCAGAAATGGTCTCCAATCCTGACTGTGAGCTGACATTTCCCAGTTTGGCCTCAGGTCTGGCTAGGGCATAGGTTGTTTATGTCCTCTGGTCCATAAACATGCCACCTTGTTTGTCAGTTCTCTGTTCTCATCAATTCTCATCTGGAGGTTTGACTAAATTTTAAAATCTCCAAACCCGCCTGTTGAGAAACTGCATGCCCCTTGCTAACTGCTGCCTCTGATAACATTTACAGTCCTCTGAAACAAGGGAGCAACACCAGGCTGGTGTGTGCAGCGAACAAAACTTGCAGAGGATAATGGACATTATCATTGCCCTTCTCTGCACAAGATAAGAATATCCACATTGCTCTAAAAGCTTTCAGAACAAAAGATAACACTTAGCTTATTCTATCTCAATAATTTACTTACGGATGCCTGAGACGTGCGTTTGCCCCTTATCACACAAATACGTACAAATGCAAGCAAATAAACAGAAACAAGCAGTTTTATCTCTGGGCTTGGGAAGAAAAGAAGAGATATAGTTATTGTTCTTCCTGTTTCAGAAAATCAGAGGGACAAAGTCTGTGAAAATAAGAATCATTCAGATCAAGACAGAAGCAAAAGAGAGAGAGAGCAAAAGAAAAGTAATATATATACAAAATGAATCAGAGAGATTTCAGCTAGATTTTCAAGGCCCAAAATGTGTTTGCATGCCAGCCAGAAATAAAGATTTTCTTTTGACTGATAAACTGTAGTAACTTGACATGAAAGCAGATATTTCTTCGAAAGAAAAGCATGGACAGCAAAGTGTCACTCTGAGGAGAACTAGGCTCTCATGACACTGAGTCAAACGTTTAATTTGCTGATGAATAACCTTGTTTGTTGGACCTGTTTTATTTTCTCTGATACTGTGCTTTTTTTTGCCCATGAATAGGCATTTCTTATTCTTTCTTGCACTCCAAAGCTTAGATATGTGAAATACTGCCCAAAATGTCCATACAGCTGCTTCCATAATTTCTTTCAACGGGGATGGTTGCTCAGGGAAAATGGGGTTATGAAACAATTCAGCCCCTCTACTATCTTGTGACATGGAGGGTGCCAAAATGAGTGGTTCACCCCTGTCCTTCTCCGCCCCAAAAGCCTCTACCAGACAGGGATCTGTAAGGCTCAGGAGGTATAAAACTGCTTGCTGCTCCAGGCTGAGCAGAGCCCAGGCTGGCATTGCACTGGTCCCTTTCTCTGCTCTTCCCTTCTTCTGGGCCATTGTTGTCCTCTCCATCCAGGTGCTCCTGTCATCCCCTGCCTGCTCTCTATTAAAAGAAGAATGGCCTATTGTTCCTTTCTAATGAATCTTCAGATGACAAAGGTTCATTCAGCTGCCTTTGTGAGGCATCTCAATTCTGCAGAGATCCAGGTCAATACCCAGTGCTACTCCAGCCTGCGCTGGCAAGACTTGTAGCCCACCCGTGTGTGTACACATTGGAGGAACAGGGGTCACAGACTATTTACAGTGTTACACAGTGGGGCTGCGACTCCTTCCTCTGGCAATGGGAAATATTGTTGATACTGGGATAACTGAATTATCTTCCTGCTTTTGCTGGAAACATTTTCAGAATATGAAAAAAAAATAGTAGGAGTTGATGTGAGATCTGATCTATGCCCCTCAACCTCTTTATCTTCTTTTTTTTTTTCCTCAGTAACTGGAGGCTACATTTGCCTGCCCTTGTTTTGTCTATGCCTGAGTGTTTTCAGTTTCATGCCTGGTTGCCTGCCTACCTGAGCACCACTGAGCGCCTGTTTTTCTCTGTGAAAAGAATGCATATGTTTGCCTGCCTGCTTGAACCAGGAACCATTTCTATGGGGAAAAAGAACAATTGCTTTTGAATTACAGGCAAGTATTTATTTCTGAATATTGTTCTTCTTGTAGGCAGCAGCTGAGGTTCACTGAGGTGAATGCAAGAATGTGCAATGCATTTTTACTTGCCCCAGCCTGTCCATTTTTCTAAGGTAAGGAGGGAGTGCAATTTCTTACATAGAGAGAAGGGTTTGTTCGACCACCCTTAAGATTAGAAGACATGAAGTTGTGAATGGAGGATTCTGAATCCTTCCATAATCTCAGCTGTGAATCATTCCTTTTTATGCTGGATGAAATGGTCTCACCAAGAAAGGTGAGGTTACAGCTGCTTTCCATGGCTGCAGCTCCCCATGGCTGACTTTTATCCTCAAAGGCCTTGAATGCGATCTGTGTCAAGGGTGATTAAAAGAAACTTTAACAAAAAATTTGGAGTAAAATGGGTTTGTGGTTCTGCCATCAGACCTGCAGCAAGAGGTGCTGTGTATTGCTTCCAGCTGTGTGTTATGTTTTTGCCGTGTGTGGGGTTATGAAATTAAAAGTTCCAGCAATCCTTCCTAAAGGCAGATACTGAACAGCATGTTATTTTTCATCGGCAAAACACTGCCAAGAAAGTAGAAAACAACAGGGAGAAACAACATAACCTATGTTACTGCAGAAGCTTAAATCATGGCTGAAACGAAAATCTTCTTAATCACATATGTACTTAAGAAGGCGCTATTCTGAGAAACAGAAATAGGCAAATCCATGGAACTAGGAGTCACATCACAACACTTTCTAAAAAAATCCACTGCACAGCCTTCCTTGTAAATTCTGTAAATAATAAATGCAATACAAAATCAATACAAAATATACAGTTGGTCTTATTAAAGTCTGAAAATGTCTGTGATTACAGCTGTATGGCCAAGGAAAGCAAATAGAACTGAAAGTTCTCAGGTTTTTTACCAGAATTTCTCTTAGAGGAATTGGTTTTGCTCCTTTATATTATTTTTTTTTCCTGGTATTATCTTCTCTTTCACTGGACAATAAAAACTCTAATAATTTCAATTTACTTCCAGGTTTATGCCCTATAACTAAACTCTTATCTGGTAACAGCTGGCCTTTTCTCATTGTTGTTATCTTTTCTTTTTCCCTAATATACCACTGATCTCAATACACTTTCCCTAAACCTGTTCTCTATTCCTTCCACCCGGCTATGCGTCACTGTGGAATCAAAAGTGTGAAACGTAGATTTACACTGTGCACTGACCTTTTCCAAGTGGTCTTGGCTGGTTTTTGCTTTTAGGAAATCAAATGTAGAACACCAACTTTGACTAAGTCTTTTGAGCAGGATGTGGTAGGGCAAATCTTGGTGCTAACAAGAAATCCCCACCTTGTGGGATTCTCCAGCTAGTTTTCCTCTACCCTTATTTCTGTGTCTCCCCAGATTGCTCTGTTAACTCATTCAAAGCTGGACCTTTACTGTGTTCTGCTAGGAGAATGTCTGAAATTTGTCCAGAGTAAATCACAGACATTTCTCTGAAATGTTATTTATAAGAATAAAGCACCTCTGCAAACACATTTCAGGTGTTAATAGTAAAGGCTGTTACGATAGACCTCAACTTCTGGGCACTAAGAGATCATGTCTGCTTTACCTGGCCACTTTTGCATAGTGTTTCCTTGAAGAATCACTGTTCAGCAATTCGATGTCAGCCACAGGTGACATGATACTGTTTGTTAATACCATGCCATCTTCTGCTGGTCAGACCTGCTCCTTGCCTTTTCTATGTATTGGTTCAATGTCTGCTTCCTAAATTAAATTCTTTCATTTTTATTTCCTATTTGAACCTATTTTGCATACTTTTTGTAGATATTTTTGGTATTACATTTAGTCCTCAGCCAGCATTTTCCCTGGTTAATCCAATCTCCTGAATTAGAAAGAATAAAGGTTCCCTTTTGTTATACAATGAAGTTAGTCAGAGTGTGTAGAAGTCATTTTCTTAACTGGTACAGGGGCTTTTCCTATTTATAGTGCAGTATTTTTAACTGTAATAAAGAGGTCATTTAGGAAGTGAAGTATTTCTTTGCCTGTGAACATTTTCCTTGAACAAATGGCAGCTGGGACAGAAACTCCAGATTAGCATATCTTTCTGATGGTCTTTAAAATGGTCTGGTAAGATCCAGGCTCTTCAATGTCACCAACTAGGGAATGTGCATCTTTGAAGTATTTTTACCAACTCTTTGTGATTTCTGTTGTGAGCTGAAAAAAACTTTTTCTGTATGAAATTTAATAGTCCCTGGTTTCAGGGTTTTTTTAGTAATTTCTCACACTTTTTGCTAATATTGTGACAGGAAATGTAACATGTTTTCAATTCCAGATTTATAGATATGTGAAGCTGCAGCTCACTTCCTGGAAGAGAGGTATTACACACCATGATTTTGGATAATGTGTCATTTTGATGTAAATTGAACTATTCAGTTTCTTTTTTGCTTCCTCATAAAACATTATTTTCTTCCATCCACAGGCCATTTCACTTTTTCTCTTTTTGAGAACAGATATCAAACCAATCAACATTGTTATATTTGCCATAAGTATTCCATACTACTACCTAAGCAGCAGAACAGTCTGGGATATAACTTGTACATCTAGCATCTGAAGCAGCTCTCATTCTTAAGAAAAGAAGTAAAAATTAACAAACTGTATTTTAAAAAATAAACTCCTACAAGTTATTCCACAGCGGCACGCGGTGCCAATCTAACAGACTCATCTCTCCATCCCCCCATGGCATCCAACACGTAGCTCCTCACATGGCCCTAAAGCTCAACCCTGGAGAACTCTTAAAGGTCCTATTTACATTCCATGCACACTGGATTTTAATTTTTGGAAGATATGCTGCCTTAAGTTTCAGCCCATATGCTAAATTACCTGGCTTTGGGGTGCGCAGGGAGGAAAAACCCAACAAAAATGAGCACCCTAATCTTTGTTTGCTTTAGAATCACATCGTTGCAATTTCTTTTGAGCCTTCTCTGTGTTTTGTAAATGTTCATCTGAAATCTCCCCAGTTATTAGCATGTCATCCAGACAACAGACAACACCATTTACCCCCTGCCTTACTTAGCTTATTATTCTTTGAAACACAGCAGGTGCTTTTTCTGTTCATACCTAAATAGCCCCTTATGTGTGTTTGTCGTCAGAATTTTTTTTTTAATGCTAGCTGCAAAGTCACCTGCTGGCACTCTTGGGACAAGCCTTGTTTGGTTAGCTCCTCTCCACTCAGCACTTCGCAAATAACTCTTCTGCTCTAGAAATTCAATATTGACCAGTCTGAGCCAATGAGTGCTGGTGATTTCATATTTCTGACAAGCTTTTGTCTACTGTCCCCTCTGAAATACACTTTGCTCAGTCTATTCACTGACAGCCAAGGGAAGAAACAGACTCTGGTTTCCAGTGCACCCAGCTGCTTTTCCATGAGCTTTTGCAGGGCTTCTGGCACAGGTCTCCTCCTGAGAAATGCAGAGATGATTTTGTCACTTGCAGATGGCATTAGAGTTATACCTGTTACTAAGCCACGTCTGTAATGAACATGACTTTAGTTTGAATTTTCCTGGTACACAGCTGATTAGCTACTATCCACTGTAATTTAAGCCTAGGGAAACAGTTTCTGCCCACCACTTTCAGTTATGATTGCCTTCATTGTTAACAAAGTATATTTGTAAATTACAGTGACAGAATGATCAACCTGTTAATCATTACTTGTCCGTACACTGCCATGAAATGGTGTGCTATATATGTTCATTTTCTACTGTGCACAGCCAGTGCTCAGTTATCCACGGACAGTTTATTTAGTTGACATACTAATTGTGCCACAGATGCAGAGATGCTGGGGGAGGCCAGCCCAGTTCTGGCAGAATTATTCATGCAAGTGCAGTTCTCTGCAGTTGTTGATACATTAGTCTTACTGGATGCATGGTGACCCAACCTGGGGAGGATACAAAGGACAACAGACATCTCCATTCTGCTCCAGCATGGGCAGGACAACGTGTAAGCCCAACCAGGTGCAATATGGTTCAAGCAGATCCACCTGGATGCATGCGGGAGATGACTTCAGTGCTGTGGTTAGGGGCCTCTTACCAGACTGAGTAGTGTTGCATGAACTTGCTAGCCAGCTTAGGTCCCGTCCTTGGCAAAAGCTCATAAACCCTCAGAGAGCTGTGGAGCTTAATGCAGAGGAACTCAAATAGTTCCACAAAAGTCAGCTTAGGACAAACAGAAAACATTAGCTCAAGCTGAGGACCAGCCGTACCACCCTTGTAATCAGAGTCAACTCACTGGGATGCTCCTCTTTATGTGTATTGCCCAAGTTTCTCTAAAATCCATTGTGCTTCAGCCTGACAAGCACCTACCATTCTGGCATTGCAGCTTTTTAAATGAGGGATGCTCCTGCCTTGGGCAGTAATTCCCCAAGCACTTTGGTGGGGAGCAGACTCAGAGAACGGTCTCAGATTCAAACATGTAATTTCCTGAGTTAGTTTTAACAAGATTATTTAGTAAATTGGTCCATGATTGCCCAAATAATTCTGCCAGCCTAATGGAAGCAGTGGTATGGAGGCAGAAAAGAAGGTCTGGGGCTGGGGTGAGAGAAGAACTGCCTCTTTTGGGTGTAGCCTGTTTCATGTAAATTTAAAGTGCTTGCAGAATTATGAAGTTACTTCTAGGCAAAAGACTTCTAGAGTCTTTTGCAAAAAGTTATTGAAATAACCAGTAGCAGGAAACATTTTTAGGCTTGCCAAATACCCAATACTTTAGCCTTCTAGTTGATTTCCAAGATAAAACTATTGTTCTGTTGAAAAAAAGGAAAAAAGAAAGCATGATAATCTTTTAATGGTTTCCTTAGAAGATCTACTATGTCTTTATCTCAGTAAGTTCCAGTGTAAAGTATAATTCTTTAAGAACGACTTGTGCTTCATCTCTGGCAATGTTAGGAAAATGACTTTTGTATAGTAGAACCTTCCATACTGTTTGTGTAAAAATATTGTCATGCCTGAATATCTTTCAAAATGTTTCTTAATTTGCATTATGTATGGTCCCCTTTACTCAATGCAAAGAGTTTATTTTTGCTTTTTTATTTCAAGATCCTATCCCTTGACAGTTTTCTGTTTTGTGTTTTGCCATATGCAGAGGAGTTAAAAAGTAAGTAATTCACCGTTTTTCATAAAACCAGGTTCAGAATACGGCTTTATTTCCTTAGGATACGAGACAATAACTCCCAGCATCCAAAAATGAAAGGCAACTAACAGAGAAGAATAATTATCCTCCCTTGCTGCAGGAATTGTAAATCATAAGTGAAATTAAAGACTAAATCTTAATCATACACTTTTTATATCCTTGCTCTACAAGACAAGAGCAAATCTTTGACATTTAAAGCAGAGTTGAAACTGGGAAGCTGAAATTGTTTTGTTCGTGTTGGAAGTGTCTTTCTATGCAGCTACTGTCTTTGGTCCAGTGGAATTACTTAATGAGAATTTTATAGATGTACTCCTCAAATTTGTTATCTTTTCTGATTCCCATATGAAGATTTAAAATACTGCTAGAATAAAAAATCTTCTAAATTTAGAGAAAAAAAACAGCTACTGAAGGGAGGTTGAAAAATATGAGAATTATAAATTTGATCTAGATCTCATTTACAGTAGTAAAAATCAAGAAATATTCTCATTTCTGTAATGTACAACTGCTAAGGAGCTGGCAGTGGAGGGAGGAATGTAACTGTGTTTCTTATCATTCTTTTTCTCTGGCCTACATTATATAATCCCAAGCAAGAACAATGCTATAAGCTATATTTATTAATGACGAGTCTGAGTCAGTGCTTTCTTACATGACTGTAAAATAGGTATGATTCTAGAAGTTTTGCATTGATTTAAATCCACAGCAAAATAAGATTCAGATTTCACTTCATGATGTGAAATACTGCTCAATTTGGTCCAGAGATTTCTCACCTACCTTCAGCACAATAATTAAAGGATGCCAAAGGATGCTGATGCCTGTTGTAAACTGACCTAGAGAGCTGTGATTTAGAAATGAAAAACTGGAAGAACTGAGTGGCAAAAAGTCAGCAGCAGTGCTGAGGGGAAAAAAAAAAGAGAAAAGGAACAGAAAATAGAAGAGACAATCAATGAAGGGTAGGCAGAAAAAGGATACTGATAAACTAGTAAGAGATGGGGTGAGATTCATCAAATAGAAAAATGTATGTGTATGTGTAATAGAAAGAAAGTAGGAATTAGAAGCTTGCACCATTTTACAAAGTATTTTCTGAACCTATGCGGTGAGTATATCTTTGAAGAAATATAATATCATTGCTTGTATTGTCATACAGTCTCCTTTTGGGTAGATCAAAGGAATCTGGTCTTTGCCCTTGAGTTTTTAACTAAAATCTTGTCTTGAGGCAGAACCACTTGTTAAGGAGCTGAGTTAATGTCACAGCTGAAGAATTGGGAAAGTGTTATTCTCTCTGCCGTTTGTGACCTCCTATATATGCAGCATGAATAAAACAAGTTAGGGGAGCAAATATCCAGCTACATATCCCTGATTTCTCTTTCTAAAGGAAACTACCTGGAAGACTCTGAAATCCATAATGGGCTGCCTGAAATATGACAATAGATAGACATCAATTGTCATTATTTGATAGACTGCAGATGAAATAAAGAAGATTAATATCTATATTTGCCTGAGTATAATCCCAGGCCCATTATCTTCAGCTGAAAAATCACCTACAACTTCAGGTCTTTGTAGACTTTTTAATCTTGATAGCAAATGGCTGAAACCAGTGTCTCTGTTTTTTTTTTTTTAATATATGCTCCAGTTGCTGAACTTCTAATATGTTTAGATGCTTTCCAAAGATAGTTAGATTATGGTTTCATTACAGAATTTGTTAGAGAAAAGAAATGCAGATATGTC
Source organism: Chlamydotis macqueenii (assembly GCF_036417535.1). Classification (NCBI taxonomy): domain Eukaryota; kingdom Metazoa; phylum Chordata; class Aves; order Otidiformes; family Otididae; genus Chlamydotis; species Chlamydotis macqueenii. The sequence continues at coordinate 25,665,500 of NC_141556.1, forward strand.
TAACAGCAAAGTCAGCACAACTACATGCTCTGTGTAAGTGAAGCGCATTTATTTCAACATGAGTAGAAATTTTAGCAGTGCTCCAGGTATGGTCAGATCATGGTATCTGCTTTACATTTAATATGCAGGAATTATAATGAAGTTTAAATGTAGTGCTCTGACACCGTACATGTAACAGACAAGGCTTATTTTTAGAAAATGGAACTGAGGGGATGCTCAGTCTCCCTTCACAAAAGCCATTTATTGCACTGATAGCTCAAGAGAAAATGGCCAACAAATTAATGGTTAAGCCTTCACTACAAGATATAGACAAAAGTCCTGTTTAAAGCATATGGACTGCTGAGTTGTTTCATGTACCCAAAAATAAAACTTCTCAATACTTCTGAATGATATGGTAAAATCTCAATTTTTTATTTTTCCTAAAAGATATAGGTTACATTAAAGGCAATGGGATGTATTTTATATTGTATTATCTTTCCAAACTTACATGTTTGGAAAAACTGGCAAACTTTTTGATCATGAGCCTCTTAAGGATATTTCAGACAATATCCTCCATGCAGGATGAAAACTACCACGTATTATTTAAATGGACAGTGTTACAACCCCATCTCCCTGCTTGCTCATTGCCAGTTACATCTGCAGAAGAGTGATGCCATTATGAGCAGAGATGAAATGCTCATATGAATCTTGATTTTCTACTGTATCTAGGCTTTCTCATTTGAAATCCAGGACCAATGAATGGTTTCAGACTAATTGCTTCTAGATATTTTCTTTTTTTTTTTTTTTGAGAAGTTTCAGGTTGTGACAGTTTTAAACTGCAGGAATCATTTTTAGAAGCCCTTCATTATAAAACTTAAGCATCTGTGAACCTAGTGGTTTGTTATATTTTCAAACATTCAGAAATAAAGGGAAGAAAAACCTGTATGTGAAATTTAAAATGGTCTGGTTACCATGGCAAATATATATATGCATTCCCAGGGAAAAAAAAAAAGTAATTCATTGATCAGGGCACACATTATTTTTTATTTCTTCACTTATCTGTAATATTTTGGAACATGTCTTCCTTCCAGCAAAATAGATTGCATTCATAAGCACTTAAAGAATTTTAAAGCAAACCACATTTTCTGGCAAAGTATTTTTTAAAAATAACTGCTTTGTGAGATACGTACAGTGTCTTCCACTATCTCTTCACTAAAAAAGGGAAGTATTCCCTATGAAATCTAGAGAATCTGTGAAGTTCATTTAATTGTGCAGTAACATGATAAATTATAAAGTAAAGTACTGTGGTCTGTAAAAATACAGTGCAACTGCAATTAAAAGCTACAGAGAAAGCTCTTAGATAAATAAAGGAGATATTATTAGAAGTATGGCACAGAAAAGGTCAATTGGTTCTTATTTACTTGATAAAATTAAAAGCCAATGCATCTGATTCACACTGGCATAGTTCCACACTTTTCATGCAGTTGATGGTGGCATAATAAAGATCAGGCAGTATTACTTATGCACACCATGATTTAGAAAATTCATCCACAGTACCACAAATGCTGAATGGCAACAAATACCAGATTTTTAAAAATACCTCTTTTTTTTTTTTTTTTTTCAGTAAACAGAAAAGAAATGAAAGCTCACCCTGAAACAGTGTACTGAAGGGTGTTACAGACCTGTAGGATGCCCATTTAATTATTGATATAAATTACTGCATGAATTGAAATAGTACCAATTCTGAAACAATGCAGAGAAAAGGGACATCCTGAAGAAGACAGGAGTCCACTTTTATTTCTTTTACTATGTGCTGTTCAGACCAGTACTGCCGAGACACTCCTTGACAGCTGTGATACACCTTTTCAGAAACAATCCTTGCTCTCTCCTTAAAAAGCACTTATGCAAAGGGAGAAGAACTCTCAGGAACAGTCAATCTGTTGCTTAGCTAGCATGACAAATTGTGCTCTCATCAGGTTCATGCACTTCTAATTTGCCAAAGCTAACATGGATTGCAGAGTTAAAAATGGGAGCAGAGTATGGCTCCTCTGTAAGTGCTTTTTTAAGGCTCTCTTCTTCCTAATTGCCTACTCTATTGTATATTTCATTAGTTCACAAGCACACTTTGTTTTTCATGCAGCTTAGTTTTGAAGGTTAAGAAACTGTAAAGCTGAAAAGCATTTTTGTTATTGAACTCCAAGAGGTGCATCAAGTAATTTCCCACAGAATGCATTAGCATTTGGAATATTTTGGTGATGAAGAAGGGTATGGTTTATTGTGCTTGAGTTACTTTCTTGGTTTATTTCCTTTTCAAGTGAATTTATAAATCGTTAAAAGATCTCTGAATAACAGCCTTGCTTTCTACTGCTTTTTACAGAACAGGTACAAATGTATGCTTCTTTACTGCAGTCTTACGCTGAAATGTCTTACCTAAAGATGGGATAAAGTGGGGTACTACCCAGAAACACATACATATTTAACTAACTTTTCAATCGTTGTAAAACTGGGGAAGAATTACTTGCTGCCAACATCACAAAGAGAGTATTACCTCTAACCAATACTGAATTGAAAGTATCTGATAATTCAATGTATTCTAGTAAATAACAATCATATAACATTGATACCTTAAAATAATAATATCAAATTTCTAAAAAAAACTTTAATATCTAGGATAAATATTTAGGAAACTTATATGTTTTAGATACTTTAAGTAATGTTGTCCTGTGCTCAGGTTCTCTGTTACTTCCAAGACCTATGAGCTGTATCGTGTTCATGCTGAAATGTTATTTAATTTAATCTCTCAAAACCCATGTATCCTACTACTTGTTTTTTAAAACCTATTCAGTTTGCAGATAAATTTTAAAAACTTTTTTTTTTTCCTCATTTGCATCAGACATCTGAAAGGAAGGGCTTAGGACACCTTTAAGATCTATTTGCCTTCTTTGAACCTTTGTGTCCTGTCTCAAACCTTACACGCATCGTTATTTTATTTCCTCCCTTCTTTCAGGAGTGGGAAGAGGATCAGGCAGGGTGAAATGCTGCCAGTGCAATGTTAACCTGTAGCAGCTGCTACCTTAGTGACCTATAATAAGAGAAAGGAAGTATCCTGAAAATCATTACATTCCTTTATGCCCTTTTCAATTTGCTGAGACAAGAATGATATTGGCATGCAGCACAGTCCCATCCTAAGGTTCTTGCTAACTGGTAGGGTCTTCTGTTACAGGGACAGTTTTATCTACTGTCTCTGCTTATAGTGCTTCCCTCATGAAAAACAGCCTTTCTTCCTTTTCTGCCAGAGAAAGCAGCCTGAAACTACCTGGAAAAAAAAAATCCACTTTGCTAAGTCTTTTTATTATCTGTCTCTGTATTATATAGTCTTTTTCATCAGAGAAAGAACTGTCACTGGCAAGCTGGAGTAGCACTGCCCGGGGGCTGCGCTTGCTTCAGATGAAGGTTATGCTGAAGCTCTAGATACCAAACTTCTGGTGTTTTTGGTAGACTCACTTTTGTAAAGCCTTTGCTACTACATCTAAGGAATGGGAAGATGTTAAATGATGAAAGAAGCTCAGCAGATACTTCAAATGATACCAGTGTTAGAGTTTTGTCCTAGTGTGGGATTGTGCCAAATCTGAGAAGGCACTTTATTGCTCATTTTCCTGCTCCAGGCTTTAAATACCTCACTCAATGTGAAACTTGGACATCTATGCTTAATTTATTGTCCTGCTGCTGGAAATTAAGCTTTATTATGCATAATGAAACAGTTAAAGCTAAGTATGCTTGTCTTTGCTAACCAGGGGTTACAGGGCCCTTGGTACTGTCAAGGCGCTGAGGGCACTAATGGCTTTTCTTGCTGTCTCCCACCCTCCCATGGCCCAAGATCCCCCCCAGGGCTCTCAACCCTTGCCCCAGCGATGCCACAGCAGGGCTGGTCTCCAGATCCCCACAGCTCTGCCCAACCATGGGAACTACCAAGCTTGGTCTACATCCAGGCCTGGTCTTTGTCCATCCCCACCTCCGTGGAGGTACAGAATGCTTGAGATTGGGGCTGTTCAGGGCAGGACCCTCCCTCAGGGCAGGACCCTCCCTCAGGGCAGGACCCTCCAGCCAGGGCCCTGCCCAGCCACCCTTGGGAGCCCCTCCTACTCCCAACAGAAAGCGTAAGTTACACTTATATGTAACTTTTAAGTTTGGCAGACAAAGTACTGAAAAGAGGGAATAAGTGAAGTAATGAACATGAAACATCTGCAATTATCCCATATGAAATTGGTCCACAAGACCAATTCTGGTCTTGCTCACCTCTGGCAATTGCATTTTGCAATGGCCCTGCATCCTCACAAGAATAAGTTTGCAGGTATGTCTGCCTGTCATCTGCGAAGAATGGGTAATAAAAGTTAAAAATCTTCCATTGAACAGCTGTTGTGAAACCTTGAGCTGCTATAAAATATTTCTACAAGAAGCTGATCATGCTTTACAGAGAAATAACAGAGAAACGACTATACATGGAAGATAAAAAGAAATGATGTGGTATTCGTATAATCATAAATTTCTGAAAAGACCATAATTTTAGAGGTGATGAAATTGGCACTATATTTTCATTGATTTGCTGTATCTGTTCAGGTTCTAAGTGGCATGTAGAAAATATCTTTTACCAAGGATTATTAAATGCCTATCTGTCATCGCTGAAGTTGATTTGCATCACTCTGTGGACCTAGACTAGCCAACGAGACTATCAAAATCCTTAGACGCATTTTGATTAAGAATTACTAAGAACTTAATTTTTTAGTAAATGCTTGGAATTGCTTGTCTAAATTTTCAGAGTTGTGAATTCTGTATTTTGTCTATCAACCCTCTGAATCCAAAGTATTTAGTTTGGAAAAAATCAGAAAAATTCTGAAATAATTTATTTTGTTTCTTATGCTTCTTCTCAAAACAATGATTAATAATAGTGCTGTTAATGACTTCTCCCCTTCCCTGCCTAAGAGGGCATTCCCCTGATTAAAACAGACTCTTATGTATTCTAAGAATTCTGGGGAAAAAAACAGTTATGTGTAAGTTGTATTTGAAGTATTTGAAATTCCTGCCATGTTTCTAATGATGAAAAACCACAGTATTACACATTGTGACAAAGATAGGATGAAGGATAATTACTGAAAGTGTTACTACCATTCATGTGTGAAATCTTCTAGGCTGGAAAAATGCATGCTCATAGATAGTAAAAGAGACACCAGTTAAATACATAACATTGATGCACAGAAAAATTCTAAACACGTCTAGTTCTTCACTAGGTATTCATCTGACAATGCTCCTGTGTCCCACGCTGGTTATTCTGTTTGGGTTTTTGCTTTTTCAGCACAATGATACTCTTTTAAGAAAAAATACTCTAAAGGTCGAATTATTGTTGAAAATTAATTCTTAGCTAATATATTTTATGGGGGTAATATGTGGGTTTTAGGCAGTTTTTATTGTACCAGTCCTGAATCCTTTGTTAAACTATGTATTTTACCTTGTCAAGGAAATTTTATTTTATTTACTTGACTTACACTCATGTGTGAATACTTAGGTGATTTAAAATACGTATGTGTTAAATTTATGTAGTTTGATATTTCACTTGAAATTGCCCTTTTTTTTTTTTCTCAGAGTTCATGACACAATTCACAAAGAGATAACTTATAAAAAATATTCACTTAAGGTACACAAATCTTTTAAGCAAAAATAGACCAACTGTTATCCGACAAAAAATAAACCAAAAAAGCCACTAACATTCAAAGAAGCAAATAAATTTTTAGATAAATGATGTATTTGCATAAGAAGCTGCTGGAAATCCAGGGGTTTGTCAGCTACTCCCATTAAAACATTTTGTAAGTAAAAAGCATTTTGAAAAATAAAAATTGGGATCAAATAGTTAAGAACGTAGGCAAAACAAAAAGTATGATATTTACATAGAGCTGATCTACAATGAAGCAAGACTTTTGAGTTACGTGCTGCCCATGCCATCGACTCCAACAGACTAGAATACTTTTTTTTTTCCTTTCTCATTTGTATTACGTTTAAGTTTATTTCGCTCATCTTTGCTTGCCCCTAGTTATAGGATCAGTCACTGCTGCTTCTATTTCAGTGGTGGTACCAGCACTGATAGTAAGTTACTCTCACAACAACTTCTCTTATTCTTCCACGTGTACTTTCCGTGCCAGGCTGTAACTGAACCATCTCTCAGCACTGCCTGTTTCTGCTATTCCACCCTTAAAGGATGGTTAGGAGAGAAAGAATAGAGAGAGAAATGGGAGGAAACATCCACATGATATTTGGAATTGTAACAAAGGAACTTTATATTTCGTTTGAATTTTGCAAATATTTGATATTTCTTTCACTACACTCTGTGTGCAGAGCCAACATGAATTCTTACTCCTTGCAGCAAAGGTACAGACAACTGCATGACTTAATATGGCACAAGCAGTACCACTCAAGTCACTAAGAACACTCAATATTAACAGGAATAGCTTTTTGAGGGAACAAAGCACTTTATAGTAACCTATTCAGATCAGGGATGTTCTTTTCTGCTCAAACAGCCCTTTCTAATTTCCTACCTAAATATCAGACAGGAAAGTAACTCTTATAATGCAGTTCTCAGGGAGAGAGAGTACTAGCCCTGTCTCAGTGAAACTCAGAAGTCAAAAGATTCAGAATGGGAACCTGGGTGGTTGAGGTTAGTCCTTGGAAGCAGTCTCCTTTTCCCATCTACTGCAGAGGGACCCTAGAGAGACCAAACTTGGTAAAAACCACATCTGTCATGCAGAGCCACCAGACTCAACATTTGGGTTTTTTCACAGGCTGCTTGGTTGATCTGGAGCAAGTTACTGAATCAGAAGTACTCTTACTATGCTATGACCTTTTATTACAATTTGAGCAGTTCAGTGGGGCCTCTGCAAATTTGGGGGTCATATTATTCCTACCAGATTTCTGTCAACAGAATGTTTTTAAACTACAGGGCAGCATACAATGATAGCTTATTCCATATGCCTAAGTCTTTGCTTTGAAAGATTTTTTGAGAAATAAATCTTTTAAAGATCCTGTATGAAACAATCTGTTAGTCAATTAATATAAATAGGAACAGAAATTATATTACCATAGTATTTTTTTTAATAGTAAAAACGTTCCAATAAACTCTGAATTCCCTAGGTTTTTAACTAATTTTATTTCAGCTTTATTGGTAACAAAACTACATGCATATGCAACACCTTTTCCTCATGCCCTCAAGGAACAAAAGCTGTTAAAAACATTATGAAGAAAGCTTTATGACTTAAATCTGTTGCATTTCTTCTAGTGTTACACTGGCAAAATATAATAATAAAATCATTTAATGAGGAGTTTCATCAATTTAGAATAGCGAAAATACTCTGGTTTATCATGTAAAGAGAAGTTCTGCAGTGTTGCAGCAAAGAAAGCAAAAAATTCAAAGTACCTATTTGATCAAGTGTATTTGAAAATACAAAGAAGAGTGAAATAATCTCAATCTGCTTCTATCTACCAATTGCCTGGAGTATGAGTTATAATCAGTTGTAACTAAAACCACCGGCAAACTCATATGTTAAACTGAACTGCAGGAGAAGGATAAACAATGGATAGGAATATGTAATTTAAGAATTCAGAGAAGAAAGAAGGGGGGAGCTTTAGCATAACTGATTAGGAATAAATGGAATTTGAGAATTTGAGAAGAGATTCCAGACAGTACTCAGGGCAAGATAAAATCTTGTCCCTTATGTCAATGAGTGCTTCTGGTTTCAATGTGGTCAAGATTTCTACCCTAATATCAGATTGGAGACCCATCACTTCTTACTTCAGTCTGAAAGTCAATTCTATGTGAAAGTGGAAATGTTGCATTCTCTAAGCTATGCCATATAATGCCTTATGATGGATCTCCTTCTCTCTTACTTTTTGTGTAGAAAAAGAATGTACTTATATTTAAAATGTTTACAGATGTGCTTAGGTTTTAAATCAAAGTACTTCAGAGAAGAACTATCAATTTCTTTAATGGGAAGATAAACTTTTCCACATCCACTTGATCGTTGCCTCCTAAAAGTATGTTCAGAATGGCAGTTTCTTTGGTCTGAGGAGAACTTAGACTGATCCTTAACATTAGGAAATGCCATCAATTAACCTCCATCCTGCAATTTGAGGCTTGCCTGTAGTCAGGGCTTTCCATAAAGGAGTGGTAAAAATAAAATAGCTAGCCTTTACCATTGAGGAATTCTCAAGCAATGACCAGGTACTGCCTTTGAGGTTCTACGTCTTCAGATAATTCTGTGGTTTTTTTGGGTCAACATAAGTGTCTTCTAATTTGCAGAGGTGCTGTAAAGTGATCACAAAGTGATGTAAGCTCTTTTGAGAAAATTGAAAACAATGAATGTTTATAGGTATACGTTTCACAGAAATATAACAATGACTTAAGTGATATGATCAGTGTTTTAGAAAAAGAAACAAGCAAGCAAACAATACTGTTCTGCCCTCCTTCTCTTCCCTGTATTCGGTAACTAATGCATACAATGTTTTTAACTAAGACAGATACCTCTGATATAAATTTCTAAATGAAAAGCAAGCTTGATTTATGGAGGAATTATTTAATGTTCTGTATTTGCAGTCTATTTCTTCTCTGTAAGTTAGTTTTGGAATGAAGCATACACCATAACTTTTATGTTATTGTTGTTCAGCCTTGTTGTTGGACAGTTAATTTGCTATAAAATCCACACTATATCATTGTTATTAATTAGAGTAGCCATGAACTTGCCTTTCAAAAGCTATTAAATGCAAATGTTTAGTGACATAAAAATATAAATTTGCAGTGAAGTTCTTCAGCAGAATAATGCCATGAACAAATTAATACAAAGTAATTAAATCTTCTTTGAAAGGAATTCACTTTATCAAGTGCTGAACCTAACTCATGGGATAAAAAAAAACCATAAAAAATGAAAAATACTATGTCATTTAACAATAAAAACAACCCTTAGTGACTTATAAAATTAAGACTTTCAGAACTGTACCTTTACAACTTTATTAATCAAGAAGCTGAAGAAATAGGTTAGTCCAAGTGAAGTGATCTGTACTTTGCACTCTGCATTGTGAATAGTCGAGGTTTTTCATAGCATTAAGAAACATGGCAGACATGATATCGCTAACCCCTTACATGAAATTTTCTCAAATGCGTGTACCTTTTACAGACGGAGACACACTGTAAAATATTATTGGAATTATTCCACATGGCCAAGTAAAATTAAGAATTGATCTAAGGTTTACAATTTTAGAGATTTAATTCAGAAATTGTTCCTTAATGGAAACATGTGCTTAAGTGTTCCTAAGTGCTTTTCTGAAGAGAGAAAATCTTCATAGACACTTAAACATATTTCTGATTTATAGCCTCAGATTTTAAGAGGGAAATTTTATCATTTTCTCCCATTTTGTACAGTAGCTCATTGAACATTAGCCTGGCTTCAGGTGCTCCTAGAATACCAGTAGACAAATAATAATAAGTATGTATTAAAGTAAGTGATAATGTTAATAGTAGAATGTGTATTTGTGATCTACATACCCTTGGAATCAGAAGTATCACTGTCGGTTTGAGGAACTCATGTGAATTATGCTCTGTTGGGAACCTGCTAGGAGATTAACGTTTTTTAAGTAGCTACAGAGAATTCCTGTAATAAGAGCTGGAACAGTAAGTGAACTTTTAATTCACTGTGGTTGTAAAAACTTATTGGAAAATGTATTACTGATGAAGATGTCACATGCCATTTAAATGGGAATTACATTTGTTTTAGTTGTACCATATTGCAGCTAATATTAGATAAAATTAAGAATGAGCTATGTATCAGAGAAACATGTTTAAAACAAGAGGTTTAAGTACAATAGCAACAGAATGAAAAAAAACCTGCCAGCCAAAAAAAGAAAATAAATTCTTACTCAAACAAGGCTCAGCAAAGCAAGCTGTCTCTGAGAAAGTTGCACAGAATTTATGGGCACAACCATTTATGGGATTAAAATTCAACTAAGGTCATTTAACATTAGTCCTTTTCCAGGAACGCAGTAAAACCTTGTGAGCTACACTAAGTTCTCCTGGCACAGATATTATACATATATATTATAACATATATTGAACTGTTACAGATGGATATCTCCCCTTCTTCCCTTAACATGACCTCTTGAATTTGGTTTTCATCTGGTTAGAGTACAACACATTTTCTATCAATCTTACGCCAAGAGAAAGGTCATCTCCCAGTGTGGCCAGGGCTCTGCAGGCGAGGCATATTCCAATTCTCTAGCTGTACTCTCTGTGCTATCTTCTAGTTGCACTCTCGGTCCAATTTTTCAGGCCAAGCTGGCCTTTCTCAAGCCCTTACTGGGAAAGGAAACAACAGGCAGTTTATGTCATTGTAAACTACACTCCAGCAGATTTTCAGACCACACACCTACCCCTGGATATCTGCCAGCAGAAGCTAACAAACATTTTGACTGAAAGCAGACAGGAGACTCGTAGAGATAAGAAACTCTTGAGAAGTTATTTAGGAGAGTTTTAACCTCTGTTTAAATAAGAAGATGAAATGTTTTTCTGAACTCCTCTTTCCCTTTGCAATTAGTGCGTGATGATGGCCATCTCATAGAAAACACTTCTGATGATCATATTGGAAGTTAATGGCCAACATATTCTACTCACCTTGCTAAACAAAATCAAACCACTGGAGTAAATGTGATTTCCAGTTAACTCCTCTGATTGCTGCAATTATGACACTGACTAAATCTTGGAGCAGTTGGAATTATATTTCAATCAATGAACTGGACACATAAACATTTAACTAATCTCTGATAGTTAAATAGCATCCTTCCTCTAGATTCTGGTATGCTATTTCAACAAAAGCCAAGTGACACACTAGAGGGATTCCTTTCTCGCACAGAATTTAAATTTGTTATAGCTTGGCCAAATGTTAATAATAAAAACAAATTTAGAGATCCTACCTCCTTTCTTCTGTTATTTGTATCAATTCATTTCAGAATATGCAAAAAATGTGAAGTATTTCTCCAAGAAGCATGTGCTTCCTTAAGAAATACCTCAGTAACAGTGCCTGCCTACATTATCAGGGAGGAAGTAATTGCACTGCCATAATAATTATCTATTTCTAAGACATAGTTAGGAATGCAATCCTGAATAAGAGTTGGTGTACAAATGCCTAATGTCCAACAGATCCAATGGCTTACATATATTCTTTTAACAGAAATTTTCACTTTGATTATGATGCCTCATTCATGTTATCAAAACCAGGAATCATTTGTTTGTCCTTTTGTCACAGCTAACTGCCATTTTGGAGTAAAGTAGTTGCAGTTCAATGACATGCTGCAGAAAAAAACAGCATATAGAGAATTTACAAAGTATTCTTACTGTATGGATGAAAACATTGACAGTTTTCCCCATAAACATATAGAAATGTCTCAGATGATACATTTTTTTTGGTCAGTCACGCTTAAAAAGAAGGAAAATATATCTGTAGAAACAGTTGCTAATGTTACAATTAGAAATAGGACTGGTAATAGGGGTAAATGATTTTTGCCTGATAAATAAAAAATAGTTTGGATTTGATTGAAATGAGATGTTATATTTGAAATGTTGGATTAGATGAAAAAGGAAGAGATATATAATTTAAAGTAAACCTGAAAAATGTTATTGAGGTACTTTTGTGTTTGCATTATGAAAAGCTTTTAGAAACATTTATTCTTTTAAATAATAAGTCAATTAACATTTTCATTTTGGAATACTTTTTTTTTAAGAACTGGTGAAAAAAAAATTAATGTTTTGGAAACACTCAACATTTTTGGCCCGTATTTTTGGCTAGATGCAACTTAATTTAGAGAATAGCTATAGGGTCTTCATAGATATATTCTGGAGTAAATCTGCGTTCATCAAAAAGCAATCATTTAACTTAATTTAGAAAAAATATTGCTGAAAAGTGTTCGTAATTCCTTATGGATAAAATTAGTATTCATTTAAAAGTCACAAAAACTGTGGCTTGCAAAACTTAAATCATGGCTGGTGAAGTAATTTTATCTGGTCTGACCAATAAAGTAGGCTCAAAAGAGAATTATACTAAATGGGATTGTGAAACACATGGAAAACTTCACCTCCAATTGTACGCTTACCCTGGTTGCAAACAATTTAATTCAAAATGCACTTAAAAACAGGGAAATCCAGAAGCATGCCTATCCACTTGTCATTTAACAGTTGGAAGACACCTTCTGACACAGCATGAGGAGACTTTGGAGACAGAAAATAGAAACAGGTTTTCACCAAGCTGAACCACTCTCCAGTATTGAACTGAAGCCATAAATGTACCTTTTTTCCACAGCAGTGTGACAAAATTAATAGTGAAGAAGCTAGCTAACTAACTAGCTAATGAACGAATTAGCTAACTATTCTTAGTCTCAGCATACAGCTGAGATGTCTTTCAGCCATTACTCAAAAATGTAAGATTTATAAGATCAAGGAGGGGCAATGTTTCTTATGGGTTAAAGTAAACACAAACCCCAAATGTTTCACTCTCTTAAAAACACAGACTTCCAGTGGATAAACCTGTGATTCCTCCCCTCATTTTCCATGTTCAGGTGGAGTCAGATGTTCTTTGTCAACTAGTTTTTCTAAGGTAACAGGGTGTTTTTGGAAGCTTATTTTTTTTCTTTAGTGGGAGCAGCGGGAGCGGCAATCAACAAATCTAATTGCTAGCAGCAATGGTCGTGCTTTTGACCATCATGTTTCAGACCGAATGATAAATAAAAAATGTCTCCATAGAAGTCTGTGTTAATAATGAATATTTTCAGAAACATTTTAGCTGTGAGGTTCTGTTTTAGCTTTAGCAGGACCTGTCAAATCAGAAAATCTAATATGAGGCTGCAACCTGTAGCAGAATGCTCTCGCAGAGCACAGAGGTGCCTCATTCAGTTTGCATAATATCTTGTTTGAAGAATCTGGATCCCCAAGGAGCCTTCCCCACAGGGCCTTCCCCTTTGTGTTATTCCTTAAATTCAGCAGTGAATTGCATGCTTTCAAACCAGCATGGGCTGATCTAACAAGAGAATAATCTGTTTCCTCCATAGAGGAGGACTTTATGAAAATCTTCTGCTTAATAAATTCAGACTTTCTTACTACAACAAAAGTTGAAAACCTTTTACTTTTCAGCCAGGAACAAAGGGAAACTGATTCCCCTTCTATCCGTATTTGGTTAAGCACCCCCGTCCGCAGAGAGCAAGCTGCTGCACATACCAAAGCCTGTCTTCAGCTTTTAATTCTAGCTCTTTCTGCAGTCATTTCTTAAAACACCCGTGGTGCCCTTTCACCTGTTGTTTCTCTCAGAGTTACTGACCGTTGGCGTAGTTGGCTGAAGCCTGGCATGCCGGTTATCCCAGCCAATAATTTTAAGCTGCATTACTTTGCTTTACAGTCTCTCTCAGAACTGCTCTCCTGCTGTGGGAGATCCTCACACAAACAATAGTAGGAAATTGTGTCAACTGAATTATTTCCCCATATTAAAAACTTCAAGATGTTTTTTTCAATGTAATTTTATTTGAAAATTTACCATTCAGAAAATACAAGAAGAGCAATTAATGTGTCAGGCGATAAGCTGACACACTGCTGAAAGAGCTCTGGTAGTTGACGTTATTTCCCCCGTGGTTCCTTGCTCCCTCTCTGCTGCCAGAGGTTACTGTCTCTGAAGCCGAGTGGCCGGGATACAGCATGTAAGTGCTCCTCAGTGCCCTCCCTGGCAGCTTACCCAAGCATATGCCACAGCAGTTTGAATCAGCCTGCCAGACTCTGCACAGAGCTATCTGAGCACAGATGTACATTTTGCCCAGCAGTGAGGGTAATCATTTCATCATCAGTCCCTAGGTAATGCCTAGGGACAGTGACATCATACACAGTGATAGACTTTTGGCAAACGTATGACCTCACCTTTGTGTGATTACTATCATCCTCGGCACACTCTCGTTCTATCCACCAGCACCTTCCCCAGGTGAAGTGTCTTCGGTATCTTTTGAGGAATCATAGAATCATAGAATAGTTAGGGTTGGAAGGGACCTTCAAAGGTCATCTAGTCCAACCCCCCTGCAAGGAGCAGGGACGTCTTCCACTACATCAGGTTGCTCAGAGCTCCATCCAAGTTGGCCTTGAATGTTTCCAGGGCTGGGGCATCTACCACCTCTCTGGGCAACCTGTTCCAGTGTTCCACCACCCTCATTGTAAAAAAATGTTTCCTGATGTCTACTCTGAATCTACCTCCTCCTAGTTTAAAACCATTACCCCTCATCCTATCACAACAGGCCCCAGAATAATCTAAAGAGCACCTATCTTCACCATTTGCATTTAGCTTAGATTTAGCAATCATACTGAGAATTTCCTTTGCTTGTCTTATCTGACCTTAGATTACTTATCTACTCAACACCTGCTCAGAAACTGTGAAGTCCATTTCCCTATTGGATTCAGACACTAACTACTGGTGAGCAAATTCCGCTCATCTCCCAAATGAACGGCAATGATCTGCATGGGAGAGAGACACTGTATTTTTTATATAAAGTCCCTGACTTATGTAAGAAAGTTAAACATATTTAGTTCAGTATATTCCCCTAGGTCGTTGTGGAAGAAATTGGTCTCTTTAGTAGAATTTCACAGGAGTAAAAATGGTATGACATGGGCAAGGAAAAATTCCTTGTTTTTAACTTTAGAACAGTGTATATAGTTGCCACTTTCATGCTCAAACTATCAATCCCAGTTTAGAGTGTGTTATCTCCCATAGCATAAAAAAGTACATTAACATGAATGCGCAGATAAGGATGCATTTCTGGTAAAATTATCATAAAGCAACATAAAAGGATACACCGACTAAAGTATCTCAAACATATCAAGAGAGTATTATTTTACCATTTTTTTCACTGCTTGTTTTTTGTGAGCTTTGACTCAAAAAACCAAACATGAATTCTATTAGTGAGATCAAATATTCTGTGTTAATTATTCTGCCATCTGCTAGTAACAAAAGAATGCTAATATGAATGTACTTCTGAAATCTAAAATTGTACATGTAAATTAATGTATAATGACTACCACAAAGCATTGCAGCTAATAAAAGATCAAGCTTACTAGAAAGCCAGCAGCAGACTTCAAGGCAATCTGACAAATTAGAAAAACACTTAGTTTAAAGTTAATAGAAAGTAGTAGGTAAACAGTCTAAATTGCAAACGGTGCCAACTTTACAGAGAAAATAGGTTAAATGACTTTTCTGCTTACTTTTGGGAGCTATGTAGACTGATCTCCCTGATGCTCTCTCACTTGTCAGTTTTCACTGTTTTTCACTAATTAATTCCCTCCATTTGCAAGTTTAATACCAGATGGAATCAAACTTCAGTATACATTGCTGGAGCTGAAAGTCTGAGAATGTTGCATAGGCAGCTGCCATTTTCTGACTTTTCTGTTGGATTTTTATAGGCTTTGTATGCTCTTGACAAAGATTTATATGACAATTTGAAATCAATGGCAGAGGTGCCACTGACTTTGGAGGGTCTGGGAGTTCACTCGTGCCAGTCAAGTTCAGCTCAAAAAATTGGAAAAGCGGAGATGTAGTTGGAGACTGAGAGATCTGATTTTCAGAAAATACTCAGAACTTGGCAGGCCCCAGTGCTATGCTTCAAGTCGACCACTAGAACCATCAATCAATATTGAAAAAGTTATTTACTTGCTGATATTATGACATGCTACAGGAATCCAAACTTCAGTGGGGACATGGAGGAGATGAGGGAAAACAGAGGCTTTGTTGCAGAGAAGTTTTTTAAGTGTTATAGACTAAAATCAGAAAGGAAATGTAATATAACACAACCTAATTTTGGCATGGCAGTGTAGCATCCAAGACAAAAACCACAAAAACCAGCACTTCCAATGTGCATGGGGAGAATTAGGCATCCCAACCTGGCATAACTCAGGCAGCCAAGAGAGTGGGGAGTCAGTTGGGGATAGTCTTTAGAAAAATGCAAGGGGAAAACATCAGTCTTGAAGTTTGCCAGTCTCCTCCTGCAGGTAAGCATCTCTGTCCAGGCAGGTCTGAGAGCCCAGAAGCTCGTCCTGAATGTAGGTGCTGGTTACCCTTCCTTAAATGAGAGTAGATTTTTTTTAGTTTGAGTTTTGGTGTTGATTTTTTTTTTTGTTTATTTTTTTCCCGGTGTTATTCAGTGTGGGCAAAAAGTAAAAATGTACTGATCATACATGAAGGAAATAAGGTGATGTGATTCAGTCTTTCCATCCCTGCTATGGAAGCTGCTCAGGGCTTGCTGGTCTACAGAGAAAGCTAAAGGAAGCGAGTCTGCTGAGGTGAGCTCAGGTAGGAGTTCACCTTAGAACTGGAGTTTCTGCTCGAGACCCAAGGGTTATTTGTGTGCTTTGTGCTTGTCACATTCCATCTGTGGAGCTGGGACTAGGCAAACAGATGAGTCTTCACTCCAGCACCCACTCAAAAGAAAGGCCTAACTGTGTCCCACCATTGGTCACACATCCCTTCCCAGGGGATGGGAGTGAATCTCCTTGGCCCAAAGGTTGGAACTGATGCTTCATCTCCTATGAATCTGTGAGTGTGTTAACCCATTAGGCTGTGGTTGGAGTTGAAGAATGAAAGAGCATAACTTGATCATGCTTTAAAAGAAAGTGACTGTCAAAGTGATGTTTGAGAAGTGTGACTTCCTCAGTGCTTGGGAAGCCCTGTTGGAGAAAGGCAGCAAGATACCCAGATGCCCAAACAGCAGAGACATGAGAAGGATGCCGAGCTGCTCAGTCCTGGCAGGACCGCGGTGCTGCTGGGGAGTGGCAGAAGCAGCGTGGCAGGGGCTTGAATATCTGAGACAGAAATAAAGTTAGTAGTGCGAATGGTTTTCAGGGTTCAGGCAATGGGAGTTTTCAGAATCATGGTTGTGTGCAAACTAAAGTTCACCTGAATTCTCCTTTAAGTGCTTAAGTCTTTCTTTTTATGTGGCCTGAAGTTTCATATCCATTAAAATTCACAGGGATTAAAATCCAATTATTTTATTGTTGTTAATTCTGAATTTAAAATGCTCTCTCTGGCAGTTAAAAAGAACAGCTAATCGTGTCAATCCACTCGTGCATAAATCCATGAAGGTTAGCAGAACTGTTGTGGGGCCTAGTCAGGTGCATCTGGAAGTGTAAGAGGCATCTTTTAATGCTCCATTTTGATTTGAAGGATTAGAATTTTAATAGCCAAGGGAAAATGCCATTAATTTTAACTTTCAAACAAATGACTGAGAGGGAAACCTGAGAATGTGTAAACTGTTAGGGTGCTAGCTAGCCGTGACAACCGCCATTTGCAGAGTCACCCCTGGTAAAGCCAAAGTAATGTAGCTGTTCAAGAAACAGGGACCCATATTTGAGAGTTTCATACTTTAGGCTTTGCCGTGGTGAAAGACTATGCACAGAGAAAGTTTTCTATAGAAGGATGGGACAAAAATTTATATGTGACCTTTTTAAAGTTATGTTTTCCCTCAGTTTTAGACATCAGATAAATTCCATTTAAGACTTACATTCCATCTGTGAGGAGGAAGTGCTTAAAATAGACAAAAATAAGATTATTTAGTTTGGAAAAGAAGGCCCCTGATTTTGCAAGTATTGGAAATAAAACCGTATCACAGAGTAGGATGAGGGAAATGGGGAATAGGGCTCAAGATAGCAATCTAGTACTTCCAGAAGCTACTGGACCAGGTCACAACGCAAAGCCCTGTGTAGTCTAAGTGTGGAAGAGGAAACCATACATATGCTGTTTCAAAGTTACAGCCACATCACCAGGTACATCTGGTGTCCATCGCCAAGGGAACTGCTGTCCATCATGCCTGCCAAAGCAGCCTTCCAGCTGCTTGTGATTTCCAACACACCTTGGGCTAGATTCACCTTGGCTGATGGAGTCCATCGCGGCACTGAGGAAGAGCAGGTGGAAGTATGTGTGTGTTGGTTCTTCTTCACGTAACTATTGCTGAGGTGAAACTTGGACTTCACAGCAGACAGTGATAGGTAATGCACTGTTACTATATATAGTGCTTTCCGAGGTCTGAAATAAACATCTCTCCAGTTGCTGTGCTAATAGTACCCTTTAAGCCAGAGGCACCTGACATTTGGAGGAGCTGGATTCTGTGAATAGGGTAGTCGATTCCCTGCAGATACTATCCTGTTAAATGACTTGAATATGAACCACGCAGGGAAGGATCCATAAGGATGGAGATTACAGCCCCAGAAATCGTTTTCCTTGTGATCTCAATCTCACGTACGGAGGCTGATGGCATAATCTATGTCTGCTGCATGTGCCTCTCTTAGAAATCAGACTGGAAAACCGAATACTAGTCCTAGGAAGAGTCATTACATGCAGGCTAGCTTTTTTTTTTTTTTTTTTTAATGCAGATTGTGTAGATAAACACATTCTTAAAACATAGCTTATGTGTAATGCACAGAACTTTAACATAGAGAAATAATGTCCTTTCATTGCTACAGCTCTTAGACTTTAATTGAAAACATAAAAAACAGGGAGAAAATGTTTTAAATATTGCATTTTTTGATTTAACGAAATAGAAAAAGTAGAACAACCTTTCTTTTGGGATAACATTATTTATTGTGCACATACACCATGTACAATTCAAGGCTGGCAGAAGCAGATAGCTGAAAGAGCCTTCAGCAACAAGGGCAATATTAATACGTTAATGATTTTTATTAATATATTGGAATAACTTACTTCTTTAATATATTCTATAGAGGATTATAAATCTTTTTGTAACTTACAGAACTACATAATGGTGGTACAGAGGATTTACAGCATCTCTTAACTTTAAGAATTTTTTGACACAACACAAATGTTTAATAAAAGTGCTCAATGAAGCTTATTGACATTTACTTTTCCCTTTGCCATACATTTGTTAAGTTTGAATATCACATTCACATTAACATCAAACACAAAATATGGAATAGCTGGAGAGAACAGAAGACATATTTTAGTGCTTTGATGTTGATGCCAAAGTTTTATTTAAAATATTTATATGTAGCCTAAAAAGGATAATACATTTCACTGAAAGCTCACTATAATACTAGACTTTTCAAAGTCCACAGGGTAGACTGAAAGTACTGAAAAGGGAAAAATAGAAATACTGCTCAACAATCAGTCTTCAAAAGCAATGAATGTTATTAGGAAACCACATTTAAGATATCTGTAATTTAAATTTGATTTCAGAAATGTGGAATGACACATACACAAGAGTTGCAGATTAAACATAAGAATGGATTCCATGAGCTTTTTCTGCTTTCCTATATGAGGATCATTTGCTTCAGAGGCATTGAAAAAAAACGAACTACTGTGTACAAGCACTGACTATGAATTACAGTATGATTTAGTAATGTAAAGTATGGTCAAAGGCTGACAAAAGCAAAGACAATTCCCTTGTCTGAAGTGTTTGCCAGTTTCTGCCTACTGCTACCTACTTGAAATTAAATTCATCCACAGATTTGTAGCAAGAACATGAGTAACTGAGCAAGAAGGAACATGTACTTGGTAGATTAAATTTATCTCTGCTGTATTTCTCCATTCACAGTTTGTGCAGGGATGAATGATATTAGATATGAGCAAACTAGATCAGATTAAAAGAAAGGTGAGCTATCCATCTCAAAGAAAGCTGCACCAGAAGATTTTATAAAGAATAAAATTGTTTTGACAACTTTTGGCATTAGATTTATTGTTAAAAATAACCAATTATGTAAATTGAAGGTTATCACCTGAACACAAAATTCCATTTCCAAAACATATCCATATACTTTAATGTGAACTCAGATTTAATTTGTTCTGGATGGCATTTAATGCAGAGGAAAATAGAGATGAAAAACTGTATCAGTTTTTCCCAAATATTAAAAAAGCCATGCAGACCTACTTTGGATTAAATGCCACGCCTTGCCATCTCTTTCTCAGTTTTCTAAAACCTCACAGCTAGAACTAACTTTTTGATCCACTTTAGCTGGGAAACTTTTTCTGTAGGCTTCTGTTTAGATGCTTGAACTTTCATTGATCTATTTCAATTGACATTTTGACTCCTAAATACCTTTGTGCATATTCTCTTTCTTATTACTTGCTGAACATTCCTAGATGAAAAGTCAATGGAAGCTGTTGGATGCTCATTGTCTGTGAAGAAATCAGTCCTGTGATTGACAGTTATTATAGCAACAAAGAAGTTAGGAGTCAGGTCAATTACTGGATCAGGACTTAAACATACACCCGAAAAGCAACTGTAAGCTCTAGTTTAAAAAAGGACAAAGGAAGAAACTTGGTCTCTGGCTTTATATTGTATTACTTCCTCAAATCATTGAGGATTTTG
Source organism: Chlamydotis macqueenii (assembly GCF_036417535.1). Lineage (NCBI taxonomy): Eukaryota > Metazoa > Chordata > Aves > Otidiformes > Otididae > Chlamydotis > Chlamydotis macqueenii. The sequence goes on from NC_141556.1 coordinate 25,685,900, forward strand.
GAGTCTATTCCCTGAGTTGTTATGTGTTACGTTCAGTAGATTTACTCAATTAGCATAAGAAGCTGCAGATGTAATACCAAGAGTCATGAATTCTCAGCCTGGCATGCTCCTGAAGGAAATAGGGAAAGAAAGAGGAGACAGAGATGATAAAGTTATCAAGATACAGGATGAAGCAGATGTAATACTTCCCCACAGCCATGACATCCAGTGTATTTCTATGGTCATCAAACCTTCCTGGATCTGCCCCATTGAATATCAGTCAGTCAACTGGCGAACAGCACAGCTTTGTGTGCTTGAAAAAGATTCCATCAGGTAGTCTGATATCTCAGCCCGAAGGGTAGATTATCAGGTACATACCATGCTACCCATATTTCAGTAGCTAATTATTGTTAGTATGACTTTGGTTCACATTTCCTGTTTTGGGCCACACATCCCTTAAAGCAATTGGAAAACTTTGTTCTTGAGGTCCTATGAAAAAAAAATCACACAGAAGTCTGAACAAATGTTTTCTTATGTTTATATACTTACATAATTTCAGGCTATTTTTTTTTTTTCATGTTGAGATAAGAACTTGGGCTTAAGACTGGTCCAAAAAGCCACATTGGAGAATCTCTGAAGTGTCTCAGTTGAAAGAGCCCTCAGAGTGCAGTGCCTGAGGGCTGGGCATTTCCACAGTGCAGTAGCAGCCTTAGATGACCTATTCTTCCTCCTTCTCCCCATTTCTGCTTTTGGTGTACACTCCTGGGGGACTTCTGACAAGGAGAATCCTTAAATACCTTGTTAGATTGGCTAGGGAGATCTCGTAGTCAGGCACTGTTAGCCTGGTCCAGAGTCTGGTTTGGTACTGCTTAACATTAAAATCTGAAAAATTATGAATTTATGGAGATATATAACCTCTCACTAGGAGATAAAGTCAAGAAAAATTTCCTGTAATCATTACGAACTAATTATGAAATACATGTTATTGCAAAATCCTAGCTGGCATCGATTTATCTGCTTTGGATCTAGGAAGAAAAACATACTTTAAGGTGCTTCTCTAGTGTTCTGTATAAACATTCCTAAAGGGCATGAGCAGATAGTAAAATCTCCCCTGTCCAGATCCACATTATATCAGATTTTATATTGTACCTTCCAGATAATAATTTTATCAAGTAATATCCAATTTATTTTGTTTCAAATGTCATTGAGCTTCCTGCTCAAATTCTACTGCTGTCTATAAGCCAGATGAGCCCTGCTTTTTAGAAACAAAGGTAATATTATAAACTATGACAAGAAAGTATTATTATCACTGTAAGTGACCCTGAATAGGGAATGGCTCAGTACCTAAAAATTTGTAAAAACATTATTTAAGCTTGCATAAACAGTATTTACTGATCGTCTGCATTTATTGTAACAGTACTCAGGTGAAAATGGATTAAAAATGTTACCTTGACCAAATTTTAAGATAAACTTTAAGATATTAGACCATGTATTATCATTCTGTCTACTGTTTTGGAAATAGTTGTTTGCAATACATATAATCTCTTTTAAACACTTGCTCCTTAAGGCTGATGTGATCACTAAGCCAAAAGATTTTATAATTTACAGATTTAGTTAGCAGATGTAGTTAGCAGCACTATTATAACATTAACAGTCATACCTAATTTCAAATTCTGCCATATGAGATTATATTAAAAGTCTGTTTCTGGCAAGTATAATTTGCATATTAATATACTTTTTTAAAAAGGAAAAGGAGATATAGAATTTTTACTTTGAAATTGTCCAGAGCTACTGGATTTATTTTGGAGAGACGACCTACATAATTAGTACAATTCAGATGGTTTGGGTTCACTTACAAAGTCCATCTATGCTTTGTATCTCTCCTACTTTGCCTACTGTCTTTGTCTTTAGAGCACAGTCTCACAGATGCAACACTCAAGATGGAATCCTCTTGAAAATGTTTTAGGGTGACTGATAGAACCAGTGTGCCTCTGATAGACTATGCATCTAGGCATTTCCTCTTGATGCAGCAGATCAAAATCAATGACCAAAATTTTGAGGAGGAAATGACAGAGATCTTCAGAGGATCGATACTTGTATTGAGTCATTTTCATTGGCAAGTGGATTAACAACAATAATAATCATAATCAATAATAACAGTCACACAATGTGCAACCTTTGAACAGCAGCTTATTCAAGGACATGAATTCTCTCACACAGGAACTTCTGCAGGTCTAAAAGTTTATTTTTTAATGTAATTAATGTATGTCTGTTCTAAGAAGAGTTTTATAAATGAACCATACGTATCTAAATGCATAAGTATAGAAAGGTAAATCAACATGCATGTATGTGCGTGTGCACACACACATATGCATAAGGAAGAGTTAGTGCTGTCTTTTAGTTGCTTTGCAATTGAATAAATAATTATTTACCATGAGGAGATGGACAATGAGATTTATTCCCCCATAATTCTTTGTGCTTGTTTTCCAGATTTTTTAGCAGTTTAATGAGTTAATGTTTTGTTCATTTTTTTTTACCAGCCAAAAGGAGGCAAAGCCCGAAGCAAACACAATTCAAACTTTTGATGGCTGAAATAGTTGCAGAATCTCCATCTTTGTGAAAATTAAAGACTGAATTGGACAATATCCTGAGAAACTTGCTCTAGCTGGTTGACCCTGCTTTGAACAGGGGGAGTTGAACAAGATAGCGTCAAGAAGTCCCTTCTAAACTCAACTATTCTATGATTCTGTGACATTTTCAGGTTTTTCTTTCTCTCCTTTCTCTTTCAGGTTTTAAGTTTCTCAGGTTATTTCTGATTATGCAGGAAAGGAGATAGTTGAAAAGCTGCATGTTGAACAATCATAACATATTTCCAGAGAAGTCAGTAAACTAAACAAGGTGAAGAACAAAACAGAGGAACTATTCTAACAACGTGCAATAAACTTAAGACTTTAGAGATTTAAATAAATAGTTTGATGGAGTAAGCAATCCAGTTCCCTGCATCCTAAACAACTCTTTTACTGGAAACCATACTGTTCAAATGTCAAATCTCTTTATTATAAAAAATAGGGGAAGAGACAGAGGCATTATCTTATAATAAAGCTTTCTGTGGAAGGCATAATATGTAGCTAAATACATACTGGAGTGAATTCCAGTAATGAAAGTCAGTTGATAACCATTGCCCTCAGATGCTGGCTTAGTCCAAAAATAATCTTTGCCAATTAAAGCTATGGAATCAGATTTCAAGCAAAACAAAAAAAACCCAGCCAACCAACCAAATCCCCCCTCCCTCCCTAGAAAATGCGAAGGAACAAATAACATTTTTGACAGAGAGGGAACTCTTTCCAAAGAAAATGTTAGAAATTTCTTAAAATACATGGAGATTTTTTTTTCTCTTTCAGTCCAAATATTAGGTCCAGAGCTGCCAAGTTAATCTGCTTTCTGCCAGTCAGTGATGTATTTATTGTTATGAAATTACTCTTACATTGTGAAAATGGAGCAAACAGCTGGTACCTTTCTAGTTCCTTTCACAGAAAATATCACCAGGAAGATGATATCATTGATAAGCACAAGAGAGAGAGTGGGAGTTTTCTGTGGAACAGAATGTTCTAGCAGTGGTTGTTTTTTTTCCTAAAAGCTGCAGAAGATGTATTCAGCTTCCAATCAGAGAGCCTGCCAGAGGTTTTTTTTTGTCACTGTAGAGTGACAAAAGAGTCTGAAAAACAATTTAAAGTTATTTGGTTTTGCTACATTTTGTGGTTTTGCTAAATGAGAAGGTGGTTTGAAGCCCACTGAAATGATGATGGATAACCTCAACAGTGATAAAATGAATATCAGTATCAGCATGTAGGGAGGTAGCCACTGTAGACTAATTAAGCATTCTCCTCTGTGTTCTTAACATCACACCATTCCTTAAAATAATTTGTCTAAGTGCACACTTAAAGGTCTTAAGTCTAGATTGAGAGGAATACTGCAATCAGGGCTACAAGGACATTTTCTGGAGAACGCTAGGGCTTTGAGTCGTGGCAGTCTTCTTTCAGCATGGAAGTCATTTCCTGAGACTTAGCGTAAATCATGGAAAGCTTAATTTTCTTAGTTCTTGAAACTTTATAGCTTTTCTTATAGATATGATGGAGGTTATCAAAACTTAAGACCTAGTTTTTTAAAAGAAATAGTGGAAGCATGTGAAATGAATGGACTTTTTTGGATACTTTGGCCTAAATATGCCAATGAGTAGGTAGATCAAAGGACTACAGCCTTCATCATGCTTCTACTAGTTTAGGTAGATGAAAGCTAGACTGGAAGGCAGGCACACAGACACTTTTCTGTCGAAAAATGAGAATTAAGAGAAACAGCAAAAGGAAAGAAGGCTAACATACAATAGCAAGAGTTGTAATTCTGTGTCTTTCAGAGTGCCTAGGGTCAACTATTTTACCATGCCTTTACCGAGGAGGGAAGGCCAGCTCAGTTTTGTGATTTTGATTCCTATCACTCTTTTTTCTTTTGGGATACAATGTATGTTGTGCAACTTCTATTAAGATGAAAAGAGAAAGTGGATGAAGTCAGAAGATCTACATAGGAACTGAATGTCCGATTGAATAATTTTTTTTCTGGGAACATTTAACAAGATCAATAAATTCTGCTATTAATGTCTACTGCTTTGCTTTGCTGTTTTTCTAGTGTTTCGTCAGTTGCTTAATTTGCTTCATCTGTTCCAAGTGATGTGTTAAATCATTTGACACTGTGCACTATGATAAGATATTTATCACAGAGTTACATATTATTGCTATGTAATATAATGAAAAATAGTATAAATAGTATAAATACTTTACCTTTTTTTTTTTTGCTGTGGTCCTTAAACATCCTGAGTAATTACTCTTCTTTGTGAATGAGATATTTAAATACCCTATTTGTAATTGATTGATGAAGATTTACTAAAAACATGTTGACCCTTTGCTTTGCAGTCACTACTGACTGAAGTTATACTAACAATAAATGCACCAATGGAACTTAAATGTAAATCTCAGCTTGTCACTTTCTCCCCTCTACTGAAGGCCAACATATGATGACTTAATGCTGCCTCAGTGGAGATCTGAAGAAACAGAAGGAAAACAGATAACTATGTCTCTAAGAACTATATTATTAAGTGATTATGTTACTTGGCTTTTTTTTAAAAGAAGGCATTAATATTTTCTGTCAAAATAGGCCCAAGACCTGGCTACTGAGCTGATTTTAAAGACTCAACTTACAAAGCTTGTAGTGAGACTTTTCACACATCATACCTAGCGTATTCATTATTTTTCTCCATGGTATTTTATTGTATAGTCTTATTTTTTATGTGTCTGTGCCCACAGAAAAACTAGAAAAAATCTGGAATAATTCAAGACTCACTTTTCTGTTCATCTATATAAGTGATAATACAATCCTCAGTGCCAAAAAAGGGCTGATACCATAATAAAAATTCCTTTTGATTGGAGAACTGTTAGAAATTGAAGTTGTTTATTTGTTTTATTGTTGTAACTAAATGAAAAAGAAACACAACCTTAGTAATTTCTTTTCTGAGAGTTAGAAGTCCTGCTACAGAGCCAGAGATGTTGAGAAATCCATATAAAAAAGCTTTGTCAGATGCAAAATACCAAAATTTGAAAGACAAAAGCAGAAAATTTTAGTATTATTCATACTTACACCTTCAATTCTAATGAACTTTTCAGCACAATAAGGTAGATGTGTGAATAGCACCATTTATGATAAAAATTAATAAGAAACTATTATTTGAAAAGTTTTAAGGGTAACATAAGAAGACATTTGAGAATTCTTTCTGTTATCTTTCCACTAACATATATATCTTTTTATTCTAAGAACTTAGGATATTGCTGATTATATTTTTAAATTACTCACATCTACAAATACACCTCTTCATCATCTTTCATCAGTATAGAATTTTTCTTTTGTTTTTTCTTGCATGAGGGTAGCAAAGGCTGAAATTGGCTGAGGTATGAAATGTGCCTTTCATTGGTTTCAGATAAGTGCCCACTATTTTAGTTTGCAACATTTGCTTAGTTTCCATTCTTCTCTCTCTCTTTTGAAATCAATAGAAGACAAAAGTGATGTAAATATTTTCTAGTATTTATTCAGCCTCTTAATTAACATTCTGGAGTTTCAGCAATGGGTGCCAAATAAATATCTTATATGATGTAAATAGTATCCTTTTATATGAAGTCAGAAGAGCATTTATTCAAAAGGAAAAATCAATCTTTTCAGTACAGTCACCATAAGTTTTGTTAGTTCAAAGTCATTATGTTTGGTTTAAAAGATGTGAGGCTGCACTGAGTTCTTAGAGGCACTTTTCAAATTTCTCTTTCTTGGTGTTTGAAAATGTAAATAGGAAATAGCCCATCAGACTGAGTTTAACAAATTGACCTGGTAACTTTTGTTTAATTTCTAGATCCTTTGGTTCAGTGCACTGGAATTCAGTAGTGAATGGTCCTGAGCACTGCTCTTCCACTGAAATGGAACCTGAAGAGTCCCTATTACTGAATTAATTTCTGTATGTGCTCTTAGAGTTTTGCTGCCATATTTCCTAGAGCAGCTTCATCTCAGCAGAGTTAAACACTTCATATAATTTAATTATAAGTTGTGTTCCACTTAGGATCTTATAACTTTTGTTACAATGAACTATCAGAAATATGTGCTTATTAACTCTTTTTTCTACAGACAAAAATCAGTCAGAACAACGTCTGGCAAAATCAGCACCACGGACAGCACTGCCACCAGTGCAGGTGCAGCCGAGCCCAGGACCATGCGCCGTGGAACGGACCTCAGCAGCTCTCTAGGCCACGTGCTTGCTCAAAATAGACTCAACTGTGAGGTGAGACTGAGTTGCTTCAGGAATTTATCCAGTCTGATCTTGAAAACTTCCAAAGATGGAGGCTGAACTACCTCCCCATGCAACCTGTTCCACAGCTTGACTGCCCTCACAGGACTTGACTGTTCTCATTAATGTCCAGTGTAAGCCTCTCTTCATTCTACTTATACCTGTTGTCCTTGTCCTCCCACCATGCACCACTGGTGGTGGTTTTGTCTATTTTGTTAACCTTCCTACACAGACTGGCAAATTGCTGTTAAGCCTTCTTTTCAGCAGGCTGAAGAAATCATTTTCTCAGAAGCTTCTCCTCACAGATCAGCTCCGATCTGATAGGTCCTCCGATCAGCTTGGTGGCCCTCTGCTGAACTTGTACCAGTTTATCAAAGTCTGTCCCCAAACTGGATGCAATACTGTAGATGTCGTCTAGCAAATGCTGAGTGGGGAGGGAAAGTCAATTCCCTCAATCTCCTGGCTATCCTGCTCATAATACAATCTAGGATGGTGTTGCCCTTCTTAGCTGCCAGGGCACCCAGCTGGTTCATATTCAGCCTGTGCTCTGTCAAGACCCCCACAGTCTTTTTTTGCAGAGCTGCTCCTCAGCCAGACAGTCCCTAGTCTAAACCTCAGACAGAGGTTCTTCATTCCCAGCTGCTGGAAAACTCGGGAATTCTGCTGGCTAGTAAAATAAACAACTCCCACAGAATTTCTCCTACAACTGTCTTTAAAAGGAAGTAGCTCTAACACAGGTATTTTTAATGAGTGGTATTAAATGTTATGAGACAGACATTCAAGCCTTTTGTATTTCTTAAGCTGTAGACTTCATACAGGAGTGGCTGAATCTTGCAAGATATCCTATTGGTGGGCTAAATGAACTTTTGGTGGGCTAAATGAACTCAAAGGAAGGCAATGCACAGTGGAGGAATATGCCATGTTTTCTTAATACCTAACAAGATCATTGTATTAACTGCAGATAGGGAAGACAGAAAATAAAGAGAACCAACTTCCATCAGTTTTCATTCTATAATTTATAATTGAAGGACAGAGCATAGCATCATCAACCCCAAAACACTGATTTTTTTTTTCCTTGGTTTCAGTCTAAAATAACTTAGGTAGATGCCCCCTTGCCAAACATTTCTATTACTTTCTCAGCTCAATATGTTCTCAATATCTCTTTCCTCTATGAAAAAATAATCATAATCAGCTGTTCTAGCCTTTATTTCTCTTGAGTGTATTGTGTAAAAGTACAAAATATCTCTAAACTAGTAGTCAGTGAGTAGGTATATTGAAAGTATATGCCAAGGAAATCAAGTACTGTGCAAGAAGGCTTATAAACAGATCCAAGCTCAGGTATTTATTAATGTGAAATAATTTTTTTTCTTTAAACTAGGTTATCTAGAGGTATTTAAAAGGAGGGAGCTGATAGCAGTTACCAACCTGAAATAAAATGTACATGCATTCCAGGAAATAATACTTTAGAGCACTTCTCATAAGTATACTTCCACTCAAAGGAGAGTATGATTAATACTGTTTAAATGCATAACTCACCATGGCAAGTTTTAAGAATTCCTTATTCAACACTCCATTTGTCATGAACTAACAGGTTCATTTTTGTGTTATGAGAAAGTTTTTAGGCATCTAAAGTATAAGATGTTGTAGATGACAGTATTAGCTGCCTTCTGAATGTGCAGGCTCCTCCAGCTGGAGACATGAAACACTATTTTCCCATTCATTAACTTAAATCATCCCACTCAAATCACTCCACTAGAGGACTGCTATAATCAAACTGCAATTTTTTTTTTTTTTTGTATTTACTACATATTCTTGCAGAATGTTTGTCTAAATTAATAATATATTAACAATATTTGCCTTATTTTCCTCTGGGATATGCACACAGTCATACACACACAACTCATTTTTCCATTTGCTCTGCTGTTGACTTACTCTTCCTGTAGTCCACCCACAATTTGCCTTTGTAATAAGAAAACTTACTGTTTCTCTGAAAGGCAAAAAGAAGATTCAAAGGGCAAATGCATGTATGAATGTGTATACACGAGGCAGAATGAGGGAAAAGCATCCTCTGTACATGTTTGTGTGTCTGTGGACACATGGATGTGTCCCAGTTTGTGGTGCCACAGCAACAGCATAGACCCATAGTTGTCCTGGTGAACAGGGAAGGGGAAACCCCTGGGGCCCAAATCCCAATGGATACAGCCACTGCTTAACACTCACCACTGATGTATATATTAGACAGATCAGAACACATTCTTATGGCTTATCCACAAAAGCATGAGACCAGAAAAAATGGAATTACTCAGGGCAGATACATATTTTTATATATAATGGGAACAGTACTTCTATAGGTGTGAAAGGCAGAAAATAGAAAAAAAAAAAAAAAAAAAAAAGGAAACATGGTTTCCACCCTGGAAAGTGGAGGAAAATTCTTTTCCTCACTAATGGCCAGTCTTAATGGCTGTATTTCTGCCATGAATGAGGTGGCTTCATCTCATGAGATTTTACCTTGCTCAGTAGTGTGATTTCAGGACACAGATATGCTCTATTATCCCTTTATACACTTCCATTCCTAGTACAACAGATAAGATCTAAGGAAAGGGAATCGATTGCTTGGTGTCTCAAGGAATTAGAGAAATTGGCATTGAAAGCTGCCAGATATAATAACTGTTCTTATGTTTGTACATTATTGTATGTATTATGTTAGATATTGCCTAGTCTTAATCTGGCCTCAAGATGTGTGCAGTATGAACATGATGTGAAGTCATCTTGCATTTTCTCTCTTTCTTAGTTCAGGTTGGATAGTTTAGTCAGACCAAGAAATTTGGTCTTACTAATTTACTTGTAAGAAAGTTTTCCAGCCTGTCAATCTGCAAAGTAGTATACCTACAGAGCAACTTCACCTTTATTGTTCAGAGGAACCCTTCACTCTTAGGATATATAATTGTACTTCTTAAATATGTACAGCATAACCAATTCTGTCCCACAGCTAATTTTGTACTTGAATTTCAGGCCATTTTGTGAGAAAGGTCTAACATTAAAGGAAATTTGAATTAAAAAATTAATCTTGCTTTGGGCAAGATACTACAGAAGAGAAAATGTGTGGAAACTCAAAGAATGAGCTAGGCAAAACCTTCAAGAAATAACTGAATGTGGTTAATCTTCATTTTGCTTTTATGATATAGGGAGATAGATTGAAAATCTGAGATCTGTTCCAGCTTTATGTTCTGTGAGGCATTAAAAATTTTGGAGTAGTGTTCCACAGAAATCACAAGGACCATCAGTTGTGTAGTAATGGGAAACCTGTGCATGAGAGATCAGTCTGTGAAATGGAGAGGACATCTTGAAAGGTCTGTAGCACAATCTCCAGGCTTGTTCCTGCAGGTTGCATGCTTTGTTACAGTCAGTGTTGAGCAAAGCTGAAGCTTGACAAATTATTATCCTCTGCTTTCCTTTGTGCCAAGAGTTTAACATTTTGCCACAGGCAGAATCTCTTAATATTTTCCCTCAAAGATTTTCATATTGGCTTGGCAGATACTGGTGCATTTCAACAAATCATAAATTATCTTAATGACAACTTTCTGTAGATCATTCCAGGGTGTTTGGGATTCATTTCTTAAATTCTGTTGAGGATTCTTTTGAAGCATATAGAAAAGTGATTTTTCCAGTGCCTCCCAGGCCTTACAGTACTCTTAGAGATTTACTTTCTCAAATTGGACCCAAAGCAACAATGGTATTACAAAATAAATGTTTTTTCCATTTAAATGTATTTGACACAGGTCTGGTCTCTTCTTTTAACAGTAATCCGTTTCCTGTGACCCAGCAATCCAACAAAGTATGAATCAGTCTCACAATTCCCTACAGTAGGAGCATTGGCCTTCAGGCCTAAACAGAGTTTCCTGCAATTGCCACTATAAAAATATGCTAATAACAAATAAATGAAGTGAACTACACAGACAACTGGGTTCAATGTTATCAGCAAGTAAGTAGGATGACTCAAGCTGAAATCTTTGTTGGGTCATTGATGAAGAGAAATGAAGGATCCTTTTAGACTCTCACAAAACACATTCAATTAACTTCAAAGGTGCTTTTTACATATCCATTTTGTGGGTTGTTAACAATTACTACCATTCTTTTCTTTGCTTTCAGCAAAAGTGTGCAAGTCTGGGAGGTAATCACTATGACGTTAGTTTGATTAATGGTTGTAATGTACATTAGCTTCTAATATACAGAAATATGGAAAGCTGCATAGTTACCTGAAAACTGAAAGTTACCTGAGAAATTTGAAAAGTAAGCTTATATAAAGATATATCAATAAGTTAAAAACCCCCTTTATTTAGATACACGTGTACATATGCACATAGTGCAGACTTTTCCTCATCGAGCATGGATAGCCTATGGTACATGTATACATTTGACCTATTTTTTTTTTTTTTTAATAAATTAAGGCTCCTTCATCTCATTTCTGGACTGAGGACATAGGTACTGAACTTAATTAATAAATTGTTGCCAAAAATAATTTTAAAAGGACTATTTCTTTCAACCTTGGTTGCTGTCAATGAAAGCATTTCTTTAAGCAGATGATGCAGAGAAGTAACTCACTAAGAAGTTTGCCAATGATAAGAAGACCTATTTTTTTTTCCTTTTTACTTTCAATATTCAATAAAATTAGCTTCTTCAGGTGCCACCTGCTTCTGTGTTAAAGAACATGAGGGCTACTGCATATTGCTACCAGTTGCAATAAGCCATGTGGCATTTACTTTCTCTTAATATTCACCAGCCAGCTACAACTCATTTCTAGGCAGACACACAATATGTTTTCAATGCCATGACTATACAAGAGTATCAGGTAAGACCTGAATTCTGGTCTGAATTCATAGTGTTTGAGTTCAGGACCAACATGGAGAGAGAAAGCAAGTCTCAAATCACTTGTTGAAGTGGGCTGAATTGCCTTCTAGAGGTGTCTGCCTCCATCCATCGACTGCAAAAGCAACCTACAGCTACTAGCCTTCGAATTTGGGAGGCTCAGTCAAGTCAAATAGCGTGAGCCCAGACCTCCATCTCCACCAGACCCTTTATTCTCTCTGCTCTTTCCCCATTCCCTTTTTCTTCACTTGTTTGCAAAACATGTGGTAGTTAACACAGAGCTACAAAGCGAAAAGGTAAATTTATCATATTCCTGTCCTTGTATTCATCTGTCCTGATATGAAGCACAGTGTAGCCCTTACTCTTAAATACTTTAACCTTGGTATAGATTGTGAGCCTTTAAAAGCTGATTTTGTTTGCAAAGGAAATGTCTCTTCCAGAATTTAAAAGAGGTTCTGACTATACGGTTCCCAGTATTTGACAATGCCCTTATTGTCATTACCATTCTTTGTACCACTGTCTCTCTGCATAATGCATATAAATGCAATTAATATTGCATAAATCTGTAAATGTGACTTTCAGTGATTTTTGATTTATTATAAGTTTTGCAAAACTGGGTAGATTTACTTTTGACAACTATTCTTTAAGGGGAGAGACATTTTCAACTTATTCACATATTAACATCTCAATGTAATGTTTAAAAAAGACGTTCAAATGAGCCATCTGTTACTGGATACAAACAGAACACTACTTGCTGGATTCAGCTGACATCAGATTGGCAGGAAAGGAGTCTTCTTACTACATTAAAATCTATCAAATGAGGAAAACATCAATTAGTGGTTAAAAATAACAGTCTCTTGGCTCTTTAAGAAATCAGCTTTCAGATATATAACATGGTTTACTGAGGACTGTATGATTCAGTTAAATTAAAGTGCATATATCTGTTAGCAACTAAGATGTGCATGATTATTTTAAGAAGTACACCACAATGGCATTCCATGACTTGTGGTCCTGAGCCAAGCGAACATTTAAAATTGAATCCTATTATGAATGTACTATGTCCCTGTCAGGAAATATCACTCACCTCAGAACTAGCTTACAAACTTCCTTGTGTTCTGTGCAACCCCCAGCTGCTAAGGGCCATTGCCATTTAAGAGCTTTACAAAATGCAGAATCATTTTTGCATAAAGACTATGAAAATATGATGAAATGCATGCTAAACTCAAGTGGCACAGAACTGCATCCTGCTCAAAAGGCAGATTTGTGGGGTGAAGAAACTGGCTTCGGAGGCTGATAACAGAGTATGGACTTTTCTGTTCCTTTCCAAAGTAAAATCTATTAACTTGCAGCAATTTTGACACAAAAGAGGGAGAAAGGATCATCTATTATGTTTATGGACAGAAGTGATGGCGGTGCAGGGTATCTCAATTTTCTTAATCTCCCCTTCAAAACTTTTATTAGATTAACATCTCCTGGCACCAGGCATTGCAAGCAGAGAAGAGATGAGGAAAGGTGCGGTCATTTCTGCAGTGTAAGAGTTATGTATATCTATCTCCCAAAAGTTGAATTGGCATGGAGAATTCAATCTTCTGTTTACCACAAGGTGTTGAGACAGTCTGGTAAATCAGAATGATCCGTAATGATTTTACATATAAATGACACTCTAGTATGCTTCCTGAGTTTTGCTAAACTAATTAATATTGCTTAAAGAATCTTGACATGAACTCTGCAAGTTAGATAAAAAAAAAAAAGATTTAAAAATCTTTTTAAAAAGTAAAAAAAAAAAAAAGTAAGACAAATTATTTCCTGTTATTTGGCTTCCTTGCATTCAGATGGATTTTCTTTGCATTTGCAGGGCAGGAGGAGGGCATCTGTGCTATTTACTGTTTTAAACGTAATGAAGTAAAACACACAAGTTCTGCAAAATATCTTAGAAAATATGTTTATCTTGACCACAAAAATTTTAAAATACGATTTTCACACTCTAGCACAATAAGCATGTTTTTTAAAAAAGCAGCACTACTGCTGAATCATTAATTCTTCTGATACTGTTTGCAGATGGGCAAATGTATTGAGGTGCAGTTACATTCTATAAAGCAAGCCTTTCTACACGGCACTGTGCAATTCTGTGTTCCCTTGTGCTGTAAGCAAACAAGCTTTCTCACTCTGTAAACAAAGAGGAGGAAAAATTTTCAACTTAATCAGAAAACAAATTCAGAACTGTTTTCTTATTGGCTGATATATAAGCTGTAATAGAGGATTTGCTATTTAGTTAATGATTCTGCAAATTATTTGCCAGCCAGAATAGAAGCAGATCACGATCTCATATTTGTATTGACTTTGTGCTGGCCATGATTTTTTGCCACTCAAATAAGCAAATGTGAATAAACTTTATGACTGAATGCACAGAAACAGTGCATCTGATGAATAAGATTTTGCATAAGTAAGTTCCTGACCATAATGACCACTTTAAAGATATGACTGAAGAAATGTTAATTGCTTCTTGCCTCAGTTATGACTCAATTAGAACCTTCCTGCTGAATAAGATATTTACAGAAAGGAACAGAAAATTTAGATTGCCAAATGTCATAAATTAATTCCTTAAAAGCTACACATAGGATAAACATTTTAAAACAAGCCTACATGACTTATGTGCATAGGTCCTAGTGTTAGTGAGTCTTATGGTGAAGTTTTTTGTTTAAAATTTAAGTGATTTAGAAGATTAACTTTCAAAAACTGTCAACGGGTAATAGCATTTCTCTCAGCTGTCTCTTTCTATATGGCAATGACATTTCCTGGGTAATGCTGCTCTGTTTGTAAACCTACAAACAAGTTGTGCAGCTCAGCAGGGGTGCACCCTGCTACCTAGGGGTACACTAGAGAGAAATTCATTCACCCAAAGGGCTTTTAACAATGTCCCAGTAATGTTGTTTTAATGATTGTTGTACACCAGGAAATGAGAAACTTAAATGTATGGCTATCTATGAATGAAGTCATATGTAGTATTTGCAAACACAGATTTCTAACAAAAGAACAAAATCACTGAAAAACTGTAGAGATAAAATACCTTCTTAAGATCATGCTCTACAATAAGGATGTTTCTCCCTGCTCAGTTTAAGGGGCTGGAAAATGAACAGATTACCCTGACCCACAATATGTTTTCATAACATCACCTTTCCTCATGTCCATTTGTCTAAACTGAAACTCTCTCATCTGGTTTATCTGTCCCTCATTGATTGTGATTCAATATTGTGATGTATAATAAAAGTAATCACATTCTCTCAGATATTTCTCATTAACATCTTTGGTGTATATTTTAAGCTTTAATGTTTCAGCTTTAAGTTGCTTTTTCCTCTCACAGACACTGTGATGTCCAAATCTCATAACACTTTTGAATCACATACATGTTTAGTAATGTAACTATAATAGTGTAATCATAGCTAGCTGTACAACTTAAACATGATGAAGAGAAATAACTGATGAGCATGACAGCGTGACATCCCTACATGTCCTGTTAGCTCCCATGAACTTTCAGGCTGCCCATCACAGTCTCCTGCATTGTGCAGGTATGTTGACCTTGTTAGTTAGGCCTACACTTGTTTCTGAGCTTGAGTGGGATTTAAAAATTGAATCTTAAACTCTTGTTGTCTGCAGTTTGACACTCCATAGCAAAACACTGGAAGGGCATCAGCTTTCCAAAGCTGGGTATGGACTTCTGCCTGCTAGCAGCCCTGACAATGGGTTGGATGGAAAATATTGGTACCTCACAACTGGCAGACTAAATGGAACAGGTTTTTACACTTCTTGGAAAGAGCTCAGTCAAACCTATTAGTTTCAATTACCGTTTCATCTGCTTTTTACTGGCTATGTCTCACAGGCATCTGTTAGGTGCTACCTGACCATGTTTTAGTCTGGAAATAGCAATGCTGGGTCAGGAGACTTCCCAGGCCAGACCCATAGGAACAGACATGAACCAAGTATGATAAATGAATGTGCTGGGAAGTGTGCAAAGATATTTTCACTTTGTAAAATAAAGATCTGCACATTCAATGTATTTAGGCACTTCAAAAGACAGAGGAGCATCTTCAAGGCACTAAATCAGGGGCTAAATGAACAGATGGACTTCTATGTCTCAATGATCAGAACTGCAGTGTCTAATATTTAAATGCCTTCACATCCAGTGGAATCGTCTGTCCCAGGCAAGCTTTCCACAGGGCTTTTCAGAATAGGATGCACAGGAAACAGCAGTGTGAGCTGAGAAGTGCAGGCATGACGCAGAACTGCTTGGCAGGATGGGAAGTTTGTGCTTCTGCCCTGGCTGAAATGTAGGGAGAATTGAACAAAGGTTCCTACTGATAGCTTGCAGCATTTGGAAAAACACATCTAATGCATTGCAAGATATTTGTACTGTTTGCAAAGCAAGTCCTTATATATCTTAAAATAATACTCAGTGAGTGTCACAGCACTTTTGAAACCCCATTAGTCACTGATCTTTGGGTATCTTTGGTACCTTTAGAGAAGTGAATGAAGTAATTTTCAAAAGAAAGATTTATATGCCAAATTCTTAATTGTAGGGTTTTGTTGTTTCTTTTTTTTTATTTTTTTTTTCCTTTTGGAACATGCTACCTCACTTCTGTGCTGTAGTTGATTGTGATAGAAAGTTGAGAAATACAGAAAGTTGAGAAGTACTGTCAAGGGAAGAACTAGGATATCTTAGGGATACTATGTCTAGACCTATATTGTGGTAGATAAAAATCATTAAGGTGACATGCAAAGACATACACTTAAGGACAAGACCCAAAAATCTCTGCCAAGATCCAGCACTTTACCAGCTGGAGGTGACTAAAGAGAAAAAAGATCTAGTAGATATACTGTTATCAAGAGCCATTTGTGTAACGCTGTCATGTGTTTGTATGTGTGTTGAAGTAGAGCCAATGGATGGTTTAAATAAAAACAGTAGAATGTGGGATGTGCCACTCTCATAGATGATTTTGGCATGGCTATCTGTGCAGTTCTGGTCACTTCTGTCAAAAAAAGATGAATTCAGAGGCAAAACCAGAGCTTGGGTATTGGTGTGGTGAGTTGAGTACAGAGCCTCCTACAGATCAGGAGACGGCACCTTCTTGTTTACCGCAGGGAAAAGCAGCTGAGGGGGAATATGATGCTGCTAAAAACTTACAATAGGGTAAACCCTGGAAAGGGTAAATAATTATTTAAACAAAAAGATAAAATAGGCAAAAGAATAAGTGAATATAAACTGTCGATAAGTAAATCTAGTCTGAAATTTATGTTTCTAACCATCTGAATAATCAGAATTAATAATCAGAAGAATATGAAACAAATACGAAGCGCAAACTTCTTAGTTTAAAATGCAGGCTAGTTTGTTATGATAGTGGTTGGATCTGCCATTAAAGTACTGGGTCCTGCAATCACTGCATTCGGTGTTTCTTAATAGGTACCCTGGGCACTTCTGTGAAATCATCTGACTATCAAATAACCACAACCAACATCACACTTGAGTGGTCTTGAACTTCATCAGACCTTAGATTAAACATTAACAGCCGCCTCCTTATCTAAGGATATAATAGAGCAGATCCACTCAAAGAATGAAGTAGGACACCTGGATTCCCTACTGCAAAAGAAAAGAAAACAAACTTCATCCTTTCAGGTAAACATTTGAACAAAACCATGTAGATTTACCAGTGCTATAGCACTGACTGTTAATAAAATCATACGTACCATTGCAACAAATATCTGAAAACATATATCAAATAGAAGTGCATTTATGTTCTAATACATATGGCCAAGCCAAACTCTTATTAAATATTCATAATATTGCTACACTAAGTCTTTGAAATGTAAACAATTCTCATACTGAAATAGCACCATTGTATACGAAGACACAGCTATTACATACTTTGTAGCCTATATGACTGCCTACTATAATTATAAAGAGACTTAACTATTAAGGATTAAACATTAATGGTTACTTTAAGGGCTGTATTTCACCATTTCTACACTGTTCACAGAAATTCTCATTCTTACGAAAATTCAAATGTAAAATTAGTGCATTATTACAAACAGGAATCAAACATTGACACAATTTCTCTTCCTGTGTTTTGTTTCATATTCCTCTGATGGGAGATTTGAAGTATGAAGTATATATGTATGGCATATACAGTATCTAACGTATGTAGATACTGTATATGCAAATTTACAGGCTATCAGATATAAAACATCTGTCTGATGATTCTAACTGGCTGCTGCACTGGTTCCCAAGGTGGATTTTTAAATCTATTTACACCCAAATAGAATTTTTTAAAAAGTCATGAGAAAATGTACTGTACAGAAACAGGCATAAATAGCAGAGTTATACACTAGAAAACCCCACGGTTTTTCCATTTCTAGTTGCCTTGGTCATTTTCATAGACTTGTTTAGTCATAGAAACACTTTTTTTGTTGTTCCATCTGCTCTCCATAGGTTAAAAATAAAGAATCTATAAAAAGTCTGGAAAGATCGTAAGGTTTTTGCTGTTGTATAAATTAGTTTCCTTCTTTTTAAGTTTTCTGACTGGCTTCTGATTTTGCTTCTCTATTTCTTATATCCTGTTCCATCTGTTATTTATCAGCCCTGCTTCTTTTTCCAAAACTAAAAAAAAAAATAAAATATTGCATAGGTTACTGCCTGAGCTTTTCATAGCTAGATATATTTGATGCAACGTTGTTTACCATCCTTCCACAGTAGGCATGGTATTCACACTGTGTGGCTTATTAAACAACATTGCCATCATGCATGATATCACATCACAGTGGGCCGACACAAGAAACTCTAATGAGAATGAGCCATTGACAGACTTTAGGCACAGACCTAAACATAGTCAATAAAATCACATTGGAAATAAGAAAAAAAACAGTATAAAAGAACAAAAACTCTAAGATAGAAATGCCTGGTTGTTATTGCCTTGAGCTCTCTATTAGGCTTTCTGGAGTGCTCCGGCAGCTGAGCAAACTCCCTCTCTGCATCTCAGTGTGTGTCAACATGTGTCAACATGTCATGCCACATAAAACTTGCTTATTCCTATCCGGACAGAAGAAGATATTCTGAAAATGCATAGATAAAAGGTATCTCCTTCCCCTTATTTACCCTTATTTTTCTGGTATAGTTAATATTGGCTTGCTTCCTGCTTGCTCTCTGAAGATCAAATTAGGGCAAAACTTAAGCAATCCTGAGAGAAGATGTTGAATGTCACCAAGGTAGTGATCCATTCGTAGGTAGCATTGTGAAATCCTCATTTGCAATGTTGCTTATTGTCCCATGCTGGGGATGAATGCTTTATGTTCTTTAAGAGGCATTCACAACTCTCCGTTTCAAGTCGTGATTGTCACACACAGCTATAATGACACCAGCTGAGGCAAAAGCAGGACTTGGGTAGATCTGCCTGTCTTTAGGAACTATTCTGCATAGTGCATGCCTTCTGAGAATCCACATATGCATCCCAGCAGAAGTCAGCCCAGTTTCCTCAGAGTCTGCTGGAACACAGTTAAAAGAGGCATGTTTCCCCCAGGAACATGAGATTTATCAGAGGTGGAACAGTTCCCTTCCTAATTACAAGTATATGTACATATGCATATGTATACACATGTATGGAATAAATTTGGAATAAATAAATGAAGAAACATGCATAAATATACATATATCAGTAAAACTTTGATATTTATCAGTGCTTTCCTCTGTAAAACTGCCTTTTTGTCTTGCTGGCTTCATTTTCACTTGCTAGCAGAAAATAAACAACCGTTTGGGTCTCCAATGCTGGCTTCTGTGCAGTGGTTTCTTTTCGGAGTAGAAAGATTGAGTAAGACATCTGCTAAGCACCTCAATATGGTGCAGATGAAATAGTTTCTGTGTGCTTATTCTCTCTGCAGCCTATTCGATGTTGTTTACTTTTTCCTCATTCTGTGCCTTGAGTGACAAGCAATACTGAATGAGACACCACAGCCTCACTGCCCTGAGGGGAGAACAGGTAGTTTTCTGCTTCCACAAATTCTTCACTGAAGTATATACATGAGCCTCAAACTGATTCGCAATGGGATTCCACTATTTCTTTGATAGACTTTCACAATTCCCTGCTCAGTTCTATGGGTGATAACTGAAGGCTAATGCACTTACTAACCAGACATTAAAAAAAAAAAAATTAAAGGCTCATAATGATATTGTTGTCATAGACAAAAGCCATAACGTCACAGACATAGAGAACAAGAAAACAATGCCTGGAATAGCAAGATGTTTGTTTTGCCATGTACTAGATACTAAAAATGACATCTATAAGATCCAGAGAAAAAGAAAAAACAGAACAGAATTTCAAGTCACAGCACAAAACAGGGAATAAAAGGTGATAATTTCACACTAATGTTTTATTGGAAAGAAACTATCCCCACCTAATCAGTTTTGCTACATAACTCATAACTGTAACCCTGCTCACCTGTTTTTAAAAAAACAATTTACCTCCACAGACTGCTGATTTGCTTTAGAAAGGATGTTTATGAGACTGACATTAAAAGCTAACAAAGTCTGCAGTCCACTTGAAAAATCCCTAGAATCCCTAGACGGTCTGTGGTCTCACATCTACAGCTCTCCTGGGATAGCTGGGCTGGCTCCAAACACCAGCCAGGAGGACTCTAGGTAAGGGTCTGTACCATCTAGAAATGCGAACAAACGTCTCTGAAGGAAATACAGAGACACTTGGTGTTTAGGTATGCTACTCTGTTTGGGAAGGTGGAATCAATCACTAGGACTCTCATAGTCTTCTTATTTGTTTTTTTTTTTTTCCTATTTTGCTGTTTTCATAAAGTACATTTATTGTACTAAAATCATATCTTGTAGTGAAATCAATGTGCATTCAGTATATTAAAGGTTAGTATGTAAAATGGTAAACAGATGTTACATGTAGGAGTCACTTGTAAATTTCTGAAGCTTCAAGAACCTATCTAGCCCCTGCAAATTAAAATGGTGGAGTAAATCTAGTGACAGCTAGAGGCAAAAATATGGAGATAGTAGGTTTTCTTAAAGGAACTTTGAGACAATGTATCTTCAAAAAAAATCTATATGTACTTTACACTTTTTGCAATACAATTATAAGTAATAAATGTATATTTATTTGGATCATTTTGTAGTAATACAAATTTGGGGAAACATATCAGTAAGGAAGTAGTACAGTTCCTTGTGTATTTTGGAAATGCTTGGACCCTGAATGGGCTTTGAGGCAATCTGGGGCCATGGAAAATGGAGTACTATAAACAGTCAGAGTTTCTGTTTTCATATAAAGATACTATCAGTCTTGTTTCTCCATCGCACAGATGCAGAAGGTACAGAATGGCTACATGCAACTCAGATTGAGACATTTTTCAGGGCTTAACTCAGTGGAAAGGCTTCTTTTTACACCAGTAAATTGAAAATCAGTACAGTTGGAGCTGTTAATGAGTTCCACAAAACAATCCAAAAGGCCAAGCTTTCAGACTTAGAAAGATCAGTGCTGGCCTAAATGCAACAAGGGGCACAATGGAATTTCAAAGCAGAGAGTTTCTAACTGAGGTCTAATAATTACCGATCTCTGTATTATGTAAACTAAATTACTCAACAGAGAAGAATCTGAACATTAAAAATGAATGTCTCAGTTAGGGTGTTTCGGCATCTGTTCATATCCAGAGATGTTCCAAGTTACCTCCAGGAATGAAAAAGAATAATTGGGTCACATCCCAGCCACTCATTTGGCTTAAACTAAAAGGAAGGAAAGAACTAGCAGTCTTTATCATCATCCAGATCTGGATATTCAGGAGAGCAATTAGACCTTTTCCGTCAATTTCCTCTTAATTTAGTTACCAGTCAAAGGTTTTTCTAGTGCAGAACGTTATTATGTTTAACACCTGCTGTGTTACTGCATAATTTTCTTTATGCTGACACTAAAACAGGGAGAGGAGAGTGAGTGATTAAGATACAAGCTATACTTCTGGAGATTTACTTCTCAGCAATTAAAAAAAAAAAGAACATATCTGCATGTTTGCCTTTCTCCATACTGAGGTGAGGAACACTCCACTCACTGCATTCCTGTTTCTTATGCTTATTATCTGCCTCCACAACCTGTGAAATTTTTGCACATTACTTTGGTGCAACAAAAAAACAATTGCGACAGTGTTATAGCTGTCCTAGCAAGACCTAAAATCTGTAGTTATGGATAACTACTTTAACTACCACACAGGCCTAAGCTTGGCATTGTTTTCTAAAAAGGCAATGAAACCCCAGCAGTGGAATAATCTGCCTGGTTGGCTTCTGAGATGCCCTTTTGGGGCAATCGCAGTCAGCTATGTGGTAGTCTGGCAGATGGCTTTGGGCTGTGGGCTAAGAAGGTGAGCAGTCAGAAGACCACTCAACTTTGCAGATCTCCTGGGAGGCTGGTTTATATAATCCCTGCCTGAGGTTCTGCCAGAATAGTGTTGCTCAACATTTCCATTTCACCTAATACAGGTGCAGTTCACCTTTTTTCACAAGCTCTAACTAGAGTACATAAGATCTAAATATTCCTCCAAACTACATGGTAGATATCCGTAAGTGTACCAACTAACAAAGCGTTTCTGGCAGAAGACAGAAGTGGATGCATAAACAAGAAGATGCTCAGCATTGGGACTGCTGGCAAAGAGGAACATAGATTCTTGTTATTGTGGGCATATAGGGATGTGACTTATCTCAGATGTTCACCTGCAGTGAACACCAAAGCATGCACTAGTGTCTGCTGATGGAACGCTGATTAGATGTTGTGTATGCTGCCAGGATAAGCTACAGTCATGAGAAATTACACTATTAGCTGGTGAAACGTAGACTGGTGTGAAGTGTGAATGAGGATGCAGACAGCAGGGAGGAGAGATTTTTCCTGTTTTATCATGCCTGCAATGATGTTTTATATAAACACACAGGTGAAAGCTGTAGAGTTAGAACACGGCTTGTTTGTTCATCAGTGTAAGGGCTGTACATCTGATAGCTGCATCTGCCACTTTCGGCCTCCGTCAGCAGTTTGAAGGGTGAAAGATGTCTGACTGAATTAAAATGCTGTTTATCTTTAAAACACAACTTTCGGAAGGCTTTTCTAGGGAGACAGTTGATGAAGAGTCCTTGTTCAGCTACTTGCTCAGCAACTGCCATCAGGTTACTGTTTCAAGTGTAGTCAACCATTTTTCAGTGTTTGAGTGCACAACCATTTATTACTGCTACATATAAAGAGGGTTTGCTTACAAGTCTGGATATAACTTGTGGAAGAAAAATGATTGTAAGACTTTTGGGTGGTGGGGGAAGAAAATAAGGAAACAAAGGGAAATACTCAGGGAAGTTGTCACCCTGTCAAAAATATTATAATTATTTTTTTTAATTAGTCTGAAAAGCTGTTAAGCCTTTGCTTTTTTTTTTTTCTTTTTAAGATTAGAGCTATCAAATGAGCTTGCATTTTAATCTTCTATAGTCTACTTATAATCTTCTACAGTGAACCTAGAAGGTTAATGCCTAGTATTACTTAAGATTCACGTGAATACTTTCAACCAGCTGTAGGATATAGTAAAGGATTTATGAATTAAAGGATGACTGATGCTATAAGCAGCTCTTGCTGACTTTACAAGACAATTCACTCATTTTTCCGTTAATTTCATAGTTTATTTTATCCAAGATAGGTTATTGGAACATTACATTCCATTTCCCTTTTTCTCTAGGTAAAAGGGGGTACTTGCACTATAATGTTAATTGTTTAATGTTATGGTTAGATTATTGGGTTGATTAAATTGGATTAGTTAGATTACTGGCTCAGAAACATGCTCTTACACATCTTATGTTCCTTCTCTTTGGAATGTTTTAAAGTTTGCAGCATTAACATTTTAGAAACCACATCCATACACAGACATATTTGGAGGTTGTTATTGTAAGATGGAAATTAAAATAAATTCCTTAAAGTTTGGTCAGAAGGATCCAGGACTGATTGTTTGGTACAGCTAATTTTTTTTACACTTTGATAGGAAGTACTTGTTAGAAACGTAACTTGGTTCCTAAACATAATGCAGGGAAAAACAAGACAATATTTTGGTCTTTCCCCCAAAGCAGTTTAAGTAGTTTGCAAAGGAGATCTGTCAATACCTTCTGCAGTGCCAGCTCCACCACCTGAGGGAGACCTGCCAACAGTTCTCTTTCTTACACTTTGCTGAGTGATGGACAGCCACATCTTCACTCTTCTGCCTGTCCCTTCCTGGACCATACAGAACTAGCACCATCGCTAGGAATCCAGCTCATGTTTCTGTGCCAGGTCTTTCTTAATTTTAGCAGATATTAGGAACTCTAATCCTCTTCCTCATTGCCCTTAAGAAAAGACACCATCTATTTCTCTTGACTTGTGGTTTGTGAGGGTCCCTATTGCACAGTTATCTGAACTGTCACTGGGAGGTGGCTGTCTCCACCTCTGCTGCTGCATTCCCAGACTGGTGACAGTTAATTTTCCCAGAGAAGCCAGTACTATACTCATGAATCACACCTTCCTTCAGTGATTCTGATATGGAATATTCAATTTTACAATAAGCAATCACCAACTTTCGTGCTTACATCAAAACTTTTGGCCTCTTAATCCTTTGCCAGACTTCATTAATTTGTCAAGGCCGGATGGGTTCCCTGGCAAACCCTCTGCTGTAGGCTCTCAGGGGAACCTATACTCTACAGAAAAGGTTCCAGCTCTGCCTCTGGCCTTTTTCTCCCTCACTTTTAACACTATTCTTTTATTACCTCCAGGCTCTCAGTGGTTATTCACATATTCACATACCTCCCTGTTCAAATAAAGGTAAAAGAAGATGGTGGTTTACCTAGGATACAGTGATTATTGACATATTCACATACCTCTGTTCAAATAAAGGCAAAAGAAGATGGTTTACCTTGGATACATTCTTCTTGCCATACCAATTCAGATCTGCTCTCGCCACTAAAGCCTTGTGATGAGCTTCCAGGAAGATCCTGCCAGGGGTCAGTGAGCAACAAGTACAGTCTGTGCTAGTCCATGTGGCCACTAACTCATTTTCCTATTTTTTTTTTTTTTTCTTCAGAAGAGGATGTGTACTTTTGCTCTACTAAGTGGCACTCCTGATGACTGTCTTCTGTACCCCGTTTGAATTTGGCAGAACCCATGACCAGAACCCTCTGTCCTACCTGAAGCTCTGCTTGAGTGGGAAACACTCTGAATTTAAATGTTCCCCACTCCAACAGCAGAATTTCAGCAATCCCAGTGCCGTAAACTAAATCTTGTTTTTCTGATCTACCTTTCTTTATCGTGAAAGCTATCTTTTGTGGCAGGGTGGGGATTACTTCCACACACAGTCATTTTGTGCTGGCCATGTCCTCCTTTTCCCACATTTTTATACTGTTGTCACTCATTTTACTGGCTCATCCTTGTTGCTGGTGCTGTACAGGCCTGCCAAGCCTCACTGCACCTGTACGAACTCATGCTTTTGGGACCTGTTTCTCATTTTGGCACATCCATTTGCTGAGCAGTGATACAGCTTCTCCTCTCTTTGTCCTGCAACCTTGATCCCAGAGTAGCTGCGTGACACTGTGCCACGTCCAAATACCTGCTGGAGGGCATGTCCCCAGGGCCACAGCCAGGAGCCACAGGTCTTTCCTGTAGTGGGACTCAGTACACTTGGCTGTGTCCTTATTTCATGGCACACCTGTTAGTCATATGAACACCATACACAAGATGCATCTTTCTATCACCTGAACAGGCATGTGGAATCTCAGCTACCTGCATCACAGGCCCTCTCTGGTATTTTCCCAAATAGGGCTTAATTACTGTGTCAAGAAAAACATTTAAGGACCATAAAGCTTGGAATCACACCATCAAATCCATAGCTTTCGTTTGAATCTAGTACATCTACAAACAATGACACATGAAATCCATTGTCATAGTTTAGAGAAGCGATTCAGTTCCTCGTGGGATGGAAAGTCCTAACGCCAGGCTGCAGCTAACTCCCAGGGGTACAGGCATAAAGTCTGATCCCTCCAGCACCCAACCCCAGAGCAGAGCCCATCTTTGCATGACGTGAAATTCATAGCAACCACAGACAGCCTTATGGTGGGGAAATATGGCTGGGAAAGCAGACCTCATGACTGCATTCCGAAAGCCCCATAAAAGAGAATGCTTGGTTTCTTCACAGTCAGGGATCTCAGCTACACTTTTCCCCCCTCTTCTTTCTGTCCATGTTTAATCGGGGGTGGGGGGGGGCAGGGAGAAGGGAAGAGAGACATTTGAGCAGGAAAGCCAACAACCAGTCCTTCAAACATCACATCTCACACCCCTTAGTCCTGCCCCTACCAGCTCTGAGAAGGTGCTGAGGAAGATCAGGTGGGGATCTTCTCAGCACCCAGCCATCCCTTTCTACACATCCAGACCTGCCTGGTCTAGGCCAGCTGCCTTTCAGTCACAGCTGCTGCAGTCCGAGTTCACACAGAGCTGTTGGGTTGTAGTGGAAACTTGGTCTCCCTTCATCCTAAGGCAGCTTGGGAAGGGAGAAGGAGATAGGATCTCATACTGCTTCCCAAAGCTGATTCGACTCTCCCTGCATATTAGGTATCCCCAACAAATAAAGAAATCAAAACAAAACAAAACAAAGCCTGAAAGATTAAACTGTTTCTGTTGCAAGAATTACTATTTATCTACCTACCTTAAATGGGTGGAGGAGCTTGCATATTCTTTTCTTGGGCATATCAGACTCAGAAAACTTACTTCTGTTAAGCTTTCTCTGACTCATCAGCTTCAGAGCCCTGTTTCCCATCAAGTGCATTTTTAGGATGAGGTGGAGAGAAGGTGCTGTTAGTGGTGGAAATTCGTTCCTTGCAATAACAATCCTCCTAGCATCTGTTGTGTATTCTTCCTCCTTTTTCTTTTTGCTCACATTAAGACACAGTGAATTTCTACTGCAACCCATAATCTCATTAGTTAAACAAAAATGCATGTTCTGTCATTTGAAAGGTTTTTAACTCTGGAATATGTTCTTAACTTGATTAAATTGGCTTTAGCTGTGTAACCCCTATTAACATTAATGGCAACCACATGGCTAAGCTCTGAATATGAACTTGAGAATAAATCATTAAAATGCAATTGTTTAACTTTTATTGCCCTGCATGTCAGGGATATCAACTGGAGAGACTATTGGAGTCTTGAATGTAACTGAACAGGTGATTAAATCCATCTCTTGATATTTTCCATTAAGATTAAACTTTTTTTTTTCAGATTCTCTACATCCTAAGCAGCATCCTTATAAAAAAAATATGTTAACTCTTTAACTAAATAGATGCTATTGATATAAGTGGATATTTGTGTTTAGTATTTCCACAGTCTTAAAATTGAGTTAGCAGAACAATTTGTTTTTTAAAATGCAAAATTTAAAAAACTTAAGATTGTTTCCAGATCTCTAAATGGACTCATAATTAATAAATGTATACATGTATTTTTTTCAAATGCATATTTTCCTTGTTAAGAAACAGTGGGTTTTTTTTTCACAAAACACTTTGTTGCAAAGCATAAACTAGATTTGCACTTTGATGAATAAATTTTTGTACCATTGAGGAGTCAAACTGTGTTTATGTACCAGAAAATATCATTTATTGTAGTTCTGAATTTAAGTAATTCTGTAAATAATAAATTAACTCCATGTGTACAAAACACTTCGTATGAAAGAGCTGGTCAAACATAAAGGTTTACAGTTTATGATTTCTGCAAGTTCATACTAAAATCAAAGAGATTAAAAATCTGCTGCAAAACCCTATTGAAGTAAATCAAAAGGTGCCCACTGACATCAGTAGGAGCTGGATAGAGCCAACTGTGGGAGAAAAATCAATAGGCTTTGAATATGGCAAGTTCATACACAGGGCACATCCACATCTTGCAGAATGAGGCGTTTGACTTCCTCCAGCACATGTAGGAGATATTGTTTGGATTTTAATTTAATCCCATGTTGATTATTCATTGATGTGAGGCTGAGGAGTGAATAGAATACTAAACCAGATACTTTTAAAGCCATACAAAATATCTTAGTCATTTTTAAATGTGTATTCAAACTTAAATAAAACATATTGTACATAAGACACTCTGCCCACACACACACTCTTGTTCTCTTTCTGTGTTTGTATACATTCATGTACATACATATCTATATACGTATATGAAACATAGAATATGAAAAAATTTCTGTTACAATTTTACATTAGAAATGACTCTTTTCATGTGATTTTTTTGGGGTAAATGTGTACTACAGGTATTTATAGGTCTAGATAAAATATAGTTACAGAACATGGTAGGCTGGAGAAGGGAAAAATGCACACTGAGAAGGTGATGTGGGAAAGTTTCCCAAGGACTAATAACCTCTGGGGTCTGCTGAGTCTGCAAGAAGTGATAAACTCAAGACACCATGGGTCTGCCAAACTCATGCAAAGCCATGACTGCACACCAGTGTCAACAGCTCACAGTTGTGATCTGTATGTGTTTCAACTCAATCAATAAACTCAAAAAGGGAATTTATATCATTTGGTTGTCTATATGATCAGGCTAAAACAATATTTTTCATTTTTTTAAAAACTGAATACTAAGACATTATTTTTCCAGTGTTCCAGCAATCTTGCTTTCATGTTAAAACATTTGAGTTTTATACACTTTGGTTTTCATATAGGGTTTCATTCCCACTACACCTAGGCTCAAGCTTTACTTTCTGTTAAATGCTTGCTGAACAGCACTGAAAGAAGTAGTTTTGGTGTTGATTGACATTTGCTATTTATTTTATGTTTGATATTTCCTGGACACAGAAAGCATCAAGATGCTCTGAGCAACCTGATCTAGTTGAAGGTGTCTCTGCTTCTTGCAGAGGGGTTGGACTAGATGACTTTTAAAGGTCCCTCCCAACCCAAACTATTCTATGATTCTATGCATGTGGCATACTCAGCAGTGATGTCCTTCACTTTCCTTCTATTTCTTGGGAAAAATCATCACGGCAAGAGTAAAGAAGAGGTAATGGTTTCCTGAGGATGATAAGCTTTGCATGAGTAGATTTAGCTACAGGCAAACTGTAGGTAGCTCCCTGTGTTATATTTGATCTAAACTCAAATCTATGTTAGTAAAGTACTAGACTTACCCTGCAGTCTGAGGTCTTGAGCATCAATGAGGGTAAGGGCTTCAACACACATCAAGCATTGTGTAAAGAGGCAATGTTATAGATTCATGACATGGATGTTGACTTTTGGATTAAGTGTAGCTATTCATTCACAATAAGAGGGCTTGAGGATTCATTAAGCAATGTTAATCTGTGTGTTAAGAAAGATTTTTAATAAACTTCATAAATACGCACTTGCAGGGCAAAAGGGGAGAGGTTAAAATTGCCACAGTAAAGTTAATCTTGGCATTTCCTACCTTCTGAGTATTTTATTTTGTATCATGACTGTTTTCCCAGTATATGGAACACTGGGGAAGTGTGGCATAAAACTGAGAATAAATAAGATGGAAGCAGGTTGAGACAAAGCAGTCTGTCGCCCTTGCCACAGATGGTACACGGTTTCCCTAAAATGTTAAAAACAATCTGAATCTTGTGATCTTGAGAAGATGTAGTACAATGAAGACTTTTTATGGTGTGTGATTTATAATGTTTTGTAACGATTCTGAGAGCAGCATGATCTCACAGGAAACCCATTCAAGGTAGGAGGATTACACAGTGAGAAGTGCTAAGTGAAAAACACAGCAAGAGCACAAATCAGGAAAAATCCCCTGAAAAAGGAGTGGAGAAGAGCACTCATTTATTACATTTGCATTGAACAGCAGTAAGAATCTATTCAGGAATAGAACCAGGAGTGAAAAAGGGATCTATGCTGATCAAAGGGACATGAGGAGGAAACAGCCGCTAAGAGCTCCCTAGCTTGGCTATTCCAGGCAGCTGAGAAAGCCACCAGTTCTTCAGGCATGGCATGGAGGACAGCTCAAAAAGATCAGGAACGGAAAAGCTACTGTGTCATCATAAGCAAGCCTCAGAAATCCTACATCAGACTCTTACTCAGAAAGAAATCCTACTCAGAAAGAAACCCGATTCCCAGTACACCCCACGACTGGAGTTCATTATTGTATATTCCTTTCCCATTTCAAGTAAGCAGGAGCATATAGTTGTATTTTTTTCTTTTACATCTTTGAGTTAGTATGACATTAAACATGAATTTCGATGAATTTGACAAGTGTGCATGTGTGTCTGTGTGTGACTTTTCATTTGTTCAGGGCAAGAAATCCAGTTATAAAATCATGGGTAGGCAAATCCTGGGAAGGACCTGCAGTCTAACAGCTCAAAAAAGTTACCTTCATCCCAAGGTCATCTTGCAGACTGTTGTGGCCAGGGTCAGCTCTCAGGGAGAAGCTGCTGCTACAAGGCACAAACTGCAGCCCTTCTAGCGAGAGGCAGACTGAGCTCCTGTGCCCACCCTGGTGCAGTGATGCTCCCGGTCTGTCTGCGGGGATGGAGGGCTGGAATAAATGGTGCTTTGAGTGAAAGTAGGAGATGAAAACACTGCAGCGGTGCAAAGTGTGCCACTGGCTGGATGGAGAAGTTATGTGTTTACTGTGGAGTCTTCTCCACTCATTGTAATCATTAGCACTCACTAAAGGGGAAAAAAAAAAAAAAAAGCAAAAAAGCTGCAACCCAGCAGACTACAGAAAGTGGAGAGTCAGGTAACAGGGATGTAGAGTGTAGCTGCAGGTGCTGCCATCCTCCACTGGAACTCCCCTTGAGCTCCTGCTCTGACCTCTCCAATTAAGCTCACTCCTCTCATTTTTCACTCTGCTATGCCTTTGTCTCTATCCCTGCAGACTCTCTTCTCCTATTTCCCTCTTACTACTCATTATTTTCTCCATCTCTGATCCTTCACTTCCCCATCCACCCCAAACTGCTGCGTCTCCCCATGAGCTTTCCTTACGCTTTCCTGTTGTCTTCTGTGGTTCCTACTCCTTTCTCCCTTGTCTGCCTGACTGCTGTTTCCTCCTGCAGCAGAGTGCATCCCACCGCCATGGAAAGAAAGTCTTCCTGCTGCCTGATCTTGTGCTCAGCACCACAGTAACCTCCAGTGCCCACATTGAGTCATTTGTAGAGGCCCTGTAGCTGCTCGATGGAGCTTGCTCATGCTTTTGGTGGGGCGAGGCAGGAGCAGACTCCTCAGGGAAGAGGAGCTCTGACTTGGATCGAGTTTGTTCACAAAAAAAAGAGTCTGGGGAGGATTCATCTGGTAAACTAAAGCCTCCATCCAGCCTATGTATACAGAGGTTTTTTTTCCACTTGGTGATCATATTTGGACAGCTTGTCACAGGTAACTCTCAGCCCTTCTCAAATCTCAAGTACCATTTCCCTACGTAGAAGTGCTGATTTGACTCCTAAGCTTTACCTGCCCACTCTCCATTTACCAGCTGCAGTTCCTATTCTCTGAAGAGGACTGATTTTCTATTACTTACACAGTGTACTCAGCATTGAAAACATAATCTGAATGCAAAGATAGAAATCTCAGGATTTAACAAAGAGATTTATTATTGCTTCATTTGAGCTCTAAGCCAAAAAGTAATATGCCAAGATTTTACAGTGATGTTTCTAAATAGTGTATTAAAACTGTCATTAGATATACCATCAATCAGAAAAAAGATCTTCACCATTTACCCAAGAGTCAAAGAGTAGGTCAAAGAGGAGAGGAGCACAGATATTCATGTAGTCATTGTAAAATGCCCCTGATCACTAAACAAACTGTGTTTAAAAGGCAAAAATCTCTTGAAAAATAAATTATCCTGATAGTATTTTGTGTGATTCTCTCCTTTATATGAGGGTTAAATCAACAGGAAATATAAAATGTCAACCTAACAGTGACCTACTGCTGTGTGATTGCTGTTTGTTCAAGAATGAACGCGTACGTGGGCCAGATGCTGCCTGACAAACAATTTCTCTGGCCTGCGGCACCATGTGGCTGTAGGACATTATTTCGGCTGTTATACCTCCCTAAAGCCAGGGCAGGGTGCTGTGGGCCCGAACGCTGCCTGCAGGCCATGGTGCATGGGGACTCTTCATGGGACAGCCCTCCCCAAGGAGGAGGCAGGACCGGCTAGTTAACTGGGACACATGGGAGAGCTGGGGCAGCTCAGGGCTGCCCATGAACATAGGCAAAAATGGCTGTTGCTACCCAAAAGAGCAGATGTCCTTGTCCTTGTGGGCAGCTTTGCAAGGATTGCCTGCTGAACAAGGAAGGGAGTAGGGGTGTTAGGGGTGATCTGGAAGTGTTGGTGCAGTTTTCCAACAGTGGAAAAGGGTGTGAGGGGCCTGGCCTGGGCAGGGAGAGGACATGCAAGTGCACTAGTTATCATAGGGAAATGTGTGATGGGCAGTTGCTTTGCTCGCAGGCTTTCTGTAAGGACCAGGGATCAGCTGAAGAACTGGAGTACCTATGACTCATTTGCCCCAAAGTCCACATCCAGATAATTTTGAAGAGTCTTTCCTGTTGTTCACAACAATAACACAACGAACAATGGGGAATCTGCATTAAATTGTAGAAAATATCAAACTTTCCTACTTCAGCACCGCTTAACTAGGACTCAGAACCAGAAGACTGTTGAACTAACACCGCGTCTCCTACAGTAGCTTGGAAGCTAGGAAGTAGAAAACACTGAGCTCTAAGCCCTCTTGAGCCAGAAGAGAGCACGGCCACAGAAGACAGCAGCAGGATATTTTTCTACAACAGGGGAACCGTGTGCCCGAGGCCCCTCAGGATGAAAGCATAGGACCCAAATATGCCAGATGACTGGAAATGTACTTTAGGTACTGGAGGGTTATGCAAAAGGTATCCACCAGTACCTAATGGCCCCTTTACCAACAGAGAGACTGCCAGATGTTCCAGGTGAGAGTCCCTGCATATTTCCAGGAACATGGATGACATCATCACCTTAGGCACAAGAAATCTAATTTTTTGAATTCCAAAAGGTTTTAGACTGCAGATTGTCCTGCTCAGAAACAACAAGATCTCTATTTTGCATTTGTTGTGCTAGCTCTTTAGGAAAGTTAGGGAAATTTGTGCTTCAAATGTTTTATGCTTAGACTGTGTTTTCTTGAATTATTCTCAACCTCAATGAATCTCAGGAGGTTAAAGAATAATTTGGTCTCCCAAATATTTTGCTAAAAGTCCACTCTAGAGTTTTAAAAGGATACTATAAGGAAAATTGAATTAAAGACATAACTGCACTTAACCTATTCTGCTGTGCTTATTTGATGACTGTATGGACACAGGTAGATTAACACCAGAAAGAAACCAGTTTGATATAAAAGGTGATCTTATTGTCATGTGTTACATGACAAAAAAAAGGAAACAAATCTAAACCATGGATTGCTGAATATAAAGTAATCCAGTAGCATTTATTTATTGTGCATATCTATAGGAAAATGATAACTCTGTGTGCACGCGTGATACCTCATCCCAGGAAAAGACTAAAAATGAATGCCACAGGCCATGCTGTTTAAAGTATGGCCAATAACTAGTTGCTATCTGTACATATATTTAAATTGTATTTATGTTTCTCAGGATGCCTTGTGGAATTTCTTGCAAGCAATGAACCCAGAACCTTAGGCTGTAAAAAATGTGTGTGTATCCTCTTGAGCTGGACAGTAAATCTGCCAGCTTAGGGCAGTACCTATCCCAAAAAATCTCCATAAATGGTTCAGTCACCAGAGAGGAACAAAGAGGCATATTGTCTTAGCAAAGTGGGAAAAAAAAAAAAAAAAAAAAAAAAAGAGCACGGATATTTTAGGTCAACTGTCAAAAAACAAAAGGAGTATCTCCTAAAGATAAAAGTACTTGTTCCTTATTTTGTTTCTGGGACCAATTTCAAAAGTACAATTCTGAAAGAAAAGAAGAGATATTTTATGTACTTCTTCATAGCCTATTTTTACCTTGAAGACCTTGCAGTGAAGTAACTGCAAAGTCACAGACACCAAGTCCTTTTTTCCTTTCCATGCAATGGCATACACCTGCCTGGAGGCTCAGTTCTTTGAATCAGGCTCCAAAACCACAACAGTTAAATTTTCCAGGGAATTTAAAAAAAAAATTATATTTTGAAACATGCATTTGTATGCAATCTATCCTGTCACTAGATGGAATCACTGTTTCAAACACTATGGTGTAGTTACATAATTACATGGAGTGAAGCAGTCATATCATGTACAGGCAATTTACAGTTTTTGAGTGTTATCTAATCCTGCTAGAAAGGACATTAAGATGTAATTGTTTTGTGACAGACTTTTAAGCCAGGATAGTGGGTTGCTTTTGCCTCCTAAATAGCATTCTCTCTACATCCGTGGTGGTACATTTGCGCGTATGCCAGGAACTTGCAGTAAAATTTAGATTTTTAGATGTTAATCATCTGACAGTTATTTCAGTTGCATTTACTTTCTGCGCTGTGTTTAAATAAAAAGTAGAATCTCAGGACTTAATATCAAGACTACTAGAGAATGCTCCAATGTTTCCCAGAAAAATGCCGTTCCAAGGATTCTTGCCTAGAGCTCTTGTTCAAAAAACAGCCTTTATTGATAGTGGCAGAAAATAATTTTCATATTATAATTCTTCCAATAATAGGTAACAGCAATCAAATTCCTAGTGAACAAATTTTATGAAAGCATAGATGATATCAGCACCTTTGTTGAATTCTGCAATGCTTTCAGTTCTGGTATCTAGGCTAACTATTAACAAACTTCACTTGTCTGTACATCCTCATTTAAAGGCAAGAACTCTGCTTTGATCCTTTTCCTATGCCTGTGCTATTTTAACATTCATCTAAATAGATGTGTAGCAAAAAGTCTAAAAGTTTGGTAGTTGCTTCTCTCTCTGCTGAGACAGACAGCCAGGAGAATGAACATTAAGCATTCTGAGGAAAGAATATTATGGCTTCAGAGGTATAACAATACACAAAGCATAATATAGTACAGAAGAATGACGTTGATAATTTTATAAAAAGCTCACAACTAATACTATGCAGTCACTTAAGTAATCTAAAACTATTTTTTTTTGGTCCTACCTGGACTAAAATTCCTAAATAAACTAAAAAGAAAACACTTGTGAGGAATAATGAAATTTCTAGACAGTGAAATGTGAGCAAGCTACCTAACAGAAGTATACCAGAAGCAAACAAAATTGAAAGCTTAAAAGTGTCATTTCAAAAGAAAACTGGAAGACAGCTGTCGGTGTGGGAATATGTCTCAAAATGCAAGTTGGAATTATAGGCAAGAGCATTTTGAAGTAACAGAACCACTTGCTTATAACAGTCTGGAGTGCCCTGTGATTAACAACATGAAAAATTAGTAATGGTCTATATAAATGTAGACAAACCAAAAAGGTACTGCAGATAAACAGCTGAAGAGATGAGTGTCCAATAATTAACTCAGTCTGACAATAAAGACTGAATATCTACCTAGTAGAATACTACTTAGTAGTCTGCAACTGTAATTTTCTTTTCTTTCCAGTGAAACATCCTAAAGAAA
Source organism: Chlamydotis macqueenii (assembly GCF_036417535.1). Classification (NCBI taxonomy): domain Eukaryota; kingdom Metazoa; phylum Chordata; class Aves; order Otidiformes; family Otididae; genus Chlamydotis; species Chlamydotis macqueenii. The sequence goes on from NC_141556.1 coordinate 25,721,211, forward strand.
AGATCCCTCACACCTCCACCCACACACCTCAATGAATTATCAGAACAAGTGAAAGCAACAGAACAAGGAAAGTCAAAAGGCCTTGTGCAGTCTTCATGGTACGCAATTCTCTTCTTGAAGGGGGAATAGCACAAAGGGAAAAGAAATCTTCATCACGCTTACAGGAGAAAACAGCTGTAGCAACCTGGAAGAGAGGCTAAACTATCATCATCATGTCTGTACGCCAATATTAACAGTTCTGTGAATGTCCCACCTGCAGGATAATCAAACCCATAAAGTCGTGCTGTTTTCTTCAACAGAGTTACACTCAGTGGAACATTTAATCTTAAAAACACTAAGAAACCAATTTCTAGCACTTTCAGAGATAAGAACAAAGCTTTTTGCTCTTGCTACTCAACAGCCACTGATAGTATTTACACTTCACTTCAGAAGAATTGTTTCATCACTTCAGCCAGTGCAATTGCTTGTTTCTTACAAGGTTTTTCAACTTCGAAACAAGAAAATAATATACACTCACCCTTCCCAGTTCAAACTTTCTGCCTGAAATAAGTCCTTTTCATAAATTGAAAACTCATAGTGTTATTTGCTCTTCTTAAACAGATCAAGAACTTTCCTACTGCTGGTCTAATTAATGAGAAAGAATTTCACATTTTACTTTTACAGACAGTAGTATAGACCCTAAGGCAACATAAAGTCATATGCTAAAGTTTGGCAACTAATCACTGAATTCTTAGCAGCAGCTTTTACAGAAGGATTTAAGTGATGAACAGAAGAGCTGAAAAACTAAGAAAAAGAAATGCAAGTTTACCTGGTCAGGGAAAAGTATGCTTGCTTTTCACTTGGAAGAGAGGGATCACACATCCTATGACTGAGTATGTATACTTATTACTGAATAAGAGACATTGTTTTGGAAATATGAATTAAGCATGTAAATACAGAGTCAGAGTCTTGCTTGCTCTCCTAGCTGTGATTGTTGCATTGCTGGCTGCAGGGTGGGCTTCTCTGAAGAGAAGGGGAGACACACGTTCATCCCTCAGAAGCACTAGTAGATGTCATCTGGAAATTACTTCAGCAATAACACTGTACATTAATTCAGGTTTACTCATCCTGTGTCCTGCAGGCTACATCCTTCCCTTGAAAATAATTCATCCAGGGCACTTTCTAAACTAGTTAAGGGATATCGTCTATCATGCTTGGGCTGGATGGGTTGTTTTGATGCTCTATACTTTATCTTTCTTTTTTTTTTCCTTTCCCTCTCATCACACAAACCCCATAGAAATAAAAATTTAATTACATAACCTTGTGCTGTCACATATCTAGAAGAGCTCCTAGTGTGTGGCAGGAATGCCTGCATTTTTGTCATATGGCAGTCACATCTACGGATATATAACAAGAAAGAGGATATAGACTATTGAATTGTATCCTGACTAGTTTACATGTACTCAAAACATAAAAGCTTGTTCAGGCCCAGAATATACTAAGACTTAAACATCACCGATATGGTTGTTTAAGCAAGAATTTCTTTGCTTGACGCCTTTGAACTTTTGTATTAGATATTTAAACATTTTGCTAGAATCTGTTCTGAGGTGTTAGCCTGAGCAGGATGGACACTGCATAGATAATGTGCAAGAAGCATTTAATTATAAAGCTTTGTTCTCAATACCCAAATAACAAGGCTTCAGCACATGGTTCTTTTTGACAATAATTTCTTAATTGCCTTGTAAAATCTTGAACATGATAGAGAGTTTGAAGCACAGCAAAGAGCTGTATTAGAATAGCTTGCTTAAAGTAACAGAAGTTATTTTATGTCTCCTTTATCTTCACAGGGGTAGAAATCACACTCCTACTTTCCCTGTTAAGATCTTTTAGATCAATAGATCTTACATAGAAAAATTCTGCTTTAGTCTGGAAACCAATAATCCATAAATAACATAGAATAACTCAAAGAAAATGGTGAAGTCAGGTCCATCAACATTATGCTTTCTTCTTTCCCCACCTCTTCAGATTTCATCATGGTTGATGAAAGGATGTACTGGAGTCACTGCTTACCTTGCATCTATGTAACCCTGATTCCAAAGCTGCCTAAACTCACTAAGTTCCCAGTAAGGTGGTGTGGATAAATATCAAAAGTCTTTAAATTTTCCTGAAATTCACAGTCCCAGGTATCAAAATAAAATTTGATTGAGAACACTCCTCTTAGAAAGACTTTCCACAAGTTTTGTTATGACTAAATACTTTTTCCTGTCTAAAAAAGCCTAAAAAGAGAAGAAAGAGGATTATGACACACTTAGAGGACAGCAGCTGTACTTATTGCCCCTCAAATCCTCTATTTGGTCCTAAGAGACAACACCTGCCTCTCTGAAGCAGTCTCATCCACTCCCCAAAGAAGAATCTGAAGAACGTGGCTGCAGTTATATTTAAACCTCACATGTAGGTTCTCCTGGTCCCTGAAGAACATCGTGAACTGAAACAGGCTTCAGGGAAAACAGCATGTTTGATAATTAGTCCCTTTGAAACAATCTCCGTTCTTCTAAATACAGCATACTTCAGAATATTTTAATAACTGTAAAAGGAATCTGAACATTCTGAGGAGCCAAAAATTGTCTCATGGAACCATTCAGCCTTCGTGAGGACCTTCAGAGTATATCAGCTGCCTTCAGGTGACACAACAGCCTCCCTGCACTCATCCCTCAGACTTCACATGCCCAAGCTGTTAAAAAAGATGCCACGTTCAATTTAGGATGGAAAATTATAGCGGCTTACTCTGCTAACAGTGCTTATCCTCACAGGGCTTCTTCCTCATACCTCATCCCTCAATGCAGGAGACTGCTCTACCAGTTTTGAAACACTGACCCCCATAGCTTCCTTTAAAAGTAAGTTGCCAGCTACATATACACTATACAGTAAACCCTTGAGCTCAATGTGTGGCTCCACAAGCTCCAGGCTGCTGTGTCCCCTGCAATCAGACACAGATCTCAGCACAGATGATGCAGCTAGTCACAGCCTGGAGCAGGTGAGCCCTGAGCCTGGCAGTCTTCTTTTTGTACATCTGTTCCTTGGACGACGGATCTGAGATGAACTGTTTTGTAGTGCTGTTAGCTGCCTCCATCCAATTCACCCTTGGAATCGGCCTTCCAGAAATAGATGGCAGAAAAGGTCCTGAAATAGAAGGCTCGGGAGCTGACTGGGATTCTTCCTCCACTCCCAGTGTCTAAGATCATAGCTCAGCTGAGCTGCAATCCTGTTTAGAATGACTTTTACACCTTCCTCTGTTCCCAGGAGAGTGATGTCAGACCTGCCCACCCCACATACAGACCCAAAGTGCACCGACGTGCGCAGCATCATGTTAAAAGGGCAGCAGGCTTTTGGCTGGTGGAAGGAGAGAGTAGATCATATTTTCTTATTTGCTGGGGAAAACAAGCATGTTTTTGAAGAATGGTGCTTTCATGTTTTCAAAAGCTTTCCCATTTTTGCTTTAAGAAGTAGCCCTTAGCAACAGATTCTGCTAGAAGAGAAACATCCTACCTCAAAAACCGCAAAAATAACCTTAGATCTTAAGTGGATTTGCATTTTCTTACCAATATTTTGCCTGGTATAATTAAAGTGAATGAGTTCTATTTAGGTATGCTGAAAAACTGAAAGTTTCCTTTTTAGTACTAGTTCAATTACTGCCATGGCACATCCCAGCACTCCGAGATTAGGGAGGTAAAATTTACTGGCACCCTGCCATCCCCAGCCATCTTCCAGTTTTATTTATGGCATGGGAAGTCCCAACACTACTTTTACCACATATGTGCAGTACAAGTGAAAATCTTTTGAATCTGGTCTTCTCTTCAAAGCTGTTAAGTTGGGACATTACAGCAGGCGCTGTCTGGGAAGTGACGTACCAGATGTACCTCCCAGTGACAACAGAGAGACCTAATGGAAAATGAACGGAATGCAAGGCACCAGTTTTCTGTTTAAATTATGCTACAATTTGACTGGAGCAGAAAGTGCGAGTTAGACTGGAGCTCTCATTATAGGTTTTAGTTTATATTTTGCAGTTTGCCACAAATTGCTCAGTATTTCAACACAAAATAAGCATTCACTGTTCTTGAATCATTCATAACACATGCAACCCTCTAAGGTGCACAGACAATGTGTGTGTTCTGTAATACAAAGCTGTTGCCTAGTAAGCTGTAAAATAAGTATTCCAGATATTCACGATATAACATACTGTGCTTAACTATAGAAAAGGTGCAGGGTAATTTAGAGTTTATTGTTAGAGGCAGCATAATGAATTGAATTATTTTATGTCAACAGATTTCTGAAACCAATTAAAACATTATAACAGCATACAAACAAATACAAAAATATTCCCAGAGCTGCCATTGTAATTTACTTTGAAATGTTCTTAAAACTAATCTGGCCCATGTCAGGTTAGAAATCACAGCACAATACATGTTATTAAGCTTTTGCTTACAGACTGGCTGCTGTGGTTTTACTGTCATGAAAGGCTGTTATTTGGGCAAGGACAGGACAAGAACTGTCCTTCAGAAACTTAACAACAGCATGCAGCTTGGTTTTTCTTATGCTTTGCCAGGAGAAAAGTCCTAAACATATTACATAATTTTTTATTTCTTGTATTTTTTTTTTCACAGAGCTAATGTAGACAAGACATTTGTTTCACATATGGATATTTGATTAGGAGTTGTAATACTGGAGAAAGATAACTTATATAATGTTGAGCAGCATGTTGAACTGTCCTTATCACAAAGGGCCCAATACAAGAAGTCTGCAAAAGGATTCTTGGCTATCATGATAAATGTGAACAAAAGGAAGCAATAGAAGGTAATAGCAAGAGCAGCAGTGATATAGCCATAATGTAACTGAATTTAAGTGACAAATTAATTACTGCACGTTAGAAAGTGTACTAGGCACCACATTCATGACTACATGACAAGCTGTATGTGCTGGTTCATCATACAGCAAGAGTGCAGTTAGCATTTCTTATATGTTCCAGTATTATAAAAGTGTTTTAAGAATCCAGAACTAGAAAAATACTGCTGCTGAAATTGGGACTGCTGTGACAGTCTTTCTAGCCATCCTAATGACACATACATTGCAAAAGCAAGAGGAATTTCCATACCTGCCATATTTATTAGGAAAACAATCTATTGTTTATGCGCCTATCTTCTGAAGTATGGAAGTCTACACAGTATACAAAATAATTTGAACTATTTGCACTATTATACGGAACATGGAAATAAGAGCTGTGGCACAAATTTGTATTTTGCTAAACAAAGTCTAACTCCGTAAATAAAATTCAATTTTCTTTGTAGTTAATTTTCATGCTGATGAATTATGCAAATCATAAAAAGAGGAAGCAAAATTGTCTGTTCAGAAGTTACCAGCACTGGAATTTTTAAAAAAAATAGCTAACTTCCAGAATTTGTAAAGAAAACAGAAAGAAAATGAAAATGCTTCTCTTTATAGGGCTGTTCAAAACCAAGAGACTTCAGATATAGGATTCTGCATTCTATTCCTGTGCTGAATTAAATTAAATGTTTCCAATTTTCTAGATTTCTGCTTTCCTGTTCAGAAATTCCATTTTGGTGCTATTAAGATGCGACATTAATCAATCTGTAGAATATTTACGATCTTGGATGGAAGATCCTGTGCTACTGAACATATGACAACTCAGAAATAGAAAAAAAGAACCAGCACAAAACCATACAGATTCAAAATTACCATAAATAAAAATTTGTTTACTGCCACTTCTCTATCTACAATCTAATTTTTAAATGTATCTTGTCTCATTCACTAATCAGATACTTCTTACTAATTTTTTTTTATCTACAATTTTCAAACATTTATTTGGATCCTTTGCAGATCCAGTCTTTGTCAAACTTGAGGGTAGTACCTTTCATAAAGTAGAATCCTTAATCATTACCAAACAATGATGTAAGCCCGACTGAATTTAAAAGCTGACCTCTTTTGTTATCAAAGAAGTTGAACTGTCCTTGAGGAAGGTTCAGTTTCCAAATTCATCGTCCTTGGTTCACCATCAAGGTGTACCACAAGGCCTGTATTTTTATACAAGCTTATAGGATATACAGGGTAATAAAACAGGAGAAAGATTTTTATTTATAATTTTTCATGATAGTTTTTCTTGTGTTTCAGAGGTTGTCTTTTATTCCTCTCCTCAAGATCAGCTAAAGCCAAGAACAAGCAGTTCTTTTATGAAGCTCAAGAAATACATGTAATGAACAAATGTATGCTAAAAATACTTTAACATATTTTGCTGTTAAAATTTATTGACACATCTTTTCAATGGAACAATATTCTATAAAATTTACCTCTTGGAATTTCTATAAACCCCAAATATGTAAGATATGAAACTACAGAATTCATATTCTGCAACAAACAAAAGCAAAATCTGAAAAACTAAGTCTTCAGTCACTCTTCTGGCAAGTAATTTGACTGAGGTTTTAAGCAGCTCAGTTTCAGATTTTAAATCTCCAGATTTTCTCTAAAGAGATTGCATCAAATAATCAAATTCTGATTAAAACTGAAAACATCTGGACACTAAATTAACAATGCATTTTCCCTGTAACTGGCTTTGAACCTAAAGACAGATCAGGGTTTGCCTTTTTTAAAATAGCAATATTTGCAGTATTTTTTTTTTTCAGAAAATACCACATAGTCTTTTGTTGTACTGTGCTTCTGTTCACCTTTACAAGGTGCCTTTTGTTATTTGTTGCTCCTCAGGAGAAGCTGCTATGACATTACTGTTTTTAGTGCCAAAACAAATGGGAATTTAATGTGAGTGTGGCAAAGAAACCTGATGCATTAGTTAAAAAGAAAAAAAAAAGTGGTATAAATTTCCCCTTCAGATATATTATTTCTTTCTCTAAAGAGACAAGGATTTGAGTTCTTGTTTCACAGTGGACCTGTTCATTGTCTTGATCTTGTGACAACTGTTCCTGTCGTTCCCTCTCTGCCTTTCTCCATCCTGGTCTCTTTCTCATTGTCAGCCCAACTACATCCAAATCAACCAGGGGAAAAAGCTCCATACTTAACTATTTGTGACTTACTGCTTTTGCAGTTTTGGGTCCCCTTAATTCCCTGTTAATTTAACCTTTCAGATAGGTGATGCAATAGCATTCAGGAGAGACTATCATACTCTGATTAAATTTCTCTTAATCAAATCCTCTGCATCGTTTTTAGTAAGCATGCCATACCAACACATAACTGGGGAAAGAGGAGGGAAAGGGGAGAAAATATCAAAGATTCACCTGGTTTTGAAATGCTAACGACTGTAAGAGAATTGAAAGTATTCCTCTTAGAGAGCAAAATGCCAATGTTTTGTACCTGCTACACACAGAATTAATTTTAAAATAATTAACTGGCTACATCTGAGAAGATGTTTCAAAAAGGATTATGCAGGCCTGCAGTTGAAAACTTTAAGAATGTTATTAATATATTACATCAGGAAATTGTGGGGTCTGTAAAATTAGACTATTTTCGAAGAAAGAGAATAGTGTTAGTGGTTGGATATAGTTTATAAATAGAAGGATACAATCATGAGAAAATTAGATAGACAGATTTTAGAAGGAACAAGTAAAGATCATTTATGACATAATTGTAGAATATAATTCCAGAGCTGAAACTACTCCTTTTCTGTTATTCAGTTAATAACAAGTATTAACATGTTGAATTATTTACAAATACTCTTTATATTTTAAAATAACTGTTCTTGCTTTTGAATGCAGATAGAATGATTTTTTTTTCAAAATGGAATTCATTTCAATTTAGATTAAATGCCAAGTAAAGAATCTATAAATCTTAGAAAAATTGGTGAACTGAAAAGTGAGGTAACAAAATCCTCTCCCACTACGAAAAATACCAAGACTGACTTCTCTTTCCGCAGACTACACTTTAACACATTGGTCTTTATCCACATCTGCTGAGCTTTTATTTGCAAAATAAATGCATGATTTACTGTAGGAGTCAGTTAAGCATTGGAAATGCATCAGTTGTAGTATTAAAAAAAAATCTTAGAAAAATAAAATAGGAGTAATAGGTTTGTGATTAAGCACTGGGTGAAGGCTTAGGAAAGAAGGGTTCAGTCACTGGGTCTTTTGTAGATTGCCTCTGTGCCTTTGCTAAATGTCATTGCTGTAATCAGTAGTTTACTAACACCTAAGAACTGCATTCAGGGGGCCACACTGCACTAAATACTGTGTAGCTACATAAAGGTAACTCTTAACTGAGAAGTTTAGTTACTCTGCATCTCAGTCACTGACCTATAAAATTAGAATATTACTTCTATTTTTCTTTCTCACCTATTCTCTGGGTCAGGAAATTTCTTCTACTGTTTCTTTGCATAGCACTCAGTATAGCGGGGCTCCAAGCTAGCTCCTGTTGGTGCTAGTGGGATAATCCAAGAACTATACTACAGATTGTGATACCTTATTAAATTAATTGCATCTGGATTAAAACATCCACAGTGTAGATGTCTGCATGAGAACTAGGCACGTTAGGTTCTTTTTATACTCAAGGAAGAGAAAAAGACACTCCTAAGTGAATTTGGCTCACCTGTTTTAGAGGAGATTTATCATCTCTTTAGCGTGAGAAGTAATTATCATGCTTGAAAGATATCTATTTCTCTCCTTTGGCTATTGCAAGAGTCTAGGTGAGCTGCTTAGATGTAGACAATGAATCGCATTCACAATACCTGTAATCTCACAGATGGATGGTGACTGGCTGGATTTTAGGGATTCCTGATTTATATGAATCATTGTTTCTTATCTAAGACACAGAAAAGAATATTTAGCAATTTCTATGGAAGGAAGATAAATCTGCTCCCTAATAAGATCCAGCATAAATAGGATTTGTTGGATGGGTTGGTTTTTGTTGTGTTGTTTTTTTTTTTTTGTTTGGTTGTTGGGTTGGTTTTGGGATTTTTTTTGTTTTTATGTTTTTGTTTGGTTTTTTTTGTTTGTTTTTAATATTAGCTGTATTTTTATGTGTATAAGAGTTATTTAGGTAATTTTTAAAGGTTCTAACAATGCCCACAGGTGCTTCATAGTAGGTCTGGATCTCTCTTTGCAAGTATAACAATACAAAAATAGACATAGTAGAAATAAAACTCTAATACTTTCGAAAAAATATTTTTGCTATGACATATAGTGACTATACAGAATATCTATGACTACAATAGCATACAAGGGTTTTGTCAAAGTCATTGAGAACAGTATGGATTACTCAATCCTGGGCTTTTTGGTTCACAAGGAAGTAAACCATACAAACTGGATTATATTTCTATGGCTCTTTGGAAATTATTTGATATGGTATCCCATTCCATGCATATGAACCACTGGCCAAACTGCCTCTGAGTTTGGACGGCCAAAGCAGGGATGGCCTGTCCCGCTGAGGATGGCCTCTCAACAGATTGGATAACTCATTATAATATTGGAGAAGTAGTTGAAAAGTCATTTTGGAAAGTAGAAATCTAATTTTTCTGACACATGTTATTGGCAGTGGCTTGAGCTGTGCTGCAAATAGAGGACCATCTCTACTAGTCCATTACCCAATGAAGAGATATTGCTGAGAATATAATTAAAGAGCAGAGAGGTCTATGCTAAAGACATGTCATATATGATTCAAAGCTCAGGCATATGCAAATACAATTACTGTGGAGAAATAAAAAAGGTCCTTGTTGATCAGATGCATTTCCCTTGTCTGGTTTTGTTATCCACTTTCTTTTCCTTTTCTGTAACTTCCCATCTCTTACTCTTTTTTTTTTCTTCTTTAGTCATCCTTTTTTTTTTTTTTAGTATTTTCTTTTGCTATTTTTTTTTATACTGCACTTCTTTTTCTTCCAATACGATGTTCCTCCTTTATCCGGCTGGTAGATCCTCCCCTTATTCCTTATTAACTTATTAGTTAATTTAGGCTTTTTGAACTCCCTCTGAAAATCCCTTTGACATTAGTGATACTTTATTGGTTGTATGAGAAAATAGAATTTAGTCTGTGATGTTTCTACCTGCTCCTAGTATACAATTCCCCTTGATCTCAATAGCGCATTTTGTGGTAGAACTGTGGAATTCAGTTTATTTTCTTAGAACTGCACAGATAGTTTGCTAAGAGCTTTGTAGTGTACATTGTACAAAACCCTGTAATTTACACTAATTTTCTATACTCTTCAGTTAACAGTATGCTACCCGTTTAAAACTGCTCTGTGCAATCTTGCAGCCACTGGGAAAGAGGAACAACTGAAACAGAAAGAAAAGGCACCACTGGAGAGAAGTAAGGGGATGGCATCAACCTTGGTGGACAATGTTCACTAAGTCTTCATCTAGAAAATATCTGTCTAGGGAGAGAGCTATCATGCTAACATGTAAGGAATTAACAAAACTCTGGAACAGCAATAGACAAAAATAAAGGACTCCTTTTCCATTAAGGAAAAAAATCACAAAACTATTTAAAACACTGATACATTCACACTAATAAGAGGTATTTCCTTCAAGTTTTTATGATTTTTCTTTACACTATGTGTCCAGATACTACGCTGTGATTTTCAGCAATTTATTTCATCTAAAGTCCTTGAAGTTTAACTGATAAGTTGATGAAGTTTTGTGATAAACATACAATTCTTTAAAATGTGTGAACAGGTAATCATTTCAACTGTCTGTGGAAAAGTTAGAAAGCATTTTAGTGTTACTTTTAAAATGAAGATCTAAATTCTTCAGATTGATTAATCTGTTACAAGTTTTGTGTAATAAAACATCGTACAGCATCGTTACAGAGCCTCAGAAACAAGATTTTCTGTGGAAACCGGCCATTTTAATATCAACATTGAATGATTTATGAATATGCTTTGGGGCAGAAGATAATTCTGAGAACCCAGAAAAGTATCTTGCCAAGATCTGGGGGCTGTATATTAAAATCTTTGCCTTCCATCAGTCACATCCTCATTTTCCTAATAGAAGAAGATCACATATTCAGGTCTAATCATGTGCTATGAAAAATTAATCTAAACCTAATGCGTAGTAGTATTTTTCCCTTTATTCTAACAGTGTTTTTTTTTTTCTTTAGATCTGGATTACATAGTACAGTGTCCATTTTCACAGCAGTCTCAATATCTGAAGTGGTTTTATTTTGGGCTTTTTTAAAAAAGAATTATTTTTCTTGTGGGGACTGTAAAATTTTCCTGTGATCAAATCACTGCTAAACTCCAGATTACTATGTCAAATAGAAGCAGAGGATGTTTAAATGCCCCCTGCTTTAACTGTAAGAAATATAGACTGTAGTTAATCTAATTTTTTTCAGTTAAGGATTGTACAGTCAGGCTTGTGTAATCTTTACCTTACTGAAATAATATTAAATTAATCTGAATGTGGTAGAAAGTGGAGAATGCTCTGTGAGGACTACATCTATTGTTAGAGGGAGCAGGATTTATCTGATTAATTGCAGATGGCCATGTAGTTTTTTATTGTCTTTTGTGGACATCCTTTAGTGTCATGGACCCATGATTTGTAATACAGACATCAACATCTGAGGAGATGTATTACAACCTACAAATGCCTATTTCTCTCCAGTAACCTTAAAGAAAGCCTAAGTTCAGTAATCGTGATACTACAGCTACTACATTACGCTAGTGATGAGTAGAGACAAAAGTGGCAAGTGAGGCAAAGCCCACCTTACGGTAGCAGCTGGGGAACAAGACAGAGTAAAACACAGCAGGTCACAAGTGTCCCGCAGCTGTCCACAGAGGGAGGATGAGTCAACAGAGGGAAAATAGCAGGAGACCTGGGCAACAGAAAATCTTTCAGATGGCCTGGTGCTTCCAGAGACTGCCTCCATGATTGCTGCTGGGGAAATGCGGAAGGCTCACTCGGCTTTTAGATGCAGGGATCCCTAAATTTGTAAGGAAATAGAATCACAGAATCATAGAATGGTTAGAGTTAGAAGGGACCTTCAAAGGTCATCTAGTCCAGTCCCCCTACAAGGAGCAGGGACATCCCCGACTAGATCAGGTTGCTCAGAGCCTCATCCAGACTTCAGCTTGTAGCTTTCTTTCCTCTTTGATATCTGAGTTGCCAAAGACTTTTTTTTTTTTTCCAATAAAGCACCTTTGCCTTGTGATCAGTCTTTAAATTCAGGCTTTAGAGAACTTAGTGGCTAAACTCTGCTTGAGATCTATGGAAGCAGGGTTTCATACTGTTTACTCTTAACTGTATTAAAATGATACTAAAAAAGCATAGAAATAGCACAGAAAGATTTGAAGTTGATTGAATTTGTTTCTGTGGTTTTGATGCTATTTGCCTAAGTGCTGTTTTGATTTTTTTTCTGCATTATGAAGTTACTTAAATTCATATTCATTTTTCTTCCAACAAAAAAAAGGTGTTTAAAAACACTTATCTAACCTCTTTCTGGAGATTTTCTTCTCTTTATTTTTACTTTCCATATCTTATTTTGATTTTCTTGTTTTTAATCAATAATGTTCTTTCTTTATTAGAAGTCAAAACCACTGCATTTTTCTAACTGAAACTTGCATTAGAGAAATTGTAACTAAAAGAGTCCATAAAGATAAATATTGATTTAAGATATGCTCATACAAATGAGGAAAACACTCTCTTGTAACTTCATAAAATCCATAGCTTTAACTGACCAAAGAAAAAGATTGATTACTTTCTTTAGTCTACTTAAAAAAGGAACTCAAAATGTACTTTCCCAAATATACTGTTTCTGAGGACCTGATGGCCACTTCCGTCTCTATTTGTCATGTAGAACAAGTGGCTAAATGTTAAACTTCACAGGGAATAACATCTCAGTAAGAATGTCTTGAAGAAATAGAAATGTGCTTCTGACAACGTAATGTGATTTTAAAATTTCAGTGTATTAGATTACCTCTCCCCCCAAGGGATTAAAAGGGCAAAAAAATTGCAACAGCTATACCTGCTTTACAAAGTTTTCTGAACCACCTCATCTCTGAAGTTAAAACTTGGTGCAGGCTTTTGGAAGTGCTGCGAATTCTTCATTTCATTGTAGGAGCTGAAGCTCCTACAGCGAAGTGGCCATGTGAAGAAAAATCTTTAAAATTCAACTACGTGAAAACCTTACATGATCCTATTTTACACACTTCATTTAAGAAGACAGATGCTCTAGGCTTTCAGTAGTCTACAGGTAGAAATGGACTTCTCTGAGCAAGACACAGAGCACTTTTACTAGCTTTCTTTTTTTTATTTGTACTCTTGTGGAGCCATATTTCTCCTTTGGAAACAGTGCGACCCTAAAAAAGTAGCTTCTACTTTTAGGGCACCTGGATTTTGTGGCTTCAAAGAAAACATTGAAGATTAAATCTGAGTACAATTGAGAAGCTCAAAAATTGAACTTGGGTTAACCTCCTATCTATTTCATTAAAAATATTGCTCCTTTCACAGAAATGAGAGGGACAACAATCAAGAAGAAAAGTGAATTAGTTTATGTATATTTTGCCTTTCTGAATAACCTCAGCTTCTAGTTTGTAAAATCATATTTGTAAGCTCTAGAACACATTGTGAAATTAAACTATTTGTTGACTATGTTATGTTATGTTGTATTATGTTGTGTTACATTACGTTACCTTACATTATGTTACGTTACGTTATGTTACATTACGTCACTGAAGTTAATGGTTTAAGCCAACCATTCATATAAGAGAATCTATTTCTCTAATTATCATACTGATATTTTGACTGCTCCATTGATGCATAGGAAATTGATACATTCAGTGCAGATGAATATTGTGGAAGTTAGACGTGTAAGGTATATATTACACATAAAATTAATCCTAAACCTTAAAACATTCCTTTTATACTCCAGCAATAATGCTGAATGTCTTTATAATGAGAGAAATGACCAACATTGTCATCTCTTATTCCACGATCATTTTTCTTTCACTCACCCCTATGACAAAGAGTCCCATTTGCAAATAGTTTCACTTACTTTAAAATTTAATCTAGCACCTGATTAGATAAATAAGGTCAATTTAGAATGAAGCAAATGAATACTATTACACTGAACATCTGTCACTCTCTTGCACCGCAATTCATCTGATAAAATGGTTAACTCTTCATCAATTTCTTGACATAAAAGGAATGAAGTAATCATAATAGAGCACTGTCATAAGCTCAATGTTTCCAACTTTGAAAATAAATGTCTTGGCTCTGCCTCAGCATAAATGTGGCAGCTGGAGACCATTAACCTAAGAAAACTTTCGGTTCCATTGACATTATCTCTTAATTAAGAACATACTTCTGAGCACTCTTTTTGGGAGTTTCAAGTTTTCAAATTAATTTTAAGAGTATAAAAAACTTGTCTTGTATTGTAATAACATTACTTGAAGGAAGCAGTTGCAAGTGAAAGGAAGATTTTTAGTAAGAGTAACCATATCTACAAAATTAAATTACAAGTGCAAGAAACTGCAATGTATAAATATGAAGTATTAATAAGAAAATATGCTGAATGATAGAGTTAATATAGTAATTTTTTAGAACCATAATATTCTAGACATGATCTCATGTCTTTCAAATTGTGTATGTAGAATGAATATTAATAAACTAATTTTGGATATTAACCTTATTAAGATTAACGATTTAAGACATATACATCACTGAAGTTAATATGGTTTTTATATTCTGAATTTTATTCCTTCTTTGCTTCTGGTTAAGACTAATTTCTGAGGTAATCACAAATAATGACAACAAAGTATGAAAATTTATTAGCAAACCACCAAAATGAAAGAATTTTTCCATCTAATGCCATGGACAATTTTTTAAAACCTCTTGCAACTTAGTAGTAGAAGTTGCTGCGTATTTTATTTTCATCATTGTTCTTTCACTCCTGTTTGCAAATTGCACATCTATTTTGCAATATGTTTGAATATGTTGGTTATTCAAAAATAGTCAAAGTATCTACAGTAAATGACTGTTTGCCTATTGACAGTTATGCAGTTATGCAGTCCTGTTTCATGTTGCCTGATTCCAAGAGAGCTATATTACTTAACATAAACAGTACCATATGACTGATGTAACTAGCCAACACATAACAGATTGCTGATAGTACAAGCTGAAATTAACTTTAGGGAGATATCCCAGTGTCTTGTTTAAAATTTGCATCTAGTGATGTCAATACACTAGTAAAATCTGAGCATTGACTACCAATGGAAAATGAGCAAGAACCCACCACAAAGATAGCTGAATCATATTTTTTTTTCTTCTTCTTATGCCATCCAAATATCTCTTCAAAATAGAAAGCAAGAATCAATACATTCAGCAACACTTATCTGCTATAGGAGAAAAACTATATATCAGAATGACTGGAAAATTTATGATCGCCACAGTGGGTGAAATTATTTACACATTCAGGTAAAAGACCAACCTGCAACCGAGCCTAAGAGACCCAAGAGACCACTTAATTCTAATACATTAGGAAACTGCAAGATGTGTGAAAATGTTGCCTCGTGTCACAATGAAGGCATTTCACAAGTTTTGACACACTAGGTTATTCACCTCACTTTAATGTACATAAAATTTAATCCTGATTGAATACCTATAGAGTTACATACTGCTTTTAGTGGCAGGTCTTCCTCTGTGTGGCTTGTACGTGATAGCCTAGCCACCTAATCAGGGCTCTTAATTCATATGCTTAATTTAAACTCTCACATTACTGGAATGTGCACATCTCTAACCTTTGACTAGATGGCCCAGCTGTCAGAGATTTCTCCATTCCTCTGCACATCTTAAATAAATGCCTGGACAATTACCCTCTTGCGGTATTCCATGAATTTTGAAAGACACGCTCAAAAATGACCGGGCAAGACATGAATGAAAAAGTCATGACTTTGGCAGCTCGTAGCCCTCTTATACCCCTGCTGCCATAAATAACTTGGAGGGGAACAGTGCAAACATGTAGCAGTCACTGGTCAAGGCTGTGCTGAATATAACTGTACTATAGAGAAATCATTAGAATTTACTATACTTCATAACTACACTCAGCTATATGTTGCAGGTTTGTTTATCTAGACAGATAATTACCTAGTCATAATACTACAAGAAAAACCATTACAACATGAGCAGGTGTACCTGGAAAAAGGCAAAGTGAGGATCAATGTATACACCAAAATACAAATACTTATTTTTCATGTTATTTTCACTAGCAGAATGTGTGAAACTTCTTTGTTTTATCACTCAAGTCCTTGTGCTTATTTTTTTTTGCCATAAACAAGGTGTTGCATAAAACTCCCATCTTCTTCACAAAATCATCTTCCTTTACTAGAGGTTAAATTCCTGCTTTCTTTTGGTTAAACACTTTCCCAAAAAAATCCTTATGAAGAAAGAGGTACTAGTGTGAGATCATGATCTTACTGTTTTAGAGAAGACAATAAGTGTGCAAGAATTTGAAATAATCTTTGTTGTATTTCTAAAACTTAAAGTAAATTTGTTTCACTATAGACCTAACTTCGCAAATGTGAACCACACCAGCTCTCTGTTAAGATCTAACAGATTTGTAAGACTTACGAGAATTTTATTTTAACTATATGAAAACTGGCACAGTCAACTTCAGTCTAAAATTAAAAACTAGAAATATATACTGTTCATAGTTATGTGTAATACTTCATTGAGACCTCAATGCACAAAAGCCCAAAAACCCAATATTGTATTTTCCAAACGATTTTAATTGAAAAAATTCCGTGTAAAGGAATGATGCAAAGTCTGGTGATGCAATCAAAGTCAGCACCTGAGTCTGGTAAGGTTTGAGGATTGCATGACTATGAGAATTTTCTTTATGTGTTCGTACCGTACCGTACGGTATGATCACACTTTGACTGTAGACTGAAGGAATATGAGCATCAAAGTGTGCTTCCATCCTCATCTATTAGATATTAATGTCACTAGAAGACAATAGTGCTGTGTCTCTGCTTGGATTGAGAAGTTCAGGCTTTAAATATATTGCGACAAGCCTTCCAACTGAAAAGGGAATTACTGTTGCACAGCTTCAGGACGAAATTTGCCTTAGAGTGACGTCTATACTAGTGAGTAAAACAGGGTCCTGAGGTGGCCCTGGTGAAGCTGCCCAAGGTCATATGTATTGTCTGTCCATGAGCATGGTTCTTGGTTCAGCTCTGGGCTGTGCTAGTGCAAGGAGTCCCAGACAGTGCCAGTCTACAGTATGGAGAATGCCATGTCCCACACGCTCTTCCCATCACTTTGATTCTGCATAAGGGAAAAAAGTTTAGCTGTGTGGATGTGAGCTGTGCCTTGCCTTTAAATCTTAGGGCAAGGAAATGCTTACAGATCTGTATTTTTTGCTATTATAGACACAGCCACAGTCCTACAAAGAGATATCTGCATCACGCTTTTTCTAGAAATATGACACCTTATGCTTATTCAAATGTGGCTCCTCACTTCCAATCAAAACAATCATTAACTGAAGAAAAAGCTTTTCTGAAGTGTAAACACCCTTACACAACCCTTAAAAATAGTACAAAGTCACTGGTTATTAATAATTTATCTTAAGGCTAACTTCTTTCCTCTCCAAAGTTGATATAAAACAAATTAAACATAATTCTAATTAGATTTTTCACCTTAAAATATGTCAATGTTCTAATGGATTACTTGTATTTCATATAAGCTGAATTCAGCTGGGACTGTAGATACACTTTTTATTTTCAGAAGCATTTTAAGTCACCTAACAAGGCTGATGTGGATTGTAGCATGAAGCACTTCCAGAAAACTTGATTTTAGGAATGCCCTAAGAACTCTGGTTGTGGATGCTGCTTCTTCAAGAGCAAAAAGAAATATTATGGGACCCCTTTATTCCTGAGACAGCAACTGCCAGGAGCCTTGTCTTATTCCAGTGGGAAATGAATTGTACAAAGCACTACAAAGGAATTAGTTAAACAGAGCAATTTCCTTTGCGTATCTCTATTGCAAATACCTAAATCCAGAGGGAGCAGGCATGATGGTTTAAAAGAGAAAAGAAGCAGTGCTAATTGAAACTGACAATTCTTTTTGTCATAGGAAGATTTTTAATAGACTTTAAAGACAACAAACAAGACTTCAGTATATTGACACTTCAGCTGCTTCCTTTATCGGCTCTTTGTAAACCTAAAGAACTTACAACAACATGGGAAAGTGGATTCAGTTTAAGGTTAGAGCTTCAGGATTAAGATTTGCACAGCAGCTTAGATCTTAAATGTCATTTTGACAACTGAGTGCAAAGTGCATACCTTAAAAACACTGCTTCAGCTCTGACACAAATATCTACTAGCAAAGCTCCTAGGCAGCCATGTTTCTGTGGCTGGCCCTACACGACTTGTTTCAAGGATTTTGGTGCCAAATCATTTGGCATCAGACCCAGGGGAAATACAGACGAGGTGATATCTCACTTATGACAGCTGCTGGGTTAGATCATCCCTAAAACAGTGCAAAAATCTATTTAATTAGCAAAAAGTGTAACATTTTAAAAGGAAAACTGAAAGTGTACCAGCTTCTATTGTCTTTTAGCTCAGTGGATAGAGAGTAACTTAGATATGGAGGGGACTCAGTTTGGTTCTTCTCCCTGCCTGGGCTAAGAAAAGATTTGAGATAAGATATCCTAATTACCAGGCAAACATTCTACCTATGAGAAGGGCTGAGAAGGCGAAGACAGCATGGTCATCCTCCTGATGACACCACACTGGTGTAAGAGCCAGGACAATCTTCCAGTCTATAAATGTTGTTGGAGACTACGGACCAAGCTGTTCAGTAATTTTAGGACTTGCCTTGCATCAGAACTAAAAGTTTTGCAGAACTTTCTTGATAGGACTCAAGATACTTCAGAAGTGAGATCCCAGCAGATTGAGAATTAGAGGATTCAAATTTTGAATTTAAGTGCCAAACTGTCACTTTGGTTTCCTAGCCTCAAACATACGGAAACCTAATATTATGAGATTAATTACAAAAAGACTGAGATGTAGGCACTTCTTACGGGCAGTCATAAAGTACTTGGTTTTGTTGTTTCTGATTTTTTTTGAGTTTCTCATATTATTTAATTAATACAGCCCTTAAGGTCCATTTATACTACATGTAAACCAAATATAAATGAGCTGGAGATATTACCATGGGAAATGGAATGAAATTAATTCATATACTTCTTGATTAGTTCTTATCATTAGTTGTTAATAATTAGGTTTTTTTTTCCTGTACAATTAAGAGATGCTTGTACTATAGGAAAAGCCATTAAATGTTAGTATGTTTTTTTAAACAGAATTCTTGGCCTCCAGATATCCCAGACTACTAGTTATTAGAGGAAGATTCATATTCCTTAACAGCCATGAATTGGTACTGTTAGCCAGGTGCCCTTGCCAGGGTGTAATTTCTTAATGGTATATTGATTACCAGGGAGAATCAGTATGGTCACCAGAAAGTGTTGAGATTTTGGAGATGTTAAACAGATGTAGGTTTGTGCACAAACCCAGCCTGGTAGTTAAACACAAGTTCTGAGGACAGTATGTCATCTATTGGAAGTGTTCCTGTGGAATTTTCTTCTCTCATAATTCATGCTTATTTTTCTCATTTATCTTCCTTCTCTAAGATAAGGTCTGACAACTAAAGTGGCATTAAGTAGCATGGCAGCCAGCCATTCAAAATCAATCTTTCGAAGGTTGCATGCCCCAAATACTATTGTGCTACACAGAACCAATACAGAACATCATGAAGACACCTGAATATGTACTCCCTCCCACCATGGTGTGATTTCTGAAATGATAAACTTCTTAATGATTATGCAACAAGCTTTCACTACATTGGTGCATTTTGTCCGCTGAAAATCTCCTACTGTGAATACTGTGAAAATGTTTTACAACTAATGAACTGGACTTGGCACAATGTATGCATAGATTATAAAAATATCTATTGTTATTTGTTTTTATTATACACTATGTATGGTAGATATACGTGCTTTAACAGAGGCAAAGAAATATACTGTAACCATAGCCTATACAAACATGAACTTTTTTGTCTTTTTATTTTTCAAATAAGGTGAAATACTAAATGCTCCAGAGAGCATACTTAAACAATTTAGAAATCTCATGCAGGAAAATGAGAGCTCTGTATGTTAAACAGACTCTTTTAATGGAAGACTTTTTGAATCAGCATCTTGAAGACTTTTAAATTTATATTACTAACAATACTGAATCAGTTAATTTCCTCTCATTGAAACTTCAGTTTTATGGTGAGTGACATTTGCATTAGTCTCCAATCATTACGAGCACTGTAGAAAAATGGGAAATATATTTTAAAATAGCTCAACACTGCTATCACTTCATCAAGAAAAATTTACCATGAAATATGCTGTTCCCAATGGAGCGCTAGTACAAGAAAAAGCTTACTCCGTCCTTGCAAGTGTCATGTTTAATGAATGTATTTGACAAATTCTGAGATCTTTAGTAATACATAATGACATAGAATGATTGAAGCAGACTATTAAATATATTCTTACTATTCAGGTTCAAATTAAACTGCATGAATATACAGAACAGGTACACATTTCATGTCAACTGGTGATATGAAAATCCCAAAGGATTTATGCACATTGCAATTATAATGTGTTACACTGTCCTAGGAAAGATGGAGTTTTTAGAGAAAATTAAAGAATCCC
Organism: Chlamydotis macqueenii; assembly: GCF_036417535.1. Classification (NCBI taxonomy): domain Eukaryota; kingdom Metazoa; phylum Chordata; class Aves; order Otidiformes; family Otididae; genus Chlamydotis; species Chlamydotis macqueenii. The sequence goes on from NC_141556.1 coordinate 25,741,881, forward strand.
CTTCTCTTGCTGGGTGCATTAAAATGAAACCTGTGTGCAATGAGTAGGGCAAGGTGTTAACACATAAACATTATCAAGTATATCTTAACTGTGTCCCACAATTTGTGAAAAATGAAGAAACAACAACCATCTTTAGAAAAGACTTGGCATTTGCCACTTATGGCCTTTGATGGAGATGAACAAGAATATTCTATTATGCATTTACACAAATGACTTGCACTTAGACTTCTATTCGAACTTAATGGTTTCATTTTTTTTTCTATATTTACTGCTGACAAGACGGATACTCAATCCCCAAATTTTCATTGACTTAATGTAAGTTTAGTGTAGGTTAATAATTTAACAAATGGAATTTGTTAACAACAAATTTTAATTAGCATAAAAATTTGAGCTGTTGGCTTTTTAGGAGATACAACTAAAAAAATAGCCAATTAAATCATGTCGAGCGTTAACTTGGTAGTTTTTCTTCTTCCTTTGCACGTTGGGTAAGGTTTTCAAAATCACTGAATAATGGACATTTTCACGGAACTCAATGGCTGATATCACTAGAAATGAAGTTTGGCCAAAAATGAATGCTTTTGAAATACTATTTAATATGACCTGGATCCAAAAGAACAAAATGAGTCTTTGCTTATTGGGTAATTTCTGGCATTCTTATCTCATTTATGTTTACTACATTTAGGATTTGGAGTAATTTCTGTGTATTTCCTACTCATAATAGAGATGATGAAAAGTCTGTTGACACCTAGTACAATAGTGAGAATAATGATGTTTAAAAAAAAATCCAAAAGAAATTTGTTGCCAACTTGAAGAATTTTATTTAAGTAAATCCTTAATATAAAGCCATGTTCTTTACTTCCTGAATCTATTCTGAACCTTTGCCATAAAAGCCTTGACTATAATGTGCTTCAATATTTGCATTTCTGCAGAACAAAGCATTATTGTTATTAATATATCCAAATGTATGAAAATGCATAGTTAAAATAAATCACTGAAAATTCTACTGCAAGCAATGTACTTCCCATATGGATTATTGATAATAAAAGAATGATGCTTGCCAATGGTTAAATGTTGCAGTATACTGTATTACAGAGAAGCAAGCAGAACATTCATACACTGCACATTGTTTTTCCTTTTCCTTATTTAAATCTTTCTAGTAAGCACACACTATGACAGCAGGAAACACAACAATGAATGAATATGCACAGATACCACTAGATCATTCTTCCTTTATTGAAACCATATTGCATGTAGCAATGATGTTCTGGCTGCTCAGTGTTATTTCTGGGTCAGCATCACATCTCTTCAGGAAAGGTGTTTTCACTATTGGCTTGACTTTCCCTCTTTCTGATTTAACTGACATAGTTGAAACCATGCCAAGGTGAGAGAGCATTTCAAGTTCAGCAGTGAGGAAAGCAGGTTGGGTAAGTGCCATGAACAAGCAGCTTTCTGAGAGAGATTTAGAGTGGAGATTCAGTGCATGATATTCTTGAAATGAAGAAGACACGCACGTTTGCACAGTGAACACTCTTCTACCCCTTTTCTCTTTCCCTCCCAGAGGAAACAGAAATCAAACAACATGTATTATGTTACACTTCATTCCCCCAAAAATAGTGCTCTAAATTTTTAATTAAAATCCGAAGATGGAAATATTTAAGTAGAGTCATCCTTATGGTAAATCCTATCTGTAGACAAATATCTCTTCTCAAAGCAAGTAGGTCACTTGCTTCAAGGTAAAATAAGATTTTCTTCAGATAAGCCCAGAAAAGAAAGAATTATCATAGCATTTAAGAAGAAAAAAAAGTTATTTCAATAATACCTCCTTCTGTTTCCTTTATTAGCTTGATAATCTAGGTACTAGGTACTTTTTAATTGTAATAGTTGTTTATTGTGAGTATAAAACCTTGAAGCAGCACAGGCAGGGTTCCCATGTCCACTGCGCCCAGGTATTGTGCAAATAGAAGAACAAAGGCAGGCAATTTAGATTTAAGACAGCTCATTGGCAAGTGCAGGGAGACAGAGACTGCAAAGGCACAATGAGGTAACGTTACTCAGTATGAGTGACAACAGTTTTGTCAGGGGTTGTGTAAGCATTGCAGCAGAGGAAAGGCAGAATTTGTGATCTGAAGGAAAACAGCGAGGCAGGTTGGCAGGCACTTACGAGACGTACCTTTAGGTTATGGATGAAATCACAGAAGTACATACTGGAAAAGTCCACTGAGAGTGTGAGGGAATCAGGTGGGGATATATGTGTCTGGGTGACTATGTGCATTGGAATGGTCCTAAACCCACAGAGATATGATGATTATGGGGGCCACTAAAGTGTCCCAGCAACAGAATACGGCATGACATGATGACAATCATTGCAATTTTCAGGACTATAGAAAAAAGGGTGTTTTAGCAATCTAGGCATAAATTGAAGAGTTTAACTGGGGAATGTGTGTGTCTGTGTAGAACAAAACATCTATATGATTTATGTTTTCATATAAAAAGAAGTTCCACAATATTTTTCCTCCCGTAAAAACCAGTACCAGGCTAGGTACTAGACCTTAACACAGCTTCATATATGAACGAACCTTAGTGTGTACTTTGTAATAGTAGCCAAGAAACAACACCTAAAACTCTCAAAGCTTCCAATCTGGTATTAAAAATCTGCAGTGATGTGAAATACAGCAGCAGCCTGTGATGCATGATTTCCCCAAGAATAAATAAATAAACATTTTTTGCCAGAAGCTTTCGGCTAACAAGGAAGGAGACAAGACTGAAAGCCAGAGCAGTGGCTAGCGGACATGCTCTAGGACAGTGACTTGCCAGAAAGAGCTTCAAGAGAGCTGGGAAAGGCAGTAGTTTTTTAAGAGGATGGAAGAAAAAAATGGGAGGGGAAGGGAAAAGGAAAAGAAGTAATACAGAATATTTGGAGCTAAAAATAGGATGCAGTTTAGCTATGGGACTTTTCATAAAAGCTTTTTTGACTATAACTTTTTTTTTTTAAAAAAAAACCCAAAAGTCATCACTATGTAGCCGTGATTATTTTTGTGGTCTTCATTTCACCAGTTACCAAGGGTATGATCTCTTCAGTACAACTTGTTCATTACACTGGCACAAATCCCAAAATAGCCTCCCAATCAGGGTCAAATAGAGTTGTGATTTGCAATCTGTATTGACTGACGAGCCAGCTGACTGAGACAGCTGGTACGTGATAGTCAGAGTTTAAGGCATTCCATAATTTCAGTTTAATTCCAAAGGGTACCCTGTAAGTAGGCACAAAATAAATAATTTGCATGAGGACAAAGGTAATCTCCTGAAATAGTTATGATGTTCATAAATTATACAGTTATAGAACAGCCTCTCATTATCTTTTATTGTCTGAGCACAGCAGAGCTAGTGTCAGTACAATGTTGTAATATACATATAGTATCATTACAAATGCACATGCAGAAAGTTTACTGGTCGTATAATTGGTACAAATTATGAGAAAACAACATCTATGTTCTGTCTGTGTGCATGGTTATGTGCATGTATAAAACACATCAACAAACTCCACCGAACTTCACCCTTACCGTTATCAAATACATATGTTGAAATATGCCGACATTTATGAGGCCAGCTTCATGGAAACTGAGCTGTTACAGATTCATTAAACATAAAATCGTAACTGTATTTCAATGCCCACTACTATTGAGGGCTATCACTTATTCTAGTCCTAAAGCTACCTCTTTTCTACACAAATCTTGGTTAGATATATCTACAGCTAATAATTATTTCTATCTATCTGTGACATGGACTCCTGAAGAGAGATTTTCATTGAATGGGTAAGCCCACAACAACTCAGGCCAGTATCTCTTTCTTTGATGTTTGGTGGGGGTTTGAGAGATGTCAGATCTAAATAATTCTAATACAGGTGAAGAATATTTGGGATTTGTAAGAAGTAGGCTTCTGGGACAAACCCAAAAGACAATTAGAAGGAACTAGAGCATAATTAATAGAAATAATGAGGAAAAATGAAAAGTGTTCTTCCATAGTCAGTAACTGAGAATGAATAAAAAGTCTGTAAGGATCTTACAAAGGAAGGCAAATCCTTACTTTTATGATATTCTAAACCTCACATACAAATTCAGAACACAAAACCTTTGCAAAGTTTAGAATTCAGTGAGATTTCATCTTTGTGGTTTCTCTCCAGCTTGTATTTCAAGAACAAGCAAAGCCTGTTAAGATTTCCTCAGCGTGTGAGTGCAAGAGAGGAGGATGACATGTGAAAAATGCCTCTCCCTTTCTGCAGGTGTGACAAGCTGGGCACAATGGCATCACTTCTTTGTTTGCTATGTGACAGGAGACCTCTGTGCTGAGCCCTGATGAGAGAAGTATAGTCATCCCTGATGGCTGCCATCTTGGGGACTGAGCAAGAGCCTACCCAGAGCATGGGGAGAGGAAGTCCCACCATGGACCTCAACTCTGGGAAAGCTGCATCCAGCTCCTTCAGGGTTTTGTCTGTGTGTTTTCACTCAGATAAGGCAACTCCATAAAATACGTTGATAGAATATAAACTTAAAAGGTAAGTGTGCAATTAAGAAGCCTGTGTGTTCCTGTTCAAGTCAATGACCAAGGTGGAATGGACTCAAGACTTAAGTAGGAGCCACTGAAGTCTGTCCAGAGAATTATCCATGTACTTAAATATAATTCTATTTTTTTTCAAAAAAAACCAAATACCTCTCTTTTACTGCTGCTCTTTCAAAAACACACTCAAAAATTCAAATCATAAGCTGGCACATGGAAGTTTTCTCATAAAATAATAATACATGGAATCCTCTTAAAGATAATGAGACAAACCATTACTTCTGCAAAAAACATTTTTTTTCTCCATGCAAATATTATGATCTTTAAAAATTATGTTAATTCATCATTTATATTCACAGTTCATCTGGTAAAATCATTATATGTCTTAACATTAACTTTGATTGCATAAATATTACATTAACTTTGATCACATAAGTATTGCACAATCACCATTTTAAATAGTGATGAAGGTGACTGAATAGGTTCCAATTGAGTTTAATTTAACTGGATTAGGAAATACTTTTCCTTTTATTTTTAAATAATACTTTTGATTTGGTTATTTTATATGTAGACCATTGAAGTTTTAATTCTTTTATTAACTCATATAAAAATGCTTACAGGAGTATTTCTACAAGCAAGCAAGAGTTTGAGGCTGACTACTACTTAACTATCAAATTAAAACTACGTCCTCCTTTTTTTTTATGGGATAACAGTGAAACAAACTCAGGTCCTGATATAGCAGCCAATTTAATGCTTGTATATCATAAGCATGTGATTAATTGCCAGGATCAATTTCACTTGGATTTCTTTGCTGTTAAATGTTTCTTCCATGCTTAAGGCCCTGTATTTCATTGGGTGGACTTAAACACGTGTTTAATGCTTTGCTAGACCCTGGCCACAGCAAGCTCTTGCAGGTAGTTTCCAGCCAATTCCTCTATGTCATGGAGGGCTTTGATGGCAGGATACTGATTCACAGAAACTGAGGCCTTTTACCTTATGTGACCAGCAAAGAAAGCTAAGAACAGCTGTCTTGAATGTGTATTAGCAGAGCCATAGGGCATATAGGAACTTACTGTAAAGTAATGCTGATATCCTAAATGGCAGTTTCCCTCACTACTTTGAGGAGAGAGAGAGTATTGGTAGAAGAGTGTGATTTATTCATCTACAGTACTTGTTTGATTCACCTACCTGACCTTTTAGAACATGAAATTAGAGTGACTCCCCATCACTTGCTCAGATAATTTTCACCTTCCGAGGGTCATCTCTCCAGGATGTCCATGGTTGGACATTGCACTTGCGGAGAAAAAGCAAAGAACAACATCCAGTTCCATATTTCTAGAGGTGCTGTCCCTGGATACAGACTCATTTTGGTGAAAAAGGGCCATAAACCCTTGGTGCCTGTCAGCTTTATTTAACAACATAATGTTTTTTTATACAGTTATATATAATCTTGGCAAACGTCTTCAAGGAGAGCGAACATCCAAAGCCAACACATTCTTCTGTAGTACCTGGGAATTCTTTCCTCAGATCGCACTACCTTCTTCCCTCTACAAGAGGAGTACCATAAACTCCTCCTCTGCTTCGTCAAACAGATCCACATTAGCAAGTCCAAGGCAGCAATTCAGTGGCTCAAATCTCTCAAGATACCACAGTTCTGATCTGAGCACATTGAGGACTAAATGAAAAGGAGAGAAGAAATCTCAGATTTATTAATCATCATCCTTGCTTTCTCTGTGATCTGTTTCCCTGCTCAGAGGTGTTGCATGCCACTTCTGGACCAGTCCCTTTTCCTCCAATCTGGCTTCTGGATATTTTTCCAATGTTTGAAGCTGCTCTCTGCAAGAACAATTGGGATTTTTTTTTTCCCTTTCTTTTATTTTTTCTTCCCCCCCCTTCTTTTTTCTTCAAGAATGAGAACTGGAATCCCTTCAGATTGTCACCTCCTCCCCCACCTTCCAGCCTTTCTTTCCTCTCTGAGGAAGCCTGGGTGTGGAAGTCTTTATCAACCACAAGAGGCTGGGATATATCAAAAAGCATTTTCCATTGCAAGTAGCTAACAGGACTGTTTTTTGGCTGAACACCATAGCAACTGTTCTAGAGGTGCTAAGTGCTGTCCTCAGGGATGATCTAATCCAGCAGGGCAGAGGATTTCTGTGTATGTGTACTGGGATAAAAACTACTGCAGGCTTTTTAAAGTAAAGAAGAGCTGATGTGTTTTCACATTTTACTTATGTTCTTTCCAGAGAGATAGGCATGTTTTTAACTGTTTGGTTGTAAATTCTGTTCTTGAGGCAAAAATAAAAAAAAGAGCAATTAAAAAATTACTTCAGTGACTCTACATTGGCAAACGTTGACACATAATATTCCTGCTACCATCTTTTTTTTCTCTCTCCCTTTCTTTCTTTGGGGTAATTACGCCTCTTTTAAATTCAGACAGTGTTTTCAAAACACAGGTTAATATATCCAATAACTTGGACTTCATATTGTATTTTTGAAGCCTTTGGAACATTAGCATATAAAACTGGAACAATGCTACTTAACTGCCTTCATGCATTGAAGTCTGTTTACAGCATGTATTTTACTTTAGTTCCTATATTGCAGAGTTCTTCAGGAAGCATGAATAACTCAAGTAGACAGAATAGCAATTGAAAAACAAAACTAAAGAGCAAATGAGATTTTCCTAGGTTTCAATGCAGCAAGACAAAAGAACGTTTTCCCTGGAGGATATAGCACTGAAAGAGATACTGTATTAACAGATTCTTTTGCAATACTTTAACTGTAAAGATGCTTTAAATGAGTCTTTACCTCGTTACATTTCAACAGAAGAAATACATTCCCAGTGTTGTAAGTCATAATTGATCATAATAAGCACGTATTATCCATAAATAACCTAATCAACATTCAGCAAGGAGTTGCATAAATGAGCCCTTGTACATAAAGCACCTTATAATGAGTCACTACACAACTAATGACTTATTAGTGCCATGGGCAATGAATGATTAATTAGTCAATTCAAAAGTGACTTTTTAAGGGTATAATTGCTACGTTTTCTGATCTCTGAAGGTTAGACAGAATTAATGCCATGTTGGTGTACTAGACCTGATGGAGTAACAACTTTGTTTGTCAACAGTGCACAAAGAGCAGGGGTGGTTCCTGAGAGCTGATTGCACTCAACGGAGTATGCACTCCGGTTATGGATTCCCTAGATTACAGTTGAGTACTTTACAGTGAATCTTGTATGGTGAATCTTGGGGAAACTTAGGAGAGCAGCTAGCAAGTGAGAGCTGGAAATGCCAGAGCATTCAGATCCTGCACAACCACTGCTGTGCCCAAAGTGTGCTGCTAGTTTCAATTCTGGCACATAACTCATTCCCTCCTCCAGCTGCTGCTGTCCTCTGCCTCTTCTTGCTTCCCATCTTCCCTTTGGCACTTATGTGTCAGCTTTGAGGGGGGTAGGGACTGGACATCGCTCAGCACCTGAGTGGACAGAACCCCACTGCATGAAGATTTGTAGGGAAGGACCATAAAATTGTGTGTGTCTAGAAAAAATTAACGAAAGAAGAATTTCTTTAGCAAAACTGTGTTTGGTGTATATGCAGTTCTAGGAAAGATTTCAAGGTATCAATACACTGTTCTTGGTAACACACTGACCCCACTTTGTGTGATCCAAAATGCACACAAGCCAATGGAAAGTGTTCCACTGAATCCAGTGGCATTAGGTAAGGCAGTAAGTAAAGGGGGTGAAGAAAATCTCAACCTGATTACAGTGAGCGCTGTATGGGAACAGAAAGCTCTGGTGATGAAAGAAGCAGATTTCTCTGCCACAGTTTTGTTTTCATGCAGAGGAATCAGTGGAGGGACAAAAAGAGGCAACATGAAATCTACAACTATGTGATCATTTGGCCCTGATTCAAGGTTACGAGGCAGGTGCTTGACCAGTAGACGATCTGTCCTGCGATTCAGCAATCTCACAGGGCTAATGAGAGCAAAGTGTCACTTCCAACACCCATCCAATGCCCTCTTTCAAAAACCTTTGGGTACAATTGCTGACACGACATCAACTAATAAAATGGTATCTTCAGTTAACCAAAGTTGCTGCATATGTGAAAAGGAAAAAAAAAAGTGTGTTTGTTAAAGCCATACAGAACTTTATTAGAGGTTTTTGTTTGACTAAGTTAAGTTGGAACATTATTCCTACTAATGTTAGCGCAGAGCCCAAAATAACTGCTTCTCAAATTGATATATCTAACCAGCATCTGCGCCCTCAGCTTATTCAGGTCATTTGCTGAAGTGCTGAAATTATCATTGGACAAGCGTGAAACAGAAAAAACATCAATAAGCAACACGTAAAGAGATTGCATCTCTGAAACACCCATATGCATTATCCTAGGTTATTGGAAAATACCTTGGTGGTGAGGCACGTACACCCAGCTGATGCTGTTTGGCTGCCTCACATCCCTGGATCCGCCATTCTGCGCCTGGCTGCAGGAAGCTGGGAAGTAGCCACTGCACGGCATACTTCAGTCAACAAGTCTAAAGGAAAGTCTAGGCAGAAATTAATACAATTCTGAACGGTATTAACTCCTTGTAGGTTTAGTGTTTGAATATAATAATTTTATTTCATTCATACCAAGCACCTTTCATTAGAGGATCTCGTTACCATGTGGGTTGTTGTCAGATAGCATCGGTAATGCTATTGCCTGTATTAGAGTGGAAGACTCTTTTCAAGGGCTGAATCGCATTAAGGATCTGGAGTGATGAAAAGCTAGAGCTATATAAATTATAAATTATCCCTAATTTCCCATCTCTCTCTTGTTTCTGAGATTAAGTATCACTCTCAGTTTTTCCCTCCAGTTGTTAATGAGCTTCTTCCAAGTAACCAACAATTATTTATTACACACTACTAATTTCTAGTGCATACAAAAAATCCCATTCTCCTATGAATTTCTTAAAGGAATGGAAACATTTGGCTTAAAAGGCAAACTTCTGACTTTATTTTAAAATACATATAAATACACATTTATTTATTATTGAAGTCCAATATAAGCTGTGAAGTAAGATTTATGCATCACATAAAAAGTGTGTGCTCTTCTCAATGCTTTTATTCTCACTATGGCTTGTGTGATAGTTAGGTTTCCTCTATGATTTTTGTTTTTACGTAGCCCATTCCTATGACCTTTCTTCTTATTCCTTACAGTTTCCAAACAGGTAAAGTCCTTTTGTGCATAATTTCTCTGCATAAGAAGCTATTTCACATACTTTTTTGTTTGTGTGTGTGTTTTTTAACTGTGCCTCTGTGTCTTTATTCTTTGAATTTAAGATTACTCTTCACCTATCTCCTCCAGCTCATGAATATCTGATTGTGCCAGAGACACGTTTGTCTTATTATTTTACTATTTTGCACATGAAGCACTGCACCATGAACAGTTTAGCTAACATAGCAATGAACGTACCATCTTCTGCCCTATGCTATCACTTGAATTGTTGCTGGAAATAAGGGACCTGCACTGGGAACAGAATGACAACGAGAGCATTATTTCTCATGCATAATACAATGTTATGTCCCATGAATATATAGAATAAAAGTTATAAAGTATTATCTAAATATGATCTATCTTAGTATAACATGATTCAACAGCTGCAGTCCTTACTTGTAGCCACTGGCCATTCATTGCCAGAGAGGATTATTAGAATGCTGGTATGTTTGCTGCAGGAAATGTAAATGTAAATGTTGCAACTGAGACCAACAGGGAGATAAAAATTTCATGTTGTTGTCATAGCATTTTCCTCTTTCTACTGCTGCTTATGGGCTGGCAGAGGTTGTTACAATGGCTATACTCTAATTTGTCTTTTTGACAAAACCAGACAAAAGCAAAAGCTCTGCAATAAGGCATATGCATTTAAAAAGTAATTAAAAGGGATTTTTCTTGCTCTCTGATAATAATTAGAAACAATATTGTTCAAAATCTTAATTATGACATAGGTTGCTTTTATGTTATTTTATTCTTGAATAAAACTCTAATTAGTAGCTAATACACAGTTGCACTACACTTTGCATATAAGTGAATAGACAATAAAAACACTGAGGTTCATTAAAGTGATCAAAGAGAATTGCATACTCTCCACTCCTTTTAATAACTGTTCTACAGAGAGCTGGAATGTTTTTAAAAAGCTTGAGCAGTCCTTGCTATTAACGTACTAAGTGAGTATAATTACCTAAATCAAGAGTACACAACTTATTTGCAATGAACTTTCCAAATTAAAATCAACGTTTGAATACTAACACAAATGAGATTCCACTCATGAAAGGATCATTATAATTAAGCAAAAACTACTACTTTAAAATATCATGAGCCCTTAGAACAATGACCTGAGTTTGTAAGAACTGTGCTTTGTAATATCAAAACCACGAGACTAACTGATTAGCTGGTTTTCAGTTTAGAAAGACGTTACTCAATAGTAATGATCTAAATCCATATTATATTCACTGTGAAATTTATTGGGTACAAAGAGATTCAGAAATCTTTACGAGTTGCCACTGAACCAAGTAAAATATTGTGAATCACTTTTTAACTGCAGATAAAAATTGCTGGGAAACAGTCCTGTCCTGAAAAATATGTATGAAGATTCAAAACCAGAGAAGCAGGAAATAGTATAGGCAGAAAGAGACAAATAAAGCAAAAAGGTGAGATCAATCAAAAGCAAAAAGTCTCCAAGATCCACATCTGGATCACTAAAAAACAAAGAGCAGAATAACAGTATCTGAGAAACTACCACTGTGCTCTTTTTCTCACGGGCTTACTGGTTTGGAAATAAAAAAAAAAAGCAAACAGAGATACTCTCATATGTATTTTGTTGAGTAGGAGTGGTTTAAGACCATGCTGAACTACTTCGTTAAATCCAGATAAACTTCTAAAAGGTGAAATCCCTGAGAGTAAAGACAGCTCTTAAATTTGAGAGTTTGTCTTACAATGGTGAAAGGAAGTAAAGTACTGAAGAAAAAATCTGTGAAAAAATAGAACAGTTCTAAAGGGAGAAACTGAATAGTTTTAACTTTTAAAATATTCACTGTGTAATAAATAAAATGGCAAATATATTAAAAAGCTAATGCAAATAACAAAATGCCAAATTGCAATGAACATTGCTGGCTAAACTGAGGCTCAAGATTGCTCTATTAAAGACCTGTTATGAAACCTATTTTTGGTTTTGTTTCTGAAGGAAAAAATCATGTCTATTTCATTTAGATTATCTTCTGAACATATAAGAACAATGCTGGACATTTTTAAATCTCAGCTAAAATTTAGTAAGAAATAAGTTAGAAAAAGTCTGTTACAGTTTTTAAGTCGCAGACTTACACAAAGAGAACCAGAGGTGCTTGGTTTAAGCGAACAGTTTTACAGTTTGCTGGAGTGGGACCTTATTCATTAGAAAGCAGGTCTTTGGTGTTCATACTGAAATGTGTTTCAGTGAGACAACTGTGTCAAATTGTCTTATTTTTTATATATTGATTATGATGTGCTATACTGGAGTACTGCACAAGCCAAACAAAAGTATTTTGTTCCTACTGGTAGTTACATTGAATGCACTTTAACATGAGCAAAAACTTTTAGCCTTTCTTACAATAAAGTTTCTGCTTGGATGCTTATAGTATGTTCTTATCCTAGGGAACTTTTAACTATACATGTACTTACACCTATAATTTGATTGCAAGCTTTTCCATTTATGTTGATGGTATTTCCAGTTTCTTTACATTATACATTTGACAATACACTGGCTTACCTGGAATCTGCATATTTCTCTAGTCCTAAATAGTTTTCTAGAGCAGAACTTTTTTTTTCCCAGAATCAGCTTCCTGTGTGAACTTCCTGTAATTACTTCTTTTGGCTCATCAAGCACAGGCTGGGTGGAGAATGGATCAAGAGCAGCCCTGAGGAGAAGGACTTATGAGTGATGGTGGATGAGAAGCTCAACATAAGCCTGCAATGCGCTGGGCTGCATCAAGAGGAGTGTGGCCAACAGGTCAAGGTTCGTGATTCTGCCCCTCTGCTCCTTTCTCATGAGACCCCACCTGGAGTACTGTGTCCAGTTCTGGAGCCCCCAACATAAGAAGGAAGTGGACCAGTTGGAGAGGGTCCAGAGGAGGTCCACGAAGATGATCAGAGGGCTGGAGCACCTCCCCTATGAGGACAGGCTGAGAGAGTTGGGGCTGTTCAGCCTGGAGAAGAAAAGGCTCCCGAGAGACCTTATAGCATCCTTCCAGTACCTAAAGGGGGCCTACAGGAAAGACGGGCAGAAACTCTCCAGCAGGGCCTGTTGTGATACGACAAGGGGTAATGATTTTAAAATAGAAGGAAGCAGATTCAGACTGGGCATAAGGAAAAGATTTTTTACACTGAGGGTGGTGGGAATACTGGCACAGGTTGCCCAGAGAGGTGGTGGATGCCCCATCCCTGGAAACATTCAAGGCCAGGTTGGATGGGGCTCTGCGCAATCTGATCTGGTTGGAGATGTCCTTGCTCATTGCAGGAAAGGGACCTTTAAAGGTCCCTTCCAACCCAAACTATTCTATGATTCTATGATTCTATGAGAAAGGTCCTGACCTGATTAATTTTTCTGTAGTGGAATATATAGCTGACCTCAGGTAGCTCATAAATATGCAAAACACCATTTTGTAAATCATGGCTAATTGTTTTTAAATATTTTTGTATTACTTGAACTGCAATTGCATTTTAACCACATTAAAAGTATTAGAACATTTTCCATTACAGCACAAATTTGCACAAAGCCAGTAACGGGACAATTCAAGTAACTAAAATTATTCATCCAGCAAGTCTTTGTGGGATCAGTCTCTGAGTCTTCTGGTTCTTTGCATGGCTGCTTCTTCAAGTAATATGATTTAAAAATACTTACGAAAACATTGTTGTAAAATCATAAATGGTTCCCGAAAGGCTTAAATTAACCTATAGCTGTATCTGTCTGTATCTACATAGACATTTATTGCTTTTGTACATGATTGCACCTGCAAGGTGCCTCCAACACCAAATGTTGTAATATAGTCATGGTAGCTTTGCAGAAGTAACCACGGCTAACCGAGGATTTCAGCACGGTCTAGCAGCTCAAGGATTTACCCAGCTTTTCCACTAGTTCCTCACTGATGTCAATGGCCTGTATGAGAGAACCAGTGCCAGTTTTATTTCACCTTAACTGTTTGAATCACTCATCTGAGAAATAATGTTGTTCTGAGGACAAATCCTGCCTAACAGCTGCTTCCAAAGCAGTAGGGTGAGCTTTTTTACACCTACACATGAACTTAAAAAAGATTCAGAAAGATAAGAAACCATTGTGCTTTCTGTCAGCAAATGGAGAAACAGAAGTGACACACTGCTATTCTCATGCTCTTAATTTTGAAATAGTTAGAAACTACAGTAAAAGCCAAACCAAACCTCAAACTTTCATCAGATTAATAGCACTCCATGGAATGTCAATCGTTTCTTTCCCATTATTCATAATCTAAATATGCATACTAATATTTTCCTAATTTTAATAACAATTGCTTCACATGGTCTTGAGGATGGCATGATGCCTGGAAACTGTTTCACAAAATTGCATACCATGATGATCTACTCTTTGGATAGTCTCCAGGACAAAGGCCATGAAGTATAATTAAAAGCAACTAATAATTAACTCCCATAAAATGTAACATGAAGGAACGGAGCGATAAATTTAGATATATACTATTAGTAGCTTTAGGACTTTTCCCCTGATGAGCTAAAATAGCTAGCTGTTCTGGTCATTACTGGTGTATGTAAATATACTAAGATAAAACCTGAGAAACGTGGCTCATTCTTTACTTCAGTGCATCAAAACAATGGAATCAGTACATCTCAATGAACACTTACTATTTTGTACTTTGTGCTACGTGCAACCTATTATCAGAACTGCAACAGTGCCTTTTATATGGAGAAATTTCAGAGGCTAGTTTCACAGAATCACAAAACCACAGAAAAGCTGAAGTTGGATGAGACCTCTGCAGGTCATCTGGTCCAACCTCCCTGCTCACACAGGGCCACCTATAGCCAGTCTCGGACTATGCTGAGATAGTTTTTTAATATCTCCAAGGATAGGGACTCCATAACCTCTCTGAGTAACCTATTACATTGCTCAAAAAATTCAAAAAGTTTACTTTAGTGTAAGTAAAAATTTTCATAATGCTGGAACACAAAGAAAGAAGAGGAAGCTTAAATCAATTAAACCCACTTCTATTTAATTGTTTTATCATAAATGAAACATATCAAATATACTCTATCAAGCTTTGATAATTCTACTATTACTGTATGTGAACTCTCACTATACATAAATATATATTTAGGGAGAATTTGAGTGTGTATGTGTGTCTTCTGTTACTATATATATCAGCAAGCTAAGAGATTTTGCTTTCACTTGTACCTAAGTAAATTAAGAGTAATCCTACTGAATCACTCTCTTTAATGGAGTTATGTGACGTGGTGAATCTGAGAATAACGCGAAGTCTCCTTGTATTTAAATTACCACCTTAATGACCATCTATTTTTAAGGACTATAAATAGCTAAAATACTAGCATATCACTTACTAAAGGATACTCATTATTGTGTCTGCACAACCTGGTAAATAATGCAATAGAAAACTCCAATGTCTGAAAATATGCAGAGTCACAAATAACAAACCATGCATATTTTCTTAAAATCCAAAATTTGTGGTAGAAATCTTGAGAAACAGGTGAGCAATGATATATTTATCTTTCTTAATACGTCTTTATGAATATGCTCCACACCTAGGAATATTTTTACAAGTAAGCAGCTGATAACATTAACTGCAAAAATGAAAACTAACTGCTTTTGAAATATGTGAAAGACATGTAGGTGAAAGATATTTAGACTATTAATTTTATGGGGTCTACAAGTCGTTTTGGAGGCAATCATACAGTACATTCATATCTGTGAAACAATGTAAACACAAAGAAAATAATTAAAGATATTGCAAAAGAACTACAAGCTCTGAATCCATACGCAGAAAAATTGTTATCTTCTTGATATGCATTTAATCTTTTCTTCAAATCTACCACCACCTTAAAGGACCTGCCATAAAAATATTTCCAAAGATCGGTCAATACTCAGTGTTGTCATCAATCACTACAGAACAAGTACTCTTTCACACAGTAATCACATAAATCGTCTTCCAAGAAATTATAATTCTTCCAGACACACCTCTTGATCTTTGGCAAGGTCGTCTCAGCTCTTGAAGCCTTCATGGAAAGTTAGCATATGTCAAAACTCAAAGATGGATGAATGGAAGGAAAAAGCAGATTCAGTTTAAAAAACTGTCAGAGTAAGCAAGCCTGTCTCTTCAACAAGCAATGTATCAGAAACTTTTGTAATGAAGAGTTTGATATTTGCTCATAATAGCTAGTGGTACTAATGCTGCTTCTACACAGAAATAAATCATAAATGCTAGTTTGTAATATTGCCAGGAGTTACTCAAAATTTTGCCACAACACTCTGGAACTAAATTGGAACTTTTAAAAATGATTTTTTTTTGGGAGAGATGTGTGTACCTGGTCAACAAAAGTATCTGTACATCATTTGTGACTACATGAAGAAAGAAAATACGTTCAAATTAACCTAACTTTACAGCTACTGCTTCAGTGCCTGAGATGTTATTAGAAGTAATACAAGCTAAAACTTCAGAGCACTTAGGGCAAATCCTTGTGTGCCTTTTCTTTTAAGAATTTCCACTGTCTTCTTTTGAGCACAAGATACAGCCTTTACACAGTGTTTTACCTTTATCTGCATATATTAGGACTGTGTTTTTTTGTTATTTTTTTTTCCCTTTAAATGTCCTTTTCTATGTTAGATGTAAAAGAATACTGAAAGCAAAACAGAATAAAAATCTTTCATTGATTGCTGTTGTTTGTCTTCCTTAAAAGTCAAGAGAAAAAAAACCAACAAAATTCATGGAGAAATTATTTCTGCAACATCATTACAAACCAATTGCTAAGAAATGGCTTTATGTAAAAATGCTTTACGAAAGAAACGATCCACCAATGAGAACTATTTCAACTGATGAAAAAACAGAGATAATAAGGAGACACTAGAGTAAGAGCCAATTCGGGTCTGATTTATGAAAAGATGCTACATACAGATTAACAGCTTTCCTCCTAACATGTTGTATGCATTACTGAATTTACAGGTCACCTCAGCCTATCAATAAAGAAAAAATTTATGGAGATGTAAAGAGATGTAAGAGATGTAAGTTAGAATAATCATCTTGGAAAAAACAGTTGTTACTTGAATAAAGTATAATGGCCAAATCTTGTCCTGTTCACTCCTTGAAATGATGCTAAAGTTGAAGATAACAGTCAGTCAGACCAGAAGATGCCAGGAATAAGAAAAGGAGTGAAGTTGTAAATTATATCTAGGGGGGGAAATGCCTGGCTGGAGACAACAACTTCTTATTACCTTTACCCATAACACGAAAGGCTTAAAAATCATCACAAGTTCTAAAACACAAATCAAAAGAAGAGCTATTATGTTTATTAAGGGAACCAAGCTAGATTTAGATGAATGTTGGCACACAACACAGGAATATAACAATCCTCATATTTCCCTGTGACAACTAAACATATGACAATAATTCTCAAGAGATTTTGCAGCATAGCTGAAAGATGTTACCGGTAATCAACAGGACAAGGTTATTCTCTGGAGAAATAGCACCCACTTAATGGTCTGGAAATAAAGCCCACATACTTAAAGTGTTTACTATGAGATAACACAAACCAAAAAGTACGCATAAAGAATATATACAAGCTGAACAGGAACACCTGGGGTCCTGATGTATGATAGGTGTTCTGGAACGTTTAAGTGCCTTCGGTGCAATGTTTCCTTCATAATATCCTATCTTATCTATACTGCAGTAGCAAAGAAGTATTCACTGCCAGCCAGCTTGATTCAAATTAGGAATGCAGTAAGGCAAACTCATCTGAATTCCAAATAGTTTAAATTTATATGTGCAAGAGAAGGCTGGTTCTGTGGCTATGTCACAAGACAGAAATCAGGAAAACAGATTCAGACCTTTTCTCTACCACAGCCTTTCTCTCTGACCTTGAGGAAAGACAGTTATGTCCAGCTTGTTAAAGGCAAAGAGGTGGAGAATATAAAATATGATTTCTAGACAAGCCAAAATAAACAAGATCAGATTTTTTTTTTCCATACAAAATGCTGATAAATCCATTGCTGCATGATGATGTGCATGCAGAAGGTGACATTGGATCTAAAACCGACCAGGTGAATTCCAGTAAAAAATGTTACAAAGACTGCTGCAATTTTGAAGAGTATCCCAGGGGAGATACCACAACACGTTGGCCTTACCTTGATACTCTTCCACAGACACTGCTCCAAGTCACAAATGGAAGTAAGGTGCCAGACTATGTGGATTTCTGGTGTGGCCATTTTTGTGTTCTTACATCAACTTTCAGCTTGCTAGCTTGGGAAGTACTTTTACTGTACTTACTATAAAATTAAATTCATCTGTTTGACAAGCTGGGTAAATATTGATGCAGTCAGCTGACAGTGAACATTATGTTGCCACAGTTTCATTATTACCACTGCTGTTAATGTAAAATGGGCTTAGTATCTTTAGAGATCAAAGATTTAAATTAATTAATTTAAATTCAAACTTACAAATTAATTACAAACTTTAATGTTAAGGCACAGAATACATTTTGGGATGAGCTACAGTTGCTTTAACCCTCGGTGTGAACACGTTTGCCTCATATGAACATACACTATAACACAGTGAACAGGATACTCTGCCACCTTGTGCCAAAGGGTTGAAGCAAAGACAGGGACTCTCAGTGATAAAAAGCTGACACAGCACAACATGTAGTATCATAGAAACTCATTATTCTATCAAAGTTCCAAATCCCATTGATTTTCAAATAGAAAAATCATCGAGGAGCATTGTTAGCATGATTTAACAAGATATACTGAATTAGCTGAGGAATTCTAAATATTTGTGCACTCAGTCTTAGCCACTGGCAAATATAAGATAATTTTGTTTTGCCTAGCTTGAAATGATTGAAGTTCAAGCTAAGTTGATGAATGGCAACATGTTAAGTAGAAGTAACCTAATTGTATGTCTGAGTTCTCAGGCTCCTAAGTCTGCTTAAGTCACTTTGGAAAATTGGATTTCTTTAAGTAATTTATAACAAGATTTTTCAAGGTATTCAGGCATTTGACTCTCATCAAAATCAGTGTGAGACAGATGTCATAGTGCCTTTAAAAATCTTATTTTTAGAGCCTTGCACTGCTGAGCACAGAAAAAAGAAAACCAGACTTGCACCTGCAGGTTGTTTTCGGACAATGACTGCTTCCTCGGAACAGGAACGCAGTGATGATTAATCAAGGACAGACAAAAGGACTCACTGTGCACTCATACAGACCCTCAGATCAAGATCGGGCCTCAAAAGCCTGTAAGGGAAGTAAGGGAAAGGCTGGGAGGGAAGAGGCTGAATAGTAATAAGAAGATAATACTTAGCTTAAGCTGATTCTGAATAAAATTTTAATGGTTATGAATCACTTGGAAGTTAAAGTACACAAATAAGTATGTATGTCATCAATTTTTTTCAAGGCAGCTGTAGTCAGTTGTTTTCCTGGTGTCACAGCAGACGTGGATAAAAAAGACAGACTACTTCCTGCACTTGGGGTTTCAGTATTTAAGGAAAGTCCAAAGTCACAACAGAGGTGGCTTATGGTCCCTTTTATCCCTGCTCATATGGTGATTGGAGAGAACCTGACAGTGCATGGAAGGACCACAGAGTCTGTGTGTCATTCCTGGTTCTTAGAGGGCAAAGCGGGAAACCGCAGCCCTGCAGAGGGCTGGGTGGCCAGGCTGGCTGGTGTACACAGCGAATAAAAGCTAAAATGAACAATTCCAAGAAATAAAACAGGAATTAGTAAAATTCCTTATGAGTAATATGAAGAAGAGAGATCTGAATTTGTAATATACTGACCTCTGCCATTGACGAATATCCTTTACTTTTCTCTGTAGCTTAACTTAGAAACGAGTGGGAGTTACACACCTGTTATGTGAGAACGGAAGGTGACCATAAAGCACCTCTCCTTAGAGTTAGTTTAAAATATTATCTGAGGTGTAAAATGCAACCCTGCTTGTTCACACACTTAGTGTGATTACAGATGTCTACAATGTATTCCTTTATTATCTACTTAATAGTAAATGCATTTAAATAACTTAATAAAGTGGATCTGAATATCAAAAATTGGACTATTCGAGCCATAAATGAAGGTGACTGCACCAGCATTATTATCTTTGTAAGATTTGCTACCCTTCCTAGTCTTTCAGCAGAACTGAGAGAATAGCAGGGAGCAAGGCTAAGCCTCACTGCAAAAGTGACAACCCTAGTTAGCGTTACACAGCATCCCTACATAATTTTTCAATTAACTCCAACGTTTTTAAAACGTAAAGCACATATAAAAGGGTAAAAAACACTGGCATTTTTTTTTATCTCCAGGGTTATGTGTGTGTGTTGCAGGTTTGAGGAACTCCACATCATAAAAATATAATTCTTCCATAGTAAAATTAATTCCTATCTAGGATTGCTGAATTGAAAGAACTGCATATCTCAAAACACTCAAGTCATTGTACTAACAGAATTATAAAAAGGTAAAGATTGCAGAGTGTTCAGAAATTAAACCATTGATCTAGAGGAGGTACGTTCTTCTTTTTCTCCCCACAGTATCTAAACTATCTTGCAACCTGTGATATAACTTTCCCCTTAATTATGCTATTCTTGAAATGAGACGCTGATACATGTCTAATGCAGAGAACATACTAAATCAGAAGACAGACAATCTCAGAAATATCTAAAAGAAAATGAAAATATAAATGGAAAAGGACTTAACATTTTTACTCAGCTATGTAATACCTAAGACAGTTAATGAGACAAACTCCCACTGATTTATAGATCTTTTGTCTGTCGCAGAGTTCCAAGGTCTAGAAACAGCAATTCAGAAACAGCAATAAAGTAAATGTTTTTCATCCTTTCCTATATCCTTATAGATGTGAATTATTAGATAAAGTGAACATTATAATGCTTTTACGCATGCTAGGTAGCTATTTCCTTGTGTGAATGGAATTTCTCATGTGTATTAGTATGATGCAGGATATGACATTGGATGCTGCTTCTGAGGAAGTGACATTCGCTATGAATAGAGTTATAGAAATCATCATCTAATAGATGCAGTGCAACATTTTGTAAGCCAGATATTAATGTTCAGCGGTCACAATTTGGAAAAGAATCTCAAAGTTCAGCTCCCCTTAAGTGTGTGGATGCATAACTCCTTGGAAAATCTAATTGTTCCTAACAGACAGTCAAATATCAGACTTACAAGAAACAGAAAATCTAAGGAACCTCCTCAGAGTATTGACAGCTTTTCACAGCTGTATCATGTCCTCATATAATATGGTCCACTAATAATAACCCTAAGTGTTGCTATCACTTCAGTCTTTATCACAGAACTACACAGCAAAGCTCACTAGTGAGATAGCAAGTAAAATCTTGACCTTTATACAGATTTGTAGATTTTTTTTACTCTAACATCCTCAGGCTAGTTCTTGAAATTATAATGAAAAAAAGCATTCTTCTTAGAGATGTCTGCAGATGAGTAAAGAGCTGCTTGTCTCTGGGGTTCAACTGATGTTCTCAGCACAGCAGCTTATGAAACTCTTTGCTACCAGGCAGAATTCCTAGGAATTCAGGATTTGTGATACCCTTAATTTCTCCTTCTCTCCCATTGTAGCACAGAAAAGCTGTGGCTTTCTACTTTTCATGCAACCATCAGTATTCAAAATTTGTTGAGTAAGTATAGTATGACTACTTTGAATGAAGCTCCTATTCATAGTTGCAGGGTCTCCATTAAGAAAATGAACTTTTAGTCCTACTTTCCAATGTTGTATGCTTTTACACATCTATCTATCTATTCTTCTGTTTCATTAAGAGCCAGATGTTAACACAACTAAGTGATTCACACTTGTGAAAAACTAAAGAGGTGTTTGCTGAATGTGAATTTTAATACATCTCTGCATATTTCTGTGTAAGAACTTTTGTGCAGGTATTTATATCTATGTTTTAGAGGCAGTTGGGACAAGTTGTTTCATTTTATGCTTCTAGAAGTTGCTGGATATTATTTGTCAAGAAGTGCACTCAGCTTGCTCTCATGCTGCAACCTGCAATACGGGCACAGTTTTGAGCTATGCTGTGGAAAAATCACAATGTAATTTCAAGAAAAAAGCTTGAAACTATCACATTCCCATATTTTAGCTATCATTGAGTGTATGTTACTTGATTTCCATAAAGTTTCATGGAATCCAAAACATTCTAATGATGATTGCATCTATTTACACTAATTATGTGATTATACCAATCATACAAATAGAAGCAATACATATCATCGTCTGAAGCCAACAAATAATTATCAAAATAAAAACAACACAAAACCAAGCTGGGAGTAAAATTGAATGAAGAGTTAGGTGTCTATTCTTCAAGTATGTGCAACAAGCATGTACAGCCTCTCCAGTCCTTTTCCTCCTCTGTCTTGTACCCAAAAGAGAACACCTCCACTTAGACTCTGCCTCAGGAAAATTTCCTTGTAAAGCTCTCTAAAGCTCGTTCTATATAACAAAGCTGTACTTAAAGATATGCCTAAATGTTGTCCCAAGTAAGAGTTGAATTACACAATATTTGTGCAAAATTGTTTTGCAAGTACCTTAGTGCAGAGGTCAAAAATCTTTCCAAAGAATCGTGGATGATCTGTTCTTCTTTCCAACTGAAGTTAACGTGGTTGGTAGAGATGTGAGCTTGGAGCCTGGGGTAAGTAAGCTTCATTGCAAGGCAGGAACTCCTGATTGTGAAGATCTATCACTTCAGCAGACCTGGAAGCTACATCTTCCAGGAATAGGGGGTTTTTTTTAGGTGCTGCCTACACCGTGAATGTGGAAAGCTGTTGTCACCTTCCTCAGTATATTGCATCAGTGAAGTCTTATCCTATCTGATGTGTTTTGTCTTAAGTCTCTCACCTGTTTATTGGATGCTGTATTTCCAGAATCCCATGACAACATACAAGTAAGCATTTAAATAACAGAAATGCCTAATCAAGTACTTCAAAGTTAATTGTACCTCAATTCACAAGTCAACTGAGGATCACACTTCCCACACACAATCCACCTCACAATTATTTCACTATATGTAGATAATGTAATTTAATTTGCAATCCTTTCCAATGTGTTTTCCCCCTGGCAGATCCCTTACTCATTTTTTTTTTCCTGGGGATTACAGAAATAAGATGAGTATTTCAAGCATGCAATAAATCAACTCTAGAATGAAGTAACTCGTAGGACAGCCTGAAAATGTGTCTAAAAATCACCAAGCTGCTCTGAAAGGCCACTAGCAACTGTGCTTGATGAACTCAGATTTCCCAAATTATCTGGAAACTTTTGCTTTTGTGAGGTAAAAAACTCCAATTTGTCTTCAGAAAGAAAGTATGCCAGTTCTGTCATGACGCATAGATTTCAGTCTCTATACAGCTAAGATTTGTGCTTAATGTGCCCTATTAGAGAAACGACTTGTAGCGATTTAAACATTCATTTTTCTCCCTTTATGCAGAACAAAGAGTACCACTGAATTTGAGTTGACGTGGGGAAAGCAAAATGACTGTTCACTAATTCATATCTCTGCCTTAAATGCTCACAGATTCTCCCAATTAAAATGTGATCACACTGATTCGGGACTGTGTTACGCAGAATCACTGCAGTCTGCGGACTCCTCAGGCAGAACACTGTTTTCCCAAGGCAGCCTAAGAAAGTGACTCACTTTCCACTTTTGCTTGGCTGTATATGCAACACAGGGCACAAACAGATCACTTGCAAGCCATATTGTCTGTACCAGTTTAAAGGAAGAGAATAAAATACAATTAATTTTAAAATAGGCTTTATCTATTCCAAATTACTTATTATAGTTTCCAGTTGTTTTTATTTTCTTTCTATGGAATGTCATGCATACGCATGTCACAACAGAGACTTTAAAGCACAGTTTTACACTTTCTTTTATTTGTTTCTGTACTAAGGGATATTAACATACACTTCTAAGGATAGATATCGTTAACTTTTAAAAGAGCTGTGGTAGTTTTAATTAGGGCACTCAATGACATTTGCTAGCAACATTTAACTTTAATCGGCAACTTGTCAACATGATCTAACACTTCCTATTTTCAAATGACTGCGGGAGAAAGAAGTGCAAACATCACTAAATGAAACTGCTAAAGGACCAGCCATTAGTTCATGCAGCTAAAGAAATCACTTTAACGAACAGCTAGATTTTCAGGTTTTCTTTGGGTATTTTATGGCAATTTATATTTTTAAGCAGGCAGAATGGATTTCTAAACTTCAGGTTTTGCATGAGGGTATTTTTCTATCTTTTCTGCAGAACACTGAAACATTTAAATTAAATCTTGAAAACAATACAATTTTATTGACTAATAATTTATTATTTGCAGTAGCAACAACAATGACGATGTACACGAACAACTTTAAAAAACTCATTATCATTATTATTGTAATTATCATTATTACTAGAATGCTTGGAGATTATAACTGACGTGAGTGATCCATTTTGTGCGACATTTTTTTTTGACAGTTGTTGCCTGTATTCATTTAAGAAATGCACATATATGAAGAAAAAACTCATCCCAACATGCATCCCCCACATAGAAGAAAAAACAAAAAAGCAGTAATTCATCAAAGCACTAGTCTGGGAGGTAGAAATGTTGTGTCCTCTCTGCTTTCTGTAAAGTCCATTGAGGGAAAACATATTATCACAAAGGGAAATTCAAAAGAGAGGGAGTGGAACTAGAAATTGAACAATTAAGGAAAGATAATTATCAAGTGTTTATTATAACAGCTGAAGATTAATTAAGTTGTCTAGCAATTTTAAAGAGTCATAAACCAATAGTGACATCCTTATGTTGCAGCAAACTATCAAAGTCAAGACAGAACAGTATATTAGAGTAGATAATATAAACATAATACAAAATGGGGAATAGCAGAGTTCATCAAATTATCGTCAGAGACAGAAAAATTGGATAATATTTCAGGTAACTTCTTCTACTGAATGAAAAATCATGTTTGATGGTCATTATAAAAAAAAATTAAATTGCCTATTATGAAGCATATACTGTTTTGTAGAAAACAAAACATTTATCTATGCCTGCAGAGACTAATTGTATTTGCAAGTGCCAAGAACTTTTGTTGGTATTTTAAGTGGTTGCTAAAGGTCAAGGAATATATTTTGAATGACAGTAAGAATAAAAGAGGTCATAGTATAGTTCCTAACCAAATACACTTCATAATCCATGTTATAAGATTAAGGCTCAGAGTCACCCTCTTTGAACTAAATTATGAACATAGCTTCTTCACATTTTCAGTTTCTAGACAAAGGAAACAAATAGGAATCCCCAGATGACTATGCTACCTAGGCTCTACTGTTTACCAATGGAGCTAGACGGAAAAAAATTCTAGATGCAAGGGCTTTTCTGCTTTGGAATATAGTTTGACATAGCTATGCTTCAATTGCTCTTCTACTCATAAAACTCTGAGATGTTCTTATCCCTCATTTTTGAGGAATAACCGTACGCTTTAGAAGTGGATGAAGGTAAAGTACATTGAGAGCTTTTCAAGTTTTTAAGAAATAGTTACCCTAAAAAGGCTCAAGAGACAAATTTACACTCATGCAAAGATTTTATCAAGACCACAAGTGATCTGATTGTGCAAGTTACCATGCATCAGCTGATCTTGGATAGCTGTCCATGCATATGGTCTTATCTTAGGACACAATACGGTAAATTTCTCAACATTAAGTAATCATAAGTAGAATTTTAAGCACATTCTTGAATTCCTCTGAGACTCAATACAATTTGAAGTTCAAAGTTAAGCATATGCTTAAATATTTTCTTGAATATGCATGAGCTGCTCAGCTGGGCCCTTCAGTGAACATGCCTCCTTTTAAAATTGTTTGCTAGAATATTTGCAGAAAGTGAATCCACTGGGGCCACAGACACAGTCAATTTTTTTTTTTTTTACTTCAAATAAATGTTCATGAATAAGTTTTGCAGTATTTGCTTAGCATTTCTTAGGGGAATAATATCTGCCAACTGGCCTTGCCATCAATAAGGAAGTAACTAGATGCAAAATGTCAATATATATTGCTCTCTCTAGAGTAGACATGTCAATGAAATTAAAAGGTAAATTACTGAACATCTGGCTAGAACTATATTTTTAAGAAGCCTGTTCTAGTTCAAGTCAGAGAACTGGGAGAAGAACACCTCACCTCTACTCAGGCATCTGCTGTGTTCAACAGCTGCCTATTCCCAAAAGCTTTGGTCGAGCTGGGAATGTAAGAGGCCATTTGAACATTCAGCTTGTGCGAAAAGAGTGGTTGCAGGGCTCCAAGTCACAGTCATGAATGAGGGTTTCCAGGGCTCAGCAGCTGCAAAAAATGATTGCAGTAACCTGTGTCTGTACTACAGTGATCAACTGACCTATGGAAAAAAAGGAATCACAGTGTTGCTTCAAAACTGCAGCAAAGATCGAGCAGAGACAAATCTCAATGGGATTTTCTTATGAATTCCAAAGCTAAAGTATTATTTATTACTCTGTTAACTATTTCTTTCTCATTCATATACTGTAAGACAACAGCGGATGTAATACAAGACCAGAGAAGGGATGTCAATGTCATGTCTTTTACATCTGAGTCACTGTTTTAAAATCAGGTTAGGCTGGTGTTTGTGAAAAGTCTTTACGAGGAAGCATCTATACAGTGATAGGATAGAAAAATGTCTGATGCTTAAGATGTACCATAATATTTAGGAAAATAAGATTTTAATGAGTTATATAACTCAATAAACATAGTTTTGCATAAGTAGTATATCTTTTAATGGATTGATCTTTTAATTACTGGTACACTTAAAGCTCCTGGATGTTCTCAAAGAACCCCAAAACAGATGAATCTGTGCTTGGAGAAAATAGCATCCATTTGTACTGAAGTGTTGTACAATTCATTGTGCATTAACTATTACTGATTGCTCTACGTGAATCTGGTTATTCCCGATCTTATTTTTCTGCCTAGAATATACTGATTAATTGTCCAAAACCCATTAAACAACACTGTTCATTGTGCTACTTAAAATAAAATTTTATGAAGTATATGATAAGGTCTAGGATTCTTCTTTTTATGGTAATTCTTGAATGTTAGTGTAGCAAAATGACAAATGCGAGGTAGGGAGACAGGAACTCCAGCCTGGGTTTGCTCCTAAACTTCAGTTCATAATGCTGTCATCAGTGTTAAGAGACAGTGGTTTGCAAAACAGGATACAGGGATGAAGTGGAAGAGGGTGATTCGTTCTTAAGTGTTCGTAAACTGTTCTGACTTTGCGTATAAAGGTAAAACATTTATGAGACCTACTGATATGCACTACCAGTCATGTGAATTATGACCTACCTGGAAACTATGTTTAGGAGTAAACAAATCTGCTAATTAGAGCTAATCGTGTCAGATGCATGGTCAACAAACATAATTAATCTAAGCTTTCTTATTCCATTTGGGAAAAGGTATTACTGAGTGCATGAGGTGAAAAATGTAAATAAACTGCAGGTGGAAGGCAAATAAGCATGAAGAAGCATTCAACTTAAGCATGGAACTTATTAGAGATCTGACAGAAAGTTAGATGATAGAGAAATATAGAGGCAGATGAATGCAGAGAGGGAAAAAGTGTGCTGGCTGATCTATGATGAATATAGGTAAAGTGATTGATTTACAGTTTTTTAAATCAAAAGCAATTGCCACGTGGTTACTAATACTCCATTTGCAACCCTTGGACATCAGAACATAAAAACAGCTACTCAAAATGTCGACATGTATATATAAATAAGTAAACAGGGTACATAAATAATCTTTTTTGTTGATGAAGAAGTATAAAGTGTTCTGAAAATCCTGCTGTCTGCTGCTGTTGCAGGGAGGGAAAGATCACTGTTGCAAGTCAGTGTGGTTGCCATCAGTGATCAAATGCCTATCCAATTAATCTATCTGAGAAGCTTCTAAGCCATGCTTTCCTATTGATGTTCATGCTCTGAATTGCAACGAAGAGCCTGGAAGGCTGTTAAAAAATTGAAAGGAATGTTTACAACCCTATGATTCAGACTCCTTTTCCCAAGAATAAACAGGCCATTCTGTGGAGAGCAAAGCCATCAGCAAACACTTGAAATTTATTAAATACTTTTCTACAGCGTTATTCCTCCACCTCACTAATTGCTGCAGCTGCTGCTACAAAAGCATTTCAATTACAGCCGAAAGGAGAGGTGGCCCATGCAAATCTTAACAGGAAAAAAAACCTCCTACGATACTCCTCTGTGATGTGGTCCAACATATGAGTGTCTATGTGACTCTTCTCCTTTCCACAGTCACCGCTGGGTGACATTCTGGCTGTTGTGGTGCAAATGGAAAAACTTCCATTATCTTTAACAGAATATGATTTTGCCTTTTGCTTTTTTTTTTTTTACATTATGCAATGCAGAGCTTCATTGTAGGAGTGAGAACTGTGAATCTTTTTCTTAGTTCCAATAAAATTAAACTCAGACAAGATAAGCATGGCCTTACTTCTACGTGCCAATTGTAAACAGAAACTGAAATAGAATGAGGACAGACTGCATCAATTTCAGTTGAAGGAGTCAATGAGCAGACATAATAAACCAAGATTGTGCTGTGGATTGCCTAATTTACTTTGTGCTGGGGTAGTGTAACTCTCCTGGACAATACCATCAGACCACACATTCTGGGAGGTTCACGAAATTTTGTAAGTTCCTCTTTGCAATGACCCAACTGGCACAATATAGATTTCGAAGTTTTCATTTCAGAAGCATGAAGAAGCCCATACTATCACAGACTCAAACTGTTCTTTGCACTTCAAATCTCAAGAATGTTTCTAGTCAGGTGGGACTTGTAAATTAAGTGGATGAGATCTGTTATATTTATTTGTTCACTGCTCAACTGCACGTGTGCTGTGCACATTATTTTCTAAAGAACCATCAGCAAGGAGGCAGCAGCTACTTGTTTCCTTTGGCCTGGGTTAGGAAGAAGACACTAAAATGCACAAGGGATTGTTTATTTCCTGGAAGCAACTATCAGAAGCTTACCTGTGATGGCCATCTGGGATGGCACACAGATGGCCCGCAGCACAGGATCACCTAGGAGTCTGTGGTGACACAAGAGGGAGGTCTCCCTAGGGCCTCAGAAAAGATGGTGTGAAAGGTTTTGCTGTCCAATAGCCAATGAACATTGGTGATCAGAAAGCATGGCTGTAAGAAAGGTTTAAAGAGGAGGCAGGTTTCACAAATAATTCATTTCAAACTTACTCACTAGAACTGAGCTTTCCATATTTCAGCTACCTCATTGTAGTTTGTCTTCTAATAGAGCATGGCTTTAAGGAACACTTTTACTGGGTTTTTTTTTGCCCATGTTAAAATAAGACAGGATATTTGTACCACAAGGTCATGGTTATCCTGGAGTTGTCAAAAGATCAATTTTCCCCAAATATTACTGGATAAAGAAAAAACGCTAGGCCCTGTCATCTCCAATTTAAGCCATTAGGAAGAAGAATCTGTGGTTTACTTCTCCCAGATGAGTGCCCTGGCAGCTGTCTTTTCTGCATTTTGCCCTTGCCTCACGTTACCTTGCCTTGCCTTGCCTTGCTGTCCCTTCCCTTCCCTTTTGCTCTTCCTTCTTCTTTTCCTTTAAAAAAACCCCCAAACCAACACTCTTCCACACTTTTCATATGTCATAATTTATATTCCGGTCAAGAAAAATAGTGATTATTTGTCAATCTGCCAAGATCAAATACCTCTATCTCATTTGGAATCACATTGTAAGAGGAAAATAAAGATGTCTTTCTTCCGGAGTATGGCAAGTAGATTGACAAAAGATTGTGAAGCACTAAAGTGCTGTATTGATCCTTCAACAGTACTAATTAGAGAGAGAGAGAATTTAGCTTGTCTTGAGATGAAATAGCAGAGCAAAATTAGCAAAGGGGTCTACTTTTTTTTTTACCTGGAAGAATATAATTAAAAACAATTGCCTAGCTATTTCTATTAGTCTGCTTTTTCCTCTTTCTATTAGTAGCTTTGCTACTTGGAAAACAATATTTGAGATACATTAAAAACTTCCTATAACTCAGAACTCACTTGAAATCAGGCAGTTGACAGGAGTCAACAGTTGCAGTACTCAACAATTTGACGCCTGAATAAATGTCTAATTCAAAACACCTTAGAGTGAATGAAAAGTCAATGATCTCTGCAGTACATGGGAATAGAATTTGGTTTTCTAACATTTTCAAAACCATGTCATACTGTTGTTTGTCCACTTCTCCTTCTGTCATCCAGTCTTTTAAATATTTTTAAATAAAATCCAATAAATCAAAAAGACAAAAAAATAAAAAGACACGACAGCTATATAGAATCATAGAATCATAGAATGGTTAGGGTTGGAAGGGACCTTCAAAGGTCATCTAGTCCAACCCCCCTGCAAGGAGCAGGGACATCCCTGACTAAGTCAGGTTGCTCAGAGCCTCATCCAGCCTGGCCTTGAACGCTTCCAGAGATGGGGCCTCCACCACCTTTCTGGGCAACCTGTTCCAGTGTTCTATAACCCGCATCGTAACAAATTTTTTCCTAATTTCTAATCTAAATCTACCCCCCTCTATTTTAAAACCATTACCTCTCATCCTATCGCAACAGGCCCTACTAAACAGCCTATCCCCATCTTTCTTTCATCGGGTTATAGAACACTGGAACAGGTTGCCCAGAAAGGTGGTGGAGGCCCCATCTCTGGAAGCGTTCAAGGCCAGGCTGGATGAGGCTCTGAGCAACCTGACCTAGTCAGGGATGTCCCTGGTCCTTGCAGGGGGGTTGGACTAGATGACCTTTGAAGGTCCCTTCCAACCCTAACCATTCTATGATTCTATGATTCTTGTAGGCCCCCTTGAGGTACTGGAAGACCGCTATCAGGTCTCCCCGGAGCTTCCTCTTCTGCAGGCTGAACAGCCCCAACTCTCTCAGCCTGTCCTCATAAGAGAGGTGCTCCAGCCCTTTTATCATATTCGTGGCCCTCCTCTGGACCTTCTCCAACTGGTCCATGTCCTTCTTGTGCTGGGGGCTCCAGAACTGGACACAGTGCTCCAGAACTGGACACAGTACTCCAGGTGGGGTCTCACCAGGGCACCTCCCTCAACCTGCTGGCCACGCTTCTCTTGATGCAGCCCAGGATGCGGTTGGCCTTCTGGGCCGCAAGGGCGCATTGCCTGCTCATGTTAAGTTTCTCATCCACCAGCACTCCCAAGTCCTTCTCCTCAGGGCTGCTCTCAATCCATTCCCCGCCCAGCCTGTATTTGTGCCTAGGATTGCCATGACCCAGGTGCAGGACCTTGCACTTGGCCTGGTTGAACTTCATGAGGTTGGCATGGGCCCACCTCTCCAGCCTGTCAAGGTCAAGGTCCCTCTGGATGGCATAAATATATATTTATAGAGAATCAATATTGAAACTCAAACTTGTGAAATTCTGAGAGTAGCAAAAAAAATTATAAAATAGAAGTGAAATTACATACTGAGCTACCGTTTATAAACATAATTAAATATTAAACCTATGCCACAGATGTGTTAATTAAATAAGAAGTTTCTGTATGCTGTACACTTATTTGCAAAGATTTTACCTTATTTTTATACTATTTTATTTTATCCTCTGGCTATTTATGCAGTATCTAGTGCTGCTTTATTTAATTTATTTTATTTTAACTCCATGAAACACTTTCATGAACTACATTCTACATATCAATAAAACTTATGTAAATAATGCCTGAAGTGGTGAAATTTATTCCTCACATTAGGCAACTAATGAGACACCCTGACTGAAAGATTGCCATTATCTTACAGAGGAGTTGGACTGAGCCCTTAATCTTGTACAAATCATGTACTTAAAAATGAGAGAAATTGTGACGCCTGATTTTACAGGAGCTGTTAACAGAACTGAAATAAAACATCTCTCATTGGTGCAATAATGAAAGCACAATGTGATTATACAGTAGTTAAATATATTTTAGTGTGAAACACACATCTGATAAATTATTTGAAGATTAATAACCACATCTACTTCATAACAGTGGTATGATAGAGATGAAATGCTGATCTCCACAAATGAAAGGTTATAATTCATCTACTACTATGCTCTAACCATGCTCAACATCTAAGGGATTTACATAGTGAAGTGCAGAACGGGTCAAAGATGAATAAATCTGTGAACTATTCTCTAAACAAAATGGTATATTCTCTCCTAAAATTTGCATGGAGATTATTACAGAAGGTAGAATATGATACACCAGCTGGGGTACAGATCAAATTCTGAATCTCAAATGCTGTGGTCTGCAGTCAGGTCAAACTAGCACGGCTGTCTGTGGAAAAGGACTGTAGAGTTATTGTCCTCTAAAAAAAAATAGTTTAAATAATGCCTTTATCTAGTACATCTTACTATGTGTAAAGCTCATTGTTTCATCCCAAATGTGCTGATTGCATTCATTAGTTCCTTTTTCCTTTCACTTAAGTAATAAGAGTGGATCTTAAATAACATTAAATACGTTTAAAATATTGAAGAACATATCCTTCTAAAAGCTGAGAGCATGCTTATGCCAGGTAAAGAAATTATTGTATGCAACTATTCAGTAACAGACCATAATGTACCTAAACCATCTTACAAAACTAATGAATTATCATTATTCACCTTTCCTAGTGCAGTTACAGACTACATTGAACCTTCATGCAATATAACAATCAGCCTCCTTTGCTGAGGTGTTACTGCTTCACGTTTGAGCTCTGACAATAAACTCGAGCATCTTGGTTTGTAACAGATATCCTCTGCTATTTAACTGTACTATAAAGTTTCTAGCACATTTCTCAGGTACTAGAGTGCAAAATAAATATCAGACTAATAAGAAAGGACAATATATTATTAGAAACAGTGTTTATTAGAGGTTAAAAGACAGAATAAACAGCAAACATTAAGCAGAACCTGAAGATACAATATTTTGCCAGGTAGTTCAATAGTGAAACAGGATCTGCATTACTGTCTTTGCTACTTTTTGCTTAATTCACAGAAGAATATATTCGTCTATGATATATTCCTGTTTTAAGCATACTTTTCCAAAAAAACTTTCCCTGAAGCTTCCTTTTGGCACGGGAGGTTGCAATTAAGGGCAAAATTCAAAGTTGCTGTTTCACTGACCATGACATCTTTATCTCCAAAGTGATACTTTTACAGAAGGCCATCTAAGATTCTCATCTAAGATGTCTTTATATTTTTTAAGAACTCTGTGATCATTTCTGTATTAAAGCAATCTTTAAGGGACATGTGGGTTCTCTCCTCTGTGTAAGGGGATTCAAAGCCTTTTCTTTTTCCCCTAGTCTATATTTCTACTTTTTTTCCTGGTTTCATTACTGAGTATTAATGTTCTCGGTTCAGCTTGTCGTATTCAAGTACAGTCATACAGAAAGCGAAATCAATGTTTCTTCGTAGTATTCCACTTCAGATGTCAAGTCCCAAACGGAAATTGATAGTCTAATACTTGAGACTCTTGGGCACTAAAATTAAGCTTTTTCTCCTTGATATCTGCAGAAGTAGTAAAAACTGAATCAGCAACAAAGAAAGAATAAACGATTGCATCAGCTAGAGTCAAAGTAAAGAATCAAAAGCAGTGTCAGCAATGCTGCAATAGTGCAATCTTCTCTGTTACAATGTCATTATGAGAATTTACTTAATAGCATGATTATTTGCTCGAAGTACCAAATCTCAGAGCCAAACAAAGAGCAACACAAATGAGGATCTTTAAAGAAAGATTTTTAAAAACTCTTAAAATATTAACTTATTCAGAATTAAATTCTGTGGTGATTTTCTAAGTGTGCACCTTGGTAATAACCACTGCAATTACACAATTGGAAAGTCAGACAGAAAGCAAACCCCACATTTCTGATTTAATCAGAGTTTTACAACAATAACTGGGGTTTTTTTTAATCAAATGATACTACACCAAAATAAAGAAAAAAGGCTGCTGCTTGTTGAGTTTAAAGAATTTCAGGCAAAGAAAAACGGTGAATATTTAATTCTACATCCTGCCTAATACAACCATATAACTGCTCTAAATTATGTCTTCCTATCATGACTAGTATTTCCAGTAGTTGTGGTTGAAACAGATGTGTTGTTTTTTTTTTTAAAATAAGAATCTCCTGCAATATTTCAAATTATAGCACATACACTATATACTTTGCTAAGACATTCTAATTTTAGTTTCTGGAGTGTTTGAAAAAATGTCTGCGAAAAAATTACCTAGAAAACTCAAATTAGTTAAAACAAAAACCAGATGGGCTCCCTATCAACTCACCTTACTTGTGGGCACCTGTGCAACTTGCAACCTAAAAGTCTTGATTGAAGCTAGATCTCCTGTGGCTTTGTGTCTCTTACAACACAGTGAGGAACTTGGAACCTCTGAGGAGTTGGCTTGATTTAGCATTTGCAAGATGTCAAGTGGACTTCAGACCAGCCCCTAAACCTCACATTCCAAAAGCAAACAAACTAAAAATCCAAACCACAGACAGTCTTATCTGGTGTTGACATTTGTGAGTCTTCACTTCTCAGACCGTATTCTGTTACAGCCTTTTCTAGTGGACCGAAAAACTCCCTGCTATCAAATTTCTTGCTTGAATTTCTATTGCAAACTATGATCAAGGTATTCTTCTCCATAACATGAATGGATTAAGAGCCTTAATCTTCTTTCTGTTGTGCCTGTTTTCCTTTAATTTAGTTGTCTCTTTGTCGTTTCACTGAAGCTGATTTATTTTTTAACATCTTTCTGCAAATTTGGTGACAATCGAACACAGCAGCTCACTAGAAATGGTCTCAGTACCAAGTACAGACATGCATTACTGGTATATTTTCTCAAAAATGTGTATATACACACCTACATCAGCTTTGTGCCTTCACTCCCATTTGCAGTAAGAATAGTTGACACTTTGCAGAGTCAGCAAAAGGGAATTTGATCAAGGATTATAAATGAAAAATATTAGCTGTACAGGTATCAGCTTATAAAATCTTTAGGTGCTTTACATGGTTCCAGCAAATTCCATCAAAAGGAAAGAAAATTAATATTAAAACTATTACAATATGACTGTGCAGCCACATCCTTTCCGTTCAGTTTATCACTGAAAAAGGACCATTAGATCACTTCATATGTTACATACCAGTATGTGCTGAAGCCAATCATTTGTGCTTCACTGAAGTACAAATTAAGCTTGGCCAGATAATCTTGAAAAGAATCCAGACTGGATCTGAAGACATCTGGCCGCTGAAACTCTAGCAGTTTCCTGTAGTTTCCCTGAGCAATTAGTTAATCTCACTGTTGCAAATTTTGCCCCAGTTTCCAATTCAGTTTAACTGTCTTCCAGTTATGAGTTTCTACTGGGGGCTTTTTCACATTAAAGAGACATTTAACAGTCAGTAGTTTCTTTCTGCGAAGAAACTAATCCCCTGGTCCGCAAGTCACCTCTCAATCTGCTTTTGAGAAACTAAATGCCTCACTTTGAAGTGTTTCACCGAATTTCTGTTTATCCACACTTAAATAATTCTAAACATACTTTTGCAAATATGTGTATGCATGTAGTATTTATATGGTGTGGTCAATATGATCAGAGGGCTGGAGCGTCTCTCCTATGAGGACAGGCTGAGAGAGCTGGGGCTGCTCAGCCTGGAGAAGAGAAGGCTCTGGGAAGACCTCCTTCCAGTACCTAAAGGGGGCTTAAAAGTAAGATGGGGTGAAGCTCTTTAGCAGAGCCTGTTGCAATAGGACAAGTGGTAATAGTTTTAAAATAGAGGGAGGTAGATTCAGACTAGATATAAAGAAAAAAAATTTCACACTGAGGGTGGTAGAACACTGGAACAGGTTGCCCAGAGAGGTGGTAGATGCCCCATCCCTGGAAACATTCAAGGCCAACTTGGATGGGGCTCTGAGCAATCTGATCTGGCTGGAGATGTCCCTGCTCCTCGCAGGGGGGTTGGACTAGATAACCTTTAAAGGTCCCTTCCAACCCACGCTATTCTATGATTCTATAATCTAAACTCATCGTAGGTAGTGAGAGGAATGTCACACAGAGGGACAGCAATGACTAACACAGGACAGAGGGACTGGCAAAGAAATGCATGGCTGAAATACTCATCAGTCTTCTCTGTGCTTGAAAATGAAAATTCCCTTCCAAACATCTCCACCGTCCCTAACTGCCCCAACCAGATACAGAATGAATATAAAGTAGACAGATGTTGAAGTGACTGCAGGAGAACAAATTAAAGATTGAGAAATCTTTTTGCTGTTTGACAGCTGGTAAGTATTTTCAGTCTGGGTAATTTCCAAAAAGGTGAAAGGAAAGAGATAAATATAAAGTATAGTGGTAACCTCCCCTCAGGGCATCACAGATCATTATTATAGTCAAGGATCCATAGCTGTATGATTGTATGCAGAAGATGTGCAAGCAGAGGTGAAGATGGAGGGTTAAAAATAGCTTAATGAAGAAAATCTTTTATCTTGTCCATGAAGAGTGCCCAGCTCATGTTCACTTCCGTGACAACTGGAGTCGATTTGACTGACTCGGGAATGGCATTTCCAATTGCATTGGAACAAAGTCCCACAAACTCCATTTTCTATCAAAGTATGGCAGTTCAATAATGGCTTGGTTTGGAAACAAAGTGACAACATTTAACTGTTTTCAAGACAAAATATGCTTGCCTGTTTGCCTATTTGCCCAGAGAGTAGAGCAAGGGCCAGGGATTCTTGGTTGCCAGACCTCTGGCTGACTTACAGACCGAGCAGCTGCAGCCTGGGCAGGC
Organism: Chlamydotis macqueenii; assembly: GCF_036417535.1. Classification (NCBI taxonomy): domain Eukaryota; kingdom Metazoa; phylum Chordata; class Aves; order Otidiformes; family Otididae; genus Chlamydotis; species Chlamydotis macqueenii. The sequence goes on from NC_141556.1 coordinate 25,778,504, forward strand.
TGCCCAGCGCACAAATATGTGAAGGTTATCAATAAAACTGGAGAGTACCAACTCCTTACACTTGCTTCATGTTTCTGTATGCAGTGGAAATGCAACTAAGGTCCTCCTAACAAGCATGATGGTTGACAAAAAGCACTGCTGCCAACTGTCAGAAGGCAAAAAGCACAAACATCCTGGTAATGAGAGGCTGATAGGCTGTGATGGCTGAAACACTAATAGTCTGAATTAGCAATGGATTGAACGGAATTTGACTAATTATAATTAGAATATAAGCACTTGACTGAGAGGACACATGTCCTCAGCTAGGAAGGAAAATGGCTTGGTCTGATAAAACTGCAAGGGATATTTGCACTGAATGGAGACAGGGTTAATAAGCAAAAGTTTCCACAGGAAAACATTAAAAGTATCTTATAATAAACACAAACTGCATTAAAACGCAGCTTTATATGCTGCATCTGAACATTTACAAGTTATCCAGAATGGTGGCCAATGGGTACTTTGGAAAAGCAAGCTGCTGTAAGAGTAAGTGGAAAATTTTTCATCTTTAATAGCCCCACAGCAAGTGATATGATGTAATTATAAAAAGATTCCTTACTCTATTGTATATGTACTTGTTCTTCTGCTGTGATAGAATTGGTTATTATTTTGGAAATCTAGACTGTGAAACATAAATTGTTGGTTGCACCTTCCAAGTTCTTTGGAGCGCATGACTCTAACGAGACCTGATGTAAGATAAGCATTTGAATTGTCATGATGGGTCAGAACAAAGGTCCCATTAGCCTGTCTCTGATAGCTGCCAAGATTGGACTTAAGTAAAATAAGAGATATATGGTAAAAATACCTTATGAATAGAGTGCTCTTCCTTCTGGTGTATCCTTTCAGTTTCCAGCAATAAGTAGCAATCATCTGAGCCACAAATTGTTTCTAAACCATTAATACCCAACCTAAGATGTATTGTCCATTAATTTAATTATTGTCTCTATGTATATGACAGTCTCCTAATCACACAACTTATATTACATGCTGACTGAAAGTAGCACTTTCTTCTGATCAATTTAGAACCGTTGCCTGATATTTTAATTCAGATGTTCCCTAATTTCTCTGTTGTGAGAAACTTTGAGAAATCTTTCTACTTTGCCTTCTTGCCATTTAGAATTTTAAAGAAAACTATTTTGTCTCTTTTCCAAGATGAAGAACCCTGTCTGTCTTTGCCCACTCAAAATCCGTTCCGTGTCTCTGATAAAACTTGTTGACCCCCCTGGTAGTTTTCCTTTGTGCTAGCCTGTTTATGGTGGGTGCCAGAACTTCTCCAAGAGTTTTCTATGTCTAGCTCAAAATATCAGGCTAAACTAATGATATCTTTTATGAAATGTACTAATGATTTCCAGTGAAATTATGTTAATTTTTGTATGAAAATCTTTTGGAGATACATAGCTGCTTGCAGTATTCACGATAAAGATGCACTACAGGAATGTATGATAGTATGTATTTCTTCTCAAATTCTACTTAAATATATAGCATTTATTACGCCACTTTGGTTTGGTGACTTCCAATCACTAAGTTATACTTCTAGAAATGTATTCATGATGACTCTTTTCTGAGTGGCAAAAGGTAATTTAGTGCACATCACTGTATAATTGTTGTTAGATGTTTGAGGAGGGTTCTGTTTATATCACTTCACACCTATCATTACTTAATTGAATCTTTGTTTCTATTGTCCCGTCACTCAGTGTTTCGGAATTCTTCTGCACCTCTTCACAGTCAGTTTTAGATTTAGCTACCTTGAGTAGTTTAAAATGTCAACCTCCCCCATTACTCTTTTTCCTTCTCATTTTCACTGCTCATTTATTACTGTATTAAGTAGGACTTTCCTGGGAGAAATCCCTGTGGCACATACAGAAGAAAATCTCTTCAAACAAGCCCAACTGTACACCTGTTGAAATCAAACAACAAGCTCTGGATATAATGATTATTATTCGTATTAATATAGGTTTTTGTGCATATTTTAATTAAAAAATTAATAGAGCAAAACATTCCAGGGTTTTTCAGTTCTAAGATTTCCCTTCTGGTAATACTATGTATGACTTAAATGGCTATCTTCAGACACAGCTGTTATATGCATTCTACAGAAATGCATATTCAGTATTACAAACTGAATTTCCAGGACATTAAAGACGCATTAATGTATGAAAAAAGCAAAAGTTTCAGCTATTTAATTTTTCCTAATATTCATAACCTAACATAATATTTAATAGCTGTTTATACTTCTGAGAATAAAATAATTTCTCCAATTGTATTAAGAATGAACAATTTTATCTCACTGTATTTCCTGTGTTCTGATATCTAAATGTTGCATGAGTATGACAGGGATTATCATAAATTGTGACTCAGTCAGACATCATATCTCTGATAGGATAAAGTGAGGTTAATAAAATTGCTACTTATTTTTTATTGTAAGTTTTATTTTCTCTCTCTGCTCCTGCTTGCCCTTGAAAAAGGTGCCTCTGCCCTTACTGAAGAAGGGAATCGATCTGGATGTTCAATGACTCTTGCTATCAAGAGTCACTTCAGCTTGACAGCAAATACCTAAAGGAACTGCAGTGTTCACGATTTTTCCACAGTCATTTGTTTAGTGACAACTGTCATCTCCCATCTATCAGCGTGACTTCCTTGCCACCTGACAGAATAGAGAAATTATTTTCCATACAGATGTAGATTTCCATATCCCAGGGCCAGTATGATGAAATGTTAGGATTAACTGTCATCCAAATACAATGCTTTTATTTCAAAACAATCCTTTTCAGTCATCCTTTATAAACACACACATTCTCTCTTTCCTGCCTTTCCACTCAGAAAAGGCAGTTATAGCAGTTACTTAAACATAAGTAACTCTGACAATACAAAGAAGAGTAATTACCTTGACCATTGAGAGGATATAATGTCTTGCTGTTATTCTAGCTGTTTAAACGCTGCTTGAAAGTGTAAGCAGCAGCAACAACAAAAGAGATTGTTTATTACTTTTTTTTTTTTTAACAGCTTGTGAATCCAAAATAATATACTGCAGAGTTTAGCTAAGTATGTATCACCTCTGATCATTTCCTGGATGATTGACTTCCTAATTCCTTTAGATTTCAACAATGAACATCATTCATCTTAACTAAATGTTTAACTGCTTACAAAATATAAAGAGACAATTATAATTACTCCATTTAGTCTAACTTTAAGTTCTTACCTGAAACAAGGCATGAGGTCTAAACTTACAAATTCATACTTGCATTTTGGAAGGTGAGATTATGCTTTCTAAAAGTTAAAATGTAGAGAATAGGAAGAATCAGAAGAAAGAAATATAATTAGTAGTTTTAGAAATCACTATCTTAAGATAGAATCTAGAAACTTTTAGCTGCACATTTTCTTAATAGAGAGTACTGAAAAACTTCCTACAACACAAATTTAGAGAATGTGCAAGAAAGGACAGTTACCTTGCAAACTTAGGAGGGACCATGTTCATAGAAGAGTATAATATTATGCAACAGGCATTACTAACATTCTCAGACACACAGTTTGTGCTTTAATCCAAAGCAAAATACTTTCAACATATATCTTAGTTAAAGGACAAGATTTTATAACATAATTTCTTTCTTTGTGAAAGACTATCTTAAACTGTTCACTAATGGGACGTAAGCCCAGGCTTTGAGTTAAGCATCCCTTTCAAATACTGGACTGAATCATAGCCTGGATGTTTCCAGGCTCCCAAACTCCTTTACTTTACACTGAGCACTTATTCAGTTAACAAAAGTGCTTTTTACTCTTGTATAGACTACATGGCTCCTGAGTGCTCTCTAAGTTTTACAACATATACCTCTCTATGTGGGTGATACATGAAAACACTCCTGCCCATCCAAATAAGATTTTAGCTTTTAATCACACCCTGAACTTGGAGCAGCTGAAGATTATGAGACATCAAACACAGAGAAAGGTAAGAATTGTCTGTAATGTGTGAGAGGAAAGACACGACTCTAGGCATACGGTTTACCTCAGCACTGAAGACAACAATTTACTCTAACTTACTTGGGAATAATATGACATAACTCACAAAATACAGCTCACTATTCATTCCTTAATTTCCTCTAGTTTGTAGAAGACTGTCACCAACCCTTCTCTGGTCCAAGTAGTGATTAACTAAGGAGCCTAAGGTGAGTCTGCAGACAGCCCTCCTCTTCTTTCTCACATTCATTCTATCTAGCCAGGTGCATGCTTTTTGTGTCAAAAAAATATAATGAATATACAACTGCATAGTTTTCCCCTAAGAAGACAGACAAGCCCCATTCTGTTCTTAATCTTTGACTCCATCTAAGAACATCATAGCCTTTACCAGTTTCTTCTTAAACCTTCCAGTATTGCAATCATCACAACATTTTTCACCTTTTCCCACCCTTTGGGAGGATGACTCCTCTACTTCTGTGTGTGGATGACCAAAACCAAGTGTATGTGTAAACTGCAACTTTAACCAATCTACCTCCTGGAGGTTCCACCTCTGCTCTCAGAAAGGTGGAAAACCCCATCCTCCTCTCAGAAAACTTGATGACAAGAGTAAAAACCTAGTCCTGTCTTTCAAAGGTCAACCAGTGTGATGGAATTAGTAGACTGCAAAACAGCCCAATGCCAAAGGGCAGCTGAAGCTGCTCATCTGTGAGTGACGAATCTGGTTATATTAGGGTTGTATAACCTCATCCCCTTGTCTGAGTGCCAATTGCTTAGTTAAGTCGCACTGGCCAATCAACTTGCTCACATGGTCTTCAGCTTTCCTGACTTGATAACTCCCTGTTTTCATTCCTCACATAGAGTAAAATTTAAAATAACGTTTTGTTTTTTGTTTGTTTCTGGTGGGACTCCTAGTTTGAGCTCATCAGATAATAAGGTTGAATTGAGAGCCTAGACAGACTTCACAGTGCACCATGGATTTTCTCTCCTCCCATGTAGCCTGACACTGCAGTCCATGTGGAGGGCTACGTAACATTACACAGAACATTTTGCTGAAATGAGCACACCTGCTGGGCATTAACTGTACAGAGCAAATTTAATAGTGGTACATGGGTATTAAGGCAGGACAGACTTTGGCCTAAGAATTTTATGCCGGTTTTACATATGAAGTCTTGCATTACATTTTCAGCTTCCAAAAGCCACTTTGAAATCTGCTGTGTTAATGATATACAGAGGTTTGGAGAACAATAGGGGTTAGCTGGCTGCACTCTCATCTGGATATTACTGGTTTTATAAGGTGATGTATCATGATGAGAGTGTCAGCTGCACTGCTCTACAGCTGTGCTAAATCCTTCTTCACACAATGATGTCCATTACGGCGTCCTGATACTAGCAGGCTGAGTTACGAGCTGGACGTGGAGCATTGTGGAGGGCTGAAGTGGTCTGGCAGCCGGCCAGAGACCTGCCACAGTAGTGTGCACTTGGTGGAGCGTGGACGATGAGAGCCCATTGCCGGAAATTGCAGGTCCCTCGTGCTATGCGGAGGTTTGATCGGGTTTGATACGTTGGCGATCGGTGGCTAGGATTTTATGGTAAAATTGAGCTGCAGTACAAAGCAGGATGAAATTGCTTAACAGCTTTAGTTTGTCAGGATTTGACTTAAGCCATTCTTTCTAGTAATGAACTAGGTCAGAGGGCTGGGGTTGAGTACTCCAGGAATATGGCCATTTACTTCTTCAGCTATGAGTCTAGAGGTGCTGAGGTATTTTCAGTTTACTTTTGCTTGTGTTTTGTTTGAAGAAATAGCATGAATTTAAAGCAGATATTCCCATGGGACTATCTCTTGTACGGCACTTCAGTGCAGGAGAAAGAATATTAGAGTTCACACAATTTCTATCTGTAGGTGTCTTCTGTGGGCTTTCAGCATTTAATACCGACTCTTCACTGGGTTACTGCTCTGTGCATGGCCACATCATTAGGACTAGTCAGGCTTCACTGATTGTTTCATACAAATGCATGTACTCTCACTGGAACACAGTTGGCAATTCCTTTGATGAAATCCTTTACAGGGAAAAAAGTGCTTACATGAAGCCTGACAACGGTGAAGGAACAAGACCTTCAGACATGATGCTCCAGATTCTCTTGCCCCATTCCTTATTTTAATATTTTGCAATGAAAAAAATATATATTCCTGTCTATATTGGAAGAAATCTTTTCCTGAATTTAGGTGAAGTTTAAGAAGATGATGTTCAGATTTTTTTCTGGTTTTGGTGGAGGTTTTGTTGTTTGTTTTTTGTATGTTTGTTTTATTAAAAAGGATTTGGAGAAAACTACTGTGATAGCCAATTAGTTTACATTTTTAAGAGGAATCCCTTTAACCATGGGACCTGCTTGTACCCTATAATGCAGAAGGGGACAAGAAATGAAAATTGAGACAGCAAGTCTTCTTCCACGTAGGAGAGATTATTTAGTTCTTCACTGAGCAAAGACAACATTCTGTCATTCAATATGTGAATCGTGGAGTTCTAGTGTCTAATATTCACAATAACATAAGCATATTTAACAAGTCTTGCCTGAAAGTGGCAAAGGCATGGGCCTTGACACTAAGGACCATATCTGAAAAGAAATGAAAAGAACATGATCTTTCATGAGAAGAAATTAGATTTTATCTTATCTTTTCTATTTGGGAAATTTTCCATTAGATTTTTTCAAAGCACCTGAAAGTGAAGGAAACTGAAATTATTCTTTTTTTCATTGTCCAAATGTCTGCCAAACATTCTAGATTCAAAAGACTGCCAAGATACCCACCTGCCACCATTATCTCCTCACTTTTAATCTCCTTCAGACAAGAAAAGGCAATTTGCTTTCATCAGTGTCCTGACTGATGTCAGTAGAATATTTAATACAAGAGAGAGATGTAAAACTGGGCATCATCAAGATGCTACTCATATTTCAGCTGACCTCTCCTCACCAAATCCTAGCAATCTAATATATCCTTAGATTTAAAAAAGGTGACAGCAGCTTGAATCTTAAGCATCCTGTGAGAAACTTTTTGCGTGAAGAAACTTCTCAACACTAATTTCACTCAGTCTGAGAAGAGCAAATTAAAGGAACAATAGGATAACGTTGTCCACTCTTACATGCATGCCTACACCAATTTTAGGACCCAGAATATCAAAAGTACCTAGTGAATCCATAACAGCATGAACTTTAATGCTTAGTTGATAGGAAGAATTCATCTATCAATGAATAGATGTATTGCTAATGTACTTCAGCTGGACCCCAATAATCATGTTTAGAGAGTTCAGGAACATTTCCGTCTGTCCTAACTTTTTCCACAACGTTGAACAGAAATCAAAGAGAAGTGTTTAAAAGTCAGCATGAAAGGTGTCATAAGAAAATTTAAAAATACTGGTTTTTACAGCAGTTATATTCCAGACCTCATCATAGAAGACCTTGACCTCACAAAATAAAAATGATCTATGCTTTCTAAAACTTACATCTAAATCACTTGCTTAAACTGTTTTTATATTAATAGCTGTTATTTATTTTTTCTGGGTACTAGACTGTATTCAACGGGATGAAATTGAAATCTACTTTAAAACCTTACTCCCATTAAGGATCATCTTTGTTGTTAAACATTTGGATTTTTACTTATTTGTTGTAGTTAATCAAGATATGTATTTTTTATTTTCTTCCATTTATGTGTATTGTTTTCTACTTTTATCACTTTACTGAATACTGTGAAGTGCTAACATGTTCTCCTCTCTGTTGTAGTCCCATTTTGTAATATTTTAACATTGAGTATTACAGGAACCACCTTCTATGTTGTAATTTCTGTGCATTTTTATATTGAGGTTATCTGCTCTGAATTTAGTTGGTAAATTTTAGACTTAAAAACTATATATATATATATGCACACTTTAATTTTAGTAATTTCTTTAAATCTTATATTTTACAGGGTAGTCAAGAACCCAAAACATCATCAGTCCTGCAGCTGAAAGTACTAGAGTGGTACCATTCAAGAGCTCATTAAAAATGTATGGCCTCTATTCTGAATATGACACTATGGTCCAAACAGGAATGATATTTGACTTATATTTCGCCTTTTGAAAATTACAGAAGCTTTTGCTTCTTTAAAGTTTGCTTGTTAAGACTATAATTGCAGAAGACCTTGAATCTTCCACTTGTTTGGGGAATTCATCCTGCAATTATAGTATGGAATATAAGTACACCACCATTCCAACTAAAATTCCTGACTTTGAATGACTGCTAAACAAAAATTTTAGTTTCTGAATTGATGCCTATCCTCTTCAAATGCTTATTTTATTAACTAAAACTCAAAAAGCATGACAGAATGACAGCATGAAGCTTTGCTATCAGTCTGTCCTGGTTCTGGCCAGGATAGAGTTAATATTTACCTGAGCTGGGTGGAGAACTGAAGCTGGTAGCCCCTATGGCTGGGATAGTTAACTAATTAGCTAACAGCTGGGGTTAATTTACCCAAATTAGCCAAAGGGCTATTCCATCCCATCTGACATCATGCTCAGTATATAAGTGAGGAGGGTGCTGAAGGGAGGCCCTCCTAGTTGGAAGAGACTGGATGTGGAGATCTGTTGTGAGCTATTATACTGTATTTGTGTTCCATCACTCTATTGTTTTCTTCTATCATTACTGTTAAATTTACTTTTTGTTCAAATCTCAACCCGCGTGTTTGTTTTTTTTTTTTTTCCTGGTTTTCTTTTGTTTGTCAAATCTCCTCCTATTCTCTCGGAGAGTCGGGGGAGTGAGAGAGAGACTGCGTAGTCTGGTCCCCATTGGGGCTGAACTACGACACAGTCATGTTTAAAATAAATCAAAATTTCAGTACGAGACAACTAATAAGAGGAACATTTATTTTTTGGTAAAAGATGGTTCCTCTTACTGAAGAAAAAAGAATGGAGTTAGTACAAACCATGGAACAGATTCACAAAGAGTATAAATTATAAAAAGCACAAAGCAGAAATCAGTTAATAATCTATTACAACACTGTTACATATTGGTTAAAAGATACTTTTCTTAATGTATGCCACCTAGCCTCACAATACTCTCCTCATCTTTCAAATAGTCATAATCCCAGAGGCTTTTGCAGGAAACTATTATTCTTACATAATGTATAAATAATTATATATATATATATAAATATACTCATCTAAAAATAGATTAGACAAATTACTAGGTTATTAAGCAGAAACTGTAAGACAGGAGTAGTTTTTAGGCATGACTATATTTATGGTTATCAGAATAGATAATAGTATCAGATTTACAGTAAAAAGACATGAAAAGTAACAGGAGGCAATTTTAAAAATATATATATTACTATTATTTCCTGGTAGCAAGGCGGGTTTTTTTTCCTTTTCTTTTAAAATGAAAACATGCGATTTTAAATCAAATTCTCCACAGCTTCTGTCTTATGATAATTACCGTCAGTGGGGACTTCCGAGTTTACTGTATTGGAAGAAGTATCAGATTATATATTGTCACTTGACTAAAAGAGTAACCTAAAAGCTCTAATAACTTTTGTTGTTGGAAGAGAACCAGCAAAATGCAATATGTATGGCTTACAGATTAGCTGGTATTTAATGTAAAAATATACAGGCATCATAAACAACCCCTTCTTCATTTTAATTTGCTTAGCTTTATCTGAAATTGTATGCACAATTCATATTAAAATACATAACACAGGATGAAACCAAAAGTGGCCACAAAAATGATACAGTAGTTTATGCTTTAATTCACGTATCGCATCATATCACCTCATTCATAGATCAGTCAGTCAATTTTGATCAAAACATTGGTTTGCTAATGGCTAAGATTTTTCTGGATAGGAACCCATTACAGCAGCACAGTATTTTTGAGTTTATACATTTTGACCACACAAAGCTAGGAACACTACAGCAGTTTGTCTACATACTTAATAGATTTTAAAAACATCTGTGAAATTAGTCCACTAAAGTGTTTCCCAGTATTTTTTTTTTTTTTGGCATAAAAGTTGAGGAGTTTATCTTCAAAAAACTATTTTTATTTTAACTTTTTATTTCTCATGGAAACAAAAGAGAATGATAGCCTTAACATCATGTTTAGTGCAGAGAGAAAGAAACAGAGCTTGAGACTAGTAGATTAACATACCATATATTCAGAAAAAGGAAATTGCCTTAGGAAGGATTTGAAACACAATAAATCAGTTTCAGGAATAAAACAGAACCATTTATTGTTATGCCACAAAGCCTCTTAAGGATATACTGATGTATTTCTACTGTCTACCGAGAAAAAATGTAAACTGAAATGTTGACTATAATATCAGAGAAACACTTTTTTTTTTTAATATTCAGATAGATGGTTTTAACCAGGAAGCTGCCAATATCTATTTCCAGTCATCTCATGGAAACCTAACTGTGACAGATGGCATCCAGCCTGCCTCACGTGGATTTTACCTGCTGTATATTCACTGCTGATTTACATCACTGACATCTATCTGTGTGTGCATCTACATACATGTCTTAGCCGATCTTTCCTTATCGTGAGTTATGCTGCATATAAAAAGCCTACTCTTCCAGCATGATAATGATGGTATAGTACAAATCCTTTACACTAGGACATTTTATTTCTTGCTTTTTAAAATTAATTTCTAGGCAGGATCTGTGACCTATTCTCTTTGGACATCTCAGTTCTTCTGGATGAGCACATCTCATCCCTCTGGACCCCCTCAGAGGAAGCCTTGGCACAGCTATGGCATTCAGTCCATTTCCTTTTGACCTATTCCATTTTTCCACTTTCTCATTTTCTCTATGGAATTCAAATTCCTTTTCTTTCATTTTTGGATAATGTATTTTCATTTGCTTCTCCCTTGATATTCTGCTTCACCAGCTAAATCTTTCCCTTCTTCTCCATCTACACATTCTCCTACTCATTAACATGTTGTCGGTATTCAGCATTCCTCCCTCACCTCACACACGTGGAGGTGCTATCTCTTATTCACCTCCTTTGGTGGCAACAGTCATGAAAGTGCTAGAGCAGGAAGGATGCCAGCATTTTAACTACTGTGTTGTCTAAACCTGAGCAGATGGTCTTGTAATCTCCTAGGCAGAGGAGGCTTGAATATGTGATAGATAAATTCTTTGGGGTGAGTTTGTGGGAAAATGGATGGCTGTGAAATACATGGTGCACTGACGTCCATGTTTTGAGGAGAAGCTGAGAGATACTTTGACTTTTCTTCCTCCCTCTATTTAGAGTTTCATCCTAAAATTTAGCCATGATGAAGGTGAGGCTTTGGCCTTTTTAATTTCATGTAAACCTGGCTATTGTACAGCTAAGGATGAATAGCATTTCATCCTTTCCACTTAAAAACATAGAATCTTTCTTCACTAAATATTGTCAGTCTCCCAATGTCGCTGGTGTGTAACCTCTCTCCTAGGGGTCCTCTCAGAGCTGCCTGTGATTCAAGGACTGCCTTTGATATAACATGGTTGTGTAATCTTGGCTCAGACTTCTGAGAAAAATGCTAAGCTGTGAGAAACAGCTGTGAAAAAAGTACTAAGCTAGAAAAGAAAGGTAAAATGACAGACAGAGGTAAGATTGTCGAGACAGGTATAGCTGGCATCTCAGTGGTTCCAGGAGAAAAACACTGACATGAGAAGATATAAAGATGGCATATCAGCAGCACTGAGGACTAGCAATTGAGGCTGACCCTTTCACACCTGCCATCAAGTTGTCTGGCCAGCAGAAACTTGCAGCATGCTTTACTGGGGGTTGTAAGCACATTAATACTTATTCTCCTTTCTTGTTTGTCCAGATTCTCTGTGTGTGTAAGAGCCTAAAAGCACTACTTCATACTCTTCAATGTGTACATCCTTCTTGCAGTGTCTTTGTTCATGGTAAAAGTTGTCCAAACAAAGTGATGCAGAGAAGGCAGGCTACAGACATCAGCCGAGCGAAGGCATCAGCCCTGTCAAGGCAAAATGTCAGGTGGTGATTAACCAGGGAGATTTACATAATAGCTACTGAGTTGGAAGCCTCTCCCTACAAATCAACATCACTGAGAAAAGTTTGGGCTGTACAAATTCCTAATATATGTAAATAAAGAGCTGAACCCTACACTATTATTCTTCTCTCAGTGATGACTATATCACTACTGCACTAGTACAGAAACCAGAACTTTGCGCTAAGGAAACAAAGGGAAAAAAAAAGAAACTTAATTTACTGCATAAATTCCATTAATTGACTGATATGGACCCTGCTTGCCCCAATCTATCAAAAAATAATGATGCAATATAAAAAGGGAAATACATTTTCCCACTGTACCTTAATTACAAGAACCTGGAAGCAGACACTTCTGGGCAGTTTTTCCCTCCTGTATTTGATATGATGTCATCCATGATGATGGAATGGGCCACTTCCACCCATAAGTCCACAAATGAAATCCTGGCTTTATTAGTAGCAAGGACAGAACTCCCTTTCATTCAGATTTAAAAAGTCAGAAGACTATCTGGATCTCTGAACTACTATTTTACCAATGTTTATTCAAGTATATTGAAAGTAATGAAGGTTTGTGCAAGTCAGTATTGCATGATGACTGGGATGGATTTCAGTAGGATCCATCTGTTTCAGCATTTTATAGTCATTCCTGCCCTTACATTCCCGAAGAGTTCTGAAGTAATTAAACTGGGATTAAATCTCACTATGACTTTGACTCTTTTTTCACTCATTAGAGGATGTTCTTTTTTTTGGGGTAGCCAGATGTGACAAAACCTTTTGCATTTTAGAAGACAAACGTATCCAAAAGAACATCTGTGACTGAAAAATGAAAACAAACAGGAAACAAATGCATGTGCCCTCTTTGAATCACAAGTCAGTACCTACAAAACCACAACAGAATCCAATTAAGACTGAATGCAACTTTTATTCCTTGTTATGACACAGTATTTCCCATGAGGTTATTTCCTGAGATGTAAAATGTTACAGTGAAAACATACTGCATGCTCTAGTTCCATTTTCTATTTAATATTTGTCACGATCTGCCTCTAGAAAGAGAATATATCCATAAAATCACAATTAATTCTTGTAACTGTCTGTTCAAAGTTAGATGATTGTAAGTTGTTCTCTGTGGTTGCAACTTAGGTTTGTTCTGATGCTCTAGATATTTTTTAATTTATTATATCACAGTAGAGATTTAAAATAAGAAATTTATATGCCTATATGTATAAATATGTGTTTCTGGTATAATGATAATAGGGACTATTCTAACATTCTAGTGTTTTTTAACAAGCTTTGAGGCTAATTTTCTTTGCCTTATTTTTATTTTAATGCCTTTTGTATTTTTAAGATACAAGAAAAAAATTCCTCTAGTCTGTCTGTGTTTGTTTTTATGCAGATGCACTTTTTCATCAAGTATTGAGATTGCTATAGCTTATGAAAGTGATTCAAGTAATACTGCAAGTCTGCTCTTACTGCTTGTTATTTGATATACACTAAAATACTCTAGTCCCCATTCAATGCAGCTTGACCTACAAAACTAACAACTTACTATTGCCAAAGTGTCCAAAGAAGTCAAGCCAAATGAGATTCATCAGGAAAAACACTTCTGAAATGTAGAATTCTAATAATGCACAATAAATAGGATTTAAAATGGAAACCAGAAATTAATCAACATAACAAAGATTACACTTACTGCCTTAACTCAGCTTCTTTCTGTGTTTATTTGTATTATTTATTTTTTTTTCCAGTCACCAGGATGTTGGAGATCCTCAGATTCTTTCAGATTTTTATAGTCACAGCATCCTTGTGAATATCTACTCAGCATTGGCAAGGCCACAGCTGGAGTACAGTGTCCAGTTCTGGACTCCCCAGTACAAGAGAGATGTGGAGCTACTGAAGAAAGTTCTCTAAAGGGCCACAAAGATAATTAAGGGACTGAAGCACGTCTCATACAAGGAAAGGCTGAGAGAGCTGAGGCTGTTTAGCCTGGAGAAGAGAAAGCTCAGGGGGAATCTCATCAATATTTACAAATATCTGAGGAAAGGAAGAGAAGATGGATCCAGCCTCTTTTCAGTGGTGCCTGGTGATAGGACTAGGGGCAATGGGCACAAACCTAAACACAAGAGGCTCCCTTTGAACATCAGGAAATACTTTTTTATCTGTGAAGATGACTAAGCACTAGCAGAGTTTGCCTGGAGAGATTGTGGAGTCTTTATCCTTGGAGAAATTAAAAAGCCATCTGGACAGGGTCCTGGGCAACTGGCCTTGCTTGAGCAAGTGGCTTGGACTATGTGACCTCCAGAGGTCCCTTCCAACCTTAATCATTCTGTGACTCTGTGAGAATAGTACCTCATAGTTTTTCTCACTTCTGCATTTAGAAATCTGAGGCAGCAAGGATGGGATCCAGACCACTTCAATTCACCAGGTATCTTTCAGTTTGACCTGGAACTTTCCTTAGTAACTACAGGTTACCTGTATTTTACCCTCTTCCATTCATGCAAGGAGCCTAAAATTAGAGGAAAAAGAACTTTTGCCACCTTAATATTAATATAATGTGCTTTATATTCCCACTTTTTAGGACTTAGATAAAACTGCATTTGTTTGGGGTTTTTTTGTTTGTTTGTTTTTAATTTCTTGCACCATTGCCTTCCTCATTTGACCTCTGAATTTCCTCTCATCCCTCATCTCCCCATTGCCATTTCCCAGAGCCTCCCCAATTCCTCGCTGCCATTTGCTACCTGGCAGGCGAGAGAAGCAGGTAAGCCCTGGGGCTGTGTTTCTCTGCTGTTGACAATAACCCTGTCTGCTAACTCTGTCATGCATGCCATAGGCTCGCTGTCACTGCTTATTATAAACTGTAGATGCATATGAAGACTTGTAATTTGAACACCCATAAACTAAAGGTTTAGATAAAGGTGGACTGATTTTTAGAGATGCTGCACATTGGCAGCTGTCATTTACCTTAGTGTTGTTTGTTTAAAAGTGTGCACAAGACACTTTTAAAGACAAACACATAAGAAAACATTAAAAATATGAGTGGCCTTGAAAAACACAGCAAAATGACTAAAAGGGATTAAAATATTCCTGACTGATTTTCACTTCATTTTTCTGAAATAAGAAGTGGTGGTTTGAAGTTGAGCAGTGAGTGCTGAAAACCTTAAATATCACATATATATCACATATAAATAATCACATATTTTACACATATGTGTTTCCATCAATCAACCTTTAGCAAAGTGAGCTGTCTTCAGTATTTGACACTTGCTATTTGTGATTTTATATCTTGCTTAAAATGTGTATGTTCATCCAGGCACAGTATTTTGATATAATCTCTGCCACAGTAATAACGATCTTGTACTACGATTTGCTCTAGTTGCTTACCTTTTCCAAATAGCAGATATTTTGGGCTGACTAGCTCTAAATTGCACCACTAAGTATGGAGCCCACAGTCTTAATTTAGGTCCCCAAGTTAGATGCTGGAAGTTTGATGGTGTGAATACCCCCCTCAGAGAACAACCCATATAAAGGAACAGAAGCTATGTATGGAATGCAGAGCAGCCTAATATAAATCTCCTGAACAAAAATGCTATATGTCTATATTTGGCAAGTGAAAGCCTGCTCCTGAGAGAAGCTCATGTCTCTTAACTTCAGTGAGAGCTTCAAGAGAAGCTCTGCACTTCCCAAAATCGAGCCTTAAATGATCAAGAGCTTCTATCCATTGCCGTGCTCCACCTTGCCTGATCTCAAGCAGGGTTAGTATTACAAGAACAGAGATTACACATCATTTCCATCTACACTACTTCATATTATTGAATCAACGTGCTTTATTCCACAAGCTATTCTAACTGTGCTTCTGAGGGTTTAAATCAAAAGATTGCGTTGTTACACAAGCAATCCTTAGAGGAACAAAGCTCACTGCTGTATTCTATGTGGCAACAGTTAGAAAAATGGCATATACCGTTTAGACCCACGGCACTAATGATGGTTCCTAGTCTGATGTATTATTCTAATACTCTCACAAGTTTCATTATGATGTCATGTTGATCATGCTGCTGTTAGTGAATTTTGAGACGACTCACTTCCTGCTGGCAGATACAGTAAGAGAAGATAGTGCTACAGCTGACACCAGGCATCTGTCATTAAAACTGTCAGGAAGCTAAATACGAAAGAGGTTTAGTGGCCAGACAAAAATTCCCAGAATTTTTAGCTTCTATTTCCCTGCTGTGTCTTTTGCCATTATTAGTTACATTACACTGGCTACTTCAATTATGAACATGAAGCAACCTTTTTTTTAAAGTAAAACAATGGTAAAAAAGGATGTAAACTCCCCCCCCTGAACAGTATCATTACGGTCTCTCTCTTTTACCATCAACTTTAAAGAGACTGTTTTCAATTTTCAAATCACTATTTATAAAACAGTCAAGATACTATTTAAATAGTGAAAGTAATATATTTTTAGCTTTTTTTTTCATTTTTAATTCCACAGTGTAATTTACCTTACTTATAAAGCTTTCATCTAAAACAGAAACATTTACCCTGAGATTAAATTATTGCTTTCTGATGTATAAATAGTAGTTGCTTAACAAACAAACCTTACTATGTCTTTTAGCATTCATTTTCAAAACAAGATATGCAGTCTAAAGGGGAGACACAGCAATTACAAAAGAACTTGTGATGCTAATATAAAGCCAATTTATTCCAACATCAGTCCTAGAATTTCAGGACAAGACCCTATTATTTGGGTTCACTTGAGATTATCAATCTATAAGTGGGTTTCAATTCAGTATTTATGGACTGTTGCCAAAGGACCTCTTTAACTAAATCAGAGGCCATACATAAAACCATTTGTTTTGTAACATTTATCTAGAGAGCATGTAACCTTCTGAATTGGCCCGATTCCTCTTGGAAGATAAAATAATCAATGCAACAAAGAACTGGTCCATAAATGGTGTATGTATTTTTGGACCGAGATAAGAAACAAATGGCTTGCAATTCTGGCTAACCAGAAGGAAAGCAAGCAAATAACCAGACCTGTGAAGAGCATGAGCCATAGTTTCCTTGCTGTGCTGGCCAGGTCCATAGGACTTTCAGCCAGGAGATGCAGTTCACATTAGCATAACACATCCTGCTATTTAGACCCATTTTTGTAATCATCTTCCTCCATGATATCAATAAAACTACTTAATTTCTCTCACACTTGGCATCCCATTCCATAAAATGAGATGACAGTAATACATGTCTCTTTAATGTCATGAGAATATTTTTGTATAGTATTCTGACATCCATTTATATAAAGCCCTAAAAATGTTTTATTGTATATCAATACACAGAAAGGAAGAGTTTCAAATATCCTAGTTGCAGAGTTCAAGAAAAGTTTAACCTAAGTTAAATATGGTATCTCTAGTTTCCATGTTGTACATTGTTATGTTTTACAAAAATGTCAATTTGAATACTTCCAGTAAAGTGGCACTCTCTGGGCCATGTTAATCTGTCACCATTCACCCTGAGAAGAGGATCTCCATTCTACGTCCTCCATTTCTCCATAAAAATTATTATTAGAAATTTAACGAAATAATTTTTTTTGCTTTTTCTTGTTTTGGTGTCAGAAAGCAAATAAAATGTTTAAGATACATAGGATTTTTCCAAATATGATGAGATTTGAACATCAAGGAATTAAAGTCCTTGCAATATATTTTTCTTTCCTTAACAATGTCCAACAACACGAGTAGTTCATCCCTATCTAGCCTTCAGTATCATCTTCTAGGCTTTTTAGATATTAGCCTTAGAAGTTGATTTCTGTAATGGCATCTTGGCCAAGCTGTAGGTTTTCATAAATTCCTAGATCATAAAACCAAAAGGACCTCAGCAATCATTACTATGTACATAATACAGATTGCAGGGCTTCCCTGAGGTTATTTCTTGTCCAAGCGACATGTCTTTCAGACCAAATGATTACTCTTGATCTTAAAAATACTTTTGACAGAGCATCCATCTCAAATCCTTGAAATTTGCCAAAAATGTAAATGAAGCTTTTTCTAGCCTCAAATCTAGCCAGTGGAAAAAATAATTTCTGTTGGTTAGATTACAGAGCCTATGCTTTTTGCCCACAACATCAGTACATGCCATGGACAATCTTACTTGACTTTTTACTTTATAAACTGAATACATAGAGCTTCTCCAGTCTTTCAATGTATATTTTGCTTTTCACTTGTTTAAATCCTTTATGAAATTTCTCCTTACAGTTTCTGTATCAATTCTTGTAGTCATCAAATGTGCACAGGATCACTGGGGAATTGTATCAAGAATACAGACTGAAGCAATGGAAGGACTTTACCTATTGCTTGATACAGGTCTGTGCACCTGAGGACCATATTTGGATTTTGCCACTGCACTTGCTGTAAGAGTTACTATTTATTTCATTATTTATCAGTACCCTAAGTTCCATGTCAACTGAAAATTTTGTTTTAATTTTTGTCACTATGTATTAATTAAAATAAGACAAGACTGACCTTTTCAGAATAGCAAAAGTTTCCTTCTACAAGTTCATTTGAGATGTGTCATCCAGCTAGTACTTGAACTCTCTTGATTTTATGGTAAATCTTTATTCCCATATTTTTCAAATCAAAATAATTAATAATGCTAAATCATTGTCTTTGTAGATTATTTTAAATATAATATGTGAACAAAATCTATCAACATAAATTGTCTTCTTACTAAAATGAAACTGTCTTTGAGGGGAATAATTTTCCTTTTACCTTTTTGATTGTCTTTTATTATATTACCCTTGTTTAATACTTTATTAATTGAGGTCCGTATCACTGTTGCACTGCTTTTCCTGTAGGTTTATATTTTCCAGGCTGGCTTATTTACTCTTCTTAGATAATGGCATAATGGTTATTAACTTCCATTCTTATGGAATTTCTTTATTTGTTTCAAGAAGAATAAAAAAAGCTATAGTAATAATCCAGAGAGCTCATGATTTCAAAGCTCTTAGATGCATGGTATCTACAGATGTAAGTTTGAAAATTGTTTAACTTCAGTAGCTGCTCTTTAACCTCTAGTTAGAATTGAGAATGTTTTTCCTCATCCTGTGATATAACTATAGTATTTGACATTTTCCCCAGAACAGAAATATTTATTGAGTACTTTTTTTTCTCTTTGAGACTTATTACTATATTCAACTATTTCCATTTTGAGTAATGTGTATTCTGAAATCATATCTGTATCAGAATGAAACTACAGTCCTGAGTTCTTTATGTTAATTCATGAAGATGTACAAACCAGTTTAAGGTATTTTGAGTCAAACCTTGTGCATCTCTGTGAAGCAATAAATATTGTCTGAGTGAGAGATAATCCTAATTGATAGTCAGTAGCTCTGCAATCGATATTGTTGAGAAATTAAGAACCATTAAATAAATATTTGTTTACACACACACATGCATACAGTCACTTTCCTTTCGTACCTGTGACTGACAGAAACTGAGCTCTTGACTAAAAATATCTTGCAAAAAACTTCAAAGAGCTTAGAATTTTTTACAAGTAGTACAGAGATGTCCCCATTTTCACAGGGAGATGTGAATCATTAAAGTTCAATTCATGGGTGTATAGCACCTAGTGCAAATATTCAGATATTATTTTGATTTGATAGCAATTTTGCATTTGCAATGGACATGTGTAAAGGATTACATGAAGTGCAGGGCTCTAGAGACTCCGTACATTGGAACATGAAAAAAAAATTACTCTAATCAGGATATGTAGGAAGCATTAACACATTCGTAATATCAAACAAACTCCTGAAACTAATTTGAAATAAGAATAAAATAAGAAACAGACAACATACAAATGACTCTGGGAAACACAATGCCATAAAATTTAGAAGAAAACTAGGATAGATAACAATAGCTAGAAGCCAGAGTGGTTTTGGATGCACCTGTGCAAATAGTTTTTTTCAGGGTGCTAAATATAGGACATATATTCATGCTTGATATAATAAAAGATCAAACCCTTGACTTCAAAGAATCTAAGGAGTATAAATAGGAAGAGAGGAAAAAAGAAGCATATATGTATGTGTACGTGTGTGGTTTCAGTTTATAAAGAAGCAAGTCCTTCTGACGCACAAAGGGATAAATGACAGCCAGCCTGCAACACTAAAAGACAGGAACTCTGGCAACGTGTGTTTAATGCTGGACACTATCTATTTCTGTTTTCTTTACTGGCATGTTTCTATCTATATAATCTGTGCATTGCCTCAATGAACAGATAGCCTACACTCAGGGCAGATAAGATTTCATAGTTTTATTCTTTTGAACTGATTTGACAGAATCCTCTCTCTTTAATTACCAAATAAGGCTGTTACTGGAAAATTCTTAAAAAGCCATGTATCCTGATGAAAATAAAATCAGACTTCTACATCTGAGCTATCTCGCAGTTTTGTGAAAAGCACTACTAGTCATTTTGATGCCATACTAATCTGTGACCAGTGATGTGATCAGCACAGGATACTAAAGAAAACCTGAAGTCCAAGCCCTTATCCTGCCTTATCTTGCGATTTTTTGGCTGAAGTCTGCTTATCATGGTGTATTTACTCCTAAGCAGGAAGTCAGTATAGTGCGTAGTCAGACACACATGCTCTTTATAAACTGGAAAAAAAAATGTTCAATGTCCAAAATGCTTATTTCTTCGCATAATTTTAAACAACATACAAGATATAGCCAAAAGACACAATATTTTTCAGAAGAACCCTCAGGAAGACACTCCCCTGAATGAGGCCTTTGCAGCAGTGTAAGGATCCTATCTAGGTGACAGAAAGCGGTTAGCCATGGATTAGAATAGGGCAGCACAGGAATATGCATTGGCAGGTCCTGAGCGGTGGATAGCCCATGACTGCCCCTGTGATCCCAAAGCTGCAGCTCAATTTTCCATTTCAGCTTCACCCAGTGAACAGGGTCAGCTCATACGTTCTGCAACAGATCGATGCATAGCCCTTTCAGGGGGTGCATGGAGTTCCCTTACATAATCCCTCCCTTCTCTTTGTTGGGACTTTCTTTATTCTCTTTATTAACCTACTGTTAATTCCTTTTTACATTATATATTTTCAAAAGACCTAATGAAAAAGTGTTTCAGCAATAATTTAGTGACAGCTTTAATGACGTGATACAGCATCTTTTCAGTTTATTTTTAGAGCTTAAATTCCTCACTGCTGCTGCAACAGAGTGGTGTAAATGAAAGTTAAAATGTTGACTGATGAGGCTGTTATACTTCTCTTCTCTTCTGTGTGGCGTAAAATTGTTGTGGCTGTTTTTACATGAGACTGAATTACATCATTGCTTTACAGAAAGCATTTTTCTGCAGTATCAGGAGGCACATAGGGTGAGAGAGATGAATGCCAGCAGCCAATGGGAGATGCTGCTTCTTAACATTACTCCGTGATGACATGCTCCTAAGGATATGTTTAATTTTGAGTATCAGTGGCCCCACTAAAATCTGGAAGATTAGTAATGAGATTAGTGCTCTTCTAGGATGCCCTTGGATATTTGGGACATTAGAAGGACAATGGCATTTATAAGCAAGTTTCTTCTGCCTTCCTCCTCTCAACTTTCACAGGCTTATATTGTACTAAAAGAATAGTCTCAATTCGGTCACCTCGCCTTCAAGGAACACAAGGACATCAAGAACAGCAGTTCCCATCCTGCTCCCTTACTCCAGATACCACTTATCTTGCTGTATATCACCATGTGTGTTTAGAGGGAAACTCTATGCCCACCCCGGAATCACTATAATAATACCTCTAAACAGGATAAAGACAAATGTACATCAGATTGATGTTTCTGATCACGTGAAACCCTTTATTTCCAAAACTCAGGATGACTGGCAAAACAGAAGCAAATGCAGTCACTGTCAGTGTAGCACAGTATTTATCAACAGTAAAGATAATACTTAAAAGTAAAGGAATTATATGGTAGAAATGACTGAGAGCTACTTAGTAAGTGTTTGATTGCATCCACAAGATGCAGTCATTTCTTGGGGTAGTATAGACTTCTGTCATTAGAAAAAAGGGTCATAGCAAAAGCTTTCAGAGACAAGAGCTCATGGGCTTTTGTATCTTCATCTACAATCCAGTTTTTTATCCGCCACTGCTACATGATGCACAACAAAGAAGGCAAAGCCATAGCTCCCCTTCATAGACCAGCAGATCTTCAGAGAGAAGGGGAGGAGAGGGTAGCAAAGAGAACATGAGGTCTGTGTACAGAGCCAAGTTTTTGGCAGGCAGAACAGGCAAAGGCAGGGATAGAAAGAAAGGTTGTTTGCATACGCCAGCTGTGCCTTTAGAGCTCCAGAACAGCATATGAGCTAATTGCAAACTGCCCTGCATGGCTAAACTGAACTGTCAGACAAAGAAAGTACTTGGCGATGTGATATTTATATAAAAATCAAATTAAAGCTGTTTAAAATGAGCATAATACTGAAATGACCTACTAGAGCTCAAACACACAGGTATCTCTGCTGTCTTAATCAATACACAAGAGATGCCAAGGTCATGCTTCAGAAGCAGCATACAAATTAGAGCCTGCTTCCTGTAAGGAAAATCTCATAAAGCTGAAGAACATACACATAGAAGAAAAAACCCTGACAAAATCTACTACTAACAAAACAACACTTGAGGCTTTGAAAATGATTGAATATTCCATTAAATTAGACATGGCAGTATTAACATTTATATTGGTGAGGTGCATTTTGCCTCTCAGCCCACATCTCCTCCTCGCAAAGTGTCCTGAGCAAATGGCTGCAAGAGAGAGAATGGGTACAAGAAACCTACTTTGATCAGAGCAGAGTGGTATCTAACCAGGATCCTAATGAAAATGCAAGAAGTAAGCCTATTCCAAATTATAAATTAATGTATTTTATTCATATCTGAATCAGTCACAGGCTCCCAAACATTTCTCTTTTATAAATCTTGTAGCTGATGAGTTTTTTTCCTCACTGTCCAACCCTGCAACTGTGCAACTGCCTCCATGAAATCACTGTTCCTTGACAGCTTTCTAATTCTTGGTGCTGTTGACTCTGCAAGTCTGCTTTTGGGTACCACTGGCCTCCTAGCAGTACTGGCTCCTAAAGGAGGTGCAGTAAGAAAGCAGCAAATCATGAAACAACAGCACAGAGGGTAGCAGATTAAGATGGAGGTGTGGGTTTCTCAGGAAGGATAATGCCTTCCTGTTGTCATAATCACTTCTGCTCCCTCTGTGCCGTAGCATGGACTCCTGGATCTTGTACTCCAGATCTTGTCTATGATGTAGATAAGGTTGGTATCTGCTGCTCTAGATGCATGTAACAGGAATCAAGTACAAATCTGATCCCTTGAACAAAGGCACGGTAAAGAAATCTAATGGTTTTCCGCAGTGTTAGTTACGTCTGCCCTTCACTAGATAGATGAGAGCAGGGGTGCTCCAAATCCTTGTGTGCTCTGTGGACTGCTTGAGCTCTGCCTGAAGGACAACCTGCAGACAGTCTGTCTAGTCATGTCCAGTTGCATACCCAACTATTCAGTGTGCTCAGACTTGAAAACCTCGGAAAAGAACATCACTTTAAGCGGCAGCATAGTAATTGTACCCAGCCAGATTTTACAAAACACCGAGAAATCCACCCCTGCTCCCTGCCTTTCTGTGCCATCCCAGCCAGCAACCAGCATCAGAGAGCTGTGGGCTACCACTGATCCCATTAGGGCTGCTCGGCTCCTTATCTGCCTCTGACAGGATGCACACAGCAATCTCTTGCTGAGCGATCGGTGGAGCTCTGGCCACTTCGAGTAATAGTCTTTGAGACTGACAGCCTTCCGTACCCAAAGAGATCACAAATATGACTGGGAAACAATTTGAATCTTAGCTCTGACACTACCTTCCTGTACAACATTAGACATATCAGCATCTTGCCTCAGGGTGCTGCGTAGGTGACTGTGGAAAATAATAATGCATCATCCTAAATTCCCTGGAGACTGGCTGAGACTTCCTAAGCCCAATCGCTTCAGAGAGAAGGCTTAAGTCATATTCCGGGGAGTATTAAGCTCTGAGAGATATCAGAGTGTTCATGAGGTCTAAGCTGAGGACTCTTGCCAATTCTATTTTGAGAATAGACTCTGCTACCTTTTAAGAAAACAGTTTGGAATGACACAAAAAGAAGCTCTGAGGAAGCTCTCTTCTTTCCGCTCTTTGCTACTTTTTCTCTGCTGAATGATGCCAACTGAACCCCAGATGACTGTAGTAGACTGAAGCTTGAGATGAGAGGTATATTGATCAAAGGCAACACATCTACCTAACAGCTCCAAATAAGTTTGATTTCTATTCCTATGTTCTATCTTATTGTATATACTCTACATATTATTATACAGTATATTATATATATTCTATACATATTTTCTATGTCCTATATTCATTTATACCCCTATATGCTTTGTTCCTATATGCTGTAAAGAAGCTCTACCCGGTTTAGCAGCATTAGGAAAGAGTAACAGCAGTCCTTCTAGCTAAAAGAATGTAAGATTCTGCAGGTTTAAAAGATATTCCTACTCTTTAAAAAAGTATTTTTTTCTCTATACTTCTTTCAAGGAGCCAAAGGACAACAGACCTGGTTCTCAGAAGATGAGAAGGATGAAAATTCAAGGGGAAAGCTACTCTGTTGAGCATCAGAGAAAAGAAAGTAGGAACCTGAGATGTCAAGAATGAGATAAATACGGAGATAAATATGAGAGATTAGAGGAATGTAAGACAGGTGGAGAACAGGGGACTGTTTGGAGTGACAACAGTGATGGGAAGATAGTGGGAAGCAAAATAAGTTTCATGTCCTTCAACCTATCTTTGTGCTCAGAATAGCTTCAAATGGAGATTAAGTTGCTGTGCTTCACTGAGACTGATTGCTATTTATAGACCCATATTTGTCCTAGTTCTACAGCATTTATGCATTATTTTTCTTCCATTAGAACAAATAAACAATAAAACCTGAAAAAAATTTGCTCTCAATGTACAACACACCATGAAGAATCTATTTGACTTTTTAAAATGGTATTTTGACACTAAGCTACTTTCAATGATTTTTAATGAATTTTGGTAAGGTAGAAGACACAAAGGTTTTAGATCACATAGTATAAAAATTACCATTTCTAAAATATTTCAAGAAGTCAGATTAATGTTATCTTAATTTTTAAGAAGTAAGTTCTTGACATTATGGGCTTCACTGGTTATTTTTACAGAGAGAGAGACTTTATTTTTTTTTTTTTCTCATGTTTCACTTTATGTCTAGAAATGACCACCACTGTTCAAAAAGTTGAAGATTTCAAGATATTTCCTATTATTCCTTAGTGGAAACCTTGACAAATACAAAAACTATCCTTTTACTCAGTGTTCTAACTTACAGGTTTCTTTTGAGATTCAAGCTCATTTATCAAGTTTTTCAACTGTATCATATATCAGTTTTTAATCATAATTTTCCACCAATATAAAAAATTAATGATGACCCCATATAGCCTGTTTTAAGAATCGAAACTATAGTGCAATATTACCGGGCAGCCATTTTGTACTTTTCTGGAAATGTTAAAATAAGAAATGGAGGAGCTCTGTTTATCAGTAACCTGAAATGAAAAGAAGCAATCATCTTGAAATTTTCTATATTTAAATGTTCAGATGTTTACACAATCAGAAGTTAAATGAATAATTTAAGTAAATTTTACACTAGAAAAAAAAAAGGAAAATAAAAAGGATCTGTAGAAGAAAACAAAGTAGAAAGAGCACAGACAAGTAACTTAGGTCGTGTCAGGTGATTTGCATCAATTACTGAGAATTTAACACTGACTTCAAAGTTAGGTGAAACAAGAAAGGCTGAATTTATCATTGGCTGAGAAATCCACGCCAGTATAAGATTTTAGTATCTGAAAGTAGGGTAAGATATTATTCAACCTGAATATGGAAGTGGGACCAGCAGAAAGGAAGCACTGGAGCAACAAGACAGGAGGTGAGATGTGGTAGTGGGAATGACTAAGTCAGGGAAGTGGATGTGAGAAGAGCCAAGAGTAAATGCAGAAATATAAGATGCTTAATAGCGATCGAGAGAGTTGCCTTAGGAGGATGAGAAAGATATAGTGCTAGCAGAGTTCAGATGAAAGGGTATCTATAATAAATGACAATATGATAAATTAGGAAAAACATGGGTCTTGTTTCCTATTTAAGTGATTTACGACCTTAGAAGCCTGGAGGCTCATCTTGTTAGTGTTCCCATAAGGGAACAGAGGTGGAAAAGCCTTATGTCTTATTATTTCCTCTGCTATGATGCGAAATAGCTACAACCACCAATTTATCCCCTGTATTTATGGCCGAAAGTTGTGCTGATTATTTTGGGGGAAAAGGAATGATGCCTAGCGATTAAATAATGTAAGAGATGACTGACACATCTTTTCACATGTAAAGAAGAGAAAAAATGAAGCATTACAATAGCTTATATCAGACATTACAGACATCCAGCTCTTTGGATCCTATTTGAGAAGCACTCTTCTCTCCTGGCTGTGCATTCAGAGCCTTGCCACGTTCCCTACCCTGACTCACACTTCTAGTTCATCTCAGGTAGTATGAGGAAAGAGACAATGATGGACACAGGAAGAGACAGAAAGGCAAGGAATGGAACTAGACTTTAAGAAAACAAAGGGAGAATACTGAAAGCAATAGAAAAAGTGCATACATTAAAAGAAAAATTATTTAAGCCGGTCTAAAACAATATGTCTTGCCATGAGAAGAGAAATTTACCCTTGATAAAAGCATCTTAAAACTTAACATGATTTTTTTCCTGTGAGCTCCCAAGATTGTTAACTAAGCCATGTAGTAAATTGTGATACATTATCGTAATCCGTGATTTCCTCTATGATTTAGGGATATGTATCACAGTCACCTGCTGTGGTTTTTTTAGTTTGAGAGTATGAGTTCCCCAGGGACAAGGAATTGAGAGCCAGATTCCCAGATACTGTAAAATGTTGGAAATTCATTGACTTCAGCAGCACTTCTGTTTCAATTGCACCACTAAAGTCTGGTCCTAATTTTTTTTTACTTGCTATTTAGCATTCTGTAGGGAGTGCGTAGTAATCACAACAATGACCGTCATTAAGAGTTCAGAGAATATCATATCATTCAGGAGGGGGAAAAAGAAATTTAGACTGTGTAGCTAGACTAATTTTTCACTCAATATAAAAAATATTTTGTTGCATGCTTGAAAAGCACAGTGAAAAACATGCAGTAATTTAGACTTGATCTTCATGAATGTTTAGATGTGTGTCTTCAGTACTTTTCCTAGAAGACTTCCGATTTAAAAATCTATTGTCAAACATTTCATGATGTTCTGGACTTTCTGTTGTCTGTGAAAAATCTACAGAGTTATACTCCAAAAAATACTAGAAAATTTGTGTGAAAATTATAGTTTAAAATTGCTTTTGCCCTTCCCATCTTTTTAAAGCATTTTGAAGAATATCTGTAGTTATTTAGTCATGTCAACAAAGTAATCTTGAAGTTGGAAAAAAAAAAAAGCTCTGCAATCATTCCTTATAAAATGGTTATGCTTTCATGCTGTTTTTATAACAGTCTCCATAATAAAACCCCACAGAAATGTTACTGCAAGGATTTAAGGTCTTTTCAAAACAATTTCTAGGAATGAGTGCATTATGCTCATTTAGCATAATACAGGATAACAATCAAGAAGGGAATAGGGTATTTTTCAAAGGAATACCTTTCACTCCAAAATCAAATCTAGGAATTCCATTTTTAACACGATTGTACTACAAAAGGCAATCTCATAAAGGAAGTATCCTGTGAGACACGTTTTACATTGAGTCTGTTGTATGCATTATAGGGTAAAACCCCCTAACCCTTAAAATAGTAAAATAAAAGGATAGAAGATGGCCTTTTTATGTTCTCATATATTAATGGATTTTTAGTTATAATGCTAATACAAATAAAGGTCATACAATGCTAAGATCCATAAAACGCCTTACTGTAACAGTCATATTTGAGGGATTTATATGATTAACATTACATAAAAGTGACCTTCCCTTTAATGTACTCATGAGAATGACCTCACTTTGAGATATCTTATCTTATTAAATCACAACATTTTAGAAGACACCCCCTAATTTGCTTCTTAATGTAATTTTTGAGAAATTGTAATCCAGTGGCTGTTATAATAGCTCTAATGGTTCCTTTATGTATCTACAGGTGACCTACCCATACTGTTTACCCTGAAAGCAAACTGAAGTTGCCCTCCTCCAGCAATTTGTATCGTAACAAAAGTTTTCTGGTTTGTGTCACAGGAACCATGGCACAACAACTATTTTAAATAGTCTCAGCACTAAATTATACCGTTCCACACGTGGAAGGATGTAAAGTGACTGACTCTTCCAGAGGGTATAATAGAATAAACATACAGCTATATAAGTGAATTTGTAATTTTTTTAATTAAAGTTAAAACCCAAGCACAAGCAAGGTCCTAGCTTACTAAATCCTTAGGTCCTAAAATTGAGTCCTAATATTTACTAATCTATAATTCTATCTTGTTTCTCAGCCATTACCAATGAAAGAGGAAGTCTGTGAAAATAAAGAATTTAAACGAGAATTCTCAGAAAAATTCTCAAAAATACTAGCATGAGCAAACAGGCTCACACCTGCTCTTAGTTGTACTTCAGATACCTCTTGTTTTTCTCCCCTAAAAGTATACTTTCACTAACCAATTTCTCTACAGAACAGAGCAGCCATAATTCTTGAGCACAATTTACCTTCCTGAGTAACCTAAAACGGGGTATGGACAGAAGGGGAGACAACTGTGTAGCTGGCTGGAACATAACACAGATTGCCTCTAGCAAAGGAACATAAGGAGCTAATTACCTTGAAGGTGCAAACTAATCAAGTTAGCGTGATAGCATGCTCATGTTATTCATATGAATAGCCCAGATGAAGTTACTGGAAATAGTGAGAAGTTGCTGAAGAAATGGACAATAACATTCAAAGGCATATGCCCAAAAGGGCCAGTCCTCAGTCCCAACCCCCATTCTGTCTTACTGGTCCTAAAGTTCAGATATTCCATCTAACACTGCATCAGGGCTGAACCCTGTGTGTTATACAAAAACATACGAAATTGTTCTTCCCCCGTATGTCTGTGGCAACCTGCTGCTTTTCCAGCTGTTCACCAATCCCAAAATGTAGCAACTACCTCCTTGAGCCCAAATAAACAAATCTGTATTTCATGGGTACATGTTCAGCCAGACTCATCTGTTTTACACATGATGTAGTCTTTTGCACATGCATAATTTATCTGTTTGGGACTGAAAATAATTTCAAGCATCTCTCTGACAGGGATACCTCTTGCCCAAAGGGGTAAAACTATAATACCTTCAAGAAAAGTATAATTTGTGGATAGTACCTGCTTTGGATGGGCAGCTCTGCTTCAGTTCCTTGTAAAATAGGACTGTATTTGCCCTCCTATTTTTATACAGTAATACAGTAATATTGAAAGGTGAGACTTACAGAAGTTTGGATCAATGCGTAAAAACCTTCCTACTCGTTTAGGGAGAAATAATACTCATTTCCCAGAAATGGAACAACTCTGATTTTCCTCTCCAAGTTGTTTTACACTAATGTAACTCCCTTCAGAAAAGTGATTTACATCATCATAAAGAGGAACAGAGTCAATAAATACTGAGACAAATAAAGGAAATCTTAATGAGGCTCCTGTGTGCATTTTTAGAAACGTTAGGCGAATAATCACAAGAAGAATAATTATGCACCATTAAAGGCTGTGGCTACATCAGCCTGAAGAGGCTGGAGGAGGTTTGCACACCACCACAGCTGGGACGGACAAGTCTGACTGTCGCTTGCGCTGCTCTCCCTACATAGCAAACAGACGGCCACCAAGCATAAAAGGTTTTTGCTCCCTGGTTAAGTGAATTAAGGTGAAATATAAGGGGAGGGTGAAAGGAGTAGGTACTCGTGTTCTGCTGAAGGTACTGATCTGGAACTTTACATAATGGGTATGAAAGGAAATGAATTGCCAGTTTCTCGGATGGCTGTATGAACTGATCTTTCCTCTCACTTCTATTTGGCAAGACCAAATCCAGAATCATACATGTAAGGGTTGGGGTTTTTTTTTTGCTTTCTGTTTTTTTTTTTTTTCTTAATTTGTCTGTGGGGATGTTGTTGGGTTTGTTTTTTTTTTTTTGGCATATTCTGAATATTTAAAGATGATCAACTAATGTAGCAGATCAGACAACGTCAAGCAGCGTATCATTAAATTTAGAATAAGGCAATCTATTCTGTATTTCATTTCTCCCTCTGTGAAGAAGGAACTGAATTTCTTTAATTGTCCCTCAGGTAGGTTGTGAGAGAAGTTGAGCAAAATGTTTCAGCATCTATAATCTATTGATTATATGAAATCAACTGTTTATATAGAATCTGTTGACTATACGTATCTTTTAATGATATACTATTCACCCAAAATATTTTATTGCAATTACTTGTGAATTTTTCTGGTTTTGGATTAATTATTGCAGATGAAAAGATGTGTTTTAAAGATAAGGTAAAAATGATTTATTTGAAAACAGCTGCCTGTAAAACATAGGAAAAATACTGTAAGTTTTAACTTTAAAATTTCCCCTTTTAAAAAACCAATCAATTAAAGATGGTATGAACCTCACTGAAAATCAGTGAAACTTGAAATTATTGTCACATCAATATTTCAATCTAGTCAATTTTTTTTTTGTATGATTTTGCAGTTTGGCTAATAAACTAAAAGGAATAAATTCTTTGCTCAATCCTTCTTGTGATGATAAAGTTCCTTAGTGTGAGAAGTTAGAAATACATGAGTAGAATGTAATTATTAACTGAAGTCAATGCATATTAATTGTCTGAAAATAAGCAGTAAAGATTTTCTGTGTAGTTTGATGTGTATCCAACTCTAAATTTTCAAGGCGACTTAAGAGTTTATGTCAGAGATTTAATAGCTTTTTCAGAGATAAGGTTGATTGGAGATAACCTTCAGCTGTTCCATAGTTTCTTTAAACTTTACTTGTCATTAGGAGAACGATTTTAAGTCAAGTCTTTTTTATTCCTGAATACTTTGATCTTTGATATTTAGTAAGGAAATGTCTACATGCTTTGGAAAACAAACAAATTACCATTTAAATTTTTGTTATTTGTAAAAAACTGATGTATTTTAAACATACATGGAAATGGTACAAGAACTAATTCTACTTTTAAAATGGGTTTTATTCAGAGCTATATTCTATATACTTTGCAAATGTATTAAATTTAAGAGACATGGGAATAGTAACTGCATTCTTTCTTTCCTTTAAAAAAGGCCAGACTCAGATTATTCTTCAAACAATAATCACATTTTCAGCTCTGCTTTCACATATTGATAGTTTTAAATTTCAGTGAAACACAATGCACTATTAAATACCTAAAACATTTTCTTGAGTGCCTGAAAACACCTGCTTCCTGATGGAGGAAAAAGTAGAAATGACACAGAAAAATCCTCATCTGTAATTTGGAACACCTCAGAAAACGTCGCAGCTGGGACTTTTTGGCTATAATAGTCCCATCGATTTCAGTGCATTTTGAGGACTATCTTGAGACCTCCTGAAAGACCAGATTTGCTGTGTCAACAATTATGTTATGATTGTGGTGGCAGGCGTAGCCAGAGCCTGGTGGGATGCCACATGCCTGCACATATCTACTGGCTTCAGTGAGCAGTCAGAAGCATTTTGGAGGTGAAGCACATGGCAGGTCTGAGGCTAGAAAGCTGGTGGCTCACCATGGTGCTCAGCTTTTACGGTTTTCAGGCCAGCTAGACATCAGGGCTGTCAAGGTAGACAGTATGCTTCCAGAGGCCAGCTACTCATAAAGTACTGATTATTCAGTTTGAAGAACCATAAATTGGTTTTACTGATTAATTCCAGTTTAGTCAAACATTTAAGAAAACCCTAATCTTTCTGCAATTTTCAGATTGTCCTCACTTTTGCATTTCTTTGGCAGTTTCTGTAAGAAAAAGAGTTTGCTTTAATAATCCTGAGTGTATCTGTCAATTCCAAATCAACATTTGAACCCATTATCCAAAGTCTACCAAATTTGACAGAGAAATAATTAAATCAAGTTGTGATATCATACATCACCCAGACATCAATAATGATTACAAGTTATTCAAATATTTTTTAAATGAGTACTGCTAAATATGAACAACCTATTAACATATGCACTGAGGAAGTTACTGGAGTGTGAATTAATCTTGAATTAGAAATGAGAAAGTCCATGCAGGAGAGAAAGATACATTATGAATGCCCTCAAAACAGAAGAAGTTTCAATTAGAGACTACAACTTAAGGTGTTAGAAAATCCAAACAAGAGGCGCAGTACAACAGAAAGAGTTCATCAATTCTTACAATACTTCTACTACTTTTTGTCTATGAAGTAGCTTTTAGAAACAGAAAATCTGTTCTTGCAATTAATTTTTTGAGTACACAGCTCATAGCTAGTTAACAGTATCATTTTCTGTAATTCTATGTATAAAAATAGTTATCGAAATTCAAAACAGCAGCACTCCATATATAACTTCATAATAATTCATTATGGGAAAATCTCTTTCTTCAAGTTGTAGTTTCATTCTGAAAAAGATACATTGGTTCACATTTAAAAATTATGCCCACGCCTATCATGTACAGAACTATTACATTTAAGATGAAAGTGCACAGAACTGATATTTGAAGAGTAGGACTAAACTAGATTACTAGACCAGTTGTTTGACATGACTATGCACTGTTTGGTAACTTAGTGCTTTTACTAATAAAAAAACCTATGACAAGGTGACCCATTTAATGCATGAGGGAAAGGCTGTGGATGTTGTCTACCTAGACTTTAGCAAAGCCTTTGACATCATTTCCCACAGTATTCTCCTGGAGAAACTGGCTGCTCATGGCTGGACAGGTGTACTCTTCACTGGGTAAACAACTGGCTGGATGGTCAGGCCCAAATTGTCGTGGTGAATGGAGTTAAATCCAGTCGATAGCCGATCACAACTGGTGTTCTCCAGGGCTCAGTATTGGGGTCAGTTCTGTTTAATACCTTTATCAACGATCTGGATGAGGGGATTGACGATCCTCAGTAAATCTGCAGATGACACCAAAGTGGACAGGAGTGTTGATCTGCCCAAGGGTAGGAAGGCTCTGCAGAGAGATCTGGACAGGCTGGATCGGTGGGCTGAGGCCAATTTTATGAGGTTCAACAAGGCCAAGTGCTGGGTCCTGCATTTAGGTCACAACAACCCTCTGCAACGCTACAGGCTTGGGGAAGACTGACTGGAAAGCTGCACAGTGGAAAAGGACTTGAGGGTGTTGGCTGGCAGCCAGCTGTCAGCAGTGAGCCCAGATGGCCAAGAAGGTCAATAGCATCCTGAGTTGTATCAAGAATAGAGTGGCCAGCAGGACCAGGGAAGTCATCACCTGCCCTGTGCTTGGCGCTGATGAGGCCGCACCTTGAGTACTATGTTCAGTTTTGGGGCTCTCAATACAAGAAGGATACTGAGTTGCTGGAGGGTGTTCAGAGAAGGCCAATGAAACTGGTGAAGGGTCTGGAGAACAAGTCTTCTGAGGACTGTCTGAGGGAACTAGAGTTGTTTAGCCTGGAGAAAAGAAGGTTGAGGGCAGACCTTATCACTCTCTACAGCTACCTGAAAGGAGGTTGTAGCAAGGTGGGTGTTGGTCTCTTCTCCCAGGTACTAAATGATAGGATGAGAGGCAATGGCCTCAAGTTGCACCAGGGGAGGTTTAAATTGGATATTAGGAAAAATTTCTGTTGAAATTGAAATCTGAATTGTTGAAATCTGAAAGGGTTGTCAAGCATTGGAACAGGCTGTCCAGGGAGGTGGTGGAGTCACCATCCCTGCAAGTATTTAAAAGACATGTAGATGTGGTGCTTAGGGACATGGTTTAGTGGTGGATTTGCCAGTGCTAGGTTAATGATAGGACTTGATGATCTTAAGGGTCTTTTCCACCTAAATGTTTCTATGATTCTAGCTTATGTTTTTTAATGTATTTTTGTAGCATGAGTAAATGAATTGTTTGTTAATTTTAGTTTATAATTTATTTGATTCACATAGTATTGTTAGCTTCTGGGGTGTGCGGGAACACACAAATCACCTGAAGGATGGTTTGCAACTACAAAGTCCAACTCTGTATTTCTTTCTCATGCTAAAACATGTCTCTGCATGTGCCTCAGCACAGAATTCTGATCCACAAACATCAACAGAGTTTTGCTGTAGTGTCTGATGAGAACATATTTTCCAGCAATTTACATTTGGTTAATGATTGTAACAGTGAGACAGAAAAGGGAATAAATCTGATGACCTGTGGGAGAAAAAAACAAAGAAAAGAACTAATAGTAGATTAATGATCAAGAATATAC
Source organism: Chlamydotis macqueenii (assembly GCF_036417535.1). NCBI lineage: Eukaryota > Metazoa > Chordata > Aves > Otidiformes > Otididae > Chlamydotis > Chlamydotis macqueenii. The sequence goes on from NC_141556.1 coordinate 25,812,966, forward strand.
CTGGCTACTCATTTCTTACAGAACTGTTTAACACTGTTAAATGTCCACAGAGACGTGTGTACTTTGATGAGCACCTAGAACTGCTGCCTTGGTGTAGCTTTTACATCAGAGTTTTTAGAACAACACTTTAACTTAGAACTACAAGTGTCAATACCCGGGATGTCAGCTAAATTTCACTGCAAGTGATCTTCGGATCCATTTTGAGTCCATGTTTATATAATCAGAGGAATTAAATTTTATTATTCATCCCCACTGCAGTTTTTCCTGTATTCTTTTGCTAAGGTTCTACAAAACTCAGAAAGACCTCAAGAGGAGCTCTTTAATCAGAAATAATGGATGCTAGAAGATGTCCAAATCTACATTTACATCATGTATCTCAATCACTCCACCAATGGTCCAGTTTAAAATGACATAGAGCTGGCTTGACTCTGCTTTAGCCCCTGGTAAAGCAGTTAACCTTATGGTGCTGAACCTTCTGAATATTACTGGAACAAAATATTTTCCATTAAGAAGAGGCTGTCTTACTTTCTGTAAGTGACTATTACAATTTACTAGCCATTTATTTCAGCTTTATTTTACTTTCAGCTACAAACGAGCTGTTCACTTAAACTGACATAAATTTTCTGCACAGATTAAAGTGGAAGACACAATCCATTTACTGCAGAGAAATGTAATATTACAATTATGATTATATCATCCCTTCAGTCTCTAAAAAATCTTTTAGGGTGCCAGATTTATTAAAAAGTTCACATGTTTATCAAAATACCAGTCAGCTAACACCAGTCATTGAGAGGGAAAAAAATGAGTTGCCTGGGAAGAAGTACATTTGGTTTGTATTCCACTGTACTTAACAGCAGAAGACATAGGATAATGTCCCAAAAGATGGACATTCCTGGCATTTACTCTTGCTTTATTATTAGAAACACCGTATTCCACTGCACCAAAGGAACTCTTATTTCTTTCTCAAGCCAGGAATAAAAGATGAGAAAAGCCTTAAGCCTGTGAGACCAAGCCTTATTCTTTGGATGACCAGAACCTGAGCATTAGGAAAATGTGCTCTGATGTTTTAAAAGGAAAGAGTGATTCAATTATCCACGCTTAAAAGGGATCACAGGCTTTTATACATCCATGTGACGGCTACCAGGCTATGAATTTCAATCCCATGCAGACGCCTAGTTCAGGATGGGAGTTAAGTTTTCTTGTATTTTTAAATTTACTTGCATGTCTTAACTGCATAAACCACTGCCATGTTATGTCTACTTGGGTGAACTCTACACAAGAACGTAGGTCCACATAGCTCAGTATGGCACCATGCTTGCATCTGGTAAGCAATGGTGATGTCCTCCTGCAGCACAAAAAGGTATCAAGTTAGCTGTCCTTGAAGTTCAGGTCAGATTAGTTATTTGCTTGTGTAGCACTGAAGTAATTGTGCTGTTTTCAATCTAGAAACCTTTAGGCAACTCTAATGTGGGTTTGTGTGCTATGTTATACTGAGCATGAGAAATATGACTTATGAGAAGAAGGTATGTTCAAATTCAGGAAACCAAATTCCTTAAAGTGTGGAGTTACAGAAAGAAACAGAGGGATTATGATACAGTGGGTTGTTGTTTTGTTTTTTTCCACTCTTGAAAGAGCATTTACATTGCAATACAAAAAAAAAAGATAGGCAATATCAGTAATGTCTCCGCATTTTACAGGACTCACAGAAAAATCTGAAAATAACATGTACTCTGCAGTAAACCCTTTTCATGGATCCCAAACTTTTGAAATGGAAAGACCTGCATTAAAATCTGGTTTCACAACATACTTAAAAGTAGTCCTTTCCATGTATGGGTAAAACAATGATACTATGTACATTACAAAACAAACGAACAAGTAAAGAATTCTTGCCTCCACTGGTGTCTGACTCTTGCATTCTTAATCTTTTTTTTTCAGAACACTGAATTAAAATTAAAACAACCTAGATTTAAATTGACTATCTGTCCATTTTGCTTTCTTCTACTGCCTTCACAGCTTTGATTTCTTCATCGTGTTTTCTTAAGCTCAATACTCAGTAATTCACAAAGCCCAGAATGCTGACTGGCAAACAGAAAAGAAGGTGAAGCACGACAGTACCTCTCATTGTACTTCTCAGGAACAAATGCAATGTAAAGCTTACTAATGCATAGCGCAAGAGGCTATCAGACCCTAAGGGCTGGATCTGTTACACACCATTTTAATCATCCTAAGGTTAGTTACTTCATAAACTTCAGTTATCTATGCTCCCTTTCTAATCAAGAGAGAGAAACAGATACTTCTAGAGGCTAATAAAAAGATTGCATCCTCATAAGATGCCTTTTCCCTTCTTCAGTGATGGAAGACTTCCATGATATACTTAAAATATCTATACCCATCTCTGTCTCTTAATTGAGATGAAATCTAAGCTAAAACCTGAAACTAAATGTTTAAGTATGCCATGAAATTATGTATTACTAAGCTTATTTACATTTCTTTTTATATTGTTCTGGAGTATGGACTGAAAAGCCAAACTTCAAACAAGTTATAGGCATAAATTGTGTACCAACTCATGTACCATGAATCACATGCAGTTCTATTGACAAACCTGTGCCTGCTTGTATAAAAACTTCTGTCACAACTTCTATTTTGAGATATGTGAAGATTCTCTTCAAGATTGCTAGAGACATAAAAGCCTGAAACTCAATTTGATTTTGAGAATGACAGGGAGACACTGACTCTTGTGTTCTTTGTTTTCTTATGAACAGAATGGTTATGAAAAGGAAAATAAATTTGATTTTTTTGAAGAGGTTAAAAGAGTAACTAGTGCTTAGTTTATTTGGCTTTAAATTACGGTCTTTCTATTGCTTTGACTTGGCTTTTTTGGTGTTTAACATTCTGTTTGGATGTTAGGTCACAGGATTATTTCAGCACACTATTAATCTGACTTATAAAAGTATATTGTGAGCCCTAAATCTCAGTTTTATGTTTTTTTTTTCTGAAAAACATTATATTTTCTGCATACGATGAATCAATACAGAAGATGTGATTTGAAAGGAGAAATATCTTCAAACCATGCAATATCATAGCCCCTGACGTGAACATAGAATTACCATAAGTAGTTAGGCAAGCTGAAGTTTTTGTGCAAAAATTTCCAAATTTATAAAGGAATATATTATAGTAAAGTATGCAGATTTACAACTTCACTCATGGGTTTTTTTTTTTTGTTGGCCCTAGGATTCTGCATGTTTTAAAAATCAGTACTGAATGTTAATACTAGCAATACAGCATTATAAGGATAATTTTGTTCAACATCTAAGGCCAAAAATTATTTTTAAAAATCAGTTATATCTTTATACAGGTATGTTTTATGGAAACATGATGAAAATGTTGGAGACATTTTTTTCTGTAATCAGGCCCAGTCCATTGGGCCTGTAACTATTGCCTGCAAATCTTTTTCTCAAAAAAGACTGGCACATAACTGATACAAGATATTTAATATGAAAGATTATTATGAGAAACTATACCTCCCACAAGCGTAGTATTTCTTCAGATCTTACATCTTATTTGGACTAAGCGAATAACCACCTCTTTTCACAGGTTAATCTCTGAACACAGTGCACAGACTCTAATATGGCAAAATGATTCTCTTATACTTAGAAATAATTCAAAGATATGTACAATACAAAAAACAGAAACTGATTTAATTAACTCTGAGCAATCTTCTGATGGGAAAAATCTTGTTAACTCTATTTTCAAATGTTAGCCCACGGTTCATTAGGTTTAATTTAACTAAGCATATCATACAGGAGGTAATCTCAGCCTATACAAAATTTTGTTCTACCACCTTTCGGGTACACAAAAAAACCCCACCTCCTTTGATTAATTCAGTTCCAATTTTTTTAAAGAAAGCATTATGGACACAGTGTTTTAGTAGTCCTTTAAATCAACATAACCAATTGAAAAATCTGCTTAATCATCCCCTGATGCATAAAGATTTATAGTAGATCATATAGCTATTATGCTAGCTAAACTTTGATAATGATGAATAACCTAAATTGCAAAGAAAAGAGGTGTGGACATACAATTCAGGAAGTTTTAAGATAACTCCAAATAACAGGCAACTCTTTGATGATCTAGCTAACACAGAAAGTGATAGAAAAGACATTCTGCATTTCCTATGAGAAATTGTGACAGCCTATGTCATTTAATCGTTTGAGTGTAATAATCCAAAGCTTTAATAATTACTATAATTAAATGCAATTTAATTGTAATTATTGATCCTGAAAAGAATTTTATTATTTTAGTTTTGTTGCTCCTTCCTAAAAATAACATTTGAGAAGTGATTTTTTTTAAATTATTAATCATATAGTGCTGCTAAAAACTAAAAGCAAAACAGTTTAACAAGGCTTTTACAAAGCCATCCTGGCTGTAGCTGGAACAGCAGTTAAAGCTTAAATTCTCTGAGAAAACCAATTATCTTAATCCAAAGGACATCAGGGGGACCTTCTTTTGTCTTTGTAAATCAGTGCCATTAAAACCTAAGTCCCACTAACATTTACTGAAATCTGCTCTTAAGGACTGCATTTGGAGATGTGCCTGCATTGTCCATTCTCTTGTCCAGCTGTTACAGCTGTTCTCAAGACTGCATTAGTACTGGCATGTGAGTTTTTGTTGCTTCCCTGATGCGACTGCTGACGTCTCCCTCCTAATGCAGAAGAACAGGCAGCATGTTTGCTGGTCTTGCAGGATGGGGCAGTTAGAAAGGCCACCTCCTCAGCAATGGCACTTGGCTTGGCTTTGGCATGTTCACCTTAAATCTCAGCAGGACTGCTTCACTGCAGTCTTGTGCTCCAATTTCCTGCCTTTTATCTGTATATCCTCTTCCTTCTGATTTTCTTTTTTTTTTTTTTTTTTTAAGCTACAGCTTAGAGTTATCTTCCTGGAGCAGTTCTGTTTTGTCTAAGTAATCATCTAATGAGGTTTGAACTTGGGCTGCCACTCCTTGGGGAAATGATCTACAGATGAACCATAAGCCTGTCCTTCACTCTATATTATTTGCAGAAAAAGGCATGCTTCCACCAAGCAAGAAACTGCAGCTTGTGGAGGCAAAGCCACCTGCCCACTGTTTAGACCACCTCATGGCTGAAGATACTGAGAGGATGGAGGCATTACTGAGCTGAGCTGACTTGGTGACACATATTTCCTCTCTACCATTTCTATTTGCATTTAATTACACCCAGCTGAAGCTGTTTTCCATGCCATGCATTTCCAGTAGGCTGAGTTCCCTGATCTTGTGGTATTTTCTGGGCCTCAGAACTTCATGGCAGAGTGAGATGGTAGTCAGGCCACAGAGTGCCGAGCAGAGTGGGCCAAATACCTTCCAAAGCTGGCTATGTAATGCAGAACTGTGTACGGTACCTTTAAAAATCTTGACTGAAATATCTGCATCACTGTCTGTAAATAGATCCTGCATGATATAATTTCTTTAGAAAAATCTAAACTGAGAGATTTGCCCAAGCTAGCTGAAAACCTCTGCAGCAGGGAACACTGTTCCCTGGCTTCACCTTCTCTTTCTAAAGGACGGACCCATGAGAATCTATGAGTCACTCAGGCCAATGCTTGCTAACACATATGATATGCGTTGTGAAGCTTCCTTACAAGGGGCTTATGCAATGGCAGAAGCACCAGGTAAGCCATCAGCCATGGAAGAAACTGTACAGATAGCCTGATTTAATGATCCTGAAGATTTACACAGCACTGAACTTAAGTTTGCTATGGTGAGGGAGAAGCTGCCTCCACTCCTCTCAATTTTTCTCACCTTCATTCCCAGCTAGTTAAAAACCAAACAAACAATCCCCATGCCTCCAAACAAGGACTCTCAAAACAGTGATGATGTCCTACCTGGAATTCATAATTTGTCCCCAACTTCTAATTTACTTATGCTCAGATTACCTTTAACGACAATAAAAAGTTAATATAAACTTTGTAATAGAATCTGCTCCTGAGAATTTGCATTTTGTGTTAGAACATGTGACAGCTTCTTATAAAAGAAACTGTGAAAATACAAACAGGCCCATAAAGTAGAACTGTACTCCCAAGTGCAAATTCAGTTTTTTAATTGAAAAGCAATGTTAGTTTAGAGTGTACCATTCTTGTTTGCTCTACCTCTGATAAACACTTTGGTTTTTCATCTGGTCTCTTTCCAACATTTTTTTTCTGAGCATCTATGTGGCACTCCACGGAGTCAAGGATAGAACACTTTTATAAATAAAAGATGTGTTGTTAGTATAATTACTGGGTGGAGAAAATAACTCTTTCTGGTTTTAGTTTATTTCTTTTTGAATGCACACAGAAGGCCTGTGTTTTTCCTTTCCACTTTCAGGCAATGGCCAAAGCCCTCTTTAGAATCTTGACATGTGAACACTAATTCAAAATACTGCATGGTGTGACAGCACTAATAGAAATAGCATTACCTTTCTATATTTCTCTTTAGGTGGCCAGCTGGAAAGCCTTCTGTATTCTGTGGCACTGTGTAAAAGGCTTGGTAAATTAAAAAATTGAAGGGTTGGATGTTTTAGCTATAAAAATAAAGCCTTGAGGCATTAGATAAGACTGATGTTAGTAATTTTAGGGTTATGGTTTAAACAGCTTATTTTCTTATTTCTGTCATAAAATTCAGCTGCAGATGAAATGCTGAATAAGGATGGCAGGTCTTCTAGACCTAGCATTAAACTAAAAATAAAAGGATGAACTTTGAATAATTTTAATGAATTATTTGACTTTTTTTCTTTTGTTGATATTGAAATCTTTCTGTGCTCTAACAAAACAATCAAGATGTGATAGTACTCTTCGGCTGTATCTTAATGATGAAATACTACAACATGTACCCACCATATGGGAGAGCACATCCAGGTTCAAAGTTTATCTCTGCTTGATCTTCAGTAAACACTTATACTTTGCTTTCCTGTAAAAACACCCTCTTCTCTTGGACATTCAAAAGTGAGGTGCTATGGAAGCAAATGAGTTAATGCACAGCAAGTCACACAATCCTGATTACTAAAGAAGTAGCAATATATTACCTCAGGAGAATGTGTTTCAACATTGACAAATTTAGTCCTTTATAGATCCATGCAGTTTTTTCACAGTTGAAAACTTCTTCCAGTATTTCCTGTTTGCAGTCTGATCACTGCTTTTATAGGAAGGATGGCTATTTTGGGATGGCTTAAGCCTCATCTTTTGAGTCCTGTGTCTCTGGCCTTACTCCCTCCTTCTGACACTCTTTCCCTTCATAGAAAACACTCAGCTGTCACCCTGGGCACTAATAGGTTCAAGCTGATTTCTGAAGTTTTAGGTAATCATAAGGAAAGGGGAGAAAGAGCACAAAAATGATGTGACAGTGTACCAGAAAAGGTGGAAAGGCACAAGAAACTGGGTGAGGATTTTGCTTTAACAGAGTTGAAGTATGCAGTAGAATAGAAGGGATACCAAGAGACAAGGATGGGTTCCTAGTTGGGCAGGTGGGGAACTCAGAAACAAGGTAGGTTTTTTTTGCTTTTAAAGTAAAATATGGACCCAGCTCTAAATCTTTATGCAGACAAAGAGTGGGGAATGAAGCAGTTAATGAAAAGAGAAATGAAAGGATTTGAGGTTACTGCAACAGGGCAGTAGAAAGATGCAAAATGAGTAGGACCTTCAGGTACTTTGGGCCTGCTTCCAGACTGAGACTTACCTTCAAATCTAGATCCAAATTCAAGGATCTGACTTTAATCCACTTGTTGGATATTGAAGGCACGTGATTGGACATTTATTTTCAGAATTAGGTAAGAAACAGGACACGCTGTGTGAGGCCAAAAGCCTATTTGATGCTACACTTGATTAATTGGTAGGCTGGGCTCAATTCATTTTAAGATTAACTTTGTTTTATTTCTTTCCTGTGGCATTATGTCAAGGTGAAAATGTATTGACTTATATTAATTTCTTTTGCTCTGGCACATTCTATGTATCCAAGTTAATTTATAAATGGGTTGTTATAGTTGTTATAGTCTAGTCTGGTACATCATTTTGATAGCAGCTTTTGAAAGGTACTGGTTAGTGCAAATACCGTTGAAAATCTATGCAGCTGATATCTTTAAATCTCTGAAACTAAATAGCACAAACTGATGTAGCAATTCATTATCATCCTGCCACCAGTAAGAAAGATGATCCTTACTTCAGCATAGCTTTGACTGAGGAGGATTTACAATGATTTACACTAGCTCACAAGTCAGTCCCAACTTCTTAGCCTCATAACTACAAGTTCAGTCATTCTAGGAAAGCTGACATAATTGTTTCTATTCCACCATCCATTTCCTGAAAGCTTTCTAAACAATCTGTCATCTTCTGAGAATAAATAATCTGGACACAGAGCTTCATCTCTCATCTCTTGCTTTTTGTGTAGAAAATAACTTCTGTGTAAAATGAGTTGTAAATTGGGTATAATACAAAACAATAACAATCAGCATGGTTGTATAAGGCATGTCAATAAGGCATTGTATAAGGCCAGTCACAGTATGTAAGAAGGCTGGAGAGAAGAGAGTCATATCCTATTTCATTGAATTTCAGTAAAATGTGACTCAAATATTTCAATAGTTTAGCAAACTACAGAGAAAATAAGTTTTCCACACTGAAAAAAAAAAAAAAAGAGGCGTGCATGTGTTGTAAACAACTTCAGCAGTGAAATGACTGAAAAGATAGGAAATTCCCATTTGCCAGTAAAACTATTCTCAATCAGGACAAATTTCCAGCTGAAATTGCACTTGAACTGACACCATGACACTTCACTGAAAAATAATCTCTATATAAGCACAGCAAACTCTGAGGAATGCTAACATACAAGAGCCACCCAACAACTTTCTTCCCTTGATTTCATAAGAGCTATAACAAAGAAAAATATCACTGGATCTTTAGGAAATCAAGATACGGATGACCGTGCACATAGAACATTTGCTACAAAAACTGCTTTAAACGTAAGGAAATGTAAAAATTTTTGTGGAAATCCTATGCTGTTAATTTCCTTGGCTACTTTTCTATAGGGAAAGAAAGCATATGCATTTGAGCTGAACCCTACCTATTAACAAATTGTGCTATCTCTACGAATGAAGGGTCAACGCAGAAAAAGAATCATAGAATCATAGAACCCTAGAATAGTTAGGGTTGGAAGGGACCTTTAAAGGTCATCTAGTCCAAACCCCGTACAAGGAGCAGGGACATCTCCAACCAGATCAGGTTGCTCAGAGCCTCATCCAACCCAGCCTTGAATGTTTCCAGGGATGGGGCATCTATCATCTCTCTGGGCTACCTGTTCCAGTGTTTTACCATGCTCACTGTAAAATTTTTTTTCCTTATGTCCAGTCTAAATCTGCTTCCTCCTATTTTAAAATCATTACCCCTTGTCCTGTCACAACAGGCCCTGCTAAAGAGTTTCTCCCCATGTTTCCTATAAGCCCCCTTCAGGTACTGGAAGGCCGCTATAAGGTCTCCCTGGAGCCTTCTCTTCTCCAGGCTGAACAGCCCCAGCTCTCTCAGCCTGTCCTCACAGGAGAGGTGCTCCAGCCCTCTGATCATCTTTGTGGCCCCTTCTCTGCACCCCTCCAACAGGCCCATGTCCTTTTTATGTTGGGGGCCCAGAGCTGGACGCAGTACTCCAGGTGGGCTCTCACAAGAAATTAAAAGAGAGATTAAAAGAGAGAGAGAGATGATACTTAGTAGAAAATAGGGGTAAAATATCAAAGGCAGATGATAAATCCATAAATGGAGTAAAGAATGATGGAGATGAGCAAAGTAGATTGCAGAGACTGGAGCATGGTACCAGCTGTGAAAACTCTGACTGAGATGAATTTCATAATGTCTCTAACAAGAACCTTATTGTTCAGAGTGGAGGTACCAAAATGTGTGATTTGCTTGCTTAAACTATATTGGCCAAGCAGACAAAATGTTATACTTGAGTCAGTAAAGCTGTTATTTAGTTTTAAGAAGCTACATGAGACTCTTAGTGTCTGGGATTCTGGAGGCTAGTAAGTCAAATTACGTGCTTACTGTACAATAAAAAAATGTTTTTATTCGCACTAACTAATATAAAGAAGAATTGGTTGTATAGGATAGCAATTTAAAAATAACTTGGGGAATTTCATCATTCTGTCTACATATATCTGAAGCCTTTGCATGCAATGCTGAATTATAGCTGGGCAACAAACTACATTTTACCAGATATTAGTGATTATCCAAAGTAAAGTCAGTGCAGTAGTGTTAGATCAAGCGTAAAAGAGCTGATACAAGGTTCAGTACATCATTTTATATTTCATTTAATACATACCACTTATTTTTTTTTTTTGCTGTTTCGGGATTTTTATGTAAATAAAAACAGAAATGCAGTTGGAATATTGTGGTAGTCATAAGGCAGGTATGCTAGCAGCAAAAGGAAGACGAGGGAAAACATGGCCCTGCACTGGATGGGGCAGCCTGACAAAGGACATGAAAAAAGGCCAACACCTCAATGCCTTCTTTGGCTCAGTCTTTACTGGTAAGATGAGTCTTCAGGAATCCCAGGTCCCTGAAAACAGAGGGAAAATCTGCAGCAAAGGAGACTTACCCTCAGTGGAGGAAGATATGGTAAGGGAATATTTAAATAGAGTGAAATCTATAAAATGCAATGGGATGCACCAAAGCATGCTGAGAGTGCTGGCTGGTGTCATTGCAGTACTGCTCCCAATAATCTTTGAAAGCTCATAACAAATGCTGGAGGTTTCTAAGGACTGAAAGACAGCAAATGTCACTCCTGCCTTTAGGAAGTGCAAGAATGAGGATGAGCAGAGCTACAGGTCAGTTAGCTTCACCTTGATGCCTGCAAAGGTGATGGATAAATAATCCAGGAAAACATTTCCAAACATACGAAGGACAAGAAGGTGATTGGAAGTTGGCAGCACAAAGTCCAGATGGAGGCGAGTCACTAATGTTTTGCTCCAGCGGCTGTTACTGGGGTGAATATGTTTCAATATCTTCACTGACGACCTGGACCACAGGGCAGACTGCACCTGCAGCAAGTTTGCAGATGACACAAAACTGGGAAGAGTGATTGATGAATCTCATGATTATAATGTCATTCAGAGGGATGTCAACAACCTGGAGCAACAGACATCTGTGAAGGAGTAACTGCACGTACTGGTACAGGCCGGGGGCTGACCGGTTGGGAAGCAGCTTTGTGGAGAAGACCCTGGCAGTCTGAGCGGACCATGAACCAGCAAAGCATCCTTGTGGCAAGATGGGCTGACAGCCTCTCCAGGGCTACATCAGGAACAGCATCGCATCACCAGCAAATTGAGGGTGTGATCCTTCCCCTCTCTTCAGCACTGGGAATGCCACAGCTGGAGCGCTGGGTCCACTTCTTGGCTCTCTGGCAGAAAGGGACATGGATATACCAGAGCAAGTCCAGTGAAGAGCCATTAACATGATGAAGGGCTTGGAGCATGTGAGCTACATGGAGAGGTTGAGGGAGCTGGTATTGTTCATCCTGGAGAGGAGAAGGTTCAGGGGCATCTTATCCATGTGTAATAATACCTGATGAGGGTGGAAGTTAAGGCAGACTCTTCTGAGTGGTGCCTAAGAAATAATGGGCAGAAATTGAAATAGAGGAATTCCTTGAAACGTTAGAAAAAGCTTTTCTGCTGTGAGGGTGTTAACCTATAATGAAGACCAGCTCTAAGACAGAATACATTTTCTCCTATATATAACATTTTTAAGGATGAATATATGTAACAGTTAAACCATAAGAAAGACCCCATGCCCAGTATCTTTGCCACTTCAGCTGTGTGTTTCTGTAATTTTGTCAGGACCACAGATTTCATTTAACCCTCCCATGGAACATGCACTTCCTTGCTAGCAAGCTTTGGTTTGGGTTGGATATTTCAAAGGCTACAAAGTCTTCCATCTGCCTTCTAATTGAAAGAGGAGAAATTGTTCTTTGTCAGTTCACTTCAGCAAGACTCAGATTGAATGATTATTAAAAAAAAATTGCTAGCACTATGGAGAAATTAAAAGACCTGTGGCATTTGTAACTGCCCTTGAAGCCAATCCAGAAGGTGACGTAATTTTTATTATATTATGATATAATAGATTATTATATTATTCTTATATTATTATTATATTCTTCTATATATGTCCAGACAATAATGGTCGGACTTCACAAAACAGGTTAATTTCAAAATGCAAAATTCCTGCTTATAATTTTCTTCAACAGCCTTCTTTCTCCTTTCCTCCCATTTGTAGTGAGGAAACCGGACAAGAATGTTCTCCTTCCCCTCACCCCTGCTGCTTTCAGCACAGCTGTTGCTGTCTTCATGATCATTTAATGGAACTAAGGAAATAAGGAAGAACGAGAGCACAGAAGATTGCATGAACAGAAGAAATCTTCATAGAGATAAGTAAAATTAAATATGGAAGGAAAATAACTGATGAGGCTGTGAACATTCCTGTAAATCCCCCAAGGAATAGTGGCAAACAGTACAATTCCTAGGGGACTTTCCTGCATAGCTCTGCAAGATAGCATACGCCATTCAAATCTAGTAAAGTGAAGAGGTTTTTTTTTTAAGACTGAAACTAAACATTTTATCCTGAAAGGAAATTTCATAATGAAAGATTTAATGCCCACTAGACAAATCAACTTTAAAAAGTGAAGAGAAAAACAAACACTTTTCCCCTTGAATCTTTTGTTTTGTTAAGTAGAGAGTTGGTTAGATCTTTGACAGCAGTTCCACATCCAGAGTGCAACATATAGCTCTGATCTTGTACTGTCTGGCAGTGCTAAGTTTAGCTGTTACGTTGTTTGAGATTTTTTTTTGTCTGTCTATTTTCTAGAACACTGGAGAAAAAAAACAGAAGACCTGTCAAAGGATCAGGAAACAAACTTTCTGGTGCAGTGCTTTCTCCATGCAGTGCCAATCTACTTTGCCATATTAAGAGGCAAGGGAGAGGGTCTTCCTGAGTGAAATTTGATGAAAGTTTTTAAATCTTTTAAAGGTTATGCATTATGCCTCCACTTTCACATCTCAGAGTGAATAAAGTTTAGGACGGATTTTCAGTGAAGCATGTTTTTAAATGCTATGATACTTTTATAAGTAAATAATTAATAAACAAATCAAACATTTAAAGACTAAGTTGTCAGCCATGCAGTGTGCCTGGACAGCATTTGCAGTGGGTGGAACACACTCTACCTGTGTCCATGGGGCTGGGGTGGGCAGGCAGCTGATCTTTCTGTGTCATCACTGCTGGACTTTTCCAGTGAGCAGAAAGGGGCAAGGACTGAACAGAGACTACATCCAACCTCAAGCAAAAATCTCAAATTCAGCAGCTGGTATATCTGTGGGTAGAGAATGTTTTTGCTCTCTTGACTTTTTTTGCTCTCTTGACTTTTTTTCCCCTTTTCTTTCTTTTAAGCTTACATTTTAGGAAGAACTCAAACAAATTGATATAGGGCACTGCCTCATGCTCCATCTTCACCTTCCCCAGAGCCAGGATCAGACACTGGACTGCAGGGGACAGACATTAGCCACATCAGGTACTGCTGGAAGACATTTAGATTCTTGGTGAATGAGCACTGGGCAACCTTATATGAAGCAGAAACAGAGCCAGGAACTCCAGTGAAAGGAGCAGCGCCAACTGCTTCCTGGAATGAGAGGGAAGCATAGATCAGAACCGAACTTTGCCAGTCTCTTTTTAAAGGATAGTAACCCTAAGGCCATATAAAAACCCTTTATTTTCTGGGAGGAGTTTTTATTGCTTTGTCAACTTTCCTCAGGACAGAATCTAGCCCTAATTAGCGCTGCGTTAATGAGCAATTGCTAAAGATAGATGAGAATTACTGCTCTCATTGAACACTGATTTCATCAGGCTGCACTGATACTTTTATGTATGGGCCATGGAAATAATGTTAAAAAAACAGCCACATAAAACACTTAAATGAATACTTACGGTGTGATACTGACTAAGCAATACAGCAGATTTTTAAATAAATCTATTCTAATTACTTTTGGTGAGAAGGATCATCTCCCAAGTCCTGCAGTTTTACCTGTCTGGTCACGTTCCCGGGCAAGCAGTTTTGACCCAAGGAAATGGGACACTGGCTTACCATTTCAGACCAGGATTTGGGTGGGCTTTTCATTTGTTTCCTTCCATACTCACTTTAAATATGGTGAAATAAATTTATTTATTTTATTTTGGCTAAAGGACTTTGATGAAAGTAGCATTGTGACTTGGCACAGAAGTGCAAGCTGGAATGTACAGGGATGGAAAAAAGCCTGGAGAAAGAGATCAGGCACAAATGAAGCACTGAGACAGGTGTTGGTGGCATAAAGAAGAGGAACGTAACAGGGAATAAAGTTAGAGAGATAGCTTGGGGCAAAATTTTGAGAGTCTTTCAAGGCAAGGACATGGAGTCTGAACTCAAGGTGAGGTGTGTGAGTAAAATTAAATAGGACTAACTTGCTCTATGAGCTCTCCAAATACACTTTATAACAAATTATTTACTTAATTTTTTTAGAAGTGCACCTTAAACAGACAGAAGCTCAGTATTTTTGGTCAGACAGATTCTGATATGCTCTCAAAGAAAAATGAACATTTCTTGACTGGCTTAACATAAAATAAAGTAGAAAAAATATAAACAGATGCACTCCAGAAGCTAAAACAAGCCAAGGAGAAGAGACTCCAAGTACGAGGGCCATGTTGTGCAGTTTCCAGTTAATAGTTCCCTCAAGGGGTGGAGACTTCAGAGCAACGTACTCAGGGACAGCCATGTGCGCCAACACTCAGAATTTGCTCCCATTTTCCCTTAGGAGCTGTGTCTTTGGCAAAATCACACAAAAGAAAATTAGAGTAGGTGTAAAGCAAGAAGCAGTATGAATGTTGAAATAAACGTTTGTCAAACCCAGAAGAAAGCAGTTGCCATTAACCTGCAACTAAAACTGATATTCCTGGAAAGAGATTTGTTGCCATCTCTGAACTACACACAGCATCGATGGAAGAAGATAAACTTTTGGAATTCTCAGCATACGTTGAAACACTGGATTATGGTTTTACTGCTGCTTTATAAGGTCACTTAGTAATCCATAAAACAGTGTTGCCATGTGATTAACAGATTTTGATATATATTAGGTGGTGCGTGGTTCCAACTTTGCCCTAACAGAAATAGTCAGCTGAAAATATTTTGAAATCTAAAGGAATATTTATCTTCACTTAGAACATTGGTACTGTTTCTTGAACAAGGTTCAAACCCGTAAGAATATGTTTTAATTGTATATATAGTAAGTTACCAAATGCTTGTAACAGCCTTAAAGAAAACTCAAAATTAAGTCAGTAGTTGGGAAACAAAACTAAATTAAAAGTTTAAAGAAACAATCTGGTGGACAACATGCTCAATAGAAATGAACAATGTGCGGCTGCAGCAAAGACAGCCAACAGGATGCCAGATTGCATCAACAAGGGCATTACCAGCAGAGATAAAGAAGTCATTATCCCACTTTACTCAGCACTTGTCAGGCCACACCTGGAATACTGTGCTCAGTTTTGGTCCCCGCTATACAAAAAGATGTGGACAGGCTGGAGAGGATCCAGAAAAGCGCCACAAAGATGGCTGCAGGACTGGGAAGCCTGCCATATGAGGAAAGGCTGAGAGAACTGGGTTTGTTCAGCCTTGAGAAAAGACGACTTAGAGGAGAACTTATCACTATGTTCTGATATTAAAGGCTGGCTACAAAGAAGATGGAGTCTCTCTTTTTGCAAGGAGTCACATGGAAAAGATGAGAGGTAATGAGTACAAGCTACTCCTGGCGAGATTCCAATTGGACACAGGAGGAAAAATTTTTACATTGAGAATGATCAGACACTGGAATAATCTCCCCAGGGAAGTGCAGGATTCCCCAACATTGGACACTTTTAAGATTCAGCTGGACAGTGTCCTGGGCCATCTTGTCTAGACAGTGCTTTTACCAAGAAAGGCTGGGCCAGATGATCCTTGAGGTCCCTTGATTCTATGATTCTTCTAAGGAGGCCACCCACATTTAACATCCGACAATGTTAAAATGGGTGTATACATTCATGGTTATTTCTCAGCAGAATATCACTGCATATGAAAATGCCAGTTGTCAAAACTGGACCTTTCTGCATGGTTAGTCTGGGTTTGCTTTGGCTTTCACTGGACTGGTTCCTTATATCTAGAACTGAGGAAGTTACCTGAGAGCAGAAATCAGCCCAGAATACACAAGCGTTTTACTTATCAGTGCAGTAACCTTACATATGGAAAAACAGATTTTCAAGTCCTTGACCTAAAGGAGGTCATTTGCTGGAACTCTCCTACATCATACAATTACATCAGAGAAGGAGATTCTACAGCCCTGCAGCCAGAGCGTTGATGTCAGAGACACAGGTTGAAGCCCCTGCTCTCTCTAAGACCTGGGGTCAGCACAATACATCCCACGTTCATTGCCTTTGAGCACTTCTGCTACGAGGCTATTGTATGGAAGGAGATGTGAGAGCAGATGATATAAATAATTGCGATCAGCCCCTTCAGATGCCACTTTCTATATTGTATAACTAATTACATAAGAATCGCTGTTTTCACTAAGGCGGCTGGGACCTAGATATCAAAAATGGTTTTGAAATATCAACTCTGACCTGAAGAAACAAAGATCCTGAATTGTTTCCAGTTCCTGTGTCTTTCCCTTCCCAGTCATTACCTTTCAAATTATCACGGAGAGGTTTTTTAAGGGTAAAAAATACATCTCATATTTTTAATTCTGTCTGAGATATACTTGGGACTTCTGTATACAGAAAATCCACATTAGTATTTAGAATGAAGCCTTTCAATCAACAACAAAATTGTGCATGGAAAAAATGAGACATTTTTATAATTTTCTTGCAACTTGGGATAAAAGGATTTTTTCACATGAAGTATTTGTTTGCCAAATCACAGCCATTGTACAAGATAAGAACAACTGTATTGTCTAAAGTTAACTGTCTTGTGAAAGAGTAATGAATCAAACTGTAAGCTCTGATCACATAGGACATAATCTTTCCCACCAGAGCAGTATTTCTTTCCTAATCACACTTTTCAAAATCACTGTTCTTCAGCAACACTCCTTCCACTGTGAAATGCTGCCAGAGATACAAAATAATGTAAATTTGTGATAGCATATTGTGATAGTAACAGAGCAGCTGTATTTGTCAGAATAGTTGAACAAAGATAAACACATACATGAGTATATATATAGAGAGAGAGGGAGAGTGATAGGTATGTACATGTGTTTATGTAAACAGATTTATACATACACACATGCAAAGATACTACACGTAAGGTCGAAAAAATGAGCACTACTGTTCTTAGATCCTACCAACTGCTCCAGCTTTGCTTCCTTTCACTGTAAATCCTTTTCATATCTGCTTCTTCCGATCAGCAAACTAGTAGTATCTTTTCTGGTTTAGATGTTATCAGTACGATACTTTGACAAGGCATCCGCCATTGGTATTGCTTTGGAAAAGCCAAAATCTGTAACTAGTGATGTCAACCATATTATTAAAATGTAATTACAGAAATCATTTTAATAAATTCTACGACAAATATTAGAGGTATTTTTCAATAGAATAAGCACAGTGAAAAAATTTATGTTATGATCTTTTTTTTTTGTTTATTTTCAGTTTGATTGATATCATTTGAAGATTTTGTTTGTTTACCTATGAAAATCATCTTAACCATAGCTTACAAATGCAATTTTAGATCTCAGTAAATTCAGCTGGCATAGAGGATTTTTAAATCATAAAAAAGGCTTGCCTTGATTTCCATCTATCTTTACTAGGAAGCTGTCACATTAGAGAAAATCATCCTGCAAACTGTGGGCTTACTAGAAATGAAGAAAGCTAAGGACACAATCCTAAGCACACCCACAGAGACCTTCATGGCAACTGAGGATGGACACAGAAATAAATAAATAAATGCAAGGAGATAAAATACTGAGACAGGATGAGTCATTTTGCATCAGTCAGTGCCAGCTCTACATTTGCATTGTGGAAGGTCAATTATCTCACACTGAAATACAGCTGAAACTATGAACTCAGTAGCTCTGGGCACTTAACACTGTTTAGATCTGTACTTTAACATTTAATTTAATATTTTTCCTGAAGGGAAATGATTAATAATTGCATTCAGTGAAGCATACGCTTTAAAAGACTGACCCTCACAAGCTGTTGGTTTTTTTTAGGATTAGAAAACAGTAGCTATTTCCCCAGACATTATCCACTTATGTGATATTTTTTACACTTCACAAAACTGCCAAATGTAACGTGCTAAAGGCAAAATTTTAAAGATAACTAATTTGAAGAGTACTTTGCAATTATGTTTTAGACCATTCAGCAACAAATAAGAGTGAAGTGCTATTTGATGTTGACTTTGATATCAATGAAAGTTCAGACTTCCCTCCTACTGAATTCAGTGTCATGTCTCATCTACAGCTTAACTGGAACCAGGGAGCCAGCAGGAAATTACGTCTGCTAATTCTTCAGTTCACATACTCAAACATACACTATTGTTTTTAAAGGATTCACTCCCACATATGAAAGGATTTTGGCCTCAGTAATACCTTGCCAAACCTCAGATATATTCCATGTACATTTTGAGAATAAGAAAATTTAAGCACTGGGAGACTGAGGGACAAATAACCTGAGGTAAGAATGCCTCATTCAGTATCTTAGTATCAGGTTAGAAAGAGTCAAGAATAAATTTTCTAAGTGCTGTGTAAGAACTAGAGCACAAATTAAGTACCTTGAAATCTATTTACAGTCCAAAAATTAATGCTGGAAGAATAAAACAGTAAATTTTCCACTTCTCAAGCTTCTTTTGATACTAAAACCTCAAATACACTAATTAACATTTCACATTTTCAGAGCATTGCAAACATTGCAAACAATAAATAATTTTGGAAAAAAAGCATTATTATTCATATTTTATTAGGTTATAGATCAGAAATTTGGAGCAAATTATGACTTAGAAATGGATTTTCAAAGTTTTTTGGCATATGAAGTTGGACATGAGAATTAAGAAGATTTTAAAAGTGCAAAGATGTTTAACTCTTATAGATTAAAAAGCCAAGAGCAAGTCAGTCCTTTACTTGGATCTTTAAACCAGTATTCGTGGTTAATGAACTTGTCCAAAGAAAATGCTGACTGGACAGAGAATAGTGCACAAAATGGACAGAGATACAGGTTAGAAACTGTCTTTGAGAATCTAGCTATTTCTGCACAGAACAACACAGCAGTTGCTATATCATCATAACGTTGAAGAAAAAAAATTGTCATGTCTCCATTGTATTTCAAGTGTATAACTCCTATCCTGCCAAGGCTGCTCACAGTCAGGTTTGTTGTGTTTGTATATTCATATGTCAATACAATGCATTAGAAATGCACAAAAAGCTTAGCCACCAGCCTCAAAGGTCTCCAAAGAGGCATTTCATAGCAATAATTGCTGGTGCACATCTCCAATAGCTAATCTTGACACTGTGCTAGGTGCAAGAGGCTCTCTGCTCCATGCCAATGCTTTGAGAATATAATGAAAAGAATAGGCTGTTCAATCTACTATAAAAACAAATAGTGTTAAGCAAATGATCTTTATCTGCTCTCTCAAAAAATATTCCCACTCTCGAATTTATAGAGAAGCATATAATGTAATTATTAATATGTGATCTCCTCTGTAATCTGAGTATGTAGCTTGAATACACAGTGTAACTGAAAGGACTCCATCAGCACAGCGGTGAAGTAAAACCTGAAACTTGCAGCTGGGCGTTCAATAGTAACATGCTTTTAAATAGAAGAGGAAGGTTATGGTCAGTCAATATAATTAAAAAAACACTGTTTATTTTACTGCTACTGAATGAAATGTGATGTGTGCAGACAGATGTTGCACAGCATACTGCATGTCGTTTCATACATTCTCTGCAGTAAATTAGGCTTCATAGTTTGAAGTATTTACAACGGAAATGAAATGAAAAAAATTGCTCAAGAAATACAATTTACATTTCCAGTGTATAATTATCACCAGATTTAATGACACAGTCCTTTCACACAGTATTCCTTCAATTCCTTAAAATAAAGTCTAACTCTCTGATGCTTTGCACATGTTCTAAATGAGAACAACATTTTACAGTTTTGCACTTAGTGGTCTGGCTTATCTCATCTACTTCTCTCCCTCTGCACCAACCAGGTGGCACAGAGGAGTGAAAAACATCTCACCAGCAGGTGATACTCTTAGTGTGATAGATTCCCTGGCAGTTGGAGAGCTGGTAAAGCTGTTTCCTACCCCTTCTCTCCTACATCTTCATACTTTCCCTTAGGTTAAGATGACAGCAGATGAGCCAGAAGGAACAAGCTCACTCTTTTGTACACTCTTTTCTACACGCCCTGCTTTACTCTGCAAGGAAATGGGCCCATTTCCCAGCAAAGACAGATTAATGTCTCTTGTTGTCAATGCATATAAACATTTCTTTTACACAACTCAGAATTTGAAGAAACTTCAATAGGATTTTAGAAATCCTGTACAGAGGTGGAATTTGGGCTCTGTTTACCTTACATCAGTGAGGTAATGCACATCTGATGCCTGAGGAAAACAGCAGGCACCAAGACAACTATTTCCAGCACCATTAGTTCTCATGAATATTTTTATAGAGATTCTGCAAGGATGCTCCTTGGCTTTGTCCATCATGGCTATTTCTGATTCAGTGCTTCAGCTAAACAGGGCCAAAACTACTCAAAATGTGTGCCAGGAGGGTTTCTGCTGTTCTGTAAGCATTATAACTTCTGAACTGAAACTGTTAGTGCCCAAGTTTGAATTCTCTGCTTATGCCGGGAGCACCCAGATTTTTTTTTTTTTCTATTAACACTTAACTGTTTCTATGACTGGTCTTTTTATTGAAGTCACTGTAAATTTTGAATGTGTACCGACTGTTAGGTTACAGCAAAGTGGTAAGTGACACTTGCTTCTCTGAAGACCTTAATTTGCTTGAGTTGAGAAAGAAAAGGAAATACCATCCAAAATACTTTACAGAACTCCAAATCATCATTCTCACCAAATACTACCTCCCACTAACTCCTGTTAGTAAAACTGATCAATAGAATCAACTTTCTTCTCCATGATGCAGTCAGCCACGGATATATACTTGTTAAACAAAAAGATAAGTCCTTGGTAAGTAAAGTATAAGTCCATAATAAGAGAATTTCCTTTAAAATAATGATATATAAAAGGTTTATTATTCTGGAATTCTACTGGAAGAACTCTTCTAAATCAACACACAGAATAACCAAATGGTCTGGCCTTAAATACAGCTTTTACAGCCATTTTACCCTCCTTTGACAAGCTTGTCAAACAACACTTCGTCCTATCTATCCTCTTTAAGAGATACAATATTGATCCTTCCCAGTGTGCCAATTAATCTTTACAAAAATTTTAGAGAGGAAATGTTATATTTATCTCTAGATCAATATTCACTTTTCTAGTTAAAGTAATCAATTTTGGTTCAGTTCATGCAATTTTATATGGTTCAAACTTACACAGAAGAGAATTTGGGGCTGCAAATAGAGAATCGAGTGTTTATTTGGTGTGTACATAGACATAATGTGTTTTGTAACAGCAGGACAGATTAAGACACTAAGACAAATTAAAACATAAGAAACAGCTTGTTATCTGTAACTGAAATAAAGGCTTGTAGATTTCAAGTGATACTGAGCACAAAAAAAATTTAGGGTATATACTAAAATTTAACATACACTACAAACAAGATATTTTCTAGATAAAAGTAATTTTATTCCTTTTTAAAGATATTCTTAGAAGTCATGCATAGGTACACTTGCCAAAATTAATATTTGAAGTATAAGGATGTGATATATTTTGTAAAACAATTAAATACACTAGAGTCACCAATCATGACCTGTATGAGTTGACATTTTAAAACAAAATCCTAAAATTGCTTTTAAGCAATTAAGCTTTTAAGTTCTCTTCTCTTATTTAAAGGTATGTTGTCAACTTCCCTAGCACTTAATGGTTCTGATCATGGACATGAAGTAAAACTTAGGCTAACACATGAAGCTGAGTCTTCTCCATGTTGTCAAATGTCGCTTGCTGTGCACATAAGGCTTGTCAGAAACCATTCATTACATTTCTGTGTTTATCAACCTCATAAGTTTTCTCCTCTCTGAATAATATTAGGCAGAAGGAGTCTTTTAACCTGTCCACTTGCATGACTCTTCTGGTGCTCAGTGGCACACGTATCATGACAGATCTCTAGCTTTATTCCCATCACAGTTCCCACATATTTCTCTTTGGATATCATTACATTAAAGAGTTGTTGAACATCAGTCTTATTAACATTTCTTACATACTGATTCATTGCAATATCTAGCATTTTTCAAAGGTGTTTGCTTCTGGAAGAAATGAAACTTGGGTCTGTACCTTTGATGTATTTACATCCTTCACATCCATATGTTAAAAAGAAAATAACATCTGAGCTGTAAATTTTAGAACTTGGTCTTCAAATAGAAGATTTTCAAAAGCCTAGTTTTGTTTAAGATGATGACTGTAACTACCATCTTTCCAATTGATATTCTTTTCCTTCCAAAACGCCCCTACTGATCTAAATGCTACTGCCAAAATATGTAAAACTACCTCACTACTTCAATTCCTCTGATTTCTGAAGCAACACCGGTTTCAGACTGACAGAGCTCTGACTAGATGCTCTGAGCTAGCTGCTACTTCCACTTTATTGGGATGTCAGACTGGATTTTCTGATGTAGTTAAGGAAAGAAGCCCTTTGCTCCCCTTTAGCCACCCTTCCACTCCCTGAACACAGTGCTGAGGACTTGTAGAAAACCCAAAGGGGTCTCCCTCTCTTCAGCTTCTATGTGTAGATCCCTACGTTCTAATCTGTGGTCAAATGCCCCAGCATGGAACTTAGTGTACAAGGAGCAGGAGGAGGAAAAGGAGGAGGAAGGCCTCCTTCGTCTGTTTTCTTCCATTCTGATCCAAAATGAGGTGGTCCACATGTATGCTCTCTTCCTCACAGTATGTCAAAGGTACATCCACTCTGCTTACCAACTGGTTAACTCTAGAAGAGCTCTAACATTATCCATAACTAGACCTTCTAGTGGGCTGCGAATTAACCTTGTGATGCCTCTCTTGTATCCAAATACTTCTTTTCCCCTCCCATAATGAAGCCAAGAGCAATGCCAGGTAGAAGAAGAAGGAGAATATAGGTGGTTTTGTTGCTAGTAGCAAAGGTTGTGCCAGCAGACAACCCTTCTAACTGCAACAGGATTCTCTGGGCACAGGTCTGCAGAGATTCATTTGAAAAAGAGAAGTCACTACATGCTTTGCAGTCTGACTTCCCTTGCAGTCGGTGTCTTTCAACCAGCAACACGGCAGAGAAAATATATTTAAACTTCTAACTGCAAAGCTTCAAAGAACTGCAGGAAGTATCAGAAGCACATGCAGTTTCTGAAGCTGGTTTGAGTTTGCTTCTCCTTAGCGGGGCAAGGAAGTATGAACTGGTTTCTTACTACAGTTTCTATTCAGCTGGTAGGGTGGGAATAGCAGTGATACATTTCATGTAGTTTTCGCAACTTTAAGTTTGCAAGGGTGTATCCCTCTGAATTAGCCAAAAATAATCCCAATGAATTGACTTAAAGTCTCTGCATGATCTCTCATGAACCTGAAAGGATGCACATCTGCCCTCATTCTGCACAGGTTTTGTGTTAGTACACATGCTCCTACTGTTCTTTTATGAAGCTGGGACAAAATATCAGATTGGGAAGTCTCAAATCTTCCTGGGTTATTTCCTGTAAAATAAGCAACATTCTCTTTTGGTACTTGCACCTCGTCACCTTGGAAAGAGAACACACTAGTCATAAAGTTTTATGTTTCATTCTTTTCTTTCCCTTTTTTTTTTTTTTTTTTTGTTCTCCTTTGCAGCTGGTAAAGCCTGGATAATGCATGACTCTACCAGGAAGGTACAATCTATCGAGAATTTGGGCATATTGAGAATATGTGGCAATTCTATCTTATGAGGTGTGCAGGGGATTATGGTCTCTATTTTATTTCTATTGGACAATAATCTATGGTTTTACTCAGAGCTTTAGCACAATGAAAGGGCCTGCATGGGTGCTAATTTATGGGAAGTGCCAAACTGCCATGCAGAAACTTCGTCCTAAAGGCCTTCCCTAATTCCAGGCTTGTGAGATGCACATTTTGGATTATGTGAATGGATGCATAGAATTATATCAGATTGCAAGAGAAGTATATACTCAGATAGTATGTGGTGGTAGGAAGAAGTCTGAGCATGTTGCCTAACAGTGTTGAGAGGAAGGAAGAGGAGGAGCAGAGGAAAGGAAATTTCTGGTGGAATTCGTAAGGAAAAAGCTCTATATCCTTTGTATTTACCTAGCACTTGCCATTCAAGAACATCAGAGCCTTCAGTCTTTGATAGAAAGAGAAAAAAACACCAAGACCTTACTGCCACAAACATTTATCTAGAGGAGAATTAAGCCCATGAGTGTTAGCTGTAACAGGACCCAAATTTGCAAATGATCAAAGGGAAATGATCAAAGCAAATGAGCAATATCTCAAGCAGGTTGGGATAGTGCCTTCCCACACATCTCTCTGAATTATTATTAAGCAATGTCTTTGCAATCTGGAACGTATATTTCCCATGGAAAATATATGCTCTGAGAAAAGCACATTTTGACAAAATATGGCAAAAATCTCTGCCAGGTTTAAGGAATGGCAATAAATTTTTGATATACTTAAGAATGCAGTCTTAAAAATATGACATGTAAAAGAAGTATAAATCAGTAAGATGTGTCAGAATACTTTCAATTCATTACCTGAGCTTTGTTATAGTCCCAGTAAGACAGGTAATAAGCAGATTTGCCTTTTTATTATGATTTCTGAAAGTCAGAGTCCATAGCCAGTTATGCTTTCCCAGCCTGATTATTACCTTCCTGCAGTGAGCAAAATAAGCAGGGCCTGGCTAAATCTTCTTACCATTAAGTTGATCCAACATGAAAATAAATGCTGACTTGACAACAAAATATGTCCTGACAGTGAAACAAAATAAGACATCTAACCATGTAACAAGAGGGAGAAGAGGAAAAAAGTCCTCGCAAATAGTTTTAATTGCATTAAGTATTTAAACAAACAATTCTTTCAAAATGTTGCACATTTACAAAAGGGCCTCTTGGGTCTACTTATAACTTAAGAGGGAGATTCTTATTTAAGCATAAAAATCTTGATTTTAAAATGCAAAGTAGTAATCTAAATCAAATGTGTGAAAAGGTTGATTAACGCACACCTTAAGTATATTAAGGGCTTTCTGCAGCGACAGCACCTTGTGTATGCATCCAAGGCATCTTTTAATCAGAACTATTGCACAGTTTGTCATCTTATTTTGTAATCAAAGCCTTCCCTCTTGAGGGTTAAGGCTCTTTGCTCATCATTATTGTCATTAAAGCATGTGCTTTTTAATGCCAAGTGATTAGTAAAAGTAACAGTAAAAGGTTTCCTGTGTGGTTTCAACTGAGAACTGCACAACCTTTGTTGCAATATAGTTAAAATTGTAGTCTCTTCCAGTCTATACTATGAATGTAAAGCTTCTCTGAAGTCTGTGGCTGTAAAATAATACAGCTGCTTCAACAACGTGCTTTACAACTTTTGTCAGTCTTGTGAATCTGTTTTAACATCTGAGCTGGCAGGACAGAGATCTAAGCCTCCAAGTGATAAATAAAACAATAGCACTACATCCCTGTTTCCCTTTACTAGGAGAGTATTCTAATTCTCAACAAGGACTTTGATTTATGGAGATCGAAAAGATTTCTAATCAGATTTTGGGAAAGCAGTAAGGAGGAGGAAGACATTTTACCCTTGATAACAATTGAGATATGCTAGAATAAGAATAAAATAACTGTCAAAAATGGTAAATGCATTCATAGGCTCAAAAATAGAACCTGAAGATACATTCACACAGTTAAATCAATATTAGAATTCTGTTTAAAGGACATTCACTAATATATTGAACATGCTTTTTCTGAACTAAGACATTTGTATCTTATTATTCTAATTCTATGATCTTCCTCTTGCCATGTAAGCTTGGTAGACTCTGTGATGGAAAGATTCATTCGCAGGATGATAGGCTCAAAGTGCAAATCATGTTAACTAATCAATGTTTATTTAAGATACAAATGTAAGCATACATACATTTATACATTTATATGTATACATATACACACAAAAGCAAATAGGGAATATATATGTGCATGTGCATTCTCTTAAAATAAAACCACTTCAGTGTCATAGAGTAGGCAAAGAATGCCTTCTTAAAAGCTTATACAAATAATTGAATCTTACTTTTATCTATTTTGTTTTCTTGAAAGCAGAGGATTGAATGTGAACCACTAGCAGTCTCAGCATCAAATATGACAATGCAATATATTTAATTTTGTTACAGCACAAAATAACAGTTTAAGAACTATATTGATAATAGTTTAAGAACTCCACTAGCAAAGTCAGTAACATATTTTAAATGAGAAATATTCCAATTTAGTTATACTTTTTTATATTATATGTATATAAACATGCTGTAATATATTCAAATTTGTTTTTGTCTACTAATGCATTGCATGTGAATCTTGTCTGCTACTACAAATTCCCCCAAAGGAAATGGCATAGTAGTTCTTGATCATTCTAAATTTGTACTCTGTTTCCAAAAAACTTCACTTTCTAAACCACTAAAATTTAAAATCATGTTAATTAAGTATATTTATGGATGTCAAATACTTGCATTAAGTTGGCTTTTGTACTGGAAAAAAAATCAAAGGATGAATTAACTTAGCTTTAAAAGGATTACTTGTGCCAGTGAAGCTATGGGCAGAAGTTTTAAAAGGAGGGGGGAATCCAGTATATAACCTGAAAACCATTTATGACAGTGAATAACAAACAAGTATTGGTTCAGAAAGTTAACATAATAAAACATAAGTGGACCAAATGATGGACAGGCAAGTTTATAAAAAAGTCTTGCCTTGTTCATGTGGTCTTAGCAACAGGTGCAGCATGACACCTGCAGATGATGTGTTGACTACAGAACTCCAACTGAACGGTATCTTAACAGAGGAGAATATAATTCCTCACACCCTTTCTTTACCCTAAAACAAGTAAAAATATTTTATGATGTAATACTAATTCCATTTCCATTTGAAAGCTGGGTCATGCATCCACCATTAACCTCTCCATTAACTATTGAATCCTTAGCATTCATCATTTATTCTAGTTATATGTAAGTTAGGAGCCTAGCCATTTTACCATCTGACTTCATTCAAAAGTGAGAGAGGAGCACTACTGATCCCAAGCACCTTCTCTTCCTCTCCACTGCCTATCGGAGTGTAAGACGACTACTCTCTTAAATTATATACATCAGCTAAATTTCCAGTATTGGGTGGGATGAATTTGAGCATGACTCATTCAGTTTAGGAAAGTGTAGAGTTTGTCTCTATCCGTGACCAGTAGGAATAGCGAATTTAGGGGAACAGATTTCCTGCTGCATCTTTCTGAGAAGGACATTTGGCATTAAAAAACACCCAAACAAATGAGAAAAAAAAACCCTCTTAATACTCTTAATAGTAATAAAACAGGGATATGTGCATATCATTTGTACTGTCTGCAGATAGAATGGAAATCTTCAGTGCATTATCAGTAAATGCCATTTCTCACGTTCTCAAACGGCATTCTCGGGCTCTATACTGTTAAAATAGGGAAGGAGGTAGCATTGAAGCATTGACATATCTAAGCACTTGATTTAGAAATATAAACTGAAATTTAATAGTCCCTCTAAAATTAAGGCTTTTTCTGCCTTCAGTGTACACTTATGACTTTTTGGCTAACTACAAAAAAAAGGGCTCATCAGCGTCAGAAGTGAGACATCAGATAATGGCACTGAGGTAAATGATAGCACAATCTAAGGGGCTCCTATGATGCATTTAGTAGTGTTTAGAAACAAAAAGCCAGTGGACAACTAAAATGCTGAGTTTCACATACTGCAGTTTTTCTGAAGTTTTTAGATTTTTTTTTACTAATTATTCATTAATTTATAGAACCAGTAACTGTACTGTGATATGTATCCCAGTGATTTGTGTGGCTCAGCTAGTCAATTCATATCATAAAACATTTTCACCTTTCATTATATTTACCTCTGAACATCACTGCTTTTATCTTTACCCTTATTTTAGAAGGCTATTTTATTGCTCTTTCAGCTAGAAGAAAAAAAAACAACCCACAAATGCAATAGGGAGGGAGTAATACTGCTTTATCTTTGGGAGCCTAATCCACTCCTGTAAGAGGGTGCAACTCCTGGTAACTTCAGTGACAGCTGCAGCTGTTTACACCTGGGCTGATTTGGGCAGTTTAGGCAGGGCTAACAGCAGTAGCTGACATTAAATTACCCTAACATTTCTGATTATAAAGATTATGTGTTCAATTTCTTACACCTTGCCAACTCAGACAACAGTATTTTTCTACACTCAGAATCTGCTCAGACTTCAACTTTCAGCTTTGGGCTTAGCTGTACACCTTTACAACTTTAATCAGCCTGGCTTTCCAGTGCCTTGATTTGGGGTTAGGATTTTTGTCATGGATTTTAGTATTGGGATCCCAACAGCCATGTAACTGTGTTGTTTTATAGCATCCATGGATCAAGACAGGTAGAGTGTAGTCTAAAATACTAAATTACTGCAATTTAACCCTCTCTTTAAAAAGGGCAAAACAGAGCAGAGTAAATCATATCCTTCTAAAGCATCCTTCAGCTGCACTGGTGATTTGCATTAGTACAGGTGGAGTCAGCAGCTGCAGTCCCCAGGACAAAGAAGATCACAGAATAAAAAGTATCACAAAGGGGTGATGATTAGATCTGGAGTATCAAGGTTATAAAAATAAGCCAGAAAAAAACAAAATGGTTTTGTTAATGAAGCAGCAATTTGTTCAGTCTCAAGTGTTTCACTGGAGATATCTCAGATTTGACAAATTTTTGCTTATTCTAAAGCCAGATAGTAATGTGATTTACAGCTGAACTTCCATTAGAAGCTCCCTGGGCCAAGGACTGTTCTGTTTCTACAGTATATGGCCATGGGAAAGACCTATGAAAAAAAGCTAGTGCCTCCAGAGAGCATGTCTAGACTCTCAGGACCCTGTCAAACATTGGAGTTTCAGGCAAATGTGTTCCAATAAATTGTCATTCCTAGCAGTGAGAGGTCTGGGGAATGTAGTTCATTTCAGATATGCCCTGTTGGGTGTTTCTGAAAAAGGTATCTTACACTTCAGAAAACAAAAAAGGCTTGATTCACTTTGCATATGAAGAAACTCAGAAAAGTGGGAACTCATCAGACAAACTGGATACGATTTTTCCCATATGAGTTCAGTTCATCAAAGAAAGAAAACATCTATTCAAGATTTGAGATAATTGTTTTAATCACTTTGGAATGGCCAGAATATCCACGGCTCTTTATTGAAATATTAGTTTGTTGACTTTCAGTCTTCTGTCTTCGACAACTTTACAAAATGTGCCATTATCATCCCCAAATAGATTCTATATCATATCTTATTGCATAAATGAACAGCTTGCTTTCATCTAAAGACAAGTGGGCATGGGAATTTCAAAGACGACACAAAAACAAGATGTGCATTTCAAAACAAACCATGAAAAACAGACTACACCTCCTACTCAAAGCTGCAGCAGACATGATAAAATGGGTAAAACAGATATTCTTGCATAGAGAACACAGATGTTCAAGGCTCAGAAAAGAGAACAGACACACATTGAAGCTAATCTACAAACAACAGACAAATGAAAAAATACATGATTCTTCCTCTGAGAGATATCTGTCATTATTGTTTAGAAATATTTTTAGAGAAGTTTTGGACCTTATAAAGTTGATAAGATACTCAAAAGTTTAGACAAAATCATTCATTCACCTCTTCTCTATGACACTCTATGCCAAAATAACTTTCATGGTTTGGTCCTGATTGGGACTAAACTATGACAATAGCCATGCACATGACAATAGCCAATGACATTTCTCACAAATCTTTCATATTTTTTTTTAGCCTCAATCAGTACTGTGATTGGTCACACTTTGATATCCTCAGCAGTCTACACTAGAAAACATAAATCTCAGTTGTGCAAAACTTAGACAAAAAAGGGAAGGATTTATTTATCCACTTGCCCAGAAATAGTGTACTAAACATCAATTAAAGCAATATTCTTCATAAAAACATGCCTTATTTGCAATGTTTGATCACGTGGAGTAGCACCTAAGTGGCTTGCTCCAGAAGCACTGACATTGCCCATACAGCTATATGGAAAAGTGATGTTTTGTAAGCTTTGCAGAAATAAGAGTTGTGTTTCTGAGTTGGAGAAAATAAGTAGCTGAGCCTATTTCATAAATAAAACAGAAGAAAAATCCCACTTCCATCTTCTATTCCATTAAAATTTACACACATGAGAAAAAAAAATTGTTATCAAAACTTGTTTTCTCAGGTATGTTTTCCTTCATTTCTTTCGGCTGAAATGGGTCCACTGAAATTATGCATATTACATAAAGTATTCATGTAAGGTGATATCTGTGAAGTCAGTAATAAAAAGTGCTGAGTACCCCTGATGTCTACTGGAGTCAACATGTGTTAAGGCTTAAAAATGAATTGTAAATATTATACAAAATTTGGCGCCCCCTGTACATCAGGTTTTTCCAACAACTAAAAACCATTTTTCTGTATTTCAGGGAATGTGGGGGCAAGGGAGAACCACCTTTAGAGTCTATTAATAAGCAATGAATGTAAAAGACCAAACAGTGCCCTATAGGATAAGGACAGGATCTAGTTTTTGTAGCCAAAGTAAAATCTTGACAGAAACACTGCTAGTCTCTTTTCTCACTTATAGTAATATTTATAATTTACAATTTTCCTGGTTTTTGCTAAAAAAAAAGTTATGTTTTTTTTCCTAATTAACAGAGGAATGTTTTAGTCTGATATAAGAATATAAAATAATATTAAGTTTACATTCCTATTTTTCTGTGGCGTTTTACTACAGATCAAACAGTGGTTTTTTGTAACTGAGATATCTCTGGATTATCTTCTCAGTTTTAAGAAGCCATAGTCACTTTAGAAGACTGGAGTAAGTGGAACCAAGAGTCGTACCTGTGTGCAAGA
Source organism: Chlamydotis macqueenii (assembly GCF_036417535.1). Lineage (NCBI taxonomy): Eukaryota > Metazoa > Chordata > Aves > Otidiformes > Otididae > Chlamydotis > Chlamydotis macqueenii. Next base: position 25,844,266 of record NC_141556.1, read on the forward strand.
TGACACGAAGACGTTAACCTTCAGGCAACAACACTAGAGCTGTGTATTCAGTTTCCAGGCCTGCCACAAATTCTGCAAACACCAGCGAGCATCTTGCTCTCTGGGTTCCAGATTTTCCTCCAGAAAATGGAGATACTGCATCTTTTCCCCTACTGACTGCCTCTCTTGCTTCTTGTGGTCTCAAGCTTTTCAAAGAAGAGGCTATGAAATTGTATGGAGAACCTGTAAATCAACCATGCTTTCACTAAATTAAAATTGCTAATTTACTATACACATCAATTATTAAGTATATGTAAATGTAAGTATATATTAGTTTGCAGGCTAAGGCCATGGGCTGTTGTTTCCTTTTTAGTAAGCTTTATGGAAAAGGATGGGAGGAATATATTGTTATATTATATGCTAATAGGATTTAATCCTAGCCTCACTGAAGCAGAAGTCCTACTGACTTCCGTGCTGCTGAGATTTTACCCAGTGTGAAAATTTCTTCTCTGTATCTTTTTGTTTTGATTCAAGTTTCCAAAATAGCTTTGAAAAACAAATGCAAATATCTTCATATGTAAGAATTAACATCTGCATAGAAATTGATTCATACCACTCTCCATATAACAAAGATGTAGCATGACTATGTCCTTATTTTCCAAGGCTGATCAGCTAGAATAAAATGCAAATTTCTTGTTAGCCAAAGGAAAGTAATGTGCTATCATTACTATCAGTAGAGAAATCCCACTACAAACAAGCAATAAATAATATTAGGAAATGTCAGTTTCAGAAAGGATCTCACCATGGAAAATAAGCTTATGAAGTGCTGAAATACAAGTGGTACTGCTTCTAATTTTGAACTCTGATAGTAGAAATCAAGCCAATTTAGAGGTGTATGTCACAGAAGACAGAGTGAGTACACCTTAAGAAAGGAAATTCAAATAAATCATTCCTTCAACACAAAATGAAGATGCAAATTGACGTCTGAGGATTTAAGGATTTACGAATTTTAAGGACCGAAGGTTTAAAGACAAATACATCACACATGCTCACTGATAATTCACAAGTTCATTTCAATTCTCCTGATGCCAGTATCATTGTACTGTTTCTTCCAGAGTGTGGCAAACTGGTTCATCTGAAGTAAAACCTAAAAAATGTTTCACTTGTATTCTAAAAATATCCAAACCTATTTTGGAATATCAGACTTGTTTCATTACTTCTTTGTCTATTGATAACAAGGATAGCGCTAGTGGGGTTCCCTTCTGGCCCAAAACAATGCCTAGTCATGTCAGTGCCAATATTTCTGCTGTGTTGCAGATTAGACCCTTACAGGGCATTGCAAATGGCACTGCTCCTTGTCAGACTTTTCATTTAGGAAGTCCCAAATAGAATGCTTACACTGCTGCACACCACAGGGAAACTTCAGAACAGGCAGATTTACGGAAAGTCATGGTGACAGCTACATATATTTATTGAGTTCAGCATGTGGCAAGATTCTTTTATCAAAGAAAGCTTCTCTAAGAGAAGAAAATAAAGGTTTTCTGCAAAGAGACACTACTTATCTTTTAAGAATTACAAAACAAAAAGTGATTCTATAATACAGAACTTCTTCCTACATAAGAGAAATTTAATGTTACTATGGGAATGATAACAACAAGCTATATTCAAATAGCTTATACATATTTTTAGGCATTGTTAACTATTAATACTATGTTTTAAAATTCTTTATTACAGCAGGCGCATCATTTTGTTTTCACATATTTTGCTTCCTATTTTTGGCTTCATATGGTGAATTTTCCACTTTTTCAGTTTGTAATAAATCATGAAGATTAATTTTCTCCAGAACACCTATGATGTGACTAATTTTGTTATTGTTCTTGGAAAAATATCTATTCTTAGCTACACCTTGTTATCTGAACACTGTTTTTTTCCAAAGCTGCTGATTCACCAGTTTATTTTTGAATTGATAGAATACGTGTGGAATATACTTGGTCACATTTGAAGACTGATTTTTTTTTTTAAATATAAATCTTTAGTTTATAGAAAGGACTAAGTACTTGAGAAGTTTCAAATGGTAAAACTAAGGTTCTTCTGAATTGTAACCTAACAGACAAAACTAGATAATTACCATGAACAACAAATGCTATTAAAAGTCACATCTATGCCTGCACACAGTGACTCTATTGAATATGCAGTGGTTTAAGTTTTCATTTCTAAAAGAAGATGCCTTTACACAAATATAAGTGTTTAACAGATTTGTGATGGTGGTTTCAAGTGACCTAAAAAGAAATAATCCTAAGGTGTTTTCATAGTTAATTCAATGCATTAGTAAAATGTTAAGTAATCCATTCTATGTTTTTCATTGTTGGACGTATGTCTGCAAGAGTGTAAATAGGGGGTTTTTTTTCCAAAATATTTTATTAAAAAAACCCAAAATATTCTTGATTGTAACATTACAGGTTAAATATCATATCCATAGGAGAAATAATCTCTTGAATTACATGTTCCAGAACCCTCATCTTCCAATAATCGCAGCAGAATTTTAGGATCAATTCCCAAAGGTTATGAAAGAATATTTATGCACAGACCTTTTCTAATCAAACTGGGGTTGGCAACTTGAAAAATATTTTATTCCAGAAGATACAGCAAATCACTAGTTTTCATAACTGGTATTTTTCATAATTTATAGGCAAAAAGACATATGTTCTATGTTACTATGTGAACACACTTTCAAAGTTGAAAGCAGTTTAACTTAAGTGCTCTTAACTAACTAGGTAATAAGTTCATTAAGACTTCAAAACAAGTACAAACAGCATGTTAAATTAAAAAAAAAAAGCAGTCTTTTTATCAACTACTAACAGGTTTATATGGAAATTGCATTTCCAGACTGAACCCCCACACCTTCAATACAGACATAACGCACTTTTCTTATAATTAACATTATTGCAAACTTTACTTATACTGTATTTTCTGCTCTGGTTATTCCCAAGTGTCGTGGTTTTGTTAGTGAGGGGGGGCCTAAGGTGGTAGCTTCTGTAGGAAACTGCTAGAAGTCGCTCCCCTTTGTTCAGTGGACTTGGCCAGGCCTAGGGCGGACCCGCTGCTGGCCAATGCCGAGCCGATTGGTAGCAGAATGTCCCGTGATAACGCCTCTGCGATAACGTATTTAAGAAGGGGAAAACAGGAAAAAAAAAAAAAAGAGAGAAGAGAAGATGTGAAGAAGCTGAGCGGGGGCAGAGGTGCAGAGGGGGAGGCGCAGGCCTCATGGGCCTTGCAGGCCTCACCCTCTGGCCTCTCGCCAGGCAGCCGACTGGGCCCGACTTGGCCCGGCCCAGCTGCAAGAAGTGGAAAGGAGATGAGAAGTGAATAAGATGTAAAAAAAGATCCTGAGAGACATCTACCAGCCTGTTGTGAGGAACGGCTGCAGACGCCAAGGTCAGTTCAGAAGGAGGGGGAGGAGTAATGCGGCTCCTGGCCAAGATTCCCCTGCAGCCTGTGGTGACGACCATGGTGGAGCAGATTGTCCCCCTGCAGCCCATGGAGGTCCACGGAGGAGCAGAGATCCACTTGGAGCCCGTGAAGGACCCCGTACTGGGGGAGGTAGATGCCTGAAGGCAGCTGTGGCCCGTGGAGGGCCCGCTGGGACAGCTGTTCTAGAGGGACTGCACCCCGTGGAAGAGATGACCCACGCCGGAGCAGTTCCACGAAGGACTGTGGCCCGTGGGAGGGACCCCACGATGGAGCAGGGGAGGAATGTGAGGAGTTCGTCCCCCAACCATGAAGCAGCGGCGTAAAACAACGTATGATGAACTGACTGCAACCCCCATTCCCTCTTCCCCCGCTGTGCCGCTCGGGGTGGGGGGAAGGTAGTAGAGATAATGTTAAGCTTGGGAAGAGGCAGGGGTGGAGGGAGGTTATCTTGTTCTCTGTCTCATTATCCTGCTGTTTGTAATAATAAATGAATAGTTTTCCCCAAGTTGAGTCTGTTTTGCCCATGACGGTAACTTTAAGGATTTCTCCCTGTCCTTATCTCAAACCTCGAGCCGTTTTTCTTACATTTTCTCTCCCTGTTCTCTCGGAGGGTGGGGGGAGTGATAGAGAGACTGCGTAGTCTGGTCCTGATCGGGGCTGAACTATGACACCAAGTTCAGATGGCCCTGTAGTTTTCTTTATAGACTCTCTAAACATCATTCAGTTGTCTAAACTTAGGCATGTAGTTGTCTGTAAGACGGCCTAGGGCATCTGGCCTCGCCATCTGCTCTTCCAAAAAAAAAGGAACGGGCCTCCTGTAGGTCATAGATGTCTGTCTGCTAGCCCTCTGTGGAAGTCTTGGAAACCTATGGGTGTCCCACATGACAGTTGGTACACACCTGCCTTCAGAAAACTGAAATGAGCTCTCTCTGTCCTCTCTCATGTCCTGCCTTGGGCTGGCTTTGGAGTACTGTAATCCATTATGTTTGAATCTGGTTTAAAATTAATATCTAACTTTGTATGTATACATACACCAGTGAATTGGTGTTTAAATTTCCACTGTAGTCAATTAGTGAAGCCAGTGATACCTGATGAGTGATGCTACTCACCTAAAGTAGATATAGTTTGGATGTCTAGCACCATTTGAAAGAGCTGTATAGAGTTTCTGCATGTAAATTAAAGCTATAACATAACCCCAAAGGAGACACACATCCTGTAGGAGAAGCAGATGGCTACCATTCATCCTGTAGGAGGACCAGATGGCTACCAGGCAATATGTCACAGGCTGTATAAAATGGCACTACAGGTCTCTGTTCAAGCAACTGAATTTTAATTTGACTGAACACCCATCTCTGCAGATACCTGTCAATAGCTACCTACCTTCTCTAGAGCAGAATTTAATTTCCAATACCTACCCTCACAGGCAAGATCTCTACATAACAGTCTGCATCACAGTGCCTAAAAAGTGGATGCCTGACTGTGGCAGGATCTTTGGAAAGAGATAGGCACCATTGTCTATCAAAGATCATCCCAATCTCTTAAGTTATTTACTTCAGTCCATTGACTCAATGGAAAGGTCAGTCAAGTCTGCAGAACAATTCAGTATACCTACATGCCGAGTAAGGCAATATTTGGAAACAATCAGTAGGAAAGAATATCTATATAGATGTTCGCCTTGGACCTAGGGTATCGATAATGAAGCTGGGCTAACTTTACAGAGCTTAGTATTTTAAGAAGGACCTCTGCTGAGGGTGCTGTGCACGTTTTGTATAATATTCTTGCTGTAATGAGCACCTATCCAGGAAAGTGGAAGAACTGTCCCTGGAGCAACTTCATCTGAAAAGTAGAAACTACTCTTGCTTGTCTTCTTAAAGTTCCTCTCTACCCTAAGCATGCAACTCTGGAATAGCCTACTTCTGAGGACCTTCTCTTAGAATGGGCCATGTACACTGTATCCCTAACTGTTGTGCAAATGGACACTGATGCTGCTGCCCATAATCATGACAAATCTGTCATTTGATTGATGGTGTTGGGTAGACAGTTGGACTTGATGGTCTTACGGGTCTTTTCCAACCTTAATGATTCTATGATGCAATCAGTTGTTTTCTGAGTCCATCTGCTATTTCTAAATCCTTCTGGAGACTCAAGTGAGGTTTGCATTTTAGCAGAGTGAAGTCAGGAAATAAATGCCTGTTTCCTAGACTATGATGTTTCTAACTATACAAAATGTCTCAGTGTGAGCACTAAAGAAAGTGAGGCCAATGTAAACGTGTCTAATGAGTTGAGATGCTCAGAGTAGAAGAGGGCTTTTTTTCTGTCTTGCATCTAGTAATATCTTTTCATGTTCCTTGAAGCAAATGTTTTGGACTCATTGATTATGACAGAAAGCTTTGGTCAATGTATGTAAATGGGGTGCTTTTTTGTATCTTCTTTGATACAAAACAGGAAGGGGATAAGGGTACACATCCTAGTTTATCTTGGTGCAGAGCTGGGATATGGAAGGTTCTGCAGCAGGATCTGATGACAAGTAAACGTTACAGAGTGCTATAGTACAAAAGCACTTCCAAGTACTTCCAAGCTTTCATACTGAGCTCAAGGAATAAACAATAAGGTGACCTAAAGGAGTCTTGAATCCTTACTGGCTATTCCAAGTCTGACAGACTCTTTCAACAAAGATATTCTAAAACAACAAATATCTGTACTGATTTGGTTATTATATGCTGAATTGTTTATCTGCGCTGACTTGTTTCTTGTTCCTTAGGCATTTTAATAAATCAATCAGCCTATCTATCTGTTTATCTATCTATTATCTATCTCTTTTGCAAGTTATCAAGATAAACAGGTATTGGAAGAGAACTACATATTTCTGTAGCCATATCAATATGGTCATCTGGATAAAAGAGCTCTAAATTCCCTTCAACACTGATATCTAAAAGGGCCTCAAATTCTCCTAACTTTTCATACCTCAAGCTGCAGAAGAAAGGGGATGAAGGAATGAGATTAAACGTGATAGTCATTCATGAACCATGGGTTTGCTCAATATTTTACTCAATTGGAAGCACACTTTCCTGATGGGTGAAAAAATTAACAAATCTTAAAAATCAATCAACCCGGTTTAAGCAAACCTGAAGAATTCTAAAATCCTTGATTCAATGTATAACCACTATTATTCAACGTATGGTACAAAGATAAGCTTTCCTTTTCACTGATGAGAATTTAAATAGCTGCTGATTTCTTTGTAAATAATATTTTCCCTATTTTTAGTGCTAACCCAGGTATTTGACTTGACAGATCACTCACATTCAACTTCTCTCAAAAGAAAGGAAATCTAGCACTAAGTGGTAAATTTATATGGATAATTATATTTGCAGTCAAATGAAGACTCATTCTTTATTTATATTCATCAATTAGTATTAACCTTAAGCCAAATATTATGTCTGCATTCGCTCTTTAATGCGGCAAAACTACACATGAGTTTAAAGAAGGGGCTACCAAACAGATTTTCTTATTTAATGAACATGAAGAGTGCTTTCTGTAATGCTTACAGGACAGGCATTGCAGGGTAGGATTTGAATGACCATTTTCTTCAAAGTTCTTTGTAGTCCTAAAAGTGAATTTTCACAGTTTGACTGTATAGGCAATATCAGTGTCACTCAGCAAGGCTTTTTACCTTCTGTGGTAATAACAGAAAAGTAATTACGGTGAGGCTTCTAAATTCATACATTTACTATATCTGCAGAACTAAAGAACAGGTAAAGCCACGGTTTGTCAGGAAAGGCATGGTTTTTCAGCAGAGTTTACTTTTATCTGTGCTGCAGTTCAGGCATCAGCAGAGCAGTACTGCGATACATGACCAAAGCAGAGAAGTGACAGCAGCGTGAACCCTCATCATGAGCAATATGAAAATGTATGAATGCCACAGCTTATGTCTTGCAGCAGGTCAGGCTAGTGGATGTTTCCAGGCTGTGAAGGTAAAGTGGATGCTGCATGTAACATCCACTGTTAATATGGAGTAGAAACAGCTGAAGTTATTTTACTTGGTTCTATACCCGGTGGAAGGTAAACAGAAAATCTGATTTATTTCATCTGTTGAAGACAGAAAAATATTAGTTGACAAGCTGGCTTGTAGAAGGCATTTACATTATTCAAAAATTAGATCAACACTATTTGCATTTTTCTCACTAAGCATATTCCACATCGAGCTTCTAGACAGCTAAATAACAGTGTCCAGAGATTTTAATCTTTTAGGGACCACTTTATGCAAGGACTTAACAGCTGTAATTTCATCATCCTGCTGTTTTCTTAATATTTGATTTTGTTATTTTTATTATGATACAACAGCTCAATGTTTATCAATTAGTGGACATATTTGCAGATAAACTGAATCTTTAATTAAATTAAATCTACTAAAAAATTTAACTTCCTGTAGGAATTTATATGAAATAAATATACCAACACAGTGTTGAAAATAACATGTAACAAAAAAATTTGAATATTCATGCTCAAATATACCAATTAAAACACTATTAAAAGTACTGAAACAAACACTCAAATTTATAAAATCATTCAAAATTAATTTGGGGAAATGTAGTATTCCAGCTCTATAAGCAGTGCACGGGCAAAAACGTGGGGGGTTATTCTGCTCTGGGTTTTGCAAGACCAAAGCCTACTGCCTTGCTTTATGTTACATATATGTTTCACTTAGATGAGAATATAAAATTTCAGTGGAACTTACCAGATTCCATGACATTTGTCAATTTTACTGGTAGCACAAAGCTGTTTTCCTGATCAGAAACTGTTTTCACTAAATTCAAAACATAACTCAAGAACAAATTTAGTCAAATTTTAATTCAAATTGAATGATAAAGAGATTTATTAACAGACATGTTTTCTGATTTTTTATAATTTTTTTTTGTTTCTACTGATTCAGGTATTTGTTTGCATGTTTTATTCCTCCACTATCATGTATAACGACACATTTAAACTCTACAAGAAGTATTTCCTTACAAATAGATTTTTATATTTGGTTTATTCTAATTAGTAAGATTAAGACTGGCATTAGTTGTTTAATTGCTTACACTATACCCATGCTCTTTAAGATCTCTCTTTAAGAGAATATGAAAAGAAAAATAAGTATACAGTGCTGTTTTGCATAATGCAATGTGTGCATGTGCCTCTGTGTGTGTGTATGCCTAAGAGAGCATTATGATTAGGAGTTTTAACTTTAGTTAAGACTGAGTCCTTGATCTTGTCTGCCTTCTTGGAAGTGCCTGCCATCAGAGAAGAAGGCTGCAGTACCTGAATGATTAGGATAAGCTAGGGTGTAAGGGAAAGCAGAAACATTTCTACTAGGCATAGACTAGTTGAGGAAAAACACATCCTCAGGTACTTTCTTTTTATTTGGAATATAACATGGTGTTCAGAATGTTTGTATTCCATAGCTATTGAGTAGATTTTTTTCATAAGGAAAATAACATACAGAACAAAATTAAGAACTTCTGCTTTTCATTTGGAAAGCACAGGCAGATTTGTAGTTGAGCTGCAGTAGTCGGTGGTGGTAACTGGATTTTCATGGAAATAAACGATGAGTCACTAGGGTTGAGCTCATAAAGAAGTGTAAGATTGATCTACTCAGTGGGCAAACTAACAGTTCAATGAGGCAAGATCAGCCTAGTCCACAAAGGCTTCAGAAATCATGTAAACACAGGCAAATGAATTACAGTTGGCTCTAAAAACAATGAAAAACAGCTCACACACACTGTAACTACAGCTTATTTTTAAAGATAAGAAATAACCAGCACAAGCTGTATTATTTTGTAACAACCTGGAACAGAACAGTTGCAGAAATATGGGAAGGAGGCTATTGTACAGAACAGCTTTCCTTTCAGATCTTTCCATTGGTAATGTCAGAAGGTTCCACTTAGCTTTGTTTAACCAGATGTCAATGAACAAAAAAAAACCCTTTCCCTGATCCGTTCTCCAGTGTAAAGCAATGAAATATTAATTAATACTAAATTTAAATGGCTATTCAATTTAGAATAGTTCATTTTTTAAAGGCAGAAAAAGAGTAATTGACATATATGAGCAGGTGTTCCTCATGCCAAAAAACATAGCTCACTTTCATTTATTTAAAAAGCTGGAAAATGCACATTTGTTTGGGAAAGTCATTTATCTAGAGAAATCTTTAATTACATGCGCCATAAAACAGGCGCAAAATGCTGTCTCCTCAGACCTGTAACTTTAAGCCATTGCAAAGCATGAACTGCCTAATTGCACCAGAGAATAACAGTCACTGCTTCACTCTGTTGTTGCATGATAGCTGGATATGAACAGCTACTCTTCTCCATGAAGTGAAGTGGAGGGGTGCCACATGACCAGAGGCAAAGCACTGCATTGTGTCAATGTCATTTTTGTTAAAGATCTTCTTGTAGCCTGACATCCGGAATGGAGTTGCACATCAATGTACAATGGATAATATTTCTGACAATATACTCTAGATGGCCTTGAGCTGATTACCACTGCTTCTTCAGAAAACAGTTGTTACTGAATTGTTTCCTTTCAATAGAGTTTGCCTGAGGAAGAATAGCAAGCGAGACTGGATCGTTAGTGCTGGATATATCATAACTTTGTAATTGTCCTGCTTTGGTTCTTGAAAACTATTCTTTGTCAAGGATGGGAAATAGCTTGCCTATAGGTACAATAATGAAAAAAGTAGAGCTGATTTAGATTAGCATCTGTAAGACTATCTCATGCTTACGCACTAAAACTTTAGCTAGCTGACAAAAACAAACTCAGGTTAAATACAAACAGTATCATCGGGACTGACGCTCAGTCTTTCAAGCAAGGCTGTACACAACAACCCTTCAATCTATTCAGACAGAATATCGCTGCTTATTTAGCAAAATGTTTAACTACAAAGTGCTACCTGAAAGGTGAAAAACAACTGGCAGTACTGGTGTCCCACAATAACGCTACTATCTGGTATCAGTCACAGATCCTGTGTTACAAGCACCTTATGGGTAGTCTTTCAAACTGGGATTGAATCTCAGAAGTGACAGCGGAACTGTGCAGGTATGGGGATTTGGGACCATTTAAACCCCAAGACAACAAGGTGATGAGGTGATATGATAATTGCTGTGAAACTCAATGATAAGTCTAACCCAGATTTCTCGGTGATGAGGGGATGTAAGGATCAGCTTTCATCTCTCACCTATGAACAAAATCTAAAGCCTGCACTTCTTTCAGCATTCTGAGGTGTGCAACTGTTAGTCTTTAAATTTCCCAGTATGCGCCCAAGTAAGGTCAGCCAAGGTGGCCATCCTGTATACATACAAACAAACTACTATTTTGTAAATTATTGCACTAGTAGAGTTGAATTTTTCTGTGACATGTATTCCTTAAAGAGAGATTTTCATAACAATTTACTTCAGAGGCAAGAAATACAGGTCATCCAGAACATAAATACCTGCTAGGATCTTGCCTGTGTTTAGGAGCTCCAGCTGCAGAGATTTCTGAAGGGTCTCTGCAGGAGACAGAGTTTGAAATGCCAGCCCATCACAACACTTAAACAAATAAACAATAACTTCTCAAGCATGAAATCCACCTCAAAACCTGAAATTCCTTAAGCAAACTAGGAAGAGAGCAATTGCATCAGACTATCTATGTAACTTAGGAAAACCTTGAAAAGCTTAGAAGAGAAGAGTCACTAAGAACTGAAATCAAAAGCTCAAACAAAAACTGCATATAATTTCTCAGAAAGGCAGGAAGTAAAGAATATGAGAGGATGGGGGAAAAAATTGCCTAATGCCAGACTCCTATCAGGAGCTCCCATGTTGCCTAAAAGACAGCTGAGAAAATGTCAAGGGAAGCTGAACTCACTGGTACAAGCACAGCATGTGGCAAGACTTCATTTTTTGGTGCCAGAAAATGTATTAACTGTCAATATCCTGAGTGTCCACTTGTGATTCTGGTATATGTGTGCTCTTTAAATTGTTCATTACTTATATAATTATTTAAACATATAAACACTTCCCTTGACAAATTGAATTTTGAATTAATACTTAATACAAATATATATATATATAATGTATGTGTATATACACAAAAAATGACCTGTTTTTCTTGATATGCATTTCCACATTGCAAGGCTGCATCATTTAAACTGACCTAAGCCTCTTTCCCATTAACGTCTTTCCATTTGTCAGATATTGGCCATAATCCTCATCCCAGTAAGCTCCAAGGACATTTGACATCAATTTCAACAGGAATAGGAACAAGCCATTTTTGTGTGTATTTGCATAAATACAAAAGGAATTTTGTCACCTTTAATGTAACAACCTTTTTCTTCTCCAAGTCCTATATACAGATGACTAAATACCCCAACAGGTACCTCTATCCATGCAACTCCCAATCAGTTTTGTTAATCAAAATTTCTGTTCATAAAATAGCATTCTTCTTCCTCATCCTTTTCCTTTAATAGTGGGTATAATCTCACTGTGATCATTATACTTAGAAATGAGAGCTATAATGCTGTATCATCTCATTAAAACATCCTTTAACAGGGATATCTGCCCTGTTAAAAGGAATAGAAGCAATTGCAGATTTCCCTTTGAAGTTGCTACTAACTCCATTTTGCATTTTCTACTCAAGAAAATTCCCACTGTGAAAAAACTGACAGTCCTTACTAAGCTCTTACTCCAGAGTGTATCAGATTAAGAGAAAGACTTCAGTAAAGACTAGCTGGTTTGCTCAGTCTTGTACACAATATGCAAAGTCCCTCCCAATTTGTTGGATTAACAAGGATTATGCTTCTCAGTGCACATGACAGTCCTTCATTTCATTACCTCAATATTTTGTGCAATATAACTGTTTTTCAGCTGTCTTTCTTGGAACTTCTGTAAAGCTCAAATAAACCCACAGCAGATATTTGTAAGGCATAATGCAAATATTCAATGCCACTGACAGCATGCTTCCACAGTTCTTTGTGTCTCATGAAATCTCAATACATATTTACAGAATCAGTGCAGCTGTATGAATATTCTTATACAGGTTTCACTTAATTCTTGCCTTAATTACTTGAAATTAAACAAAATTTCTAGTAGAGGATATAATCAGCTGAATAGCTCACAGTTTACGGTTGTGGACAAAAAGCCAGTGCGATTCTCCAACAGATACATAGAAATCACAATTAACAGGTCACACTTCTTGCAATTTTGTCTCTGGAAAAAGTGCTCTGAAGATACTGCATACAGTTCTGCTGCACATAATTCAAGATTAATACTGAAAATGAAGATGAATTCTTGGAATAACCACAAGAGTGACTGGGGTTTGGAAAATGTGCTTCATAGTGAAAGACTCCAGGAGCACACTGCCCGTTTAACTTCTGAAAGAGACTCTCTTAACTGGTGACTGATTCGATCATAGTTAATACTGCAGTGTCTATCCAGAGAACGCATATTGATGATAAACTCTTCCATCAAGCTCAGTGGAAATAAGACAACTTCCAAATGTTGAAAACTGATGTCAGAGACGTTGCATGGGATTCAGATTTCTTCTGTTCAGATGCAGACATCTATAGTACGAATTGTTGCCCTGACTCTCTTTACAGACTGGGGACAGCGATGAAAATTTCTATCGTACTACTTTTTTCATACTAGGTAAATGAACTGTGCTGTAAAAGGACTATCACTCTCCACTGGAAAACTTGCTCAGTTGTAGACAGACACCTAAATTAAAGCTTGGTAAGAAGAACTCCTTCATTCATATTAGAAATGTCACACACCTTTCAACAGATATTAAAAGATTGTCATGGACTCTTCACTGATGGCTCTTCAAATAGAATAGGAAGCACTTCTGTACTCCCCCATTTAAATCAGAACTAATTCAGAATACTCTTATACCTTGTGTCAGATATGAGGTCTGATCACAATGGTCTTATCTGACCTTAAAAAATGAATACAGTTGATTTAAACAAAAAAGGAATTTCCAGAAACATTTCTTTATCAGCTTAACTTTGGTACTTCAAAATTGTGCTATAAAACAAATGTCATGATGTGCATAACCAAATCTAGATCTTTTATTCCTGCTTCAATCCTTCAAATTCAATTTGGAGCTCTAGCTGAAATAAAACCAATTAAGAATTAATTCCCTTACAAAGCCTGCATGAATGGATCTTTTGCAAAAAAAAAAAAAGAAAGGAGATCTGTATAAGTAACTTTATGTCACCAGAATCTTACAGAATTGCTGTCATTGCATTTCACAGATGAATTAACCTTTTATTCTTTCCTGATAGCAATGTTTGTATGCTCATGGGTTGGACAATACTATTTATTCGTCCATCCAAAACACAAGTTTTCACTTCTGTTTTAGAAATCAAATTGTAAGAGATAAATCAGGTGTCAGATGTAATCAAACCCGAGAACTGCATTGCCTTCTTTTCATATTACTCTTAATTAAAAAATGAATTTCTCAACCGATTCTGTTTAGCAATGTTTTTTGTATGCCCACAGAGTTCGGTACTCAGTGCTGAAATAATTCACTATGCACAGACTTCAGTACAAGCTGTGCTCATGCCAAAGGAGTTCTAACACAAAACATAAAAATGCTCTCTCCTGACTAAAAATTAAAATGTGAGTAAGTTTTCAGCCTTGTAACTACACTGAATTATAAATGCAGCAGAATGCATCACATATTTAACATCAAAGTTCTTAATTCATTCATTAGTTACAAATATTTCTGGCTCTGATTTGAATCTTCAGCATTCTCAAATCTCCTTTCTTCTTCAGTTTTTTAATTGAGTTTGCAGTTTAGAAGATGTATTATAGACTTTTAAACATACTGTAGGTGCAACTTTTTATGCCTTAAATCTACCATTTTAAATTTTACATGATAAATTGAAGGTTCAACTTCTTTTTTTTTTTGTAGTTATGTGGGAGTATCTGACTTAAACTCATAAGCATGAAGCAGGTCCAGAGGTGCTTTAGATACTCCTGCTCTCAACTTCAAAGTAGTAACATAAGCTTCTGCCTACAACCATGTGGGACATGTTTAGCTCTGGGCAGATTTCACTGTATAACCTATATATGGCAAATAAGAAAGACCTACTTCTTTCCGTAACCTATTTTCCCCTTATAGAAAGAGTTTAAATTCCTATGAGTAATGAGAATCACATTAAATAATTTCAAAGCCAATTTTAAAATGGAAGACATTTCATTGAAAGAAATTATTAAAATTACTTTGCTTACCTCTTATGATCTTGTTTCTGTATTGGGAATCTGCCATTCTGACTTCTCATTTTTTGCCCTTTTCCTATGTTTTGAAGACAGGCAGGAGGTTTTCAGTGTTTTCACAAATTTTCAGTATTGTTGGCTCCTTTTACACTTGTATGGGATGAGTTTTGATACTGACCATGAAAACAGAGATATCAAAATTCAGGATGGTCTGAAGGGGTAGAGGTAGACAGACCACAGCTTAGTGTAAAACAGTTTCATGGTATCATGCCGCTGATATGGTTGCTCTGGAATCCAAATGTGGCCAGCAGTTAGTGCAGGAATCAGTGAGCCGTACTGCTCCAGCAAGGTAATGCTCCATAAATAAGAATGTAATATCTCTCTGCAGGTTAATTTTTATAAACTTCTGCATAAGCTTAGTAGTAATAGTCACTAAAACTTTGAACTAGTGGGCTTTTTCGTTTGTTTGGGGTTTTGTTTTGTTTGTTTGTTGGTTTGGTTTGGTTTGTTTGTTTGTTTTTTCTTTTAAAGAACCAAGGCAAAAGAAGGAAAAAAATTACTTTGGCTCCCAACATTGTCATAATCAGATACTAATTTAGTTGCATAATGAGTGATGTCATGGAAGACTTCTAGGTAAAAACAAATACCACTATAATGGCTTATGCTTGTTCAAACTGAATTCAGAATACTACTGCAAACAATTTATTTGGGGGTTTTTTGCAAGCCAAATCTTTGGGGTTCATAAGTGCTTGAGTTCACAAAGAGTAGCAAGATTGTTCTTTCTAGTCTTTTCTAGTCTATCTATTCTGAAATTTAATTTATTATTGTCTTAAAATGTCTTCTAAATTATCTGTACACCATGCAAAGTTATCAAATTTTAGTAAGACTATTCAATCACAACATTGCTTGAAGAACTGCATTTCTCTTAGTGTTAATTTTGTCTTTCCAGTTTGAGGTGTGATTGAAGAAATAAGTAAATAAGGTTTCTAGTTCAAGCTTCCTGTCCTATTTTCTCTTTAACTTCTTTAACTTTGAACCTTGTCTTTTGTCAGTCTCTAAAATGTAAAGTATATTCTCAGCTGTCACTAACATTTCACATATCCCATAAGAAAAGGAGACTTTTTCCACTCCTGATATTTTACTAAAATGTATTGGTTTGATACTCTGACTTTTATTTCACTAAAATTACGTGTTCAGTTTCCTCTAAAATCAGATTATTAGTCTCTCATCTTTTTCTATATGTTTAGTCTTGCAAAGACTTTTGCATGTCATTAGCTTCATACACTGGATATAATCAAGGTTAAGTGGAAGTTATGCCATTGAGTTCAGCATGAATAAGACAAGATAACAAGG
Source organism: Chlamydotis macqueenii (assembly GCF_036417535.1). NCBI lineage: Eukaryota > Metazoa > Chordata > Aves > Otidiformes > Otididae > Chlamydotis > Chlamydotis macqueenii. Next base: position 25,860,297 of record NC_141556.1, read on the forward strand.
AAATTTTTACCATTTTGATGCCAAATTTTCCAATTCCATTGCTTGGTTTGAAGGCACTTCTGTGACTCCTGTGCAGTACTGCATTTTTAAGGACAGAGATTTTTTCCAAAAGATGTCTTTAACTCTTTCTCAAGATGATAATGAACCAATTAAGTGAAAAAAAAAAAGGAGGGTGAAGAGTCCTCCATAGCCTCTTTTTTTAAAAATATGGAGATCATATCATTAACTTGTGTCATTCTCTGAAATGACATTATTTAGAAAAGATTTTGAAGGTTCTAGGACTTTTCTCAATACGTAACCAAGATCAGATGTTCTTTTGAAGTGGAATTGCCTTTGCTCTAGAGCTATTTGGGATAAAGAATTAAGATTGACTTATGAGAAAAGGTATTGTTTTTCCTTAGGGGGAAAAAAAAAAAAAGAGAAATTCCACTTTCCCCAAACAAAAAAAAGACAAGTTACTAAAAATGGATGGAAAGGAGATATTATTTGTTCTGTTATACTTGTTCTAAAACACAATAAATGCAATATAGCTACAAGTGATATTGTATACCTTGTACTTAACAGGGGTAAATATTTTTAAAAGTTGTTTTCAGGGCAAATAGAAAAATTACTATAAAAGATAAAGGAATTGGCAGAGAAGTTTTACTTGGGTCCAATATCATAGCTATCAAATCACCCACAAAGGGTTATTATGTTCCTATCTATACTGGACACAAGTGATTTTTTTTTTCTGGTGTGTACTCATAAATTACACAAGATCGTCTACTTTCAAATCTAACCTATTGGCATCTACTTCATCTCTTTGCACTTCAGCAGGAAACATCTTCCTATTGAAGACATACAGCAACTCACAGCCCTCTTATCCACATATACTCTGTTATTGCATAGGGTTAGGGCCGTGGGAATGGCTTTTTTATGGCTGACAATCAGATATTTTGTTGGACTTCCTCAGTACATGAGTAAACTTAACTGATGAAGGAGCTGGAAACAACACCACAATGAGTCCCAGAAATGGCCAAGCAGAAACACAGAAAATGTGTTCCTGAACTTCAAGTTTTCTTACTAAAACTGCAGTCTTCATAAAAACCTCTCAAAATACGTATCTTTAAAATTTAACTGGCATTTTGTGACATTTGAGTATTATCACATCTCAAAGATTCTTAACTCTCATATAATCAAAGCAAGGCAAAGTTAATGAGCCCAACACCCACTTACAGTACGGGTGTGTTAAACTCCTTTGCTCATTTAAAAAAAAACTCTTAGAGTAGCATAAATATACATATTGATTTTTACACAATATTTACATATCATAATTACATATATATGTTAAAATGAACATTTTAACGTACCTAAACATACCTAAACATACCTAAATGAACATTTTAACATTACCTAAACTAGGTAGCTAATGTACTTACCTTCAGAATAAAAGAGTTAAATTCAAGAATAGCAAGACGGAGGATCCAGGTAACTACAAGCCACTCAGCCTCACCTTGACTCCTGGGAAGGTAGTGGAGTGAATTGTCCTGGAAGCCGTTTCCAAACATATGAAGGACAAGGTGACTGGGAGTAGTCAGCATGGATTTATGAAGGGAAAATCATGCCATAAGAACGTGAAAGCCTTCGATGGTGAAATGACTAGCTCAGTGGATGAGGGGATATTACTAATCTTGAGTTCAGCAAGGCTGTCAGTAATGTCTCCCATAATATTCCCCTTGAAAATCTGATGAAGTACAGCCTCAGTGGACACTGAGGTAAGCTGAAAATTGGCTGAACTGCTGGGCTCAAAGGGTTGTGGTCAGAAGCACAACTTCCAGCTGGAGGTCAGTCACTGGTGGTGTTTCCCAGGGGTCAGTACTGGGGCCAGTACAGTTTAACATCTTCAGTAATGATCTGGATGAAGGGACAGAGTGCACCCTCAGCAAATTTGCAGATGAAACAAACTTGGGAAGAAGTTGATCTAGCAGACACTTGTGCTACCAAAGGGACCTTAACAAGCTAAAGAAATGGGCAATCAGTAATCTCAAGAAGTTCAAGAAACGGAAATGCACCTGGGAAGGAATAACCACGTGCACCAGTATAGGCTGGGGGCTGACTGGCTGAGAAGCAGCTTTGCAAAAATGGCTCTGGCAATCCTGAACGAAGAGCCAGCAACGTGCCCTTGCAGCAAGGAAGGCCAATAGCATTTCCTTGGCTGAAACAGGAACCTACAGGTTGAATGTGTGATCCTTCCTTCCTTCTCAGCACTGGAGAGGCCACAGCTGGAGTGCTGGGTCAAGTCCTGGGCTTCCTGCTACAAGAGAGCAATGAACATACTGAAGTGAGTTGAGTACAGGGCCACAAATACGCTAAAGGGCTTGGAGCATGTGAGCTATGCCAAGAGGCTGAGAAAGCTTGCCTTGCTCAGCCTGGAGAAGATGCTCAGAGGCATTTCATCCATATATATAAATACCTGATGAGTGCAGAAGTCAAGAATATGGAGCCAAACTCTTCTAAATAGTATCTAGAGAAAGGCCAAGCAGTGATAAGCAACTATTGAAATAGAAGAAATTCCATTTAACATAAGAAAAAAAAAATCATTGTGAGATCAGTCAAACACAGGAGCAAGTTTCTCAGAGAGGCTGTGCAATCTCCACTCTTGGAGATATTCAATAACTGGCTGGATATGACCCTGAGCAGCCTGCTTTTTGTGGCCCTACATAAAGCAGGAGAGGCTGGACAAGGCAATCTCCAGAGGTCCCCTTCAATCTCACCTCAATTCTCTATTTCTATTCTTCAAGACTAAAATATTGTGCTGTAAGGCTATCTTCCCTACATTGCAACAGTCCTTCTGGGATTAACGATAAAGCAGTTTTTCCCCTACTCATGACTGCGTAAGAGACAGCTAAGAGTGGCCTTAAAATCCATGGTCCAGGCATGGTGTGATAGTTGCCAGAGAGTCTGGCACAGCCATGTCAGGAAAGTCAGTTCAGGTACCTCACAAATTTGAGAATATTAGACTTTGCAAAACCTACGTTAACATCCTTTGAGCACATTAGGAGATAAACAGTACAGACTGGAGGCAGAGGAATTCAGGGGACTTCAGAAGAATCAGAAGACTTATTTATGGATCTGGTAATTCATGAGAGTCTTTCAAACAAACTTTTCTCTTGTATCTATGTGATGTATTGCCTAAACTAGAAAATTATGATAGATTAAACAAGCTCCTCCAATGAAATACTACTTATTTTATTCATTACCTAGTCTATCAAGTGTTCTAAAGTGTTAGATGAAAGTTTTCTGAGAAGTTAATGGCTTCAAATTCTTAAAAGTCTTTTGAACAGATATTTAAAATTGCTGACTTTATGGTCACAAGCATTAACTTTCAGTTCTTATAGCCTTATAAACAAAAAAAGTTACATACTCACTACTGGTATCCTAAGGAAGCTATTTAATTTTAAATACATTATCTGCAGTCATAAGATTTTCAAAGAAACCACTGGAAGTAATAGTTGAGAATTTGGAAACATTTTATATTGTAACATCCACTTAACCCATTTTTCTGTCCAATGTACTTATTAACTTTTTGCTAAAAAAGAAATGCCACATATACTCATTTCTAATTAAAAACAAAATAATTTCTCAGACTGAATATGTAATAAGGAATATACATATTGGTAATTAGAAATTTTCCGGCAAAAGTTTTATGTTGATAAGATATTTATGATGAGACAATGTGTTGACAATGTTGTGTTGAATGCAAAACATTTTGTTAGAAAATCTTAGGACTTCTGGTGACTTATAAGAAGTAACAACGGAGACATTTTTGAATTTTGGAGTCTCCATTCCCATAGCACACAAGCTTGATGCATCTACCCAAAACACAGCAATCTCATGCTCCATTACTTTTGAAGTGGCATAAGGACTTAAGAATTCATACATTGTGTCAGATCAAATACACACCTAGGCCAGGATCTTGTATCCATTACTGACTGCATAGAAAAGACTGAAAACAGAGTAAACATATTTGATGCTTTCCCTTAATATTATCTCATCTTCTGTCTGTTTTCAGCTCAGAGATTTTATGAAGCAGATATCTTTTCTATGTACTTAAAAGCATAAATGAATTTCTGTTCCATGAATTTGCCTAGCTATCTCCTTGAGTAAAAGTAATGTTTTAAACGTCTATTATGTGAGATATTGCAGTGTTCAGTGAGTTTCTGGTTTGCTGAAAATCTTAAGGAAAAAACTGAGTTCCCAAGAACTATAAACTCTCTTAATAAAGGATGAAATTACGGGTTAATGAAGCAAAAAATGTATTAAAAATAAAAAAAAAATCTAAAACTGACAGAAGTTTTTTTAGATGCAGGTCTTTTCCACAGATTTTACACAAGCATAGCTGAAAATTTAGAACCATGCAAAATGTTCTAAGTTCATACAGTTACATGAAATCACAAAAAATAATCCTTAAATTTTTAAATTTTTAACTTAGACGTTGTAGCTTAACCTGCCATTCATGTAATATGTAATTTGATACATAATCATATTATAAATGTTCTTGCTCTTCTGTATTAGTACAATTTTAATAAACAGAATTTTCATCATATTTATTTCCTCTAATGCATTTCTAAAGTCTCTCTAGTCATGACACTGTCTGATGAATACTGTTGAAGTCATGTGATTGATGAGTAAGCTAACAACTAAAAATTTTCATGGAATAATTCTCCAGGCTGCTTGCAGAACATTCAATATGGAAGGCATTGTTATTTTTTCATAGCTTAATTACAGTGCTTCAAAAGACTGAGCATTGAAACAGCCCTTGAAAATATTTAATGACATCGATCTGCTAAAAACAGACACATACCTTACGCTCTCATTGTTCCTTCTAACAGAACCAGTGTTACTTTTTAGCATTTTCCCTTCATTTAACTGGAGTAAAAATAGTATTCCTTGCTGAAATAAATGTAATTATATACTTTGCAAATAATCTTTTTTCTTTTTTCCACCCTGAACCTCAAACCTGATGAGTGGCTCCTGGAAAGCAAATTCTTCTTGGAATGTTTGCTGATTAGAAATCAATTGAAAATGGAAACTTTCTTCATGCATAATCCCAAACTGAAACACCTCCTCATGTCTTCCCAAGACTAAACATATGCTCACACACAAACAGGAACTTAGACCACGGTGAACAAGAGCACCACCTGGTGACGCCTTCCGTTTTGTTACCTCGCCCTATTGCCGTGCACTGAGCCGGGTCTCCTCCTCAGTTCACACTAGCATGGGAAGAGAATCAGCAATTTTCAAAATCTGCTTGGATCTTCCATGTCCTAATAAAAAAAAATGCTTTTTCAGGTTCCTTAACTTTCAACTACACTTTCAGGTCTTGAATTCTTGTTCTGAAATTACTTGGTTCTTTTTCCTCCCCATTTGGGAACATTATACCATCTGGCAAGGGTCTTCTCTTGAATTTTCCAGAGTTGAATTCCCATTATCAGCTCCATTTTGATTTTACACAGAATGCCAGGAAGCAATAACCTGGATATACAAGGAGGAAGGCCTTATACACTGACTACCTGTGAAAAAAAAAATATTTCTGGAAATGCATGTTTTAGACTACAAAATTCACAAGGACAAGACGATTTTAAATAGAAATGTAGATAAAAAAAAATCCTCCTTCATCAAGTATTTCAAGTTTTTTCACAAATTTTACTCAAATCTAATAATTACTATGGGTGAAGATTGGACTGTGATGGAATTTGTACTTCTAAAGATATCTACATTTTCCTCTTTTCTGACATCTTTTTCTACTAAAGATTCTTTATTGAGACATAATCCATAATTCTCTGAAGTCAACAGGATCCTTAATTGGTTTTGGATTGCCACTAATTTGCTTACCGTTTGCCTAAAGGACACAACTTTAATTGTAATTATTTTTCTGTCATTAATAGTCAACTTAATTTATATTCAAAATGTTCTAAAATGATTTTGAAAAAGAAATGTTATCTCTAGTTTTAAACAATGGAAAATTTTTGATTAATTTTATGATTACAAAAACAGATTAGCATGAAAGCAGGATAAAATTTCCAAACATGCCTTTGACGAAGAAAACTTCTGGGCTGCCCTACAATTTTAAAAGAAAAGAGAGGTTCAAGTTAAAGATGTTACTGTTCAGCTAGTGTCTGAATCAGAATCTGGAAACGGAGACACTTAGATTTTGGGTCGTTATGTATGCAAGAAGTCTTACTGAAATTAAATGGGGCAAAACCAAAGCACTCAGAAAAAGGAGATGTTTCTATAGCAGACAAAAATCAGAGGCAGACAGACAAAAATGAGCTGCAGCACTTTTCAGGATTTGAATACTCTTGTACATACCAAGGTATATACAAGGTGTGCTGCTAAAAGGTACAGTATAATCACATATAACTTATTTATGTTATTATATATACATTTATACTCTGTGTGTGTATGTTTGTATGTGTGTATGCGTATGTACAAACTCACACACACTATGTAATTATTTGGTATATATTGTATACTGTACATTTTTAATAGGCCCTAAAAAGTGTGTAGAGAAGAAAAATTCAAACAGGCACTAAATTAGCTTCAAGGCACCTCATACTTTTTTTTTTTTTTCCAGAAAGAGCCAGGTACATAACAGTGTAGACTTCTGAAGATAACTGCAGGGGAATTACAAGCTTTTCAGGAAAAAAAATAGTACAGGTCTTAGTTGCATTTCAAGGAATAGACATCTCTTATGGGTAAGAAGGTATGTCACCATTTGGGAACATAAATTGCGAACACTCTTTAGATTAAGATCCTGTGAAGCAATACAGCTGTGTTCTCCTCCCATCAGGTGTCAAGCTCCCCTGACAGAACAATTCTGCACTAGAAAGGGAAGGAGGAAGCCTTTGTAATTAGGGGCCTTTTCTATTAAATATTTATACAATGTGAAAAAGTTGCAGTAGGCAAAAAAGAGGGACTCAGAAGGATATATTACCTGATAATCAGATCTCTTCCTGGGACTGGAAACAGAACAGAATGGTCCAACCAGTTAGCTGAAGCCTGATGGGATCTTACACCCTTTTTACTCAAGTTGTGCTCTACATATAACTGAGAAAATATTACTGTAACATTTTTTTAATTTACTTTTAAAATTAACTGTCATTATTTTATAATTCTCCTGACAAGGTGGTTCATGGCTGAAAACTGTTTATTGCATTTTTAGCACGTAATTTATATTTTGAAAAAAATGTCCTCCACTGCATTTGAACAAGCAACTGCTTGAGACATGCTATGTACACCATGTCTTTTAAGCCACAGTAAAATTTGCTATACAAAAGAACATTTTATTCTCTTCTTTCAATCAGCTTATTCAAAGCCTGTAACTGCTCTGAGGAAATTAGATTAAGCTACACAGCAACGTGAATATTGGCTCTCTAGGTCTGTAATTACTGTCTCAGAAGAAAGAGGCAAAATGTATATTAAAAATATCCCTAATACTTGATATGACTAATGAACATCTGCTACTTTTGATAATTAGAACTGTTATATGGTATTTTAACATATATCCAGTATTATTCTCAAGAAAATTGACCTAGAATTTGCCAAACTATGTTAGACACACTCTTTCTGAAACATAATATTTGGAAATATTGTTGAAATAGCTTGTAACAGTATTAAACATGTAAAGTAATAAATGCAGAATTATTGTACCACAAACCACCTGTGGCAAAATACAATAGTGATTCAATCTATTACCTCTTTTACTTGAAACTCTAAGCAAGGGTCTTCATTTACTATCGCTGATTATCCATGTGTGGCTGCTTAATTTAATGGATTGTTGATAGAAATAATCTGTTAAAGGCTCTGTCTCAGAGACCTCCCAATCAGTTTGAAAAAGAGAGTTACACTGACATATTGTATCAAAATCAGGCCCCCAGGTTGCATCCTGAATCTTTCAATTTATTATATAAATAACAGATTCAAGACGTAAATTATTGGTAACATTTCAAAAAGTAGAATATTTCATGCAAGAAATTCACAGCTTGCTCACTTGGAGAACTGACATTTCAAGCAAGCTATTTATTTTTTTTTTCTTTTTCCTGAAGAGTGATTCAAAATGTGCAAACAAGGAAAATATAACAATAGTTCCTATTAAACAGCTAGCAGAAACTGACAGGTACTTCAGGAACAACAAACTGTCCTTTTTGCTATGCATGATCACAACATGAGTGCGTCTCATCTGCTGTACTTCCAGATCAAGAATCCTGTATTTTTCTAAAATTTATGAGAAAGACTGTCCATAATTTGTTCCAGAACTAAGTAACATTTTATGCAGTGGCTTCTCAGCTATTTGAACAATTGGAGAGGAAACTCTGCTTTTTACAAGTCACATGGACCACCAAGTCACCACTCCATTGCTTAATGAAAAATGAGCACTTCTTTCTCTTAAGTCATTATGGCACTGTTTGCCCTGAAAAGAAATTTTAATTTTACAATAATAAGCATCACATGATAGTTGGAATGATTAATAAAAATTGTTTCTAACCTTAGATTTTCATATATACATCATTCAAATTATGACAGAATTGCTTCACCTGCTTCCTAGATCCTACTACTTCAAAAGCATTAACAACGTACTTTGCTGGCAGAGCTAAGCATGACAGAGTAGGCCTCAGTCTATTTTCACATTACTGGAAACTAGGAAAAACTGATCTAAGTGGGATAAGAAAGCAACAAGGCTCAGCACCCCATATGAAAATGCTTGGAACTCCTCCAATAAAAAGGTCATGCATCAGAAGACAAGATTAGTCTTTAGATGCTGCAGTAATAGTTGCTATAAAACTATAAAATGCTTTGCAAAGACAAAATTCACACTGGCATAGTGGCTGAGATCCACATATTTGTGACCTCAATGCTTGTCTGGCACAACATTGTCTGAACTACCAGCCTTGAAGGAGCTCCTATTGCAGGAGGAAAAATAATTTTTTGAACCTGTAGAAGCATGTTTCCAATATAGGTGCTTGGATACTATGAAGATGGACAGAGTATAGAAACCTAAGTAGAACAGGCTGCATCGCTGTGGAGCTCTTGTCTTCTACGCTAGATTCATGCTAAATGTTGAGTTAAACCTAGGGTAAAGAATTGTGGGGTCATGACATTCAGAAATATTCCCAAGACTAACCAATGCATTGAAAGAGATTGCTACTTCTTTAATCACCACAGTCTCCAAGTGAATTGACAATAAACTGCACGATGAATCTCTTAGTGAAAGAACAGGAATGAAGACAAGAGAGGACAGTACTACCTCAATCTCTATCGCAGTGCTATATCTGAACTCTCAGAATAAAACCACTTTTTTCTCTCTTTAGTTCAGCCACACACATACACGGACATCTACACACAGCAGGAAAAAAACGCTAGCTTTTATATTAATCAAGTGTGCAAAGTACTGAGAAGCCACAGTGGACCTTGTGTGTACGTCTGTGTGCAGTTTCAGGACTCCTACTGAGAACAAAGGATGTACAGAATGAATGTCAGAAATGTTCATACTTTATAGAACCAGTATTTCATATCAAGAATTTAAAAATAGAGAAAGACTATCTCTGTATAAAACAAAAATGGAAAAAGACCTAAAGAAACAGAAAAGTAAGAAGATTTATTCTTCAGTAACTTCTGAATGTCCCTGTAAAATAGCAAAACGGGGATAATGTTTATGATTTAAGACACCTGCATTTCAGTAGCTAGCATATTAAATTAATAATTGTTCACAAAACCAGCTAAAACGTATCTGTTGGCTTTACATGTACTGGTAAAAGAGAACTGGAACCATAAAATACTAAACCCCACAAGTTTTTAGCTTTTCTGTCACATCTCAGTGCATTTAATACCCTTCCGTCATATTATTTATGACTTCACAAAGAAACCAGTTATTTCCCATTATCTCTTCAATAAATAAGTAAAGCAGAGCATGCTGCAGCGCTATGATTCGTTAATGAGATGACTACAAAATCGTCACGGTGTCTGGCCTCAGAAGCTTGCACAGCATCTAGCTATTAGAGTCTGCCTCAGCCCTGAAGAGTAATTGCTTTTTTTACACATTGATATGTTCCAACCTGACAGCTGAGACACACATTTTGGAGTGGATTACATACAGTAAGTAAACCTTTCCATGACACATTTAACATTTAAAAACCCAAAAATTCTAACAGTGTTTCCAGCATTTTCATTGATGTTTCCACCAATCTACCATAAGAGTTGTCTTCCTTTCTGATAAGGAAAGTAGGTCAAAACTTTTACTTTGGATTTCGTGTAGGAAAAATCCAACACTCCAGTCCCCACTGGAATGAGTCCTTTTAAAGTTATGAACTAATGACATACAAATGTTAGATTATACACTGTAAGACATAACTAGAATTTTGATGTAAAGCCCGCTGAAGAAAATGAAAGGCTTTCCATTAGCTCCTGTGAGCTTTGCCTCCAAACCTAAATGCTGGTAGAAATAATTAGCTTTTCCACACGTTTATCTATATTGCTGCTTAGAAAAAAAAAATGCACAGGTGAAAAATGTTTCTTTTTTGTACTAGATCAATAAGACTGTCACAAATTAAAAGAAACTAGCATGAAATTACTTCTACTTTTAGAACAGCAAAATATTTGCCAATATTTTTCAAATACAGTAAGTATAGTTTCCCCTACTGTTTCCCCTACTTTTTTATCATAAGATATAGTATTTACTATGTATATTTCTTTAGTTTTATTTGCTCTAGGTTCCTTATTTAATTTCACTAGTTTGTGGTACAGTTCCATCATATTCCTCCACATCTTTTTTCTTCTAGCAATATTTTATACCTTGGAATATCATTTCAGCTGTGTTCTCCACTGTTTATTAAATGCACTATCAAGGACAAAAGATTTAAACGTTGTGAATTTTGTATGTTTTCCTTCTTTCTATCCAATTAAGAGAAAAAAATACCTACCCAGGACTGTTTCAAGATGTGTACAGGAGCTATTGTTATATATCCATAATGCCTCAAGACATATGAGTATATGAATTTAAGTTCTGAGGTGACCTGTTCAATAGATTCTGCATCCTTTCTCCTGAGAAAGATGCTGTTACTCTGTTTGAGTGGACAATGCCATTAGGAGAAAGCACCTTGGAAGCTTGAAAATGGAATAAGGAACAGTTAAACTGCATTAGATCATTACATAGAACAGGACTCCAAATCTAAAGAAAAAAGAAAAAGAATTCATAGCACCGACACCATTGTCAGTCCATTTCGCTGTCATGGAATGGGATTCAAATAGAAAGTGAAGATACTTTTGGAGTGTGCATGTAGATTTTCGCAAATGAGCTGATGTTGAAGCTCCCATTGCAGTCATTGCAGTCAATGACTCTAGAGTGATTTCATTTACCTAAATTAGACATGTATATTTGATTACCTCACCTACCTAGACACTTCTGAACTCTATTATCTTTTTCTTCAAGTATGTGATTCAAGAGGAATAAAGAAAAATCAGTACTATTTATATATGAGATAAGGAAAAATAAATTTCTCAAGCAGAAAAGAAAATCAGACATATGATGATTGGTAAAAATCCTGGAAGAGTAAATGCCTTCAAAAAAAACTTTTTAGTCAACAACCTATCTCAGGCAATGAGGATAAAGATACGTGTTTTCCACAAAACTCATTTACACATGCTCTATGATTACTATTTAATAAGCCATTTCCTTCTAAGAAACAGTTGTGAATATGCATAAAGTCACTCATGCAGTGTATCCACACCAACAAAGCTGCAATGTGCTCTTAAATAGAATAAAACCTAAGAATAAAACTTCTTTGTCAGTCCTTCTTCCAGGATTTTCAGAGTATTGACATTCGTGTCTTACATTAGAAAAAAAATAACTGCAAGTTTATTTGGTTTTTGTTAAACAAATTATTTAACTAATGGTCATCATCTGTGGGAGGAACCTAAGAAAGTGTGGACCTTCTCCCCGAGAGTGATGGATTTTAATGTGGAAAGGCAAGCAAGCATAGAAGTGCAGACAATAATCATTGTGCTGTTGATATACATGTATGAGTCTTAGCCAGTCATTCATTTTAACTGATTGTTTGACAGATTCTTGTTACAGAACTGAGTATTTCTTCTTTATGCCCATTTCATATATGACCTTATCCTAAAACAGTTAAGCAGGACAATGCCAAGGTGTAGGCAGAACTATCAGTTTAAAAGTCCTTCATACCAGCAAGATAATGAGGAGATATAATATATGACATATTTTTCACTGACTATTTTAGTAAACAGATCAACCAACAGATAAAACTTTTATTGCTCTAAATAGCACTATTATATCAGTCCAAAATTAGTTACACCAGGCTCTGACTGTCATGTTCTCTGATGCTATTAATGTATTATATCCTGTCAAGGTTGCCTGAAAGTTTCTGTGAGTTAAGACGACATTGGTAAGCTAAGGAAAAAAAATACATCAACTTGTTGCCCTTTTAGCTGTGTGAAACTTGGAGCAAATTCCCTACTCCAGCATTGATTATGACCAATTTTTATGAAATACTCGGGGAGGGATCCCATGTATAACTCAACTTCCATGTTGCCAGAGGAGATGCTGTATTATTTGTTACCCATAGAGATTTTTTTTTCTTGATAAACTGCGGACAGAATAAACCTATTGCATCAGAAGTTGGCATCTATTATCTTACTGTTTCTCTGATTATGAAACTATGCTTCAATAAATATAAATAAACTCTATCTTTTGCTTTTTTCACCCTATCTCTGTGTAAGCTACTGATAGCAACATACGTGTTGCAGGATTCCCTATTGCACTTCCATGGAGTTTGGTTTAAATCCTTAGAGTCTGAGACAATTCAAATAAGTAATTGTTGTCCTGGTCAATATCTTGTTAGAGTTGTTCACGCACAAGCTTGATGCAAAGTCCTCTCAGGTAAAATCTAAGTCTCTAATTGATTTCCATGGGCTTTGAATCAAGCGAATAGCACTAAATCCTGCAAGGCATTCAGCGCTCCCAGCTCCTGCAGCATTTATTCATCTTCTGTTGAAATGCTTATTAAGTTTAAGTGTTTTGAAGCTGACATAAGTTCTCATCACCTTGTAGATTATGACCTTTGATTATATAAATAGCAGAACAAAACAGAGATGTAAGAAATAACTGTGAGTTTAAAGCAACTGTTTTCCTATTTGCCCAGTTTTCAAGCTCTATGATATTCTTGGACCTTCTGAACCTATGGTACTTACGAATAGCTATCTTTTCTCCATTGCCCATGGTTCTTCAAAAGAATTTAGGAAAAAAGTATAAAACAGTTTATTTCCCTAATCTAAGCCTGATCCAACCCACAGTTAAGTCATTTCCACTACCTGAGAACATGAGAAGCTGAGATGAAGGAGCCATTTAGCCCAATGTCCTATCAGTGGCCAGAAGCAAATGACAGGGGAAGGACAGGACATGAGCAAAGCTAAGAATATAGTAATACTTCCTCCATTATACCTTCTCAGCTTTCAGCAATCTGCAGCTTAAGGGTTTCCCAATGCAGATGCTGTACCTTTTGCATTTCATACGCATTGGTCAATATTTTGCCACTAATTTTTCTAGTTGTTTTTTTCAGTCAAAAAAGAACGGAACAGTAATGGCTGAAATGTGGCCCTTCATCGTAAGACGAAACTGTCCTCTCATAGCATTGTTTCTTTAAAATATTCTCCATTCCACGTATGGATGAAAAGTCCAAATTGCTTTGAACTGAAATCCCAAAAGCAATTCAGATCAAATAAACCAAATGTGCCATTTCGAGTTTTTGTTCTACATTTCTAAACAGAAATGAAAAAAAAAAAAAGTGGTTTTCATTCATAGATTTTTTTTAAACAGGAAATTAATAAATTATATTTTTAAACTATATTTTGTTTTTATCAGTCTTTTTATGAAAAAAAGTTCAAAGATTCCCAAATAGATTTTCTATTACCCTACATGGCAAGAGCTTTTGATGGTTTTTTTGTGAAACTTCTAGAAGGAATATGAGGTTTCTTTTGCAAAAAGTTCTGGTATTTAACCAAACATTTTCACCTTATCTTGGTATTATCTTAGTCTGACAGCAAAAGTTGTTGGCACTTTTTATAATTCTCTGATCAAATTCAGTAAATAAGTTACTAATTCTTATACTATAGTAATGAAAACTTGTGACCTTGACTGAGGCATCATAGTACATGGAAGAGTTAGTGATCCACATAACAGTGAAACTGAGAAAGCATAGCAGGCCTGTGAAGCATGTCCATTCTGGCCTTCAGGCTGTGCTGTACTGCACAAATACCTTGTCTGCAGGATAAACCTGACCAGATCATTGTAATAGAGGAGCCGGCCAGCAACTCAGTACCGGTGATTATGCCACCTGCGTGGCCTTGCCTTCATTTGAAAGTGCTGCAAGAAGTTCTCATGAGAATATCCTTTACGAATAGGGTTGTTTTATTGTAAAAAAAAAAAAATATATATATAGATTAGCACAAAGGACAAAAAAGGAGGAACTTCTCTCCATGGACAAGGTCTGTGCAGCATGCTGTGGGAAAATCCATCCAATGCTACACTAATGCACATCCCAGCATCTGAAGGGACATAAGATTTACTAGCTATCTATATTCTTCTTTTACTCTACCCTATTAAAACGGTTATTTTATTAATCCATTTGTTGTTGGACCTTTCTTGTCAAGATGCAGAAAGAATCCTGTACCATATCTCTCTCAACTTCACATCCCACCACGCCATCCTGGTGCTGATCACCAGTCACTGTCAGGCTGCTCTCTCGAAAGACTAGCGATTCTGATTCTAACACTTGTCTTCATCTATTTCTCTCTAGCAAACTAGTTAGGTAAATAATTTCTCTGCAGACTTGTTGTAGAGAAATGGGTCCTGTTCTCATTCGTTTCCCAAGACAGTGGAAAAGTGGTTGACATATTAAAAATATCACTTCAAGTCTCAGAAGTATGTAAACAAACTTGTCTTCATACAAGGACTTGCTCCAAGGGCAACTTAGAATTAAGCAAGAAGCTTAAGAAAGAGCCTACATTCTCTGCCATCAGGACCACCACTCTTCAAGCTTGTAAAAAGCATTTACTTGAACAGCAAAAGGGAGAAGGACTATTTAAAAAAAAAATCTAATTAAATAAAAACTAATTTCCCCAAATTATTAAATAACCACTGCTGCCCCTCAAAGGAGAAGCAAACTTTCTATAGTGATGCAGTGGTGCAGGATAGCACTTTCGCTTTAGAACTTGTTTGTAAGTATATGGTAAAGCCACCTAGCTGAGAGGAAAAAAGAGGAACTACTATTTATTCTGCAGTTTATTAATCTCTTTCCTCAATAAAATAAAAAAGTTTAATATGCCATTTAATGCATAAAGGAACATAATTTCATGAAATCTTACACAAAAGAAAAACATACTGAAGGAAGTGTGGTTATTTCACTCTAGTATAGAACTGTACTAGCTGGCAAATTTGAGATTTGCTGCTCTGGAAAAGCAGAACATGAAAACGAACTAAAATGAGTTCAACCAAATCAGTGTTGATAACAGGATTTCATACCAAATTACAGAATTTCCTCAACAGAGAGATTGCTATGATTTGCAGAGAAGCGAACAAAGTTCAGAAAGTAAATGAGAGAGACACAAACTCTGAAGCAGTTTTGACCATAATCCTCTCTTGTGGTCCTCAGGCCTCTGCAGTCCTCCAGTCTGGAGGCAGCTCTAAAGAAAATGGTAATTTTGAAATTGAATTAAATATGAAAATGAATACTGCAATGAGGAGATTGTTCTTGCTGAAATTTAGTTTAGTGTGTCTCTAAGATTTTCTGTCTGCTTCAGAATTATACATTGTCAATGCCTAACTGCAATCTTGAGCTCTGACACTGGGAAGACACTAGAATAATGGCATGGAGCAACATGCCTGACACCACTCCACTAAGGGATAAATATATTTGCCTAGAGGCATTTTAAAAATGGACAGTGGTGAAAGTTAACAAGACCAACATGTTAATAACTTGAACAGGAAGAAGAATAGGAATAGTTTCAAGTTAAGGTTTTCAAGTCCTCCATATCTTAATTCAAAAGCATTGCTATTTGGAGAATGACTTCTTTCCTGTAGAAAATTATGACGTATACTTACCTAAATGTTTATTTCAGTTTTCTAGAAGTTTTTTTCTAAATCAGCAGAAATATTAAAGCTCCTTTTTTTTTTTTTCAATATTTTTTTTCCATCTTTTTTGGAAAATGGCAAAAAATTGGCAAAAGCACTGAAGTGACCTTGATGGTTACACAAAACAAGAATATTTTAAGTTGAAATGTAGCAGACACACTGCCTTTTTGATAAAGTGGGAATTGTCATCAAATCCCAAGCATGTACTCTGCTATGACCTTTGAAAGGAATAGGAGTTACATAACTGGGAACAAGGAGGCTAGACCAAACTAGTTAAACATGAACGCTGGGATTTATCTCAACCATTTCACTTGGTATTTAAATATTTAAGTCTCTGCTAATCATAATAAATTTCATTTATACTCAGCGCAGAGGAATGAGCACCTCCAGATGCCTGCTTCTCTTCATTACTTCCTAAGTGAGACAAAGATGACTAGTTTAGAAGGATTTAACTTTTGGAGGAGTTAGGGCTTATAAATACCTCCCAGAGATTGTAAGGAACTGGCAGAGAAATAAGTTTGAATCCCACCTCCGGATTCTTCTATAATAATTCTATTGTACAGTATGTCCTGATTGTCTCCTTTAAAAAAACAAGATGTCCTACCTGTCTCCTTTAAAAGAGTTGTATGTCCTGATTGTCTCTTTAAAAACCCACACACCTTTATGGTCTATAAATTCTGTAGTTATACCCTTGCACACAAACAGGGACTGGGAGAAGAATTATATACAGACAGCATGAAAGGCCTATTTAAGGAAACCTTTCTGATGTATTTGGATTTGTTTGCTTTGAAAACAAAGGAATTTCTGAGTATAGCTAGTGAGTCAGAAAATAGGTATCAGAAAGTATTTTAAGGCAGAAGATACATCACTTACACTAAAGAGATAAACCAACCTGTTTTCAGCCTTTTGGTATGGGTGTCCTTCAAACTCACCTATGTGAATCCAAATCCATAGTTCAAAGCCATTGTCCAGTCTAGTATTCCACATTGTCTAGCACTTTTCTGTGTATTTAGTTAATTTGTTCGCAAAGATGTGGCAAACTGCGCACTAAATGTGGTGGCTACAAAGAGAAATAGGGAAAACTCACATACCTTCTGGAAAAGTGTTGCAAAAACCACCGCCTCTTTCCTACTATATTGCCAAACCCACTGTAAATCCACTCCATGGATCACTGCCCAACAGACGTCACACTCATGGTGTGAAGAGGGCTCAGGGCAGACAGTGGCCAGGAGAAAGCAGTTGCATCCAAAGGGATTTGTGCAGTTCACTCCAGGCACTCTCTTTTCTGTCTTCTCCTAGAGACCTGGCACAAAACTGGTTCCTATCTCCCTCTCCGGCAACCAAGTTTTTATCTTACATGTGTGCACTGCTGCACAAAGGTTCCTATATTTTAAAATCACTGGTTGCGTGTGCCAGACATAACCAGTCAGCATCATCTGCGGTCTGCAGCTGTGCCTGTCCCCAGAGGAGAGGGGCTGTCACGGCTGTGCCGGAACAGTGAGAGGCTGAACCATGCTGAAGGGACTGACGAGCATGACCAGCAACATTGCTAGTCATGAATGATTCAATGTGTTAAATTTCAAAAGTTTGGGCCCTGGAAGGAAAGAAATTGTAGGTTAAATGAAGTATAATGGTTGCAATCTTTCAGCAGCTACCATTTTTGCAATGATCTGACTGACATGGGATGAAGGGAGAGAGATGCCAGATGTAGTACGTAGTCCAAGAAGGACAGCACGTGTCACATACTGCATGTTTGTTTGTAAAGAGCTTCCTTTATAATATTCACCTCTAAAACACAGCAACTTTTGACACAAATTAACATCTTATAGGTTGATTACTGTGTTTGCAAGGAAATCAGATAAAACTTGAGCTTCCCTTTCACTTGGAAAATAATTAATACTGAACTTGTCAAATCATTAAGCCAGCCTGAGGATAGATTTACTCTGAAGTATCTGTCTGCAGGGAACCTTCAATTTGTTCTCTCTAAAGTTTTCTATCAGGGTGCCAAAAAGGTAAATACTAACTAAATTCTCAATCACTGTAGAGTTTACAATGCAATAATCAAAGTTTCATTTTATATAAACACTTACCAAATAAACACAAGAAATAGCTGCACCTATAATTTATCTGTCTCTTGTGAAGTGTATGAGAATAAGTGTACATACTCTGTTTGTCTAGTTCTGCTTGTTCCTAGCTCTTAATATCCATGTCTCAACATGGATTTGATCAACTGATATGAACGAACATAACAATAACCAAAGCCAACCAAGAGGCTTAGAAAAGCTAAAAATTCTCAATTCTGTAAGTGATACAAGACACCATGGTATTTAAACTACAAAGTTACTGTTAAAAAAAGTTGTTACTAAAGATTTTTTTGGTACTGCTGTGCTTTCAATAGAAAGCCCATAATTCTTAACCTGCTATTTATCAAGTACGAAGTGAGTAGATGTCCTAAAACAAAAAAAATATATACCTTCTTCACAGTCAGATTTGGAAAGCATCTTCAACCTCTTTGCTTTTCATTCCTCTGTGGGAAGCAGGAGAGTTTGGGGACCAGCATGCTGCAGCTGTAATCCACCATGTCAAAGAGCATCAATTTTGTTCCTAAGCAACATTGCACAGTGCAGCAGTTGCTGTCCATAGCTGATAAGGATGCTCAGGAAATTGTTAACTGGCTGCAAGTGGGAGAGATGAAAGTTGCAGAAACTGGCCACTAACACAGTAATAATATTCCACTTTCGGGTTATAAAAAAAAAGGAGAGATGAGCAGCAACAACAATGAAAAGTTAAGGATCCCACTCGCGTTACATGTGCTCTCATACAGAATACTCTTTTGGTTCATATTACTGGAAGAAGTAATCAGTTAGGATGCAGCAGACACATTCAGACTGTGAGCTGTTACATTACGTCCTTCACAAACTCACAGTCTGACTCTCAGCCTTTTACAAGGAACGCCTGGACAGCCAAACTTGCCAGTGATAACTTGAAAGACTGTTCCTTGTCTATCAGCCAAAATATTTTGAGAATCTGCCAGTACAATGCAAAAAAACCATCGTCTCTGGATATACACTTGAAAAAAATTGAGGGTTGGCCTCAAAATAATTTTTTCCAAAATAATAGTTAATCAAAGTATATTAATGTATTATCAGAAAATTAGATCATTATAAGTACTTCAATGAAGTTTCACAGTTACTTTTTTTATCTAAGGTGATTTAAAACTATAGTGGAATATACTTACCTTGTTTTAATTTACCAGTACTCAGACTAATTAAATAAATTCCTAGAAGTTTATATTGTCTGTTATACCAGAAGAAGTTTTATCTGTTTAAGGAAACTGAGTCTTCAATAATCAAACAGCCAAATTTATTTATGCAGATACAGATTTTTATAACATGTTTATTTTAATATTCATATTATGTTATATTAGATCATATTTTGAAAAAAATGTGCAAGTATTCTTAATATTGTGAGTTCTGCATCATATGTTAATTTCTGATATGAAGCTTTAGTGAAAATAGTAGTTAGTATAAAGTTGAGCTAGACACCATCTGGTTAAGAGTCAACTCACAAACCACAATGTGTCCTCAAAGAGAAAGAACTGAAATACAAGAAGCTTACATCAAGAAAATAATTTTTTATGCAAAGAATCAGGAAAGATTAGAGAAATATGTTTTAAAGACATTTAATTTAGGAACACACATTAAGGTGAAAATCAACTAGCAGAGTTATAGACTAAGCAAATGCAGGCAAAGTACTTCTCAAACCTTCCACTTAAGTCTACAAACAATATACATTAAAAAATCAAATAAAGACAAGATAAAAATATTTGTCAGCACACTGGAGAAGGGGATGAATTTGCAGTGGTCAAAACTGAGACATACAGTTTACCTTTTCTTACCACGTATCAGCATCTTAACAGATTTACTGTATATAAGTGAAATATGAGACCTATGGAAACCAATCAATCCTCAAGTTGGATGCTTTTTTGGAAAAAATAGAATCTCCTATCTGGCACTGTTTTAGAATTTTGCACCTGGTTTCTAAAAACATTTTCATTAATTTAAGAATACCTGCACGTCATGACTCTTTCCATGCTGAACTGTTGGTGTGAAAAACACAGAGACAGAAAATTAGGATCAAAAAATAGAATTTCCCTCGGATGCTTTACACTACTCTTTCAGTCACATTACTCTTTTTTGTTTTCTTGAATTACTTATTCTTCTTTCCTAAGAATACCATACAAGTAGCAGTCTATCTCTTTCTACAGTGTTACGTGAATACAAGACATATTGTATTTCAACACAACCTGAATCCTTGTAAGATTTATTTGATTCTGACAGAGGCAGAACATACCCAGAGCCTCAGTACAGTACTCATCCTAGCAGTTATTCTTGTGTACACAGGACCACGTTTTCTAAGGTGTCTAGGTACGTAGTTTCCCAGCTTACTTGCTTTCAACTGCTCTCCTTTGTGTTTCTAAGCACCTTAAGCCGCTTTTGAGAATTCAAGCTGGGTGCCTATCTGCATCTCCAGATACCTAAATGTCTTTAAAAATCTTCCTTGCAGTGTTTTGCTCCTATAAACTAATAAATGCAGTTCTCTGTGTTTGTCAGACTTGATTTCACCACTAAGCCAACCAGATCAAAGAACCAGTAACATGGATGAAACTGAAAAACCGGGGATGAAATACAAAATACTGCTCCTAAATAATTTACACATGCAAAAATTGACTTTGTTCATATTATTAACATTTTTGTAGATTTTTAGGCAACTTCCTATTTTCTGTAACAGCTCAGGATCAGGCCCTAATTAAGTACATTCACCTAGTGGCACCAAAGGCTTTCACCTTCAGGACGGAGGCCTACAGACAAGTAGGGAACAATCTTCTCCAGTGCAATACAAGAAAGGAAACTGTTTTTCTAAATACAGAAAGAACCTAATTGTTTATACGAATAATATATCTTTAATATTTACACAGATAGTCTTTTAATGTTTTGTTAGTTTTTGTAAATGCAGTTAACTGCTAGAATCTGAGCTGGCCATAGTAGGAACACTGTACTGATGACTGGGTACGGGAAGATATGCCTTCTAATAACGCACAAGGCGTGTCTACACTGGTGTGAGAAAAAGAGTGCAGTCTCATTTGAATTATAATAGAGCTGAATCTCATTTGATTTTTTTTTAAATGAAGTTAAAACATTCCAGGACTGATGTATTGGTCACATGATCATATGTGCGCTTGTTTAAATCTCAGCCTTCATACACCAGCTACCTGAGCAAATACTTGTATCTAGTATTTTCGTACAGAACACTTACACCTGTTGCACATTAGGTGCTCTAGTCAAAAGCACTATTTTCTATTTCATCCATTTCACACTTATTTGAGTCTATGCTGTGGAAATAATGCAAATTTCTTTACGTACTTTGGTGAAAACAGATTTTTTTTTTGTCAAAACCAAACGCTCAACTTTTTTACTTAACAAGGGGATTATAAAATATTACCAGAGGCACAGGAAGATCAAAATCATATGCTTCAGCAAAAAGTACTTAAGAAATAGTGTTAGAATTTAGGCTACTAATTATAACAGGGGTCGAAGTCCAAGCATTTCAAAGCACTGCCTATGAATTTAAAAACCTTTCCTCCACTGCATAAGCAATGTAGAAAAAAAGATGTTTTAAAGACTATGTTTTGCACAAAAATCTGTGCTCCCATGTATCGCCCAATAAATGTACAGAAATATACAGAATCTTTTCCATCACTCTGTCAGCTCTATTGTCAGGTAAGGCTGAATCCAAACTTTACTTCTGCATTTCTAATTTATACTTACTCTTTTCAACAATTTTAAGATTGTTCTTAAGACTGTTTGAAAAACAACACTTAACCCTTGCTGAGCCAGATTCTTCTCTCATCAGCTTACCATGATCTAAATTATGAACTTCTGCCAGTGGACTACACTGCCATAAAAATCAAATAATAAGAGTAGTTCATTAAACTTTCTTTCAAATGCCTGAGAAGTTAATTGTCATCTTGAAATGACAAGGAATGTCAACTTATTTTAGATAATAATTTTTGCAGTATTATAAGTTTCCATGTTGAGAAATACAATTTCTATTTCCAGGTGTTTTTTTTCCTCACACTAGCACTATTTCTAATGCTGTATTCACAGATTCATATGGTTTTTATACTGCAAATTTTTCTTCTTAGACAGAGGCACAATGATGTGAGTCACGTACAGATTGTCATCACTTAGTTTGAACTTTTTGGGTTCAATCATTTAAGGCTTTTACTAAAATCACAATATTCACTGAGGATTAGTTGAATGATAGGTCACAATTAATAGATCAGGCACCAGTCATAATCATTCTCGGTGTCTATTTGTTCTGCTGTACTAGGTCAGCGCATTTCTTTGCTGTATCCTGGCTCATACTAATTTCATTGTTCTTATTCTTGACTCACAATGACAGCAAGGAAACAAAAATCCATCTGTTTCCACCAAAGGAGCCAATAAATTAGACTCTGAGCAGAAAGATCTTTTCGCTAAGCATCACCTTCATGCTCTTCATAGCTGAGGAAAGGAAATTCATGCTCAAGAAAAATCAGTGAAGTAAACTAGCTCCTGTTCCTCTAAGAGTTCTTCAGGATATTTTGTAACAGGAAAGCTGGTCCCCAGTGCAACTAAATAAGAATATGATGACTCCTGTTCTCTGTGAAGTCATCAACAGCCCAATGTAGTTTGAGTAATCTTTTTATTACAGAACAAATAATTTTTTTTTTCACTGCCATCAAAATGACCCTTACTTTTCAGTATTTCAAATTCTCCATGGAGTCCTTTTTGAATATCTAGTAACGTACTTTGAAGGTGATTACAGTACACTTTGTCCCTCCTCTGTTTTATAGTATTCTAACTATTCAAGCTAAACATCTCTGCTCTGAAAATAAAATAGACTGAGACATCAAACACATTTGTAAAACCCAAAATTCAATAGGTTGTATACAAGAACCCAAAATCAGAAAAATGCTATTTGAAACAGGGTTGAAAACATCAAACATAAAATAAATGAACAAGCCAACATGTAAGTATCAGATACAGAAAGATATTTCAACTTTGCTGATCTTTACCTTTGTAATATTAATCATAAGAGTATTTCTAAACTTTTAATAAAATTGTTCACAAAACAAAGTTTTCTCAGCTTATACTCTCTTATTAGATTTTTATTGAACTCAAAATTTTTAATATGAGTTCTCAAACTAGTATGCAGAAACCATAAGAAACTAAAGGCACTCACAACAGTCAGAAAAGAAAAACGAGATGTGTGTGGTATTTGGGAAAAAAAAAGTGATGCTGTGGAAATTTTATGATGCTCATAAGGAAAAAAAAATCTATCAAAAAAGGTCAGGAAAAAAACTGTTACAAGGAAAGTTCAGGTCAAATGAATGACAATGATGATGAATGAAAGACTTGATCTATTGGTGAAAGATGAATGAGGAATCTGGAACAAAGACCCAGAAAAAATAAAGCCAGAAATGTCTTAATATGAATGTTAAACTTGTCTTGAACAAGGGAAGAAAGAGCCAAGTCAGCAGACAAATTCCCAAATAGGCAGACTGTGGAAAGTGGTAGTTTGAAAGAAAAGTGAAGAAAACAAATAGATGGAATATACCCATAGGGAGACAATAAGAATGGAAAAGGAGTGAAGACGGGAGAGGCATGTGTGGGAAAATGAAATCCATCACCCTATTCCCCTGTTCACCGTTTGAGGCTTTCTGTTGTCACATTCAGTCACCTGTTTGATTATACACTCTTCAGGGAATGTGATATATCTTAGATGGGATTCCTCATACATTATGGGCTATATTAACAAATAATAAAAATGAATAGTTGCTCTGTCTTTTCTTGAAGACAAACCTCTAGTTTATACAATCAAAGCAAATAAATGAATAGTCTTGTGTTCAAGCTTCCCTTCATAAGGTATTGTGCTCATCTACCAAAGTACTGTATAACTTGACAAAGCTACCCAATGTAAAGCCTATAAATATAGAAATTTAATATAGCAATGAGATTGCTTTAGAACTAGACACCAAGTTCCTTATTTAAAGTATAATATCTTTAGAAAACATAAAATACACTATAGCTCTGCTTAATTTGGGAACAAACATTACACTTACACCATCAAAACATTACTATTCCAGCTCATTTGCTGGCTACTGACAGTGCAGAAGGAAACTTATTAGATTATCATGGTATGAGGTGACAGCAGAAAGTGACATAACCGTGTAATTATGGGGTGTCACAAGCCCCCATGTAAGTCTGCCAGATGCAATTCAATAGACTTGAGCTTTTTCTTTGTCAGGTTTTACAGTACCCCATTTCTTGACCTTTATGTCCCTAACTTCTATGCTTTTAATTGTTATCTTGAACCTCTACAAACCACTTTGTGATCTCTTTCAATTTTATTCTCTTGTCCCTTCTTGTCCTTTGTCCCTACTTTACTTTTGCTTTTCCTACAAGTAATACTGATAAAATACTAATCTGAAATTTAAAAACCCACAGCTCAGTTTCTGACAGAGTGCAAGCTGTTATTGTAGAGTCATCTTTCTCTTCTCTCTTTTTCAGCCTTCATGTCTTTCTCGCTGTCTGTTTCTTTCTTCCTTTCCTCCTTTCTTCCTTTTCTTTAATTTCTTTCATACAACTTCTCTATGTAAAACTATGTATTATTTGAGTCAAGCAGTTGAGAAGAGTTAATAGCCGGGATATCCTTGGAGGCTAAAATGTAGTAATATTTGAAATCACCGGCACTCTGCAGAGGAAAATGTAATCTATGTTTTTTAAAGACACTTTAATTGCCCAGCAATCATGCAGAACTGAGAAATATAGCTCTGCTTCTAAGATAATAACTCCCCAAATTGCAAAGGTCGCTTACTCAATACCTTTACTATCTAGTAAAATTTGAGAATGACACCAAGACTCAAAACCTCTACTTTATGCTAATCTGTTGTTCGGTATTAGCTTTCATGTATTTTTGTAGTATTTCACATAACCTGCTGTGCGCTACTGTCATTAAAACATAAAGACTTCATCTAACTATGTTGCTAAAATAAAAAGTTGTTCATATAGAGACCATTTATATTGCCTTAATTCAGCTAAAACTAAAATTACAACTGAATGGGAATTCTAGATTAGTAAACGGACCAGAAGTTTTAGCACAGAGCAAAGGTAGCAGTACTAATTACAATCAGCTTTCACTGGCCCTTGCTGCTTTTCCCTTTAATTTCCCTCTCTTTTTGTGTAATTATTCCATTAATTAAAAAGAGTTCAAAGCTTTTATTATGTTAATTCTACTTCAATTATTCATAGGTATTTAACATTTAAACATAATCTTTATAAGGTTATCATGATGTTATTAAAAGGACATCATCTACCTAGTGCATTGATTAAAGATTTCCCAGAAATATCTGGGTTCATATCTGAACTTATAATCTTATCTGAACTTCTGAGGGTGAAACTTTGGATCTCAGTATGACCTGCTCAAAACTTTCTCTGTGTAAGCTACCTCAAAAAAGGAGTCAAGCATGACTGTATCATTTTTAACCCTTTTTATTCCCCTCAGCACCTAAATATGGTATGGCTGCACTCTTGTAAAAAGGTTCTTAGGCTCTACTCAAAGAGATTTTTAATGATTTCCAAATGTCACCAGTACTTTTGAAGATTTCACTCAGTCCAGTACCTCAGAATGATAAACTATATAATAATACTAACTTTGTGGTGAATGAATTAAACAAATCGTATTAATGACAAATAGATACCATACGCATATCATAATCAATTGCAAACAGGCCATAAAACTGAAGACATTTATGTTCAGTACCACGGACAAGTACTGCCCAAACTGCGTCCATAACGGCGAAAACAACTTACTCAAAAACCACCTTTTGTTACAAAAAAAAACCAGACCAGCTCCTATTCTTTTATAACAAGATTACACATTCTAAATATTTGTAAATTCTGAAGACCTAATTTGTTGAAATCATCACAGTTCCACCTAAAAATATGTGGCAAAAAGTATCAGCACCAGAAAATACAGGACTAGGGAACTAGTTAGCATGCATAACTTGTTCCTTCTGCTAACTTGTCCCTTTAATTTGTCACTACCAGAAGAAAACAAAAACCCAAGAAACCCCAAGAACCTAAAAAGCAAATTAAAATCCCCAAAGCTCTTGTCAGTCCTTTTTAGCATAACTTGCCCTTACAAGTAGCATGAAACATTTAAAATGCACTATATTTATCTTCATTTGTTATATCATGCTGAAGATAAAAGCTCTGTATAAAAAATGGTGGCATAAGAGAGTCCCCTTATCTTTTCCAATATTTTGTTATGTGTGTTTCCCCACCAAATTACAATTGCACATAATAAATCAACTTTTTCATAATAGTTTAATAATGCACTTTCATTTTGTTAAATTTAAAAGTTATACATGTTTCATAAATCTCAGCAGTCCCAACAAGATGTGGCAAAATGTTTGACTAATAAAAGGGTAGGCTTTGTCTTCATGAAAGTGAAAAGTTTATTTTATTATCTGTAATTATTAAATAACTAGACAGTTTCTAATGAATCAGCAAATTTTCAGTTTCATAGATGATACTCTACAGCTCAAAATTAAGAATAGGGCAAAACATTGTCTTTTCAATTTAGTCAACCTTCTAAATCCCTGTTACAATTTCAGACAAATGCATTTTACAACTTGGTGCACAGAATCAGCTAGTACAATATGACTCTGGTATCAGAGACTTCATAAAATAATGCTATCTCCCATCTTTCCATTAAGCTGCATTGGGTTCTAATGTCAACAATGGCATTTTTTTAACTCCTAATTTTCTGGAAGAATTTATATTGCCATTGAGCTATGTTTTAAGATATATGCTTAATCTGTCATATGTCTCACACTTCCTCAGATCTTTTTCCAGAGTCTGTCACTGGTCAGTGTAGTCTGAAACTTGTCATTTACAAGTTACAGGTCCATGGAAATCAAAGAAAATTTATCCAGTATCTTAAATAACATCAGCAATAATATTTGCAAAAATTAAGGTGCCTATGCCTGTTTCATTTTCATGAAAACAAATCACTTTGTGATACCTAACTCAATATCTAAGTCTACATCAATACATCACTTTGAAAAAAATGGCAGACTTTTGTGTATGACCAAATTAAAAGATTGCACTTGGGTTCTCCTTATAATCATCACTACTTTAGCAACACTGTAGCAAGTTCTGCCAGAAAATACATTACTCTGCTAGCAATCTATCTGATAACTCACAGACATTCATAAAATATTCCAATTTAACTATCCCAAACTAAATAAAATGTTAGAGAAAATTGCAAAGAACCCAAACAGTTTCAAGACTTTTTTAGTTTTGTTTTGTTGTTTGCTTTTTCAGTTTATCTGCAGCTTTGGGATTTGGGTTACTTTCACTTCAGCAACACTTGTAACTTACTTGCACATGTAAAACATTGAGAAAGAAGTGATGAGTCGTATTCACAAAGTTCTGTAACAAAAACTTACCCTCGGATTTTTTCTGTCAACTTTTTTTTAAATTGAGCATTTTCCATTTATGCCAATACACTTGTTGAAATGTTGGCTGTAACCAAACACCAGCTGCACTTACCCCAGTGTTGTCATGGTGACAATGGTGTACCAGAAGGCTGCAGGGATGCTGGTGAACTTGCTGGCTGATGAACCTTTCTCTGCATAGTACATGACTGTGGCAAAGATGATGATGGCCATAGTGAGTGAGAAGAGGAGGAAGCCTAACTCCGAGGCACAACTTTTCAGGGTGTAGCCCAGGATGCGCAGCCCCTGTGAGTGGCGAGAAAACTTAAAGATCCTGAAGACACGAAAGACTCGTAGTGTCACAAAAGCCCCACTGACATCCTCATTATCTGTCATCACCAGGCCAATGTAATACGGCATGATGGCGACCACATCAATGATACTCATGACACTGCGCACGAATTTGTAGCGACTAGGGGCCGCCAGCAGACGTAGGAGATATTCAACTGTGAAGATCATGACACAGGCAGTATCCAGACAGAAGAAAGCCACAGCGTAGCGCTCTCCACAGGGCAGCTCCTTGATGCGACCTGGGCTTACCCCACAGGGCACTGTCTCCACCACATTGGCAATAACAGAGACGGCAATGAAGAAACCAGTGACATAGTAGAAGACCAGAGCCAGTGTACTGGTGTGTGGGTTTTCAAAGGCCCGCCACATCCTCTGTCGAGCTGTCATTGAGGGCAGGGAGCTCTCAGCTGCATGATCCTGATCGGCATCGTCCTGCAGGCGCTCAGCATTTTCGCGCCGGCGATCCTTGTACTCCTCGTAACAGCAGTCACCGATGATCTCGGGGATGATGCCAAAGAAGGCCAGCTCCTCATCGTAAGCAGAGATGCACTCCTGGCGGGGATAATGAAGCTTTCCAGTACGGTAGAAGTTGAGAATGTGGCGGAAAATGTCAGGGTCCCGATCAAAAAAGTACTGCTGTGTCTCAGGGTGGTAGAAGAAGTCCCGCTCCGAACTGCCCAGCAGAGTGTCAGGGTAGCGCTCTAAGGTGTCCAGCCACGTCTGGAACTGGATGCCACTCACGTTCAGCACAATCAGAGAGTCCTGGCTTCGCTTCCTCTCCTGCCGTGGAGCAGCTGGCATGGGACCCGTGGCCACTGGCATCCATCCTATGGCCGCTGCCCTGGCAAAGGGCAACCAAGCTGCTACTCCTGCCGCCATGGTCCCAAACACCTACCACAGCTAAGGGAGTCAATCTAGAGATGGTTCTGGTCCAGCCACTAAAATAGAGAGGGAAAAGAAAAATACAAATGCTCACACATTTTCCAGGCAACAGAATTTCTGAACGTTGTTGTGATTTTCAGCACTAACCGAAAATCTTTTTTCCTTCCTTTTTGCTTCCTCTTTTCTTTTCATCCCGGAATATCCTTTCCAGGGGCTGGTTAGCCAGTTAGGACAATAAATCAGGGCACTTGGAAATCAACGTATTACACAGCAGCGACTCTAGCAGCCGGATCCCGTGGATCCAGGGTCCACGCGAGGCCCCTGGATGGAAGCAACGGTCCACAGAGCACTAAACCCCGGCAGCCGGCTCGCAGCTCTGGCGCAGCGGCGCGGCCACCTGGAAGGAGATTTTCTTCCACGCGCAACGCAGCCGGTCGATGTCCCCCCTCCCCGCCCCTCCTCCGCTCCTCTCCTGTCCGCTCCGCTCCCCGCCCGCTGCCGGAGCCGGGCCGCGGGCGCCTGCCGAGCCGAGCCAAGCCGAGCCGAGCCGATGTCGGTGGGGCTGCAGCAGGGCCGCCCGCTCGCCGTGACGGGGCGGAGGGGATGGGCCGGGCCCGCCGCCCGCCCCCCGTCCGCCTCCCCAACCGCAGCCCTGGAGCAGCGGCGGGACAAATCCTCGCCCCGACCTTGATCGCCGCCTCGGGGACTCCTCTTGACCCCGGCTCAGGGCCGGGGGGAGCCGGCGGGGCAGGGGGAGGAGCTCCGGGAGGCAGCGTTAAACTTTAAGGCAAGTTTTCCGTGTAGAAAATGCGTTGAAGGGCAGAGGGGCGGCGAAGGAAGGGGCGTCGGGCGGGGGGGCAGCGCCCCGGGCAAAGGAAGCGGGCGGAGGGGAGTCTCCCCGGGACGGGGCGTCGGGGCACGGGCAGGGGCCCATCCGGAGGGAGGGGACCGGGAACGGGCAAAGCCGCGGTGGCGGCGGCAGGGGTGCTCTGGAGGCACCCGCGGAAGGTGGGATGCATGAGGCATCCTCCGGAGCGGGCGGCGAAGGGCGAAGCCGGAGGAGCGGGGCAGGGGCTCCCCGGCGGCGGGGGCGGGGGGGGGTGGTCCGTCGCGGATCGGCGGTGGGATCATTCTCCCCTCCCCCCCCCCGCCTCCTTCCTCTCGCCCCTTCCCCTCGGCTCTGCTCTCGCATCCCTCCGGACGTGGCCAGCCTGCGGCACCTACCTGGAAAAGTCTGGCGAGAGCGCTCAGTTGCATAGAGACTTTTGGAAATAGGGGCTCTGCCGCCAGATCTCCGCGCCCCGCCGGGAACGGCGGGGAAGTAGTTGTTCCTGAGAAAGCTTGATCGCATCCAAAGGGACATCGATAATAAGGCTTTCCCCCACCCCCACCCCCCTCTGCCACCTCCGAGCGCCAAGCAACAAGTTCAAGGGGTGGGTGGGGGAAAAAAAAAAAAAAAACCAAACGTAATCGCGCCTGGCAACTCGGCGGAGCACGTCCGTTCGGGCGCAGATCCTGCGGCGCGGGGCTGTCGTGAGGCGCGGCTGCGGCCGCTGCCCCAGCTCCCGCCGCGGGGCTGCTGCGGGGCTGCTGCGGGCGGCGGCGAGGCCCTGGCGCGGCCGGGGGCGGGCTGGGGGTGGGGGGGCTTCCCACTGCCTCCCCCGCGGCGGGCGGGCCATGCCGCCCTGCCGTGCCGCCGCCCGCGGGCCGGGGGGCGCAGGGGAGGGCGGCGGCGGGGCGGGCGAAGAGGGCATCGCTCCGCGGGCGGAACAAAGGGGCTGCGGGCGGCTGCGCCGGCGGGGCGGGCGGGCAGTGCCTGTGTGTGCGTGTGTGTGTGTCTGTGTGTGCGTGTGTGTCTGTGGGTGTCTCTGCGGGGCCGGGATCGCGCGGTCCAGCCCCTCCGCCGGCAGCGCCGCGCAGACCCTGCGGAGTTAGCGGCGTTTCGGGAGGGCTGGGGCGGCGGAGGTGGCTTAGGTGAGGTGGCTGGGGGGATTTCTGGAGACCGCTAGCTCCTTCCGAGGGGAGGGGGACGATTTACTGAAGGGAAGGGGGGGTGGGCACAGACGAAATGCCTCGGAGCGCAGTGTGGGGACGCTCTTCACAGCCCGCCCCGAGCCACTCGGAGTCCTCGCTGCCATAGCCAAACCGCTCTTACCGGCGCCGGGGACGGCGAGAGCTGGGACGGCTGCGGGAGCCTTTTCCTCCTCCTGTCCTTTCCGCTCCCGAGCAAAGCCGTCCCACTGCACCGCCCCCCTCCTCCGTTTTCCCGTCGCTAGGTGGCGCGTGGGTGACGGGAAGCGCGCGCCGGGCCGGGGCCGGGCCGGGCGGGACCCCCCACCCCGCGTCCCCCCGCTCCAGCCCCGCACCCCTCGCCGCTCCCCCGCCGCGGTGGCACCGCAGCATCCGGCGGGAAAAGCGGGAGCGTCATCCCTCGAGCTGTGCGTGCCGCTCCGGTAGCTCCGGCAAACAGCGGGAGCTGCCTGTAATTTTTTAATTGAGATTCTGAAAACACTCCGTGTCATCTTCACAGAGCTCGCATTACGATACCAGAGGTGTTCCTCCTCCTGGCTTACCTAACTCGAAACAAAAAAAAAATAACCCAAATATATACTGAAGCTTGAGAGGTAACCCTTCTGTATTTTATTAATATGCTCACCTTCAATATATGTTAGCGTCTGTTAAAGTTCCCATTAAAATGATGAACACTATCAGTACTGCCGTCCCTAAGGTGTTCCTATCAGAAATACTTGGAAGCATGGAGAGAAAAGGTTTAAAGTGCTTGAGTGCAATTCCTAACTTAGGAAAACTTGTGATGATGATTGATCCCATATATTGAATCACGTGAAATAAAATATCACATACAATAAAGGATACTTTCTGTATTTTTACTGAGTTTGTTGGTTTGGTTTTTTCCTAGCTGGAATGTTCAGATCATTATATCCTATAAATTAATCCATTAATTTGAAATTAGTTGGTCAGCTGTAGGTATTGAGCTTTCAATAATGGAGATACTCCTCTCCCATATGAAAGATTAGGGATTTTGATTTAGTGCTGCAGAAGGACTGTCCTGTAGCAATTAATAAAGCCCAATTCGTGGTCCTGTCAGCTCAACACTGAGACAATAATACAAGACTTCCTTTCCTGACAAATAATCAAAAGAGGTTTCATTTTCAGCTATCGATTCTTTTTGTAATCAATAACTGCTCTTATTTTTTAAAATGCTTAGCTTTACAGAAAACAGTTACTGCTTTCAGTTGCTTTTGTCTTTGCAGTTTTTCCAGGATGGAATTCTCCACTTGCAACAAACATTGCCCAAGTTTAGAGATGAGAAAGGGCTCCATTAAAGAATCACTTGGATTCTTGTTATAATCTTAAAGTTGTTTCAGAGACTTACACATTTCACCAGAAAATGGAAAAGAAACCAAACAAACCCTGTACATTTGGACAAGTGGGCATCAGGTACTGTTATAGCATTGTGTCTATTATAATCAGAAGTTTGAAACCAGTCCAGGTTCAAAGTCTTTTCTGACAACATTGACTATTTGGAAAAATGATCACTTCACCTTAAATTTTTGTGGATGGCCCGTGTATCAGAGAGGCGTCTTCCAGAAACAGTGTCTTGGAAGGAAAAGATGAAGAGGATACTCTATTACCTTCTTGTTCTAACAGAAAGTCCATTATTACACTACTGAGAGGTGATAACCAGGAGCTCAAATTTTCACAGCTTGTGCCTTGAGTTTAGTGCCTTGAAATTGTCTCCCTTACTTTGTGTATTTCAGAAAGACTAAATTCTGGTACATAAAGTGTACTTAAATAATCAGCTCTTCAGAAGTCGAAATCCTGCCTCTGACATCAGAATTAGCTACCAAGAGATTGATGTGATGCAACAGCAAGGATTATGACTTCAAGTAGGAATTAAGTAGCAGGGACTCAAATGAGACAGAAATCCTATTTTCAAGTGAAGAAAATAAATCCCAGTAATTGTAGGAAAAGAAGAAAATGGTACTAAAGGGAATGCACAATAGACTCTAATATGAGCTGTTTCTTAATTCTTTCTGAAGTCATGAGGCACAAAGAACGCTCTAAGGATTAAAGAAGATAACAGCTATGATGCATACATTTATATTAATGCATTTATTTTTTTCTTTAATATTTTTAGAAGCATTTAGAATGTTTGAAACCAAGAATTTTCTTTACAGACTGAATGTACATGTACATTTCCTCTTCCTAATTCCTCTAGTGTTAAGCCAGTGGTCTTTTCTTTTGCGAAAAAAAGCACCACAAATATTTAAAGCCACCTTGTAAGCCTTAACCTCTAGATTCAGCTATACATCTGACTTATTTCTTTCCTTCCTCTTTAGTCTAGAAGATAATTTCACAGTTCCTGCATTTTTGTGCTAATATTTTTGTACACTCACCAAATCCATAAAATCATGCGGAGATATCTGGTTTGTGAATATATGCTATTTTCCCCCTTCTGGATTAGTGAGAAAAGTGTGCATAAAAAAAGCCCATGTATTTATCTACTATTTGGTCAAACTGCCTTTTTTTTTTATTTATTTATAGGAACCAAAATTACTTATTCTTCTTCAAAATGCAAAAGTTTATTCCAGAATTCACTCTGGTTATTACTAGCAGAATATTTAACTGATCTGCCTCTTCTACCTTATATATTGCTTGTTTGAAGGTCAGAGAGCTTCTCAGTCTGAGCAAAAGAGGTTTGGGGTTTTTTGTGTTTTGTTTTGATTTTTTTTTTCAATAGAGGGAACATTCCTGAGACCTTCTAAGTATAAAAATTCTGGTATAAGGATTTCTACAGTGCTGATGACAGCCCCACTGAAGAACTGTGTCACGAGATTAAGAATGTGTCTCACAGAGGAAAATGTTTGGTTCTATAATGCAAATTTAAAAAAATAATGCTTTGGTCAAACATGCAATCAACACAAATATGTATAGTCATAGTCTGCAGTTTCCTTGACTTCAGAGATTTGTCTTGTCTAAATCTAGCTGCTTTTTGTATTATGGGCCAAATAGAATAAGTGGAAGGCTTTTGATACGGGCATAATTTTCTAAAGACAAAAAGCCATCTTTCTGGGAGTTTGCTGAAATAGGTTCAGGTCACTGCAGTGCAAGTGCTTGTCATGCTTCTTTCTATGGAGAAATTGATTGCTCTGGACATTAAAAAATGACCTCTCACTGGTCAAGGATTAAGACATACTGTGGGGGAAGTGCACAATATGCACCTTCTCTTTTAAATTCTGAAGCCAACCTGAGAGTGTGTCTAGCCATCACTAACCAAAAAAAGACCCTTATTTTTGTGGAAAAGATTTTTTTTTTTTGTGCATTTAGTGCAGATTTAGTGGATGGAAGAGGAAGGCAGAGCTATCAGCACTGTGGTTTCTTTTTTTCTTAAGGTGAGGTTAAGTCAATACTTGGAATAATCTCAAGAGATTCTCGCATTCTTCCAAAGAAGGAACTGGTTTGATCTCAAATATTTGTGCTTTATCTGCTCTAAACCAACAAATACTGATTTAACAATTAAATATGTTTTTCTTGATATACTGGATATTCTATAAAAGATTAATTCTATTGAACTATGTATTAGTCATATTAAGCTCTGGGAATTCCTCTTCAAATTAGTGATATTTTACCCATCAATGAAATGGTAAATAAAAAAATTTAAACTTTACTTTAGATAAATACGTATTTCTCATTTTGAATTCATGTTTTGGTTCATATAGCATCTTCAAAGGAATAGTTGTTTTGCCTATATAATGA
The DNA here is from genome assembly GCF_036417535.1 of Chlamydotis macqueenii. Taxonomy (NCBI): domain Eukaryota; kingdom Metazoa; phylum Chordata; class Aves; order Otidiformes; family Otididae; genus Chlamydotis; species Chlamydotis macqueenii. The sequence goes on from NC_141556.1 coordinate 25,895,042, forward strand.
GACCAAATTTCAACCAGTTTAGCTTTAGGCACCTGTACTACCTAATTAAGAGCCTACTCACCCTGACTTCCTAGAGTTGATAGAGAGAAACAACTCCAGAGAGCAATCCATCCTACCTACAGTCTCAATGTTATGAAGGCACGTATCCGTTGATGATAAGAGGGAGGCTGGGATAACTGTGGTCCTTAAGTTAGGAGTCTTGGGTACTTTGAATTAGGCAGGATGATCCTGAGACTGAAAGCTGAAACCAGTCTGCTAAGTCAATGGGAAAACTTCAAGTGTCTGTAAGGTAACATCCTTAGAAAGAGAAAGTAGGAGTGAATTAATGCAGAAAACTAATTAACCACCAGAGTTTATACTCCTGGTTGCACTGAAGCTCTTTGGAAAGTATTCTTTGACAAAGTTGCCTCTTGCTAGACTTACTCTGTGTCACTATTGCCACATTTCTAATCACATGCAGAATCTCCAGTATCATCAGATACCTTTCACTCCACAAGCACTTAAAAAAAAAGAGAAAAAACAGTTAGAACCCCTCTTAGAATGTGTAATATGGATTAGAAACACCCTCTCTTTATACTGAAGTGTGAGGTGCTAGTAAAGTACTTAGTTCTGACAAATCTCTGCGTCAGTGCATGACAACATGCTGCTGCACCTGGTTAGCTCTTTTAAGTATGTGGAGTTGGGTACTTCTGTTTGCCCTGTTTCTGTGCACTGATTCTCTAACATATGAGCCTCATCGTTTGCTTGAGCCATTGAGTAAAATATACATCAGACATGATTTAAGTTATTTTTTCTGATCTGGTTCTCAAAGACCAATGCACATAAAGACCATATTGCAGCAGCCAGACAATATCTCCAGAATTAACAGACTGTGATTCAGTCATGACTATTCCTTCCTATGTTTCTTCTTGATCCGGAAGAAAGCTTGGCTAAACTGAAGGACCGAAGTAGGTCAAAACATAAATAAAATTTATGAGTCCAGGTCATTTTAGTTAGGGCACTGAATCCTATTTTGCACATTAAACTGAAATAATTCAGGAAGTTCTCCGGTCTTACAGCAGTAAAAGGGTAAATCAGAGGAGAATCTCAGTCTCAGCAGGAAAAGAACTTGCCTGGAAATGTTTATCAGAGAGCTGCAACATCTGCTAGACAAGAACTGATTGATTCACAGGGAGTAACACTCAGAGGGACATGATCAGTCTGTGGTCCAGTGTAACCACAGATGAGACAGACTCCGCTAGCATGGTTACAAAGTTTTGGAGGATGCAATTAATTTTCTCAATCTGGGAAAGCTTGAGCCTTTCTGCTTTCAGATAAGGTTACTTTTCTTCTTTAAAAGTGTCCATAGGCAAAGGCCAAGGTAAAAAAAAAAAAAGTTAATTTACATTTCAGTAGCTTTCAGATTCAAAGAATATGAAGAATGTCCCGGAAGAAAATTTTCCCCCCTTCTCCTCAGGTTTAAGCTCCTTACTCCAGGTCATCCATAGCCCTGCCATCCTTGTCTATCTACTTTTACTTGGAAAAAGTTGCCTGATAAGTGAAATTATGAAATCTTTTCTCAGTGGAATTATGAAATCTTGGTTCAATTAATTTGGATGATATCTGGTAGAATAGGTGCCTAATATTGGCTAAAGCAAGAAACAGTTAGTGTCCTTTATATTTGCTTCCACTTTAATTAAGATGGACAGTAGTGCTAAAAATTTTGAAATTCTGGTAAATTTGTAGAAAAATGCAGATACACAACTTGGTAAAACTAATACTTTTTCAGGAGTTCCCATTCTAATTTTTCTTACCTCCATCTTGGTAATGGATTTTGACAGTGTTTTGAGAGTTATATATGAATTAAAATGTGATGCTCTTTAGATTATTTTTAAAGTTTCTTTATATATATTTTGCTAGCAGACCTTTCTCTGTGTTCTGTACTTCAGGAACTGTTTGCCTTAAAGACAACAGATTGTGTGGTAAAATGATTTATCAGCCAAAACAAAATAAAGAATATAGTGATTTTTGATTTTTTTTTTTACTTCACAGTTTTTTATTTAACTTTTTTTTTAAATTATTTTTTACTCTATAACATATTTGCAGCATGGCAATCTTTCAGTCTGTCTCCAAACTTTGCCATTTTAGATCTACTCCTTTTTCTTTGTGTTCCAGAAAATGTAGGGTTTGGATGTCAGCCACCTTCCTCTGTTCCTGCAAAAGCCTCAGAACGATCAATGGCTCCTTGCCTAATTAGTCCCATCTCTCTTACACTGCGAATCCTTTCTAAGCTGCTTTGTTACTAGATTGGCTCTGCTACTCAGTACCTTACGTGGAGGGTACCCAAAGAGAGGTAATACAGTTCTGACTGAGAGCGACTGGAATTGTGTCCTACCCGTTTTTAATGACTGGTTTCTGTTCCAGCAAAGCTTCCACCATTTCAAGTCTCAGTGGCTTTGTAAGAATCCTATATGAAAGAGATGAATATGTGCAAAAATATAGTTAATGGAAACAATGTGTCATTCACTGGCACAAATGCATACAGAACATTTTTCAGAAGTTAGTACATTTAATACATTTATTATCTGGCATTACAAATTACTTCCTTAGTCCAGCCAGCTCTTAGAAAAGGAAGAAACCTGAGGTCAAGCAGACTGACGTGAAGCTGGTAACTCTTCAGACCTGAGAATATCTGGAGAGCTGCCTGTAGGGGCACTTTTTATGCCAGTAATTGCTAATAGCCCCTGTACCACAGTTCAGAACAGGAAACAGAAACCTTCTTTCATGTTAGTGATTGCTTTCTCATTGCATAAATGGCAAGGAGAAAGCAGTCCTTTTTAGCAAGCCACTTCTCCAGCTTAGGGAGGAAATAAAATTTTTGTGGCATTCCTGGTGGCATTGCTGTAGTGAATGTTGAGTCCAAGCTTCCAATAGCAATAAAGGATGAAATAAAATGTCTTGCAGTCTGTCTACAAAAGTGAAACATTACCCATGATTGTTTGCATGAAGTCAATTTTAAAAGTCAAGCTGAAAAAAATAAAAATCAGAAAAGCTATTTTTTTTTCCTGGAACGTAAATGAGGTTAGAAGAGTGGATAGTTAACAGGTCCCAAGAAACATGTTAGTTAGACTTGATATCATGGTATTAGTGGATGTCATTTGGAAATAGCAGTCATAAAATCAAGAAGTTACAATGGAAAACTGTCCTAAATTCACTGGTCATTACGCTCTACATGCTTCCAAAATAAATATGTCACAGAGATACTTTAGACTTGTTCATTATTTAGCTTCATCAGCAAGTTAAACAAATATTTTATTGCTTGATAAACAATACTTCACCTTTCAGCACAGGTTATTCAGTTATAAGTTATGCTGCTAGGACAATCTGACAGCTTGCACAAAATTATTGTTGTCTGAGTAAAAAGTATGTTTCAGTGAAATCATACTTGCTTCATAAGGAAACTGTAGCTTTGTTTATCAGTTAAAAACATTGTTTTGCTATAGTATCATTGTTCATAAATCAAATAGCAAGAAAATACCTAATTTGAATTACAACCTTTTTAAAGCGAGATAATAAGGAACAAAATCATCACAATGTCAGATCTTTAGTTTCCTTCCGGTTGTGTACGTAGCGCTGCTCAGTCACTTGAAAGAACTGCTGTATGATATAACATAAAACAGCCTCCAGACTGCAGCAATTACAGTCTAGATATTTGACATACACCGTGTGAATGAAAAAAAAAATCTGTTCAGTCTAATTCACATTAAACAATATAAAGCAGAAGGGTGAAACACCAGGTAGTAGGGATGTATCTGTAAAAACGGCTTTGTTAGAAGAAAGAACTTGAAACCACTTGTGTAGCTCAAGGTCCCAGAATCAATGAGAGTTCTGTCATGGGTCAAAGTCCATTTGTGGCTTCTGCTCTGCTCTCGTCAGCCTCTGCAAACCGGTCATACAGTTCTCAATGAGTTTGGTCATCTAATTTTATCTGTTACGCTGAATGGAAATGTTATCTAGATGGGACATCAATCCTTCCAAACCTCATACTGTACTCTTCAATTCATCCCCCACTTATAGCAATTAGGACAGAAGATAATGTAACATGGAAAGCTTTAAAAAAAGAGTAGTACTGTGTGCAGCATAACTAATGATGTCTGGTTTCCCTTCTGTCTCTGATGTCTAAGAAAGGGTGATCTCATTAGCCTCTTTCACAACGAATAACAATAGGGTGTCTCTTCTCCACTGGCCGGTTCTCATAAAATTATAAAAACTGCTAATCTTTAGGCTCTTTACTCCTCCAAAATGATCTTAAAGAATTACTCTGAGTTTGACAGACAGACATACTGATGTGGGAAATGCTTGCATTCACTTAATTTAGGAAATCTACTCAATTGCCTAGAAAACCAGGCTACATATTGCCATCTCTCCTTATTTTGGTATGTTAATTCTGAGAAATTCTAGCCAGTTTACTGTAGAAAAGAGATATTTGGACACACTCTCTTCCAGTCTCTTTATTGTGGACTTCCACATTTCTCTTCCTGAAGGTGAAAGTCTGGTTACATCAGGCAGTTGTAAGAAATAGCACAAAGGTTGCTCTTGTCTGGTTGCCGTGCCCCTGAACTACAACAACTGAGAAGTGGGAATCCTTCTGCGACTTTTCCACATCTACTAATGTAAAAACTACTAACTAACCCAGCCGGAGGTGTTTGTAGATCAGCAGTTGAACAGCAGCTCTTTAGTGGCATATCCCCTGCTTAGACCCTGGTTCGTGTCAGCTTGAACACTTTGTAGCTTGTGAGGATCTTAAGAAAAAATTCTGTAGTAGACTCCTGTGTGCATGTTTATACATGCAGGTCTTATGCTACGGAGGTTTAAGAGAACATTATCATAAAAACCAAGCACAGTATAGGTTATTCATTATCACAATGATACTAAGAAGATGAGAGGAGTTATTTGGAGGAAGCAAAGGCCTTCAACTTGTGAAGGTCCTGGTAATTTTTGTGGCATTGTCCCAGTCCATCTCTTTGAAGTTGGGAATAGCCTGCAAAACACCCATTGAGAGCTGGTGTGGCAGTGAACTGTTGCATGGCAGTCCTGTAACATGCTTAAACGTCAGTAAAAACCATACTTGTGGGAGCCTGTTACTTGGTGCATTTTATATACTGGGGATTTGTCTGGCTGTCCTCAGGCTGGCAGAGACAGGCATGTAACACCTCCAGGTGAGTGCAAAAAAGGTCACAGAAGAGGAAGTTACAAGCAAGGTAATAATCTTTTTCTCCCCTGTTTTCCAGTGTATAACAACTAAATAGTCTTACCTTGTTAGTATTGCCTTGATAACAAATAATCTATGTGGTTCTTGTTTTGTATGATCTTGTTGCATTCTCTTATCACTGTGTACCACTTAAGACAGAACAAGAAAGTTTGAATGGAGATAGAGCTCAGTATCTCCAAGATAAAAGCTATCCCTGATCTCGGTAACGTGTAGAACTGGGAGAGCTGCAGTTTAAGAAGAACACATTTCCCTAAGCTGTTTCTATTCTATGAAAATATTGAAGGGAAACTCTTCTGTTGTTTTCCTCTGCCGTATCATTTTGTGGGTGGAGTCATTGGGCAATTTTTCCTGCTTTTTAGTGTGTCATATTTTCAGTGACATTTTATAAATGTTTAAGTGCATTCAGACCTTGAAGACCAGAGGGTGAATGAGCCATCTTTAAATATGGCAACAATTTGAACTCTCATTGCGGGCATTAGGAACCTAATTTTGAGCTAACGGTGAGCACCTTCTGCAAGTGCTGCAGTTCTTATTTACCACCGAAGAAGGTGGGTCACGTTAATTATTAAGCCCTTGTTTGTCCTTCTTATTAACTTTAGCACCATCAGGAGGAGGTCCTGTATGAATTATGTATCTATTTTTCCTTATGCTGCCAAATGGGTAAAATGACAGTTCAGAATGCAACTGCCTATGTGTAAATGGCTTTTCTTAGTCAGCATCAAGATGTATTGATCCGTGATGCACTATAAAAGTTATATATGTTAATGTTTCAATCATTAAATTGGTATAATACCTGACAAGATAATTATCTTTTTAACTACTATGTACAGTATTTTAAAAAATCTAAATAAGGCATGAAATGTGTAGCATTTTAACATTTAAAATACAATAAAATCACACAAAATTGTAGTTACAGAAAAAAAAATCCCGGTGAAAATGATTGTTAAACAACTTAATGATAGCATACTTACTAGAATTAATTTGCCATATATGAAACACTTGCCAATGATCAGACTCTGTGTTTTGCGTGCAATATTAAGCAGGAAAATGCAACAAGGAGTGATTTTACTGTTGCAAGCCACATTCACTCCAGTTTACACTGTTGCACTTCTGATTAAATCCATGGAAACAAATGGATTTAGTAAGATTTAAACTTGTGTAACTAGGAGAATTTTAATACCTTTACTTTTGTTCGTGCATCATGACAAATGGTTATTTCAAAGGTAGAACTAATGGTTAATATCATTTGTGTCACTGAATAAATCATTCTACTATGAAAGAAGCACTTTTTCAACTGTAAATATTCTCCTTTTCCCTTTTCTTTGACTAACAGGAACAAAAGGCAATAAATAATTAATTTTTTTTTTTTTAAAGATACAGTGTCCAATCATAAGTGTGCCTGCCTTTCTTTTGAATTAGTAATCTCCTACTATGTTTCATTACATATGGAAAGTTCAAATATAGTATATGATTAAACTCACTCAACCTTTCAGGAAATTACAAAATCCAATGTTATGTTTGAATAATAGATATTTTGCCATTTGGTTTGGTGGAATGTAAATATCATGACTCTAAGTAAAATAGAAATGACATAAGGAAAAAGTTGTACATGTGTAAACTCGTACAGAAAAGTAAGAAATGTACATGTCCGTGTCATTTTAAGCTTGATCTAAAAAAAGATTTCTCTAGACAAGTACATTTCTCATGGTAAAACTGTAAAGATAGATAAATTGCAGCTGTTGCTTTCTGTTTTTCCTTGTTTTGTTTTGTGTTGCATTGGATATGTAGTTGACAAGCTGGTAATTTTTCAAATAAAAGAATTTATGGTTGATAGTAGAACTGTAAATGTTTTGTTTGTTTGCTTTTTTTTTCCAGTACACTGCCTGAATAGAAAAATTAAAAAACATGAAAACACTGTTGTATGTTGGCCCAGAGCTAAAATTCATTGGTTATGCCATTGAAAGAAAAGAATGAAAACAAATCAACTCATTCATAAAATTTTTTTAGAAACATTTCAATTTGGGCTTTTACATTATTTTTAAAATTTTCCCTAATTTTGGCATTTAACAAAGCAAAAAGTAGTTGCAAAACAAGAAAAAAAAAGCCTTACCTAAAAAATGTCGAAAACCAGACTTTCAGATTTCCCCTTTCAGCCAAAACTATTGAAAGTTACTTCAACTCAAGGGCTGGTTTTTTTCAGTAAATAGACTGTGGTAAAAAAAAAAGGTCATAAAACACAGATTTTCTATTTTCTGTAGACCTTTGAAAACATATTTATTTATTTAGACTGTGATATTGTTTTCTCTGGTAAAGTGAATTTTTAATTTATATCCTCTCTTTGGGTTCTAGTCTGTAGTGACAGCTAATACAAAATTTGCTCTCCCTGTAAGTACCATGAGCTTCAGCAGGGTTTTATGTGGGCACAGGGATGTTGAGTACAGAATTCTTACTGAAGGACCAAGGCCTGGTTTTAAAATTCATGATTCCCATGTGGAAACATGTCCACACAGTGAGTGTCGTCTTCAGAAAGGAACCTGGAGGGTATGGTAGCCAAGTGAAAACTCCATAGTTACTTGAAGCAAAATGTACATGCTTACCTTGCAACTTTATGCTATGCCGATCAGTTAAGTTTGTAATTGGGAAAGCTAACATTTTTTTAGGCTTTGATCCTCCCAGTAATTGCATACATGATTAATGTTACACTCTTGGACAACTGTTTTGACCCTGAAGAGCCATGCGGAACATCAATATTAGTTCCTGAATGGTTGTGTGTAAACTTACTTTGTCTTGGACACTATTTACCTCTATTTTTTTTGTACTGGCTGAGTATTTTATGTGTTACAGTACGACTAATATATGTAATAGGCTAATAAGAGTTCTGATTATACTTCTGTAACTCTTACTCCTTGACATAAAATCTTTCTCCTACCATATAAGTAAGATTAGTTTGTTATCTGTAAGTAAACAAATGCTTAATTAAATCTCCCACCGTGATCGAAGTAGGCTAAATATGTAGAGTCTCAAATGCAATTTGAGCGTAAATCGTAAAAATTAAACACTCTTGTCCATATGCTGCTGCCTCCCGTTAACAATACACCTGTATCTAACAGAAAAGATTGCCTTACTGTATTATTCAGGAGAACACATATGACAAAAAACCCACGTTTACTACTATCGACTCTAAAGAACAGCTTTTATTACTAGTGGCAATGGGAAATCCTAATGATATTTAGTGCTGTGTATTGTGTATGAACTACTGAATTATTGTCCAATGAATCTTTGAGCATTTGATGTGTACAAATATTAACAATTCTATGAGATCAGTAAGCAAAAGGTAATTCTTGGGATGACGTATGCTTATTTGACGGTATTGCAAGGTTATAATGAAGACTGTTAGCAACATGAAGTGTTACTCAGAGTTAGTGAGGAATCAGCCCCAGGAAGGAACCTGAAGAGACTTCCAGAAGCTCTCTGAAGGCACATTGCAGGGAGGGATGCATCTCACCTAAGTTTAACCATCTAAAAATTAAGAATTTATGCTAAGATATTATTCTAAGCTCTTTTTATTGTCAACAGAGAAAGACAACCAATTGCATCTCATCTTTACTTAAAGTATCTTTCAGTATATTCTTCTTTACTCTTAGTATTTGGAATACTTTTACATAAAAGAATAATAGGAAAATAGATGCCAGGATATATCTGTGAAGGCTTTTGGCATCAAAGGTGGTTCTGTGAGAGCAAGAAAACATCCTTAAAATACTCCTTACCCTGTAAGGCATACAAAAGGTCATGGACTGAAAAGTAAAACATGGCCTCACAATTGAAATAGTTCACAGATGTGCTGTAAAGCTGTTTATATCATGTGTCCTAAGTCAACATCTGTTCCATGTCATGTAATCACTATTAGATATGCTATTGCATGAAGCTTCCATGCATTTAACACAGTGTAGAAAAAGGAAACTACAATTGTCTTTTATAGGATTAAATTGTACATCTGATCCTTTTTGTTCCAGATGTCAATACACAAAAGTCATATCAGAGACACAAATGCAGAACCTCATACATAATTTTAATTCCTTACCCGGTGCTGTGGGTTACAGATCTGGAAATTCTAGCATCTAAAATCTTCTAAAAGTAGATTTCTTTCTCATTGCTTTTAAATCCAGTACTGTTAATAGTAAACATTTTGCTGAGTTATTTTGGAATACTCTGTGTGAGAACTAAATGAATTGCAAATTCTTTGTACAAAATGACGGAGGAAGTTCAGCATTTCACGGCAGGTGAAGAGCATGACACACATACTGACTTTCCATCTGTGGCTGCATACCTAAACTGAAAACTAGGCAGCAAGCAACAGCTGAGAAGACGAAGTGTGATGTGCATTTAATTTCACCAAGAGAACTGTCACATGCCACAAAACACATCAACTCCTACTGCAAAATAACTATTTTATGTAAATGTATATATATACACATATATATATCTACTCACACATATATTTCTTTTTTATATATATACACACACACATATATATTGCTTGTTTAGATAGATTGTATTTCTTCATTATAGAGACAATCTTGTGTGACTGTAACAGCTGTACAATTTAGGTATATGGTACTGTGCATGTTTTGCAGGTGCCAAATGACAAAAAAAATCTATATGAAGTCTGCTAATTTTCTAGTGCACAGAAATCCCTCATTACATGGAGACTAAAAAAAAAAAGGAACATATTGAAATCTATGTATCTATTTGCTTTTTAAACAACCAGTCTCTCAATAAGAAATAATAAAAAGACTGTGCTTTTGAAGAGTCTGAAGTGCTTTACGCTTTGTTGCTCATTTCTGAGTTGTGCTGACATTAATAAAACCAACAATGATACTGGTGCAAAAACAATGGCAGAAATAAAAAGTTTTTTATTTTAAGCTTCATTGAAAAGAAAAGAACAGAACATTAGTCAAACAGGAGCAATCTGTGATTAGCAGAACTTAAAATGTCATCAAAATTTAAAATAATCATACTTCAGCTGTTGGTGGATCACAGGAAGGCTAAATTTATTGAAACAAGAGATTAAAAAAAATGTAATTTATTACAGCGAGAGGCAAAATGTATTCTAAAGGTGAAATAGTGCATGTCCCCCCAGACTTTTGCCAAAATTGGTGCAACATGGCTGTGGTCTATTTTATGCTCAGATTTCAGATCCTATGGCTGTCCAGTGATTTGCCACATTCATGGTAGAGTAACAACTATAAAGCAGCTAAGGGGCTTTCTGGAGGTGCCTGATGTATACACCTGGCAAACGCTTGCAGTAGATCCTGATTTTTGCCCGTTGCGATCACTTTTCCTTGTTTTCAGGCAGGCAGTGCACACACGTTAGTAGTTCATTTCTCTGGCGAAGGCTGCTGCTGGGTGATGTGAAGAGTCCTTCACCAGCTGAAGGACCTGAAAAGGAAAAAAGTGCAGAAGGGACTTCATTTCCCAAGAGTAATGCTTGTCTCTTTGCTTTGTACCCAACACTTGGAGAAAAGATGCTGGAAATCTTATCAGTGAAGTTCCTGACCAGATCACTTTTTCATGGATAATTGGGAGTGAAGAGATAGAGAGTCCTGAGGAGGAAAAGGAGAACAAAATGGACTTCAAGGCACATAAGCCCACAGGGGAGAATGGGCAAGGAGAGAGATGGGAAAGGTTCCTTAGTGGGGTAGGTAAATGCCCAAATATGAGTATAAAGAAAGACAGACCATTCAGAAGTCCAGCTTAATGAGATCACCTAGAACCTCTTTTATGGTAAAGAATATATGCCAGCTTTCAGAAGAAAAAAAAAGGAAGGAATTGTGCACAAATTTTTGTTGTTATCACAGAATTTAAAAAGCCGACTCTTCTTGCTTTGATGATCTAAAACGTATTTCATAGCTTCTCCTAAACCCAATCTGTCTTGCTTGGATTAAAAACATGTCACTCTCATTTTGCATTTATGACAGTGTAGTTAGTTAGTGGGGAAGTGTATCACCGCCTTCTCCTCTTAGTTTCTGCAGGCCTCGAGTAAATATAGTTGTGTTCTCCTTTTCTTTTTTCTGTGTATCAGGAGGAAACAATGCTATGCACTCACTTTGTGGAAAACTGTCATGTACCATTATGTGAAAGATGGTTATCTTCTGACAATCTGAATGAAGACACTGAAAAAGAACTACTTTCGTGAAATAGAAATTCTCACCTAGTTTATCTAATTGGATATGCAAGCTCCATTTTATCAGTAACAAGAATTGTCATTGAATGGTTTTCACACTAGTTGCCCTAAGGATGAAATGGCAATCAGAGACGTTGTTCATTCTATTTGGGCTTCTGAGTTGTCATGCAAATCAGTATGCAGGTATAGTCTGAGGATGAAATGAATAACCTCAGTGATGAAATGAAACATGAAACTCTCATTTGAACCTTTTGGTGCTGCTGTACTGAGCCTCATTGCCTAAACAACAGCATGCATATTATTACCATAAACATTTGACATTGTCTAGGTTTTGTAATGCTCCAGTAGGGAGTTTGCTGTGACCTTATTGTGTCTTTATATTTGAAGACTTGAACAACAGTTTTGTCTTCACTGCAGCCATTCCATAATTGTATCTCTCAAAAAAATTTCTGAACTTATTGTTTAGAAAGGGGCAGTTAATAGAAGACTTTAAAGGAAATTCTATTATTGTTTCATTTGGTGTACATTTTTATACACAGTGTATCTATACATGCATATATGTATATCTATGATTTAAATATGCATTTACATTTGTATACATGGAAGAGTTTCAGAAAGGTCAGGGGTCTACGTTTCTCTTCTTCCCATTCCTTTTCCAGGAAGACTTTCAGCCCTTAAAAAAATCTAAACTAAGTTTCCAGCTCTTGATGCACAAAAGAAGGAATACTTACAAGCTCCCTTTTTGTAGATGCGTATAGCTAAGCAGATAATGAGGAGTGAAATCTGCAAATATTTATTTAAATGAAACATTGAATTTTCCATGGTAATGTTCTAACTCGTTTTGTGCTCACTTTTGCAAGAATATCCTAGGAAATTAATTTACTGAGAGGCTGCTTAAAATATGTATTGTTACTGAATAGTGGATGATACCAGTGAAAGTCATACTTGGAGTTCTAATATGCAATTATTGAAAATGAACAATAAGCTATTAGTTCTAAGCTCCACTCTGCCCTGCAGAGAACAAAAAAGAAAATGTGACTGCTGCTTATATGCTAGCTGCACTACTTTGCCTGTAATCTCCTGCTCTTCTTGTACAGTTATAGTCGCACAGCATCATCAACAAATACGTAGTTTGTTCCTACAAACATTTTATGTACTTGTAACTTAATGCATACTCAAAAATGGTCTTATCATATGAACGAACATGGGCTGAAATATTTGTAGAATGGGAAATTTATGAAACCAGACTTGGCGTGACATTTGTATTCTCGTAGATGATAAAGCACATCAAACAAAAGACTTCTTATTTCTGTTTACTACAGATAAATAATAAAAGATCAAAATCAAATTAATCTTCAGTCTTTCCTGTTACTTCGCGCTTGTAGTAAACTGCTTACTACACTATTACAAAGCATATCTGCAGACAGAATTTGGCTAATGTTAAAGAATAAAGAAATGGTATTATTATATGATGAATCTTTAAACTAATCTCAGCCTTCTGTTCAGAGGTGTACCATGTAGTATGTAAGATACCCATGCTGTTGCTGCTTGCCTTGTGAACGTTGTGAACACCCAGACCCAGGCCTATGGTCTTTGGTGTATGCAGCAGAGAACCACAGTTCCTCAGGTGCTCTATAGCCCGCATGTCAACCTGGTTGGGTCATAAATCTGCAAATACAAGTGTCTGTACACCAAGGGGTGGGTCATCATGTGGAGATTTTTGCTCAAAGGACTCCAGCAAGGAGCCAGGCTACATAGATGCAAGGTATATTGTGGCCTCTTGCTCACCTTGAATGATCCAGTGTGCCATTGCCTCATGCAGCTGAAAGGAAGATGCTTTTTCACAACTATTCAAAAAAGAATAAAGGAAGCTATGTTCAGCAAATAAATTATTAACTCTGAATTATTCCCTCAGCTCTATGGCATAGTCATTGCTGCCCCAGTTTTCCATCTTGCATATGAAGCATAAAATATCATTCCTGTCCTCAGAGCCTGTTCTGATAGAAATTGGTGAGATGGCTGAAGTCAGAATTGGGCCTTACGAGGTAGCATATTTCAGCAAATAACATCTAATTTTGCAATTTTATTTTTTTCAAGATCTTGTTCTGTTTCTCTTGAGATGAAAGGAAGACTTGCCAGTGACATAGAGGTGAGGAAGAATGACCCTGCAGTTTCTCTGACATGGAAGGATCTTAGATGCACACATCAACAACAAATCATTCACGCTTGGTACATATATGGTACAGTGGTCTCAACATAAACTTTTACCCCTTTTAGCTGCTTGCTTACAGGAGTTTGATACGGCTCAGCAGTGTGACTTTTCACAGCAGTCAAAGGGCTCAACAGGAACCTGTGAGACACCTACGTCAACCAATGCAGAGATTTTACTGGCTAATACACTGTAGTGCTGAGCCTTACATAAGTGAGTATTTTTATTTAAATAAATGTAGTTTTACAAAGTAACCCAGATGTTTTGAGGATAAATTAAACTTCATTACTGTCTTGAGTCATATCACTTGTCCCAGCTCATTCATAGCAGAAATTTGTCAGGGCCAAAAGCACTTTGCTCTTTTATTACATATCTGTTCAACAATAGAGCTCATTATCTCTGTCTTGCAAATATGGAGAATGAAATAAGAAAAGGACATGATCTTCTGAAAATAGGACAGTAAAGCAGAGTAAGAAGTTAGATTTGTCTTGGTATCATCTGAGCCTCAAATCAGTTTCTCTCTGCTAGAGAGTATGTGTTTCCAGAGTGTCTGCTTGTGTATCTCTATCTGTAGAGATACATCCCTGTACAGCTACCTCTCTGTATAACTCTTTTTAGAAGTAAAACAGGTGTTTTTCTAAATAAATGTTATAACATTTGAGGTGGTGTGTAGGTTCAGTAATTATTATTGAGAACAATATTAACACTGTTTGTTAGTGATTAGGAGCACAGAGACTGGAGAATAAAGTAGATGTATGAATTATTTTGGAGGAAAAGCTGTTCAATTATGCAGACACCTAAACACATACATCTGCCTGGATAAAAGCATCTTGTATTGAACTTTTTCAGTGTAACAGGGGAAAAGTTCGCTTTATTAACAAAAAGTATTGGCTGAAAACATAGTAAAAATGTCAGTCTATTAGGGTAGTTAGAAATCCATCCACTGTAGAAATTTTTTTTTGAAATTTATTAATTCTGAGGAACACAAGAATATTAAGAAACTGCCAAGGAATAAATCACAGAGTACATATTTTTAAGTCAGCTATGGAGTGAGATGTTTTGACTGGATGTTTTCTTGTGTGAGGCTTACTATTCAGTAATTACTACAAGAATTGGGAATTTCTTTCATGTTTCTGTGAAAATAAAATGTAGGTCTAGAGTTGCAATTAGCTTCCAATGATTATTTCTCTTCTCTATAAATTTAAATAGTAACATAAATATTTAATGTAATTTAATTAAATAGTTTAATGTAAATATAAACTTGTATTTTACATGTATAAGATTTTAAAAGTCTGCAATATGCTGATGCTGATGGTTAATTATAATCATGGTTCTCTCTGCCTAGGAAAGTATATATGGGATGATCAACCTGCAAAAGCATCTTAAATCAGCTGATCAATGGATGCTCTGTGCAGAGACGCGTATTACACCATACTGATCACTGATATTGGACCTGAGTGAAACAGTCATCTGTCACACAGTCTTGGCTCCGGGTGCTTCCTGAGCAATTCAGAAGGCGAGAAAAACAGTGCCAAATCTTCATTTCCCATATTGACGTCTTCCACTCCCACAGCAAAGCAGATGGAGGTACCAGCTACATCACGTGCTGAAGAGCAAGCCTGTTCCCTTGGTGCAGTCTGTGCAAGTCTGATCAGATGCCGTTCTTTTGGAGGCCAGGAAACAGAAAACAGAAATTTTGCATTGACTGGAACTTCCTCAGTGTATGAGTATGGAGAGCAACCAATTTAAATAAGATGTCATAGATATGTAGGCTAATAAAAGCTAGTACATACCTGAATTTAGCCTTCATACTGATCCCATTATGTCCTTCCTACTGGCTCATATGGTCATCCCACAGCCTATTTGGAAAGTCATTCCACATAAATGCTCTCTATTACATGAGGTGCAAAGCAGGTTTGAACTTGGCTCTTGGCAAATACGTTATTAAATTCCAGGGAAAAATGCCACTGAATAGCCAAGTATCACTCACTATACTTTTTTTAAGATCCTTTTTTAGGCTTTTTGTGTATTCATTCTTCTGCTCTTATCCTATTTCTCTTTATCTGGATTTCACAGATTTTTTTTTTTTTTTTTTATTTCAAGCAAGCCAGAAGCAGAACAAGAAGCAAATTCACTCAAGGCTCAAGCTTGAGATCATTTTGCAGTTAGGGATTTATTGCAAGGATTTTGGATTTATCCAGCTTGACACTAAACACGGAAATGTCTCTAGCTCTATTCTTGCAGTGTGACAAAGAGAAATCCTCTCCCAAAATGAAAACTCTGAGGTATTCAAGGTTGCTGTTATGTTTTCCCAGACTCTGCTTTGTGACTTAGTTTTTGGCCAGCAAAAATCCTCTTTGTTTCTCTTCTTTGTGAGTTTAATATCCTTTATAAGTGAAGGGCCTAAATGGGTTTAGTTGCCTCATTTAGTTCCCAGGTAGTCAGCATTTTCATGAGCTGTTTCGGTATCCTGTCTGGGACCTGAGCTTCCAAAGTGGTGCACTGGAAATATGTGGCATGATCTGGAGGTTACCAAAGTACGCTTCAGTAATTGTGGGTTAAATACTACCTGAAGATTTAGATTAAGCTTCTAGAGTAACCCAAAGGGTACAGTTGCACTATCCAGAAGAGGACTTACTTGTGAAGGTTTTTTTAGTGCCAGTTTTCTTATTTGTAAAAAACTAAATTGGGGACCTATTCTTTTCCCAGATATTCCAGGATAAACTGACCTTAAAGGAATGAAACTGAGATCAATAACTGAGACAAGAATTGGGTCTTATCCTCCAGTTTGAATATATTCCTGTAGGTGAGTATGTGGCTTTGTAGGATTTTTTTTGGTAGTGTTTTAGTATAGTTGACATAAGTCCTTTGACTAAGTGTGTAGGGGCATTCATTGGTTGTGGATACTGTTAGGGTATATTTTCCTAATGCAGTCAGCAAAAGCAAGTTCAAACATGATCTGACTAACCAGTCTAGAAAGTGTGTACACGAATGCTTGATGAAACGGGAAAAATACTACCCCTGCATGTTGTGAAGCAGATCTGTAGAAGCTACTACAAATGAAGCAGTCCTTACGAGATGTAGCTCTGTTATCTGTGTTTAGGGAATGCCAGTAAATGTCAGCAGCCTCTCTCCCAAGGAGATCTGAGTGAGAATAAATTTTCCTAGCCCGAAAGTATAGTTACAATTTTTTTTTTTAATGAAGCAATAAAATCAAATTATGATCTTGCAGCACCTTGTAAGGCAGTTTTTTAGAGATTTGCAAGATTTATCCTCCTTCCTTGTTCTACCCATGTTATATATCTATGGTCAAGACATTTGTTTGCATGTGGAAGAGTGGCCCTCAGTTGTTCTGAGGCAAGTCAGGAATTTGAATCTGAATGCTCTGACAGCCTGGGGCTGCTGCAGTTGTTAATTGCAAATTCTAACTATTCAGTTAGGTGGGCTTTTGAATCCTCCTTTTCCCTGAGCACTGTAACTGGAAACCTCTAAAGTCAGTCTCTAGTCTCCCTGGCCAAATAAGAGCTACCCAAAGTGCGGTGCTCCAACAGAAAGACTTGTCAAGTCCTGATCACCCAGCTATTGCAGACCCACCTTGTCTTAAAAGCACATCCCACATGAAGCCTCATGGCTTTCTCATCTGAGATACTTTTTAGTGCAAAACTGCTAAGCATCACTCGTTCTTTTCAACATTAATACATTCTCCTATTCCACGCGTCTACAGAGATGCACAGCAAATTTGTGTATTATCAATGCGTAAGAAAACATTCCTCCTTCTTACCCCAGATTCCCTTTACCTGAGGGTTGGCTTTAAAAGTTCCTTTTCCTTCCAAAGTGTTCTTTCACAGAGGCATCAGTCTGTATTTGGAAAAACTTAGGTCTGGATCGAAAGGGACAGACTGCAACTGGAAGTTTACAGATGAGGTAATTCTCATTTTGAAAAAAGAAAAATAAGAGACAATAAAAAAGGCCAAATTATAGAGTAGCTATAGGCTATGTAATAGTTACAGAGCATCAATACATAGAGGGCTCAGATGCACCAGTTTTCTAACATGTTTATGATGTCAGAAAGATTTAAGATACTAACTAAGCGATAAAGTAAATTTGAAGTTGTGTATTTCCTGGCAACTAATGACTGAACGTTGGATCTGAAACCCCATTAAAAGGCTTGTCATTTTACCTCTCTTGTCATTAGCTGACAAAAAGAGGTTGAAATTCTATTTTAAATGACAGATATCTAAAAATATAGAGAAAACTAATCACTTTTAAATATTTTGCTTTTATTACCAAATTAAAATTGTATCCTTCCATTCAAAGCTCTGGCCTGCATCGTTGCCTTTGTTTCTTATTATATTACTCTGTGGAAGAAATAGGCATCATGCTTCTGCCAGTGAAATTCTCTGAACCAGTTCCCCCAAGATTTTAATAGCATCTGATTTACTGCATTTAGTGATCCTCTGTAGGAACAAATGGATGAAGTGCTTTATAGTTTTAACTTAGCTCCACTTCTCTCTGCCTTTAAAACCCTAAACCCTTTTTTGTCTAGGGACACAGACCAGCAAACCAACCACAGTTCAGAAGAGATTTTTCCAGACAAATGAAATATCTCAGAACTATTTAAACCGAGACCTTAAATGGCGGTGATTTTGTACTGTGAAGCAGAGGGCCAAATGCCTAGCACATGGAATTCAGCATAGTACTACTGGCTTCATTCAAAATCAGTAGAACTCCTCTCATTTGTATTAAATGAGGGTTTGACCCAGGGCTTTCTGTGGAGAACTGATGGTCTTCCTGTGCATATTTAAGTTTTGAAGAGTTTCTGTGGAGTGTTTCCAGATAAAAGTAGTGACTTTCCCAACACAATGTTTTCTAGCAGCAGCTCCATTAGTAAGCAAGTAAAATGGGCCAAGAACCAAATATGTGGTGGTGGCAAGTTGCACATAATTTTCTGCCTTCAGTCAGAGTCTTTGTGTGTCCAACCTGTTGGGAACAGTCCCTTGCCCAGACTGTTCCGTGAATGTTGCTTGAGCCCTGTGTAGGACTGTCCTGGTTGGCACGGGTCAAAGCTGATTTAGGAACTGTGCTAAGAATTCAACAGCCTGAGTGGTTACATACAAGAGCTTTTGTCTGTGACGTGTTTAGAAGTTGCTTTTAGATCTGGTCCCTTTCGTTGTTGTATAGGAGTTCAGTTTAGTTGGAGAAGTGATTTTTTATCCTTAAAATTGATACCTGTGCAAACTAGGTCATGTTGATTTCAGAATCATTCCAGAAGTTTGATGTCTCTTGCACTGAACTACTTTGAAAGTTGAGCTAGTTAGAATTATATTAAATTAATGACTTTGATAAATAAGTTCTGTATTGTCTTCAGATAAATGCTTTTTCTGGAAAATCAAGAAGATCCTACAGGTATTACACAAATTGAGTTTATAAGTCTTCTTAAGGTCTTTATTGCTCACTATGTATCCCCACTGTTATGTTAATAATGCAGCCCTTTAGGTAACGCAGTAGCTGTAGTCAAAGTTCTTTGCAAAAATGGTGAGCCTTGATCCGTATACTGAAAACTAGTGTGCGAAATCAAATTGGGAAAAATAGTACGCTTTGCAAATAGTAGTTTCCATTTCTATATGGCCTGAATATCTGTAGTTTTCTGTAAAATTTGTAAGGAGAAATGATCAGCCACAACAAACGTATTTATTTCGATTCAGGAAGCAAACAAACAAACAAACATTGTCAGGTTATGCTGTATAGTAGTTGTTCTTCATGTTAAATATTTCACAGTTCTGTACAAGAGCCTGAATTTACCTGCTTAGGGCAGACTACTAAACAAGTTGCGAGATTCTATTTCTCTGAAAGAATTGCTTTTAGGACATGGTGCTGCAACAAAATGTGCTGTCCTTCCACAGGCACATAATCAATCACGTGTAGGTCACTGCAATCCAACCCATGTGGCAGCAAGTCTGTCTGGAATTTATTCCCTTTGACAAAAACCTTTACTGCAAAGATGAGTGTATTTTTAGTTTTGTATGTTTGCTTGTTTTATTTTGTTGTTGTCCTTTAGCTGAATAGATCTCAGTTGCTACTGGTTCCATTGTTAGCTGGCTAATACTGAAATTGTTGCTTTCATTAGGTCAGTATGGAGCTTGACTCCCACTGTCCTTTCAGCTTACGTTAGCAACTATTTAATTGAAGCTCTTCATACAGTGTCTGTTACTCTGACTGGGATGTGCTTAGTTATGGAAAGAAAATTGCAGCTGTTGCATTTGGGCCATTTACATCTGTAGCAGAAGGTCACCTGCTAGTTATAAGTGAAATGGTGACACCTGGGGGCTTGTGGTATTTTAGTTATTTATTTATGTACGAAATTCCAGTTCAGTATGCCAAGAGCTACAGCTACAAATAATTGAGGCTGTTCTAACCTCTCTGCCAGACTAGTCCCAAATTTAGAACCTGAACACGTAACCACCCTATACCTTAACATTATCATAATGTTTCCAGAAGTGCTGGAAGCCTATTTCTGCAGTAGAATTTCCAAAACCAATCAATTCTTGATAGTCAGGAGTCGATCAATGTTTCTCTTATACTGTTACCCACCAGGAGTCATAATCTAGGGACCTCTTTTGGCTTTTCTGCGCAGTCTGACCTGACAATTATTTACTGCATGCTGAGCAGACTATGTTCTGCATACAACATAGTCAAAAAAGGCTGGTTAGAGCACTCACTATGGGTGCAGATCATATAAATCCAGTTCTTTTTCACCCTTCCCCTCACCTTTGAGAGCATTTGAATGCATCTTTTCCAAGAAAGTGATTTAACCATGAGAGTCTTTTTGGGTCTGCCTCTCAGATTTCTTAAATCTATTTCACTTGTACAACAAAGCTTTTATCTGAGACAGGAATACTTCTTTCACCTGTCTAAGCTCTAAAACCTAGAGTCAATTTCTTGTCTGACTATGTTTTAAGAATTCATTCAAGGAGAAACATTTTGCACAAGGCAAGGCAGGCATATATACATACTGTTTTACTCAGGGTGGGCAGAGATATCAGCTCAGATTTATGTGAACAATATGGGATTTGAATGCATCTCGGCTGAAAAAGAGCTATTGGATTACTCAGTTATTGGGTGGAGGGAGGAGAATGCAATGCCGCAGAGGACATCTGAGAAATGGCTGGCTTAGATGTGTTTTCAGCATTTTGTCATTGCTAGGATGTGAATCCTAAGTGGCTGCTCTCTTCAGTCCTTATTAATGCAATAAGAGTAGAGTGATCACCCGTGAAACATCATAAATGAAAGGGAAAGAGGTTAGCTTACTGATAGCTGCTGCACGTGAGCATTGCTCTTAAAGCATTAAGAGATATATCTGTGGCTAATGTAGATGGAGAGTGCATTTAACACTGTCAAAACAGGCAGGGATACCAATTCTCCCATTTATTTTCTTGTTAATTCCTCAGCACCCCTATGCTACAATCATTGGGCAATTACTTCGTGTTTATATTATGTAGATGTTATGTAAGTAACACTTTCCCAAACACATGGCTATTTTAATGGATTTTTAGATATCACAAATGTATTAACACTAAAATAAGACAGATATGATTGTAGTTTTACTTGGCGCTTGCTAAATCTTTGATTACATATGCACTTCCTAAGTTACCTGCTCCTTGCCTACTCATATGGTAAGTCTTTTGGAAAAGTTAAGAAGCTGCATCCAGTAATCCATTACAGTCTCTGCACCTCAAGCAATGTTAGAAAAAAAGTCGATAATGTAATGATGAGACCTTTTTAACCTTTAACAATATTTCTTCATCAGAGCAGTACATTCCAGACTTGGTTAGGACTGTTACAAGAGGGAGATTTCCAAGGCCTGCTGGGACATCTTGTCTTGAGAATACTTTGATGTCTGATACCAGAATTACTGTTTAATTAGCTGCAGAAAGCATACGTCTTTGCCCATGTGTATTTTTCTGTAAACATGTAATAGGAGGCGTTTTGCCATTGCCATAAAGCATTGCTGTGCTTTGATGGCACGGTGCAGCCTGCATGTGGATGCAGGAGCTGTGCAGCTGCATGTCAGCCCTCATCCTGTGAAATGTGACTTGGACAGGAGAAGATGAAGAATGTTGCTTTCTTAACACTCTTGCTAAATCTGCTCCTGCTCCATGAAGTCATATTGGATTCCACATTATCGGCCTCTTCAATTTTTTTTTATTTCCCAGATGCAGATATCAGAGTGCACCTGGAGTTGCTGATTAAGTCTTTTTTGTACTTAGCCTAAGCAGCCCTCCTTCTCATGTGAATTGTTTAAACAGCCTCTGCCAAGTCATCTTTTTATTGTCAAGGTGAACTAGGCTTCTTCAGTATGTCTGGAACCCTTGTTTCTTAATAAATTTATTTTTTAAAAATCTACTTAAATTTGCAATGAAACACAAATGTCCAGCATTGTTTCTTTGAGCCCATATAGTATTTCGCCTGATCTTCACAGATTTCTTACTTCGAATAAATATTGTCCTGAATTGGTTTATTTTTTTTTCTTTTCTTTTTTTTTTTAATTTTCTTTGGCACTACTACAGCAGTTGTCCCATGTTAGTTTTAAATGTAAGATACAGTCTGTTCAGTTCAACATTGAATAGTACTGTATGTTTTTTCCTGCATATTTTGTCCCTTGGAATGTGAAATCATCATATGATGTACACTGATGACAGCAATGGTATCTCCAGATTCTCTGGACAGCCTCTGTGTTGTTACAAAAGTACCTATTTTATGATACTTCCATCACTCCTCCTCTCTGCTGTTCATGCTTTCCAGCTGTTGCTTGTCATCGTGCTCCTTCCTCTACAGCTCTACTGTTCTCTCTTGTGAAGAGATATTGTTCTCCCTGTCCCTACTTGTGCACTATTTTTGTATTATGAGAATGCTCCTGTTGCTATTTCGGTTCTGTTTGGCTCATCTTCCATGTATTGAGGCCACCTGATACAGGACTTCTGCTTTGGGAATGGTAAGTAACATTGCCTACGCTGGAATCCGAGTGACAGTATCTCTTCCCAGAAGCGGGCTCCTTTTATATGTGCGACTGTTCTTTCTCTTATTAGTTCTCTTTTGAAGTCCACATATCTGCAGCATTCAGCAAACCTATCAACTGCTGTCACGAAAGCTTTCTTTACCTTTATTCTTAGCATTTTATTGTAACAAGTGATCCTGCCTGAAACTTTCTTGAAAGAAGTCACAAGGAATAATAGACTACTCCAGCTCTTGAGACATGCTTTCCTGTCACTGTAAATTTAGACACAATAACTAGGAAGGAGCCAACACTTGTACATTAAAAAATAGTTTGATAACAATTTTTGTTAATTAAATTAGAAGATCTCAGTCAGCAGGTTGTCACTGTCAGTTGTTCTACTTGAACTGAGTTCCTTGACCCAATAATGAGAATCTATCCCCTAGAAAGTTTGTCTAAGTTATTACATTTTTGTAATTAGTCTAATAACATATAATATTATATTATGATATGATATAATATAATAAACTAAGACAGGAAATTGTGACATTTATTGCGCAAAACTCTTTTCTCTGAATAAAATATATTAAAATCTCAGAGTGAAGCTAACTTATTCTGACACCAGCACACATAAGCACAGCACACTATACAGCCCTGATGATATGTAATCATATCTTATTTAAACCTGGATCATTAACATTCTTTGCATTTTTATCAACTTCAGAAGGTAACTAGCTTATGCCAGTACAGAATGATATATCTGGATGAAAGTTGCTCTCCTGTGAAATGACAAAACTGATTAATATCCAATATCATAGCTTCTGAAAACAACTACACTATCTAGTTAACTATTTTATTCATACCCAAAAAGATAATCATACATATTGAAGAGTAATTATGTAACTGAAAAATAAGTTTAAGGAAAACTGACTTTTAATCTAAAATCTATTTTTAAGAGAAAAATTTTCAATGTTATTCTCTGGGGTTTTTTTATGAAAAATGGAAAAGGAAAGAATAAAATGTCTGTATTTTAAAAATTCTTTTCTCAATGGTATATATCAAAGCATATTTTTCAAAACCTGTTTTTAACAAATACATTTTTCACAAACAGCTATTCCTCTAGGTTTGTTTCCTGGTTCTAAATTAAAAAATAGAATCAAGCCCATAATGAGATTTTTCAGAAATTACTTTTCCCAGAATAATATTTTTGAATGGACCTGACACTCAAAATCTTAAATAAATGTCATCTTTTGAAAGAAACATGACTCCAATCCAGTACCCATGGAACTCAAAGGCATATGAGTTTATGACTCATAGAGTCATATAATAATTTAAGATGGAAGGGATCGCTGAAAGTCATCTGTTCAAGATCCTCCTTAAAGTGGGAATAACTTGAAAGTTAGATTAGTTTTTACAGGATACAACTTTTCCAGGAAAACTTTATACAGGATCTAGATATCTGTGATAATATGTTTGTCTAAGCATGCTTTTTACATGTAGGTTGGGGCTCAAAATATGACTTAGCACCGGGAAGGAATGTGACGTTAGCTCTCACAGTCTGGGATGGCTTTCTGCTTCTTCTTCAGTTGTGAAACAGCTTTCAGTTCAAATCTCTGAGAAAATAAAGTTTTTCCATTCAGTATCCAAATAATCACTCACTTAAATGCAGTTCACATTCCTAAAAATGCTATTTTTTTTTCCTTTGGGTTCAATTATGAAGCCTGCTGCACATGTATCGATGAAAATCATAAATATAAAGATGTCCTGCATTTTGTGCAAATACTTTGTTTGTCAGATTCTGCATATGAGCATGATGAAGAAGGGAGAAGGGAAATAATAACAGCTGTTGACCAACTTTGCCATTCATGAGAGTTGAATGAGAAGGAGTATGAAGAACCTGCTCATTGGCACATGTCCGAAGTTGTCTTTATACACATAAGGATTTTATTTATCATTTCATAACTTTTTAAATTGGCAAATATATACATAACTTTAGAGATATTTTGTGAAATGACATGAAAAAGCAGTTGAAACAAAAAGGATAAAAGTCCACACACTTAGGATGCCTTCATTAGTTTGTCAGAAACACTTGAACTGTTGAGTGAATCTAATGGAATTAAATGAATCTGCAGTACATTTTCAGTCCGTTGAAAATGACTGTCAGTTCAAGGATACTTTATAAAACTGAATAATGTGCAAAGATTACTTGCTGAAGATGAAAAAGGCGAAGGAATAGAACATGGAAGCAAATGAGTATTAACAAATTATAAATTAGAACAACAGAAAAATGTTGACAGAGATTTGTGCCAATAATTTTTTTTTTCTTACAGGGTCTTTCTTTAACCACCTTTGGCCTATTTATCTGTTCATTATGTAGAAAAAATATCTATTGACTTCAATAGCACTATTTCAATTCACGCAGGCAATTTCCACTTGAAAAAATCATAAATATAATTCATGAGTGTTTTCTTACACCAATGGGATTGCAAAGCTATACCTTTCTCCATACGTTTTTCACCTAAATTCCATTCCAAGTATTATTTTGAGCTATCATTAAAATATGAATATACTTAGTAATTCATATGCTTATGTGCTTATATTGTCTTTTACATATATTCTTATGAAAGAAACATTTGTCTTCTTGTTAATTTTTCTTAATTTCTTGCCTTCAGTTGGCATGTGAAGCACAAGATGCTTATAAGATTACAATTATCTGCTCAGTAAGAGATGTTATTTATCAAGTATAGAATTACTGAAAACATAAAGGCATTAGTCTCTTTCTGTTTCCTATGCCTGTCTTTTCTGTTCCAATTCTCCAGCTAGAACTGAGTTTCTGTCTAGACAACTGTAATGCCTTCTTTCCTTTGCACAGACAGTAAGATTAACTATTGATTTGGCCTATATACAAAAGTCAAAAACATAAATGCAAACTGGATTTGCCAAAAGGAAATGGTGCCAGATTAAACTCATATCTTTCAATATTAAACTAGATAATTTTCAAGATAAAGGAAATAAAGTAAGTTTATTCTAAGTTTATATACTAACTGTATAACACATCTATTACATAGCAATTCTACTGAAATTTATATGCTCACACTTCAGTAAATCATCTGAAATGTCGTCACTCAGAAAACTATTAGTTTAGCAACAGAATGTAAATAGTAATGGAGGAATGGTAAAGTGGCTGGCTAAAGAGAACAAGCTAGGGGAAGGCTGCCAGTGGAAGTTTCTGGTATTGGTCATGGAAAAAATGTCACTTAATATTTCCATTTTTGACCTTGGAAAGATAAGTAGAAGTACAAAATTCACTGAGGACAATGATATTGAGAAGATATTGCCAGTAGATGGAATGCCATATCCAGAAAAAAAAAAAAAGAGAAACAAATGGAATCCCATAATAAAAATGTTTTCAAATGTCCCAGCATAAAATGCATGGAACTATATGCATAATAAAAACAAACAACAACCTTTCTGTTACAAGGAAGAAACCTCACTTTCACATAACCAAGCAGCAAGCTGAAATAAGCAAGCAGAAACCTAAATTCTGTCCTGAGAGGAATGATAAGTCGATCTTCTCCTTTCCAAATACCCCATTAGACTGAATCTCGCTTTGCTACTTGGCATAGGACCCTATGACTCTTTTGCCCAGAGATCCCAGTGTAGAGGTTTTACAGGATATCTTTAGAAAGGATGTCCTGGGTATAGTCAGACCCTCCTGGAAGATGGAAATTAACAGATTAAATTTCCTTCATCTACAGAAGATCTAGAATGTTGTTCTCTTTTCCTGGGTGTTTTGTGTATTTACACAAAAATAGGCACTTTTGCTGGCCTTTTAAAACACTGAATCCTGCTCAGTGTTTGTAGAGGAGGCCAAATTCTGGACTCTGATTCCAAACCTAAAGACAAGTATTGTTCAGTGTTTCCTGCTGGCCAGCAGTATCTGTCCCCTTGCTCAAACAGGGGCTTTCATGAAATGAATTAACATTAACTTTTAACGTGCCAGCATATGTTTTGGATATCCACATGGTTACAGTGGGGTACTGTGCTTCAAATGATGCGATAACATATTGCTCAGATAACACACACAGCTTCTTGAACTGCTTATCAGCAGCTGTATGTGGTTGTGCAAGTGCTCCTAGTCTGTTTCAAATAAAATAGACCAAGTGAGGCTAAAAAGAAGAAAGTATTTTAAGTTAGTATCTTTCTCTTGCATGAGATGGACTCAAAAGCTCAGATAGGCCACAGTTTTATGCTGCAGAAGCTTTGGCAATAACTAAAGTTTATGGCATTTCTACCTCTCCACCCCTTACCATTCGATCCCAGTCCTGCCCTATGGCTTTTTGCTCATTTATATTGCAGGATTGTTTGTAACCAAAATAATTTCCATGATCATGGTCATACAAGTGAAATAAAAACTGTTTTTTTTGTTTGTAATCTGTCTGTTTTACGATGAATTTGGAGCAAAATTTCACAAGCAGTTGAGCTGACATGACAGAAGGGGTAGACTGCCAAAACATGGAAGTGGGAACATTTTACAGAATCACAGAATGGCTGAGGCTGGGAGAGGCATCTGGAGATCACCTGGTCCATCCTCCTGCTTAAGCGGAGCCACTCAGAGCCAGTTTCCCAGGACCATGTCCAGATGGATTTTGAATATCTCCAAGGATGGAGACGCCACAATCTCTCTGGGCAACCAGTTCCAGTGCTCAATCACCCTCACAGTAAAAAATTCTAAGCTTCACTGTCATTAAATATTTTGTGTGATGACAGCTTGCTCTAAATTAGATCTAGGAAGCAATTTTAGAAGTTCATGACAGGCTCCCAGCTTAGGTCTTACAGCACTATGTTCTGAGCTTTAGTGCATCAAGCTCCTAGGCATGGCCTTGACTCCAGGCTTGTTATGCAATGTTTGTTAGGGTGATGGAGTGGGCAAGAATGCCAAAAATTGCCTCTTTGCTTCTTGTCTTGGTTTCCTGAGAATATTTTCAATAACTCTTTCCTTTTAGAACTTGTCCAGAACTTGAGTTGTTTGTGAATTGGCCTTCCTGAATGTTAGCCCTCTGGGCATAAAATAAATTTAATTTAATTTAATTTTTTTTAAATTACCTACATCAGTGCGGATAATGTTGTGGCTTAGACACATGAAAAATAAACAAATCAGCTTGCTTAATTCTAGCTGAAGTACAACTTTTCAATGTTATTTTAGCCTTCAAAGAATACCTTACAATTTATGATCGAAAAAAGCTCTGAGCAGAGATTTTTGACTGAAAATTGCAATTGCTATCTGTATTTCCAATTGATCTATTTCAGAGTGAGAATGAGAAAACGATTTTTTGAAACCTCAGTATTTATTTTTAATTTCACCTGCATTTGAGACCTCCCACTGGCCTACTTCTTTGTGTTTTTCTCAATTTATATTCATTGTGAAGCTGATGGATGAGGCTCTGAGCAACCTGATCTAGTCAGGGATGTCCCTGCTTCTTGCAGGGGGGTTGGACTAGATGACCGTTGAAGGTCCCTTCCAACTCTAACTATTCTATGATTCTATGATTCTATGATTTTGGGGGAAAATCAATCACAGTTTCAGAATGCTGATGAATTTCTGATCTTTAGCTGTATACCTCTTTAGTATAGTTATCATTATGCTATAAATATATATAACTCAAGGATGTACCTTGGTAAAATGAGGTACTTCGGTTTTAATGAAATGAGGACATCTGCATTTATTGCTTTCATAACATCTGCAGGACACTATAAAGACTTTGAAGTTATAATACCATAGCATAAGTGTTGTTTTATTAAGATTTAAATAAAAAAGGAACTATATTAAAATAATGCTAATATTTACAAAATTCTCTTGTTAGCATTGTTGTTTGAATGTAGAAATGGTTAATTATGTAAATCTGTTACATCATAACCTGCTGAAGCAAGAAATGGTAGCCCTCAGCTTCCTTCTGCTTTTAGTCGTATCTTGCAGCTGTCTTTGTACCACAAATATTTTTGAAACTTTTTCCAGAGACCTTATATTATTTTGCTGTATTTTTAAGCTTCTGAGTAAGTTGTGTTATCTACACTTTTCATCATGTACTCTGATTTCCAAAATAAACCACATCCTGGGCTTCATCAAAAGAAGCATGGCCAGCAGGTCAAGGGAGGTGATTCTCCCCCTCTACTCTGTCCTGGTGAGACCTCACCTGGAGTACTGCGCCCAGCTCTGCAGGCCCCAGCATAAGGACATGGATCTGTTTGAGAGGGTCCAGAGGAGGGCCATAAAAATGATCAGAAGGCTATGAGCACAGGCTGAGAGAGTTTGGGCTGTTCAGCCTGGAGAAGAGAAGGTTTCAGGGAGACCTTACTGCGACCTTCTAGTGCCTAAAGGAGGCCTACAGGAAAGATAGGGATAAACTCTTCAGTAGGGCCTGTTGTGACAGGACAAGGCGTAATGATTTAAAAAATAGAAGGAAACAGATTCAGACTTGATATAAGGAAGAATTTTTTTACAATGAGGGTGGTGGAACATTGGAACAGGTTGCCCAGTGAGGTGGTAGATGCCGCATCCCTGGAAATATTCAAGGCCAGGTTGGACGCGGCTCTAAGCAACCTGATCTGGCTGGAGATGTCCCTGCTCCTTCCAGGAGGGTTGGACTAGGTAACCTTTAAAGGTCCCTTCCAACCCTAACCATTCTATGATTCTATGATAAATGAAATTCTCACGTACTTTTCTTTTCACGAATATATTCTGTTCAGCCAATTGTTATATGATAATTTCCAATGTGGTGATTCACCCAAAGTGACCACACCACATCGACATACAGATACCAGACTACTGTCTATTCTTCTTAGTGAAATTAGCTATTGATTGCGGTTGGTTTTGTCCTTTAGTTCTCTTTCTTACTGCAGTAGCAAGGAAATGTAAGATTCATATTTATTGACTGTCTGATTACAGGCTTGCATGTAGCACTTTTATTTTAAAATATTAGCTTTTCTGAAAATGTTTGTGCCATGGACTGACAACTACATTAGTAAAGTAGGAACTATGCTTTCAAAAATGTGGAATGTGCATGTATATAGTATTTTTACAACTAAAACAGAAAGTGTGGCATGATTTATGGAGCAAGGAATTGTACATGCATGAAAATTGAATATAACAACCACGTATTTTTCTTCAGATCATGTTCAATTCAGTTATTTTTTCTATAGGCTTAAGTTCTTAGGAATTACTTCCTTTTAAATCCATTTTATGCATAGCAGAAGCAGTAGAGAGGCAACACATTATTTCTGAACAATTTTCAATACAAAATAGTGTTCTTGAAAGGCTTAGTATTAGCATGTTTGAATGAAGATTTAAAATACTATTATAAAGATAATCCTTTGTGGTTCCATAAAAGAACAGAACTATTTCAAATGCATTTTAATGCTTATGGAAAGTATATAATTGACTGGTACAGAAGTGAAACTCTTATTTATTGTCACTGACTATGTACAGAAAAGCAGAATGGGAGTCTTCCCTGAAGCAACAGTGTGTCTACCTGGACCTGTGCAAAGCATTTGACACTGTTCCCCCACACGACATCCTTGTCTCTAAACTGGAGAGACATGGATTTGACCGACAGACCACTTGGTGGATAAGGAATTGGCTGGATGGCCACACTCAAAGAGTTGTGGTCAACGGCTCAATATCCAAGTGGAGACCAGTCACGAGTGGTGTCCCTCAGGGGTCCATACTGGGACCGGCCCTGTTTAATATCTTTGTCGGAAACATGGACAGTGGGATAGAGTGCACCCTCAGCAAGTTCACCAACAACACCAAGCTGTGTGGTGCCACCGACGTACTGTAGAGGAGGGATGCTATCCAGAGGGACCTTGATAGGCTAGAGAGATGGGCCCGTGCAAGCCTCATGAAGATCACCCAGGCCAAGTGCAAGGTCCTGCATGTGAGTTGGGGCAATCCCAGGCACAAATACAGGCTGGATGGAGAATGGATTGAGAACAGCCCTGAGGAGAAGGACTTGGGAGTGCTGGTGGACAAGAAGCTCAACATGAGCTGGCAAAGCACACTTGCAGCCCAGAAAGCCAACCGCATTCTGGGCTGCACCAAAAGAAGCATGGCCAGCAGGTCGAGGGAGGTGATTCTGCCCCTCTGCTCCACTATCATGAGACCCCACCTGGAGTACTGCATCCAGCTCTGTAGCCCTCAACATAAGAAGGACATGGACCTGTTGGAGAGAGTCTAGAGGAGGGCTGTAAAAATGATAAGAGGGCTGGAGCAGCTCTCCTATGAGGACAGGCTGAGAGAGTTGAGGATGTTCAGCCTAGAGAAGAGAAAGCTCCAGGGAGACCTTATGGCAGTCTTCTAGTACCTCAAGGGGGCTTATAGGAAAGATGGGGAGAAGCTCTTCAGCAAAGCCTGTTGTGATAGGACGAAGGGTAAGGATTTTAAAATAGAAGAAGGTAGATTCAGATTAGACATCAGGAAAAAACTTTTTACAATGAGAGTAGGGAACACTGGCACAGGTTGCCCAGAGAGGTGGTGGATGCTTCATCCCTGAAAACATTCAAGGCCAGGTTGGATGAGGCTCTGAGCAACCCAATCTAGTTGACGATGTCCATGCTCCTTGCAGGGGGGTTGGACTAGATGACCTTTAAAGGTTCATTCCAACCCTAGCCATTCTATGATTCCAAACATTTTAAATCTCTGCAAAATCAGCCAATGAGACTGTTGCTGGTGCAGATACGTAGTTAATATGAGCATGTAGCTATCAGAAATTAAAATGAGAACTGTGCCAGGAAATGAAGTCAATGGGTTTGTACACACTGTCAAGCCAAACTTCATCAACTACTGACCTTTCCCTTTTAACCACTCTGCAGTGTCTGAAGGAGAAAAGCTCTGTGGTGACTTCTTTGTTGCCAATATAATACAATCATGTCACATAGGACAATAAAAATACATATTCAGCTTGGAAAATATGCTGAAATCCCACTCTAATTTCTTCAAATCCTTCAAAAGCCACAAACTATTGCATTACTGTGCTGAAGATACAGCTTTTAATTCTTAAACTTTCAGTTCTTTGAGATCTGGTACATTTATACTATTTCCCTCTGTTTCCGGCATTGCAGGTGGGTAGAGTAAAACATGCCTTCAAGTGTTATTATTTATGCTTTCCAGAAATGTTGAAATTACTTACTTGTTCACTAAATAGATAAGACTACTTTGTCTTTTTAGCCCTTGAAGGCCTAAGGAGAAGCAGAGAAGATATTCCTCTTCTTTCATCCAGACACGTTTCTTCATAACAATAAAAACATCTGCTTGCTTGTCAAAGATAGCACTGAAATATTTACACTATTGAAAAGAAAATTCAGCATGAAGAAGAAATCAACTACAGAGAAATATGTTGGGGAAAAAAAAACCAAAATGAATGATGATATAACTAAACAAATAAGCACTTGTTAAACTATGCTGAATCTCTTTCACCATGCAAAACCAGATGACACTGAAGAGAATAAAATGGGCTTGGATACCAAAACACTTAATCACACATACATACCATTTTACAAATTTCACAACTTCCCTGCTTCACAGGCAAAATGACACAATCTCTCTGTGCCTGTCAACTGGGTGCCACCAGCACTGGCCCTCACACTCTGTGGTTCCCAACACCTCCATGACTTTCCCCTATTGTTTATACTTATGGTCCTCTGCTCCTATGTCTGAGTGACTCTCTTTTCCTATAGGGTTAATGAAAGTTCATATACTAGCATGATTGTCCACTAGCTCAAAATTATGCTAATTGCCACACTTTCATAGAAGTATTTGACTGAACTGAGGTGTAGCTAAAGTTGCAGAGAGGTTATTTGGATGGAGAAGACTCTAATGTCACAGGTCTCTCTGGAGGTATCTGGGAAAAATTCTGGTACCGTATTCAAACAATGTACAGAATAGGAGAATATGGGTAGCAAATACAGCAGTATACAGCAAAATAGTATCTCGGTGCAATTATTAATCCTCTTTTTTAACAGATCATCTAAATAGTTTTCAGATATAATTAACAAAATATAACTTAAGAAAAAATGTGTCTATTAACGTTTTTTTTTAGGGCTGCATTGGATTCCCTGGTTTCACAGGTTGTATAGTAATATTTCTGCACAGGATTTCCCAGACAGAGGTCTAGCAGCCCAGCTTTTGGAATTAGTGCTTTTTCTTTACTCCTTCCTATTCTGACTTTCTGGTTTAGGAAGGTCACACTACTCGTAAAATTAATACAGTGAAGGGAGAGAAAGAGACTGTATGATCTATGTTTGTCAGCTGAACAAGAGCAAGATACTAGTGAATGGGAATTTGTTAATAGAACAGTTAAAACTCACATGCAGTTTAGCTACCGAGGACACAGACATTTTTAGATTGTCTTGAGAAAAGATAAAATGTGAGAAGTGGAACCCCCATTTTTCCAATGCCAGTCTTTAAGTTTGTTGCCGCTCATGATTTAGTGAGGACACAAGGCTTTTAACTTTCCATGATTCAGAGTCTGGATTCTTTCCTGAGGATGACAAGACTGAGGACTGCAAAAGGCTGTAAAGATAGCTTAAATTGTAGGACTTTTGACTGCTGGCAGATTTGAAATTAGGTCCTTGGGATGGAAAGCACATTAGCAGACTCCATAGTCTACTTTTTCAGTGACTAAACTGAAATGTGAAAATATTGTACATACATTTTGCACATGCATTGATGTGGTGTATCATGCCATACACTGGCAACTTACACTTTAAACAAGGTAGTCAAAAATCTCAGTGCAGCAAATAGTCTTCAACCGTTTTGATAGACAACTCTCCAAATACCTTAACTGAATTACTTTCATTAATAGAGTTTTAGAAGTACATGCTCTCAAAAACCTTAAGTACGCTTAATCTGCATCATCACTGTTAAAACTTAATCTATTCAATGAGATAAGCATCAAGTACCAGCATTTCCTAAATAAACAAGATTTTTTAGTATGATAAAGCTGAAGGACAGAAACAAGCTATTCCTGTGAGATATGAAATTAAAGTCCTGAATTTCTATTGCTAGTGTTATATTCATGGCCATGAGGACTTCTTCTTATGCTAAACAAATGAATGGTCAGATTAAAATCATAGGTTGGCTTTTGCTTTGAAGAATCATAAAGCATTTAGAAATATACTATTTTACAACTTCAATTTCTTTCTCTAATTCAACACAGCATTAGGAAACCTAATTTTAGGTTATGAACGTTAATCACTATCTGAATTTTTGGTTGTTCCATAGGGATCTCTGTAATATCATATTGATTTTAGTAGACCAAAATTATAAAAGGCTACTGAAGTAATTATTTTGTATTTGACTGTTTATCAACAGTACCCACAAGACTATATGCATTTTGTTTTATATTTAGATGTAATCAAATACCAGGTAATAACTCTTGAAGACATTGTACATTTTTTTAGAATTCAGGTAATTTCTGTATTGCATATAAAAGTAAAAAACTCAGACACTCAGCAAAGTTTTAATAAAAACAATGTCAAAAAGTAAAAGGAGGAAGTTGTATCAATGAATTTATGCTGAGATCACCTATGCATTTTACTTATTTCTAGTCATCTGGGACATTCTAACAGCATATTGCCTCAGATTCATATGTGCATTGCTGTATTTCGGGGAGGTGTATTGTAATGTAGTAACACACTGATTATATGAGTTTTGAATATTAAAATGGCATGTTTTATCTTGTGCATACTTATTAACACAACAATATGCAGTAGGCTACTTATTATACTATTGTCATTTGTACCACAATAGCTAAGGATTTTGTCAGGATTTACATTACAATTCCCTATTTTCAGGGGCTTATAATTTGTCAATAAAACTGCTCTGGGCTGAAAGCTGACATGGAAATTCTATGTTTAGGGTCATATGTTTTGCAACAAAAGGGACACTGTAAAATCATAAATAATTTTACTGGATGATTCTTTTCCTTTTTTCTTGTTTTTCTGAACAGCTGATGGTGCTGAAAATGTTATAAAAAAAAACCCAGTCTATTTCTTCCCACACTTCCACCAATTTATACCAATATACTAAAGGCAGCTGAACTACACTTCACATAAAACTCATATAATCCATTGTGGATACATGTTGTCACGTCCACTCTTTTTGTGGTTCCCTCTGGGGTACATATATTTACTTTCACTGCTCAAGTTTCATGCACTAGAAACATTTTTCTAGCTTGTGTAACTTGTAAAGATTAAGAACGAGATGAATTCACAAGTGTTTGATTTGCCCAAGATCAAACAATAGCTGTCAATTCATCCAAAAACCCAAGTAGAGATGAAGAGTGAAAGAAGAATTAGGAAGGGAATGTGAGATAAGAGGTGAAGCATCTGCATGCAAAACACAGGCAGGAGCCTTCTAGGGAGGATACACGACGGCAACTGAGCAATGCAATGAGTGAGTTCTGCAGTGACTATCTGAAGCTAAGGCACAAGGTAACAAAGCTGTAGTGGCTAAATAGGAATGGTGATCAAGTAGTTTCCATGATTAGCATATTTAAATATTACTTAGATACTTGCACAGGATTTTGAATAGCATGTTTCATTCATCTGAATATGTAGGTAAATATTCATACTTCTCAAACTAGATTTCATATAACAAAGTACATGTTAAATCAATGTTCATCAAGGACATACAGTGCAGTCTACCACACTTACAGACCACAGACACCACACAGACTTACACATTTGAGGCAATCATTACATAGAAGCAAACATTTCTAGGGCCTTAATTTAGGACATGTTTTTCATGTCTAATTTAGACTGAGGTGAATATCACCTTAGAAGTAGGAATTTCTCTTTGCTGACTATAAACAAAGCCTAGGATAATGAATGATGTAAACATTGTAGGTAACTCAAGCTTGGTTAGAAGACATCCGGTTATGGACATGGTAATACAAAGACCATGTTATCTGTTATGCCCTTTGCTGTCATTACCACCATCACGTATTTAAATTAATGAGTTTTAGAATCACAGAAATATGGATTCTTCACCTGAGCCAGGGTCTCTCCAAAGATCTATTTCACCCAGGTCTCACTCCCCACTTACATTTTTGGGTTGTAAAAGAGATACACTACTCTGCTGGGACTTTTCTGCAGTTGATTGACTTACAGCCTCCTGCGGAAAAGCACTCTCCAAAAGTATGTCTATATTGCCAGCCATCCTTAAGATACCTGCAAGCCCAGAATCATCCATTCTCCCTTCTAGTAACTGTCCCCTTCGTC
Organism: Chlamydotis macqueenii; assembly: GCF_036417535.1. Classification (NCBI taxonomy): domain Eukaryota; kingdom Metazoa; phylum Chordata; class Aves; order Otidiformes; family Otididae; genus Chlamydotis; species Chlamydotis macqueenii. Next base: position 25,930,956 of record NC_141556.1, read on the forward strand.
CCAGTGCAAACTTGCCCAGCAGCTCTGCCCTCACTGGAACTACCCCAGCAATGACAGGCTCCAAGCAAGAAGATGGCACCAGGAAAATCCTACCTCTTCCCCTTCCTCATCTTTTCTTCTTCTGACAGCAGGATAATGCCATTATGCCTTTCATTTTTTATTTCTGTCTTTTCACACTGGAAAATAAGAGGGTTTTTGAAACTGATTAACCATTAATTAGTTTTAAAGGGAATATCTATGGCCTTAAACTAAGTATGTTCTTCAGAAAAAAAGCCAGAGAAGTGAAAGATTTGAAAATGATCACTGCATAGGTAACACATATAAAAAATGTGGCAGTGGCAGAGACCCTGTGATAACATGGAACATGATCGACAATAAAATTAAATTATAATTATATCTATCACAGTGCAGGAAAGAGTGTGCCTTTTCAAGTGCCTTACTCCTGAGTCTCTGGCACATCCTTACTTTATTTTTCCTTTCTCTGCATGCACCAGTTGTGATGGAGAACCGAAATGTATATACAAGGTAAAAGCAGTGAAGAGTTTCACATGCTGTCTAGGTACGTGGTTGTTTAGACTATTTGTGTACTAACAACAGATGTGGCAACTGATCACTTCATAGTCACAGATCTTAGAGCAAGCAGATTCTAAGGAGGGTGTTTAACACTGAAATTTGTAATATAAATTTTAGATTCACTGCAGTGACAATAAAAAGATAAATGGATATTTAAAAAACATGAGCATACAATATGCAAATCAAAATATTTACCTTAGATTTCTCCATTGAGATGGCTATATAAATTAATGTCTATATAGTTATTTTAAACAGAAAATAAAACCCAGATATGAAATTATGTGAGCTGTTAGCAAGGAAACAAACAAACCTTCTGCATGAAAGGAACGATTGTGTTCTGAATTTTATAGCAGCATTAACTTCTGCAATTGTAGCAGAAAAAAAGAAGGAAGAAGGAAAAATGAAAGAAAATGGAAAAGCAACCTGGTTACATGCCTTTGTTCTATTTTTCATCAGTATTGGCTTTCTGTTTTATTTGAAGTGTCAGTATAACTAAACATTTATTTCACTAAAATAAAATTAATCAATAATGGCTGGTGACAGAATACACTTATTTTCTTTTTTATGGTTTCCCAAATTGATGATGTTCTTTATATTTTTAATATAAAGAACATCTGTTTTGAATCATATCCACTGGTGTTTGAACGCATTAAACTGAAACAATTGAAGGGAGTGGATTTTCTCTTAGCTTCAGAGCCAAAGTTAGGGCTGCAGCTAGATTTAGTTGTCAGACACACCTGCCAGTATAAACACAGAAACACATTCAAGAAGTCAAATCTTTGTTTTAAAATAATGAACCTGTTATTTGTGAAAAGCAGCAAAAAATACACTCAGGTATGTACAAGAAGTCCTATTATCCCATAGAAAGATATAAAGACAGTAAGGAGATAAAAAATGATGCTCCAAATTATTTTTTAAGGAAAGCATATAGCGTACTCTACTGTCGTAGTTCAGCCCCGATCGGGACCAGACTATGCAGTCTCTCTCTCACTCCCCCCACCCCTTCCGAGAGAACAGGGAGAGATAATATAAGGAAAACGGACAGGGAAAAAATCCTTAAAGTTACCGTTACGGGCAAAACAGATTTGACTTGGGGAAAACTATTCATTTATTACTACAAACAGCAGGATAATGAGACAGAGAACAAGATAACCTCCCTCCACCCCTCTCTCTTCCCAAGCTTAACATTATCTCTAAACTACCTTCCCCCCCCACAGGGCGGAAGAGGGAATGGGGGTTGTGGTCAGTTCATTACGCGTTGCTTTACGCCGCTGCTTCACGGTCGGGGGAAGAACTCCTCACATTCCTCCCCTGCTCCAGCGTGGGGTCCCACCCATATGCCACAGTCCTTTGTGAAACTGCTCCGGCGTGGGTCATCTCTTCCACGGAGTTCAGTCTCTCAAGAACAGCTGTCCCAGTGGGCCCTCCACGGACCACAGCCATCTTCAGGCATCCACCTCCCCTGATGTGGGGTCCTTCATGGGCTCCAAGTGGATCTCTGCCCCTCCGTGGACCTCCATGGGCTGCAGGGGGACAGCTTGCTCCACCATGGTTGTCACCACAGGCTGCAGGGGAATCTTGGCCAGGAGCCACATTACTCCTCCCCCTCCTTCTTCACTGACCTTGGCATCTGCAGCCGTTCCTCTCACAAGAAAAGTTCTTCACAACAGGCTGGCAGACGCCTCTCAGAATCTCTTCACATCATCCAGCTCATCTCCTCTCCACTTCTTGCAGCCAGGCCGGGCCGAGTCGGGCCCAGTCGGCCACCTGGCAAGAGGCCAGAGGGTGAGGCCTGCAAGGCCCATGAGGCCTGCGCCTCACCCTCTGCGCCTCTGCTCCCGCTCAGCTTCTTCACATCTTTTCTTCTCTTTTTTTTTTCCTGTTTTCCCCTTCTTAAATACGTTATCGCAGAGGTGTTATCATGGAACATTCTGCTACCAATCGGCTCGGCCTTGGCCAGCAGCGGGTCCGCCCTAGGCCTGGCCAAGTCCACTGAACAAAGGGGAGCGACTTCTAGCAGTTTCCTACAGAAGCTGCCACCTTAGGCCCCCCCTCACTAACAAAACCACACCATCTACCTACCATTCATAGAAGTGGATCTGGTTGCATAGCTGATGTAGTCAGAAATTCCTGATCCCATTTACTTAGGTTTAGGATATGGAAACCTGCAACAGTTGGCTCCAGATATGAAATTTATTTTATAGTTTGGTAATCACTGTAGAATGTAATGTTTTTAATAACAAACACTATCCTTACTTTTCATCGCATGCCCTGTGTTGATCTTGCTGATGATTCTAGCTAATCACAACCAGAACTGTGAAATACGTGGTCACAAGTAGTATCAACAGGTATAATCTGAAGTACACACAGCGAAAGCAAGTGAACACTAGGACTGAAGTCTTGCATTACAGAAGAAAGCCAACACTTTAGTCCAGGGAGATAAAATTACCTGACAAGGGGAAAATTCAGAAGCTATTCTCCTTTATTTTTCATAGTACTTAGAGGCAGAACAAGACATTTTCCACCCTTGTATTTTACAAATGAACAAGGAAAGAGCAATAAAATACTTTCCTCATGTCATATATTCCTATTTTATCACAAATTATACTCTTTTTTGGGAGCAGTAATAATTTGGGATTAGATCCATGAAAACATTTAAGCATTGTAATGGGTAGCATTGTACTGGCTCTTTAAAGCATTTTGCTGCCTAGTGGAATCCTCCATCCCAGCTCCAGTGCTTAGGCTTCCCATAAGTGCCCGGAGAAAATTAGGTCCACAGAAATAAGGTCCATAATAGAAATAGGAGCTCATTTCTAAAGATAAGATCCATAAAAGACAGCAGGTAGCAAAAGCAGACATTGAGGTACCTAATAAGACACTGAAAACAGGGCTTGCACCCAGACAGTTAAATCCAAATTACAGGATACCATTGAGACTGCTCCTAACACCAGCTGCTTATTCCAACCTCTCTGACAGAACATGGCTGGAAGAAGAAAATAGTTTTGTTTTCTGTCCTTCTTTTTATCATCTGTTCCCTCAAACCTTCCGTGCAATACAACAATAGCTTATAATGAAACTGGTTTCCATCACTACTTCCTGTTGAAACTGTCTTTTTTTTTTTCCCTAAGAAATAAATACATTTTTGTTGGACCAGCAAACACAAACCAGTGTATAGCATACTCCTTTGAACAAAGAGACAGAGTGCCAGCAAATTATCACTACTCTATGTTAAGTATTCAGTAGAGCAGATAATAAAAGACTCTTTCCCTATCCACTAGCCTGTGAATTCATGCTTAAATATTGAATACTGAACATGTATTCATTTTCTATGGAGTGAAATAGCTAAGCCAGAAAGGGATAGAGTGTTGCTCTTGCTTCACCAGGCTGTAGAACAGAAACAAGCCTGGTGTTAACAATGCTGGTATGGGTAACGGGAGACAAAGATGGGATGGCTTTTTACAGGGGACATCCCCAAAATCTGGAGAAGTAGCTTTCTTTACTGATAAAGCCAGAGTAAACAATATACCCTCTTGTCTCAGTAACATACTTTATGTCAGCCAATAAGTATGCTATGGATGTCTATGGAACTTAGCCTACCAGACAACGTGGAAAAAGGAACTTTTCATTGCTGTCCATATATTGTTAGTTCTGACAATATCTAAAAGCAATCCCTATTCAGGGTAAGCTAAGGCATTCTAAAACTATGGCTGTTGAATGTGAGTGTTTAGAATCTAAATTTTGGATTACAGGATGACAGAATGGTTGAGGTTGGAAGGGACCTCTGGAGGTCATCTGATCCAACTGCCCTGCACAAGCAGGGCCACCAGAGGTGCCTCTAGGTGTCCTCCAGCCACCTACAGCAGTTTCAGGCACCTAAAGGAGTTTTCCAGAGAGATTTAGGAGCTCATGTCCTTTTGTGGGTTAGCCTCACTTTATTAATCTTTTAAACATATGTCACATACCAGTTGAAATAACTGTCCTCCTATATGAGAATTGTTGCATTGCTCCTAAAAGCAAGAAATAAAGTTAATAAATAGAAATGAATCATATATCAATTAAGAAATTACAAATCCATATAAATAATTTACTAACATTACTTCATTTTCTTTCCCAATTCCATTTGATTTCTCTCATCCCAACAGATGGCCTACCAATTTGAAGTTATTCTCTGGAAACACACATGAATCATTGCTGAAAAACTGTTGTTGTGACATGAATTAAGCATTCATTGATAATCTGGAGCTGAAATCTTTTGCTGTCCCCTCTGTAGTCTTCTGTTTTTCTGTACTCTCTCCTCCAAATGCTAGGGTCAGATTTTTGAACCTATCTTCTAGCCAATGGAAGCAGCCAGCTCTTTCCTCAAAAAGAGAATCATGAGCAGGGAAGTCTCCAGGTGATTGGCACCACAGCAACATATTTTGAGCCTTTGAGAAGACTTAATCACAGGTTTGGTGCTGACCTTGAGGTTACCAGACAATCAAAAATGTCCTGAATGATTACTGTGTGTGAGATTGGAATGATCTTGACAAATCACAACACACCTTTTTAAAATTATTTTTCCCCCAGTGTCCTGGGCCAATACCTACTCCCTCCTTGCCTCTAGGCAGTCAGCCTCTGTGGCCATAGCTTCTACCTGGCTTTTGTTGGCTCTCCCAGTGATTGTGAGAAGTCCGTCCAGCTGACTGCTCCTGCCGGGAACAGCCCACACTACATTGCAGGGTCATAGAGACACACAGGCAGTTAATAATGATAATGATTGATAACAGTGGTGATGGTAATAGAGGTACTAGTATAATATTTTGAACAACAGTGATCTTTATTTGAACATCAAAAAATCCTGGAGCTTGGGCCATACCACAGCTGTCTTTGTTTCTCAAGTACTTCCATCTTTTGGCAGCCCTGAAAACCTCCTGTTCCCAACTTGTCTCTGATATCCACAAGCCAATCTGCTTGGCAGTTCAGCTATTTCTTTAGGATCAGTTCAAAGTGTTTCTTCTTGCTATGTATTGCTCTTCTAACCTAAAAAGGTCCTCTCGTTGCCTGCACCTTTTAGTATTCCTGATGACTGAATGCCCCGGTTCAATACAGGGTTTCAAAGCTGAAAAATTGTTCTCAGCTGGCAGAATTAATGTATTTTATTTTGCTATCTCCATTCAGCAGGATTCACTATTCCAGTGGTATTCCCTAGCTGGGAGGCAGCAAGAACTCTTAATCTGATATTCCTCCTTTCACCTGCTGTGCTGCTTTCCTTTGCTTGGCTTGCTTGCTTGATTTCCCCCTTCCTCCCTTCCGACAACTCCAGAGCAATTTTTTCTCTACGGCTAGGGTTTCATTAGTAAACTGTGGGAAGCAACAGATTAGGGACAGAATTATGTCAGAGACACTAAGAAATTAGCAGTGCTTAAAGCACAGACTTCTTGGAGACTTGGAAATTTGCCTCATTCTTCTATCTCTTCACAAGCTTATGTTTCTCGTTATCAAATGTTATGTTGGTTTTTAGTTTGTTTGTGGTGGTGGTTTTTTTTTAAATTTTTCTCTTCCCTGAAACAATGGAGCTTTTCTTTGAAGACAACAGCTTAGTAACTCATTAAGTAGTACATAAACTAGAAGGAAGAGTCACTATTGGGAAGAAAAAAAAAAGGAAAGCAGCTGTTTCATAGTACTAACGAAAAATAAAGGAGATGATAGAATCACCACTGTAAGAAATATTTACATCTAGACTTATTATATCTCAGCTATTTAAAAAGAGATAATGAGATCTATGAGTCAATGATGTAGGAGAAACTTGCATGTTCATTCAAGAATTTTCCACTATTACTAGCTTGGAACCGTCAAGATCTACCAAATATGATCTGCTGGCTCAGACAACTCCTAAACTGAATTTTTTGTCTTTCCATCTTTTAAATGCAGTAATTTGTTGGATATCTTTAGAAGACAGATTTATCTTCTTTCTTTTGGTGTGAGAACTGTAGGAGAAAGAAGCAGTTAAAATGGGTGAAAGGACATCCTGCAATATTAATGCAAAATTTGAATAGAAGTGAGGGTCCATCCAGACTGATACTCTCTCTTCGTTGGTGGTGACACCTAAAGAATGCAATTAAAGAGGCCGTAATATGCTTAATTGTGTTCTACTACAGCAGTAAGCATTTCACATCTGTTCCCATAGCAACAACAACACTGCAGAAACAAGTTGTTCAGGCTACAGCCTGTGTCACATTGGTATGGGGAAGCTGTCCCTGGCAGGGTAATAACTATAACTTTCCAGGTTTCAAATGGCATTGTTTAGAACTGTGATACTACACAATGACATTACTTGACAGAGTCTTATGGTACTAACGAAGGAAGAACTGCAGATGAAATATATACAGTTCTATTTGTAAAAATAATTCAGATTTTCTACTGACTTCACTTTAAAGAAAAAAAATATTTTTACTGGCTATAAACACAGTGGAGTTTTTAAAATACTGTTGAATTTTGATCACCATACTTTACTTGGAAAACTGTAGTAAATCAGATATAGTAGAAAATTACTAATCAGGCCCAGTTTTGGTTTTGTTAAAAAAACAACTTTGCCTTGCTGGAGCTATTTTTTGGTAGGTAGCTGAATGCTTATTGGTGATTTGCTTTTAAAGAGTTCAGGGTTTCATAATGTACAAGATTAGCGAATAATCACTTTCTCCTCTAAGATTCATTATGTGAACCGAGGTTTTATCAAATATTGAAATTCTTTCCTCAAAAATAAGCAGTTTATTATTGTCTTATCAAATATTTGTTCTGTATTGTATTGGACGTGAACAGGAAAATGTTGTGTGAAAAAAAAGATAAACATAAAAATGAAAAGAATATGAAAATATAAGGACCTTTTTCTGCTTTCTTATGTGGAAATTCTTCTCATTAAAACTGCAGGGATTATTTGAATTACCTAATAGTTCAATAAAATGTACCAAATTAGAATACATTTTCTTCACACATTTGTTCCATGGTAATAGACACAATAGTTAAGGATGCAAAATGGTTTCAGATATAACCTCTAATTTTCACACCTGCATTATAGTTTAAATTGTCCCTTTCAGGGAAAACTTTCAATATTGTTCTGTGTCCAAATTAGGTTTTATTTTGTTTTGGTTTTTTTTTAGGTTTAATGATACTCCAGCCAGCTATCTTCCAGTCAAGGAAAAATACATGTTTATAATTTAAAAAAAATATTAACCATATTTGTTTTAAAAGGCCTCTCTAGAAACAACGGAAATATGAAATAAGGAATTTAAAGCTAAGTCCAGGAGGGAGTTGAACTTACGCTGGCAACATAATTAGGCCGGTCAACTGACAGTCTTGCGACTTGCTCCATCCAGTAGGACATTTTCATTAGGCCTACTGCCCTTCTTAAGAAGATTTAAAAGTCACAGAGACAGCTAGTTCCTGTGATAGCAGGCAGCTGGGAGTTAGAGGTGTGCCTTTCAGAAAGCTGCATGTTTCAGGGTTGTAGCTGGGCTATATCAAGAATAAAACCTGATTCTTAGGCAAATTTTCTTTTTTTTCAGTTCCAGCTGATCATCATGAACATCTTTCACTTTGATCTAATGTGTACTGTGAATCCTGTTCATAAGTGCTAAGCCACTGAGGGCCATGTCTTCAGAACAGGATACTTAATTATGAGCTTCTGTTTAAATTTGGTCAATGTTTTCTAGGCTTGAAAACGAATGAAACTTTAAGATTCATCCTGCTGTAATAATTTTAACTCAGATGATGAATTCTGATCAAACAGGGAGACTTTTTTTTCGTAGTACAAAAACATTCACAAAGAGTTCGTATAAAGGCTATGTACAGATTGTCCTTCTATTTTAGACTAACTCTGCCTTCCTTCCTGCCTTACCAACCAGGGTGAACTTAAACCTTTTATCCCCAGAATGAGTGCTCTGTTCTGAATTTATGATAAATCCAGATTTGTCCACTGACTTTCCAACTCGCCAGATGGTTACACTGATGTGGGGCATGTGAATATGGGAAAAAAGAAAATAGGCAGTTACTCTGGTGGGAAGGCTGGAGAAAGATCATTGCAAAGACAAATATTTGAACATCTTAATGCCAAATGCAATCCACAGCTCTGAAGTAAGTCTCTGGAGTTTCTATACAATATACAGGGATGATGAGATTCCTGAGGAAAGGAGCCTGTGCCAGCTGCTCTGGTATGCAGAGAGCCACATAAGCTGCCTGGGTGTTTGTGGTGCCCTGGTTCAGTCGCATTTCTTTTGTCCAGATATGTATTTACATATCATCATTCAGAATCCACTTTCCAATGGCTTTAACCATACCATTTCCCTAGCAATAAATCAACTAGTCTCATGAATGAGTCTTTTGTTCATTAATGTCTCTCTGTTATGGTCTTTTTCTCTTTTCTGCCCTCTCCCTCTCAGAAGTTTATAATCTAATTGCTTTGTTCAAACAGTTTCAGCTTCCAGGCATTACCTGTCTTCCATCCTTCTTGTTCTTGGCCATTGAAACTCCCCTTACCTCTCTGTTTATCTGCCCCATGATTTGCTACTAAGCTCAGAACTCATTTTCTGGAGCTACAGTCTTCAAGGACTTGCTAAGTCCCTTTCTTTCTTTCCCTATATTCTGGCTTTTGTCCTTTTTACATCCCGTTTTGACAGCTCTCTCCTTCAGTAGGATCCTTCACGCTGATCATGAAGGATGGTCCCAAATGTGCCTAGCTTATTTCCTACTTGCTGGCTGTGGCTGGTGTTTGCCAAAATCTTTCTCCTTCTGTTGTAGCTCTGTGATAGAAAGAACATGTCATTGGAGATGTTGCTTTATGATTGGGTCAGGCTCTGTCCGGGAGGATGGAATCATGAAAGGTTGCTTCTAATTGCCACCAATGATTCCTGCACTGGAAATTTTTCAGAAGACACAGCAAAGCAGATTTTCATGATGAGTATAAAAGGCACTCTTCTGACACATGGCAGCCTCTCCGTCAATTGCAAGCCTTCTGCCAAACCAGAGAGTATTAAAGCTGTTAAGGACTAAGATCTCCAGAATTTTTTAAGATACATTGCTTTTTGAAATGACTGAACTGCTCTAGCTAAGTGAAAAAAAATTAAAAAAAAATAATAAGTTTGATATGAGCTATGCACTGAGGACATTAAAAAGAAATCAGTCTAAAACATGAAAGTTTTATAAAGTTATAATGTAACTGAAAGTGTGGCAGTCCAATGGGAATTCTCCAGAAGTTATAAAAGTATATTGCACAACCAGCTCCTTCTTTTACTCAGAAAACAAACAAGCCAAAAAGCCCCAACAATTTGCTAAGATCTTTGGGACATCATAATAACAGATGGGGAGATGCAGAGAAACACCAGCTAATAGAAGGCAAAGAAGGAAAAACAATTTTCTTTCACAGGAAAAGTAAAAGACTTTGAATTCTTATTGCAAGTTCACATTGTTAATAGTTACTTGGAGGAGAAAGTGTTGATAGGGTCAAGAGAGATTAATGACAAGAGAAAGCTGAAAGGAGTATATTCTTTGCCAGTCAATACAAGCTAACAAGTTTGCAGAATAGTTGGGCCTGATAAAACAAGCTATTGTGAAGCTTCATTTTCTCTTGGTTCTGAGAGAAACCAGCTACCTCAGTACTTCACCATTATCTATGTAGTGAAGGTGAGATGAAATTCAGGAGAGTTTATGACTTAGTTTTTCAGCAGTAGTAGTCAAAGTAAAAGGCAAGTAAAGGGCAAGAATTGAGCTCAGCATTTTCATTTTCCACATGGGACATTATATATTACATTTGCATTTTATATGTTGCATGCAATTTTCTGAGCATTTCCCTTCTGACATTTATGCCATATGAGATGGTTGAGTATTTGTTCACTTGCATTACTGTTATCGCTTTTAAATTACGGTAGATTCTTGCTGACAGGAAGATACAGACTTTAACATAAAGTGAGCACAGGCAAAAGAGAGAGAGGGTGAGAGGAAGGCATAGGGGAAAGATAAACAGAGGGGCAAGAAAGAGAGATGAAGAGAGGGAGAGAGGGAGGGAAGAATGGAGATAACATTTTTAACAAGCTTTCATTCCTTATTTGTTCCCTAACTTTTTATATAATGAGAAGCTACTTCAGAACTCTCAATCTTCATTTCTTATCTTCAAATGACAGATAACATTACTTAAATTACTTTCTCCAGTGCTTTGAAAAACTGAAATAAAAAGCAGCTTGTACAGCAAAAAGAAAGGAAAATATTTTGATGTTTCTGCCAAAGAGCTTCCTTATATCCTTCCACTTGGAAAAAGCTCTTCCCTCTTACTCGAGAAAGAGTGAAAGGTTGTTCCGAGAGAAGTCAGAGCTATCTGTCTAGGACACTTATGTTACCTCAATTTCCTTTGCCTCAACTTTACTCTTCCACAATGTCTGTTCTTTTTCTGACTCCATATTTTTATGGAGCTGTTCCTACCTAGGCCTCTTCTGGTTTTCTTTCTTTCAAATTTCCATGCATAGAGAGAGATATCAGTAATGCAATAAAACCATCAATTCTAATGTGTTTTTTGGTAATGCTCTTCAAAGGTATTAGAAAAAAAGTAGGGAGAGAATTTACTAAACCAAGAGTATCTCCAGGTTTTTATAAGTCTCCAGACTGGAGAGGGTGGTATGGCTCACAGGGCATGAAGAGGAGAGGAATGATGGTGAATGGAGGCGTCTCGGCTGAACGAGATGTGTCCTTGCTCTAGCAAGAGGAAATGAGTTTCCATTCTGCTTGGGTGCAGGAGGTTGTCAGAGAAATTCACATGATGAACAACAGATCTTTTAATGAGTTTTCTTACGTAGATTTTATTAACAATGAAAACATTATAGTTTCACAATTTGCTTCATTGCATTTTCAGAAATTTTTTACAGGTACATGACTTGTTGATATACTGGTTCTTGGGAATGCATTGAGTTTCTCCATTTGTTTGTACATTGGCAAAGATAAAACCCTCCTATTAAATTTCAAGACAAGTGCTTAACTTCTGTTTTTGTGCTGTTTAAGATGAGTCTACATAATATTCCAGAAAAGACAGAGAAATACATTATGTGCTGCAAAGCTAAACACTTTTAAACATAAACAAAAAAAAAGTCTGTCTGAGATTTTATTCTTAGGATAACAAATGTATATTAAAAATGTCTTCCATTTTAAAAATATTGCCCCCCCCCTTCAAAACTAACAAAACTTCACTTCATCTTTCTAAGATTTGTTACTGATAACTCAATAATGAGCATTCAAGCTCTTAAATGTCATGTGCCATGTGCCTCTAAAATATTGAAATGTAAATAATGAATGCATTTGTTTTTAATTATCTCAGTGTTGTCTTTTTTCAGTATATTGGGCTTTCTGTTTAAGGCTTTTCTCCACAGATATGAGGACTTGCAAAGTTTCATTACAGAGGCTAAAAAGAACCTCAGGCTGACTGAGTGTAACACTCTACTACTCTTGCTTTAGCAATACTTTTTTTTTCTCATAGGAAAAGGTTAAAGAAGAGCAAGGCTTTTCTACATATGATAATAACTAATAAAGAGGGACTGTTTAAGACTGTCATTGTGGAGGGCAATTTTGTTAAGACTTAGGTTGAAATAGCAATCTTCACAACTTCTAGGGTAGGAAAAAATGTAAAAAGGTAAAGAGTTCAATCAACTCGGAGAAGAAGGTGGCTGTATATTTGGGGACAGTAACCAAAAGCAATAGCATTAAAGAGAACCTTTCAAGAAATAAAAATAAGCATGTAATTACAAATTATCTCACTGCACAGGAAAAATAGGGAGGCTACCAGGAGATCAGTTTGATTGAATCATGCACCCTCAGTAGAACTCAATGAGAATGAGCAATTTAGAACCTAGGACTAAAGTCAGGTTATTAAGGGAGAATTAAAAAGTGTAGCACAGATGTGTACAGACAAAATTATAAAGAAAAATAGGATGTAAGAAGAATAAGAGGCGACAATAAAGGGGCGAAAAAAGAAACATTAAATTATCCTACAAGAATCATAGTAGTCAGATGCAAACAAAGGACCAAGGAGAGGCTTGGTCTGATACCAAACTACTAACCGATGACAGTTTTACATGGTCTTTTTGCACCTGTCCTTGCTAAAAAGATCTACTGCTGTCATATACCAACATTTTTTTTTGTATTAGTCACATATTAGCAACCAAGGGGTAAAAATGCAGCCTTAAATAATGAAAACAAACATTTAAAGAGTCTCAGAAAGTATGATATATTTGTAGTGATCTGGGTCTTGTTTAGGTGCATAAGGTACTCTCAAAACTACTGGCATTATCTAGAGATGAGGAAGTCTCCAGTCAACCAGAGAAATGCAACCTAGTACTTACATTTAACAGAGGAAACAATTGAGTAAATGCCAATTCTGCTAAGAAGGAAAGAAGGATATGGAATTACAGAGGATCACATGCTACGCAGTCAGCAATGTCCCTCTACTCTATACTGGAAGACAAAATAGGAGTAAAAGTATATAAACATATATATGTATATATATAATCCTTCTGCTCTAATCAGCATCTTCCGGTCTATATTCCATTGTTTGACATAGATATCTAAGTGAGAGAGTGCCCAGAAGCTGTCTGCATAAAACAAAGTGTGAAAGACATAGAAGCAGTTACTCAATTCAAGTGCTATCAATGTTGTCAAATTTAATATTTGTATGTCTTTCAAGCAAAGAAAATAGTTATGATTCATGTAAAAGAACTGTTTGATTGTTCCATATCATAATATATACATATAAATAATGTTTCTTCTAGTAGTAAAACAGTTTAAAGGCACGAAATTACTAACTAAATTATATAGTTTAATCCAAAGAAGAGGAGGGGAGCCACTTGCTCCCTCTCCACCCTCCACAGTGAGGTGGTGGAGAAACGGAAAGGTAAAAGTAAGAAAAGTTGTGCGTTGACATAAGAACAGTTTAATGATTGAGGTAAAATTATTATTAAATTATTTTTTAAATGTAATGAAAAGGAAAAAAAAACACCAAAAAGAGAAACAACACCCAAGAAAAACAAGTGATGCAACTGCTCACCACCCACTGCCTGATGACCAGCCAGTCCCTGAGCAGCGATTGCTGAACCCTGGCCAAATGCCCCCAGTTTATATGCTGAGCATGATGTCAGATGGTATGGAATATCCCTTTGACCAGTTTGGATCACCTGTCCCGGCTGTGCGCCATCCCAGCTTCTTGTGCTCCTTCAGCTTTCTCACTGCAGTGCGTGAGAAGTTGAAAAGTCCTTGACTTAGTGTAAGCACTGCTCAGCAACAACTAAAATATCAGTGTGTTACCAACATTATTCTCATCCTAAATCCAAGGCACAGCACTATCCCAGCTACTATGAAGAAAATTAACTCTATCCCAGTCAAAGCCAGGACAGGAATAAAAGTTGGGCTAAAGATTTTCTTTTGTACTCTTCCTGTTTACCTGGAGAGGAAACAAAAGAGGAGTGGCCATGTTATTCAGAGAAGAGTAACTTCTTAAGCTCAAAATGGAATATTCCAAACTAAATCAGATGAAGGAAACATGGAAGCTAGTTTAGATAGTCCTGAAGGATCTTCACTCATCACTTCCCAAAGCAATGTGTGATTTTACCATTTTCTTTTTTTCTTTTCACTGCATTAAGCGCCAAGTTAAGCAGTAAGGGAAGGAAAAGGATATCTGATTCTTAAGGGGTTTTGAAGGACAGTGCAACAGCAAGCTAAAAGCCAGGGCTTAGTGCATATACTGTGCAAGCACTTGCTTGTGTATTTCCAATCCTAAAAATTCCCTGACGTTCTCTGACTGCCTATGTCTACAGTGAATCCCACAAGTGCATTAGGAAGTGCACTCATTCCCTTTTCACTTCTCAGATGTCACAATTCACTGAGATTTTTTTTTTCTATGGTGCTTGAAGGGGTTGCATCAATACCATTTACCGTACCAGAATGCACATTAAGAGAGTGCTCCTGACCTCTGACTTAAGAGGTGGTGAACAGTTAAGGGAAAAAGACAGACACTAGAACTTGCAGAATTCCCCACTACTCAGCAAACCTCTGCCTCCCTGACTTATGAAAAAGCAGACTGACCATCTAAATCATCACAAGAATTCCCTTACTTTCTAACTCAGCAGTCACAGAATGACTATTAAATACACCTCTGGGAAACTTAAGGTTTATTGATGCATGCTTGATGTGCATTTTAAGTCCAGCTTGTGGTACATGTCCAGAATATTGAGTGAATGATGCGCTCTGCAAAAAAATCTTCAAGACCAAAGTTTAATTCTTAGGTGAAGGCTGTTATGAGACAGAGGTTTACTTTTCAGCATGATCAGCCAGAATCAACAGCAACATCTAGTACATTAGGGACCTGAAACCTACTCTGAGTAAAATGCATGGTTGCAGTTTCCCATAGCCTTCTTTTGATGACTGTAAGTGAAAAAAGGAAGAACGAGTTTGGAAAGACATGGCAGAGTCTTTTTCCTGTAGTGCAGGCTTGGACCCACAAATGACATATCACACTGGCTAAGTATTTAAATAAACATAGATGTATATAGACTTAAAAGCACTATAGAATATATATATTTCATTTGAGTTTCAGGTCAATATACTGCTTTGATAACTAAACATTGCTTTAATTGTACTGATTCCTAACTGAAAGTCAGCCTCCAGTCTCTGTCAAAAAGAACATTTGTTAATTGCTTTCCTGTATTCAGAGGAGGATAAATTTATGGTTTGTGTGCCACATAATATCCCAACCTCAAGTGCCAAGCAATGTCTGCCACTGCAAGGTTATTCTCCACAACAAAAGTATGCTTATACATTATTAACTTGACACAAAGGTAACCTTGGTTGTGCAAGACAAATATTGTTCCCTTTTCAACATGCGTCATACGCAGACAATGACAACCAAAAAGGACTGAAAAAGAGCAGATAACAAAACTATTATTTGGAAGAATGTTAACAAATGTCTCTTCTTTCCTGGTTTTTGTAACACTCATAAACACAGACGAGCCTATGCTCATTCCAAGATTTTTAGGTCTGGGAAGGCTAAAATCTCTTGGACTCAAATGCTGAAGCATTAGAAACACATACAAAAAACCCCCACACTTGGATGCCAAAAACAGTGGCAATGCTGATCCTCATAGTTTTGGTCTAATGTGTGATGTTTTATATCAGCCACAGATATATTCTGTTAGCAGTATTTCATATTTTCCACTGTCTGTAGACAGAATACAGACATCCAGAGTCACAGTAGAGCATAAAACATCAAAAAGTCCAATAGCACAGAGCTCTAGCTTTTCTTAAAGAGAGTTTTGCTAACCTCTTGCCTAACCTCCTCTATCTTTAGTAAACTGTCTTTAAAAGCATAAGGAAAAAATAAACAAGTAATAGACATCAAACTTGTTTAGCAGCAGAAGAGAGTACACAGGCCTATCACTGTATTCTTTATTCCTGAAATTCCAAGTTGGCACTGGTAGTAGAAGAATGTTATTATTCTTCAGCTCATACTAAAATTGGAACAGTTGTGACTGGTGTATTGGCTTTTTCACATCAATTGAGAAAATAAAAGCTGAGTTGAAACAGATGACACTGATGAGTGTTGCTATGAGCATATTTGACACTAAGCATGTCATAATGGCTCAAGTTTTTGAATGCTGTCAGTGGTATTTAAATTTACAGGAGTTTACTTGATCTGCTGGAGTAACATCAGAAACATTTCTGGATTTCTTCACTAGAGCAGTGAAAATAAAAACTTTAAGCATGTGTGTTGTTTTCACTGGTGTTCAGATGATACCAGCGCCAATTTTTGAGAAAACAGTGAATGGGAAATACCATGTTTAGTGAAATGTGAAAACCATCATAACGCAAGAGCTTCAGGACATTGAGCTAATGGTGCACAGTGTGTGGGAGAGGAGTGGTATTTTATTGTGTGTAGAAGTGTTTTTCTACGTAAACCATCTGAATGTAAGAACTGAACAAATGTTGTAAGTCTGTCAAAAGATAGTATAAGGAAGTTCCGACATAACAGTTGTTGATGGTTGCTTCTGGTTATTAGCATCACTTCCACAGTTATGATGCCCTGAAATCACACAATGATATTATTTTGGGAGTGAGATTCCAAGGTCTCATTGTAGTTACTACATCACCAGCTAACACTTCTAAATAAATTTTCAAGGGAATAATTAAATAAACTATACAATTTTTGAGACTGAAGAGGCAGAAGTTAGAAATAGCAAAAGCCAGCATGAAGTGTTGAAGGTGTTTATTGTGCTCAGGTCGAAAGAAATCCTGGAAAAAAAACCCTGTTTTACAAAGCTATTTTGCATACCAAATCTTCAAAAATGTTAGTGTTTTATGGTACTTGGGTTACGTGTTTGGGAAAATGGAATTTCCCAAAGAATTATAGAATTTTGTTCTGGCTGATTTTGGGCAATGTTCCAGGATATATCTATAGGCTAAAACACTTACTATTTCCCTTCTTATTTTGTAAATAATCCTCTTCCTCTGGTGGCAATTTTTTTGAGTGAAGTGCAATAGATTATATACTTACCAATTCACTTGAAGACTCCAAGAACAGCCATTAGATTGAGCCAATGCCAAAACAGTTAGAGAATATGGTGATATCAGAAGGTATGTTTCTGTGTTTTTACTGGCAGGTCCTTTTGTTTACTACTTAGCTGTAGTTGGAAAAATGCTTGCTGTCAGCTCTGTGTATTTCCTTGTTTCATTGGGTTACTTTCATTGGCTAGCACAGTAAAGAACACAGGCTTTCCATGGTGTTTGTGAAAAATGTGTTTACTGTTTTCTCCAAAATGCAAGCAATCTTAGAAGAAAAAGTGACATCTAACTGGCGTTAAACTGCACCAAATGATCTCCCAATTACGACATAATTCAGAGTTACACATCAAAAAGGAATTGCTCTAAATACAAGTTTATGAAAAAGAAAAGTTGAATTTCATGCTTAAGCCTTCATTAGACTCTCAATTTCCCTGTTTTTTCTAACTTAATAATAATGTAATGAAAATAAATTTTAAAAATATTTTAGAATATTCAGGTGGATTGCTTACAATAATTATTTTCCAGTTCAGTGGCTGACTTGGAAAAACTAATTACTTTTGCAGTTCCCAACCGCATTCCACTTCATAAGTGACAACGAATTAGGGTGTGGGAGCATAGAGAAACAAGGAATGGGCAGAGAGTTGCCTCCATTTCAGTTCTTGAACACTGAAGCAAGTGGGACAAACACCACCATTTGCAGTGACACAAGCGGTGCTAAATAACAACTGTAAAGTGGTGTCACCCAGGAGCCTTTTGCAGTGCATGTCAACATTAGCATTATTGGCCCATCCATCTTACAAGCGATGTCACATTTTCGCATACCCAACAGACTTAGCACTCGCAAGCAGCTATAGCTCCCATAATAGTTGCTGCTATGGAGCAAGAGTGAAACAGAGAGAAAATTGGGCCTCAGAGACACCGTACTTCCCAAATCACATTTACCTGTGCATTTTACAGGATAGAATCTAGTTCAATAGGTACATTTGCAGTCATGCCTATGTGTTTCTGGCAGCTATAGGTTCTATAGAGACTTTGAAAGTAGGGCTTATTATTTCATCGCTACTGTCTGGAGATCTGGGTACTGAAGGAGTGAAGGGAAACAGGTATGGACCTAGCAATGGCATTTAAAATAAGGCAGGTACACGATAGGACTGCAGCTGAAGACAGAGACTGTTTAAAAGCTTGACTGATGAAAGTGACTGAAATCTGGAAAGCTAACACAGAGGTGTGACACCAGGAGCCAAAAGATGTCAGAAAAACTGAAGAATGCAGTCAGGAATAGCTGAAAGATGTGGACATGAGAATTTAACAACCTCTGAGAATGGGCAGTCAGGGAATTCAGCAGATATTTGAAGATAAAAAGAGAAGCTGAGGGAACAGAACCCCTTGGGAATTTAAATGTAGGCAGTACACTGGGGAGGGTGTGGAGCAATGTGAGTGATTGAAATGTTGAATTTACATCTATAAAATAATTCAGCACACAATATTAATGAGGGCACAATTCTGGGTCCTTAACCTCTGACTGCTTAGAAATCAGTTGTTGCTTGCAGAAATACTTCCATTGCACTTTTAAAAGCAACAAAAATGTATTTGAAAAGGAAATATTATAAATGATTTGAATGCTATTTTCAGTTTTTAGTTGAATGTGATTCCAGTGATATCTGTGGGCACTGTGCCAGTAAAGACTCAGGGAAGCCTATTGATCCCTCAAAGAAAAGGAACAGCGTATTTATTACCTAATACTCAGTCTGGCACGCTTACACCTGCCATACAACTACTGCAAATGACAGACTGGGCTGTTGGGTTGTGATTTTTTTCACCTCAGTCATTGCTCTTGACGTAAAGCAGTATTTTTAGCATGTCCACATTTTGTCTTTCTGCCAGATCATTGTCTCTATTGCTTACTTTATTGATGTATGAGCTTTTAATACAAAACTAACACCAAAATAGATAAAGGTAATTTTCAGCTGATGTACAACTACTCGACAAAAAGGATCTCTGTAAAAGCAATAATTATTTAAATTGGGGCTAATGCTTATTACTCAGTGTTTATGAACATTATTACCTCCAGTAGTGGAATATTTGTAAGAGATAATAATGTTTGGGTTTTTTTTCAGTAAGGTACATCTGCCAACAGGGAGATAGATCACCCTTCTGTATTGCATCAGATCATAGACTCTCATGTGGTGGTGTTAATAAAGCAAGTAGATCAACTCAATCATTGCACAGATTTTTTTTTTTCCATAAAACAAGGCCAAAATGAATTAGATCAACATGTTTTTAGAGTTCTACAGTAAATTTCTTGTTTGATTACAATAATGATAGATTTAATTATTGTAGTTCCCAAACATGCTACCTGAAACCACAGAGCTCTAATGTGCTAGACGTTGCACAGATAAAAAGCACATAACAAAAAGGAAAGGCTGTTTGCAGAAGGAGGCTGTATAAAAATTCATATTCTCAACTGGAACTTCAAGCAGGGCTGTAGGTTTCTTATAACTTTGCCTTCCTGGAATCATCAAACTGATCCACTGAAGGTGGTCTCAGCATCATGTCCTAAGAGCACCTATGTCTTGCAGACTAAAGTCAAAAAATGGGTATAAAAACTGTCTTGTACTTTTGTACTGCATAATCCTGGGTGGGTAAAGAGTAGGTGTACCTTGAATATTGAATAAGTCACTAGAATTCTCATAAAATATAATTTTACCACCATATTAAAGTCTGTATGATTACGCTTGAACAGGAAGATTAGGATAAGACAAAGAATCTCACTTTTGCCATTTCTTACCTTGTGAGTGCTTGTTTTGTTTTGTTTAAAATTTTCTGTATTTGGAAGGAATCTTCCAGCATTTCAAAAGCAAAGAGCAAAAATAGATATTCCAATAAATGTCATCATATTAGCACCAATATACTGAGAATCTTTAGGTCCTATATGCAGACCTTCCTTGTTTGAGCTTATGAAGTAACTGGAATTGGGAACAGGTTGTCAGGCATTAGGAAAGGAAGGAAGCAAACTAGAAAACCATCTGGAAGACAACCTATATATATATCTTCAGTAGAGATTTGCCAAGAACAAATCATGTCAGACTAATTTAATTGCTTCTTTCTATTCCAGGCTAACAGACTTATATAGATGAGACACCGTAGGCTTTTGACAGTCTTCAGTGATATTGTAGTAAACAATCAAAGCAAGCATTTTCTAGAATAAACTGTTAAAGTTGGAGCGAAACTGGTCAGCGAACTACACTTGGACAGAAGATGTCAATTTTTCACACTCAAAGTGCAAAAGTTCAAAGGTAAAGTTGCAAACAAGAAAGGGTGAGAGACAGCTGGCAGCTGTAGCTACACATGTGCTATTAATGTCATGTTCTTATAAGCAGTATCATATAGAGATATATAAGTGAAAACACCACTTTTAAAAGATATAAAAATCAGTAAGCCCTTATCTGGAGTACCATGGGCACAGTACTTCAAGAAAGATTGGACCAATTTGAGTTCAGAGAACAATAGTCAGCATGGTAAAGGTCTTAAAAACATTACTTACTGAGATTAAACCCTTCTGTGTGGTTCCTGGGATCCTCCTCATTTCTTACCATTTTCCTGTTTTCTCTCCATCTTTCTTAGGGATTGCAGTTCTCTTCAGTATTCATGTTCAGGCAGTTACATAACCTCTGCTCTTGTCTTTTTTTTTCCTCCAGGCTCCTCTTTCAAAATAATTTATTTCACATTGTCTGTATTAGTTCTTGTCAAATCTATAAGTGGTTATTATAATCACTCAGATAGATTATTCCTTGGTATCTCTAACTAAGCAGAGTTACTGAAAGCAGAATGGAGATAGTGAGAAGGTCAATACAAGGTACTGAGATGGAGTGAAAGGAAAATCCCAGGACACATGAAATCTCTGACTGTTTTAGCAGTTAATAAGCTACTATAAAACATCTTCTAGGAAATTACCATGTAATTGGTAACACAATTTGGAAAGTTCTTAAGAAAATAAAAAACGTCCGGTTCCCACTTCCACATTCCTCGTCCCTGCTCTCATGGTATATATATCTTACAGAAAAGGCTAGCCACATTTTCACATGTCAAAGAAAAACAAATAAATGAAATTCAGCCTGAGGCGGATACCTAGCATGAAAAAAAACTCAACTCAAACAATTTTAAGTTTAGTAACCGTGTAAATAACTGCAAACAAAGCCTTTTAATGGAAAGTGTTGAGCAATCTTAGTAAAAGGCACTCAGTTGCAGAAGCTATACCTATAATAATTTTTTCTTAGTGTAACTATGTCCTATCCTTGAGCTCTCCAGCTGGAGGCTCTTTTCACAGATATCTTTGTCATTCCGGATAAAGTTCAATGGTAACAATTTCGTGAGAACAGTGGGTGGTTATAAAGAGAAGCTCAGGGAATAACCATGGTAGGAGTATTCTTTTTTTCATCTCAGGTGTTGTTAGAATAAGACTTTTTTTTTTTTTTGTTGAGGCCTCAAAAGACAAATGTTATCTTTTTTTTTTAAAGATCATAATATTTAAATTATGACCCACTGCTGCACTCCTAAGAAAACAAAATTAAAAGGAAGTGCCACTCTGACACATGGGGAAAAAGAATTATTTCAGATATTATACAAAGATTACAGATGCATATGGTGGAGAAAATAAGCTGTCTTCTCTTGTGCTTAAGAATCTATGTAGGGACAATTAAATCTGTGTGACTTTATTGCTCCACATCACCTGGTGCTACACAGTAGAGACTGTACAACTGTGGAGTGGTTTGCTCCCCTTCTTTGGGTGGGGATTCACAGGAAGCTTTGAGCTTTGTGTTCTTCTCAGCAATAGAAATAAAATCCCAGCATTTCTGGTAACATCTGTGTCTTGCCTAAATTGTGCTATTTGACTTCTTATTTGCTGCTCTGAAAAAAAGCTTTGTCTTGGTTGGAGTGCTGTTCTCACCTTGGTCTGACAGCTTTCACCTTTATAACCTGTACATTATATAGTCCTACTAACAGCAGTATATGTATCTTATAGAAAGATCAAACTGTAAAATGTATTTTTGACAATGTTCTGTTAAGAATAGTATCGGCAATCAGATGATCTCTATAAATCCATTGCAACTTTTACCAAGGTCAATGTCTAGTTTCTTGCAGTCACTTCCAATAAATTGTGTAATACTCTCTTCCCTACATATTGACTGCTATAGTCTTGCAACTGTCTGAAATAATTGTCTCATGTGGAAGGCACACAGCTCTAAGTCGTACATAAATATAAGGAGTTTTAGTCCCTTTTTGGCACAAAGATGTCTGCAGCCAGCTCCAACATCTATGGAGAGAGGTCAAAAACCAAATCTTTCCCTCAGGAATCCCAGAGGTGATGCTCTCACCTTAAGGCAGATGTTGACTTTAATAATCTCAGAATAGCACCCTCAGAAGTGCCTGAATCTCATTTCCAGAAGTGATCCATGGAGATACTGTATTGTCTGAAATACCATGTTAGAGCTGAGAATGATGTGTTAAAACTGTTCATGTCCTTTAAGGACAACGAGACTGGAGCATGCTTTACAGGAAGTGTACCTCCACTACTTAATCTTTCATATGTGGATTCTGTGTCAACAGAGATCTATTTTCTTCCTATCCTTCTAAATTATCTATATGAAATAACTGTAAGAACGAAAAATACCTAAAATCCTTATTAGCATATTTTCAGCAGTAAATTATGGCCACACTAAGTTCAATATCTTTAATATCTGTGATAGCATATTATTTTTTAAAAGAGCATATACTATGTTTTTAACATTCTACCCCTTTCTCTTAAAATAGTAAACTTCCTTGAGAAAACCTGTAAAGTTTAAGAAGGTGCTGTTGATGTGGTGGTGCCTGTTTTGGTGAGATTGTTTCTATTTAAAAAAGGCTGCAGAAATGATCCTGAAAATTATTGTATGTTTCTCTTTCTAGATGTTATTTTTAAAATTTGCTTCTAAGATTTGCATCTAGGAGAGATTAGAAGATTAGATAGAGAATTATCACTTACTTGTCAATAAATAAGAAGGCTCTGGACTTGGATACCATTAGAACCTCTTTGACTTTTTTTTGTTTGATTTATAAACTTTGCTCATGTAAAAGGAGCAAAATTGTTGCACACATGAAGGATGTAAAAGACATCTTGTCATTTGTCTATCATTGGCATAAACGTATGAACACACTCACACATACATTTAGACTGATGTATCTTGGCTGCATTTTGTGTAAGTAGTTATGCTATTCCAGTACTAATCCACTGAAATATTCTCTTAGTACCTTTGCCAGGAGGAATGCCTGATCATAAAACATGAGAAAACTGAAGTGATTTCCTTTAACTGAGTATTGAAATTGTGTAAATGGATTATTGGTTGTCAGGATATTTAAGGAAGGATCTTTTTCCTCAGTTTAGATATTTGTTTTGTGAACAGTGACTTGTTACATAAACGTATAAAGAGTCTAAGAAGATAAATATATAAAGAAAAAAAGAATACACATTTGTATTCCTTTAATCTCATCTGGGAGATAAATGGTTAACTGTAGACATCAATCAGGCAGCTTTCTCCACACCAACGTATGAATTTCAATACTTACTATGTAGTAAAATTGTTACAATTGTACAGATTAATTTCTCATTTTGCCAGGCTGCTCAGAAAGCAAGGAAAAGTTATGTGAAATAAAAGATATTTAAAGATAATGAAATAATGTGTTCACATTTTTTCCATTTTCCCTTCAATATTGCTTAAAGTGTGACATTTTTTTTTAGTATCCTTATTTTTATATATTGATTTTTCACTTTTAAATTGCATCCATTTCATAACTTGTGCTGATTTACAGAAGTTTCCTTATTATAAGTTTGCTGTATTGACAGTGGTTTATAGCCAAGATGCTGGTCACCTTTCAACAGTAGAATTCACCAGGTCATGCAAAACATAGCTGCTCTTGTAACTCATCACATTTCATCACATCATTAAAACCATGAGAAACCAAATGATTGGATGAAATCTATTCATATAAACAGCCCACACCTTCCCCCCAATTAAATTATTGGTTAAATTTGAACAAGACAGGAAATTTGTGAGCACTGGAAAGCATGTTGAAGAATTTGAGGGTCTTTGAGGCTTCAGTTCAGCATGTAGGTCAACACACAGATGCCAAATGATCCGAAGTTCCTCATCTCTTCTTAGGGATATACCTACACTAGACCCTCAGGTATTTAGTCTTAATAGATCTCACTAGATACATGAACTATGTATCCATTTGGATATAGCATTCTTCCTGGGCTGTCATACCCTTTTTCTCAAAGTATTGTTCTAAATATATAAAGTAGCAAGCAAGAAGATGATATTAAGACAGCCGCACCCTTTCTATATATGCTAGAGTTTTGCCATATAAATAGATGCTTTTACAGAGCATCAGCAGAACTTCTTATTGTGCAGTATTCCTGGATATCATTAACTTATCAGAAGGATCTACAGCTCTTTACATGTCATACTACGGGAAATAGAACCAAGTTCAAAGTCTTGTAATCAACCTGCAAGACACTCAGTGAGTACATGGATAAGACCATTTACAGGTCTCTTGTTGACAGAGTTTCTCCTATAATATAAATAAACTGTATGTAAGAAAACTAAAGTCTGACTGAAGGTTCTCGAGGACCATCTGAGACTAAAGAATGAACTGCAGCAAAGACAAAAATCCTTAAAAAATTTCACCTTCTCCAAACAGAAGGCACTTTTCTTTGTGGTTTTTTTAATTGTTTTGTTTGTTTGTTTGTTTGTTTCTTCAGTTGTTTTTTTTTTCCTTTTACTGGAAATCCATAGCAACAAACTTACATAAAGCAATAATATTATTACCCCAAATTAGCCAGTTGTTCACTTGGAAAGAGAAAAAAAAAGATAAATTTCAGATGTTTTCTTAGTTACATTGCAGTCCTACTTGAGGGTGTTCAGCTGTTCTGAGGAGTGCTACAAAGCCTGGCTAAAACAGAATAAGAACAGAACTTAACCACCTAGGAAAATAAGGTTAAATCCTATTGACTGCCACTAATATCTAGTAAGTGTTGTCAATACCTTCCTTGTTACTCAGGTGTCAAGCAATTAACACATGTCTATTGGACTCAGGTTATCTAAAAGCCTGTCCTTGACAGTTTTACCCACAGTAGAGCCCTTAGTATTATTTGTTCATTTATGATCTTTTTTCCATCCCCTATGGATCATTTATGAGGACTGCAAATAAAAGAAGAGCTCATGTAGATGCACAGTGGAAGCAGCTTTTGAATATTTGATGCAGATAACCTTCTAGAGTATTGAAATATGTACTAGAAATTTAAAACTATAGTGGGATCCAAAAAACAGAGCAGTGGCCAAGATGCTTACACGTTTTCAGATTATTAACAATTTCAGCTGAGCCGTAAAGTACATGCTGTTTGCAGGAACTCAATGGTCTTTGTATGGCTATATATTTGTGAAATACTCTTTTTAATGGCCAGTGAGACATTACAGTCTGTAAGATGATACAAACAGCTATTATTCTTGGACTGGAGTTCAGAACCACTGTTGTTGAACAACAGTAGGAATAAAATGTCATTTTTTATTTTTTTAACATTGCGGTTCTGCAAATAAAAACCATAGGATTAGTTTTTCAATATATAACAAGAGTGGTAGGGATGTGTCGTAGTTCAGCCCCGATCGGACCAGACTACGCAGTCTCTCTCTCACTCCCCCCACACTCCGAGAAAAACAGGGAGAGAAAATATAAGGAAAAACGGCTCGAGGTTTGAGATAAGGACAGGGAGAAATCCTTAAAGTTACCGTCACGGGCAAAACAGACTCAACTTGGGGAAAACTATTCATTTATTACTACAAACAGCAGGATAATGAGACAGAGAACAAGATAACCTCCATCCACCCCTCCCTCTTCCCAAGCTTAACATTATCTCTACTACCTTCCCCCGCCGAGCGGCACAGGGGGGAAGAGGGAATGGGGGTTGCAGTCAGTTCATCATATGTTGTTTCACGCCGCTTCTTCATGGTCGGGGGAAGAACTCCTCACATTCCTCCCCTGCTCCAGCGTGGGGTCCCTCCCACGGGCCACAGTCCTTTGTGGAACTGCTCCGGCGTGGGTGATCTCTTCCACGGGGTGCAGTCCCTCCAGAACAGCTGCCCCAGCGGGCCCTCCACGGGCCACAGCTGCCTTCAGGCATCCACCTCCCCCGGTATGGGGTCCTTCACGGGCTCCAAGTGGATCTCTGCTCCTCCGTGGACCTCCATGGGCTGCAGGGGGACAACCTGCTCCACCATGGTCGTCACCACAGGCTGCAGGGGAATCTTGGCCAGGAGCCGCATTACTCCTCCCCCTCCTTCTGAACTGACCTTGGCGTCTGCAGCCGTTCCTCACAACAGGCTGGTAGATGTCTCTCAGGATCTTTTTACATCTCATTCACTTCTCACCTCCTCTCCACTTCTTGCAGCCGGGCTGGACTGAGTCGGGCCCAGTCGGCTGCCTGGCGAGAGGCCAGAGGGTGAGGCCTGCAAGGCCCATGAGGCCTGCGCCTCCCCCTCTGCGCCTCTGCCCCCGCTCAGCTTCTTCACATCTTCTCTTCTCTCTTTTTTTTTCTGTTTTCCCATTCTTAAATACGTTATCGCAGAGGCGTCATCACGAGACATTCTGCTACCAATCGGCTCGGCCTTGGCCAGCAGTGGGTCCGCCCTAGGCCTGGCCAAGTCCCGTGAACAAAGGGGAGCGACTTCTAGCAGTTTCCTACAGAAGCTACCACCTTAGGCCCCCCCTCACTAAACAAAACCACGACAGGATGCAAAGAGGCACCCATAAAATGGAAGTAAAGAGAAATAAAGGAACTTTACAAAACTATACCAGAATTAAGATTCTCACATCAAGTAATTAACAAATATTCTTCACCTCTGCCGGGGGGAGGGAGAAAAAGAAAACAGGGCTCGGTTGATCTAATGTTGACATTTTGTTCTTCAGAAGAACTAACAATACTAAGATTTGGGAACATGGCTAACTGACTGTTTTGCTTTATGACACAGACAGTATGAAGACAGTAGACTGTCAAAGGGACAAGATTTCTGCCTAACCAGTATCATTTTGGAAAGGTCAAAAACTATTGTATATTATTTCTATATAAATATACATAAAAAGAAAAATTTCAAATCAGCAACAATTTTTAAGAAAGCTTACATAGCTCTGAAGCATTTATTCCATATTTGAAATACTCACTTTACTTTTTGGAAAATATTGTTTCAGAAACTTTTGTTTGATTATTTGTTTATCTTAAGAAAATTGTCCTTGGTGCATTGTCCTTTCAGTTCAAATTGCACTCAAGATACAAGGTTAATCAATCTTTCTGACAGAAATATTTATGTCTCTACAAAAAATGCCACAGCAGATATCCAGTCTTAAAGTTCTTGCTGGTAGGAAAGAAGGTAAATTTATCATAATTCTATAATGCTGAAATTATATAACTTTTCTTAATGTCTTATTAGAAATAACCATCAGGTTCTTTTTCTCAAAATGCAAATTTACATTTTTTGTAGTTAAATTGTCACAATGTTATAAACGAACTGATACATCAAAAAGAAAGAAGCACTCCAGCAAATCAAGATAATAGTAGTCACTAAGGTTCTTACAAAATTAAGCTTTAGAAGATACAAAGCTGTTCTCAAATATTTGGAAAAGCTGGAGTAAAAAAGTAAAAATGCGTGTTTTTATTATCTGTATTATCCGTTTCTGTTGAAATCTACAGCTACTACTGTTAGCTAATTCAATGTCTAGAACTATAAAATATATAATTATCATAAGTATAATCTTTCTTGTCAGCTCTAACTTATTCTGTGTTAGGAACAAATAACATGCATTTCATCTATATATGATAGGAATAATCTTTGTACTTTTTTTTTACAAACACCTATGAAGAATTAGCATAAGTTTCCCAGTGTTCTAGATGAGAAACGATATACCAATTATGTTTAGCAAAGAGCTGCTTGAAGATTGGTTTTACACCAGGATTGACAAACTAGATCCAATCAAGTTGTAAGTTTTAGATTTGTTAAGGATGCCATATTCAGTTCATCACACTTATTGCACCTCATAGTATCAAAACGACTGTTTCTAATTGTTGATAGTAATCTGTCTTTGACAAACTCACACTCCTATGTCAGACTGTTGCACGGGTTGGATTTATAAATGTAATCATGTCGGAAGCAACAACTATGGCCACAAGCCGGCCATTTCTGCAAAATGTTCAGGTTACCAATAGCTGTGCAAACATAAATTCAATAACACACACTTGAAGACTGCTCTCCTAAAACCATAAAAATGACCAAATGTAGTAAAGTCATCATTGTGAAATCAGAAGGCTTTAAGCAGGACCTCTAGAATTTAGATTTATCTACTCAAGGAAGCAGACTTCAAACTGCTTTGCAGGAATTTCCTATGTGCATGACAAACAGAGGGTTCTATTGCTTGTATGGTCACATCAGAGTTATAAGGAGAAAAAACGATAGTATTTCTTAAGCTTTGAATTTTTCCAATAGTACAATCAGATTTCATAAATGAAATACAATCTCATCATCATCCTATCTAAGCATTAGGAAGCATATCCTATGGTTTAGTGGTTAAAATATGTTTTTATTTTCATAAATCAGCGAACTAGGATTCTCATTCTTTACTATATTTTCTGAAATACATCATATACATAGATAATACAATACAGATGTAGAAACTCTAGACAATCAGCTGGATAAGGGAAACTGTATTAACAATAGTAACTGCATATGCTATGCATAATCGAATTTTATACTACTAAATAAGAAGACCAAGGACAAGTGTCACACCAAATGCTAGACGGGAAACATGGCAAGCACATAGAGTGTGAGCTCATGCAATGCTTTCAAGATGGAACTTATCTTAAGTAGTGCTTAAGCAGCATTTCTTAAAATTTCTCCATTTTCCTTACTGCTGTGAGTTAACTCCAGCTGGCAGCTCACTCCCCTCACAATGGGGTAGGGGAGAGAATCAGAAGAGTAGAAGAAAGAAAACCTGTGGGTTAAGATAAAGGCAATTTAATATGTAAACCAATAGAAAATAAGGAATTCATTCACTATTTAGTTTTGGCAGGCAGGTGTTTAGCTATCTCCAGGAAAGCAGGGCTCCATCATGAATAACTGTTACTTGGGAAGGCAAATGCCGTAACTCCGAACATCCTCCCTTCATCCTTCCCTGCAGATTTTATTGCTGAACACAACGTCATATGGTATGGAATATCCCTCTGGTCAGTTGGGATCAGCTGTTCCAGCTGCGCCCCCTGACAAATTCTTGTGCACCTCCAGCCTACTTGCTGGTGGGGCAGTGTGAGAAGCAGAAAAAAAAGGCCTTGATGATGTGTGAGCACCATTCAGCAATAGCTAGAACATCAGTGTGTTATCGACACTGCTTTGGTCACAAATCCAGAATACAGCCTCATACAAGATACTATGAAGAAAATTGACTATCCTAGCCAAACCCAGTACACCTAGTAGTGTAGTGAAACAGAGTGTAAGAGTAGAGAGAGCTAGCTGAATAGTTTCCATAAACTGCTCCCTGACAATGTGCTTGTGGGAAGTGTTCATGCTGTTGTTGCCATCTGCAGTTCCTTTTTCTTCATTAGTGTGGTCACACCACCTTTCCTTGCATCGTACACACAGCAGCCTTTGCAGGCTTGTAACCTTGTGCTTTAGGTACTCTAAGTACATTTTAAAATTATTATGCAAAGTTTTATAACTAAACAATCATAACCTCCTTTATCTTGAAAACACTCCTATGTCAAATACTGTGTAAAAAATAAAAGATACTATTTGCAGAGCCTTTAGAGTAGGTAGTCTAGTTTGCTTTTTCACCACCAACGTTCAGATTTACAGGTGCTGCTACTACTCTGCCAAGTGCTATATTAAGTGCACTTCACACCACTGGAATCTATCACTTTATATTTTTTGCCCTTTGCATGCAAATTCCAGTTTGCCATCATACACACTTACAAGATGTATCAGGATCTTTCTCTAAACTGTTTGTTAAATTTTGTGTTATCATCAACATTACTTTCTCATATACTATAAATGCTATCATAGCTTGTGTCTTTTTCTAGAATCTTAGCTATTACACTGTCCTGGTTTCAGCTGGGATGGAGCTAATTTTCCTCTCAGCAGCCATCGTGTTTTGGATTTAGTGTGAGATTTGGTATGTGAAGAATGTTGATAAACACAATGATGTTGAGTCGTTGCTAAAGAAACCAAAGTCACTGTCTGGTTTCCCAGATTTCACTAGTGTGCAGGTGCAGGAAGCTGGGAGGGATACAGACACAACAGTTGACCCAAATTGGCCAAAGAGAGTATTCCATGCCATAAATGTCATGTTCAGTCTATAAGTGGGAGTTGGCCGGGAGGGCATCTCTCTCTCTCTCTCTCTCTTTCCTTTGCTTGCTGCTTGGTTTCATTTCTGTGATTGCTGCTGTATCGGTCATTGGGATGTCGGGTGGTGAGAAATTGCACACCATTCCTTTTGTCTATTTTAGTATCCCTACATTTTTTTATTATTGTCATTTTCTTTTGCTATTCTAGTAAACGGTCTTCATCTTAACCCACGCGTTTTCCTTTTTCTCCTTATTCTCTCCTTCATCCCAATGAGAAGGGGGAAGGAGAGCGAGCAACTGTGTGATGACTAGGGCTAAACAACAACATACATGTATTATTTTGTCTTGAAATTTCAGTAGATACTAACACTGTATAATTTGCTCTAACAAGGCTGCATTTTGAAATGTGAACTCCAGTAGCTGCAAAATCTGCAACTCTAGCTGTGGAAAATCTACATAAGTAATTCACTGATATCCCTCTGAAAATGAATGTGCAAAGTCTTGGGTGATTATTTGCAGATAAATCAGCATAAGCTGGATGTAAATATTAAACATGGAACTGAATCTCAAAAAAGATTTCTTGCTCACTGGTAAGAAATAAGCTTGCAATTTCAGAACAGTTTATGTGAATGCCTTCGCCATGTTGAAGCATGAGGCATCTGTGACTTAGGATCATAGCACAAAAGAGACATCAGCTTCAAAGGACGCTGACAGAGACTGGATTAGCACATTAGGGAAATCAATACTACGCACCCCCATCATATGCTAGACAATACAGCAGAACTAGGAAGAGGGAGAAGGAACTCATCTGATGTGACCAAATCATAAACTTCTGTGGTGGGTTGACCTTGGCTGACTGCCAGGTGCCTACCAAGGTGTTCTCTCACTCCCCTTCCTCAGCAGGACAGGGGGAGAAAATTAGGTGGAAAAGCTCATGGGCTGAGATAAGGACAGGGAAATTGTTTACCTATCACCATCACAGGCAAAACAGACTTGTCTTGCAGAAGATTAGTTTAGTTTATTCCCAACTAAGAAAAAAAAAAAGAGTAGGATAGAGAGAAACAAAGACAAAACTTAAAATGCTTTCTCCCTACCCTAGTCTATCTTCCTAGGCTCAACTTCTTTGTTGCCAACTCTTCTACCTCTTCCCTGCTCTACTAGTGGTGCAGGGAAGATGTGCAATGGAGGACTGTGGTCATTTCACAATGCTTCATCTATGCTACTCCTTCCTCCTCACACTCTTACTGTGCTCCAGCGTGTGGTCCCTCCCACAGGATTCAATTATGCACGAACTGCTCTATCTGGGTCCTTCCTACAGGTTGCAGTTCTTCAAGAACTGCTCCATCATGGGTCCTTTCCATGGGGGATAATCCTTCAGGAACAGACTCCTCCAATGTGTGTCCATGGGCCACAGTTCCTACCAAAAAAAATCTGCTCCATGTGGGTTCCTTTCCATGGACCACAGCTCTTGCCAGGAGCCTGCTCCTATATGGTCTCTCCATAAGCTGCAGCATCTTTCAGGGCACATCCACCTGCTCTGGTGTGGGGTCCTCCACAGGCTGCTGGGGTACAACCATGGTCTCTCCACAGGCTGCAGGGGAATCTCTGCTCTGGTGCCTGGAGTGCCTCCTCCTTGCCTTCATCACTGACTTTGGTGCCTGCAGGGCAGTTTTTCTCACATTTTTCTCACTCCTCTCTTTCACAGCTGCTGCGCAGCATTTTTTTTCCTTTCTCAAATACATTTTCCCCGAGGTGTCACCACCATTGCTGACGGGCTCAGCTTTGGCCAGTAGTGGGTTTGTTTTGGAGCCAACTGGAGCTGGGTCTATCTGACATGGAGGCTGCTCCTGGTGTCTTCTTACAGAGGCCACCCAAGGGCCCCTCACTGCCCAAACCCTACCACATAAACCCAATATATCTCCTAACTACATCACACTGTGAACTAAGGGATTGTCTAATTTCTGGTCAGATTTGTGGCACCACGGATCATTTATGCAATAGGAACAAAGAGAAAACTCACATTCTAACCCTCGATGACTGGCCTGTCTTTCCAAAGCTTAATTTTACAGTTGAAGGGTAAAGTCCTCTATATCCTTACTCCTTTGAGCAGTTTTTCCTCTTCGCATTTCATCTCTGTACACAGTTTTCTCAACAGGTATACTTGCATACCTGTAGACAAATGTAGAGTAAATGCTGGCCAACTTGAGCCGAAATACATGTCAGATGTAAGATCACCATGAAATCCTCTTTTAAGCTCAATGCAGTGAGAACTTTGCCCATAATAAACAATAGCTGAACATGTCTTTCTACTCAACTTCTAACTCACAGTTTTCTGTGCAAACTTTCCTAATATAATTCTTAATTGCTACAAGACCAGATAAACTGGAATTAAGTATGACATAAATAAAAGCAGGAGGGGGGAGCAAGACAGTAGCCTAGGGCTTGTTCGTAAAGAGAGCTGAAAACAATTTAACTTTGTTTCAGTACTGATGTGGAAACTGGTTGGATAGATGCTTCCCCAGACTCTAATTAGAAGAGAAAAAATGGAAGCAATGAAGGTCATTGTTAAAAAGACATGTTCTTATTGATAACAATATAATTTGTAGCCACTTTCAAACTAAAGTATGCTTAAATGGCTAATTAGAACATCTAAATAAACACTTTTAGAGTAAAAAGCCTTTCCATCCTGCAGACACATTTCTCAGGGATGTCTTTAACGCTGACTGTTCTTCAGGGAATTCATGTTTAAACAGTGAGATAATTAACAATCTGTCTAAATATCCCTGATTTTCGTTATGCTTAGCTTTTGATTAGCTTTAATCCTTATCTTTGCTTCATGTCTGCATTTAATACCCTGCAGAACTCTCCTGAAATGCATTTCTACAAAGTTGTATCTGGGTAAATATTGCAACATAGTAAGTATGAGTATTTCTATGAACAATTTTCCGCAACCATATTATGGTTTTAAAATAAATATTTAAACAACTATGTTTTCACTTATATGCCTTTTTTTTTTTCCTGAACAGATTTTTATACAAGTAAGTATGCTCTTACGTAAGTGTAAATATGTACTTTTCTTAGTTCTATCACTGGTTCTTCCATATCACCTGGTATTATAATTTCCCCTCATTTTATTAGGCATCAGGAATTATACAACAATATATATATAAACAAAATAAATTAGATAGAAGAAGAAATGTGCAAGACAATTAGTTAAAAACAGATTATAAGTGATAATATACTTCTTCAAACTACATAGAAGTTGCTTAGTCTGCTTGTGAAATAAAACAAAGCATTTGTGAAACCAGGATTGATTTTATACAAACAATGTCTAAATTAATTGGACAATTTATTTGAAATGAATAAAGAGTTTCTCTACTACAGTACTTGAATCAAATGAGCTGAGAAAATGGAACTAATCCTCTAAGTATTGAAATAATTTTATTGCTCTAATTTGTCCTTTTTTTCTTATCTTCTGCTATTTACTGGAGTGGTGGTTTTGCTAGGTGGGGGTATTCACACAATTCAGTTATAGACATTCACATTCCTTTTAGCACGACTAACAACGGGGCTCACTGAACAGCCAGCGGTCCCCTTATGAACAGATGGCAGAAACTGATGCTGTTAGCATCAGATCACCCATTAAACTCTGGTGAGACCGCAGGGGCTCATTCTGCATCCATCCCTGTAGAGTATTACTTCTCAATGCACTGATTTAACTATGCATGAGAAAACTGAAAACCACTGCAAGAGGAAATGGCTTTTTCCCCATCTTTGATCATTTGAGCCTCAGATATGCTGAGGCCATACCATCCACTGATCGAAGTGAAGAATTCAGTTGGATCCAAGATCTTAAGAAGGAAAGCTGTAGCTAGCATTCTATTGACAGCATAAATAAATATATTATCCACAGAGAGGCGAAAAGTTTTGTTGTTAAATAGTATATTTGAAGGCAGTTGAGCACCCCTATCTGTTTTCCAATAGAGAAACAGACCTATGGCTTTAAGTGGAAACATAAAACTGTGTTGTAGAGACCAGTGCCAAGGCCTGTGATTAGAAAATTAAAGAATTTCTTGTTTACTTTTTCCAAACTGTTTTTTTTTTTTTTAGATTTCTGCATGCCTCTGCACTTTGAGTTACATGTTTTCTCTCAATGATTATTTATTTCTACAATACAGCCTGTGTGAAACTTGCTGCCAGGGAACTGGTACACAGCAAGTTAATCATGCACATCATACTGCAGTTACACTATGACCCTGTCTGCTTTTCCATCTTGTCATAAGTGATTTAAAATTTTACCTTACACTTACCAGTAGCTGGGCTTGATTTCCTTGTGAGTGTTTTATTCATATCTGGTCATTCCCTGAAGTGAGTAGTACATATTTGTTTAATGCTTCCTTGACATATGTATTAGCTCCCAAACTGACAAGCTCTTTAGCACTCATGGTTGGGATTTTAGAATTCATTGCCAAAAATGTATCAAAACATTGACTCCTTCTTATCACAAGTAGGAAATAGTACTTCCTCAAGACCCATTTACATTGGCTTTGGCTGCATATTCTTGGTATATTTTGAAATAAGATGTTTTATCAAACAGTATATTGTCTAACTTAGTTTTGACAGCATCTATAATGAAAAATTATGGCAGACACTTTAAAAGAAACAGACTGTATTGTAGAGAAATTTCACACAATATGTTGTGTTCTGTGGCATGCATGCCATTGAATTCTGAACAAGCTATAAGAATGTGAATGAAATAGCAAAGATTTATAAAAATTTATTTAGAGAAGAAAGTGTGAATGAAGAGAATGAAGAACATTTTATCACATTGAGTGAAGACTGTGGAATGGTCAAAATGAGAGTCAGTACTCATGAGTACAGAGGATGTACTTGGTTCTATAGTCATTTCTTAAGAAAACCTTCTGCAGAAAGTCAGACTGGGAAATAGTTATCATTTAAGATATTTATTACAGAAATTAATTTCTGGGGTTAGCCTACGAGTATATATTGAAGAAACTGCTTTCCACAGGCTTCCAGAATGGCTTCCAGGAGGAAGCTTTTTGTCAGTAGTAAGTGCTTATGGAACTGCTTATTAGAGGAAAATTCAGACTGCATTAACAAAGGTAGAGCTTCTTTCTGCAGGACTCTAAGTATATCAAGGTGTATGTAACCTGTAGGCCACCTAGGCTGCTAATGTCTGTACCAATAAAGCTATTGGGTCATGTTGTCCCTTGCTTTGGACCTGTGCACCTGGATTTCCTTTGCATAGAAAAGAAGAAATGGGAGCCGGAAACACAGAAAGGAAGATTGTGAGACTAGTGAATGCCCATATCCTGTCCTGTTGTGGAGAAGTCTTCAGCTGAAAGGCCACCTCAGCATCTTCTTGTGGTTCTCTTAATCGTTCTCATTTTGCTTAGCCAAGGTGGTAAATATTACTCTAATTAACCAAAATGTTAACCTACTGCATGATCTTTTATCAACAGGACACAAATTGTTCTCTTTTGTGAAACTGAGGGAATTCTGGAGAACCATATAATCAAAAAGTAGCTCCAAATATCCTCTTCAGGCACCTGTGTTATTCACAGACTTGTTTTGCTGCTGAATGTGAAAAGTCTCTATGCCTCAAAACATCCGCAAATTTCCATGGGCATGTGAAAGAGATTTTGTTGAACAACAGTAATGCCATCACAGAATTTGGTGGATAGGTGTTCCTTGGATTATATTGACCTAGCTACATGCTTAAAAAGTTTCAACCCGTGTAAAAGACTACAAAGAACAAAACTTTCAGACTGATGTGTGTGTCCTCGTCAGTCAATGGTTATTTTATTATCCAAGCACGTGGAAGACTCCAGTTCAGATCTCTACATTATTTGATATTAGACAGTGATCAGTCCAGTCTGCAACGTGCAGGTAACCCAGATAATGGGACATAGTTTCTCACCACAAAGTCACTGGTTGCTCTGGTGTAAGTGTCTTTGCATTTTCACTGCTGAAGAGTCTTGAATGTGCAGAAATAATATTTATCTGTATTAATAATTCAGTGCTTCCAGATTCTAATAGGTAGGACATTCATGTGCATATATGGAATTAAATTTAAGCCCCTGTTTAAAAAAAAAAAGTATTTATTTGTACGAAATGGATCAGATTCAATATGAAATTTGTACACATATTCTCTTGAAAAGATTAATATAGTTAACAAATTTGGAAAAGGAGTGTGAATTGTGGTGTTTCTCCTCAACATCTCCTCCTTATGAGTTTATGAAGGTTTCAGTACTCAGTTCCATTTCACGTCTAGGCTTAGTCCAGTCAAAGTCCACAGCTCCCAGCACTTTTGAAAACACACTGACAACACTACAATTTTAAATTCACTTTAAAGATATAATGCTCTATTCCTGAAGTATTTCTACTTTCACAGGATTATATAACCAATCATTATTCCTGAAAATAACTAAACACACAAGTTAGTGCATAAAGCTTTCTTATTTGTTAAGAATGTTGTCATCAGTAAGTTTTCAACTGTCTTTATGTATGCATGCCTATCTCTCATCAAAAGTCAAAGTGAATTTAGTCAATTCAACCTCAAAAGAATATAGAAATAAGCCTGAGTAAAAGGAAAACTTGGGTTCCAACTTTTGAAGTTAGGATCCCTATCTGTAAGGCTTTTCAGTATATTATTAATAATTCTGCTTTATATCCTGTTTCTCTTTACATACACTTCCTACCAGCTAGACTGCAATCATCAACAACTCAGACATTGATTAGAAGTATAATTTTACCATAGCATATAAGCAAGTTGATATAAAGCTGATGTCATGAACAGAATAATTTATTTACCTTTATTTACAGATTACAGGAGCATCCATCTAGACTTGGTAGCCCTTTTTAAAGTGAAGCATGGTAATCACAGATTCAAATTAAACTACTGAAATCCATTACAACAAACATAGTGTACAAATCATGTGAAATCTGAAATCTAAATACCCTATACAACTAAAAAATTCTGCCCAATTTTCATTTATTACCTCCCTAAATGCTCATGAAAACAATAGATGACCTAACATTTCTAGTCCATCTCCCTCATCAAGGTGCACTGCAAAAGCATTTCTCTTTCAAATTGAATCCCTACACTATTAAAGCTCTTACTGATATAAAGTGAGTGCATAGGAGGGAAACAACCTCAGTTTCATAACTGAACAGAAAAATCGCCAAAAAAAAAGTTGAACATATCTTTTGAGAAGGAAAATGAAAGATTCTGCTGGAAACTACAAGCTGCTGATTGTGTGTCTCGTTTGAGTGTTATCTGTGATGCATAAATTTACCTCCAGAATATGGTTGGAATCAACAAACAGGTAACAGAGATGGGCTGTTCTCTAGAATTTTTGTGCTATTCTGATAAAAGCTGCCAGTCAAAAAGATGACAGAGATGTTTTCAGCATTTCAGAATTAACAAGATATATGGGAGGTGGTTGGGCATGTCACTAAATCTGTGGAAGCGAGATGCTGTTCTGTTAAATATTTTCTTGTCGTTATAACATTATAGAAAAGGTTTCAGTATAGAATTTGCAAAAAACAATTCTGTTATTTCCCACTTCCACCCCCACCCACCCTCGCCAAATGATCAAAGTACATATA
The DNA here is from genome assembly GCF_036417535.1 of Chlamydotis macqueenii. Lineage (NCBI taxonomy): Eukaryota > Metazoa > Chordata > Aves > Otidiformes > Otididae > Chlamydotis > Chlamydotis macqueenii. The sequence goes on from NC_141556.1 coordinate 25,969,138, forward strand.
AGGATATTAGTCTCTTCATCAACTTTTATTGGTGGAAACTTTACACCATTAAAGACAATGCCATTAACATTATTCAGTCTAAGAGTGCATAAGAATTGTTTAGAGCCTCATTTAATGTGCACTGCTCTGTTATGTAATAGCAGAAGTGAGGTATCAGATGCTCATGCTCTACCCCAGTGTGGATGACACTTGGATAGAAATGAAAGGCAGCAACCCATTTTGGATCAGGAGAGGAACAGTCACAAGTGGTGCATTTGCAGAAGTGTTTTAGTCTTGTAAAACACAACTCTGCTAAGTCTGTCTTCCTTGTCTCCACTCTGTTAAGGTAGTCAGCTGGTTCTACTACCTCCTTTTGTACGTATCAGTCACATCTTTTGACTTTTAAACCTACATATTGTTCACAGCCAGCCTCGCTTCTTTCATGCACTCACACAGGCCCTCAAGCTAAATAAAAAACTATGCTGTAAATAAGCACTCAGATTCAAAACTTCAAATGCAGTCTGGGATCTGCATTTTGACCAAGTATGTCTTTCCATTTCTAACAGAAAACAATTAATTGGTGACTGCACATGCCAATTCCAATTTGATTATATATTTACACGTTGTGATAAGAAAACTTGGAAATTTGCATTTGAACACGTCTGCTAGTTCATTACTACAACAGATTCCTTTTCTGGTCCCATAAAATTCAAATAACTTTTTAGAACTGAAACAGGGATCAACTACATCAGGGAAACACCGATCTTGCCAGACTCCACCACTTCTGCAGAATTACCTTTGGGATTTTCACTAGGAGGAGAGGCTTACCAGTACAAAGCAGAAAAAGACTAAAAAGCTTTCACAGAGTCATCTATCAATATGCAGTCTTTAAATCCTAGAGTTTTAAAATATCTGAGGTCTTTTCAGGTACAACATATGTAAAAACGCAAGACTGAGAGAAAACTGAGATAAACTTATACGGAACTGAGTGGCAAAAGAGGATACAAACTTTTTTTCCCCTAGTTTTAGAGAGGATTTTGCAGGCAGATGGAACTAGTGTTGCCATATGAGCACTCAGCAACAAGAGATTATTTCAGAGCAGAGTTGTCCTACTGTGGTGTTAAAGGATGGCCTCAAAACAATATTGACAAAAGGAGTTGCATAAAATAAAATCTTCTGAATGAATCTAAGTGAAACTTTTATGTAGTTTCAAAAAGTTAAATTAACTTAGGTTTTAACCTGAAATATTATTTTCTGTTTGAATCAATAAATGGTGAAACAATTAAAAAATGCTGAAAATATAATATTTGTGGACTAATTTGACTGTCCAAATTCTGGAAACTTTGCTAAAAGAAGGTTCTTCATTGATCATTTTTTATACCAGTTTTTACAAATCAAAGCACAAAGCTTGACATTTTGAACAAGTATTTTAATATTTGGCTGAATATGAAAACTACAGCCAAGCTCTTCATCCTATCTGCTGCATGCAACTATTATAATCTCTTAGTTTAGCAATCTGCCTCTGTCGTAGTTCAGCCCCGATCGGGACCAGACTATGCAGTCTCTCTCTAGCTCCCCCCACCCTCCGAGAGAATAGGAGGAGATAATATAAGAAAAACGGCTCAAGGTTTGAGATAAGGACAGGGAGAAATCCTTAAAGTTACCGTCACGGGCAAAACAGACTCGACTTGGGGAAAAGAATTCATTTATTTCTAAAACTAGCAGGAGAATGAGACAGAGAACAAGATAACTTCCCCCCACCCCTCCCGCTTCCCAGGCTTAACATTATCTCTACTACCTTTCCCTCCCGAGCGGCACGGGGTGGGGGGAAAGGGAATGGGGGTCACAGTCAGTTCATCACACGTTGTTTTATGCCACTGTGTCATCGTCAGGGGAAGAACTCCTCGCATTCCTCCCCTGCTCCATCATGGGGTCCCTCCCACGGGCCACAGTCCTTCGTGAAACTGCTGCAGCGTGGGTCATCTCTTCCACGGGGTGCAGTCCCTCCAGAACAGCTGTCCCAGCGGGCCCTCCACGGGCCACAGCCTCCTTCAGGCCTCCACCTGCTCCAGAGTGGGGTCCTTCACAGGCTGCAGGTAGATCTCTGCCCCTCCGTGGACCTCCATGGGCTGCAGGGGGACAACCTGCTCCACCATGGTCGTCACCACAGGCTGCAGGGGAATCTTGGCCAAGAGCCACATTACTCCTCCCCCTCCTCCTGAACTGACCATGGCATCTGCAGCCGTTCCTCACAACAGGCTGGCAGACACCTCTCAGGATCCCTTTTACATCTTATTCACTTCTCATCTCCTCTCCACTTCTTGCAGCCGGGCCGAGTTGGGCCCAGTCGGCTGCCTGGCGGGAGGCCAGAGGGTGAGGCCTGTAAGGCCCACAAGGCTCGTGCCTCCCCCTCTCTGCCCCCCGCTCAGCTGCTTCACATCTCTCTTCCCTTTTCCTGTTTTCCCCTTCTTAAATACGTTATCGCAGAGGCGTTATCACGGGACATTCTGCTACTAATTGGCTTGGCTTTGGCCAGCAGCGGGTCCGCCCTAGGCCTGGCTGAGTCCACTAAACAAAGGGGAGCGACTGCTAGCAGTTTTCCACAGAAGCTACCACCTTAGGCCCACCCCTCACTGACAAAACCAGAACAGCCTCTGTGTTCTGAAGAATATTTTCCCCATGAACAGTTGTATAAAGCTTATGATGCCTCTTGGAAAATAGAAAGAAGCAGTCCATTTTTATTAGTCTGTACTGTCTTCTTACAAAACATTACAAAACAGCCCTTTCTACATGGAAATTTCACACCTTATTTTCAAGTAGTGTTTTCCTCAGAAGATGTTAAGTGTGAGACAATGACATACTTATTCTGTTAAAATCAATGAAAAGGGAGGAAGTAGTGAGATTTTGCATGTGTTACTAATTTTTAGATTGCCAGTCTGCAGTAGTGCTAGAGTTGGGGACTGCAGACAGAGGTGTTATCGTAGTAAAACAAAACCCAGGTGTTCACTTTGCATCTCTTTTGTCTTCGTTCTCACCTTGAGTGTTGGAAGATTTGTGTTCAGTCTGCAATTTTCAGCAAATCTTTTGCATATCAACACCGTCAGCCATCAGATACACTGTGACAATTGCTGAAGTCTTATTTTCAGCAAAACATATTTTGCTCCCCTTCACATGCAAACATTTCCACATATGCTTCTGCTGTCACATTTACAAAAAGATATCAGTTAATGTGAAATTACCATATGTTCCTGACAGGATGGAATCCTTCCTAGTAATTTTTCACCAGATTTTCAATTTCTGATGTTGAAATCCAAATATTATATATCATAAAGAAGAGACATTGTTTTACCTGCTGTGTCGGGTAGGTATTAACCTCAGAGGTCATGCCTAATAATAAACAGCAACAATGAATTGGCCATTGCAATAAAATAGGGTATGTCTGGATATTCCAACACATTGAACCATATAATTCCATTGCCTATATCCCAAATGCACTGAATCTGAATACTCAGGTTTTTTTTCTAGGTTTACTGTGCTTGAATTTGCATCCTGAAAGAAGGAAACTATATAGTAAAACCAGAGACTGAATCCATTGCATAAGTCCTTAATTCTCAGCAAGGAAATTTAAAAAGTGCTCAATATAAAGTAGAATAATCAATTTTCAGCTCATAAGAGCCATAAACAGTTTAAAGGCGCTACTGAATGTCATTACTCCATAAAGTAGTAATTAAAAAATTAGCCGAGCACCTAAGAAGCTGCTATCCTGTTAGAAATCTCTAATTCTTTAAGAAGCATTAAGAAGTCGCAAACAGCACATTAATTAATGTTAAATGCGTGTTAGCAGTCAAGTGTTCACCTGAAATTTTGCCTGTGCAGTTATGGTATTTAGAACTGAGATTCACACTGAGTGTGAACCCTCATCTAGTGGACAAGCTGAGGCTTGGGTGTGGGGACAGTTTGCACACAAGTCCAAGTCAGTGAAGGGATCTTCAAAGAATGATATGTCTTTGATCACACAATGTCACGCCCAAGACTAATGCCCAGACAGCAACCACAGATAGACCAAGTTTACCCAACAAGGCACATTACAATTTCCCAAATCTGTTCTTACAGTTCCAGTACAAATCATTCTTTGGATGGAAAATATAAAATCCCACACTGTATTTTACCAATTTTGCAACACATCCTTTGAAGAAGCAAGATTAGCCACTCTTCCCCATCCCTGCTCCCTTCCTCTAGCCCTTCTTCCCCACTCCAAGATCTAACTAACAATTTAAGGTTATGTCTTCCGTAGGAATTTTTGTTAATTTCTACTCCTGTGGAGCACTCTGTGAAAGCCTTGCTTGTGTGCTGCTGCTAAGCAGAATCTAATTATCAGGTCCTTTCTTCCTATTATCCTCAGCAACAGCTTCCAGCCTGGCTTGTTGCTGTTCTTTCCCAAACCACTGAGAAGAAGGTGGAAAGCCAAAGGGAACAGAGAAGCAGCAGTTCTTCAGTGCTGAAAGCAAAGGAAAAGGGGAGAAAAGGAGAAAAAAAATACTACAGTTAGAGTCACTGCTAAATGATACTATGCTTGCTGTCTAGCTGAACCCTGTATCTTCCATTCCCCTGAAATCCTGGTGTCACTCATCACTTAGTAAAGTAAATGGTTTATTAATCAAGTAGACTAATTTGCTTGCTATTACTTGCTTTACTTTACTTGTTACAAGTAATCTTATACCAAGTTGTCATGAAAACAGTCAGCAGAATCCTTTGTCATTCTATAGCTGCATACAAAAGGGAAAGGAAGATAAAAGAGAGGACGATTTGATCAACTTCATCAGAATAGAAAAATACATAGCTTTAGTAGTCTCTAAAAATACGCCTGCTTACATCTAACAAGGCTGAGTTGGGCACTGTTACTCTTGTTAATGAAAAAAAGAATAACACCTGTATTTCTGAGTATAGGGATATTTAGGGATCATTTACCATTTCACGTCTCCTTGGAATTGTACTGATCTCTTCCCTTGAAACTCAAAATATTTCTGTGAAAAGCTTCCTTCTGAAAACAACATTGCAACATAGCAGTTTGATATATTCCTGGTGAATCAAAAACTCAGCTGAGAGCATTCATCAGCTGGCTTCACTATACTATTTTATTAAAACCAACAGTAATGGCAAACAAAACATGATTCTTGAGTAAGTAAAATAATTACTTAATATTATCATTCCTTTGTAATTATTGAGATGTGATTGGTAAAGTCTAAGGTGCCATCAACAAATGCTAAAAAGAATGTTTTTCAGACCAGAAAGAGCTTCCTAGTGCCTATTCGGTTCTCTCAGAATTTGTTCCAAAAGTAAGACTTTCCTTTAATTAACTGTACCACTTGGGAATCTGTTCTGCTTCAAAAACATTTCTGATCCCATAAAATACAGATGATCTTCCCACCACTTTGTTGATTCTTCTTTTATCTGGTTGTAACCCAACAGATCACAGCTGAGGCTTCTGTCTGGAGCAGTTCTGACTGGACTAAAATGAAGTGAGGGACAAGATGGCAATAGTCAATCACCAGTATTACTCTAGCTTATAGGTGCATGTAACTGCCTCCAAACCCCAATCACCTCAGGCTTTAACATTACTTAAAGCCACAGGAGGTTCAACAGTCTAGGTTGCTATTGGTCTGCTCTGTTTTTTGTCTGAGGTAATTTTCAGTTTGTTATTGCCCATTAATGGCTGACAGGAGACAGTAACCTTTAAGTTACTTACTTTTTCTAAATTTTTAGCACATCTGAAATAGATGCCATGTCACGATTAATATAACAGTAATAACACCTCTCCAGGGCATTCCAAAACAGTATAGTCGAAGTTCACATTGTTTAATGGAACAATTAATGCAATAATTTTGACTCTAATAATCTTCACTTGTAAATCATCAAGCCATTAACCTTAATAAAGCCAACCTGTTGTCATTTATCACGCTCATTTAAATTGCTTAATACTGCAATAACAGAATACTTCACAGTAAGAAATGTTTGAATGCCCCAGTGAAATCTGATAAACACAGCAACCTTTTAATGTACTGGGAGTATTTTGTAAAGAGCAAAGGCAAGCTGGAAGAATTAAAGAAAGAAATATGGCCAAAAAAGCAGGTAAAATGAAACGTAACAAAAAGGAAGGTTCTGATGGCAAATATAGTTCCTGCATTATAAAGAAAATGAGATATGTAAAGCTCAGGCTAGGAAAACAGGACATCTTGGCACACAAAAACAAGCTAAATCAAATAGCTAGGGAGTGTAGGCAATGTGTGTAAGTATCCCCTTGTGACTGAGCCAAACAGGCATGAAGTTTGAGTACGATTCAGTAGCTGGCGTATATTGCGTTAGTCACATTATAAAGCGATGTGAAGCAATGCTAGGGAATGTTTAGCAAGATAAGGTACCAGATCAGAGGGCCAATTTTATTTACCCATGAGAATCAGTCCTATTACAGTAATTTGTGAAAATTTTGCCCAGAAAATTTTGGTCAGAAAAACTATATCACTTAATTATAACGCAGATACCTCCTTAACTCCTATCAGGTGAAATTCTCCTCTCTATTGAAAATGCTTGATCACAGTGCAGATTTTCTATTTCAGTTGCTTTCTTAATGAAGAACTAATTCTTAACATGTTTGGTTTGACAATAATTGTTGATTTATGTATTCAAAAAGGACTAAATAGCTCCTAAATGAAATAAAGAAGAAGGGTAGCTACACATAAGGAAAGTTATGAGATGTTATCCTAGTATGTGGATGAGTTAAAGACCAACTTGAATTCAGTGAACCATTTAGGGACCGCATAACAGCATCATGGGGAATAATTTCAGAACTAAATGTCAAAAATAAGGTTAAAAAAAAGAAAACAAGTTCAAAGGGAACAAACAGATTATTGCAATGATAGTTGTCCATTATATACAAAAATGGCACAGATGAAAACGACTGTGCTCCAGACTGTTTTGAGGGGAAAGCAATCTTTGAAAGTGAAAGAAAACCACCTTAATCATACTTTTCATTTTACCTCCCCTAACCATCAACTGTCAGCATTACCTCACTTCATGCTTAAAAAGCTGTAGTGGTTATGCACTAACTTGTAAGAAAATCTTTAATAAGAAGTTCTAGAGGACATAGTATACTATTTAAAATTATTGGCCCGGATCAGCAGCTGGCATATATCATTGTAGTTCTGCTTAAATCAACACTACCTAGGTATCTGACTCAGAATTTCCAGAGGGAAATGGTTATGTATCTGTGAATATCAGCCTGGCATGGTCTCCTGGTTTATAGGAAAGGCCTATAATTGGGCATGCTCCCAATTCAGATATTTTAAACTTTCTGAGATATTGGCTTAAGTTAAAAGTATAACTGTTGCTATCTATAACAGATTTGGCAAACATATCTCAACAAAAATAGCAGATGTAATATTTCATATTAAATGATGATTTGCAGTAGTTCAAGGCAGGATAACCCCCATAGTATTCAGTATTCACAATAGTTGGTTCCAAGCTAACATGTGAGTTGCATTAGAGATAAATTACATGCAATAATCATAAACACGTCTTTATTTTAGACCATATATTTCACAATATTTCATGCTCTACCAGCACAAATCTTTCACATTAGCTATGATTTCATTAGTCTATGTGTCTTAGTTAAACAATGTGTGAAAAAATAGCAGTGTAATGAATAATGTATCCCCATCACCCATAGTCATCTAAGTGGACTGGTTTTTTATTTCTCAATCTATTATCATCCACAGATTAGTAAAACTTGCTTCACAAAATATAAACATTGAAAAAAAAATAGCCAGAGCTTCATACATAGCCTCTTTTCTTGGCAGTTCAAAAACCTCTTCCTGAAAACCTTGGCCTAGGTACTAACCCTTCATTAGAGGGTCCAGTGAGGTAACAGAATCAGAAAGAAGAGCCCTTTCAGGGTTAAAGCCCTAGGATTTTAGATTGCATTACCTAGCTGTACCACCAACTATACAGTTCTGCTTTGGCAATGTGAATTAGCATTATCTTAACTATAAATAAATTGTTTCAGAAAAAGAGAACCCTTCCCAGTGTCATTCAGCGCATTCACTGAATTTCAACCAGAAACTCAGAGAGCTTTCTCCAGCCCAGCATTGGCTTGGTAACAATATTATAATTATGTTTGTGCATTTGGCAAAGTTATATCATTCTTGCATGTGATTTTCTACACTTTCGAGCACCCATAAAATGAGATTAGAGTCATATTGCACACCTACGCTCTTCAGTGGAGTAGGATGCAAAACAACCTGCATGTGGATTTGGCACACTGTAGTACCGGGCAGACAGTCCACCTCTGTGTCGAAAACATTGGGGCTATCTTAAAGCAGAACGTCCTGCTTTGCTAATGGAAACACTTTGTTTCTGGCTCTGTAGACAGCATAGTGAGGATCTCAGCATTGTGTGGTATCAGCATAGATGGGTCCAGAGATGTCTGAAACTCCTGGAAACACAACCCTATGTCTGTTGATCAGGGCATCGGTCCTGGTCAGGGCAGAATGAGTTTAGGCTGTGAGTCAGAGACAGGCTGGGCTGGCAAGAGAGCATCAAAATGCTGAGAACACTGGAGCCAAATGCTGATGAAGCACTGCCAGTCTCCTTGGACCAGAAAAAACAGAACTGGAAATCTCCATTTTCCTGAAAAAGTATAAGATCTTCCAAGGGGTTTCTAATTTGATAAGTGAAGTATTTCAATAAATACACTTCCAAACCTGATCAAAACTTAGAAGATCAGAAGTATAACACAAAAAAAATACAGGTGTTACATACTGGAATAGACAGTCTTGGTCTGGAGATTCATATTTTAGACATACCTTCCTGTTCTTAGCCTGTTAAATACATACAAAGTAACCACTGATAAATATGTATTCAAAAGAAAAATAAGAGGCAAGTAAAAGTAAAACAGCTATAAAATTCAGAAGTTAAAGAAGAAATATTCAAGCTTTATAAAACATAATAAATTAACATCATGAAACATCCATTCCACCAAATTTTCTACTCTTTCTGGTGTTTATGACAATAATATTAGTTGTTTTCTAATTATTAATGTCCCTCAGAGATAAAATTTCACAACAGCATAGGTGATATTTAAATTTGAATTTATCTATTTATTTTAATAGCAACCACATTGGTCTTTCCTCTTGTTTACAGTCTGGAAATTTTACTCATAAGAGTTTATTGTGTAACATCCAGAATTTCCTTTAGTTTTGCTCATACTTATATGTTTTGTCTTTTTAGGAGTGCATGATGCTTCTACTAGCATGTGCACTCCATGGGATGCTATTGTGATTTATGTTTTTCTTTTACTGTGCAACTGTCACGAGTAAACTCCTAATTCCCACATTAAAATTCCCACATATTAGCCCTGAAATCTAAGTTTTAAAAAGAAGGCCGATATTAAAGATGACTGAGCACACTTGCGAAAACCATTAGATAAAAATACTGCTCATGGTTGTTTCCTCAATGACATTAGAATAAAAATAAAAATGCATCCACTTAAGTCAGTAGAGTTAAAATGGTTTACAGCTATGTAAACAGAATGATCAAATATAAATATAAATGCTATACTAAGTTGTAGGAAAATATATGAAATTGTATAAAAATGTGGAGAGTTTTTCAAAGGTAACGCAGAGCAATGACATACTCAGAACCTGCTAGAATTCCAATGCAGTGCAAGTCCGTTTATACCTATGAAAAATTTAACTTTTGTGAATGTCACAGAGGATTTAATCTGCTCTTTTTTCATGCTCATAAATGTGTTACTTCACAAGCAGTTCTACCGATTTCCTGTTTCCCTTGAGAAATTCTCTCCCAAAGTGCCTCATTCCTCCTATATTCAGCTGTCTCCTTCTAAATATCTCCTTATCATCTTGTGTTTCCCCCCCAGCTGCTCAAATTTCAGAAATCTTCATAATCTGCCTTGTGTCTTAGGACACGTCTTGCCTTCCCTTTCGCTTTTCTTTCTATACATTTGCATTCATTTGCTCTGTCATGTGCTTTGGGCAGCCTGGACTCAGTTTTATAAAAATGGTAGATTCTGATAAGTATTTTACTTTCTCACTACCTTACTTTGCTCTGGAAAGGGCATCTCTGATAATGGTGACCTGTGACTTTCATATCAGTGTTTCAAAAAATATGATGAACACTTTCTGTAGGGTAGGACTTTGCATAGTTGACGCAACAATGCATATAGTAACTTTAGTGGATAGCTCAAGCAGTTTTTGAAAGCTGGAAACTACTGGTATTAAAGAACAGAACTGAAACCATAATAAGGATGATAGACAAATATCATAGTAATATTGGACAAATCTATTGATCAAAAGTCAATTTTTTTTCTATGCTAGACATAAACCCCTATTATCATAAGTATGAAAAAAATTAGAAGGGCAAAAGCCCAACTAGAAATTAATATGGCTACTTCAGTAAAAGGCAATAAAAACATTTCAATAAATGCATTAGCAACAGAAGGAGGTCTCAGAAGAATCTCCATCCTTTAGTGGATGAAGGAGGAAACATGGTAACAAAAGATGAGGAAAAGGCTGAGGTACTCAATGCCTTCTTTACCTCAGTCTTTAATGGTAAGACCAGTTGTTCTCAGTGTACCCAGCCCTCGGAGCTGGAAAACAGGGATGGGGAGCCAAATTGGGCCCACATTATCTAAGAGGAAATGGTTTGTGGCCTGCTACACCACTTAGAGAAGTCTATGGGGTCAGATGGGATCCACCCAAGGGTACAGAGGGAGCTGGCGGAAGTGCTCACCAAGCCACTTTTAATCACTTGCCAGCAGTCCTTGCTAACCAGGGAGATCCCAATTGACTGGAAGTTAACAAATGTGATGGATGGAGGATCCAGGGAGCTGCAGGACTGTCAGTATGACCTCAGTATTGACGTTGCCTGTTCTGAGGCCTTTTTTCTTGTGGGGGGCCGGGCCGAGTTGATTTGAAACATTAGATCAGAGAGAGTGTGGGATGTCTAGAGGGAGAGTAGAGGCTGGGGAGGCAGTGTAGGGTGCTGGGAGAGGAGGGTGGGAGCTTGAGGGAGAGCGGTGGGAGGCTGGAGGTGGGTGGGAGTGTGAGGGAGAGTTGGCACTTTTGGTGTGGGAGCAATCGTCCAACATTTACCATTTTGAGTCATTTTTCCTGATTGGCAGCCGGGCTGAGCTGATGGTAAATGTCACAGTGCTGGTCGTCCAAGAAAGCCTGGAGCCCCAATGTTTGCTGACATGTAGATGTCATGCTTAGGGATGTGGTTTAGTGGTTGACTTGGCAGTGCAAGGTTTGCGGTTGGACTCGATGATCTTAAAGGTCTTTTCCAACCTAAATGGTTCTATGATTTTATAATACTATCTAGTTGAGAGAAAATCTGAGTTTACTGCAAGATTTCAGTGAAAACACCAGAAATCTAGACTAACAGGAAGGATGAAAGCCTAGAAAAACCTATTTGTCTTATGTTCAGAGTTTTTGTTGTTTTCTGGAAGAATTATTTCACGGATCATTTATTTGAATATTAGTCTTTTTACAAGGTTTTGTTTCCTAGACATTCATGCTTGCTTCACAGATAGGCTAAGGCTATATTCAGGATGATAGCTCTGAAAGAAGTGCAGGATGGAATATTAGTTTCTGTCCATGGTATTCTGCCTTTTATAAGGAAGAATAAATCATGTGAGAGAAAAAAACCAAAACAAATACCAGAGGTGACTTTATGTGAACCTCAGTATTAAAGCAAACTGTTTGGTGATGGATGTTTGAACACAGCTAAGAACCAGTTTTCCACGTTAAATGAAACTTTCTTTTCCTAGACTTTACCACAGTGATTTAATAATATCGTATTTTGATAAGTAGAAATATTCTGAAGCACACAAAATAATATGAGTGGTGACAGCTGGCATTCTTTTTAGTACATAAAACCAATTTAGATAATAATTCATTTTCTAAAGTAAAAAAAACATAATCTGCAAAATATGTAATTTGATCTTTGCTGACTGAATTAAATATATCTGTTTCCAGAAAAGCTTGAAATTGCAATGGAATAATCCTAGATATAGAACTTTACAATTTGAAAAAGGATTAATCTTTACAATTTAATTTCAAAGAAATTGAGTAAAATTCTCTTCTGGATATAGAAAATCAATTTCAGAGACCAGCAATAAATTTTCAGGATAGTTTTGTTGCTTCCAGAATTTTTACTTCAAGAAATTCTGACTATCCATAAAGTTGAGTGACCGAACTATCCCACTTAAAATACTTCGCAGATATTGTAAATATCTTCCCCTAGCTCATAATAAATCAGAGTAAATGATAGGATTGATACTTAAATGCATTTGATCTCTGTTTCAATGTTTAAATATCTTATAACTGTGTTAATGTGTGGCTCAGGAGACCACCTTCCATGAGTCTATTAAGTATAACAAGGTGGGTAATTTTCTTTGGCCAAATTTGATCTGCTCAAAGTGACAAAATTCCAAGAGAGAGAACACAGGCTAAAATTCCATGATGGCACAAGTCTTTAATTATTTGCAAAGACCAGGGCCTGCTAACTGCAATAGAGGGACATGAAATGGGTTGGACATGTTGCTTGATTACTATATGATGAGCTGAGTTTTGAGCAGATTGTTCTTCCACAGCCTTGCTAACAAAAGCCCCTTTATTTCCCACTACCCCATGTAAATCAGTATCTTTTAGAGGACACAGAGGAGCTCCTTAATGACACAGAGCCAAAGTTAATGCCTGCTGATATGATGGTAGGAGAGGTCTATCAGCAGCCAGACTGATCCAGTCTTTTTTGTATTATAAAGCCAAAGTTATACTTTGACTGACTTAGAGAATACAGAATAGAGTTTCTATATAGCTATTAATGTTGGTATCTATATTGATGTACAATTAGAGTTTCATACAGAGCTGATAGACCCTCCTTTTTCCCATCTCATACAGAGACTGAACAATCAAATCCCTAAGACACAGCTTTTATGCAAAATGGGACAAACCCACAAACATTTCACAGGCCCTAAACAGAGTAAAAGTGACAGCATCTTCACATGTGTTAGACTGAGGTAGAAGTTTACGCTATTGAAAATCAGCCAATTAGAGAGAGAGAGAGAGATATTCTCTCAAAAATTTTATCCTAGAATTTACTTATTTTCCTCTTCAAATGAGATTAGAGAATTTTGAAAGCAATAGAACCCCGAAATGTAATACTGTGACAAATTACCAGGCACCACACTCAAATAGTTATCCCCATATCCATCATTACTCACTGCAATGACATAATCTATCAACTAGAAAAATAAACATAAAGGAGAGTTCAAAATAGCCTTAGAGAAGCTTTAAGAAAGCTACCAATTGATATTTTATACCAGCTTGCTCATTTAATATTCTAGAACACCTACGAAGTCCATGGTCATTTATACTAATTGACTCATTTCCATGGCATCCTTCTGAAGGCAATCATGTGATTCAGGGCAGTGATTAAATCAAGTAGCAGGCACAAACAGATATTCATAATCAACACAAAATAAATGGTCCTGATGTTATATTCTGAGCTCTTGCAGATTGCAGAGGAAGCTGGCATGGAAATACCCTGGATGCCTGAAGACTGACAATTTGCAGAAATTACTAAAATGCCAATGATTAGTCCAGTCATTCAGATTTTGGAGCATCAGTGATGCTCTTATTTGCCCATCCAGATCTATGCAGTAAGAGCACCTAAAGTGAGTGCAGATCTGGATATGTGTGTTCAAAGCAATCCACGTCTTTCAAAAGATTAGCAGCTTTATTCTGCATTAAAAGAAATCTCATGTGGTATTCTAAGGTAGTTCTAATGTGAGCGTAATAGAGAAATCAGTTTAATATTTAAAACATAAAGTGACAGTTGTAAAGTCATTACTTAAGAGGATTAGCTTAATTTTTCAATTGTAAATGACATAATCTAAAATCTTAGATACTGTAATATTGACTTTGTATCATTTACACACCTGGCATAGAATGAAAATTGATAGTTGTTTCAAGATTTGTATTGGTGAGTCCATGAGCAATGCTAGGTCTAACATGATCCTGAGGCTGTAAGAAATTCTGAAAATTGTAGTCTATTAACCTTTGAAACACAATCCAAACACAATCTCTGCCTATATACTCTCTAGAAAAATTCAGTGTTTTTTGGGATTCTATTTTCCCTGTTCCTCAACTACTAGAAGCCTATTTCTATAGCATGTACAAAGCAACAGTTTCATTGATTTGCTTCTAGTGCTATAACAAGCTGCTCTCAGTCCAATAGTACCAGTTATCTAATGATAAATCTTCTTGCATTTACTTGAATGTATATATAAACAGGGCTGATGAGGGGCCATAAAAATGTAGTTTCTATACTATTAAGATAAAAATTATTTTTTCTCCAAAACCAGAGAAATAGAAGAATAGAATTCAACTAAGAATATTTTTTGAAAATGTAGAAACTTTGATCCGGAAAAAATATCCTGAGTAAAGACAGAGAGCACAGCATGCAGTAGCTTGAATGACAAATGTAGAGACAGTAGAAGTGAAAGAGCAGGTTAAGAAAATGAATAAAGGTAAAAAGAACTTTTTGAGGTTGTTTTCCTCCAGGAAACAGGAAATTATTTACATTGGGTACAAGTCAAGGGGAAAATACTCTTTAGAACTCTATATGAGCCTCAAGAACAAAAGGACTCTCTAGTAATACACCTCAGACTTAACAGACACTGAGATAAAGCAACAATCAAAGGTTTAATGATACCTTAGATTTTCCTCTCATTTGGCTCTATTTCATTCTATTGTAGATTATCTGCAGTCTGATACCCAGTAAGTGTGAGACCCATGCAGAGACAAAATATCTGGCAAGAAGGGTAAGAATATCTGTCTTACCCTTCCAGTGCCCAAACTTGGAGAGAAGGTTGTGTCTTACAGGGCAACAAATCATTTTGTGCATTATATACATAAGCGTTTCAATTTTAATTTTTTTTCTCAGGACTTTTCCAAACACTAGTAACTATATTAAAAAAAATAGCAATCAAGCATTAAGGCCCATAGAGAAAAACTTGAATCTTATTGGAAAGATGCTAAATGTTCTTAACAACCATTCAGTTCAAGCTTGGTGCCATACCTAAAACATGAAAAAATCTCAACAATGTCTTTGATTCTTAATAATTTGTAGCACTCTGCTTTTGAATTGTGAATATTTTTCCTGTAATACTGAATCAAAATTTCAACTCATGATACAGCTGTCTTCACAGAAACATCCGATTACAATCATATGAAAGCAAATCATGTAAGCTATGCTTAGTTTCTAGGATAAGCATATATATGATTATATTAGCTGTCTTTTTTTTTATGTAGGGGACATAAGACATTGAACTTGAAAATTCATTAACAAGTCATTAATCATTCAAAGATATTTCTCTCATGTTTGTCTAAAGGAGGAAAATTTCAGGGACTTCCATGCTATCAGTCATTTAAAATATGATGCTATACCTCTGCTGGGCTTCATTTATTTTTGTCTTAAAAGCTATCACTGATGAGATGAATTAAGTGACTTTACCCTTTTCAGCTTTTAGTCAGATGCAGTGGAATAAATCCAATGCCTTAAAAGAGTGAAATACAATACCTAGTGAAAGTAGGATGAAAGTTGTTGCAAGGAACTGGTATCTTGAAGCAACTGTCTGGGAGATTGAGATTTTTCTCTTTAATTATACAGGTAATTAATTGCATCAGTAGCCACGAGAATTCCACATTCTCTGCAGAAAATGAAGTAGCAGCTCCGCAGAGAAGTTGCTCTCTGAGACAAGTCAAATTCCTCAGGAGAACTTGGCTGAGACATGATTATATACAGCACTCCCAGGCTGGCTGCTTGTTTTTGTTCTATTTATTTCAGTTCCTAGTGACTCAGGCTATTGTATCTGTCACCTCAAATTATAAGTCCATTATATTGACCACCAACTTATTAAAAGAACTTTTAAGTATGGCTCTTGTTACTAAGTAGTTTAAGAAAAGCAGGTAATTTTGCTTGTCAGGTAGGACTCCTCCAGATCTGTACACTCATGTGTTCGTTTTGTGTAGCAGGGTGGGCTACAGCGGCAGCTTCTGCGAAAAGCTGCTAGAAATTTCCCCTTTGTCTGGTGGACTCAGACGGGTCGAGGGCCGACCAGTCGCTGGCTAGGGCCGAGCCAATTGGTGACAGTGATAACGCCTCCATGATAATGTATTTAAGAAGGGGAAAATTAAAAAAGAAACACGTGGGCAGAGAGGGGGAGGCGCAAGACTTGTGGGCCTTGCAGGCCTCACCCTCTGGCCTCCCTCCAGCCGGCTGTCTGGGCCTGACTTGGCCCAGCTGAGAGAAGTGAAGAGAGGAAATATGAAGAGAACCTGAAAGGCGTCTGCCTGAGCCTGATGGTGAAGAATTTCTCATGAGAGGAATGGCTGCAGATGCCAAGGTCAGTGAAGAAGGAGGGGGAGGAGTAATGCTGCTCCTGGCAGAGATTCCCCTGCAGCCCATGGTGCAGCCCATGGTGGAGCAGGTTGTCCCCCTGCAGCCCATGGAGGACCCCACACCAGGGCAGGTGTTCTGGAGGCACTGCACCCCATGGAAGAAATGACCCACATTGGAGCAGTTTCATGAAGAACTGTAGCCTGTGGGTGGGACCCCATGATGGAGCAGGGAAGGAATGTGAGGAGTTCTTCCCCTGAGGAGGAAGGAGTGGCATAAAGCAACAAGTGATGAACTGACCATAACCCCCATTCCTTATTACCCACTGTGCCACTCCGGGAGAGTGGAAGGACATGGAGGTAATTTTGAATGAAGTTAAGCCCAGGAAGAGGGGAGGGGGGAAGGTTTTTTTTCCCTCTCTCATTATCCTGCTTTGGTTTGATTATTAATAAATTGAAATAGTTTTCCCCAAGTCGAGTCTGTTTTGCCTGTAACGGTAATTTGAATGATCTCTCCCTGTCCTTATCTCAAACCTCGAGCTTTTTGTTATATTAGCTCTCCCCTATTCCCTCAGAGGGTGGGAAGAGTGAGTGAAAAACTGTCTATCTTGGTCCTGAATGAGGCTAAACTACGAAGACTTAGATTTTCAACCAGCCCTGCGTCATCCCTATTTATCCACACTATTTCCATACGTTTTTGCTTTGTAAGTGTTTTGTGATTACTACAGTTAGATGTAGTAACAGTACAATGGTGGCAGTATTTTGGTCCATTTTGCTTGAGGCTATAAAAAGAAATATATATATGTATATCATGTACATATATGTGTGTTACAGGTGTGAGAATTCAATCTGAAGGCCTAGATGTATAAAGAGTGGGATGTTATCTTCCCTGTTTTTTTGCTAAAGTTCTAAAACCAACGACCTGAGTTTATCCCACCTTCTCTTAGGTAATTAATGGAGAAAATTAAATGAGAAGTCTAGTTTCTGAAAGCTTCTCTTATGGAGAGTTATAGACATCTTGACAGAATGATTCATATCTTACACAAGCTGACTCATTTTGTGGAAATAAATATCTCTTTGCACTAATGATAGAGGGAACCTAAGGTGAACAGACTCCCAACTTAGGCAGCCTAGCTAAAGACACAAAATTAGATGAGTGAAGTTAGGTCCACCTAATTAATCTCTATCTGAGGAAATCTCCATCAAAATTGCCTCATACTTGTGTCACAAAAATGAGTGCATTTTAAAATTCAGGAATGGTTTAAACACAATTTAAACCAAAACATGAAGAAAGTATTTCCAGTTTGGGGAACATTTTTTTTTTAGCTTGAAAATTCCTGACTTTTTTAGTGATCAAAAAGCTTTCTTTTCTTCTTTTTTTTTAAAAAAAAAAACTTGGATGAGAAAAAGCATGGTGCTTTAGTTGTAGAAGTTCTATCATTGCCTCCAGCATACAGCCAATCTATCAAAAGTCTCTGAGCTGTCAAAGTGATGGAGTGAAAGAAGAAGAAAGAGCTAAAAAGAGGGACAGTATCAGGAGACTGAGTGCTTTCTCATTTGGAACTGTAGAGCTGGGAGTAAGATTTAAGTACCTGAAAAACAGGAAAAGAGGGATGGATCCTTCAGGAGATGTTTATATGTACAGGAGAAGATGAAAGGATAAAATTATAGGAAAGGGAACTTTTTAAAGAAAGTTTTTCTACAGTGCGTTTGGTTAACTGGCTCTGGTTAATGGCAGTGCTGTATCTTCAATAACATCACAGCCTTTCTTGTTCAACTTTCCCGAGAAAGTCCAGTTGACCACTAGAAATGTCAGGAAGATTCAAGGCCATTTTTAAGTTTCAAAATGATGTTGTGACCTTTGGATGTAAGAGCTTATATATGAGCAAAGCAACAAATCTTATTATAGATAGGAGCTAAGTTACAAGGATATGCTGTTCAAGTTTTTCCACCCATGCAGTGCTAACCTGATCTCCATTTGCCATTGATTTGTGAGAGGAGATAGTTTGATGTTAATTCAGATTGCATGGTTGCCCTAAGACATGAGTGAATACAAAGAATTTAGACAAGGACTTCCAGTTATTTGAATTTGTATTAAAAAACAGATTTGAAACTCATTGTGGAGCATTGGAGCACCAAAACACTTTTTGCTTACATTTGTCCATAATGATCTGTAGGAAAGGAAAAGTTTTCACACAAACTACAGCCTTTAATATCAAGCTGACAAAGCACTCTCTGTGTGGCACATTTCAAAGAGGTAATTTCATAACTTGATAGTTTTTTTCACAAGCAGTTTTTGTAAAAAGATCTTGGAAAAAAAAGAAAAATCCAATCAAGAAAAACACTTGCAGGAGGAGGAGGAGTTGAAAACACATCCTTCTATTCTTTACCCCATTACTCTAAAGAATAAGGGAAAAATCAAAACCAAATGAAACACAGCAAATCAAGTTTCAACTTAGCTTTTTTTCACTACCTAAAAGCAAATACTCTCTTCATCTGTACAGCAGTGTTTTGTCTCTCAAATACATGTATGAGATTATTTTGGCTCTGCACTGAGTGTCTGGGGTTTTATAAAATAGCTGTACTATTTTATAATTTCTGATGTGGATTCTGCTCACAAGCCTGTAAGACAATCAGTTCCCTTCTCTAAACAGATTGCCTGAATCTCAGATTTGACATTGCCCCATCTCTTATTATGTAGATAGTGTGGGCTATGCAGAGCATGCTTTTACCTTCATGTCTTTAACCTAACAGTCTAGAAACAGACTTGAACAGAATGAAAACCTTTTGACTGGGAACTTTGTGAGATACTAAACTACTATCACCTTCCTACACTTGCATTGGTCCCCACCAGCAATATGAGCCATAAATTGATGAGAGTTAATTCTAGAGACACAAGCTAATAATACTGTCAAATTTAGCAGGCATCTGTGATTATGTAAGAATTTAAAATCTTATTTATTATTTTTCTCACCTTTCCAAATTTAGACCTTATGGTATGGGAAAAGAAGGAATGCACTATAACGGCCAAAAAAAACCCCATAAATAACATCTATTTATTTACTTATTGGAATCTCCCTCATGGTGGTTTGGTTTTTTTTGGGTTTTTTTTTGTTTTTTTTTTTAATGTTATCAGAAATATTATATCCCTTTAAAATATTTGAAGAATAATATTGCTTTCACTTACTTTAAGAAGAACAGTTTCAGGATCACAGTATGTGAAAAGAACATTATCATTTAATAGATGCCTGAGCATTCAGAACTCCCATTTGCTTGTAGAAGGCAAGAATAGTTAATAATATTCACTATATTCACTAAATATATCAGGACGTACTATGTAGTGCAGTCAGTAGATTTTCAATTATTATATGACTTTCATCCCCTAGGTACTTAAAGACTAAATCACCAACTAAGAACTACAGTTTGGGGATCAGAATGCAAGTTTAAAGAGAGATCATTGCATTTTATGGGAGTTACTTGAAAAAATAAAGATGTTAAACTTGCATGCAAATTGGGATTTCGTGTTTTGCTGTTTCTTCTAAGACACAAAACACAACCCAAAACACAAATAAATACTTGTGCATCAGGGTAATGTTAGCCAAGTTTGAAACTATACAGAGCCATATACAATGAATATCCATGCAGGAAAACCATTTGCATGAGAACCAGATAAAATTAACAAAATGTCAAGCTCATGACTTGATGCTCCGTAGTTTTAGACTCTAGTGAAGAAGTTAGCTGCTCAGGAAGTGGTAATAGGTCTCAAATTGGGCAGGACTTTAAAGAAGAACTGTTAAGACTTGCTCCATAATGCAGGAGACCACTGCAGCAGTCTCTAAAGTTGTGATCAAAGAGCAGAGTAATCACTCTCAATGAGAAAACTTGTATCTCTGGGGAAAGTCTACGTCCTGCCTGATACAGCTGCAAAATCAAGAGTTTTCTTCCAGCCTTCTAATTAGCAGCTTTCAGTCAGTTCCTGAGTCAATCATCCTCTATTGAGTCCTCTCAGATCACTAGATCACTTCTTTCCTTGACTATTAAAAGCAGATCCCTTCTCCCTACCTGATACTCTCCCAGTCAAGCAAACTCAGTCCCTCCCAAAAAGGACATGATTAATCCATTATGTATAAGGTAGGGTAAAACCATCCTTCTCTTCTGCTGCTCACAATCTTTCTGAAAGCACACAATAGACACTAAACTGCAAGTAAGCAAATATAAAAGATATATCCTCCTTCACCAGCTTTCCCTATAGAAAATGGCAAAAGATTAATTTTGCCAGATGACTCACAACACTTAAGCTGGACACCTGCCCTAAACTTTCTCCTGGAGGAATCTGTCTTTTTTTTTTTTTATTGACTGTGGAGAGCATCTACATGAAAATTCCCTCCCTGATAAACATTAGATTTGTGAATACACTGCTGTCCACTTACCAGGCTGTGTCTGCCCACGGACCTAAGCTCTTAGAGAGCCGCTATTAAAGTCTTTCTTCAGTAATGCTGTACAGTGAAAAGCATTAATGTCTTCAATAGGTGGATGGGTCTATGTTTTGATACTTGGCAGCTGATAAGCCAACTGCTTGCCTGTATCTAGAAATCAGAAGTTTATTTTCCTAGCTCTTTCTAGTTCCTTTACTAACGGGTGCACTGACAGCATCTAATAATGAAGTGGTTTCTTCTGTGGTACAAGTTCTTCTTCTGCTTTGCAGCATTTATTAGAATACAAATCTCCAATCTGCATATTTGCGGATTTTCTCTTTTATGTATTTTGTTTGTACACTTAGCACTTTTGATTTATTATTTTCAACTTTGATACAGTCTAAATATTGAATAAATCTATTTTTTCTTCTTGGATGTTATTTTGAAGCAAAATATTGCCTGCAATAACTATTCATTCTTTGATTCACAAAAGAAAGTGTATTTGTTCTGTCCATTATCCTGCTGGGGTTTTTTTTTCTGCAAAAAGGTGGGTTTGTGTTTTTTTTTTTTTTTCCTTCTTTCTTTTTCAGCTGAGACAAATTAACACTTGTATTGCGGGCAACCTCAGGAAAAGAAACATAGCAAATAGTTATGATTATATTTATATTTTTGGGATGAAGAGTTGCTAAATGAAATTACATCCATTTATTTTTAATACTTATGAGGAAGCAATCTGTTTGTTAGAGTGCTTACAATGTAGCAAAAATTAACAAAATGTGAAAGTCGTTTGGAACCTAAATTATTAGCCATAATTACAGTGGGACTTTGCATTCAGATGAAAGAACTAGGAGACTTCAGAGCAGCCCATGGGGTCTTTTGTTCCTTAGCTAAAAGCTGCTGATGAACTTACTTGCTATTTCTTTAAGGGATGTGTTATCCCACTGTATGTATTTGCAAACAGTTATTGAAGATATGTTACCTCAAGTTCTAGAATATTCTGCTCACACTTACTAGTCTCTTACAAGAAGGATACTTTCTCCTGTACACAGACATTTTATGACAGAATTTGTTACTTTTATCTAAGAAGGGAAACAGTAGTGCTGAGACCACAGACAACCAGACATTTCCTTAAACCAGATATATTGTTTCCCCAATCCGGTAAATGAAGTCCTTTGTATCTGCTTTGCAGATGAAAGTACCTCACAGTCCAAAAGGCATGGGTGTAAGTGCAGAGAAGCTGCCCCAGGAATCCTTCCAGCCATCCCAGGTATAAAGAAAGGATATTAACAAGCCATTCTACTTCCACTCAGTCCCACTGTAGGCCATTCACTATGCACACACTTATTTAAGTCTATCTGTGCCCAAGATATTTTTTGATATATACATCATACCTGTAGAATATATGTGTGTGGAGCTATGGTACTTAGCTGGTGAAATATGAAGAAATGAGGAGCTAATGTTAGACCTCTATTAATGGATTCTTCCTTAAAAGAAGTTTAGGCATTTGCATAACTTAGTAAATATTAATACTGAAAAAACCCCAATCCATCAGCCCTCACAGAAAATTTGGTAGTCTTCTTTAGAAATATTGCATCAAATATTTAAATTAAATTTAAATTTTAGTATGAAAGACTGATTATTCTATTCTAAGTCCAAGTCTCAATGTACAGTAAACACTTGATCTGCTATCATTTTGTCTATAATGTAGAAAACCGTGACAGAGCATGATTAACAACTTGAATTAGCTATAAGCAAAAAAAAATAATAAAACAAATATAAATAACATGTTCTAATTAAGCAGTATGTAATACTAGTCTTAAAAAGAAAGAAACGTTTCTCTAAGTGGTTAGATGACTGAAGGTAAAGACTTTCTTTTTTTCACATACAGCATAATTTCTTAGGTTTATAGGTCAACAGCTTGGTATGCTATTAAAAATAGAGGGTAAAAAAAGTTGGAATAATCATGCAATGGAAAGAAGCTACGATGTTGCGTTTAAAAGTGAGACTCTGAAAACAATTTTTTTTTCTTTTGTGCCTGATACACATTTTCCGCATGTTACATGTTACTGTTGACAAATCCCACCAAAATTATTTTTTTTTTTCTGCAAATCAACCCTCTTGATGGCATTATGCCAGCTGTGTTTTTAGACTCTTTCTATACATGTCTGTAAAATATGGTTTAGTAACAGAAGTGCAGATAGCATAATAAGGCAGAGATTGATTATTTAACTGAAGATTTGCTATGGCTTGCTATGTTTTGTAGTAGTAGTGATTCTGCACTGTCATTTGAAATTACTTCCCAAGCACTCAGTGGTCACTATAAATATTTCTCACACTCCCTTTGTGTACTCAGTGTTCCAGATTACGTTCCCCTGTAACAGAGAGTTATATGTCACTGGAAATGGCATTAACTGTTACTCAGAAAAAAAAACCAAAACCGCAAACAAATGAAACCAAAAACCCAACCAACACCAAAAAAACCCTTACATTTGTTTACAGTATTTCATTGGAATACAAGACTTCTTACTCTGTTAATATGTCTTCTAGGACAGCTTAGAAAAATGTTACAGACTCAGTGAAAAACTGGAGTGAGCTTTTGCTAACATCACAAAGCTGCCTTGTCTATGAAGTTGTGCAGGTTTACAGACAGCCAAGTGCTGTGGGAATGATAGGGAAGAATAACAAATACATAAATAATGAAGTGCTTGGATATTAAAATGCCTGAAAAAAAGGAAAATAATAGAGAAGAGATGAACGGACAGTAGGCAATTTTGAGGCTGTATTTTGAGTTCAGTAATCCTAATATAACCAAGAGTAATTTCTTCTGCTCTTTTCTTCTCTGCCCTTCACACAGTTTGCAAATTCTGGAGTATTCGAAGTATATGTTTGGTATGGAAAGGGTTGGCAGGAAAAATCCTCAGATTAATGAAATTATTTTACAAGTTCCTGATTTTTTTTCCTGCAATTAGTAAAGGAGGTGACCTAGTGCTGTTTTCATAAGATTTATTTTACTGTTACAGCTACTTAAATGTTATCATTTTATACATCATCTTATCTAGACTCTTCCAGGAAAGCAAATTCATCATATGATTTGAGAGGTTTTTTGTACCTCTTCTGTCCTTCCTACACAGACAGACACAATACTCTGAGAAAACAGGTGCCATTGTTTATCTCCGTCTTCCATGGAGACCTAAGAAACA
This sequence comes from Chlamydotis macqueenii, assembly GCF_036417535.1. Lineage (NCBI taxonomy): Eukaryota > Metazoa > Chordata > Aves > Otidiformes > Otididae > Chlamydotis > Chlamydotis macqueenii. The sequence goes on from NC_141556.1 coordinate 25,993,207, forward strand.
TCTTTTATCATAACTCCTATTATTATATTTCCTTTCGCTGCTTATTCTACCATTACACAGTAGAAGCTCTGAGTATCATCAAAGCTTACCAACATTCATTAGATCATAACAGCACAAGGATGTATGTTACATTCTTTAGTTATTTTAAGAGTTGCTTGACTTGCTGAAAGTACCTCATTCATACATCCAGTATGGGATTCATCTGATTTGATGTAGGCATCTGCAATATGGATGTCTATGCCTGAACCAGCAGTGTATATTCCCTTTATAGCCAATGGAGAGAAAGAAGCATTTCTAGAATGCAGCTCACCGCCTCTCAATGCAGATTCCCCAAATAGGTCAGATGAAACACACCTTAACTATTGCTGTATCACTCCGTTGTCTGTTGAGCATGTTGGGTGGCTGTTTCAGATATAAATAAATGATAAGCATTGCTCTCTTTCCAAACCTGCCAAAGCTTTTTTGCCTCATTCTTTTAAAGTAAAAAATCATACAGATCTTATTTTTGTAACCACAACATTATTTTTAATAACTTTTATCTTAGCTTTACTTTCCACAATAGTGGTAGTTAATTACATTTAATTTGTTGACTGACTGTATAAGACTGGTCATTGTATTAGCTCCAGAGTTGATACAGAGGAAGAAAGAATTTCAATAGGCAATTTCATAGCCTAATTAAAGACATCAGTTTGTATAAATTAGAGTGTGAATTTATAAATGATCTTTGACTGGCTCTCTCCTGAGACTATTCCTTTCTGTGGGTTAGCAACTTCTAGCTATCCTTTCAAAGACTGGAATAAAGTTTGCTCTTTGAAAAGAGAGAGAAATAAATTACGTCACGATTATACCTTCTTTTTTTTAAAAAAAATACTCTAGCATTTAGGTATGTAACTGTTTAGACAAGATGAGTTCTTTGAAAACCCTCAGATTAAAAAGAAAATTGAATCCATTGAATAATTAGATTATTCTGTAACAGATGAGTATCACTTCTGAGAATAGCAACAAACAGGCTCTGCGATTTAGTGTACATTGGCCTGTTATTTTTAGTGGCATATGTGATTGAGGAGCCAACAAGGAAAGGATCTCTCCTGGACCTGAAACCTTAAAACAAGGAAGAACTGGTTGAAATGCGAAAGTCAGAGACAGCCTTTGTTGCAGCAATGGTGTTCAAGATCCTAAAAGGAGGGAGTAGGGGAAAAAGTAGAACTGCAATCCTGGAGAGCAGACTTTGGCCTCTTGAGGGACGTACTTGGAAGAATCCCATGGGGTATAGCTGAGGAGAGAAGAGGAATGCAGGAGAGCTTGTTGGTATTCAAGGATCACTTCCTCCAAGCTCAAGAAAGAGTAATGCTGACAAGTAAGAAATCAAGAAAAGGTGGCATATGGACTTCATGGGTGAGCAAGGAGCTCTTAACTGAACTTACGCATAAAAGAGAAGTATAGCAGAAGTGGACACAGGGGCAGATGACCCAGAAGGCATATATAGTTACTGTCCAATCTTGCAGAGACAGGTTTAGGAAAACCAGGAATGACCTGGAATTGAAACTGGTAAGGGATATGAAAGCCAACAAGAAAGGATTCTACAAATACATAAACAGCAAAAGGAAGACTAGAGAAAACATGCCCCCTCTCCCCGTCCTTGCTCAACGGACAAGGGATTTGGTGACAAATGACGTGGAAAATGCCAAGGTACTCAATGTCTTTTTTGCCTCAGTCTTTACTGGTGAGACCTGCATTCCGGAATCCCAGGTACCTGAGATTAGAGGGAAAGTCTGGAGCAAAAAAGACTTACCCTCAGTGGAAGAGGAGATTAGGGAGTACTTAAACAAACTTGACATACATTGGAGGTTGTGGAGTCTCTATTCGTGGAGATACTCAAAACTTGACTGGACATGTTACTAGTTAACCAAATCCAGATGACCTGTCTTGAGCAGAGGGTTGGACTAGGTGGTCTCAAGAGGTGCCTTCCAACCTAAATGATTCTATGATTCCATAATTCTGGCTATAGGCACCAGGTTTTAGGGATGATGGCTAGAGCAATTTATGTTTGAACTAAAGCTGAACTGCAGTGATGCAAAGAGTCCAGGGTGCACACAAAGCCACATCTTCTAGGCACAAAAGCTAACCTCAATTTTCTGGACTTGACCTGTGTAGGTTTCTGACACTGTCAACGGAAAAAGAATATCCTTCAGAGATAATTCAGGGTTAAAAATTAGCTGTAAGTGTTCTGACTCCCTTCTGGAAGCTCCTGTGTCCAGAGGGTCCCCTGAGGAAACACATCCGTATAACCTTGGAGGTTATACAGCAGTTAAATGGGGGCTTTTCAGCTGCAGCTTTGGACTTCATTGTTAAATCTCACCAAGCCCCACTTCAGGCCCTTTTTTTTTTTTTTTTGGATTTAACCCAGAAAACTTTCTTCAAAAGTTGAATAGTGAATGAGAAAAATCTTTGAGCACAGTTGTCTCATTAAGCACCAAGCTGCCAGGGTTTAAGTTCAGAAATATTAGTCAGATGTTCTTTCATCTGCATAAATACATTTTTGCAGGACATTTGGCCTTTTCCATTCCCCTAGTTTTCTCATAAAGATTGAACTTCACAGGAATGGAGAAGGGCAGAGACTCTGAATGAGAGAAAAGAGTAATACTGGGAGAGTAACTCTTTCTCTGTAAATTGAATCTCTGACTCAGATTGTTATATATATATAATATCAAGAGCAGAATGATTGACATAGTAAAGAGAGAAAAAGACAGAAACACCTCCAGAATACCATAGCATTCACTTACTATTTTAAATTGTATAGATGTTCTTGATTTAGTTCAGTAAGAAACATACTTAGATTTAAAATATATGCACTGAAAATGACCAGAAGTCATAGGCTACATTTTACATTGTAATTTTTTTTCCTGTTTAAAAAATATACTTTTCATTACTGTTATAGCCAGATATTTCTACTTGGGCAGAAAAATAGAAAAGAACCACTTGGACCTATTCTTGGGATCTACGCGTTTTCCAGACAAATCTTTGGTGAAACATATATCCATCAACCAAATACTTTTGCAGTCATAATCATCCCACTTAGTCTTATGTTATGACGGTGCCTTTATTTGGTAGGTAGATGGATAATTTCAGTGTACATGCTCAAAACTGAAATCTTGAAGGTTTTTGTTTTCACTTCCTTTAAAATTGTAACTTAAAAGAACTCTAATAAATTTAATTCCCCTATTTCTTTTTTTTTTTCTTTCTCTTTTTGTCAAGTAGTATTTACTTGCCCAGTGATGGTGGTAGAGCTCAATAGAAAGTTTAAGTTCAGAATTGCACTCATAAGTTAGCTGCGAGGAAAAAAATGGCGTTGAGGAAAGCATGAGCATTTTTAATGGGCTTGGTTTTAATCTTTTTTATATAGTATTAATGGATTTTTTTAAAAGGAGGATAGTACTTAAAACTCACTCTTATAAATATAATGAACATAATTAAACCGAACAATGACTTAAGAGAAGAAAGCATATCCACATTTGTAAATGCATTATTTACTTGGTGGGTTGTTGCTGGCTGGCAGTGAAGAAACCACACAGCTGCTCGTTCTCTCCCCTCCAACTCTCTCCTTGCCCAGTATGATGGGAAGAAAGTGGGAAGAAGAGAAATAAGAAAGCTCATGGGTCCCTGAAGATGGGGAGATCACTGATATGTTACTGTCATGGGCAAAACAGACTCAACTTGGGGAATTTGACTTAATTTACTGCCAATTAACATAAACATTTAGTCACTGATTCAGGTAATGGAAACGAAGAAGACAAACTTTTAAATACTTAGGAAAAAAATGTTTTGTCCCCCTTTCTCAGTCTAAACTTCACTCATACACCTCTCCTTCCCCCTTCCTAGTGTACACTCCTCCTGTTGTCACTGCAGGCTACATTCAGTGTCCTTTTGTTGAGGTGAAAGGTGGTACAAGAGGCTGTCACACTGTGTTGGTTTCTTTCTGTTGCTCATAATTTTTCATCCTGTTCTTCCATTGCCCCTTCCTTCTTGTTTCCTCTGCTCTGGCATGGGTCCTCCATGGGCTGTAGTGCCTTAGGGGCTTACCCATGGACCACAGCCCCTCTGGGAGTGTTACCAGTTCCACTGTGGATCACCTCCTACCACGCTGCCTGCATTGTTCTTTTTTTTTCTGTGTTTTCTCCCCTTTCCTAAATGTGTTTTCGTAGAGGTGCCACCAGCTTGGCTTGGTGAGATGGGCTCACCTGTATCCTGTGGTGTGTCCATTGGAACAGACTGGAACCAGCTGTGTCTGGCATGAGGCAACCTGTGGCTTCTTCTCACCCTTGCAGCACCTCCTGCTGCCAACACCTCACCATTTATGCCCAATACATTACTATATTATAAGCAAATTGATTTTGTATAAATATATATATAAAATAAATATATTTTGTGTTAAAACCTTTCTTTCACAATTACATAAAAGCTCCTCTAACCATCTTAAAATGAGATGTAAATGTAAATGCCTACTCAGTAACTGATCATCAAGTAACACCCTCAGACTTTAAGAGTCATAAGGGGAGGGAACAGAACAAGATGAAATAAGTAAGAGAGAGGAGGAGTAGAAGGAGGATATGAGATAACAAAAATGATGAATCCTTAAAAATTTAAAATCGCAGGTGAACTGTTGCATTTATTCAAAATTTAACATGTTAAGAATCTGTTTACAAAGGAGCTGACTTGTATTGCTTCAGTGAAATGCTTCAGAGTAATGTTAAAGTAACTCCATAGCAAGATGCTTTAGTTCATGAGCCATCAAAATGGACTAACACCTGGATAAATCTCTTGTCCAGTGTCCATTCCAGAGTCTATGAATGAACAGGGGTACAGAGGACCGCAAGCACCATGAATTGCTACCTTTCATTTGGAATTCACTGTTCTCTCATTTATGGCATCACAAAGACCTAAAAGTCTTTTCCTCAACATGGAAAAATGTTAACAACATCCCTCCACAGAATATTTACTGTCTGGCCCAGAAGTGTGGCAGAAACAGGGCTGAGTTTTCTTCATTTTGGTTTGATAGGAACACAAAAGTGCTTGCAGGATTTTGTTTCTTGCAAAACTTAACTTTGTGACTTTCTATTTTAAAATATGGCTGATTGCATCTTTATTCAGATTTCACCAAGCATAATATTCCATCACTAGCTAAATCTAATTCCAAATGCTAAGTGCTAAACCAAACCCTGCTCAACAATCAGTAAATTGCGATGCAACCATCAAAGGATATGGCCCCTACACTTAGTTTCCCTGGTGCCTCTCAGTTGTGTAGAGGCTGTCATTATATGTAGCGGGGATCTAATTGAACCAGTGCATAGTGGCGGAAAATTACAGTCCTGATAGTGAAATAAGAGCTGATACGATCTTGCAGCAGCACCAGCGCTATTCAAATCTCGTAATGTTAGAGGAAGGTAATTGCCAGGATTGATGAAGGATGCTCAAATATATATTGAAGCCCCTTTGACTTAGCATGTTTGATATCTGCTCTTAAAATTGAACTTTTATGTTCAAGGCCTTTCAAAACTACTGGTGCATTGCTCATAGATAAAATTCTTTTCTTCAGTGTCGTTGACAATCATCACAATATGTCACTGAGCCCTCAAAACATTTGGGAATATTTTTCCAAATCTGAGGATTCTTCCAAATTTTGTTATCACTCCTTTTGTGTTTATGGACTTGTGTTTCCATAGCTCTCTAGAAATACAGGAAGAAGAAAATTTTTTTTCAGATTACATGAATTTTGACATTTCTTTGTTTATTCACGTTAACTAAAAGTAAGAAATAAATAACTCTGAATGCTTTAGAATCCTTAGGTGTTACTTTGAATTAATCCTTAGACTGCTAGTTCAGCAGACATTTTCAAAATATCAGTGGGGAAAATAAATCCAGTTATATACCTCTACTCTTGCTGTTAGATTTAGTAGTTGAGCATATTCATAAACATAATTATTGTGTAATAATAACAACAAAATAGTGTGTGGTCCCTATATCTGAAATGTTTTTTAGAATATGTTGAATTAAGCTTTGGCGTAGGTTTGTTACAAATGTTTTGCACGTACAAAGAGTGACATTAAAAAGTCGGAGGTTAGATATAAATGGTAGCCAACAGTGTAAGTTTTATGCAGAACTAAAAGGTAAGATGGAATCGAGAGAATGAAGTATCAGCAGCATTACAAAATTCTTTATAAGAATGAGAATTCTTGGGAATTCTAAGGTTCATATCTATTCATTTGTGGGAGGCTTCATAATACAAGTTTCAAGGCCTATAAACACTGCTGAGCGTAACTCCTACTCCTTTCAAGAGGAACTAGATGGAAACATAGTTTCCTAAATACTTGAGTAAGGTGACTAAAGGGCTGCTGAGATAAGCACCCAGAATGAAATGCTGCTTAAGTTAAGTACAAGACTTTCCTCTATCTAGTGTATATGGGGAGTCAGATTTCTCTGAATGATGCTTCAGAGCATCAGCTTGCTGGTGAGGAGCTACCTAGAGATTCCCAGAAGGAAATGCTTAGAAGTGAGGTAGATCTGAAAAGGTCTTGGGTACCTCTATCCGCTTGAGGTCCAATGTCCACAAATCCTCCTAAGTGTGTGAACCTGTAAAAAATGGAAGAAATTGTAATGTGAGGACAATGCAGTCTCACCTTTTACATTATTACTGAGACCCAGATCACATAGCTTATCTGCTTTTTAGATACCCAGACTGCTACCTCATTTGTTGAGGAAATGCACTCTCTATCAGACTGCTGCTTTTTCAACACTCTTGCTGAATCTGTGTCACTCTGCAGCAGAGAACACATGCTGTACAGGGAGATCTGGTGCCTTAGGAGGACAGCCCAGCATGCCAGCACCTAGGAGAATGAGACATCAAGCAAGAAAGATATGCTGCGCAGCCTAGAGATTATGATACTAAGGAAGATGACCTGGATTCTACTCCTGTGAATATGAATGCATTTTAGAATCACAGAATCATAGAATAGTTTGAGTTGAAAGGGACCTTTAAAGGTCATCTAGTCCAACCCCCCTGCAAGAAGCAGGGACATCTTTGACTAGATAAGGCTACTCAGAGCCCTTTTCAACCTGGCCTTGAATGTCTCCAGGGATGGGGCATCTATCACCTCTCTGGGCAACCTGTTCCAGTGTTTCACCACCCTCATTGTAAAAAAAATTTTCCTTATCTCAAGTCTGAATCTGCCTCTCTCTGTTTTAAAACTGTTATCCCTTGTCTTATCACAACAGGCCCTGCTAAAGAGTTTCTCCTCATCTTTCTTATAAGCCCCCTTGAGGTACTGGAAGGCCACTATGAGGTGGAGCACGGAGCCTTCTCTTCTCCAGGCTGAACAGCTCCAGTTCTCTTAGCCTGTCCTCATAGGAGAGGTGCTTCAGTCCTCTAATAATCTTCATGGCCTTCTTCTGGACTCGCTCCAGTCCATGTCCTTCTTATGTTGGGGACTCCAGTGCTGGACACAGTACTCCAGGTGGGTTCTCACCAGGGCAGAATAGAAGGGGAGAATCACCTCCGTTGACATGCTGGCCACACTCCTCTTGATGCAGCCCAGGATGTTGTTTGGCTTTCTGGGCTGCAAGTGCACATTGCTGGCTCATGTTGAGCTTCTCATCCACCAGCACTCCCAAGTCCTTCTCCTCAGGGCTGCTCTCAATCCATTCTCCGCCCAGCCTGTATTTGTGCTTGGGATTGTCCTGACCCACGTGCAGGACCTTGCACTTGGCCTGGTTGAACTTCATGAGGCCTGCACTGGCCCACCTCTCCAGCTTGTCAAGGTCCCTCTGGATAGCATCCCTTCCCTCCAGCATGTCGAAGGCACCACACAGCTTGCTATTGTAGGCTAACTTGCTGAGGGTGCACTCCATCCCACTGTCCATGTTGCCAAAAAAGATGTTAAACAGGGCTAGTCCCAGTACCGACCCACCAGGAATGCCACTCATCATTTTAGATCAAGTACTTCAGAACCGGTTATTGTCAGACAACAAGATGACTTCTGACTATTAACCTTTGTGTTGGTAACTTTCACTTGCAGAGAAAAAAAAATGAAGTTTAAAACTTCTTCACATATCCTCTTAATTTAAAGAGCGTTTCCACTCTAATGAGGCCTTGAGCTTCTTCCCTATATCCCTTCATTTTAATTTATTTCTAGACAATGTTCAGGATGGCCTCAGAACCATGGGATCTGATGGATGTTTACATTCTTTAGAAGGTGAACTACACAAAATCAGTTGTGAACTCTTAAATAGAAATTGACCGTGTGTTATATCAGAAGCTACACAACAAAACAACCAGTTCCGCATGATGTTCATAAAAGCCTCTCAAAGATAACTCAGCACAGAGTTGTGCAAAGCTGCTAAAATAAGGAAATTTATATATCATAGAAAGCACTTGAACTGTTCAGTGTTTGCTCTTGAATCAAGTTGACAGGATGACAAGAAAATACTTTGCTTTGTTCCCACCGTATCTAGAGCTAGTAATGTCTCTTGTGCACTTAAAAAAACCAGTAGAAATTATCACTTCCTGCTACAATTTCCCCTCATTGTTCTGCCAGTGCTGGACTAATCAGGTCACTGCACAGAATACCGCAACAGCGTTGCTGCTTGCACCAAGTTAATACAGGCAGAGCTGTAGCAACGACTCCAACATTTACCTCAAACAAACCTATTAAAATGTTCCAGTGCTGTGTAACCATTTTACACTGGCAAAAAAAAGAGACCAGGAGTTATAAAATTACATATCCTGCCTATTAGTGTTTAAGCACAGTAATGATGTTCCAGAGATACAATGGACAAATGTTATGCTAAGCAGTTTCAACTGCATGTTCAAGAACTCCTTTGAAGGCCTCTTTTACAGCTGCACAGTTTAGAAAAGTAATATAATTAAGAAAAGCAACTGAAGCTTTAAAGTCTGTCTACTAAATTTTACTTTTCAAAATTAAGATGCTGTAAAAGTGCTTGAAATCTCAAAAATGTAATGTTTTGCCAATTACTAAATCAAAGTGACAAATACCTAAATAGAGCTATTTAAATCTCCTCAACTGACAGGCTAAATTTCAGTCTCATGAAGTCTGAAGTTGCAGAAATACTAATATCATCCAAAAGAATATTAATAAAGAGAATGTCAGTGGAGTTTGAGCTAGAGTGCTGCTGCCAGTGGCAGAAATGTTTCAAGGTTTTTCTGGATGGCCATTTCAGAATTAATGGTATTGTAAGTTTAGTTAATTTAGTTTTAAATTTGCTTTTAAAATTTATTTAGATGAGCATACTCAGCACTAGAAACATCCTTACAGCTATACCTCAAACTCTATTATTTGTTTAAAGATGTTTCTTAGTCAGTTTTCTTCATCAGTCTCTGCTGCATTAAGTGCAAGTCAATTCATTGTTTCTATTCCATTTTCACATGTGAAATGTGAAAATAGAGGACATGTGCAGTGTTCTACTGATTTTAAGTGGTTTTGCACCTCAGATTGAATTTTCCTTTTGTTCAAAAGTCAATTTGCTTTCCTCCATTATTAAGGAACAGTTCTACCTTTCAGAGACAGAGAAGGGAAGAAAGTTGGGATTTTAGGCCTGACAGAAAATGATGAAATGATGTTATCAGAAATAAGACTTGTCCACCTTGTGAAAATATTGGTTATATGTAGTGGTAGAACAGCTGACTACAGCAACTCACTCTTTTAAAAAAAACAGACAATCCCTTCCATATTATTTCCTGTGTTGGCCTTCAATGCAGCTGAAGTTAAACAAGCAGGTCCCATCTGTCCTATACCAGTAGTGTTCTGGGAGGCTTATTGCCTTTCTATAGTCTACGAAATACCTCCTCTCCATTATAGTTGCAAATATTCCTGATACAGTTCAAAGCACGCTCATTGCTGTGTAAAGAATTTGTAAAGTGCTGTGGAATAACTTTGGGTGAATTCTATCCTGTAAGCTTGTTATTTTCCCTTTTCCCCCTCATTTTCTGCTCAGTATTTTTCTTCATGGCAATTTGTTTTGTAGCATTTTAGTAGGCTGCTTTCATGGTGAAAGTAATGGAACGATACTGTGCTGCTTTCTAAAGCATCTTATCTATGATCATACCTATTTCTGCAACTTTATCTGTGGAAGGAAGTGTCTCTGTTAGTGAGTATACTAGCAGCTCAGGAAAGCTGCAGGAAAACTAATCTTAGCCTTGCATAAATGCATCTAGTGACTTCAACAAAGCTTGGAGAGAGAAGCATGGATTGTACAAAGAAAGACACAAAGACAAACACCAGGAGCCCTGTACAATTGCAACATCTTTCTAAACTGTGTGCTTAATTTCCCAAACAGTTTATTTTTACAGCAGGAATTATACAAGGCTTGGTTTGGTTCAGCTAGCAGGTCGCAGATGGGTATCTAACTGCTTGCCACAAGTTGTGATTCCCATTTCTGCCTCCTTATCTCTTGTCCAAGGTGGTTTTTTTTAACCTGGTCTGCTACAGACCTGATCTTTCCAGGCTTGGCACAGCAGGTGGCTCACAGCACATTGGGCTGCCTTGGGGCACACTCCTGCTCAATGAGCCTGACCTTTTAGGACAGGACCTGAGGAAGAAGGGATTTAACTCTCTTCTCCATTGATAATGTCTCACCTGTGTTCATAGCAGCTTATTACAGTGAAGACATCAGGATTGGCCAATGGCAGCTGTTGAAGATTTTGGTTGTCTTCAGATGAAGTTGGCTCATATTCAGTATCACGTTATCTGCTCCTTACAGGCACCAGACCAGTGAATCTACCTCACAGGACTTTACTTCTAATTACTTGTTTCTATGTTACCATACCCACCCAGGAAGAAATCTCACTTTTGGTAACAATTTCAATAACTGTTAGTTTGGTTCTAGTAATCCTCCCTCTCTGCAGTGTTGTCCTGTTATCCTGTCGTACCTTAACATGAACAAACAGTGGGCTTTGATGTATCTATATTTGGCTGTATATCTATTTTAGTACCTTCCGCACTGAAGTAATTTTTTATTTCCTTGTCAGATTCTAGTACAATGTGAATACATCATTGTAATAATTTAAACTTGCCTTGTGTGTTCTTTTATTCTTTGTCTTTAAAGGCTTTATTTTAAATACCTTACAAGTATGCTGATTTTTGTCCTTTTCCCTCACTTTCCTTCCACAATTTTTTTTCTATGTCCTCTTTGCTTGTTTTTTGTAGACTCCCTTATCTTCTTTCCTCCAGATATGTTTGCATTATTCACATAGATTCACTGCCTTAAATATCTTTTACCTTCTTATTTAGGAATATTACATTTTTGTACTCTTTGCATCATTCTTATTTTTGGATACTGACATGAATTTTGCTGGTGCACTCTGATATAATACCGTTTTCCAATATATCTTTCTCTTCCATTTTTATTCCTCATGGTACTATCTTCCTTATCTTTCAGTTTCTTTAAAAATTTGGTCTTCTAAAGAGAAATATTTGTCATTGGGGAATCATTTAAGTAGTTATTAATGTTGAAAACTGAAGAGTATATATCAGAGATTAAAGGCGGGCATGTAAAGGTTAGTTTATGCAATTGAAGGCTCGTCTCCGGGAACCCAAAGGAGCCCAGGGGAACAATGACAGTTGGAAGAACACCAACAACCTTATCAGACCAAAGGGATCCCTCGAGGCGGCTCCTCCCTGGGCGATCCCAGGGGAGCCTCAGCCCATGGCCCCACAAACCTGATCCCTCAAACAACCAATGGGAGGTGATTACTGCCTTTGGGGATGTGGGAGTCTTTATAGGATGTCAGGAAAAGCTTTCTATGATTGTGCAAGATTTATTCTGGGATGTTCAGGGGAAAGATAAAAGGCCAGGAAAGGGAGGGATCAAAGAAGACTGATGAGGAACAAGCAAGGGAAAACAAAGGAAATGTGATAAAAAAGTCCAGTCATGAGTGCAGTGGGCTGGTCAGCACAGTTGCCTGGCCATGCCCAGCACCTGATCACCACAGTCTGTTCTGTCTTCTCATTACACTCTGTTTCTAACTCTTCTCCCTGGTGCTGTGATGTCTATCTTGTGTGCACATGTGGATCTAGGGGTCTGAGTGCAGCAGCTGGAGTGGGACCAGGGGTCTCAAGAGCCTCTATGTCCGTAGTGGAAGAGAGACCAGAGAAAGTGTGCATTGTGTGCAAGTGTGTATTTCACTGTGTCATCACCAGTGTGCATCAAGCTGGACAAGCTGGCGAGTAGGACAAGAGGTTCAGAAGATGAGTATTGAAGCGGCCATAAGTCTGGGATGCATCCTGGAGAGACCAGGAGAGCTGGCTACCTGAGGGACCAGGGGGTCTATGCCAGCTACTGGAGAGACCATGGGGTCTGGGGGTGGGCTACTGCAGGGGTCATAGTTCTGAACCAGCTAGTAGAGCATGTGTTGCGTGCGTGCATGTGTCTATGCATGTGGCAGCTGGGGGACCAGAGGGTCCAGGGCCAGCTACTGAACAAACTCAGTGTGCAAGGATGGTTACTGGAGGGATTTATAGTGTGTGAGGGAAAGTGTGTGCATATGTGTGCATGCAGGCTAGAGTACAGCAACTGGAGTGGGGCTGTGGCCTTGGGGTCTCCTATGTCCAGGTGCCAGCAACTGAGGAGGCTGGGAACCAGGGCCACCACTGGGCAGCCTGAATGACTGAGCCCACCTGCTGGAGGGGTCCAAGTTGTGTATGTACGTTCTCCACTAGCGGGCTTTCATCCTGATTAGCCAGAAAGGAGAACAGGAGGAGTCCATTCGTGCTGTTTATGTTTGCATGAGTCCTGTTTTTTCCTGTCTCTGTTGATCTGTGTGGCCAGCGGTGTATATGTGTGTGCATGTCCGGTGTGTATGTGTACATGTGTGCCTATTGTGAAGCTGGACCTGGGAGCATGGTGCTGTAGCAGTTTCTCTCTATTTGGGCTGATGGATTAAGCAGCTTCTCAAAGTAGCATCTGAGAACAGTATATTCTGAGTGGGATTTGCAAAAACTTATAATGCGCTGTTGAATGAATGGGAAATTTGTCATTAGCTTCAATAAGAGTGGATTTCAGCCAGGAAAGAGCATAAACCTTTTGAGAATAAAATAATTTTTCAAACCTTTTTTTTTAAAAAAAAAAAAAAAATCTGTCTGAAAATCTACCACCTGTTCAAATTGTGCAGTCTCTCACATTTACACCCTGTTCTGTTATGCTATTTGGGCTTTACTCTCCTCTCACACTTATTGTTGTGTATAATAGAATAATTTTTGATTTATACCAGCATATCTGAGAAAAGAATCCATTCCCAAATGTTTTCTATTAACTCATAGACAAAAAGTGTATACTAATTGAACAGGGCAAGTTAACAACAGAGCTTTACTTATCTGCAGTTTTAACAAGAAGGTTGGTGTTATCCATACTGTGTTTATGCCATATGAATACTATTAGTGTTCTCAGATGTTCCAAGCTGTATAAGATATTTTCTTTTGGTTGCTTTTATCAGCAGTAAAGAATAGATTGGGAATTGTGATCACCTTGTATACAGCAAAGACTAAAACATCATTTCTGTCCCATCTCTGGAAAACTTGAGATATTACTAAATCATGGAATATCTCAACTTGGAAGGGACCTCTAAGGATCATTGAGTCCAACTCCCTGCTCCTCGCAGGACTAGCTAAAACTAAACCATATGACTAAGAGCATTGTCGAGATGCTCCTTGAACTTTGACAGGCTTGGTGCTGTGACCACTTCCCTGGGGAGCCTGTTCTGGTGACTGACCAATCCTTGAACCTGTTTGCATTATTCCATACATCTGTAGGGCAGATATTTAAACATGGAAAATAAAATTATTTATTCATCTGATGTTTTGCAGTGTTGCATATTGTAACACTGCATATTTGTTTTGTCTTTACTGACACTCTTAAGAGATACTTCCCTCTCTCTCTCTTCACACACATATACATACTTCTCGAAGATTATGGTAGTTCTAATGATTATTTTAGCTCCTTATTTAACTATATAAAATGTCGGTCTAATTGCAGACATTCCTGGAGGCTTCCATTTTCTGACAATATGGCAGAGTCTCAGAATGTCAAGAAAAATAATTCCTAGTTAAAGAACCTTGGAAATACAGGTCCTGAACAACTGGGTTTTTTTTAAAAAAAATCTTTATAATTTGTGTTTATGTCATGGTTTTAAATATATATATAAGTACATATATATTTTTGTGTATGTGTGTATATATACTTTTCCATAACTGGGAGTAACAGTGGAGTCCCAGGAGCAATAAATAAAGTCTTCCACTTTGCTTTATCTTAGTGTAGATTCCTGCAAAAGATTTCAGGAATATTTTATTGAAAAGAATTTCTTATTTCAATGTCTTTCATTTTAAAGGTAGCATAAGTAGATTGAAAATATTTTGGTTATGTCCAATGTGTTTGCATTTTATTACTTCTTACTTTCTTAGTGTATTTTTGAGTTCCACATTTGCAAGTTATGTATCTAGTAAGAAGTTTTGCATGTTAGTATAGCAAGGACAGTTAGTATTTTCATCACTATAGCAACTTAACAATCCATATTTATTAAAAATTGATATTAATTGAGGAACTAATTATTCACTAATGTTCAGAAAGTTCTCAAACTTCAAAAGAAAAGTGTCATCGCTCCCAAAACTTTCTACTGCCTCTTGAGACTGAAAATATATATATAAAAAATATTATTTAGACAAGTCTCTCTCCTCAAAATTAAAAAAAAAAAAACCAAACAAGAAATTGAGTGTAAATTTCTGAGCTGGAGGAACAGCTGAAGGAGCTCTTCTTTAATTGCAACGGCAGCACCTGTTCCAGCTCTCTCAAATGTTCAGCTAATTCCACAGCAGAGATGTTAAATGAGAAGATCAGATCACATTATCAGTAAACAACTTCCTATATGACACCTCTCACTCCCTCACCTTTAATCTGTCTGTCCTGCTCACCAAACACACTCTAACTGCAGTAGCACAGATCTCAGTGGTATGTAATTTAATCCTAGAAATGCACACTCAGGCACATTGGGTGCACAGCACGGGAGGAAGGAGTGGGTGGTGGACCCAGTCAGCTGCAACCAGCAACCAAAACAAAATGCGAGAAGTTGCCTGCTGGGCAGAAAATCTCACAGGTAGGCCTAGCAGACTGATGTCTGGCTTCCTTTTAACTCATGCCCAGGGAGTATGAGTGCTCAGGAGTGCTGCCATTAGGATGTGCAAGCTAATGCAAAGCAGTTTATGTGGGGATTGGCATGGAAGGGGGTGCGTAGGGGCCCAGAGCTGCTTCTCAACATTGCTTAAATCAGTGCAGGGGTGGTGGTGAGATGCTGAGGAATGGTGTCCTCTGCAGGTACCATCTGGTAACTGATGGTACCATCTGCAATCTGTGCCACATCAGAGGCCTGAACCCAGACTGCACTCCTAGGGAAGTGCCAGGGAGTGGCACAGTATATAGATTTTTATTACTGAGGGCATATAGGTACATACTGCTAAAGGAAGTATATCAGCCACTGTATATACTTACTTTAAATTTAGATTTAATATGAAGAATTTGGAACTGGAATGGCTTTCCTGAAGCATGAAGTCCAAATCCAGCTGCTGTAGCAGGCAACCGCTTCATCATTATTCCTTTAAATACCTTCAAGATAGAGCTTAATCAGCTTATTAGGTTTGAATTTCCTCCCCCCCCTAGAGTGTCACTCATCTGATTGTTAGAAGTGTTATAATTTACAACCTAATTTAATTTATGGACAGTTTATATTCATCATATTCTTGTGTCAACATCATCCTTTACCTTAAATAGAACTTTTTTTTGTTCTCCCTGAAGTTTATCTATGTAATGTAGGTTGTGGGAAAGTGATTTATCTCCTCAGTTATATCTTCTCTTATCCTTTGTTTGGCAGGTAAAAGAAGGAAACCCATTTTTCTTCAAAATAGGCATCCTATTCCCCACATGTTCCTAGAAGTGTTATTGTGTCAATCTACTTCAGTATAAATAAATCTTTTGCAAACATGAATGGCCAGTACTGTATACATCACTGATGCTTTTTCTATAAAAATATCTTTTCACTCCTCTCTTCTGAAAATACCTTTCCTGGATGCAGTCTGTGATGTCTTTTGTCTTTTTCTTTTTCACGTTTTGACCTACCAGCATACCCAGATTTGTTCTTCATTAATTGTAAATGATCTTGTCCTTATTTGAACATCCAATTTTTTTTTAGACTTTATCTCCACTTTTTCAAAACTATTTTGAATTCCAGCCTGTTCTCTAGTACTCTTGCTACCTTACTTGTGTTCTGCAACATGGCTGACACTCTTCTTAATTTATTGTTCTCTAAAACATAGATACTAAAAAATATTACTGAAAAGTAAAGCATCAAACCAGATTGCCATGGAAACCTGCCATTCTCATTGATAATCGCAATCTGAATGTGGCTTTCCTACCAGCTTTGCACCCGTTCTTTCCAAGAACTACATCCTGCTTCCTAAGTTTGTTTATGAAATGTCATGCAAAACGATATCAAAAGTCTTACTAACACCAAGATATTTGACATCTACTGTTCTTCCTGTGTTCACAATGCCGGTTACCCTGTCATAAAAGCAAGTAAGATTGGTCTGATGATCTGACACTACTTGATTTTGGCAGATCCATGTACACTCTTATTCACTACCTTGTGTTCTTATAGGGGTTTGCCAAACTGATTATTTATGCCAGTACTTTCTCTAGGAATTGAAGTTCAGATATGAGTTTATAAATACCCAGATCATTTTTTTTTTCTTTTAGCAGATGGGCAACACATTTTTGCCTCTCATGTTACCGTTGAAAATTGCGAAGTCATTAAATACAGTTTCTATTTAATCTTTACTGCCATTAAGGAAATAAACCAGCACCCAGAACAGATACATTTAGAAACTGACACAAAACTACCTCCCTGATAACAAGCGGTGGTGGGACAGTGAAGCTGGAAAAAAGTGAAACATTTATTCAAGAATAGAGATTCCAGGAATGAGAGAAGTATGTCAAAATGTTCATTGTTTTCCTCAAAATTACTATCCAGAAAGTGTTTGCAGCAGAATATTGTTTCAAAATGAGTACCAGCATCTTATATGGACATGATGCAATCAGTGCATCTCTGAAAATGATAACTATAAATGATAAGGTTAACAGTATCAAGACAAAATTAAAAAACTTAAATGTTATTACTCAAAGATGCAAAATTTGAGCAATACATCAGGGAGCGTGATATAAAAATATTCTTGTGTTCAAAATAAGAAACAGTAGGCAAAGGTATGTCCTGTAGATTGTTAATCATGAAGTCCTGAGAAGAAGTAATGGGAAATGGATAGGAAATCTGACACAGTCATACGGTTGTAGAGACTTCTATCCTGCTTCACAGAGGTGAGAGGCAATTGGTTAGCCTTTTTGTAGTACGACACATGTCAAGCCAGTCAACAACTGCTGTAATCAGTAGAAAATAAACTGCTAGAGTACAGTGCAGATGAAAACTCAGAAAGACAGAGAGCAGGATAAAGAACTTTCTGAAATGTCTCTGTGGACTTAAGTCTCAAAACACTCTTGGGAAAGTGAATGGCAATACTCAATGGCGATACTCTTTTATTCAGACAACAGCTGCATATAACAAAGACTTTTAGAGCAGCTAAAATCCACCTTCCAACTCCGAGCCCTAGGACTGTTATATTTTATAGAATCATACAATAGTTAGAGTTGGAAAGGACCTTTAAAGGTCATCTAGTCCAACTCCCCTGCAAAAAGCAGGGACATCTCCAACCAGATCAGGTTGCTCAGAGCCTCATCCAGCCTGGCCTTGAACATTTCCAGGGATGGGGTATCCACCACCTTTCTGGGCAACCTGTTCCAGTGCTACCACCCTCATTGTAAAATTTTTTTTCTTTATATCTAATCTGAATCTACGTCCCTCTATTTTAAAACCATTACCCCTTGTTTTATTACAACAGGGCCTACTGAAGAGTTTTTCCCCATCTTTTCTGTAGGCTCCCTTTAGGTATTGGAAGGCCGCAGTAAAGTGTCCCTGGAGCCTTGTCTTCTCCATTCTGAACAGTCCCAACTCTCTCAGCCTGTCCTCATAGAAGAGGTGCTCCAGCCCTCTAATTAGCTTCATGGCCCTCCTCTGGACCTATATTAATGAGTCACTGGATAAAATAATAAAAAAGCTTAGATAGTAGTTAGGATCTACAATTCACTATCCCTTTGAGCGAATTTGAATTACTTGTTTACCAACTCATAATATCTATGGCTCTGTGAATTTTAAATTTATTTATTTGCTCATGACATTGCAAAGGAAAAATCATGTTTCATCCTTTATCATAGCCATAGGACAGGATGGAATATTGGATTTTCTCTCCTGGGAGAAAAAGCTGAGTTCACTGTTTTTTTTAGGGGGATGAACTAGCCACAATATGGCTGATACCATACAAACTATTTCTATGGAAAGCACTGGCTGCAATTGCATCCACATTTACTACTCGTGCTCAAGGAATATTCAATCTAATTCTGCTCAGGTTTAGATGTGAGGTAAGTTGTCGTGCTGTGCACAGAGGGTTGATTCTGAGTTTTCACTTGGGGAGCTTGGAGCTGATGGCAGCTGAACAGACGTTTTCTGGTTTGCAGTTTATCATTGCAATTACATTTTAAAAGTCATATTGTGTGTAACCTTTAGTGAAAATTACCTTTCACTTACCTTCTTCTACATATAAACTGTTTAAGGTTGCCTGCAATCAACAGAGTTCACCAGTCTTGATGTAAGATTGCTGTTGCGCTAATAAATTCAGTTAGGACAACTGTGTTTGTGTGCCTGTCTGTACTAGCAACTGGAGTGGGGCAATGGCTTTGGGGCCCCATATGTCCAGCTGCCAGCAACTGGAGAGACTGTGATCCAGGGGCAGCTACTGGGCAGACTGAGTAAATGCAGCTGCTGGAGGGACCTGCATTGTACGTGTATATATATTTCTCACTGCTGAGTCTCCATCCTGTCCAATGAGAGAGGAGAGCAGGATTAGGCTGTCGGTGCTCCCTGTGTTCATGTACGTGCTCTGTGCATCTGTCTGACCTGTGGCTGACTATGTATATGTATATACGTATGTATCTATATATGTATATGTGGTGTATTTATATGTTCCGTGTGTGTGCACCTGCTGGGAACACATCTTCAGCCTTGCCACTGTTTGAACCTCGGGACACAGAGTGGACGTCGCCTTGCCGCTCAGGCTGTAGGAACCAACGCGATATATTATCCTCTAACAGTTCTCAAAGGTGAAAATCCTCTGTGTTGGTTTTGTTTAGTGAGGGGGGGCTATGGTGGCAGCTTCTGCAAGAACCTGCTAGAAGTTTCCGCTTTGTCCAGTGGACTTGACTGGGCCTAGGGCAGACCCACTGCTGGCCAGGGCCAAGCCAATTGGTGTCGGAATGTTCAGTGATAACGCCTCTGCGATAACATAGGGGAAGAGTGGAGGGCAGTTGTTTTTGTTTTCTTCCTCCTTATCCTGCTTTGGTTTTACTGATAATAAGCAAATAGTTTTCCCCAAGTTGAGTCTATTTTGCCTATAATAGCAACTTCAATGATCTCTCCCTGTCCTTATCTCAAACCTCGAGCCTTTTTGTTATATTATCTCTTCCCGATTCCCTCGGAGAGTGGGGAGTGAGCGAGACACTGCGTAGCTTGGTCCCAAGCAGGGCTAAACTACAACATCCACTTAAAAGCTCCCTGAAAAAAAAGACAAAAGAAAAATATTGTAATGAAATAATGTTGTTTATTGTTTGTTTGTTTAAATTGTTTTTCTCTTTAATAAGTCAGTTAATTGTGGTTACATTGCTCGTCTAACCGTGGTGTCCCCTAAGGCAAAGAAAAGAGCTTAATGTAGCTAAAATAATAGCACCTCAACCCTGCATTTGCATTAACAGAGAGCTGTAAAAATTTATTTTGTTCCTTATTTTTCTAGACTAGTAATTTTTAGAACCAAATATTACTTGGCACCCAACAAAAACATATCATCTGTTTCTTTCCAACCCATCATAAAGACTGTCTGTGCCTTTATAATGCAAGAAGGGAGAGAAACAGTCCTTCATTTAGTTTGTTTTTCAGCTGCATAAGTCGATTTGACTTGTAGTGATTTTTTTATTGAACAAGAAAACCAATAGCTTCTCTTTTATTTGAATTGTGCTAATGAAAATTAGATTTTGCTAAATTTTCCTTGCCATTTTTTTTCTAAATTGTACAGAATTAATAGAATTCAAATAAATGTCAGATAATTTGCTAGTCTACTTCTACTATTTTGAAATATATTGTTGTTGAATGAATATGTATCATTTGATCTTTTTTTTTTTTTCCCAATAGGTGAAGGAAAATTCTTAATGATCTGTCACACTGCAATTGAAATATTGCCGGTCACTTTAATCATTCACACCAACATTTTAATTTGTACATACTATGATCACAATAGATTATATGAGAAGTGAACTCATAAACAACTTGGAAGCCCCAGAGAACCACTGCTGTAACAAGATCTCAAGGAAGCATGTATTATTACAGTAGCAGGTACATTCAAATTAAATCGGTGTTTGGTACACAGTGACCTCTTCACAGAGCTACATCAACAAAGGCTGATGATGTCAAAACAGTCTGGAGAAACTGAGAACTTACCTGAAAGGAAGTTCTTAAAATCATCCCACATGTATTTTGTCTACTTCTGCAAACTATTGGCAAGGGCTTTTGATAGATTCAGAAAGATACAGCCTTCAAGGATTTCTAGATTCTTTGCCAACAAAATCATTGAGGTAGGCTCAAAATGCCAGTCTTGGCTCACTTCAAATTCGGCCTGAGAAATGAAGTGTTAGCAAGACCTTCCTTTATGAAGCCTATTTAGTGGATCAGTTCCTATCTATAAAAATGCTCTTAAGTATCTTTTCACATCACCTTATCAAATGCTTTCTCTAAGGGAAGTTATCATTGCTCCCTACTGATTTTTTTTTTTCTGGATGATTGTCACCAGTATAGAAGGTGGGCTACTCAGAACAAGCTGGTTGTAGGGACAAACAACCACAATAATTACTGGAAGCCCTTGTATTAAAGTAATTCAGATTGTACAAACTACCAAAAATGGTTGAATGAGGGAACAGATCCAGAGGTCCACTCAATAATGCTGCAAGATTAACACCTGGTCTAGACCTCTGGCTACCTCTGTTTCACTGAAGGCTAAAGGCCTGGTTTTGCCATTATATACCAGTGGTAGGTCTTAAATTATTTCCATTCCCCTTTCTGCAAACAGTTGGTTTTTGTTTTGTTTTGTTTTGTTTTGTTTTGTTTTGTTTTTTCCCAGAGTCTACATCACACACTGTGGGTTTTGTTTTTCACATTACTTAGTATCATCTCGTGTAGCAGAGGATAAGCCTGTTGTAGGCATCAAGTGCCCATGAAATAAGAATCAGCACAAATACTTTCAGGAACAAATGTGTGACTGGAAGAAAAGAAATTAAGAGTGAAAAATGAAAATCAGAGCAAAAGGATAAAAATACCTAAAATATGGGTCAAAAGAGGAAAAAGGAGAAAACCAAGGATAGCTAAAACGATTTTTTTTCCTTTTTTTTTTTTTTTTTAAAGGCACTTTTTAAGCAACGTATGTTTCCATGCATACTTTAAAGGCTGCCTTCTGAGAATTGTAGCTTCTGTGAGCTTCTTTGCCACGCCCTGAACTTGCCAGTTCTTTCCATTTAGACCACAGAGAATTGAAAGGGGAAAAATTTTTGTATGTTCTTAGTGATGGCACTGGGTGCATCTGTGTAGCAATTTAGGATGCCAGAGACATTCTTTTCAGCTGTAGGGTTTTCTTATGTCTATACTGCAGTACTGCAGCACTAACTCAAGGGCACCAATGAGGTACTCCAAATGGTTTCTCCCTTGCTGAAATAAGAAAGCAGATCACTGAGGTACCAAGTGAATCCAAGGTCCTCCAAGAGTTAGGTATCAGTTAATGCACAAATGTCATTGCTAGTAAAGACACAGTGTGGACAAATAATCCTAAAACCATAACAGATTTTGCTAAATCAGCCTCTCGTCCTCCTCACTAGATTTCTAATAAGTCAGTAATGTAGACTCACCAATTTAGAGTCCAGTGTTGGCAAGGTCTCTATTTATCTGTTTATTACCTCTGTACTATTATTAAATAGTAAATTTAGATTCATTGAGGTTTAAAAAGTTACTATGCTACATCAGAAAGTTTTTTCAAAGAAGAGAAGACTCAGTCATCTTAGCAGTATCAATAGAAATTTCACTAGCAGATATTTGACTTATTCTTATTTTCCTCAGTGGCTGAAACCCAAAAATCTAGGCTTAACCTGAAAATGTATTTATTAATTCTTCATAGTTGATGCAAATTTCAGTTGCTTTTCGTGTTACTTTCATCACTTAAGAGTATTAGCATATTCTGATTTTTCAGGAGAAATTGCTACATAATTATCTTTCCTTGGTTCAAAAATCTAATATTATTCTTATATACTGTATACATGTACCTAATTTACTTTTTTTTGGCTCATCTGAGCAGTTCATGATCCCATTGAATCACAGCTTATTGTTCATAAACAAACCTTAATTGCCTCATTTTTCAAGCCATTACTCAGTATTGTATTTGAACTAGAGATGTTAGTCGATACCCATCTTATGTATTTTGTTCAGCTCCCCTCTCTGAAAAAAAAAATTTTCTTAACTCATTTACATTTTGTATTTTATACAAATCTGAAGAAGTATTTTTGCAAAAAATCTGTGAATGTTTGAGTTTTTTCCTTACCTGTTGAGAAAGAATTTTCTCAGTGAACACCACCACCTTACTATTGTCTAATTTCAGTGGGTGTGTCAAAAGTTACACACAGCCACAATAAACTAGTTTTTTTTTTATTGATATAGATCTAGTGTATCTACTTCAAATCAATTTTATTTTATTCATATATATTTAAAGAAATCAAGCAGATAATTGGTAATTGATTTTTTAATCTCCCAGAATTCCCAGATGAGGCTTGGTGCACCTTCAAGAGGACTTTTTATACCCACTTGTGCGGGGTAACCGTGCCCAGGTGCTAGCAGCAGGGGCTGCAGGGCAGCCTCTGTGAGGAGAGGCCAGGGCTGCCCCATGTCAAACACAGACAGACCAGCTCCAGCCAACACAGAGTAGGGCACGGCTGAGCCCAGCAGCTAAGATGTCGGCACCTCTGGGAAAACATGTTTGAGAAGGGGCAAAATACCACATAGAAGTAGGAGGAGGGAACAAAAGTAGTGCGAAACAACAGAACACTGAAGCCAAAGGAAGGGGAGGAAGAATCACTTCATGGTAGACCAGATATTCCCTGCCACCCATGCTGGAGAAGGTTTTCCTAAAGCACTAGAGTGCACGGAAGAACTACTACTGGAGCAGCGGTGTGAAAAGAAGGGAATGGCAAAGACAAACTGCAAAATGATGACCATATGGTGCCCTTCCCCATTTTGTTTGTTGTTTCGCTTACTGAAGGGACTGAGTGTAATCTGCAGTGATAAACAGAGGCGTCTAGAGTGAAGGTGTCTAGTTAAGCCTGGGTATGAGGGGATGAAAGGGTTTGTTTCAATGTTTGTGTTTTTGTTTCCCACTACTTGAATCAGTAATTGAGTATTTACTTTAACTGAGAATAAATTAAGTTAATTTTCCCAAGATAAATCTTTTTTTTTTTGCCCACAACAGTAATTGGTAAGCAGTTGCCTTGTCCTCATCTTGACCTATGAACTTTCTCATCCTATTCTTCCTATTTTCCCTATATGACATAAGCAAGACACTAGGTGGAAGTTTGTCTGCTAGCCCAGGCTAACCCACTACACCAAGTTATACGCCTGAGCAAGAGAGTACAGGGTCAATAGCTGCAAGTTGTTTTACATAAAGGAGGAGGTAAAACTTTAGGCTGGAGAATACGCCTGCCTTCATTACCCTGGAGGAACCCCATTCCACCACCTCAAGTCCCAGCTATCCCCATCAGACCACTGAAGATTGTCTTCCCTCCCACGACTGTCAGTGGCTGCCTTTAGCATCAAAAAGCAGATGGCGTAGCCAGGGGAGGTGGAAACATGACATTGTGCAGAAATATTTTGTGTATTTGGCTTTTGGGACTAGACAGATTTAAAAGTCCGTGCATCATCTACATTCAAAATCAGATCTCCCCAACCCCCCAGACATAATGGACACATCAGTTCATGTCAAAATACCATACTGTAACAGAAAATACAGCCCGAAGGCTTAGGCTTGTCCTTAAGAAAACTCACAGAAAGAAATTTTCCTATTGTTTTCAGAATCTTTTAGATACACATTTCCCATTTTTCAGCCTCAATATAAATAGCTTTTTTTTTTTTTTGCTGTCAATGTCCTACCAAAATCTTTACATTTAGACCCATATTTTTGCTCAAAAGGGCACCTTGGCTTACCTCACTTATTCTTAGAGTACTGAGATCACCGCAAATGTCATAACATGGAGTGTAAGATCCATGGGGCAGCAAGGAAACTACATGGCAAGCTCTCTGCCCTAGACTTCAGGAAGGCGGACTTCGGCCTCTTCAGGGACCTGATGGGCCAAGTGCAATGGGAGGCGGCCCTGGAGGGAAGAGGGGCCCAGGAAAGTTGGTCTATATTCAAGGAGCACCTCCTCCAAGCTCAGCAGAGGTGCATCCCGATGAAAAACAAGTCGGGCAAAAAGGCCAGGAGGCCGGCATGGATGACCAAGGAGCTCCTGGACCTGAAAGTGAAAAAGGAAGCCTATAGAGGGTGGAAGTGGGGACAGGTAGCCTGGGAGGACTACAAAGAGGCTGCGCGAGTGGCCAGGGATAAGGTAAGGAAGGCCAAAGCCCTGGCAGAACTGAATCTGGCCAGGGATATAAAATGTAACAAGAAGAGCTTTTATAGGTACGTAGGGGACAAAAAAAAGTCCAGGGAAAATGTAGGCCCCCTCCGGAAGGGAACTGGTGGCCTGGTTACCCAGGACATGGAGAAGGCTGAGGTTCTCAATGACTTTTTTGCCTCAGTCTTCACCGACAAGAGTTCCTGTCCCACCACCCAAGCTGTAGAAGGTGCAAGCAGGGACTGCGAGAATGAAGAACTGCCCATTGTACTCAAAGAGCAGGTTCGGGATCATCTGAGGAACCTGAAGGTGCACAAGTCCATGGGACCTGATGAGATCCATCCGCGGGTCCTGAGGGAACTGGCGGATGAAGTTGCCAAGCCACTGGCTATCGTATTTGAGAAGTCGTGGCGGTCTGGTGAGGTCCCCGATGACTGGAAGAGAGGGAACATAACCCCAATTTTTAAAAAAGGGAATAAGGAAGACCCAGGTAACTACAGGCCGGTCAGCCTCACCTCTGTGCCTGGCAAGGTCATGGAGCAGATTCTCCTGGAAACCATGCTAAGGCACATGGAGAGCAAGGAGGTGGTTGGTGACAGCCAACATGGCTTCACCAAGCGCAGATCGTGCCTGACCAATTTGGTGGCCTTCTATGACGGGGTGACAGCATCGGTGGACAAAGGACGAGCAACTGACATCATCTACCTGGACTTGTGCAAAGCTTTTGACACTGTCCCACACGACATCCTTCTCTCTAAACTAGAGAGACATGGGTTTGATAGACGGACCACTCAGTGGATAAGGAGTTGGCTGGATGGCCGCACTCGGAGAGTGGTGGTCAACGGCTCAATGTCCATGTGGAGACCGGTCACAAGTGGCGTCCCTCAGGGGTCCGTGCTGGGCCCAGCCCTGTTCAACATCTTTGTCGGCGACATGGACAGTGGGATAGAGTGCACCCTCAGAAAGTTCGCTGACGACACCAAGTTGTGTGGTGCCGTCGACACGCTGGAAGGGAGGGATGCCATCCAGAGGGACCTTGACAGGCTGGAGAGGTGGGCCCGTGCCAACCTCATGAAGTTCAACCAGGCCAAGTGCAAGGTCCTGCCCCTGGGTCATGGCAATCCCAGGCACAAATACAGGCTGGGCGGGGAATGGATTGAGAGCAGCCCTGAGGAGAAGGACTTGGGAGTGCTGGTGGATGAGAAGCTTAACATGAGCAGGCAATGCGCCCTTGCGGCCCAGAAGGCCAACCGCATCCTGGGCTGCATCAAGAGAAGCATGGCCAGCAGGTCGAGGGAGGTGATTCTCCCCCTCTACTCTGCCCTGGTGAGACCCCACCTGGAGTACTGTGTCCAGTTCTGGAGCTCCCAACACAAGAAGGACATGGACCAGTTGGAAGGTCCAGAGGAGGGCCACGAAGATGATAAAAGGGCTGGAGCACCTTTCCTCTGAGGACAGGCTGAGAGAATTGGGGCTGTTCAGCCTGGAGAAAAGGAGGCTCCGGGGACACCTGATAGCGGTCTTCCAGTACCTCAAGGGGGCCTACAAGAAAGATGGGGAAAGGCTGTTTAGTAAGGCCTGTTGCAATAGGACGAGAGGTAATGGTTTTAAAATAGAGGGGGGTAGATTTTGATTAGAAATTAGGAAAAAATTTTTTACGATGCGGGTTATAGGACACTGGAACAGGTTGCCCAGAAAGGTGGTGGAGGCCCCATCCCTGGAAACGTTCAAGGCCAGGCTGGATGAGGCTCTGAGCAACCTGATCTAGTCAGGGATGTCCCTGCTCCTTGCAGGGGGGTTGGACTAGATGACCTTTGAAGGTCCCTTCCAACCCTAACCATTCTATGATTCTATGATTCTATGATTCTATGTAAGTTGTTGTGATTTCAATGGCTGTTTTATATGTAATTTAGAACAGTCCATGGTAACTGTAAGTAACATTCTGTATAGTCCTTCTGATTATTTCAGTATGTAAATTTTCAACAGCTTTCTCAAAACAGCTCACTAGAGTCTCAATGAAATCAAGGCAAATAAATGTCTTTTTCAACAATGGAATTTAGAGCTGTGAAGGGACATAGTAATTTACTAGGTTTGTTGTACATTTATTTACGGTTCTATGAAGCTTTCACCTAATTTAATATTGACTTTAATCACATCTGAAAGATAATTTCTTTGGAGGTTGTGGTGAAGAAGAAAAGATAGATGCTGTACGCAAGATCAAGTTCAGCAGTAGCTTAAATAATGGAGTTAATATATGTATTCTAGTGAAATACCTTATTTTACACCAATACAACTGTTACTGGACTAGCTAAGCAAGTGTAATTCACCTAAATTTGGTGCTCTATGAGTAATAAATGTAATTTTGTTGAATGTAGCTGCCACTGAATCTCATAGACACTGCACTTGCTTGTAATAGTTATCAGTTTAAGATTGCAGGGTCATGTTAACTCTTTTGCATTAATTTTTTTCTCTTTTCCCCGGTATAATTGGTTCCATACTTTATCCTTGCAGTGTAAAATTCATACAGAAATCAGGTGTAGCTGGTACAATATACACAGACATAGACATCAAAGAAATATTAGAATGGTGATTGTTTTCCACTTCAACCTCCCTGTTGAAGCAGATCTGTCACTACATGAGATCAGGTTGACTATGGCTTTTTGACGAGTTGATTTTCGAAAGCCACTGTGAATGGAGATTACTCAGCATTTCTAGATGACTTATTGAGTTTCCATTAGTCTCCTAGACACTTTTTTTCCCTGTATGTGCAGTCTGAACCTCCCAACTTTCCGTTTGGAGACATTTCTCCTTGTTAAATCATTTGGTACTACCAAGAACAGTTTGATTCCACCACCTCTGTAAATTCCCCTCAAGTAATTGGACGTTGTTCAAGGTCAGGTTGGATCATTTGGAAAGGACCTTTAAAGGTCATCTAGTCCAGTTCCCCTGCAAGGAGCAGGGACATCTCCAACCAGATCAGGTTGCTCAGAACCATGTCCAACCTTGGCTTGAATGTTTCCAGGGATGGGGCATCTACCACTTCCCTGGGCAACCTGTTTCAGTGTTTCACCACCCTCATTGTAAAAAAGAAGATTAAAGATTATATGTAGTAAGAAATATCCCCCATACAGTGTATTAAAAGTACATTAATATTTCATAATCAAGAGTGCTCAGGTTAAGCAAAACTAAAATAGTTGTTCAGACAACTTTAATTCTCTTCCCTTGGAAATATGAATTATAATGGTTTATGTGACAAGACATAAGAAATTTATAGCAGAACCATCCATCTGGGGATTTAATGGGAAGGGGGAAATGGCTGTTTGTAAAGAGTGTGTAGAGCCTGGCACAGTGTTCGCATCTGAGTTATCTGGAATTGGTTAGTTTTGATAGATTTTAATATTTTTGTTTAATTAACATTTATATTTTAATACTATTAAAAATTACTAAAATTATACCCCTTTCATTGAATTTCCAAAATTACTGAAGAGTTTATTTTTTTTTAACTGGGAAAAAATGTGAACTCCTTTACCTCCCTCCCAATTACCCTTAGCTAGTAGAAAGCTCTCCAGGGAGTAACTCCTACATCTAAAATAGTTCAACGTCTTCCCTGAGAAATGGAATGAATATGATACTTGTCATCCTAGAAACTTTTCTATTCACAGCTGTGCTAGAGGTGCCCTTACACAAACTTTTCATCCTCAATGTCAATATACTTAGTCATTCTTCTACCCACTGTTGCAAGATCCAAGCTACTTTTTAATGGATTATGCTTACAACTTCTTAATAGAGTTTTTGTTCAAAAATAATGTGCTATGAAGTACTTAGGGCAGTAAGCGGAAGATCCAACAATAGGATTTACCTTAACCAATAATCTCAAAGAATGTAGTTTCTAGTTCTCATACGTCTTTGTGTTTTGAAAAACATATACTTTAGCATATACACATGTTACTGAAGTGGTAATTAGCATGCAGTTAGCTCCTGTGTTTGAGAGTTGAACTAAAAATCCTTTGAGTAAATGGTAAATTATAACATTAATTTCAATGGACAAAGAGACAGTTTTTGTAGAGAGACAAAAAAGCCTAGCCTGACAAAAGTAATAACAATTTAAAGAAATCCTGCGTGCTTGTTATGCTTTTTCTGCTAGACAGACAGAAGTAATTTCAACTGCTGTCAATTTGGCACTTTGTAGTGTCTTTTTGTTCACTTCTGGGAAAGAAAAAGAAAGAAATATGTTTTAATGAGTGTCTGTTATACTGTTAAACTAGAGATAGTAATCTGTGCATGGAATTTGTATTATTTTGGTAATGGTCATAATTTAAGTTCTGTTATTCACCACCTTTCTGTGTGTTGCTTCTATAAGTATTTTTGACACGTGTCCAAGACGAATATGTTCTGGATATTCCCCTAAAACCAAATCAAAATTAAATTTCCATTAAAGAGAGTTAAATACAAGTTAAAAAAAACACCCAAAACCAAAAACCAAAACACTTTAGACCCTTCCAGCAGAGCATGTAGTTACGATGCATCTAGAAAAGGAATAAGTATCTAATTGTCCAGATCATTGCTAAGGAATCGACACATACAGTGGCTCTGCTACTACAAGAAAAAATAGCATGCACTTGAATTATTTTCTTCATGAAGCTGTAACACTAAATTGAGGTCTGATGTTGTTTGAAGGAGTAGGAAGAAACCTGATACTTACAGTGTATTCAGATAGTAATGACAGAGGTATGTCATTCAAAAGGTATTACTTGTGCAAAATGTAAAGTAAAAAACTTTGAAAACCGCTGTAAAGAAAATTGATGGTATACATTTACCATGAAATTTTGACTATTATAATGCTAAATACACTTTGTCAATACGTACCTCATCAAGATGACCTGTGCAAACTCAAACACAGAATCCCATGTGGTTTTACTTTGACTAGAGCTGAGCATCTGTAGACACATAGACACCATCCTGGGCTGCAAAGCCACTGTCAAGCACCTCTTCCCAAAGGGATGGGACTCTGTACTTTAGCCATCTACATCCTGACCCCATGTCCTCTCATGCCAGCTCTCCCATGAAGTGGGAAGTAGTTCTTTCCTGCTTCCAGAGCTCCATCAAAACAACAACTCTGAAGATATATATATTTTTGAATACTTTCAGGGACAAGACAGCAATGAAGTCAAGATAAGAGCAGAGTAGTCAAAAGATTTCTAAACAAGCACAGAAAACTTACACATAAGCCCAGGAAGTACATAACCTTAGGCTTTTGGAAAAGCAATGAAATCTTCTACTCAAAACCCAATCTCAAAACATGTACATTTCTTTAAGCTTTATTCAGTCATTTCAAGACCTTAGGGCCTATGCAGAGCCCTTCCTCTTGCTTCTGCTCTCTTTTCTCTTTATAAGTGTCAGTGTGAAGGCTTTCCTTCTGTCAAGTTCTGGATTCCTCAGTCAGCTAATATTTTGAAAGACTTGAAAGACTTCAAATCCTTCAGCAGGTGTTCTGTTAATTCCTTATAATCTTTCCTGAGATAACTGTGTCTTTAGCTTTCAGCTTAGTCATTGAGAGCAGAGGCTGCCATTTCACAGGTAACAATATCATTCTGTTATTATTTCTCTGCTAATAATATCTTCCAACCTCAAAGAAAAGTAACAAAGAAGCAAACAACATAAGTGGAAATCCTTCTACACACCATATGAAAACATTTAATACACAAAAAGCACCCACCAAGCAAAATGAAATACAGAAATAGATGTATATATTACAACTAGTCATGTGTAATCTACGTAGAAAATGTAATAGAATATAAGTTCTAAGTTATAACATAACAATTTTCTAATACACTTATGAATCAGGAAAACAGAGATATCAAGCCTTCTACCACACTTGCTCTAAGAAAACTAAAAGGTAAACCATAGAGGAAGAAAAAGCTTTTAGGTTTATGATGCCTCTATCACATTGCTTAACAGAGTGTAATACAAGCTGACTTCATACTTCACCCATCATATAAATGACATTTCTAAAATTTTAAATAAATCATTTCAATTTTAAGTAGTATCATGATTTTGTAAATATATAAAGCAGCTATGGATAGCAACAGACACTCACTCATAAACACTAGAAGTCTTTTCAGAAAAAAACCACTAATCAATCTAGTGGAAGAATGATGTCTTTTTTTTTAATAATTTCAAGGAGAAAAAAGATTTGAAGCCAAGGTATTCCCATGAGTTGCAGAATGAGTGACAGTTGGTTTCCTACAGACTGTGTTTAGGTCCCCTTAATAAGTCCCTTGCTGCAATGCTGGGCTGGCTTTGTCTTTTATTTTTTAGTGTTCCTGTGTCAGGATGTATTATCAGTACCTCACAGGTATATATGTGTTGATGTTCTTGGAATTATTCAGTGGGCGAAATTCGTACCTGCTTTTCCTTATCTTGTTCTCTATCCTCTACTCACCTCCAAATTTCCACAAAATACTTTCAGAATTTTGTATCTCTAGGATTTCTACCTCTTGATTTGTTTAGAAATTGCCTAATTTAATTATATGAGGAGACACATAGACAGATCTACACAATATACTTGATTTTCTTTATAAATCAAGCATCATGACTCCACTATAGTTCTTCCTCAGAATATTGTCTTGCATTGTGGGGCTCTAACTTACAGTTGATCAGGAGCAAGAACCTAAAAAAAAAAAAGACCAAGAGCAACTTGATGTTTGAGAACTGTGACAAAGAGTAATGCTCTTTGTACTTCTTTGTAGGTCAGTGAATTGTATTTTTTTAAAACTCCACTCATTCCCTACACTTTGGTACCATTTCAGTTCATTTCCTTGGAAAGTGACCAGATGTTCCAGAAATGGGTGATTTTTAGCAGGAGGACCTGGAATTCCTGATGGCTGTATTAGAAAGTACACGTGTTAGTTTTAAAATACATAATCATTTATTCACTGCTTTCAATTTATTTTCTTATTAATGCAGCTTGAGTGTAAGAGAACAAAAACTCAGTTTAGTGCTACCACATGATCAGTATATTCTATTTTGTGCAATCCTGATGCAAATTACTTCAATAAATGTTGTGGCATGTTGGACAAATTAAAACCTTGCTACAATTCGTTGTTAAATCAGTTTTAAAAGCAAAATTTGGAAATAAATAATTAGTCAAGTGTTGCTCTGGAGTAAGTGAATTGCCGAGATCTACTCTACATGAAACAAAAGCAGAATCTGACCTCAAATGATCATAAATTATAGTAAGGAAAACTGGAAAAGCCAGAATTTTAAAGTAAGTGAGTGTCTGGAATGCAGAGCTTACATATCTGTTTTTCTAAGTAAGATTTTAACCTCCATCTGCCCTTTGGCAGATCTTTGTACCTTTTCATACAGGTCACCTTTGAAAGTGCAGTTCACTTTGTCATCTACAGATTAGTGTATTTTGTATTGAGAAGCCTACTTAAAGTCCTTTTAGGCCATTCTATCTGGTTCATGTTCATCTTTATCATACTGCTTTGAGGACAAAATAGCAGAAAGACAGTTAAGACTGTGTTTCTTTTCCCTTTTTTCTTTCAGTGTTCGAAAGAAAGAATTCTTGGCCACTTATTTAGATACTTGCTTGTAATTTCTCTTCATCTGTTTTCAGGAAATACTATATAGACTTGTAATCTCTGTAATCTTAAGAATAATGAGGATTTAAAGGATTGTTCTACATTTAAAGTCAAGATAACATCATCTTATTTTTTAATTCTGGAAAAAAAAAGAAGCATAGAAAATGAGGGTAGATTTTATCTAAGTAGTCCTTTAATCTTCTTGTTTATAGAGAAAAAATCCTTAACTACTTCTTTCTCCTTTTTTACCTCAAGAATAAAGATTGACTACAAAATCCCACAATTTGAAAGGTATTGTCTTTTATTTAAGAAGCCATAAAAGACAATCTGTACAATATACTTTTATGGCAATCTATACTCTTAAATGAGGAGTAGGTTGAAACAATTAATCCTTCTCTTTTTTTTTTTTTTCCCTTTGGAAATGTATGTTTGTTTTCTGTTCTTGTTAGATGGAGTAAAAATAGTTAGACTGCGATTGACATAACTGGCCTTCTTAACTTGGTGAGTATAATTCCATCTCCATCTTCTCTTGATGATGCAGAAAATCTAGATCTGTCTCACCACAGTTTCTAGGATAAATTCTGCACTAAGAGTTTTCCTTGAATTAAGACTTGTGGGGATAAGAGAACACAACAAAAAAGAATGGTTCCCTTATTGTTTTTATCTCACTAAACACCCTTTGTGCCTTGTCCTAGTGATATCTGAGTGTGTAAACAAGTGGATGTCATTGCATTAAATAATATATGGTCAAATATTTCAACAGCTGAACATTGATAGGGAGTAAAATTCCTATTTTTCCACATCTAAGGCCTAAGGATGTACAATGCATCCTAAGGTGGTCTGAAATTGCATTTGTAACCTTCCTGAGATACACCGCCTCATCTCAGTTCACATGCTCAGAGATGATTCCATGAGCCAAGTGTGGTAAGAGGGCATAATCAGGAGAGTCACTTTAAAAGTTTTCTATTGAACCAAAAAGTTGTGGTTTCTCAAAGAACCAGAAATATTGTGTGCTGAACGAGTTATAAGGTTTAGGGAAAATTATATTTTCTGTTAATCTGTTGGAGTTACATAGTTCAAAGTTATAACAACAGTAAAATTTAAGACATAGTTTCTTGACTAAACTTTGCCCACAGTATTGCAACGGTCATGACCACATAGCTTAACCCTTCTAGCAGACTTTAATTGAATCATTGTCAGGAGCTGTAACAAATGTCAAATATGAATTAATTTTGCATTGATGTGCAATGAATTTTGCTGTGAACTCACCTTAGTGCAACATTGGGTACTCACTGAAGTGGTGAGCAGTTCTTTGGGAACAGTGAGAGGAAAATATTGACCCAGTAGGCATTGTACTTAACACTCAGATTGTGCAGATTTATTGCATTGCCATAAATATAAGAGACAACTTATTGTAGCTCACAATAATTGAGTCAATTTATCTGGCATACTAGGAAAGAAATCTCATAGTTTCTATATCCAATAATAAGTTATTTTTATTTTGTAATACTTTTAGTTTCACTGAATTTTAAATCACTTTTGGTTTTGGTAAAGGACAATTTATAAATGTACTAAATGACAGGTTCTAAAAAGTCATTAGTATGTTAACAAATCACTGCCTCTTCTTATCATAAGGGTGATAATTTAGGATTTAAGTAAGTTAGTATGGTGCCATAGTTTAACCCCACTTGGAACTAAGCCCTATGCAGTCTCTCACTCACCCTCCCCCACTTTCTGAGGGAATGGGGAGGAGATAATATAACAAAAGACTTGAGGTTTGAGATAAGGACAGGGAGAGATCATTCAAGTTACAATTACAGGCAAAACAGACTCGACTTGGGGAAAACTAATTCAATTTATTAACAATAAAACCCAAGTAGGATAACCAGAGAGAAAACTAGATTTTAAGAACAACTTCCCCCCACCCCTCCCCTCTTCCCAGGCTTAACTTCTTCCCAAATTATCTCCACCTCCTCCCCCTGAGTGGGGATTGCAGTCAGTTCATCACACGTTGTTTCTGCCACTCCTTCCTCCTCAGGGTAACAACTGCTCACTAACGGTCCTTCAGAAACTGCTCCAGTGTGAGTCATTTTCCCAGGGTGCAGCCCTTCAGGAACTGGCTGCCACAGTGTGGGCCCTCCATGAGGACAAGGACAGCAACCCGATGGGAGGCCAAAAGGTGAGACCCGCAAGGTCCACAAGGCTTATGCCTCCCCATCTCTGCCTGCACTTATGGGTTTTTTTCCCTTCTTGAATATGTTATGACAGAGGAGTTATCACTGTTGCCGATTGGCTCAGCCCTGGCTAGTGGTGGGTCCGCCCTGGAGCCTGTCAGGTCCAGTGGACAAAGGTGAAACTTTTAGCAGCTTTTCACAGAAGCTGCCATTGTAGCCTGCCGCCCCACCCCGCCCCCCAACCCAGCACGTATGGAAACTGAATAAGATAAAAACCCCTTAAAATCTAGTATAATATGGCTTTATGCACCACTGTAGCAGCAGACATTGATAGAAGAGTCAAACAAGTAATTATTTCATCTGCTGTCATCTAATCTAATGTAGTCTAACTTAAACCTAAACTATTCATAATTATAGTCTCTGAATAACTTTTGTCACAGGAGGACCACTTCATAGAGTCCTTTGTTGCAGAACGCTTTCCTTCTTGATAGATGCAAGCCCTGTATTTGTCATTCTCTGTTTTTTTTTTTCTTTTAAATGTGTATAGTCGTCTTTGTTTTCTTTCTGACATACTTATGCATTTTAGTATCACCAGGAATATTTATCACTTTTATTTTCCATACAAGTGTATGACCATGAAGTAAACTACTGTGGCAGTTTGCTTTACAAGTCCATGTTAAGACAGAGCATTCAATGGAGTCTAAAATAAAAGAATAGCAGCTCACATATATTTGGACTTAACAGGAATCTGTAAAGGCAGATGATCAAAATGGCATAAAATATATAATAGTATATATAATAGTCTTAAGGAATAAGCTGGTTAATGAACCAGGAGGTACTAAAGATAAAATTCTTCACATAGACATCACTTTTAGGGTGACCACCCTTAGAGTTCCATTAGCTCAATAAGAAAGAAATTAATGATATGGATTAATATATAAAGAAAGTAAATGAAGGCCTTTCACTTGTAAATACTTGCACCAATTGTTCTACTAACTTGCTTTCTGCAATTAAAGCAGGAAAATTATGGAATTTTATACACCCAAAAGCTTTGAAGGAGACTGTGAATAGGTATATTGAAAATAACTGAGAGTGAAATTATCTTTAAATGTACATGAAAGTCATGCTTTTTGCAATTTCTGCAACTTCAGCTCATTTATATAGTATAAGCTGTATAACTTGCCTTTAAACTAAGGTGTTGCCTTTTGAATTCAATTTGTTTGGAGCCTCATTTATGAGAAAACAAAGATCAGGGAGCTCTAGAAAAGGTACAGAAAGGTATGCATTCCACATACTCATCTACTCAAATCTTGTTACAGTAGAATGATCATGTTTTACTACTGTGTGCTTGTTTCTTTTGTCCTTCACAAACCATTATTTAAATACAGTTTGAGGTGTTTAGTATTAATAAACAACTTTCATAGTTGTCTTTTACTCTGTGATTTGTCAATTTTTAGGGAGAAAGCTAAGCTAATGATTAAGATAATGATTGCAAAAATTCTTCTGAAGTGTATTGCAATGAACTGAAGGGTTAATACAGAGGTCTTCTGGTTTAAAATCACAAATTAGATCCACTGGTGAAATTGAATTATCAACTTAGCTGCACTTCCAGTTCAGATTCTCTTTAGCACATTTATATTTTGTAAGTGTGGAGTGGGACTGATCTTTCCAAGTTTAGTTCACCTAAGAGGCAGGGGTCTAGCCTAAGGTAACTGCCCTCAGATCTTTCTATGCTCACAGAAGAGAGAGAGGCACCTCAGCAGATAATTAATTCTGTCTTAAAACAGAGCACTAAGGTAAAAGGAATGAATGACAATGTGATCTATAGATGTGCCCCAGGGGATATTCTGTAATGAGACTAATTACCCAGCAGATCTCACAATACTCAATGAAGAGCTAGACTCATCTAGAAAATGATTCAGCATATCCAAATTAAGCTCTGGAGGAGCCTCTGCCTTTCCATTGGCTCCAGAGGGATTAAAGAGCCAAAAATGAGATTTTCACAAATCCTCTCTTTTTTTTTCATTGGTTTTATAAGGTAGTCTTGGTGACCAGCTTATAATAGACAGTTTTTTCACTGAAAGCTAAAATTAGGAGACTTGAATCCTTACCACAGTTCCTTCTCACTGAAGGTCTGCATTCCAGCTGTTGTTTTTAATTATGAATAACGATTGCAGAATTGAGCCCACAGATGTAAATTCTAGTTTATATTTAAATGGAAACTCTGCCGTAAGTGTCTTGCTAAAAAGGAAGAATCCAGGAATTCAGCTTTCTGTTCCTTACGTTGATGAGTGGTACCCCTGCACGTACAAGGAAGGATAATATTGAAAACTGGAGACACTATGGAGTGAAAAGCAACAGCTCAAAGTAAATTATAAGAAAATTAACTCCATGGAGCAAAAGAAACACCAGTCTGTCTTCCTCCATTGGTTTAAGCATCAGAATATTACAACATCCTTTCAGTTGTATCCTATAAGCCCGTTTATTTAGGAATTGTCCGTTTCCTCATGGATCTTTCTGTTTCTTTGAACTTCCTAACTACCATGAAGCAAGTTGAAGAACACCTTGTATATTTTATGGGTTTCAAAAGAAAATGCCTTTATGTTACTGTGTGAAAACATCATTCTCTGAGGTTGCTTTTTTTAATGTTATGGGAAAGAAATACAAGAAAACAATTAATAAAAGACTGCAAAGAAAGCTAAAGAACACCAAAAGTGAGGAAAAATAATTATTAATAGAAGGAAAAGAGTCGTGTAAAAAATTGCTTAAAACATAACTTGCAAATGCTTAAAAGGCAAAATGGGGTTTACTCCTTTTAGCAAACAGGTCATCTGAGACAACGACTCTTCCTTGGTTGGTGGAAAGACAAGAATAGGTGTCAGCAATTCTGTAAAGGTGAAAAAAAAATGGCAACTTTGATTCAAGTCCAGAATGGTGCCATAAAACTGGACGAGGTTTCATCATCTAGTCACGCTAGTATGCATTAATATAACACTCTTATGTTCTTTGTGTGATAGTTACATAATCTCAACTCTTTACCTAGCAATATTCAGATTTCAGAACAAACAAAGAAAGAACCAAAATCAGCACAACAGCTGTCTTTACATCTTCCGTAAATTTCCTAATTGTACTCTTTTAAAAAATCAGGGAGTGGGAGTCGAACTGATCCTAATATGGCTTAATGAAATGCATTCTGTTAATTACCTTATTTCATGACATTGAGTGTGTTTTTCAAATAACTAATTTTGCATCCTGTTGCTCTTTTCTGGTTTTATGCTCTTTAATCCTTTCTCATAATTTTATCTTTAAGAGTTCTGCACTATGTGCTTTTTTGTTTGTTTTTATTAACTCAGCAGGTGGCTCTCCAAACTATGTATATGCAAAATTTGTGTAACACTTAAAGCACAGCTGGATATGGTCGCTGTTCACTGTTACATGACACAGTTCCATTTTACATGATTGGGACAACAATTATCTTTTTGTTTTGTTGCTGTTGGTTTTTTTTCAAAAAAAAAAAAAAAAGAGGGAGAAAATGCACCACAGGACAGCATTATTGAAAAGATTAAATAAGAGAGTTGTGATTAGTAAATGCAACTGCACAACATTTTTCTTGATGTATCACAATAGAGGAGTTGCCTCCTGTGTAGAAGGTGGCCTCTGGAAAGATACTGTTGTAGAAACTGTAGTTTATTTGTGCAGAAATAATACTTGAAAAATTCCAGTTTTAGCCTAATTAGACAGTACAAAATTCTAAGTCCTTGCACAAAGAAAAGCCTAGTAAGCTTTCGTATTTAGGAGTCTGTGCATTTAAAAAATGGGCTGAATTCCAGCAGTTAGGTAGTGGAATATGTCCTTTTGTAGATCCTTCTCTCCAATTCTTACCATCCCTGGCTCCAAACTTCTTCTTAAAGTGAAACCACCTAATGATACAATTTCTGTACTTTCCCCAAGCAAATCTAACAAAAGTTTTATTCAACAAGCATTTTTAAATGCATTTACTCATAGAATCGTAGAATGGTTTGGGCTGGAAGGAACCTTAAATATCTTCTAGTTCCAAACCTTCTGCCTTAGGCAGGTTCACCTTCCACTAGACCAGATTGCTCTTTGAGCTCCATCCCCAAAATTCTCTCCCCATCTTTCTTGTAGGCCCCCTTCAAGTACTAGGAAGATGCTATAAGATCTCCCTAGAGCCTTCTCTTCACCAGGGTGAAATTCAACCCAGTAAATAAATAATACAAAAAAAAAATCTAACAACTCCCTCACATTCAGTTACTTCTGTTATTGAAATAACCTTTCATTATCTGTATGTTTCCTTGAAATATTGGTAAAAGACAGTACTAAGTATAGTTATTACAATTCTTCGATGTCTTGGGACTTGGCCAGTTTATACTATAGTAGTTGTTAGCTGACAGATCTTCCCAGGTAAAATGATAAACTTACTATCTTCCCTTCTGAAAGATGAAATATGTCTAATAACTGTAGAATATAGTCACCACCTGTTAGAATCTAAGGAGAGAGAAGAGTAGCATGATGTCAATCATTCACATTTGTGAACATCAATATTTACTGCAGATGTGCACTTAATTTTCACAAAAAGACAGCAGGGCCCAGAAAACAGGGGCAGGTAATTGTACTGTTTTTATCACTGGCATTTTTCTATCACAGTCTCTTGAGTCTGGAACCTCCATGATTCTTATTCTCCTCCTCTTTGTTAAGATGTAGAATTATAACTTTGCATAGACTGGCGTTCATGTTGTTCATCTTCGGTTATTTGATCTTCTACAGATTCTTAGATTCCCAGAGTGAATATCCTATCCAGCTCTTCTTTTAGTCTATTTTTTTAGAGAAAAGGGGACTTACTAGACACATGAAGTAAGTGGTAGCTTGACTTGCAGGTGATAGTTCTCTGCTCTGTTGAGAACTTTCTATCTAACAAATGCTTCTGTTGCAACAAATGTGACACAGTTTTAATTTAGAATAAAAGTGTTGTATTGTTGTTAGCAGAAATCCTGTCTGCTCCATACTTATATTTGTATTTATTTATTCAGGTTTTTATATACTATATACCTAGTTCATATGATTCCTAAGTGATCATAAACTCATCTCTACCACCTTCAATTTTTATCATTTTATCTTTCACTTTCTAACATTGCTAACAAAGTGACATGTTGTCACAACCTAAAGGGGAATGTGGCCTGAGGTTGTGTAGAGATCATGACTGTGGTTTCATAGGATTCAGTAAAACACAAGAAAATCAAGAGTTTATCTTCTAAATTTCTCCAATTACAGAATACCACAAATACCACAAAAATCTCCATTAGCAGGTAAACTACCACAAAGTCACTGCTAGCAAGTATAAATATGATTAATACATTTAATAGATATATTATAGCAAATAGATTACAGCTTATTTATTCTATATCAATAGATATAGCTTATTTGTAATAAGCTATTACAAATTTCTATCAACAATCAATAATATAATATCAATCAACAGTATAGCAGCAGTTAATAACAGCAACAACTGATTGTACAGCAACAACCAAGAAGACATGTAGTATTACAGATTACTACAAACTTATTAGTGAAGCAACTTCCAACAAAGTAACAGCAGGTACTCTTATGATAGATTACTTATAGACATATGTGACATGGGCATCAAGTGAATTAGGCAGATTTCAGAAGGGGCCAAACCATCCCAAAGGGGAGGACAAAGCAATCCCAAGGAGGACCCAACCATGCCAGAAGTTAGAGGACAAATCAAACCAACCACAGAAATGGGGAACCAATGAGATAACAGAATCTCACTTCAGAAATGATCAGCGTCACAGGGGCTGGGCATCCCCGGTGAGAGTCCAAGATCTCATAGAAAGTTTGTGCAGAGAGTTCAACCTGTTTAGGAAAGGAAAAGCACGTGCAACATAGTAAATTCTCAGAGAGAGGGTCTTTATTTGGGATAAATCTCAAGTCATTTTTATATCAGACATAAGAGAGTGTAGGACATTACAATTCAAGCAGCTAATAGACGTTAGTTTTTCACCTGTAACAGCCAAGGGATGATGATTTTTTTTTTGTTCTTTCAGACAGGTTTTATTTTCCCAGATTGTTTCCACTTTTTCAGACTATAAATTGCCATTACAGTTTCTTGATTTTGAGTTTAGTGATAGTATCTCAGGATGTGTCTGGTTTCTAAAGGCCAGCTGCACTTTTCAACGATGTTTCTGGTTTGAAGGCCTGGTTCACAGGTTCACAGCTCCCAGGCTGGCAGGCAATTTCTCTGTCAGTGCTTTTCAGCAGACATTTTCATCTGTTTGCTAATTTTTCCTTTCTAACCAGGCCACCTTTATGGCTGCTCACATCACATGTTCACCAACGATCAGTTTGTAATCTGAAAAGTCTCATTGGTTTCTGTTTAGTGTCTTCTGTTCCAGCTTAGATGTGGTGCTTAGGGACATGGTTTATTGGTTGACTTGTTACTGTTAGGTTTATGGCTGGACTTGATGATCTTAATGGTCTTTTCCAACCTAAATGATTCTATGAATCTATCATTCTATCTTTTGTTTCTTGGGTGGGGAGGGCGCATGAGGAAAAAAGCAAGGTACCTTCCCCAGTGATATTATTGTGGTCTTCTTGATGGCATCAAATACACTGTCTTAGAACAGGAAATCTTAAGCAATTAGGAATCCATGGACTTCTTACAAGCTTGTGCTGTTTGTTAGAGAGAGCAGGATTCCTCTCACCTTAATTTAGCCACATGAATGTTTCTTTTGAAATACTAGGGGTGGTTTCTATGCAGTCAAAGGAGGGAGATAAACAAGTGTGGAGAGAGACTTGTCCCATCATATTATGTATATAATTGCCTAAATGGAATAGTCAGGATCCTTTTCTGGTGATGTATGTCCTTTCACTGAATATAGATTAAACTTAGTGTGATCTCCTAGTTCCTATAAAACTTTTATTTTGGGCATTATGTACCCTTTCTGTTCCTCTGTCTTGGTGTCATCTTTCAGGTTCTCTTCTGTGGTTTTCGATATACAGCAACTCCCAATCAAATTCA
This sequence comes from Chlamydotis macqueenii, assembly GCF_036417535.1. NCBI lineage: Eukaryota > Metazoa > Chordata > Aves > Otidiformes > Otididae > Chlamydotis > Chlamydotis macqueenii. The sequence continues at coordinate 26,034,927 of NC_141556.1, forward strand.
CCGTGTCAAATTACAGTGCTACTGTCCGTTCTTTATCAGCTTCTTTTTGACCATCCTTCAATTACTCAGAAAATCGTCATTTACTTGTTAGAAAGATAAATTGAGATCTCACCGAGATTTTTGTTCCACGTGCCTATTATGGTTGAGTCTCCTGTCAGGTACTCAGATCTTTATTGGGAAATTTATCTCTAAGATCGTCTCTTTAGCTGCATGTGACTCCTGAGTAGCAATGCAATCTGGCTGCTACCCAGATCAAAAAGAAGAGAATTTTCTGCCCATACATCAGGTGGAGCAAGGTTTAGTTTGCATCTGAGGTTTTTTTTTGCTTGAACTACCTAATATGAAGGTTATGTATCCAAGTTAACATATACACTGTAAAATCCATTGCAGGAAAAGTATAGAAAATAGACAAGTAGAAGGAACATTGTGGAATTCTGGAACAGAGAAAGAAATAATAAAATAAATTGAAAAATGTACAGAAATAGGCAACATGGACAAACAATTTGAAAAATGCAGTAAAAGCAGACCAAGCCTTACCTGAGTATTAAACTAAACAATACAGGAAGAGTTCACTGAATGTGTGCGCTGAGGACAATGGATTGAAAGATCTGCATTGCATCTAGAGCTTTGACAAGTTTTTACTTCTATCTGTTGATGAGTCCAGATGATCAGTGGGCCTAGTGGAATTATTGAAAACAATAGCCTATTTTTTTCTAAATATTTAGTATCATATGTCATTTATTGTATTATCTCTCATAAAAAAAAATCTAATTAGATTACATTTCATAGATTAAATTTGGCTATCAAAGTATAGATGATATACATTTGAATTTGGTTGCTTTTCTAAGTAATTTTGGAGACAATATCTTGCACTAAAGAGTTGCCTTATGTTTGCAAATCTTAATATTATTTATGATTGGTCATTTTTGAAAACCAAAATCCACTTTTCGGTGACTAGCAAACAACTTTCTAGCCTAGAGAGTAATTGTGTAGGACAAGCTGTGGTAGTTACCTCCAAATGACAGTTTTTTCTTGAAGTCATTTGAGAGCTTGAATCCTCTGTGTAGACCATAAAATACTAGCACTAAATATTTTCTGGTGATGTGGTCTTGAAGGGATCAGGTAGCACATCTATTCATTTCAAATTGCTTCCACTGACACCAGACCTGTCCTTTTGTCACCACAGAAGGAGATGAAGAGGAATAATGAATGAACTAAAAATAGAGAAGTGAATCTATTTGAGGATGACCCGATAGAAAGTCATAGAGAAGAATGGCAGAGGAAACCATCTGGATATTTTCTGAACAGTAACCTGGGGTGACATCTTACCTCTGTTGAAGACAAGGAATCTTTCCACTGCCCTCAGAATTTCCCCTTTCTTTTCTCAGTTTTTGAATGCTTCTTCTCATTATTTTTCTCCTGATTGCTGCTTACTTGATCTTTGCCCCCCAAAATGCAGAATTAAACAAATCTAATTAAACAGAAGTTTGACTTTTCCTAATAAGAAAAGAGACAAGCTTTTATGTTCATCAGGGAGCAAATACATGCTCCTATGAACAACTTAGGAAAAAGTAGTGGTGACAAGTCTATAAATGAAATATTTTGTTACCTCACTGTTAGGGAGACGGAGGTAGTGCACAAGGACAAAACAATCATGGCAAAGGGGCAGAGAGGCTTGAGTTCAAATATGATATATTTTTGAAATTATAAGTAAATCTAAAGCAAAGAAAGAAGCTTGAGAAGCTATAATATGATTTATCTTTTATAGCATTGTTTAATCCTACTGACAGTAAGAAGAAAGGGGAAATTGAATTTTTATTTATGGTGTAAAGCATTCCAAAAAGTTAGTGAAAAAGGGACAAACCTCCTGCATCATTTCAGTTCAGAATAATTAAATATTGGAGAGGTGCTGATTACCAACATGAATTATAACGTAACATTTTGAGACTTCATTATGTACAGATTTTTGGCAAGTAAGTAAATAAGATGTGAAATTGAGAGGAAGCACCAGAGGATGAGGGTAGGAACACTTGTTTCAGGATGTGTTTGAATTCCTGCCAGAAATTATTTCTTAATCAGAGTTTATTTAGTCACTGGTAGTAACATCAAATGCTTTCAGATGGAGCGTTATGGTCTGAGTAGTGACCAAAAAAAACACCAACCAAACATTATTGCACCAAATACCAAGAAACTGGTCCAGAAATAGCATCTGGAAAGTGTCAGGGGAGTTGGGTTGAATCTGGCAGCCCAGCAGAGGGGAAGATTCCTGCCCTTGGGTCCATGCTGAGCAAAGGAGAAAGATCGCCTCCTTCCACATAGTGCAGCCCGGGATACTGCTAGCCTGCACCATCATGTAAGCAGGAGCAGTCCTTTAGCTTCTATTAAATCTGAAATTATGCACTCTTGTAATATGTCACATCCTTCAGCAAAAATAAAAGGCAAAAGAACTAATGCTGGGTTGGGGATAAGGATGGAAAAGAAATCTGAACATACCACCTAGGATATCATTCTGTCTCAGGACTTCTTTTTTAGCATTCCTTTTCAAGCAACATTATTTTCCTACCTCCACTTTTGCTGTATTCTCAAGAAATATTTGATGACAAGTTCATTCATGTATATTACTGAAATCTAGGAATCAAAATGAGAATAATCTGCAAGCGTAGAAAGAGAAATCCCTCAAGGTTTAAAACATAGCTAAGTGCACAGGTATCATTTTGCACTAAGGTGTTGAACATATTGCAAGTCTAGGTACTCATTGAGAAAAATGTGGGAGGGAAGCATTTATCATAGTTTGGAAGAACAGGACAAGGTTTTCTAAAGTAATACTTTTAAGTGTATATGTATTTTTGTGGTGACTGCAAGGCTATGAAGCAACTCCAGTGCAACCAAGTTTTTTCTCCAAACACTAATATTTCTCATGTGACATCCACAGGAATAAATTGGGCCCAAAGTGTCAGCTTAAGTGTTTTTAACTAACATGGGAAATTTAAGAAATATAAAACCTCTTAAAACATGGAAAAGAAAGCCTGGTTCTCTGGCAATGTGTTTGATCTTCAATTTTGCTTTGCTGTGCACCTGGAGTAAATGCTATCTTTTTTTCCCCTTGGCTCTGAAGAATTTTTGACAGCAACAAGCTGCTATTACTGCTTCTAACCACCTACATAATAATGATAATGATAAAAAAAAAAAAGAGCACAGGATCTATTCTCCCTTTCTGTAGAGAACTTAATTTCTCTGACTGACTCAAAGCAGAAAGTTGCTATTAGGTACTTGGCAGTAAAGAAAGAGAGCGCCCCATCAGCACCCAAGCCCTTCAGTTTCTAGAAATTGGTCCCACTGGAAGCATGCACTTGATGTTAAAATATGACTTTTGCTCCATGTTCTGGAGGAATAAAAAAAAAAGTGAAATAACTGCTCAGGCAGTGTACTTGAAGAAGAAATATATTCTGGTCCAAAATAAGTTAACAAGATTATTTGTGGAGATAAGCAAGGAATGATCTGAGCATAGCACAAACTGGTGTCATTTTCCCATCCATCTGCACTTCATTATTTCTATCATTTATTTCTCAATTTTTATATGAATTTGTTTCCTTCTCATTTATAATTGCTTTAGTTGTGATAGTTTTATAGAACTGGGGAGGAAAAAGACTTGGAAGCCAGGAAAGTAATTCACACTGGCAGGGTTTGAGGTGAGATCTTGTTGCACTTTTGTAAAGCCATGGGAAAAACAATATCAGATAAATACTAATTCATTAGCAATTACATACAACATCATACTACATGCACACCTTTCAGTCAGAACAGAAAAAATATGTTTCCAAAATAATTGAAAAGACTGGCAGCTAGAACTTTAAAAAGTATACTGGAAATTCTAGTGGTAAATAAACTTTGAGAAATAATTCAGAATTAGCAGAGATGAGCTACACAATTTATTGGTTTTTTTTTTCATCTTATTCATGAACTGAACAAGCACAAGGAAGTAAAGGGCTTTTAAACTTGTGCACCCTGCCACCATGAACGAAGCAGGTGTGTTGTAAATTAAATCATGTTGTGGTCAAGTTCAGCAAAGCACTCCAGGTGTCCTTCAGCTTGTGGAGATATTAAAGCTGATGTTTCTCAGCAGTGTGATAAAATGGCAATGGGATTGTAAAAATGGATATCAAGGTTATGCAAATATGTAACCATCCAGGTCTGCCCCAAATCCCGTTGAAGGCTATGAAAAGAATTCTATTTATTTACAAGAGTCTATTTAATCTTAAACTATTAGAAATCATAACCCCATACTCAATTCTTACTCAACTATCCTCAGGCAAATCTCTGACATCAAAAAGACTTTGCCTGAGTAAAGACTGTGTCAGGCACTGTAAGGATGCAAAATTTTAAGTTTTATATTATCACTAAAAAGCCTGATAACAGTGTTGCTGACATTCCCACTAAGAGGAGTTATCTTGCCAGTTTTCTGTGTTAAAATGAAGAGAATTAAAAATGTATCCTTAGTAAATGCAGTCTTCTAAAAACATAGTACAATAAAGGTGAATAATAATAAAGTCCAAGTATTGTCAAAAAGAAAAGTATCCTTTCACAATATTAAAACCATATCTTGAACAAAGAAGCAACCATGATGCAGTGCAATTACTATAATGTTGCCCTCATTGTTTACTACTAAAGGCTGTACATCTTCTTTCAGTCACAAATATAGTCTCTGAATCATCAAAACTAGAATATATTGGGTATTTTTGTTCCTTGTGGATAAATTGTTGATAAACATCGGTAACCTAACAGCCATATTTTTAGATTTCTACTAATGTCATAAATTAGGGAAATTTTTCAGTTAAATACATTTGAAAATAGGACAAATAAAACTACAAATGTACAAATGACAATCCCTTTAGTAGCCAGATCTCTGTGTTTGGCTTGTCAATTTAACTGTAATGAATATTTGGCGGTTTTATTTACATTTTTTAAAGACTTTTTTCCTTCTTTTTTTTTTTCCCACAACTGTTAGAGTAAGGATTAATCAGTGGGATATTTTTTTCTCTGTCCATATGATGCAACAAAGAGGGAATGGTAGGGCAGTGCGCAGGTTTTAAACATGCTGAGACAGAACAGTCTGACTATTGGCATCACTGCTTGGCTTAGCGATTACACAGTCACAATTCTCAGGATGATGCTTGTGGGCTTTGGCAGAGTTGTGCAGTACTGAGACCTGCAGATGTTGCAGAGGACATGACCTTGCAGTGGATCACCTCATCTTTCATTGTAGGAGCTAATGTATACAAGCAGAGGTGATAGCCTGCATGTTAGATGTGCAGTTGTTTAGCTGAATGATGGCAATGAAATGTCCACAATTCTTTTACGATACACACGGTTAAAATAAAGAGCAACACAGCAAATGGGCACATATAGAGCATAGGGAGAAGAAGAGCTTTTTTTTTGGTTCCAGTCAGCAGTAGCATTTATTTTACTGGTTAGATAAGAGGTATAAAGCAGAGAATATGATCCAAGTTTTAAAGGCTGAGGGGAATGTGATAAGATGAAAGTCTATGGTAGACCATTTGAGATGGATAATTTAGTGTCTATTTTCTCCATTCTTCAGCTGGGAACTAAGTGACAACTAAATCAACAAAAAGAGATCATTCAATTACAGAAAAAGATGAGATTAAAAATGTACATGGAAACATAATCCTGAAGATATGGAGCAGATGAAGAGAGTGGGAAAGGCAGAAAAAGAAGTGTCTTACATGCTTGTACATGTAGTGCTGCATTCTGGATTCAAATATTTTTAGTGCATGCAAAAGTAAGCCTGAGGAAGTTAAAGTAATCACAACTGACAGTGACTGAAACAGAAAAACTTCAGGACACTCAAAGCTGGGGCTTGGCAAGTAAAAATTATACTATGAGAATGACTGAGTGATGAGTTGCCAGCCAAGGATTCTGAAGGAATAATCGTATTAATTTCAATATCTTTATCTGTGTTTCTAGTAGCTTTCACAATGGTATTTGTAAAGCTCCATATTTACAATCAAATTAAAATCCATATTACTTTTCACATTTACAAAAAGTTTGTGGGATGTTTTTCTTTGCTTATTTCCTTTTATTTCTACCAATTTGGAAACTACAACTGAATAAGAAAACGTCAGTATTTAGTCTATGTTATTTTTGGATTCTCCTGACCATTTTCTCTGGTGATGGGTGTTTCTTTTTAAGAAAAAAAAGTTCTGTTTAAAGTAACATTTTTAGCATAGATACATAAAATGTTTTTGTGATTGGGAGCTTAATCAGTGTCTACACTGTTGATCTTACTAAGAAAAATATATTCATACTCAAGCAAATACATTTTAGTGCACAGAGAACATTACTTTGATTCTAATACACTTACAATATATGGAACATTCCTCTTCTAGCAGTGTCTACTTCTCTGTAAATATCCATCTTTCAGCTATGATTTCATTATTTTTCTACCACAGTTGCATGCACATTATTCCCTTCTTTGACTCAAACAGAAATTATTTTTTGTCAGTCTTTTTATTTAATCATTCCTTCATCTTTTTTTTTTTTTCCTTTAATGATGTATATCCTTATCATGCTACAGAGTACCCAGGAGACCAGGAGAGCCAAAAAAAAATGAGCTTTTTAATCACAAATCCTTATGTGGATTTATCCATGCATGTGTAGACATGTTAATACATAAATAGCTAGATAACTAAAAGGCCCATTTATGATTAAAGTTTCTCTAAGCTGGGAAGATATTTCTTCCAATAGGAGACTAAAGAAAAAAATATACCCAAACCATGATTTTTGGTTCAACTCCCAGATTATATAAATTAAATATCTAAATTGTGATTAAAACATCAGCTGATTGTGAGTTGGATGAGGTTCAAAGATACAGACTCTTGGAATATACCTAGCTAAATCTTCTGCAGGAATGCAGGTTTTTTTCAGTCTGTTATGCAGATTATGGAATCTATGGAACTGAAGTCAGAAAAGGCATTTGCAAGTTGTTTATCAGTTTCTATTTCACATCATGGGTTATTTCATTTCTGTATAGTTAATTCAAATGCAATGGCAATGCAGAAGCTAGAACTATAAGTTCTCACTGATAAGATCCTAGCCCCAGCTTGAAATATCCTGAAGTCTGTAGTGGCTATAATGCATGTGCAAATTCCCTGGTTTCAATCAATCTGGGTTTAGCATTCTGCAAAAATCAGTGCAGGGTCACGTTATACTGTAGTCTGAATTTATTATTATAACCACTCAAGTCAACACCAGTGACATTAGTTTAGAGTTTAAACATATCTGTAGCTTTGCAGCAGTGTTTTTATGATCAGTTTTATCCAAAGGAAATGGCACATGTATTTTCATCTTATGTGCTTTCTTTAAAGTGAAACAAACAAATACTTACTTTTAAAGGGAGGATTTTTGTGGTTTCAATTTCAATGACTGGGACTATGATTTTTGACCCATAAGTTTGACATAAAAATAATTTTCAAAAGTTTGAAAAATAAGTTTTCTAAATTTAAATAGGCAAAAGTACAAGTACTAATTAAGGTTTAAATTCTCAGATCTGCCTTAAAGGTATAGAAAGTTTTATAGGACACTTTGGAAATCTAAGTCTAAATTACATTATCCTGATATTTCTAGTATTTGATCAAATTATTAGTATTCTAGTCTATAAACATGTATTTATTGACACTAAACAATAGTTAGGAGCATTGGGTGGCCACTGAAAAATCACTTTTTCAATTAAATGACAAAATGTGTCTGGACAAATATCAGATCAATGCAAAGAAAACCAAAAGTCCTGTTAATGTTATATCATCACTCCTCTACAAGGGTCACTCACGATAAGGTAATGAGGTTTCATCTTAAAAAGGAAACATCTGTTTCCCTGCTCATTATTCACTAGCAAATGAAAAAGAAGATTTTAATCCTAAATTAGTGAAAGAGAAACTAGAAGTCTGAGAAAAAGAGAGTTTATAAATATATTAAAAACAGATTTTGAATCAGAGAAAAAAAGTTATGAAAAATAGTTTTAAATACAGTATTTGCACTATTTACCAAAATGGAATGTGTTGCTTAAAGCAAAAATTAAGGGGATTTAAAATACATTAATTTCTGTAAGGAAAACTTGTATCTACTACAACAATTATAATGGGGTAATATTGAGTTTTATTTTAAAACTTTGAAAAATCTTGATAAAGAAAATTATTTTTTTTTTGTTAATAGTGTTGGGAAAACATACATTAAACACCTAATGAAGAGGAATGGAAATAGATATGGAGAGCAGATGTCTCATTTTAGGCAGATGGTGATAGAAAATGAAATTACTAAAAATTACTGTTACAATGGTGTCTAAGACAGGCAAGTTATAAAAAGATCTATAGTAAAGAAAGATGATTCATGGAGGAAATATTGACTACCATACTTAAGCACTTTAGATCCTAAAATGGAAAGAAATACACCAGGATATTCCTTCCTGCTCTAGTGGAAACAGTTGTGGAACAGTAAAATGAATTGGTGCTACTCTTACTAAGTTTAGCTGGAAGTTTTGCTTTCACTGTATGAAGAAAAGTGATTATCTGGGACTAACATCTTCATTTAATGAAGTAAAGAAACTGTAATCATTTAAGCAAAACTCACTCTGTCCAGAAAATTAGGAATATAGTCCAGACTCTTGGAAGCTTCATATGGTACAAACTGGTATAAACATTTGAACAGCAACAGATTTGCTGGGGAAAAAAAAAAAATGTAGCAGCAGTCACTACAAATTCAATTGTAGCACGGGAACCAGATGAAACCAATAAGGTACCAAAACCAGAAAATATTTATTGGGCTTTCTTTTGTTCACTTTTAGAATGTCAATGCCAGTGTACAAATTGGGAGTACGAAAAAGTCCTTCTCTTAAGGAGTTTACCATCTAAATACATAAGGTAGACAAGCATTATATCTACTCCTACTTTACTTCTAAGAATTGGAAGCATAGCACTATTAAGGTAATGATCCAGATAACCCAAACTCTGAGCCTTAGCAATATTAAAAATGAGACTTAACAACATCAAAACATGTATCTGAGAGCGTGATCTACACAGCTAATTCTCCAAGAATACCTAAAACCAAAAAAGTAGCAACATCCCTAATCCAATAGTGTGAGATGCTGAACATACAGCAAAAGCATTCTGGTCTAGAAACATAGGCTCCTATGATCCATTCATACTGTGTGCCAATTCAGAATTCAGGCACTTTTCTACTCAAATTGCCTCCGAGACAGTGCACTTCTAAGCAGAGTGATGAAATCAGACTCATTCAAGACCATAGGAAGAGAGAATAAGAGCTGCTCTTCACAGCCCACCTAGTAATTTGGCAGGTGACACCCTAGGAGGTAAGACTTTCCTCACCTCCCTGTGAAGGCAGAGTTGTCACATTCAAGGTGACATCTCCAGTGGTGGAGAAGCCTCTTCCAGAGCAGGAGTGCTGGCCCTTTACACCCCTCCTGAGAAAGCTGTCCTGCTGCCTGGCAGAAACGCAAAAGCCACGTTGCCAACCACAGATGACTAGGGTTAGCAGACAGAGGCTCCCGTAAGCTTCAAGTCTTGACTGATTTCCATTTCATGCCTGACTTGTATTAATGTTTGCATGACATTAAATGTATAAATAAATAACAGACAATCAAAGAAAGGCACTCCTATTAAAAAACAAAAACAAAAAGCAAAAAACCCCAAGCCAAATAAACACAAAAACCAAAGAGGATCTTTGTTTTTTTTCACTACAACAATAAATCAAGATCCCCTTCAAAGCATATTTTTCACAAAATCCTCTGGCTTCTCCTGTGAACTTACTGCTTCATGATCTTCTTTCTCACTGAGAAAGAGTTACATCAAGGTAAGTAAGAAGAAGTATAAGAATATAACTTTTGAGCTACAAAAGAAGGTTAAACCTCCCTTCCTGACCTTTGACAAAACCATCACACTGAAATATTTTCAGAATAGGCATTGTGCTTGTTTCTATAAATTGCTAGTGTTAGTTGAAAAAAAAATCTTTTTATGTCTTGATTTGAAAATATGTTGCCTCTAGAGGTCCAGATATAGTGGAAAAAGATGAATTTAGGGCAACTGATTTTTCTGCGAGTGTTGATCCTGAATAGCTTTACTTTGTGATGCTTTGTGTGAGATGATACGGCTCAGCACGAACTCATGAGTGATGAAGAGTATTTAATCACACAGAACGGGATACACCAAGATAAACTGGAGCAAATGAAAAGGAGTATTAAGTACAGCAATCAAGATCTGTAATTTGAGCCTGCCTTGATTGTGACAGCCTAATGTTTCAAAAGTAAGTTCTTTTTTTTTCATTTCAGATGAAGCAAATAAATATGTACTTTGATTTGCTAGAAAGTCTGTGAATTCCAGAAAGTCTGTGAACCCTACTCATGTGACATATGTCAAGATTTCATGTTCAGTTACTTCTAAGGAATCTTACAAAACATGAACAATTATATTTCAGACTTCTGGTTTCTGTCATTGCAATTAAATAGATCAGCCTATCTCTCAGATTTACATAGGATTGAAGTTCTCATTAGTTCCAAATGGCAAAAAAAAAAATGTTTACAACATTAACTTGAAAGAGATCAACATTTGGGAAGTTTCAGAATAATCTCCATCTTAGTCCTTTATGTGTGCTTTCAAGGAAAGCAAGTTGATGGAAGGAGGAGGGAGAGGGGAATGGCTCAGTTGTCCATGTGGGCTTGAAGAGGGAGAAATATTGTTTCATGCTCGGGACTGGGTTGAGGATTCCCAGCCATGATAACTTAATTATGCAATGGAGCAGAGTGGCATGTCTTTTCTTTTATTCCAAAAGCAAATTAACTCAAACTGATCCACAAGAGTTTTACAACTATTTACAAATTTACAATTTTATAAATAAAATTTTAAAAATTATTTAAAATTTTAAAATATATTGCATAGAAGTTGAAATCATGAAACCGATGGGAAAAGAAGTTAGAGGAAAAAAAGAAGGCATTTGAAGTAATTATTAAATTCTAATTCAAAATACTTTATTTCTAAGCTTTTTCAAGTCTATATTTGCCATCTCTTGAGATATGGAGATATACAGAGGCATAGAAATATAAATATTAATTTTTCAACAAACCTGTATAGATTTGAATGATTAACGCTATTTTTCTTCCTCACAAAATTCCACCACAGGAATCAGGCACAGCTACTGATTATCATCCTTATTCATATTTGTTCAAGTAATGCAAGATTCTGCATCAGCCAGCATAAATGTGCAAGTAATTGATTTCCAGCACATGACTATTGAAAAGGAATTGGAGGACAGATTTTTAATGTTTGCAACCACGCGTGGTGAAGGTGGAGAATCTTGCATGTAGGCACAGCAGGATCTACCACCTTTTCCAGCATACCATATCCACAACTCCCTCTGCAAGAGAGAGCTGCCAGCAGCTTTGATCCAAGCTGCAAACATGATGTTGGCCATCTCTTTGAAATTAATATTATGCCAAATAGGCTGGAACCCCTCAACCTCTTGTAATTTTTAAATATATATGGTTTATTGTTATTTGCTATTGCATATATTAGCTGTTCTTCACATGGACAAAAGGGGGTAGTCCCTTTCCTAAGAAATAAGCACAATCCACAAAGCACATAAACTGACAAAATTTAGGGCGAAGAAAGAGACCTAAAAATAGAGATGTTAATTTTATGCTTAGCTAGTTGGTACAGTACATTAAGACCTGGGTTTACTGAGGAACCTTAGTCTTGTCACTAGTGCCAGTCACATAACTAACAATAACACGCATTATGTAATATCATTATGTTAATGTAGAAATATTAAACATTATTCATATGCCATAGTATATCTAAGGCATCTACAAAATGGGGCCTTTGACAGAGGTCATACTGCAGCTGCAGCTGGAAACCAGGAGCATACTTTATGCCGTATAAAACAGCACTGACACCTATGTTCAAGAAACTGCACCACTCTCTTCCCCTCAAAATTCTATTTACTATAATGAGCACTTAGACGCGTGTTAAAGATGTAGGTACCTAGATACTCACATTTTTTTCTCTGAATAGGAATCCTACCCTTTGTCTTCAGGCTACGTTTATGAAGAGCTACACTTTTTTACAGTTGATTATGCTAATCAGAATTAAGAAATGCTATTTTTTTCCACTAGTATCATGGCAGTCAATTGTTCAACTGATTTTTGAACACCTTTGGTGTTATCTCAAAATGAAGTTGCGGCCAACAAGTGTCAGCACGTGAAATCTGTTACAAAGAATATAATTGTAAAGCTGCTTGTATATTATCTCTTCAAACAAATGAGTTGTGATTAAAGCCTGATAGCTTTACTGGAGGGAGATGAGTAAGACTGTAGCAGCCAGCCAGTAGTTTAATCAATTAACCAGATCTCTAAAAATACCCTGACCTTTTTCTTTTCCTTTTAATTGGGAAGATAATCCTCTGATGTAACAAATATAATTGGCCTGTGTCATGGATTTGAGCCTAGGCTTACAAAGGCTTTAAAACCACTTGTTTAAAGACAGAAATATGTTGGAATTTGATTTTTATGTTTGGCTTAGTACTAGGAAGATGTTGACCTGTAACTACAAGAGAACATGTCACATGGCTGGGTTGCAGTAGTTCAGAATTTTAGAAATCTTTGCACAGTCTTCATTCAGGCCCCCAGTGTTAATCACTCAGCTGCCTTGTGTAATCATGTATTTGGATTTCTGACAACACAAGCCCTAAAAGATTTAACTCAAAAGAACTTTTAAAAAGTATGATTTAGTATGCAGTACAAAAATATGCTCTTTATCATCAGGCTGAGACAATTACGATGTAGAACATTTCTGAATCTGATTGCACTGCAAATTAAACAGGAAGTGTAACAACAAATGGCTGATGTTTAGAAAGGGTGTAGGTGAAATGCTTTTTTAAAAATCTGGATACAATTATTTCTATATAATTCTGTAATTATTATTTAATGATGAGAGTCTCCACTTTTTTGTTTTGAAGGCTGTTTTTTAAATAATACATCTCTGCAGTAAACAGCCACTAACAAGTGGTGTAAAATACATTGCATAAAAACACATGATGCTGTCTAGTGTATTCTAGATACAAAATGTACTGCACTCATGCTAACACAAAATGAAAGACAATCAAAATCTTTCAACTGTAAGATTGGAAAGGACCTTGAAAAATCACCAAGGCCATCATCTTACTGTGAAGCCATCTTAAGAAATATTTTTCTAATCTGCTTTTGAAAACCTCTGGAAACAGTGATACAACAACTTACAGTAGTCTGGTTCAGTGCCTCATAACATTAAAAAGTAAATTAATATCTTATCTGTAGTTTTTTTTTTTTTTTACAAATTAAACTGATTGATACTTGTCCTTTCCTACTGTTTTCATTACTTCTTCATAGCAACCCGTTATAATTAGAAGACTATGTCTTCCCACTTCCTGCCACCATCAAAGCCAATTCGATTATTTTTTGGTTCACACACTCTCTAGCATGCTTGCCACATATGTTATGTTCTTGTAGACTCTTTTTTTTTCTTTCTTAAAGTGTACTGCCTAAAACTGACTGTGGTCACACAACCAAAGATCTCCAGTGCTAAGTGGAGCTGAATAATTGTTTTCACTGTTGCAGAAGTTTGGGAGAAAAGTTCTGTCAAACAGTGCTTGAAATTCAGTTATCTGCTTCACTCCACTGCCCCATTATGGTCAAGAGTAGGGTACATTTTGTTCTCATCTTAGCCTTTCACACATACAGATTTATTTGGTTTAGTTTAAATGTACTTTTATTGATAATTTATTTTAGGACTTTAATATGTGTATATTTCTCTTAACTACTTTTTAATAATCTAGATGTAGCAACTACTTAACAACATGTTCTGGAACTTTTCTGGGACCAAAGCTAACTAGTTTACAGGTATCTTGTCCTGCCTTTTTTTTTCGCACTTTCAAAGGTAGGTTTAGGGGATTTTTTTTTCCCCATTTCCAATCCTCCAAGGTTTTTCCTACTCATCACATTTTCTAAAAGTGCCATTAATGCTTCAAATTCTTCACATAGTGCCATAAACAGTGTAAGGTGACTTTGATAAGCACTTGTAACTTAAATACAACTGTCTCACAAAAGTATTCTTTGACTTGTTCTTTCCAGAATCAGACCTGCATCACTATCTTTTTCTTAAACATAACTTTTGCAATCTAGCTTCAGCTTCAGCTGTTACTTGTTCTTCTTTTCCAATTAGTCTTGGACCTGTATTTCTTTTAGTTTTCCTCTTCTGCAGTTTTAGGACCTGACCTTTTTTCTTTTATTTCTCTTGCTAAATGAAGCTCATATGTGCTGTTGTGTTTCTGCATTTATCCTTTACAAATATGGGCTCTACCTTTCTAATCTTACTCAACTATATGTCCCATAGCCATAGGACCCTTTTATGCAATTTGTTTTTCTTTTTGAGTCACTGAGAATATCCTAACATAGTTAAAATGGTCTCTAACAATGCTTTCCATCTTCTTTTTTCATTAGCTAGTTTACTATTATGCAGTAATATGGTTTCATTCAGTAAGTGCTAATTTGCTGCATTACTTTATCTCTCAGATTATTTTCCCAAATGACTTATCATATGAGTTTCCTGAGTTACCTATCAAAGCTTGACTTCTTAAAGTACATTATTTTCAATTTTTCTATCACACCTGTTTCCCTTAGGATAGTTCACTTCATCGTTTTGTGGCTACTTTCACCCCATACTACAACACACCTTTGGTATCTCAATCAAATCTCCCTTTTAGGCAGAACAAAATCTAAATCATCTAGATTCTTCTAACCTCCTAAACAATGTTCCCAGCACATTTCATGAGCATGACTGCCAGTCTACAACTTGTCATACTATTTCTCCAACAAATATTTGGTTAAAATTCGCTGCTGCCACCACATTTCAAGTTTTGAATAGGCTAAGAAATGCTTCATCAAACTCTTGAACAGAGGTCTGTATGGATTACTGCCATTATTTCATTCTTCTAGTTTTCTTTTTTTTTTACTGGGACACAGAATATTAGTTTTCCAACTCTAAAACTCTAGACATAAACATGATGAATATATACAGTATTTATTTCATTACCTGTCTTTCCTGGAATATCAATACTTCAAATAAAAAATTTCTTCCCTGAAATTTCTGTGATACTAATCATGTCATATAAAGAGTTTTACCGAGATTTCTAGATCTTCCAATCAATTTCATGCTCTTGTGTTGCACCTCCAAGATATGACACCTTGGTATTTATCAGGCTCAAGCTTGCTCTATGATTCTCTAAACTCTGTACTATAGTAGCAGTTGGTACATTACTCACATTAGTAATCTGAGTTAAAGGCTGGTATTATTATTAACCTTGGATGGCTTGCAGAATGTCTACAAAAGGTGACTACGAAAAGCAAGTTCTCTTTGGCTATTTTGATATTTACACAGGTGACATTTATAATGGAGACACCATCTCCATTGGACATTCTTGAGAACTACTTCATCATTTCCACAAGTCTTTTGTCTTGGATGGAGTTTTCCTGTTGATAAAAAGGGGCAGCAGGTACATACTTAGCTCTCACATCACAAAAGAAGCACAAGGATGCTTGCTGGGGAAGATGTTCATGGGGAGGTGAACTGAACTCTCAGACAACATTTCTGGCATTTTGCGATAAATGTATGAATGGTTCCTCAGTGCACAGAGTTATTGAAGAACAATTTGGGTCATATTCTTAGCTGATGTAAATTACCATTCCTTAGTTTACTTCACAGATGATATTACATAATTTCAAATCCTGTTACACTATTTTTTGGTATTACATCTAAAACTTTGCAATGGTGTTGCATGGTAGTTGCTTATATAAATTAAAATTACTTGCTTGCATACAATGTAGTGCTGGACAGCAGTGACCAGGACTGCTCTTTACAGATTTGAATCAACTCAAATTAAATCTGACAGATGCCCATTAGTTGTAATGGGAGTTGCATCAACTCTCCATCACAAACATGGAAGGAAAATACTATTCAGTAACATGCTGGGAGATATATCTAGTGATAAAATATAACTATAACATAAGAAATGAGATGAAAATATTTTACAACTAAAATGCTCCCAAGCATGGTTTAACAGTAATACTTTAGAAGAACAACACATCATTGCTATTTTGTACCAAAGTAAAATGCAGAAATCACCGCTTCAACAAACTGGATAACTCAGCATCATCTTTGTGGGCACTCGTAGGACACTTAAGTGAGTGTTCACTGATGTGAGCAAAAGGTCATCCTAGACGTGTCATCTCAGATATTTCACAAATCAAAGGAACTGGTGTTTCCACGTATTAAGGAGCTAATTCTGACTCTGCCAGAAACCTTGACTGTACATAGCTGTGTTTCCTGAGGTGGAAAGTAAGAAGCAGATTATAATTATTGAATACAAAATCTATTTTCTCTTTGCTGCAGAAATAGTGGAGAAATACTCTGTACTTGCCTTATACCTAGCTCAATAAGATTGCTCAAGAGTATCACAGAACCTGTGCTGGTGTTCATACTCAGTTCTATCTGTTTCTGTCCCTGTTCCTTATCTCTCTAATCACTTGCATACATGCAGAAGTCGTGGTTTCAGAATGACCACTTTTCCTCCACTTGGCTGCTTGTGTTGTAAGCAGCAGGTGCTGGGCAGGAAGGAGGTGTATGCAATGTCTTGCATCCTTGAAAAGCTGGACATGAAATGTGTCTGAGCTAGAAATGACCAAGAAACCTGAAGCTCAGATATGGGAGGAGAGAAATTTATTAGTGCAGTTACACTGTTGTGTTCTCAGAGAAGAAGTAACAGTCTGTAATATTTACAATTAAAAAAGCTGAAGCACTGACAAAAGATCAAGCATTACCATAGGAAATATGTCAGTGCTAGATAAAGGAAAAAAAAAAACAAACAAAGAATCCTTTCCAGTAATCAGGAACATTTTGAAACAGTAGCTAAGAAACAAGTTACAACCAGATTGCAGAATCAGTTCTATGAAACATGCAGCTAGTTCAAGTCTTTAATAATGGGAGCAATTACAGTTTGCTGCACTCACATAGCTGTGGTTAAGATTGCGTCAGCATTTCTATTGTAACTCCATACTTCCACGGGTTTATAACTCAGCTGTACATGCTGGGAGTTTCTGTTGATTTTGTTTTGCACTGAAGCTTAGCTTTCTTATTCAATTTCACTAGCAAAATATTTAATCTTATTAAATACAAAAGCTTAGAAACAAGCTGTAGTACAGTCACTGTGGTCTGACTCTTTCTAGCCAAAGCATACTTTGAGCACATATGGTAGGAGGTGAAATATTTATTTTAGACAATGGTAACTGAGAGGAAGTGAAACTCTGTGTATGTGTCAGTGCATCTGTACTTGTCAAGTCAGTAAAGCACGTGCAGTTCCACTTTAAGTGCATTTTAAAGTCAACTGAAGTAGGGCTAAAAAATTGGACTGAGCAAAGCAGGGGTACAGATGTCTGAAGCAGAACCATGCGTATCTGGGTAAAATGCTGCTATTTGAGGAACATTATATATAAATTGATGACTGACTGAGGTACAGGTTTTCCAGATAGAAGACAGAAGATCGTTGTTTAAGAAAACTAAAATGCATATCTCCCTCAGTTCAGTAGCTCTGGCTGGCACTGAGTGTGCCTTCTCCATTATGTGGCACAACAGCGGCTGTGGGGCTGTTCTTCTGTTGTGGCTGAAGAGAGCCCTACGATTAATTGCAAGACTTACATAATGGATCATTTATTGGGAAATTTATCATGTATTCTAAAATACGCATTTGAAGATACAACTAATAACTACTTTTTCCGAAATCCTCATTGACTAAATATGTATGATTTTTTTTTTTTTAAGTTATTATAGTAGTGTTAAAAATGCCTTACCAGTAGCATTCTGCACAGTATTTGTGCTGGTCAGAATTGTGGTAAGCATAACAACTTAGAATTGTAGAGTTGCTTTTATCCTATGGGACCTCTGAGTTGTTTACTCAGTTGTTTATTTGGTTGAGTGGTTGTTTATTTTAGTTTAAAAAAGAATCTAATCACATGTTTACATTATAATAATTCTGCACATTGAGACATTTCTGGTGTGCCTTGCCACTGCTAAAAATAACCAGTATAATTTAAATTAATTTTGTCACCATTATTTCCTGTAAGTAACTATTGCAAAAATAGTTTAAATCAAATATTCCAGCTCTACAATATCTACTGTTTTGTGCTTTAGTTCCACACTAGCAGCAGCAGCAGCGGCAGTGGTTGCTGCATGCTGAGAAAAGTGCAAGGCTTGTGAGGTTTCTGGAGGCTGGCTGTCCCTGTGGCCAGTTTGAACCACGGGAATCTATGGGAATCTGCATAAAACTGGCCCCTGGGGAGTGCCAGGGGCCCAGAGCATCTTGAACAGGTCGTGCAAACTGGGAGAGGCATCTGAGAGCAGCAACACGGCAGTTTGCCTGGCAGTTTGAACAAGAAGGGCGGCACTCCGCCCGTTGTCAGGCTGCTGCCTGCTCTGCTCACCCACAGGCTTTGGCTGTGGCCCCGACGGTCACCCTAGCTATGCCTGTGCAAACCTACCCAGCAGCTTTAGAAAGGCATATTAGGCAGTGCTTCGAGATCTTTGGAAGCGTGGTGGCAGAGAGTAGATGGGAGCCATTCACGTAGCCAGGCTAGCCTGGGGCAAGTGGAGGTGGCCACCCAGACAGAGCTTCCTGTCAAGTAAGCTGCTGCCCGGGTAGAGGACTGCAAACTACTCCATGCTCCTGAGTGGAGGAGAGTGCAAGCTCCACCTGTGCCTGGTGTTCTCTGGTGGATTCACTCTGGCAGAGGCTGGAGGAGACCACAACAGCTGCACACACGAAAAGATGCAAAAGGAAGCAGAGAGGCTAGTAGTGGGTGACTCTGCTGAAAGGCACTGAGGCACCCATCTGCGAGCCTGATAGATACACAGTCAAGGGAAGTTTGCTGCTGGGCAGGAGCTGACATCCGGGATGTCACAGGGAGACTGTCACAACTGGTGGCAGAACAGCCAGAACAGACTACTACTATCCCCTATTTCTTTTCTATGTGGTCACTGACAGCATGGTAAAACGTAACATAGGCAAGATCAACCAGGACTTCAGAGCCCCGGTGGCAAAAGTGAAGAGGACAAGTGATGATCTTCTTTATCTTGCCAGTCAGAGACAGAGGTGCACGTAGAAGTTGACACATTCTGCAGATCAACACCTGGCTTCGTGGCTGGTGTCATCGCCAGGGCTTTGACTTCTGTGATCACAGGATGTTCTTTGATGAATTACTGAGGAGATCTGCCTCTCTAGAAGAGGAAGGAGAATCATTGCTGGGTAACAAAAAGGAGGAGCTGGAAGCCACTGTGCAGCTGGAAAGCTATGATCTGATCACTGTCACTGAAACTTGGTGGGATGAATCACACAATTGGAGTGCTGCCATTGATAGCTGGCAGGAGGAACAGACAAGGAAGGAAAGGGGAGCAGGGGTGGGTTACCCTCTACGTAAAATAAAGGATTGATTGTACAGAGCTGTCTTTAAGAAGCAGCAATGCACAGGTCAGGAGTTTATGAGTGAAAATTGGAGATCAAGACAACGAAGGAAACTTCATGGTTGGCATTTAGTAAAGGCTGCCTGATCAGGGGGAAAATGTTAATGAAGTGTTCTTACTTCAACTACAGGAAGCACCACGCTTGCATACCGTGATTCTGCTAGGGGACTTCAGCCACGCTGACATCTGCTGGAAAAGCAGTGCAGCAAGATGCAAGCAGTCTAGGTGACTCTTGGAATGTATTGAGGATAACTTTCTAGTCAGATAATAGAAAGCCTATCAGAAAGCCTCACAGAGGAGATGTGATACTGGATCTCTTGCTCACTAACAAAGAGGAACTTATTGGAGAGGTCAAGATTGGTGGGCTGCAGTGATCATGCCGAGGTGGAATTCATTGTCTCAAGGGATATAGGCCAGGTGAACAGTACAGTCAAGACCCTAAACTTTGAGAAAGTGAACTTTCAGTTTTTTTAAGGATCTGGTGGATGGGACCCCCTGGAAACTGCCTTCAGGGATAAAGGAGCAGAAGAGATCTGTCAGATATTTAAAGACATTTTTCTTAGAGTAAAAGAAGTATTGATTCCCATCTGCAAGAAATCAAGCAAGAAAAGTAGGAGATGAGCATGACTAACTAAGGATCTCCTAGTCGAACTGAAACACAGGAGGGAAACACATAGGCAGTGGAAGCAGGGAGACACATCTTGGGAAGAATGTAAGGATACTGCCTAAGAGTGTAGGGATGGGATCAGGAAAGCTAAGGCAGAGCTGGAGCTAAATTTAACAAGGTATATGAAGAAAAAAAGGCTTCTACAGGTACATTAATCAGAAAAGGAAGACAAAAGGAATGATACATCTTCATCCCCCAATAAATGAGACAGAGGTTATGGTGACAACTGACATGGGGAAAGCTGAGATACTCAAGAACATTTTTTGCCTCAGTTTTTACTGGCAATTGCTCTTCCCACATCCCTTGAGTCCCTGAATCTCAAAGCAGGGACTAGGGAAATGAAGTACCACCCATCATAGAAGAAAACCAGGTTTGAGATCATCTGAGGAATGTGACTATACAGAAGTCAAGGGGACCCGGTGAGATGTATCCCAGAGTCCTGAGGGACTTGGCCAATGAGGTTACTAAGCTGTTCTCCATCATATTTGAAAAGTAATCACAATCAGGTGAAGCCCCCAGTGACTGGAAAAAAAGGAAGCATCACACTGATTTTTAAACAGGGTAAAAAGAAGGACCTTGAGAACCACTGATCAGTCAGCCTCACCTCTGTGCCCAAAAAGATCATGGAACAGATCCTCTTGGAAGTTATGTCAAGGCATATGGATGACAGGAAGGTGATTAGACACAGCCAACATGGCTTCACCAAGGGAAAATGGTGCCTGACTAATCTAGTGGCCTTCTACAATGGAGTGACTGCACTGATGAATAAGGAAGAGCAACTGATGTTATCTTTCTTGACTTCTATTAAGGCCTTTGACATGGTCCCACACAACATTCTTGTTAAGCTGGAGAGATGTGACTTTGATAGACAGATTATTCAACAGATAAGGAATTGGATGGATGACTGCATCCAAAGAGTTGCAGTCAACAGCTCAGTGTTCAAATGGAGACCAGTAACAAGTTGTGTCCCTCAGGGATCTGTACTGAGACTAGGACTGTTCAATATGACATCAGTTAATGACATAGAGAGTGGGATTGAGTGCACCTTCAGTAAGTTTACTCAAAGCTGAGTGGTGTAATTGATTTGCTGTAGGGAAGGGATATCATCCAGAGGTGCCTTAACAGGTTTGAGGAGCAGGCTCATGTGAATGTCATCAAGTTCAACAAGGCCAAGTGCAAGATCCTGCATCTGAGTCAGGGCAACCACCAGTATCAGTACAGGCTGGTCGATGAACTGATTGAGAGCAGCCCTGTGGAGAAGGACTTGGGGGTGTATTGGTAGATGAAAAATTAGGTATGAGCCAGCAATGGGAACTTAAGCATGGCCAGCAGGTCAAGGGAGGTGATTCTCCCCCTCTACTCCACTGTCATGAGACCCGCCTGAAGTACTGCATCCAGCTCTGGGGTCCCCACTGAAGGAAAGACATGGACCTGTTCAA
The DNA here is from genome assembly GCF_036417535.1 of Chlamydotis macqueenii. NCBI lineage: Eukaryota > Metazoa > Chordata > Aves > Otidiformes > Otididae > Chlamydotis > Chlamydotis macqueenii. The sequence goes on from NC_141556.1 coordinate 26,056,655, forward strand.
GCAGGTGCAGAGGAGGGCCACAAAGATCATCAAGGGACTGGGACACCTCTCCTATGAAGAAAAACTGAGAGTTGGGGTTGTTCAGCCTGGTGAAGAGAAGCCTCTGGGGACACCTTATAGCAGCCTTTCAGTATATAAAAGGGGCTTATGAGGAAGACAGAGAAAGTTCTCTTACCAAGGCCTCTTGTGACAGGACAAGTGGCAACAGTTTTAAACTGCAAAATAAAGGTTGATTTAGATTGGACATAAGGAAGAAATTCTTTATTATGAGGGTGGTGACACACCGAGAAAGGTTGCCCAGTGAAGCTGTGGCTGTCCCATCACCTGATCTAGTGAAAAATGTACTTGTTCATAGCAGGGGGTTTGGAACGAGATGATTTTTAAATGTCCCTTCCAGCCTGACTCGTTATTATCTATCCTTGACTCTACAAGTCTATGCTTACAAGCACCTTAGAGTTGATATTGCTAGGAAACACTTGTATATACTCACACATCTATAAATGATTAGCAAGAATTTCTTGGGGCTTAAGCAGGAACTTTAAGTTTTTTGCTGAATCCTATTGTGTTTTAAGGTTGGTACTGCTCCTACTGAAATAGCAGAGTTTCACAATTTACTCTCATGGGAAGAAAATTGCATGTGTAATTGCGTGCAACATTTAGGGAAAAAAGGGATCTGAAACAGTACATTCTCCATGACACTGATTTCCACCAGTGCCCTTCTTACTGAGGTCTACTTTCTGTTCCCACTGGATCCCATTTTGATTGTCTTGAATGTTAAGAGAACTCCTGAGGTTTTAACCTTTGCCTAATACAGATGGTTAGTCTTCAACTGCTTCATGTGATTTTTGTCGTCTTTCTTCTGTCACTGTGGAATAGTTAAAATACATTGTATATGCAAAGAATATACTATTTTATTCTGTAAAGAAGTTTATCTCAGTTACAATGTTCTACTGAGATTAATTAGATTGGAAAGATATACTGCACTGTTTATGATGTTATCTGCAATGTTTACACGGAAAGTTTCCTTGTTGTGGTAAAAGAAGCAGAAAACAAAGTTCCCTACAAAATATGTCCCTAGAGTGGTCACTCACAAGAGCAGTAACACGTATACTCAGTCCTTTGGGAGTGCCAGGGATTCATTCTGCATAGTTTCCGCAAGAGGAAGATAGTATTGTATGTACCCACGCAATCATCCTCCTACCCATCTGCACAGTAAAGATTTTACCATCTTCACTCTGTTCTCAGATCTTTAGGTATTCATCAAGGATTCACATGTCTCCTACTACTAAAAGCTGCTGTCCCTTTTGCTAACACTCTTCAGTGTTGCAGTCTGAGAAAACGAGACAGCAATATATGAACCAAAAATCTAAACCCATGGCAGACCTTTGGACTATCGACATAGCCCTAGAAACGTGGCTGTTCAGCTGTTCCTTCCTGTAACATATGTCAGGATGGAAGTTTGTAAAACCACCTGTTTTGTCAAAATCATCTGTGAGTAAAATCATTATATATAGTCTATTCATTGTCAAAATGTTATAATTTACATGAGGTAGCCAGCAGGTGCCATTAATCAATCAGACGGTGAGAGAAATTGAATGGATATTTGAAGGCTGATTGATATTTTATTTTAGCTATATCATCTTGTAACCATATTCAATAATTTAATATTGTTCAGTGCAATTTGACTAAGCTCTAGTATGACTTTCACTAACCTTCCTTATGAGAATTCCTTATAGCTAATGTCACAAGATCTTCAGATAAGTTCTTTCAAGAGAACATGTTTGGCAGGGTCAAGTTAATTACCATAAGGTGCGATGTAACTGGATTCTTCTTTATTTTCTCCTCACTGAAATACTCCTCCTTCCTTCAGAAATGCATCATTATAATCTACATATTTCCCTTGATGTGACAAAGAAATACATGCTGAAACAATTTAGCTGTTAGACATTTCGTTCTCAGCTGATGTTTTATTTCCAGAGCATTTTTTGTATAATATTCCATTCATTATATTATCTTTCACTAATGTCAGATGCTTTAAAAGACCACAATGTATTTGCTTCAGTTTTTTGCAAACTGTCATGGATATCACAAAACCAGAACAGGAAAGTTTTTTTTTTAGTTAAAACCACATTGGAACACAAATAACAAAAAGCAAAGAAATTTGGGTGTAAACCCTTGATTTTGCTACAAAACTGACCCTTCGTACAGCTATTAGGTTTTACCATGGGTCCCGGTAACAAAGTAGGATATTAGTTCTACTAAGCCAAGGTATCTGATTAATCAGTATGAATTGGATAATGACTTGATTTCTCATGGATTTAATAGCTGCCATTACAGGAGAGATTGGCTTGTTGTCAGCCAACAGTATTAGCTTTCCCTGAATAATGGTTAAAAGTCATAAAACAGCACTTAGTTTGATTTATTTTACTAATCTAAACCATACTTGTTTTATAAAGGTCTCATGATCTTGCATTTGATATCTGCAGTCTGATATGAATCCATCAGCCTTTAAAACCTTCAGGACCTTGAGGAACAGTACTTGGATGCTGCTGACATTCTCTTCAGAGAACAAAAGCTAAACGTACCCTTGAAATTTTGCAAGCAGAAGCAAAGTTTACATAATTTCTAATAAAAATAAAAATTATAAACAATTAATGAAGTCAGTAAGGCTTTACAGGGGCACAGGTGTTGGCTGTAAATTGGAAGATTTGGGCCTAAAGGTCCAGTATTCCATTTCAACTAACCAATTGCACCACTGCTAAAATGTTCGTTGACCTATGCAGAACACTTTGTATCCTTAAAGGGCTCAATTAACTTTAGGTCCATTTTATTAAGATCAAAGGCATTTTTACTGAATTATAAAGAACATAAAGTTTGTCCTGTACTTTTGTCCTGTACTTTTCCCTAAAGTCACACTAACATTTCTCAAAAAAATATTGCAAGTAATTAAAAAACTTCTGTTCCATGACTTAACAACAGAGATAATTGAGTAATAAGCCTATGGTTAGATAATACTGCTGAATCACAAAGGTATTTTTTTTTTTGAAGAATGGAACAATAACTGAAGTTCTGAATTCAATAGGCAGCTGTTCTCAGGAAAAGGGAAATTTACATGACATAATAGGAATTTAAAACAAAAAGCTCAAAACTTACAGAAAGAAAGAAATAATTACTCCTAGCCTGTTATCTAAAAGGAAATCTTCAATATGAAAAATAATAATTGTAAATCTTTCTTCTTTTGCCTTTTTCTATAATGATATCTATAGTTTTCCCTCAGTCTGAAATATAAAATATTAATTTAATCACATTGATCTAGGACAAGATTCTAAATGGAACATGGCCAAGCAAGAACAGTCATTCTGACTTTGCAATTTAATTTCTTAAGCGAGAATCCTGTATCTTTACAGCATTCTCAGATTTTAATGGAGTTATGCATGGATTGGGTAGTTTGCTTTATAGATGAAGCTGTGGAACTTGCAATAGGGAAAACAAAAAAGGAATTCCCAACTACAGTATCCAAGAGAACAGAGAGTATGTTTAGTGAGACATTTCAATTCTAATATTAAGGTAATAATCATAGAATGATTTGGGTTGGAAGGGATCTTAGAAATCATTTAGTTCCAACCCTTCTGCCATGGACAGAGACACTTTCCACTAGACCAGTGGACTCAAAGCCTCATCCAATTTGGCCTTGAACACTTGCAGGCATGTGTGAAATACCATTTCAAAACATTGAACATTAATTACCTAATGTATTGCACTGAAACAAAGTAATAGTCAGGGAGCTGTAGATTGTCTAAAAGTATTACCTATGTTTCAGTTCTTGCTCTGAAAGTACATGATTGTCAGGAACCATTTAAACAATTATGCTATACTTTAGCCCCTGCTTAGAAAAAAGGCAGTGGCATCCATTTATGTATGATTTTTTCTAACAAGTATGTGATGTTCCTGAAGTTGAATGGTTAGTTTGTAGGGGAAAAAAAAAAAAAAAGAATATTTTGAAAATTACAGTGCAAATATTAACAGTAAATTTACTGGAAGTATTACATTCAGTGCTAATAAGAATAGTGTTAGTACAATTTCCAAGCCACCTGCTCAGAAAATAGTTCGTTACGTGATGTCAGCTATGCCACTTTTCGTTTCAGTAGTTAGGCAGACAAAAGGCAAAGAAGAAAAGCAATTTGCTTTACAAACTTCAAATTTGTAAGGGTTTTTGTTTCCAGAAGGGAAGTATAGCTGACCAGAGGAATCAAGTATCTGAGTTCTAAGAAATTTGTTGCTGAAATAATTACATTATATTTTAAAGCAATATGTACTTTTTTGTAAGTCTGTAATTTCTCTAGGCAGGGGAAGATTATTGATCCTTTTGAATGTGTGTTCAGTCTGTCTTATCTACCTATTCACTTGTTTGACCCACATCAATGTAAGCAGTCTATAAAAATTTTGATGGTGTCTGAAGTTTTACATTCAAATTTATCATAAATTAAATCAATATAGAAAAATGAATACAGAAATGTGAGGAATGGATTATGTGAAAAGATGAAAAGTTCCAGCTCTAAATTAGTCACTGCTATAGAATGCTGCAGCACCACACCATATATTTATGTTACCAGGACGGTAACTAAGATGGGAGTAAATGAAAGTGAAAAAAAACCCAGTAAACTGAAAAGTATGGACACCGAGTGTACTGGATTTGACTGAGATGGATTTAATTTTCTTCATGTCCATCCATGTGATACTGTTTAGACTGGTGTCCAAAACAGGGCTGATAACACAACCTTTTAGCTGAACAGTACTTGCACAATGTCAAGGCTTTGTTTCTCACTCTGACCCCCAGCAAGCACCCTGGGAGTGGGCATGAGATCAGGCATGGACACAGCTGGGACAGCTGACCAAAACTGACCAAAGAGATACTCCATGCCATATAATGTCGTGCTCAGAAATAAAACTGGGGGTGATTTTTTTGACAAGAGAACCATTGCTTGGGGACTGGATGGGCATTGGTCTGCTGGTGGTGATTGATTGCTTTCGCATCACTTGGGAGATTTTTCCCTCCCCACTCTTCACTTATTAAACTATCCTTATCTTGACCCATGAGTTTTCTTGCTTTTTGCTCTCCTAATTCTCTCCCCCATTCTACTGAGGGGGTGAGTGAATGAGTTGGTGGGGGCTTAGCTGCCAGCTGCAGTTAACCAACAATTCCAAGGTAAGAGTAATTGTAAAACAAGAATAGACAACCAGTAATGTGACTTTTCCTCCTCTGTCTCTTAAAACGGGTAGAAAATCAATGCAAGATAACCATGGATGAATCTCAGAACTGTTGCTCAACAACTACTTATGCTATTAGATTTTAGCTTTTAATTTCTTCAAGACTTCAGTAGGAATTTTGCCTAACAAAAGACTGAAGGACTTGGCTATAAATATATGGCAACATAATAGATGACAGATTAAAAATGTGGATGTGATTGGAAATTAGATTTCTGGCAATTTCATTATGCTTAATTCTACTCACATATAAGTATCAAAGCCATAGATTCAATGAGCAAATCTATACTGCTAAAAAGAAAAAAAAGAACTCGCTTCAGCTTTGGAGCATTGCCTCTCTGTACTCCCTAAATTTTAACTGTGTTGGGTTTACTGGCAGTTTTAAAGAAAATTCCCATAATTTTGGGGATAGGACATGCCAAAGACCACTCAAAACAGGCAGCATGGATAGGCCTATAGTAGTTTCACAGAATCACAGAATCACAGAATTATTATCAAGATTGGAAAAGACCTAAAAGATCATCCAGTCCAACCATCACCAATACTTCTCAGCTAAATCATATCCCTCAACACAACATCCAAACGTTTCTTGAACACCCCCATGGTCGGTGACTCCACCACCTCCCTGGGCAGTGCATTCCAGTGCCTGACTACCCTTTCCGAGAAGTAATATTTCCTAATGTCCAGCCTGAATCTCCCCTGGCGCAGCTTGAAACCATTGCCTCTAGTTCTATCACTGTCTACACGAGAGAAAAGGCCAACCCCTAGCTCACTACAACCTCCCTTCAGGAAGTTATAGAGAGCTATAAGGTCTCCCCTGAGCCTCCTCTTCTCCAGACTGAACAATCCCAGCTCCCTCAGCCGCTCCTCATAAGGCCTGTGCTCCAGACCCCTCACCAGCTTCGTAGCCCTCCTCTGAACGCGTTCCAGGGCCTCAATGTCTTTCTTGCAGTGAGGGGCCCAAAACTGAACACAGTACTCGAGGTGCGGCCTCACCAGTGCCGAGTACAGGGGGACAATTACCTCCCTGTTCCTGCTAGTAACACTGTTTTTGATGCAAGCCAGGATGCCGCTGGCCTTCTTGGCCACCCGGGCACACTGTCGGCTCATGCTTAGCCAAGCATCAATCAGTACCCCCAGGTCCGTTTCCTCCACACAGTCCTCCAGCCACTCCGCCCCAAGCCTATAGCGCTGCCTGGGGTTGTTGTGGCCGAAGTGCAGGGCTCAGCATTTGGTCTTGTTGAACCTCATCCCATTGGCTTCAGCCCAGTGATCCAGCCTGTCCAGATCCCTCTGTAGGGCCTCGCTACCCCCAGGCAGATCCACACTCTCAGCCAATTTGGTGTCATCTGCGAACTTACTGAGGGTGTACTCAATGCCCTCATCCAGATCATCAATAAAGATATTGAAGAGGACAGGCCCCAGCACCGACCCCTGGGGAACACCACTTGTGACCGCTAGCCAGCTGGATTTAACTCCATTCACCACCACTCTCTGAGCCCGGCCCTCCAGCCAGCTCCTTACCCAGCCAAGAGTGTACCCATCCAAGCCATGGGCTGCCAGCTTCTGCAGGAGAATACCGTGGGAGACAGTGTCAAAGGCTTTGCTGAAGTCTAGGTAGACCACATCAACAGCCTTTCCCTCATCCAGCAGATGGGTCACTTGATCATAAAAGGAGATCAGGTTGGTCAAACAGGACCTGCCCTTCATGAACCCATGCTGGCTAGGCCTGATCTCCCGGCCATCCCGCACATGCCGCATGATCTCCCTCAAGACTATCTGTTCCATAACCTTCCCTGTAACCGAGGTCAGGCTAACAGGCCTGTAGTTCCCCGGATCCTCCTTACAACCTTTCTTGTAAATGGGAGTCACGTTGGCAATCCTCCAGTCTTCCGGGACCTCACCAGTCAACAAGGAGCGCTGATAGATGATGGAAAGCGGCTCGGCTATCACCTCCGCCAGTTCCCTCAGCACTCTTGGGTGGATCTCATCCGGCCCCATGGACTTGTGGCAGTCCAGTTGGAGTAGTAAGTCTCTGACCGTTTCTTCCAGAATCACAGGGGGGTTAGTGTGCTCCCCAGCCGAGACTACCAGGTCAGAGAGAGGAGTACCCTGAGGATAACTGGTCTGACTTTTAAAGACAGACGTAAAGAAGGCATTCAGAACCTCTGCCTTTTCCTTATCCTCAGTGGTCACATTCCCAGCCTCATCCAGCAAAGAGTGGATATTCTCCTTTGTCCTCGTCTTACTGTTAATGTATTTATAAAAGAGTTTCTTATTCCTTTTCACCCCAGTGGCCAGGTTAAATTCAAGCTGGGCTTTTGCCTTTCTGATTTCACCTCTACACATCCTAACGACTTCCTTGTATTCATTCTCAGTTGCCCGTCCCTCCTTCCACAGGCGGTAGATTCTCTTTTTCTCCCGGAGCCTCAAGAATAGCTCCCTATTCATCCACGCCGATCTTCTTCCCCGCCGGCTCATTTTGCGGCTCAGGGGGACCACCTGCTCCTGCGCCCTTAAGACTCCCTTCTTGAAGAGCAACCAGCTCTCTTGGACCCCTTTGTTCGCTAAGACTGAATGCCAGGGGACTCCCCCTACTAGTCTCTTGAACAATTCAAAGTCCACCCTCCGGAAGTCCAAGGTAGCAGTTTTACTATTCCCCTTCCAAGCTCCACCATGAATTGAGAAATTTATCATTTCATGGTCACTCTGTCCAAGGCAGCCCCCAACCTCCACATCTCCCACCAGACCTTCCCTGTTTGCGAACAGCAGGTCTAGCGGGGCAGTTCCTCTCGTGGGCTCTCTGACCAACTGCATTAGGAAGGCATCCTCTATGCACTCCAAAAACCTCCTAGACTGCTTCTTCTGTGCTGTGCTGTACTCCCAGCATATGTCAGGGAAGTTGAAGTCCCCCATGAGGACAAGGGCTGACGACCGTGCAGCTTGTGCCAGCTGCTTGTAGAATACCTCATCTGTCTCTTCATCCTGGTTTGGCGGTCTATAACAGACACCCACCAGGATGTCTGCCTTGTCAGCCCTTCCTCTGATCTTTACCCATAGGGATTCAATGTTATCATCCCCAGTCACAATGTCAGTAGCAGAAAAGGATTCCCTAACGTAGAGAGCCACACCACCACCCCTCCTTCCTTGCCTATCCCTCCTGAAGAGTTTGTAGCCATCCATTGCAGCGCTCCAGTCATGGAGTCCCTCTGTTCTGTGTAATCATTCAGCACTATCCATTTCCACACTCAAACAGAAAAACATAAGCAAAAGAATATTAATGTGTTAGAGCCACCTGAAACTGAGGGGAAATCCAGAGTCAAGTGTTGTGCAAATTAGATGCAACTAGTCTATGACACTTGGCTTCTGGGCTAGTCGTCCCTGATTGTATGTAAGTTATCAGTACAGATGGAGTTAATGTTTCCACTGGCTAGTTACTCTAAGCATACAATGTCATTGTGTATTGCAACATATAAATAGCAATACAGTGGATAAGGAGTTGGCTGGATGGCCGCACTCAGAGAGTGGTGGTCAACGGCTCAACGTCCATGTGCAGACCGGTCACGAGTGGCATCCCTCAGGGGTCCGTGCTGGGCCCGGCCCTGTTCAACATCTTTTTCGGCGACATGGACAGTGGGATAGAGTGCACCCTCAGCAAGTTCGCCGACGACACCAAGTTGTGTGGTGCCGTCGACACGCTGGAAGGGAGGGATGCCATCCAGAGGGACCTTGACAGGCTGGAGAGGTGGGCCCGTGCCAACCTCATGAAGTTCAACCAGGCCAAGTGCAAGGTCCTGCCCCTGGGTCATGGCAATCCCAGGCACAAATACAGGCTGGACGGGGAATGGATTGAGAGCAGCCCTGAGGAGAAGGACTTGGGAGTGCTGGTGGATGAGAAGCTCAACATGAGCAGGCAATGCGCCCTTGCGGCCCAGAAGGCCAACCGTATCCTGGGCTGCATCAAGAGAAGCGTGGCCAGCAGGTCGAAGGAGGTGATTCTGCCCCTCTACTCTGCCCTGGTGAGACCCCACCTGGAGTACTGTGTCCAGTTCTGGAGCCCCCAACACAAGAAGGACATGGACCAGTTGGAGAAGGTCCAGAGGAGGGCCACAAAGATGATAAAAGGGCTGGAGCACCTCTCTTATGAGGACAGGCTGAGAGAGTTGGGGCTGTTCAGCCTGCAGAAGAGGAGGCTCCGGGGAGACCTGATAGCGGTCTTCCAGTACCTCAAGGGGGCCTACAAGAAAGATGGGGAAAGGCTGTTTAGTAGGGCCTGTTGGATGAGGCTCTGAGCAACCTGATCTAGTCAGGGATGTCCCTGCTCCTTGCAGGGGGGTTGGACTAGATGACCTTTGAAGGTCCCTTCCAACCCTAACCATTCTATGATTCTATGATTCTAAGACATATGTTTGCAGAAAGAACTGAAAAACTCTGATGACAGCATGACAGCTTTTAACTTCCGAGGTGTGCTTTCCATAAGAATGAATACTGGCCTTGAACGTTTCCAGGGATGGGGCCTCCACCACCTTTCTGGGCAACCTGTTCCAGTGTCCTATAACTCGCATCGTAAAAAATTTTTTCCTAATTTCTAATCTAAATCTACCCCCCTCTATTTTAAAACCATTACCTCTCGTCCTATCGCAACAGGCCCTACTAAACAGCCTTTCCCCATCTTTCTTGTAGGCCCCCTTGAGGTACTGGAAGACTGCTATCAGGTCTCCCCGGAGCCTCCTCTTCTGCAGGCTGAACAGCTCCAACTCTCTCAGCCTGTCCTCATAAGAGAGGTGCTCCAGCCCTTTTATCATCTTCGTGGCCCTCCTCTGGACCTTCTCCAACTGGTCCATGTCCTTCTTGTGTTGGGGGCTCCAGAACTGGACACAGTACTCCAGGTGGGGTCTCACCAGGGCAGAGTAGAGGGGCAGAATCACCTCCTTCGACCTGCTGGCCACGCTTCTCTTGATGCAGCCCAGGATGCGGTTGGCCTTCTGGGCCGCAAGGGCGCATTGCCTGCTCATGTTGAGCTTCTCATCCACCAGCACTCCCAAGTCCTTCTCCTCAGGGCTGCTCTCAATCCATTCCCCGTCCAGCCTGTATTTGTGCCTGGGATTGCCATGACCCAGGGGCAGGACCTTGCACTTGGCCTGGTTGAACTTCATGAGGTTGGCACGGGCCCACCTCTCCAGCCTGTCAAGGTCCCTCTGGATGGCATCCCTCCCTTCCAGCGTGTCGACGGCACCACACAACTTGGTGTCGTCGGCGAACTTGCTGAGGGTGCACTCTATCCCACTGTCCATGTCGCCGAAAAAGATGTTGAACAGGGCCGGGCCCAGCACGGACCCCTGAGGGATGCCACTCGTGACCAGAATAACACAAATGCAAGTACACAGGACATTTTATTGATGGAAAGTCAAATGTCCATAGAGGTGGAAGATTGCTAAGCTAGGTATTGTTCAAGATAATAAAGTGGAAGCTGAGTACATAAGTTGATTCATGAGCTGAATTGAATATTGTTAACTATGTTGCCAGTTTACCGCTAACACACATGATATTTCAATATAGAAGACAGAAAATTTGAATAGATCTCTGTGGAGCTACCATGGAAAAATATCCAGATAGAAAACCCAACAAAGAAATTAGAATTTAAAATTTTCTCCATGTAAATTGCCAATATAAGGCATAGTTTACAAGAACTCATCAGCAGGAGAAAACATAGTGTGAGTACCAAGCAAACCAGCTACAAGATGCCTTAAAACCCATTTTTGTTGTCCTTAGACCCAATGTTCTAAAGAATTATCTAAAATAAACTATTTTGATTATATCAGAAAAAAGACCACTAGACTCCCTTTGTCTAGCAGGAAGATTGTTGTATTAGTAGCTCATTGGCATTTGCCTATATGATAATGGCATTTGCCAGACTGATAATACCGTCTTTTCTCCGTGAAGCAGAACTTCAGAAAATCTCTATTTCAAGCCAGTGAGTATTGAAAAGAAAATATTTCCCCAGTAGTATTCTAAGACGTGTGGTGTTACTTAATATACTTTTCATCTTCAAAATTTTTTTTAAAAGATCAAAAAGTATATTAAGAAGAGAGGCTTAGACATGAATCACTTGAGATGCTCAGAACGTCTGTAACTGTGACAACGACAACTGAAGCCCACATAATTTTCTGGGCAGTTTAGGGTTTATTTTTTGTCTGTGAACTAAGACTGAAAAGGCATATTTAAGTTTCCTGTTTCTCCTGAAACATCGAACATGCTTACTTTTCTGCCCAGATGTCACAGATACCTTTTCCTGTTGTAGTGCATATAACTCTAAAGTATTCTAAATCAGAAAGAAGGTACTCAGCTGTAGTTTAAATTTTAAAGGTTTATTTCAGTTCTGAGGCCATAGCAAAGTATAGATCAGCAGCCAAAGAAAAGTGTTCCTGAGAAATAGTTTAATAGTTTACTCCAGCAGTGAACAGTCTTCCTGATACTATGGTCCACAGATTCATATCTTCCATTAGACAAAATGTCCATACCAAATACTTCATGAGCTCTTCATAAGGCCGAGAGTGTTCAGGGGACAGGGCACAAGTAGGAGATGGCTGAAGCCCCCTTCATTTCCCAGTGTCTGACCACAAAATATAGTTGGGTGTATGACTGAGCATTGAAAAGTAGCAAGATCATTCTCAGTAAGTGCCATCACATCAGATTTGGACTGCCCAACAGCCTGCTTTCCTTCACAGCCCTGCTGCCAGGCATAGGGCATGGCTTTGACATGGGAACTGCGATGAACCACTTGTAAGCTTCAAGCAGATTCATACTGTATCGCCTGCACTGATCTCAGGTCAGTGAAGGTGAACACTGGGATCCAAAGGTTAGAGTGTTTCTGAAGAATTTGTAGCTTCAAGTTCTGAAGGGCTTGAAGCCATTGTACTGTAATGCCATATTGCTTGCTAACCTCTGTGGTTTGCTTTGGCACACCGAGGGAGGAAGTTGTGCTATATCGACACCATGATGATGTTGAGGTAATCAACTTTAGTCAGTGGCTTGTGCTGAGATCAGAAGTTAGGTATACTGCTATCAAAGTGAATACCAATTCTGAATTCAAAGTGGAATACTGACAAATAAAAGAGATGGATTAATGGAGATATCTGAATTGTATTTCAACTACAATCTTCAGGAGACAAAATCCAGGGACAGCAGCTCTGTCATTAAGCTTTAGAAGTCATAAAATCAGTCTTCCACTTTTATCTGATGGGAAACATTATAAACATCTAAATAGGAAAAAGTAGGAAAAAATGTTCAAAAGTGATCAGGTGATTAGGACAATTATCCAGGAACATTCAAGTTCAAATCCCTGATTTAAATCTGAAAGAAGCAGTATTTGAACCTCTGCCTCTTACATCCAAGGTGAATAGTGCAACCACATTTACTGTCTATGCTGGACTTGCTTATTCTCTATTTAAACTGTAACTGTCTGAGGTATGTTTTTTCTAACATGCTATGTGCATCTGTTTATGCTCTTCTTTATACAGTGCTATGGCTGTGAAATTTCTACTCATTCCAATATTAATGTAATATTTAAAACAGCAAATAAAATCGGATAAATTGTCTTTTTCTTGAAGGCAAAACTAGAGTAGAATGTCCTATTGAGCAAAATATGTCTCAAGCATTTCTATTCTAACATGGTGGAACCTAAGAAAAGCAGGTTTATGAACTGTGCTGCTTGCATTCCTTGATTCTACTACAGGATGTCAGCTTACGCTTCAATTCACAAACAAGCACAATGGAAACTGTAACATGGCCCTTTCTGCTTTCTTCCAATGTGAGCTGAATACTAATGTCATAATACAATCAAACAAGGCAAAATAGTTCTCTGGAAAACCCTCAGAAACATGTTACAGTGTTAGCTTGGTGGTATTACAGATAAGTCTCACGATTCATTTGCTTGCACTCTTCCGTAAATTGAATCTCTCCACTCCAAAAAGGAAGAAAATAAAATAAAAAGGACACAAAGAAAATAAATCTGTTGTCTGAATTTTTTTAGAAGTTTGAAAAAAATATTAAAACATCATTCTCTTTCTTTTCCACCGTGAAATATTTTGAGGAGATTTGGAAATCAATTCCTCTTTTTGTTTGTGAGTAGGTTATCGTTTTGATTAAATTTTTTTTCTTGTTTCCTCCTGGCTTTTCAGTGGCAATTCTGTATTTGGGTTGTGGAGAGCATACTGAAAATTGATATGTGCTGCCTAATCAGGATTTGTGAATGCAAGAAACTACCTCATCAATGGACAACAGTTTAAGAGATTCAGCTTTGAAATAGATAATAATATATGGGAAGGGAGAGGGAGAAGAATAGTGTAAAATATTTTTGGTGTATGTTTTTCATTAAAAAGTTTGTAAGTTATTTTCATTTTTACTGTATGGGGAAAACTGCAGGAGGGCAAGTGACTTAGGTCTATTCAGCCTCCCACTTAAAGCAGGCAGTCCAGGATCTTGCCCAGCTGAATTTTGGAAATCACCAGGGAGGGAGCCACTGGATGTCTGTGCAGCCTCTTCCAGTGCTTGACCACTGTCACAGTGAATAATATCTCCAATGAGAATTTTTCTTCCTGCTTACTGTGGCTACTAGCACTTGATCTTTCTCTGTACACATCCAAGAGAGAAATCTGGCTCTGTCTTCTCTGTAACTCCTCTCCAGGTGATGAAAGATTGAAATTAGATTCCTCCTTATTTACCCTTGCTTTCTTCATGCTAATCAAACAATGCTTCTTCAGCCTCTCCTGATATGTCATGTTCTTCAGACTCTCTAAGCATCTTAGTGATTCTCCACTAGACTCCGTAACTACCTCTTTTTTACCAGGGGTCTGAAACCAGACACAGTACTCCAGATGCACACACTGAATTCACAATCACTCAATGGAGAAGAATAACCATTTGCCTCAATCTGCTAACTACACTCTTGGTAATATAACCCAGTAAGCATTTAGCCTTCATTGTTGGAAAGGTATCTTGTCTTGTTGTCCTGTAGGATCCCAAGTCCTTTCCCAAAGACATGCTACCCAGGCAGTCTGTCTGAGCCTGAACTGATGATGAATTTATTGTAAACCCAGTACAAGACTAGGTGTTTATTTAACTTTATGAGATTCTTTTTAGCCAATTTTTCCAGCTTGTTGAGGTTGCTCAACAAGAACAGCCCAGCTCTTTAGCATATCAGCCATGACCATCAATTTGAAGTCATCGAAGAACCTGATAAGGGTGAATCCTTGTTGAGCTCGCAGTCAAAGTTGCTAAATAGTATCAGCCCCTTTATCAGTTCTTGAGGAATATGACTTACAATTGATCACTAGGTACACTTTGACTCATTGACCACTACCCCTTTGAGTCTGTCTGTCCAGATGGCTTTTTCACCCATCTTGTAAATCATCCATCTAATCTTTCTATCTTTGGTTTGTCTACCAGGACTCTGTGGAAGATCATATAGAAACCTTGATACAATAAAGGTAAATGCAGTCAACTGCACTCCCTTTGGCTACTGAGCCAGTCATTTATTCAGAGCAAGGAAAACAATTTGCCCTTGAGAAATCAATGCAGTCACTTTTCTTTTCCTTCACCTGTCTAGAAACAGCTTCCGTAAGGATTAGCTGTATAATTTTGCCAGGTAGTGAGGCTGACTTTTCTGTCTGCTAATAAAAAGATTTTGGATTCTGGAGCCTCTATGATAAGAGACTAAGTAATCAAGATTAAATAATTTAAATTTGGGTGTCTATATGTGTATGTCAACTAGGTTTCCTATTATAGACAATGGAGGGAGAATTCAGATACCTAAATGGAAATCTAGTGTCACTGGATGTTGTGGTTTAACCTGGCAGGCAGCTAAACACCACACAGCTGTTCGCTCACTCCCCCACAGTGGGATGGGGGAGACAACTGGAAAAAAGCTAAAACTTGTGGACTGAGATAAAGACAGTTTAGTAGCACAGAAAAGGAGGGCAAAATAATACTAATAGAATATACAAAACTAGTGATGCACAACACAATTTCTCACCACCTGCTGACAGACGCCCAGCCAGTCTCTGAGCAGCTGTAGCCATGCCGTAGCCACCTCTCTCCAGTTTATATGTTCAGCATGACATCATATGGTATGTAATATCCCTTTGTCCAGTTTGGGTCAGTTGTCCTGGCTGTGTACTCTCCCAGCTTCTTGTGCACCTCAAGCTTCCTCGCTGGCAGTATGAGAAATTGAAAAGTCCTTGACTTAGCGTAAGCACTGCTCAGCAAGAACTAAAATATCAGTGTGTTATCAACATTATTCTCATCCTAAATCCAAAGCACAGCACTATACCAGCTACGAGGAAGAAAATTAACTCTATCCCAGTCAAAATCAGGACACTGGAGAAGTCTTAGGATACCTGAGACATTCACACAGGACTAGAAAAAATGATCAAAAACCAGCAAAGAATCACACTTTCCCACATCAGAAGCTACAGACCAGGGAAGATATTTCAAATAATCTCAAATGGCAATAAATACATGTGCTTAACAAACTAAATCATGCCATGGACAACTGCTTTTGGATCTGAATCACTCTTTTGGCTTCATTGGTATTATTAACTGGATCTCTATGGATTGTGATGGAAGCTTAGGTTATATTTATAGCATAAATGTAAACATTATATTTTGATATAAATTTTATCCTTAATTATCTGTACCTACTTTTCACTTCCATAGCATCCATTAACAGAGTGTCCAAAGCAAGATGAGTGCATAAAGTAGGAGATTTTAAGTAGGTTGTAAAGTCTCACTGCTTGTGTATTACAAAGGAGTGTATAGGACAATTAAAAATTTGAATATTTGCCCTACTTCCTGTGGATTTTTCAGGTTGACAAGGACTCAAAAAGACATTAACTGAATGGGGAGATCTTTTCAGATTTTCCAGTCTCCCAGCAAATGTTGCCAACTTCTTGTATTTTTATTACATTGACCTCCAATGTACAGCTAGTTTTTGCTAAGAAGGATTGGGAAACCTTTGTGGACAAGGGCCACTTCATTGATGAGTTTCATTCTTTACTGATAGCTGTACGAAAAAGGAAAAAAAAAAGTCTTCTAAATTTTCCCATTTTTTGATAACATGAATACTTTACTTTTCAGAGTTTTTGTTGTTGTTGTTTTTGTTGTTGTTGCTGTTTTGGTGTCTTTTTCCCCCTTTTCCTTATGTTTCTTTATCTTCTCTGAAATCCACATTTTGGAATAAAAAAAACATAGATCAGACCTGAAGAATGTCCTTGAAAATGCAAGCATGAGAAAGTTACATGCAGCTAAATGGAAAAACACTAGTACAACAGTTATTCCTACATCTGCTATAATATACCAAAGTTTGCAAATTGTCTAAGTTACTCTAGGACAATGGCTGATGTTGCCAAAGTCTACATCTCATCTGTACAGTCATACTGTAAAAACTAGATGGTGAAGAAAGATTATTATAGAAAAAAAAGATTTTAAATTGACACAGTTTTGCCACAAATCTAATTTGGGTTATAACTAGGATAACTAACTGCTGGACTATACCACTTATAGTATTATTACATATAATATATATATAATATATAATAGAATATAATATATAATATTATATATAATATATAATAATATATTACATATAATTATTATAGTATTATAGTATTATAGTATTATAGTATTATAGTATTATAGTATTATAGTATTATAGTATTATAGTATTATAGTATTATAGTCAACCCCCTTTCTTACAGCAGATATGAATGACTATTGCGATAACTTGTACTACACTACTTAGATAATTCCTAAAGATAAACTTCCTTTCTTACAGCACATAAGAATTTGTATAATGTTTTTATCAAATCAAAATAGGGATAAAAAAAATTATCATCACTGCATAGAAGTCACTGTTTACTTTTGGATGTGTGGTTCTGTTTGTTAGAAAATAATAGTGATTTCTAGCCTAAATAAAAAGCCTTTGATTTCCTCTGGAAAGAATGCACAAATGATATGCAATTTAAAAAGTAAATAATAGCAAGAAAACAATAGTATGAAAATTATTTGGAAACTTTCTTCATTTTCTGGGAGGACAAGAACTTCCAGCAGTCCTTGAAATGTTAGCAATTTATCAAGACAAAGTAAAACATCTCCAGAATAATAACAACAGGGAAAATATTTTTTTTTAAAAAATTAATGTTCCTTGATGTCAGCCCTTAAGATTTTATTCAAATTACTGAATAACAAGAAACCCTCCAAGCAAGGACAATTAGCAATGTTTATGAATTTGGGGGGGGGGAGGAAAAAAAAAAAGTACATTTCTGAATCATGTGCACAGTGGTTTTGTTGAGTTGGTTGTGATAGCGAATGATGAAATGCCAGTTCTGTGATGATTAGTAGCTAAACAGACAATTTCATCTTCATTCCATTTCATAGTGAAGATGATATAGTCTATATATTATGAGTGATCCCTCTGAACTCAACAGACCTCCTTGCTCGTTAATGTTGTCTATAGAAGACTAAGTATAAAAATTGTGTTTTGAGGATCTAACTCTGCTTGGCTCACTGCTAAATCTCTCTTTGCCTTCATACTGCACACTTGGGATAAGGTTTAGTCAAATTATGTTTATACATATGACTTATATCCAGAAGAAATAAATTGCTTGCACAGAAAAAAAAAAACAAAACAAAGCAACAGACTCTAAAGGGAAGAGGATGGCTATTATTTTGGACTAGCGCTTTCCCAGTGTACCACTTTATATATTGCAGACTTCTAACAATAATAGACCTAAGAAGTTCAAAGGAAATATTAATACCACTCCAACTAACACTTCAGTAATTCAGAGAGATTTTTCTAAATCAATCGATGGAGATGGAGGAACAAGAATAAAGAAATGAGGTCAGCTTTTTCAGATGCAAAGGACAGAAGCTAACCTCTATTTCCTATATAATAGACACTTATTGTAAACTGATTTTTGGAGATGCTGAGAAACTTGTGCTGACTTCTCAGCTCCCAGTTCACTCAGACTATCACAGACTTCCTGAATGTTATAGAGCAAGGAAAATAAGACCATTACTTATTCTAAGTTAGGAAAAGAACAGAAAAGAAAAGCCACAAAAAAGATTTACCATGTTCTTTTTGTCAGACATGTTTTAAGGTATTTTTTTTTTTAATGTGATGACAGAGTTTGTCTATATTTTTCATCTAGTTCAAATTCAGCACATATCACTTAGTCAAATTATTGTCTTTTTACTGCATACATACAGAATTCCATCTTTCCAAAGTTGGATTTAGTCCCATTAGGAGTAAGGGAAAAAAAGGAAAAAAAAGATTTTTTTTTTTCTTAGCGTGAAGCAAATATATTTCAAGAGTCTTATTTTTGGAAACTTTCCAAACATAACTGAGTTTCTACGACACTGACAAAATTAATTTTTGTTCTCTGCTAATCTTAACTATGTATGAATTGGGAATTGAATCGATATGTTGGTGTTCTACTGCACAGTGAAATAACGCAGCTCTGATGATAAGCTGAAACCCTGGGTCATAGTGGGAAACGTTTAAATTAGAGATTACACATTTCTTCCAAAATGGAACATCAAATAGGATCTCAAGCTATAAATAGGCAACAGACATGATACCTCTGTCACTAATGATGCATGTAAGGAAGGCTTTTTTGTGTGTGCACATGTGAATTTATTATTGATCCATGAATTATTGAGTGCAATTACTAGCAGCCATTGTTTCCAAATATACTCTTTAGGCATTAAAAATCTTGGAAAACAATTTTCCTTTAATGTGCCCTTTCTAGAAGCCTACTTAGTTTAACTCCTGGGATTTAAACTTCAGAGGCTTGAAAACACATGTGACATTAGTAAAACAAACACTAAGGTTCATCCATTGAATTGTCATGTGTAGAACTCTTTAGTGAGTAACACATTTTAATAATTTCAGATAATTTCCATTCATACTTAGTAGTGTGAACAGTTGAAAGCAGCTCTAGATGTCCAAGAAATTACTCTCATCTTCTCTGACATGCACCAAAATTTCATCAGTGGAATTGCATTTTTTAAAAAATCTGTACATTCACTCAGGTGATGGGCAGCATTTCCATTACAATAAGATTAATTATTAATTCCAGTTAATTTTAGTTATTTTTTCAAGGTTTAATTAAGTTTATATTTCCACATTAAACTGCATAACTCACAGGTTTTTTTTAAAAAATTTCATCAGTCTCATTTCAGATATTGTGAATATGTAGAAAATCCCCTTTGGAAATTAAAAAGCCTTTTTACATTACCTTCGTAATTAACTCAGTATTAAATTAATAATGGAGATGTAGTAAGACCTTAAATAGAAGCTTTGAAACACAGAATTACAAATAGCTATTCTAAATAAAACTATAGATGGAAGAAAAAGGAGAGATAGGTCCACTTCAGCAGAAAGTATCATGAACTAAATCAGTGACTTTTGTGTATGTATATATCTACATCTATCCAAAGAGAGAGACTCCAAGCTACTGAGATTTCTGAGTTCAGATTATGAATATGTTGTGCTATAGTTGCAAGTCTAAGAAATTAGGAATATTGTATTTCACTTGTAACCCAATTCTGCTCAAGGGGAGCAGATGGACTTCTGGTGTCCTATAGAAGGCATCTTTTAATGCTTTCTACTCAGGCAGAACAAAGGTTTAGTCTCCAGATAGATAGTCTCAACTATGGTGATTTATATCCATAGCAATACGATCTGTGGCTGAGTGTGTGCCATAGAGCACTCCACAGTCCTAGACCCTCAAGCAGCAAGACTAGGGAAACTGTTGAAGGCCTTTCTGATCCTCATATGGATTTTGCTCCAGCTGAGATCAGGCCATGAGGCTGAAGAAAGAGGGAATGCTACATTCCCTGGATTTGTTGCACCACAGAGTTGGAGCATGACAGCCGTTGTGTGTATCCAGATGGGAGAACTAAGAAGCCTGGTTTCTCAAAATAGACATAAATTCCAATCCTTCCCCTGCATCTCTTTTTGCCATAGTGGGACTTATATGGGATTAATGAATCAAAAGATCAGAATCAACTCACATTTACAGAGGATTTTTCTAATCCTGAAACATTAGATGGCTCCAGGGAGACCTTATAGCAGTCTTCCAGTACCTCAAGGGGGCCTACAGGAAAGATGGGGAGAGGCTGTTCAGTAGGGCTTGTTGTAATAGGATGAGGGGTAATGGTTTTAAGATAGAGGGAGGTTGATTTAGATTGGATATTAGGAAAATTTTTTTTAAAATGAGGGTTGTAGAACACTGGAACAGGTTGCCCAGAGAGGTGGTGGATGCCCCATCCCTGGAAACGTTCAAGGCCAGGCTGGATGAGGCTCTGAGCAACCTGATCTGGTTGGAGATTTCCCTGCTTTTTGCAGGGGGGTTGGACTAGATGACCTTTAAAGGTCCCTTTCAACTCTAACCATTCTATGATTCTATGATTCTATATAAATATTTATATTTCACATTCCTGTCGCAGCAGCATTTACAATATTGGCATCAATGTTGTTAAAATATCAGTTCATTCTAAAGGTAATTTTCACAGCAAACCTTCTCTTAACCTTTATTTGACAATAATGCAATACTTGTGATACTGAGATGTCACCTAGGTTTCAAACGATCATGTTCAATTTTATATTTCTTCTTCTGTATGTCAGTAAAGCTGGAACAATTTTCAGATCTTGTCTTGGCAGAATGCTAATTCAAACTTTTAAAGGAGCTCTGTTACCTAAGAGGCAAACCTGCAATATATGATAGAGAGAATTAATTCACTTATTTCCAAATAGAATAAACAGATCTGTACACGAACAAAAATGCATTATATTTCCAAGTGAAAAGTCAAAAACCAAAACTGTAACCTATCAGAAAAAATTCATCAGAGATACTCAATTGTGAATGTAAATTACATGCATAGTAGCAACACTTTTCAAATCTACATCACCATCTATTTCCTTTTCATTCATATCAGTCTTATTTTTTTTTGTCTCCTGACAAGTGACATTGGTCATAGAAACTTTACTTTTTAAAGGGAAGAATTTAAAAGTGAAAGGAAAGCATAATTTGAATGAAAATGAGAGGATTTAAATACGTTTCTGAGGGATGTTCTGGTACTTGAAAGACTTCTCAAAATAAGATTTAAGTAAGTTGATATAAACACCATGTGATTAAAATGTAAAGGTTTAAGGATGTGCATTTATTTCTGACAAGGTATCAGAAATAGGCCCAGAACAAATTGCCTAAAGACTTAGGGTTTAAATTCTGATTAAAAATAATAACAGTTATTATAATTACTGTAGCTGTTATTATGAGAGATCATGAAATAATGGTTCAGTCAAGAAGTTAAAACATCAGATTATTTTAGAATTAGCTTTACAGAAGCTGCTAGCGATAAAACATCACCCCAAGTGACTTTCTGCACCTAAGTTCCTTGATCACTCCTTGAATCATGTTTTTTCTTATAAAACCGTCTCATTTTTGAAGTAATATTTTATAATGTAAAAATGCCTAGATGCCTCAAAAGGTCCTGTCCTTTAATATATAGTTCCTTTTTCAAAGGACTTAAAACCTAACACCAGAGAGGGAAGAAGAGTGTCAAATACAGGAGGATGTCCTGCACATGCTAGTCTAGCTTAGCTTCACCTAACTGTAGACCTAATGTGCCCAGGATCAGATCAATAGATACAAGTCGCCAGAAGATCTCTCCATTTTCAATGGGAAGAGACAGACATTTTCTTCTGATTTTGGCTTGCTGCACCCTCAGTTGCCAACAGACTACACAGGGAGCGTGAAGAGATTATTTCCCTAGTAGGATTCTTAATTAGGACCAACCATGTTCAAGTTTCATTTATTTAACATTGTGTGTATGCACAAATAAATGTAATCTTGGGATTATTTATGATAATTATTGCAGGGCAATGGAAGTCTGAAGAAGGAGAAGGTAGCCATTTTGATCATCTGTGTGCTAAGTGAAAGATAGCTTGTACACCCCAAGCCACTCATGGAACATAAAATGAAACTCAAACATGTCTTGAAGAGTGCTGGTGAAAAAGGTGCTATACTAAAACTGGAAAAGTAGGAGCAGAAGAAATACAAGGAAATATGAAGGTTGAGTGGGTGGATTTAAAATATAGGGAATAATGTAGTTCAAATGTCAAGCAGAAGAGACAATTTCGTACTTGTTCTGCAAACTAAAAAAAAAACACCAGACAGGAATAAAATGTCTTAGCTGAAAATAAAAAGTTTATGTGACATAATTTTATAAATATACCTAAAAATGTCACTGAAGTCACTCTTATCCCATTAATTTGGTGCTGTCAGGCAGTCATTAGAGAGTTACTGTACTGTAATTCACCATTTTTTTAATTCCACTGTCGCAATATTTTTTTTTTTAAGGTGCAATATTGTCTGTGCTGTTCTCCTTCAAGGCAAAATATTAGTTTCAACAAATCACAAAAAAGGATCAGATAATGACATAATTCTGGAGAATATGCTATATACAGATTCAAATTCTGAAGCTGATAAATGCTTTGCATGACAGAACCATACAAAGAATTAGGTATATGTAACATAACATCATGATATTAACAGAGAGTACAAATCTAGAATCTTTTCTTTGGAAAAGATATCTAGAAAGCTCCTACAAAAGTTAATGCCTCATTTTGGCAGGAAAAGAAAAATTCTTAGATTGAACTGGGTATAGTGTTTTCTGTTTTGGAAATCTAACTTATTTATTGTGGAGTCGTACAGCTGACATTCTTATTCAGAGTGACCGATAACTCCTGGAAAGAAAAAAAGATAAAAAGTCTGTATCAGACTCAGTGCAATGTTAGTAACAAGTTTCCTCATTATGGAAATACTCCCCAAAACAGGTTCACGCCTTCACTTTCATGAACACAATAAATTTTTTCCCTATCCTCTTTTTTTTCTTTTCTTTTTTTTTTCTCCAGAAAGCTTTAATATATTCTATTTTCTGTTTTCCTCAGTGGACATTATCACATACTAGGAAACAGGATGCAAGTTACAAAACGCCCATGATACTTTTAGGCATTATATTAGCATTTAAAGAGATTCCTTCAAGATAGCTAGTAAAGTTTAGTTTATCCTTCAAATAATTTATAGTTTCAAGGAAAAATATCTCCTTTCAAAATCAAAAAAGTGTATTAATTCTGTATAAGTCATAATACTGGAGTTAGTGCCGTAAGATTGGTAAGGGTCATCATTAGACAGTTAAGCTTGCATCCAAAGAGCTTTACTCAACACAACATAGATGGAGAGCAGAACAGATGTAGTCAAAGATATACAGCTAGTATTTCTTCTTTTCTTATAGAAGACTTACATGCATGCTGATTTCTTTCAAGAAGTTTCTAATCCTACTAAAGGGAACTCCAGAAAGAAATTGTATACTTTTAAGTAGGAAAAATATTATATATTTTTCTTGTAAATGCTAATATCTAAAACAATTTCCTAAGAGTAGGCAAGTTGCATAGCTTTATTCCTCTGCTATTTCATGTTTGATTAAACACAATAAATTACTACATTTAAAATAATTACATAAACTTGATATATACTTGTGTGGTGAGTTGACCCTGGCTGGATGCCAGGTGCCAACCAACCTACTCTATCACTCCCCATCCTCAACTGGACAGGGGAAAAAATTAACGACAAAAGGCTCGTGAGATGAGATAAGGACAGGGAGATCACTAGGCAATTGCTGTCATGGGCAAAACAGACCTGACTTGGGAAAATTAATGTAAATTTTTACCAATCAAATCAAATAATTAATAAAAAAACCCAAATCTTAAAATACCTTCCTACCATCCCTCCCTTCTTCCCATGCTCAACTTCATTCCTAATTTTCTCTACCTCCTCCCCTCCAGTGGCACAGGGGGATAGTGAATGGAAGTTGTGGTCAGTTCATCACACATTGTATCTGCCGCTCCTTCCTCCTCACTCTTCCTCGACTCCAGCATGGGGTCCCTCCCATGGGAGACAGTCCTCCACGAACACCTCCAACATGAATTGTTCTCACAGGTTCCAGTTGTTCACAAACCGATCCAGCACGGGTCCTTAGCCTCCATGGGCTGCAGGGGGACAGCCTGCCTCACCATGGGCTGCACAACAGGCTCTAGGAGAATCTCGTCCTCCTCCTCCTTCACTGATCTTAGTGTCTGCAGAGTTGTTTCTCCCACATATTCTCACTTTTCTCTCTGGCTGCACTTGCTGTTGCACAGATTTTTTCCCCCTTTCTAAAATACATTATCCTGGAGGAGCTACCACTGTCACTGATGGGCTCAGCCTTGGCCAGCGGTGGGTCTGTCGTGGAGCTGGCTGTCATAGGGAACATAGAGGAAGCTTCTCACAACTTCCCACAGAAACCATTCCTGTAGCTCCCCCATTACCAAAACCTTGCCATGCAAGCCCAGTACAACTTGAATTTAAAATGTAGACCAGATGTTCATTACATCTGTTTAAACTGTTTGTTGTATATATGAATTCAGAATATACTTCAAAGTTTAAAGGATGAGATCATGGTGTTTCTGGTGACCACAAACTGAAAAATACTGGAACTTCAAAGGTTCTTGATGTTAATGGCTGGAAGGAAGCAAAGCATCTAACATTCTGAAAGCAATGTTAAAAGCAAAGCATTTAACACTACATCCAAATGGGAAATTAATATAAAGAAGGGACTTGCATTCCTGCAACTAAGCTGCTGTTTGTCCTTTTTACAATGTGCTTGGTTTCAGGAGAGCAAGCCGAGTTTTAGAAAGTGTAGCTTATTGAGTGAAATATCTGAGCATTTATGGAGTTTTCTTGAATTTCCTAAAGATTCCATTAGCTAGAATCTAATGCATAAAGGAAAGAGTTTACCCATTATGTGTCTTCAGAGAGCTTATTTTGTTTGTCCAAATATAATCTAAGTTGGAATAAAGACTGATATGTTCATGAGGATAGTATTAGATACATTCTTAAAATCTATATTTTTTATATTGAAATGTTTTATTGTGGAATCTCAGCTTTCAAAAAGTTTTATTGGCATTTAAGACAGTGTTTTTAAACTTTGTAGCAGAGACTATATGATGTAGCGGAGGTAAGCTCCATTACAGAAGAGACAGAAGTTAGGCTCATGGTATTAAGGTTTCAGCGTGAAATTTATCTAACCAGCCTTCAGACATCTGCCAAAGAGACATCTGTGCTTGCTGCTATCATGCTATGGTCTACCTCCTTACACCCAATGGAAAGGAACTGATACTTTTATCATGTTACTCACTTAATCCATTTGAAATAACTCCTTTAGAGTGATATGAATTACACACATGAAGGGCTTTTTCTCTTCAGAACTTACAAAAGTTTTGTAGGGTATCTGAGGAGTGTTTCTGTGGCTTGCAGCATTTTGGAGAGTGGAGCCCTTTTGGGAGATTTGTTGGTCCTTCTTAAATAAATATCAATGACAAAGCTATCTGAGACTACAAGAAATGGGACTGGATGACTAATGCTCTTTCATTGGTAATGTCTATAGAAGTGAATAAAACTGTTCCAGAGTGCAAGCTTGTAATAGCCTGTGATTGTCCACACTGTTTAAATTTTAGCATAGTCCTGGCATGGTTTCTGCCAAACACCAATCTTCCAGATAATTGCTGCATTGTCCAGGTAACTGCATGTGCCAGGGACCATTCTCAGTTTGGATTTGGCCATCCTATTTTGAGGGAAAAAAGTGCTTGGTGATAAGTCATGCCATTTAACCTCAAGACCAGAGAATGTTCTTGGAATGTTTGAATGTCTACTGTAGGCATTTTCTTTCAGTCCTACATGATTATGATATTTGGGACCTTATAAAACCAAAATGCTTCAATTTCCTCTAAACCCTTGTGGTACAGATCTTCCTATGAACTTCTAGTTATCTAAGGTCTTGTGTAATACCACATGAACTTTACAGGAAGTTCTCTACCAATTTCATGGGGTTCCTGTGCGGTCTCTGAAAAGGAAATATGCACTTCTTATACAGGTGAAACTCCTATAAACTCCACTGAGTGTTCTGCCAACGAATGTGAAGGAGAATTAGTTCACTAGTGATTTTCTGCAACATAATTAAACTTTATATCATCAAAACCCTGTAGCTCTAAGCAACTTCTGACTCTAAAGCTGTCTTTGAAACACTGGAAGGAACTGAGACATGTAAACAACATCTCAGGGGAACACATTTAAAAGGGAATGGAGATTATGAAGATACAGTCCAAAATGCAACTGTAGCTTTTTTTTTTTTTTCCCAAACAGCAAAACACATCAATAAGTAAAGGAGAAAGATAAAAGAGGAAAAAGGATTTCAAGCTTACACAAGGGGAAGTAAAACAGCATCTAGGGAATTATAAATTTTTTGCACCAGGAAAGAAGGACAATATTGTGAGAAACCTGGAAACTTCTCTAGCTAGGATTGTAAAAAACAAAACTAATAATAGATTTTTATCATACATGCACAAACTGATAAAAAGCAATGATCTTTTAAGAGAGAATGAAAAATGAATATACAGAAGTTGATAAAATTACAAAGCAAAGTATTAAGCTATTTTATGAAGGTAAACTCTACACACATTAATGTTATCTATGAAATATACCATAAACAGATAAAGAAAAAATCCCAGCAGAAAATATGTCCCACCCTGTTAGTGGTTAACTGTCTGAAACCATAATTTGCATCCAAGAATGTCTAAACTGCATGAGATAAGTTCCTTACATTGCTCTTATTATTACTTTATGTGTATCAGAATCTCACGGATTAGTCTTTCAGTTTGAGAATTGACAACCTTTTCGCCTTAACATACAATCAGACAAATGCAAAGAGATTAGGGTGGTGTTGCAACAAGTTAAGATTCTTCAGAGAGGCAAATTTACTAAGGCTTTTTAGGTAGAGGTATGATAGCAACAAGGAGGGGAATGAATGCAGAATTGTCAGAATCATCACAAGCAGTTCACTGATCACAGTCATAATCTTAATCCACTTCTTTCTTTTGTCGGTGTACTTCCTTGTGCAAACGTTCTGATATGTCTCCCATGGCAGTCATAAATACCGTTTAATTTCCAAAATAAGTTCATGGTCAATGTGAAGCCATATGTTCTTTAATTTCTGCAGTACCCTATAGCTTAAGCATTCCTCTCTGTCCTTTGTGTCATACCCTACAATTAACACATTTACATAATTTTCTTGAGATTACTGAAAGAGTAATGAAGATGTTTGAGGTAGGCTGACCTTCGTCAGCTGCCAGACATCCACCCAGCTGCTCTCTCACTCCCCCTCAACAGGATGGGGGAATAAAATAAGATTTAAAATTCATAGTTTGAGATAAGCCAAGGAAATCACTTGCAATCACAGACACTTGAAATCACAGGCAAAATAGACTCAGAAAAATAAAAACACCTTACATCCACCCTTCTAATCAGGCTCAACTTTACTCCTTCATTCCCATCCCCTCTACCTCCTTCCCTTCTAGCCCCTGGCAGCATGTAGGAGATGGAGAATGGGGAGCTGCAGTCAGACTATAACAGCTCTCTGCCGCTCCTTTCTCCTCAGACTTCTGCACTGCTCCAGCATGGGTCCTTGCATGGGCTGCAGTCCTTCAGGATAAATCTGCTCCAGTGTGGGGTCTCCATGGGCAGCAGGTCTTTCAGGGGATATGTAACTACTCTGGCATGAGGTCATCCATGGGCTGCAGTGTGGATATCCGCTCTGCTGTGGTCCTCCATGGGCTGCAGGGAAATATCTGCTCCACCATGTTCTCTTCCACAGGCTGCAGGGGAATCTCTGCTTTAGTGCCTGGGACACCTCCTCCACTCCTGCTTCTCTGACCTTGATGTTCCCTCTGCTTTTTCTCACTCTTTTCGTACTCTCCTCCTCTCTTTCTCCAATTTTTTTTTCCCTTTCTCAAATACACTATCACAGAGGTGCCATCATTTTGGCTGCAGGGCTCAGCCTTGCCCTGCGCTGGGTTGGTTGGAGCTGGCTGGAACCAGCTGTGTCCAGCACAGGGCAGCCCCAGCCTCTCCTCACAGAGGCCACCCCGCAGGCATCTCCTTACCAAACCTTGCCATGGACATCCAACACACTGCTGTAGGCCAAAATCAAGACTGAAGCCATTGTCATAGACTCTGTACAAATACAATGCAGTAGACAACTTTGTGCCATTGAGATTTTATAGTGTATAGTTCACTATCAACACAAATTCGTTTAGTCAATTCTATGTTACTCATCACGGGAAGAATAACAGTGTACAGATGCTAAAAATAAAAAATCAAAACACAAAAAGCTGGGCCTTTCCCCAAGACTGAGGTGTTATGACAGGGAGAGGCCAATGATGGCAGACTGCCCAAGGCAGAAGTCAGGGGAATCTTGCCAAAGGTCGCAAAAGATTAACCTTGAAAAGCTTTTCTATAGGCAGTAGACATTATAATGGTCATAGACTGAAAACCTGTATAAACGGTGAAGAACAGAAACACAGTTATATTATTTACTGAGAATGTCAGTTTTGAAAATACTGGATCCTGAGTGATCTCCTTCACACTTGCAGATAAAATCTTGAATATACAAAGTGTAAATTTGAATCTCAAAAACTTGTAAGCAACACAGAAAAACCAGATGCATTCCTGACATTCTAAAAAATTAATTTTCTTTACAAATGGTAAATTTGGCACTGGTAGCATATGCACAAATATGCATAAAGAAGAGAACTTCCATGAAAGTATTAGTCAAGTATTCCTTGGACTATTCTAGCAGATGGATTAATGTAAACAAAACACCACCTCCACTGAAAAAAAAGAGAGAAAACTCATAAAAATATTACTTGTGAAATCTAAGTTTTTAGGATCTGTGGACCACATGTCAGCCTTTGAGAAATGTAAAGGTTGCAGGAGACAGTTAACATTGAGTGTAAGTGATGTTGATGTTGTAGAGAAAATTTAAGTGGAGAAAGAGTCCTATTTGGAGTGACTTCTCTCCTCCTGGGTTCCATGAGACTCAGTTCAGCACTCTGGTTTTGTTCAGCAAAGCAATTAAGCACATGCTTTATTTACACTGATTACATCTGTAAGCAGTTAACGTGCTAATAATTAAACATGAACTCTAGCCCTTTGCTGAACATTAACAGATTTAAGTACGTGCTTGTTCAGCTGGAGCACAAATGCAGAGATGCTGCAAAGAGGCATCTCTGTATCCCCAGTAAAGGCAGGGGCCCATCTGACTGGCTACCTACACCTACCACTCCTTGACCATATATCACAAGTTTTACTCTTTTCAGATATTTTGATATCCATATGTATTTCCAGACCCTCTACTAAGGATGACTGAATAGTAAGTCAATACTCTTTTTTTTTACAAGAAAATATTGACTTTCAGTCCTTTGAGTTTTGCCTTTACTGCCAAAGATTTTGCTTACCAGAAAATTGATGCTTGTATATGTACCATTTGGTCTCCGTCATCCCAGATGGTATGGGCCCAATGTATTCCAGGTGGTGGATCTGAGCTAGTGCCCATGCAGCCAGACTGCTTTGCAACACACTCCCCACTGCATCTAGTTCCTGAAGAGGTTATGAGATTTGATGGAGTACCACAAAAATGGATAGATGAAGACTGCCATGACCATGTGGTGGTCTGCCTGAACAAATGAGTCTTCCCAGAACTGATCGTGCCAAGATATCTGAGCTGGTTTTCTCTGGTGCCAAATCAAGTTTGACAGGGTTTATTAGCTTAGGATCAAGGCCATGGTATTATAGCTATTTTGCTTTAGCTTGAATTGTCAGCTTGAGGATTGTGCCTGATCTAATAAATCCTATGGAACTGAGCTTGTTTCTCATGCCAGCTTGGCTGTCTGTACCCGTTGTACATTGCTTTGTTATGCTCTGTTTTGAAGTTTGATAATCCACCATTTCAAAGGGATAATTGAATCCCTTTGACTATAGCTCGCACAGTTTCTGATCAGGCAGAAACAAGAAACTGCTTATGAGACAACAAATGCTTACTGATAGCAAAGGGCTCTAATTCAATTGGTTTCCTCCTTTTTTTTTCTCCCTTCAATGAATAAGGCTGAGAAAAGTTGAACATCTTTATTGTTAGATATTGTAAACCATGAAGTAAGTAGACAATTACTTTCTCTTGCACAGTCAAAGGTGCACATAGCAGTTTGGGGTTTTACCTTTAATCTACCATTATGTATATAGACTCTGAATTCTCTAAATAAGTAGTTCAGACAATGCGTCTTCTGGCATGAGTTACTTCTTGCTACTGCTTATTTGAGGCAGAGCATTACCATAAGTTAGTATGGAAAGCCAAGAGTCAAATAACCATATTTCATAGTTAATAAATTAATTTATTTTTGTTGCATTTCTATGTGAAAACAAATCTCCCTCCAATGAATGTTGTCAAACATTCTTGTTATACTAAAAAGATTTTCCAGAATAATTTGTGGAAATCATTCTTTGTTAGAGCAATTTGTTGTAAAGTATTTTCTTTATACACAAAAATTTTGAATGGATGCAGAGAAATAGGATATTTTCTAGTTCTATGACTATCTCTAAGAACTGGAGATTTTTGGCACTGATATGAATTATTAATGGCATACAATTTGTCTGCCTTTCATACCCTGCAATTTAGGCTTAAAATGTAGTCTTTCAGCAAATAATCATGACAGTAAATTCATCTGCAAGAAAAGATTAAGAACACAATGAAGAGATGTAAAAAATAGATGTGAATATCTGTGAAAGACAGATAAAATTAATTTTTTTTTTAAATGACTGTTCCTTGGTCTGGGAAACAGAAAGCAAGACACTGAACACTAATAGTGACATGCCTGTGGTTAAATACAAAACAGTTGAAATCACACAATGATATTGCCATTAATTTCAGCAGGCGCTGTATTTCACATTTGAATTGAGCTATGTAAACAAGAAGTAAAAGGTTGAGATGTCATTTACACAGAACTTCGTTTCCCGTATAAATGTTTCTTGTTTATTTGCTTTAGTGTTCTTAATTTCCATCAGATGTTGATTATTCACCTGATTTACACTTACAGATGTACATACGAATAGCTTTTGATAACCCATGATATTTTCATTAAAATAATTAGCAAAATTACTATAGATTTGACTCTACCTACAGGTTTCAAGTCACAGAATTAATTGAACACTACAGCAATTACCTTTAACTTCTTATTTATAAAACTAACACTTCCACATTGGGCACTTGAAGATGATGCCTTATGTAAGAAGGCAAAGAAATGAATCCAGCTGTTCCATTTTAATTCTTTGTTTAAACCAAGTTTTGGTTGTGGGTCTTTAAAATTATGTAACGACTCAGAAGGGATTCCCTTCAACTGCATTTTTTTTTCACTTGGAAATCAGTGGGTGTTAACAATTAACTACAAGCCTTACTTATATGTCAAATACTTAACCTCTGAGCCTACAAACAGTCCCACAAGCATTCTGGAGGTGGAGAAGATAGGGTGGAGGACAGTGTAATTCTGCAAAATCATTGTATCATAGGATTTGGTATGTATATGCTACAGTGTGCTAATGAGGAGGTGTCAAGACTTGTCTGAACTTCCACTAGTAAACTCTCAGCTGTTTAAGATGGATCAATTTCCAGTGAGAGATCTCAGAAAGCTCTGGCAATTTAACCTCTAACCCAAGCAGCAATGAATTCCAAGAATTAAGGAAGTATGATTAGGATCCACCTGAGGTTTAGCTAGTGTCCTCACACCCAACAACAATTTTTGCCTCAGCTGGCCCTACAAAACTCATTTGTGCCATTTATCCACTTGGCAGGTACATCTCTTTATCCCACTTATTCTCATATTGCTGCAAACAGTATTGAAAAAATGTATCTTTTTTTTTTTTGTACCTATTTTATTAGTCTTTTTTTTTTTTCCTACAGAAACAAAGCTTAGGAGATCACATGACCAGCTACTTGTGTTCATCCTCCTTTAATAAGCCATTGTTCTATTTCCAAGAAATTGGTTTGGGGGCTGGATGTTGTCCAGATAATTACTCCCTCTAAGCATTAGTAAACAGAAGAAAAAAAACCAAAACAAAACAAACCATACATACCGAAACACCTAGAGGGCTAGAGGGAGATTGGAGTAGAAGTATTCACAGTTTTTCCATTAACAACTTTTGATGCCAGTCTGCTAATTTCTACAGCTCTCCGTTCACCATCAAATTATTATCCTGGAGCAGGTAATAGGTGTATGGCAGATAGAAAATAAAATTTTAGTATAAGGCAGTTAAAAAGTCAATCAAACAACAAAAAGTCTGCAAAGACTCAGCTCTATTAATACCAGGGTTCATTAGCCTGCTGACTTTAAAATATATTATTTCTCTGGAGGAATACAGAGGCATAGAGGACTTATAAGTAATTTGCACAAGGAAATGCAATAAGGACCAATTTGTTCAGCCCTTAAGCTGCTAAAATGCCTTCCATGGTTGGGTCTCTAGTTAGGCACCTGAAAAGCTTCCTCTTTCATTCCACATATTAGCGTTGAGACTCTTTCCTCTCAGTTTTTACTTAATAGTACAGCAGAGGACTATCAACAGCAGATATTTTCGTGAACAAAACCACAGCTCGTGTTTCTCATCATAGCTGATGAATAACGGTAATTATAATAGTGTTAGGCACTTGAAGCCATTTCCTGTACATTCTGACATGGCCACATGCTTAAAAGTTAGAACCAATAATAAAAAATAGAT
The DNA here is from genome assembly GCF_036417535.1 of Chlamydotis macqueenii. Lineage (NCBI taxonomy): Eukaryota > Metazoa > Chordata > Aves > Otidiformes > Otididae > Chlamydotis > Chlamydotis macqueenii. The sequence goes on from NC_141556.1 coordinate 26,089,675, forward strand.
CTCTCTTGTTTTATTAATAAAAAACAGTCCTTCCATTTATTATACATTAAAACTGTGCTGGAATATCTAGTTAGGGCAGGGACTGATTTGTTGCAGCCTGCTGCAGGAAATTTAATTGATAGAGAGCCTGTTTGTGAAAGCTGTGCAGAACCATGGACTTACTGAACTACTCTAAAGGTAGGGGTATTAAATACCTAGGACTGTGCCAGAGTTATTTCTCTGAATGAATGGCAATTAGGCTGAATGTATCAGATTGAGTGTAATGGTCTTATCAGCTTCATATTTTCTCTAGAAACAGCCTCAACAGCTGCATTAGATCAACGCTACTAAAACGATCTCTATTTAAAAGTACACAACTCTACTTTATCCTTAAAAATCAGATCAATCTATGGAAAGAGTAAAGTTAAATGAAAAAGTGGTAAGGAATCTATCTTTGGAAAGCAACTCCAGAGTGTGCCTTTTATTTTTAAGCTATACCCTTAATGTGAAATTCTGTGACCTAGCCTAGCTGGTCTACGATGAAAGAGAATAAGTGCTGTTGTACTAGTCCCTGTCAAAAACCTAGAGAAAAGAAAGCATTCTAAATGTTGGACTTCTTGCATTTTGCAAAGACAGGCAGATCTTCTATAAGACACTTCTTTGCACATATGGAATTCTTAAATGACATCAATGTCTTCAATTTAAGCATAGGCATTGAGACTTAATCAGGTCTTGGGTAAGTGCAGTAAAATCAGTTTAAATTATTTTAGTTGTGAATTTCACTGTAAGCCAAGGAACATCTGGGCTTACTCTTAAGGAATATTCAAAGTAGGACATAGAGAGAAATGGTATGGAGAGAAGAAAAAGCAAATGCATGTTGTTTAGAAAATAGATACAAGTGGCAAAATAGTTTACAGCTTATACAGCTGTGGTTTCTTGCAGCACATTTTGTCAATGAGTATCTTACGGTACTGATTATTAGGAGAGGCAGGATGGAAATATTTGTTGCTGTTCTGTTCAAGTTGCCTGATGTCTAAGAGCCCTGACTTCTAAGTCACTATCTAGCCCATCTCCAAACCTCCTCCTCCCTGTGCAGTGTGTCAGGGGGAGCCAAAACCTATTGTCCCAGTTCAGCTTCCCTAGTCAGTTCAGTTTACCAGAAATCCTGGTTGCAAGGGGACCCCAGCACCTTATTATTTCCTAAAACCACACAGGAAATGTGTATTGCAACTCATTTATCTCCCTTGCATTGGGAGAGCTGGAGACAAATGGTCACCAGCAAGTTGATCCTAGTAGAGCAGTAAGACAGAAAATGAGATATTAAATGCTTACTTATAGTCAAAGAGTAACTATAGAAAAATCTGATACAAAAAAAATATTGATAGATTTTGGCACTTTAGAAAAATTATGAGTTTCTCAGATGTAGTATCCAGCAGCAGTTTGGATCCTAAAAGGGGAAGTTCACCATCCTAAAGAGATGGTTTCAGAATGCTTCATTCACTTTTGATATAGATTTTCTTAGCTTTTTCTTGTATCTATAAATGCTGGAAAATCTATGAAAAGAGAAGCAATCTAGGACACAAAACGGTGTCACAAGATTCTGAATTCTGCAAAAAAAAAATAGCTTATTCCAGTGTACATTGCCTGAACTTAAGTGCATCTTGACCCACTGATTTAGAATGGAGATTAAAAAGTTGTTGTTGCCATATCTTTCCCATTTATTTATGTAACTTTTTTCATCAGTTAGTTTGAGAAAGTCTTTTCTGCATTACAGTGGTCTCCTATAATTAATTTAGTAGTAAAAGAGAAATTACAATGACAGAGAAAATCAGTAAGATATACTGTTTAGATCTGACTCATTGCCAGCTGTGAGTGTCCTGATCAAATGCTTTAAATTTAATATTTAATGAATAATGACTAAAAAAAGAAACTAAATGACCTGAAAAAGGAGCAAAGGAAAACCACTCAGGAGAGCTTGTGTGTTAGAAGGAAAAATGGAGTAGAGATTACTTTAAAAGTCTTACTTGTTTTCACTTCCTCAGTTGCTTGAAACATCAATATTTGATCTCTTCATCATGAAACCAAGCACAGCACCTGCCCGCCAGGGTGCAAACTTAAGAGCTGGCATTGCTAACCCTGGAGTTAGCAGGCTAGACTGCCTCTATTGTAAAAAAAAAAAGATATAAAACCCCATCCTTTTGAATTAAAATATGATAATATCTGGAAAAGGGAGAAAAAAGCACCATCACTGGGTTTTTTTTTTTTTTGTTGTGCAAAAGTGGTGAATGAGTTATTTCACTGAATTCTCATTCCGAGTATTAAAGAAATCAAACATGTCAATTCATTTCAGTATTTGTTTTTGTTATATCAACATGACATCATCAGCCTTTTGGTCTAACAACTTTATTTTTTGGTGTTTTGGAATTCTGTACCTTTCCACTTTTGTTTTTTCTTCACTGAAATACAATGCTCCCTTGTGCTAGTGATATTTCCCTACAGTTCCAGCCTTTCAAGGACTTCAACCATGGCACAGTTCCCACTGGAGTTCTATTTCAAGGGAGGAAATCCTTTACTGTCCTAGGGAATTTTGCTTGTACCTCCGAAAACATAACTTGAGCATACCTAACACTGAGATTTTGTATTTTAGTCTTGAGATGGCACTGATCTATAATAATTTGACATTGTTGACCTGAATGGATTCTGCTTTAATTTTGGTTCATCATGAGCTGATATAGGTTAAGTGGTTTCACAGTGTGTCAGAATTAGGTACAGCCCAGCAGGATAATTCACAGCACCACAGATAGCCACATTCATTCCCTATCAATTCAATAGAGAAGTTAAGTTCCTTGTAAAGATAGTAAACAAAATCTGTGTGTGATGATGGAAAGCCACTCAGAGTAGGTACAAAATATTGTGGTGATTTAGAATTCCAGAGTCTCCCACCAGCTCTGATGACTGACTCAGGACTTGAACTTCAAGCTCTCGGATCACTTGGAAACCAAGATGGGTAGGGACCTAACCAATCAAGGCTCGCTCTTTTTAGAAGCAGAGAAGTAGCCTTAGGGCCCTTATTTTATATATAAAAAAACCCAAACCTTAGGAATTAAAGCAGTCTTCTGAAAAGCAAGGAATTGCACTCTATAGCTTCCTGAAGGCAGGTTGTGATGAACAGGGGTTTGGCCTCTTCTTCCAGGCAACAAGCAGGACCCGAGGAAATGGCCACAAGTTGTACCAGAGGAGGTTTAGATTGGACTTGAGGAAAAACTTTTTCTCTCAAAGAGTGGTAAGGCACTGGAACGGCCTGCCCAGGGAGGTGGTGGAGTCTCCGTCCCTGGCAGTGTTCAAGAGGCGGCTTGATGAGAAGCTACAGGATATGGTTTAGTAGCTGTGGCAGCAATGGTAGTGGGAAGACGGTTGGACTAGATGATCTTATAGGTCCCATCCAACCATGTGATTCTATGATTCTATGATTCTATGATTCTAAGGTTCACTTCCAGTGTCAACCAGAAATAATTCAGATGCACCCTGAGTCCAGAGGACTTTTCCAACTTCCAGAGAGGATATGTCATCCCTGCACTCAGGACTATAGAAGCAATATCTAGCTGGTGTCTGTAATTTATTAGCCCCCTCCACAATGAAGTTCAGACTTCAGGTCTCCAGATAAGAGCATATATACAGATGCATAGGGAATTTTTAGGCCAGACAAGAGTCAGACCTGGTAAAATTTGGCAGCTGCTGAAGTTGAGTGCTGACATCAAAGTGTGGGCTTTTTATGCTTTCTTCTTGTTGCTTTTCAGATTTAAGACGTTTTATAGGAGCAATGTGAATTCTACTGGCAATACAAATACTGACCTACTCAGAGAATTCAAAGGTTTCAGAAATTAGTTGGCTCTGACAGGTCTCTTACAACTAAGATCTTGCAGCTCCAAGTGAAGCTACTTAGGAAGGTACTTCTATGGCTGCCCATCCAGGCTATCTGTGGGAGACTATCAGTTCTGAAGAAGATGCAACAGAAAGCAGTGTGCTGTTCCTCAGCTGCACCATTCATAGCTCAAAGTTTGCTAAACAGATAATGAACATCTGCCATTTTGTCACCCACTGTGCTCTGCTTCTCAATCTTTACACAGCTTCCGCCACTTCTGAAAAGGGCAGGATTTCTTAGTCTAAAACAATGAAAAGGTTTGTATAGCACTACCTTTTAGGAAGCAGAGAAGGACTTTAAGACCTCAGATTCACAGAATGAAACTTGGTGTTAAGGTTACTTCACAGTTCCTATGTAAAATGCCTGAAGTATTCGACTGCTTGAAGTAAAGAAAGTGACCTAGGTCCTCCTCCATCCCATACAAATGATGTAACAGGTCACAACAGAGGAAGACTCAAAGATTTGATGCCACATATAGAACTTGTCTGGACTTCATGTTTACACTGGAATTGTAAATGAACAAAGTTGGAGGCTACAGCTCATTATGATCTGTTACCTCCACTTCGACATGAGAGTGCTCATTTTCCATTACAAGTGTTTTGTTGTTCTGTTTACAAATGAAAACAGTTGGAAGTCAGTAAAAATGCTGCTTAGCTGACAAGACACTCTGTTAGCGGTCTGACACGATAGTAAAGTACTGCTCTGTCCTTGACTTCTCAGCACAATGATAACCTCCCTTCGCTTCAGTTTTCTCAATGAGTGTTGCATGGAGCTCTGATACCTGTTGTCTGAAGTCAGAATTTAGATAACTATAACATGGTGTGTGAAATTGCAATCAAGACTATGACATAGAAAATTTCTAAATAATGCAGACAGAGCCTAAATGAACAGCACAGTATGCAGCAACATAAATTTGCCAGACTCCGTAAAGTGAGGCACCCTTCTAAATATTTTACCCTCTTGATGTATTTTTGCAGCTAGATATTCTATAGAAGTAATCAAATGTGTACTACTTCATACATATCTGAAAATGCACAGAATATACTTTAATAATAGCATTTCATACCGGTACACATGAATCTTTAGAATTCTGTCACAATAGCACAATGTTTAAAAAAACATTATGAAAATACATTGACTTGATGTTTTTCTCATTGGCTTGCATACCTTTTTAGTTAAGGAAAACAGTAAACAGCTGAGGTTAAATTTGATTTAAATTTTCAGTATAAGCATGGGAAATCATAATGCCAGGTGCTTCTTCTCAGCTGGATTTATTTCATCAACATACCCAGTGCATGAAGGAAATACTTAACTATATTAGCTGCAACAGGACAGTACCCAGAAATGTCATAGAACAGCAGGACAGAGCCACGCTACCGGTCTTAGGAAGATGACTTTTAGTTTGCAGCTGCCAAGGAGAGGAAACTGCTTTGGCACCAGTGCAATAACATTTTTCTGTTCACTTGCCGTATGAACGTGCATACGAGTGTAGCTGGCCAAACCCCAAAGACACTGTAGTGTTTGGGATCTTTTCCTCAATAGCACTTTTGATGGAGAAGTGAAATGGATGCCTCCTATGTTTTTCTTTCACAAAGGTTCTTGTAGCAGAGCTAATATTACAGAGTCATTAATAAACTTCGCAAGAGCCAGATCTGAAAGCTACAGACCTGGTGAATTAATTAAGTGTTTCAGGATCTAGTAGTACACAAATAGAAAGAGCACTGCTGGAACATTCATTCTTTCCCTGCTTGTTTATTCTGATTCAGATGATAGAAACATCATATACCCCAGTGACTTGCGAGAAGGAGAGTTAGAAGCACAACTGCAAAAACAAATCAGATTTTTTGCTATCCAGAAGCTGATCGAAACAACAGAAAAGTAAACAAAAACACTTTTTTACATTTCTAGTGCTGTTTTCAAGATGATGTAGAGCATACTGTCTAAAAATTGAAATTAATAAACAATAAAAAAGACACTTCAAGTCACACTATCTACAATACATAAAAAATATAATCACCAAATATTTCTGTGTGAATTAGACCTGGTAGCCACTAAGTATATATTATTTTATTCTGAGCCCTTTTTTTTTAAGAAAAATCACCTAGGAACACTTTTAATCTATTAGATAAACTAATCTGATGCAATTACAACTATGTAACCTTTACATTAAACTATTAGCTTAAGTATTAGAAACCAAATTGTTTTGCCCTTTATCTTCCACTAAGTAAAACTGGAAGCATGGCTCTTGACTGTTCAGGGCAAGGTTGGGAAGGCAGAGGAGTATTATAATCTCAAGTAATTTTAATTTGAATAAATGTGGCAATATTTTATATAGTACAGGGCACAGATGGAGCGAACTCTGTGAAGAAAAATGAACCCAGTAGAATTCCAGCAATTAAAAAAATCTAAGTTAGGATGGAAAACCCTCCCAAGTGCTGCTCAGATACCTTACTTCTAAGCAAAATATTACTAAACATTCAGAATCTTTTCCTTTCCCTCTCTTCCTCTACTTCTTTGCCTAGTCATAGTCAAATGAGAAAGTCTTTGTTTTAGTTTGTTAAAAAAAAATGTTGGATAAAACAGGGTCAAACATATATGACATCACTTTACTATATACATTCAGTATATGACATGGATTTTGGACCACAATATTAAACAAAGTTTAACTTCACCAGATGTCTATATGCTAATATGACTGATCCGTGCTTTGGGATGGATAATTTCTTTTCCAAAAGTGAATGTAACTAAAAACTGAGAAATTTTTTCTAGTAGGTTGTGTTCACTGCTTCAAATTGTGAGGTAACATATGGTGATAAATTATGGTAATAATCATTTGTCATCTTAAAGTGAATGTTCTTAAGAAAAATAATATGTGCTCTAACCTACCCACATATAGGGTAAGTTCTGAATATATGATAAGATTCCTCAAAGATTCTGCAATTAATAAGGAACTTTGTTATTGTGTAGTTAAAGAGATGGCTCAGCTTTTAAGATATCCATTAAGGAACTTCTGGAACTACTAACTAGGTTACCATGTTGTCAGATCCTGACATGAATGCATGTCCCTGCATATTCACATAAGAGACCTTTCTTTTTTCTTAAAACAAATGAGATGTATATAAAAAAATCTCAGTACAGTCCACAAAAAAACCCTATCTTAATAAAACATAGCTTACTAAATAAAACCTCAAAACTGTCAGATGAAAATGAACCTGTTTTTCTTTCATATGAATTTAAAAACCTGATTTGAAGTGAGATTCTGTACTATAAATTGCCTAAATTATTAATATTACTTTTCAGAAATCTGGCTGCCCTCATCCACTTTTTCTGTATGTAAACCTTGTCTATTAAAGAAATATGAAATGTGAAATATACCATATAATTTACTTTCAAGAGTCAGCTTCAGAATATTTCAGCAGATGGATAAATACAGGAAACCTACTAGACAGTTAAAAGTATTGAGCATAAATATGTCATGTAAATATTTCCAACATTCTCATAATTATAATTTTCAATATTTTAATTGTAAGAATTGTTTAGTATCTGAAGTTTTCTCTGGAGGTTTATAAATTTTGTGCCAAAATCCTGCTAAGAAGGTCAGAAGAGTTTTTTCAGATTAAATACCCTGATTTATGAAGAAAAATGTTGTTGGCGCAATAATTTCACCCTTCAGAGATTAACAGATGAGAATTTGTTAATCTTCTGGGAAATGCTTCTTCAGCAGAGGAGATTGCATTAGCTATAATAGGTTTGAATTAAGTCCTTATTCAAATAGCTAAGTATTTAGTTGTTTAATTATTGGAATATTTGTCCCCTTTTACAAATCTGTGTATAACCTTGTCATTCTATGCAAAATACTGTCAAATTCAATGGGTGTTCTTTTGGCTAGAAGACGATGTCTACTTTTTTGTCTCAGTAGGTGACACTAATTCTCCTTTACAGTCAATGGGAGCAGTTTGAAATAAATCTGTCCAAAGCCAGATGTACTGCATCTTATTACCCCTTATTGGACCTATTTTTCTTAATTAACTATGAAAGGGGCCTAATATGATATGCTCACCTTATATTAACGAATTTATGTGGGAGGAATCTTGTTCCTGGAATCCTGCAGACTGTATCAAGGACTAGTATGCTTCTGTTGGGTATATGCCCAGAAGTAGGAATGGAAATTAACAGAAGGCTGAGGAAAGAAAAAGGTGAGCAATAACTGCTTCCCAGTTAAGTATTGAACAAACTTACAAATCTGCATGTGCAGCCTATTTTCTAAACTTTAAGTAGTTTAAATGAACTTTTTCTTGTATGACCAGGTCATTAACTGAAGTCACAAATAAGCATCTTCATGGTACAAACTGAAATCTTACAGCTTTATTGAAGATAATGGAGTTAAATTTATTTATACTACCTCAAGATCACACCCTTTGATTCTTTTTTAGGTAAATGGGACATGCAAATAAGTAATACATATTCATCACCTTCCTGAATATTGTGATAACCAATTACGGTGAGAATAACTCAAGCAGGCACAACAGAGAAACAGTAGAGGAGAGTCTCCAAGAATGCCACAGCTATTAGTCCCATTATTAGGCAGCTAAAATGAACATTTCAGATCCAGAACTGAATCATCTGTCCTCAAAATTTGTAAAAAAACTAAACAGTCATGGCAGACAGAGGTTTCTTATTCAGAAGGACTTTGATAGTGCTTGTTAGTAGGAAGCATGGTGTCAATAAATACTGTTATAAAGTGGAAAAATATATTACTTTTTCTATGTTTTAATTTAGAGTGAATTTACTGCTCCTCATTACTTGGAATGCAACAAAATCATAAAGGTGTGATGTGTCTCTGATGAATTTTGCATTTTACTGAAAGGACTCTCTCTTTCTTCCCTTTGTAATGTTTTGGGGTATTAATAGTAGGAACAATAACAACATTGCAAACACAGTCTAACTCTTTTGAAAGTAAAAAAGTATATTTGACTAAAATTAGCTTTGACAGGGAGAGGAGAAAAATTAAAGCTATTCCAGCATATAATGTATTCAAGGGAGATCAAACTGAAATAAAACTTGCTGAAATACACATATGCATTTGTACAGCTATGAACTCTTTCACTTTAACAAGTGGTACTTCAACTGCTGGCAGAAAATGCAGTAACGTGAGGCTTGATCACAACAATATTCTCTGAATTATTATTGCTGCCATTCACAGAGATAGGTTTTTTGTTGACTGCTATCATTTTGAGTCCCTGTATCTCATCTTAATTTGAGTAGCTGCCTGATAGAAGTAATGTGTAGCCTGAAAAATTAGCCCTTTCCATCACAGTGTTTGGGTGAAAGAGGCATTGCTTCTGTTTACTGTCACATGTCTGGAGTCTAGATAGGACAAACACTTTGTAACAATACTAGTATTAAAAATTCATTGTTCTTGAAGAATGACCATAGCTCTTTATGATAAAAGAACCTTGTGTGTATCTATGTGTGTGAAGGATATGTGATAAACTGTGAAGAAAGGCTGCTTAAAGATATGAGGCTGGGAGGAGGTTATTCACAGTGATAACTGAAATCAACTGATTTGAGTGCACAAGCTCCCAATCTGATAGATGTCCTAGAGAGACTTTTCTGGGAGAAGCTGAAGTCTCCTAATTCAGGTAGTAGTTAGACTCCTAATAGTTAGTTTCTGAATAGTCCCCTGAAGGTGTGGATGCATTTCACCTAAGTATTAAGGTTCCTAAGTTAGTAAAATCAAAGGGTTGCATCTGGTCTAAAGTAGATCCTTGAACAGCTGAACTGTATTAGGTAGACAGAATTAACAAACCTCATCTTCCTTAGAGGCAGGGAAGGCAAGCATGTCGGAAAGTGCCTGCTTTCTCTGCTGACTGTATAAAGAGTCTACATGGTCGGATTATTTCAGAAGGTCAGAAGTACCACTCCTAAAACAGAACCGTTATTATCAAACAGACTAACTTGTAAGTTAATACTACATGGAACAGAGACAGCACAGAACTGGCAAATGTGGGTACCAAGCTTGGTCAATCCAGATCCTTCCCATTTATTATGGTACAAAAATAAATGAAAAATAGTGGCTACAAACTCCATAGCCCTGGCCGGAAAGCGTGTTAATAACTAACACTAAGTGGGAGCTATAGATGTGTGGATAATAACTGCCGTGTTCTTGCACACCAAATAATTTCCTGCTGTTTATATCACGACCTCCAAATGCCATACATGATAGGTATAGGCTGCATTACTGCTTGACAACTCAGGCTACTTTGTGTCGTGGTTTTTATCTATTGTCTCAGGCCTTAACTGAGAATAAAAGGCATGAGATAGTTACTTTTTTTTATATATATTTACCTGAAGTCAGAATAATTAAAGTATTTACAAAAACAATCTGGCACAATCTGAAATGCTTTCTTCTTATGGTGGATTGCTGTTACACAAGCCCCTAGGGTGAGTGAATATTCCGCTAATGGGAATGTAACACTAATGAATCACTGGGATCTATGTCTTTGTCACAGAACAAAGATGAATCAGCTGAAATACTATCCAGAAGATGATAAGTCTAGATTGATGGTTATCATTAGCAGAGTTAAAGGTCCTGCTGTCTGATTTGTATACTGTAACTCTCAAACCTCGCAAAACTGCTTACAATTGAGTTCTCTGGGGTCCAGTTAATAATTCTGACTATCTCACTATCTTGTTGACAGCTTCTTGCTGAAGGTCATATTCTGATGAAGTGGATCATTTTAAGTGTTTCTTTTGCCTTTTGAAACTTAATCTAAAATAATTATGGTGAAAAAAAAGAAAGATGTTCCAATGCTCACTTTGCTTGATATATGCATTTGAGAAATCATATTTAAAAAGTAATTTTATTTACTGACTGAAAATTTACCCCAGATATCTGACAACCTGAGGGTAATAGCTGCATGCATGTGAGCCAGGTGAACTTCACTGGACTTGACAGAAAAATACACCAGTGTGTCCTTGCAGATTTTGTCATAATTCTATTTGACTACTGCTACCTCTTATGGTTTGGTTTTTTTTAATCTAAAAAAAACCACACAGCGTTTTCCTACCCTTCTGTGACATTTGTAAGAGGAGATGGTCTCATATTTTCCTTTGGGGAACAATGGAAAGACACTGGAGAATTATGAGCCCACCAATGTTTTAGAATCAGAATAGTTAGGGTTGGAAGGGACCTGTATTTCTTAAAGAGAGGTGGTGAATGTCCCATCTCTGGGCAACCTGCTCCAGTGTTCTACCACCTTCATTGTAAAGAATGTTTTCCTTATATCTAGTCTGAATCTACCTCCTTCTGTTTAAAGACCATTACCCCTTGTCCTGTCACAACAGGCCTTGCTAGAGAGTTTCTCCCTGTATTTCTTAAAAGCCGTTAGGTACTGGAAGGCCTCAAGAAAGTCTACCCAGAGCCTTCTCTTCTCCAGGCTCCATGTCCTTCTTATATTGAGGGCTCCAGAGCTGGACACCGTACTCCAGGTGGGATCTCATGACAGTGTAGTAAAAGGGGAGAATCACCTCCCTTAACTTACTGATCACGCTTCTTCTGATGCAACCCAGAATGCAGTAGGCTTTCTGGGCTGCAAGTGTACTTACTAGTTCATGTTGAGCTTCTCATTAACCAACACCCCCAAGTCCCTCTCCTCAGAGCTTCTCTCAATCAGTGCTCCACCCAGCCAGTATTTGTGCTTGGGATTTTTGCTGGTAAAGATGTTAAACAGCATTGATCCCAATATCAACCCCTGAATAACACCATTCATCACTGGTCTCTACCTGGACATCAAGCCACTGACCACAACTCTTTTGAGTGTGGCCATCCAGACAATTCTTCATCCACCAACTGGTCCATCTGTCAAATCCATCTCTATCCAGTTTAGAGACAAGGATGTTGTGCAGGACAGTGTCAAATACTTCGTGCAAGTCCAAGTAGATTATGTCAGTTACTCTTCTCTTATCCACCAATGCTGTAACCCTGTAGCAGAAAGCCACCAAATGTGTCAGGCACCATTGCTCTTTGTGAAGCCATGTTGACTATCACCAATCACCTCCTTATTTTCCATGTGCCTTAGCTTAGTTTCCAGGAGGATCTACTTTACGATCTTGCCAGGCACAGAGGTGAGACTGACAGGCCTGTAGTCCCCTGGGTCTTCCTTGTTTCCTTTTAAAAAATGGGGATTATATTTCTTGTTCCCCTTTTCAAAAATGGGGATTATATTACCCCTTTTCCAGTCAGTGGGAACCTCACTGGACTGCCACTACTTCTTAAATATGATGGATAATGGCTTAGCAATTTCATCTGCCAGTTCCCTCAGGACCCGCGGATGAATCTCATCAGGTCCCACAGACTTGTGCGCCTTCAGGTTCCTTAGATGGTCTTGAACCTCATCTTCACCTAGAGTTGGTGGTTCTTCATTCTTCTAGTCTCTGTCTTTGCCTTCTGCAACTTGGGTAGTGTGTCTAGAGCACTTGCTGGTGAAGACTGAAACCAAAAAGTCTTTGAGTACCTCAACCTTCTCCATATCCCAGGTAACCACATCTCCATTTCCTTCCAGAGAGGGCCTACATTTTCCATAGTCCTCCTTTTATCCCTGACACAATATAGGAGCTTTTCTTGTTGCCTATGATGTGCCCAGTCAGATTTAATTCTATCAGGCCTTTAGCTTTCCTCACCTGATAACCTGGCTGCTCAGACAATTTCTCTGTATTCCTACAAGGCTACTTGTCCTTGCTTCCACCCTCTGTAGGCTTCCTTTTTTTTTGTGTCTGAGTTTGTCCAAGAGCTCCCTGTTCATTCATGCAAGCCTCCTGGCAGTCTTGCTTGACTTCCTCTTTTTTGGGATGCATCACTCCTTAACATGGAGAAGGTGATCTTTGAATATTAAAAAGCTTTCTTGGGCCCCTCTTCCCTCCAGGGCTTTATCCCATGGTACTCTGCCAAGCAGATTCTTGAAGAGGTTGAAATCTGCTCTCCTGAAGTCCAGGGTAGTGAGCTTACTGTGCACCCTCCTCGCTGCCCTAAGGATCTTGAACTCCACCATTTCATGGTCACTGCAGCCCAAGCTGCCCTTTAGCTTTCGTTCCCCACCAGACTCTCCTTATTAGTGAGAAAAAGCATAGCACTTCTCCCTGTTGGTTCTTTTTTCACTTGAAGAAGGAAGTTATCATCAACACATTCCAGGAACCTCCTGCGTTGCTTATGCCCTGCTTATGTCCTCCAATAGATATCAGAGTGGTTGAATTCCCCTGTGAGAACCAGGGCTTGTGAACCTGAGGCTGCCCCTATCCGTCCATAGAGGGCTTCATCCACTTGATCTTCTGGTCAGGTGGCCTGTACTGGACCCTCTCTATAATGTCACCTGTCCTTGCCCTCCTTTTAATCCTGACCCATAAGCTCTCTGTCAGCTCCTCATCCGTCTCCAGGTGGAGCTCCAGCTGGTCATTGACACAGAGCGCGACACCCCCTTCTCTCCCAGCCTGTGCCTCCTAAAGGGCCTATATTCTTCCATCCCAACACCCCAGTCACAGGAGCCATCCCACCATGCCTCTGTGATGCCAATAAGATCATAATCCTGCAAGCATGTCTCTAACTCCTCTTGTTTATTCCCCATGCTATGTGCATTTGCATAGAGGCATTAATCGTAGGTCTTATTTTAGATTCTACAAATTCAGCAGCTGGTACCACTGTATCTTCCAATCATTATTATTATCCCTCAAAGCTGATCTGAACATCAAATCTTCTTGTAGGGATAGGATGGAGTACAACCAAGAACTTTGTAAAAATGGATAAGACCTAACATTTCAAAACAATGGAGTTGCCAGCTCTGAGAGAATCAGAAAATCATGGTTTGCAGGACCATGTATAGAAAACTTTCCTCACAAACAACTGTTTTAGAATTTGAATGCCACTGGATTCCATACAACTACATGGGAGTTATTTGCTCTTAGCATCATCTGACCTAGAAATAACATAGAGCAATCTAGTTTAAATAATTGGCAACAAGAAAAATATGAACATATAATTCTGAGGACTATCAGTTGTACAAAAATGAGTGCAACATATTTTGAGTAGGACAGAGTTCCTTATAATCTCAGAAGTAAATCCGCTCTGATGTCAGTAGTGTTATATATCTTTTCATTATCTGGTAACAGAAGAATATCACTAAAGCTCCTTACACGGTTCACATACTGTGATGGAGCTGTGTGTTATCCCACCTAAGTACTCTTGTTTCAATATACTGGATCCCATGTATTTTCTTAAGAATCCAGATGAAAATAATTGAGAGGATATTTGACAAGTTAGCTAAAGGACTCTAAGATTTATCTTTTGTAAGTTCATTTATTGCTCCCTTGGTCTATTGAATCTTTCAGAAAAACAAAATTTGTTACTTTTAATGTCATTTAAAACTCACAAATAAAAGAGTGACTTTGAATACTGAATATGGGAGAGAGATGTGTGTTCGTTCACCTACTTTCTTTAAAGGCATTGCTACTTAAATATTTACAGAGAATACTTTTAAAGTTAAATGAAAAGCAGTGAACTGATATCAACTAAACTGTCAAAATATTTAGGACTCTGGAGACAGATGGGATGAATACATTGATCTGAGAGACAGCAGGCCTGGATCTCATGGAGGATGTAAAAAAAGTAAAGGAATTAGCAAAGAGAATTTATGAACCATGAATTTAATTCTCAAAAAACTTACATGAGGAGATTTTGAAGAGATGTTTATTTTTAGATTTCTTAACATTTCATCGGAGTTAGATGTGGCAATTTGAGGTATATAGTGAAGTTTCAGATTTAAATTTAAGCAATTTTTTTTTAAATTGTGAATGTCAGTAAAAACTGCCTATATTTGACTTGTGCCCTAGATTGTGTGGGACATCCACAGATGCAAATACTCTCCCTCAAGGGAGATGCTCTGGGAAATTGTTGTTGCTTGCAAGCTCTCAAACAGTACCTGAGGGGAGGTGGGAAGAGTGCGGTTTTGTGCTCCTCCTCCCCTCTGAATGAGAGTATCGTAACATTTCCCTTGCTTGTGTTTGCTGCAGTTCTGACAGAGATTGTACTTCCCGAGCTGAAAAATCACTATATATGTTGTACTAGTTTTTTTAAGTAGGTAGCACACGTTTTAATACACTTACACTGTATATTGAACCTGATGCATTAATTTGTTTTTTTTGCCCAGACGCATCAACAATATCTCAAAGGTGAGAGGTGAATCACCCTTCCTCATAAAAGTTTTTGCTTTAATGGATGCCATATGAAACTGAAGAGGTAGTTTAGCAAGTTGTTCCTGGAATATTTAAGCTGTTAGATTTCGTCTCCCTGCTGAGTCTGCAGTCAGTTTACTTTTAGGCATCAAGTGCTCTTCTCTGCTATGTTCCCTGGAGCAGCAAACCGGATTATCTCCAGGAAGGTACTCAGATAGCTACAGATAATAATTATCTGTTCATGTTAGAGACTGAAAATTATTTCCCTGCTACCATTCCATGGAGGGACATTGTGGTGTCACTTGAATGACAATTTTTATTTGCCTCTGCTCAAACCTTATCTAGCCCTATCTGCTGCAGTCTTGAGGTAGAGTGTGATAAGTGTGCCCTTTCAGTAGATACCAAGTGACTGGAGATGGGAGAGCAACTAGTCCTACACTCATGAACTGTCATAAAATCTCTCAGCTTTCAGGTATTCTCCCCAGCATCTTCTACTATTGATTTAAGACAGAGTTTACATGTCTAATTTGGCTACTGGCCCCTCCTTCCCACTTCCCCTCCCAAATGCGTAGACAGAAAGCTAAGACATTTCTCAGAGGATGGCCTCATCTTAGTTCTGTCTGTGACCTAAAAAATTCCCTGTTTGTTTATTGTGATTACATTTTTTTAATATCAAGTGGCACTCCTCTTAGGGGATTATGTCCCTTTTTCCTCTTCCTACTCAAGGTTCTTTGATTAAATTTTCCATTCTGTATCTTAATTAACACATTCTAGGTTCTAGTCTGCATATCTCTGTTATAGACTTTTGAGAGTATAATGGTAAAACTTTATATGTAGAATGAGAAATAATAAATGCACAATTTTCTTACTTAATATGTGACTAGTTTTCTATTTGAAGTAGTAACACGTAGCATGATATCAGGAATGTTTACACTGTTAGTCACTAAATGGCATCTCATTCCTTTTTGTATATACTCTTAGTTTTACAGGTTGTAATCGTTAGCTACTGGCTGCCGTGGCTGTGCAAAGAAGGATTTCCAAGACACGAATAAAAAGTGTAGTATATTATATTTATAAAAGCAAATGGAACAAGTATTGCAGCCATTTCAGGTCTTGGTTGCCTGAGTACAGACAGAACAGGAAATGTTTGATTTTTCTTTTACCCACCCTATATTTAAAGCAATACAGCAGAGCTTAATAATTTCATTTAGATTGCCAGGTTCTCCTTCATGCAAATTTCTTTTATCTTGCCACAAACCTCTGTCATAAGTTCACATCTCCTATTGTTTCTTGCTTCACTAATTGTCTGTATCAGTTATCATTCCCCCATTTCTCACCAGTAGACTCCTTAGTGAGTGTTGCAGATCCATGGTCATGTAAATTATAACAGTATGTGACCCCATAAACCCCGTGCTGATGGTTAAGATCAGATATCACAACAGTCAGAAGAGAAAGAAGAGCCTTCTAGGGTGGATTGCCACCTTGAGAACTCTGGTGATGTAGCAGTGTACTGGACATCACACTAAAATATCCTAAAGGAGATGTCAAAACCCAGACTACAAACCCAGACTTAGCACACAGTCTAAACACAGTCTGTACAAGTTACTTCTTTCAACCATCAGGGAGAAAGAACATGTATATTACAAGAAGCTAAAGGGATGTTATAGGACAGAGTGCAAATCGTCTGACTCTCGATTTAGTGATTTAGTTAAGGAGACGGTCCTTCCTTTTAATTTGGCAACGTGTATTGTAGAATGTAAGAGGAAGAAGAATTATATTTCAATAATAAAATATTTCCATTTATTACAGCTCATTAAGAAACTTTTTTTCACTCGTCACTAAGGACTGCATTCAACCCGAAGTAGGATTATTGATAGATTCTTCATGCCAGATTATCTCACTGCTTTTTGTTTGGAGTACATACTTGAATAGAAGAGATGAAATTCAAATTTCTGTATCAGATCAGACAAGGGAGTTGAACATAGTTTCTCATTTACCTGATATTTTTTACCATATTTTTTTAGTAATAGCTCTGTTTCTGGCATGATATCTTGCAAGTGATGCAGGACACTCAAAAATATGGAAAAGCATTTAATTCCTGGTTTGCTGAAGTGTTTACACAACTCCCACCATTTTTTCCTAATTTAATACATTTCTGAAAAATGTTAGTGTCATGTTGGCCAGAATCAGTCTTTCCCACAGTTTTTAAATTTTATTGCCAAATCAAATATATAAATTATACAGCTTTGCTATTAGATGCCCTACAATATGTTGCCTAATATGACTTACTGTGATTTCTTTTTAATGGTATTTTTCTATTGGGGGAATTTTTTTTTTTTTTTGTAAGTCTGGGACTGAAGACAATAGCATCAGGATTATATTTTCCATAACAGCTTAGAAAATTAGACAAAACTCATGTCAGCTTGCTGTTTGCATCATATTAAATGCAGTAATTGGAACTATGATTGTACAGCTTTGACAGTTAACTGTGAAAAGTGATATATAGCTTAACTAAGAAAAAGGGGAACATTAAATTGTCCAACTGATTAAAAAGGAACTTCAATTCATGCAATTAGTAATGAGAAAAACAATCAGCTAAGGTGAAATGATAGGCACAAGGAATGAGGAAATAATGACCCCTAATTAGACACCAGAGTGTTTGTTGAATAAATTATGACAACTGGGTCTTTGATCATTCCTAGCCAGACTTACAAGGAAAATATGCAAGCAATAAGAAACAAACTAACATTGTATATAAATATTACAAGTTATTCTAGAGGAGAAAAATCTTTATGGAAAATATATTTTTTGTGTTCTTAATTTTAGAACTGTTTTAAGCCCTTATTTATTTGACTAGTATCTTACATTTTAGTTAATTGCTTTGTAACTTAACTGTAGTATACGTCTTCTACTGGCTTATGAGTATACTTCTCAGCTTTAATAGCCTTTCCTACTGTTCTTCAACATATTTCAGTTAGTCCTGTCACTCACACAGCATCTATTTTCCTCCTCTTGCTAAAACAAAAATCTTTATATTTTCAGGTTTGTTTTCTTCATACTTTCCCTTTCCAAGTATACTTACCATTATATTCAATATTGTCACATCAAACGGCCCATTATTAACTTATTTGCTGACGATTAACTTATTAAACTGAGGATAGATGGAGATATATTCATGTTTCCAAAAGATTCTTTAAAATGTCCAAAAAGTAATAAAGACATTAAGCAGCCACGGAATGATCAGTAAATAACCTGTGTAAATAAAAATCCTAGCAGAGCCACTGGAAAAGGTAGAATTAAATATATGTCATGCTGTCTCAGTGGGGCAGTAGCATGACTAGCTTTTCAGGAAAAAGTAATATATTCTATTATACCAATCAGTGTACGTGAGGACGGAAAATGCTAGATATAGAAGATGTTGTTCAGATCATATTTCAATAGAATAGAGTAAAAAAGCATACATGCTCCATAGGTTGTTTCAGATCTGACTTCTGTGCCAGAAAGTATGACTGTCTTTTCCAGTTGTGCTTATAATGCATTTTAACTGTCTCTGTAGAACTTATTTCAGTTTTTATCATGGCATAATGCAAATCCTTGGGAAATTTAATTTTCCATGAAAGATCTCAGATTATTTGTTGTATTTATAGATGACATGGAAAAGGAAGCCAACTAAGATATGGCAAAATATTTTGCTTACTTGAAAGCACTAGACCTTAACAAACCAGCAGTAACTTTAAAAGCATGAACTTAATTTGACTAATGAAAAAGAATAGAATAAAAATGTACTTGCTCCAAAAAAAAATGTTCTACAAGGAAGCAGCATTTACTAACATACTTGTTCGGAGAATCAGAAATTAACAACATTAACTAGAGAAAAGAACATAAACATCAAGGATATCCAAGTTGTTAGAATTACTTCTTCCTCTGTTTCATAATGCAAGAAAAGCAAACAGTCAAGGAGATTTGAAAAATTGTACCTGTAAAGAAATTCCTTTTCACACAGTGTGTGGTTTGACTTTGAAAATTATTGCCAGATTTCTTGATGTCAAGGACTTTCCAAACTCAATGTGTATAATTTGTACAGTGTGAGATTTTTCCCATGATATTACTATGGTAATAACACCACTTCACGAATGTATATTAACTCCTGTGCTTCAGGGCTTATACAAAACTCTAAAAATTGAGAAAGACCTAAGATGAAAGTCAGACTACACTACCTCTATCTACTGTGCATGTACTTTTCTTAGAAGAGGTGATATGGGCAACAGATAAGACAAGATACTCAGCCAGACGAGTGAGAGATCTGAACCAACATGGGGATTCTTACAAACTGAGAGACACTATAGAGTCCAAAGCTCTCAATATCACTTCTGTCCTTGCTGTCTTGCTGAGTGCAAGTGCTTTCATGCATTCAGATGCATGCAATCAGTGTTACCTTCCCTTTTCTAGCTCTGGTTCCTTGCAATAAACATTCTCTGTCTTTTCATTTTTCAGATCCTTTTGTATTTAAATCCCTTATGAAAATACCTCTCTCTTCTTATCATTATATTTCTCCTACTATAATTAGGTGTTTCTCTGCTTGCAAGCTCATTATTACATTTCCAGTTAATAGTGTCATCTGTTGATATTTTTATTGATCCCGTGATTATCTTAATTTCTGTGACCTCACATTATATTTCCCTTATACTTTCTATCAACATCTATGTAAAAAAAAATCCATGTAAAAACTACAAGATCTCTTTACTTGCAGCGTCAGACATTTAGAATGCAGAAAGTGCATCAGGAAGAGAGAAAAAAAATGACATTGAGACATTCTGAGAGTAAAGAGATACAAATGCAAAGCAAGGTATAATGAGATAAGAGTACATGGACACTTACAAAACTAGAAAGAGACAGACAAGGAGACAGCAAAATCATAACCACATATTCAGTAATAATTACTTCGAGGTTATGATGTGTACACTGCAGTGTCAGCAGTTAGCATTCTCCATTGGAAGATATTTAAATTATACTATTCACTGCAAAAGAAAAGAGTTTAATGGGCTCAGGAAATCAGATTGCTCCATATTTATCATGTTACTGGAATACTCTCTTTGTTTCTTTATAGAGAATTTCTGTTCCTATAAAAATTTGAATGCTGACCATTAGATTCCTAACTGAGTAACCTTCTTATTTCCGTTAACTAGCTTTTGACTTTGACTAATGTCCTGGTTTTGGCAGGGATGGAGTTAATTTTTCCTCTCAGTAGCTGTTATGTTTTGGATTTTGTGTGTGAAGAATGTTCATAAACACCCTGATTCGCATTCCTTGTTGCAAATGAGACCAAGGACACCGTCCTGTTTTCCAAGTCTCGCTAATTTGCAGATGCAGGAAGCTGGGAGAAAGACAGACAGAATAGTTGATCCAAACTGACCAAACAGAGTATTCCATGCCATAAACATCATGCTCAGTATATAAGTGGGGGCAGGCAAGGGTGGGTATCTGCCTTCCTGGCATCCATCTTTCCTGCTCGTTTTGCTGGCATCGTTCCCTCTACCTTGCTGGTTCCCTTTCCCTCCTTTGCTTGCCACTAGGTTTTGTTTCCATGATCGCTGCTTGGGACGGGCTGTATTGGTCATTGAGACATCAGGTGGTGAGAAAACACATATTGTTCACTTTGTATATTTTAATATCCTTATATTCTGTTATTATTGTAGTTTTCCCTTGTTATTTTAGTAAATTGTCTTAATCTCAACCCATGAGTTCTCCTTCCTTCCCAATTCTCTCCCCCATCCCGCTGGGGAGTGGGAGGGTGAGCAAGAAACTGTGGTGATTCGGGCTAAACCATCACGCTAATATGACTGATCATGAATGAAGATTTTCCTTAAAAATTCTTCTCATGCTATAGATCCTGCTTGCTTGAGTTTTCAAACTATAATTTATTTATCAATACTCCAAGCTATCATTGAGCCAAGCACACTCATATTTTGAAGGTTTTCTTACAGCATTCTGAAAGCATGTGTAACATTGCTGTGTAAATTTATCTCTAAGCACATCTATCTCCAACTTACATATTAGCATCGTGGACATTAGATCACTTTTAGCTATGCAGACTATTGCATGGAAGTAAAAAAAAAAAAATCCAGTTCAGCTGAGTAATGCAATAAGTTCTGAAGAATTTTTAGGTAGAACAATGTAAACTAATTCGCAGCTTTAGTCCAGGATAAAAAGCTGCCCAAAGTAGATACTAATGCAAGAATTAATATTCTAGAGGAATGTTGAAAAGTACCTATAAGCACAAAGTGTTTTGCCTGCAAATATATAATCACACATGTCTTTCATGTTCTTTAAAGAAAAAAAAAAAAAAAAAAAACTTTGCAGTAGGAAACTGGCCAAAGCACAAAGGGATTTTTTAGGGATTAATTATATTATTGGTCCATTTATTCCTTGGAGATGTCTGGTATCTCATTGCTCATCAGTTAGGCAGGCAATGGTATCACCTTATCTCACATGTCTCCCAAAGGTTTTTACGTATTTTCTTCCCCCTATTCCACAATGAAGACAAGTAAGTGAAAATAAATAGTTTTGATTGGCTTTTCTAATAGTGTCCTTCTGAATAATGCTATAACACATAATACAAAATAAAACTATAAGGAAAATCAGAAATGCCAGGTTCTGCTTGTGCTAACAATGGTCTCTTAAAGATTTTCACCACATAATCGAATGTGAGAGTCTCTCTACTGGCTAATCACAGCATTTATTTCAAATATGTATACTCGATAGATATGTCAATATTTTATCTTTTAACTTGCTCTTGTCCTTCACCTTCTTCAGCATGAAACTGTTGCCTGGGTTGCGCTGTCAGCTGCAAGATGAATAAAGTTGTGAATGAAGTATGATGCCACCTTGTATGAATATTCCTTTGCAAAATGAAAGATAATCGATGCCTCATATCTTGATCAGCATCCCAGTACAAGACCACAGTACAGTTGCAGAGCATATATGCCCTCTCTAAGTTAAATTCAACTCTAAGTCACTCTGAATCTGAAATAAGTCTATTAAATTCAGTAGAATTTATTTTCTCCCTATAAATACCTGATAGAACTACAAGCAAAAATGAACTGTATTTGATATATCTATCCTATATAGATCTATCTGCCTGGTCCTTCTGTTTATTGCTTAACAGAAATAAATACATTTTCAAGAAGTTTCAGTGTGTCAGACTTTTTAGAATATCTCCACAAGACAAATACATGTATTGAGAAAGGTGCTTTCCATTTCAAAGGTGCTAGAGCCTCTCACTTTTGTGTGCTACAGAAACAAGCTAACGGCTTCCAGTAGGAAAAAAATATTCATTCCACTTTAAATGAAAAGTGCCTTTGGTATTTGAATGTATTTATGAAACTGAATATAGAGCTGTGCTTACCATTTCACAGTAATCCATTGAAGGATTATATTGAGGCACAAGATAAGTACAAGTGCCTGAAGTAATCTGGGCACACGAAATAAAAACAGCCAGAGGAAAATGAAAATACTAGTAAGTAGCTCCTATTTTTTTTCTCCCTTTCAATTTTAATTAACTGCACAGTTTGACTAACAAATCACCTTCTCTCAATTTTGGTATGGTAAGAAATGTGTTAATAAAAAAAAATAAAACATAAAAATTGATACATTATTATTTTTTAAGCACTGAAAGATGGTAGCTATATTTATTCTTTCTTGGTAGCTCTACTTATTCTCATTTTCACACAAAAATGCCAGATAATTTGAAACTAAACCAGCTGGCTATAAGGAAAACATCCAAGCAGATTTTTTTTTATTATTCCATTATATTTCTTCTTGGAAACCTTACAAATGAAGAGTTTTGTCCCTTTCCTGTTAAGAATTTATTTGAAGATAGGCTAAACTTCTTATTTATGTACTGATTTTAAGTTGTGCTCTCTCAGTCTAACAAACAGTCTAGATATGTGTGTGAATTGCTCACTGGATATTTGTGGATATTTGTTGTAGCAATAATAGAAGTATTAACATGATTGATCATCTGTGTTGTACAGTACTGGATTACTATATTTCTTGGATTACAGGAGTAATAATTGTTTAAGAGAGTTCCAAAAGAATAAATTGTCAAGAGCATGTGTTTAGATTCCACCAATAGTTAAACCATTAACACATTTATAGGACCATAGCCTTCTACAAACATTCATTCAAAGAAAAGAAGTCTTATTCGTGTAAAGAACTGGATATCATGGACTGAATGATGTTACTGAAAAAAGAGATTTTGGTATGTGAAGTCAGTAGAGCAGTGGTCCATACAGTGACTGAAGGATAGCCACGTGAGTCGTCCACCTCAAACTGATTTTATGATACCTACTTGATCATGTATTGCTGACTCCTGTTCTTCATTAGTCGTTTCCAACACTGGAGTATGGCATGAAAAAGATAAGTTTTACTGGTCTTTTTCAACTGCTTTGTTTTATGATGGACAACCACAAATGAAGGAAAAAACCCCTACCTTTTTATCAATGTTTCTACTTTTTCTTCCCTCCTTTATGCAGCTACCTATGAAAGAAGAGATGGCCATTGCCTGGCATGAGAGGTAATTCTTCATAGGCTGGAGTGAGGACCTGAGATGGAAACATCATATTTGAAAACTGTGATGGCTGTGTGGAAACCAAATGTTAGTGCAGTCAAACAGCCCTGGAGCCACAAAGGGAGAGAAGGAAGGCAACACACATTTGAAGCAGAGAAGGCATCCTAGCAGCTTGCAACCCAGAGGATAGAGTCTACACCAACTACCTGATTCTTCAGAATTAGCCCATAAAAGAGGTAATATGAATATAAGATTATGTGCTTTTGATTTGTAATTTATTTGGCATTCTCCCTGTGGACATAGTCTACATTCTGTTCCCTGTGAAAACAAGGAACAGTCTCTGAAAGAAGCTGTTACTTGAAGTTCAGTGCTAACTGGAAGAAACTCAAGAAAATTCATAGGAAAAAAATCTAAGTTTTACTTAAGTCATGCAAAAACATTTTCACGTATTAGCAATGTTGATGCTTGTAAAATAATGAGTTTGAATCATTCTGAGAAATGTTTTACTGATTTAAAATTTTGTCTTACAGACTAGGAACCTGTGCACATGTTCCTTAGACCACAAAGGTGAAAAAATAAAGTCCTCACATTGGATCTGCACCAGAGAAAAACAACCCCAAACCACAGCTGAAGTAGTGATTTTCAGGGTCTGAGTTAAAAGGCCAGACCTGTGTCTCTGCCTGCCTGTGCAATCTGTTGGCCGGGTAGTCTCATGAGTGTACTGAGTGTACAGGTTCAGCTCTATAATGACAGCCCAGGGCAGCTGTGCAGTGTAAATGTTACCAAATTTATCCTGCCGCCCTCAGTGTAAATCCCACGGTCACAAAACTTGGCTGCTAATACTGAAATGGTCCCACACAGGAGAAAAGCAGTGGCGGTGGTCTCCCTTCATACCAAGGTAAGTAATACATTATACCTTCAATCTCACCTACTGTGACTTGCTGCAGCACTCATAGACAGACGTCTCTCCTCGTAGTGCTGGCAAAGAAATGGGTTCTCACACCTGCAACTGGAAAAGGGAGACCATGACACAAATTTAAAAAATATTTTTTTAATAGACTTTTTATATTGGACATGGGAATTGAGTCTGTAATGAGAGTTGAGAGTTTACAGCCCTTTATGATACCATTTCCATTTTCATTTATTGGCTTATCCTTCCCTCTGATTCATACTGCACATCACTGAGATCTCTGGAGAGTTGCAAACATGCATTTGAGTATCCCAAGAGAAGGAAAGAGGGAGACTGTGAGGAGGATCAGATGGTTAGATTACTTGCTGGAGAAGTGCAAAAACTGAGCCCTGCCTTTTACAGTGGAGTGATGTTATGTTACTTCTGATCATTCATCAACACCAAACATTGACCAACAACATCAGACACTATTCATCAACACCAAAGCACTTGGGAAGTAGATGACACAGGTTCATTCATAGCCACAATGGGTGAAATTGTGGGAAATTCTAGAATACATCTCCACACGTAAAGGTTTATATTTTTTCATCATTCACTGTCAATGTGATATTATTAAATATTATTTCAAATTTATTGAATATAGTTGCATTTTAATTTCTCCTGATTTGTCTTATTTAACTGCCCATTTATGACTTTGTAGTCCATAAGTCTAAACCAGATTGAAAGTTACCCACCATGCAACAAACTGTGTTTGCAAATTCTCAAGTTATATTACTGATGCATATAGAAACTTCTTGGCTGGTACCAAATCCATTCTCACAGATATATATGTGCATATATATGTGTGTGTGTGTGCATGTACAAAAAGATATGTCCATGAGAGATTATTTGTATGTATTTGTATATATATCCATATTTAATTTTTAGTTAAATGCAACTCAGTTTCTTTTGAAAGTATCACTGCTGACTTAAGGGAATAGCTGAATGTACCAGTGTCGGCTAGACATTCAAGACCGTACACGCCTTATGAGAAACAGAAACCTATTTTACTGGTGAAGCAGCACTATTTTCTGTGTATTGTAATGCAATGTGGAGTATGGCATGAAAAATACAAAATTTACTGGTCTTTTTCAACTGCTTTGTTTTATGACGGACAATCATGGAACAAAGCCCACATGAATGTTGCATTACCTGTTGCAAGAAACCTTTAGGATTGTTAATTTGCTAATCTGAAATCTGGGGTACAACACACAGAAGTTACAATGATGGGTGAACTCCTTTGCCAAAGACAGAAGGAAGACAATAAAATATCTGGAGTCATTGGTATAAATACCATAGAAGTACAAATCTCCTTGATCAGAGAATCATCCTAAAAGGTAGTAGACACTAGATACATGATCCCAGACATGAGGAATAAACAGTGCAGTCGTATGTACCAATGTAAACCTTGCTGAAGAAAAATGAGTAATGTGGAGGCTTTCTCAGGAGTCCAGGTGTCTTCCAAAATTAATGTCAGCCAAATATCTTTTACGAGGGAAAAGGCAATACAGTACATGTTTTAACTCTTGTTGCTTTCTTTAGAGATCATGCAACTTCTTTGTAAACACCCTTTTTATAATACCTTTCCCTCTAAAGATATGGTAGATAACTGTAGACTGAGAGAAAGGAATTATCATTTGAAGTAGAATTTTATTTTAACAATGTGCAATCTGTCGTGTAAGTCTTGTCCTTGAGACCTTTCACCATCTTGGTTGCCCTCGCCTGGACACACTCTAATAGTTTAATGTTTTTCCTATTTTGAGGTGCCCAAAACTGCACACAGTCCTCGAGGTCGAGCTGCATCAGCATAGTGTAGAGTGGGACAATTGCCTCCCTTGACTGGCCAGCTACATTGTGCTTGATGCACCCCAGGACATGGTTGGCCCTTTTGGCTGTCAGGGCACACTGTTGACTCTCATTCAACTTGCCATCAAACTAAATTCCCAGATCTCTTTCTGTGGTGCTGCTCTCCAGCCTCTCGTCTCTCAGTTTGTACGTATAACCAAGATTACTTTGTCCCAGATGGGGAATACAGCACTTGCTCTTGTTAAATTTCTAAGTTGATTCCATCTTGCCATGCAGCAATTATCAGCAACCTTTTTCAATCCCTTCCAGCATTTTAGTACATGTACAAAATCAGAAAAAAAAAAAAAAGAAAAAAGAAAAAGAGCTATGGATCTTTAAAAATGTCTAATGTTTTAGAAGTAGTAGAAAGAAAAAGTGTACTAAACCTGGAATTTACTGTAAAATATTCAGCACTGTGGGGAATGTTCTGCTCTTGGATGTGAAAAGCCGAGCTTGATCATTGAAGTTTTCATTTTCTGTATGCAGAAATATCTTTAATATCTTATGTAATTATACATCCTTTGTATTTTAAAATACAGCCTTTCAAAAGTATTTCTAAGCAGCAGAAAAAAGAAAGTGTATTACAGAAAATAGACTGCAGAAGAGCAGTATTAATTTATAGGAAACACTGAATAGTTTGAAAAGAGAATTGTTATCCATGCAAAAATAAGAAGAGATGCAGGGAAAAAATGATAGGGAGAAACAGAAATAGATAAGCAGATATCTCATATTCAATAGATTCTCTATAAAAGCAACCCTACAGTAAATTGTTGTAGGTCAAATTTAGAGATCTACACTGAGAGTTTGCCTATCTGAGAAAGCC
Organism: Chlamydotis macqueenii; assembly: GCF_036417535.1. Lineage (NCBI taxonomy): Eukaryota > Metazoa > Chordata > Aves > Otidiformes > Otididae > Chlamydotis > Chlamydotis macqueenii. The sequence continues at coordinate 26,116,985 of NC_141556.1, forward strand.
ACATCAAATTTGGTTGCAAATTTACCGCTTATTTTTTTACTCCACAATAAGTAGATTAAAGCCAGTTCAGATACACTACAATAGTTAGAATCATAAGCACACCACTGTTAAATGCAGGCCATTTTTCATCCTTCTGTTTGTACTGATGAGCAAAAGACACCTCTTCCCATAACTTGTCTTTCTGAACTATCCTCTAGACACAACCCTGTGATGCTTAACCTGCCAAAATAGCCTTAAGTTTGACCAAAGGTTTGGAGTTTTTTCTTCCTATAGTTTTTTTCCTCCTATGTTTTTTTTTCTTTCTTTGTTACTGTCCAACTTCTTTGTGTTTGAGTATTTGAGTTCCATCAATAATTCTGAATTTTAAAATGACCAATGCATTTTCTGATCTTTAATTCCCTATGTTCCAATCAACTTCCTGCTGGTTCTTGTTGTTCAGGCATTAACTAATTGAAAGGGAAACTTTTATTGTTATATACTGACAAAAAAAAAAAAACAACAACTTTTTACTTTTTTTCTTTAAGAATATCCTTTTTATTTTCACATTCCCACTAGATGAAGGCCAAAATTATTAATTCAGATTTCCCTGAGTATTAATCCATTCTACATTAAATTCCAAGTTTTTGAATCTGTTAACTGAAATTAAAATTCAATTAATCAGAAGTATTGATTAATGTACCAGAGGCACCAGAAATGTAGATGCTGCAAAATGTCTTTTTTTAAAATATTTATTTTCAGATACTGCTTATTTAATATTGATTGCACCCATAAAATGTGAATATGAAGAAAGTCTTTTTGTCTTTCATCTCTTCTTCAGAATGAAATTAGTGCTGACAGTTAATTGCAATATTAACATTGTTGCCTTTTTACCAAAGTCATTGATCAAAAAGACTTTGAGTTAAAAAAAAAAGTCTAGGTTACAATTATTTTAAAAATTACCAGTTTCTGAAAAATATGATGCAACATATCGTAATTATTTCTTCATTAGAAAAAGAATGAGAGGAGGGAGACTGAGACACTTCCCGTCAGTAGATTTCTGTTGTCTTTTCTTTTTTTTTTTTTTAAGAAGTATCCCTTGTCATCTAGTTGCTTTATTTCAATACATACTTCAGCAAAAGAAAAGATCTTAAGCAGAACTCAAGTATGAAGACCTCCAAACATTACTAGTGAAAGGTATCAGCAGATACACTTCCAATGAACTTACTTGCCTTTGCTGTAGTTTTGAATGGTACAGCACTGTTGGACATACATCGAGCTTTCTCATGAGTTTAATTCATCCTGTGGTGCACTTGGCTTCAGAAAAAAAAATTGAATGAGGAGCTTTTGCACTGCTAAGTCAGACAAACCTGCCAAAATCATAGATTTCCTATGAAAGGACAAGGTTTTCTCATCACACTAATTTTCCAGAGAAATCCCCATTACCTTGCCTCAGAAGACTGGGCCGTTAGTAATAGTTAGACTTTTGAAGCTGCCTCTTCTTCCTTACTGAACGACATACATAAATGCTCAGCCTCTCAGCCTCTGTACTTCCTGTTGACCTGCAGTCCTCGTGTTCTCTCATGACTAGAACAGAAAGTAGCAGAAGAGCAAGAACCTTTGACTTTGGGAACAGAGCAGGGAATGGTCTACACACGGAAACAGAGTAAAACCAAAAAATGGGCCACCACAAGGTGTTAGCCTGGGACAAAAATGGGTGAGGTGGCATTTGCCGTCACAATGACACAAGGCACACAATCACCTAGCAATTGCACTCTGACTCTGTTTTCTGTATCTGAGAAGAATTCTTTATCAGTTTAGGCAGCACTATAATATGTGAACCGTATTTAAATATTTATTTTTTTTTTATTCCCAAATACTAGCAGGTAGCTTAGCAGAAGTGAAAATTTCAGATCTTAAAAGAGCTGAAGTACTGAGTGAGTATTTTTGGAAGATTGTGAAAACGGAGCAGTGTCAACTGAAATTTTTCTTGTTTGCCCTGTACTACAGTGATAGTAATAATGAAAAAGAAAAACTCCTAATTATATTGTATTACTTGTGCTCATGAATTTTTTTTTTTGCCTCTGGTGGCTAGGGAAGCAGAATTTTACAGACCTTTGTGAGATTTATTCTGTCAGTACTTTCTTTGCAACTGGGCCTATAAACAGAATTGCTACAAAACCCTCTAAGAAATTTTTTTTTTGTGTGAGATTTCCAACCTAATTTTTCATATGATAAATTTAATTTGACCGGATAAAAATTTTGGTGTTCATCTGAACCCTATACTTTTTTATGATCTCATCTTTTTTTTTTTTCAGAGAACATCAGTAATATGTTTCATAAAGTACTAGATATTTATTACTAAGTTTTGTTTTCCTTTGTTCTTCCTTTTTCTGCCCCATCATCTGTATAAAACAAAGAAACAAAAAAAACCTCCTCAAAATGAACCATGGTAGATTGGGCCAAGTAGTTACGTCAAAGTGTGTTTTACACATTATAAGTTTTAGGAAGTGGTATAGAAAAGACTTTTTGGGCCTTGTTATTTGGACAAGAGGAGCGCTCACCTAAGCTTATCATCAAACACTTGCAGATAGAAGGACCTTATTCTCATACCAGATTCTAGTAAGTACTGTCATTTAAGTATCTCTAAAAGAACAAGGACATTCTTCTGATAAGGTGAGTCAGAGTAAGTTGTTCTCCATTTCTTTATTATCTGAAAAAAAAAAAATTTCTTCATCCACCTAAAAACATTTTAATTAAGTGCCAACTGTAATTTCTTTTTAAGCTATCAAAATTGCCACGGACAATCTGCTCAGTGTAATTAATACAAACTTTTTAAACTTTCATTCCAAACTGTATTTTTAACCTATGTGGATGTTTATCCAGACTTTTAATTACCTGCAGACCTATCACTACATTTTTCTTTTCTTCTATTTGTATTTCAACCACTTATTTCAGGATGGGGAGAGCAAGGAGTTTATGAAAGAGCTAAAGGAACTTTAGTGTCTCCCTGATCTTTGTTAGCTGGGTACAGTGCAGCATGCAGAATCCTTGTTGTGTAATGCGGTAGAAACCCTACCAATGTGCAGTCCCATGTTTCCTCCCACATCCACGTCACGGCTGATTTGATAAGACACACTGGATCTCAGAGTCAGAAGCAGCCTGGAGTGAGCAGACTCCCAGGAGCCAGTCATTTTGGCTGACAAATATAACTGTGTTCAAATACTGACAAAATATTAGGCAAGGCTCAAGTCAGGAGGCAGCTCAGCCCTTGGTACTGCTGACACTTAAATTAATGCATGATTTAATTGACTATAAAAATCGCAAAGAGGTTATTATCATGATTTGTCTCTCAAAAATTTCAAAAGAAAAAGTATCCAGAGCAAGAGCTGTACAATGAGTTAGACACAATATGGAACAGAAGAGCTACTCAATGGATTTCTGGACTCAATAATATACTGCAAGAATTTCTAGGTACCTTCAGCATTATTTCCTTATCTTGCAATAGAATCATTTTGTTATAGGCAGCTATGTACCTAAAACCTGCATAAACACTGCTAGAATTAGAAACCTGGAAGAGCAGCATCTATGTCCTTTAAGGGACCCGTGCAAGAAGTGTCCACAGAGCACAGCTAAGACAAATTAGAGTATAAAGTATAAAAACATACAGTTAGACACCATCTACAAAACAGCATTATAGCATCATACTCATCCAATAAGTGAGAAACACAAACTGAGTTGTCTTCTCAGCATTAGAGACTCAAAACTACACCTTTACAATTGGAATGCCCTGAAACAAATTGAAACTCTTTGTGTGTACTGAGGAAGGGAGGTAGACAGTGTTGTCTACCTTGCTGCCCACCATTCTTCTGGTGAAGTTGTGCAAAGCTCAGGAAGTAATTCTTTTAATAAAATAATCCTGCTTCTGTCATCTAAAATTTTTTATTTAAAAATACTGTATCCTGCTTCCAGGACTGTTTCCGGGTTGAATGATAAACACTCACAAAAGAAAAGATATTTGTTGGGCATTGATAGAGCATGGAGACAGATACACCTGCTTTGCCTGACCCAATTTTTCAGATAAGATCCTTCAGGAGCCATAGGGTCTCTTAAAAGAAAAGCCTGTTAAATAACACAAAAAATAAGATATTTGTCTCCTAAATGGACAGACATTCCCTTGAATCTATGCACTACAGCTTTGGAGAGGACCTAAAGAACAGAGAGACGACTATATTTAGCATTTCTTATCAGTTAGCACTGAAATTTTTAAAAGTACTTTTGCAGACTAGAATTCAAACTGAAAACCAAACCTCCACAACTTCAGCACTGTGATATCTAGCACTTCCACAGTTCAGTCCTCTGTCAATTTTCAATACATAAATGAAAAAATCTGTAAATACCAATTTCTGAAACTTGCCTAGTACTATAAAAGACAAACAATTTTCTCTACACCATTACTAAGAAAAATTTTGCAAATTATGTTAGGGAGCTCGGCGACATTGGTCAAACATTATTATCTGTAAATGATGCACTTGAAGTCCACCCTAGCCTACTATTCATTAACACATAGGTGTGAGATTCAAGCTTATAGATTTGAGTCTGAAGTTTTGGGGGTTTGGGGCTGGTTCTGGGAAGGGACGTGTGCACAGATATGCAAAATACTCAATAGCCCAAAACTTAATGGAATTTTAGGTTTAATTTCTAGGTTAAATCTAATTCTTAGGTTTTAATTTCAACTATTGCATGATATAAAGAAAGACTTCTGCCCATCTATTCTAGAAAATGTATGTGTCTTGAGATTAGGAGCAAAAATTTGGGTTAGGATCTATTACTAAGTTCTACTAATGGAAAATTATTTACGAAGTAAAATGAGCTGTTTAAAAGCTCAGTAGCAGTGTCACTCAGTTGTATTAATAATCTAGAGGTGAGATGACAAAATGTTACCTCATTGCTATTGTAGCTGTTGGAAACAATAGGATAAAAAGTTACTCACCATTTATTATAGTTGACTTTCAAGAAATTTTCATATCATATCTTATTTTCTTTTCCTAAGTTAAAAAAATGAATGCTGCAGGAGACTAATTTCAGTGGAATAAAATTTTGATAACAGAGCTGGTCAAGGTTAATTAATATCTGTCATAATCATTCTCTGTCACCAAATTGACTGTGAGGTGACAGCGAAGTTCACTTGAAAATTGTCGGGTTTAGTTATTCCTTGAACAGTTTCAATAAATAGTTTTCCAAGACAGGTTGGCTGTGAATGACTAGCTATGTTTTGTACATAGCCATGCAAAGTCTATGACAGTAATTCTGCTCTTTGATTGATGGTTGAAGCATTTTAAATAGAAGAATAAGAGACAGAGTGATATATTTCATCAGCATGAGGTTTTTTTTTAAAAAAAAACAATTATTTTGGCTCTAATCCAGTGTATCTTCACAATTTGTAAATATTTTAGCTAATATCTGTCACTTCTCTGCATACTCTTAGGCGAGTGTATGGAAAACCTCCACATCAAAGTCAAATAATTCAGTATGTATATTTGCAGTAGTATTGACAACAATTTTTACTATTTCGTTACTTCTTGTGAGGAAAAAATAGTAAGGATCTAATATTAACAGTAAAGAAAAAAATAATATAATGACAACTCTCTTGTACTCATGAGAGTCTCCACAAGTCTATTCAACTGATGACCAACAGGATATCAGAAGGATGTAAAAAGGATCGACTCTCCAAGATAGGCTTTAAAACCTAACCTGTTATGCACTTTGTCTATTAAAAGTTAGAGTTCATGCCAGTAGTTTGGTCCTTTGCCTAGCAAACATATTGATTGTACTGAAGTGAGGATAAAGACCAAAATATTAAATCTCACTTTTGCTCTCTAAAGACTTGAGCTTTGATCCAAAGATAATGCAAATAAATGAGAGTCTTTTATTGTTTTTCAAGGACTTTTGAGCATCCCTATATGTACTTATAGCAGAAATCATCCTCACAGAAAAAAAAATTAATCTAAATATAACATTTTTTAGGAGTGACTTTATAAAGTAATAATTTTGCAAATTTTTGTAGAGAGGTAGAGGAAGTATATGGAAGTATTTCAAAGAAAAGCTTAATAATAAGCTTAATAATATGTCTTTACCATAAAAATAGAAAATCAGGTTTTATGAACAGAAAGTATGAAGAAGAAAAGCATTACGGAGTTAACTGTCATGTTTATTTGTCTTGTGAACTACTTGTGTCTTTAAAAGGTTTGTAATGATAAATACAGGAAAGTATACTATTGATCTGAGGATCATATTGCAATGTTTGACAATACATGAGATTCTAAAATAGTTTAAAAGATAGGAAAATCGCTCATTATTCAAACACATTTCTGCCCAGGCTGAATGCAGGATTACACTGTTAACATCAGTACAAGAACTCTAGATAAGGAACAAGAAAGAAATATAGTCTGATTTTTTTTTCTGTTGCAGTACACAGTTTCTGTTATAGAGTTTTTTTTCACACAGAGATTTGAAACAGTGGGTTAAGTAAAATAAAATAGATGCCTCTAGGAATCTTCCTGGTTTAAATTGTTTTTAATTGTGTGTTAAGGATATTAAGCTAGAATGGTAATATGTTTTTACTAAACAGAGACTTAAAAGACTTTTATTAATTTATTCAATGTGAGCTTTTTAACATAAAATAGTGGGTTTTTAGAACTGTGATAGTCTAAATTGAATCAATTTACTTTTGATACTTTTCCCTCATGGACTTGGGAACAATATTTTTTAATGTTAATTCTCATGTCAGACTATGCATTTTTAATATTGTTTGTGCTTGAACATAGAGTGAGGTTGGCTGGTCCACACTGTGTTAATTCTTCAGTAAATAATTAAATTTTTTTTTGGTGTGTGAAGCTATTTTCCAACACAAGATCATTTACCTTCAATCTGTTCATGATTTCTTGGAAGATTTCTTCAGAGAAATTGCAAAGGTTCTATCTACAACACCTCCCTGTACTTATCAAGAGTAACAATAGAGTGGATATTGCTTGTGATCAACAATTGAGCATAGAACCTCTGATTAGATTCTTTTGTATTAATATTAACATCAGATTAAATCCCCTATAATCTAAAAATATTAATTAGAAACTAACTAAGTATATTTCATTCTCATGGGAAAAGTGTATTTAAAAACATTAAATAAGACATATAAGTTAGAAGCAGTATTTAAGAAAATTGTTACTGTCATGAACTTCTACCTATGACTGGTAAGGAACAATTTTTGCTCCACAGATTACAATGGCACTAGTACTTCATTCAGAATCATTCATTCATTCATAGTTGCATTGTGCAAAGTGCTGCATCTAAAATGAAGTTCCACTTTGAAGAGTGATGTGGAAAATGGAGTCAAGGCATCTGACAATTTCCACATTAAATGCTTCAGTTACAGAAATAAAACATACTCTTGAATAGAATAGAATAGAATAGAATAGAATAGAATAGAATAGAATAGAATAGAATAGAATAGAATAGAATAGAATAATTAAGGTTGGAAAAGACCTCCAAGATCATCAAGCCCAACCGTCAAACCAACACCACCATGCCTACTAAGCCATGTCCAGGGTTAACCTACTAAACACCTGCAGCGATGGTGACTTCACCACTTCCCTGGGCAGCCTGTTCCAGTGCTTGACCACCCTTTCAGTAAAGAAATTTTTCCTAACATCCAATCTAAACCTCCCCTGCTGCAACATGAGGTTGTTTCCTCTCTTTCTATCACTAGTTACTTGGGAGAAGAGACCAATACCCATGTCACTACAACCTCCTGTCAGGTAGTTGTAGAGAGCAATGAGGTCTCCCCTCAGCCTTCTCTTCTGCAGACTAAACAATCCCAGTTCCTCTCAGCTGCTCCTCCTAAGACTTGTTCTCCAGACCCTTCACCAGCTTTGTTGCCCTTCTCCAGACACGCTCCAGAAACTCAACATCCTTCTTGTACTGAGGGGCCCAAAACTGCACACAGTATTCGAGGTGCGGCTTCACCAGGGCTGAGTACAGGGGCAAAATCACTTCCCTGCTCCTGGTGGCCTGATAGAGACTGAAAAGGTTAATTAATGTCTCAACACTGCTAGACGATGGAATGATATGAGATTTTGTTTGTTTGTTTGGTTTTTTTGTTTGTTTGTTTGTTTTCTTTTGTTTGGTTTTTTTTTTTTTAAACCACCATGGGTCCATGAGGTGATATAAAATTGACAGCAAATTTATAGTGTCATTGTTTATTGACTGTGCTCTGAGTTGGAGGCAGGGAAATCCATTTTCCTGCTGTCTATCCAGACCCCAGTTCCGGTGGACCAAAATTCCACAGCCACAAGCTCCATGAGGACTTGGTCGCCAGCCTCACCAAAAAGCAAATACCGAACTGTTTTGCCAAAAAAAAAAAATGGTTGCAGAAATGAACAAAATGCTTAATATTTTCATGGTGCTTTATCTCGGGGCATTTATGATGTTGTGCATTGCTATAGTTTTGTTGGTTTATCTTTGTTTACCTTGTGATTGTCCTTGTAAACAATTACTTGCTTCTTCTGATCCCCCAGAGCCATAAGCCTCAAACTTGGCCTGGGACAAATTTTCAGTTGTGTAAGATAAATGTTGATATGTTAATGTTCTGGTTTTGTCATTTACTTAGATAAGATATTGTTAATTAAATCGAAGTATCTAGCATTTATATCTCTTTGTACACTAACTGATAAACAATAACGTTCAGAATTGTATATATTTTTTTTTCTTTTATTCTTCTTCTCTTTTTTATTCTTTTCTTTCTCCTTTCCTCTATCATTTATGCCACCATGGAACTCCGTCCCTGAGGCAACAATGTTGAGCTACGGGGTGGTGTAAAAGACTGTGTCAAAAATTTGTCTCAACATTGTTGAAACAGCGGGCCACCACCTGAGCAATGGCTTCCCGTTATCTTGCAAGGCAAATCCTGTTGTCTTGCAAACCTGAATGCAGAGCTGGTTCCGAGAAATCTAGCCCTACCCCCCCAGCATGCGCCCAGAGATACATAACACCTGGTAATGGGCATGCATATCGCTCAGTAATGGATCACCCAGTAATGGGCATGCATATCACCACCAGGTGAGGGGTGCAGCTAGGAAAACCAGCTCTCGAAATACAATGAAAACAACCAACATAAAAAGAGACACTTCAAGACTGAGACACTTCTTCTACACTTCGAGACTTCTACACTTCACTACTCTTCATTCATTCAACGGAATACACATGCGCCGGAATACACATCCACGGAACCAACATCGAGACGACCAACACCGGACGGATCGTCCCCCCATCGAGCGAACTGAACTGTCGGGACGCCAAAGCTCCATGGTGGTAGCTATTACAACTGAAACTCTTTTCCCTCTTTCCTTCCTTTCTCTCCTTTCTCTTGCATTTACAAACTTCTTATCGGGTTAATAAAGCTACCTGGCACTTGACTCCGTTTTGAGTCTTAATTCTGTTCCCAAGAATATGAACAAAACCATGCTCTGGTGTGTGAGAGGTCGGTCCAGCCACCCCTACCCTCCCAGACTCGTCTGAGGTCAGCTAGAACGCAAGGGGGCCTTCCTCTCGTCCGAAATCGGAACGTGACATGGCCACACTGTTCCTGACACAAGCCTCGATGCTGTTGGCCTTCTTGGCCACCTGGGCACACTGCTGGCTCATGTTCAGCACCCCTAGGTCCCTTTCCGCTGAGCAGCTTTCCATCCCCTCTTCCCCAAGCCTGTAGCGTTGCATGGGGTTGTTGTGACCCCATGTGCAGGACCTGGCCCTTAGCCTTGTTTAAACCTCATGCAATTGGCCTCATCCCATGAATTCAGCCTGTCCAGATCCCTCTGTAAGAGCCTTCGTACCCTTGAGAAGATCAACACTCCTGTCCAATTTGGTGTCATCTTCAAACTTACTTTGCCTTCCAGACTAGTAACCATTAATTAAAATCCTTATCCTTCATAGTCATCCTGTAAATGTATCAAATAGTTGTCCTGTAAATGTATCAAATAAAATGTAGGAAAGTTTTTTTTTTCTTTTTTGTAAACTTGATAATCTGAAACCCTAGGAGAGCTGGGAGATAATTAATCATCTTTTCTAGCAAGCAGGGAGAAAAATAATCCTACTACTGCAGAAATCATTTACAAAAGAGAAGTTCTCTTTTGACATTTTTCAATCAAGGAGAGAAATAGAGTGGCTAGACAGACCCATTAGCATTTTGGTCATGTGCATTTTCATTAAAACAGAATACAAATACAACAAAACATTATCATCCTTGACACCTGGATGACTAAATGGCACTGAATGTGCCTGAACTGAAGACACTTTAACCATTATTACAGTCTAAATATGCGAGCTAAAAGAGCCCTAGCTAAGGCAAAACAGAATAGGAGTAAGGTGAAAACTGTCTTCTGGATTTCTCTCTTTCACTTGCAATGTGGTTTGACTCTGATGCTCACACATTCCTCTGTGAAGACTGAGATGATATAAAAGGAAGTTCTGTGGCAGCAGCAGACCTAACAGGAATGGCTCTAGAGGTTCAATCAAAGATTCTTCTTGACCAGCATCCTTTATCCATTCATTGCCAATAAAGCATGAACAGAGAAAGAAAAAAAAAGGAAAAGTCAAGCATACATACTCCCTCCAGCAATTCTTGAGTCAAGAATTCCTGAGAGAAAGTGTAAATTTCTTGAGGGATACATCTTCAGTAAGTGTCTTTGAGGCACTAAGCAGAGCTTATCCTTCTGGGAATGAAGCCTCAAAGTTCAGTGACCTCTCTGTAGGTCTCTCTTATCAGAATCAGAACAATAATTCTTTTCTCTTGAGTGGATGGAATAGTCCTGTGAACATAGCACATGTTCAAAATGCTGATTCCATTACCAAAACCTTTCCATGTAAACCCAATACATTCCATTCTTCACCTTTGTGAGTCACATATTTAAGAATTATAATCATAGAATCATAGAATCATAGAATAGTTAGAGTTGGAAGGGACCTTCAACGGTCATCTAGTCCAACCCCCCTGCAAGAAGCAGGGACATCCCTGACTAGATCAGGTTGCATTCATCGCACAATCTACAGTCTTCACAAACTTCACTTACATCAACAAAAGAATTGCCCACACCACGATCAAAATAATATCATCACAACACCAACAAAGGTGGACATTTTATGCACTACGTATCTATCATCCTTTTACCACAATTGCAACAACAAAAACTCCCCACATTGTTCAGTCTATATTTTGCCTGTTAGTTTTCACAATTCCTATCCTTATCTCAAATTCCTTGAAAGCTCCACATTGGGTGCTAAAAATGACTGTGGTATGTTGACCCTAGCTGGCTGTCAGGTGCTCACCAAGCCACTCTCTGCCTCCTCAGCAGGACAGAGGAAGAAAATAAGATGAAAAACTCATGGGTTGAGAGAAGGACAGTTTAATAAAACAAAGCAAAGGCTGTGCACAGAAGCAAAGGAAAACAAAAAGATTTATTCCCTGCTTCCCATAAGCAGGCAATGTCCAGTCATTTTCTGGGAGGTAAGGCCTCAGTACACATAGAGGTTTCTTCAGAAGACAAATGTTGCCCCCTTCCCCTGCTCCTTCTGTTTTCTTGCCTTTTATTGCTGAGTACAATGTCATAGGGTATGGAATATCCCTTTGGTCAGCTTGGGTCATCTGTCCTGGCTATGTCCCCTCACAACCTCTTGCCCACCTCCAGCCTTTTTTGGGTGGCAGGATTTGGAGAGACAGCTTTGATGCTTGTGAGTACTGCTCCACAGTTGCCAAAACATTGTTGTGTTATCAACACTGTTCTACCTACAAATACAAAGTCTAGCACTCTAAGGTGTGCTATGGGGAAAGTTAAGTCTATCCCAGCCAGAGCCAATACAACAAGGAAAACTTGTGCAAAACAAAATAATTCCAAGGCCTGCATATGAAGCTGTTGGCAGAGCTGCTGACTACAAGTCTGCACAATGTTGAGAACATATTATCCTCAGGCATGGAACACAACATCTGAAAAACACTTAGACTGTTACGCCCCTCTTAGACATATATTCTTAATTTACTGAAAACTATGTTTGAGTTACCATCGCAGCTCTTACAATTAGTAATATCTGGAAGACAAATCTTTATATTAGACTGTTATCTGTATTTTGAACATAAGAGGGGAAAAAACAGGTCATTAAATTAACTCAAACAATGTTTTGTGGCTGCATAAAATTCTTCTCTCCCTTTCTATATCATGGCTAAATTTGTGCAGGAATCAAGAATATGTATGTTCTAGAGGTCATGTTGACAGGTGCATCATGAGTGCAGTTCTTATCTATGAAGGATTATCCAGCTTTCTTGGAGCATTAACTTCTGAGCTCTGGTTCATTCTTTCACTTGTTTTTTAATGGTCAGAATGCAAAGTAAAGGACTGAGGTATCAAAAATAAAACTGCTGCAGAGACAGCTATGTTCCAGATGGCAAGGGTTGTCTAAGGCACCATATGCAAGAATCTTCAATATTCATATACTTTTCACTTCTGTCTCTTATACTCTCTATTCATACTCCATCAGATTAATGCATCAAGTAAAAAGACGTGCTTTTGAACCTCATGCTTATGAATTTTCTCTTTTGTATGACACCTGATGACCACTAAGTCCCAATTCTGGGAAGATCCTCTGAAGTTTATTTATGATATTCCTGTGCTCAAAGATAGGATCACTGCAGAAGTGTACAGAATATTTGTTGCTAACAAATTCGCCTTGTTAGCAATGGTCTAGTGGTAAGGTTTGGGAAATTTATAACATTTCTTCTTTTACTTTTTTTTTTTTTTCTTTTCCTTATACCTGCTGCATGGTGGGTACTACCTCTCAGGTATTTTCCCGTCATGACAGAATTTTTTTTTTTTAATTCTGAGACAGTAAGAATCAAATGACAGGTTCAAGCATTACGATATATTTGTGCATTAGACCAACTTGTCTACATCTCTCTACTTCCTGTTAGGAACTGCAGCAAGCAGTCCAAGACCTCTCACTGTACTTGTGCAATGTGTTTTGCTTCTCCCTACTGCATGACATGGGGCTTCTTGTTACCTTTCAGAATATGCTGTCTTCATTGTAGAGCAGAAGAGACTTCCCAAGCAATCTGTTCTTCAGCTTCACAGTTCCCTTCCTCTTTGAAAAAGACTTTCATGCATTTTAAGGCTGTAATCATGTTGCCCCCCAATTTTTGTTTCTCTCTCTGTACAACTACAGTCCATTCAATCTTCCGGTAAAGTTAATGTTTCTTTGACCTTGGATCATGCTTTTTACTATTCACCAGACATTCTCCAGTTACTCCATATGTATTTTGGATTCAGGAAATCAAAATTGGATTCAAGCCTTTAGCTGGGCTTCCCTTTTGTTTAGCTGTTTGCCAAGTTGATAAATTTTAGGTCAGGTAATTATATTGGTTTTGAATAGCTGACACTTAAAATATTGGTATGGGAACTTATGCTTTGACAGACATTTATGTATATGTTTATATATATATATAGTCACATTTTGTCTAATGGAAAGAAACTCTTCAGTCTTTATCTTCTTTTACTCTGCCTTTATTTTTACTCTCACACAAACATCCAACCCATCTGTTTTCAGTGCATTCTCCCTAACATCATTATTAAATGGCCCTAAACACTCCATTTACAGCAGAAAGCTAGTGGTCATCCAGCCTTTTACCTTAAGGAACAGTAGTTTGGCAAGTGACCCTAAATTTCTTCCAGTAACATATACAGCAAAAAAAGAACTGGCCCTAGTGAGGTTGTCAGGCTTTGACTCAGGAATGAAGACTTTCCAAGGCAGGAGTTATCTATCAAAAAGGCAGTTCCATACTCCGGGAAATAGATCTGATCTAAAGCTGATAGAGTGTGAAATCAAAGGTTGTGAATGACTACTCAAGGGAAACCAAATACATTTCTATGAGGTTGCAGTACAAATGGTGATGGTAATGGGTTGTGGCAGGATAAAAGGTAGCTGGATTAAATACCAAGATCTAGCAGGTTAGCATTACCTGACCAAAGAAGTGTAAGATCACACACTAATTTCAGGAAAATTATTGCTTAACTTCTCTGTATTAAGTCACTGATTATCACTTGACTTTGTCTTAATCTCATCAATCTATCTGATAGAAAGAGTTCATCCAAAAAAATACCAGGAGGGTGCTCTGGCTATATAATTATTCTGATTGAAGACTCTTCTTTTCTAACGTATTCATACTGTGAAGGACTAATTCCCCTATAGCAGATGTTGTCATTCGTAAAGCAGGTCAAGTACTAAGTTCACTTTACATATAGTTTTTAAAGACCTGGAGTTTCAAATATAATATAGTCTGTTCAGTGATATCTTCAAAACATTGAACGTAATGGAAGAAAATGACATGTAGCAGCTGTATGATTATTAACCAGTCTTTTTCATACAAATGTTTAAAATGTGGGTTTAAAGCTACATGTATTTATCTTTCTAAATTAATATTGAGTAAGGCTCAAAGTGATTAAGTATTGATTTTCTTTGTTTTTATGGTTTTTTTAAGAGTACTCAGATCACTACTCACAAAATTCTGGACCAGAAAAGTAATTTCAAAAGCAATTACTTTAGCTAAACATATTAATAACTAAGCATATGTGTATGCAATTAATGGATCTGCTATATATGAAACAGAGTGGAGAAAAATATTTCTAGTCATACTGTGCTCCCTCTTATCACTCTTGTTAAGCTGACATATTGTTACACTTAGGATAAATAAACTGAAATACTTCTGTAGATCTCTTAGGTATACAAGTGAGTGCTTGTTTATACTGTCATTCATTTAAATATTCAGGAAAGGAGTTTCTAAAATGTTTGAGTTCCGGTTTGAAATTATTATTTGATATGTTCTAATTTAATGTACTATGAATTAATTATCTTGAAATACGTAGAACAGTGCACAGACGTATTTATTTTTCTTTAATATATCAAATCTAATTAATTAATGTCATATGACAACTAGAATTTTATGGTCCAATATAGCAATAAGGACATTGTTTTAATAAATATATTTCAATAGGATGGTAAATGTGCAGTGTTTTATCAAAACAGTTTCAATATTAATATATGGACTGTGAAGAACTTGAGAAGGTAGAATTACAGAATTAATACATAATGTTCTTGCTATACAGTATCTTAGATAAAGATTAAAATATTAATGGATGTTTGGAATTTTACAGCATATATTTAATCCAATGCAGCATTGTTAACATGCAGAAGCACTACCAGAAAATGACCTCTGTAATGGTGGAATAGAAGCTCTCACAGCAATATTGATATAAGACTCTATTATTGTTCCATATTTTTTTTCTTTTTCACACTATCATTTAAAACCATTAGTACAAAATTAAAACAACATTAGGTGACTCATATAAACTGATAATACAAAAATTTCTGAATGGGATTTGATTGTGCTTCCATTAATGGAAATAGTAGAATGTTAATGATCCTTACTGTAGTCATCTTTGCAATTTTCAGAAGGTACAACAGCACATCATCTGCTAGTAAGATGTTAGACTCCAATCTCTGCAAGATTTCATGGTATTATTCATAGGGCTATGTTCAAGTATTCTGGGACAAATGTACCATAAACAAAAAGGTGCAAAGGGAAAGATGACATAGTGGCTTTGATACTTTGTTTAACTAAAAAATATTTTGGGTAAATAAATTAATTAATAATTATGTTTCAAGTTAAGAAAACTCCTTTTTCCATTAACTCCTACAAAATAATACCATTTGCAAAATCACATCACTTAAATATATTCCAAATTAAAATATTTATAAGTCCCTCTTAAAAGGAAATATAATTTTAAAATTAATTTACTCAGTTTTTCAGCTATCTCAGCTCTTAAACACTGAAATAAACTATTTTGAGTCTGACCAAGCAAAATATTCTAGTCACCATCCAAATATCTTAGTTATTCTATTTATCGTCCGCTGCTCATTGTTCTCCCACTTCCTCTTTCACCAGTAAAATGAAAAAAAATAAAAATTGTTTTAGAAAGAGTCCAAATTATTTTCTTAGTCCAGGAAACTGAAGAAACATTTAGTCATGGAGAAATTGTGATGACATCTCTAAACCTACGTAGCGTAGTGTTCACTGCACAACTTGCTAAGCAGAACTTTATGAAGATCATCTTTGAACCCTGAACAGCCTATTTGCCTGAAGTCACTTAGGACATCAGTTATTTCATTTCTTTGCTTCCTCTTCTGCCTTTTAATTGACTTTTTACTACTCTGGGATGTGTTTTGAACAGATATTTTGGACGTTCTGTAGAATAATTTGTCCCTAATACTTGATTCTCTAGGAGCCACTCTTTTACAATTAGTAGTGGTAGTATTTAGTAATAACTTAATAGCTACTATGAGTAGTAGCAGCAGTTGTGAAAATGAGATATTCCTCTTGTAACCTTCTTCCTTCTTCTAGTCTTCGTTCTTTGTAATAACTTTTTAAATGATGGTTTCTGTAACATCTATATAGGTCTTTGTAAGGGTGACATGAAGATAAATCTGGAAAGAACAATTTCCTTACTACTACTGCATGGAGAGTAGTTTCTTTCCTGAATGTTCAACTGTTTCTTTTGTAGGTCTTCCATTTTTTTACTATGCCCAGAGGTTTAATGGAAAGGATCATTTCTTTCTACAAATCAGTCAGGATAATAACGGCTTGTTTCCTATAGAATGCTTGAATATCTTACCTGCTTTTTGTGAGTGGGTTCCAAGTTTTCCTCATTCCATTCCAGAATTTTTGGTACTATTGGCATATTCTGATATCATTGTAAATAGTAATCATTGCTTGTACACTGTTTAGCACCTGAAACACAACAGCTTTGGCTTATTCTTTGGTGAATACTTCCCCTTGCCCTTTTCTTTAGATCATCCATGAAAAAATCAGATGAAAGATAATTCTTCACCCCTCTTACACACACCTCACACAAGCATTTCACAAATATTTGCCTGGTCATGTCAAAGTATCCCTATTGTGTTAAAGTATGTGTCTTCTGAAGCTACTCCTTACTGAACAAAACTGTGTGATTTCTAGACGCAGTCGACTATGACTATAGAGCGTACTGCTAGCAGGTTATTTTGAAGACAAACTTGAGACAAAAAAGAAAAAAGACAAAAATTCAATCTCTAGACACATCATAAACTGCACAACACTGAAAAATATCCCTAGGAAAATAGCTACAGAGACTTTCAGAGTTGCTTGGGAACACACATTCTAGGAATGATTTTCCAAGGATAGAGCTGAATTATTATTTTTTTTTTAAAATGAAGACTTGATTAATATAATAAAAAAACCTAATTTTTAATCATGCCATTAGGGTGCCTTCTGTCATGTCGTGGTTTTGTTAGTGAGGGGGGGCCTAAGGTGGTAGCTTCTGTAGGAAACTGCTAGAAGTCGCTCCCCTTTGTTCAGTGGCCTCGGACGGGCCTAGGGCAGACCTGCTGCTGGCCAAGGCCGAGCCGATTGGTAGCAGAATGTTCCGTGATAACGCCTCTGCGATAATGTATTTAAGTAGGGGAAAACAGAAAAAAAAGAAGGGAGAAGAGAAGATGTGAAGAAGCTGAGCGGGGGCAGAGGCGCAGAGGGGGAGGTGCAGGCCGCATGGGCCTTACAGGCCTCACCCTCTGGCCTCTCACCAGGCAGCCAACTGGGCCCGACTCAGTCCGGCCTGGCTGTAAGAAGTGGAGAGGAGATGAGAAGTGAATAAGATGTAGAAAAGATCCTGAGAGACATCTACCAGCCTGTTGTGAGGAACGGCTGCAGACATCAAGGTCAGTTCAGAAGTGAGGGGGAGGAGTAATGCGGCTCCTGGCCAAGATTCCCCTGCAGCCTGTGGTGACGACCATGGTGGAGCAGGTTGTCCCCCTGCAGCCCATGGAGGTCCATGGAGGAGCAGAGATCCACCTGCAGCCCGTGAAGGACCCCGTACCGGGGGAGGTGGATGCCTGAAGGCAGCTGTGGCCTGTGGAGGGCCTGCTGGGACAGCTGTTCTGAAGGGACTGAACTCCGTGGAAGAGATGACCCACACCGGAGCAGTTTCACGAAGGACTGTGGCGTAGGGGTGGGACCCCACAATGGAGCAGGGGAGGAATGTGAGGAGTTCTTCCCCCAACCATGAAGTAGCGGCATAAAACAAAGTGTGATGAACTGACCGCAATCCCCATTCCCTCTTCCCCGCTGTGCCGCTCAGGGAGGGGAAGGTAGTAGAGATTATGTTAAGCTTGGGATGAGGGAGGGGTGGAGGGAGGTTGTCTTGTTCTCTGTCTCATTATCCTGCTGTTTGTAGTAATAAATGAATAGTTTTCCCCAAGTTGAGTCTGTTTTGCCTGTGACGGTAACTTTAAGGATTTCTCCCTGTCATTATCTCAAACCTCGAGCCGTTTTTCCTTATATTTTCTCTCCCTGTTCTCTCAGAAGGTGGGGGGAGTGAGAGAGAGAGACTGCATAGTCTGGTCCCGATCGGGGCTGAACTACGACATGTCATAAAGATGCTGAATGTGTTTCCAAAACAAAAACTATTGTATGATGTTAATGAAGACAGGAGATCAATAGTTATTGTGAAATTGAGAGTTTGATAAACCTGAACAAATATATAATTGTAATCGCGTAAAATTGTCAAGGTTATTGAATGCTTTTCAAGATTCTAGTTATCCTTTTTAAGATGTGCACTGATCCCAGAAAAATTCTGAATCACTACAATTGCTTTCAATAAATACCACCTTTGTTTAAAATCAGTACTGTGCAAGTTTATTTACAGATCAATTTGAAAACAAAATGCGAGGTTTATTCAATTCATTTGTTTTAATGATTTGAGACACTGAATTTTATTCTACTTAAATTGGATGGTTGAAGTATCCATTTTTATGCCAGAATAGCAGTATTTTGTGGTAAAGAAAAGGGGTTTTATTTTTTGTGGAGGAAAAAATGCATTTATAAATGTTTCTCACAGGTAAATTTTCTGATTAAACTTACATAATTTCCACAGGGCTAGAAAATGTCTTGTGACACTACTATCCTGTTAATATAAACCAGGTTTTTTTTTGAGAACACACGATGGCATAGAATGATTACAAATGTGAATTTTTAATGTAATTTCAGAAAATAAATAATGTTCTGATACAATTAGATTCCATCTATTTTTTAATATTGAAACTCATGAGTATAAAAGCTGAAAAAACATTTTAGAAATATTTTATTAGATTAAATGGGATTTCAGGTATCCAAAATGCAGATTCTATATTAAGGACATTTTACACCTGGAAAGTGGAATTCATGTTTAATTTTGCTATTTATGCTACCACACGCTGTCATCTTCATCCCCTTTCCCTTTTATATTTTATTTGTGTTGCATTATCATTCTCAGACATACGTCACTGGTCCTATACTACACTCAACTACTAGAAATTAGATTTCAGCCATCAAGTCATTGGTTTGCCTTGCCTTGAAATATGTTTCTGGGAATCCCCACTGTCCAGACACAGTAGTTCTGGGAATTAAATTGCAAAGCAGCAGGTCAAATAGGTACATATGATTAGGGGTAGAGTACATATCCAGAGCTATGAATGTTTGTCTCTTGCTCTACAGAGAACATCTATTCTGAAGGTCCTAAGATAGTCAGGATGCAGAAGATCAGCTTGCAAATAAATGGCAAAAACTCAAGCTTCTTGTAAAGTACAGATAAGCCAATCTATAAACTAATTTAATGGGGATTGTACATCAGCAGCAGAAAGCACAGCACTTCAGACAAATGTATTTTAAATAAGGATACCAGAGTCTGAGTCCATGACCAGAGACAGGAAGGATGCACACATTGCCTGTTTCTAATCACTAACATGTCTGACTCTTTGTGTAGGGATATTTTTCTGCGGTTATTAGTGAGTGAATCGTATGTGCTCTCCAGACACACAGAATGAGAAATGCATTGGGCTTTAACTGGCAATACAAAGGACATATCCACTTCATATTTCAGATCGGGAAGAAAGATATTAAGATTAATTTTCTTTTGGCCAGGGTTACTTCTGCTCTTTTCTACATTCATTTTCCGTCATCCGGGTTCAGTATTTTTCTTTCCAAAATTTTTGAAGATTTATTTCATTCTCACATGTAATTATCTCTAACATTAGAATTTCTCATAATATGCTTTATGTATTCTTTCTTTGCATTATGTTCAGCTTTATGAAATCGTAATTCTGTCTTGGTTGCTATGTGATCATTCTGTATTACATCTATATTCCATCTCCTGCATTATTTCTACAGCCTTTTAACTGTAATACCCTGCCACAGTGCTTCTAAATCACTTTATCCTGAAATCAAATTACAAGAAAAAGCTAGGGAAAAAAACCACTTATTCTCCTGGAAGCTTCTCTTTGGTGCTTTGCCTTATAAGGTGTATCAATTTATTAATATAGCATATAGATTTGATATCTTAGCTGTTTTTCTTATAAATAAAGTGGATGAAAAATCCCGCATCAATGTAACAGTCTGATTACAAATTTAGAGAAATAAAAGTTAAGAATCCAAGAGATAAGGTTCTTATAGGAAAAGTACCTAATTTACTGCGCACCTCTACAATATTTGTGATTTAACAGATAAATAAATTAAAAAAAAAAAAAACTAACCACTTCCATAGTATTTAGGATATCAAATAATTTTATGGCACACTCATTAAGAAGCTAATCACAAATTCATTTCCTATGAAAGACTGGATGTTTTAACATTCGCACTGAAATGACTATGAAAGTCTCCTAACAAACACATCTGTCAGGTAGCAAGTATTATCTTTCTCTTGCAGGCTAGACTGTAGTATAAGAAATGTTACATGAGATAAAATTCACACATGGAAACAGAAAAATATCAGAACAATATTAAAAAGCAAGTAGAATATGCGTAATGGTTTATGACCATATTATATATATTAATGTAAGCATCTAAGTATATAATGAAACATAACATAGAATCTACGCGTGTATATGTGCATATGTATAGGTATGTATATTTTTCCAATGTTTTGCAAAAATATTAGATGATTCAGGTTATGTTAAAATGAAACAATGTGGGGTCTTCAGTTATTTTAAGTACATTGTTTTTCTCTTGTATCTTGTACTGAGGCAGGCTTTCTGCAGGATTTTCTTCTGTGTGTTTCAAATGCAAATTCAGATGCAAATTGTCTCAACAAGGTGTCAAGATTAGCAGCACCCCCACATAGATTGTGCAGAGAGAGTGTGCAATTTTCCCAAATTCCTTAGTAAAACCACAAGAAAAGCAAGCTTTCACTTGGCTGGATTTGAATCCCAGCAGAGAACGCCCAAGTCATTTGCAGTAGCTGATCAAAATATTTCTCCGATTTCTGTTCTCTCTCTTGACTCCATCACCCTACAAACTCTGAATCTCTTGCTCAGTGATGCAGAGGATAGTATGAAGTTATTCAAACTTTCATTACAAGTTAAAACATCTTTGTTCTTGGCTCCCATGAACAATGCTCATCATTCAGCTACCCAATTTTGACATCCCTCATACTGCAAAAAACTGCAATGGATCTTTGATTATATGCAGCAGCAGAGAAAAAAAAAAAAACATGCAAAACTGCTACTGTCCTTGAGCTTTCACATTATGATCTGGCATCACCTCTAAGCCACAGTTCCAGATATGCTGCTAGAGGCTCCATTATTACACTGCAGAGATTCAGATCACAAAGAAGAGCCACATACAAGTCATTGCTTCTTCTAACTAACAACGCGAAGTTTTATTTGCCCATAACTTTATTTTTGTTGTTTTCAGTGCACCCAGATGAACCCAATCAATGGGTATTTAGCATGCAGAGGAGGGATTATAGAAGACAGAATGAAGGCAGAATGCCACAACATCAAAACTGGTTTGCATTTGTTTGGCCAAACCTCCAAACCTCTGATTTTTTTTTTCTCCAGGCTGCTTGCAATGCAGGCAGCAAGGGGAACAAGAGCTCTTAGACAGACGGAGTCTTAGGGAACTCTAGCTCCATTTTAAGTAGTTTTTAATTACTCACGCAAAATAACCACATGTGTTTTCTTTAAGATGTTATTTTTCTTTATTCTTCCTCATTTTCCCAAAACTCAAAACCAATTGTTGATTTTTTTTTTTAAAGTTGTGGGAGGTAAGAAATTTGGAAAACATAAGTTCTTAAGCAGAGCTCTAGAGTAGAACATAACAGCATCAGAGGTTATACAGCAATTTTTTAAACCCAGAAACTGTTGCTAAAAAATGTGATAACAGTTGGGGGCCAACAACTGAGTAAAAGTTTATTTATATATTATTAAGTGATTTCCTATTTGATCTACAATGATGATTTTCCTGATGTTTGTACATGTATGAGTGCCACAGTAGGTGATTTGTGCTAATATGGATTTAGTTTTGTACATATAATAAATGCATAATTACTGCAAGCCAAACATTTGTTCATTGCGGTGGAAATGCAATTATTTAAATATATTTGTATTGTGCAGACCCTATTTCCACCCCCTTCCCCCCTCAAAGTCAATAGAGACAGTAGTAGTTAAGGATGACAGCTGGATCTAGTTCAGTGATGCGAAGCTAATAAGCACGAAAGTAACTCCTGCAGTTTGGAAAGGTTGAGAACCTCAGCTCCCAGTGCTTTCAATCACCATTTTGGAGAATTCACAGTTTTGAACACCAGGCCCTTGAGAATTCATTTAGATAGTGGCAATGTCTAATGTGAACTGCAGAGTGATGTAAGCTTAGCCCTTGGATCAAAACCTGCCTTGCAGTTACGAAACAAATCTTGTCCAAGTGATCCAAAGTGCTGCTCTTTACATAATAGTATTCACCTATGCAATCAGCAAGATCATTCTTTTTACAGGTCAGAAATATTTTCTTTTCTTCTTCTTCTCCTTTTTTTTTTTTTAAGATGATAATTATACTCAAATCTTTCTTTCCTGTTCTTTCTACTTCTTCCTTACCTTTGGTTCAGCTTCGTACCATTTGTGTTCTCTATCTCCTATAATTCTGTCACCACTTGAAAAGCTGAGTAAATTACTAATGCTAAGTAAAGTCAGAAGAGATTACCACAATGAAACAGCCCAATTATTTGGATTCAGATATTGACTTTTTCACCGTTTTAGGTTCTGAATATATCATAACCTTATATATAAAAAAATATTTATTCTTCTCTTAACATTTCAAGTGAGGATGAGTTCAAATCCTTCCTTGATAATCCGTTCCAGTTCTGATTACGCACTCACTTACATCCTGTTGTGGTGGTGAATTTGTGTCAGTTCAATTTCATGTCACTGAACCTTTTTTGTCTCTTTGTCAGCAATACTGAAAAAGCCTCACTGCCCATCAGATGTCCTTTTCATCTGTAAGTACTAAAATATAATGATCAAGTCATCTTTCAGCCTTACATGAGTTGGAAAAAAACTGAGCTTCTTAAACTTCAAGGCAAATGACTCAGTTTGTAATTCCTTAATTGTTTCATGGCCATTCTCATAACTAGGTTTACTATTTCATCTCTCTTATGAAATGAGGACACAAAATCCAAGAAGCCTGCTCTATAAAGTAGCAAGATCATTTCTTGGTTTCTACTGGATATTCCTGTTATATATCTTCAAAGACCTCACTAGTCCTTTTTTTTTTTTTTTTTTTTTTTTTTTTTTTTTTTTTTTTTTTTGCCACAGCTCTTCACTAGAAGCTTTTATGTGGGACAAGAATAAACTGTGCTCAATAATTCCTTGTCCAGGCCAATGCTCTCCTAGAATCCTCTACTCTATATTTCTAAATATGTATTCTTTGTTTCTGGATGTATTTTTTTCTGCATTTGACTACATTACACAACACTTTTCCAGGCTGAATGGTGTGCTTCCTTCCAATATTATATAGAATAGAGGCTAGATCTTACATCTTTATTCCAAATAAAGAACAGACATATTTACTGGAATATCTGAGGAGTTAATTATGTCCACCAGTACTGTTTTCTATACATAATTAAGAGGCCATCCTGGTAGGTTCAGGAGCGTGAGTTTCAATCTCTTTGTTTACTAAATGAGATAAAATGCATATTTGGAGTGAATAGTTCTGTTTTAATTATAAAAATGTACAGTACTTTCTGGCCTTTGAAAGCAAAGCAAAAATGCTCTAGTCACTTTACTAGATGTCCCTGTGTAATCATTATCCCCACAGGGTACACAGTAAAGTCTAAGAATCACCGTAAAGATGTAAAGCTGCTCACTAGAAGAGTCTGAAGGAGAGTTCAGGTCTCCTGACTTGTGTTTGCTGTGGAATATGTATAAACTACAAGGTAAAAGTAAATACACTGTTGTTAAAAAAAAGCAGCTAACATATAAGGTGAATATACTTATATATATATATGTATATATGCTCTTTGAATCTGTGAAATCCCATCAGACATTCAATATTATCTTTGAAGTCTAACACATTAATAGGAGTTTTAGAAGAATACTTGTATTACCCTCAGAATTTCTTTCTCTTCATGCAATTTATTAATCCTGACAGTTTTTCCTTTTTTCCTTAGCATTGATCTGGTGTTTTAAATGCAACAGAATGAAAGAAAGACAGGTGGAAACATAAGGGAGGAGAGAAATCCTTTCTGTGTTCCACTTCTCATTAGTACTTAACTTGAAAGGATAGCTGCAGACCTGAGCTAAACAGAAGTGTGGATCACCTGAGTGTGTAGCCATGGTACTATCCTGTGGCACAAAGATCATTCTCTGTCATACTAAACAGTGTCATCAGGGGTACGACTGCCTTTCCCCACCAAATCCACCCTATATCATGCATATATCCATACTGAAATTGCAAAATAAACATATAGCAGTGTAGCCCTGGCCAGATTTGAGAGAGTTACAGGAGGGTGCGGACTGAGGGAGACAAAAAACTGACTCAGTCGAAAGTTCTCCAGGACTTCTAGGAAGACCCTTTATGCAGGCTAAATCTATTGGCCAGCAGGCAGGCAGGATAATTTTGTCCCATTCTGGGGCTGCCAATGTCAGTAAGCCTACTGACTGCAGTGGGTGTGTTCCTCATCCCTCCAGCACTATTAGAAATACCCCTTCCTCTCTGTGTTTTCTGACATATAAGGGCACAGTTATAAGGGGATGTAAGCAGAAAGGAGAAACGGGGAAAACACCCTTCTTCTGACCCTCTAGTGAGGAGGTTTTCCACTGAGAATTTTGCTGATTTTAATACCATTGCAGCTCAAGTAAGGAAAGCATTACTCATCTGACTATTTAATAATTTCATTCATCAGGTAAACTGTTAAGATAGTGAGAGAAGTCACTGGAACACGTCATGCTAAATTAGAAAATTATGTATTTCTTAATAGTAGACAATATAAATTTTACATTTTAGCTGCTTGATTATACTTCAACAGTCAAAGAAAGCACAAATGTATCAAATGTCATGCTGCTTATAAACTGTCAAAATATTGCTGCAGACCATTACAGCTTCTGCAGAATCCACAGAAAATCCTGTCATGAAGAAAAACCCTTCTGAGATTTGTTTTTCTTCAGGCAAAAATATAATTGATTTTTAAAATAATTTAGAGAAAAATACTAAAAATACTTCCTGTTTCAAATGATCACAGCATGTTTGATAGAAATATAGTCTTGAATAAGGAAATAACACTTATTTAAGCAGCTTGCAAAGAACATATTAGTCATGCTTCAATAAAACCTACATTTGATGCTTATTAATTTCCCAGTTCACTTTGAGGTCTTAACAAAAGTCATTGGTATTTAATTTTAATTTGGGAACAAAATTTTCAGAATTATGTAGAATTTTATGATGTGAAAAGTTGGCTTTGTCAAACATTCACTCTGGTTTTCAAGTTTCAAGCAAGTTCCACTTTTGGCATCATTTTAGCTAGTGTTCATCGGCACACTTGAAATTGCAAATGCTAGCCCTATAGTTTATACCTGAGAAAGGGCCATTGTAAGACATTTTTGCTCATGCTGAGATGCCATACTTCAATGGACTAATTGCAGAATGTAACTTATTTTGAGTAATGGTATAAAATTCTTGGCCATTAATATATAAGTAGAGACAAATTATTCTCATCATTTGAGAAGGCAACGGAACTTCCTTGCTACAAAAAGAATTTATTTGCTATATACTGTAAAAAGAAGTACATGGTTTAGCATACATGCTAACCAATGAAGGACTATAATACGTGTAGTCTTGTGACATTGAGCAAAAAATTGTTCTGTTTATACCCGGGTGTCATGTGGCATAGCTGAGAAATGAAGCCCTGCTATTCTTGAAAAGTTTTTGTTGGCTAAAAAAGATTATACACCTAAGTAAAAAAAAAAATCATAAAAAGATGGTCTTTTCCAGGAAATTTTTCAGTATTGCTATTGAGAGTTCCACTTGCTGCCAAATAGGCCTACCCCTTGGTTTGAAACTTCTTTAAGGGAAATGGTGCTAACCAGATGTCTACTTCTACCTCTTTCTGCATGCATTGTATGCCACTCACTAGAGGTTGATGAACACAACAAAATAATTTATTTGAGTGTTTTCCTGAGCTGGAATGAGTTTCCTGGAATTAGTTTCTTTTCCTCTCATGCACTTCCTTACTTTTACTTCCAATAGAGGTTTGTGCATGTTGGATGGATATTTGCAGCAAATACATTTTAACTTAGGCTATTGCAAGTTTTATGTGAGTACATTTTATATACTGCAATGGTAAACCACTTTGGAAAACAGAGAAAAAGTTTCCATACAATACAAGTGTAGGAGTGATTAAATGAACCAGGATGGACAGGCTGGTGAATGTACATGCAATTACACTTCATGAATGTGAAGACAGGAAAAGAAATATAAGCTCTTCCTGCACCTAGAGAAAATGAATCCCATAATTTCAGTCTTGTTACTTTAGGTAAGTCTAGAAGTAAGATTCCCATTAGCTTTTCAACTTGCCACTACTTCCCACGCTAATTCTTCTCTAGGACAGACTTAAATCCTTAGTGGTTTCCTGTGCACTTTTATCCTAATTAAAGAGTCATGCTTCTGTAATCAGAGATTGGACATCGTACAGTGTGATTTTGGTGGCCAGTCACAACTAAGCAACTTAGCTCAACTTCCTAATACCTTCTGTTGAAGATTCCTAATAAGCCATACATAATATTTCATAAACAATACTAAAAGTTACAGAGATGAATTTTTCCCATCTGATTTCCAGTCTTCTGTCCAGATGAATATTCTAAGCAAAGAAGAAACTACCACTGCCCTTGGTGGAAAAGAAATCACAGGGTCACAGAAATTACCTTTAACTAGATGGGAGAGGGCACTAGAAACAGATGCCGGATGGAGACAAGAAATAAGAGCGGCAATAAGCAAGAAAACACAAGTGTTGAACTTTAAGAGAAAGAAATATGCCACATACGTTGGCTAGAATAGATTTGAACTAGAAAAAACGTGCTGTTAAGGTAAAAAGGATAATAGAGGGAGACTGGAATCTTACAGGTAGCAATAAGACATTTGTTTCCATAAGAGAATATATTAAGCAGCATATCCAAAGATTAGTATGATGAAGTGACATCTGGTCAGGGATGATGTGATGTAGACAAAAGAGTGCAAATTGCTTTTTACTGTCTGTTCAATAAATCTAGTGATATAGGTTTTGTCTTATTTGTAAATAAAGTGTTAGCCTTATTTGAAGAGTAGTGAGCATTTGTTCCTGCAACTTGTAATTTAATTTCCTCTCAGATATATTCTCCTAGAAATCTTTCTCTGAAATCTGTTTTAAGCTTTTTAAATACAACCATTTTTTTTTTTCATAGTCTTCTTTATTCCTCTTCCTAATGCAGGCCTCTGCTGTCTGTGTCTGATGTTCCTGGATGAAGTTTACCTGGCACACTACAGATCTACACATTGTCCAGTATTTTGGAGAATAAATATCAACTCTATTCATATTTATCAGACAAACAAGAAATACCCATGAGGTGAAGGGGCGGGATTTACTTTTTGCCAACACACTGGTATAACACGTTAGTTATATCTTCTGTAATATAGTTCAAATTCCTCATTTGTTTAATCCTATCAAAATAAATGATTGCTTATTTATCTACTTATTACTCAGAGCTCTATGATAAAAGTGATAAAGCTTTATTTTTTTTTTTTTGTAAAAAAATTACATTACATAATGTACTGATAAATTTGGGTTGGCTTTCTGATTCAACCGAGGAAAAAAAAATTATAAACCTCCTAGATTAATGCTGACATACTACAGAAGGAAAGTAGTTAAATGTAGTTCCCTTATGTATTGTCTGTTTTACCAAATAAGTTTTCCAGCACTCTGAATTTCCATCTGATTCATATCTTTTTTGATTCCCTTTGTAATATCCACATACTCATTTGCTAACTTTTAAAATACCCCAAAATCTATCCCAGAATTTTGAAATCAGCTCCCAAGTTATAAGCTGCAAACCTAAGCATTTCTTCTTTGTATTTGCTTTTCTTATCTCTACATGCAGGACAATCACACCATACAGTACATTGAATAAACAGAAAAGGAATAAATCTTTCAAGAATGTAGAGAACATCATTCTGTAAGACTATTGCATAATTTATTTGTAGACCAGAAGACAGTTAATATAAACATATCATCACAGTCTATTTGATAGACTTTGCTGTATTTTTGCAACAAAAACATTTAGAGATAAGTGCCAGTCATTGTTTGATTTCCCAGTCTGTGAAGCCGGGCTTTTGAGCCCAACATGGTCTGGAAAGGTGTTTTTCATCACACTGTAACTTAAAAATACTTTGACTTTATTCAGCTCTGTCATTAGAAGTTGCCTACATTAGCCTTAATATCCATGCTAATTTAGTGAGTCTGAGCACTTCAAGAAACAGGTAAAATCTTTACAGTTCTTCCCCAAGACAGTGACCACAGGAGTGGAAAGGAAGGGAATTGCCAGAGCAGGAGGGTGCATCCTTTCTTACTTTTGTCCCTCATCTGAACTAATCTCCTGAGAACTACACCTGCAACATTGCAGTGTCTGGCATACTTAATTCATATAGTACCCAATCTTTACCAAAGGTCTAGAGTAGTATGGGTCTATTGTAAGGGATGACCTTTAGTAGCCTAAAAAAAGGCATGACACTGACTTAATTTAATTGCTAACTTTTGCTGTGTGGAGTTCCAATAGAACAAGTAGTACTTTTAATTTTTTTTTCCACATGACACCAGAAGCAAAGATTTGGAGTGAAGAAAATATGAAAATGGAAGATTAAAAGTAAAACTCTATGTGTTGGCTATGCTGTTAGAATTCTGACCTCCCTGGCTAAGGAGGTTAGGGAAACCTGAATAAGCTTCACATTCACTGTCCATCACTGTTTATTACTACAGTGACTTTAAAAGTGCAAAGCTGCATGTTTGGTTTGTTGTTTTTTTTTTTTTTTTTTCCCCTCAAGTGTGTGTTCCAGCTAGCATTATTGTTTTACTGATATGGCTTTATAAAACGGATTAGATAGAAGAGCAGGACTGGATAGCTGTAGCTCTAGAGACCAAACTCATTTGTGGAATTTCTGGTAACACAAATCAAGGTGAGAACACAGACTGTTGCCTCGGTACAGAAGAGTATGTGCTTTGGAGCAGCACACGAAGTTACCTTGCTGTCCGCATTCTTGATCTCAGAAGAGTTTATGTCTTTCCAATTCTGTCATGATTTTTTTTTCCATAAAAGCAAGCAGGATCACCTGTGTCAAATGGTTAAAACCAAAAATGCACAGGAACAGTTGATCTTTTTTAATACTGAACAAGGAATAATAAGTGAAACAGGCTTACACTGGAACTTACTGTCTTTGTTTTCTGAAATCTCTGTATTAGTGAAGAGGATTTTTACTCCCTCAAAACTTACTGTGTTTGTCTTTCTCTGGCTTCCTGTTACAATTGTTAAGATTAAAGAGAGCAAGATAGAAAAAGAGATTAACAATCAGTGGTGTATTCTTTCATCAGGCTAATGGTAAGAAGCCAAAAAACTCCACCTAAGCATCTGCTTAGAAAAGACTGCTACTACTACAATGAAGTATACAATTTTGTTTATTTAGATTGTGGTGTATTCAGAAGTTGCAGAGAGATCAGGGTGGGGCTGCAAACCATGAGCTCAGGGTACGATTGCTTCAAGAAGCTTACAAGGTAAGTTTAAAAAAAGGAAGCAAAATGATTGATAAAGAAGTTGGCAAATGCTGTGCTTGTTAGCTGAGGTACCATGCATTGGGAACCCTACTTGGGTTACAGAGAGAGATCTCAGTAGAGCACAGGGGTGCATATGACTTTTGTTTTCACTGGTAAGGTGCTGCTTTCATTTCTTCTACTCCCTTCTCAGCCACTATTTCCTTCTGAGCAATAAACGAAGAAGATGGTTCTGCTCCTGGACCTTGTGGAGCTTTCACTTCATCGAGTGGTAGGAGTATTATTGGGATGACATAAATTCTTCCTGTTTAATGGAGATAAAATCTAGCTGAGGATTGCATCAATTTGCTGCAGTGCAAAAGACTGATGAAGAAAAATTCTGGGAGCCACGTAGACTGCACATACACAGAAAAAAAATGGACAAACTCTTTACATGACTGATTTCAGCTATCTTCCAATATCAGAGATGTCTGCTAAGAACAGTACATAGCATAGTTGTCCGAAAATTCTTTCTGGTCAGTTGAAAAATGTGGATTTCACTGTTTTGGCATGCTATTACGATGGAAGGTTATATTGTGATTCTTACACAGCTTGTGATTCTCCTACCTTAAACAGCAAGGAGGCAAGCAATTGAGGATTTGTAATCTGAATGGACAAGTTAGGGGAAAGAGGAATAGCTCTTTCATTTTCATCAGATTTTGAGTGCATCATGGCCTGTGACGAACAGTGAAACCCAATCTGTACTTATAGACAGTAAATAGTACTTTTACTTCATTGCCTGGCCACTCAAGTAAATATTGGTTTAATATTTTTATATGCTGATTTTATTTGGAGAACAGGGGGCAGTGGTAATCAAATTACCTTAACCTTGGGATCATATTTGCACACACTTGTTTAGCTGGTTGCCTTTCTTTAGATACACTCATCCTCCCTTTCCAATCTTTTCCTGCCCTAAGAATCTTAAATAACTTTGCTTCATGAATGTTGATATTAGATAGTGATGAAATAGTTACCAGATTGAGTAAAAGGCTGAAATAATTGCCTTTTCAGACAACTAGCCTTCTTCAGGGGGGCAACCTCTCTAGCTCCAGAGTAAAACAGCCTGCCATCATACAGACTCATGGTTTGATCTTGCAGGCTGCTGTGTGTAAACAGCTCCCAATGAAGGCAATAGGAACTGAAATAAGTTCCAGAGCTCAGAAATGTGACATTTAGGATAGGTGTAAGTTCTGAATATTGATATATGCAACCTGAGTACAGGTGAATATTTAATACTCTACAGCTGGCTCCACCCTGCATCAGCAGGGATGTATCGTCCCATGAATCAGCTACACTCCTAATATGCACCACACATGAAAACATATGATCTCATACATCAGTGGGGAGAACAGACTCATTTCTTGCCTATTTTACATGTAATTTAATTGTCCTGCCAATAGCCTATAAAGATCTCTTTCACAGATTTTGATGTACCACAGTTTGAAAATTTGCAGCTTTATTAGACCAAGATAATACAACTCTTAATATTTTGTGGTTTCCTAGGTTGATTTCTGACAAACGTGGAAACATTGTGTTTTTCAAATGCAATAAAATCTCCAGAAACTATATAACCTTCTGTTTACTAACAAATCAAGAGGAGAGCACATGGATGAAACATTACCTTTCTCAAGTTCTTTTACTAATGTGTTTCTTTTACTAATGCTTTTCCTCTGTCCTGCAAAAGTTGCCTGTACTGTTAGAGAAGGGTAATTTACTTTTGATACTTATTTCTGAAGTTTTCCTAGAAGAAAGCAATACCTCATCTACAAGAAAAAAATCCAGATCCTGGACACAAGGTCAGACTTGCATTCTGTGTTGGCAGAAGCTCAAAAATTCTGTGGTATTCTTGGCTGAAGAAAGGGAAAAGTAGTCTTCAAATTCAGTACACACCAGGCTTTCTTGAATGGAAGGATTCTTATAGATTTTTGAGAACAGAGAAATAATCAAGAAGACTGCCTTATGCTGAACCTTTCAAAAATGTTCCTCTTTTTCAACTGCAACTTTTCCCAGGGTTCTGTATGCTCTGAAATGGTTTCAGCTTATGTAAAGGGAAAATGCTGTTGAATGTATATGCTAGTTTGTGCCTGTGAGTAGTTATTTCAAAAGAATTTCACCAGAGTTCCACTAACCACCTTTCAAAATTTATAGAGCAGGCCTCTGAAAAAAGTCACTTGTTCAAGTTTCAGCTGTAAAAATAAATACATTCAATACAGAACATAGGCAGAAAATAACAATAAAAGCTGAACTGCCTCCAGCCCTGTTGTGTAGATCACACCATGTGTTTGCATTGCAGCAGAAGTTCAGGCAAAGAATGCCTCTCTTCAGTGATTAAAAAGTGCCCTTTTAGTGTTAATTGGTTCTGAATATTTCTGCCTGGCTTCATTCCTTCACACTTATCTCTTCATATATTTTATTTGTCCTATGACAGATCTGGCACATGCCACCTGAAAGCTTATCTTTTTCTACTGTGTAAATATCTCTTCCCAAAACATCCATTAGATGGACTATATTCTAATGTGTAAATTCATATACACATATCTATATATACACCCACACATTCTAGCCTAATGGCTGTTTCTTGATGCTGTCATACACTCACGTGCTCAGGTAGTCCTGTGACTGGCTGGCAGGACTAGTTGACCCTAGCAGTGTGCCCAGAAGCATGTAACAAAAGGAATTCCCCAATCACTGCATACAGGAACATGACCACTTTAAATTTTATAGGTTTATATATATAAAAATATACATTTATACACAATATATTCAAGAAATTGATGTCAGTCACAGAGTAGTATGAAAACACATGAGTTATGTTGTTTAACAAGAAGGCAGCTCCCTCCCGTAAAATGGCAGTCCTTTGTCATAAAATGATGGCCAAAATAAAATGGTGCCCCCTCATGTAGGTAGAGGTAGGGCCTTCTGGGTCTGGTGTTCTTCTGGGTAAAGCCAGGGGTAGTTGATGCTGCCAGGCAGTCACAACTGATGAGGGCAAATGGGGCATAAGGCTACTGGGATGGAGGTGGGACTTCTGCCAGAAGCTGGGGAGAGGGCACCATTGCTTCTTGCATGGTTTATCAATGGTACCTGTACTACTGCCATCATTCAGAGAAAAGCAGCAAAAAATCCAGAACAGTGAGAAGATTTTTAAGGATTTTCCCATTTCTAAAAACACATACATTTTGTTTGAGGCTTGCAAGGTCTTCTTTAACATGACACAGTAACAGTCTTCTCTCCACTACCACTAAGTTTGCTTTGTCTGTCTTTGCTAGCTCCGTAGACTGTTCAGCATTGGATATTGTTTTACTATGTGTGGGTTTAAATCAGAATAGGTCTCTTAAAGTAATCATTTACTATATTTGCTCCAGATATGAAATACATTGGTTACGTGATGGGACAATTTTTGAAGTTTGCAATAATAGTCATTTCTGACATTTCTTTTGGAAGCAGAAATATTTTTAAATAATTTCTGTTATTCTTTTACACCATTTACAATCAGTGATGCATGAAAGTAACAAAATTATCAAAAAATAAAATGTACGTATGTATTTTGATCTCCTAAAGTTGTCACACATTCACTGTAAAGTTCAGTAAAGGGATAAATTTTGTATAATTTCATGTTTAGATTGCATACTATGTTATGTTAACCATCTCTCCCTCTAGAAACAAATGTCCTGGAATCCTAAGACACAAGAGAATTGTCTTGTCTCTGATCACTCCTGTTTTTTTTTAGCTTCTCTAGCTCACATAGAATTAAAAAAAAAAAATCCTTTATCATAATCTGAATAATTTTTAATCTTTTCCATATGCACCACATTCAACAGAAAATTTATTGGAAAAATAGATTGTTAATTTTTTTTTTGGAAACATAATCAATAAACTCTTTAAGATCCAGTCATCAACCCTTTATCTATTCTTCAAATCTAAAAATGAATGTAGTTTCTAAATTCAAATATTCTTATGTGAGAATGTACATCTGGGCATCGGCATCAATTTCCACAAGCAATTTTTGTTTTATGGTAAGGTAGTAAACAAACAAGAAGTATACATTTCCAACAAGCATGTACATGACATTTTAAACAAGCATTGAACAGCACCTCTTGAGAATAATCAAATTCCTTAAACAATTAGAAATAAAATGCAGTGCATTTTGGGTCAGTTTTAGTACACCTTGGGCGGTGGAATAAAACATTAGACTGAAGACTCAAGTGATTCTAGCTTACTGTGAAGTGTCATAATGGACCTGAAATGCACAATGCTAGAGCAGTTTATTGTCATTATAATTTAGAATTCATACAGAAAACCAATGGAGTCTCACTAGACTTCTTTGACAAGAGTTTAACATTACAATCAGAAAGCCCTAGTTAAATCTGGAAATCCACATTAATTTTACAATAAAGTGTAAAGGCTTCATTCATTGTCAGATCTCATTTTGTCTTTCTCTTGATACCAGCTTAGTTGTGATTTTGGTTAAACAGAAAAGCTTCTGTTCTGGGCAATCACACAGCAGTTTGTTGTCAACTGGAGCAGAATCTGAAGTTTTACATAGCCCTTTATGGAAGAACAACTCAGATATGTTTGTCTTGTCATTGGTTATTGGTTCAAAAAAAATGTTTTAATCAATACAAATATAGTTTGGAAGCTCTTCCAAGATAGCATGCTTTGTAGGTCATACTGTTTATTTTGGCCAAAATTCTGGATGAACACCCTGAAGTACCATCTTCATATAATGTAAAAAGAAATAACACTCAGCTAATATTATTCAGCTCTTCCCTGCGGGCCTACCAATAACATCTATGAGATTTTACTGCGTTGCTGCAAGTGGATCCAAGATCTGGTCTAAGAAAATTAGTACTTCTTTACATAAAAGACAGCATAAATCCTGTTGTGAAATACTGTGAATAGTTGTCATCTGTGCTTCATAGCAACCATAACAATTTGCATACACATAATTTTACACAGGAGGGAGAGCATATAGATTATAATTCTGAACTACTGATAGAATTAACCAGCCATTCATTCCTTATGTAATAAATAATCTAAAAGTTTGTGAGACTAGACTTGCTGAAAGAAAATCTTTCTAGAGCTGGATAAATGAGGTCTTAAGAATGAGTCATAGAGACATTGCCATTGTAGAAGTATTAAACTGAGTGGCTACAGATACACAATAATTAAAAATAACTTTTGTTTTGTGTCATGCAATCTTGCAGCAATGCTTTGGGATTTGGTATGTCTTACTGAGCAAAATGAAAGCTGTCTTTAGAAAGAGTTATATTGATACAAGATCTTTTTTTTTTAGTTATGAAAGAATAACATGAGGGACATGTTCACAACAAATTATACATTCATGTTTTACATTAAGACATGCTTAACTTTTTTTTTTTTTCTATACAAAGTCTTATCTTTCAGTGGAAGAATCCTTTTGCATTTTTTATCTTTAAAATGGTCTTTTGGCACCATTTGCTTCCAAAAGACAGAAAACCAATTTGCAAGGAAGACTTGTATATGAGCAAGCCATGAAAATTATTAGAAAAGGGATGAACATGTTGCTGACTGAGCTGATAAGAATTCTCAACTATCAGAAGAATTAGAGACATATTGTGAAGGGAAAACGAATATAAATGTCTGTTCCTCATATTTGTATAAAAACACAGCCTATTGCATATCTCCAAACACTGCAGCAAGAAATTAATGTCAGGTTTTCTGACTGTAGCATCTGAATCATATAGAATTCCCTAGCTTAACTTGATGAAAATGTACCTCCATTCATTCATGTCAAATGAACATCTGTCAGCGTTGCTGCTTCTTTGGT
Source organism: Chlamydotis macqueenii (assembly GCF_036417535.1). Classification (NCBI taxonomy): domain Eukaryota; kingdom Metazoa; phylum Chordata; class Aves; order Otidiformes; family Otididae; genus Chlamydotis; species Chlamydotis macqueenii. Next base: position 26,153,027 of record NC_141556.1, read on the forward strand.
TAGAGAATGATGTTGCCACTCTACTAAATTATCTTTTATTTATTAATGAGAGAATTTACAGGAAGTTGGGCTGCGTATGTGTGTTTATAGTCATCATTTCAGCTAGGTCGTATCTGTAGAGCTTGAAGAACACACTTTTCATTCAAATGACAAGTGAATTTAGATAGTCTGTCTGAGCTTTAGCACAGATACATAAATTGGGAAATTGCCTGAATAGTAACAATGTTGTCCCACATTTTTTATTTGGGGGGAGGAGTGTCTTGCAAGTTGAAGTTTTGCAATCTAAAGCAATGTTCTTTCACTTTGTAAAAAGCATTAGGAAAATAAATCTCGCAAGAAACTGTTCAAGGAGAAAATACTTGATTTTATTAATCACAAGCACTTACAGCATCAAGTCCATAGTCAAGTACTATAAATGTACTTTTGAAATTTGTATTTTGTAGTTATTTATGAAGAAATTACCAGCAACCAGAGTTTCTGATCACACTACCACTATTGTTTTATATTTATGCTCAAAATTGAAAATATAAATAAAAGTTAAAGGCAGAGGAGCAATGTTTGAATTAAGTAGCAAAGTTTTGTAATTCTTAATGTTACATGCAGCTTGTACTCTATCACATTAATATTGGAAATTTGTATACTCCGTTTCAATCTACATTGTCTTCAAATGCCCTAGAGACATTGCTGTCTCGTACACCAGAAGTGAAATGCAACCACCTTCAGCACAGTGGATCAAGATTCCTGGAACTTACCCAAAAGATTCAGTTTGTGTGAGTTGTGTGAACCATCTCTAAAAAGGCAAAAGGATAAATTGTCCCTGAAGCTATAAATCAAACCTTAGCTTTCCACATTCCTCCAACTCCAGAACAGGAGCTTAGTTTACTTCTGAAGCTAAAGAATTTAAATCTATCAGTCCTTTAGGACTTCAGGACTATTGTTAGAATTTAGTCTGCTGGTATTCAGTCATGACACAATCCCCACTGGGAGGAACACATATATGTATAAATCAGTACTATTCAGAAAAAGAATAATTTCCAGGCCAAACATTGGAAACTGGAATATACTAGAAACTGAAGACTTGTCACTGTAGCATGTGAGTCCTAGTCAGCAAATTTTGAAGTAGAATGAACTTGAGATCAGGAAAAAGGTCTTTATGGAAGCCTCTGAACTGAGGTGCGTTCATTCTCTGACCAGCTCCACCAATTTTCTATAGTCAAAGGCCTCCTGAGGTTTTTTTTTTCCTGCAGGCCCAGTTTCATTTCAAGCTTGGGGGAAAAATTATCTATCTCAACCTGACACGCAGTTTGGATTCAGCAGGAATCTGCAATTGAGCCCTGGAGCTAGGAGACAGTCCTATGAAGCAGGCTGTGAAAAACGGTACCCTCTCCATGTTATTATATCTCTGTGTTAGTTGATTTTAAAAAAGTCTGAGTGCACATTACCATACTGATAAGTATTTTTGCCAACATTGCCAAATTCACGTTTACTTCAACCCACTAAAAGAGTAGGTTCTGCTGCAATATTCAGAACTGGATTCAATGTACTGGAGAAGATAGAAAGTGATCAGATGTGGACTTTGCTTATTTCTGATACAAGAAAATCCCTGCCAGTATTGCACAGCTGTTACCTCGTAGCTTATGAAAGCAATCTATGGTCAATTCAGCTTTCTTTGTGCAGTAAAGTGCAAATGGAGTTTAGTATTCTGAAATAAGATCCTTGGTAACAAATGAGTTGATTTATGAACCAAGAGGCAAAGCTTTTTTTTTTTTTTCTGGTATCATTGGAACAGAAGGGGCTGGGAATACTTTGTTTTGATATGTAAACATAGCAAGTTAGCAATAACTGATGAAGGATAAAAGTACACAGCAAGTAGATAGTTCTACAGCGACCTTTCCTATCATATTTTCATGCTAATAATGGTCGATAAATACAAACATGAAGTAGACTTGCATAAGGAAGAATTTGCAGCACTGTTGCAGTTTTTGCTTTCATTGGCAAATAATTCAGAGCTAGTCAAATCTTCAACAAGATAAATTTCTAGTATTTCACTTGCATGTAAAGACTTAAGCAGAATATATACCTGATTATTAAGAACTCAGTTAAACTAAAGGATTGAATTTACCTGAAAGAAAGGGTTCCCAGCTGATAGTCTAATACTACTTTTATTCTTTGCTAAAGAAAAGCAGCTTCCTGAATATCTGAAATGGTAATCTATTTATTTATTTGTTTGTTTGTTTCATGTTCCAGTTGAGTGAGAAAGCTTCATTCATCCCAGGGAGATGAAGAGCTGGACTAACATGCATTTAATTGCTAGCACAGTATTTGCTCTCCTTCGATGATCTGCATCAGTCCTGTTCTTTTCTTCTTACTTAGTAATGCAGTAATGGTTTCTGTTAACATGCATATGAGATTTTCTGAGATCATTCACCTGAGACAACCAAGTAGACATTTTAATAAATGCAGTAGAAGCCTTTGTTTCAGGGTTTGTTTGTTTGTTTTTTTTCCATCATGGAAATATTATTTAGGGTCTCCTGTTTGATGATTCATTGTCTAGCTGTCCCTTTTGTTGCTGTGGTGAATGTTTCTGCTCCTGTGGCTCAGTTATCAGATAGGAGAGTTTAAAGATTATACATTCATATATATCATTGCCAGCACTGATCTTAGTACATCTCAGGTTTAACAAGGTCTGCGTAAATCTCTCTATGCCTAGGTTCCTTAATTCTGAAAGTTCTAGTCATAAAGCACCACCCAGGAAAGCTGACCTCAGATTAGATCTCAAACTCTGTGTTTCTCCTTCAGAATGTTTGTTTTTCACTGCTGCCTTCCTGTTGTAGTTTGGCCCCACTTGAGACTAAGCCCTAGGTAGTTACTCAGTCACCCTCTCTACCCTCCGAGGGAATGGAAGAGATAACATAAAAAAAGGCTCGAGGTTCAAGATAAGGACAGGGAGAGATAATTTAGTAACCTGATCTAGTTGAAGATATCCCTGCTCCTTGCAGGGAGGTTGGACTAGATGACCTTTAAAGGTCCCTTCCAACACAAACTATTCTATGATCTTTTTCTACAATCTATGATCTAACAGTTACCATTATGGGCAAAACAGACTCTATTTTGGGAAAACTATTTCAATTTCTTAACAATAAACCCCAAGTAGGATGAGAGAGAAGACCTGATCTTAAGAACACCTTCCTCTTCATCCCTCCCCTCTTCCCAGGTTTAACTTCATTCTGGACTAAGACAGCTTTTCCCCATCCCAGAGCAGCACAGGGGAAGAACTCCTCACATTCCTCCCCTTCTCCAGTCCTTCATGAACTGCTCCAGCATGGGTCCTTTTCCCACCGGAATGTTGCCAGGAGCAACTTTTCTCCTCTCCCTCCTTCTTCACTGACCTTGGCATCCGCAGCTGCTCCTCTCAAAAGCAAGTCCTCACAGTCAAACTCAGACAGATATATATATCTATATATTCTCTCATATATCCTCTCTTCACTTCTCTTGTCTCCTCTCCTTTCTTAGCTGGGCTGTGCCAGGCCCAGGCCACTCCCAGCAGGAGGCCAGAGGGTGAGACCCACAAGGCCCGTGCCTCCCCATCTCTCCTCACACTGCTGCTTTGTTTTCTCATTGTTAAATACATTATCGCAGAAGGGTTACCACCATCACCAATTGACTTGGACCTGGCCAGCGGCGAGTCTGCCCTGGAGCCGGCCAGGTCCACCGGACAAAGGGGAAACTTCTAGCAGCTTCTCACAGAAGCTAACACTGTAGTCGCCCTGCACACAAACCCAACACACTTCCAATTTTGTGTCCAATCAGGATATGCTATGTCATCAGCAAGTTTGCCGATGACACCAAGCCGTGTGGTGCTGTCAACATGCTAGAAGGGAGAGATGCCATCCAGAGGGACCTTGACAGGCTGGAGAGATGGGCCCGTGCCCACATCATGAAGTTCAACCAGGCCAAGTGCACCTGGGTGGTGGCAATCCCAGGTACAAATACAGGCTGGGCAGAGAATGGATTGAAAACAGCCCTGAGGAGAAGAACTTGAGGGTACTGGTGGATGAGAAGCTCAACATGAGTAGGCACTGCACCCTTGTGACCCAGAAGGCCAACCACATCCTGGGCTGCATGAAGAGGAGCGTAGCCAGCAGGTCGAGGGAGGTGATTCTCCCTCTCTGCTCTGCCCTGATGAGACCCCACCTGGAGTACTGTGTCCAGTTCTGGAGCCCCCAACATAAGAAGGACATGGACCAGTTGGAGAAGGTCCAGAGGAGGGCCACAAAAATGATAAGAGGGCTGCAGCACATTTCCTGTGAGGACAGGCTGAGAGAGTTGGGGCTGTTCAGCCTGGAGAAGAGAAGGCTCCGAGGAGACCTGATAGCGGTCTTCCAGTACCTCAAGGGGGCCTACAAGAAAGATGGGGAGAGGCTGTTCAGTAGGGCCTGTTGTGATAGGACGAGGAGTAATGGTTTTAAAATAGAGGGAGGTAGATTTAGATTGGATATTAGGAAAAAACTTTTTACAATGAGGGTTGTAGAACACTGGAACAGGTTGCCCAGAGAGATGGTGGATGCCCCATCCCTGGAAACATTCAAGGCCAAGCTGGATGAGACTCTGAGCAACCTGATCTAGTGGGGGATGTCCCTGCTCCTTGCAGGGGGGTTGGACTAGATGACCTTTGAAGGTCCCTTCCATCTCTAACCGTTCTATGATTCTATTAATTTAATATTTTTGAGAATTTATACTATAAAATTCTTTTTAAATTCTTCAGCTAACATAAAAAAGATCTTAAGAATAAGAAATAGAGCACAAAATGGAAAATATCAGCATGATGGTGATACTCATCAGTTCTCCATCACACCTCAGTGCTGTGCAGAAACTCTTCCTCTGTCACCTTTCCTCCAGAAGACATAAAGAGAATAGAAAGTTTACAAAAGATTGTGATAGATGACCACAGGTGGGGAATCACAAGGAAAAATGACCACCAGCCTGGAGTGACCCATCAGATTTAGAAAGGGAAAGCTGAATGAGAATATATGAAGTAGCATTGCATGTGACTACACAATTGTCTTTTAGTTTCAATTTAGAGTGTACTTTAGAAGTAAACCTCCTGATTATCACTGTTTCCCACATTTTCCCACATTTACCAGAGCTGCTGCTCTTCCTGCTTGCAGGTCCAGCCAGCAGCGGGACTGGACATGTATTTCAGAGAGGCAGATATGCGTGCATGCACACACACACGCGCACAGAGGACTGAAGTTCACTAAGTCAGTACACACACAACCCAGTTTCCAGTTGCTGTCACTTAGATTTTCCAACACACACCCACAGGAAAGAGGGTGACAGGATGAAACAAAAGTAGTGAGGCTCAGTCACGCAATTGTACTGATCAGCCGCTTGCTTACATACAACAAGCATCCTCCCTTTCTCTTCCTTTTCCTATAGCTGTAGTTCTCCTCCATCCACCTTGATCCTTCCTTTCTCCACCCTTGTCTCCTCTCAAATAAACCACTCATATGTAATTATTTTTCTCCAGTGGTCTCAGTTTTGCTACATTCTTACCCAAATCTGGTATTTCTGATGTTACCTAGGTCGTCTCAGCCTTACCTTCTGTTACCAGTATGGTTACCTAGATGCTTCTCCCCCAAAGATCTCCCAACACTCCCCACAATTTTCTGTGAACCTTGGCTGTTTCTCACATGTGTACAATAGAGCCATTCCTCACAGCACTAGCTGTGACTTTCGCCAGCTTCTTACAGCGTTATTTGTTGTGTTCAGCAATTTCTCATGTCATGTTCTGTAGTTTCTCAGGGCCTGTTCAGATAGGTAAACCTCATGCTGAGATTGCATGTCTTAACACTCAGCATCAACCATTTCACTTCAGAGTCCTCCTCCTATTCAATGTCATTGCTTATTAACATTGATGCAGCTGCTACAATCATTAAGTGCCATGGTAAAAGTAAAAAGAGAATGATTATTTTCATAGTACACTCACGCACCTATATCCATTGAGAATGAAAAGTGTGGTATTTAGTAATTCACTCGATAGCAAAGCAACTTTTTCAACAAAAATTAATTTAATTGAATGGAGGGGTAGGTGTGGAGTGACTTAAGAAACGCACATGAGGACTGTATGTATGTGTTTGAGGCAAAAAAATAGTTTAAATTGTGAGTGCTAACAGGCAGCAGACAGTTGAGTGTATGTTTTGGCGGGGATGTGGAGCAGAGTCCAAAATTGAACTTTTGAACTCCAAAGCAGAGGTCTGCTACTTGCTTACTGCAACTGATCCTGATTGGCCGTAAATTTTGGTAACACCTTGACTAAGCAAAAGTAACCTGTCCTGAATCCTCCAATAAATAAAGAGACATGAGACAGAACTACCTGTTAGAAGTCTGATCATATGTTGTACTTCTGTATGTACACAGTTTAGATTGGCAAAACCATGGGTTTCACATCCAGATAGAAGAGCTGGTGCATTAAAGAAGAATTCCCATAAAGAATAAGTGGTCCCAGAAAGAAGAAGGGAGCTTGGAAACAAGAAAGTGAAGGTCCTGAGTGAAGGAAAGATCCTGGAAGAGAAAGAAGATCCAGGAGATCAGACAGCTGAGTGAAGACAAGTGCTGGAGCATGCCCAGAAACCTTGACCGTTAATGCCCAAGACTGGCAAGTTTAAGCACACGCACAGCACGGACTGACATGACTTTCTGCCCAAAATTCCTGGGCCAGGTGCAATCCCCCCATGAGGAAGGGAAGTTGAGAGCAAGCACTGGGGGTCAGGAGGGTGTGAATGAATGAGGATGTGAGATAAAGTAAGTTAAAAGCTCTAATCTAGTTGGTTCTTAAACAAGCCCCAATGTCAAAATCCACTATAGGCTGTCATTGACTGTGTCTCACCCATGACAGTATGGTGAGGAGATGGGGAGGCAGGGGTAGGTTCACCAGCTAGAAGATATTGTTTTTTGGAGGCTGAATTTCTGTGACTTTTTGGAAAAAATCACTGTTCTGGAAAATCTTAACCAATACATCTGTGAAACTGGACATTTGACAATTACCTTGCTTTTCTAAGCAAGGTAATGCTGACTAGGTTGATAGCTCTTGATTCATCTGAGAAAGATGATGAGTACAATGAAAAAGCGACCATTCAGAAAGAGGCAGAAACAATACACACACTAAAATATTTATGTCAGTACAAGAGCTAGTGATACGATATTCCGTGATCAAGCATAAACTCTAAACAAAGCAATGCGTATTTTCAGGTAACACACAGTTAACGGAATGCATTCCCACACAGTCTTGTGGTAGTGGAAGTTTTGCACACAAAAATCTATACACAAATTGGTGGGAGGAAAATCTGCCTAGAGCTATTAGAACATAAAGCCAGCCCAGTGCCTTTAGCTCTCAAAGAGGCTAGGTGCCTACTTTTGCAATTTCAGGGAAGATATAGAAGAAATACAGTGTACTTGTCCTGTCTCTCGTACAAGATATGTGCCAATAGACAGTAACAATAAAAGATTTGTAGGTTAAATACTGTAAGGTCATTTCTCTTGAACTCTTTGAATTCCATTAAGCTATGCCATTTTTAACCATGAGAGAGTTCATCCTCAGTAAATTTCTAGAAATACATGTTTTCCCATCATTAATAAACCTGAAATAATTCGGCAAGCTCTTTAAGAGCTTGTGAACATGTGGTTTAAATGGAGAAGGGGAAAGGAGGTTTAAACACACTGCATTTTTCATTAACATTCTCCACTAGAGATTCTAAGTTGCTCTGTCATTACAGGTGTGATTCACTGCATATTAAGACACCTAGGTATAGCTTCACATAGATCTACAGGTGAGCTAAAAGCTCTACTGAATTGCCTAAATGGTAGTATCTGAAGACATTTAGATCCTCCAGAATACCCTGTCTATTCTTCAGCCACCACCTCAGGAAGAAGTAGGTCTTCATTGGAAACTATGTGATAGCTGACAGATCTTGTTGAAGTCTCAGATGTTCTAAGGTGAGTGAAATGGCATTCAAGCTGTATGTGTAGGAAATGTTGCCCTGTCTGTAATGACAGCCTGTTCAATGGACACTTAGCACAGTCACTGGAGTCCAGAGACTGACCTTCATTACGAGTGAGCTGAAAAACTCTGTATATCAGCCGAGTCTCCACTGGCTACAGCAGAAGCTCTGACACAACTTTCATGTAGATGTCCAAATTTAGGCATCTGAATCTGTTTAAACAAGTTTAATAAACAACTTAAAATAAGACTATGTGCATCCTGGATATAATTGTGCTGACAGAATTACAGTTTCATAGAGCATGCAGGTTAGCACTTTATCTTTTTAAGTAGAATAATACTTGTGAAATATTTGTGAAAAAAAAAACAGGACATATTAAAATATTATTGCTATATGCCATGGAAAATATATTATTTGGGTTAGTTGTGCCATTCAGCCCATACAACCAATATCTGATAATAGCAATCTGCCTCGTTAAGCACAGACTGTTATATTTTACTGCTTAAATCTATAATGACTATAGATTCTCTGTGTCACTTGTTTTATGCCACTTAGTATTCCCCTTTCATTTGGGAACTTCCCCATCACTGTATGTATAATATAAAGTGGTAACAGGGATGGATATACTACTATGTAAAATTAAGTAGGTTAATTCAAATTTTGATATGGCACAGAGCATTTTTATTGTGAATTGATAGCATGGTTTCTGAGCTAAAGATTTTGTGACAAGTTCTTCTCTTATATTACTGAGTTACAACAAGAAAGTGTTTGATTTGAATATATGGATGCCACATTTCCAGCAGATGCTTTTGGTCTATTCTGAAAATAGAAAACAGTGCAGGAAAAATTCCCAGCTGGAAAAAATTTTGACATCTATCATGAAACTAACATCTAGATTTTTTTTTTTCTTGAGGTACATTTCTCATGAAGTTGCTTAGTAACTATCTTTAAAGCTAACAGTTTTTGGGTAGCAAGTCTGATCATTACTTGGTAATATGTTCTGTAGCAGTGTTTCTCTACCAGCTACTACTCTGTGGAGGCTTACAGGAGGTTGATGCTATCTCTTCTCTTCTTAGGGCTGAGTGATCTCTAACTTTTCGAGGAGAAGCTTAGTCCCTGAGTATACATTGTCATATACCATTTCTAAATTTCTGAGGAGATGAAGACACAAATTAATATTTTAAGGCTTTTCTAATACTCAGTGCCTAAAACTACGCTTGCGGTTGGTCACAAATGTAACAAATTATATCCATTATTTTAATAAATAAATATAAGTTGATTTTCTTGATAGGTTAATAATAATGACTGAGATTATTATCTCCAGAACAATACAATAAAATGCAAAAGTAGATAAATGTGTCAGTACATGGCACTTATTCATTACCATTTTTAAAAAAGCTACCCATTTCTCTTTGACGAATCAGGCACAATAGCCCATTGTTGCTTAGAAGTCAACATGGTACCGTATCTAAGAACATATTACAAGTTTAGTTTTGCCTTATTATACACACTGTTATGCTTTTTAATCAGTTTGTTTACAGAGCTGCAAGATTTTGGTACTTTACAGTGCCATCTTTACAGTATTGTAAATAACACATGGAGATTTCCTTCATCTCATTAGGCACTGAACTTTTCACCTAAAGTAAACAAGGGAATTGTTCAATGAGTGCCTTCCTTCTCACAGAAATTGCATTACATTAGTATTTAAATTCATTAAGGCTTGGCAACTTTTATTTAATTCTAATAAAATGAGAAAATACTACATAACTCCTCATATCAGCTCCAACAATGGCAATTCACTTGGGCTTAATTTCAAAATGTTGAAGACCCATTAATTCCTTTTGGTTTCCTTAGAAAAAATTCTTACAGTGATTTTCTTCCCATTGTCCGTATTTAATTCCCAGAAGGATTATTTAATTGTCTACAGTGTAATTTATAACTTAGCTTCATAACTTCAGTACTCAAACCAGTGTTTAAAACCTTGAAGAAAAAACTACATGCATAGTCTAACACCCATTTCCTATAGAGTCCTTTTTCTTGCTATTTTTTCTGCTTTCCCTAAGTTTTCTATTAGATTGAAATTAAAATTATCCAGCTGTGATGTTTAGTGGTTGGTTTTGGTATGATAATAGTTCTCTTACTGAAAAAAAAATAGTCATACTGTACACAGTCCTGGGTTATTTTTTTAACTTTTCTCTTTACAGGTTGTTATGATACACTGAAATATGCCTCCTCTACAAAAGTCAAGGTGTACTAAAATCACAACAGTCCTGTCCGTATCTGTATTCACAGAAAGCTCAATCATGCAGAGAAGTGCATTTTCCTCTGAAGGACCTTCTGTAATGGGAAGCCAATTTAATAGTTACCTAAACAACAAGCTTGAGGTGTTCTACATAGTCCTTTACCAATAATCTTGGCTAAGAAACCTGAAGAGTTTTCCTAATGATGTTGTTTATGAGCATTAAAACTATAGTACTTAATTTAGTCTCTCTTTCTGAGAGAACAGAGGGTTCCTAATGGGGTGAATACAGTATCAAAACGTTTCATACTCTATCTTTTTTATATTAAAAAAAAAGGCTCTAGTGCAAGGTGAGTTTATGGTGTCTTCTAAGAACATATTTTCTGGCCATCTAACTCAAATGCTTCTAGAATTGAAGTAGTGTGGTTGAAGTCAGAAAAAAAACAACCCTATGAGAGTAGAAGGGTCCTTGGACTGAAATAACCAAGAGGGTCTGAGGGGTTTATGGCACTGAGGAAATACGAGTTGCCAACCAGTTTTATGAGAATGACTTTTGTTCATTGCATTATCTCAACAGTAGTAATCTTTAGAGTTTCTTCAGAAACCCTTCAGGAACTTGAACCTGGTGGGTTTTTATCTTTCCTTCACTTGTTAAACTGTCTTTATCTCAAGCCATGAGTCATCTTGCTTTTCCTTTTCCTAGTCTCACCCCTGTCCTTCTAGGGTAGGGCAGAGTAATCGAGTAGCTGTGTAGGGGCTTAGCTGCTGGCTCAGGTCAGCCCACCACACCAAATCAATAATAACATCGTATGTCCCTGCAGTTTCCCACTTATGCCTCTGCAGGTCCATGTGTGTACACACAATCTTATCTCTAGTAGAATTCCATCCTTAAGCAAGAAGTATGTACCAGAATGAATGGACCTGACTTTAGACCTACCTCTGGAGAAAAAAAAAAGGGAGTTTACATTTCATCTTAGTCTAATGCTAAAGGCTGATTAAAAAATATATTTATGAGAAGCAGAAAGATAAAAATTACATGGTGTGCATAATTTCCTGTGTCTCCGCTTGTAGCCTAATAGCGTATCACAAAGCCATTAATAAGGAAAATTAATTAGTTCTAAAAAGAAATATTTTTCCTATCAATCTAGCAATAGAAGTGCTTTAAGCCAATGACAGCTCTCAGGCCAGTATGCTTGATTTGAGCTTATGGAGAAATAGATATCTTTTAACTTTAAATAAAATATTCAGTGTTTATAAAGAAAAAAAAAAGTTTGTCTGCTTTTGCTTACCTACTTGCTCCTGTTCAGCTTTGTGTTGTACCTTTTCTTTACCTCATAAACCTCAAAGTCAAGGTCAAGCTTCATCTAGTTATTAGAAAGATGTGATCAAGTGTGACTGAACTGCAGTATATGATATTGCCCTTCTTTTTCCCCTAAATACTCTAGGGTTCTGGGACTAAAGCCTAACAAAATGCAGCAAAGTAGATAGTTTATAGCTTAGAGGCTCGTTACTGGATTTGGATTGCTATGAAGCACTAGGTTTAGATGCCCCTAAGGAGGCTGGTTGCTCAGACTGTCAGTCATTCACTGTCTAGCAGTGCTTCTTCAGTAGGTTGTTTTGTCTGGGAATCTTTTGGCAACTAACACAATTTTTAGAGACAAAAACCTGTTTTTTAATCTCATTTCTTATTTTAAATTAAATTCTTGTTGAGAGAGAACATAAGCCAGCTACATTCTCAATGAAATTTTCTCTGCTTTCACCTATTTCATCAATTTAACTCCTCCATGGTGCTTTGGATACACATTGTTTCTCAGTTATCTAGGCATGTCATTGCTTGGTAGCATTTGTCAATAGGAAATAAACGTTTTTTTTCTGGATCTTCTGAGAATCTGAAGCAAGACTGCTAGTAAGCGCCTTATAGAAGTGCAGGTAGTGCACACAAAATCTAGCAAATGGGAGAAGCTGCTTTAAAAAAATGGTGAGTTCTGCTTCTGTGAGGGAAATAAGCACTGAGGAACAGTCTCATTGAACTGTATGGATACTATCCCAGGAACTGATGGTATGAAATGAAGATCACTCAGTTCCTACCAGAAGTCAGGAAATTGATCTTTGCTGTCTGACTTAACAGAATGTCAGTAAACTATTAATTTTCATAGACGAATTACTGTTTTCCTTTGTCTGTCTCAAGTTGGTAAAAAACCCCTTATGCAAAGGTCATCAGAACTTTTGACAAAATATAAGGAAGCAGATCACTTTACTGCTTTGTCATCTATGTGGCAGATGATCTATGGCAGATGATGTAAGAGACTCCCCAACTAAATGCAATCTGGAAGAGAATATAATTTTGATTCTCTCAAAATAAGATTTTTTTTAAAAAAAAAAACCCCTTACTTTTGTGAAAGATTTCCCTTTTTTCACACAGAGGTGTACCTTTTCAGAGAACAGATTAATATAGTTAATTTCTTTATACATGCAAATAATCAATGTATATGTGGTTACCTGCAAAAAATATTTCTTTGGTTTGGTTTGCTGATTCACTTCCTAAATGACATGTAATAAACCAGCTGAGATATGGAGTAATGAAGCTGAGAACAACATGAAAGTGTGAATGAAGAATACCATCAAACTTAGAGGAAACTGAAGACTTTTGGGAGACTTGAGGAATGTAAGAGTTAGCACTCCAGTGTTTCAGAAAACCACTCATGTATATGGCAGTTTTACTCAACTGAGCAAAGAGAACCTTTTATGATTTATTATTTTCTACTGACTGTCCATTTTTTTAATTAATTTAGCACTAGTTTACAGAAAAGGTAATGCCATTGTTTCTTTTTGATCTCTCTTAATGAAAAAAAGAGAAAGTCAATGAAATTGAAGGAGTATATATTTAAATTGATAGGAAGGAACTAGGAATTGATAGAATTCAAGTGAACAAATTCATCATGGAATTTCTTGTCATGAGTATGACAGGGAAATCCAGGGGTCACATTTTTAATAGAATTCAGAAAGAGCTAATGATGATATCACTAAGGAAATAAATCAGTGGTTATATTAGGAATGATAGTTCTGTTTACAAAAGCAGAAGAAATTTATATCCTTATATTGCAGAAAATAAGCCAAACATTTGCTGAGTAGGCTTCAGAAAGAAAGAAAATGCTACTGTACACTAATTTTTCAAATCTTTTTGATTGTAGAAGGCTTTTTGCTTCTTCTGAGGCATCTGGTACTGACCACTATTAGAGATGGGCTGGCTGGAAAAGACAAATCAACTAAATTGGGCTGGCACTTCTTACATTCCTATGACATCTGGTGTTACTGATATGTCATTTTGACAAATTACATTACATCATGTGATAATAACTAGCAACATCATAAAATGTAAGCAATGTAATCTGAAGTGACTCCACCAATTTAAAACAATCTGTTATTTTGTATCATCTCTCTGTTACCAATTTAGAAAGCTGAGAGGAATTAAAAAAAGAGGTTAATTTAAATCCAGATCTAACCTCTAAAATATATTATTGTTTCTACTCTGACAGGTTTACTTCTATAAATACAAATGTGAGCTACAAGCCACGAACAACGTTTTAAGAACAACTAAACAGAATGTAAAATCCTTTATGAAGCAAAGAAATGGAGGAAATTAATTTCCTGGCAGCATAAGATTATCATGACCATACTCACTAATTTCAGCTCTGTTCATGATCTGGTTCAAAGCAGAGAATGAGATCATACAATCCTCTGCATGCTGAACATATGATTTGAACTGATTCAAAACTGATTATGCTAAAGGATTTTGAGGACTAGTAGCTTAATTCCTGAGATAAAAATATAATAAGAAAGCAGATATTAAGCCAAAGAACTGGTGTTTGAATTATAAAGGTGCAATATGATATTTAAAGAAAAGCTAGTTGACCTTTATTTGTCAAAGTACTTTTTTTTTTTTTTTTTGCCAAGAGCTATTTGGAGTACATTCGAAGATTCAGAGTCCTTTAATTACTTTGCCCAGATGTGGATTTCTAAGTATCTGATAGATTTAGAACTAATTCTAGTGGTAAAATGCATCCAGAGACATCAAAGTACATAGTTATGGATAAAGATGACTGTGGAGATGTCTAAAGCCTCTGATTCAGCTGCCTTTCTAATAACAGATTTAGGGGTGGGTGTTTTGGAAGGATGTAGGTAAAATGGAAAGGAACGGTTATGGGTTCTATAGTGAGTGGGCAACAATTAAGCTGTAAAATAAACCTACTCTTCACACAGCTGTATCTAATTCTGAGTTTAACGTGAATACTTAGAGCATAGTGACTAAATAAATCCTGTATCAAATGCATGTAATTAAATAAATTAAAATATGGGCACAAAACAAGTATTTCTCCTTTTTAGATTTCAAAACAAAAACTAAACTGAGCACTTACTAGTGAGCATTACCATTGATTGTCTTTTGCTTCAAACCACTTTCTAAATAGAAGGCATAGGAAAATCCACCCCTATTATTGTATTGTAAATCAGTGATATTACCTGATATTTGAAGCAGACTGACTGAAAAACAAGAATTCAATTTTCTGAGAAATGTGGAAGTTCTCACAATTGCATATTTGTTTCTTGTTCCGAACAAAATGTAGACAACATTTGCATGTTAATGGAATTATACATATTCTTGATAATTTGGCAGTCACCTAGAACTATAAACTGTGACATTTGGAGACAACTTATGTATTTGTTAAAATGTTATTTTGCAGTAGCTTTGCACATCCTGAGTGAATATTGTAACCAGTGAACCACTGGATGGATAAAAGATTCGAGAAATGCTTTGAATTTTGTTCTTCATTTTCTTGTCTTCTACATTAGTTCATTATATGTATTTAGAAATATTAATTTATTGGACATTTTGTTTCTTTTTCTTTGTGCAAAGGTAGAATGGGTAGGGATGTAGAAAGAAATGGCAAGAAAAAAGGCGAAAAATAGCTAGAGTCGATCCAAAGGGCAAAAATTTCAACGAAACAGTTAATGAGCTATTCAAATGGAATTTGCATATGTTTGGGATGTGGATGTGAGAGGGGAAATAGCAGAAAAAGAGATCAGTATTATCTCCCAGCCCTTTCTGAATGCAATGAGTTGAACCTTGGTATCCTAAATCAAAAATCTATGTGCTAGTTTGGACGGTTATGAGGTAATACTTGCAAGAGCCTCACTAGGAATCATTAAATATTAAGAAAACAAGGCTTATTCCACAGAGTACTCACCTAAGGAACGGGTGAAAGAGGGAATTGGAATTTGGTTTGAAAAGCACTGTGTTAACATACACATATTCTATACCCCTTTTTCTCAGAGATTCAATTTTGGTAAATTTATATACCATTAGAAAGTAAATGAATGTTGTAGTTTAGCCCTGCTTGGGACAAGATTATGCAGTGTCTCTCACTCCCCCCACCCTCCAAAGGAAAAGGGAGAGATAATACAAGAAAAAGGCTCGCAGTTTGAGATAAGGATAGGGAGAAAGCCTTAAAATTACCGTTAACAGGCAAAACAGACTCGACTTGGGGAAAACTATCCATTTATTACTGAAAACAAAGCAGGATAATGAGACAGAGAACAAGATAAGCTCCCTCTACCCCTCCCTCTTCACAGGCTTAGCATTATCTCTACCTCCTTCCCCTCCCCGAGCGGCACAGAGGGGAAGAGGAAATGGGGGTTACAGTCAGTTCATCACATGTCGCTTTACACCGCCCCTTTGTCCTTAGGGGAAGAACTCCTCACATTGCTCCCCTGCTCCAATGTGGGGTCCCTCCCATGGGCTACACTCCTTCGTGAAACCGCTCCAGTGCAGGTCGTTTTTCCACAGTGTGCAGTCCCTCCAGAACAGCTGCCCCAGTGTGGACGCTCCACGGGCTACAGCCTTCTTCAAGCATCTGCCCGCCCCAACATGGTCCTTCACGGGCTGCAAGTGGATCTCTGCTCCTCCGTGGGCCTCCATGGGCTGCAGGGGGACAACCTGCTCCACAATGGTCGTTACCATGGGCTGCAGGGGAATCTCTGTCAGGAGCAGCATTACTCCTCCCCCTCCTTTACTGACCTTGGCATCTGCAGCCATTCCGCTCACAAAAAATTCTTCACAACAGGCTGGCAGACGCCTCTCAGTGTCTCTTCACATCATCCATCTCATCTCCTCTCCACTTCTTGCAGCCGGGCCGGGCTGAGTCAGGCCCAGACGGCCGCCCTGCGGGAGGCCAGGGGGTGAGGCCTGCAAGGCCCACAAGGCTCGCACCTCCCCCTCTCTGCCCCTGCTCAGCATCTTCCCATCTTCTCTCCCTTTTTTTTTTCTGTTTTCCCCTTCTTAAATACGTTATTGCAGAGGCGTTATCAGGGAATATTCTGCTACCAATTGGCTCGGCTCTGGCCAGCAGCAGGTCCGCCCTAGGCCCGGCTGAGTCCACAGAACAAAGGGGAGCAACTTCTAGCAGTTTCTTACAGAAGCTGCCACTGTAGCCCCACCTCACTAAATAAAACCAGAACAATGAGTCATCAGAAATTCCTAACCAGACAAGCATACAAGGGGCAAATTTCTAACCAACTGGTTGCTCATGCACTCTACAGCTTAGACAAATAATTTATTTAGATCTATTCTTTCAGTGGCCTTCTTCAACTTTCAGGGACTGGAGGATGTGAAAAGAACTTTACTCTTTATCAGGAGATTTCAGAATTAAATGAAAAAAGAAAGATTTTATACCAGAAAACTTTGAACAATATTAAAGGGACTTCTTAGACAACAACCTAGCCATTTACTTTTTTGTTTTACTTTTTTTAAAAAACTAAACGAAGGAGACTACCTCCTTGAAATCTGGATAATGTCAGTCAGGTCTGCCATAGGTCACTGATGTCTTACATGTACAAGTAGTGTGGGATTTGTCTCATCCAAACAAGATACTTCAGGCTTCTATTAGGGCAAATGAAGAAAAAGAGACCACCCTTGAAAATGAGTTATTTTTCATAGGCACCTGTCTTAGCAGGAATTGGTTCATCATTCCTTCAAGTGTCTATTTTTCTTTACTGACTTGAAAGTGCATGTAAGGCAACCAAGTGGGCATTAGATACCTAAGTCAGACCTGACAAGTTCGAATCCAGGTATGAAGACATTATGCTCCTGAGACTAGACGTCTTAGTGCTTCCCAGAGGTCAGTACAAAAAAACTCATGCAACTAATTAATTTAGTAGTAGTGCTAACTTTCCTGGATTTTATGAACATTTAACTGTTATTCACTTCATGCTATGTAAAGATGCATGCATATTTCTGTGTTTACTCTGCAAAAATAATATCCATCTAAACCAGTGATTTAGTAAAATGAATGTTCTGGAACATATTTCAGGGACATATATTTCCTTACATAAAATGTAAAGCTAAATTCTTTACTTCTAGAGTCTTCCAAAGAAATCCAAATTAGAGAATCCAGTTGTCATTTAAGTAATATTTCTGTTGGCTCTAAGAGGAGTCACAATTGATCTGGAGCTCTAGGATTTAGCTGTAAATTACAATAAAATCATAAAATACTATGTGTATGTTATAGTATAATGAAATACCAAAAAGTAGTAAAATGGATTCTATTCCTGCCTTATGTGTCTCCGAAGAAAATGTGGGTCAAATACTTCAAGTCAAAACTCTGTAAAAAATGTAAAATATCAACCTATATGCCTTCTCATAGAATGAGGTTGCGCTATGTTGTGTAAGTAACTTACAGAAAGACAGAATTATGTGCAATCTGTTGGGTTTTTTTTTTTTACTAAAGGAAGTCTTCAGGCATGCAAAGTAATGGGAATTTCAAATATTATAGTGCAAGGACATTTAAAGGTATGTTTTATGCATTTATTCTTGAACACAGAAGCAAAATTCTTGCCTCACAGGAATTATATATCTAAGATTTCACCTCAAATATTTCAGATTATGCCCATCCAAAAGAGATGTAAAGGAGGGAAATAGTACTGACAGCTAAAAAAAAAAGAGGTTGGAAAAGAATTGGAAAGAAACCAACAAATATGTTCTGTATGTCCTTTGAAGAACATAATTCTCACAGTTTTTGCAGACTAGCCATTATTCTTGTACAACAGTAAGAATGAAAGCTGGAGAAGCTCTCTGAGGACTTTCACAGGAGTTCTAGAACTTTTTATGGTACAAGTTTCATGATTCATAAGTTCATATATAATTAGTTGCTTAACTGTTTGTATTCAGATGATTGAGTTTTATTACAAAGGTCTGAGAGACGCAGCTTGGTGATTTCATCCTGCAGCTGATAAATAGTGGAGCAGAGTATTTCCAGTAAATTATGGGGTTTTTTTACTATTTCCAAAATTATGTCTACATGGTTATAAACAGGGCATTAGAGGGATTGTAAATATATATTAATAATTATAAAAATAATTAATATTGTAATAAGAGGTAATTTTTCCACATAAGTAATTTTAAGATAAAATGCTAGTTCTTTTTAGTTTTTTATAATTAAGAGCTTTCATCCATGATGTTATTATAGACATCAAAATAATATTTTTTATTTGTTTGTCTCTCAGTTTCTCATATCACTTGGAATGCCCTCTAGAACTGCAGTACCTACCTGGAACTATATAAAGGTTGGTCTCCTTTTGTTTCATAAGTGTCTATAAGCAATGCAATAACGACCTCTGATTCTCCATTACATTCTTGATATGGATGAACTCCTTTGTCTCCATCTTTGCTAAAAATGCTGATTGCTTCTGAAAGTAGGAAAGTTAAGATAGACAAAAGTGTTATGAGGTCTATTGAATATTACAAATTATATCCCTATTAGTGAACATTCTTATTCTAATTACTCCTTATGTGAAGGATTGTCTTCTATCTTGTACTTTAAAATAACTACACCAAATGGATTTTTTGCTTGAGTGGTTTTAAACCTCTATATGCCTTTGGTTTGATGTTTTGGAAAGGAATCTCTTATACTGATAGGGGAAAAATCTTTCACCCATTTTCCTTTTCCTTGAAGCCTCTATGATTGGATTTAGAATATCTCAGATACTAGTTTAAATGAAACTTTTTTTTTCTTCACCTCTTCAGGATGTGTGTGTGATACTTACGTAAAAATATTACTTAATATTTATATATATATGGCTTGTAGCCTGACATGTGTGGAAAATAAAATTGAATCTTTCTATAATTATAATTATCATCACATATCAAGGAAAATTACATTATCATAAAACCAGTGAAACAATTTAGAATTAATGCTGAAAATGTACTTGTAAGAAACAATAAATCTCTATTAAATCTGCATTTACACATGTGCCTACGCACAAATGATTGCATTTTTATTAGAACTCTCTATGCATTAAAGATATTCTTTAAAAAAACAAAAACGAAATTACACTACTAAATTAATATAAGCATAGAGGATTTAAACAAGGACTTAATATAGTAAAATTGTACCTTTGCCTATAAATATCAGTGGAAAAAGTATTCTGATATTATGGGGCTTTTCATACACTGTTGAGAGGTAGGATAGTTTTAGCATAGAAACATTTTCTCAATGATTAAAGCTCAGGCATTCCACCTTGGGAATATGACTTGGTCTCAGACTGTAACTAGTGTTTACTCCTGAGTTTTAAGCTTGTCTTTGTTTTCTAGCATACTGATACTAACAGTAACTGTATTTAAAAATACAACATCTCCTCCAAAACCAAATCTTAAGAGAGTCTATATTGCAAAGATGTCTAGATATGTATAAGCATACCTAAAATTCAGAAAAGTTCTTCAAATATCTAAAAAGGCTTGATGTTCATTATCTATTTGCATGATTGAAGCTGATAAGATTTATACTGGACTACTCAGAATTGCAGTTGATTAGAAAGTAGCAATACCTAGAATACAAAAGCAGGAAATGTAAGAATTATTTTATTCCACCATTTCTATTTAATGATGTGTGGTAATGACTCATTACTGAGTACAAAATTATGTGCAAAGATATTGTTGTGGTTTTGTTTAGTGAGGGGGGGCCTAAGGTGGTAGCTTCTGTAGGAAACTGCTAGAAGTCGCTCCCCTTTGTTCAGTGGACTTGGCCAGGCCTAGGGCGGACCTGCTGCTGGCCGAGGCTGAGCCGATTGGTAGCAGAATGTTCCGTGATAAGGCCTCTGCAATAATGTATTTAAGTAGGGGAAAACAGAAGAAAAAAGAGAAGAGAAGATGTGAAGAAGCTGAGCAGGGGCAGAGGCGCAGAGGGGGAGGTGCAGGCCTCACGGGCCTTGCAGACCTCACCCTCTGGCCTCTTGCCAGGCAGCTGACTGGACCCGTCTTGGCCCAGCCCGGCTGCAAGAAGTGGAGAGGAGATGAGCTCGATGATGTGAAGAGATTCTGAGAGGTGTCTGCCAGCCTGTTGTAAAGAACTTTTCTTGTGAGCGGAACGGCTGCAGATGCCAAGGTCAGTGAAGAAGGAGGGGAAGGAGTAACGTGGCTCCTGGCCAAGATTCCCCTGCAGCCTGTGGTGATAACCATGGTGGAGCAGGTTGTCCCTCTGCAGCCCATAGAGGTCCACGGAGGGGCAGAGATTCACCTGCAGCCCGTGGAGGAACCCACGCTGGGGCAGACGGATTCCTGAAGGAGGCTGTGGCCCGTGGAGGGCCCACTGGGGCAGCTGTTCTGGAGGGACTGCAACCTGTGGAAGAGATGACCCACGCTGGAGCAGTTTCACAAAGGACTGGGGCGTATGGGTGGGACCCCACATTGGAGCAGGGGAGGAATGTGAGGAGTTCTTCCCCCGACCATGAAGCAGCGGCGTAAAACAAAGCGTGATGAACTGACCGCAACCCCCATTCCCTCTTCCCCCCTGTGCCACTCGTGGGGGAAGTAGTAGGGATAATGTTAAGCTTGGGAAGAGGGAGGGGTGGAGGAGGTTTATCTTGTTCTCTGTCTCATTATCCTGCTGTTTGTAGTAATAAATTAATAGTTTTCCCCACGTTGAGTCTGTTTTGCCCATGACGGTAACTTTAAGGATTTCTCCCTGTCCTTATCTCAAACCTCGAGCCGTTTTCCCTTATATTATCTCCCCCTATTCTCTTGGAGGGTGGGGGGAGTGAGAGAGAGACTGCGTAGTCTGGTCCCGATGGGGGCTGAACTACGACAGACATGTAACTAAACTGCCTACTAAATCCACCAAGAACTACATCTACAAATCTGAAGCAGAATCTGAGCCAGTATTATTTCAATATATATATAAATTATTATATAGTAATGGTAAGTTAAATCAACTAAAAGCAACACAGTTATACTGGACTCTCTCCTCTGTCTAAGCAGATGAGTTAAGTCAAATGGGGAAAAAAATAACCATTCCACCATATTAATCTCATATTAACAATTCACTTGCTGAGAGGACTCATAGTGATCAATACAATTAATCTAAGAAAGCGTGCAAAGTAGAAGAGGGCTTTCAGTCTAACTGAATAAAAGAAAAGAAAGGTATGAAGCAAAAAAAAAACCAACAAATTCCAGGTTTGAATCCAAGTTAGATCTAAATAGATTAATGTCTTCTCTGCCCCTCAACAGAAATTCATTCACTGTTGATGCCAGTATAAGCAGTAATTTCTTCCAGCCTTTTCTAGGAACTGACTAGCTGAAACATCTGGATAAGACAACTTGTTCTTACCCACTTCTCTTATAACTCCAAGTTTAATCTCAAAACTCTTCAGCAAGAGTTCCAGGAATACGAAATAAACGCCCTTCATTTACCACTCAAATTCCACCTATATATGGGAAGACATATCTGCACTGAGTATGGAAGTAAGCAAATGATTAGCCTGGGTCATAGAAATGCTTGTTACTACAAATTATCTGCTTATGGCTTTGAGCTAAACTTTCCCTCTGGAACACTCATGCATATGGATTGCACTTACCAACGTACTCTCCAAGAGTTACTGTGCTTACATGCATGACTCCAGCTCTGAGATTTGGTTGTCTGTGTGATGCTTGATCAGAAGGAGCTTTATGAGATCAAACACCCACACTTTGGAAGTTTCATTAAAGACTGAGATACTATAAATGCCTTCTCATCCTGGGGAGTCAGCATGGTCTCTGCATAAATAAATCAATAATAATAATAAATGCAAAGTTTCCAGTCTGCTATGCAGCCATCTTGAGCAAACATCTTTCAAGGACAGCAGCCTGGGGAAAAATCATGACAGTGTTGATAAGCATAGGCAGACCTACATTATTTTGGGAAATTTGGGGGTATGGGAGGTCAGTAAATGTGCCTACCTACAGTTTAGATATTTAAAATAAATTGTTTATTAATTAACAGCAGCCCAACTATAGCTCAGTCACTATGTTGGCTGTGTAATTTCAAGTAATGAAAAAAAAAGTTGAGAAAAACATGGTATGTTCAAGAACCACTCCCAAACAAAATAAAAGGTCCATCAAATTAATTACTTGCTCCAAGCTGTCATATTACTATGATCTTTTTGCCAACTGTATGTGTCTTTAGGTTTTTGTATTTCTTTTAGCACAAATATCTCTACTAGCATATTTCTTTTTTTCTTCAATAATAAATCTGGAAACCAAAATGAGAAGCCTAAGAAAAAATCTCGATGAATCAGGTAGAGAGTAAAAATATCTTTCAGATACTCCTACTTTATTTGTTCAGTGCTGTAAGTATGGAACTTAGGCGGTGTTTTCTATTTGTTATCACTGAACTCTTTAATAATCTCTGGACACTAGGAATACAATAAACCTATGTCTTATATGACCTAAATGTCTGTGTAAAATCACAAAGTTTAAAAGGATTGCTGGAGGGCTTGTGCCTTTCAGCACAATGCCTACAGAAGTGGGAAAGAAGTTTGCTAAGCTAACTCAAAGCAACTCAGACAGGATTTTATCTATGTGGACATTGCGCATAATGAAATAATACAGGGCATGTATTCTATCATTCTCAATTTTGGGGAAAAAATTTCACATTAAATATTGTTTGAATTGTCATAGTAAATATGTTGTTCATTTAGCAAGATGTCCACATTTTTCAATTTATGTTGAGGACACTTCTAAGATGTTAAAAATAAAAATATTGAAACATAAAAATGCTGTGAGAAATAATGACATAAAACCCACAGTATCACATCACTTTGTGTCCCTAATGTAGCTCCAATTGCAATAGATCACACACTGTAATTAAAGAGATGAAATAATAGATAAAGAAGACCAGAACAGAAATAGGCTTTTTGGATTTATAATTTTGAAATCAGTTCCTCAATTTTAAATGAATGAAGAAATGGAATTATACAAGCATTTTTAGAATAGATAAAAGGGATAATGTTGAATCTTGCTGAAGAAAGACAGGACTCTGCTGGAGCTTAAAAAGAATAGTTGTTTCAGGTTATACCAAGAGATCACCATCTCCAGCATGCCACCTCCAGAAGCAGGCAGTAGATGATGCCTGTGGAAGAGGGAGGGAATAGAGTCAGCAGGACATAGTGGTACTTTGCAGAGCCCTCTCCCAACTCCCTGCCATTACTGTCTCAAGAACTTCCTGGTTCAGATCTTGTCTTTATTAGTTTCAGTGAGCTTTATTTTCCCTGTTTGTATGTTGGTTTTTTTTTTTGTGTGTCTGTGTAAATGTTTCACTCCCTATAGCACGGAGTCCTAAAACATAAATAAATCAGTGAAGAAGCATCTCCTTTTCCTTGTTTTAAATGTCAACTGCCATTTTAGTGTGATCACTTCTAGACATTTTTTTTTAGATGGAGAGCAAGAATAATAGCTTCCTATTTTCTTTCTTTCCGTCATTCTTGCTTTTTGTCTTACAGTTGTTCAGTTGCCTTTTTCTCAGCCTGGAAAGTCCTGGTTTTCTTGATCATTGCTCTCAAGGAATGTGGGAGAAATGACAATTCTACAATCTCAAGTTTTGTGAATACATCTAAGAATGATAAGGCAGCTTCACCTCTCTTCTATCAGATTTTATTCTTCATTAGTTATGAGTCTTACATATGGGTGAAATATGTGATTTTATGGACTTCAGAATATATAACCATTTTCCAGGAAAATTGTTTCAGAGATAAAATATCCCCTGTTTTCTCTTCACTGAGTAACTTCACTTCTTTTTTTCTCTTAAACATTTCATCATACAATCAGGGAACAGAAGATAGGGCTATTTAACTAGAGCCACCTGTCACTCACTTGTCAATGACAAATGACATGTAGCAGAATTAAAATGAGCATTCAAAAGGTGACATTTCCTTCTACTGGCCTGTTTGACCAAGTCTAGCAACACATTGATGCTGAGAAATTTGTCTTACTTTGTGAACAATGGTGAACAAGAAAGAACAGAAATATTTTTCTTTAGTTATTTATGTGGAATAATCTAATGAGCTCTTGGTAAGCATGTAGTAAGTCTGGGCAAACATTTCATTCTCCCTGTTGAATGCTTTAATAATCCATTTCCCCTTATATGTTGCAGGTTTTCCTACACATCTTGAAGAAAAACCTGTCCTACAATAACAGTGTCAAAAGGACTATTGTAATTTCCCTTTCTTTTGTTGTTTTGGGGTTTTTTTTATGTGAATATAGTAGATATCAATATTATTACACTGTACATTAGTATATGTATCTATATTATATGAAAAAAACTATATAATTGCATATATATATTATATACAAATACTGCTTACCAGGTTAACTACTACGTGTGGTAACATAACAACATTTTGAAGCCAAATAATATGAAAATAAAATAGATCTGTATTTTTAAATTTAGTTGCCCTACCCATGGCTATGAATTTTATTTCTTACAGCACTGTCATTTCATTCAGGATGCTCAGCA
The DNA here is from genome assembly GCF_036417535.1 of Chlamydotis macqueenii. Taxonomy (NCBI): domain Eukaryota; kingdom Metazoa; phylum Chordata; class Aves; order Otidiformes; family Otididae; genus Chlamydotis; species Chlamydotis macqueenii. Next base: position 26,178,082 of record NC_141556.1, read on the forward strand.
TTATTACCAGGAACTGGCTACTGAATTAACTGAAAATTGAACTTCAGGTCATGTTTCACTTTTTCACCATAACACCCCAAATAAACACCCTCCTTTCCAAAGCTGAGTATCATTTGTGCTATCTGTGCTTAGAGTTAATTTTTGACTGGAAAAGTGACCTTGAAGCTCATTCATCTCGCTTTTAAAGAAGAATGGCATGTTTGATTCCATAATTCATTCTTAACATGAATTGTGCTTTATATCCAATATGACAGATCAACTGTCACCAGCTGCTAGAGACTATTATGTTCAATGGAAAGTAAAGGAATTTTTACCATAGTTAGAAAAAAATCTGAATGATTTTACTGCATTCTGTAAGTGCTCATTTAGGAAATAAAAATCTTTATTAAGTTGATTTAACTACAGTCTGAAAATAAATGCAAATCTTGTTTTCTTGATGGTATGGACATTGGTAGTAGTGTCTACTTCTTCTTGTATGAGATGTTATTGTGAAATTCTGCATTCTAAGAATACTCTGTGTTGGAAATGCTTCAGGAGTCAATGTGAGACTGTTTAATGTAAAGGTAAATTGTTGACACATCATGGGATAATGGGATTAAGAGAAGCAAGAAGCTGAAATAGACAAAGGCCTGTCAAAGGTCTGAAGGTATCATCCTATAAAACACCCACAAGGATATGAAGTGCTGGTTGGTCCTCTATTTTAATTAATAAAAAATGACTGTAAGACTGAAAACTGAAAAAAGGACTTTTCTGTCATCTTTGACTATGAATTGCTGTGCTATTTTCCTACATAAATTATGCCATCTGCCCAGTTTGTCCCCAGTGTACTATTGAGGGTAATATGTCTTGAATAAGAGGATATAAAAAAAGTGAAGGTTCACTGGTATTGTAAAGAGTAAACATGCCTAACTTTGCTACCTTGTGTGTTGACTACATTTAGAAAGTCTCAAATCTTACTACCTTATTTTATTATTATATCATTTGGCAAATTTATGCACTATTGCTTTCTTGTAGCACATGTTTTTCCATTACTTCTTTCCAGTTAGTTTTATGCAAAGTAGTATTTGTATTGTAATTAAAATTTTACATATGTTTTTGCATAATTTTACTATGAGCTACTATGCATGACTTTTTTTTTATCATTTGTAAGCCCCTTTGTGTGAGTCTTGTTCTCTTTAGTGTCTCCTATGACTTACAAAGGAAAGAATTTGCAGCCCAATACCAGCATTAGTATCTTATTTGGATGACATTAGCATCAAGGTTCTATGTCTACTTTGTTTCTTAAAACTCAAACTGAGAGCATTTAGGATTCTGCTCCTGTAAATCCCTAGATTTTTACCCACATTTTGTGACAGCATGTTGAAGAGCCACAGAAGTATTGTTAAAATTGGCCGTTATCAGAAGAGCTCAAATAATTTAATAACTCCCATTAAGTTTGGTAAATTCATCACTGACATAGCTTCTGAGAAAAGATACTTATAGGTGACTGAAATCTGTATACTTGTATTACGCATTAATCAACCCTTGCATGACTATTCACTTTCTCTATTAAAAGTTATTTTTATGCCATATTCATTATTTTTAGAATGTTACCGAAAGTTCAATTTTCCCCTCATTTGTCAAATAGGATTTCTCACCTAATGAAAGAGTTCAATCAGAGTTAAAAAAGATTCTGGTACCAGAGTTAGTCTTCTCCAAAGAAACATTCAAAAGAGCACCACTCTCTTTCAGATTCACAATTTTATTTTAAAATATGTACCTAAGAATGATCACCAATGACTGTCCTTTGAAAATATTTTCTCAATACAATACAAAGACTTTTGGTATTACTTGGTAATTAGATCTGGACTAAGGTTTCTTTCACTTGCTGCAGCTTTTTTCATGTCATTATATTGCAGAAAACAGTAAGAATTTTCAGTGTCGATTTTCTGCAGGAAGCAATCTGACAATACTAATTTCTTATATGTAATAATTCCCAAAAAGATCTGTTGTGAAACAAAGTTGGATCAAACACAGGTTATAAGTATGCCATACTGATAGAAATGTTTGTTTTCAATCTTGGCAGCCCAATATAATGCCTTACAAATACTCCCAAAAACTTAACTCCTACTGTGGTAATGACATTACATTTTCACTAGCTTAGAGTGAGTAAAATATAAATGAATGGCAACTCTTCCCCTGCTTTTGAAAGGAAAAAGAACCTGTGCAATGAAATAGATGTTTATTTTCACACCAAATAAATTTAGGTAAAATAGGAAGTGTAATACAATTATTTCTTCTTACTTACATTAATCCACATAAAGAAGTTGGTGGATATTTGTAGGGATAAAAAAAAAAAGTGTTAGGGAATTTATATATGTATTTAACAGGTGATACTTAGCTGAGTAATTTTTTGTTGTTGTTAATTGTTAGAAGAATATTTTTCAGAACAAATTCTATCAGTTATTATCACATAGATAACTAAGATATAGAGTGACAGAGGCAATGTACCACTTTTCCTTTTTGCTTTCTCAAAACTAAGAAATACTGAAATTCAACAACAGGTCAAAAGTCTAAATAAACCTGAGTGCTTGGATGCTTAACTAAACCCAATGTTAAGCCTAAAATATTTACAACCAAATAAGATTCTGGCCTATTTCTCCTATGCATATGTCAGAGGGAGAAAATCCATGCCTTCCCAGAAATAAATCCCTGTATATTAAATCCCACTCTTCATATTCAAACCAGCAAAGCATTACATGCTGTGTAGTCGCACTGACTTGGTGTGGTACGCATCATCTGCTGCTGTGATGTCAAGTGCAGACTATTTTCATATAAAAGAAAAACAGGAATGAAACTTACACATTAGAAGTCATAGTGAGACACCTCAACCATTCTACCACCTCTCCCACTCTGCTAGGTTGTGCAATAGCAGATTCCAATCCTTGGAAGAAGGAATAAAACCCAAATCTGGCAAACACTGGGAAAAATTAATAATTAAAATTAATTTTGCATCTCAGTTGTTAACTTATGCTTTGAACTGTTTAGAGAGAAGGATAGTAATTACTGTCCTTCCAAAGCCACCACCTAACATATGACATGTGCCAAGTGTTACTCTAAATGGAAGTACACATAATTCTTAAAACTTGTACTGACTCGAGTTCTCATTTTAGCATTATATGATGATGTGATTCCTTATATACCAAATAATCTCATGGAATTCAAGGGAAGGCCTTGCAGAATCAGGCTTCTTTGTTTGGTGGGCTCTAATGTGACTTCATACAAAAAGAAAATCCAAATTTAATAGGTAATTCTAAACATGACAGAAAAAATATCTTCAATACTGTAAACTGACTTATTTTTGAACATTTGGAAACATTGACTGTAATTGTTGTTTAATTAGCTTTCACTGAACCAAAGATATAGTGAAAGGGAATATTAACTTTGTTTGCTGTTCTGCTGACAGTCATGAAGCTATCCATATCCTCACTTAACTTTAATCTATGTATCATAATCAGTGGCTAAACAAACTGTGTAGATTATTTTGATATGACAGAAGCTAATAATGAAAAAAAGATAGGATAAAATTTTATATTATATTGACTTATATTGACTTTTATAGACATTATATAGAAAAGTAGTTGTCAGGATCCATGAAAGTCCTTTTTTTTTTTATGCTATGACAAATACCAAATTCTTCTGCCATGCTCTTTTTCATATTTCTGCAATAAGAATAACTAAATACATATATTGAAAATCCCCTAGCTTTCAATATAATGAAAAAGGGGAAATTGCTTTGTTTTGCTATTTAAGCAAGGACTTGCAAAGAAAACAATCTCAAACGAAAGGAAAGGTGGACTTTCTTTTAACTTTAAGGCCAGTCCTTAGTGGTGAAAAACATGCTACTGTTAGCATTGGTGAATTATGTCCTTCCTCTATTAGCTGCATTCAGTAGATTGGTGTCAGGTGTAATTTGTCCTTACTGTATTGGTGGTTTTTTTCTGTCCTAAATGAGACCAATAACTAACTCCAGTTAGTCAGAGACTCATTGGTTTTGGATATTATCAAACACTAGCAATGAAAGATATTTGTGGGCTGCATTTGCAGGAGAAAGTGTAGTGATACTTTTAAAGCACTTCCCATAGGACAGAAGTTGTGGAACAGAGGATAGAAGATTGGTACATTAGGGGAGAGCAGTGGCTATTGTCTACCTAAACCTCAGTATCTCTTTCAATACTATCTCCTGTACGATCCTCACAGAGAAGCTGAGGATGTACAGACTGGATGAGCAGACAGTGAGGTGGATTAAAAACTGACTGAAAAGCCAGACTCAAAGGATGGTGACCAGTGGCATAAAATCTAGCTGGATTAGCTAGTGACGTACCTCAAGGGTCAGTACTGGGTCTGATCTTGTTAAACATCTTAATTAATTATCTGGATGATGGAGCAGAGTGCACTCACAGCAAGTTTGCCGATGACACAAAATAGGGAGGAGTGGCTGATATGCCAGAGTGTTGTACTGCCGTCCAGATTACTCTTTTATAGGGTAAATTACACAGGTTAAGTACAATGCTATCATATACTGAGAATGATGTTTATGGCATGAAATACACTATTTGGCCACTTTGGGTCAATTATTCTGTCTATCTTTCTCCCAGCTTCCTGCATCTGCACATTAGCGAGACTTGGAAAACCAGGCAGTGTCCTTGGTCTCATTAGCAACAACTTATATCACCAGTGTGTTTATAAACATTCTTCACATCCAAAATCCAAAACACACTGGCTACTGAGAGGAAAATTTACTCCATCCCTGCCGAAACCAGGACAACAGGTTAGAATGCTCTGTACCCCTCAATGAGGTAGTTTTCTCATTGCTGCTCCCCTGAAGTTTGCAAGTTTAGCATTGCTCAATATTTTAAATTAAAACCGTCTTTGATTAGTTACCATTGCAGTATTCTACCTTCAGTTCTAATAACAATGAAATGAGACTCATGAATGTAAAAAGTTGCCTTTTTCAATTCTAACAGTGTAATGCAATCTAACAAACTGCAATTAGACAAAGTTCCATTATATCCTCTGGGTTTTAATTACTCTGTTCAAATCAGAGCAAATTAAGTGAATATCAGAAAACATGTATTTTGAGATGTGTAATGTTTAAAATCACTACATAAATTAAAGACTTTTCATGAGTTATCTGAAATTCTCTAGACTATGCTACATATTTCACAGAAAAAGAATAAATAAGGTTTCAAATCTATGTATTTCTCCAGTGATCCCTTGAATAGGAAATCAGATATGAAAGAGGTAAGCAATCATCATTGCTTAAAAAAACATATTTACTTGTCTCAGGTTAGTTTAAAAATCATGTTATCATATTGATTTGTATCATAGTGCTCAACTAGTTGCCACTGAGTAAAACATGCAAAAACTATATTAATCTGAAAACTGTATCAAATGAATGGCACAAAGAAATAAAGATCAGTCTTAGCTTCATCCTTTGTCATAAGTAGGGAATCAGGCTGTATCAGTGTTATCCCAAGATGATTTGGTTGTTAAATTCTGATAAAAACAACTAGATAAAAAAAACGCAAACACCTAAGAACTTTCTCCACCATTACTAATATAAAGCAGCCATATGGTCTTTTTTTTTTTTTCGCATTTTCAGTAAACTCATGGGACAAGATCCTGAATGCCTAAATTCAGATTTAGAGGGAAACCTAGTGCAATCTGGAAATTCTGCCTTCCAGCACCAACGAAAGTTTGCTATGTGTCTCCTGAGCATCAGGATAGATTATGTCCTGATAGATGGATTCTGCCTGGTGTTCACTTAGCAGGCTAATGGTAAGTGTGGACCACATTGTATGCCTGAGCAAACATGTCTTGAGAAAAATCAACAAAACTGATGGTGAGTTGGACCTCTTCTTCTACGTGTATTTCTATTAATTTCTTTGATGTGAGTATCCAGTGTACACAGATTCCCCCAAGGCCCAAATTTATTTTGTCCATCTCTGAACTTGGCATCCATTAACTCTCTTCTCATGCATGGTTTCATTTTGTCAATTACTTTCTTGTAGTAGTATGATTCTTATCTAGTTCTTGCACTTTTTTTTTTCTCTGTATTGCAGCTGGTGTGGATAGCTTCCAGTTTTGCTGACTTCAGGCGATAGTTATGCGAGTTTCATTAGTTTTATTGATCTGCCAAAATGGGAGTTTTATTCAAAATTCATTTGGTTAGTATTTTTGTGTCCTAAGTATGAAGATTTCTCCATATATTTTTATCCCAATACAACTGCAAATGTTGTCATTATTCATTTTAGTGCCAAAGTCTTGTTGCAGTGTATTCCTCAAAATAATTATGATTTTCCAGTTAGTAAAAAATTACTAACTTTCAATGTCATTGAATATCTCTTATTTTTGTGCTGAAAAAAAAAAAAAGTAGAATGAGTAAATCTATCCTTACTTGGAATACATTAATGAAATTACCTATTTTTTAAAGCATTACACTTTAATAATTAAAATAGCAAAGTCAGAATGGTGGGTAGTGTCTAGTGTATGTTTTCTTATTTATATCTATATACCAAGGATGTACATTAAAACACTGTTAAAGTACTCATACAGAAAAATAGGCAATTATGCCTTTTTAAGCTCTGTGAAGAAAAGGGAGTTAAGCCATTATCTAATCATTAATATATGTGTCTAACTTATTTCTTATTAATGCTATTTGATTTGGTGTCCTCTTTAATCTTTGTTTTTATTATTGTTACTACTCAGTGTATCCCTCTATTAGAACGATTGCTTTTTAAGAGCTGTGTAAGTAGCAAAATATCCACCAAAAACTATATTATTACAGCTGATTCTATAAACTAGTTATACCTAAAGAGAGATTAAATCAGAAGCGGGAGTCAGATCCTGCAGAAATTTGAAAGAAAATACATAAAATCTTTACCTCAGAAAATCTTTATAACCTTCTGTAGGCTGCATGAGATTGAACTCACACGGGTAAAATTCCCTTGTACAGTTCTGAAATATTTTGTCTAAGAAACATGCGGTATGACTCTTTGATGTTATACAGTACTTTCTTTGTTTTTTTTTCTAGAGGATAACCTGTCTGTGTCACAAGAGATTTTATCATTTATCATCAGCACGAATAAAGTAATAAAATATTTGTTGCTGTACTGCACTGCTATGAATTCTTCTCTTCCCTGTAAAGTAGTTAATTAGATATAATTCCTGGCATCTCTAGGAGTTGAGGAATAACTGTTATTTACTGTAATTCTTAAAAAAAAAAAAAAAAGAAAAGAAAAACTGGAGGAGGAAGCTACATTAAAATTAACCAAAATTTCATTTAGCAGTGCTTTTTTTCTTTTTCAAAATAAATAATTGTAAAAGAATAACTATTTACTTCAACATAAAACAAGTCATTTTGATTTGAAACAAAAATACCATCCTGAGCACTTATAAAAGAAGTAAATGAAAGAAATCATTAGTGTCACCAAAGAGCCATATGAGTAATTTTCCTTATATTCAGAAGTGGAGTGTCTAGAGGTATTTGTCAAGGATGAATAGAACTGTACTTCCATTCCTGTCTCTACCTGAAGGACTTCTGAGCTCATCTCTCCCACAAGCATCTTCAAACCACCTGACTGAACAATATTTTAAGATTCAGGTAAGTAGATAGGTGATTATTGTAATTCACTATTCCTTTTTCTTGAAAACATTGTTGGTATAAATAATTGTTCTCTGCTGTTCCACTCTACCAAAAGATGTAAACACCACCAAATTAAAGACTTTTTTCTATATCTTACCAGAACCTCAGAATATGCCTCATATACCCAATACTACTGGAACTACTGGTAAAGAATCTGATCACATTTATCTACAGGAAAATATTTAAGCTATTTGTTTCTTCTTCTTCCACTTGACAGTATATGCAGGCATTGAAAAGTTATTTTAAGTTCCATCTTTGTACCCAAAAATTACAGTAAATTAAAAATTCAATGGAACATTTGTGATATCCCACAAGTTTTTTCCACCCACATAGTTTTCTTGTTTCAAAATCCTGGGAAGATAATACAACAACCAGATATATGGACAACCTGATGCACAGTTTGCCCCACACCTTATGGACTTCCTTGCTTGTATTTACCATGCAAAATTCCAGAATTCTCCTTCAGGGTCTTGTACATCTTATGCTGCAATTCCCTCAGGAATATCAGTGATGTCTAATATTGTTTAATGAACTCCAGTGAAACCCTAACTGAACAAATAAAGAGCCACAGGGGCACTTAATGAGGTATGGAATCAAGCATCAACACAGTAGGGAGTAAGACCCAGCAACAGAGAGTGCAGAAAAGACTATAATTTTATATATTATGACCTCTAGTGAAAAAAAAATAAAAGAACAAATAAACCACAAAAACATTTCTGTACTATTGTTTACTACTTGTGTTTTTGAGCACTGTCAATAAAACTTTTAAAAAAAGCAAATTTCTTATAATGTAACTATTTCTATGCTTGTGTAACATGAACTGTTTCTGGGTGATAACATTTTTATTTAATTATGTCTGTGAGCATCATAACTTATATTGATGAACATGGATTGGCATAGTTCTTTAAGCCTATAATGAACTAAGTGTTACACAGAATACAATTTTCCTCTTCATTTACTTTAATTTATTCTAGTTGTAAATGCCAGTGCCTTCCATGATTATGGAATAAATCTCACTGTAGAATCAATTACTACAGTTTAAGAATTAGACTTAAGAGTTGTTTTGTAATTACATACAGTTTTTGTGCTATTAGATCTCAGCATTATTCTTTTTAAAATATTTTGAGACCTAATGACACAAAACATTAAAGCCAACATCCCAGGACACTTAACTATTGAACTTTTGTCAGCATTTGACTACTCAGTTGAACTACATTTTTTTTAATTTTGCCACTTTAATGTTTCAAATGAAAATGCTGGTAAGTGAAATCAATTTTTACTTATTTGTATCAAAGAGTAAAAGCATTGGTGAACTCAGTGGATGCAGAACCATAAACGCTGCATAGTTCTACCTTGCTGAAGGAAAAAATTAGCTGAATCTTTTTTAAGATGGTGTAAAAAACTGTGTCAAATATTTGTCTCCACATTGTCAAAACATCAAACCACCACCCAAACAATGGCTTCCCGTTATCTTGCAAGCCAACTCCTGTTGTCCTACGAACCTGAATGCAGAGCTGATTCTGACAATTGGGCAAAAGATGAGTCTCTAAGTGAAATTTGAAAGGTGCGTCCTCCTGAGAGTGTGTGAGGGGGAATTGTGTTAAATTTGAAACGTGCAGCCCTCTCAGGATGAAATAACCCCTCTTTTGTGAAATTTGAAAGGTGTGTCCTCCTGAGAGTGTGTGGGTGGGAATTGTGATAGAAAATTGTGGTGTGGCCCTCTGAGGACGAAATAACCCCTCCTTGGTGAGATGGGTGCTTGCAAATCTGCAGATGTTCATGATGAGATCCCCGCGACGGTATTGAATGGGGATTTAGAGAAATTGGATGACCTTTTGGAAAAATATCATGCTCGCCCGTCCCTTCAAGGGCGAGAATGGGCAAAAAATCATTGGTTCCAACCGCAGAGTATAGTGGATAGGATTGTGATATTGCAGAAGGACTCCAAACTTAGGCCTAGGAAGGGAAAAATCTATCATTTGCGCCATTTTAGGAGCAGGTCTGGCAGCAGCTATAGAAAATAGGAGGCAGAGATTGTGTCAAGATAATGCCTTGATAGACTCTTTGAAACTGGCAGTTGAATCCTTACGAGAACAATTAAAAGAGACCAAGCAGTTGTTGGAGGAGGAGAAACACAGAATGTTTTACTAAAAGAAACATTGAAGGAAGAATTGTGGAGAGAAAATGACTCATGTGGAGAGGTGGAGTTGAAGTTGGAAGAGAAGGGGTTCAGGCAAATCTACCCTCAGGAGGACTTGCAAAAAGCAAAAGAAATTGTAGAGAACCCTCCTCACATGTATCCCCTAGTTAAAACTGAGTATGTGTATGAGGGGGAAACCGATAATCATCCCCAGGTTATTACTAAAGAGATTACGTTTACAGCAACTGAGTGGGCAAAATTAAGGAAGGATTTTGCAAGGACTCCAAAGGAATCAGAAACTGAATATGTCTGGAGAGTGTCGTTGTCGGGGGGGGGAGGGGGGGGTGGAATCTTGTTGTCAGAAAAGGAAGCAGAAGGATATTGGGGTCTGGGTGTATTTTTAACTACTGGCAATTGTCAGGCCCCATGGTCTTTGACATAGAGGGCAGCATATTGGGCTGGGGGGCTGAACCCTTTGGAGAGGGGAGACCCCGTAGCCATCACAGGCACAGTGGATCAACTGGTAGAGAGTGTGGAAAAAGCTGCTTGTTTGCAAATGATGTATGATAGAGAGCTCAAACCTAACCAGGGCTCTCCAATGATTATGCCTATGGATCCAGAACGGATGACTTCTCTAATTCGAGGACTTCCTGATTCTCTGAAACCCATTGGGATCCGGCTACAGGGGGAGATACAAAGTGCCCGTGTAGCAGATAGACTTACAGGTGCTCTGGAGGGAACAGTGACCCCCGATCACAGAAGGACAGGGTGGAAAGTGTGGACATGGGGAGAAGTAGCCCAAGAACTCATAAATTTTGGGAGGAAATACGGTCCCATTGGTGGATTTGGGCCACATAGGTTAAATCTTATATGAAATTCATTTGTTCTTAGAGGGAGTGGGACCTTAGAGATATTATAATACCCATTTGTTAGAAGTTAGCCTAGCATATCGTTAAAACAATGGTAAGTCCCAATCACCCCAAACACCACCTGTAGAAATAGGCCCTGAGCCATCACTTTGGAGCCAGGAAAATGAAGGAGCAACGTGACCTGTTCTCAAGACCATATATGGAGATTTCAAGGAGGAGTTTGACCAGCGAATTCGAGGAGGGGGCGTTCTGATGACCACCAAGACCACAAAAGACCCTCGACTCAAAAGACTGAGCATGCGCAAATGGGTGGGGAAATTATGTAATGATTTCTCAGAAATTGATGTTTATGTATATTATTTCTTGGAATTTAATGAATATGTATAATTAATGTGTATTTAACCTTTGCTGTTGATCGAACAGGTATGCACGCTAGGTGGAGTGATCCCCCGTCCACCCAGCGCTGCAATAAAGAAGTGCCTGCGTCTTAACTTCTCATTGCTGTTAAGGAGTTTTATTCTGGATTTCGGTAACAATCTTGCCAGACACAGAGGTGAGACTGACTGGCCTGTAGTTCCGCAGGTGGTCTTTGTTCCCCTTTTTAAAAATAGGGGTTATGTTACCCCTTTTTCAGTCATTGGGAACCTCACTAGATGGATAATGGTAAAGTGCATAACACTAGTGTACTCAAAATTATGGAGATCGTCCCTGCAATAGAGAAAATCCTGTACACAGCATTTAAAAATCAACTGTGTACCACCATGGAGCGAATAAAATGCAAAAATCTCTCTTTGGACTTGTATACAATGTCTTAAGAAAATATTTAAATATCTTAAGGAGATGCTTAGATGACCTTCTGCATTAGTAGTGCAAAACTTAATACTTTCATGACAGTATTTCAGTTTGAAATATATCCTTAAATTCATTTCATCAGCCATCCACAAATGCCCTTCCTCAGTGTGATTCTGTGGAACCCAAAGATGGATAGTGAAACTAAATCAGAAAGTAAAAGGCAACCTGTTCTAGTGCACCAATGACATCTGTAGATACTACTGTAATAAAGAAACCACCTACCTGAATTTCCATTTTGGACCGAAGGAAAAGAAATGTGGTAGTCTGATAGGTTGACAGTTTCATGGATTTGTGGAAGCAGAGAAAGTCAATCTGTTTTTCTATTTTACTCCTGTAGAGTCCAATGTCTGGCGAGGGCAGAGTATTTTTAAAGGATCCTTTATTCTTATTTCACCAGCTCTTCACTAACTCTGAAATACCTTCCAGTCCATTGTTCATCAGAAACCAAGTACTTCCTCTTTATTTTGGGACAACAGAGAAATTTCCCATTTTGAGTAGATATCAGTTTAACACATAACAGGTGATGACGAAAACATTCACTTCAGTCAGTTAAATAGTAGCACTCAAGATTATTTCTGTAAGCATTTGGAGATTATTTAATAAGATCTAATATATTTTATTTCTTCTAAATTTTTGAAAGGATGTTTAGTACATGCAATCTTGATCTCCTCTTTGCTTCAATCTTTGTAAATTTACTGATGTCAACTTATTGTAACAAAGAATGCTTTCTAATCTAGAACAATATTTTTATTAGACAATCAAAATAATGTTGATAATTTTTTTTAGAAAAACTATATTCTGAGAGTTCAAATAGTGACTCTGAATTCATTCTAATGAGCTAGATGCATTTAAACCCGAACACTCAGGAGTTTAGTTGCCTCTGACTCCATCTTTAGCCAATGTAGAAAGTAAGTCTTACCTCCACAGCAACATAAGTTCCTCCTGGAAGAGGCTTATCTTTTCCATTGATGGTAGAAGATTATTAGGACTTCTACAGAAAGATTTCATTTGCTTCAATCCTGCTGAAATTGGGTTGTTCATGCATTCTGTGTTGCTGCGTGACACTACTAGTAGCTGGATGAACTGAGGACGTTTATATTCATTACATATAGACACATATATAATCTTTTTCATTAAACCTGTAGGGCTTCTTGTCTTTCTTAATTTCTTTGTCAACTTCTTACATGAATTCATGACACTTTCTGTCCATCAAATAAATTGAATTTGTCCATGTTTTTTTTTGAGAGTCAGAAACAGTGCTTAAGCAGGTTCAGAAATATACGAGTAATGCCTACAAACACACACTCATGCATAATGGAAATCTCAAAAATGTCATTTCTGCAGGAAAATCAAAGAAAAACTTCTCAAAGATGGGATAACTTGTCACATCTGCAGAAGACATTTTTCCCCCTAGATTTTAGCTACATTGAAAGTATGTCCCATGACAAATTTAGAAATATGATTAAAATATTTTAGAATTCAGATGACTCTCAAAAAGGAAAAAATGTATTGTGCCAGTTTGAGTCCTCTTTTGAAATAAAACTTATTTGACTTTCAGTGTAGGTTGCTGGTTAGTTGGATGAAGAATTAGAGAGCGCACAGATAGCTTAACAGGCGTTCTGATACTGGGTAACCCTAGCAACTGGCTATCTTAGAAATAACAAGCAATGACCACATCATCCTCTCAGTTTTGTAGCAAAAGGCCTTCCCTCACCTCATTAATGAGCTGTGCTTTTACAGAGCAATATTGCAATATTGCCCAAAAGTAATTGTAAGAGACTTTACATACTGTAAGAGACTGTGTCGAATGTTTGTCTCAACATTGTCGAAACGTCAAACCACCACTTAAGCAATGGAACATCAGTTAAACCATAAGCCAGTTATCTTGCAAGCCCATTCCTGATCTCTTGCAAGCCAGTCAAACCACAGGACTAGATGCTTCCTGTTTTAAGGACAATAAATATGCAATGAGACAATGATAAAAACACAGAAACAACCAACATCAAAAAAGGAAACCATCATCAAAAGAACCATCATTGACAAAACCATCGTCGACAGAACCATCATCGAAGCAACATAGGAACCAACATCGTCGGAACCAACATCGGAACCAACATCGGACAGAACGTTCTCCCACTGAGTGAATTGGACTGTCGGGATGCCACAGCTCCATGGTGGTAGCTATTGCAATGAAACTTTTTTCCCTCTTTCCTTTCTTTCTCTCTTTCTCTTGCATTTGCAAACTTGTTGTTGGGCAAATAAAGTTACCTGGCGTTTGACTCCATTTTGAGTCTTAATTCTGTTCCCAAGCAAAACCACGCTCCAGTGTGTGAGAGATTGGTCTAGCCACCCCTAGCCTCCCAGACTCATCTGAGGTCGGCTAGAAAGCAAGGGGGGCTTCCTCTCATCCAAAATCAGAGCATGACAGTAATTTTGTGTACTTTCAGTAGTGAACAACATATTTCCAAATCAGTGAAATATCTTTAGGCAATTTAAACTTGTGATGGAAAGCCATTAAGCATTTAACTGCTGTCAAGTTGTTTGCTTTCTTAGACTAGAGTTCAAATGCTTTATCCTACTGCAGTAGTGAAAAATGGCCATGCACCCAGAATAACCTGGGGTTGACCACTTGGAAGTTATCACAAAACGTAAGTGTATCACTATTGCTATACTGCCTTGACCTTAATAAAAAAGGTCTAATGAATATTAACCTAAAGAATATTAATTCAGTTTCAATATCTGAAAGCAATAATAAGAACTACGAACAGGTTCCAATGAACAACAGATTATGAAAGAGCATCTTGCATCATTTAACCATTTTCCCTCAAGAAAAAAAAAAATCACTTAGACTTTTAGAATCTTAATGTTTTTTGCCTATTTCAAGAAAAATTATGTAATCCACAGGCATAGCGATTTTAAAATTTATTTTGTTGTCCAAGTAGTAGAACTGTAGACTTTCTGTTCTAGACATAGCTCCGGAATTCAGAATTCTGCAATGCTATGCTAAGCCTTTCCTATATGTTCCTATATAAATCACATCTCATTTTTATATCTCATGATTATGTTTTAGAATATTCTCCTAAAGGGGATTTTTGGTTGCTGTCCTTTAAGGAAATACCGAATAAGAATCATTTATGGAACATAAATGGAAAATATTCTTGCCATACAGCTAGACACACATGCAAAATTTAAGAACAATTTATCTTTCACAATGACCTTTCTGACAGAACTCTGTAATAGAGTCAAACTGTTTTCAGCTATGGTGAGAAGCTTTATTTGTCAATTGCAAACTCCAATGAAATAGTTAATTCATGTATTAGTTCTGCTTTCAAGGATACCAAGAGTTTGGCTAGTAATGTCACTACCCACATGTCCAAAGAGTCATTCACACTATCAGTCTTAACTTTTCATTCTTACATTTCAAAACTCCTAAAGGTCTCACCTACTGGACTTACCCACTATAATGACAAAAGAAAATAATTTCCTGTAGCTTGAGGAAACTTATCAGACCCTCACACGCTTCCATGATGAGGCTAGATGAGATTTTAAGGGAATATTTGCCTGTGGGGAAAAGCAGTCTTTGCCTGATGCTTTTGTCCCTCTTCCTGACAGAGCACCACATTCTGATGAGCCCTTATCTGCTAAAAAATGCCAAGCTGATAGTATCTGTCTTCCATCTAAGATAGTGACTTTGCTTTTTGAAATACTCATCCAGAAAATAGGCCCTACCTGCGTTAACATGTATTGTTTTGCTATTCCCTTCACTTTATTCCCTTTAACTGCTTTAAGTTACCTATTTGCCAGTTGTGTTTATTAAAGTGATATGGATTATTGTGATGTCAAATTAAAATAACTTCAGATCCTCCTAACCAGTCCACAAACCCAAAAGCATAAACATTACCCTTTATTCAAGCTAGCATTTCTCCCTCATTTAGCTCAAGGCGAATGGCCCACAAAGCTTCTATCCAATGAGAAGAATGACATAAATGTCAGTTTATAGATTGATCCATAAAACTCTATGGCACACATTCACAAGTACATACATAGTACCAACCTATATCTGCCTCCACACTTAATGATCAGATCTCGTGAACTGATGGGTCTTTGCTGGGCAAACAGTTCAGATTTAAATACTTCTGGCTGCAGTTAGCAAGAAAACAGAAGCAATATATATGCATAAAAAGTGCATTTATGGTCTTCCTTCCTTTTTAGCAGAATACAAGGAAGAGATATGCCAGTTCATTTATTACACTTTAAAGACTGTAAACAGCTAGCTAGTGGCGAGGTAAAAAGTCAAAAGAAGGCACATCACATGATAGGGGAAGAAATATGCTTCTCCAAAATAAAACTAAGAGATAAGACTATAAAGAGGTAAGAGAATAAAGAAAATAAGAGGATTTCTCTAGCAGGTATACAAAATTGATGAGCTTCTTTCCAAAGGAAGGGTGAAATATCTTCCAAAATGAATTTATTTTAATGGATTCATAGAATAGTTCAGGTTAGAAGGGACATTTAAAGGTCATCTAGTCCAGCCCCCTGCAGGGAGCAGGGACATCTTCAACTAGACCAGGTTGCTCAGAGCCCTGTCCAACCTGACCTTGAATGTTTCCAGGGATAGGTCATCAACCACCTGTCTGGGCAACCTGTTCCAGTGTTCCACCACCCTCATGGTAAAAATTTTTTTCCTTATGTCCAGTCTGAATCTACCTCCTTCTATTTAAAACCATTATCCCTTGTTCTATCACAACAGGCCCTTATAAAGAGTTTCTCCCCGTCTTTTTTGTAGGCCCCCTTTAGGTAGTGGAAGATCGCTGTAAGGTCTCCTCGGAGCCTTCTCTTCTCCAGGCTGAACACCCCCAGCTCTCCTAGGCTATTCTCACAGGAGAGGTGCTCTAGCCCTCTGATCATCTTCGTGGCCCTCCTCTGGACTCATTCCAACAGGTCCACGTCCGTCTTATGCTGGGGGCACCAGAGCTGGATGCAGTACTCCAGCTGAGGTCTCACGAGAGCAGAGAAGAGGGGAAGAATCACCTCCTTTGACCTTCTGGCAACGCTTCTTTTGATGCGGCCCAGGATTCAGCTGGCCGCCTTGGCTACAAGCGCACATTGCCAGCTCATGTTGAGCTTCTCATCCGCCAGTACCCCCAACTCCTTCTCCTCAGGGCTACTTGCAATAGATTCGCCTCCTAGCCTGTATTTGTGCTTGGGATTGCTGTAACCCATGTGCAGAACCTTGCACTTGGCCTTACTGAACTTCATTTTTTGCAATGCACCCAGGAGTAAGGTCAACCATGGCTCTAGTAAGGACCTGCATGCAGGTAAATAAATTGCTGTCTAGAAAATAGATGTAGAGGAGAAGCATATGAGAAACACCAACCTCTTGTGAGAGAAAGACAATAAAAGGTAACTCAGTGCAAGGACACCCAGGGAGTATGAAAATAAAAAAATATATCCTGCTGTACTCATGTATAAATACAAATATATGTATGTGAATGTACATGAATATCCCTTCTGGGTGTCATCTTTATTCTGCACTTCCAAATATTGTTGCCAAATTGGTATTAGATTAGAGTATTGGTACTGTTCAGTCAACTGAAAAGGCAGTTCTGACTTGGATCAGTCTCATAACTCATATCTGTATGCATTGATTTTCGACGCTATACATCTACCTGTATCTCAGCATTGTGTACTATTTACTTTTTAGTTTCTATTAATAAACAGTCTATTGTGAAAGGTGCAACATTAATCTTCCTGGAATTTTTGCAGTATCTCAGGGCATTATTGCTTCATCTAGTGGCATTTGAAATAACGTGGCAAAAAAAAAGAAAAAGAAAAGTGAAATTTATATGAAAAAAATACCTTCTTATCTAGCAGAAAACATTAGTAAAACATTTTTGCACTTACAATGAGAGCAAAAAAGCTTGAAATAGATTACTCGTTCACCACCAATGGCAAACACTTCCTGATTCGTATGCAGCACATACAAGAAAAAATCACCAAGCAAAATAGCAATAGAAGCACAGTAACTATGTTAGAGCAATGTAGACATTATTTAGGAAGGTAGAAATTGGAGCACATCTATGGGGGTTGAAGGGGACACAACACTGAAATACAAGTGATTGCATATGCATGTGAGCGCATGTCTGTGCACAGCCACACACAGAGACTTGCGAGCTGTAGCATTTGCAAGAAATATCCTGCATTTTTCATGCATGTCACACAAAGAGACAGAACTGACTATTATTCTCAGCTGAAATGCCTGCAAAGGATACAATAGCAGTTTGAAAATCACATTTCCTACTAAGTAAATAATTCTATAGGAATAAAATAGTTGTATAGGAATAAAATTTTGTTTAAAATATTTGCAAATGACTAAGTTTTGCATACCTCATCTTGTCATCTGTCTATTTTACTGTAATTCATTTGGGCCATATTTTTTCTCCATTACTTTTAAGCTCTTCAGCTCATTAATTTGCTATCCAATTATATCTAATTACTCATTCACAGCAGTATACCTAATTTTCAAGAACTAGTAATTCTGTATTGTCAAATATTCTGAGAATGTATTCAATACAAAAAATTGTTTCACTTTGTTTAAATTCCATCATATTAATTTAGCAAAAACCTAGACCAACATTTTCTAATCTAGCAATACACTATTATTATCTTAAGGTACTCTTCTCATTGTCTTATGGCCCCATTTTATTTTATGGAAAGTAAGTAAACAACAGGACATTCATTTGTCCTTGATTAGAATCACCAAATGTTTTGCCACAGTCTATTCAGATTTAAGACCATAAGTAGTTGACCTATTTGAGAAGCAAGCTCAAACTGTTCTCTGCTATCTCTTTTATATCTAAGAAGAAAATATACTTACTCTACCTGGCACCTTTAAGATTTGCATTGTCTTTGTTTCTAAGCTGTTACACATTGTTTCCAAGTTCTTTTATTTCTTCTTAGTCTAAGGGAGGGCTAGGATGGCTTTTAACTCATATCAATGTTGCTGATTCCTCTCCAGAGAGAACTTGAAAATCATTTAGTTATATCTTGTTCTGAGGAGGGAGGGAACTCCTTTAAATAGAAGTTTGGTAGTATGTGCATCTCTCGTAAGTGGACTCTGTAAAGTTATAGAAAATGCTTCTAGTATGACAAAATCTACACCAACTTTGTGTTCAACTGTGCTGTCAGCCCTAGGACAATTCTTCACAGCCCAGACACTGATCATGAACTTGCAAATCCTAAAATCTTTATTTACTTCACAGAGAGCAGAGAGAATATGCAAGCCATTCTTTTCCTTTGGAAGACAGAGCACAGTTCTTGCAAGAATTTGTGTGAGGAGGACAGCAAAATTTTGTCATCCCTATTTCCTTAAGCCTATAGAGGTACAGATTGGTCTCTGCAGCTGTTTGAAATCTTGATAGAAGATGAGTTTACATTTACATTTACTGAGTTTGGAAGGTTGTGCTGTCCCATATCAAATCTTGTAAGCAAGAAAAAGTGAATTTTCAGTTGCACCATCATGATCTAGTTTCTAAATTAGATTTTTAAAGTTAGGCTTTATGTATATTAATGACAATAAAAAGTGTAATGTTTTGCATCTGGAAGCCCAGAAATGAAGGACATAACTCACTGTCAGCTACAGTGATGCAGCTTCTTTAGAACTGCAGTTAATAGAATTGCAGCAGTTAGTGGGAAGCAAGAGAACTTTCTGACCCCAATACTTGAACATTTCAGCTGGAAGCCCAATGAAAGATGTCCAGAAAGACTTCACAGTTAAATTAGGTTCCATTTGACATACCTGCTAGCAGGATTTTGGGAAAAGGATAATCTATCTATTATAGCTATTTTGTTTCATAAATTGTGGATAGATGATGAAACCAGTGCTTAAGAACGGAATTTTCCCAGCTGTATCTGGAAGAGTATTAGCCTTCCTTTTGGTTAGCTAGGTTGTTCGTTTGTTTTCAAGTGGAAGATGTACACATTAGCCCAGTAAAAGCCAAAAACTAGAGGTAATTTCTTGGAAAGTCATCCAGAAAGATTACAATTCAAATATCTTTATTACTCAACAGATTAAAGTCACAGAATATTTTCCAAAACAGGCTTGCCCAGAGTAAGAGGCTTCCTACCTGTCTGAGGAACTGCTATCTCTAAAACAGCACAGGACAAGAGGGAAATGTTATAATGGAAGTGTGTTGCTGATGACATTTCAGATTGAGAGCATATGAAGGATTGCCTTTTATCAATTTCCATGGATCCAGAGGTAGGGATTAGTGGAGGAATACAGTTGTCTGAATATAGTCATTGCTACAATTTGAGCTGCTCTGCAGGTTCTTGTCTGGCCACCAGCTTTTTCTCCAGAAAATTAAGAGTCTGCTGAAGGTCCTCATGTCACGTTTTCCAGCCCCTGATGCAGATACTTAAGGCATCTAAGTGGTTTAAGAAACCCATGTTTTGGGAACAGAATCCTGCCCTAAGCGTTTATCAGCTAACATTCTGTTGTACATTTACCATTTGAAGAACAAGGTTGCTCCTAAAAGCAAGACAATTGTATCCTGTTTCAAGCATTAGAGAACTGCCAAACAAGAAATCTGAAGGAATGAGGCCACTTGTGGATGTCTCCATTGAGAAAGATACTATAGCCATAATACATTGTAGGAAGATTATGGATGGCCAGAGAACAGAAAGTCAGCAAGATGTTTTGCTAATTTATTTGTTACAGAGATCCCGCAGTCCAGGCTATAATTAAGGCTTGGCAGGCTCCCAAGTCCATCACCATACACCCATATTGCTGCCTGTAAGACATAATGTGGGCTTTATTAGCAGATTCTTAACAGCAGTTCAAGCTTTAGCTGTCATTGTGCTGTTTGAGTTTGGGACTCTGTTAGGAAGGGCCCTAGTGTGAATTGTCTGCCCCTTGTCAGCCACATAATGAAGTTATCTTCGTTAGGCCTGACACAGCCAGAGCCTGTCCTCTTGTTTCTACAGGTCTGTAAACCTAGTGATGTAGTCAAAGCTTCTCTTATGTTCAGTGGTTCTGCTAAAATCTTTGCCTAATTTTCATCCTGAAGTTGGACTTCACAAATCTATGATCAAACGACTAATACAAAAAAATATGAGACAAGGAAGAAGATCCTCCTTCTACTCTGTATGAAGCAAGGAGAGCTGATAGTCTGTGGGAGATAGCAGGTGATTCAAAACAAGGAAAATTTCAGGATTCCTTTTTCTTACCATTCCCCAGCTAACATGGAAATTATAAAAAAAAAAAAACAACAGAATGAGAAAACCAAGATTAGTAGGCAGCAACGGCACATGATGACAACTGATGGAAGCTTTAAACATAAAGTTATAACCTTATAAAGTCAAATGATTTTCACATTAGGAGTTCATCATTCTGCCTTTCAGTAGAATATGTTGAAGAGTACAACAGAACAAAGATGCTATGTCAAACAGTGGGGTAACATTTTCAATGTTCCTAGGAATACAATAGAATGATATTATGGTAGGAGGACTTGTAAAAGGAAGAAGTTAAGTTTTATCCTTTCCAGGGTCATTGTGAGACTGCTCTTTGATAATGCTAGCTACACAAGGATGAAATAGAGCTGCCTTCCTTCCAAAGTCTGCCTTCTTCTGTACATTTACCAGACAAAATGGACAACACTGTTCCGTCTTTTCAGTCCAACAAATTTATTAGTGGCAGACTGGATTGGAAGAGTGTCCATAGGTGTTAGTAAAAGAGCATTCACTGTTAGTACTGCAGTCTCTTCAGAATTTTAGAGCCCTACTGAACTAGATAGGATAGTCAACTCTTCTCTGAAGGACTGAAAATCCTTAGGACAATGTACGGTCTGGGGTTATTGTTTTAACTCTTACTGTGTGACTACAGAGATAAACATTTTGATTCTGAACTTTTCTACAGATTTAACACGTAAGTAGGAACAGCTGCACACACATATAAACCACTTTCTTTGATGTATGGAACACCAGTGTCATTGTCTTTATGCTTCAGAAGCACTGCTCGCATCTGTATTTCCCAGTGAAACAATCTATAATTTACTAATTCTGATTACTTTTATCTCTTCAAGGAGTTTGTTCAAAGATTTTCTGTGTAAGGCAGTATAAAACTACACAGTTGCAATGGTAAATATAATACATTAACTACCCTCCTACATTTCATTGGAGGAAAAAAAAGTAGGTCTCAGAGGTGTTTCTGGTATTTGAAATAAGAGTTCTCATCACTTTTTGACATGGGATTACTCCTCTGGGCCTCCTTTTCAGAGCACAATTTCTTATTATGGTGCAGTGGTGATGGTAAATATCCAATAGTGAGCGTATGCTCCTCTACACATGCCTGAAGGAGTTTAAGTACTGTCTTGTTAATGTCATACAGTATATCCACCACAACTCTTCTATAGACTTCTCAAGTTTCTTTTCTCCTGAAAGAGAAGAACTCATGCATTATGTAATTTTACTGAAAGAATAAAGAATCAAGTTGCTACAGACAGTTCATTTGACTGGGAAGAATCTTTGACACTAAACGTTTATTAGAAGTGTGAATTATAACAGCTCATTTGAATGTGGATCCTACTCAGTAAGGACACTAAAAGATGCAAAGCAGCATCCTAAGCCTCTGCCCTATATCTGCAAGTCTCTACTCCACATCCGTGATCAACAGGGTTCCCAAAAATTAATGGTAAATTGTAGAATAGGTCTATTAAGCTATGTGAGACATGTGAGGCTACAGAATCTCACGGAGATGCTGCAGCAGTGCAAACAGTTATGGTACAGGCCCAGCTGTGAAGGAGTAAGAGACAGGAGACAATTCTGGGTCATGTTCAGAAAAAGTACAACTCTACATCTTTGAGCTCTAGTGCCTCCAACAACTACATGCAGGAGGACTTTCCCATTACAATGAATCCCAGTTACTGACAGTCTGATGGCAGATGAGCATTTGGAAACAAGACTCTTTCGATTTCTGAACTCCATTTCAGTTTGCATGCTTAATTGTGAAGAGATATGAATCTAGAAAAGAATGCCGTGGTGCTTCCCTTTACACTGAAAAAAAAATTGAATTCTATATAAAGGAAAAAGTAATTTGCATTGTCTATGGGCTAGATTCCTAGTATGCATAAAATGGTGTCAAATCAGTCTGGATAGGACACTATGACTGTGTACAAGCAGAAAACCTAACTTTTAATATCAGGTGACAAAAAAAATACAATTAATGGTGCATTGAAAAGGATGTTATTAGTAGGACACAACTTGTTGAATCCTCAAAGCTGTCTGCTAGATGAACAACCACATGATAAATTAATACTCAGTGTCTATGACCTTCGAGAAAATGTAAGGAGTCAAAGTATTTTTTTTCTTAATTTTTTACATGTTTGATTTAATATCCTAGCTAATATAAAATATTCTGCTGGAATTTAAACACCTGAAAATATTCAGGAAAATGGCGTCAAACTGTAGCAGGTCACCAACTTATCAAAATGGATTTTGTTATTTCAAAACATATATTTGAATCTACATTTCTATTTGCTGTACCTTTTAGGTTGCAAACTATATCATTACAACAATGGGCCTGCATCTACAAACATAATTTTTCGTGTTATGGACCCCACAATAACAGAAGCCATAAAATATTTCTAAATTTAATGAAAAAAAAAGTACATGGATGATATACATCAAATTATTTTGAAAGTTGGTAATTATTAAAGCAACTGTTAATCTAGGGTGGATAAACTGCAATACGTGTTTCACGTATGCCTCTTTGTCTTCTAGATTGTTGATGAGCTTCTTTGGAAGAAACTCAGAGGGATTTTGTTGTTCATTGGGAATGAAGAACAGATGTGTGTAATGAATGTCTGGGGTGATATGGAAATCTGTGCAGCTATATATTCCATCATATTTTTTTCCTATCATTCTCAATTAGCTTTCAGAGAGCATTGACTACAATGTCACCAGCTGCTCTTTCAACTGACTACAATTTTTACTAAGTAAAATGGACCACATATCGTGCATTTTACAGTCCATCTCATTCCACCGTCTAGTTAAAAATTAAAAGACAGATTATAGTGAACCAAGATGCCTTCTTTTATTCTCTTTCTCTTCTGTTTTTTTTTAACCTCTATTTTCCTGTTATTTTTACCAGCAACTGAACAAAAGTGAAGTACATGAAGTACATGAGTACTAATTGATGTACCTTCTATTGGCTTTTACTTTTGAATCTCTATAATTCCTTTTGCTCAAAGTCTAAATCTGTAATGAAATTACAGTATGTGGAATATATTACTCATTTTCCAGGCATTGAACTACAAATGAGTTTGCATCAAGATGCCTACTCTAGGTTATATGAATGATTAGAGCAGTCTTCCTCAGAGAGGAAACTGCTTCCTTTTTTACAGCACAGTATTGAAAAAAAGAAGCTGAAATTTCATACAAATCTACTTGGTTTGATATATTTTATCAGATTTATCAAGTAAGATCTCATTTGTAAATCAATGTCTTGTGTCAAAGGCACAGTCCATGATAAATTCCTACAAATCTTTCAAGTTCATCCCAGTCAATACATTCTTGTACTTAGCTTGGCTTGAATTCTAGAGACAGAGGGCAAGATCCACAAAAGTTCTTTGATCTCTACCTCCTTTAGACTGGTAAGAGTTATATCCTGTTAAAGATATATTGTAAACATAGAGGCATCCGGTAACTTCAAAAATACCTTTAGAAAAACATATTTGCTTTTCTAGTTATTTATATTATTAAAGACATTATACCACTTTAATATGGACAGTAAAGGTTTTGCAAGAATAAATGGCAATAGATCCAGACCAAATAAATTCTAATTTAGGTTCCTTTCTCGAATAACGTAAGTTTGGACCTTTCCTCTGTAGAGACATATTCTTTTACACACCGACACAAGTGGGAACACTAAAACTGTGTAACGCTTTTATTTTTGAACTGTAGTGCCCAGTGGGTACCTGAACACAGATTTCCACTCATTCTAGCAAGGGCAAACTCAAAGTTCTGTGATGACTAAAAATTGAAAAAAGCCACGCAACTCTGCTCTAAGTTGTCAAGCTGTCATAGTTCAACCCCGACAGGGACCAGACTACGCAGTCTCTCTCTAGCTCCCCCCACGCTCCGAGAGAATAGGGGGAGATGATATAAGGAAAAATGGCTCAAGGTTTGAGATAAGGACAGGGAGAAATCCTTAAAGTTACCGTTACGGGCAAAACAGACTTGACTTGGGGAAAACTATTCATTTATTTCTAAAACTTGCAGGAGAATGAGACAGAGAACAAGATAAGCTCCCCCCACCCCTCCCTCTTCCCAGGCTTAACATTATCTCTACTACCTTCCCCCCAACCCTGAGCGGCACAGCGGGGAAAAGGGAGTGGGGGTCGCGGTCAGTTCATCACGCGCTGTTTCATGCCGCTGCTTCATTGTCGGGGGAAGAACTCCTCACATTCCTCCCCTGCTCCTTCGTGGGGTCCCTCCCACAGGCCACAGCCCTTTGTGAAACTGCTCCAGCGTGGGTCATCTCTTCCACAGAGTGCAGTCCCTCCAGAACAGCTGTCCCAGCGGGCCCTCCACGGGCCACAGCCTCCTTCAGGCCTCCACCTGCTCCGGTGTGGGGTCCTCCACAGGCTGCAGGTGAATCTCTGCCCCTCCGTGGACCTCCATGGGCTGCAGGGGGACAACCTGCTCCACCATGGTCATCACCACAGGCTGCAGGGGAATCTTGGCCAGGAGCCGCACTACTCCTCCCCTTCCTTCTGAACTGACCTTGGCGTCTACAGCTGTCCCTCACAACAGGCTGGCAGATACCTCTCAGGATTGAGTTGGGCCCAGTCGGCTGCCTGGCGGGAGGCCAGAGGGTGAGGCTTGCAAGGCCCACAAGGCTCGCTCCTCCCCCTCTCTGCCCCCGCTCAGCTGCTTCACATCTTCTTTTTTTTTTTTTTTTTTCCCTGTTTTCCCCTTCTTAAATACGTTATCACAGAGGTGTTATCACGGAACATTCTGCTACCAATTGGCTCAGCCCTGGCCAGCAGCAGGTCCTCCCTAGGCCTGGCCGAGTCCACCGGACAGAGGGCAGCAACTTCTAGCAGTTTCCTACAGAAGCTACCACCTTAGGCCCCCACTCACCCAACAAAACCAGAACACAAGCCAAGTCTGAACATGTGTTTGCCAGGTGCTTGGTACAGTGGGCAAGACAAAATATCTCATTGTGATTAGAAAGAAATGGGTCATATAGACATTAATTTCTTAATATCTTTGTGTAGAGATGCACCATCTATTGAAGCAGAGAGTATGAATATGCTCTACATAGGTGCATTATTTCAAAGAAAGAAAAAAAAAAAAGAAACAGGAATTATCTAATATAAAAACCCTTAGGGCCCAGAGAAGTACCAAGAGGTTATAGCATTAACAATTATTTCATCTTTTCTTTAATCAGGGCAGCCAGACCTCAGCAAATGTCTGCTCAGTATTTCTCTGGCAACACTGATACACTTTGCATGCATCATTTATCTGAGAACTAGTGGTAGCCAAGTTTTAGTATGAGGCTGGAAAGAACATTTAGGAAAGGGCATGTGATAGCTTGAATAATGTTTCTGAATATTGAGCTGAATATCAAAACTGTGACTTCCTCTAGGAGAAGTAAACCTCCTCTAGAAGGCTTAATGACGGATTTGTAAAATTACAGTGTGAAACAACCCAAGAAGCTTGAAAAATCTATGCAAGCTAATTTAGAATACTAATAAAACAGGTTGAACAAAGATTAGTAATTATTTCTGCTTAATTTTTTACTTTGAAATGATTTGTGCTGCAGTAGATACTGACAGTCATTCTTAAATTTTACCTCTCTGATTAAAGCAGTGAATTCTTCACTTGTTAGGGTGGGATTTTATGACAGCATCGTTAAGAGTCAAGCGCTTGAAATTTCTACAAGTGCCTTATCTAATAAAATCAATAGATTTTTTTTCTTTGTTTCAGGTGTCATCTTTATGATAAAAATCTTTTATGTGCCTCTAAACTGACCATGGGTCATGAAACATAATGAGTGTATTTCACAAAGTGAACACATCATTACTGATTCTCAATATCCATTGAATGTACAAGAAAATGAAAGCAAGTTAGATTTTAGATTCATATACAGGAAAAAAATTTAAATTTCATTAAAGTTACACATGGCTAATGGTCCATATTGCATTCTTGCTCAAGTTTAATTTGATGAATTGTTGAAGTTGAATTATTCCAAATGTTCTAGGATGCCAAATCACTCAAGGACCAGGATGAAAAAATGCCGAGCTATCGAATGAGTACTAAACCAAAGCAGACTATGAAAAAACTGTATAGGAAAACTTATGTGTTCCTGATGGACTAATTTATGTCATTAAGACTTTTCACCATCAAAAGAAATATAAGACATTTCACTACTTCAAATTGCTACTGACAACTCTAATTATTTTATTAGAAGATGTAGATTTGTTAACATTTAATCATTATGTTATTCCTTCCAATCAATGGACATTCCTCTGCTCCAATTTAGTGGAAGCTTTGCCAAACATTTCACCAAGTGTAGAATTCAGATCAGCACTGTCAGTTGTTTAGGTTGAGTTAATACAGAAACACAGAATAGTTTGGGTTAGAAGGGACCTTAAAAAGTCATCTGGTCCAACCCCCCTGCAATGAGCAGGGACACCTTTGAGTAGATCAGGATGCTCAGAGCCCCATCCAACCTGACCTTGAATGTTTTCAGGGATGGGGCATCCACCACCTCTCTGGGCAACCTGTTCCAGTGTTCCACAACCCTCATTGTAAAAAATGTCTTCCTTATGTCTACTCTAAATCTACATTCTTCTAGTTAAAACTGTTATCCCTTGTCCTATGATAACAGTTCCTGCTGAAGAGTTTCTCCCTATCTTTCTTATAAGCCCCCTTCAAGTATTGAAAGGCCACTATAAGGTCTCCCCAGAGCCTCCTCTTCTCCAGGCTGAACAGCCCCAACTCTCTCAGCCTGTCCTCATAGGAAAGGTGCTCCAGCCCTCTTACCATCTTCATGGCCCTCCTCTGGACCTTCTCCATCTGGTCCATGTCCTTCTTGTGTTGGGGGCTCCAGTGCTGGACACAGTACTCCAGGTGGGGTCTCACCAGGGCAGAGTAGAGGGGAAGAATCACCTCCCTCGACCTGCTGGCCATGCTCTTCTTGATGGAGCACAGGAGGCAGTTGGTTTTCTGGGCTGCAAGCGTGCACTGCCTGCTTATGTTGAGCTTCTCATCCGCCAGCACACCGAAGTCCTTCTCCTCAGGGCTGCTTGCAAGCCATTCTCAGCCCAGCCTGTATTTATGCTTGGGATTACCTTGACCCATGTGCAGGACCTTGCACATGGCCTTCTTGAACTTCATCAGGTTCACACGGGCCCACCTCTCCAGCCTGTCAAGGTCCCTCTGGATGGCAACCTTTCCCTCCAGCGTGTCGACCACATCACACAGCTTGCTATCATCGGCGAACTTGCTGAGAGTGCACAGTCCCAATACAGGGCCCTGAGGAACACTACTCCTCACTGATCTCCACTTGGACATCAAGCCGTTGACTGTAACACTGTGAGTGCAACCATCCAGCCAATTCCTTATCCACTGAGTGGTCTGTCCATCAAATCCATGTCTCACCAGTTTAGAGACAAGGATGTTGTGCAGGACAGTGTCAAATGTTTACTCAAGTCCAGTTAGACAACATCAAGATGATATCTCATCTCAAGACAAGAACCAGGACCAGCATTGAACCTCTCCTCATTAACTCCTCTATCTCTTGGACAAGGAGGTTATCATCCACACATTCCAGGAACTTCCTGGATTGCTTATGCCCTGCTGTGTGGTCCCTCCAACGGATACTGGAGTGGCTGAAGTTCTGCATGAGGACCAGGGCTTGTGAATGTGAGGCTGCTCCTATCCATCTATAAAGGGCCTCATCCAGTCAGTCTTCCTAGGAGTGGAGGGCCTGTAGCAGACCCTCACTATAATGTAACCTGTCTCTGCCCTCCCTTTAAAACTGAGTGCATCAGCTTGGTAAATGGGTGCCTCTATACCTCTCAGAAGAGAGTCGTCTACTACTATCACCCCTCATCTTTTCTTTGTTGTACTGGTTATTATTGCAAGGTTCCATTCTTCTACATCATTGGCCCCATCTCCCTTTTGTGTGTGCTAGTGGGTGAGTTTTGGCTGTTTGCCGATGAGCCTGTGGGTCCACTGCAGACTGCACTTGGAACCAACTAACTAATTTTACTCGTTCTCAGGCTTCCTGATGCTATGCAGCCTTCCCACTGCCTCCTGAAGCTCAGCCACCTGCTGCAGAGGTCTTCCACCTGAGCACAGGTTTTGCAGGCAGGACTGCTACCTCTCCCTGCCCCAGGAGGAAGGTCTAGGGACTTTCTGAAGTCTGAAGTCTGCACTGCAGCCTCTCCCTTCAGCAGCTCAGTCTATGTGGAACCATTGGCCACCGCTGGGGTAGATGGCACGAACCCCCGAGCCAGAGCTGCAGCCTTTGCTCTCGGACAAATGCCCATCTTTCTGCCTTGAGGGTCAGGTAGGATGCCCTTGACTTGTGCAGATGGTCACAGAATGGTGACTGATTGCTGGGTTATGTGTACTTCAAGTCTCCAACTCCACCAGTGGAATGGCCCTCCTTCAAAGAGGCACCCTTCCTACCCACTCTTCCACATGAACTGCTGTGCAAACTGCTGCACCATGCCATATTTGCCCATCCTGTTTGTGGCACTCCTGATCACTGGCGCTTCCTAGGACTGCCTTTTGCAGGAGTGGGGGGTGACGGCTGTTACTCCTGGCCCAGCCCATGCCTCTGACAAGGGTGGCTCCTGGCAAGTCTTTGCACTCCACTTGGGTTTCCCTGGCTCAGGAAATCCTCCTGTACACCGTGATCCTCAACTCCACTCACTTGTTTATGAGCAAGTGAATTTTTTTATAGCTAGGAGTATGATTAAATATCTATTACAACAAAAAGAAAATCACAGTAAGATACTTGTACACATGAAGAGTTAATGGCTGTAATATTCAGTGTCAGTCTGAAACTCAGAATGGGACTAATTATTGTTTTTTAGTAACACGATTCAAGGTGAAGCAACTAAAAAATAATTTGATACTAATTTATAAAAAACTAGATTCATAAAATCACTTTTTGTACCACAGTGTTCAATGAATTGTAATAAACCCCAGGAAAATCCAGGATCCTACTAGGTCTGTAAGTTTCCACAGCTTCTTCATGGGAAATGTTATTCTCTCATCAGTTCTTGCCCTACTGGATCTTCCTATTTTTGAAACCATAGCCATCAAGTCCTTTCTTGAAATAGGCTTCAGGGATGAGTCAATCAGATAACACAATGCCTTTTATATTCAGTGAAACACCAGATAGAAACTGCCCTGGGAATCAGGGGATCCAAGTTCAGCTTGTTCTCTCAGTGATGAGAATGTGAATGCACATCTTCCAGAAGAGTGCAAATCTAGTATGATTTTCTATAGTGGGTCTTTCTGAGTCCTTTCAGCTAAACCGCTTGATTTTGAAAAAAAATAAAGACAAATAAAGGAACTAGAGAATCTAGAGCTCAATACATCTGCCTTAGATTAAACGTCTAAAAGTTATACATCTAAGTCTGTTGTACTCACGAGTCTCTTTTTTAAAGTCAGTGAAGGAAAATAGGCACTAGAGAATCATTTGTCTTCTGCTGGTGTAGCCACATAAGACGAATCAGACAAATTGCTCTCTGGAGGTGCATCTTTCTCTCCATTGACAGTGAGTGGAGCAAGGTGACTATTTCATACTTAGATGTATAAATTTTAGATGTCTAAAGTCAGATGAGATAAATACCAACCCCAGAGGCTAAGGTAGGATGCTAGGACAGGAGATCATGGAAAGACTAGTCATTGCTCCAATTGTCTGGAGCAATTTTTACAAATTAGAATGCCAGTGACTCTCCCATAATATAAGAAACAAATTTTAAATGTTTTGGGAAAATACTTTGAAAACCTGTTAGACTAACAGGATAACCCAATAGAGGTTAAAGACAGAGACAGGAACAGACTTCTGTGAAGAAAAACTTAATCGCTTACTTGGGATACACATGCGCATTTACCTTTTCTGCTATTTATGCTACCTTCTTAAAAGGGACTCTCACCCCATTGATGTATGTTCAACTAATGCAAAACACTTGTTTTGGATAAGATTATCCTCATCTAAGTTTCTTTATGTGACACTCAACTATCAATTAAAATTTAAATGTTTAATCCCATAAGACCTTCCAATCGAGCAGTTACTACTTCAGCAAATCGGCAGCCTTGTTAATGGCCACACTTTAATACATATCTTTAATTATTTTTCATTCCTATAAAGGCAAGATCCCTTTGGATAGTCTTTTATCCTGCACCTTATAAACTTTACATCTTGTGCATGGTGAACTAGAAAGCAATGCATTGTATAATGCCAAGCTAATGAATTATATACCAAAATATGCAAATATATATTGGTTTGCCATGCTGCCATGCACATATTGGGGTTATAATAGCTAGTGTATAGTGTAGATTATTTGTATGCTTTGTGAGTTTTGTGTTTAACCAGCATTGAAATGTAGATGATAAATCATTAACTTTGTCTGGAGTAAGTGTACTTTAAGGAGATAAAGTATAAATTACTGGATGCAACATTTCAGTTTTGGGCGAGGTATTTATATATTCGCATACTTCTCATGTATTCACAAGTATTCTCAATGTCAAACAGGCCATTGCATCCATCAAATCAGAAGTATATTTAAAAACAAATTGTCACACTCATCTCTGAAAATCTCATTTGTTTTCCTGCATCTAGCAACGAGGCAAGTACATCTGAGCCTCCACATTCCAGACTTATATAGTAATAATAAATTTTACATTGTGGAAGATTTTGTTTGAGCAACATGTAGCAGTGAATGGAAATGGTGGCTAAAGTGTTTTGATGCTGTTAACCTGCTTCATGGGATTTTATCTTTCTTGTGGCAAGACCCGATTTACCAGCTTGCCTGAGTAAGGAGGTGTTCCATTTCCTGCCAGTTGTCTAGCTTTAAAATGAGTGGGGAAAATACTGCTTGAGGATTATATAGCACAAATATGTTTTGGCTCTCCCAGGATTCTCACTAAGTCTGAAATACTGGGCAAAAGTTCCTCCTCTTTCTTCTCTTTACTACAAAGAAAGGAATCTAAAATTCTGTAACTATTGTCAGTGATAGCTCATCTTTTTTGAACAGTGTATCTGGCTCTGGAATTCACACAACTTTCCCTCAAGGACAAAGCAGGAAAGTTTACTAAACTTGTTAATGTGAGTGTATTTCTTGATTAAAACAGGAAAATCTTACAGTTGCCATAGTAGGAAAATTTTCTCTAAATTGTTAACAAAAATACCTTTATCCATGTATTTTATTCTTCTCTTGTGGTCATCACTAGCATCTGCTGCTAGGTGTATGCAGTAATGCAAGCATTATCTCAGGAAGAGGCAAAAATTTCAAACACTTAATGCATACCAAATTTTAAACAACCCTTGTCAGAGTTAATGTTTTATTTTTTTCCAGAATGGCTCGATAAGAAATACTAAAATAATCTGTAGTTAATATAATAAAGCAAATCTATTTTCCTGCAATTTACATATTACTCTGCTTCTTGAAATTTGTATCTGATTTTTAAAAGAAGAAAAAAAAAACTTGTCTAGGTTTTTAAATAATCTTCAAAGGTTTTATAGTTTGGATAATTACTGTCCCAAATAAATACAGCTTATTAATATTCTTGGGGAAAATATAAGCCAACATGTCATTCAGGATGCACCTGCAGAACACATTGTTTCCATTTTCTCACATTTTATTTACTTGTTTACGATGTCTTAAAAAAAAGAGTATTTCATATGTGCATTACTTACAGTTTGATTTTTTTTTCAGATTTGATTCTACCTGTCATGTATTCTAGTATTTTATCTATACTTCCACAACAATATTAGTAGAAAGCTTGAAAAGATCTGTTTTAGATATTTCAAACCTTTACCTATTTTTTTAATTGATGGAAATTAGCTTTTCAGTGGACAGATATACCCAATCCAACCAACCAACCAAGCCCTATTAAATAAACAAATTAAAGGGTCATACTATCTAATTGAAAACTACAGCAGTCATGAATAAAACTTGACAGACATATATATATTTCAAGACGTATTATTTGTTTGATTTTCAAATAGTCCCATTGTAACTGTAGGACAGATATTTAAAATTATTCTTTTATTTTGCCATATTCAGTTTGATTTTGACAGGATTACAATAATTAGTATTTCACTTATTGTTCATCATGTTGAACTAAATTTTGTTCGGTACAAATGAAGATGAACATCCTACATTTGGCTTCACTGGCGATATAGAAACATAAAGACACAGGCACTAATTCAAAGAATGTAACCTGTCTCAGTCAAATGAAGTTGCTGGTTGGTATATTTCCGTGAATGATCAGTCTGCAAAGCTTGTGGGGCTTCAGATGAGACATGCTTTATTTAATGTCCATTTTTTTCAGATTGAGTCACTGTTTATTAGCTCTTCCTTTTCTTTTTAGTACTTTGAATCATTGCCATGGGGAGGAATACTAAGTTAGCTTTGCTAAGTGTTAACAGATCTAGATACACAGTGAAAGTTAAAATGATACTGTTATTCAGAAAGTAGGTTTTTTTCCAATGTCACTTACATCTGCTTAAAACTTCTCAGCTGATAGCATAAAACATTGATGCGCCGATCATGATCATGGCACCTCCATTAGTCAGGCAGAATACTGGAAGAAATATATTAATATGCTGTCAAGCACCAAGAGCAGCTGTGGGAGGACTTCTGCACCTCAAAGTGTCCACAACTGCAGCTTGCCAAACAAAACCTTGGTGTCTCAGCTAGTTGGACTGTTCACATACAACAGTCTCAGCATTTATGCTAAAGAAAAAAAAATATTAAATTAATTCAAATGAAAAAGCTTATATTTCTCACAAATATCTTTGTATAAAACACTGAAAGCTTCAATAAGCATTAGTAAAGGCCAAATGTGAATTAAACTGATGCGATGAGTACAGATGATATTCCACAGCTAGAATCCTAGAGAGGACTTGACCCATCTGGAGAAATTGTTCTGGTCAGGAATATGTATGGCAAAGTTTCATATTCTACCTACTAGGGCAGGATTAATCACCTGCAGAAACAACTGGTTTTGCACAGAACACTGGTTTTATACAGGAGCGTGTGGGAATTCTGTGGGAGCGGGTCCTGAGTACAAGCCAACAATGTCATGTGATTGCCAACAGAAATGAAAATACTGTAGGACTAAATAGGAGTTAACGTGTAAGGTACATGAAGTCCACTCTCCTCAGTGTCAGTAGGCCTCTGCTGGTTCATGGGTTCATTTTTTTTCCAGCTTTGAATACTACCACATGTTTTTAAAAAGAAAGATCAATGTACTAAAGGTTCAGAAGTAAACAGCAAGAATGGTTCAAAAAATAGAAAGGCTGGAGAGGAAAGGTTGTCTCACTGGATCTGGGTAGTGTGAACAGGAGCTAGCTGGAGGGAACAACTGTCTTCAAGTGTATCAAAGATCACTGCAAAGAAGATAACAAAAAAAGCTATTCCACCACAGATAAAATGAGTAATGATCTTAAACCGAGACAAAAATTCTAAGACATGAGCACAAGGGGTAAATTAAAGTTACTATAGTAGCCTGAATTTTGAGCACTTGCCTCTTTGAAATCTTGATGTTCTTCTTGTATATTTAAAAAGTCATACGTATGTGCACATTTGAAAGAAAATGCATTATGATTCATCCATTATGTTTTCACTACTCTTTTTTGAATAAGTGGAAATATCTATCACTGCTCTAACAAGCATGAATTCTTTTTCTTAAAAATGGTTCATTAATCCCATCCTCAAAATCCTAATTAGGTACTTTGAAGTGTTTCTAACTGTAACATCAATTTTCACAAGTTCTTTGAAGGCAACGAGCTCTCCTTAGAAGGCAATTTGCATTTTTTTTTTCCTTTGCAACAGCCCCAGAGGTGAGTGTTATCTCATAGCAACACAGACTTTATTTTGTATCTTGCTGCCTAAACAAGCAAGATATTTTGTGAATAGAATTTAAAAAAAAAATTTCTTGTTTCCCATTTTGAGTCTACATTTAGAACACATTAACCTAAGCAAAATAATTTTTCTTCTCTTTGTATTTCTTATAAAAATCTATTTTCTCTTCAGTGGCAGTATGACCCTTAATTGTTGCCACATGAATTATATTGGAAAAATTAAAGCATATCTCACAACTCTACATGCACTACACCAGACAGTTTCAGTGTTGACAAGACAAACATATTTTGTGCTACAATACAAAAGCTCCCCAATCACAGCCTCTAGGAGCTAATATCCCATCTTCATCATTCAGTTCTTCCCATTCCAACCCCAGTTAACACTAATTTTTATCTATGTAACACTATTTATTGTATATTACTGTTAACTTGAACAGATTAGGTAAGATACTCTTGTATAATATTTCAATGGAATATCTTGTAAATATTTAATAGAAAGTAAGACAGGCCTTTTTCAGTCAAAGACATAATGACATCAGCATCATTGCTTTGAACAAGTACAGAAATAACACTGAAAGTAAGATACTATTTATTTCCTGACAAAAATGCTGACCAGCTATAAGTAGAAAAATGTGTTTTCTGGTGTAATATTGTTTAATAAAAAATTCAGTAAATAGTTTGATTCTCAAACCTCTGGTGATTTCACAAAAATTTATACTCTGTGCATTTAAAACCAAAATACAATGATGTCCCCTAAAATACTTTCCAGTAGTTACCAGTAATAGCTTCCAGGAAGGTTTCTCAGTAGTTTATTTAATGTTCAGGACAATATATGGCATAACAGTTCATTTATTTGGAAAAACTCAATCTAGCATTCCAGCATACTTATGTATTTTACCTTTCCTCTGGCACTATTTAATTTTCAAACTTGAAGATACCAAAATAAGCTAAATGTCTTTCTCAAAAACTCTTTTTGCTCTGTAAACATATACATGGAGCTAAATATACAGGTGTCTATTTAGTGCTAAGAAATCACTTATCTGTAACAAACAAACACAATGTGTTAGGCATGCTTTCCCCCCCATTATAATTTTTTTTTTTTTCAATATGCATGCAGGTCAGAAAATGTATTTCGGCTCAGGGAAGAATTAGAATTCAGACTATATCTTGGAACTTTTAAATATTAGATTTACATAAGCTCCAGGGCCTGGCAAAAAAAAAAAAAAGTTAGCTTTTACTGAGGGTGGATACTTCTCTGAAGATCGAATGAGTTGTCCTTGGAAATGCCTATTTCTTGCCATTGATTGAAGAGCCAAACTAGGCAAACAGCTAACCCTAGATACCTTTTGGACAGAAACAGTTCAGTGAGCTGAATTATACCAGTGGGATCTTCACTTTTCAGTTTCTGACAATTTAGAGGTCTTATTTGTACGGACCCAAATCTAACTGAAGCCAGTATTTAATCTGAGTGCTTGGTTAGTCTAATAATTCACATTTTCTGGGTTCAGATTTTCTTTATGAAGATACTAAAAAAAAGAATCAAAGGCTCTATTTTAATGGATTTCACTCCAGCCATTTTCTCTACATGGTACCATCCTCCAAATGCCACAGCAGCTACACAGTGGTATGACCATTTACTAAGTATTTTCACTTCTGAAATTCTGAAGCATTTTTGCAATGCCTTTATAAGGAGTTGCAAATCTTCTGGGCTTTAAGCAATTTAAGGCAGTCTAATCTTTGATGAGTATCTATAAAAGCATAGATAAAAGTCCAAATTTCAGTAAATCAAGTACTGAATTATAGGATTTAATTGCTTACAAAATTATATCTAGTATATATGTATATATATACACACACACACACTAAAAACACAAAGCAAGTCTTTCATTAACATCATTTGCACAGAAAGCCAAAAGCACTTCAGATTTCCAGGAAAAATAGCAATAGAGATCTAACATTTTTTTCAAAGATCTAACACATATCAACTGAGTGGTCCGTCTGTCAAATCCATGTCTCTCCAGTTTGAAGAGAAGGATGTTATGCAGGACAGTGTCAAATGCCTTGCACAAATCCAGGTAGATAATGTCAGTTGCTTGTCCGTTGTCCATCAATGCTGTAACCCCGTCATAGAAGGCCGCCAAATTAGTCAGGCATGATTTGCCCTTAGTGAAGCCGTGTTGGTTGTCACCAATTTCCTCCCTGCATTTCATGTGCCTTAGCATGGTTTCTGGGAGAATCTGCTCAATGAGCTTGCCGGGCACAGAGGTGAGATTGGCTGGCCTGTAGTTCCCCAGGTCTCCCTTGTTCCTCCTTTTAAAAATGGGGGTTATATTACTCCTTTTCCAGTCATCAGGAACCTCACCAGACTGCCATGGCTTCTTGGCAAGTGCATCTGCCAGTTCCCTTAGGATGCCCCCCACAGATGCATCTCATCAGGTCCCATAGACTTGTGCACCTTCAGGTTCCTCAGATGTTTCTGAACCTGCTTTTCCATTACAGTGGGCAAAAGTCCCTGCTTTTGCCTTCCACAACTTGGATTGATGACTACTTTCTGAAATTTTGGTGAAAGTTAGAAATATTTTGTCAAGATTCTGTCATTTCTCCCCATATTTGTCTCTATGTAAACTAAGTATATTTTATTCCATAACTCAAAAGTAAGTTAAAATTGTTCTTTGCACAACTACTCTGAAAAAAAGAGTAGCACTGTAAGAATTCATTTTCCAACCTATCATTAGTGCCACTAGAAACAGATGTATCTCCCTTTGGACTTCCATAATACTAATTATAAATAAAGGGTTCAATTCCAGCTTGCCTTTTTTTTTTTCCCCTCCTCATGTTCAGAATTTATAGCCTGACAGATTTTATCAAGAAACTTTCTCTAGACGATATTAAACTTAGTGATAGACTAATTAATACCATAATAAGTGGCACAAACTCAGCACTTTGTAACTATTGGGCAGGAAAAAAAAATACTAGGAAGTGATTTGCTTCAACAAATGAGACCAGCATGACAAATCCAAGTCAGCCTTGAAGTACAACAGCAGAATTGCAATATCCCTCAGTCTCAGATAGGATTGTGTCATCTCTCTTCTCAATTTTCTCTTGATAGTTTTATTATTAGTAGATCATTTAAAGTAGGTATAACATCACTGCACATACAATATAACCAAATGACCAATTAGATTAGAAGTAGTAAAATTTTAATATAACATTCCAGTTTGAAAGGGATCAAACAGATCCTCATTAAAATTTAGAGATTAAAGTTTGAGGGAGAAGATTAGAAGAAATTAGTATCCTCCATGGGAGTCTAATTATTTTTCCCCCACCTACAGTGAAGTAAAAAAAATAATCCATCCAGTAGGTAATAAATGAGGATGAAAAATAGAAAAAGTGAGAAATAGAATGCCAGAATGCTAGAAATACTATTATTAAAAGAAAGAACATCAAGGGATAATATGCTTTTTATTGTAAGGAAACACTTCACATAGGATCTGAACTTGCAAGATAAACTGAGCGTCCTATGTTGCCACACAGGATCTTTGGCTCACATGTGTCTCAGTGGGAGCTCGGGGTTTTCAGCAGCACTCAAGAGCTTAGAATTCGTCAGAAATAGTCTCAGACTATTGATCATTCAGGTGTGAAACTTTTAACATGAATAAACCTGAATGAAAGTGAAATGTGTGTTCCCCTTATAGAAGATTTTTGATAGTTTTAAAATATTATTTTCAAAAGCTGAAGCACCTCCATTGCCAAATGAAAGGATAAATGCAGTACACTGAACAAAACCAGCTGCCTTAGAAGTTCATTCTCTTTTCTTACTCCATTTCACAGTGCCAGAGAAACTTTTCTGCCAGCCGAAGTTGTTGGTTATGAGAGCCAGCTCAAAAATCTAGAATTTCTGTGAAAAATTACAAAACAAATTGGTTGGAACTCACACCCAGAGACTTTGGAAAACTAAGTGTCTTTTTGCATACCCTTGAAATTCCATACTTCTCCCACTTGTAATTAGGAAGATTGTTCAATATAAAATAAACTTTTTTTGCAAAGGGAATCAAATATTTTGATAGGAAAACAAAGTAACATCAAGAGCATGTCCAGTCCCACAATGTTTTGGGTAAAAGTTCTGTGCTTCAAGTGAATAAATATCTCAGCTCTCAAGAGGGCCCACCCACTTCTTCCGTCAGCAACATCAAACTAATTGTCTTTTACAGAAGGTCAACCAAAGGCCAGAGTCAGATGTTCATCTCAGCTATGTTTGTCTCCTGTCTAACAAGAACATGAATGAAAGGCACGTCTTGCCTTTTGTTGCCTCTCTCCAAATGTCTTATGCCATCTCCTGTCACCACTCCACTACCTCCATGCTAGTAGCAATCAACTTAGGTTTAAATGAATCCATCACTTTTATTTAGTTTGTCTCTGATCAATCACATTGAAACTGTTATATCATGCATCAGAAACTGTTGTCCTGGTTTCAACTAGGATAGAGTTAATTTTCACCTGAGCTGTTAGAGGAACTGGAGCTGGTGGCCACAGCTGGGATAGTTTACTAATTAGCAAACAGCTGGGATATTTTACCCAAATTAGCCAAAGGGGTATTCCATCCCATGTGACATCATGCTCAGTATAGGAGTGAGGAGGGTGCTAAGGGGAGCTTCTTGCTACTTGGGAAGGAGCTGGGCATCAGGATCCACTGTGAGCTATTGTATTGTGAATTATGTGTTTCAGCAATTTCTGTTATTGGGTCTTGTTTGTTTGTTTTCTATCTCTGTTTTTTTTTCTTCTGTTATTCTCTTAAACTTTTTTTTTTTTAATCTCAACTCATGAGTTTTGCCTTCTTGTCTTTGCCAATTCTCCTCCCAGTCCCACTGGAAGGTGGGGGGAGTTAATGACAGACTGTGTAGCTTGGTCCTGGGCAAGGTTAAACTATAACAAGTGTAATATTTTTTATTACTAAATCAAGCATTCGTTTTCTATCAAAGCATAGGACAAAATTATGCAACAAGACATACTTCAGGCTTTACATATGACCATATTTGCAACTTAGATTTTATCCCTTAAACCTTCTTAGTAAAGCAGGAAAACTGAAGAGGCAATGAACAATATGTGAGAAAAACTGAAAAGAACTATCTCTTTGTACAATTATTTCACCTTCAATATTATTTTTATGTATATACAGTCCTCCAAACATTTCCTAAAGCATTTTGGTGAATGCAGTAAACTGATACAGATCACCTAAAATGATGCCCATTTACATGAAACCTCAATCAGTTTTTAGGATCATATTGGTATGTTTTTTACACTGTTCAAACTCCCATGCTATTAAGATGACAGACTTACATATGTTTTCCATATTGCAAATTGGAAGCTTTTGTATGTGTCTGTTTGCATATTCTGTTCCCCAGTACACCCTACACAAATATATAGATTCTGTTGTGTAGGAAAAAAAAAATCTACTATATATATAATCATACCTGCAATTCATTCATTTAAATTAAATAGAATTTATAAGGTCCAAATATTCCCTCACTGGTTGTTTATTTTATTTTGCATAGATAGCATTTTCCTCAATGGGCAGTATCATCTTCCAATTGTAATTACTGTTATGACTTAGGTATTCCACTTGTTCTGTTTCTTCTCATGCAGATTTGCAGATTATCACCTACCACTTTGCTTAACTGTTATAAGAATAGATATAGAATTGTTCAGGAGGAGTGAAGGGGAACAAAAAGGATGTGGAAGGCCATGTCTCATTATTACTTAGTCTTAATGCTAAATCAAAACTTCATCACCTACATTTGTTCTTCACAATTTCCTTTACCAATTAGTCTAGTGGGCAGAGCAGCCTCATCGTTGCTAACTGCTTTGTGCCATTGCTGATCACAGCTCTATCAGCTCCAGTCTGTGTCACAAGCACAGCCGGTGATCAGAGCTCTAATAATCATGAAATGAGATAAGAACTCTTAGCAGAGATCTCCTGTAAAACACGAAGCCTTATCAAAGAATTATGTGGTTCAAATTGTCTGTTAGGATCTAACAGGCAATTTTCATTTCTAAATTAAAACCTCCAGTCCAGACTGGATTCTGAAGTACCAGGCTGATATCTTAATGTCTACCTTTGGGGCTCAAAGGATGAGTTTGTTGTTCGAGTAACGCGTTTGGAGAAGGAAAATGGTCCCAACTGCTGGAAAACTAACTGTGGCAATTCATTTCATTTCTTCTAGCAGCTTGAATTGCTTGGCACTGAGGTCCATCCTAGTATATTTCATTCTGACCATATTTATTTACAGGGGCTTTTTTAATTTCTAGGATGCTGAAAACATGCAGGATTGAAAAATAGGGTTTATTGCTTCCACATCTAAGGGAGAGAGCAGTTAGGCAGAATACAGGCACACTGTGAAAAAGGTGGCTTCTTTGCTTGTTGACTTCACACATTTTCACGAAGGAAAATATCTCTCTGCTGCCAGAAAATAAAGCCAAGACATATGTAGAATGTAGGCTGCCATACACAAGTATCAGGGGTCTCAGAGTAACTACTGTAGCTCACTGTGACTGAAAGCCCTAGGAAAGCAAGCAGGATATAAAGATGCTGATAGCCTGTACTGATGAACAGGCTTTCCAGGCAGGTTCTTTGTTACTTGGTAGTCTCAAACTGAGACAGAGTTTGAAGCATAATAGACATACAACTGAACTAGAAGCATACAAGGCTGAACTCAGCCTGGCTTAATGACTGTGACTGAGAAAACTTTTCCTGAGGGGAATTAGACCTGCTTTCTCAGTACACATGAACCGTGTAGACTATATTGTCTTTCAGATTACCTGCTACTGTCAAATAAATTACGTCCAGAATAGTGAATATTTATTTCTCCAAGCCTGACATTCCGCAGCTTTTTTTTTTTTTTAATGATCTTGGTGCACCCCTGACTTTCCATTTTCTAGAAAAAGGTACTACAAATGTACCTTTCTGTGTGGAGATTTAAGTGGTTATCTTCTCATCTCACATATTTATAATTTATTTGTATTTGTACAGATTAACATATAGGCAAAAGTCTAGATTTACTCCCTTTGATTTTATACACTTATCTGAGTTGTCTAAATAATTTATTCCCAATAGGTGCATACACACAATACATACATACATATGCACATGACCAGCCAAACTCCAACTACCCACTCTGACTGTTCAGGATGAAAGCTTGTTAGCA
The DNA here is from genome assembly GCF_036417535.1 of Chlamydotis macqueenii. NCBI lineage: Eukaryota > Metazoa > Chordata > Aves > Otidiformes > Otididae > Chlamydotis > Chlamydotis macqueenii. The sequence continues at coordinate 26,219,951 of NC_141556.1, forward strand.
AAAAACATATACATATGTACATACATCTGCACATATGGATCCCTCCAGTAACTAGCTTTATGTAGTCTGTTCAGCAGCTAGCCTGGGTCCCCCTGGTTTCCCAGCTGCCTCATGCACAGACACACACACACATGCACACCCAGGTCCCACCAGTAGGTGGTCCCACACAACCAGGTCCCACCAGTAGCTGGTTCAGATCTAGGGCCACTCTGGCAGCCCAACCCCAGACCCCATGGTCTCTCCAGGATGCAGTCCAGACTTATGGCCACTCCAATACCTGTCCACCAAAGCTCTTGTCCTACTCGCCAGCTAGTCCACCTTGATGCACAGCAGTGCATCACACACTGGCATACACATCTGCACGCAGTGCACACACGCCCTGATCTCTCTAATTCCTCCCACCACAGACATACAGCTGCTGCACTCCAGACCCCAAGACACACACATGCACAAAGAAGAGAGATCCCTGTATCTGGGAAAAGAGTTAGAAATTGAGTTTAATGAGAAGACAGGACAGACTGTAGGAATGAGGTGCAGGGCATGCCCAGACAAGCATGCTAACTGGAAGTCTGCCATTATACGACTGGTTCTTTTCAGTCCTTTCTTCCCACACTTCTACCTCCCCAGCCCAACCCTCTTTCCATGCCTTTGGTCCCTGCTCTGAACATCCCAGAGCAAGTCTGGTTCAGTCCCAAAAGGATCTTCCATGTTGAATGTCATGTCCCCAGGGGCAGTAAGTTATCTCCTTAGTCTGTAAGGTGAACAAGGGAGCCTCTCCCACCGGCTGAGTTCTGTGGATGCCATTGCAGGGCCATGGGCTGAGGCTCCCCTGGGATCACTTGGGGAGGAGCCACCTCAGGGGCTTCCTTTGCTCTGGTGAGGTTCTTAAAGATCCTCTGCCCATTGTTGTTCCTCTGAGCTCCTTTGGGTTGGTGGAAATGAGCCTTTGATCACATAAACTAGTAATATGCAATCAAATTAAACATTATTTGCCGTGAAACCAGCATGAATGCTCATGATTTGGTGACAAATATCTTCACTTTATTACACAAGCTACCATGTATGTCAAATTACCGACCAGTTCCTATCTATTAATACTAAGAATCTAAGCCAAGAATCACGAATAATTAGTAGTTAATCTGCAGGTTTTGAGAATTCATTCTAGACAGGTGAAAGTAAGGGGTTTTTTTACAGACAAGTTAAATGGGTAAAAAACACATATCTGAAGTGACAGAATACCAGAAAACAGGTAAAGTGATAGGGTAAGATTCATTTCATGTAACTTATTAATCTAAATTTTGAGCATAAAATAGATTTCTGAGAAGGATGAATCAAGGCTGCTGCCACATTTGCTTAACAGCCCTGGGTCATGTTTTAGGTAAATGCAAGTTGAAATCTTCAACTAGAAGGAGGTGGATTTAGACCAGACATAAGGAATATATATATTTTTTTTTGCAATGAAGGTGGTGAAACACTGGAACAGGTTGCCCAGAGGGGTGGTTGATGCCCCATCCCTGGAGATGTTCAAGGCCAGGTTGGACTGGGCTCTGAGCAACCTGATCTAGTTGGACGTGTCCCTGTTCTTTGCAGGGGGATTGGACTAGATGACCTTCAAAGGTCCCTTCCAACCTGAGCCATTCTATGATTTTATGATTCTATGATTTCTGCTCACGTAGCTCTGTATATTATCTAGTTTGATGTGAAATTTTAATCAGGTATGTTTACCAACTCAGAAACATGAAATTCAATTCAGAAATGTGAAAATAAATTAATATTTATTGTGTTGCACCAAGGAAATAATAGAGAGATATACAAGAAACTACATGAAAATGGTTCTTGATACGCTTCTATCATACATTTATCATAGACTTGATACTGTAAACACTATAAAATAGTTAACAAAATGAAAAGTCTAATTACCTTTATCTGTTTATCAGCAGTTTCTGTGATGTTTGTCCTATTAACAGTACTTTAAAATAAAATGTGTTATGCTGTCTAACTTTAACCAATCAACATGCAGAGGATGCTGGGCCATAAGATTGCCCAGCTTACATATGGTTTATATTGTCCTCGAAGCTGAGTGACTACCAAAGATATGCCTTCTCTCAGTAAGAACAAGCAATTTGCCACACAAATGGATGATAGTAAATCTGGACCTAACTTGTAAAAGTTATCAGAGCTAATTCAATAGACTAGCAGAGAAGCAATTTTGCCTTCAAGTCAGAAGCACTGGTTAGAAACTGTAAGAAAATGTGTCAGGAATGAGGTAGCTTTTTCAAAGGAAATCATACTTACCAAATTTTGTGTATTCTTTCAGCACATCAGTAAGCATGGAAGAACTGTCAGATATAGGACATTGTGTTTTCAGAAGGCCTGAGCTATGTCTTCACTGAAGGCTTTTTGGAAAGTAATTAGACCCAAGTTTTGATGTTTTGAAATTATCTTAGGAATACGGATGAACTGTAAAGGTAAAAGTAACAATTATTAGGTACACAATTGACAATTAACTGCACTTTTCATATCTTTGGGTCTGTGTGCTTGTATGTTCAATGTGTAATTACAATTATAATCGTAGACATGCAGCAAAATTAATCCAATTTTCTTTGTAATCAGGCAATTTTATCAAATCTGTTGCTGTTAATTGTCAGAAACCTGCACAACTGTCAAAAGGCAGAATTTTGCTTCTGTGGAGCATGCTGACACAGCTCATTTATTTCAGGTTGCAGCAGTTTGACAAAATCCGTTGTCATCAGTTAACATCAAGTAGGGGTTTTGGTGTGACTTTTTCCCATATCAAAAGAGACAAGATTGTTGTCTATCAACGGGAAGAATTATTTATCAGAATAGAATATATGATTTGAGTAACAAATACAATACAGTACAAAGAATTACCATGTTAATCAGTAGTTTCCTTAGTCACTTAGTTTCTTTGGTTCTGGGTGATAAGGAGCTTGAGGGCATTCTTCTCTCCTTCAGTTTAAGAAAAGTCCAAAGATCTGACCTGTATTACTTCCCTGTTCGTAAGTCCTATTGCAAGTGTTCTGGATGCCTTTGTAGGTCCTTTTCCACTAATTTTCTAATTGCCTATCTTGTTTGCTAACTTAATTAAGTATATGAAAAGGCATAAGCTGTATCAATGTAAGCAGTAAAATGAAGTAACACAGAAAACTCTCTTGTTATTCCATCCTTTATTTTGCATCCTATCGGAGAAAAACAACAGGTGCTCCATATCTCAATATTACCTAGCATCTTTCATGTAAACATTTTCAGTACTTGATTTTCAGTGGCTAAGAAATAAGCATTTGAGACTAAGTATTGGGTATATAAATAGTTCAGAAATCTTGGAAGAATTTTTTTTAATTCTTTAAAATATTTAAATGTTTTAATTTGAAAGGCTTTTTAAATCAACTGTTGATGATTTAATATCATATATGTTAATGTCATAGAGGAAAAAATACAAATTGACACACAGCAGTATCAACTTGAAACACTTTTGTTGAAACATTCAGTTTAATTCACTGAAACTGAATTCAGATTTTTTTTTCCATTTTATTAACATTGAAGTGTTTTATTACAACACTGCTAGTATTTTTATTTCCTTTTTTTTTTGACAAAATGCATTTTCTGGCAGGCTAATTTTCTGTCAAATTCTTGTGGTGATTTCTAATGTAACTTAATAATGGAATATATACACACATGAATAAATATATCTGAACAAAACAATGACTGTAAGTTTTTCCTGCTTTGAGGGACATAGCTTGCTACCATATGCTGCCAGCAGGAAACAATTCTTTTATGAGACTGCTTAGCAAATATTAAGTTTGCTAGATGTTTCCCTGTTAGCCCAACCTGTCTTCATTGTGCAATTTATTACTTGGATATAAAACCAAATAATAATAAAATGCTTTAAAATACATGTATTATATTTCCTGCTGTTATAAATTATGCAGTATTTGCTGCTACAAAATTGTCATGGAAATTTCACAAATCTGCTTCTGAATTTAGTTAACATTGCTGCAGAAATTAGCTCTGAAGTGTTGCAGATTTCTACAAACCTGAATGCAAATGTAATATATGTCTTTCTTCTCCCAGCTGTTACCTTTAACCACCTGACATTATGTCAGTAATGAGAATCAGATCTGAAATAAGAACTTCTGTCACTTTCACGGAAGGATAGGAAAAGTGCAATGAGTGTCTCAAAGCTAAGATACTAGATAATGTTAAACTTTTTTTCTTTTGCTCGGTCAATTAACATACTTTTATTTCAACCTTTTCTATCTAAAGAGAGCCAGCAGGATGATTAATAGAATTTCTAGAGGCAGCTTGGCATTTACTTATTCTAACAGAGGAAGTGACAACCTGAAGCAATTCCCTGATCTGCTAAATCCAGTATCAGACCTTTGGCATTAGAAAACACTAGGTGCTTCAGAGCAAGGGAAAAAAGTGTTCAGTTGTGGAAAGTCTTAATGATTTGCTGAGTCAGGCTGCACTCAATGAGCTATGTACGGTTTAAAGAATTTGCTCCATCAGCCTGGTTGTTTCTAGGATGAATATGAGGTGGCACAGAAATATCACTCCTGGCTTGCCTAGTAGAGACCAACAAGAATAAAGGGCTGACAGGAATTATGTGATGTATTTCATTAAGAAATTTTTTATAATTTTGAGATTTTAAAATCATGTGTCTGTTTTTACCTTCTCAATTAGTTCTTTTTAATTTTTTTTTTTATTTTTCATTTTTTATTGGTAGCAATGGGGGTATGATGCACAGGAACAAAAGATGCTGAGCAATGTGACGACAATCCAGCAGTACACTTCAGCATGTATGTCACCATATCTTCTTCTAATGGCAGTGTCTTCATACAAAGAATTATTTAAAATTGGAGATACTTTAAACTCGGAAGTGACTAACACAAGCCCTTCACCACGTATATGCAGCTTTTAGAGGGAAACATGTATTACTCCTCATGAGTTCCACTCAAGGGCTTAATAAGACATTTGCTTCTGCAACAGCATTTGATTTGTACCATAACACAGTTACCTCCTACCTCCTAGTTCTGTAACTACCCCTCTGGGTACTTTTTTGTTATTGTTGTGCTGGTGTATTTTGCTGATTGTTTTGTTTGTTTTAAGAAGTTGCACTGACCTAAACTCAAGACCTTGACTGCTTCAACACGAATGCAATGGAAAAGCAAGGACAAAACACAGTCTGGATGATAAGTGAGTGGGTGAAGGATGGAGTTCTAGAAAGTAATGGAAAGGCTTTTGGAAGGGGTGCTGGCAGGACTTAGGGGACAAGCGATCCTAAGATTTTGTCAGTGTATGGTGTAACATGGGTGAAAAAGCAGTTGTCTGAAGGTGCACTAAATTTCTAGAGTGAAGTGCTGATGGACCTCTACCAACTGCTTTTGCTGTGAAAATATTTTGGAACAATTTGACAGAATAACTTATGCAGATCCAGCAAATTATTTTACAGTGTGCAGACTACAGGCAAAGTATATATGCTCTTTATCAAGATAATCAGAGATTAGCTTGCCATAAAATTACTACAGAAGATATTCATTATTAATTAACATTTAATTAGTGACCATAAGCCCTTAACACCTAGCTAATGATAAGAAAAAAATTGTTTAGCTTTCACTTATACATTGTATTGCTATTTGACAACATCAACACTGATTGAAGATAAAAATTCCAAACAGGTTTGTGCTCTTGAGTCTCTGCAAGCCTCATAGATTTTTGGGAAAACAAAAATCCTTAAAGAGATGTTCAAAATCACAGGGAATTGGCAATAGCTCAAAATCCCTGATCCTTGAATAATTTTCTATCTAGGCTATATTTTCAACATTTTTTTTTCCCTAGAGATGCTACTCAGATTTCTCTCTTCTACCTCATCATCTGATTTCCTCAGACATTATTTTTAAAACATCTGTTTCTATGACAAAGCTGATTGAAGTTAGTCAAAACATTCATAAGTGTTATTGTAGAATCACACAGGTAGACCAACATACTACACATTCAGAGTGTATATCTAGGAAAGTAAACTCAAAAGGTTAATGATGACTAGTGAGAACTAGTAGTTATATTCTACTAGAAACTCAATTTTCAACAAATTAAATTCTATCACTTGGGCAGGCAATTTTGTCTTCTGGCTGTATGGAGTGCTGACTATCACTTCTGGAGACATGTTCAGCTGCACGCAGTCGATGTCTCACTGCAGTTTTGGAAAATATCTTCCGGCTTGAGTTCTGGAATGGTCCTTTTTCAATAAATAAATAAGTAAATAAATAAATTGATTAAATTATTTTTAAGAATTTACCATTCAGGAATATGCTTAGGTTAACATGCTGTCATATTTCATCTTGGTGGGAGGTCACTAAGTACTGTAGATTCTGCCATCTGAACTATTGTCTCTCCTTCCACTGAGGAGGAGGTGGTCTTTCATATATGATATAGCTGGGCTGTGTCACGCTCTGATTTCAGATGAGAGGAAGGCCCTCTTGCGTTCTAGCCAATGTCAGACAAGTCTGGGAGGCTAGGGGCGGCTAGACCAACCTCTCACACACTGGAGCGTGGTTTTGCTCATGTTCTTGGGAACAGAAGACTCTAAATGGAGTCAAGCGCCAGGTAGCTTTATTTACCCAAGAACAAGTTCGCAAATGCAAGAGAAAAGAGAGAAAGAAAGGAAAGAGGGAAAAAGAGTTTCAGTTGCAATAGCTACCACCATGGAGCTGCAACGTCCTGACAGTCCAGTTGACTCGGTGGGGGAACGTTCCATCAGATGTTGGTTCCAATGGTGATTCCGTCGATGTTGGTTCCCTTGATGTTTGTTCCCCTTTTGATGTTGGTTGTTTTTGTTCTTTTATTGTTCGTTTCATTGCATATTCATTGTATTCCAAGAGCTGGTTTGCCTAGCTGCACCCCTCACCTGGCAGTTATATGCATGTCCGTTACCGTCTCTGGGCCCCTCTGTTTTTCTGGCCTCGGGTCTGGGTGCATGCTGGGGGGTACGGCTAAATTTCTCAGAATCAGCTCTGCATTCAGGTTCGCAGAACAACCGGAGTTGGCTTGCAAGACAATGGGAATTGGCTTGCAAGACAGCAGGAAAACTCTAGTCCTATGGTTTAACTGAAGTTCCATTTTTCGGGTGGTGGTTTGATGTTTCGACAATGTTGAGACAAATATTCGACAGAGTCTCTTACAGGCTGCCTTAAAGTTAGAAGGCTTACTCTATAGAAACAGAGAAACCTGCTTCTCTAGTTTAAACAGTTGGAGAGTGGAAGATTCTATCTTAAAGAGAAAATCTTAACATTATTCAGATGATATTTCATGGATAAATTTGCTTTGAGTCAATGATGAATCATGTGACCTGCCAATTATAGGCATTCTTGAAGTAGTTTTTTCACCTTATTTAACTGAATTTGAGACTATCACCTTTTGTTATGTGATACAGACTGCTTTCTTAAGTGGAAGTATCTGAAGTCTTGAGGTAGTGTCTCCCTCCTTTTCCCCTGTGACATTTCAACAGCATCTACACAGACAGCCACAGTCATCTATTGATATTCTGTTAAACTTAGTTCCCCCCTTAGATCTCCCTCCAAGCTGAACACTCAATTTCCTTTCAGTGACATAGAAGCTGGAAAGACAAATAGCATATTTGTATTCTTATGCTTAGAGTTTTAAATGGAGATTGTGTAGACCCTTTCCAGTCAGGTATTTATCCTGTCCTATGAAATTTCTTAGGTACAAAGCTCTATTATCTGTTCTATGTCTGAATGTTTCCTGCAATAGACTTGATTTCAGAAGAGATACCAGCCAGAGGGACCTTGACAGGCTGGAGAGGTGGGCCAGTGCAAACCTCATGTAGTTCAACCAGGCCAAGTGCAAGGTCCTGCAGGTGGATCAGGGCAATCCAAAGCACAAATGTGGACTAGTCGGAGAATGGATTGAGAGCAGCCCTGAGGAGAAGGACTTGGAGTTACTGGTGGAGGAGAAGCTCAACATGAGCCGTCAATGTGCACTTGCAGTCCAGAAAGCCAACTGCAACCTGGGCATCAAAATAAGTGTGATCAGCACATCAAAGGAGGTGATTCTTTACCTCTATTCTGCTCTGGTGAGACCCCATCTGGAGTACTGCATCCAGCTCTGGAGCCCCCAGCGTAAGAAGGATGTGGATCTGTTGGAGCGAGTCCAGAGGAGGGCCAGGAAGATGATTAGAGGGCTGGAGCACCTCTCCTGTGAGCACAGGCTGAGAGAGTTGGGGTTGTTCAGCCTGGAGAAGAGAAGACTCTGGGGAGACCTTACAGCCATCTTCCACTACCTAAAGGGGGCTTATGAAAAAGATGGGGAGAAACTATTTAGCAGGGCCTGTAGCCACAGGACAGGGAATAATGATTTTAAACTAGGAGGAGGTAGATTTAGACTTGATATAAGGAAAATTGTTTGCAACAGTGAGGATGGTGGAACACTGGAACAGGTTGCCCAGAGAGGTGGAAGATGCCCCATCCCTGGAAACATTTAAGGCCAGGTTGGATGGGGCTCTGAGCAACCCGATCAAGTTGGAGACATCCCTGCTCCTTGTAGGGGAGATGGACTAGATGACCTTTAAAGATCCCTTCCAACTCGAACTATTCTATGAATCCACGATTCTATGATTTTACTATTTTCAGGAACGCCTGTTGTCTCAAGATCTCCACCCTTTGCCTTACATTCCAGCTCATTTATCTTTGGGTTTGGTGTGAAATTCTAAGTAGTGAATATTAAGTAGAATGTACTTTATCTTTTTCTCATCCATTAAGCATTGAAATGGGATTTGTCTGTTCTAATGAAGCACCAGAAGTTAGACTACTTGCGTTTAAAGTAGGTATGTAGGCTCCCATCCCTTACGGCCACTGTCTTTTTAGTCAGCAATTCAGTCAAATCAATTAAGGTCTCCATGTGTTTACTTTTCTCCATTGAGAACAGTAATTAGCTTAGAGATGTGTGTTTAACTCCTATGCATATACAACTGGATCAGATGAATCTGTATGTACACACTCTGTGATTATACATGATGGTACTGCTGCTTCTGGAAACATGTTCACACTAGTTTTAACATACTACTTGTAGCAGTGCAATTACAACAAGGCATTCAACACAAGCTGTAAAATCTCTCTGGATTTGGTTGGTTGCTGAACCACATGTTTTAGCATACTACATGGCTAGAGATGTCTGGTTTAAAGCTAGTTCTGTACAAACTGCAGTCATTGCAGAAATTCTCCAAGATACCACCTGTTACACTCCCATAGATTTACAGTTCTTCACATAGCATTTAAATTCATCCCACTGAGTCTGAGAGAAGCAAGAGCAGTATAATTTTCATGATGATGAAAAATATCTCTCTTCGGGAGTTCAGGGAGCATCTTACGACAGGAATTCTCTGATTAACTTGGAATCACATCAAAGGTACTGATTGAAACAGACTGTCCTTTTGGTGCTGGATCTTCTTTCAGACAATCTAAGGTGGAGATTGATATAAATCTCCAGACATCTTCCAGTCTGAAATGGTTGGCTACTGAGAAAAATACATCCCATCCTTTACTCAGCACTGGAGGTTTTGGAGAAATATTAATAAGGGAAACCCTACAAAATTTTCCTGCAAATATTTACCCAAGTGAAACTCAGTAAACTACTACAGTTTTAAGTTTCCATGCCATCTCCTGCTAGGACAAACTCACTCTTTTAGAGATTAGCTGGTTTTTTATGGTTAAGGAAGCCAGCTTTCAAGTGAAATGTGATTCAGGAAAAGAATAGGCTTCTGTTTGTCTTTATAGCAGTATGAAATAACCCTGAAACATAATTATAAGTACTTCAGACACCACTAGTACAAATATATAGACATACGTGTATATGCATACTGTATTTGCAGTCTTGCCTACACTTTTTCTGTAATAGTAATAATAATAATTTTGTACTTACTAAGCTCCATTTATCTTGTGACCTCAAGGAGGTTTGAAAATATAACCTTAACTAGCACACTAGAGTTCTCTCTGTATTATTGTAACACTTTAAAAACATAATTATGTTGAAGGAAATAGAATAACTGTGAATTTTATTTATTAGGATTAAGGTACTTTATAATAAAACCAATTAATATGCGTGAGGTTAGATAGAGTAATTGCACCTGGAGCTGAATGCACTATAAACACTGCAATGACTATGCAAGTACAACCCTGCAAATAAACCTTACTTTCCACATGCTAACAAATAATTCTATTAAGTCTTCCACAGTAATTCCTTCCTATCTAATCCAGATGTCAGTTGTGGCATACAGAGGTCAAGAAAGTGGACTAAGTCACTATACCACTTTAGACAAATTGTCCGTTCTAATACTATAGAGAGGATTGCATATATTATTTTTAATACAAAACATACACATACAGAAAAATATTGATTCAGATTTTAAATCATTAATGGCTTTTCATATTTGAAAATATTAATTAAATCTAATATGCTATAAATTTTTAAGTAGCTTAAATAGCCCTGTCTATTTTATAGATTTTACAATTACTGAAACAGTTGCCAATAGCAACAGATCTCATTTAAAACCATAACAACTTCCTTATAAGCATTAAGAAACTAAATTCAATTGAAATCCCAATAAAAAGTCTTGAATCTTTCACATATCTTCTAGTGTGGTAATTATTACACTTTTTCCCATACGCTCAGAACTATGACATAAATTACAAATTCTGAAATAAATGTATAGGTACGCAACTTTTCATTCATAAAGTGAATACTTACGTCTGAAGATCATAGAATCATACAATGGTTTGGGTTGGAAGGGACCTAGGTAATCTAGTCCAAGCCCCATGCAGTGCACAGGGGCACCATCAACTAAATCATGTTGCTCAGAGCCCCGTCCAGCCTGGCGTTAAATGTCTCCAGGGATGGGACATCAACCATCTCTCTGGGCAACCTGTTTCAGTGTTTCACCACCCTCACTACAAAAAAAAAAAGTTTTCCTTATAGCTAGTCTAAATCTACACCTTTTTAGTATAAAACCATTGCCCCTTGTCTTATCACAACAGGCCCTACCTAAAGAGTTTCTCCCCATCTTTCTTACAAGCCTCCTTTAAGTACTGAAAGATTGCTATAAGGTGTCCCCAGAGCCTCCTTTTCTCCAGGCTGAACAGCCTCACCTCTGTCAGCCTGTCTTCATAGGGGAGGTGCTCCAGGCCTCTGATCATGTTTGTGGCCTCCTCTGGACTCAGTCTAACAGGTCCATGTCTTTCCTGTGCTGAGGACTCCAGAACTGGATGCAGTACTCCAGGTGGGGTCTCAAAAGCGGAGTAGAGGGGAAGAATCACCTCTCTTGACCAGTTGACCATGCTTCTTTTGATGCAGCCCAGGACACGATTGTCCTTCTGGGCTGTGAGCACACATTGACAGCTCATGTCCAGCTTTTCATTCACCAGTATCCCCAAGTCTTTCTCGTCAGGGCTGCACTCAGTCCATTCATACCTTAGCCTGTATTGATACCGGTGGTTGTCCCAACTCATTTGCAGGACCTTGCACTTGGTCTTATTGAATCTTATGATGTTCACTTAGGCCCACTTGTCAAGCTTGTCCATGTCCCTCTGGATGGCATCCCATCCCTCAGATGTATCAACCACACCACTCAGCTTATTATCATCTGCAAACTTGCTGAGGATGCACTCAATCTCACTGTCTGTGTCATTGATTAAGATCAGTTAAACCATACTGGTCCCATTATGGACCCTTGAGGGACACCACCAACCTCCATCTGGACATTGAGCCGTTGACCTCATTTGCCATGTTCCTCTAGAAATAGGCATTTTGCAGGAATGTGTATTGCTAGTAAAATAAGCATGTAAAGGGTAAAAGGAATTTCATTAAGGCTTCATTCTACGCTGAAATATGTAGGAAATTAAAGAACTTTGATAAGAAGTCAGAATTTTGGCCAAACTCAATGTCTTGCCTATCTCCTTGTGTTTCAGGAATCCACACTTGCCTTTACCAAGGAATTAAGATGGGGAAGAAGGTAAACTTGCTATTGTAGCACTAAGAGAGGACAGCTCTTGTCTATATTCTGCTAAGAAGGATTCTGCTGAGAGTGGCTGTTCACAGACCCCACTGGACTGCCAGTCTAGTCGGAGTATCCAGCATAGAGATCTTGCTCTTTCCTTCTTTTCCCAGGCCCACTTCCAGCTGTGCTCTGGCAATACTGAAGACTGCAGAGGGCAATGCAATAAAATCACCTATAGTGACTGTAAATTTTCTCTCTCCTGGGTAATGGTCACTTTGACTGCTTTGCTGCCATCATAAAAAAAGCCACAGTGAGGCTGGAACTGAGCACCTTGCTCTTTGCAATGCCTTGTTTCCTGCAAATTCTGGCATATCATTTACTGCTTTCATTAACCTTCTCTGAAATTCTAGTATTAAATCTTTTGAAGTGATCCTACGAATGTGGGACTCAGCACCTACCCAGCTCATAGCATTGCTTCATATCACAGGATTATGTTATTTATATGCCATTTTTCAATTCCTGCAATTCATCCAAGCAAATTGTTTGCTGCAATACACCAAAAAGCTATCTTCATTAAACAACAACTGCTTAGACTCTTCTTAAGAGGGGTCAAAGTTCAATGTTAAGGCCATGCATTGCATTTTGAGTAGAAAGAGAACCCTTAACGCCTGACAATGAAACTAAGGGGCCTTTTTCTCTCAGGAGCACTCAAACAGTCATTGAATCAGGACATCAGAGCCTTTGAAAATGCACAAGAAATCCAGACAATTTTTTGCAAGTACACATTAGCTTACATTTAATCAAATTGAATTCTGCCTGCCCTCATGCACTACCTACATTAAGCACATTTGAAAAATTAATTCAGAGTCCTTTCTCTTGCATATCCTTTCAGAGTGGGAAAAAATGACATGAGAAAGTGAAGACAATGGGAGACATTTAAAATGAAACTAAAGAAAATGCTGCAAAGTACAGCAGTTTGACATGTGAAAAGGCCCTCATTAGAAAAGGAACTGAGCCTGGCTGACTGCAGCTAACTAGCAGATCCTGGTTTTTGCTTGTAGGAACATAGCTATGGCCACACTCATTCAGATCAGCAGACCATACAGCCCCGTTTACTGACACTAGCACTACCTGCCATTCCCGAACCATGGGCAGAAAACACTTCAGACACCATCTATGGAAAAGCCCTCTCACCTCAAAGGTTCCCTTGACTATCCAGTGCTAGAAAATGGCTCATGCTTTAAATCAAACGGATTTCTATTCCTTCCATTGTGCTTTCTTTTTTTTTTCTGTTTTATTTTGGTTTAGATATTTCACTTTAATATCTCTCTTCTTACCGCAACTGACCACAGAAAAGTCTTTGCCTTTTTCAAATCCTCCTGAGGTCACGGGGACTGATTCACAAAAGTGAATCCGAAATGCTCAAAAGCCACTCAACTGTTTAATTTAGATATTAGAGCTCACCCCCATGGCTGCTGCTTGAGCATTCAAGATGATTTTTTTGTGTTAACGAGAAAATACCCTAAAAAACTGCAGATCCCTTATACCAGAGCACACCCAGGATGCTTGTGAATTGCTAGATGCACTAGGATGTCTCACAGGCAGTCTATGCATTTTCTGTGTCTCTGTAAGGTAGATTGGAGGCAGATAGTGGCATAACACACCTTATGTAAAGCTGTTCTCTGGAGATGATACTTCCGGAGGACTGTAAACAAAACCAGTTGGAATTTACTATATAATCTCCGTGTTCCTTTTACAAATCCTTTTGGAACAGATCTGCATTTTGAAACAGCTGACTGCTTTATTAACTATCACTCTTACTCTTGCTGATATTGGGGGCAATGAGTTTTGCAGGCTAATTATATGCTGTGGAAAATCATGATTTTTTTACTTTCCCATCATTCAGTTTTACTCAGTATCCTTTTTTATTTGTATAGTAAGAAGAGGGGGAGAGGAGTTAATAAAGTATCTTTCTGTACCTTTAACTGTTTCCTATGTTATCACTCACTCCTCTTTAAAGATATTCCTAAATATTCCTGCATGTTCTGCTTCATTGTGCTTGCCCACCTTGCACCACACAGTCAATTAAAAATACACTGCCAAGGGCTGTTTAGCTGATGTGGAGCTGTTTGTCACATGCTTCCTGGATTGCCAGGAATCTGTTTCTGGGCCCTTCGTTTGGCTAACGGTATATTTTGGCAAACAAAGGCTGTTTACTTGGTTTTAAAGAAAGGAAAAACTTCCCTTTCTTTAAGTTTCCTCTACCTTTATGTCAGAATCATGGTGCAGAGAATTGAACAAATGACTCATGCTGGAGAATACTGATTTTTCACAACTTCAGCTAGAGCCATGTTTTACAACTTTCTCATTTAAATTATGAATTAAAATTAATAAATTATGAGAAAATTGGCCTTCTGTGATATGACATGCAAACCTATGCAGAATAGTGCCCCAAGTTTTTTAAACTGCTTTTTAATCCCATCAATCTAAACTATGCAATAGCTAGTAGATAAGGGCTGGATTTTCACAGCTTCTTAGACTCCCAGAGGCTGTGCAAGATTATTTTATCTTCAAGAAGTATTCGCTGCTCATGCCTCTACTTATATACTGCTCTCCCTCACCAGTATTAGACAAATGCAGATGAGGTGGGAATGCAAAGCAGTGGGCGCAATGCCTCTGTTCTGTGCCAGTCCTACTGCTATTCATACTTCATTAGTGAAACACATTAAAGCTGTCTGGGAACAATCCCATCTTCTACAGGGTCAGAGCTGCACCAGGGTCTATCATATCTGTCCTTGCCCCACACAGGATATGTTCAGAAAAAAATCTGGGCAATAAAATGGCCTAGAGCTTTCACTGCTGTAAATTTGCCTGCCTCCATTGAAATTAATGCACCTGTGGAAATTTATATTTGGTGAGGGACTGGTATATACCATTTCTGGGCATGATTCTCTTTTGCCTGTAACTAGTGCTTCTAGTTACAGCTAGGTAAAGTAAATAAAAACACTTCCATTCTGCACTGGTTGTGCTTTATGCCTGCTATTTTCAATTACTGCTTATCCTTTCATTCTGCAGCTAGCAGACTGTGAAAAAGTTTCAGTCCTGTATGTATATCATGTGATTACTAGGCTTTTTAGGGCAGAGTGGTTTCAAGAACCTCTTACTGTTACAGGTCTAATTGACTGTAAACAACTTTGTATCTTGTATGAATAAACCTATACCTTCCAAGGATAAGTAAGCTATATTCTTATATTAGATTCCACATATAATATAACCAGACTGATCGAACAGATTAGATAAAAATCTAAACTAATACTTACTGTGTAATAGAATAGATGAATAGTGACTCTGAAGTCCAAATTTAAATAGTTATATTGATAAATTAATAGAACCATATTTGTTTAGATACTCTGTCATTGATATGCAAAAGCTTCTGATCTACGACTGAACAACAGTATTGAACAAAAAGTCTGATTCAAAGGAAAAAAAAGATGTTTGTTTCAGAGGAATATTCTTTCTTCTTAGGATAAGAAAGGTCAGATCTAGCCTTTTAAAATAAGACATAAGGCTGTAAAAATTAGACTGAAAATCACTAGGTATAGTAAAAATAGTAAATACTGTACTGCAGCAACTTTCATGAGAAGTGGGAAACACCAAAGTTACTTCATGATTTTTGCAGGTTATCTCCAACCCCAGGACTGAAATTTTTTGACACTGGTGAGGTGATATGTTCAATGAGGAATGTGTTCAATGATAATGTATTTTTATATACTTATATATACTTGACACTTATGTGTCAAGGCAGATACGGCTGTTCCTTCTCATAACTGCATTCTTTTCTTTAGCAATGATTCTGCCTTGTCCATTGTGTCTGGCAATTTTTTTTTCCTGTGGAAGAGTCTCAGACTTCCAAGGAGAATTATTGAATTATTATTGCAGTCCAAAAGATATTTTAGTAATATATGTAATGAATTTTGCATGAAAAAGAACCCATTTAAATGTCTTAATATAGTCATTGGATACCATTAGGTCTCCAAAATGGTTATATTTATCTGAACTGATGCCATTTTTAAAAGTCTCTCTCTGGTAGCAGGTTATTTAGTGAGTCTGTAATATAGAAGTCTTTTAGAACACGAAGCTCTCCCTTTTCCCTTTTCCTTCCCCTGCTGAAGAAATAACAAGGAGCCTCTTATGAATGTCTCGCAGCTCAAAAAGAAATGATAGAAGGAGAAACTCATCTTCAGCATGGCCTAAGGAATCCCAAGGAGTGGGAAACTTTCAGGGCCACATCTTTTTTGGATCTCCATTTTGACATAATGTAATCTTGTCTTTTCAGCATGGACTTGAAAGTTGATATAAAGAAACCTTGTAACCTGTTCTGAGTTAAAATGACAAATTCTATTAACCCAAGAAGGGGAAATGAAAAAAAAAAATTAAAAGGTTTGAGCTTTGTTTCTGTGGTCTGTTATAATAAAAATACAGTAGTCCCAGCATGACAAAGGCTACCAATTACAAAATATCAGCCTTGGGGACTTGGTTAATGAAGAAGGGAAACAGAAGTAGTGATGGGATCAAATAGAAGAGCAGGTGAGCCTCTTTACTTATCCTGCTTGTGTATTTACATACCTCTAGCTGAACTGTCTTCAACTGCTATTTAAATGCATGCACAGGTTTACCTTCTTGTATCCCTGTGTGTTCTGGTTTTGTTAGTGAGGGGAGGCCTAAGGTGGTAGCTTCTGTAGGAAACTGCTAGCAGTCGCTCCCCTTTGTTCAGTGGACTCGGCCGGGCGTAGGGCGGACCCGCTGCTGGCCAAGGCCAAGCCAATTGGTAGCAGAATGTCCCGTGATAACGCCTCTGCGATAATGTATTTAAGTAGAGGAAAACAGGAAAAAAAAGGAGGAGAAGATGTGAAGCAGCTGAGTGGGGGGCAGAGAGGGGGAGGCACGAGCCTTATGGGCCTTGCAGGCCTCAACCTCTGGCCTCCCGCCGGGCAGCCAACTGGGCCCAACACGGCCCGGCCCAGCTGCAAGAAGTGGAAAGGAGATGAGAAGTGAATAAGATGTAAAAAAGATCCTGAGAGACATCTACCAGCCTGTTGTGAGGAACGGCTGCAGACGCCAAGGTCAGTTCAGAAGGAGGGGGAGGAGTAATGCGGCTCCTGGCCAAGATTCCCCTGCAGCCTGTGGTGACGACCATGGTGGAGCGGGTTGTCCCCCTGCAGCCCATGGAGGTCCACGGAGGAGCAGAGATCCACTTGGAGCCTGTGAAGGACCCCACACCGGGGGAGGTGGAGGCCTGAAGGCGGCTGTGGCCCGTGGAGGGCCCGCTGGGACAGCTGTTCTAGAGGGACTGCACCCGTGGAAGAGATGACCCACGCCGGAGCAGTTTCACGAAGGACTGTGGCCCGTGGGAGGGACCCCACGCTGGAGCAGAGGAGGAATGCGAGGAGTTCTTCCCCTGACGATGATACAGCGGTGTAAAACAACGTGTGATGAACTGACCGCGACCCCCATTCCCTTTTCCCCCCTTGTGCCGCTCGGGAGGGGAAGGTAGTAGAGATAATGTTAAGCCCGGGAAGAGGGAGGGGTGAGGGGAGGTTATCTTGTTCCCTGTCTCATTCTCCTGCTAATTTTAGAAATAAATGAATAGTTTTCCCCAAGTCGAGTCTGTTTTGCCCGTGACGGTAACTTTAAGTATTTCTCCCCGTCCTTATCTCAAACCTTGAGCTGTTTTTCTTATATCATCTCCTCCTATTCTCTCGGAGGGTGGGGGGAGCGAGAGACAGACTGCGTAGTCTGGTCCTGATCGGGGCTGAACTACGACACTGTGTCACTAGATACAGGGATAGACTTAAAGCTCATCAATAAAGGAGAGTTTGCAAAACAACAATTATCTGGCATCCTGTCACTGCTAGGTATCAAAGAGCTGAAATACTGGTTTATTTTCATAACTCGAAGAATGTATTGCGGATGACTTAGTAGTGAAGGGGTGGTTAAGAATCTGTGTGACATGAAAACAGCACAACAGATTCTTGATGGTACCTAAATGTTGAAATCAGGGCTTTGATACACTACATATCTTAAGAATTCTAACAAGAGTGTTATTGGACATGCTCCTTTGAAATTTATAACACTTTTGCAAAAGTTTTCCTTCTCATAATCTAACCAAGAATGCAATTTCCTTGGAAATGCTATGGCTGTAGGCTTGAGCTTAATTTAGCTCTAAATACAACTATTGTTTGAAAATCTCGTTTTGGTGAATATAAAGATAAGTCTGTAAATTAGCTGTCATAAGAGACCCAAATATTCTAATTCTTGAAGTCAAGAAGCAGTTCCAGCTCAAGAATTAAAGATGACAATAAGTATTCTCTAAATAATTAGCTATTATTACCTGTCTTGCTAAAGTAAAGTCCCAACAAAGGATGCAGATAATATTCTCTTTTCCAAGGTTTGGGGCTTTTTTAGTCACTGAATTCTCTTTGTGAATTTAAGTGTAGAGCTCAGTTTGTGGAATTGGTTACTGCAGTCAAAGATCTAATTTCAAAAGCAGATTTTTGCTCCAAGCCAGGTGTTTTCCAGTCTTGATAAATTATCGTGAACAATAACGTTAATGAAACCAGCTGCTGGAAAGCTATGGAAATTAATATCTTCAGGCTCAATGACAGAAGACATTGGCACATAGTTCATGCAAAACAATGTAGACAGATATTTTGAAATATAATCATTTTGGGGATTGATCCTTTAATTAACTCTTGACTGAAATGAAGATAATCACTAAGTCTGCTTTATTTCTAATCTTTCAAGAAATTGATCTTGCCAGCTGTATGTTATCTGTGTACCAGCTGTCCCATTTTTAAGAACAATACACAGAAGTTTAATTTCCAATTTGCTGATTAAATCTAAGGATTGATCTCAGAACATTTTACTGGTTTTTGTTTCTTTTTGAGCCATCTGTAAGATCTCAGTTCAAGGGAGCAGGCTAGCATGTGGTCAAACTCCTTAAAGATGTCTAAGTACTAAACCTGGGTAGCCTGGCCACTGCAATGACAGATATGGACTGGAGTAGGATATTAGCTTTCATGTGGAGAACATAAGAAGACCTACAGTCTTCCAGAAAAACAGTAAAAAAAAGCCATAAAAACAAAGAGGTCCTCACTAGCAGAGTAGCTAAGAGTGAGAAGTTTAAAGTCTCATGTTGTACTTTTCTCATGGACTTTTATGTTTTGTTTTTAATAGTGGACTTTTTTTTATAGTGCAGGAAAATCCTTTTCTCTACCTGAGAACTTGGA
Organism: Chlamydotis macqueenii; assembly: GCF_036417535.1. Lineage (NCBI taxonomy): Eukaryota > Metazoa > Chordata > Aves > Otidiformes > Otididae > Chlamydotis > Chlamydotis macqueenii. The sequence continues at coordinate 26,239,265 of NC_141556.1, forward strand.
AAAAAACCCCACATTTCTAGTTTCAACAGATGCTCTTCTTTAAAGAAGAGAATAAACTCAAGCTCTTTTGTTGCAACTATCTTTTCAAACTTGTGTTTACATCTTTTACTAATACACTTCAGTCCTTAGACTGTTAAATACTGGAGGTGAGGACCCACTCAGTCTCTCTGATTGAAGCTGTTTCGCATTGCATACAAATGTTACAGATCTTTGCTTTGGAAAGACAGAGAAAATACACCTAAGAACTCTAGATTTGCCAGACATCTACCTTTGATCGAGATTTCCTGGTCAGACATTAAAATGCATCCCACATCATTAAAAGCCCATTTTAGGTCAGCTTACCATTTCTGTAGCCTTGCTGATGTCCAGGCAGGATAATGAGATCCACTGTTCATCAGACTCTGGATGCTATGAAACTTGCTACAGTATTCAATCTAGCTCTGTCAAGAGATCCCTCAAAGAGGGAATTTACCTCTTCCATTAGGAAGCAAAACTCCCAATTTTGACATTTAATTGAGATAGGGCTTATAGTTTAGATCATCTAAAATGGTAAATACTCTGGAATTGCTTAACTCCCAATAGATTAATGAGGGAGTGTATAAAAAGAACAGTAATACATGCATTAGCAGTTAATCTTGGGGTGAGGGGAGACTTATTCTGTAACAGTGTGGCTTAAAAATATAGTTTTTAAATGTGATTTTTGTTCATAATTAGTTACTTCTAGCAACTGAGAATAAACTAATTTCTATTCAATTTCAAATATTTTTCTGCTGGACTAGTATGTATCCCATCATAACCAATCTTACTGATTTTCAGACTCCACAGTGATATTTATATATAACAAAGGAGTTACCTCCCACTAGAAGATAAGACTCTACTGTAGTTATATTTACCATTACATTATAGATGCAGTTTCTCATCCTTGAAGAAGAGACTAGGACTGTCATATATATAAGAAAGTTAAATTAAACAGCAGTATTTCAGCAAAACATCCTAAAACAGAAAAACAATACAAACGGGGATCCTAAATCTGAACAAACACTAAGGAGAAATCTCAGGTAAAATGAAAAAAAAAGATACATTCACCTTATTTTCAGTATTAGTAAAGTTCAAAAAAGACAGAAAAGCATAGACAAACAATTCCCAGAAGATACTGAAAAATCAAATTGTGTCACTGCTGAAGAGAACAAAAAAAAAAACCTGACCAGCACAAAGCAGTTGCCTAAACCTATGCACAAAAGAGACAACAATATATCTTGTAAGCCCTAAGGTAAGTATAACACTCATCCTAAAAGCCACCTCTCTGCTTATTTTTTAGCCCTTTTCAGCATACACTCTCAAAAACTTAGTTTTTCTCCAACAGTTTTCCTATTTTTTCCTAAAATCTATTTATATTTGTTAGTTTTTCTGCTGCTGGTGGTGATTTATTCCATCAGTCAATTATGTTGAATAAAGAAATTATGTTTAAACCCATTAATAAACAGTATTTCCTTAGTTTAAAAAACATTACTCATTCAATATTAGGTCCAACAGCCCTGTCCCATGCCTGCTCTATCCATTTTGTTATCCTACCTGTAGTCTGTCATGTACTTAGAAGTGAATTTAATTTAAGTTTTTGTTCTTTTGTAGAAATTACTTGAATCTTCCTAAAATTTTAAATAAAGTTAAAATTAATGCCTTGAAAACCTCAGCCCCCTGGAAAACTATGGGAATAGGAAGTATAAATTTAAACGTAGATTTGGGGTCAATACTGTTGTTAAATATTTATTTTGCACTTGTGTTACAACAGTGGCATCATGACACAAAGTGATAGGAAAGCAGACTGAATGCATTAGCAGGCTCTTCTGCGAGGGCAGTTCTTTTGTTCTTGTCTAATAAATCTGAAGCCTTAGTCGTCATTTCATCACAAAAAGTGCTCTGTCTTCCTCCCATCAGTGATACAAAGTGGAGAAGCTTGGACTTGACCAGTGCTCATTCTGAAGGAAAGTCAATGTTTCTATTTGCTTGCTGTAAGATTAACTGATACTATAAAGAAAAAGAAGGAAGGAAGGAATTAAGGAAGTAAGGAATTAAGGAAGAAATTCTTCACCGTGAAGGTGGTGAGGCACTGGAACAGGTTGTCCAGAGAAGTTGTGGATGCCCCGTCCCTGGAAGTGTTCGAGGCCAGGTTGGATGGGGCTTTGGGTGACCTCATCTAGTGCAAGGTATTCCTATCAATGGAAGAGGGTTTGGAACCAGATGATCTTTAAGGTCCCTTACAACACAAAACATTCTATGATTCTATGAAATGGATCAATAAATAGACTACTATTACAGTACATTATTCTTATATAATGTTTTTAAACCAAGAAGAGTCCAATGTGCTTTCCTGACTGTACAGAGCAGTCACTCAATTCTGAAATACAGATGTCTCACATGTAAAATTCAGCAGCCATCTTGTACATGAAGCAGCAAACAAGAGCTCTTTATGAAAGCCAAAATGGCTTCTTAAATTTAAAATAGAATTGGAAGTTAGATGTGCATAAGCAGATTCTTTGTATCTCACAAGCATCTTCTGAGAAAACATTTCTGAGACTTACGTGGTTTTTGTGGTCTAAACCCAGCCAGCAACTAAGTACCACACAGCTGCTCATTCCCTCTACTCCACCCTGGTGAGATGGGGAAGAGAATCAGAAGGTTAAAAGTATGAAAACTTGTGAGTTGAGATAAAAACAGTTTAATGATTGAAATATAATAATAATAATAATAATAATAATAATAATAATAATAATAATAATAATAATAATAATGAAAAGGAAAACAACTAAAAGAGACAGAAGCAAAACCAAATAAATGAAGTGGTGGAACCACTTGCCAGCTGCCAACCGATGCCCAGTTAGTACCCAAGCAGCAATCACCCCAGGCCAACTCCTTCCAGTTTATATGTTCAACTTGATATCATATGGTACGGAATATCCCTTTGGCCAGTTTGGGTCAGCTGTCCTGACTATATCCCCTCCCAGCTCCTTGTATACCTCTAGCCTTCCTGCTCACAGGATATGAGAAGCTGAAAAGTCCTTGACTTAATGTAAGCGCTACTTGTCAACAACTAAAACATCAGTGTGTTATCAACATTATTCTCACCCTAAATCCAAAACACAGCACTATACTAGCTACTAGGAAGAAAATTAACTCTATCTCATCCAAAACTAGGACAATGGTTAAATAGCATGAGGACCTGGTCTCTATCCTCATGAGGAAGAGAGGTAACATGATGCTGCTGCTCTCTAGCACTATTGGTTTCAAACTGGCTCACAGGGAAACATGGCAAAAGGAAGCAGAAGGAAGGTGTAACACCTATATTGACACAGCAGCTCTTTCTTAAATATGTGCACCTCAAAGATCAGACTGTTTTTCTAGCAATGATAGTTTAAGCCACTTCTTTTTGTCATCCCACCAAAGTGCACAAGCTATACAGTCTGTATGTTTCCAAGTCTGCGACACACTGGTGAATGTAAACAGTTCTGGTCCACTATAACTGTAATGTGAATGTAGCAAGAGGTACACTGACTTTTGTCAAGTGAAATTACAGATTATTGACAGTAGTAATGTACAATATCCTAAAAAACCCCACAGTTTAAGTAGAAATTTACTGCAACTGAACGGCAAAAAGACCACACACACTCTTCAGGGTACAGTAAAACACAGAACCTCACAGAGTATCTGGATTACAAAGACAAATTTGAGGACTGGAGGTTTTTTTGTTAGATTTTATGTTTGGTTTTGTTGTTATTTTGCTTTGTTATTTTTTTCCTTGCTAATTCAAATGAAAAGATTGTATATAACTAACACAGTGGAAAAATGAGAATGATAAAAAGATTAATGCAAGGCATGTAGTATAAGCCCAAAAGAGGATACTGTAAATCTTTGCATATTTTTAAACTGCATAATACAGATAATGGAATTTTATTAAAGATCTCTGTAAAAATCAGGAACTGTTTACTGATAATAGTTATTTTGGTATTTTGTCTAGCTAATATGACTACCAAAAGGACAAAGAGGTTAAAAGGAATATAAAGACAAATAATGTTTAAACAGATGTCAAGAAATGTGGTTTTTTCATATAGAGCATTATTAAAGTGCAGAGCAAGCCTCCCAGGCAAGATTGTTGAGGCAAAAACTCTAATGTCATTAAATAAACAATTATAAACCATCATGGAAATGGTATACTAAAGAAAATTAGCTTTAATAAGTCACTCAGCTTCACTACTTTTCTCAGGGATTTTTTTTTTCTCTCTAAATCATATTTATTTGTTTAAGCTTAAGGACTTTTTTTTAAACTCTGAATGGAAAAATCCAGAAAGAGAACAAGAGCCATAAAATGCAGGATATAGATGATGCAAAAAAACTTATTAATACATGAGCTTCTCTTTACGGTACCATATATTACACTTTGTGTACACAGTGTTGAAATAAAAGCTGATGCTGTTTTCCAGAATGATGATAACATTATCTAAATGGTCAGCATTAGCATACTCAGCTGTCACGTTCAGTTTGCTTTTTGTCTCTTCATCTCTTTCTGCTGATTAAGAATCTACTGCCATTTATTTAATAATCACTTTAGGAAAACTTTCTGAGTTTCACAACTTATGAGACTGGTGAAGAGCTCCAGTCTCTGTAGTAAACACCATAAGGGCCGTGGCTGTATCTGCTGTATAAATAAAGCATGCAATTACTAGCACTGAAGAGTAGAAATGGCTCCCAAATACTTTCATTCTTCTGGTAACTTTCACACCTAATAACAGAACAAATCTTAAGACTAAATGTTTAACTAACGGGTATTGTAAGTGTGAGAACACATCTAATTAATTCATTATTTTAACTGGATCAAGAAATATTTGCAATCAATGTAGTAGTATAGCTAGGGACAAAACATTTTATTCGAGGCACTCAGATTCCCACAAGAAACAAGAAGAATTCAGGATTTGACTGGTTTGGGAAACTAAAAAAAAAGGGCTTTCAATTAATTTTTGTACTGTATCAAAACACAGTCAGTAATGCCATCCACTCTATGACTCCCATAAAGTTATATAAATATACTGGAAGCACTGAAATGAACTTAGAATTTGAAAATAAATAGACCTACTAATACCCTAAATAGCATCTAGTCCACAAAGCAGAAATTTTCAAGGGAATCACTCCCTTCACTGCAACTTTGTTGTTACTATTTATGTTATGAAGTCATTGCCTAAACATCCAGAAGGATATACCCTTTGGGAATATTAGGGAAAGAGATAGCAAGAGGGAAAGAGAAAAAAAAATCACAAAGAAAAGAGTAATTAAATTTTTTTTTATTATTGTTAGTGCAATTAAATGGGTCTTGAAAGCTTGTATTACACTGTGAATGCCAGAAGACACCACAAAGCGGAAAGCCATGCCTGGGTCTCAGCTGAAGTCACAATCCTTCCGGCTAGGGACAGCTCAAACTCGGAGCAAAGTCTTTGATTCTAGGATATGTCCCTGCTGGGAGAAAAACAGCATGAAGTGCTTTTATGTTTCTCTGTGAGTATGGACCATGCTGTAGGTTGCATTGACAAATTGGCAAGCGTGCCAACTTCTTTGAAGCTAGCGCTCATCATTTTGTGCAGATGAACTTTAAATTGTAGATAATTGATTGCTGTTTGACTATACCCCTCAGCTCATTCACCAGAACAGGAAAAGATCTGTTGCTGTTCTAACTAGATGGATTCATTCCACTGGGAATATGATAATTGTCGCTCCTAGACAAGGCTGCCTAATGATTCTTCTCTTGGAGTAGTGACATTAAACGAAAGCTAAAGTTTCAGAATAAGATAGATCCTTTATTTCAGAGAAATATACTGCTGATTCAAAAAGATTGACCTGACGATCTAATAGATCTTTGTCAACTTTAATGAAATGCTATACTGGTTCAGGAACATCACCAAAACCTGCATTTCAAAGGCAAGCTATTTGTTCTCTGCTAAGCCTTCCTGTGCAATTGTTCAGAATAACTGAGAAAATGGCAAAAGATCCATGCCTTGAGAACAGACTGCTTTAATCAAGGTTTAATGCAGACCTGACCAGAATAATGATGATATTGAGCAACAGCTCAAGATCTTCCCTTAACCTCAGAAAGACAGATAGGGGTGGGGAGATGTGCTATACTCAGTAGTAAAACTTTTTTTTTTTCATTGACATAAGACTAATTTTGTGGACAGACAAAGTGCCAGCGACAGATCCCCAGAGCCTGGAGAAGGATCACAGGTCAGCAGGAGAGCATGTGAAGAGCAGCACAGAGGAATTCCAGCCACTCCAGCCAGCAACTCAGCTTCACGGGGTGCCCAACTTAAATGCCTCTATGCAGAGGCATGTAGCATGGGGAATAAACAAGAGGAGTTAGAGATGTGCACAGGCCTGCAGGGCTATGATCTTATTGGCATCACAGAGAAGCGGTTGGATTGGTCCTATAACTGGAGTATTGGAATGGAAGGATACAGGCTCTTAAATAAGGATAAGCAAGGGAGAGGAGGAGTGGGTGTTGCTGTCTATGTCAATGACCAGCTGGAGTGCATGGAGCTCTGCCTGGGGATAGATGAGGAACCAACCGAGATCTTATAGGTCAGGATTAAAGGGAGGGCAGGGACAGTTTACATTATAGTGAGGGTCTGCTACAGGCCCTCCCATATCAGGAGGACGGACTGGATGAGACCTTTTATAGAGGGGTAGGAGCAGTGTCACATTCACAAGCCCTGATTCTCATGGAGGACTTCATGGGCAGCAAGGAGGGTGCACAGCAAGTTCCCTACCATGGACTTAAGGAGAGCAGACTTTGGCATCTTCAAGAATCTGCTTGGCAGAGTACCATGGGAAAAAGCCCTGGAGGGAAGAGGGGCCCAAGAAAACTGGTTAATATTCAAAGATCACCTCCTCTAAGCTCAGGAGTGATGCATCCCAACAAAGAGGAAGTCAGGCAAGAAAGCCAGGAGGCCTGCAGGGATGAATAAGGAGCTCTTGGACAAATTCAAACAAAAAACGAAGCCTACAGAGGGTGGAAGCAAGGACAAGTAGCCTGGTAGGAATACAGAGAAATTGTCTGAGCAGCCAGGAATCAGGTTAGAAAAGCTAAAGCCCTGAATTAAATCTGACCAGGCACATCATAGGCAACAAGAAAAGCTTCTATAGGTACATCAGGGATAAAAGGAAGACTAGGGAAAAAGTCGGCCCTCTCTGGAAGGAAATGGAGATGTGGTTTCCTGGGATATGGAGAAGCTTGAGGTACTCGATTACTTTTTTGCCTCATCAAGTGATCTAGCCACACTGCCAAAGTCGCAGAAGGGAAAGGCAGAGACTAGGAGAAAGAAGAATCACCTGTTGTAGGAGAAGATCAGGTTCAAGACCATCTAAAGAATCTGAAGGTTCACAAATCCACGGGACCTGATGAGATACATCCGTGGGTACTGAGGGAACTGGCACATGAAGTTGCTAAGCCACTCTCAATCATATTTGAGAAGTTATGGCAGTCTCATGACTGGAAAAGGGGAAATACAACCCCCATTTCTAAAAAGGGGAAAAAGGAAGACCTGTCGAACTACAAGCCTGTCAGTGTCAGCTCTGTACCTGGCAAGATCATGGAGCAAATCCTCCTGGAAACTGTGTTAAGGCACATGGAAAATAAGGAGGTGATTGGTGACAGCCAACATGGCTTCATTATATGAAAATCATGCCTGACAAATTTGATGGCTTTCTACAATAAAATTACAGCATTGGTGGATAAGGGAAAAGCAACTGATGTCACCTACCTGGACTTGAACAAAGCATTTGACACTGTCCTGCACAACATCCTTGTCTCTAAACTGGAGAGAGATGAATTTGATGGATGGGCCACTCGATGGACAAGGAATTAGCCACGTGGTTGCACTCACAGTGTTACGGTCAATGGCCCGATGTACAACTGGAGATCAGTGATGAGTGGTTGTTCTGGTTTTGTTAGTGAGGGGGGGCCTAAGGTGGTAGCTTCTGTAGGAAACTGCTAGAAGTCGCTCCCCTTTGTTCAGTGGACTCGGCCGGGCCTAGGGCGGACCTGCTGCTGGCCAAGGCCGAGCCAATTGGTAGCAGAATGTTCCGTGATAACGCCTCTGCGATAATGTATTTAAGTAGGGGAAAACAGGAAAAAGAGAGAAGAGAAGATGTGAAGAAGCTGAGCGGGGACAGAGGCGCAGAGGGGGAGGCGCAGGCCTCATGGGCCTTGCAGGCCTCACCCTCTGGCCTCTCGCCAGGCAGCCGACTGGGCCCGACTCAGTCCAGCACGGCTGCAAGAAGTGGAAAGGAGATGAGAAGTGAATAAGATGTAAAAAAAGATCCTGAGAGACATCTACCAGCCTGTTGTGAGGAACGGCTGCAGACGCCAAGGTCAGTTCAGAAGGAGGGGGAGGAGTAATGCGGCTCCTGGCCAAGATTCCCCTGCAGCCTGTGGTGACGACCATGGTGGAGCAGGTTGTCCCCCTGCAGCCCATGGAGGTCCACGGAGGAGCAGAGATCGACTTGGAGCCCGTGAAGGACCCCGTACTGGGGGAGGTGGATGCCTGAAGGAGGCTGTGGCCCGTGGAGGGCCCGCTGAGACAGCTGTTCTAGAGGGACTGCGCCTGTGGAAGAGATGACCCACGCCGGAGCAGTTCCACGAAGGACTGTGGCGTAGGGGTGGGACCCCACAACGGAGCAGGGGAGGAATGCGAGCAGTTCTTCCCCCAACCATGAAGCAGCGGCGTAAAACAACGCGTGATGAACTGACCGCGACCCCCATTCCCTTCCCCCCCGCCCCGTGCCGCTCGGGAGGGGAAGGTAGTAGAGATAATGTTAAGCTTGGGAAGAGGGAGGGGTGGATGGAGGTTATCTTGTTCTCTGTCTCATTATCCTGCTGTTTGTAGTAATAAATGAATAGTTTTCCCCAAGTCGAGTCTGTTTTGCCCGTGACGGTAACTTTAAGGATTTCTCCCTGTCCTTATCTCAAACCTCGAGCCGTTTTTCCTTATATTTTCTCTCCCTGTTCTCTCAGAAGGTGGGGGGAGTGAGAGAGAGACTGCGTAGTCTGGTCCGATCGGGGCTGAACTACGACAGTGGTGTTCCTCAGGAGTCGATATAGCGACCAGAGCTGTTTAACACTTTTGTCAGCAACAGGGGCAGTGGCATTCAGTGCACCCTCAGGAAGTTTACTGATGACACCGAGCTGTTTGGTGCAGTCAATACACTGGAGGGAAGGGATGCCATTCAGAGGGACCTTGACAGACTGGAGAGGTGGGCCAGTGCAAACCTCACGAAGTTCAACAAAGCCAAGTGCAAGGTCCTGCTCACAAGTCAGGGCAACCCAAAGCACAAATACAGGCTGGGCTGAGAATGGATTGCAAGCAGCCCTGAGGAGAAGGACTCAAGGGTACTGGTGGATGAGAAGCTCAACATGAGCTGGCAATGTGTGCATGCAGCCCAGAAAGCCAACTGCATTCTGGGCTGCATCAAAAGACCTGTGATCAGCATGTCAAGGGAGGTGATTCTCCCTGTCTATTCTGCTCTGGTGAGACCCCACCTGGAGTACTACATCCAGCTCTGGAGACCTCAGCACAGGAAAGACATGGACTTGTTGGAGCGAGTCCAGAGGAGGGCCAGGAAGATGATTAGAGGGCTGGAGCACCTCTCCTGTGAGCACAGGCTGAGAGAGTTGGGGTTGTTCAGCCTGGAGAAGAGAAGACTCTGGGGAGACCTTACAGCCATCTTCCACTACCTAAAGGGGGCTTATGAAAAAGATGGGGAGAAACTATTTAGCAGGGCCTATAGCCATAGGACAAGGAATAATGATTTTAAACTAGGAGGAGGTAGATTTAGACTTGATATAAGGAAAATTTTTAACAGTGAGGATAGTGGAACACTGGAACAGGTTGCCCAGAGAGGTGGAAGATGCCCCATCCCTGGAAACATTTAAGGCCAGGTTGGATGGGGCTCTGAGCAACCCGATCAAGTTGGAGACATCCCTGCTCCTTGTAGGGGAGATGGACTAGATGACCTTTAAAGATCCCTTCCAACTCGAACTATTCTATGAATCCACGATTCTATGATTTTACTATTTTCAGGAATGCCTGTTGTCTCAAGATCTCCATCCTTTACTTTACATTCCAGCTCATTTATCTTTATCTATCTTCCAGTACCTAAAGGGGGCCTACAAGAAAATTAGGGAGGAACTTTTGACAAGGGCTTGTTGTGATAGGAGGTAATAGCTTTAAACTGGAAGAGGATAGTGTCAGAGACTGAAAAGGTTAATTAATGTCTCAACATCGCTAAATGATAGAGAGAACTGACAAACCACAATGCTAAAAAAACTTCAACAACTGTGAGGGAATGTCTAGACAAATATCCTGTTTTGTAGCTGAAGCAGCAACATGTGCCTAGTAACTCCAAGAACTGCAAAATGGGGTATCTTGTTTTGTACCCTTCCCCCAGAATAGAGCCAAACCCTGTGCATGAGCTCAGGCCCTGGACGGTACTAAGCATGCACAGCACTGCCAAGTGACTGCACAATGGAGGCCAGCTCTGGGGAACGCAAAATGACTTTGTGGACACTGTCTTACTAGCAATCAGGTAACAACATGCTTCAGGTAACTGCACGGCTTACAAAGAACAAGCGGGCCTTGCATTTGCAGAGAGCTAACACGTACCACCACAGAGACAGATCAACAGGATGCAGCAATCACAAGCTAAACCACAGGCAGGAAGCACCTGACCTACAAAGGACTACAAAAAGGGTCGCCGCATGAACCAGTGTGTGTGTGTGTGTGGACCCCCACCCCACTCAGACGGACCTTCGGGACGCCGATTCTCCGTGGGGGCATCGTCATCCTTTTGAGGCACCCACCCCACCCACTCTGTACAACGGACTTTCAGGACGCTGACTCTCCGTGGTGGTATTTTCTCCCCTCTTTTTCTCTCTTCCTCTTTCTCTCTCTCCCCCCCCCCCCCCCACCTTACCCTTTGTGTGTGAATGAAATAAAGAACCAACATATGCGTATGACACCGTTGTGTCTTAATTCTGTAACCGAGAAATTCGTACCTCTCACGACCGGACCTTTATTGGTTCGTGACAGATAGATTTAGATCAGACATAAGGAAGAAATTCTTTACTGTGAGGGTGATGAGGCACTGGAACAGATTGCCCAGAGAAGCTGTGCATGCCCCATCCCTGGAGACATTCAAGGCCAGGTTGGATGGGGCCTTGAGCGGCCTAGTCTAGTGAAAAGTGTCTTTGTCTACAGCAGGATTGTTGGAACCAGATTATCTTTAAGGTCCCTTCCAAACTAAACTACTCCACGATTCTATGACACAGATTTTGCTTCTATTTGTACAATTATAAGGGCAGCAAGCCAGGGAGGGTTTTTAAGTCGTTGTGACAGAACTATACTCAGTCAAACTTCATCAGCTTTGTAGTAGGTAGAGCTGGATGGTCTGGAAAAAGTACTACACCTGTGAACACCCTGTGCCATTAAACCAACTGTGCAAAGTTATGAGATAGGTGCTTCCTTAGCAATAACTAGCAATCTCATTTTCCTGTTGGCAATTTGTCTGAAATGGAGGTTTTCATTCATCCTTCCTTCACAGGTGTTTCATATACATTTTGTGCAAACTGTTCCAAATGCAAAAAAAGTGAAACACATTTTAGGGGTAATTAGCTTGGTTTCCTGTGTGGGTGTGTCTGTGTCCATCTGTGTACCCTTCCTGAATAATTTTGAAAGATTTTTTTTCTTTGAGCAAATCTGGTAGAAAAGCAGGGGCCTCAGCGATGTCAAATATCTACAAATTTTGTGAAAAAAAAAAGACAGCTTGCTAAATGGTTGTTTTACTCTGATTTATCAAATTAATGTCCTTCGTACAGAAATGAATTTATTGTTAGATTTCCCTGAGATTTGCACCAAACGGCTCAAGTGAATATTCCTACCTGTCTGAAAGACAGTGAAGGAACTTTCAGCATCCTGGAGTCTGGAAAATCCAGTGATTATAGGGAATCAGGCTTTATTAATTCTGATCTGCAGCACCAGCTTCTGGAGTCACACTATCTGAAAGAATACTCTTACTTGTATTTTGTAAAAGTTCTACTTCTCAAGACAGTGAAAGAAAGCTTGAAAACTGCCCCAAGAGTGTCATATGAACCAAAGAGCAAAAAGCAAATAATTAGTCATCATATTTTTCACAAGGTCTTAAAAAAATCCACAAAAAACAATTTTGATTTTTTTTAACTGACTTAGTCTTTTCAAATAATTGGGGCTGACAACAAAATACTGAATTCTTTCAAGCTCTTAAATATAACATCACCTAGCTTATTTTTAAAACACTAGTTCAGAGGAGCACGATTGTCTTCTACAGCTTGTAAATAAACTGTTTACTATTGTTTAATGCTAAAAAATTAATAATGGAGCCTTGCCATAAAACATACATCATAAACACTGAGCATAGTGTTTAGATAGTTACTGATTGTAAAATTCTAACATTCTTAAAATATTGTTTTAGACTTATCGTGAAAATGAATTTTACTGATCAAGCAAATTTTAATTCTTTGCATAATGTACATCTTTTTGACATAAGTGTTTAATCAAAATTTCTTTGCATTCCTCCCTGGGAAAAAATAGAAAACATGATCATAGAGGTTTTTCTCATTAGTCTAATAAAGTCCAAGACAAAGGTCAGATGTTATACTAACAAGAACTTCAAACTTTCCAGTAGAGATTTTTAATGAATCTCTTTAGACCTATAACTTTAGTAACTACTGTAAATCTTTTTCTTTCTGAAAAAAAAATGCTTATTGAATGACTTGCTTTAGCAGAGGCTTCCCAAATGGATTTGTCAAGAAGTTTTACCCAGAGCATAAATTAATCTTTCTGTGCAGACAGTTCAATTGCACCTTATTAGACAAAGCAAATATAAGTAAGACATGATCAGCCTGAAAAGTACTGGTAGTATTTACTTGCACCCAAAAAAATGTCATATAATAAAAATTAAAATTATTTTCTATTTCCACTTTTTTAGAATGTCTATACTTTTCTCTATTGATAAACATGTAGACTGAAAAATACTCAAGCTGTTAGCAGTCTTTGTAGGATGAGTTTTCCTCCTTGTATTCTTTCATATCCATTTAAGAGCATGATTGACCTTCAGTGCTAAATACAATTGTTGTGCTCATGCTATTTATTTAACTTGAGAAATGTTAATTGATTGGATTAACTGCAAGATATGGATTTATGAACCTCTACCACCTATATTCAGCCAAACATGTAGATATTGCTTAAGAACAACTTTTTCAGGAATGAATGACATTCCTATTCATTCCAATACCAAAGCAGACATAGAGTTCTATTTGGTTATATCTGTTTCACATATGGAAGCCTTTAGATTGATTGATACGGTCAGAAAAAAATAAGTCAGTGACGTGTACCTGCACTCCACTGTCTCCTCCATGTTCACCAGGGCAATATGAGCCATTTCCTCTTGCCTGTGCTCCAGCTGATCCCATGGTTGCTGTATTCCTGGCTGCACAGTAAGCCAGTTTCAAGTGGAGGCAAAAGAATATTCTTATTTAGGATACACAGGAAACAGAGATTCTACATGTGAGAAGGGCCTTAAATTCTGATCTCCCAGGATACGACTCTTTTGTTTAAACTGAGGAATCAATGTTGTTCCTCGAAGAGTGTGTCGGCTGGCCACTGTCTGCTACTCCGTATTTTTGTGTCCTGTACATTCAGTTTCATATGTTCCAGCCCCATGCAGATGACTTTAGCTGCTCTAGGGAATGTCAAATGGCGCTAAGTGTTTATATAACAGAACCACACTCTGATTCCCCTTGCATGGATTTTCTAGCTACTATGCAATTATAACAAAAACTGGGTGAGGACTACTGCTGAGCATGACTACACAAAGTGGATCATGAGAGAATGGCTCTATGTGCATTTCTCACTGATTCCCTCCGCTGCCAGTAAAAGATATTACTGACTACAGGTGCCTTAATTTACTATTCAACAAAGAGGCTAACGCTGAGGAGTCAAAAAAACTACTCAGGCACAAGTTTATTGGAAGCATATTTTAGATCATTTACTTCTGACATTTATCGTACAACTATTTTAACACAAGACCATAGTTATTCAAAAGACGAAGCAAAATCACCACTGCAAGCACATCCTAGCAAAATTAGGCTGATGCATTTTATGCCATGAGCAAAGGTCAAATTGCATGTTGCTCACAAATTCTGTTTTATCTTATTTCAGAATAAATTATCAAACTGGCATATAGCTCAGACTATGCATACTGCAGTTAGGCTGAGAGATTTTTCACTCATCATTTATTCCTTAAGCATATACAATATATGCATCTTAACACTTCCTCAACATTCGTTGGTGGCTATTACACAATTGATTATCTGTACAGAATACCATTTGTGTTTCAGCTTCTTACAGTGGGTGATCAACCAAGTCCCTGACAAGTTAATAACTTTGTTTACCTCTTATTGTTCCTTTACTACTTTGTTTCGCTTGAGCATATGGCTGTTTTGACTTAGAAAAGTGGAATATGACCTGTACCTACTCAAAGTTTAAGTGTCCCACCTACATACGTTTACAAAATGAGGAAAATGTTAAAACTCTTCCCTATTTTTTATCTTCTTAAATATACCACACTGGAGTCACAGAAGCATTTATCAGGTGTACCTGGAATATGATCCCTCCAGACATTCTTACTAGGGCTTGATTCATAAATTTCTTTCATCCATTTTTCCATCTTCATTTGGAAAATACTGTAGAGATGTTCTAGAAATATTGCAAAGATATCAGAAGCTCATCAACATTAAGATTTTTATTATTATTTTTATTATTATTATTATTATTCCTAGCAATGTCAGCAGAAGAGGCAGTAGCCACCTAGAAAAGTTATCCTGTGTGTGAGTATGGCATGCTGGCTCCCTGGAGACAGTGGCTGTTGATTTGAGAGATGCTTGCTAATTTCCTGTCTGAACTAAGCTAGTTTTGTAAGTACTTTCCTCAGTAAGAAATACATCCGTTTAAAGCAATTAGAGTCGAAGGACCAGGAAGAGAAAATTATGCCTAGTTCAGACCCTCAGCTTTGCTAGGTTCCCTCAGCACTGCCTTTGTGTGTGCTTCTGAATGTTTACAAATGTCCTAAGGTAAAACTATATTGTATCTCCAGATCTTACCAGAATCTTAAAACAGAGCTACCTTTAATATAGCAACCTTGGCCAGAGTGAAACGACACCAGCACAGGCTCCCATGTCTGGTTTGTAACCTGACTTGACAGTATCACAGCAGGGCCCAAACCAATCCCAAATGATCAAACAAACCTTACTATTACTATGTCTTCCAAAAATTGTCCAGTTGGTTTGAAGAAATATTCAGTTATAGTAAGTGAAAGACATTAGTTAAGAGATGGTCAAAATGTACCAGTGACATGTGGCAAAACTTTTAATACTGCTCTAGGTGGCCAAATCCCTTGAAAACACCATTTGTTGCAGTTTAGCCCTGCTCAAGATTAAGCCGTACACAATCATGCACTCATCCTCCCCAGCCTCCGAGGGAACAGGGGAGAGATTATATAAAAAAAAGCTCGAGGTTTGAGATAAGGACAGGGAGACATCACTCAAGTTACCATTACAAGAAAAACAAACTCAATGTGGGGAAAACTGATTTAATTTATTAACAATAAAATCCAAGGAGGACAATGAGAGAGAAAAAAAAAACCTAGATCTTAAGAACATCTTCCCCCGACCCCTCCCCTCTTCCTGGGCTTAACTTAATTCTGGACTAAAACTTCTGGACTTTCTCCCCCACTGAGCAGCACAGGGGGAATAAGGAATGGGGGTTGCAGTCAGTTCATCACATGTTGTTTTCTGCTACTCCTTCCTTCTCAGGGGAAGAACTCACATTCCTACCCAGCTCCAGCGTGAGTTCCCTCTCATGGGCTGCAGTCGTTCACAAACTGGTCCAGTGTAGAGTCCTTTTCCACGGGGTGCAGTCCCTCAGGAACTGGCTGCCCTAGTGTGGGCCCTCCACAGGCCACAGCTTCCTTTGGGCATCCACCTCCTCCAGCATGGGGTCCTCCACGGGCTGCAGGTGGATCTCTGCTCCTCTGTGGGCCTCCATGGACTGCAGGGGGACAGCCTGCCTCACCATGGGCTGCACCATGGGCTGCACCACGGTTAGGCTAGGCTGGGCCCAGACAGCTGTCTGGCAGAAGGCCAGAGTGTGAGGCCTGCAAGGGCCACACCTCTCCCTCTGTGCCCTCACTTGTTCTGTTTTCCCCTTCTTAAATACACAGAGGCATTATCACCTTCACCCTTGGGCTCAGCCCTCCTCTGCGGCAGATCCGCCCAAGGTGCACCAGACAAAGTGTAAACTTCTATCAGTTTCGCACAGAAGCCACCACTGTAATTCCCCTTGCTACACAAACCCGGCACATCATCCCTTTGCTATTAATTATGAATTAATGAGGTCCCTGACATACACTGGCACATTTCGTACGTCATCTCCACTCGCAGAGCATACCTACTCAGAATTAGGTCTCTGAATTTCTCAGTTATGGAGAAAATGTTAAGAGGAACAGCCATAGCCAGCTGAGCAGCATTCTCTCCTAGTCTAATATCATAAAATGCAAACAAGTAATGTGATTGCACTGTAGCAACCTCTAACAGCAAATTCTCCTCTGTGGGACCGGATAAATTTGCGCCAATTGGAATGGCCTTGAGAACCACTTACTTAGTCCTGTAACATGGCTCTGACCTGAAGGTCATCTAATAATCTTCCTGCTAATACAGGATCGTTCTATTCTTGATGCTGATGGTGATAGTTGTAGGAGAGAGCCTTTCACAGAAAGAAGTTTTTACTTTTTCTTTCTCTCATAGTGACTTAATTTGGAACTCCAAATTGAAAAAGTTGCCATGTTATCTTTTGAATTGTTAAAAGAAATTCTTTAATTCAAGGCCAAAATTAAAGTTAGGATCTTCCTCTAATTGTAGATGCTGGCATGTTTGTTTTTTTTTTCTTAAAAAAAGATTCTGGAGTGTTCTTTTCTTAAAAACATTCTCTACGTATAGTGCTTAGTACCATTATTAAGACATTGCTCTGAAGGTCTGTTATCACACTACTATTCTCGTATTCTTGTTTTGCCTATGAGGATTACGAGGATTTGATTTATTGTCTTCTGATATAAAGGCCACACTTGTAAAAAAGAAAAAGTAAAAAAAAAATGCAGTCCTGTTGACATGCAAGATGAAACATTTAATGTGTAATTCAGTAGATCTCAGGAGAGGGCATATTTATTGCAATAATATTTATTGTCTGGTTCTGGAGTTTAGGTTTCATATCTTCTGAGATGCAGTCCTTGTTGTGTCATATTTATTATTGATATCCCATATCTGTTTCTGGTTTAATTTATCTTTGCATCTCAGGTGGCAAGAAAAATATTCTTCTCTGTACTAAGGACTAGTAAGCCCTCCACTTGAATCCTACTCAGAGTTTTGGAACACATATTGAGGTAAGAAAAACAGTAGTATAAATAGGGCAAAAGTATAAATCATCATACATTCAGGGTAATTTCCAAGGTCATATATAAAGTACAAGATACCTCTTTTATCCTGTGTTACTGTTGTTTTGGGGTATTCTTGAGTACAAATATTTCACAGTATTAGAAAAAGATACACACACCATGTTTGAGTATTTTATGTAGTAAGAATGTAGAGGTAGTCATGGATTTGATAGGGCCTGTCATCATGATTATCAAAAACATGAAAAATATGGGAAATATAACAAATCAGTAACTTTGTGAGTTTCACTTGGTTTTTAGAAATGCTACAACAGAAACTATTGTAGAGAGATTAATTACTACCTAGGACTAACAGGACCAATGTGTAACTATTAAATTATTATTATTTTTTAACAGAGTTCTAGATTGAAATATTTTTTTAATGCCTGAAAAATTAAATTTAACACAGAAAGGAGTTGCTGCTCTTGTTACTCCACTAAATTAATGATAGTGGAGCCCTTGTAAAGGTATTCAATTTATATATAAGAAAAGAACGACCACTCTACTGTACCAGTTTTTGGAGAAATTAACATTCTCTTGCTTTTATGTGCACATTAATAAATAAACACACACACATACACATACACATACACAGAGAGAGCTGTGATTTCTGAGTGTGAAAAACTGCCACCCTGCACCCCCCCAACACGTAATGCATTATTTCTGGATCTTTCATCTTCTTGACCAATGCTCACACTTTGAAACAACTCTGAAGAAAAAAAAAAGTTGATTACCACCTTTTCTGCAAGACCCATACAACATGTTTGTATAGATATCATGATGGAACATTTGATTTAAATAAAAAAGAAAGAGCAAAAAATTTATAGGAAATTTCATAATAGCACGTTTGCTGAAACAGGTGATTCAATTGTTTTGAGTATGCTAGTTAATTGCTGGAGATCTTTGATCTCCAAATCATTTTTACCTTTTTGTCTCTCTTACAAAAATCCTCTTTACTACTCTCTTCCCAAGGTTGTTGTTTTGATTTGGTTTGGTTTGGTTTGGTTTGGTTTGGTTTCATAAGAGAGATGGGAAATTAAATATTTTGATGCCCACCTCCCTTTATGCTAGTTTATAAATTTATTTTTTAAGTTCAATGAATACCAATATGCCACAATTTAAAGGTTCTTTGTGAATGAGATGTACTCATGTGAAATATCTTTTATTTTTAATCCCAGTGGAACAGAATTTATTGAAAAACTCAGTTATTTGAGTGAGTGCATTTTAATGGACTGAGTCTTTGGAACTCATATGACCCAAGGAATAATGAAATGAGATTTGATGTCTGGCTGACTCTTATGTAACTTCCTTATAAAAATGGTATAAATCGACTGTTAGGTAGTGAGTGGTCTTTACTGGTTCTGAAACAGTCTTCTTTCTTCATCTCAGCAGGACACTGGAATATGAAGATGCTGATTGTGCTTGGCTACTCTTAGAAAAAAAGAGGGAAGGGGTTATGTTTTCTGCTTTACCTGATCATTCTAATTATTTTCTATCAAAAGACTCATATTGTCCTCAATTGTTTCTTACAATGTCTCTCTTGTTCACTTTTTAATTCTCCTCTTACTTGTTATTTTCCATATCTTAATTTTAAGATCTGCAAAAAAGACATAATTTGAATTTCTACATATATACTATATCTTTCAAAGTGGAGTTTGCATCAGTTGTTCCAATAGAAAGACTGAAGAAATGACAGTAAAGGATAAAAAACATCCCTAGAACATTTAAAAAATTATTTTAATGTAAGAATTACATTTCTAGTAGTAAGATTATTTCTGACTATTAAAAGAAGATAAAATTTTCATTTGGAGGATTATGTAAATGTATTTTTCAACAAGAAGACAATTTCTGTATTGTCTCATATATGTTACTTTAGAAGTATATGGACAGCTTCTGTCTAATCTGCTTCTCCCTGTATGTGCATACTGTGAATTTAATGCAAAGTAATCTTCTATGTGACTCCTGCTTTTTTCGTGGTGGAGAGAACATGCCTGCACTCCAGAACAGAAAAAGAAAAGTGGGCTATATGCATTAGCATTAAAGAAAAAAACTCTTATGTATGCACATGTGGAAGTGTTTCTCATCAGAAATTCCTCTGTGTTTTAAAAAAAAAAAAAAAGAAAGAAAAAAAAAGTCTTTCATTAGGTTAAAACTCATAAACTGAAGAAAATTGCCAGATATGTCTTCGATTTGTCTTAGAGGCGCTAGCAGCCTCTCTGTACTTCATCACCCTGTGAGCCTTACCTGCCTCTACCCAACTGCCTTCCTACCTGCTCTTCTTGTTTTCTTCACTTTATTTCCAACTCTTCCTAATCTTCTGCCTCCATTCTATGTGGCCATTCCTATTTAGCTAAAGCAATATATGATCCAGGTTCATCATAGCTGCATAAAATTTGGCCAAAAGCCTTTACAAAGTTTAGTGTTTGTAATGTGTGACTCCTAAACATGTTAGTTAATTTCTGCAAGGAGATGTAACATCAATAGTAAGATTTTACTATAGATTAAGTTTGGCAAAGTAGGAGGCACTAATATCTGTATGAGACCGCTTTGCGATATTAGAGTTGAGAAATCTTCATTTTATCCTTTGCTCTGGAAGCAGGATGTAGATTAATGAACACTCAAAAAGCATTCTGTCTGAAATATAGTTTGACATAGTAGCTAAAAGATGGGATCATAAAATTTGAATCCCTTTCTGCATTCACCTTTACTGTAATTTTATTTCAGTTTTAATGTGGTTATTTGTAGAAAAAGTTGGAAATGGACACTACAGATTTCAAAGGCTGGATTCTATGACCTTTGTACATATCAAAGACATTGAGGTGCACAGTATAGGCAAGAGTACCTGTGAAACAGAAAGTCTCTATCCCCTCTCTCCTGGCTACAAGAGCTTTCCCCTAACCTCCAAGGGCATTTGGTAGTTGTTTATCCCATTGTATGAATATAACCAACATTATCAAAAAAGGTTTATTTTAAAGTGTGTATTTTCTAAAGTGAAGCTTTTGTTTGCATCGAATATGAAAAGTAACATACAACTGCAAATAAAAGTTTCAAAATTTTCTCAGTTATGTAGCAAATGTCTCAGAAATCGGTGTAATAGAGCAGATAAGATCATATATGAGTATAATTTTTTTTCACTAAATTGGCATTGTGAAAACTATATTGAAATATTTAGAAATACAATACTGCTGATATTCCTCATCTATTAATTCAACATTTTAGTAGGCTTATTCAAAACATAGATTTAATTCCTCTATGTCTTTGAAAACTTTTGTTAGATCTAAACTATGACTTCAAGATCAAAATAACATCATTTAAATATCTCCAAATTGGGGCTGAAAGTCATACATAGATTCATATAATGCACAGCAGTACTTTCTAAGTGATAGCCTACAATTCCAAAGAAAAAGCAGATAATAGAAGGGACTGTAGCAGTTCTGATATGTTGAAAATTGTACTGATTTAAAGCAAAGGAAATCTTACCCTCTTCTCCGTTATGATTCTATAAAAACATTTGTTGTAAACTTCTTAAAGCACACATAAATAGATGGGTTAGCAGTGATTACATTTGTTTATTATTTTATCATTGGCTTTTTTTTCATCATTTGCATGATTTACATTTGTTTAATTATTCTAGTGAAGAGATCATGAAAGCGTAAAACAAGATGGGATTGATAGAGTCTCTATATGTTAAAAATATGCCTGTGATATGCACATTTTCATTGATTTGTTTGAAATTATATTGTGCAACTGAAGCCTAAGTTAACTAGGTTTTTTAACAAAGGATCACAAGGTATGACATTTCTATTATTAGCATTCTAAAGGATATTTAAAACATTATTGATAATGTAACAATAGCATTATTCATACAATTCTTACACTTGTATTTTGAATATATTGACTAGTACTAGCCACTTCACAGAAAACAGCAATTCTTAAAAATGTTGATTTGTAAATAGTCTATGATTCATTTGAATATATTATGTTTTAAAAGTAAACATTTTTCCACAGATAAAAATGATGTAACATTCAAAATGTTGGCTGTAGCTGTCGAAAATACTGCATAGAATTAATTACATGAATATGGACATAAAGATTTCAAAAAAAGTAAATAAAAATAAATAGGCTGTTATTCTCAAAGTGAAAAAAATCCAAATTATTTCTGTTGTTATATTCCCATCCTTTTTTTTTTTTAAATTAACATTTTCCGACCCAGGATTTACTTTTACTTAGCTTACATTTTATTTCATGGGTATTGTTCCACCAAAAATAATTGAAATTAAGCAAAATCTTGGCTATTTTTAAAATGTGCATCTACAAAATAATAGTTCAAAAATTTTCCACAGACCTACATTTTTGTCAATGGTTATGCTTTTGGAAATTTTGGAGATGTTTTGGTCACATATTTCATCAACAGTTACAGGCAAAAAAAATTCATTTGTTAATTTATCTAATAATCCTCAGCAACTGTTCAGCACTTTGAGGAGTCTTAAGAGATGACCCTTAAACTAGTTTCACAGTTCTATGGTTCTAATTTTTATGCATTGTGACACACAGATAGTGATGCCCAAGAGAAGATTTATAAAATGTATGTTTTCATTGTTGGTTTTTTTTTTTCATTCTACTTATCAATTTTAAATGCTAGAGAGATGGCTATTATATTGATTTGTATTTCAGCGTCATGAAAAGGGACTGTTTAGAAAGGATTCAGCAACCATGTTTCAGAGATTAATTTGCAGAGATACACTTTACTTGAATATCTAAAAATAGTGTTGCCAAGCAACAAGCTAAAATACAAGATTGTTATTACAAGAAACTAAAATACTTCTACAGTCTAACAATATATGCAGATTAATTCTGTCCTCTAAACCTGGGAGACTTCTGATGTCATATTTTTAGCATGTAGTTTTCAACTAACATTCATCATGATACAGGTCTTTCAAAGACCCATGTTTCTGAAACACTTGCTTTTCTACCATGATTTGAAGACATTGGAAAAATATTTGAAACAATGCCAGTTGTATTTAATTATTCATTATGCTACTGAACTAGTATTAGTATTCTGTGGGACTCTGGAGTAGTATTGAGCAGTGGCTGTGGTGATGTTTCCAGGTCTAGTTTGTTCTTTGAAGCTTATGCCTTTGTACACAGACCATTTCCTGAGGGACAGGGTATATTGGCAGGCCAGCAGAAATGGTAATTGTATCGAAACCATACAGCGAATGACAAGGTGCTCTAGTGGGAGACTAAAAGAAAGTACAGGGTTTAATTACAGTCTGCAAATCCACAAACTGTGAAAAGGGAGAAGCCTAGACCGTGCATTTGGCATTGATTTGTGAGTCATTATTAACTTTCCAGAAACACTTAAATGTTACAAAAGATAAAGCTTTACATAACAAGAGCTGCACCTTTCAGTTTTGCAATCCTAGATAGTCTAGCTGCTATTAAAATGTGTTACCTAAGAACTCAGAGGCCATTATGCAAAGCAGAATAACTACTTTCATGCCTGTATAGATTTACAGTAAACTTCAAAATTAATTTCCGGTTCACATTATAAAAATGCGTACTATAAGGATTCCAACTCGTCTGAATTTTCCTTCCTCCACAGAGCCTTTCAGTGGTGAAAGTTTAACCCTGCTGCAGCAAGGTCAAACCATACACAACGGATTATCTTTGTATCAGCTTCCTGAAAGTTAAGAAAAGAAGCATGTACCACTGTTAATGGCATAGGAATATAACTAATTTTAATGAAAGAAAATACTCTTTTTTAATTCACTGGAGCAAAATAACGAGTGCCTTACTGATCTCTCATCACAGCCAAATCATATGGGGAGGTAAGAAAGGAAACTGAAGAACTAAAGAAGGCGGGACACATAATGTCACATTGTAGGTGAGATTATGGGGTAGGACTGATGCAAAGAGGTCAAGCAGAACCAAAGCAGGGTGACTTTTTCATGGGAAAGTCCTGGAGGATGAGTGACACTCCAGCAGGGGTTCTACATGGGCACAGGTGGAGCAGTCTGGGGGCAGTCAGTAGGACTGTGGTTCAAAAGTGGAGGGGATCTCTAATTGTGAGTCTCCTTTAGAGAAGGAATCTTCCACAGCAGCTTAACAGTGTACTGTAGTCATGGCTAGTAGTCATCATCTACACATCATGCTATGTTTCTTTCTTTCAGAATTATTTTATTTCCGTTGCTTGGAATTTAAATTTCTACTTCTAAAGGTTTAGCTCGGCAACTGCATTTCTTTACAAAGTACATATGTCTGAAGATCATAGAATCATACAATGGTTAGGGTTGGAAGGGACCTTTAAAGGTCATCTAGTCCAACTGCCCTGCAGTGAGCAGGGACATCTCCAACTAGATCAGATTGCTGAGAGCCCCTTCCAACCTGGCCTTGAACATTTCCAGGGATGGGACATCTACCATCTCTCTGGGCAACCTGTTCCAGTGTTCCACCACCCACACTGTAGAAAATTTCTTCCTTATATCAAGTCTAAATCTACCTCTGTCTATTTTAAAACCATTATCCCTTGTCCTATCACAACAGGTCCTGGCAAAAAGTTTCTCATCCTTCTAATAAGGCCCCTTTAAGTACTGAAAGGCCACAATGAGGTCTCCCTGGAGCCTTCTTTTCACCCGGGGCTGAAGAACCCCAGCTCTCTCAACCTTTCTTCATAGGAGAGCTGCTCCAGCCCTCTGATCATCTTTGTGGCACTCCTCTGGACTTGCTCCAACAAGTCCATGTGTTTCTTATATCGGGGGCTCCAGAGCTGGACGCAGTACTCCAGGCGGGGTCTCATAAGCGTGGAGTAGAGGGGCAGAATCACCTCCCTTAACCTGCCGGCCACACTTCTTTTGATGCAGACCGGGATGCAGTTGGCTTTCTGGGCTGCAAGCGCAGTTTGCTGGTTCATGTTGAGTTTCTCATCCCCCTTCAGTCCTTCTCAGGGCTGCTCTCAGGCTCAGTCTGTTCATTTATTGACAGTCTTTAACGGCTATCTCATCAAATATTGTGTTCAGACACTTATTTGTCTCATCTTAAACCAAGGTATAGCTTAATGACTGCATGAAAATATGTAATTATGGACATAAACACATTGATTTTGAAAATTACAGAAACTAAAGGGCAAAAGTTATAGGGACAAAAGTATACCAAAACTAAAGGGCAAACATATCACAGGCCTTCTGGGATATGTTTCCAAATTCTGTATGCTCCATGGAGCTGTAGATCATATGGTGGTTGGTTTGTTGTTTTATGGTTTGGGGTTGTTGGTTTTTTTTCATTCTTCAGTGTTATCTTCAGTGTTATTTTGTGTTCTTAGACTTTAAGACTCTGATACTTAATAGATGCTGGCTGTATTGGACTACTGGCCTCTTGATATTGAAGGTCATATTACCTGTAGAGGAATCAACTGTAGTTAAAACACTTTTAACAAATCAGAAATAGTGTGGCCAGCAGGAGCAGGGAGGTAATCATCCCCCTGTATTCGGTGCTGGTGAGGCCGCACCTCGAGTATTGTGTTCAGTTTTGGGCCCCTCACTACAAGAAAGACATTGAAGCCCTGGAACGTGTCCAGAGAAGGGCAACAAAGCTGGTGAGGGGTCTGGAGCACAAGTCTTATGAGGAGCAGCTGAGAGAGTTGAGATTGTTTAGTCTGGAGAAGAGGAGGCTCAGGGGAGATCTCATTGTACTCTATACCTTCCTGAAGGCAGGTTGTGATGAGCAGGGGTTTGGCCTCTTCTTCCGGGCAACAAGCAGGACCCGAGGAAATGGCCACAAGTTGTACCAGAGAAGGTTTAGATTGGACGTGAGGAAAAACTTTTTCTCCCAAAGAGTGGTCAGGCACTGGAATGGCCTGCCCAGGGAGGTGGTGGAGTCGCCGTCCCTGGCAGTGTTCAAGAGGCGGCTTGATGAGGAGCTACAAGATATGGTTTAGTAGCTGTGGCAGC
This sequence comes from Chlamydotis macqueenii, assembly GCF_036417535.1. Taxonomy (NCBI): domain Eukaryota; kingdom Metazoa; phylum Chordata; class Aves; order Otidiformes; family Otididae; genus Chlamydotis; species Chlamydotis macqueenii. Next base: position 26,264,827 of record NC_141556.1, read on the forward strand.
AATGGTAGTGGGAAGACGGTTGGACTAGATGATCTTATAGGTCCCATCCAACCATGTGATTCTATGATTCTATGATTCTATACTTAACTGAGGAGATTTGACTGGTGAATTCACAGAGCTGGTTGTTATGCATCTGATGCGCTTGCATGAACATGCAAACAATCTTGACTTTTTTTTTTCCTGCTGACCAGCAATAATCTTTTTTTTTTTCCCATCTTTATTTGCCAGAGTATTTTTCCTATTTAAAACATTGTATATCATGAAAGGAAGAGCTAAAAAAAAACACTTTGAAATTAGCCAGTTTGGAACCCCTATGGAAAAATGTTAAAGGAAAAGTTATGGTCCTTTGGAAAACAAGAATTTCCACTTTCATTATTATGAGCTTAAGAATGCTTTTGCAGAGTTTTCTCCATCATCTCCCATCAACTACTTGAATCTAAACTCAGGAGTTGCCCTATATTTTTTACTTTAGTAGTAAAACAGAATTAACAGAAGAGTTCTCTTGATTTGAAAACTTTTTTTTTTTTAAATATCCTATTTTTAGAAATGAGATTTGTATTTCCATTTGCTTGGATATTTTCCTAGTCAGTTCATTCTGATTCCTAAGCAGCTTGGAGCAGATGTCTGTCTAACACAACAACACTTTCCCAGATTGGGACCAATCATTATGGTCGTGCTCAGTGTATTCTACCTCCTGTTTATTAATAGAGCTGTTAAAAATACTCATACAAACTCACAGGAAGACAGGACAACAGTAGCCTGGTGACACACGTTATCTATGATCAATGAGCTGCTTGCTGTTAGCACCATGTGCACCAGCTCAAATATTCTCAGTGAGTCTTTAAAGGAATAGCTCATGGAGGGAGACCAGAATTCTGTTGTAAGACTTGCATTTTTTATCAGGTAATTCCTTAAATACTCCAGACACAATCTGTTCCAAAGGTAGGATATGTTAATCAAACCAATGAATGGTATGGTAATTGACTAAGCCTTCTAATTCATATTATCATTTTCTCCAATTCAAGGAAAGCAGTTGTGTTCAAAAGAGACAGACTCTTTAGAAATGCTTATATTATACTTCTGTTTTCTGTGGGATTATTTCTGGATAAAATCAGGTATTCAGGTTGCAGAAACAGCCAAAATAATTCTACAAATTGGCACCAATTGATCATTGAAAATGTCTGCTTCATCTGTTGGCTATAAGAAAAGGGGATGAAAACAAAAATGATCAGCACTGCATTTCTTATTAAATACACTGCAATCCACACAAATTAATTAGGGAATATCAAAAGAGTTAAAATCAGCTACAGAACATTATACCAAAAATAATGAAAAGCTGAAAAACATAGCCATTTTTTCATTAAAATATTTTCATTAGAAAATAAAACACTACTATTTCAATATTCATTTTTAAATTAAATAATAGGGTTTTTTAATGGGACTTTGAAGTAATCTGAGTCACATCTTCCAATTAAAAATCTGGCTTTACTGAAGTCTAATCCTCTAATTCTCTCACTCATTTCCTAAGATATGTCTTATTCACCCTGGTAAAATACTTATTTTTGTTGTTAAATGCAGTTGCATGGCAGTGTGTGGGGCCAAAATGTCAAACCACAACATCTTTGTATTTCCCCAGAGAAATTTGTAATCTAATTAGAAGCAAGCCTATAATTACTTTTTCAATAACTCAGACCTTTTCCAAGCACTTTTCAAAAAATCTTCCAAAACAACCTCACTTTCAACAGATTCTTCATAATCAACAACATGCAAAAAGATATGTGTTTGTTGTCAGTCATCAGAATAAATGCAAGTAAAGAGTTGCTACCCTGGAGAAGAAAATTACAATGAATTTCTGCCAGCCCTGGAAGGCTGATGGTGGTAGATGAATGTAGGTTCCCCACATCTCTTGTATAATGCCAAAACTGAAAAGGAGTCATTCCCACAGCATGGATTTTATAGCCTTACCAGCAGGCATGTGGCTGAAATATAAATTTATTTCCTGGCCACCTTACACTGTTGTGCCCACTACTAGTCTTGTACTTTCTTCTGCCCCTAATAATGGTTCACAGTTTACAAACATTACTGTGCAATAGGCTATCGTTTCTCAACCTGCACTGCCTCAGTGTCAGTGTCAGGCTTCACTGGCCCAGCCTCCTACTCTTGTTCAGTGATTTACATTCAAAAGGAGTAAGCTTCATTTTTAGTTCATTCAAGTGCAAAGTTCGAAGCAAATTTAGGAACTGTAAATCTGACTGGATATGAAAAAAAAATCAAATCCACTGAATTTTACATGAATCAAGAACTGGTCAAGTTGCATCAAAGTTAACAGAAGTTCCCTAAACTAAGTGAATCCATTCTCTTCACTAAATATAGGTAATTTATAATTAATGTGATTCTGGACATGTTTCCAGTGATATTTTCACGCACATCAGCATAGCTTTTGGTTTTTCTTTTGGTGTAAATGTCGGTTTAAATTTGTGGGAGAGTAATTTAGAGACGAGAGTGACTCTGTGCCCCAAAGTTATTTTCATACATAGCTCTTGTAATCAAGTTTAATATTCTAATATAACCTAGTTCAGGTGCCCCTAGCTATTTTATTCATTTATAAACTTCTCAAGAAGGCAGCAGCAGAACATACCAAAGATTACAGCAATTGCTTGTATTGCTCTGTACTGCTTAGATGGTGTCACTTGCTTAGTTTGCAGGAAATAAAGGGTCCCATTATTTTCCCTTCAATGGTTGTCTCTTTCATCTTCTCTCCTTTCTAGTGTTCTATTCTGTCCCTTTCAAAATGTGTAGGTTAGTCCTTAAAATAACCTTAAGAGCTAGAGAACTGTAGGGGAAACAAGAGTTTAAAGTAATTTACAGAGGAATTAATACAGAGCCATTTTCCCTAGCCAACTCTTACCTTCATCCAGTATCACTTTAATAATTCTCAGTTACTCTTCTTCCTTTCCTTGCTGTCATCTTCTACATGTTGTAAAAATGACTTCTGAGGAACTTTTCAAATAATTAATTCATTATGGTTGTCTTTAATATGCAGCACATCCAGTGCTCTTACAGGCCTGATATTTTCTGGTTTCTGCATTTTATTTCTCAGTGTGTTTTACCTATTTCACCATGTCATTTAAATACACTGTACTTGAATAATACTCTTATTATTACTCTAAAATTATATAGTCTGAGTGTACTTGGGTTTACTAACTTCTCCTGTCCAGATTATCTACTGAAGTAAATGAGAGCTTGCACAGTTACATATTTGCAGGTCTGAACTTAGTTCTTTCTGGAATGTTTACTCATTTTTTCTAAGTAACATTTTTGTAGTGTCTCAGAGGCTAACAAATGTATTTCTTTTTAAATAAGCGTAATGGTCTACATTATATAATGCAACTTTAAAATAATTCTGGGAGCTATTTATCTGCTTTGAAGAGAGTTCTTATTATTACTATTATTATTTTGGCTTCCTTTACCTGTTTTGCCCTTAACAAAGCATGGTAACTGGGTATTTCACTTTTAAAATGTACTGCTTTTCTCCCTGTAAAAGACTGTGTCGAATATTTGTCTCAACATTGTCGAAACATCAAACCACCACCCGAAAAATGGAACTTCAGTTAAACCATAGGACTAGAGTCTTCCTGTTATCTTGCAAGCCAATTCCCGCTATCTTGCAAGCCAACTCCGGTTGTTCTGTGAACCTAAATGCAGAGCTGATTCTGAGAAATTTAGCCGTACCCCCCAGCATGCGCCCAGACCTGAGGCCAGAAAAACAGAGGGGCCCAGAGACGGTAATGGACATGCATATCACTGCCAGGTGAGGGGTGCGGCGAGGCCAACCAGCTCTTGGAATACAATGAATATGCAATGAAACGAACAATAAAAGGACAAAACCAACCAACATAAAAGGGGGGAAAAACATCAAGGGAACACACACCGATGGAATCAACATCCACGGAATCAACATTGGAATCAACATCAGAATCAACATCGGACAGATCGTTCCCCCACCAAGTGAACTGGACTGTCGGGATGCTGCAGCTCCATGGTGGTAGCTATTGAAACTCTTTTCCCTCTTTCCTTTCTTTCTCTCTTTCCTCTTGCATTTGCAAACTTGTTCTTGGGTAAATAAAGTTACCTGGCGCTTGATTCCGTTTTGAGTCTTAATTCTGTTCCCGAGAATATGAGCAAAACTGCGCTCCGGTGTGTGAGAGGTTGGTCCAGCCACCCCTAGCCTCCCAGACTCGTCTGAGGTTGGCTAGAATGCAAGGGAGCCTTCTTCTCAGCCAAAATTGGAACATGACACTCTCACAGTACACAAGGATTAAGCAAGTCAAAACCAATATAACGTAACCAGTTGCTCCAAAGTCATAAACCCATTGAAAATTTTTAATTATCAAAATATTTTAGGTAACAAATGCAGTGCTTCCTGTAAATGTCTTACCCTGAATTTTCTTCTCTCATTAGATTTAGAGACAGCTAACGGCTGTCTGTAGCAGTAGTCAGCATGGTTCACACATACCAAGAAAACCCTCTAATTTCTCCTTCAAAGCATGAGACTTCCTTGTGAAAATAATATTTGATGCATTTTGAATAAAATAGTGATTGAATAAACATTGTGTATCTGAAATAGCAAGAAAGAAGAGCGAGATAAAAACCTGGATCCAATTAGAAACTCAGGAAGAGCAGGAATAGCAAAGCTGAGCATCTAACTTCCAGGTCCCTAGTCCCGGCAGTGCAGACCAGAGGTTAAATTGCCTAGAATCCCTAAAGTGGCCATAAAAGTAGACTTGCAAGTTAAAATGAACTTGAAATGGAGGGCAGGGGATGCAGAACAGAGAAATAAATTCTTGAATTAACCAGCTGCAAACCTCTAACAACAAGAATATCTCCACTATATTTTGAGCTCAACTGTCCAGCTCAGGTGTGAGGGAAGATATCTTCCACTTGATATCTGTGCTCTTAACTGTAATTAAAAGCATTGCCAAGGTTATTCTTTAATACTTCAATGAAGTAGCAACACTTACCCTCTAATTTCAGTGGTCAAAATTCTAACAGGGAGCATGGAGAATTTCACTGCCTTTACAGTTATTTCTGAGACTACTTCAACTATTTAAGTTGCTAGTAATGCTTTACTACCAGACAGCCCTGCAATATAATTTTCAAGCTTTTCCTTAGTTCAGAAGAGATCTGAAAATTATTGGGTGAGAGGAAAAGAAAGACATTGAAAAAAAAAAAAAAAAGAAACCTTAGTCATTAGGAGAGTTGTTGAGGTGGTGGAGATTTCAAGCTCCTGTTCCTTCTTCAAGTAGTCTTTCCTTTTTATTTTTTATCCAATGAATGTTTTGTCCAAAATATATCAGATCTTTGAAGGAAGTAGTGCCTAGGGCAGAATTTTTACTGAAGTCCTAGTGACAGAACTGCTCAGTCAAGCTGGGTTTGTCATCTCTTTCTTAGCCATAGTATTACTGACTTTGGAATAGCGCTGTCTTGAAACAGAGCTGATTCAAAGACGAGGTGAGCACATATTAATATTTTAGAAAAATTTATGTCTTCATGATTAGTATCTAATCCAGAAATCCAATGTCTGAATTCAAGCAAAAGCAGAAATTAAACCACAATTTTCAATATCCTCAGAGAAACCTTTTTCCAAATAGCTTTTGAACGATCACCTCTACATGAGCCTTCAGCTGAGGTGTAAAACACACCAGAACTGAGTTTTTCTTGAACCTTCTCTGGCAGGCAGGAGCACAGTTTTATTCAAACCCTTCAGCCTCAATCAAGCCTCTCTTAAATTAGGTTGAGAATTGCCTGATGTATGGATTGTTAGGTCTGGGCTAGGTGCCAAGCTGTTCAGTCCTCTTAGGACTTAGATAATTCTGGGTATGCACACAAGCATACTTTATGGATCTAGAAAGCATTCACATCAAAATTGAAGGATATTTGATGTTAGTAGTTAAATGACATTCAGAAAATGGAAAGAGATATTTCCAAGCTTGAAATATGAGATTTTTTAAAAAAAAAATTAACCAAAGTCAAAATGTAATCACCAAAGTCAGTCTTTGTGTGAAGTTTTTCACAGTTAATAATATTCATCCTCTTGGACTGCCACATTACAATGTGTTTTTAGCTGCCTTCCCCACTCAAGGCCCAATGCATGATTTCAAACCCTATGCAGGCATCTAAATAATATGAATGTCTACACAAAGTAGAAAAAATTCAGAGCAGAAGCTCTAGCTACAAATGATAGTAAACTCTTTGAACTCTAAACACTTACCTGTTGAGAGTTCATTTTCTATTGGGCATTGCATTCTGATGTGCATTCAGATTTTATCCTCACCAGTTAGAAAAATCCCACATTCTTATATATTTCATCATTCATTTGATTTTTTGGAAGTTGCAATTAAAAAGTCATTTGCAGGATAATTTAGCAATTTTATCCTATTCAGAATGACTCTCCTACCACAGAATATCAATAGCATAGTGAAAAAGATTGGCTATATTTTACTTTTTTAAACTAAGGTTTTTTGCTGAGAGGGCTCTGATTTGCTCACAAAGTGAGTACATGTGTAAAGAAAATACAACTCTTAACAGCCCTTAGCTAGTAATTGAGGAGGAATTGCCATTTTACTTCAGTTCTGCATGACTGGCAATCTTGTCCTGGTGTCCAGCTTCAGTATCCAGTGAAGCCACTTCATAAGTAAAACTCCTGAGGACATTCAGTTACCTAAGAGGTATGTCTCATTTAATCAGTTGGTTTGGCGTCCTTGAAACACAGCTCCACTAGTGCACAGGCTGTTTGTGTTTGAAGCAAACACAGCATTTACCAGGAACCTTTGACCATGTGTGCTGACCTTGCTTTAGACTTTAATCCACAGCAATGTGCACCAGATGTTTGGTATTACATAAAAAGAGCATTCATCTGAAAGTGATTAAAACAAATACTGTAAGTGATCTAAGAATGAAAAAAAAAAAGCCAAACTTGTTCTCATCCCAATGGAATATATGTCATAGTAATTCTGCTTGTAGACCGAAACTGTTTTTATGCAGAATTTAAAAGGACTCAATTTGTTTGTGGTCACATTTTCTGATCTTTAATGGAGTCATACACTTACACAACGTACTAATTTTTCTATCATATTTCTGAGATTTTAATTATTTACATTCTCATCTCTCGAAGTTGATCTGTTATTTCTTTCTGTTAGAACAAAAAAAAAACCTGTGTCACCTAAAGGGTATTTGAAATAACTAGTGTTTCAGAATGCAGTGCTGCGGTTATTACAAGAGGTCAAGTTTATAGAAGGCTTGAATAAAACAAACTGTTACAGATAAATAAAAGGAGTAAGCTGAGTTGTGTGAGTGGTAAGACCAAATACCCTGCCTGAAAAAGTAATAAAAAAACCCAATGTTGATTAATCCTACTTGCAGTTATTGCTTTCACAGCTCCAAAAGTTGATCTATTTTAGAGATAGCCAGGAAAATTACCTCCTGGAAGATTCACAAAGTGAATAAGAGAAATGGTAGTACACATTTTTGGCCTTTAATATAAGTCTCTAAATCATATAGTCAGCATATCTTCAAGAGAGTTCATCTCTTTCATGCTTAGCTTCTCAGGGTTATTTAAGCACTGTACCCTCCCTAAAATCAGTTGAACATCTCAGACCTGAAAATAACCTATACACATTTCTCAATATAGCCAGGCACAGTGCTGCCAAAGGACTCCTCATACTTTGGCTTGTGTTAAACCATGGCCAAATGCACACATTTCTGACTACTGTCCAAGCATCATAAGGATCCCAGCATGCTCTGCTGGTAAAGGAAGACATGGGCCATTGGATTGTGTCTCTCTCTTCTATAGCAAGACTATCCACTGGCTTCCCAATATGTTGGGTGATTTGCCCTTAAACTAGCCCTCAGCACCCCTCCCCAAGAGGTAAACAGTGTAGAGAGTGAGTGAGTCGTCATCTTTGTGAGGTCTCAAACATGCTAATGAGGCTGCTCTTAGAAGATAGTCCACACATGACTGTCAACATTTTTGTAGATGTTGACCTCAACTCATGTCTTGCTGTCATGGAGCAGTGGTTATATCATTACTTAGGAAGAGATCTGGATTTAAGCAGTCAGAAAATGCTTCCTTGCACCAATTTCATTAATTGATTTTTTTATTTAGATTTTTCTCTTCTTTCCTTACTCATCACTACTGTAAATATACTTTCTTAGACATACTCTAAAACGACTCTGTGTCTAAAAGAGAGTGTTGGGTTAACCCCAGCCTGCAACTAAGCAGTACCCAGCCACTTGCTCATTCCTAACCGCACCACTACCAGCAGGATAAGGAAGGGGATCAGAAGAGCAAAAGTGAGAAAAACTCATGGGTCAAGATAAAGACAGTTTAATAAGTGAAGGAAAGAGAAAATCAAACAAACAAACAAACAAACAAATGATGCAAAAATGCAGAATGTTTTTACAAATACATTAACAACAAAGAGAGCCAGGGAGAATGTCCATCTTTTATTGGATGCAGCGGGGAACATTGTCACCAAGGATAAGGAAAAGGCTGAGGTACTTAATACATTCTTTGCCTCAGTCTTTAATGGCCAGACCGGTTATCCCCAGAATATTCAGCCCCTGAGCTGAATAGGAATGGAGAACAGAATAAACCCCCCATAACCCCAGAGGAAGCAGTTAACAACCTGCTACATCACCTGGACACACACATGTCTATGAGGCTGGATGGGATCCACTTGGGAATACTGAGGGAGCTGGTGGAAGAGCTTGCCAAGCCACTCTCCATCATTTATCAGAAGTCCTGGTTAACAAGGGAGGTCCCAGATGACTGGAGGCTTGCCAATGTGATGCCCATCTACAAGAAGGGCCAGAAGGAGGATCTGGTGAACTACAGGCCTGTCAGCCTGATCTTGGTGCTGGGGAAGATTATGGAGCAGTTCATCTTGAGTGCGCTCACCAGGCATGTGCAGGACAACCAGGAGATCAGGCCCAGCCAACATGGGTTCATGAAAGGCACGTCCTGCTTGACCAACCTCATCTCCTTCTATGACCAGATAACTCACCTAGTGGATGAGGGAAAGGATGTGGATATTATCTGTCTGGACTTTAGTAAAGCCTTTGACACTGTCTCCCACAGCATTCTCCTAGAGAAGCTGGTGACTCATGGCTTAGACAGGTGTACCTTCCGATGGGTTAAAAGCTGTCTGGATGGCGAAGCCCAGAGACTTGTTGTGAAAGGAGTTAAATTCAGTTGGTGCCTGGTCACAAGTGGTGTTCCCCAGGGCTCAGATTTGGGGCCAATCTTGTTTAATATCTTTATCAATGATCTGGATGAGGGATTGAGTCCTTCCCCTGTAAGTTTGCAGATGACACCAAACTAGGTGGGAGTATCGATCTGCTCGAGGGTAGGAAGGCTCGGCAGAGGGATCTGGACAGGGTGAATTGATGGCTGAGGTCAATTGTATGCGGTTTAACAAGGCCAAGTGCTGCATCCTGAACTTGGGTCATAACCCCGTGCAATGCTACAGGCTTGAGGAAGAGTGAATGGAAAGATGCACAGTGGAAAAGGATCTGAGGGCACTGGTTGACAACTGGCTGAACATGAGGCAATGGCGTGCCCAGGTAGCCAAGAAGGCCAACAGCATTCTGACTTATATGAGGAACAGTGTGGCCAGCAGGAATAGGGAAAGGATCATGCCTCTGTACTTGGCACTGTTCACTACAGCTACCTGAAAGGAGATTGTAGGGAAGTGGGTGTTGGTCTCTTCTCCCAAGTAACTAATGATAGGATGACAGGAAATGGCCTCAAGCTGTGGCAGGGGAGGTTTAGATTGGATATTAGGAAAAATTTATTTACTAAAAGAGTGGTCAAGGATTGGAACAGGCTGCCTAGGGTAGTGGTGGGGTCACCATCCCTGGAGGTGTTCAAAAAACATGTAGATGTGGCACACTGGGACATGGTTTAGTAGGCATAGTGATGTTGGGTTGACAGTTGGACTTGATAATCTTGGAGGTCTTTTCCAACCGTAATGATTCTATTATTCTATGAAAGGTATTCACCACCTCCCATCAGTAGACCAATGCCCAGCCAGTCTCCAAGCAAGAGCTACTCTGCAAAAAGTGCACCAGCATCCTCAGTTATTATGGTTGAGCATCAAATATCCCTTTGGTCAACTGGGGTCAGCTGTCTCCTAGCCTCTTGCTCATCCCTAGACTACTCGTTATGGGGACAAAGTGTGAAAGAGAGAAGATTTTGACACAGTGGAAGCACTGCTGATCAATAGCTAAAATATTGGAGGATCTAGGCTTTGTTGCATTCAAGTGAGTCTAAAAACTCCTCTTAAATTTGCCAACGACTCCTGTTTCCAGAAAAGCTATTGAAACATCTTTCCGGAATTTTTTTTTTTTAATTTTTCTGACTGTGTAATTTGGCATTACATATGAAGCTTTTAAAACTAAAGTGGACAAAATCTGTAAGCATACATTCAGGCACTCCTCTACTGCTAGCATAGAATAATAATACATCTAATCTTGATTTCCACTTTCTGAAATTTTATTAATATTTTCAGGCAAGTATAGCAGAAACTGGGGCTGTGGGGTAGGTGAAACACAAGTAATGTTTCAATGCTAGATGTAATTTATGGTACAATAGCAGAAGGAAGAATATATGAGTTGAAATTCTTGCACTTAGAACCATTGCAATTATAATAATTATTATAATGGAGATATACTAAATAATTTAAATGATCTATCTAGAATTTTAATGATTTCTTTATATTAACAACATTCTTATGATAACTAATCTGTGTGTAAAACATTTCGTAAGAGTCTATAACACCTATTTAAATTTCAGGCAGGACTTTGCAACACTTTAAAGCTGCCTTCCTTGAAAGATTAAATAATTAGAACTGTTGTTTACAGGAAAAAAAAACCACTCAGTTGTAAATGACAGTTGTGAACATAATATGTGATTTGATCAAAAACATTTCAAATACAACCTAAGAAAGGAACTTTGAAAAAGACTGGTTCAGACATATAGTTGTATGACAGTAGTAAAAACAAACATGTGAAAAGAGAACTAACAGCTTTAAAATCTAGAGCTTAAAAAAAAAAATATTTGGGTTCATCTGAGTCTTTAGCATTCTCAGTTATGAACTTCTGGATACTAAGAAAGTAAAGAAGTTTATCTGAATTATTTAACTAACCCTTCTTCAATAGTGATGATTTTGTTTATTTATTTTTATTTTGCAAAACTTCTTTCAAACAATTACTGTTTCATGCTAGTTTAAAAAAATATTTTGGGATACAGAACTTACATTTGAATTTGTAACCTGAAGCAAATTTTTTGTACCAATCCAATTATAACAAAACTGCATTTTAACCAAAATGACAAAAGCAGCAAATATCACTAAGCCGCAGGATAATGACAAATGAAGATTGTTATTTTAACAACTTCTTTTTTGTAATCCAAGCATAGAATACAAATACAGTATGTTACACTGCAGTAATAGTTTCTGACATTGTTAGTACAATGAAGAATTTGAACATTAAGTTATTTATATCTGGAAATGGGTTCTTCAATGTAATCCTACTGGATGAGCCTAAGCCATTTTGTTTTCTGCAGGATTGTGTGCTCACATGTTGACATGATGATATTGTACCAGCCTGTCAATGCAAATATAAATAAAGATATTATTCAGCTAGAAGAAGATCTCCTAAATGTAAAATATCCTCTCACATAATACATTTTACACCTGATATATGATGACCAGAGAAAAAGAGAAAAGAGGAACAAAACAGAATTCAGCATCTTGTAATTAGGTTACTCATCCTTGACCTTTTGGTAGCCAAAAGAAAACACCATTTTAATGGCTATAATTTATTTGATTTAAGAGTTACACGCACACACTGAAGCCTGTGGCACTGCAAGGCAGTGAAAGGCAGTTGGAGAGACTTTGCTCTTTATTCTTTTGTACACAGAACAACAGCATAGCCCAACCCCAGAGAAGGCTGACCAAGACATCTGTAAATAGCACTAACTGCTTGACTTTTTCAAATTGGAAAAATGTCTGTCATGTAACGTAGTTACCTCCACAGGTGTTGTTTAACTAAGAGCTGCTTCTCAGCCTATCCTGTAGCCTGTAACAGTGCCAGACCTCTAAATGTCCTCTTGGCATGTCCCTCTCTTGCTCAGCATGGCCTTTCATGCAAGCATTTACCTGGGCAGATTATGGGGCAAGTATACAGAATTGAATTGCGTCTTGGCTTGATGCATAATCTTACAGGCTTCTTCAAACTGCTTCCGCCTTTTAAAGGAGCATGAAAAAGGAAAAATGAAAAGGAGAATCACATCTTCAAAGAATGGGAAATACCTCAAATGCCAGTGGTGCCAGATCTCCAATGGTTTTAATTTCACCATTGCTATTGTGATATCTATTAAAAATGGTAGGAAAGAACAAGAATTTGGAATACTGAAAACATCCTGTGAGGATCATAGTATCCTTGTTCCAGCTAGGATAGAGTTAATTTTCACCTGAGCTGGGAGAGGAACTGGATCTGGTGCCATCTGTGGCTGAGGCACAGAGCTGGGATAGTTTACCAATTGGCCAACAGCTGGGATAATTTACCCAAATTAGCCAAAGGGTTATTCCATATCATGTGACATCATGCTCAGTATATAAAGTGAGGGCAATGCTGAGGGGAGGTTCCTGCTACTTGGAACATAGGAAATACATAATAGATCAATACACAGCAAAATAATAATTCATCTGATTCCATTAAGTAGTATAAATTTATAAAATAATAAATATCCTAAATTCAGTACATATCTAAGGAATTCAGAATTTTTTGTTTCATTTTTGCTGTCTTTGTGTGAGCAATTTCTTATGTATGTCACATATGAAGTTTTAAATAATTTTGTATCATTAAGACAAGAAGACATTTAATATGACTCATTAATTTCTCTTTATTTTTGCAGCTAAGTCTATTTTTATTTGGTCCTGGGCAGGACTGGCATGATTTAAGTGAAAAGGTTGTCGCTCGTCATGAAATAGTAAAGATCTATGTTTTCTTCCCTATGCAAAACACTTCCCTCAAGACGTTTCACAAGTTTTTATTTAAAATAGCAACAACCATTTGGCTTCTCTCCTTGGTGTTCATTAATATTTTTTCTTATTGTTCAATAAAAACAATAATCCAATGCAATTGGAATTAATTAATATTAATAAACTGCCAACTTGTAGACATTCTGAAGTAACATTTTGTGAATAAATTGTAGATTAAATAACATCTTGTGAATAAATCATAAATGCATGTGTGGACATATTTGCAAACACCTGAGATTTGTCATATACATAAATATATGTATGCATACAGATATATACTTAAAAACATATTGATTAAAAAAAAATGTTGTCAAAATAGAAGGAAATGCTGTCAGAAAACTCTGATGGCAGAAATAAATAATTCCACCATCTGCTCCTTCTCTTGATCTTTCCAGATAAAGTGACTAGCATATTCTAGCAAAAGTAGTAAAAACCCCTATCACTAAAATAATTAATTTCTGACATAAGATTCTTCCAGTCTTTGTCATTGGGCCAAATACTACAATTCAGTATCACTTTTTAAAATGTTTTAGAGGCTTTTAACACCTAGAGGTGCTTTAGAGAAACCCGTTCAAAGGCTGAGCCCATAGTGCTTTGTGGCATCAATTGTGGAGCTTTGACAAAGAGTTCTGATTATTTAATTCCAAGACTCCTCTTTCTTAATTTATAATAGCCTTTTATAGATAGCAGTTTGAAACACAAAGGGTATTCTTACGTCATTTTTTAATATTGGATTGAGTGTACATTGCATTTAGAAGCCTTGGCCAAACACCAAACAGGTGGACTTCCTGACTTCTCTGAATGCATCCATATCTGAAAGCCTGTAAGGTGCCTCCATTTCAGATACTGTTGCCTATACAGCAGGAAAGCGGGCAAATTTTAAGCTACCTGCATCTTCCATCTGCCAGTCCTTTGAACAACATCAAGTGTCCTCACCTGACATCTGTACCAAGACAGATGGGATATGCTGTGCTTTGGCTGGCCTATACACCCTACAGACAGACTGGATCTGCACTGACAAGCACGAGGTCCAATTTTTCTCATCCAGAATTCCCTGGAAGTTTCTTCAAACCTACCTCTGATCTTGATCCAAAGGCAAGAAACAAGTCTGAGAGTGAATGAAGGCATGGACCCACACTCAAAAATAGAGAGCAGATATTTCTGTTGTGTGACCCAACGCTACACTGAGGACAGCTGACAGAGGTACTCCATTTCTTCTGCAAGGTGTGAGACAACCTCATTCAATAGGAGCCCTGGATGCGGGATTTATATCTCAATATCTAAACTGCACGTGCATGTACTTCATGTGTCAGTTTCTTTTCCATTGACAATTGCAACAACTGCCATTCATTCAGTATCTACCGATGCAACTTTAATTTGTCAGCATAAAGTGACCTGACTTATGAAATACAAAGTAAATATTCATAAGCACTCAGTAAATATAGACCACTAAGATGTGTCTTCTTATGACACTTCAGACTGCATGACTATAATTCAAAATGTTCATGCTCTTCCAAAACATTTATAAATATCATAAAGATGCATACAAACGATGAAAGAATAAAACCATTATCTCTTGAACTATAGAAATTATTATATGTGTTAATAGATTTCAATTTTTATTTACAATTAATCCTTTCTTTTATTAAAAAAAAAGAAATTATTTAGTTGAATTAAACACTATAATTTACGTTTTCCATTCTGTTTATAGTTTCTATTAAAAGGCTAAATTCTATAATTTTTTTTTTTTTTTGCCTTCAGAAAGGTAGAAATTTGCTATGGTCTGAAGAAGCCATTACTTTTTTCCTTCACAAATACTTACCAATGTGCTGAAAGTCCTTTTGCAAAAACACACTAGACAGACATTCCACCTAAATTTCATATAAAGCCACTAAAAATACTAAGTCAAATTACAAATTTATATTTCCATTAGCACATTTTTTGTTTTTTTTAAAGGTCAATACAATTACTGTGCACAGTGGTATCTGGAATGCAATTTTGCTACCAACTGTTTATCGTCTTTTCCTCTTTCTGCTGTTCTTTAGCAAGCTCTCTGTCCCCCCCCACCCCTCCATCATATGTTCTTGCACCAAAGCCAGACAGGAGGTGTACTTGGCAGTTACATGATCCATATGTCAAGTCACAGAATAATTTTTTTTTTAAGCAATGGACTATGTCTAGGTACCTGAAAATCCAATTTTAACCAATTATCAAATATTTTGCCGGACTAGAAGGAAAGCTAAGTAGCTGACTATATGCTTAGCATGGGGTCTACTTCCTATTTGTTGTCTCTGTTGTCAGAGAACAATTTTTTTGTTTTAAACATGTTTTGGTTTCAGAGCAGTTTATTTCCTTGTGCATTTTGTAAATAGTCTTTCACTAGTTTCTAATAAGATCCATATGCAAATTGTTTAAAGGTTTGTATCTGCATGACCACATGTGATTCAAAACACGCACTGGCCAAAGATTCATTCACAGAGTGTTAATCAGAAATTAGAAATAAACTAAAGCCTCTTTGCTACATACAGGCAGTGAAGTTTTATTGGCTGCTATTCAGCAAATGGAAGTATTATATTACTCTTGACAGAGATTGCCTATCCATCTGGTCACATGCATGGCTGCTGTCTGATGCGTGCTTTGATGGGAGTTTTGATTTTCTCACAGTAACAGAAAGTGTACAGTTCTCTCTCCCCATTTAAAGTTAGAGTAATCTCCCTAAAGCATTCAGTGATGGTTGGGAATTTGGTTGTTACTGGCTCCTCTAGGCAGAGCTTAGACAAAAACCTTTTTTTTTTTCCCTGTTATTATCTTGTATACTTCATTCAATTTTTACCCCAAGGCTTCAGCTAACCTTATTTCATAAAAAGGATATACTAGTAGCTGTTCCATACTCATCTCAAAAACTAAGATAAACCAATATTTTCTTTACAATAATTTATCTGAAAACTCAAATTTCTATGTTAAATTTATAGGGAAAAATTGTAGCAGGTCTAGGTAAAATGAAATGTGCATTAGTGGTATTGCAATGTTTAAAGCTTGACGCAGAAAAAAAATCCTAGTAAGAACAGCATTTGTCATCATCATAACTCTTTCTCCTCTCTAGTCTCCCTGGATGCTTCTTTCCAAGTAAGAGGCATTTTACTTTACATACTATCTTGAGATACATATTAATATTTCTTCTACTGTGATACAAGCATTGAGTCAACAGCAGATGCATAAAATGCATGGTAATAATTGGGCTCAGGCATTTGCTTGATCATCTCTAGGGTTCTGTGGCTCAGGATAAATGGAGTTATGTAGACCAAAGAATGTAAGCACTGAGTGCTGTTTAATTTTATTTAATCTTATTCTGAAATAAAGAATATTAAGAAGACTACATACATAAACCAGAATTGTTTATTCCATCCCAAGGAATTTAAACAAAAGACATTCAAATGGTCAGCAAAATACGCTAATTGTGTCTAAATCAGTTATTTCTGGCTCTTTAGGCTTAGTTATGGACACATATGTGGAATTATATAAAATAATTGGCTAAAATAACAACTTCTGACATTACATTTGGCTTCAGATGGGCTTTTTCTCCATGACACACTAGGCCTCTCTTTTGAATTGGGTGAGAAGAGTTCAGCTATCATCTCCTTAGGAATGCAGGGACATATTTAGTCTGAGCTAGTTCCAGTTTGTCCTTCAGTGAGCATTTCTTCAATCTTTTTTGCCTTTCAGAAAATCTATGTTTTCTTTGAAAGACCGATAAAAAGAGCAAAGAAACAAGAAAGACCTTTCTTCTGTCTTGGCTTCCAGTAATTGATCCAGTCAGTGTTCCTCCCAGACCCAATTCAAAACTAGAAATGGCAGATAATCTGTGCATGAAGTGTGTGACACTTCTAGCACTAGTTCAGCTGATTTCTATCCCAGAATTGCATAGCCTTTTATTTTCTCAGGATGTATATACAAAAGGGCTACTCTTACCTGCATTGAACTGGTCCCCTCTTCCCTATTTGAGGGAGAAAGTTCTATTTTCTATAGATTATTTCTCTTTATTAATCAGCCAGTTTTTGAGAGACTGTGTCGAATGTTTGTCTCAACATTGTCGAAGCATCAAACCACCACCTAAACAATGGAACATCAGTCAAACCATAGGACTGGAGTCTTCCTGTTTTCGTGCAAGATGATTCCCTTATCTTGCAAGCCAGTCAAGCCACAGGACTAGAAGCTTCCTGTTTTTTCCTCCTGTTGTCCTGCGAACCTAAATGCAGAACTGATTCTGCAAAATTTAGCCTTACCCCTACATATGTGCCAAGACCCAGGCCAGAAAAAAAGAGGGGCCTAGAGACGGTATTGGGCATGCGTATCACTGCCAGGTGTGGGGTGCGGCCAAGGAAACTTTCTCTTGGAATATGTGACGTGAATAAGATGAACGATAAAAGGACAGAAACAACATCGGACGGAACGTTCCCCCAGTGAGTGAATTGGACTGTCGGGACGCTGCAGCTCCGTGGTGGTAGCTATTGCAACTGAAACTCTTTTCCCTCTTTCCTTTCTTTCTCTCTTTCCTCTTGCATTTGCAAACTTGTTCTTGGGTAAATAAAGTTACCTGGCGCTTGATTCCATTTTGAGTCTTAATTCTGTTCCCGAGTATTTGAGCAAAACCACGCTCCAGTGTGTGAGAGGTTGGTCTAGCCACCCCCTAGCCTCCCAGACTCGTCTGAGGTCAGCTAGAAGGCAAGGGGGCCTTCCTATCATCTGAAATTGAAGCGTGACACAGTTTGACAGGATGTCTTGCAAACAATGTTAATAGCTTTCAATCCTTTTCACGTCACTATGAAGGCTGCAGTTGAATGACTTATCAGTGGAAGGCTTAGTTCAGTTGCCCATACATAAGGGCAAGTAACAGGCTTCACATAATGAAGACAAAAGTATAGTCTAGATCTTGTCGTAAACACTGCTAGCTACCTTCAAAGCATAAAAATGACAAGCACATCACATTGATCTGGAAATAATTTTACAACTCACAGTTTACAAATACACTTGCAGAAACTTAAGTAAACAGCTTACAGTGAACAGGTAAGAGAAGGTAGTGATTTCAGTAATGATTCTCAAGTGTCTACACACAGTTGTAGGAGACCATAGAACCTCAGAAGTTCTGCTAGTCTGTCCTCTCTCTCAAGGCTAGAAGAAATGCAACTTAAGCATCACTGACATCACGTCTCTGTTCTTAAAAATATCCTGAGACAGAGACTCCCAGTCAAGCTAGTCTTGATCAAATGTCTCCAGCTGCCCTTCAAGCCATTTACTACATATTCTATCCCCAGTGAACAAGAAGAACACTTTCCTGTTTGTTTTTCTTATATTCAGAGCCCATTGCCAAACCTTCCTACAGTTTTTGCCCCTCTAGATTAAATACACCTACTCCCTTTTCTCCTCTGTAGGATTTTTTCAGCAAAACACATGAAAGTGTGCATTTCTATGTTGCTGAAAGTCTCAGAATACCAATTTTAAGACTACCTTTGTAAGTTGTTTTTACTAGTTTTAATTAGAAATATTTTAACTGCTGCCTCCAGTCGGAATGTCTTAAATTGGTTTAGCTAAATTTCTTTCTTCTTGTCCTCTTTTTATCTTTTAAAGTATATGCCCGTCTTTACGCTGCTATTAATAACCATGCATGTAATTGTTCTACTATAAATATTACCCAGACGTCAGCTGTAATATGCTGTATTTTAGTCTACTTCTGTACTTAGACCTCGAATCCTCTTCAAAGTCTCTGTTATTATCAATAAAATTTTCCATCTCTTTAAATTAAAAACAAAAAGAGAGGTGGAAAATATTATTTGTTTAGAAACTGAATTGTGTACATTTTGATGTTCTGTGATGCTTACTAGCATAGTAGGGACAAGACAAGCTCGTCACTGGTGTAATATTGGAAATGTTACTGAGTTATGTCACAGTTTAGGAAAACTTTGGCTTAGTAATTTTAAGAGATGAATTAAGTACAGTCAAACACTCTTTATTTAGAACATGATCTTATGTAAATAGAGTTGGATAGGTGGCAACATGCACTGCCATTGACAATAATGATCGATATAATTCCCATTCCAAGTGATAAAAATGTGAAGAAAGGTTCTGAGGGGAATGGTGTGTACACAGTTTTACAGTTTGAATAATCCTAAAATAATAACACATTTAAATGAAGATAATTGTAGCTCAAGATAAAATGGAAATAGGAGTTCTACACAAAATTTCACTTACACATCCTTAGCATTCCCTCTCAGATTTACATTTAGACCAATTTCTGTAATAGTAGAAGAGAGGCTTGAATAAAATTGAAAGTCAAGAAATATCAAAGGACATCTCATATGTGTTTCAAAGCTATTCCCTTAAAATGTAAATGTGGAAAGAATATGCATGTATATTTGGCATATAAATGAATTAATGTATGCTTAAAATTAATTCAAATAAACTAAACCATCTCTCTCATCTTTAAGAACATAATCACATTAAACCAAAAGCCTACTTAAACCAAATGATACAATATATTTCTGAATTAGGTTGATTTCAAACTGTTATTTCTCTGATATGAATGCTGTTTTGGGACTGTGATATTCTCTTCGAAATATCCATGACTCTCACTACTTAAAGTTCACTATCTGGCTAATCGCCAAAGATAAAATGTAAGCTATATGTACTCTATAGTAAAACGCAAAAAAATCTCGCAATAATTTCATGCCTCAGTGATAATGAATATGGGATAAAAAATCACAGCTAGACAGGATAATATACACTAGATATTTGCAAAGAAGAGTGTTTCCAGAATTTATTCTCATAGAACACTTTAAGCCTACTGTGGTGGAGCTAAACTGAAAATATTTTGGAAATCAGGTCAAATAGCTGGGTGATACAGTTGTAGCAGATACATATATTTAAAATGCTATCTCTTGAGAACTAGCACAGTCAACCCAAAAAGCTTCAGTTAAAAAAAAAAAAGAAAGTCAATTTGTCCAGTCACATAATAAATAAGTAACAGCTTTTCCCAAGGAAAAGAGTAAAGTATTAACCATTGGCCAGATACCATTGCCAGTCCTGCAGCCAAATGGCACAGCATGGCCCACGTCCACACACACAAATTCTCTTCTGCTGTGCCCCCATTAACAGGTACATGGTAAATACCATGCCTGGCCTTATGCAAGTGGGGAGTTTGTTTGCACAGCCCAAAGTCGTGCCAGGGAGGCTACTAACTAAGTCAGGTCAGATGATCACACGGTGGTGTCTGAGCCCAGACCTCGGGTCTGTTTTGTTCAGTACTACACACATAGCCTTCCAGATCAAAGACAATCTTCTACAATATTATAAATACTGACCAGGAGCCTCGCTTACTTCAGCACATCCCAGGTTGTTAGATGAGTCATCAGGCACAAGAAAGCCCACAACTGAAGTACGAGGCAACTCATGGATTTCACAAAGGGCTATTGTGGTCATAAAACTGCAGACACCAACTTCCCTCCCGTTATCCGCTCTGTGTCCAAGTTCTAGCAATATTAAGTGAAATAGTCCTCTACATCTCTGTGTGAAATGTAAGTAGTCCAATTTACGAGTCCTTTCTGCTGACAGATTTAACTGAAGACAAAACTGAACTTCATCTATTTAGCAACTATGAAGAAAAATCTAAAGTTCTTGGAAACCACAGGGTCAAGTAGTAGGAAGCTAATTTCCTTACAGTAATTTTAACAGTAAGAATGATACAACAGGCAGCTTATGCACTTCTGACATCACAAACACCTCTGACAGGGGTTAATTTCATATCTGTCATGACAGCTAGTAATTGAGCGTCAGGGTAATTGGAAGTAATGGCTTGTGTCAATAGCACTTCTCAGAAATGCAGATTTACGTGGTAGATCTCTTGGTATGTACAAAGTTTAATCGAGCCATGACTGTAAAAGAAGCTGAATAGTATAGCTGTTGTGCTGCCTGCTAAAGACCTCATTACAAAAATTACCCTAAAGAACCAATTACAGAAGTATTCTTTTTATATTAATTTGTAAATCAGGACTGAAATAATTTATTGGCTATTTTGATGACCTTTTGGTTTATGATCTGTAATAGATCTGTGTGATAGCATAACATGTAATGTGTACATGAAATTAGTTCATTGGTTCAGCCATCTGTTTCTGTGAAAAATGAGGTCACAAGACAACTTAAATTAGATTTTTTTTCAGATTTAGCATATATTTTAATAATTCTCTAACTTATAACCTTGATGTCATATGCAAAAATGCTATCAACAAAACTATACAAATAATCTTTTTTTCCTAGTCATGGCAAAAGCACTGAACCTTTCTGGTTTTACCATCCTTGGGAACATTGTGCACAACCGAAGAGAAGTTCCATCATGCAGAAACTGGAGTTAGAAAATAAACTTTTCATAAAATTGGAACAGATAGAGCGGTAAACACAGAGCATTGAACTTTGCCAATTATGGGGAATATTTTCCTCTATAAAGTATTTACACTTCATTGTTCTGTAGTTAGGTATAATTTTGTTATACCTAAACAGAGATGGAAGTACAGAAGACAAGTAATTATATTTGTAATTTGTTATGAATTTTCAGTTGGAGGTTAATCAGCCAGAATATGGGTATAAAATAATGTGTGATCATGAAAAAGAAAATGGAATCCTAGAATGTGTGAAGGAAAGTATTACTGTTAGAGATAAGGAAGTATTAGTGCAATTAGACAAGGCACTGGTAAGACTTCCTCTGCAATACTGCATACACTGTTCTGATAGCCCGTGTTTAAGAAAGATTAATTAAACTGCAATAGTTGCAGAGACGGGCTGCTAAGATGATCAGGGAAAAAAGAGCTTATCTTGTAAGAGGAGACTAAAATAACTTAATGGAGTCTGATAGGGTATATCATTGCTCTCTATAAATACTTCAGAGGTAGATAAACGCTAAAGAAGGAGAAAGCTATTTAAAATAAAAGACAAGGTTGACACAAGAACAAATGGCTGTAATGGGAAAACTTAGGCTGGAAATTGGAAGAATGAGTGCGGTTCTGGAAGGTCTTAAAGAACAAATCTAACTAGTTTGAAAGTGAGACAGAGCAAGTTCAGGAACATAAGACATGTTTGTGTAAGAAATTGGCATGATGGCTAAGAAAATCCTTTCCGCTCTCTATTCAAAGATCCCCAGTATGACCACCTGCATCTTCCATATTAAGAACTCAGTAAAGCAACCAGAATATTGTTGTTTGATTGGTAAAGGATAAAAGATTGTCACTATTGATTAGCTTGGTGGTTCAATCTGGAATGTATTTCAAACTCCAGTTTAAAGATACGTGGAAAACCTACTAAGTCTGGTGCCAACGCTTTATCTGAGCTCTTTATCTCCAGAAAAAGGAGAGAAAGAAAAGACCCTCAAGGGTTACTCTCTCTTAGCTTTTGTGTGGACACAGAGTTGTATAACTGGGAATGCTGAGGGCAGAGGAAGCAGGTCCAGAAGCCAGAAAATTTATTTCCTCCATTTAGGAAAAATTTTACAAAAGAAGCCAGCAAAAAAAGTTAACATGCAGTATGGGCTGCAAAGCCGGCAAAAGAGGAAAGTCTAAACCCTTTGGACTTTCTTTGTCCTATTCTGACTTGTTATTGGCTTCAGCCCTCTTCCTTACATCTTTTGCAATCTTTTTATCTTAATTTCTTTCTATATCCACTCCTTGACCACTTATTTATTTTGTACTAACTTATTTAGTTTTAACTTTGTTTCCTTTAATTCTTTTTTTTTTTTAACTTCAAAGTAAATTTTGGAACTAGCATTTACCTTTTTCCCACCTGCCTGTTCAACAGCTTTTCAACCTGAAACAATTTTGTTTGGTTAGACTGTTAATTCAATAGGATAAGTACATGTGAATGTTGTATTGCCTAACACAAAGGTGTCTGTGTTTCCCCTGACAATCAACCCTCACAGTAATGTAGTTATTTTAATGAACTAACAAAATATCGTGGAGAAGCTCAGCTGATTGAAATCAGCTCATTTATTTCTCATCTGCTATTCTTACTTGCCTTGGTCACCAATTTTTTGGTACCTTCTGCTGAGATTTGAGAATACACTGCACCTCAAGGCTACTGACGTGTACAAGTGGGATTTTGAGTATCTGCAAATAATATACATCAGAAACTTACTGTATACTTTAAAAAGAGCTTCACTGCAGTTGTGAGAAACAAAAATTGTAATGTGCAGATCCAGCTGACAGTCCAAATACAATAATTTATTTTTTTCAATTATGTATTTTGATACAACACTTTTAGGAAATTCTTCAACTGTTGCCCAGGGTGCTTTTTGTTAGCTGCTCAACTCAGTTTGCTTTTAAGGTCTAATTTGTTATTGTGACCAATTGGTGTTGTGGGTTGACTTTGGCTGGTCACCAGGTGCCCACCAAGCCACTCTGTCACTCCTTCTCCATCAACAAGATAGAAGGAGAAAAAAATACCATTAAAAGATCATCTGTTGAGATAAGGACAGGGAGATCACTTACCAATTACCATCACGGGCAAAACAGATCGACTTGGAGAAAATTAATTTAATTTATTCACAAATAATCAGAATAGGACAATGAGAAATAAGAACAGATCTAAAAACACCTCTTCCCACCCCACCTTTCTTCCCAGGCTCACTGTCACTGCCAACTCTTCTATTATCTCCTCCTCCACCTGAGCACAGGGGGATGGGGAATGAGGGTTGCGGTCAGTTACACTTTACCTCTGTTGTTCCTGCCTTCTCATACTTTTCCCCTGCTCCAGTGTGGGGTCCCTCCCATGGGATATAGTCCTTCATGACTTTCTTCAACAGTCCTTTCCACAGGCTGCAGTTCTTCATTAACTGCTCTAGCATGGATCCTTTCCATGGGGCTGAGTCCTTCAGGAACGGAATACTCCAATGTGGGTCCCCCCACAGGGTCATAGCTTCTGCCAGAAAACCTGTTCCTGCATGGGTTCCTCTCCATGGGCTGCAGTTCCTCTCAGGATCCCACTCCAGCATAGGCTTCCCATGGGCTGCAGCTGAATTCAGGGCATATCCACCGGCTGTGGCACAAGGTCTTCCACAGGCTACAGTGTGGACTGCCATGAGCTGCAGGGGGACAACCTATGTCACCATGGTCTTCACCACAAGCTGTGGGGGAATCTCTGCTCCAGCACCAAAAGTACCTCCTCCACCTCCTTCACTGACCTTGATGTCTGCAGAGTTGTTTCTCTCACGTATTCTCACTCCTTTCTTCCAGCTGTTGTTGCACAGTGATTTTTTAACCTTCTTAAATGGATTATCACACAGGGACTACAATGTCACTGATAGGCTCAGCTTTGACCAGTGCTGAGTCTGTCTTGGAGCCAGCTGGAACTACCTCTGTCTGACACAGAGGCAGCTTCTGGTGCCTTCTCACAAAGGCCACCCCTGCAGCCCCCCTGCTAATGAAGCTTTGCCACATAAACCCAATACACCAATGCATAGAAGACTCATATGTTTAATATGATTCTCAGGATGTACACTTAACACTATCTAAAATTTCAGATGTCAAGCTCCTTTTTTCTTCTAACATTTGAGGCATATCTCTTTGCAATTGAACATATTCATAAAGAAGCCTCACTATACCATAGCATATACTCTGTCAAGCTTGGCATTTAAAGTCTAACAAAAAATACAGAAATAGAAGACAGGCCACCAGTGGTCAGATCATGTGTCCATCTGGCACGTTATTTAGTCTCCAACCAGTCCAGTCCAGACTCAATCTTGTAGACATAAATGGACTTCAGGAAGAGAACAAGATCAATTAAAGTGTATACAACATTTCCCTGGAGTGGTCTCCCTATCATTCTCTGATATTTCAGCTCAGGGACTTTCTTGAGCTGTGTGATTTTCCTGAGCCTTGTGATTTTATTGCTTTTTAACTCTCAATGTACCCCTCTTCCAAGTACTTTCCCAGTCTTCCCTTGACCTACACACACTTTTTGTACACACACTGTCCTTTGACACAGGGTACCACAGGTCTGTTTTGTGTCACACCTCTTTTTCTGTGCTTTCAGCGTGACTCCTAAAAACTTTGTTTGATAGCCCCTGGATTTTTTACTATAACAGGTCATTTACCCACTTTATACCAGTGATGATTTTACAGACCTTTTTTACATGGTGCAAGGTTGTCCTTTTTCCACACTGACAAGTCCTGCCTGCCCAAGCCTTCCTCCTAGATGTTGCATGCTTTTAATAATTTCTGCCTTTCTCTGAATCTTTTTCTTCCATGTTGGACAACACAGCTCCTAGTATTGATCCCTACAGGACCTTCCTAGTCACTCCACCACAAGAATCACACTGAAAGTCCACATACCCTTACCCCTGATTACCTATTTTTCTGAAAAAGTTTGTTATGCATAGGAAAGAGTCTTACTGCTTTATGCCATTTTACTTAACTTCCAAAGCCATTGGTAAGGGACTCCATCAAAAGCCTTTCAGAAATTCAGGAAGACTACACTAATTTTTATTCACATGTTGGTTGACTCCTTGACTCCAAAACAGGATTTTCCTCTGGAAGCGCAGAACAGAATTGCATGCTCCTTCCGTTTTTCTGAAAGAGAGAAAGAAGCAAGCTGATTTTTTAATGTTTACTACTGTGATGTAGTAGCATTATTTTTGTCACTTCTCAAGTCGTATTATTAATAGTTGGCATTTTTTAAAATTGATCACTCAATTACATCTGCATGTTCACATTTAAAAAATACTTTGGAAATAGATTATTTCATCACTCTACTCATCAGAATGTGCTGGAGTAAATTAGGGTGGAGCATACTCTAGCATTTTGTCCCCAGTTATTTTCCAGGTCTTCTCTGGTCAAGAATGAGGAACATCGCTAGTTCTTTGTTACTGTTCTTTTAACAGAAGACTCCAATCTCTATTGTTGTAATCTGTCATCTCTAATTAACATCAAATCACTCAAACCTTAAAAAAATTATAACTAATACTGAGTCACTCTATTATGATAAACTTTCCTATCTTCAATAAACAGTCCTTCATAAATCCATATTGAATAGTAAGCTAAATTAACGACATTAGAAAGTCACTTTAGAATGAGAATTCTTTAAAGACAGTGACAGCTTAGTAGGAGACAATGCACTACTCCTTTCAAAAGCTATGGCAAAAACCTCCCTTGATCAAAAACTGTGTTTACTTAGGGAAAGGATAATTTAATTATCTATCCCCCTGACAAAAGGCATCCTTGTTGACTCAGGATGTAGATATTAGCATATAGGGAATTTATTGTTTCACTTAATCTAAGAGCTCAACATCAAAGAGACTTTGCCCTATAAATTATCACTGAAAAGTCAAAAAACAAACAAGCAAACAGGCAAAGACTGAAAGAGAAAAGAGGACAGGCTGCTGGAAGACTCATTTTCCTGGCATCAATTTTGCTGAAGTATAACCTGCCTCCACTGTGCTGAAGGAAAGTATTTACCCTTGTAAAAGCCAGTTTCAAGTATATATTAACATTGTTGGAAGTTTTAAACAACCAAATATAAGTTATTCTGTCTTGGCCCAAGAAAATTTCTTCTTTGTCTTTACTGCGGCAGACAATTGTCTATCCCATCACCTGGTAGCCACCTCCTTAGAGACTGGAGGGCTATTGCTAACTGCTCCAGTTCTGGAAACTGACTGAGCTTTTTCCTGATTATGTAGGACCAGTCCCTAAAGCTTCTTTCTCACCCAAACTGTAGCTGAAGGAGCAGTGGTGAGTCCTTTGTGGACAGCCGTGCCTCAACAGACAATCCATCTTCCCAGTAAGATCTTCCATTGATCACAACGTGGGGACATGATTGAGAAGAGCAATATGCCAAAATGCAGCAAGGAAAGTTTTGGAGCAGGCAAAATGATGTTTCTGTGGGAAAGAGCTTGGAAACATGCTGTGTTCAAATGTGTAGGAAGGAGGTAAACTGAAAGAGTGGAGAGAAGGAGTAGGGAGTTCTCAAGTAAGTAAAATCTGTTTGAGTTTTGGAAAATATTACAGAATCATGAACACAAATAATGAGAAAAGGAGAGGACTGATAATTGTTTTGCAAGACATTCACAGAAGGAGAAAAGCTGGGAAACTTTAGTGGAATTTGCGTCATAAGTAGCTTTTGCAAAAGTGAAATAATTTAAAGAGAAATTGAGAAGGAAGGAAGGAAGGAAGGAAGGAAGGAAGGAAAGAAGGAAGGAAGGAAATTGTAGGAGGAAAATCTCAGTGTATTCCTTCTGAGATCTCTGATTAAAATATTCAGCAGCTTTGATTTTAAGTGTGGTGCTTTACTACTTTTCTTGCTGTGTGTCTTTGTCAGGATTACTCATCTTTTGCCTTCATAATGAAAAGAGGGAATTTGCAATAATTTCTGATGTTCTGAAGCAAAACCAGCCAGCTCACTATTCTAATTGGATTCTGAACTGACCAGCAGAAATCATGATCTGTTCTTCTTCCGTGGAGGAGCTGCTTGGGGGTGTGCACATGTCACAGAAATGAGTGTTCCCTCATCGTATAGTAGCTTCTGGCTGTAACTGGCACAACTATGAAAGAGAGCATTTGGTCTATTTGCAAAGGGAGCAATTTCACACAGTCTGTGGATGCTGCCAAGAAATACTTCACTTTTAGAATGCCAACACAAATCTGAAGGTCACTGAGCAAGTGCTCATGCAGTTCAAATAATTAATTATTTGGATCAAAGATCATAAAATAAGTGTATAAGCAAGCAAATGCAATCTCTCTATCTAAACAAACATATGATGGCTTTAAAAATATTATTAGAAACACTGAAATATTATTAAATTACATCAAATGCAGATGAATATGGAAAAACAGAGATAAAAGCAGTAGCTGCATAATGCTCAATATATTTGATAAGCAAAGAAACATAATACCATCTTGTTTATAGACTTTTTTTTTCAATCTCAGATTTTGTGCAACATTAGTCAATATCTTATTTTTGTTTTTTCAGCTTGTGGAGGAGATAGCCTTTCCTGCTGAAGTTTGCCTGGAAGTAATGACGGTAGGAATAATAATTTGATTATTCAAAGATGTTTTTTTCACTTCAGTCTTCATAATGAAAAATTGCTTAAGGGGGTGATCCAGAAAACATAAATAACAAGTCATTTTGTGCAAACACAGCATTTATACTTTCTGCAGAAAGTAAATGCTAACTTATGGTAGACACATTTTAATATTGTTCTAATATCTTCTAAATGTGTTGGGTTTTTTTTCAAGAATATTAGACTCTTAGTAACTTTATTCTGACACAGAGTAAGACAGAATATTGTTTTGGGAGATGAAGATTAAAAAATATAGATTGCATTTAAACAAAAAACTAAATGCTGATTATGGATGTTGATTAGATAAAATGAATGACATACAAGAGCAAAAAAAAATTCTAGTAATAGACTGTGCAAGGCAGGATGAAGATTGAATATTGAGGGCAGTAAAGGAGAGTCTAAGGCCTAAGCTTTGTTGTGTCTCTGCTTTGGTATTTCTTTCTTTACACTGTTTTTCCAGCTGATACATCTGTTTAACTGCAAACAGCTGCTGGCATGATAACAGGTTTAGCAGCAGTTTACCAGTGCAATGGCAAGTGCTGATATCCTTCACCTCAGTAATCAACATAGCCTTGTTCAAATGAACTTTCAATGGGTTTGGGGTTTGATTGTTTTAAGAAGTCACAACATGATTTATGAAAATCACAAATTGTCATTTAAAAGTTTCACAATATTCAAAGAGCTTCTTATGTCAGTCTCATTCCCTATCTTTTTCACACACTGCATTATTTGAAAGCAATTCATGTACTTAGCACTGACAACATGCTTGTCCTCTTGTTCCTTTTTTTTTCCTTTAGGAGGGGATGTGTGTTTGAGAGAGAGAGATATTCACAGTAAGTCACAATCCTGATATAATTAATATTTATTTTATTCTGAAAAGATGAAGCAAATATCTGAAAATACTTTACATTACAGAACTGCTACATACTACATTACAACTGAATTCACATCATAAATGTAGTAATTCCTTTTACTACTTTAAAGTTATTTAACTCTCTATCATCTTCTACTCTTTATTGCAAAGAAGACATTTTCTCCCAATGGGCCAAATGGGATCTTTGAGGGTAAGCCATCTATCTGTAGCCTTCTTACTGCTGATACAGTAGTTACTGCATATATTGTGTAGGGATGTTATAGAAGGGCAGTTGCTTAACACAGTGACTGGTTAGGCAAAAGGTCAAATTACAAACTTAAAAGCACATGTCATTTCCTTTGACTTAATTTATTGGAAAAATTTGTTCCACAATCCTTTCTCATAATTACCTTAAGAGTCTCATTTAATTTACGAATATTCAAAGGTATTGTGCTGTCTTGTAGGTCATTGTCACACTGTGCTTATGTGGTAGTGACCTTAGCAAAGCTTAGGTAGAATCACTTTCCAAATGAATGCATTTCATGACAGACAGGCTAATACAAAAGAATAAGGTCGCTATATAAATTTCAATTTACACTATGAGTTTCATAAAGTAGAACTCATAAAGTGGAGCTGATTGGAGATGACCATCTGGGCCACTAACAGGTAGTATCAACCAACAGTGAAGGAAATAAATTACTGTTCAGTCTATATTTCTGGACCTAAGCAGGGCAAGAATGATATAACTGTACAGTCTGTATTGAAAGTCCACTGCCAGAACTGGAGTAGGGATGTCTGGGAAATTTTTTTTTTTTTTTTTTTTACAGGGGTCAGACAATCATAGACTTTTGTTTCTGGAAATTGTGCTTATGCGTTGACTAACTGTGGTATAGATTCAGTCCTGGATGAGAAAGGTATCCAGGAAAAAAGTTAATGTATTTGAGGTATGTCAAAAAATGAAATGTATTAACATTGGGTTTTTTTCAGAGTTCCTTTTCAGAGTTTTATAGTATTGTTATTATAAATTGTGTTCATTTGCTTGGTCCAGCAATTAAGAGATTCAGAAAATTCCAAGTATTCCTCCCCAGTGGATATGGTAGAATATATTAAATTTTGCATTGTAACTAGTGGTTCTGAGCTTTCTGCTGTAATTGTTTTGCTAATAACATTTGCAAAAAACCACAGTTTGGAATTGTGGTTATGAAGTATTCTCAATTCTCATTAAATCTGTGTATGAAAATAAAAAAAAAAACACCTCAAGATTGGAATTTAAAATGTCAATTCAAGAAATAGAGTAACAACACTTTCATTACCTAGCTCAAGTGCAGACTAGAAAAAGCATAAAAGACAGTACAGTCCACAACAAAGGTACACCAAGAGATTGTGTCAAAGCATACACTACGTTCATGCAGTATGGCCTGATTTGCTTAGCGCTCTACCTGCATTTTGCTATCAATGCTGCCGCTGTAGTCTATGTTACGTGTTTTGTAAGGAAAACAAGGGGCAAAATTGGGAAGGTGTTAATGAGCACTTTCAGAACTGGATCTATTCTGTCTCGAATTCACAGGACTGCAAACACACAGTCCAGTGTTATTGTGAATTCCTGAGTCACATTCAAAGTGTGTTCCCACCCAGGCTGCTCACGCCTGCCTGGGTTTATTTGCCATGTAAGTGTTTTTATAAAGAATATAATCTAGGTAAGGAAGCAGAGCAAGTAGAAGGGTGGGGGTCAACAGTTTTGTTGATAAACACAGCAAGTTTATATTTAATAAAATTTTTGTAGCCCAGCCAGCTACCTTTCCTTTTCTAAGGTGGAATGCATAAGACAGCTTCAGGGGCAGCACCATCTCTCAGTGTGATAAATCTCTTTCTTCATTTTTTTCAGAGACCCTGGAGGAATAAAAATCTTGAAATATACTCTTTTGTCCCTTTAAAATCTAGAGTTCAGATCCTTCTTGTTGTTGAATTCACTATCTCTTGTTTAGGGGTGCACTCATTTAGTATGATCTTATCATCTCAGTTTAGCATGTCTGCATTCCCAGAGGCCAGTTCAGTGATTTTATTTCTAACTTACTCTTTGCTCCAGAAGCCTTCATCTTTGAAAACTAACTGGTGTCATTCCTTTGCTGCTTCAGCATCAACTCTAGCTAAGCCTATGGCACTACAGCCTTATATATATATATATATATATATACACAGTGCTATAGGGAAGTCATCATGAAGACATTTTTATGAATATACATTCAAGTAGAAAAACAAATAATTTGGTTTGTTTTCTTTTGCCTTACACTTTGAAGGTTTTCAGTCTGTCTAGCTGAGTTGTTATACTTTCTTGCACACACTATAATTACGTCGTTCAATATGTGGTAGAAAAAGTAGAAGACAGCTGGATGTGTTTAGTAAGATATGCACATTTGTTTAACCTTGCAACTGACATAGAAAAGAAATAAGACTTTTTGCATTCTTGCAGATAAATGTTTGGGTTTTGTTTTGTTTTCTAAATTGACTGAATTTGTCCAGCCGAGTGGAAAATAAATGCATAGAGAGAGAGTGGATGTCTTGGATGTCTTTCTCAAAAGTAAACCACTCCCTGTGGCTCTGATACATGTAATTTTTGGCTAAACAGCACCAAATATCTGGAGATTCAGGTAAGATTGTCTGTCTGTCCTCTATGAAGTAATAGCCACTATTTCATCCCCTACAGAATTCTAATCTGGCAATTTCTTAAAAGATAATTTCTTACTGCAGCTGACCTGTGCAAAGACTGATCAATATCTAACTATGCAGTTGATAAACCAAAATTCAGGCAGCGTATGAAATGTTCAGGGAAGTATTTTATTGGTGATAAATCAATGAAATGAAAGTAAGCAGAATACTATTTCTCCTTAAACAGTATCAAAAGCAGTGACTTTTTTCTTGCACAGCTTTAAAAAAGAATTTTTGATTGTCTTACTTTTCTATTTTTCTATGTTCTGGTTTTGTTAGTGAGGGGGGGCCTAAGGTGGTAGCTTCTGTAGGAAACTGCTAGAAGTCGCTCCCCTTTGTTCAGTGGACTCGGCCGGGCCTAGGGCGGACCAGCTGCTGGCCAAGGCCGAGCCAATTGGTAGCAGAATGTCCCGTGATAACGCCTCTGCGATAACGTATTTAAGTAGGGGAAAACAGGAAAAAGAGAGGAGAAGATGTGAAGCAGCTGAGCGGGGGGCAGAGAGGGGGAGGCGCGAGCCTCATGGGCCTTGCAGGCCTCACCCTCTGGCCTCCCGCCGGGCAGCCGACTGGGCCCAACTCGGCCCGGCCCGGCTGCAAGAAGTGGAGAGGAGATGAGAAGTGAATAAGATGTAAAAAGGATCCCGAGAGACGTCTGCCAGCCTGTTGTGAGGAACGGCTGCAGACGCCAAGGTCAGTTCAGAAGGAGGGGGAGGAGTAATATGGCTCCTGGCCAAGATTCCTCTGCAACTCGTGGTGAAGACCATGGTGGAGCGGGTTGTCCCCCTGCAGCCCATGGAGGTCCACGGAGGGGCAGAGATCCACCTGCAGCCCGTGGAGGACCCCACGCCAGAGCAGGTGGAGGCCTGAAGGAGGCTGTGGCCCGTGGAGGGCCCGCTGGGACAGCTGTTCTAGAGGGACTGCACCCCGTGGAAGAGATGACCCACGCCGGAGCAGTTTCACGGAGGACTGTGGCCCGTGGGAGGGACCCCACGCTGGAGCAGAGGAGGAATGCGAGGAGTTCTTCCCCTGACGATGATACAGCGGCGTAAAACAACGCGTGATGAACTGACCGCGACCCCCATTCCCTTTCCCCCCCCGTGCCGCTCGGGAGGGGAAGGTAGTAGAGATAATGTTAAGCCCGGGAAGAGGGAGGGGTGGGGGGAGGTTATCTTGTTCCCTGTCTCATTCTCCTGCTAATTTTAGAAAATAAATGAATAGTTTTCCCCAATTCGAGTCTGTTTTGCCCGTGACGGTAACTTTAAGGATTTCTCCCCGTCCTTATCTCAAACCTTGAGCTGTTTTTTCTTATATCATCTCCTCCTATTCTCTCGGAGGGTGGGGGGAGCGAGAGACAGACTGCGTAGTCTGGTCCTGATCAGGGCTGAACTACGACACTCCAGTAGACTTTTTTAGGAAACCACAGAGCTCAGGTGTTTTTGTTTTTTTTTTTTTGAAAGCTAAATTTCTGGAACCGCAAATTTCATGCTTGTACTTTCCCATTAATTTCAGCAATTTGCTTCTGCCACGTCCTTGCAAATAACATCTTAGTCTTTTAAAGTTTGTTGGAAGGTATTAGGAAAGGTTTTGGGCATCACAGCATGTAGTACTAGATAAGTTTTTTGCCCTGTGAATCATAGAATGGTTTGAGTTGGAAGGGACCTTTAAAGGTCATCTAGTCCAACCCCCCTGCAGTGAGCAGGGACATCTCCAACAAGATCAGGTTGCTCAGAGCCCCATTCAACCTGGCCTTAAATGTTTCCAGGGATGGGACATCTACCACCTCTCTGGGCAACCTGTTCCAGTGTTCTACAACTCGCATTGTAAAATTTTTTTTTCCTAATATCCAATCTAAATCTACCTCCCTCTATTTTAAAACCATTACCCCTCATCCTACTGCTACAGGCAGGCCCTGCTAAAAAGTTTCTCCCCATCTTTCTTATTGGCCCCCTTTAAGTACTGAAAGGCCACTATAAGGTCACCCTGGAGCCTCCTTTTCTCCAAGCTGAACAGACCCAACTCTCTCAGCCTATCTTCATAGGGAAGGTGCTCCAGACCTCTGATCACGTTTGTGGCCCTTCTCTGGACCCACTCCAACAGGTCCATGCCTTTCCTGTGCTGAGGGCTCCGGAGCTGGACACAGTACTCCAGGTGGAGTCTCACGAGAGCAGAGTAGAGTGGAAGAATCATCTCCCTCAACCTGCTGGCCATGCTTTTTTTGATACAGCCCAGGATATGATTGGCCTTCTGGGCTGCGTGTGTACATTGACAGCTCATATTCAGCTTTTCGTCCACCAGTATCCCCAAGTCTTTCTTGGCAGGGCTGCACCCAATCCCTTCATCACCCAGCCTGTATTGATACAGGGGATTGCCTCAACCCAGGTGCACTTGGTCTTATTGAATCTCATGAGGTTCACTTAGGCTCACTTCTCAAGCTTGTCCAGGTCCCTCTGGACAGCGTCCCTTCCCTCAGGCATATTGACTGCACCACTCAGCTTGGTTTCATCTGCAAACTTGCTGAGGATGCACTAAATCCCACTGTCTATGTCACTGATGAAGATGTTAAACAGTACTGGTCCCAGTATGGACCCCTGAGGGACACCACTTGTCACAAACCTCTATCTGGACATTGAGTCATTGACCACTACTCTCTGGAAGCAACCATCCAACCAATTCCTCATCCACTGAACACTCCACCCATCTAATCCATATCTCTCCCATTTAGAGGAGGATGTTGTGGGGAACCATGTTTTGCCCGTTCAGCAGGGACTTCACCTGACTGCCGTGACTTTTCAAATATCGTAGCGAGTGGCTTGGCAATTACATCAGCCAATTCCCTCAGGACTCTAGGATGCATCTTGTCAGGGCCCACAGACTTATATATATTCAGTTGCCTCAGGTGGTCACAAACTTGATCTTCTCTTACAGTGGCAGGGACTTTGCTCCCTCTATCCCTGTCTTGCGGTCCATCCACTTGAGAGGTGTGGGAGGAGGGGTTACCAGTGAAGACTGAGGCAAAAAGGTTGTTGAGTACCTCAGCCTTCTCCTCATCTGTTTTTAGCAGTTCACCAGTCTTGCTCATCAGGGTGAATATATTTTCTTTGACCTTCCTTTTCTGACAGATGTAGTTGTAGAAGCCCTTATTATTCTTTGCGTCCCTTGCCAAACTCAGCTCCAGCTACACCTTGGCCTTCCTGACCCCACCCCTACACAACCAGGCAATGTCCCTACACTCTTCCCAGGATACCTGTCCCTGCTTCCACCACCTGTGCATTTCCTTCTTGTCCTTTAGTTTGACCAGTAGGTTTCGACTCAGCCATGCTAGTGTCTTGCCCTCCTTGCCTGCTTTCTTACACTTGGGAATTGAGAGCTCTTGTGCTGTATGGAAGGCCTCCTTAAAGATTTGCCAGCTGTGTTCTACTCCCTTGTCCCTGAGGGAAGTTTCCCAGGGGTTCATATTGACTAACTCCTTGAACATCTGGAATTTTGCTTTCCTAAAATTCAGGGTACTGACTTTACTCTCTGCCTGATCCATTTCCCTCAAGACTACAAACTCCACTAGTGCATGATCACTGCAGCCCAGGCCTTGCACCGATTGGCTCACTTGCATTGGTGACCAACAGGTCATAGAATCATAGAATCATAGAATCATAGAATGGTTAGGGTTGGAAGGGACCTTCAAAGGTCATCTAGTCCAACCCCCCTGCAAGGAGCAGGGACATCCCTGACTAGGTCAGGTTGCTCAGAGCCTCATCCAGCCTGGCCTTAAACGTTTCCAGAGATGGGGCCTCCACCACCTTTCTGGGCAACCTGTTCCAGTGTTCTATAACTCGCATCGTAAAAAATTTTTTCCTAATTTCTAATCTAAAAATACCCCCCTCTATTTTAAAACCATTACCTCTCGTCCTATCGCAACAGGCCCTACTAAACAGCCTTTCCCCATCTTTCTTGTAGGCCCCCTTGAGGTACTGGAAGACTGCTATCAGGTCTCCCCGGAGCCTCCTCTTCTCCAGGCTGAACAGCCCCAACTCTCTCAGCCTGTCCTCATAAGAGAGGTGCTCCAGCCCTTTTATCATCTTCGTGGCCCTCCTCTGGACCTTCTCCAACTGGTCCATGTCCTTCTTGTGCTGGGGGCTCCAGAACTGGACACAGTACTCCAGGTGGGGTCTCACCAGGGCAGAGTAGAGGGGCAGAATCACCTCCCTCGACCTGCTGGCCACGCTTCTCTTGATGCAGCCCAGGATGCGGTTGGCCTTCTGGGCCGCAAGGGCGCATTGCCTGCTCATGTTAAGCTTCTCATCCACCAGCACTCCCAAGTCCTTCTCCTCAGGGCTGCTCTCAATCCATTCCCCGCCCAGCCTGTATTTGTGCCTGGGATTGCTATGACCCAGGTGCAGGACCTTACACTTGGCCTTCTTGAACTTCATGAGGTTGGCACTGCCCCACCTCTCCAGCCTGTCAAGGTCCCTCTGGATGGCATCCCTCCCTTCCAGCGTGTCGAGGGCACCACACAACTTGGTGTCGTCGGCGAACTTGCTGAGGGTGCAGGTCCAGTATGGCATCCCCTCTGGAAGGGCTGTGTATCACTTGGCTTAAGGAGTTATTCTCAATGCATTCCAGGAGTCTCCTGGGCTGCCTACAGCTCACCGTGCCACTTTTACAGTGGATATTGGGGTGGTTGAAGTCCCTCAGGAGGACAAGAGCCTCCGAGCATGATACCTCCTGTAACTGGAGTAAGAAGGCTTTGTCAATAGGCTTCCCTTGATCGGGCAACCTGTGGTAGACACCAACCACAAGGTTCACTTTGTTGCCTTGGTCTCTAATTCTCACCCATACGCTTTTGACCTGCTCGTGGCTATTCCTCAGAGACAGCTCTTCACAGCTTATCCACTTCTTGATGTAGAGGGCAATATCTCCACCCCTCCTCCCTTGTCTGTCCCTTCTGAACAGCCGATAGCCACAATCCAGTCATGGAATTCATCCCCACAAATTTCCATAATGGCAACTGGGTCAAAGCTTTCTAGAAGCAAAATGGCTTCCAGCTCTTTCTGTTTGTTGCCCGTACTGTGTGCATTGGTGTAGAGGCACTTCAGCTGGGCTGTCAGCCATTGTCACCTTCGTAGAGGAACACCCCTTAATTCCTTTGAGGTTTTCACTGGTGTTTCCCAGTTGGGTCCTATTGCCCCAGGAGCCCCTGACTCATCTCTGTAACACTTCAGGTCTGCTGCACTGTACCTAGCACATCTCAGAGCAACCAACTGAGTGTGCTCGCTATCACCCCATCCCTCTAACCTTGGCATGCCATCCCACAGCTTGTCACAGGCAAGCCTGATACTATCCCCTGCCCCCTTCAATCCTAGTTTAAAGATCTGTCAATGAGCCCTGCTAGCTCATGTGCAAAGACCCTCTTGCCCCTTTCGATAAAAGTGAATTGTATCTGACAACAGCAAGCCTGGTGCCATGAGGTCATCCTATATCAAAAGAACCTGAAATGATGGCGGTGACACCAGCCACAGAGCCATGTGTTAAGACTGAGTGTGCCTGTTCCTTCCAATGTCACTGCCCACCACTGGAAGGAGACAGGAAAAGATAACCTGTGCCACAGATTCCCTTACCAGCTGTCCTAAGGTCCTGAAGTCTCTTTTGATCACCTTTGATCACTGCGTGTTGCAGCCTCATCACCACCCACGTGGAAGACCAGTAATGAGTATTAGTCAGAGGATCATACCAAGCTAGGAAGTTACCTAGTGATGTCCTTAATCCTGATGAATCTCTGTTATGTAAGAACTTTAGTCAATCTCTTCCAGTCTTTGATTCTGTGAAGTAACATTTTTTTTTCATAATGTATGCTTTCAGAGTACGTCCATATAAACTGAAATTGTGCCTATTCAAAAAATCACACAAAATCACACAAATCATCATTGAATGGTTTCACAGGTAAAAACATGTATTCACAGACACCTACTTGTATTCTGCAAGTCTACCTGCAAATCTGTATTCACATTCCACCTACAGATGGAATTATACAACAAATTATTTTCATAAATCAGCCAAATAATTGATGTTCTTTTTTCTTGATTGATTAATCTGACCTTTCTCTAAGCTGTGTTTTGGCTCATTCATACTCATCAGATTTCACACAGTACCAGTTTCACTTACACTGAGTAATACCTCACCTCAGTGATAACACCACTGCCTTTCACGAAACAATTTTAGGAATGATTTTATTTTCATCAGGAATTACATTGGGAGCTGGCCACATTGAATTATGCAAATTCTTTTTGCATATACTGTGTGCGACGGATTCATTCCAGCCAAGGGTAGTCATATCAGTATAGATATTTCCACAAACAAAATATTAATTTTTTCTAAATAATTGAAAATGTAGAGTCTGTTTGAGGAAATAAAATAATAATAAACAAGGAAATATTTATTTACTTTTTAAAAAAATGGTCCATTCTCAGCAGTCATCTAAGTTACCAGCATTGTTTCTGCTCCATGACTGAATAATTAAAAACACAGAAGGGATAAATTATTCCTTATTGTACATATTTGCTGCTTCTCCTCCAAATTACCAATGCTACAATTAGAATCCTCCCTAAGCATGTCTTAAAATGCTTAGGAATAACTGTTCTTGAAAAAGATATGTTAACAGGATTATTCACTACTTATTATGTATCATTTTCTCTATGTTATTCATATGGCCCCATTTCAAATCCTTTAGTATTGCAAAGGGAAAAAAAAAGATTTAATTTAATATAGAATTCTGTCCTTTGACAAGAATTAGACTTAATGCTGACCTCAGTGCTTTCACAGTAATATGGAGAGGATTTGCTAGCATTAAAAACATTGAACTGAAACTTGAAAGGAAAAATACTTTCTGAAATATTTTAAAAAACAACCTGAACCTACAAAACTTGAAATACAATGTAATAGTGTGAAAACCATAATCACCTCCAAACACTTTCATCCAAAAATTAAAACCCAATGAAAAATTTTACTTTAGTGCACACACGTCTGTCAAATGAGCAGATTTGACAAGATGACAATTTACAACCTCTTTGCACAAGTGTGGAGTCATTACTGCTGTTCATACTGTCAGTTTCAAACCTGTTCCATGCTATCGCTGAAAACCTGGCTTTTCTAGCATCAAACAGCAAATTTCAAAAGCTGATCATTTGAGGGTGTAGAAAATAGCATTTCAGATAGAGCAGACACAAAAATGTTGTCAGGCTGTAAGAATTTAAGTGCATCAGCCAATATAATTAAATTTTATCATCTTGGTAACACCCTACAGAGAAACTCTTTAGAATGGTATCATTTTATTCTTTTGTCTGCCAGCCATGACTACAGCCCTACAGTTTAGCTAGCTTAGTGCATTTCTGGCCAAAAATAGCCCAGCCTGGCTGTCAGTCTTATTCTATATGGGTTTCAAAATAATAAATTCATAAAAGTTAGACTTCAGCAACCATTGCTTATATTATGGTCCTTAAAGTCCGTAGAAATTGAAGACAGTGAAAAAATAATTCTTATTATTGATATAGAAATGCAAGATTCTTTGGCCAAATTATTTATCCCAATCCAAACCTGTGTGAGGATGTGTAGGAGACCAACTGACCACGGCTAACTTGTGACCCCCTGGAGCAGGGAACCGGTTTTGCTCAGAAGGGTGCAAACAATGGCAGGAGGCAAAGCTTGGTAAGGGAGTTGGATCATGGAGACCCCCAGAGCCTTTAAATCTGTCTCAAACACTCACAGAGTGGAATGGTTATCATGACACTACAACAGGATGGCTGGGGAATGGAACCTTGTGGAGATAAGGTGGCCTTATTAATGCTGAAATGCATATTCTGAGTGACACCTCCGAGTATCTAAATGAAGGTTTAGGAAATCATGCTAAGTTGCATCATCTGTAACCCAGCCTAGATCATGCTAAACTTCACCTAAGCCTGCCTAGATTGTGATAAGCATCACCTGTGGTAGGAGGGACAAATTACCTTGATAAAAAGTGTTGGCTCCTAACAAAGATGGGAATTTTCTGGATAAGCACTCCCACAAACCAGACATCCATGTTGGCTGGACCAACACTGGAACTTGGACCGGTGATCTCTCTCTCTCCCTCCCTCCCTCCTCCACCCCAACCTCTTTCTTCTTATTCTTTTACCTTTTTTTCTAGAAAGTAACACAAGGCAAAGCAGAAATACTTCTTGTTTACCACTTATTGTGGTAAACAATAAGAATTTCTGCTACCCAATTATTTACCAATGAGCCTAACTATTGCATACGTTCACCCACAGGCTGATATTGTACATAACTTATTCCAACTAGGGGCATCAGTGAATCTAAGTGACCTCTCCCTCCTCTCACCATTGTGTACTGGGACCAAGTAAATTGGGTGAAACATAGTTGTAGGCGAGTATTTGGGAAGTGATACTGTCACCTTCTCCTCTCTTCTCGTCAGTGTGTGCTGGGACCAAGTAAATCAGGCATGACATAATCACAGGTGAGAAGCTGGGACATGGCAGGAGGCAATCCGATTACTTACATAAGACCCCTGTGTATCTAGAAATCTAAAAACCCCTTGGATCGTGTATTATTGTGTATCAAATACCAAATGGACAACGGATGGATTTATGTGAGTTTTGCAGGAAAACAAAACAGAATCAACTCAAGAAACAGAACAAATCTATTATTTCCCAGAGTCACTGCATATAACATTTCTATTTTTTGCTATTGGCTAGTTAGGACTATATGATAAAAAAGCAATAACATTGCTTAGAAATGAAGAAACAAGCAGTATTTTCAGCTGATTTTAGCCTGATTTAAAGTTTGTTACCACATCCTGCAGCCCTAGTAAAAGGAATTTACTATCTTAAACAGGCCATTACCTGCTCTAAATAACACTCTGTGTCTGATAAACTTTAGGACTCAATGCTGTTGTCTTTATTCAAAAGATAACTAGGGACAGATAAGCAATACTTTTACAAGCACTACAGACAACACTTTTAATTTTTACTGGGCTTAGAGAAAATACTGCTTTTCTTAGAAAAATTGTATTAGTGAGAAAAGACAGGATATTAAAAAAAAAAACCCACAGCAAAATATGAAGGGGAAAACTTTCATTTAATTCTACTAAAGACTCTACTTTAGAAGGAAACAATTCTCTGTGGTTGTCTAATACATGATCAAATGTATATATATATGTTAAAAAAAAAAGATACCAACATTGTAATGGTTTGATTGCAGGATGACATGTAGACCACTTT
The DNA here is from genome assembly GCF_036417535.1 of Chlamydotis macqueenii. NCBI lineage: Eukaryota > Metazoa > Chordata > Aves > Otidiformes > Otididae > Chlamydotis > Chlamydotis macqueenii. Next base: position 26,305,843 of record NC_141556.1, read on the forward strand.
TTCCTTTTTCACTTTATTTTTTCTACCCACCATTTCCATCAACTCTTAAAAGTCTACTGCCCCAATTGTACTGCTGTCAATAGAAGTTTCATTCATGTCAATGGGAGTAAGATCAGGGACAACTTTGTTGCTGTTGTTTTTAAACTAAAAATTTCAAATACAGTACTCCAAATACATATATATTTAAGGAATAGCAATAAATGAATTTCTAAAATAAGACCACTATACATCTGCAAATTCATCCAGATGTACTCTGTTGTCATGTCATTTCCACACAAGTTCCCACAAAGAACTTCAATAAAGTTAGATAAATTCTCCTAACAACTCTAAATAGATTACAAATAATTTTTAAGAGGTTACGTGTGATGCTTTTGAGACAGAGTATTGATAGTCTTTTTATCTAGTTTTACCATCTCCAGCTGTATATGTTCATCAAAATTAAGAGGAAAAATGCTTTTTTTTTTTTGTAAAGTTGCTTTCACTTTAATTGCTGGGGTAGAATTATATAATTCACTTATAATAATTCACTTATAGATGACAGCTATTTCAGTTTTCTTATGTTTTACTTCTTTATCTATCAACCTTCACTCTTTTTCTGTTAACTTCCTCCTATTTTTATATTAGATCTTCTATTTTTACTATGCATTTTTCTACATTTTAGTCTTCTATTGATTTGTAAGAAAATATGCAAGACTGATTAACTAATGCTATTTTATAGCTAACACATCTTAATGGAGTATATTGCTGTTTGTTTGTCAGACACTGCCAGTGCAGAGCTGGAAGTTTGCCTTCCCCAGTCATCATAACAGCATAGTCTATTGAAATTGCAGTTTTCATAGATATACTGGCAGCATTCATATTTTTGTATAAATATTACAGTCTCAATATGCAGGGAGCAGTAAGAACCATTATTACTGACAGAACTAACTTAAAAGGAGAAAATAAGATAATGCATTCAGCTTGGCTTGAGGGTGACTAATGCAGGGATGGCCAGGGGAGAGTGTATGCATGTTAGGAGATAGCAGAGGTTGAACTGAGACTGTGGAATTGTATCTGGTACTGCAAGGAAATAAACAGTAAGAAAAAAATCACTTTTTTTTTTTTTCTGTAACTTTCCCTGGTACTATCTCTGAAAAAAAAAATTCTGATCTGACAATGCTAAGAGAAGAATGAGAAAATATGCTCCAGGAAGCAATTTAGATATGGTTACAGGCTGCTACTTCTCCATTTTTGGTTTTTATAATCTACAGCCCAGGGTCCGGTTTGCCTCTCACCTTTAACCAGGGAGTCTGGACAAACATACTTACAGCATGTTTATTACAGGCTGAATCCCACAGTTAGCATTCAATATAGTTTTCACTATCAGATGTTCACTTGATGCTTGCCACCACAACTTCCTCTACCAGATTTCCAAAAAGCCTGAAAAAGGTTGTGAAGGAAATACTCTGACAGATCTCATTACACACTATGGCTTGCCAGCATACCTCCGACAATCTTTAGTAACAACTCCTGAGTCCTACGAGGCTGAAAAAGGGTAATTAAACTCATTTAGAGCCAACTCCTGCTTCTACCAGAAACAGTACAGAAGCTTTTTATAGTGAAGTAACAGCTGACAGTAAAATTGAGAAGCCCTTTATGCAAGAAGCAGCCTACAATATGTATGTAATTACATGAATTGCTTTGACACTTGCTACACATTACATTGGTAAGAAATACTATTAATCATCTAAATATGGTGTTGGGAACAACATGTCTGAAAGATAAGAAACAAAAGAAGCTGTTCTGCTTGATATGATCTACTGTTTTTTTGGGTGTACATATACCTGCCACTGAGGTTCAGGCTACCATCCTGTCACCTTCTTGACATAACCTCATCAGCTCAACCTGCTTCTGCAATATTTCTTGACCCATCCAGCTTTATTCAGATTATTCTAGGCTTGACACATTCTAAAAATGCACATATGCAAAAAAAAAAAAAATAGTTTGGGGATTTTTGTAAATGACCTAAAGGCCATGATGCTGTTAGTGTGTTGGTGTTGTTTCCTAGCAATCAAGTTTGAATCTTACCTTTGCAGAACGTGAGAGAAGTACACAGATGTGTTACTATTCTCATCTCTAGGGAAGAGCAAGTTTATTTTAGGAAAATAAATTATAGGGAAGACAATAATTTGAAAGAGAAAAAAAAATCTCAGATGAAAATTATCTGTGCAGTGGAAGCAAAACACTGGGAAAGAACATTAAAGAGATATTTGGAGCTATGATTATGGGATAAATAGAAGAGTTAATTAAGTAGCAGGGGAGCTCATAGGGGATCATATGGCTCATGAGAGCCATAATCATAGGAAAAAATTATTTGAGGAATAGATAAGAAGAAGTATGTGAGGGTCTTGAACATCAGAAGAGGGGACACTAATTTTGAGGAACAGTGGAAAGTGAGTTCTTAGATTTCCTTCCTCTCTTCTATGTATACTGGGAACAGGCACCTCTTTTCCTGTCTGTTTGTGTAATGCCGTCTCTGTGGAACTCCTTCTGGCCCCACTCTAGGGAATCTTGTCTTTTCAAGAGACCTACAGCTCCTGATTAGACAAATTGCATGATCTCTGTGATTCACAAGCATGTGAAAAGCCCTTTCCTTCCATCTTCTGAATGTTCATAAGAAGCCTCACCTTCTAGGATAAATCTTTGCTGAAGATCACAATTATTACATAGTAGATGCAGCTGATTAATCTCAGGCAATATTATAGTGGAGCTCCAAGCATAATTAATGTCATTGCTGACAAGCCCCTCCTATTTAAAGATGAATGCTTTAAGTGATCTAAAACATGATGCTTACTCAAATTGTTTTTCACTTTAACTCTGCCTTGTAGCTTATAAAGCAAAGCTGATAATTCATTCTGGGGATCATTTGAGTGAGACATTCCAAGAATACAATCCCCTAGACCTTTACATCATGAACTTTTCAAATCTTGCTATAGTTATTCTACATCCATAGGGCTAAAGCCATGACTTTCTTCATAGCTCCAGTTGCACTTAATCACTTGACATTTATTCTAGTGGGTGAATAGAAATTTCTGCTCCTCTGGAGAATTAACATGAGCATTTAATCTTTAATGGTGATTTGGGTTCAGTTTTTTGTTGTTGTTGTTGCTTAAGAATAGATGTTTTAAAGTTTAGGACACCTCATGCTGTCTGTTCATAAACACAGAACACCGAGTTGGTAGATTTTCTCAAACATGAATTTGTAACCACTCATTTTTTTATCAAACTGAGAAAGACAAGCTAATAACTATTTCATACTTACATAGCTAAAAACCAGTGGCTGCAAGGATGAATGTTGAATTTGACACCTAGAAAGATCAGCAGAAGGCATCTGGAATTCTGCATTAAAAATGTTTTGTTGTTGTTGTTGTTTGTCATTGACTGGCTAATAGTATTAGGGCTTTATATGCTCTAGTCTACTAAAGGTTATATTTTTTTCAGTTAATCAGGCTTCAAATCTCATTCTGGGATAGCATATGTTTGTGAATAAGAGACAGCTCAGTTTTTCATGTATTTTGAAGAACACAGAATGTTTTGCTTTTCTAGTTTCAAAGAAGTTACTGTTCTGGTTTTGTTTAGTGAGGGGGGGCCTAAGGTGGTAGCTTCTGTAGGAAACTGCTAGAAGTCGCTCCCCTTTGTCCAGTGGACTCGGCCGGGCCTAGGGTGGACCTGCTGCTGGCCAGGGCTGAGCCAATTGGTAGCAGAATGTTCCGTGATAACACCTCTGCGATAACATATTTAAGAAGGGGAAAACAGAAAAAAAAAAAAGAGAGAGAAGATGTGAAGCAGCTGAGCCGGGGCAGAGAGGGGGAGGTGCATGCCTTGTGTGCCCTACAGGCCTCACCCTCTGGCCTCCTGCAGGGCGGCCGTCTGGGCCCAACTCGGCCCGACCTGGCTGCAAGAAGTGGAGAGGAGATGAGATGGATGATGTCAGGAGATCCTGAGAGGCATCAGCCTGCCTGTTGTGAAGAATTGTTCTTGTGAGTGGAATGGCTGCAGAAGCCAAGGTCAGTGAAAAAGGATGCAGCTCCTGGCCGGAATTCCCCTGCAGCCCATGGTGCAGCCTATGGAGCAGGCTGTCCTTCTGCAGCCCATGGAGGTCCATGGAGGAGCAGAGATCCCCCTGCAGCCTGTGGAGGACCCCATATCAGGGCAGGCGGAGGCCTGAAGGAGGCTGTGGCCCGTGGAGAGCCCGCTGGGACAGCTGTTCTGGAGGGACTGCAGCCTGTGGAAGAGATGACCCACGCCAGAGCAGTTTCACGAAGGACTGTGGCCCGTGGGAGGGACCCCACGATGGAGCAGGGGAGGAATGTGAGGAGTTCTTCCCCTGACGACGAAGCAGCAGCATAAAACAATGCGTGATGAACTGACTGTAACCCCCATTCCCTCTTCCCCCCTGTGCCGCTCAGTGGGGGGAAGGTGGTAGAGATAATGTTAACCCCAGGAAGAGGGAAGGGTGGGGGGAGGTTATCTTGTTCTCTGTCTCATTCTCCTGCTCTTTTTTTAGCAATAAATGGATAGTTTTCCCCAAGTCAAGTCTGTTTTGCCCATAATGGTAGCTTTAAGGCTTTCTCCCTGTCCTTATCTCAAACCTCAAGCCTTTTTCTTATATTATCTCTCCCTATTCTCTCGGAGGGTGGGGGGAGTGAGAGAGAGACTGCATAGTCTGGCCCCAACTGAGTTGACTTTGCAGTTAGCAATGCTTAATTTCCTCATAAACTGTGGTGTATTTTCTATTTCAGTTCAGCACATGAAGCTTTAGTAGTTCTGTTGTGGCTTAGGGGTTAACTCAAGATTTGTCTGTAAAAGATCTTTCAATTCCATAGTGGTTTTATTAAAAAAAAAAAAAATTAGATTTGTCTTGAATAGCTGTCATATTCTGCAATTCAATATTTCATCTTTTCTATAGACTCAATTTTCCTTTTAATTATCATTAGGGAAGGTAATTCTTCAGACACAATTTTACTGTTACAGCATGCAAAGACCACAAGTGGTTTTTGGTTGTTTTTTTATTTTTTTAACTGAAGTTTGTTTTAACTCTATTAGTTTTAACTGAAGGAATAAAAAAGTTTGATTCTGTAAATACTGATCTTCCTCAATTTCTACTTTATTTAGACTTTCTTCAGGCAACTAAAGACATTCAGCCATTTGCAGTCTCGGGCATCCAGCAATCCTCTGAAAAAATGTAAACTAGCTTTAATAAAATTTTGAAAAATTTATGCAGTCTTAGAAATCTATTCATTAATCTTTTCCAATTCATACCTTGAACTCAGCAAAATTGGACCCTCGGTATGTTTTGACATTTGAAAGTTATTATTATTTTGTGTGAAATAGCAATATGACAAATGACTCTTTCAATCTTTAATTTGTAACTCAATTCATTAAGAGTTTTTTTTCCATGTTTAAATACTTTCAGTGTTTACATATGTTTTGTATCAGTGTAGAATAATATATTTTCCTTTAATTAGAGATTTCCATCCCATAAAGCATATCATTGCAAGAAAAAGAAGAAAATCATGGACCTCTATTTAATGGCAAGACATTTCATAATAATAGAATAAACAGGTTGGAAGAAATCTTGACAGATAATGTAATTAATTCCCAATGCAATACTAGGCATACCTTTATTTTATTAACATAACCAGTTCTTGAAACCTGCCAGTGAGAGATGTCGCACCACTCACCCAGATGATCTATTCCTGTACTCAACCCTTCTCAGCTTTAAAATTCTACCTAATGTATCCCCTACCTCCTTCTTGCTTCAATTAAAACCTGATACTCTTCACTATATCCACAGAGAATAAGAAGGATAGTTTATTCTTTTCTTCTTGCTACCTTTCTCGTATTTAAAAAAGTTTATATGTGTTCTCTCAGCCTTCTTAGTTCTAGACTAAAAAGCCTCAAATCCTCTTCTACAGGTCAAATTTTTATGGAGTTCTGATCATTCGCGTTGCTATATAATTGACGTAAGTAAGTGCAACTTTGACACATACTGACAAAGCAGCAACAATCAGCCCCCAAAAGATGATCCCTCCTCACTGCTCACTGGCTAGCTTCCATAGTTAGATAAAAGCTCCCAAATATAAAGGTAATACAAATAACAGTACTGCCTCATGCTTTTGTGCTCTATAATGCATTTGTTCATATCATCATATTACCTGAAAAAGACAGTGGATGTAGAGATAAAGATAATGCAATCAATATCAACATAATTCTTATTACTTGTTTTACTTCCCAAAAGCTAAAAAGATGCAAAAGCTGGTTCCGTTATATTTTTAATCAAATTATTTCAGAATATTATTCCCAATAATTTTTTTAATTTAACTTTTTACATTTATAAAAATAAAATAGCTGAGACAGATTATATTTAATGCAGAGATAAAAATCTAAAACCATGGAATAAAGATCACCATCAAGGTGCAATACACCTTCACATAAGATTGTCTTTGGAAAACTAAGTTTATTTTGACAGTTCAAGATTAACTCTCCTGTTTTAAAATAATTTAGAAAGTATTGTCCCCAAGTGGTGGCACATAAAGCATGAATCTCTGAATAGAGACACAATCACCATAGACAATAACTTTCTCAGTGGTCTCTCATCCACAATTATGAGCAAAAATAGACTTCCTGTTTGACAGATCCCAATTTCAGAAACCTTTATTAGCATTTTCTTGGTTGCCATTAAAAAAGGAAGAGGAGAACGTACGATTAAGCATTCAAAGTATTAATACTGTTTAGAATAAGCATACCAAAAGTTTTAAGCCACTCATATAAGGAGTTGTGCTTTCAAATTTTTCAAACAGAAATATCAGTCTATTTAACTACTTCTCTATCTATCTCTCTTGGAAAGTGTGCCTGTAAAAAATACTACTGCACTAGTTAGCAGGCTGCTTGTCTGAAAAGGAAACAAAATAAGGATTTGTGTGAGAGACAGGAATTACAAGTCATGGGAAATGTGTTTCCTGGTAGCCGTGACAACCTGAAGGAAGTTTACTTAGAATTTTAAATATTTTTACTCTGTCTCAATATTAACCTGATCCACTGGAGCAGAAGCATTTTACATGGAGACATAAGCTATTCTGGATATTCAGAGCTGCATCGCTGAGCAGCAGTAGTGATAACTTGTGCCTGTAACAACAGTCTCAGAAGCTCTACACTGATGGATGTTTCAGGATTTCTGCCCATCCTAATCAAAATTGATACACATAACTTGTCCACTGGTATGGCCATCTGTTAGTGTGGCATACTCCCCACACAAAAGGTATTACGCCAATTTTAATGCTCCAGTCTAAGATGGACAGAGAAGGCAACAAACAGAGAAAATGCAGTGCATTAAAAACAGCGAAGAGCAGTATGTCCTTAGGGAATCTGACAGCAAGGGCTTGCAAAGTCTACCTGATGCCTTAACAATCTGTATTAAAATGCAGGTCTCCTGCCCCGAACTGGAGAAAGACAGAATACCAAAACAGCTTCAGAAGGTGTCGACAGCTTACTGTGCTACTAAATAGCCAGTAGATCAAGGGGACTTATTTCCCCTTTTAATCCAGTGCTCATGAAACCACAGCTACAGTACACATCTAGTGTCCACGTTGGCCTTCCCAGCTGATCAGCCAGGCCACAAAGCTGATCAGACACAGGAGCACTTGCCCTTTGAGGAGAGATTGAGGGAAGTGGGTTTGTTCAGCCTAGAGGAAGAGGTGGCTCAAGGGACACCTAAGAGCAGCCTTCCAATAGTGCTGGAGATTGCAAGGAAGACAAAACCAGGCACTTCCCAGGAGTGCATGGTGGGACTATGAGAGGCAAGGAGCCTCTTATAAGAATAAGAGAATGTTCTAACTGGATGTGGGGAGAAACACTTTCTCTGTGAGGATGGTCAAGCAGTAGAACAGGTTGCCCCAGAAGGTTGTGAGCCTCCATCCTTTGAGGCTATGAAAACCAGACTAGGTAAAACCCTGAATGGCCTGGTCTGACCTCAGAGTAGAGCTTACTTTGTGAAGGATGTTGCCCTAGAGACCTCCTGAGATCCCTCCCAATCTGTACTATCCTGCAGTCCTATATCTAATCAATGAAGAAGGTGATGCTCATTCAGAAGATTCCTTAGACCATCACATTTTATATTTTTGTCTGTCTTGCATCACAAACTAAAAGTTTCATGAAAATACAAGAAAAAATGTCTTTTCACAGAAGTTTCTGCAAACATGATGAATAAGGAATTCAGAGTCCAGCTTCATTTGTATTCACATAAAGGGAGAAGGGCCTGGCCGCCTGAGATTTGTATTCTGTGAAACAGCAGAGACAACTCCTGACAAATCAGATTTCTGTCTGATTCCTCCGCATGAGCAGTGATTGCTACTGAGATTAAAGAAACACTCCAACATTGTATGGTATCAAAATATCCATGAAGAGGACACAGCTGTAACTGAAGCATAAACAGGATTAATTTGCTACTACTGGTCTATAGTACAGACAAATCTCTATTAGACTTTCATTTTAATAGGTAAAAACTTAGGAAGAAATGATACCTTAGTTAAGTGATTCACTGTCACTCTGGAGATGTATTACTGTGAACATACACAAATACACACATAATAAAAGGGAAGTAATTATCTAAATTGCATCTTGTTTTTAAAAAAATCTAATTTCCCTGTTGTTTGCACATCTTTCTTTAAATTGGATATGAGAAATTAGACAGATAAATTTAAATTGCAAAGAAGAAATTCATTTTATTGTATTTTTAAATCAATATTATTGGGAAGTAAAATTGAGGTCATTAGAAAACAGCTAACAGAGTAATACAATGAGCATATAAAGAAAAGAGTATCAACAGAGAAAACAAAGTAGTTATCAAATAATTTGAAATCTTTAAACTACTTGATAAGAGATTTTTTTCTAGTAGTCCAGTCTTGTCTGTGAAGATGTTTAACCATACAGAGCATTAACCACTTCAAAGTTTAAAGGCAAGTGGTAGGGTACAGGACGTGATTCAATCCTATAAATTCCAGCCAAAAAAATATAGATACCTCATAGACATTTCACTGTGTAGATCTTACAGGTTAACTGTACTGTCTTGTTTTTCTGTTACTTTAGTGACTTAAATAGATTTGCCTTCAATACCATCTACACAGGATTATTTATACACTATTCTTTTTTTTTTAATTTCAGTATTGTAGATTGACATATTATTCCAATTCCAATAATATAGCTGAAGCAGAAAAGATTCAAATATATATTGAGTTCCTCCAAGCTGATCTTTCAATTGAAAGCCAGTGACCTCAAGACACACATCTTTATTCTTGCACAAACTTCTATTTTTGACAACAAAAAACCAATTTGTCAGAACAGTAAAAGTTTTGAACTCCAGCTTCATTGACTCTGGCAAGACTGAACCATATTGTACCTTAAATGATCTGATGAAATCTCCAGTATCTTTATTTCTTTTTCTTCTGCATCTTTCTTATATGTAATAGAATCATCCCAAAATAAATGAGTTCATGATCTAAATGAGTTTCTGGAGCAAAGTGACATATTTTACAGCTAAATATGACAAGGTTATACTTAACTCAGCTTTCTGTTTTGCTAAAAGTCAACGTTATCATACATGGAATGCAGTAGAGTGGGATATTAATTTTATTAAAATGAATGCAAAGTCACCTATTTATTTAAAAAAAAAATATCAGAACTGTATGATGCAATAAACGTCACCAGGACCAAAAATCGCCAACTCCTTCTGCAGCCATTATTTACACAATTCTCTACCATTTAAAAATAATGTTTTGTTTGAATACATGTCGTAGTTCAGCCCTGATCAGGACCAGACTACGCAGTCTGTCTCTCGCTCCCCCCACCCTCCGAGAGAATAGGAGGAGATGATATAAGAAAAAACAGCTCAAGGTTTGAGATAAGGACGGGGAGAAATCCTTAAAGTTACTGTCACGGGCAAAACAGACTCGACTTGGGGAAAACTATTCATTTATTTCTAAAAATTAGCAGGAGAATGAGACAGGGAACAAGATAACCTCCCCCCACCCCTCCCTCTTCCCGGGCTTAACATTATCTCTACTACCTTCCCCTCCCGAGCGGCACGGGGGGGGGAAAAGGGAATGGGGGTCGCGGTCAGTTCATCACGCGTTGTTTTACGCCGCTGTATCATCGTCAGGGGAAGAACTCCTCGCATTCCTCCTCTGCTCCAGCGTGGGGTCCCTCCCACGGGCCACAGTCCTTTGTGAAACTGCTCCGGCGTGGGTCATCTCTTCCACGGGGTGCAGTCCCTCTAGAACAGCTGCCCCAGCGGGCCCTCCACGGGCCACAGCCTCCTTCAGGCATCCACCTGCTCTGGCGTGGGGTCCTCCACGGGCTGCAGGTGGATCTCTGCCCCTCCGTGGACCTCCATGGGCTGCAGGGGGACAACCCGCTCCACCATGGTCTTCACCACGAGTTGCAGAGGAATCTTGGCCAGGAGCCATATTACTCCTCCCCCTCCTTCTGAACTGACCTTGGCGTCTGCAGCCGTTCCTCACAACAGGCTGGCAGACGTCTCTCGGGATCCTTTTTACATCTTATTCACTTCTCATCTCCTCTCCACTTCTTGCAGCCGGGCCGGGCCGAGTTGGGCCCAGTCGGCTGCCCGGCGGGAGGCCAGAGGGTGAGGCCTGCAAGGCCCATGAGGCTCGCGCCTCCCCCTCTCTGCCCCCCGCTCAGCTGCTTCACATCTTCTCCTCCTCTTTTTCCTGTTTTCCCCTACTTAAATACGTTATCGCAGAGGCGTTATCACGGGACATTCTGCTACCAATTGGCTCGGCCTTGGCCAGCAGCAGGTCCGCCCTAGGCCCGGCCGAGTCCACTGAACAAAGGGGAGCGACTTCTAGCAGTTTCCTACAGAAGCTACCACCTTAGGCCCCCCCTCACTAACAAAACCAGAACAATACATTATAGCTGAAGATGTCAAACGTGAAGAAATAAACCTTGGCTTATGCAAAATTTTGGGATTCCTTTATATACATAATCATTCAATATGTTTTAAAATAAATTCAGAAGAATAAATAGCAAAGCTGTTTTCCTGGACAGTCAGCTCCCAGCACATACTGGTGTATGGAGTTATTTCTCCCCAGGTGGAGGACTTTGTACTTCTCTTTGCTGAACTTCATGAGGTACCTGTCAGCCCACCTCTCCCACCTGTTTAGGTCCATCTGGATGGCAGCACAACTCTCTGATGTACTGGTCATTCCTCCTAGTTTTGTGTCATCAGCAAACTTACTGAGGATACACTCTGCCCCATCATCCAGATGATTAATGAAAATGTTTAACAGGGTTGGACCCAGCATTGATCCCTGAGGTACACCAGCTGTTCCTAGCCTCCAACTAGACTTTGGCTCAATGTCTGAGTGCAGAGGGTGATGATCAGTGGCACAGTTTTCAATCCACTTCACTGTCTACTCATCCAGTCAGTACTCCATCAGCTCCTCTACAAGTACCTTATGGAAGTAACAAAAGCCTTACTGAAATCTCTATAGACACTGCTATCTTCTCATCTATCAAGCCAGTCATTTAATCATAAAAGTTTATCAAGTTGGCCAAGCATGACTTTCCCTTGGTGAACACATGCTGATTGATAGATGAAGAGCTGCTAGGAGTAAAATTCTCCAGGCAGCTCTCAGTTGGTTTCTTAGACTCTTTCCAACCCCAGTCCAGATGGATCTCTGGACTTCTTTCTCACAAACAAAACCTGTAATCCTAACCATAACTCTAACCCTAGGCTGAGTCACAGACCAAGGGAACCTATATCTTCCAAATAATAAATGGTCTTCAGAGGACAAAACTTTGGCAGTCCTATTTTACCTTTGGTAGAACTCTTCCAGTTCCATTGCAATGGGAGCTCAGGGCTTACTCTTCCTCTCAGTTGTAATTCTACCTTCAACATTGTGCTCGTCCTCACAAGAGACGCACCTGACTTCTCACAGACAAGAAATTCTTTGAGGAAGGTGTTTTTGTAGCCAGCAGTTTCCTTTGGTAGCTGTTTACAGCCCAAATCCAGCTGCAGTTTATGTCTTTCTTTTTCTCACAATCCAAACCCTAGCCCTAATCCTTACCCTAGCCTTAATTAAAATGCTACTGATCTATAGGCCTGAACCTTTCAACGATAAAATGTTCCTGGTGGAAAGCAAGCAAAATGTTAAGATTAAGGTTAGGACTGAGAAAAGAGAAAGGTCAGAACTCCAACTGGAGTAAATAGGGTAGGAAAGAGGCTCCTAAAGGACACTACAGCAAAATGTTGAACTCTGAGTGAAGTTCAGTTAGGGTTGCTGTGCTATAGTTGGGTGTAATTTTGGCTGGAAAATTATACTTTGGACAACCATACATGTAAGTGGTTCAGAAATAAGCTGTGTAAGACAGGACGTCTGTTATTCAGAGACTTCCTCCTGTGAAGTACTGAATACATAGAATTCAGATGGTGTAAAAACAGATTTCAATCTGTTCCCATAATTTTTGTAGACAGAATTGATGTAGGCATTTGTTAACAGCTATAACAAAATAAACACAGGATACAGAATAATTAACTGTCTTCACTATTATACCTTTCTTTAAGTATATTGATTTCCTAAAACTCAGATTCCTCAAGATTAAGATCTTTAAATTTCTGATTTACTAATATATCTTTATGACTCTTTATCATAATGTTTGATTTCTAATTGCAGATTTTCTTGTAAATAGTCAAGTGATGGGAAGGCATTTAATCAGTATCCATGGATAAATTAATAATTTATATAAAAACAATTTTATCCCAAGGAAGAACAATATGACTAGACAATTCTACTATTTAACAAACTAAAATTTCTAGACTATATATTAGATTTGGATATTTTTTCATGATTATATATTTTGCAAAGATTAGGCTGTGCATGATGTGAAAAGTGCCCTCTTTTAAACTCTTTTTAAAATAAACTCTCTCAAGATTTGCCAGCTCACTTAAGGGGCTGAATGTGTTCCTCTGATATATATATTGCAATACTTGTTGCTAAATTGTAGTTTCAGGAATTTCCAATTTCATTATTTCAATTTTCCTTACTTTGCAAAGGTTTGATTGTTTTCAAACTTTGGGTATTTTTGCTGAATTAGTCTTTATTTCACGCAGATTATTTCTCTAGAGTATCTTAAAAAGTTGTACTATGAAGTTTTACATTTTATTTTCTACTCCATGGGGAATCTTTTTGTTGGTCTTATTGGTATTTTAATATAAAATTATTTTACTGTGTCACATTGAATAACAAGAATGTTTTGAATGTGCATGAGAGAATAGTTAAAGTTACAATATATGTAGAGAACTATAGTACATCAGGGAAAGGAGAAATAGACTTATGGAAAACTATTCATCTACCTTTGTTATCTGGGAACAGCAGGCCTTAGCTAGAAGGTCACTACAGTTACAGGAAGTTTTCCCATCAGCTTCAGTGGGATCAGTCACAAACTATGTGACTGTGTCTGTGTATAACAGATGTTTCCTTGCTGTCATGGTCCAGATTTCAGCCTGGACTCCGTTATTCCACATCCAGACTTTCCAGTTCTATACCAGGAGTTAGATACTCCCATGTAACTCTATGATGTTGAATACTTTACATGAACAACAATATGCCACACTTGGAATACTACTTTCACTTTTTTTTCACTTTAAGTTTCTGTATTACAATGAAAGCTTCTCATTGACTTTCTCCCAGAAGAGTTGGCATAAAACAGTATAACATATTTTATTTTAGGTTGGGATTAGATAATGAAAATGCTCTGTACCCCATCACGTGCATTAGCAATGCAACTCTTGTAACTACTTTTCTGCAGCAGAAAGGTATTCCACGTAAACTTTTTTTTTTTTCCCCATATTCATTTATTCCTACAAGGTACCAGGCCAATTTTGAACTCCAGGGCCAGCACAGTGTTGACCTTTCCATGACAGATTTAACTAACTGCCCAAGAACAAAACCTCTTCTGGTTCGAGAAGCTTAACATGAGCAGGCAATGCACCCTTGCGGCCCAGAAGGCCAACCGCATCCTGGGCTGCATCAAGAGAAGTGTGGCCAGCAGGTCGAGGGAGGTGATTCTGCCCCTCTACTCTGCCCTGGTGAGACCCCACCTGGAGTACTGTGTCCAGTTCTGGAGCCCCCAACACAAGAAGGACATGGACCAGTTGGAGAAGGTCCAGAGGAGGGCTACAAAGATGATAAAAGGGCTGGAGCACCTCTCTTATGAGGACAGGCTGAGAGAGTTGGGGCTGTTCAGCCTGGAGAAGAGGAGGCTCCGGGGAGACCTGATAGCGGTCTTCCAGTACCTCAAGGGGGCCTATAAGAAAGATGGGGAAAGGCTGTTTAGTAGGGCCTGTTGCAATAGGACGAGAGGTAATGGTTTTAAAATAGAGGGGGGTAGATTTAGATTAGAAATTAGGAAAAAATTTTTTACAGTGCGAGTTATAGAACACTGGAACAGGTTGCCCAGAAAGGTGGTGGAGGCCCCATCTCTGGAAACGTTCAAGGCCAGGCTGGATGAGGCTCTGAGCAACCTGACCTAGTCAGGGATGTCCCTGCTCCTTGCAGGGGGGTTGGACTAGATGACCTTTGAAGGTCCCTTCCAACCCTAACCATTCTATGATTCTATGATTCTATGATTCTTCACGATTTAGATTGGATATTAGGAAAAATTTTTTTACGATGCGAGTTATAGAACACTGGAACAGGTTGCCCAGAAAGGTGGTGGAGGCCCCATCCCTGGAAACATTCAAGGCCAGGCTGGATGAGGCTCTGAGCAACCTGATCTAGTTGGGGATGTCCCTGCTCCTTGCAGGGGGATTGGACTAGATGACCTTTGAAGGTCCCTTCCAACTCTAACCATTCTATGATTCTATGATTCTGTGATTCTACCTATGGGATATATGATTAATTTTACCTACTTTCACATTTGAAATTCTGAGAGAACAATCTAAGCTTCTAATCATGCAAAGAGACTTCTTCCAGCTCAGATAGACAAATTTCCCTTTGGAGGTGTCTATCTTTCCCAAATAATTATAGAAGGAGCCAACATTCCTAGGCAACAGGAATGATCCTTGAATCTGCTGTCAATGTGCACCCACTCTTCATCTATTGTTTTCCCAGAATGGCAGCTGCCTAAGTCACTATTCTGTTGAACATTTTTATATTTTCATAATCGATATTGATATAATAAATATCTGGTTATTACCTGGTGTCGTCCTCATACCATCTTTTACTTTTCAGTTCACGTTTAAAATATAAAGTACTGAGAACAGCATAAGAAAGCTAAGAATTTATTCAAGGGCATGTAGCATATGTTTTGGTGTTATCATGCAGAGAAGGAAAAAGGGTTTTGATGTGTCTAGGTGAGAAAAGGGTGGGGGGAAATATCAGGATTTTAGACATTATAGAAAAGAAAGAAAAAAAAAGATTAACGGAATTAGCCTGTGGAACATTTTCAGGGAATAGTATGTTGTGTAAAGAAGTTTAAATACAGTAGACACTGCATACAAATAAACTTTTTATGAAAGAGAGAAAGAACAACAAAAGGAAGACAGAGATATAGACGAAAACAAAACTCTGAAGGGATAACAGTGAGGAAAAATAAGGACCAATGGAGCTAAGGCCTGTGACTTCTTATTTGTTGCAAATTTAAGAGGGAAAAAAGAAGAAATGTACATTTCAGGAGGACGAAGACTTCTGAAATGCCTTTACTTCTCTCTGCCTTCCAGCGGTAAGCCAAAAAATAAAGTAACAGGAAATCTCTACCATTGCTCCAATCTCTAATTAGGAATTCTGTCTTTGCCGGTGAGCAACTTAGGCTGAAAATTGAACAAGTATGCTGCTGATGCTTTTTTTTTTTCCTGCTGAAGTACCATGCTTCTGCTAGAAAAACTAAATTTAATGCAACTACTATCCAAGTTCTGTAAGTAACATACTTTTATTTATATGTACATAAACACACACTGAGCACTACGGTCCAGAAAAAAAAAAATTGCATGTCCACAGAGTACAGGCTAAAGGATATTTTATTTTCAACATGAGTACTATATTAATGCCAAAAAGCAAATACAAACCAATGGTTTACAATTGTGAAGGAACTGTGTTAAAATAGCGTTTAAGATATATGTCACTAAATCTTCCACAGACTTTAAGAAATGGGTGGGTAGTGAGAGATAAATTGGCTGCTACTCCTGTCAATGAAATATCTATACTGAAAGCAGTGACTCAGGGAGTGTCAATCTTGCTTAGCAAGTAGAACCATAAAGGAATCCTCAAGAGTGACAATTTTCTCATTGACATTAAAGATCATCTGGAATTCCACTAGTAACACACTCATGTCTACAGTATATAGAAGGTACAATGGTAAAGGAGCCAACTAAATTGTGAAAGGAAGGAGGCAAAAGTCTGTTTTATTTTCTTTTGGAACTGATTCCTAAAATTTAGCTTTGAGGACAGGCATGACAAGAGACAGTAAATGAAGATAAAGTCAAATATACAAAAGGGGTTAGCGACTCATAAGAAGATATTACAAGAATGGCAATTGGAAGGAATTATTTCAATAAAATACCCCTAAACTCTTGAAGTTGGCCTTTTTTGGTCTAAATTTTCCTGGGTTAGCTGCAATTATATGGGAATAAATCTAAAAGTTGACTGGAAAACAGTAGTCTGATACAAAAACTTCGATAAGAAAAAGTGACGTGAAGGTGACTGTGCTTTAACATCCACCAACCTGCCTTCCGTCTTTCTGATCTTCAGATTAAAATGACTGAACTTTCCAAAAGAATAGAATAAAAATCACTTCAATCAACATGAACACAGGATATCTGGGAAGCAGAAGTGTATGCTGTCATCATTTCACAATTATCTGTCACATTAACTTATGTTCTGCTTAGATAAAGCAGAGATGCCACATACTATGACCCAATGCTCTGAGCATAACAAATCCATCTGAATAGACTCCTGTGGCTTGGTATTACAAAAGATTTTCTGCAAAAATAGCCTTACAGAGGCTGTTTATTCTATTCAATTTTTATTTTACATTTAAGAAGTTTCAGCGCTTCAGTTTCCTTACGTTAGGGAGGTTTCACATGCTTCTATCTTCTGCACTTTCAAAAAGTTTCAGAAGTATGATTGTCTTCAATTCTTGTAGCGTTTAAAGGAAGTATTTTAAGCACAGTACTGAAATAACTACCTACTATCCATTTGGATGGGTATCATTTTGAATATGGAAACCTCAGTCCCTTCAAATGCTTTAGTATGTCTTTAATGAAGAGAGGAAATGCACCCAAAAGTTAGGAGGGGGAAATCACTCAGATCTAAAAACCAGGATGAGACAAAGCCCAAAGATTAAGCTATATCAATCTGTAGAAAACAGGTATGAATACGTATCCAATACATTCCACTGTTATTCCCACTAAGAACTATTAAATTTCTACAGATTTGCCCAAGTGATTCATTTGTCCCAGTCTATCTGTGTAATATTCAAGGCTAACTCTTGCTTATTTAGCTAACACAAAACATTCAAATTATTCATTGAAAATTATCCATTACAATTCTTTACACTTTCAGTGGCAAACTTAATGCTAGAATTTCCTAACTTTTCAGAGGGTTTTTTTTACATTTTAAGTATTTTACAAGCAAATTCCTGTATTTTAAGAAAAAGTGTAAAGTGAAAAAAAAAAGAAAAGAACTTCCATCACACATAATGTATGAACTCATTCTGTTAATGGGTTAACAGTCTCTAGACCACAGGTCCTTCTCATTTTCGCTCCAAAGCTGTATAACATCATCAGTGAAGTTGCCATCCTCCAGAGAAGTCATTAGAGGAAAAAGAGATATCTACTTTACCAGTGGGTTTTCCTAGCTATTAGTATGTTATCTTTCTTTAAGATGTGACAATTCTGAATCCTTATCTGAAATGATAGTGAACTGCAGCACTGAGTGACTTCTGGCTGTTTTCTTTGCAATGGTTCTCAGTCTCTCAGATTTCTCAGGCTCAAATTCTGCTTTCTCCCTTTTACCAAAATGTCCCATTCCACATTTGAGTCTTGCTTCTCCAGTTAATCTTAGGTTTCAAACCCAGTTACTCCTTTTGATCCAAGGTAGTATCTCAATCTCTCTGGTTTATTCAAATCAAGTGTCTTCCTAGTCATTCTGCCTGTCATCCTAAAGGTTAGAGTTAAAACAACTTTTGTTTTCAGGCCCCTCTACAGGCACCATACTGGTAGTTGGAGGGTAGTAGTTCTGCTCAACTTACAATTGCTCACTACTTACTAGAAGTGGAGATCATGCACATCATTCTTCATGAGTAGTAAGGGATGACTATTCGAGACAGAAATATCTGACCATGTTTTATTCACATGGATACTTCAAGAAAATTAAGTGTTAACCTAACCAAATCTGAAGTGAGCATGAGAGGATAAAAATTCGTAAAAGCTTAATACGTTGTCTGAATTTGGATTGATTTTTCTTTTTCTGCAAAAGTTTTGTTTCTGCCATCACAAAGAAATTACACCTACTTCAAAATCTAAAAATGTTAGTGCTTCTTCATGAAAGAAATAATAAAAGGTGACACAACCAAACCAACTTATCATTCAGTAATCTTAGTCTGAAAAACAATATCCATTCCAGTTAAAGTTAGTTTAAATTTAATAAGATCAACTGTTTGACAAAGTTATAAGTAACTGAAAGTACAGCTTTATAATAGAAAATGTCTAATGACATTAAATATAATAACAAACTTAATATCATGCATATCAAAAGAGAATACACATGGGAAATATTGGCATGGTTTATTGTGGAAAGATTGTTTTATTTAATTCCCAGTTTATTTAATTCCCAGTTCCCAGATCCTCTTTCCACTGAGTTAACACCTCAGTGTAGGTTCTACTCTTCAACTATCCAAAATCAAATTAAGTCTACAAGGGTTCTGCTGATGCATTAATGTAGGGACCTACTTCTCCATCTGTACTAATGTCTATGAATTATACATAAAATTAAGTCAGAGATGTCCCATTCTCTCCAAACTCACTGCAAACCTCAATGGAATTGCACTAGTAACTTTAATCTGTTTACAAAGGAGGAATAGGATCAAGCTTCCATTTCATCAGAATAGCAGTGAATTCGCTAATTACTTTCCATAAGTCAATCATTTTTTGCTTTTGGGTATATGGAAATAATTTAAGATAACAGTTCTAGTAATTTCCTGTGCATCTGATTTAAGTTTTCTCCTTTTACAAATAGTTAAAAGTAGGCGTCATACCTTTCATTCTGCCTTTCTTCAGCTTATGATAAAGTTCATTAATACTACTTTTTAAAAAGATTCTTACACCCTTTACTTGATGCAGCGGGGAATGTGATCACTGAGGATAAGGAGAAGGCTGAGGTCCTCAACGCCTTCTTTTCTTCTGCCTTTAATAGGCAGATCAGTTATCCTCAGGGCACTTTATGCCCTAATCTGGAAGTCTGGGATGCCAGGCCGAGTACACCCCCTGTGGTACAGGTGGAGACAGTTCGAGAGCTCCTTCTCCATCTGGACTGCCACAAGTCCATGGGACCGGACGGGCTCCATCCTAGGGTGCTAAGGGAGTTGGTGGGGGTGATTGCCGAGCCGCTCTCGGTCATCTACCAGCGGTCCTGGTTATCTGGGGAGGTCCCGGAGGACTGGAGGCTTGCCAATGTGACTCCCATCTACAAGAAGGGCCGTAAGGAGGATCCGGGGAACTACAGGCCTGTCAGCCTGACCTCAGTACCTGAGAAAGTTATGGAGCAAATCATCTTGGGTGAGATCACTCGGCATATGAGTGGCATCCAGGGGATCAGGCCCAGCCAGCACGGGTTCACGAAAGGCAGGTCGTGCTTGACCAACCTCATTTCCTTTTACGACTGGGTGACCAGACTGGTGGATGAAGGAAAGGCTGTTGATGTGGTCTACCTGGACTTCAGCAAGGCCTTTGACACGGTCTCTCACAGTATTCTCCTAGGGAAACTGGCTGCCTGTGGACTGGGTAGGTATACCCTTCTTTGGATAAAGAATTGGCTAGGGGGCCGTGCCCAGCGGGTGGTGGTTAATGGAGTCAAGTCCAGCTGGCAGCCTGTTACAAGTGGTGTCCCCCAGGGGTCGGTACTTGGGCCTATCTTGTTCAATATCTTCATTGATGACCTAGACGAGGGGATTGAGTGTACCCTCAGTAAGTTTGCAGATGACACCAAGTTGGGTGGCGGTGTTGATCTGCCTGAGGGTAGGGAGGCCCTTCAGAGGGATCTGGATAGGCTGGATCACTGGGCTGAGCTGAATGGCATGAGGTTCAACAAGGCCAAGTGTCGGGTCCTGCACTTTGGCCACAATAACCCCATGCAGCGCTATAGGCTCGGAGCTGAGTGGCTGGAGGACTGTGAAGAGGAAAGGGACCTGGGGGTGTTGGTTGATGCTCAGCTGAACATGAGCCAACAGTGTGCCCAGGTGGCCAAGAGGGCCAACGGCATCCTGGCCTGCATTAGAAATAGTGTGGCCAGCAGGAGCAGGGAGGTAATCATCCCCCTGTATTCGGCACTGGTGAGGCCGCACCTTGAGTATTGTGTTCAGTTTTGGGCCCCTCACTACAAGAAAGACATTGAAGCCCTGGAACGTGTCCAGAGAAGGGCAACAAAGCTGGTGAGGGGTCTGGAGCACAAGTCTTATGAGGAGCGGCTGAGAGAGTTGGGATTGTTTAGTCTGAAGAAGAGGAGGCTCAGAGGAGACCTCATTGCACTCTATAGCTTCCTGAAGGCAGGTTGTGATGAACAGGGGTTTGGCCTCTTCTTCCAGGCAACAAGCAGGACCCAAGGAAATGGCCACAAGTTGTACCAGAGGAGGTTTAGATTGGACTTGAGGAAAAACTTTTTCTCCCAGAGAGTGGTCAGGCACTGGAACGGCCTGCCCAGGGAGGTGGTGGAGTTTCTGTCCCTGGCAGTGTTCAAGAGGCGGCTTGATGAGAAGCTACAGGATATGGTTTAGTAGCTGTGGCAGCAATGGTAGTGGGAAGACGGTTGGACTAGATGATCTTATAGGTCCCATCCAACCATGTGATTCTATGATTCTATGATTCTATGTACCATCTATTTAGTCTCTGGAAGTTATATTAAATTTGAACTGCTTACAGCAGTATTATAAGTAATGTAAATTTTGAGCTTGAATTGCTGGAGAGTCCTAAATCTGATCTCTATTCTTATCTTTTGTCACTTAGACATCTAGATACTCAATATGAAAACACAGTGGATTTTAGGCATTGAACTATGATTTGTACACACAAACCAGTTACAGCCACAGATACTTTAAAGTGCAGAGATGAATATCTTAAAAATGAGGTTTGTGTGGGCCCACTTCTCCGGTCTGTCAAGGTCCCTCTCAATGGCATCCCTTCCCTCCAGCGTGTCAACCACACCACATGGCTTGGTGTCATCGGTGAACTTGCTGAGGGTGCACTCTATCCCATTGGCCATGTTGCCAACAAAGATTCAAACATCATTGACTGAAGCTTTCAAACATGATTGACTCTCCCTTTTAAAAAACAAAGTCAAAGAAGCTTCTACTCAATTTTCTCCCCAACTCTTCCCACTTCTTTTGCTTTTTTCTTTTTTTCAATGTGTTTAATTGTTCTGAAAGTTCCTGCATCACGCCACTTGGTTACAATGCTCCGCTCTAATCGAGTAAAACACAGGCAGATGCTTCAGTCCTCCATTTATGTTTTAATCCTCCCTGGAAAAACAACAGCACATTCCAAACTTAGAAGATAGTACATTCCCTGAGTCTATGTATTTTGTAGGTATGATAAATGCTAATAAATAAGGGTTTGTAGAATTTGGCACCAAATTAGCAGCAGAATGTACTTCAGTCATTTGCTGTAATCTCATCATTTCCACTCACTATACGACTCCCTCCTGAACTGACAGAGAGACTTATCTCATATTAGGAGCTTGACATATGAAGTAAGAATATGTAGTGGGAAATAAAAAGCTTTTCTAACATCAAACAGTGTTTCTCTAATGTACAAGGAAACAAGAATATATATTCTCAGTACTTAAATGAGTCAGGTGTCCAACGTTCAAATAAAAATCTGAAAATCCTTTTGAAAATTACAGGCTTTAGATCTACTAAGTGCTCAAATGGAAAATAATTAACATCAATCAAAACTGAAACAATAACTGGATATTTAAGAATGGAATGTAAATTAAGAACCATAGATTTGTTCTTCACATGAATAAGTAAATTAGTTTTTCTTTATGTTCTTTTGAAAGTAGTAGGGTGAAGACATGAGAAACATATAATTTTTTATCTACTAGATCCATATAAAACTGAAATCTATCAATTTCAGATACTTTATTTGTAAAATGAGCATAATCACAATCATATACTTTGCGTTACTACATACAGTTAGACATTATTGGTAAGTTTGTTGGGCTATGTGAAAGAATTTGCATTGTATTTCTGAACTTTAAAAAAAAAATACGTAATCATCTACTATTTTAATTTTTAAAAAAGATTGTTAGGGCTATGCATAACATATTTAATTAAGAAAAAAAGAAGACTAACCATTTATCAAGGTGTACTGCTTTAAGTTTATTAGGTGTCCTTACTTGATCCTAAGAAAACAATTTAGAAAAACTTCACCACAACCACAGAATGGCAGACCTGTTGGAAGCAGCGTCAGCAGATCATTTAGTCCAATATAGCTGCTTAAAGCAGTGTCACCCACAGCAGGTTGCTCAGAGCTGTGTCCAGAAGATATCTTTAAGTATCTCCAAGGATTGAGACTCAATAGCCTCTCCAAACGTGTTCAGTGTTCAATCACCTTCACAGAAAAAAAAAAAAATTCCTTGTATTTAAGCAAATTTTCCTGTATTTCAGGTTGTGCCCATTGCGTCTCCGTATTTCATGAGGTTCTGCTGAGAAGAGTCTTTCTCTGGCTTCTTTACTCCTTCCCCAAAACCATAAGGTATTTGTACACATGGATAAGATCCTCCTGAGCCTTTTCTTCTCCAGGCTGAATGGTCTCAGCTCTCTCAGCCTCTCTACATAGCTTACATGCTCCAATGCCTTCAGCATCTTCTGTCCCTGTGCTGGACTCCAATACGTTCATGTCCCTCTCATACTAGAGAGCCCTGGACTGGACATAGCACTCCAGCTGTAGTCTCCTTAGTACTGAGGAGAGGTCCTTTTCTACAAAGGAATTAGTAAAGAACTTCAATTTTCATCATGCTGCTCTAAAATTTATTGTTGAGAGTACAAGATTATATTTTCTGGCTTGAACAAAATTTCAAATGAAGGCTACTTGACCCTGTATGTTTTAATTACAGCGAGAGTTGAATCAAATATTAGCAAGGATACAATTAATTTAAAACACAAGGAAAAGGCAATATGATCTCCTGGATTAAGTGAGGTTTTTCCTACAAAGCATAGTAACTCAAGCAACGTAAGCAAAATATTGACAGTTCAAGGCTGATGTGACAGGAAGTTGTGAGAAGTCACAGCAAATTACCAGCCTATTTAATATGAAGTATCACAAAGACTGATTGCAGTGGTTTACTTGTCCTGTTCCACATTTGTCTGTGTCTTCTTTTGATTGCATAGCTTGTTTATGGGTTTATCATTACAGTTCCAGAACATTTGATCTATCTTTTTGAGTTAGTACAGAGTAGCCACTAAGCAAAATATTATTGTCATATAATCAATGAAAATTTGACAGTAGTCTTGCTTCTTGTTCAGCTATAACCTGAGCTGGGCATATTGTTTGTATTCCATGAATACCAGATAAACATAAAATTATTTCTTCTAACAACCTCAGTCCAAATAGATACTGAAAATAAAGTTAAATAAAGTAATTCATTGAAAAATCTATAGCTAAACTTCAGTCACTTGGAAATAACTTTATAGAGAGTTCTGCAGTATCTACAAAAACAGTTGTCCAAATCCTCCTTTCATTTTTGCATCCACAAGTCAACCATCAATGAGATTAGACAAATATCTCATACATCAAGGTATACTAAGGGAAACATCTGTGAAAAATAACTCTCTTAAACCTTCTATTCTGTTATTTCAACAGATCCAGAACAGAGGCTAGATCCTCACCTCTGCAGGGGTCAGTGCACATGAAAATCTGAAAAAAAAAGAAAATAAGCTCCTTTTGGTTACAAATTAAAAAAAAAAAAAACATGCTTTTAAAGCAAACAACAATTATTATCATGTACTTTTTGAACTGTGCTATCACTCACAGTGTGCTATATGCTTATCCAGAGAAGCTAACAAGCAGAGAAAGCAAGCAGCATATGGAAAATAAAGGAGAAGAATAAATGATATATATATATATTTATATAAATACTAACTGTATCCATTAATCTTCAGTCTAACAGTGATGCACTATAGTGGTTAGGATGGCACTTTACTGGAGAAGGGGAACAAGAGGGGAATCGGAGACAGAAGCAACCTATTCAACAAGTTGAATAAGAAATATGGATTCAGATCATCTCTAGTCATCCATGGATTCCCATTATCTGGAGATGACTCCAGATGACTTGAGACCAGAACTACATTACTACAACACAAGATTTTATGTAAAAGAGGAAAGTAAAAAGTGAGAAAGTATTGAAACCAGAAACTTCTTGTTTGTAGAAAATTTTGTGAACTGCAAGCTTATATTTCTATTCTTGTTGCAATCATCATCACAAGGACAGATTCCTGTTGTGACATGCTGTGTTCTCATTGTATTCTTTGCTGAAGAAATACAATCAATACCTCATGCATTTTTCAAAGCAAGTTTACTTGTTGATGGCTGTGGAATACATAGCTAATCTATGTATGAACAGTTAAGCACACTGCTAGGTACATTAGACCCCTGTCTTTTGTATACTCTAAGAGTTATTAAAATTGCACTACCTTGTTCTCATAATAAAGATTACAGTAAAGATGAGTTATAACATGCTTGAATTTTTTTTTATATAATAATAATTGGAATGAAAGAACATACTGGCAATGCATTTTTTAAAGCTCAGCGTTCATTATAATTGGGAAGAAGGAATTCTGGACTCTGTCCCAGATGGCTCACAACAATCTTCTGGTAAAAAAGACACACTTGCAAAAGCTATCATTTGTGAACCAGTTTATGAAGCCACAAAGAGTTTCATTATGCTTTTCTGAGGGCTGAAAATTAATAATGAATGTAAAATAAAGAAATATGGAACACAGAATGCTGGAATTACAAAACTGTGACATCCACAAAAGAAAATCTGCAGAAAGATAGAATTATTACAATATGGACTTCAATTTCCATCTAAAGCCAGAAAAAAAAAAGCCCCTCATTGATTTTCATGAGAACAAGATTTGACTAATTGATCCTGCAGTTTGAAAACAATAAGATATCTTTTCATGTGCTGCTCATGTTGATCTGGTTCTGTTAACCTCTTTCACGTCTAAGTAGTTCATAGCAAATGGCTGGACTGGATGACTAGCCCTGACCAGTTTAGATGCTGAATCCCATGACATACTAAATGCTATCACTAGAACTTAGCCATATCTACAAAAACTAGGAGACAAGTGTTGATAGCTATTCTTAAACTGAGAAGTTCTAAATCTGTTGTCTTGTAGCACTAGATAGCATAAACCTGTTGTCTACTAATAGTAGCAGCAGAAGTAGTAGTAGCAGTAATAAGGGCAGAAGCCCTTAATTGCGGAGGTCAAACAAATGAAAGAAACCTGTTAGGCCTGACGGAATACATTGG
Organism: Chlamydotis macqueenii; assembly: GCF_036417535.1. Classification (NCBI taxonomy): domain Eukaryota; kingdom Metazoa; phylum Chordata; class Aves; order Otidiformes; family Otididae; genus Chlamydotis; species Chlamydotis macqueenii. The sequence continues at coordinate 26,331,645 of NC_141556.1, forward strand.
AAATACCCCTTTATTTTTAGGATATCATTAGCTTAAATCATATTTAGTAAAAACAAAGATGACCAAAAGCAGACCCTTCCATGTTGTTATTCTGCTTTGTTTGGCAACAACTGTGAAAAGTCTGTTCTACAATACTTATAATAGATTTTACACTACTTGTCTCATAAAACAATACCTCAAGTACTAGAATGTTTCATATTCTCAAGGTCTCTGGCCTGATTTCAATCAACTGACCAACTGCCATATAACTGCTCATCTTACTAAGTGATAGGCTGAGTGGAGTAAAGCAATATGGTAACAACAAAAAAAACCCAGGGTAAGACAAAGAGAGTGTCTTGTCTTCCAAAATCACCATATTATCCCTGACACTTTGCTCCCCATTTACTTATGCAGCACCCTAAAATGTTTTTTCACATGCTCAGAAACGAAGACAAGGCCTGTATGCTGAAAAAGAGCTTTCCAATTAATTAGTACCTGCTATTCTAGAGTGTCTTAGATTATGTTGACTGTTTTTTTTTCTTGTAACTAGAAAAGCAATAGATTTATAAACATGCCATAAATAATCTAAAATTTTAACAATCACTGGTGTTTCTTCCTGCTTACTTTCTTTAAGCCACACAGCTCACATTTTAATGACAACAAAAATTGTGTGTCCATATTTTACTGGCCAGTCAGCCTCACCTCCTTGCCTGCTAAGATCATGGAATGGATTCCATGTGTTGAAACACAAGGAGGTGATTAGACAGCCAGTGTGGCTTCACCAAGGGCAAATCAGACTTCACTGATCAAGTGGCCCTCTGCGATGGAGTGCCTGCATCAGTGGACAAGGGAAGAACTATAGATGCCATCTACCTAGATTTCTGCAACATCTTTGATATGGTCCCAGACAACATTCTTGCTGCTAAATTGGAGAGATATGGGTTTGATGGATGGACTGTTAGCTGAATAAGGAATTGGCTAGATGACTGCATCCTAAGAGTTATAGTCGAAGGCTCAATATTCACATGGAAACCAGTAATGAGTGGTGTCCCTCGAGAGTCCATACTGGGACCAATACTATTTAATATCTTCATCAATGACATAGACAGTGGATTTGAGTCAGTAAGTTTGTAGATGACACCAAGCCGAGCTGATATTCTTAAGGGTAGGGATGCCGTCTAGAAAGACCTTGGCAGCCTTGAGTAGTAGGCACATACGCACCTAATGAAGTTCAACAAGACCAAGTGCAAGGTCCTGCAACGGGGTCATGGCAGTCCCCAGTATCATTACAGACTAGGGGATGAATACGTTGAGAGTAGCTCTGAGGAGAAGTACTTGGGCATACTGGTGGATGAAAAATCAGACATGAGCTGGCAATACGCACTTTCAGCTCGGAAAGCCAATTATATCAGAAGCATGGCCAGCAGGGCAACAGAGGTGATTTTCCCCCTCTACTATGCTCTCGTAAGACTCCACCTGGAGTATTGCATCCAGATTTGGGATCCACAGTACAAGAAAGACATGGACTTTTTAGAGTGGGTCCAGAGGAGGGCCAAAAAATGGTCAGAAGGCTAGAATCCCTGTCCTCTGAAGACAGGCTGAGAGAGTTGGGGTAGGCCAGCCCAGAGAAGAGAAGGCTCTGGGTAGACCTTGTTGCAGCCTTTCAATGCATAAAAGGGGGCTTACAAGAAAGATGGAGAGAGACTTTTTACCAGGACTTGTGGTGACAGGACAAGGGACAATGGTTTAAAACTGAAAGGGAGTAGGTTTAGATTGGACATAAGGAATATTTTTTTTTTTTACAATGAGGGTAGTCAGACATTGGAACAAGTTGCCCAAAGAAGTGGATTTCCCATCACTGGGAGTGTTCCAGATCAGGTTGAATGGGTCTTTATGCGATCTGATCTAGTGAAAGATGTCTCTGCCTATGGCAGGTGGGTTGGACTAGATACTCCTTAAAGGTCCCTTCTAACCCAAACCATTCTATGATTCTGTTTCTATATTAAATTGCCACAATCCTCCTGCCCAGCCTGGAGACAGCTCAGACTTATTTTGCAATGAGAAACCCACTGAGTTCGGGTGAGATTTTTGTTCCCCTCTTCCCGTGGCCTGACAGTCATTCCAATGGAAAATGCAACCAATTTCTCAGGTGTATCTGCCCTTCATGACAGAATATTAGGTTTGCTCACAAACCTCTAGATGGGCATTATGCCAGATTCTTTGTATGATAATAATAATAATGCTTTATTCCTATATATAACTGAGTGAAATGCCTACCTGCATGCAGACTAATAGATCAGATTGTGATGCAAGTACAGATGACAGGAAATCTTCTGGGTTTTTAACACATATTTTTTAACACCGTCGCTCACTATCAATGAAAGAATGATACACAGTCTAATTGTATTGGCTTACATTGTCTTAACCAGAGATTGCTCAGGAGACCTTGAGAACTGTTGAAAGCAGTTTTGAAATAAAACATCTAAGGTTATATTTCAGTAATAAAAGACTGCAAGCTGCTGAGTAGAATGGGGAAATTTGTCTGTTAGAGGAGCACATCTGTCTTTCATTATGCAAGGCACCCATCACCCAACCAGTGACAAAAAGTCAATATTCTATTTACTTTTTACTTCAAAGCATTTGCAACCTGGAATCACCAGTTTCATCTATGATAAAAATTTGCAATTGATGGCAATCATCTTTTTACCATTATTTTCCCTTGCAAGTCAAAAAGAAAAACAATAAAATACTTCATTCGTGTGAATGTCGTTTACTTATTTAGACATCATAGATAAATTGCCTTTTAGTACAAAATGAAAAGTGGGAATTATTATTTAATGAAGAGTAGTATCCACAAAACAACATGAGCATATCTTTTCATGATCATTTTCATATTGCTTTTTCAGAGTAATTTCCTTAAGTTTCCAAGCTATTTTCTTCAATTTATCTTTCCCTGGTGGGAAAGTGCTTAAAAGGTGATAACACTACAGTAAAAGATACTCACTTCCTGAAATAATTTATTGAAAAGAAGCAATAATACTAAAGAGAAGCAGAGAAACATCTCTGCTCTAGTCTTTGACAAGAAATAAAATGAGAGAAGGTAAGCAATCTTTAGAGTGCTGTCTCTGCTCAGACTGGATCTCACAAGATACAACTTTTTTTTCCTTGTTAAGCAGTTGTCTTAGCCTTTTGTGCTTTGCCTATGAATGACAACTGTTTGCCTTCAGATACTTACTCATTTGAAAATACACTGAGCATATTATTCTTACCTTCATTTCCCTGGCTTCAGTGATACCAAGAAAACTCAGAATCTTGCAGGAATACTTAACACTTTCAGAACTGAATACAAACAAATGCCATGTTTTATTTTTTTTTTATTTATTTGTCAAGTTCAACTGAAGTTCATATCCCGGTATACCTTCTAGAGGAACATACACTGAATGTAATAATATTTTCTCTGCCTTAATGATAAGGTTCAGGTGGAAAGATTAGACAAATCTGTAGAACCACCAATGACTATTTAACATGCTTCTGAGGAAGAAAATCTGTTTCAGGAAATCCCTAACTTTCTGATTGCTAGAAACTGGGATTTATTATAAAAGTGATATTCATATGTAACTTGTTTCTCATAGTTTTGGGAGTTTTGTTTGTTTATTTGTTTTTAAGAAATCGCCAAATTGTAGTTTGGCTCGGAGGGAAGCCCTAACATGTGCTTTTGATCTGATCAACCAGAATAATTTTTGTGTACTCCCACTGTCACATTTTGATCTTGGGTACTAAGCATCACAGAAGAATGAAACTAGATAAAAAGTGTAGATAGATCCTGAAGAAAAAAAGTACAATGTGGTAATTATGTGGTAAAATATTTGAAAACATGCTTAATGTAACTTCTGTGTAAATATTCAGAATACTTCTTAGAAAAGTACAAGTCTTACAATCCAATAACAAGCCTGAAAGAAGGACTTACAAATCGAAAACAGACTGTATAGTTTAAAAGATTTAGTATTAAATTATGATTCAGAGGCTTCTAGTCTTTGAACTTCTACTCATCACTGAGTTTCATAAATTCACTAAATATTTAAATTTTAACATAAACGTTCCTTTCGTTCCTACAGTCCTCCATTGTACCAACACCTGCAGCAATTTCACCTGGCCAGCTAGACATATTTCCAAATTAAATCCTACTGGCATCCAGGAGCAAAATAAAAGGAGTACACAACCCATGTAGCTCATATGTAGGCATTTATAAGCAGACATACACATCTACATGTTTTAATATGTAAATTAAATCCCACACCAAGTGAATAAATATTTGATATTGTTGTACCAACCACAATTTGCCAAGTCCTAAATGAAAAATCTGCAAGCAAAGAAAATGTTTTTAAAATATGCCTTTTCAGAAAGAAGGTCAGAAATTTAATAGGCTTTGAGAGTATTAGTTTTTTTCCTTGGGGGGAACAAAAATAACTTGGAACACCAAGCAGCTTTCAAAACACTGTGATTCCTGTTGACTTTTAATCTCCTCAACACATACTATAAGCATACAATAAGAAAAAAATGCTAAATAGACTACACTTTAGAAAGCTTTTAATTTTAAAATAATAAGTTTACATTTGAACAACATTCCAAGGTGAATAGGCTTGTTTTACCATGACATGTTTTCTCTTACAAAACTGGAAAAGAGCAATATAGGAACATTTATTATTTAATATTTGTATTGCAGTAATAGAGCTTGAAAATGAGGAATCAAGGCCCCACTGAGCAAACATATAATAACAAAAGTAATTCCTCCTTACAAAGTTTAGAGTCCAAAAGCCAATAGTACAGTCACGTTTTCTCTCATACTTAGGAGAGCTTATTACAAAAGTCACGATATCCATCCAATAGTTTAATAATTTTGGGTTCTTTCTAAATTCAGGACAAAAAAAAAATTAAATCTTATACATATATATGCTCAGCAGACAGTTTTTTAAAGAGAAAACAGAGCCTTAATATCTTCTACTAAAATCAAGTATACTAGTGTATCGACTATTTACATTTGCTGAAACAGACTTTCAGAACTTAACATTCTTAAGTTTCCTTCTGCCTTATTTTTCCTAACAGCTTATCTCCCAGATCAAAATATACATAACAAGTTGCTAACTAAAAGCATGTCTTCCCAAACAGTACTTGTATCGTGAAGATGGCTGAGGTTCTTATTCATTCATATGTGTGAATTTGTAGTAATATCGACTTTTTTTTCACAAGTTATCCACTAACTTATTTTGAAATTAAAAATTTTAGTTGTCAGTTTTCATGTAGATAGACTTTCCAATGTCTTTGGCTACATTTCCCAAGTATAATTATATCTCTAAGAAATAATTCAAAATCCAGCTGTCACTCAGCTGAACACCTCACTAACCATCACAGAAGATGTCATTTTCACTATCAATGCAGAGTGTTTTTATGAAATGCTTTACATACACAAGAGGTCATTCTAAAAAAAATAAGTGAATAGCAAAACAAACAAAAAAAAAGAATGTTTTACCTTATTTTGAAATCTGAGAACTACATTCCCTATAATATTGCAGAATCTGAATGTTTAATCTGAAATAACTTTAGGTGTGTGCACATAAAGACAGGGCTGAACTCAAACCCTTGAAATCTAGTCTTCAGTTTAGACACCCAGAAGCCAACACTCAAAGTCAATGTTCATTTCTTTTAACTTTTTATTAGCTTCTACATGTAACTTATCTATTTCAGAGAAAATATATCTGATTCAATTAATAAAATAAGAAAAAAAATAAGTGTTGGAAGCTATTAAGTGTAATGAGCTATTGATTTTTACGGAAAGGGGGGCACATTGCCTCTGGAGACACTTCAGGATTCTGTTGTACGACCACAAAATATAATTGAAGATGTGTTAGAGAAACGAATCTGCTAGATACTTTGATTGTTGTAAAACTTCTGAAGATAACAACAGTAGTTTAAAATAATTTCAAAGCATGCTGCATCTCAATAAAGAGGTTCCCACATGCAAGAAGTAAACCTTGATAAATTCAAGTCATTAAGGCTCTAGCTGCAGTTCTCTGTATTAGTTCTCTCTAGATATGATATTTGGACTATCAAAAATTAGAAAATAGAGTTATAAACTCACAACCCACAAAAGCCCACAGTCTACTTTTAACTACAGAGAAATAAAGCAAATAAAAGCTAGTGGGAGCCTTCACAAAAGTCAAAAGGCAGAATTTGGCTCAGAACCATGAATGAAATATCCTTATTTTACTTGCCAAATAAGAATCTTGAAATAATATTGGAAAAAAATAATAACAATAACAAAAAGTACCAATATTATGAAGGCTAGTTTAATCATTAAATCTCTTCTATTTGTACCAGCATAATATTTTTCAAAACTAATCACTAAGGAGAACTTCAAGCCCAGTAATCACCAAGTACTGATTAATGGCCTATTTAACTGCAATTGAATTTAATGTTGCTTCCAGTCATCCAAGTAGCTTCCAATCCATTCCAAGCTTCACAATAACATTAACTAACTGACATTGTAAGAGACAACATCAAATCAGATGGTAATGATTACTATGGGTCATATTTCTGAAAATGAGTTCCCACAAAAATACAAACATAAAATACTGAAGAAAAACAATAACAAATAATAAACATGACCTTGGCTTCAAGCAGGAAATTGTGAAGAGAAACACATTTAGTTATAATTGTTTCTATTAAATGAACTTTGCACTCTAATTCTGAACCATGCACATGAAGATCTTGATCCTTTAATTACTTGCTCATACAGGCCCCAGCATCTTAGGATGCAGTAGAGTTTTTTACTGATTTGTAAGCTGTAGCAGTTTCTTCTTTTTTTCATAGCTATTAGCTTCTGTCAACTGTAAGAATATTAAAATGTATTTAGGAAACTATTAATAAAATCTGTCTCTAGGCTGATCCCATGAACTTCATGAAGCTCAGCACAACATACTAGTTAGTTAGTAAGTTTATGGTCTGTGTCCAGAAACTTAGACAAAATCTTTGTGAAGTCTACCTGCATTAATTTTCAATGAAATCTCTCACTTATCCTAGAAAAAGACTCATCTCTCTTTGTAATAACCTTTACTCAACTTTTTTTTTATTTAGGTAGATCACTTCCCCTTAGACAAACTTTGATTCAAGTGCATTGTTGGCTATATGCACGTCTTTCCATGTGGTCTCAAAGCTGCCTTCACCACTGTAGTGCAGTTGTCAGCTATCAAGGAGAGAGACCAAATGCCACTTTACTGGAGCCAGGGTCCCAGCTGTCCATTCTCTGAATAGTGAAGAAAGGGGTAAAAAGATTAATTTTAGCATAGTACATTCAGATCCTGAACTGTCACTTTGCTTGCTGCATTAGATGTCACCAGAGCACATCATGTTCCACTAAAGCTCCCATTGCAAATCATAATGGTATCACAGCTCTAAAATGCTGACCTAAATCACTAGGCATCCTCTAAAATACTTGTACTTGGAGAAAAACATTGAATATTCTTGACCCAATAATTTCTTCCATTAAAAAGATTGATTTGGTATTGACAGCTTATTCCATAAACAAGACTTTTTGTCTGAGAAAATATTTCACATGGTGGGAGAGCATTGAATCAGCTTAACTTTTTTTTTTTAATAAAATTAAATTAAAAAACAAAACAGAGAAGACTTCAGCATACAGTACCAGGTCTCTCACTCTCCAATTACAAATTTGTTGACATGCAAATGTTTACCTCAGACTGTCTTACTGATTATTCAATAGCACATATTCAGTAACTAAGCAAAACCAAGTTTCTGTCAATTTATGTCAATGATTCACTTCTGGAGAGAAAAGAAGAAGAGGAAAAGTTGCTAAATAATTTTTAAAAAAGCTTCAAATTAAACTTGTGAAAACCAAATTTTTTTGCATAGGGTCAAAATAGATACAAAGTTTCATTGTATAAAATGGATTTGTTTTATCTGACTGGAATATTATTATTGTTGTTGTTGTTATTTCAACTGTTCTCCAAATATTTTTGAAAAAAAATTGAAAATTATAAATGAAGCAAAGTTTTTCCTTTTCTTATTAAATAGAATCAGATAATATTTTAGAGCTAGTAAATTATTTGAAACTGTTATTTTAATACTGCTAAATCTGCATTTTAACTTAAGAGTTTTCATGAAAAGTTTTACCTATGTCTAACACCACTGTAACGGAAAAAAAAGATATGCTGACTTAATATATGCAGCCAAGGGTATTTGCAAACAGCATGAGCCAAAGAAGAATTTAGCCTTTAGGTTAAGCTTTTGTTCTTGTAGTCAGAAGAACTATTTGTGTTTGGCAGCAAGCCAGACATAAGCAATGGGACTGTACAGCAGGGCTGAAGCCTAGAAGTCTCCAGGAGAACAGTCTCCAGGAGAACAGTCTCCAGGAATGTCTGAAAACCAGCATTTGCAGCTAAAATAATGTATTTCTTTACCAGTTTGCAATGACAGTGTAATTAGCTGTGAGTACCTTCAATTAGAAGTATTGTCAGCCTTGACTAGGTAGCTGCCACTGTCAAGTTTGCTGCACTTAACTTGCTAAAGTAGTCACTAAAAATAGCAAAGATTGTTGTTATCTGTAAGAAATACACTTTTAGGAGAGCGTGGATATGGTACATATTTATTGATGGATTTGATAATATTTATCCATGCATCCAGACACATAGATAACACCCACAGTTTTTGTGAAATAAATGATGTGTTCACAGTGAACCTTTGCCATTTGTTAGTCTTAGTGGGTTTGTTGTTGTTGTTGTACATACTGTTTAAGGAACTAGTACATCGTGAGACAATCTACCTGGAAATATTCAAGTAAAAGTAAGCAACTTTCAAGTTTTAAAATCCACTGTCTGTATTTTTTAGACTTTTTTATTTTCTATAACCTTCCAAATGGATCACTGAGAAGAAAAAATTACAAACAAACATAGAAAACTTCAGCTGTCACGGTGAGCTTTTCAGAGTGCTAGAGCAACAACAGCCAGAGAGCAAATGGAAGTTGCAAGAGAACCTGAACTTTGGTGCTTCTTATTTAACACCATGACAAGCTTATTCAGAATTTTCAGTCATTCAGTGGACATCTAATTGCAAAATAGCAACAAAAAAAATATCAATTTTTCTGTAATCATGTAGCCATTAAAATATTGCAGATATTAAACTATGATTTCAGAACTCAGAAAGCAAATTGGAATTTTTCAGAGCAGTTGAAATAATTTCAAGCACCTACTAAAATTATAGGACTAAATAGAAATGCTACAGTGTTTTCTCATTTATTTCAAGTATAGGCACAGCTTTTCTCACAGAACTGCTAATATAAAATCAAACCATCATATACATTAAATTAGTGTTTTTCTAAACAAAGGCAAAATGCTTGTAGTAGTCATTTGATTAATACTTTAGAAACATTGACAATGCTCTCGTAGTCTCCAGTGTTTATAATGTGCCTACTTCCACTTATTCTCAGGCATCATCTAACCAAAACTAAACAGGCTGTCTTGTCTTACTTTTTTTTTCCATATTCCACCAGCAAGAATAAAATTTGTTCCACCACTTAAAAATACGGCTGCTTTAAGTATAAATAAAGAAACTCAGACATTGTGTAGAAATACATAGACTTCAAGACATGATGTGAATATTACCACTCAGTGGAATACATCTAGGCTACAACCTTACATCAGTTCTTTAAACATCTCCACTCATTTCCTTTCTCAATTTCATTATAATTACTGAAATACACATTGTAAACAATGTGCTATTGAAGTCACTGCATTGGTCTACATAAAGTAAAGATAACTTTAAGTTATTCCAAAAAAGTGAAGTTTCTTACATCTAATTTGAAGGCAATATACACTTTAGTCCATTATGGAAAGACCTAACTCATTCTTTAATATATGACTAGGTGGACACTCTGTCAATAGGCAAACAATCATTTACAGCTTGATCTTGTAAGGCCAATGGCATCCTAAACCCACAAGCTGATGGGAACTGAGTATTGCCCATCAGGTCACATGGCCTTAATATAAGGCAGGACTAAGCAATAGATTAAGTGTTTAATTTTACAACTTAAGTGAAGGCTAACTACATAACAAAAGGAGTTGGTAAATGAACCATATAGGATTATTCATCAGCATAGTCGCAGAAGAAGGAACTGAATTCAGATGCCCTTGTCGTCTTACCGATGTCATTACATTTAGGTAACAACATCCTCTGCCTTTTCCTCTCTAAGGAGCTCAAATTCACTCAGGCTTTGCAGTAGTCTGGTTTCTGCTGTCTCGAGACCCAGATCCAATCCATTGTCAGTAGAAAATCTGATGGAGAGCTATAGTTGTCTAATGGATGCAAAAGATGTTCTTCAAGGTGCCAAGACCTGGTCAGCATGGCCCTGAAAGTCTGTTGGCTGCAGAAGATTTGTAGTTAGAGCATCCAAGAGATAGAATCATCCATCTTCCCACTAGGACTAAGCTGAGAGTTGAGTTATTGTATTTTGGAACCTATTTATTTCTTTTTCATATTCAGAATATTATAATTCTTCTTTTACTAGTGCTTCAGTGATCTATCCTTCCTCATGAGCTCTCACATGCACATGCTTCTCGTTTTCAATTGCTTTTTTTCCTGCCTGTTCTCTGGTGAGCTTTGAAAAACTCACAGACTACAGTAAAGAGATAATCATTACTGCTTAGAGAAAAGGAAGAGCTCAAACACAGAACACTGGCAGGCTCACTGCAGTGGTTTACCTTCTGCTTCTCATGTTTCTTCATAGGCTTCAGTCTATTTCAGCTTTTTGCTTTCTTACTGATCTTCTGTCTCGTCTTTTCTTTTCTGCAGAGTCTTGCATTCCTTCTTCTCCTGCTAATCTCCTAACCTTTGTTCTGTTTATCCCTAAAAAGGTGGTTCTGTAATCGAAATTGAATTGAAAATGAAATAATTTTCAAATGTGTGCACGTGCACAAATGTAGGTATTGTAGCCCAGAACTACCCTTGCGCACCTATATGACAGTTTCAGTTAGGAGCTGCCTCTTCAGAAAATCTCTGTATAGCCAAAGAGCAGAGAGGAGGCACTTTGAGAGCCCATCAATGATGTGATCCACTCTCTGGAGCTACTTCACTTTCTATTTACCATAGGAAGAATGGTGAGGGTGATTGTGCAGTGACATGGTGCTTCTGGCGATGCTTTAACCCTCTGGGATGAATCTGGTCTCATTTATAGGTAAACAACAGATTAAGAGATAAAGAGATTCATAATGCTGGTTTTTTTTTCAAAGCAGCATCTTGCTTCTAATACCCTTACTGGTCCCCTGCAAGAATTTTTATAGGTCAGTTTATCCAGTTGAGCAGAAATTTGCCTGGGCATGTTCAAAGTCTGCTAGCTTCCCTCATGCCCTCCACCTGTATGGAATGAAGCCAACTCTAAAAAGCATTCAAAACCATCGTTTTCCAGAAAACTGAGCTGACAAATTATGTTTGTTTCTCATTATCAAATACAGAGATTAAAGTGGAAAAAAGCAAACTTGGGTACTTTTCAAATATGTCTGCACAACAACAGTAGCAGCCATACAGCATTTCTTCAGAGACTGAACACTTGCTTGCATTCTAATAGAAGAGCCTGTGAGAGCATATGTAACATTGCCATCTAGTGATTTCAGCTGTAACAACGTGTTTTAACAAATCCCAGACTTACGCGCAGCCACCTCCAGTAATAATAACTTCTTTCCTTCTTCCTGATTGTCATGATTTATTGTTTCGCACTCATATTTATTATACCTTGTCCTACATTTAAATTGGAATTGCATGAGAATATTTTGAAGGGGTGCTAACACAATTAAAGGACTGAAAATAAATAAATAAAACAAGTACTAGAGGAGGCTAGGAGTAAGCTCACACTACTTTTAAAAAACTGAAAAAGTTTCTCCTTCTTATAGTTTTTAGTTTAATATTATTACATCTCTTAGAGGTATTTTCACTAAAAGTTCTGTGTTTTCACCAAAACCAACTTCTGGGGAGATTTTCAGCTGCATAAAGCAAACTAATTAAGAGAAGGAAAAATTTATTACTCAAATGGACCTGAATATTAGGCAGCCATGGCACTGACTTTTGAAAGGAAAAAGCTGAAAAGGGGATGTGAAACCATTTCATACACATAGGAATCCATCTCTTGAATGGCGGTTCACTGGACACTTAAAATGCAATGAGACTTGGGATAAATGTAGGTCATATGAGATCAAGCACATCCTCTATCATCTGCAGGACCATCTTAGACTAGATGCCTAATTTTAGACAGACAAATTTAGAGAAGCCTAGGAAATTTTATCCATGTAGGCATTCAGAAACATCTGATCTGGAACAAGAGGAAGATGGAAAAGATATACAGTTGTCTGCACAATGTTGGAAAGCTGTACACATGGTCTTGACTCTTCTTCCGTTGCTGATATTCCACCTCAGCACTCAATGTATTGTGCTGTTTGGATGGCTTCCTTATTTTGCAGAAGTAGAGGGCTTTCCAGACTGGAAAGGTCAACTTCCCACACACAGCTCAGGAGTATTCACTGGCTACATGGTAAATCGGGGAAGTGGGCACATGCTGTAAAGATGCGGTTGATACGTTTATGCCTTCAGAGCCACACATGTGCTCTTGTGGTACACTAGAATCAGCTGAGAATAAAAGGAAAATATTAAGGTAATTTGTTAATGTATCCACTGATTTTGGAGACTCTACTACAGCAACTTGATGCATGCAGGTGAAGGCATTTGTTCTTCTTTTACATAGGACAACTGAGGAAAAGCCTCAAACTTTGATGACGCATAGTTACGTGCTGAAGTGAAGGTCACCTCGAGTAATTTTTACTCAAGCGATTTTTGCTTTTTTTGCTTGGATTAACATTTACTTATCTTTTCTTCTTTCTTCCCTCTTCCTTACTGTTCTGGAAAACACCAAAAATGCCTGATTCTTGGACTTTTTCTTATCTCTACCATTCAGAATAATTTTTTGATTGAACTGGAACACCAGATACAATATCTGCAGGAAGCAATAAACTCTTACAATCTGTCACTGTCTTAAATGTACGGTGTGAGTGCATTCCCTCACTCTAAAATGTTTCTTTCCCCTCAGAATACCAGAATGCTACTTAAAGGTCTTTAGTTTTATTTTTAAAGAAGCAAAAATGTACAGTTTCATAAGGCATAATATTTGTGAAGAGCTACCAAATTACTCTTGTAATTCCAGAATTGTAGTGCCTGGAAGGTTAAATAAAACAATGTATTTTGTTTGATTTTCTTTATGACTTACATGATACTTTATGGAAGCTATTCAAAATGTCAACTACACTTGTCTTTCTAAAGGAAAAGATAAACATTTCCTTTTAACTGATTTTGTATTGGCTTTGAGGCTTGCAAAACAAGCACACTAGTTACAGTCAAAGACATTTTTTTCAGAGGAGACAAGTACACATTTGTCTGATAGTCGAAGAGCACTGGTAGTGGATCTTGAACCTTTATATTCTATTTCTTTCCATCAATAATTGTACCACTTGTTAAAACACACATATATACTAATACAAAATTATGCTCTATAAATATCTAGAATTTTTTTAATTGCAAAAAATTTTACATCTACTTAGAGTTGCAGTAAACTGTGCTTTGTCACATAAATGAATGAAACGAAACTAAAACAAGTTAATAATATGTGATACAAAATACCTAAATGGACATCTCTCTCTGTAATCTTCTAATAAAAATGTTCCTGGGTGCATTTAAGGTAGTGATAACTTCTAGTTAAAGCAGACAGTTTATATTCAGGCAATGTTATTATTCAAGGGAAAGAATTATATATTCTGGGAATAGGAGTGCATGCACAAAATTTGACAGTGAGGTAAATTATCAAGCCAATGTCCAGAGGGAGCATGCTGTAAATAGGAATCATATCTTTAATTCAATGTTCACAGGTATGATATCCTGCCTCTAAAACAGCTGAAATTGGAAAACTGAAATTTGAAACCAAGTGAAAGGCTTAACCCTTGTGTCAAAAAATAATGCTTGTTCATCCTCCACGGTTCAGAGCAGTGTGCACCTACCTATCTCCAAGACATAAACCTCTAGTGCATGTATCACAAAAATGAAGAACCAATCTCAGAATCTTCCCAGTGAAAGAAGCTCATTTAAGCCTCTCTCCTGCCTTGCCTGTGGATAACCTTCCCCATTCAACAGCTCTTTTCAGTTACATGAACGATTTTTCTCTTCTAAACACTTTCCCTTTCTTCTAACGCATGCACTAGGCTTCCTTTCATCTGTGAGGTTGTGGTTTTGGCACAGAGTCTGCTGAGGATGGGGCTGACAGGATCTCTGGAGTAGATATGGCACCCCATGGAGGTGTTTCCATCTGCTGACCAGGATTAATGGAGAAGTTCAAAAAAGTGGTGCAAATATAAAGGAGGCAGGAACCCTGGATCCATCCCAGGATGTATTGTACAATTGAACAGTTATGCATTTTTAAGATACCTGTCTATATTTATCCACCTGTAGGGATACTATCCTTCATTTTTTTCAGCAACCCATTGAGGCCTCAGTCAAAACCAAGCCCACCTCACGCTGGGCATGATAGCAGTAAATACTGTGAATGCAAATTTTGTTGCGAAGAGCTCCAGCAGACTAAGGAAAAGAAGCACTACTATAAGTACTTTACAGAAAGAAAACTGAAAAATGAAGAAATGAGAAATGGAAACTGAGAAATGGAGTGCCTTGGTCAAGGCCTGCAGGAATCCTGTAGAAGATTGTTTCCCCTGATGAGCACATTCAATACGAAATCACTGCAGTGACGAAACACAGTCAGCTGACTACACACTTCTAGATGTTCCATGAATTTGCTGTTAGAGTTACATCGTTTATGAGCTAAAAGGTGTTATTGTAAAAAACCAAAGTTTTTATCAGCCATATATGAAACATTAATGAGTGTAAACTGAAAAAAAAAAGAGAAGAAAAATGAAGTAATTACTTCAAATAGGAAAGAGTTTAGTCCAAAAAGACACCTACATAAATCTTTTTCTGCAAAATTTCTGAAGTTCACTGGATGTCAAGCTTTTTTCAAGCCAGTATCATACATGTTACTGCACTAAATTTCCACGACAATGATTATTTATCATTCTGTAGTTTTAATGATCCAGTAGACACTACTGGATATAATGCATATAACACCAGCCTTCATAAATAATATTTTCAAAAGAATAGTACTTTAGAAATACATCTAATTAAGGTAAGAATATTGTGTTGCTCAGAACAAAAGATTGTTGTGAACTAAATTATCCTTAAGGAGGAGAGTTAATGCCTTAAGAATGCAGTGAATGCAAAGGCAGAAGAAGAGGGAGAGATTGCTAATTTCAAAGCTACAGATGGACAGCATCCAAAACACAGCAGTCTCAAAGATATTGTTGTTTAGCATTTGGAGCTGCAGAGTGACATGCAAATTCAGAGCAAACAGACTCTGAGGATGATTAATTTTCTAGGTATATGTATATCAGCTCTTCACTTTGCAAGGGGATGGACAGGTGAACAGGAAATACTATTGAGTGCTTCTCTGGCTGTCTGCCATACTCTGAATGATGGCTAATAACAAAATTACACCAACACTCGACAGATTGTCTTAAAGTAAAAAAGAAAGTTATAAAGTAAGAATCTGAACATTTTAAGTTTATCTTCATACTTTTGCTTAAGTAACTATACCCATTTAGATGTTACTGCTGTATTATAATACAAATATTCTGAGTTTTTACTTACTTTCCATAACATGTTTTTCTGCTATCTGTATAAATATTTTAATGTCCTCTTATTTCCCCTTATTCAATGAAAGCTATTTTCACATTTAACAAAGTTTCAAAAACAGATACTTTCATGCTGAAAATATCATTGTGTGGTGCTTTGGGTAAATCATGAATTAGACTTCTTCAGTTGTGATTGGTTTTAACCGGAAAATAAGAAACTACAAAAATATTGAAATGATAGTATATAGTAGATCCTGTTCTTAACTCCTGCCGTTATAAATCTGACAAAATGATAGGAATAATGAATGGATCCATTCAGTATCATCTGGCAGCAAACAATTTTATTAATCAATAACAGTACTCAAGGATGTTGGGAAAAAAAAAGCTTTTCACAGTTTAGGTACAAAATAGCTACCTTTAGTTCCTAAAGCAAAAAAAAATTTCATTTCTCAGATTAACTAGTATAAAGGATTATTTCAGAAAAATGGTCCAATCAGTCCCCTAAAAAGCTCTGTAACTGAAGAAATTAATCATCATCAGTGACTATATTCAAGGCACGCACAGCTGTCTACTAATTTTTTGATGCACATCTACCATCCAAGAAAAGCATCCCAGCTGTAGAAAATGATTTGATGCCATAAAGGTCAGGCTGCAGATCCTGGTATCCCTCAAATCAGAGTTTGAAAATGCATCAGGGAGTTTTAACATAATCAAATTGATGTATCTGCAGTTTGTTATATTAGAGACTTCCTCTGTTGAAGCAGTCTTGTGGGATTCTGTGGGTTTTTTTGTGTTTCACTGATGGACATACAATTAATACCAAATAAACTACCAGAAGACATGTATTTGTCTGTCAAATAATCAGTCATGTCACTCACTTGAATTTGAGAATCAGGTTTGGTTCTAAATGTGTGCTGGTTTTAATGATTCCTTCTTTAACTGGATTTACTAAATAATTATGGTGTAGATGATTCACAAGAAGGAGTGAACTCTATTTCACATCCTTATTTTTTCCCCATCAAGAGACACAAGAGCTAACTTCTTGTCAAAAAAAGTAAAAAGGTGGACTATACACATATGGGAAGTATAATCACTTGGATATGACACTACTGCAGAGCAAGTGAAATTACAATTTTGAAATAAATTGCATTGTTTCTGTGCAGACATTAAGAATGTCATGATTTTCCTTGTAGCTGTGGGGCACCTTACTTAAAAAAATCCCCCTTGCCCATATTACACTGTAGAGTTGTTCAGTGATACACTGCCATGTACAGTTCTACAGTTCTTCGACCCTTTTAATGAAATAACATATTTGAGTGTAAGCCTTGTAGCCTAGAAAAACTCTCAAGCAACCCATGCTTATGAAGAATGAGATTAGCTCTGAGCAGCAGGAGAACCCCAAATGGCCAGGTGTCGGAATGGACCAAACTGTCTGTCACATGCTGGTGAAAAGCAGAGAGAGCTCAGAGCCTCATCGGCATTTCAGTAGCACCGTAGCTTGTTACTCTGTGCTAAATGGTGGTAAAGTTCTGAACTTGTGGGTAAGTAAATATTTTGTCTGTTGTTCTGAGCAGCCCATTCATTCCCTGTGGTACATTTTACACAGTGCTGATCTCTTTCTGAGAGTGTCAGTAGCAAGAGGGCAATGAGCAGGGATGAATGGGATGGAGATGGCAATGGGCTGTATGAACAAGGAAGTGCAGTGCTGGTGAAGAGACCTGAAATGCTAGAACTGCATGTGTGCAATTCTCGTCTCTTCTTGCTCCTGAAACAGCAAGGCTATAAAAGTAGATAGGATGGCTCAGCTCAGAAAACTAATGTGAGCTAAAAAGAAAAGGAAGTGGGTACCCTACTTTAGTAGCTGACAATCACAAAGAGAACTAAGGTTAGACCCTCACCAAGACACCTAGCAGGATCTTATCTCATACACATTGTTAATGTAGAAATTGCTGTCTTTTCTCCAACTTTGTTGTTTCTTTTTATGCATCTGTTCTCTAAAATTTCTCTCCACATAAATCCCAGGACTCAGTATTTGCAAATGGAAAAGGATTAACATATTTTAAATATGCCCTTTTTAGCAGATTTGAAGACTGTCTGGAAGAATTCATCTGGCTTTTTCCAGACTAATGAAATAAGAAATGGTTATTTCCAGAATCTATATCACACCACCTAATATTAATGTATCTTGTCAGTAATACCCCTTTCTAGTTAATACAGCAATGACTACATATTCTGAAGGGCTCAGGATATTTCCAGCCTCCCTGTAGATTGTCTAAAAGAAGAAGACGTGCTGATAGAATATTCTCTGCATTTTTTGAGATGTACTGATAAGGTAGTCTGGGCTTTTGTTCTAGCCTACACATGGATTGTCATCATTCCCTGCATATTTTGTCTTCATTAGGATAAGGGGAAAAAAATTCGAGCTGGCAGATACTTCAGCTTATATTTAAAAACAATGCAAGTCTGAATAGTTTTACCTGAATTGAAATATTCAGGGGCTGTAAGTACCTGTCAAAATACTTCCCAAAGCCTGTGGATGGACAAGGTTCAGTACCTTTACATCTGTACTTCCAAAAAGCCTCCTGCTCTGTCAGATAGCCATCTTTTGTGTATGGGCAATAGTTTCTGTCCTGGCTGCTGTCTTCAGATCATGTAAATAGTGAGTGTATGGAGTAAGAGTTCTGCAGTTACAGACCTGCAGAAAGGAGCCTGAGGCTTTTAGTTTGCCTGGTAGCAGCAGCTGTTGAAAAACTGTTGAGAAAAATCAGACTCTGTCATCAAATCAGGTTCCTTGGAAGAAGTAGCTGGGGTAACTCCAGGTAAGTAAGGAGTCTTGAATTTTATTTCTTACTCTCCCGATCTGTTGATTCGGGGTAATGATTTTAAAATAGAGGGAGGTAGATTTAGATTAGATATTAGGAAAAAAATTTTTACACTGAGGGTTGTAGAACACTGGAACAGGTTGCCCAGAGAGGTGGTGGATGCCCCATCCCTGGAAATGTTCAAGGCCAGGCTGGATGAGACTCTGAGCAACCTGATCTAGTCGAAGATGTCCCTGCTCCTTGCAGGGGGGTTGGACTAGATGACCTTTGAAGGTCCCTTCCAACCCTACCCATTCTATGATTCTATGATTATTATCTAGTCTGACCTCTTAAACGACACAGGGCAATGAACTGCACTGGGCAATTTCCATATTAATAATCTCTGTTTGACTTACACTACATTTTTAAGAAAGTTATCCAATCCTAGTTCTTCAAATGATGAAGAGCCTACCTTATCCTTTGTTGAGTTTTTCCAGTGATTAATTATTCTCACTATTTATATTTCTGCTTTATTCCTAATTCAAATTTGTCTAGCCTTATCTACTAACCACTGGATCTCATTACACCTTTCTCTATTAGATTAAAAAGGCATCTAGCATCAGAAATGTCTTTCCCATACAGTAACTTAAATAGCATAATGAAGTCACCTTTTAACCTTTTCTAGGATAAACTAAACAGATTGAGTTCAATTAACAAGCCTCCCTCCTGCCTTCATGAAAAAGAGCATTAAAACTCTTCAGAAGGCTTTCATGAAATATACATTAATTCACCAGATTATTTTTTTTTCCAAAAGCATTCTGTTTCACTTATTAACTTCCAGCAGAAAAACCAATAAAATTTATCATTTTTAGCATACAGTAGCACAGGCTTATCTCCACAAAAGTACTTCAGTGTGGTAATTCTGGTTGTTCCCAAAGATAATTTGTAGTCCATCATCTTCAGGAGCAGACTATGCTTGTCATTGCAAGGTGGGCTCCTGAGATCCTGATGTTATTCAAGGGGAGAGCTGGGCATGTAAAACTGGGATTCACAAGCACAAGCAAGTCAAGTAGGAAGGCGGCCAATAAAGAGACACATGTTTCTACAGGTCTACTTCTCCCAGGTTTACAAACCTATCTGCAGTTGGGATTCTTAGCCTAAAGCCTCTCCTAGGTTTAGACATATAAGTCATCCACTTAGGGAAAGAATATGAAGTATACAAAACCCAATTCTGTCTTTCAAAAAGAAAAAAAAAAGATCTAATCTACTATGCTAGAGACAAAGATAACATCCATCCTCCTCTAAGAAGGATAAAGCTAAACATTCAGGCTTCATAAAGACAAAGCAAATGAAATTGCATCTGTACATGAGTGATGAGGGCACTCATCTGGGAGAGAACAGTCATTGCCTTGTTTATGAATGCTGTTCAATAAAGGTTTAATACAACATGCCTTAGCAGGCCTAGAAGCAGGGACTCTTTTCAAAGCTGACTGCCCTTATTAAGGGATAACACAGTCTTTCTCTTTCTCTGATCCTGTATATTCCTATTGATGATATAGTTTGCATATATATATATATATAAGATTCTAAAATATAACCATATAATTGTACAATGTATAATTATAAAATATAAGCTAATAATTTTTTTTTAAAAGTAAGAATATATAAATATGACTATACATATACAAATACATATACATGAATATGTTTCAATATATGCATTTCTCATATGCATATATTAAATGTAAATTCCACCATGTCCTACTTTAAGCATATCAAAGGCTTCTGTGAATCTGGACCATGTGGTTTAAAGCCAAAGTAAGACATATTTTCAGCATCTCTAGTTTATTTTCTTGCAGTATTGAATTTATATTCATCAATGTAGGAAGTGAGTGCCTTCACCTTTAAGTGAATGCAATGAAAATGGAGGTTGTTTATCTTCTAGTCAAAACTGCTGTTAAATATTCTACGTCATTCTTTTGAGGCATGCCCAAGGAAGCCATACAAACTTTACAAACAATATATGGTGCATGCCATCCCCTTCAAATGCCTCTGGAGGCCATAAGGATGGTCAATTCTTGGTAGAAGCACTATCAAAACTTCTGTCACAGCCATACAAGGCAAAGCACAAATATTACAATTCTAAATTGTGCAAACCTTTTCTATTCAACAATATAAGGGTTTTGTGGCTTTTTCCTTAAAAGATTCCAGTTCCATAAGCCTTCTACTGAAACTGAAATCAAAGCTTTTTACTATGCTTAGACAATACTTTTCTATCTTTTGGATTAAATTCTTCACATAGTCAAAAGCATGGACATTCAAGTAAGGTTGGCTAGACCATAATTATTCTTCTGTCCTTGTTTAGATAGCACAGCATAGTACACCAAGTTTGCCTCTGTTTGCATATACACTTACATAATGTGGCTACAGACTGTACAAATATGGGCATCTCTTACTTGTTTTCAAAGAAAACAAATACAATTTTTTTTTTATTGAATAATTTTTTTGTTTTTCCACAATTCAATTCATTTTGTATTTATTAGTTGTAACAAACATTGTTATTTGTTTTATCATCTCTGCACGTTGTAAAAGTGATACATTGCCAAATGCGTACTTCACACCACTCTTTCGTTAAGATTATAGCTGTGGATAAAAAATTTTGTTATTAATTTAATCTGTAAAATAGCTAATCTAAACTAAATGTTTAGGCTTCTTTTTAGCTACATGTTGATTTCAGTCTAGACTGTTTCCAAGAAATGTGTTCCACTGAAGTGCCAAATTACCTGATTGCTCACACTGATAAATGACAGGTGTGGCCTTGGAATATCAAGAGGAGACATAACTTTGAGTCTGTAAAGCTTTACAGTGCATTGTTGTAACAGAACTGAAGCTTTCAATGAACTACACTGAGAACACCTCCACTTAGAGTCCCCATGTTCACGAATAATTATTCCAAATGGCTGTAGGGTGTAGCTTTTAGTATTGAGCCCACTGACTGACTCCCTAAATTCCTTGATCTCTAGGGCTGTAAATCGAACAAAAAAAAAAAAACATGTCAGCAAAACCCATGCTAGGAGATACTCTGCAGGGTCAGCTATGTCTGCAATAACTTTAACCAGGACAAGATCATAAAGTAGGAGTGGAGGAGAAAATGGTGATGTGCTAAGTATTTAGCTAAAGAGATTTGCACCATCTCTTACAATCTGTCCCTAATTATGGACATAAGTCTATGCTTTGATAGTCTTCTTAGGGTTTGGCTTGTTTGTTTTGTGTTTTGTTTTATGTTTTTTGGTTTTTTTTTTTAATTAAAGAGCTTGTGACGGCCTTATGCTTAAAAAAGTGTTATCAGACCCACACTGTTGAATACAAGGAAGTCCATATTCTGATTATGAGGCTGTGAACTGAGGTGCAGGGATGCCTAATAGATTTGAGTTTGGTTCATGTCTATTTTGCAAATATTTCTTGAGATAACAGAGCAGTACCTATTTTTTTATGTCTTAAAGTGTAAAGATTTGTTGTTATGTTCTTTTTCTTTCTCAGCCTTTTACCTAAAACCTAGCTGAGAAAAAGTTTCTAGATTAGTGGTTTTGAATGATTTCTGAAAAAATATGATGTGTCTAAAAAAAAAGGAGAAAGGTCACTCTCCATCAGTGCAAGGATTGTGAGTTATCTGAACTTTCCCCTGAAGAACAGTTCAGGTAAGAGCTATGAGAAATACAATAAGGTCTTGTAAGTTAGGAACAGCCTATTACTATAGCAGAAAAAAAAAAACCAACCTCCTAATCTCTTTTTCTATTCCTCCTGAAAAAGCAATTCCCAGAGAGCTGGTTGAAGGTTTCCTTTCAGGACTTCTTTACCAACTGCCCTTTTAGTAGAAGATGATAGGTTTTTTTCAGACTTGACAACAAAAATGTTTTCATTTGCCAGTCAAAGATTATTTTTGCTCTTAAATTTGTGTGTAAACTTCCTTTTCTTTAGAGAAGCCTTTAGGTTGGAAGGTCTTTCTTCTGCACTTGTGTTTTTAGCACAGGAGGCAGTGGATAAAAGGGAACTCCGTTTGAATGAAGGAGATTTTTTTCTCATTCTGATTCAAGTACATAGTCTCAGGTGAAGAAAGAGATGAGAAAGCCACAGTTCTTCATATGGTGAAAGAGGAACATGGAGCTGGACTCTCAATTTGGTCCTAGAATTTACAGAGCTAAGAAAGAGTACACGGAGCTAACCCTCAGGGCAAGTACTGGGAGGCCTGAAGGGCAGTTGCCTTCTTTGACTTTTGAGTATCACACACTGTCACTACCAGGTCCTTAAGGAAGCAATAATGACCTGGAAAACTCACATGAAAGTCACCACAGCAGGCGGAGGTAGAGTAGATAACGCCAGTGTATTGCTGATGTCTGCGTCGTGCTCCAAGGGGAACTTACTGGAGTTCTGAAACCTGCAGGCATCATACGTAGTCAGGTGAGTTAGATTTCGTGAAGATCCCATGGTGATGAATGGGATCTTGTAGTATTACGGAATAATCATAGAATCATAGAACGGTTAGGATTGGAAGGGACCCTCAAGGGTCATCTAGTCCAACCCCCCTGCAAGGAGCAGGGACATCTCCAACTAGATCAGGTTGCTCAGAGCCCTGTCCTGGCCTTGAACGTTTTCAGGGATGGGACATCCACCACCTATCTGGGCAACCTGTTCCAGTGTTCTAACACCCTCATTGTAAAAAAAAATTCTTCCTACTATCTAATCTAAATATAATATTTTCTCTGACTGTAATATTCCTAAATCCTATCCAATCCACTACAGATTGATGCATGTGTCAGCAGCACTGGAACATTTGGGCATGTCATTCCTTCTGAAGACCACTGTACTTTGCAGGTGTTGCAAAGCATGGCCAGTCTGTAGGGATCTGACTGCATAGCACTTTGTACATGGCACATTACAAAAGATTAGCATGTGCTGAAACATGGCATAGTTGTGTTCAGTCTGAAACATACAGCTTCTCTCTACTTCTGCACCCAGAAATGCTTGAGATGCCATATATTCTTGTTTCAACAAAAATTTGTATTGAAACACAAATATGACCTCTGTGTCCTGGTTTTGACTGTTAATTTTCTTCCTAGTAGTTGATATAGTGCTGTGTTTTCGATTTAGAATGAGAATAATGTTGATAACACACTGATGGTTTAATTGTTGCCGAGCAGTGCTTACACTAAGTCAAGGACTTTTCAATTTCTCATACTGTCACGCCAGTGAGGAAGTTCTAGGTGCACAAGAGGCTGGGAGAGGATACAGCCAGGACAACTGGCCCAAACTGACCAAAGGGATATTCCATACCATATGATGTCATGTTGAATGTATAAACTGCTGGGAGTTGGCCAGGGAGCAGCAATCGTTACTCATGGACTGGCTGGGTATCGGTCAGCGAGTGGTGAACAATTGCATAGTGCAACGTTTGTTTTTTACATTCTGTTATCATCATCATCATTAATACTATTTTTATTTTACCTTCCTTTTCTGTCCTATTAAACTGTCTTTATCTCAACCCACAAGTTTTACCTTTTTTCCAATTGTCTACCCCATCTCACTGCGGG
The DNA here is from genome assembly GCF_036417535.1 of Chlamydotis macqueenii. Taxonomy (NCBI): domain Eukaryota; kingdom Metazoa; phylum Chordata; class Aves; order Otidiformes; family Otididae; genus Chlamydotis; species Chlamydotis macqueenii. Next base: position 26,355,795 of record NC_141556.1, read on the forward strand.
GGGGAAATGAGTGAGCAACTGTGTGGTGTTTAGCTGCCTGCCAGGTTGGACCTCAACACTGTTATATCTGGCAGTCAAGATGGCTCCACTAGAAAGATGATCAAGGGAGCACCGGAAAGCCTCAGTACAGTGATTCTGAGAGTGACTACAGACTATAAGATCTTTGCAGGTTTTTCATGAAGTGGACAGTGGTTACTAAGAAGGCTAGTGCCTGTGGTGACAGCACTGTCCACAACAGGAAAAGTCACCTTCTCCTGCAGTCAGTACTGGGCACACAATAGTGTATTTTTACTACACAGACATTTATTGAGACTGTTCCCTCTCTGTTCCCTTTTCACTTCCTGTGAAAAAACTTAATGCCTTTTGTCACAGCTTAGATACTAGTGCTGACATGCGGTCTCCAAAAAAGATTATTGCCAGAGTTAATATAGAAAGTGTGCCTGTGTATGAGAAGAAATAACTTGTGTTTCCTTGAAAGTATAGGCTATATACACAGTGCCTTTATGCTGCATTTATCTACTATATAAAGTCAATCTACCAAGCCTAGACCTAGGCACTTGTTTCATACTTTGCTTCTATCAGAAAAGCAGTAGACCTCTGACTTCAGGTGTATTTTTAATAGAAGGACTTAATGAAAAGGAGTTTCCTAAGGGTTTTACAGACTCATTTGTCTAAATGTCATAGATGTTCCACAGATTGTATAGTCAGCTTCTTCAGGGAGGAAAAAGAAGATTGTCCTTGCTCTAACATGCTCACATTGAGATGAATGAAATGGTTGCCTAAGAAAACCTGTCCAAGTCTAGTGGAAACAAAACATCTTCTAAGTGATTCTTTAATTCACAGTCTCCCTGCTTCCATACTATAACTTCAATTAGTTCAGTTACGATATTCAACAGTAATGGATTCAATTACATAACTGGATGACCATGTCTTGTAAGTAATTATGAATCTTTTCAGCTAAACCAAACAGTATGCCAATTTTTAAAGAGTGAATGAAAACGTACCTGGCAGATTACTTGTCATGTATATACCTCTTGCCCTAAAATCTGCAGCATTTATTTGGACTGTTCATGTATTAACAATTGCCCCAACAGTCTCCCTGTTATTGTTCAGATTATTTTCTTCCCATATGTTATTGCATACTTTATTTTTGTAAATGCTCCATAGAATACAGTGCCTGTGGAAGTAAACGTGCTAAGCTACCAGTGAGGAAATGACTTTGGAAATTAGTTGGAGGTTAATTCTTTGCCTCATTGGCCCCCCAAAGTAGCCAAACTGTAATTGATTTTGATGGCATTCACAAAGTGCCTTGGCCTGTTGAATAATGAAGGAGCACTTACAGAGACAGCCACTGAATATAGCAACAATTATGCAGGTTATCAATGAGACATCATTAAAAGTTTAATGCTTCCGCACTTAATCAACCTTGCCCTACCTTTAACAGCTTTGTTGCTTTAGGAAATCTGCAAAGTTTCTACTGTCAGTGTGTTGTATATGTTTTACATTCATCAGTTCAGAGAAATGTTCACTCAGGGTAAGCATGTCTATTCCTGACACATTTCAGGAGCTGTGAAAGTATAAAAGAAAAATGATAGACAATTATTGTTGCTGGGAAAATGTCAGGTCCTGCATGTCTGTGCTGCATGGAGCATTTATCTCTCACATGGTTCCAGTGCCCTAATGACAGCATCATCTCGCTCTGTTGTTTGATTACCCACAGGTAACATGAGAAAGGTCAGATTATTTTTTAGTCATAACCGATTCAGCCAATCAACTATCAAGCAATTATTCCTTGTGTTTTTAACTGGTTTATATAATCTGTTTTATGACTGACAGAGGTGATCATATCTGTGTCTTAACTGTAATTTATTAAACTTTTTATGCTTGTGTTAAATAATTACTCAAGCAGAAGTCATGAGGAGTTTAAGAAGCTAATGAACCTAGACTATACTGTCATGATTTGTACACACTTGCTAGTGACCTCAGTCACTGTCTGAGAAAAAAAAAATGCCCGATTTACTGAGCTTGCACACAGCAGTCTACTAAGCAGTGATGAACGGGCACAGGACACTAAGGTCACAGTGGCATTTAAAGATCTCACACAAAGCAGATCAAGGAGGATTTTTTAAGGCCGACACAATATCATTCCTCTAAAGACAGTTTTGCTATGGATCATTAAAGTTTTGGGACAGTAGCTCCGTGTCTGAATCCTGTACCATCAGTCTTGCATTACTTCAACAACCCTAGCAATATGACCCCACTTGCAACAGAAATGTGGTAGATATATTTCCTGATATTAGCACTGAATCTGGGATCTCTATTATTTAAGTAAGGTGTTGTCTTTTCTCAGACTAGTTTTGAATATCTCTCTTCAATGTATGTACTATATATCTAATGAAGAGCCAGGCCTTACCTGCACTTTCAGATACATTCAAAAAGCATAGTTCTTTGTTATCATTTGTAAATAACTCCTAGATGTGTTTCACACTGCCTTAAGGAAAGTATCTGTCATTTCAATAGATCAGGCTTTATCTTTGGGTGCCTTGTAAAACTATGATGCCATTTCCAACATACTCCTTTTTTTAAAGATCTTTCAAATCCTATACAAACATAGTCTACACTTGTCCTAGTAGTAGAGAAGGTGGGCAGAACTGGATCTTGAAACCAAGCAGTGCAGCATGGTTTAAATTGCTTAGATCTAGCACCTTCTACAGCAAACTTTCCTTGGAGCTTTAATTGGAGTGTGGTGAGTAACAAGGAATGGATTCATGTATAAGCTTTATGAACCACTGGGTATGAGCTCTTGAATTCCATTTCTGAAGTTCTCCCTGACTTAGTTTCACAGACATACCTGTGAAGTTTATTTCTGAGCTTTAGTCAAAGGTATTTCACACTTGCATAAGTTTGCAAAGTCAGTAACTCAAGCTCCAGGAAGAATTTTGATTTAGTTGTCTCTGATACTACCTTGAAAACCATTAATGGAGTCTTCCTTCTGTAACCGCTGCACACAGGCCTTTTTCTTTCTTAATTGCTTAGCTTTCTTAAATTTGTGCTTGACATACTGCAGCAAGGGATCATTCCAGTACTTAAAGACGGCCTATAAGAAAGATGGAGACGTACATTTTAGCAGGGCCTGTAGCAGTAGGACAAGGGGTAATGATTTTAAACTAAAAGAGGGTAGATTTAGACTAGACGTAAAGAAAAAAAAAAAATTTACAATGACAGTGGTGAAGCACTGGAACATGTTGCCAAGAGAGGTGGTAGATGCCCCATCCCTGGAGACATCCAAGGCCAGGCTGGACGGGGCTCTGAGCAACCTGAGCTGGCTGGAGATGTCCTCTGCTCACTGCAGGGGAATTGGACTAGAAAACCTTTGAGGGTGCCTTCCAACCCAAACCATTCTATGATTCTATGATTTCAAATATGAATTTTAGACAAAATGAAACATTTAGTAAAATGGAAGGAAGCTTTTTTTCTGCAGTATTTCCACGTCAATTATTACAAAAAAAAAAAAAAAATTACATAGTAGATAGTGGGTGAAAAGTGGGGGAAAAAAAAGATATTTTGAAGTTGATGGCTGCCAGGGAGAGATGTGTTATATCCCTGCTTCTGACATCAAGTTCATACATGTTTCTGAACTCAGCTCCAAATGTCTGCACATTCTTCTTTTTTTGACTCCTGTAGTTAAGACACTTGGGTTCTGATTTATAAATGTGTTGAGCACACTTAAATCCATCTGCCATAAAGTACACAAGGCACTAAGCGTTCTGAAAAGTAGGCCTCAGGAACTCTAGAGTAAGTGTCTAGATTAGTTGGAACTTACAACAGTTTGACTTTTTGGGTTTGTTAGTCTTTTTTCCTTATAATTTTGTACATGAATTATCATATAGTTAAAAAAAACCCATTAGGCTCAATATAAACCCATTCTTGTCCTTTATACAGCATAAAGCACTGTTATCAATGCTGAAAGTAGAAAACCAGTTTAGGTAGATCCTCTTCTTTCCGTTCTTTAGCCTTCTATTTCAGTCTCTCAGTTGCTGAATTATTTTCGTGTATGCAAGTAAACCTGCAAAAACCTTTATTTTTATTTTGGCTAAAATGTTATTGTTGAGTGCCACTTAGAAGTCAGATTTTGTGAACTCTCACTATATTATGAGGAATATCTGCAATTAGAAGATATTTCCTCTCTCCAGTGATGTTTCTTCAGTATTCTAACATGAATGTTTCCTTCTGCTAAATACATGAATACTTGAAAAAGAAGGGACAAATTCCTTGCCTGTACTCCGTCACATGAATACCCTATCTTCTGCTCTATAGCAGTAAGTTTCCTTCTTCTTCTCTTTGTCCACATTCTGAGATACTTTTGAAGAAGTCCACCAGAGCAGGAAGGCAGGATTCCCTTCTATCTGTTAACTCGACCATGCTTCCCCTTTCCCCAGACACCATGTTTATCCATATTCAGCTACTGTATTCTTTTATATAGATTGTATAACCTAAGTAGAGGCAGAAGTCAGATTGATCAGGATGTAGTTTGTAACATTCCTTCTAGAGTACTTTCTGTGGCTAATAGTTATACTGGCAGCTCACAAATACTCTGACACAGTTGCTGCTTGAGATGATGAGTTACACTCTTGGCCAACTGCTCTGCAATTTAACATACGAGTGCCATCCTGGTGAACACCATCCAATCCTACTGATTTACCAGAGACAAACTAGACATGGGAATTAAAAAATCAGGTCTTTGAGGTGGACTGCATAGAATCATAGAATAGTATGGTTTGGAAGGGACCTTTAAAGGTCATCTAGTCCAACCCCCCTACAAGGAGCAGGGACATCTCCAACTAGATCAGGTTGCTCAGAGCCCCATCCAATCTGGCCTTGAATGCTTCCATGGATGGGGCATCAACCACCTCTCTGGGCAACCTGTTCCAGTGTTCCACCACCCTTATTGTAAAAAAAAATTCTTCCTTTTGTCTAGTCTGAATCTATCTCCCTCTATCTTAAAACCATTACACCTCATGCTATCACAACAGGCCCTTCAAGAAACCTCTTCACCTCAAAATGTTATGTCTGTCTAAGGGCTTACTTAGAGATTTATATCATGTATGCCCCTTATGATTAGGTTGTCCTGAGGGTGGAATGACCTGGGTTTGGTCTTGACCATTCTTTACCTGAGTCATCCCATGGTAATAGGTCCTTTACCTAAGTAAAGAACCTGCAGAGTTTACATCATCAATTAATGATCTCTGCGAGTAAGTACTTCCATCTGCTGTAGAAGACTGACAACTTGTTTCTTGTGAAAGTCTGTGATATATTCGATATAGAAAGTTATAGCACATCATTATTTGTTACTGTAGGATACTGTTTCTCTTTTGTAACATGTCCTACTCTAGATTTAGTGCAGTGGACCATTTATTTCTAAGCTTTTCTAACAGGTCAATGCTATTCCTCCCCAGAGATACATAAATACTGAAGGGAAGTTTAGTGGAGTATAAGTTTTCATATATTACTGTCTTTGTCCCTGAATTCTCTTTTTAAAATTCTTATTTCTGCACCTTTTTGCACTAAAATAATTTCAAGTTACTGTCTAGTAATAAAACTAAACATTTGGAATGTTTAACAACATTTTACTTAGATCAAATCAAAAGCTATTGTATCTATCATAAAGGGAAAGTGGCAGAGACATAAATCAATAAAACATCTGTGATCTTCCCCCCCCCCGTAATTCATCTGCTATTCCTAGATGTAATCGTAAAAAGGCAAACACTGAACAGAATATGCTACAGCCACACTTGACATTGCATTTAATTAGAGCAACTGTGTCACCACATAGCTTACATTGCTTTCTTTCTAACATCTTCTAAAGCAGTTCTACTAGCAATACATACTTAACAAGCTTTCAATTCGAGGTACTAAGGTAATCTGCCAGGATTAAATTCCAAAATACTGGGTTGCAGTTCTACTTATAAAGCTCTGAATGTTTGAAAATAGTACCTTCTCCTGTCCTAGGGGTCACATCTGTTATTCCTCAAAAATAAATAATTTAATTTAATTGTAGTAGAATTGTATAATGATATATTTAATTGGTGCAAGGAAAAATCATATAGTACTCTCTGAAAGTTAAGGTGGCTCTGTGCCAGCTGATTATCTGTCCTCAAGTGCTGAAAATTCACTTAAAATTTTCTAACAAAAAGTTCTCGTATTTTGTGGCTTCAGAAGACTGTACTGAAAAAAAAATACATTAGGACACACTTAGATATGCTCATTTGGAGCCAGCATATTCACAAAGGACCTCTGCCTTTACCCAGATACACTCACTAAACGGTAGCTCTGTAATGAAAGGATCAGTAGGACCTGCACGGCAGATATTTGGTTGAGGCAATATGTCACTCCTAGGAGAATATGGGGCCTTCCCTGTCCCCAAACACCTGATTGTTGACTGGTGTGTAGTTAAGCAAAATTATTGTGTTTGATATATGTAAGATCAAGAGTCCCTCAGTTTTAGTAACATGCTGAAGTATCTCTCAATCCCAGCATGTAGAAATTTTCTTTCGCAGCAAAGTTTGCTAGTAAAGTGTCTTATAAGAGAAACAAAATGTAAAGTATGCTAACTCTTACTTCACTTATATGATAGTCATAACCCAGACATACTGGGTCAAAGTTAGTCAACTAGCTCAAGTTAGTCCCTCTGGTAATAGTTATGAATAAGGACAGTTCTTCTTCCTTCTGTGAGTTTCAGCCAGGCTGGTTGCTTATGTCTTGAGGGAGAGAGAGTAAGAAATAACCTCATACCTAATGAAGACTCTGCTAGGTGCCTGGTCATTGAAGAAAGATGCTGTTTTGTAGTTATTCTTTGTACTTTGCCGTTTAATATCAAGGATGGTCAGAAAACAGAGAGGGGAAAAATAAAAGACGAGGCTTCTCTCCTCCCCTAAGACCTGAAGCTCTTTGCACAGTCTGGAAACCGGGCCCTGAAAAACACCTTTGTGAGGAAAAGGGGAAACAGTACTTCAGCCTGCACTCATCATGAGCTTTCAATAATTGCTTTTTTGTGTCTCTCATTTGTACATCTCCATCCATTCACTAAGGAAGGCACTTCTCTTTCTCCTTTCCCACAGTGTAGGGGCCCACATGGCCTTTTCCTGGTAACATGGCCAAGATAACAGATAATGGTAGGAATGTGACTGTAAATGGGATGTATGTCCAAAACTGCCTTCTGAGAGGATATTTGCCAAAAAAAAAAAAACCTGGTAACATCACAAGGAAATTCCCAATAATGAAGTAGAGGAATGACAGCAGGGCTACAACATGTAGGGAGCCACACATGGAGTGAGCTTATGTGACCTCATGGAGGGCTTTCTCCATGGCATATGCATTAGTAAAGAATAAGGAGCAGCATACACATAATGCTAGAGCACTCACATCTTGGGTACAGGTGTGTAAATAGGGTAATGGCCACTTCCAGAGAAGGTGTGTATGCTTGTAACTGACATGTCCAGGGGTGGGGGACAAAGGTGAGAAGGGGATACAAAAATGTGTAGTGTGGTGGTAAAGTTAGAACTATTAGTAATAGAAGAGCGTTTAGAAATTTGGGAGGTGTTTGTTAATATTTTTAAGGGTCTAAGTATTGTGGTTTTATCTCTTGTATTGCTGATATTGATCCTGGATGCATACTTCACTGATTGCTGGTTAATAATGTGGTGTTAATGTGACTTAAACCGTGTTAATCAAAGAGCTTTTCCCTGCAGCACCGTACAAATTTCTCTTCCATATGTTCTTTCTAATTAGGACCCCTATACATTCTTCACTCCCTGTACACTGGAAAAGTGGATTTTTGTTAGAGTTGTTTTCATGTCTCTTACACCCTTGAAAAATATAGACATATGGCTCGTAGACACTTTGGTTTGCTGTTTCTCCCCAGTGCTGAACTCCTATTTCCCCACTCAGCCCTTGTAAATCTGGTCTCTTCCAAGCCCATTTACCTGCTGGGTTTTAACAGCTTTGTGCTACCCTTCAGCCCACATTGAAAGGCTTCAAAATGTCAACAGTGGCATATGGCATGTATAAACTAGGTGATTCCTTAGTTATTCAGCACCTAGACTCCATCTATCAGGTCTGTAATGCCAGTGGGAAGGCTGAACAATTCCTCTTCCAGCCTGTCTGGAATGCTGGCCCACTGGGTCCAGAAGCAGCATAGCTGCAGAGGCTGGGAAGGTACTTAGCTTTTGTCTGATGTGTCTGTTTCTCCATAAGAGCACCATGGAGACTGCAGAGCATCACACAAGTCTCCCTGCCATGCACCATGCGGAGGTGCACAGAGAGAGAAGATATATGATCCATTTTGGTAGGGAAAAAGTCCTATATCAGAGAGATGTCATTCCTTCCAGTGATGTCCTCCCCCTTTTCCCTTTCTGCCATTCATTGCTCTTCAAGTACCCCATGCCTTCTACTTCTCCAGCAGTTGGGTAGTTGTCCCAGGATAAAGTGCAGTATACTCAAATTCAGAGCTTAACAATTCCTTTCTCCTCACAAATAAGTTTCCTTTACAAGAAACTCTGCAGACCTTGCTGCTTACCAGCACTACTTCAGCACACAGACTCAGTGATCTTCAGGGGGCCACAAAATCAGTGGTGTAAGAAAGTCTTGTCCATCACTATCAGTCCTTTCTTCTCCCACAGTAAGACAGGGCTTCCCCCAGGAGAGTCAGTATAGATGTTCTTATTTTTGATGAGTTGAAGCAGCCTTTCACCATGATCCTCCTGAAACAATCCTTACATTCAGTTGCAGGTGACAAACACTTCCATGGTAAATTGGAGGGTAATCCTTGCAAAGGTCACCAAGTCAGACAGAGAGATTGAGTTGTGGACCTCGATCACCTCTCTGGTATGTAGTATCGAGATAAGGAAGTTCAGTCAAGCACTAATAATGACTGGGAATTCTACTTCCATTTCCTTATGTCCTGACACATATGATGACCCTTTAGATACCCTCAAAAATCAGTAGCTGCTGTGGGGGCTCTTTATTTGCCATAATCTTCCAATGTTTTAATTATAAATATGTGACTCTTACATTCTCCTTGTTTTATTAGTTCCTTCTCTTTCGATCCATGACTCCATGTCACCCTTTTCCAGCTTGGAAAGGCTTCTGATCTTAAACCTACTGTGAGACCAGTCTCCTACTTCTTTCTCCCTGTGCTTCATTCCACACTTGGCTTCATTTTGCTTCCCAACAACCAGTAAAGCTTAGATGAATCACATTTTCCACTTTATTTTTCTGTTCCATTGACTTTTTTAGGATACAATTTGCATTAGGATGCAAAGCAGTAGAATGCATTGGCTCTATGGTTGGGACCAGGTGTGTTTAAATACAGCTATCCACATTTCCTGCCTACTTCAGTTACATTATCCATGCTGAATAACTTGATTTCTACTTCCAGTCCTTCTGAAGATTATAATACCATACTTATTGTATCAGATACAATTTAGCAATTTATCAATGCATTCCATCAAGTTGACATCTCCTAGATGTTTTTTTCTGGCCTGAGCCCTCAGACACCTTACTACTCACATCCCATTTATCTCCATGTACCTCTCATTCTGTTTTAATTCTCCTGCCTCCCTTGCTACAGCCCAAATCTGTCTTTCCCTGTTCCCTTAATTATCTTGCCCTTTAATGATTGTCCTATCAAATGAACAATTAATGTCTTTCAAAAGACATTTGAAGCATTTTAAACTTATTTGCACATATCACATGATAGCTTCCCCTCCCCCTACCCCCACTCCCCCCATCCCTGACATCCTTCTTTGTAAGGATGGTACCAACATCTCTGCAAGTCCCACCAAGAGTTTTTCTAAGAGGTGGCTGACATTTAGAGCTAGAAGCCAGATCTGTAGAGAAAAAGTGTCCTTCAGAGCCACTGCAGCCTGTGGGGAAATAAACCTTTCTCATCATAAGTGTGAACAAGTCCTTGGTTTCAGCAATGAGTGATTTATGGAGCTGAATTCTTCCCTTCATAATGTTTCTAATACTGCTTTTCCAAGGAAACCTAGAAGATTGTTTAGGACAAATGCTGAGTGACTAGGATCAGTCAGAGGGCAGGCACAACCCCAGGGAAGGCCAACTTGCACAAAAAAACTTGGGGTGAATGAGCTCAAAAATATATGATGGCAGCTGGCAACGTGTATGCATGTTGAGAAAGGAGGGTTCACAGCTTTTTTTTTTCTGATAATTCCACACTGAAATGTCTACCTCATCCAATATCTCTAATTTCATAGCAACCCAAACAAGCTAAGAGATTTTAAAGCATTTTTAGAAGTCATATTTTTCATAATAATAAAAGTTTCTCAACCTCAGTAATAGTAGGGCAGCTATCATTTTAAAACCTTTCCTTATGATTTTCACTGCTTCACTGGTTATGTTTTCTATACCGAAATGTTGCAGTGAAAAATTACTTATAGACAAGTAACTAACCAGCATAAGATCCTACATAAATCCTCTTTGTGCTGGATTATTTATGGTCAGTTCTTTGGTCAATAACTGCATATCCAAATTTATAGAGCTACTGTCCTGTGTGATATACAAATTTGAAATGGAAGTCAGATTTACAAGGCACAGAAACTGTAACGCATTCAGGCTCCTGGGAGATTTTCCATGACCAAAATATGATTTTGCTTCTCTAACTGGAATGTAGCCACATTCAAGACTAGAGTGAAATAATGAGAAAAAGGGACTAGCTTTAAACTATTCGGCTTATCTACAGAGCACACTCAAGCTAATTTTCTCAGTCAAGAAGAAGGATAATTAGTCCATGTAGAATTTCATGCTATCATGGACATATGCTTCAATACTCCTGATGGGCAACTTAAAGTTAGCTCAGAGATCTTCACATTCCCGTGATGTCTACCTGTAGGCTTCGTCTAATTGGAGAGATTGTCTAACATCCCAGGTTCCACATGTTCAGTTTGCTCTGTTTGTGTGAATATTCCCATTAACATCACAGCACAACTGATACGTAAATATCACCATGTATGAATGTTTACAGAACAAGAACCAATCTAATAACTGAAGGTATGTCTTACAACTGAACACTGGAAGTCCACCAACTAAAATGTTTTCAAAACAAGTGTAAAAATACAGTATTAAATTATGCTCATTTAGCAGGTCATTTCCTTTAGTCTCATGACCAGGGGAGATATGTATTATAGATAATACATAAGAGCTTAGTCTCTCAGCCTTACAAAGTATTGTATACACACATAGATTTCTGGGTGACCCTTTTAAGTTAACACATCAATGGTCTAGTGGGGAGAGAAAAAAAAAGAAGAAAAAAAAACATATAAAATATCCATGCATAAAACTTATAGGCAATATAAATGTTAGTGAAGAGCTAAACAGAGGGGAAATACAGAGCAGACTAATTATTTGGTAAACGGGTGTAAAAGACTGTGTCGAATATTTGTCTCAACATTGTCGAAACATCAAACCACCACCCGAACAATGGCTTCCCGTTATCTTGCAAGCCAACTCCTGTTGTCCTGCGAACCTGAATGCAGAGCTGATTCTGAGAAATTTAGCCCTACCCCCCCCACCCCGGCATGCGCCCAGAGATGATATTGGGCATGCATATCACCCCGTAATGGGCATACATATGACCCAGTAATGGGCATGCGTATCACCCGGTAATGGGCATGCATATCACCGCCAGGTGAGGGGTGCGGCTAGGCAAACCAGCTCTTGGAATACAACGAGTATATGAACATAAAAGGGGGAACACACATCAACGGAATACACATCGACAGAATACACATCAATGGAATCAACATCCACGGAACCAACATCCACGGAATCAACATCAGAATCAACATCGGATGGATCGTTCCCCCATCGAGTGAACTGGACTGTCGGGATGCCACAGCTCTGTGGTGGTAGCTATTGCAATTGAAACTCTTTTCACTCTTTCCTTTCTTTCTCTCTTTTCTCTTGTGTTTGCAAACTTGTTCTCGGGTAAATAAAGTTACCTGGCGCTTGACTCCGTTTTGAGTCTTAATTCTGTTCCCGAGAATGCGAGCAAAACCACGCTCCAGTGTATGAGAGGTTGGTGTAGCTGCCCCTAGCCTCCCAGACTCGTCTCAGGTCGGCTAGAACGCAAGGGGGCCTTCCTGTCATCCGAAATTGGAGCGTGACAACGGGACACAATTTCACAAGTGTAAGGGAACAAACATTCAGGAGCCAAGGATGTGGATCCGTCACACTGAGGGCTGGGGACTGTATGATGGAAATCCATGATTCTGAATGGACTTAGTGAAACTGTAGTTACAAACAACTAAACATGACCTGTCAGTTCAGAACATCAGTTATTATTTTTTAAAAGCCTTAAATATTTAAATAGACATAGCTGTAAGAAGGATTATTAAAAGATCTTGCTACTCTGTTTTCTTGATAAAATTGCTTTGCATAATTGTCCCCTTCTGGTACCCACACGACAGTTTTACAGACTGTGTTGCAGTTTTAACATTGGGCAGGAGAGAAAGAAGATCTTTTTTCTAACAAAGATGAAGAGCAACATATAGCAGAAAATGATATGATGAGGATTCTTGTGGAAGAAAGGAGGTGTGGGGGACGATTCCCAATGCCAAGGTTTGGAGAAAGAGGCACTGATTGTTTGTTTCTTTATTAGCCAGGGATAGTTTAGCAATAAATGTGTAAATAGACTTGAAACAGTGACTAGAGACCAAGCATTTGTCCTCTTTTGGGTATGCTCCCTTCAGCCTGTCATTCTGTCAATCGGCATGTCTCTCCCTGGGCATAAACAATGGTAGATTTTTAAGGGTATGAGTAATTTTATAGGACTACTTAAGTTCCTCTGGTCTGTATGTTGCTTAAGTATTTTGTTTCTGTATTTAAGCATATGAATTCCACCATAGTTTCTCTTTAGGTTTTGAAATCCTGCTTAGGATTTAAAAACAAGTTGTTTTGTAGCACTTGGAGAAGCTCCAAACAGAAGGAAGGAGTCATACTTGAGGTCAAGAAAATCTTAGTATAGATTAGAAGTTACTCATCTTTTGTTCTCCAGGACTCTTTAGGAACTTGAATACCAGGAAACTAAAGTGGGTTTTATTTAGCAGGAATTCTACAGAATTAAAAAATTCTGTCTGCCAGCTAAATGTTATGAAGCAAATTAAGAGAGATTTCATGCTGCATAAGGAATCAGCTGTCAAATTAGAGAATTATAATGGGGTGGGTTTTTTTTTGTTTTGTTTTTTAATTTTAAATGTTTAAGATAAGGTTTTTTTTAATTTAACAGATGTTTTGGACCAAATTTATTAAACAAACCATTAGCAAAAAAATAACAGGTACTTAAAGGTCCCCAAATCTTCTGTCTTTCTTTGTCTGCTGAGATAGAAACTATTTCATTGGTTTTATTATTATGCTTAAGACATAAATTATATTGTGATTTATGGTTCTTTGTAGCTAGATACAATGACTGCATGTATTTCAAAATTATGCAATTTTAATTTTGTTGCTACTGATCTTGCTTTACTTTCAGTAGTGAGTGGGGATTATTTAAAGATTACTTAGGCTTTTAAAAATACATAACTTTACATTCCCAAAAGTGAAATTCCGTAGACATAGGCTTTTATGCATGTTTATTTCTGGATTTCCATAAGACATGATGTTCCTGCATAGAAATGAATATCACTTATTTGCAGGGGGGCAATGGGTCCAGTCCATTAGCACTCACAAGCTGGAAGAAGGAGAACGAGGGAAGTTGTTTCAGTCCTGCGGCTGCAGTAGCCACAGCAGCAGCTGTTATACAATGTGCTCTTAGCATGGATGAAGTAGGTCAAGCCAAAGGCTGACTTGTCCTTGGGTAGGCTGCAAAGTGTAATGCCTCAGCACTTCGTGACTGTCATGTGCCAAAAGTACATCTCCACTTGAATGTTGTGACATAAGTTTTTGTCGCTTATGGCAGTGTTCTTGCCTCATACTGCACCAATTCCTTATGGAAATATCTCCTTAACTGCACACTGGTCATTTACAGATTATTGCTGCACAGCTCATATGGCTTAGGACAGACTGGCTGGAGATAACTGCACAGCAAGTGTATGATGGAGGACTGGGTGGTGTGACAAAGAAGGGAGAAAATAATTTCACCTCATTGTCACCCTCCCTTTCTCTTTTCATCACACTCTGTTTCACTTAGCCAATTTCCTTTCCCTGGAATCCCATGAGGAACAGAAATGCTCAAGCTTACCCATTTTTACTGCCTAGGAAGGCAAAACAGCAGAAATCAGTGCATAAGCTGAGTTAAAGCACAGCCCTCAGTCTCCAGAATTCCATCAGTGATAGCAAAGATGAGGAAGAAAAAAATATGGCAGTTAAAAGCTGTGTAGGATAAAAGACATAGCTGCAATTCTAGCAAAGTTATTGCTTGGTCTTAAACCTCTGGGATCTCTTACAGAATCCAGTTTAAGTTTAGAAATAAATCTAATTATGAGGCTGTTAACACTTCTAACTAGAAGCTAAGCTCAGCTCTAAACCAAGACAGCCAAAGTGCCTTTGCTGCTGTGTCACTAATTGGCCATTTGAAGCACTGGGATTGCCAGGATTGACACAGTGAAAATGAAAGGCAATTGGTGAGTCACTGATAATTAAGTAGGGAGGAACTAAAGGAAAACCTATTTTATCAGTGCTTTGGCAGTGTCGTGGTTTAACTCCAGCTGGTATCTAAGCACCACACCGCCACTTGCTTACTCACACCTGCAGTGGGATAGGGGAAGAGAACTGGAAGAGTAAAAGTGAGAAAACTCATGGGTTAAAATAAGAACAGTTTAATAATTGAAATAAAATAAGATAACAGGATAATAGTAGTAGTAATAATGATGATGATGATAATAATAATAATAATACTAAGACATTTTAATGAAAAAGAATATAACAAAGAGAGATAATAAAATCCAGGAAAGACAAGTGATGCAAATGAAAACCATTGCTCACCACCAACCGACCAATGCCCAGCCAGTGCCCAAGTAGCACCCCCCCCCCCACCAACCTTCCCCCTAGCTTTATTGCTGACCATGATGTCATATGGTATAGAATATTGCTTTGGTCAGTTGAGGTCAGGTGTCCCGACTGTGTCTTCTCCCAACTTTTTGTGTACTTCCAGCGTTCTTGCTGGCAGGGCATTGTGAGGAGCAGAAAAGGCCTTGACTGTGTGCAAGCACTTCTCAGCAGTAACTAAAATATCTCTGTGTTACCAACACTGTTCCCAGTCCAAATGCAAAACATAGCCCCTCACTAGCTATTACAAAGAAAAATTAACTCTACTCCAGCCAAAACCAGCTCAAGCTGTTTCAGAATGTTAGCCACGGCCCAGCAGCAGAAAGCAAAATGCCACACTGAGTTAGTTAGCAATTCATCTTTGGTGTGTGGTTTTTTTTTAATTTCCACAGAAATTCAGTGCAAACAGAAGACTGCTAACAGATGTGGTGAGCTAACCTAAGGACACTTTGTCACTCTATGTCAATGAGACAGCAATATTTCATCATAACGAAGAACTTTCATTTCACACCTGACTGAAAGCCAAAATACGAAGTCCCAAAACAGATGCCACTTTTGGATTATGTCAGTCTGAGCAGTCACTAAGCATTAAAACTGCATGTGTCAGAAATGACTGTGCTACATATGTTTAACTGGTGCTCATCAAACAACTTTACAGCCTGCCATTGTGGAATAGCAAAACTGAGAAGACATCATTAGAAAGTGTGAATCTGATAATTTGAGAACATGCTGGCCTTATTAGCTATAAGAAACAGACCTTGCTCCCTGAGCAATTTCTGCAAACTGTCAAACATCGCCAGACATGACAGCCTTTGCTTGGCTCTGGGATACTATCCGTGCTGTACGCTATTTGCCTGAGGTTCTGCAGATAATGGAAATGGAACAAACACTGCAGTAAATGAACCTGTCTGTCTCACAGGGTGACATCAGACTGGATCTCCACATGAAATGCAAGTATTATTATGGAAATTGCATCTTGACACTTTGATATAAGAAACACTTCCAGAGTATTGGAATATGTTATCTAAATTTATTTGTCTTGGGTAACAAAGAAACAATATACCAGTGGAGCAGCAAGGAGAAGAATGACTGCACTTTTTTGTCTTTAGCCATTAGATAAATGCATTAAAAATGACTGCATAATGAAATACAAACACTAGATAACGGTTCAGGGACTATTTATGAAAAAAACTCATTGACACAGATAGTCTTTTTTCGCTCTGAGGTGTGCCCCTGAAACCAGGGTTAAATAGAGCATAAATAACACTCAGGGTTACATTCAATATGGCACAGCCAACATTTGCCATAGTTGAAGCTTCAGTTCTCCTTTGGGAAAGACCCCTCCAAGAGTTTCATGAAGAGAAAGATATCCTCAGTTCCTCATACCCACGTGTAAAACTGAGAGGAAAATGTCCCATTCTCTCCCTTGCTAATCCACTGCCCCTGGAAGTCCAACAACTGATAGGGCACATGCAGAAACTTCTGCCCTGAACATGGGCAATGCCTGTGCATCATCTCCCTGCCCTCTGCATCTGAGTAAAGCTGCCAACAACACCTTACTCCTGTGGGAGAAAAGGTGCTGATTTTCAGGGCCATGATGCAAGTGACACTTCTCTACTTCACCATCTGTTTATTAATTACCAGCTTGCTTTCACTCAGCAAACCAGCCTCCATCAATTCCTGTTGTTGCAGGAGGAGAGACATGAAAAAGCCATATCTGAGAATTTAAATGAGAAGACCCTGGGGTTGCATCTGGAAGACTGGTCACAACTCTGAAACTGAAACGCAACTCTCTCTGAAAGCTGAGAGAAGAAAAAAAAAATGCTCACTAGGTGTGATGCAGGTGAGTCACACTGCTGAAAAACTACGCATTATTCAGAAAGCATGGTATAAAGCCCATAACAGAGGTGATATAAAGCAACCTTAAAAAAAAAAAAAAGAAGAAGAAAGAAAAAAAAGATAGGACGTACACATTAAAAGACATATTTCCATATTTCAGTTTTAAGGATGAATTATTCCTAACTACATGCATTCCATGTATACTCATGTACAAAGAAACCCCAAAATCAATTAACATTAAGTTAGAAAAAGATTAACCATAAAAATGGTGCAAGCAGATGAGTTATGGAAGCTCTTTGGTCTTCCAGTAAGCAATAGCAGGGAAGCATCAGACATTGCTACGGCACTTGACAGTATCTCACAATGGGGAAGAAAACCAGGGAAATTACGGGCAACTGAAATACATTTATTTTCATTTTCATTTAAAGAGTGAAAACGCCTATTACAAGGACAACATTTTCTCAACAAGGTATAATTATATTTTTATTTGGGAGCTGATGAAGTTGGGGAATTAAAGATGATTTTTTCAAGCTTTTACAGACAAAAGAAGGAAAATTCATACCTTTGGCAAACTGTATGCCATTTTATACTAAGTACATCCATGATTTAAAGTAATTGAAATGTTAGTGGTGAAACTCTATGCTTCAGTGGGAACAGGATTAAGGTTTTAAAATGAAGAAGGAAAATAATATATCCAGGAGGTACTTTTAAAATAAATATTTTTATGAAATGTATGAGATATATTTGAATAATGCTCTTACATTTGTCACTGTAACTTGAGTAACTAATTTTTTGACATTTTGTTTTGTTTTATTGATTCCGACACCCATCAGGTTTAAGAAGAAAGAAGTAAAGACATAATATATAGCACATGTTCCTTTGATGAATGTTGAATATTATTACCTATCATCCTAAGTATGTATTTTATTATTTTTTCTTCTTCAGAAATAATAGTATACAGTTTCTACAACATTCTTGCCACTATTTAGGTTATTAATAGCTTCTTTTCCAGTTTTTGCAGACATGAATATTGAACCTATACTCTCTCTCCTCACTACAATTCTTAGAACTTCAGAGTGATTCATACTCTGGTGATCCCTCCCTAAACAAAATAAGTGAAGGATCGGCGTCCACAGAATGGCTTTGGTCTCTGAGCCCAGAGTCTTCTTCCAAGCAGAGATATTCTGTCAGGGAAACAGGTTCCCATGGTTTGTAGTAAACTTAGTGAAAAGAAGTATGAGTATCCAGAGTGATTCAGATCTCACATGTGCAGTCCTTCTCCCAGTGAGACTGTGTCCTACTTGGTCACTCTGTAGGGAATTTAGTAAAACTACAGCTTAAATGTTTCAATTACATTTCTAAAGTTAGGTGCTCGGATGAAATCTAGGCTGGACTTCACTGCAACAGAATACAATGTCTAAGTATCTAGGCCACATATGTACAAATCAAGATATCTCATAATCCATTGTCAACATGATAATTGTCAACACACTGACTGAGGAACTGCCTTCAAGAAGAAAAAGGAATTCAGAAGCATGCTTGAACTTCCACTCAAAATATCTTATTTGTTGTCACTGGTGATATCTCTTTCCACTCAGAACTGATATTCTTCAGTTTTAGAAATAGGTCTACGTGTCTTTCATTCTCTTATTTTAAAACTCCGAGAGGATGTTTGTGTCCCTCCACTTCTTTTATTTATTTATTTTTTTTTTTACTCTAGCTTCTCATGGTTTAACCCCAATCAGCAATTGAATACTACACAGCTGCTCGCCTACCTTTCCCCTCCCCAGAGGGATGGGGGAGAGAATCGGGAAGAAAGGAAAACTTGTGGGTTGCGATGAAAACAGTTTACTAGGATAGCAAAGGAAGATGATAATAACAACAAAATGTAGGGATAATAAAATATGCAAAATGAACAATGCACGATTTTTTACCACCCGATGACCTGATGACTGATACAGCCCTTCCTGAGCAGCAATCACGGAAGTTAAACAGAAAAGCAATGCTGAGTAGCAAGTAAAGGAGAGAGAGAGGGAGAGATGCCTCCCAGTCAACTCCCCCTCATATACTGAGCGTGATATTTATGGCACGGAATACTCTCTTTGGCCAATTTGAGTAAACTATACTGGCTCTATCCCTCCCAGCTTCCTGCACCTGCACATTAGTGAAATCTGGGAATCTTGAAAAAGTCCTTGGTCTTTTTAGCAACAACTAAGAACATTAGTGTATTATCAACATTCTTCACATACCAAATACCATACTAGATCTGAAATACTAGGTCCTAGCAGCTACTAGGAAGAAAATTATCTCCATCCCAGTCAAAATCAGCACATAGCTCTACTATTTTTCATATTCCATCAGTGAAAGCTGCTATTTTGTAAAAGAACTGAATACAATTTCTCTTACCTTAAGGTATGCAAATTTACCTGTCTTATTCTTCAGGCAAACTGTAACGGACAGAAATTGAGTCATTAAAACAGAAGAGAGGCTCTCAAACACTTACTTTGAATTTATTCTTTTTTGCGTAGTCCATTTAAATACTCATCAGGCCAGAGAGAGAGAAGCAAAGCATCAAAAGGGCTATATCTGTGTTCGTAAGTAGAGTTTGCACCCATAAGCTAGATTCTTTCTTTCATCAAAACAGAGCAACTTCATCTGGACTGACTAAAAAGATCAACTTCTAGCCCTGTTAACCCCTCAATGTCTCCTGAACAGAGCCTGAGCATTATCAAGCATTGACCGCTTTGGTGACTTAGGAAATTTATTTCTGAAGGTAAAATTGTCCTCAGTTATGATTTGGGAAGAACTAAATGCTCCTAAATCTTTCCCATGGTATTTTTTTCTTATTAATGGATAATGCTCCTCAATAAAAGCAATCACACATCACCTCCCACTAGCAGATTGATGCCCAGCCAGTCTCCAAGCAACAGCCACCTTGGAAGCCAGAAACATGCTCATGCCCTTCCTCCTCTACTACCATTTTATTGCTGAGCATGACATTATACAGTAAGAATACCCCTTTGGCTGATTCGAGTCAGTTGTCCAAGCCGTGCTGCTTCTCAACTTCTTGACCACTATCTGAGCCTACTTGGAAAGGAGGATGAGTATAGTGGGAGAAAGAGAAAGACTTGACTCTGTCCAAGAACTGTTCAGCAATACTCAAAATATTAGCTTGTTACCAACACTGATTTATCCACAAATCTGGAACAGTGAACCATATAGGTTGCTATGAAGAAAATTAACTGACTCCCAAGCAGATCCAGTACAGAGACATGTTAAGAAAAGCTAACTTTTGGTATATTTGTCATCAAAATACCCTTAAATTACTTGACCATTAAAAAAGCACCACAGTTCTCCTTTGTTCCCTCAGCTGAATGCTCCAGGCTGCTGGACAAAATGCGGTTTGTTTTGCTTTTTTTTTCCTTTGGTCCACTGAATAGTTATGTATTCTCTGCTAAAAAATGGGGCGTAACAGTAAGTTATTATACCTACAGAGTTGCCGTAAGTCACCTTAAGTCCTGATTCAAATAAAGATAGTAGTATGCTTTAGATTGGGCCACTAATAAGAAAAAAAAAATACCATGGGAAAGATTTAGGAGAATTTAATTCTTCCCAAAACATAACTGAGGACAATTTTACCTTCAGAAATAAATTTCCTAAGTCACCAAAGCGGTCAAAATATCTCCAGTGGGAGGATGTTAAACTCTCCTCCTCAAGTTGTTCCACTTTCCATGACCTACTTCCATGTTCACAGGGGATGGAAGGCAAAACAAGAGAAAGTAAACAGGCAGACATCTGCAGAGCAAAATCAAGTATTGTCCAGCAACTTTGAATTTGTATTTTTTCTACCTTTTTGGACTACAGTGGTAAGTGAAGGAAAGAATTCTCAAACCAACACTAACTGCAATGGATGCTCAAACCAGAAGTTGTCCTTAAGTCTGCTTAAATCTTAGAATACTCACAAAAGAAATCTATGCAAATAATGTTTATCTACAAAATGCTTCCCAGCAAGTAGAGTACAGTAGAGTAGCATGATTCTTGAACAATTATTTGGGCACCGAGAACACTGTGTGCCCTTGTTTTAAAGGATGCAATTACTCTCAACTTAATCAGGATTTCAAGTTACAACATGAAAAGAATTATCCCAGTGTTTCTGCTCTTGGCTATTCACTCCATCAGCTATAAAGAAATTTATGACCTACTATGGAGACTTTTAGGTACAAAATGCATAAAAATCTTTTTATCATTTTACTGAAAAAAACAAAACGCAATAAATTGATTTTGACTTTCATGAAGGTTTCCATGCTTGTCAGTTTTAGTATAAATTAAAAGCAAGCAGTTCAAAGTTTTCATCTTTATTTTAAATTTTCCTGTGTATTTTCAAGGCATTCAGTGAAATCTCTGTAAGTCCTCTGGTGGCCATAAGCAGCACTTTCCTCATAAACCCCAGAAATACTAGCAGCTGTGCAATAGCATGCATGAGACTTTCTACGTACTATCATTAAAATAAGACCACAAGCCTTGTTTAAACTACTTCAAAATAAGTATATCAGTCACTGTTCCAAGAAAGGTAAATGTGGATTAATTTAATAGCATCAAAGATTAAATAATGCAGAAAATAGAAGTATGAATTATATTTACAAACCTCGGTAAGTTTCCATGAAGTATTATACTTAATGAAGTTAAATTTCATTATAATACTCTGCCCATTTGTCCAACTTCTCCAGAGAGAGCTACTTCAGCTTTACATAATCTTCATCCTTTCAATCCTAAAAAATTTCTGGAGGGATGTATTTAAATGAATAAATAAATTAAAATTTATAGAGAGCAATGTTCATGAATGTGATGGATGGAAGTATAATGACTACTGGATAAATAATTTATGGCATTTCATTTTGTTACACACTGTCAAACTGTGACAATAACAGATTTCCTTATTTCCATGCAGACACAAATCACAACATGGCAAGACTGAAACAAACAAGCAGCTCAGGCAAGACATAGTGAGCATTCTGCTGGTGGAAGTAATTTTAAATACGAATGTCAGACATAGCTATTCAAATAATAACATTTCATTCATTCCTTATTATGTGATCTCTGCCATTTTTAATTTGTTTCCACTTAGAGTAACAGATTTTATGAAAAGAGGAATATTGTTAATGTGGGCTTATCTACTAAATAGCACAAGTCAAGAAACTTCATCCACTTATTCGAATGGGCCATCAATGATATCTGCCTTTTCACTGTAGCATTTCTTGAAGTAAATGTACACGTGAAGTACATGTGAAGTTGTGTACACGTGAAGTTGGATATTCATTCTACTCATTTCCCAAGCTGTTAAATACAAGCCAATTTTCAACCTGAAGTTCTATAGCTGCATTAACATGGCCTTGTACCAAAACTATGAATGGACCTTAGTAGTGCAAGTCAGTTCATATTGCATCCATCTCAGCTTTGTACCAACACATCCTACTGTTCTGTGGCTTTCTACAGAATCAACCACCTGTCTTATATACCCAGGGTAGCAGCTGGAAAGAGCATACTTATATCTATGCAGATAAACCCTTAAGTGGATTTCAGTCTCTGAGCCTACAGTCAAATGCAAGTCATTAATTCTTCTAACAATTAAAAACATAACCCTTATCTCAAGCCTGAGTGTGTATGTTTTCAGCTCCAAGCCACTGAGTTTCTCTATAGCTTTCTCAGTGAGTTTTCTTTCAAAAATCTAATTTTTGGATAAATATATATACACACATATATGTGCTTCCAATAATTTACCCTTCAGTAGACTAAAAATACCAAATTTCTTTAGCATCTCCTATCAGCTATCATTTGCTGGCTAGCTGACTTCTCACTTTCCTCAGAGAGTGATTTCAGTCTCCATCAAGCACATTTTCAAAAAAAAATACACCCTCAGGTGCCTTCTGTGTGCCTTTCAGTTGGGCAAAGCTCAGCACAAGCACCTGCACACTTGCCTCATGGTAAAGCTGCTCCATAAGTTTGTCCCTTGCCCCACATCCTTCAGAAATGTCAGACTGCTGATCTTGCATCAGCTCCCTATTTTCTTCTCTCTCTCATCTGTCTGCCTGAGTCTGTCTACTGTGCCTTGCTCTCAACAGAGTAAATTAGCCTTTTCTCAGGTCTATGCCACCACAGCTAGATTGCTTTGGATACTTTTGTCATCTCATTAAAGGTTAGTGGGGCCATATATGTATTACATTGCATTAAAGCAGCATAAACATAAGGAGTAACTACAAAGCGTATTTAATAGTTGTTTTAATAGAAACACCACGTTACTTTTCTTCCACCTACTCCATCTAATCTAATTAAGCAGTGATTTCAACATTCAGCACATGTAAAAGAAACCATCAGGTTCAATAAATATCAACTATGCCAAATGTATTCACATACATATTTTTATTCTCCTTGTAGAAGTTTTTCTCATGATACACAAGAAGGAACAACAGAATTTTTTTCTTGTACACGCCTTAGTAGCTTGAGCTATGCGTATTCACGCTACTTTGAGCTCAGGAATAATTTGTCTATGTCAGTCTGTGAGTGTGTGACTTTGTGTCTGTGTAGGTATATTCAAAGCTGAAACACCTTAGAGGAAAATTATTCTTTTTAATCTATAATCACACTTATTTCAGATATACACAGAGGATACCAGACTAAGCATTTACACACTTTGAATAAATAACCTTGCAGGAAAGATCACAGAAATACATTTATGAAAAGTGAGCTTGTAAGTTTTCTGAACTAGTTCTAGAAATGATTTGACAAAAAGACAACTTAAACATTCATCCTTTTGGCAGACACATTACTACATTATTACAATTTTTTTCTAAGACATCCACTGAGCCAGTAGCTAAACATTTCCCAAGACCACTTGTAGTTTATATTTCATAAGATATTTACATACATGCTTTATGTATTCTCAGCCTGAGAAATTATTTAATTTCAGTAAAATACTGAAGTACCAGTAGCAAGGCTGAATCATGCATTAAAAATGTGTCAGAGGCAGCAGAATCACTGTAACATACATCAAAAGACTCGTGTCAGATTTGTATTAACTTGATGAATTGAGAGTATTTTTAGTACATAAGAGTGGTCTTAAGTAGAAATTCCATTCACTTGTTTATGATCTCAAAGATGACCAGCAAAAAGTAATATACTATATCAGTATTATGACAGCATCCAGTACCTTCAACAAAAGGCAGAATAGTATAAGATTGAGTGAGCTACTCAGGTCATTGCTAAATGACACAGTACTCCAGCTGAGGCCACACCAATGGTAAATACAGAAGGATAATCACCTTTTTTTGATTCACTGTTTATGCTGTGCTTTGTGAACCTCATGATGTGGTTTGCCCTCTTGGCTCCCAGGGCACACTGCTGACTCACACTGAGCCTGCTGCCAGCCAGCACCCCCAGAGCCCTTTCTGCAGGGCTGCTCTCCGTTCACTCCTCTCACAATTTGTATTTGTGCTTGACAATATTCCATTCCAGGTGCAGAATCTGGCATTTATTCTTGTTAAATTTCATGCCATTGATGATGATCCAAATGTCTAACCTATCTAGATCTCTCTGCAAGGCCTCTTGTCCCTCAAGAGAGTCAACAGCACCTCCCAGTTTAATATCATAAGCAAACTTACTACTGGTGCATTCAACTCCTGTATCTTGCTTCATTGAATCATATGCTTTTTATTAGCTGTCTAAAATTTGGAATTTTTAGTCCAGCATAATTTTCTCAGCTTTATTTGTTCTGCCTGCCTTAGACATCCATATAGAGATCATATCCTATCCAATGATGAGCCATGGATCACAGTATTAGGAACTAATAAAGTGCAGCATGGGAGAAAATGGATTTGGAAACATTATTCATTTGACTCTGACTGTACAACTTGTCAAAATGGAATATTTCCTCTGGTAAAATATTAAGTAAAGTAGTGAAAATATGATCTTTGAAATGAAGTAGTCAGTAGCTGGACAATAAAAGCAAAGTTAAAGAAAGACATCAAAGAGCCAACCTGAAACTGAGACAGTGAAGTGGTGTAAGGAGCCCACAAATCCTTTTTATGTTTTACTACCTTTACAGAGGCAAAAAAACTTCAAGGGGTAGACTACAAAAGACTTCAAGACAGAGTAATAGATCTATGCACAAATCACCTACTTTGGAGAAAAACATGACCAAGTGTCTTGTGTCTAATAAAAATCTTTGCAGGTTTCTGAAATCATAGTAAATTCACACTTACATTTTTTTCCTCTTTAATTTTCAGAAATGTCAGAGCAAGTGTAGCACACTAGCTCAAAATTTTCATGCAATTGTGACAGATTTTTCTCTCAAGAGAAAGTTATTAGACGGCTCAGACTATGAGATATAATGTAAGCAATATAACTACTATTGTGTAGTAGTGTTCATCAGACTACTTCCTTTGCAGGGCTTCCAGAATCTGATTCTTGTATTAAGTGCCTGAACTACACAGCTACAGTACCTAAGCAGCAATCCTAATTTAGACATTGCAGCTAATATCTCTATTATCATCTAGGCAACACTAGTTCATCAGCAGGTTCAAACACTGAAATTCTTTATTCCAATGACTTCTTGACCTTAGAATCTCCACTAATGCTAAATTATACTTTTCTGCTAGGTAAATTGAAATCAATGCATCATCAAACACAAAGTCCTTGAATCTTCATACAGATTTTATCTACAAGGCAGTGTGCCTCTTGCGCAGTCTTTACTCTCATTATTTATCTCTGACTGACTATAACATTCTGTTTCTCAAAATAGAAATAAATGTCTCTGAAAGGAAGTAGAAATTCACAAAATTAGTATAATGCATTTTTTTACTTTTTTTTTTTGTGAATAAGGGAAGAGAAGAGGTTACAGAATTTGGTCTTTCTCTTAGCTTTTCACAGTCTCATTGCTCTCTTCTCTCATTAATAAAGATTTCTTGTCAAGGACAAGGGACTCATGAGACAAGGAGAACAAGACAAGAAGGCCCATGTGGCTTCATCTTAATCAGATCTGAGCTCATTCTGTCTGCAAACACTGAAGGGAAGATCTATTCCATAACTTCAAATTACTGATTATAAAATCAAAATGTTGTTTATAACTTCAAGTTACTAAATATTAAACTCATGTAATTCTAGCCATCTAAAAACTCCATATCTAGTCTAAGGTTGTCATTTAGAAGCCCTCTCTAGTCAATGAAGGTAAAGAAGTCACCTTCACGGTGATTCATTCCATCTACCTTAGGCACACTCTTCATGCCGTAGTACCTTTCCCTCTTCAACAACAACAACAAAAAGCAGAGGCTCGATGCACAGTCTTTTAGATGGCTACAGTCAAGTGCAATGACTCTCATACTAAATCATATAAATATAACAGGTCTGGAACCATGAGAATAATGACAGTTTGAGATCTAATTCCTTTATCCTAAGAGTGAATAAAAAAACTGCTAGGTAGAAGGTCAAAACTGGCAAGCCTGCCACAGCTCTGCACCCTCAGGACCAATGAGCAGCAAGGCTGAGCGTGTCTTCTCAGCAGGCATGCATGCACAGGCACACGTGCACACACATATACACCCCACACGTAAACACACACCTCCAGCCACACAGGTCAGCACACACAGGCAGACCCAGCACTCACACAAACATGAGTAACGTCCGCGGCCTCATCCACTCGCCAGCGCCCACACATGCACTTGCACACCCGCTCCAGCTGCTGCCCCATTGTGGACACTCAGGACTCCAAGCCCTGGCCCCTTCCAGAGGCTGCATTTAGAGTGCATACACATGCACACGCAAGAGAGGCCTACAAACAGGAAAAGACTTGGCAGTAGAGTTTAATGAGAGGACAGGACAGACTGCCCTGATCAGGTGCAGAACACGGCCAGCCTTTTTTGTCTCATTATTCTGCTATTTTCCCAAAGTTGGTCCTCCCCAAAGCACCAAGATCCCTCTCTTTCCTCACCTCTGCTTCCTCCCCTAAATACCCTGTAAGAACTCCTGTACAATCCCAAAATGTTCTTCACTTGCATCCTGTACTGCGTCGCATACCTCTGGGCAGTGAGTCCCCTCAGGACAAAAGGTATTCCAGAAGGTTACACCTGTTAACTCATCTTGATGATTTCACAACTGAATCTTGGAGCCGAGGAACTGCTGGGATAGCCAGCAGTGACCTGGACAGAGAATCCCTTTCTCTGAGTCCCTAATTTGGATTTCTGCTCACTCTTGGGCCTCTCTGCTCCCCCGGGCTGGTGCAAATGGGCCTTTGATGGGCTGATGGCTCCCGTGATGGGTCTGCGTGCAGCTGGAGCAGGGTATTGAGTGTCCTACTCACCTTGTCGCCCTGCCTCTTTTCTAGGATTGAGCAGGGGAGCTTTTATCACATAACTTAGCAAACACTATATCCCTCCCTCACAGAGACAGAAAAGTATTTGAAATATAAGTTGGATAGCATACAACATAAATACAGGATCACTTACAGAATATTCAAGAAAAAAAATCATTGGAAAATACTATATTAATTTGTAAATTGAGACCTTTAATAAAAAACTGTGTATTCAAAATCATATTGCTTTTTTGAATGTAAAGTGTTCTAGACACCCTGAAATTATTTCTAGAAAACCCTCTGAAGTCTCATAGCAAGAAGGTCAAAGAAACATTTCTAATTAAATATCTTCATGGATGTCTTTTCCTCATAATTTGAAAAAGTTTTTATTTAAAACAATGATTAGTATTTTTTTTTTAGTCAATTAGTTAATGTGTGAGAGCACACAGGCCATCTGGAATCATCTGAATAGATCTGCACAATTAGTCAAACCTAGCATCACTAGCCTCCTCAAAGAGACTCCACTGAACTAAAGAAATGTCTGTGACTCCCAAAACTGAACTCCTGATTGTGATCTCAGATGGCTTACAAAGATGCTCCTGTCTGGATGCCAGTGTGCTGGCTGTGCTTAATGAGGATAAATACATTAAAATCAAGAGCAAAGGTTGTTGCTCTCAGGAAATAAAAAGATATCAGAGAATGGATTCTTTTTTTTCCTTTTTTAAGCATGAAAGATGCATAACAAGAAGCTGATAGGAGCTGGTCTGGTACAGTTTAGATCAACTCTGATAAAAAAAACACACTCAGTGTTCAGATCTGAATGCTGAATTATTTTTCTCTGGGAATTCTGCTGTACCGGGCCCTGTACACTCAGCAGGATTGATCGAAAATATCAGTAACGACGTGGAGATTCGTAAGAGATAAAAATGGTGGTGAATGTCCCACAGGACATTTCCAAAAGTGAGGCATGAACATAATATCAGGGAGCAAAGTTGGAGTATGGTTTCCATTGCACCACTCTGTCATACACATTGTTTTAAAAAAGGAAAATGACTGCGAAGAGCTGTATAGTTAGTCTGCATAGGCATAGCACAGTTTTTCCTAGGCATTTGTTGTAGATCTCCTATGATTTTCTCAACTTAAAGTAAAGGCAAGTTAGTTGTGCACTTGAATTAGCTCTGGAGATTAGCTTCACTCAAAACTCTTTTGCTCTGCAATTTTGAGGCAAAGCAGGAACAATAGCTTCAAGCTTAAGGATCATTTTTCTTTCCACTAGGTGTTCATGGACTGAATTCTTGATGAACGCTTGCTTTTCTCATGTAAAGAATATATTTCCCTTTTCCTCGGCAAGTAGGTTAATTTGGATAATACTGCAGTTGAACTAATAAAACATTGCAAAGTTAGATACAAGACTATCTTCAAGTGCATTCTTCTCACGTACTTCTACAATGCACATGCACTTCAGTTGATCTACCAACTGGCCAATACTGCTGAGAGGCAAATAAAATCACTGTGAAGTATAGATACAGCCCTAATTCCTCCCTTGGAAGTCTCTTGTGGAGAGTGAGAGTGGCATCTGAGGTAATGGATTACCAACTCAAATAGTGATTGAGAAGCCAAAGTTGATGACAGAAAATATCTGTGAAGAAAAAAACTACCACAATATCAGAATGTTCTACAAAACTAATCTGCAAGGAATAGTTCTAGTAGATTAAAGAAAAAAAAAACCTCTCTTGAGTACTAGAATTGTAAAATATTTTCCTTATTTTTAATTTATTACTATCAGGATAGAATAGCTTACTTTAAGTATCTTTTTTTTTTTTTCCCTTTGGGAACAATGCCATAAAGCATCTCCAGTGATTTGTGTTCATGTGTGCTATATATAGAAAGACACACTCTATCATCAAAACATAGTTTCCTAATACATTGTATTGAAAGTATTAAATCCTGCATGCAGAATAAACAGATTAAAAAAAAAAAATCCAAAGTGTAGCAAAGGGCTTCTATATGATGTAAAGATTATTTCTTTCCTTATTTTTTTTAAGAATTCAAAAAGTTTATATTTCTACAAATCTTCTGTATTAAATAGAACATTTTTAGTAAGTCGAAATGAAAATACAGAGAAAAAGAATTGAAGTGTCTTAATCCTTGTTTAGAAGGGGTTTTGATAAAAATTTATATGACAATTTATAGAGGCTGTGCACCTAGAAATTATTCCATGTTTCATTTAGAAATTGACTTTGTATATGTGAACTAGACTTCAAAATATTTTGCATATAGGATTCAATCATATTCTGTACTAACTTTTGTCTCCAAAAAGGGATAATTCCAAAGCAGGTGACAAGAAATATCTCTAATTCTGTGGAAATGCTGTACAACAAGGGTTACTAATATTTGATGATCATCTGTTCAAATGGGGGAGCCTTGAATAGTGAGATACCTGTCCCTCTGCCAGAGCAAGCCAGGTCTTCAAAGTTTTATTCTAGGGTGATGTAACTAAGCAACAGATAACCAGATGGGAGACTTTGATGACTGGAGGAGATTGCTAAGGGAGTTATCAGAGAAAGAGGAACCCAGTGGAAGGGATTAATTTATTTTCATAAAGGAAGCTGAAGCAGAAAAAGGAACAGTAGAACACGCTTTCATTGTAGAAAAGTATTTTCTAAAGCAACAAGAGTGATGTGAGCAATGGACATTCAGGTGGGTTGTTCAACTTAAAATTGAGGAAAAGAAAATTCTTTTCCCAGTTGACCTGAAAAATGATGCTTCATTTTTTTTCAGAAAAAAAATAAACCAACAAAACCTCTCAAATACAGGTTTATTTTGAATCTACCAAGACTCTCATACATCTTCATGTTAAACACAAAACTTAATGTGTGTGATTTCTTAACACCTTTTCTACATTTTTACATCTTAGGTTGATTTTGAAACTAGTAATTCGCCTATTTTTTTGACCATTTTTCATGTGTGAAACTATTTCTGGTTTCACATTGGTGAATAGCTACTGTCTTTTTAACCTGTGTGTTTTCAGTAAATTTGCTGTTTGCTCAACTAATTTCACCCAGGTTTAACCACATATTGCTGCTATTTTTTTTAAAATTATTTTACACTAATTCTTAACTTTTTATTAATTTAACATGTTTAAATCTATTTCCTTCTCCTGAAATTTCTCTAAGGGTTAGGGGGTTTTTTTCCATTTTCAAAGAAGTACCTTATATTACATCTCTCCAAATTAAAAATTAACAGGTTAACATAATCCATGCTTTTGTAAGCATGTGACATTTAATTTAAGCTAAATTCCTAACAAAATTCAAAATTAATGTTTTCAATTTAGTACCACTTCTATTGAACAACAAATACCATCAATGACAAACCTCAAATTTACACGTCATTACTCCCATACATCAAAAAACCAGACTCCAAATCAGTCACTTTTTTTTCAAATTTGAAATCATTGTAATATAGAAACACACAGCCCAGCTGTGAAAACTGGAAAGAAGCTTTTAACGTTCCTAGGAAGGCTGGCAGATTCACAGATAGTGAGCAGACAGCAGAAGCCACAGATTAGAAACCTTTGCCAAGGCAAAGCAACTCTTACCTTTTTCTCCCATTCACGTCTCAGTTCCAGTTTGATCCAGGAGCCCAGTTCATAGCTGTGCTTGCCTAGAGAGACAAAACAATGTGCACCAGAGGGCCTTTAGCTACAACGCTGCAATCAAAATGAAAAGGCAATTAAGTGGTTTCCCTTTTTCCCTCTGTCTATCAAATCATCTCCACCAGATTTGACTTAGACAGCAGACTCATAAAAACAAATATTTTGCCTCTGGAACAGGAAACTTTGCACTAACTGGTGGATATTTTCAACAAAATTTCACGCAGAGAGTAAAATCTCCCACCCTCAAGGGCTGGACACCAACACTCATTATCAAATTATACATTCTGAACAAGTTATTTTGTTTCAAAATTTCCTTTTTTAAAATAACGGGTATTAAAAAAAAAGCATTTACAAGGGACAATTTGACTTTTGAGAGAACACAATCTTCTACAGCCTTAGAGCAACCAGAAAGAATCTGCCTAGAGTCAAGGAAAAATTGCTAACAGAGATTTTTCACTTACAGTAAAAAAAAAAAATGTATTTTGCATTAACAATCTAAAGCAATATAAATAGATTGAAACCAATTTTACTTATTAACATAAATAATTATGTAGAACAACAGTTCTCTATGCCGAGAACTGGTGTAAGCATTTTACATTATATAATGTAAAATGCACTGGCTGTACAAGAAACACATAGTCAGAAATCATCCTGACATTTTTTATGTCTATGACAATGAGTTTCAGTTATTTTAGTACTTTTTTTCTGATTTTTCTCCTGAGCTTACTGCAGAATTGTAGCACTTTCAGATGAGATGTTCAAAAGTTTTATGATATTTGTTTCCTCAGAAGCAGGTGTTGGATAGAGTCACAAGTAGTGTCAACCTCAGAATAAGATTGCAACTTTTAAAAAAGTGCAGTCTTACAGGCAGACAAATCCAAAAATCAAAATTAATATTGTTGCCATGCTATTAGGTCTTTATTTTAAATAGTTGGAAAATAAAGTAAAAGACAGCAGTGTTCCTCAATCATCCGGTTTGCAAACACATGAGCTTCAGAGCACCAGGTTCATCACAAACTAGTGACAAAAGTCTTGTGAAAGCTCCTTGCCATGACCCTGGGACAACCAAATGTTGCACAGTATCCTTTCCATCTCTAATCTGACTTTCACTTTGAAGAGTGATGAAGCCACAGCTCAGCATATTTTCAAATCATTCACTCAGACTTACTGAACAGCATTACACTTTGTGTTGCTACAATCTGATCTCAGAACCAGATGGTGATCCCACTGCAGCCTTTTATGACTGTCACTGATTTACAAAAATAGAAACGTGTAATACAAAGATGAGATCTTTCCCTTTGACTGTTCCTTATTTTATTTCCCACAGCATATTCCCTGAGTGTTTCATTTGTAAAGAGTCTTGTATCTCCTAGTTCTCTGTTACATCTCTGCTTTTTCTCATTTATTCGGTAGTTATTTCTCTCCTTATCTCTACAGCTTCTCAAGACTGCACTATCTCATTAAAACAAAATTGAAACTGTTAACCTCCCTATTCTCAGTAGTTTCTCAAGGTTTTTGAAGGACACAACAATGCAATCACATATCCGTCAACTTTTAGAAACCAAAATTAACCTCAGAAATGTTGAATATTTAAAGTAGAACTATGCAATGTGTTCTTGTCTTGTCACCATCATGCTCTAAACAGTCCCAGAATACAAACAGACTCAGAGACAGAGCCAGAAGAGAAACCTTGAAGGGAACACAAGTAGGAAAACGAGACTGGGTTTACTTTTCCATTCAGCACAATCCCAAATAAATCAAGGTTCATTTGAGAATTCTATTTGCAAATTACTTATAAAACAGACTGTTGTTTACATACCATATTGACAGCAAAACTGAGTCTAAGAAGAGACTGTCACTCATTTTTCACCATATTGTGTAAGGCCCATTCTCAGACTGTCCCTCAGACAGGGTGGACATAGTCCTCTGTGCTGATTTGCTGATCAAATTATAGAGATGCTGGTGACCTGGTCAGAAATTAGGCAGTTTCCCAATATAATCTTTTGAGACTCTTTATTCCCAGACTTAGTGGATGAGTGGAGTTTTTGTCAATACTTTTCACTGAATTCTGTGAAGCTGTGCAAAGTCTGCTCTGAGGTTTGGTTCCTATGTCTCCAGGCAGAATTCATTACAGGGCAAAAAGTATTAAACAGTCATTATGGGAGAAAAAGAGCATCATGCAGAGAGTGAATAGGACAAAGAGATTGAGAAATTCTCTCCCTAACAAAATACTGAAACCAGTGTTAGGAAAGAAGATCTATGAGCATTCAAAGGTTAACAACAAAGTCAAGAACAATAGGCAGTGCAAACATTTGAAGTATAAAAATGGAAAGTAAATTTGAATGACTTTGAATAAGATTACATTATCAGTTAACAAAGGGAAATAAATGAGCTGAGTATAACTTGAGTTTGGTAGACCGTTGTGTACAATGTGTCACAAAATTAGACCTATAGAATTAAACAAAATGAGGCTAGAGGACCATATTGTCATACGAGTTGTGGTTCAAAGATACTTACTGTAAGGTAATTTTAAATGGAAGAACATTATTTTTAGATGAGCTCTCCTGTACCTCTGAAATTTGTATTAGGTCCACTCTAACTTAACATTTCTATTCATAATTCAAAAGAAGATGGTAGATGCCATATTAGTCACTCTTATAGCTGACAATTAACTAAGAGAAGTTGAAAGTATAGTGAAGGGGGAAATACATAAAGGAATATAACACATTTAAGAGTATTAGTGAAATGCACAGAAAATATAATTCCTCTGGGTACACACGATCCCTAGGAATAATATTGATAATACAGCCAAAACAGAATTTCCCTTTCTAGGGCAATCAAAAGAAAAAAAAGTTTTGGGACGCTCGTGCTGTAACAAATATGGATTTCAGGGTGCCTGGCTAATACTATCTCACCAAGAACCCAGTTCAGACTTCAGCTGCCTAATGGACCTTGAGCTTCTCACATTACTGTTCCAGCATCTTCTCTCCTAAAATTGAGCTAGTTAGTAATAGACATCCTTCCCCAAGCAAGGTTTCTCACACCTTTCCAGCTACTTTTGTATACCACAGTCTTCCAGGCACTCAAGCACAAGCCTTGAGTGAACTGCCAAGCAGTATCTAATTGACCTCCGGCACGGCTTTTGCTGTTGCTTTGCCCTGTGATCTCCCTTGAAATGTGAAAACTACTGCTGGTAGAAGTTAAGATCATTTGTTTTGACAATGTAAAATTAGGGGTCTGGTTGTCTTCACCTATTGCCTGACTTAGTCCTTAAGTAAACAATTCTCCAATGATTAGTTTATTGTGATGAAAACCACTATCTTCTTCCTAGAAGGACTGTGTTCAAGTAAGTCGGTTTTTTAATACATTGAATCATACATTTCCTATAAAACTTATAGCCTCCCACTCACATGTTACACAATCATACAAAAAGGATTAATGTCTTTGGTTAGTTAGTTACTAATTCTTGTCTCAGATGTGACCCCTCATCCAGTCTCTGACTGTCACCATGAAACTAATTTTCACTGCAAATCATTTAAACTCACACCCACTGAACTATACACTCCTGATAGATATTGCTACCAGCTAGGCCAGAGTTAACTCAGATAAATCTGGTGTGTAAGCTCTTCTACTCTTGCATTTTTCAGGTCCCAAATGGAAGTACTGTGTCTTCTATCACTTTTTTTCTGAATCACTATCCTGACATTTGGAAAGAAATTTCTACCTTGGAAAGCTCCCTGCCTGGCTGGGAGAGAGTCTGGAAATATGCTCTTGCTGTTGTGGTTTAAAATTCTCCTTGCCCTCCTGAACTTCTACTCTGGCTAATATAGTCTGCATTTTGCCTAAAAGCAGACTTTTTAAAAATCAAATCAATACATTGATTGCCTAAATCTGGCTTGTACTCCATTAAAATTTGACAAATATTTCAAAGTAGGCAGCTGCAATCAGCAAAGTGCACTGAAATTTATATTCCATTTACAAATCGTAAGTTATGCAGAAAAATAAAATCTGTATTCTTGGGGAACGAGGCTACTCCAGTTTCCTTTTAGCGGCTGTAACAAGTGTGTGGTGCATTTCAGCATATTTACAGAAAGGATCTTTTTATATCCGCACATTACTGCTGAAGTTTCCTTCTCTGCTGGAGCATACCAATACTTAGCTTATGTTAGCAACTGTGATACATTTATTTGTATTATTTTTAAAAAAGCATCTGTTGTCAATGTAATTTTTGTATGTACTGTTTTCCTGCCACAGGAATAGGGCCTCCATAATTAACAACCTCAGTTTCTTATTCCTTATTTTTAACTACTTAGCCCTTATACTCATTGCACATATCTGTGGATGTGTGCTTTAAACCTATCTATTTCATCTCTTAGATTGAGTACAAATGCAATTATTTGAGTCTCCTTACTGCCAAATTTCTTCTACCCTTTCCTGCCTGTTAAGTCACTACAGCAAGAGCAATGCACTTGATTATCTTACCTTGTTGTCTTCTCTTCCAGCTACACCATTTCCCTTTTACAGACATTGCGTTTGTTAGCTTATCTTTAACCAAGCAAATATGGTTCAGTCTGCTTCTCATGTTTTTCTGGTCATGCTTATCCACTTTTCCCCCCTGAACTAAAAGCTAATTTATGTAAACTATGGTAGTATTTTTATCACCAAAATTAATTGTATTTTTCCAAAACAGAAAGTGAGCATAGATCAGATGGCAGTTTAAGTAGATCTCTCAAAGGACAAGTGTTTATAAATGTGTTCCCTATTTGTCTAGGGGTCTCTATCAGATGTTGCTCATCAGTCAAGCATAAAAACTATTTGGCGTCAACAATATCTTCTAACATTTTTCCCCTTGTAGTGAGTAAAATGTATTTTTGTGTATTCATGTACATTGCCTTGGCTAAAATGGAAGTGAATTGTTCTTTTTGTCTTTTTTCTTTCATTTTTCCTAAAGTGACCAAAGCTAAGAACATTGCAATATAACTGCTGTAGCCATAGCTCAGTTATGATTTTCTTTTAATTTCTCCCTTAGGATAATTGAAGGTTGCTTAAATGCACAGATGGTGGGATGAATTGGGTCTTCCACTTCTATTCTGCCACATTATTAGCATAAGTTTCTCTTGAGAGGCCTCACCAAGCTTTTTCTCAGCTCATGACTCCTTTTTCTGAATTCATGTTCATGATCTGTGATACATGTATTTTATCTGCAAAATGCTATGGAATAAGGTAGGAAAACGAACGTAAAGGAAGTAATTCTGTTCAGCAGCTGTTGTTTCTACTTTTACTATAAGTCACAGGAAGGTAGTTATCAAAATCACCTGTAAAGCTGCTTTTTTTTTTTTTTTTTTTTTAAGCAGCTTCTGCCACGGTCAGCATTATCCTTTCCACTCAACCATGGATTTTATCAGCGTGCCCTTTTCTCATGCAGAACCTTGCTAAGAAAACAGCTTTACTTATCCTCCATTTAGGGTACCACTAAGGAGATCTAATGATTTCAGATTACTTAGCAAAATAGGCAACAAAGTTCTATCTTTAAAAGTAACAGTCCACTTCCTAAGAAGCATCCTATCATAGTTTGTTGCTTTAGGAGGAGCTGGATTCTTTTCCATAGCATAGCAACCAACAATCAATGACAATACCTTAGATATTGAATTTGTCACAAGAGAAGAAACCAAAATATTTTTATATGATAAAATTTTTAGGTGGCAAAATGCCTATGAATTAATAATTTTCACTCCAGAATACTATTTCCCTAGCTTTCCCACATTACTAACAAGAAGCTGAGTGAATGGTGCTTGAGGGAGTACGCAACATAGCCTTCAGGTGAGCTATGCTGTGTCAGCTGCTCTACAGTAGCAGTGAGGGTGATACCACCTGAGGATGCCACCTCACAGTCTAGCTGTTCTAGCCCATGACCCAGCACTATGGTGAATGTGAGGCAGCTTACCTGTTTGGATTCAAACTACCTCAGTGTTTCTCTGATGCAAGAACTTCAAATTATTGTGTAATTTCTCATGTGTTATGAACCCACAACACCTGATTTCCTAGTTACTCATTTTATAATGTTGGCCATAGCTTTGCCACTGATTTCTCTTGTATGAAATTTGCTCATTTAGGTAAGCTTGAGCACTAGCTGACAGAAAAGTACTAAACAAGAAGTTAAACTAGAATATTCTCTCTTTTGTTCCAACTTGATTCCATCTGTGACTGAAAATGTTCCTGTTTGGTTCTAGTTAGAAGTCAGTAAAAACTTCAGGGATAGTTCCAATTCGGGATGAAATATTGATACAATTTTTGTCCAAGTTCAGTTTGTTTCCTTGGGCCCAAATTCATTAATCTGGGACATGGTACTTAGAAACAAAAAAAAAATAACAGATGAGAGAAATATGTAAAATAGGAAAGTCTGTCTCTCTTGAGGGAAAAAAAAAATGAAACTAGCCTCACAAATGCAGTCCTCACAACAGACTCAAGAGAGGACCAGAAGATCTCATTCTTCTAAAGACTTTTTTTCATCTCTGTTATCTATGATCAGTGTTGGAATTAATTATGACAGGTTTTATTACTACAATATTTTACAGCTAAAAATAAAATGGAAGACTGTGCTATCATTTGCATTGCCTGAACTTTTTGGTGTCTTATTAATGAAATATTACTAGAACAGAAGTTCTAGTAACTCTAGTAACATCATAACAAAACAGAACATCTGCTTTCTTTCTCCTATGTCACAACACTGTGAAAAAAAAAGCAAAAC
Organism: Chlamydotis macqueenii; assembly: GCF_036417535.1. Taxonomy (NCBI): domain Eukaryota; kingdom Metazoa; phylum Chordata; class Aves; order Otidiformes; family Otididae; genus Chlamydotis; species Chlamydotis macqueenii. The sequence continues at coordinate 26,393,436 of NC_141556.1, forward strand.
AGTCTGTTTTTAGAGCTTATGACTTTTAACTTGGTTTCTATTAAACAGCTGCAAATATGTCAACAAAAGTGTAAACCTATCCTGTTAGGAGTGATTTACATGGTCAACATCAGCAGAGATATTCTGGGAATAATCTTAGCAAAATGACACTATCTATTTTTCACACTTTCAGCAGCATGGCTTCTCTAAAGACAGAGGTTCCTACTGATCAAGGATACCACGCTAGCAACATCAGTGCTGGGCACATATGGAGAAGAGAGAATGCAATTTAACGTTCACATTTGACACTCTCACTAGGATTCACCTGATTTGCAAAGGAGGTAGACAAGTGATTGAGCCATTAATAAAAATGCTTACTATAGTAGATGAACTTTGAAGCATATACTTAAAAGATTAGATCTACTTACATCTCCAAATTCTCTCATTATTTTTTAAAATTTACAGCAAGCGAGTCAGCTATTAAGACGTAATAATAACACAATAATTACAATACAATAACAGCCCAAAGCCTAGATATATTCTCTTGTTACATTATCTGCAGAAAGCTTTTAATAGAACGAATATCGATGTTTCCCAGATTAAGACTTGTTTGGATAACATCCAGCTCCCTGGAGTTCTAGTTAAGAATTCCACTGCTCTGTCGGATCAGATTTCACAGGATGAGGTTAAAGAGACAGTTGTGTCTTTAAATTATCAGTGGTCTCCAGAGGAGAACGGCTTGGGGCTTATTTTTGTGAAAATATTAAGATCTCTCAGCAAGAAGAAAAATGTATCAAATACTGACATTATAGTTTTGAAGAGAAGTTTAATAGCCTTTGAACAAATAGAGATTAAATGGACCTGAGGAACATCAAACATTGCTATATGCTGATCACAGTTTTAGTGTGATATTTTGGAGCTAATAAGGAGCAGATGTACTTAAGTGACTAACAGATTAGTGCCCAGAAGAATACTGACAAATTAACATTATTCAGAGGACTAAATGGAGATAAGGTTGAAATGCCCCAGATTAATTTTTTTTTTTTTTTAATCTACTCTGTGTTTTTCATTTTACAGATCAATATACAAAACTGCTTGGTACTCTAGGTTCTTCTAACCTACCAATTAAGTTGTGGTTGATCAAGAAATCTTTTAACATAATTTGAAACAGACCGATATGCATAGTAACTGAGGTGTACAGTACTCACAGATGTATTTGTGGAAAAGCAATCCAGAAAAATTTATTAAAAACACAAAACTAATACATGTCTTCGGTATTCTTGACCTCCATATTTCTGGTGTTCAGTAAAGACCCAAGATAAGCTTTTTATGTGCTCTGTGTTTATTTTGCTCTTACACTCCTTGCAAGATATCTGCTATCAGTTCCCATTAGAAGCAGGATGCTAGGCTGCATAGGCTTTTGATTTCAACTGGTATGGCAAATCTTATGTTAGTTTGAGACTAGAGGCAACTGCAATTCTACTGGGACTGTTGGCATGGCACTTGCAAGATACTTACCATAGGCATAGAAGTATGAGAGATATTTTTGGCTCTAGACTATTTCATTGATTATTTCAAGAAAGTTTCTACAAACTGCAGCAGCTCCCAAGACACCAATGTAAAGTATTTTTTTGTCAGCTGAAGAAAAACATTGAGTGTATAATCATTCTGAACAAGATATAGTTTTATGTTCTCTTCAGAGTCTTCATCCTCTTTGGATGCTTCTTTTTAGATTTTAGGATAATTTTAAAAATTCTATATGAGAAAAAGATGGTGAAATCCCTTTCTGAAAAGCTGCATTGATTTTCATTGCTTCATGAACTACTTGCATTAATCTCACATGTGGACAAGCGTTTTGCTGGTATTCCAGGCAAACACTAGCAAGTCTGCAGCCATGCCTTTTGTGAACAGAGCTGCACAGATACCTGCCATCAATGAACAGACATTCATCTCTGCCTGCTGAGGATTTATTTCGCTTTCAGCTCTGTGTACAAATGAACAACAAGGAATTATCCCTTGACATTTTTAGTTCATCAGCTCTCTTGCATCTTATTTTGATGGATTTTTCCATTTTATAGATCTTTTAATATCTCTAATCGAATCTCTCCCCTCCCCACTTTTTTCATTTTTATATGCTTTATAATTTTGCCTTTATCTTCTATTCCAGTTTCTTATGACTCATATCATTTTCATTACATTGCCAGTTCTGAAAACAGTGAGAAATCTGTCAAGAACGGATGTAAACGAGATGTAATAGAGGAATATTTGAGATTTATTTTAGCAATTTGTGTGATATTAAAGAGGCAAGGATGGAAAAGAGAATGCTTATTTAATACATATAGAGAGACAATGCTAAGCCAAGTGGAGAACAATATGTAAAGACAATCTATTCCCCCAAACATAGTCTGCTCAGATCAGCATGTTCAATCACACTTTTACTACTATAATGTTGTGCCAGATGTGACATTTTTTAAATGGAAAAGCAGGGTTTGTTCAAGAAAATCCTCTGCAGTTATTGACATTATTATTTATTCAGGACAATTTATATGCTCAATTCTTTATTAAAAAAAGTAAAAAGCACAAATCTTAGCTTGAAGATTTTATGATGCTGAGCCCTTCTGCAGTAAATCAAGTGGGCAGACTTCTGCCGGACAGCAACACACTGATGTTTATGTGTCTCCACAGGAAGCCAGGAGTTTGCTGCTACAGGCAATTTGCAAGGTCAGGCCTTTCTTTAAAATATAACATAATAAATGAAATAAACCATCATATTTGTTTCACAGAAATAAAAAAGAACACAGTTCCTCACACATATATTTTTATGTCCATTCATTTCAAAATACATCATTTTCAAAAACCAGATATATTTGTTAGTTACAGCTATATATTGCATTCAATTGTCATATTCTATTCACTTCTTTAAAATTAAATTGTCATGCCTGTACTGTTCAGCAGGTGCTCATAGCCTAGGAGTTTGATAGAGGCCAGTTTCCTTCATATGAGAATTTTAATTGCTCACAACTGTGTAATACAACACTCATGAGAGCATAGCCTAAGCCAGAGTCCAGCAGAGTTCCTCACAGCAGGAAATGATGCAGGAATGACACAAAAGTCTGGGAGAAAGCATAGCTGGGAGAAGAGGATAGAGCAGAGCACATGAAATAGAACAAGTCAAAGAGCACATGTGGAATGATTTGGCAGCAAAGACCTAACATGCTGAATCAGATGACAGGTCCATTACCAACACAGATAACACAGGAACAAATGACTCATTAAGAAGCATATGAAGTGTGTGGGATTGAAAAGCAAAATTTTGGCTACGGAGAACTTGTTTTTGAAGTTACAAAGCTGCACGTGTTCAGTAGAATGAGGATTGAGCATGAGTGAAAATAGTTCATTTGAAAGTCTTGATTAATATTACAGGGTTAGTACTCTTAATAAAGTTTCTCTTTACTAAAGCAAAAAAAAAAAATCTTCTGTTAGCTCCTCTAACTATCATTCTAAATGATTCTCTCTAGTTCCTGATAATAACTCAACTGTGGCAATATACTACTGAATTAGGCTGAAGACATACTGGAGAAGAAAAAGCAGTGCTAGGATACAGAGAAGTAAGAGACTGTAACAGAATAATAATGTCTGTTTTGTGGAAGAAAAGCAAAGAGCCAAGACCCTACCCTTCTGAATCCATAAGAGACATCAGTAGATTTAAAGCAACCCATGTAATACTGGTATCTTTTCTGCAACACTGCTGTAAATTGTATATTGCTACATATGTTGAATACAGAAGTTCTTAGTTACATATGAAATATGAATATTTGCATTTGGTTTCAGTTTGGCTGTACAATTACAAGAAATTCAAATTACTAAACCTGTGTCACACTGACTCAGCAATGTGCCAATATTAGAAAGCCTATTAATATTTTATTGTAAAGTAATTCTACCAGACTCCTTCCTTTGTTTTCTTCTGAATGCCTTTTTCATTTTGCATGCTGTGTTGTACACTGACAAAGAAATTCCTGAACAAATGATAAACCATTAGACTCCAAGCTACTAGTATCTGTCTCTAACCAAGGTAAAGGCAGTTTTCTGATTCCCTTTTATGAATTTGTCATAGCTTTTCTGTTCAAGAAAATTATCAAGAGTTCAGAGCACTTGACACCTACATTGTATCCTAGTCAGAAAAATAGTCGCCTATTTGAAGGTCCTAAGTAGGCATCACAATTACTCTGCTATAGAGAGTCTGGATGTGGAAGCCCACAATAGTATTAACTCTACATTTCTCAAATCTCTGTTTACATGCTTTGTTGTCACAACAGCTGTGTCAGTCATCTCTCATACACAGTTTGAATACAGCCTAAGTGACTCTCATTCACTGTATATTACATGATACACCTCACTCAGTTTGTCATGTAAGAGTTGGGTATCTTGCTCAAGCCAGCGATCTGCCAGGACAGAGAAATATGCAGCGCAGCAGAATGGGTGCAACTATTTTCAGCGACTGTTTTGATAACAAGAATTGTCATCTGATAACACTTATCTTTCTCCAGCAGTTGCTCTGGAAGCTGAAGAGACTGACTTGGACTTGACTCCCAATTACTGTTAATTAAAATTAATGAAATAAGTTTCACTACTATTGACAGAAACTGCAAGCAAAATGAAATCTCTGAATTTCCCCCTTATCAAGCTCTAAAGAGCGGTTCTTTTTCAACACTCCTACTCAAAAGAAAGAAGACAAAAAAAAAAAAAGAAAAAAAGTTTCCTCAATTTTATTGTTTTATGTTGCTTCTCTCAGTAACTCACTGAAAGTTTGTCTGTGGAAATAAAATAACTAGAATGAAAATACTGCAAACATTTGCAGGCATCATTCTCAGATCAGCAGTTTTACCTACACTAGTCTGATGCTTTTAAGGAGAAGTAGGCTGAAGGACAGACTGTGGTCTACAAATGTGGTCTGATACAGTGTATACAAGCAAGGTCAAGCCTACATTACAAATAATATTGCATAGGCTGTTACCTCCATTTAGTTTCCATTTTAGAACAGCAATAAAAATGTGAAAAAGTTGTGTAGGTTTTTCTTTAAAGTTACTTTCTCTAGCTCCAAAATTTTTTATAGATTGATACTTTTCCTAACACTTAACTTTTCAGCTTCATAATGGTTCTTTAATATTGTACTTCAAAAGACTAAAGCAGTTCCTCAGATAGAGAAGGCTTCTTAGAAAACTAGGGATACATTTTTAGAGGCAATAAGACTGTAAACAGATTTTACACCTTTATGAATTGCACATCTAATTCTCCCATGCAGCACTCTACTCTAAATTTCGCTCCTACCTATCATGCCATACCATACCATGCAGTTCATAGCATTATATAGCCCTCAATACTGTGTTTAAAAAAAAAAAAAATCTTTCCTATGTCATAGCTTAAATATGGGATGCTCAACAATTTCCTTTGAACGTTGGAGACTTTGGAAATAGTCCATGCTAAACAATATCCTTACAGTGAAGAGCTAATCATTATCCTTCAGTTCGTCAGAACATTTTCATTTTACTTTCTACAGATTTTATTTCAGTTAGCTAACTACTTTTGATTTGTAAACATCCCCACCAAAGGCACCGCTTCCTCACCAGGCTGAACTCATCATCTTCTCAGGAGGCAGGAGAAAGTTTATAGCTGTACATATGATTATTCTGCTCTCCAATTTATATTGAAATATTTTTTGCCCTTCATAAGATATTTTAATCAGGTATTTGCACAGCAGAATAATTAAATCAAAGGGATCATTTTGGTAAAACTAAAGGTAGGTGTACTTTTAACAACTTCTAGAAGTACTCCAAGAGGTTGACAGGGAAGTTCCTCTTCAGAAAGCAAAAACTCATCTTAAAACAGTGTGTTTCCCCGAGAATGTGTATTATGTAGGAAGAGGATTTAAAGTGGAAAATCAGAAGACAATAGATAATATATATTAGCATAAAATAGTTGCTTTTCTGTGCAGTAAGGATTTTTTTTGTTTTGTTTCAATGCAATGTTTTTCTTATTAGATAACCTGAGAGACATGTAAGTAACCTGTGGACATATAGAAGTTAAAGGTCTGTGCAGCCAAGCTTCACAAAAAGGCTATTATGATTCACCTTAAGTTCAGGGTATCTCTTATCTTGGGTTTCTCATGGACATCCTTCCCTCTTATTTCTATCAGCTGAGTGCATACAGTGTTTTCTGGCTGTCATTAACGAGCCAGGTCAGGACAACAGTTGTCAAGTTTATGTTGCCTGACAACCTTCATTTCTCACCTCCTTGACATACTGATTTTCCTGCTCTGACAACCACATTTCTGTATTTTCTATCAAGAGTTTTTGTATTTGAGATGTTTAATTTAAAATTAAAATATTCAATATTTGACAATCTTATTTCAAACCTCTTCAAGCCTTATGTTTACCCAAGATGTAAATCAAGGTAGTTTGGATTTTAAAGCAATTTGGTGCTTTTAACTGGTCCTATTTTTTATAATAATTTTTCATCATTCACATACCATCTCAACAAATCTGTCACTGTGGTAGAAATGTTTTCATGGTGCATTTTCTCCTCCGTTCCCCTCTTAGTATAGTCATAACTGGCCACTGGCCATATGATTTTCCAGACAGCCCGTGAGGGAAGCAGAAGTAAATGCAGCTACTAGATTTGCTGTAAGATGTTAAGAGTAATTATAGCAACTGGAATTAGGGCAGGAACTAAAAATTTTCCGTGTCCTTTTAACAAATATCTAGTAATCCACTTTCTACAAAAATTAGCCCTTAAAAAAAAGGAAAAAAAAAAAACCCAATTAAAAAAAACCCCCTTAAAACTAAAATGAGCTTTCCAAATAAATATCCTTATCAAAGAAGGAGAGTTTAGTGTGGTGGAGAAGGGAGGATAGGAAGGAGAATAGAAAACTGAACTCTGCACAGAAATGTCTCCCACACAGTGCAGTTAGTACTCTTTTCACACTGCAGAACATCTGAACTAATATATGGTCTTGACATTTTTCTTTCTGATGCTTAAACTTAACAGAATCAGTGCTGGACACGTGCATGTGAATGGATATTTCAGACATGCAAGTTGTTTCTGGAGTTATCGATAACATAACCAGCAAAACCCTTCTGAACATTAATGTACTATAAATGACCTTCCAAGGAGCTTCAAGCTTCAAAACTCTACCATACATGACAACATAGCACTGCAGAGGTATATCTGTTCTCACACTGCTCTCTCTCAGAGCTGGAATCCATTGGTTCAGTACCCACCCCATGACAGGAGCAAAGACAGGGCTGAACTTGCAGATCGTAGTTTGCCACAGAACACCAAAATGTCAAATAGTATATTTGCAATAACTTCAACTTGGTTTACTTGGAACACAACAAAGACATACATAATCTTCAGCCTTGAAACGCCCCCATGAAGGAGTAGTAATTGCTTTCTCCCAGTTAAAACAAATAGCTGGTACTTTGCCGCGAATCTTTAATGGTTCTACAGGAGAGATTTAGTAAGTCCTAATTACTACCCTTTGTATAATCCTATCTGATTTCCTTAAGCTTCCTTCTCAGAAAATAAAGATGCATTACAGCTTTACGGGATACTCTGAGCGTTTATTCTGTCCTTTTACTTGAAAAGTAAATTCATTTTATTGCTGTGTTACTGACTACCAACTAAATATTAACTGGGAATACACCTCTGTGAATAAATACTCACGCATTGTTTAGAGTTAACAAAAGCCATTCTTTAATAAATTATAAGCAACAACTTCTCAATTGTTACTGTCTCTGTCAAAGCCATTTACCTCTTCCATTAAAAAATAACTCATGGATTATCAAAGGGAAGATAGTTTATACTATTAAATCTGCAGGCTAATCAACAGCAATGCTTTGTAGTTCTTACATAGGCACTTTTCATGTGCTATGATGTGGAGATCCGTATCTTCAGATTAAATCAGATGTAATTGAGCTACTCTGGGTGTGGCAGTGCTTCATCCTCTACAATATAAACCTAATTTCTGAAAATTCTTTATCCTATCAGCAGTCCAGAAAAATATACATATATATATATATATATATATCCTGTCCCTAACTGTTGCAGAAAAAGGAAAGCAACTACTACTCTCCTAGGGACATCAGAAGAAAAAGGAGTTACAAAATATAATTCCCTACAGACTCAAATATCTTACCTGAGAATAAAGCTTAGAAAACCTGATGGGCTTTTATTGCTTGTGTTGCAATAATTTCTGTGTGCATCTGTTTATTTGTAAGACTCCTTTATGCTAAGCACTGTATGCACACATGGGAAAAGCATGATACTTACCATCAAAGAATCCAACCTTTAATGCAAACTACTGCAGAAATTTCAACAGTCTAGAAGAAGTGAGATGAGAAGACATGGAAACAAAGGTATTGTACAACATGCTGATGGGTGGTAAAGCAGCATCATTAGTACAAGCTGAAGCAAGGAGAAAAGGTCCCTTAGCATAAGTCTCTTTAGCAGATTTGCTATTTTAGGCACTGATGTCTCCCCTACCCAGAGGGGCTCACCTCATCTCCTGCAGGAGTTTCTTCCACTGTTAATGACAGCAATGAAGACAGTCACCTCAAAGGAATCTTTGCAGGCTATCAAGCCCAAATGCTGAAGCAGAAAAGTAAGACTAAGAGTTGAAAACAAACAAAGTTCTCTACAAATAAAAGCTTGATCTTTTAAGTTTTGTTGCAGTTAGGGGCCTGTGAGTGGTAAAACACAAGGATATTGACTGCTGCAATTCTAGCACTCTGAATCATAACCAAACCCAGACACATGGTTAAGTATAAAATTACATCAACAATTTTAGTGTAAATTCCCTTAATAGTAACTTTTATATGACAGTATTCCAGTTCCAAACAGTTCTATTTTAAAGCACTTACCAAATCCCCAGCGTTGCTGTCAATATAGGAATGCAAAATTAAAGTCGCTGAAACAACGTTACTTCTATCCCCACATCAGTGCCACTGCGCACACCCAGAACATCTGGCATTTACGATACATAATTAGAAAGGGACACAGAAACCTGTAATATGCTTTAAAAGGAAACTTGGTTACAGCATTAACTATGGAAGGAGTCCATACTTTATTCTTTCAAAGAGCCAGTCAAGTATTAATTAATTCTCAGGATCCTGAGAGACAGTTAAGTAATCCAGTCACTTTGCACAGAAAACTTGCTGGAAGGTAGTATAGCCTTTGCTGTATTTTTCAATATTTGCTCATTGGACCTTATCCTCAGAAAACCAGACTTTATAGTAGGATCCCTAAAGGCCATCCTTTGAATTTGAAAAACATATGTGATAGAAATGTGCAGGTCTTATGTTGGGAAATGTCCTTTTTCTCTCTGTCATCTTCCCCTTCACTGCTTCCCAATTTGAGTAAGTGTCTTACTGGATTAAATACAGAAGAAGGAATTAGAAGGTCAATATTTGACTATGATTTTAATGTTAATATCAAAAATTACTGTTTCCTAAAACAGTTTTCCCATTGAGAAAATAGGAATAATATTTTGTCACAGCTGTCACCTTCGCCTTGAGACTTTGAGCCTCAAACAATGATTACTAGATTATATGAAAACCTCAGATAAAATAGTGTGAAAAATTCAGATTACCTAGGTCATGCAATTAGAAGATAAAATTCAGGGTACTCTTCAGAAGATGGCATATCTGTACCTTTTTCTTAGTCCTTTCTGAGGCCTTTCAGTGACAGGATCCTAATCATATCTTTCTATCTTTAAGTAAATCCCTGAAACTTCCCTCATTCAATACATACCTAAAGATACTCACCTGGGCGTATCATATGCTAATACATCAGAGCTCATTGTTTCTGAGTGTACACAAAGAACTTCATAAAGTTAACATAGATACCAATCTCTTGCCAGCTGCAGGGCTGATTGACAACAGGAAACAAAAAAAAAATATGTCTCTTTTGCAGTGGTGCTGCACAGAGGTACACTTACATGGCAGATTACTAACTTTGCTGGCTCTTAACGCACTATAAAATTAGATGTTCTGAAGTATTAACAGCAGCTTGGATAAGCATCAGTCTTTCCACTTTTAGGTATGTAAAAGACATGCATCTACCTCTACTCCAAGGTAATGGCGTGAGGTTCCCTCTACAGTTAATGGCAGGAGATTCATCACACTTAAAAGCTGATGGGATGGAGAGAACTCTAAAAGTTGCCTACCACCCTGTCCCACCTGGGGAGTACCTCTGGAAAACGGTGTCTGAAAATGACCTGCCTTATCTTTCAGTGGTTATGACTGGTGAGACGAATCTCACCTTTCTCTTGTATAGAGCTGCCAAAATTTGAAAACATAACAGCAGAACCTCTTCCATAAATAGGCAACCCTAGACCCTGAATCAGAAAATAATCAGGAGAACGGACTGGAGAAGTTTATAGTACCGCCTGCTAGTTATTGCATCCTTTTCTTCAGAATCTGTGTTAAACCTCTCTAAAAAATATCTCACAGAATAAATTATCTTTCTCTCCCTATAAATATTTCTGTCTCTAGGAGTTAAAGGTAAAGATAAAACTGATCTTAATTGATGAAGAAAGGCAGCTATTCTAAGGCAACTCAGAAGATAATTCCAAATCTAGCCTGTTCTGACAAATTTACAAAACAAAAGAAATCAGAATCCAGACAATACAGGGATAATTCTTGTTCAACTTTACAGCATAATAAGAACCAGAGACATACTGTAAAACAAGAAAGGTCCTTTTAATTACCTTCCATTTGGGGAAAATTTTATGTTACATTTTCTTCATCTGGAAAATCAAGTTATGTGTTCATAAACATTGTAAAATATAAACCAGAAAAGACAGGAGATTCTTACATACAGTCACAGACAAAGCCACCAGCTGGACAAGCACTAAAATTCTTTGTAAATGTGTCACTCTAAATAGCAGTCACGCAATTATCTCCACCTGGTCTATCTTTAAACTGATTAAAAATTGCTAACACAGGAAAATAAGTTATTTTAGTCAGAAAATATTCCTTGTCATTTTTCTTTAATATGTTTTTTTTCTGTCTGCTGAATGAAACTGAAAGCTAAAAAAACCCCCAGTATTTTAATAACACACTATTTTATAAACTGACTTATCTTCAGAAAGATTGTTATAAGCCAGTCTTTCTATCACTATGTAATCTGTACTGGGGAGCTTTCTTTTTGAGAATGGGATATAAGTTTTTCCACAAAGTTACAACACACACAACTAAGGAACAATTTCTATTTGAGGAAAAATATTTGCAATCAACCGTGTCTCCTAGTGACAACGTCAGATCCTAATACTCAAGGCCTTAAGTCATCTGTGAGATGACTTATGTGAGAAGACAGATGTGAGATAACTCTATGTAATGTGATACTGAGGTAATACACTTTGTGTTTCAACATATTAGTTCAGGCTGAGTAACAGTAATACAATTCACTCAGGTTCAAGTGAGTAAAAAAAAAGGCTCACAATCAAGTGTCTGGAGAACACCATGCAGACAGATTCAACAAGGTTCCTGACTCATCTGCCTTGGCATGTCGTGCACAAGAGGCCCATTCTGTGCTGAAGGCAAAATGTGGGAGCAGTCAAGCAGCAAGGGAATGGCAGCAGTCTCAGGTGAGCACAGCCGACCTCCTGTGTGAAGTTGGTGAGCAATGTTAGAAATGAAGCCCAAAAGACCTGTTGTGTGTCAGTACGGTCAGAGTGTGAGGCGTAGCTTGTTAGGCTGACTGATAGACAGACTGTATATTTTTTTTCCCCATGTGAAGATAAATAGCTCTGTATTTTCTTGCAGGTGAAGAAAATGCCTTCCTGTCAATTAATTGAAAAATTACATAGCTCACATTCACTGATCTTTTTATTCCTGTGCTAGAAAAACATATGGAGACACTCTCTAACACAGCAGTACGGTAACAATAAATAAGACTATGCATGAGTGAGATTTGCAGGATCACCTTTCTTCCACAACTAAAAAGGTAAGAGACTCCAATATCCTCATTATTCCTGTCAAGTTGTATCTTGTTTTCATACTAAAATACTGATGAAGCCACCAACTGTCATAAAAAGATCACCCAACTGGACATCTACTTAAACAAACTGAGTACTGTCAAGCCAATTGCAGAATAATAATTGGCACATTTAATTTTGTCATGCAGCTGGCAAAGGCAGAAATTGTTTAAAGAAATTACAAGATTGCAAAACCATTATTCCCAGTAAATGCTAGGAGAGTTTTGGAGTTCCTAGATACTATAAATACATAAGTAACTCTGGATCAGGAAGCTTTAATTAGTGTTAGATACCTACAGCCAAGGGCTGAGGGTTGGAACCTCATTGCCTTCTGCTTATTAGGTTGGTCGAGACTTTTACTCTGCTTGTAAATTTCTTTCCATTTTGCATAAAATTATAATTTAAAAATCATAGCAATCACTTAATACACATTATTGTTTAAAAGCTTATCTGACAGTTATTTGATCCAAACAGTCCTTACAGTACTACCAGATTAACTATCTGTGAGTTTGCTTTCCATTCACTTTAAGGTAACATTTTACTTTAGACTAAAGTACTTACGAGACAGTCTAACTTGAGCTGATCTTACTTACAGAGAATTTTATAAGATTACTTACAAGACAGTACGCTAACAAAAATATTTATTTTCTGCTCACCATTGCTCTAACTAAAATACAAATGTCAGTGTGCTTTTTCTGTATTTCCTGTTGATAGACTTTCCCTTTTACTTAATTTCTCGTTTCTATACTGTTCTAAACCTTATTCATCTTCTCAGGCAGCTAACTCACTACATTACAATTTCAAAAGAGTTCCCTGGGAGATTAGATAATCTTACCTTGTAATTACTTTTTTTTTTTTTTTTTTTTTTTAAATAAGACCTACCAACAGAATAGAGCAAAAATGAGACACCTAGCTGTCAAAAGCAACTCTATTTTAAAAGTACACACTACACTGGGTCTGGTTGGGGAGGAGTTCATTTTATTCATAGCAGCCCATACAGTGCTGTGTTTTGCATGTGTGACTGAAACAGTGTTGATAACACAGCAATATTTTATTCTAGAACTGAATAGTGCTTGCACAGTATCAGTGTCTTCTCTATTTCTCACTTTGTTAACCCAGCAAGTAAACTCGGAGTGGGCAAGAGATTTGGAGGGGACATAGCCAGCACAGTTGACTGCTAGCTGATAATTTTATAAATTATAAAAACTAGAGTAAGAGATTATAACCTTAAAAACAGATGCATAACCTACCTTAAAACCAATTAAACTGTTTATAAAGGGAAAAATTACTGATTTATGAAGTTTTAATTAGATTATTACAAACATATACAACTTGGTTTTGAAATCTGGGATGTAGTTTAAGCTATGTATTTTGAATACAGGCATTATGATGGCATGATTCCATGATTTATCGAGGACCTTATCTTTGTCTTACCTACAATCATTTACAATTGGTAAATTTTAATTCAAACTTATCTCATTTATTGTTTTGCTTATTCATGCTTTCTGATGGTGTTGATTTAAGCAGGACACTTTGCCTTCAGGCTGTGTTAATTCATGACCATTTGAGTTATCACAGACCTATAATCATAAACGTGAATTTGTTTTCCCTTGTCTTTGAAGAATTGATTTATTACCTGCTCTGTATTTTAGAAATGGTATCAAATTACATGAGATAAATACCATGGAAGCACATAGATTGATGGGGTATTTGTGCATTCATTGGTATTTGGCTTTAGTAGGGAGAAGACAGAGGAATTCTGTATGTGTAATGGAAATAAAGGCACTTAATTGAACAATTATTTGGGGTTATATGCATGTAAACATTGATAAATGGTATTTATTAAGTACCTATACGAGCTATTTCATTACTTACCTTGTTTTTAGTTCACTACAGGTTCAACTGGCCAGTGAAACACCTGTTAAAGGTATAAATTTATGTTCAGCTTTATCATCTCCACTAATTTTAGGTATCTAAAAAATGATGATGCCATATTAAGCTAGTTCTTCAAGCTCCCTTTGTAACTTCTGGAGAGAATTAGAAAATATGAAAGGATAATTAATCCCATTCAAAAGTAGGATAATTATAGGTGATATGAATTCCCCTAGAAGGGCTTCTCTCTCATGAGTAACACAGGCTAGATGCCAGAAGGCTGAAGTTAATGAAAAGAAACCCCACCCAAAGTCACTTCTTCAATTTCGGAACATACAATTTTGGTCTTTCCAAGGCTCAACACAGTGTTGTAAGAAGTGAAATGTAACCATAAGTCTTCAAGTTTAGGCAGTAGAAATCTAAAATTAATATAAATTAGGCTGTACCCTGTGACCATGCTGTAGTTTAGCCCCACTCAGGACCAAGCTACACAGTCTCTCTCACTCCCCCCACCCTCCAAGGGAATAGGGAGAGATAATATGAGAAAAAAGGCTCAAGGTTTGAGATAAGGACAAGGAAAGATCCTTAAGGTTACCGTTACAGGCAAAACAGACTCGACTTGGGAAAAACTATTTGTTTATTATTAAAACCAAAGCAGGATAATGAGAAAGAGAACAAGATAACTTCCCCTCTACACCTCCCTCTTCCCAGGCTTAACATTATCTCTTCCTCCTTCCCCCCTCCCCGAGCGGCACAGAGGGGAAGAGGGAATGGGGGTTATGGTCAGTCCATTACATGTTGCTTTACACCGCTCCTTCTTTCTGGGGGGAAGAACTCCTCACATTCCTCCCCTGCTCCAGCATGAGGTCCTTCCCACGGGCTACAGTTCTTCGTGAAACTGCTCTGGCATAGGTCATTTTTTTTTTCCACAGGGTGCAGTCCCTCTGGAACAGCTGCCCCAGCACAGGCCCTCCATAGGCCACAGCCTCCTTCAGGCATCCGCCTGCCCCAGCATGGGGCAGATGGATCTCTGCTCCTCTGTGGGCCTCCATGGGCTGCAGGGGCACAGCCGCCCTCACCATGGGCTGCACCACGGGCTGCAGGGGAATCTCTGCCAGGAGCAGCATTACTCCTCCCCCTCCTTCTTCACTGACCTTGTTGTCTGCAGCCATTCCTCTCATAAGAAATTCTTCACAACAGGCTGGCAGACACCTCTCAGGTTTTCTTCACATCTCCTCTCTCCACTTCTTGCAGTTGGGCAGGGTCGAGTCGGGCCCAGTCGGTGGCCCGGTGGGAGGCCAGAGAGTGAGGCCTGCGAGGCCCACAAGGCTCACACCTCCCCCGTCTCTGTCCCCACTCCAGCTTCTTCACATATTCTCTTCTTTTTTCCTGTTTTTCCCCTTCTTAAATACATTATCGCAGAGGTGTTATCATGGAACATTCTGCTACCAACTGGCTCGGCCCTGGCCAGCAGCGGATCCACCGTAAGCCCAACTGAGTCCACTGAACAACGGGGAAATACTTTTTAGCAGCTTCTTCTTCACTGTAGCCCTCCTCACTCAAGAAAACCAGAACAGACCAGAAGTTGGCCCTTATCATGACTACAGTCGTGAACCCACTATTAAATTTCTACCCACTTCCCCTACCCAGACAGCAACCAGCCAGACGTGGGGTGAAGCTGTCCATTGGCTCAAGTGGGAGTACTCACATGCTTAAAGAGAAACACTTATCTGAGTGCTTTGCTGGATCAAAGCCAAAGTATTCTCCAGGTTTTCTGGTGTCTTCTTTATCTTCACCCCAGCTTGTCTAAATGGATTTTTAGGTTTGGTAAAAAAAAAAGTCATAGTTAATTTCTCATTACCAAATACAAATTCTGCATCTTCTGAGAGCAATTCACTTGAAGTAGCTATGCATCCTTCTTACTGTCCACTGTTCCTTTTTGTCCTTCATTTCCAATAGTATTAAAAGCAATTTTCTTTTCCTTACGAAATAACAAGATGTAGTAATAAAATATGTTAATGATCTGACATAACAGCCATTGAGATCAATGGGAGTTTCTCCATTGACTTCGACAGGTTTTGAACTGGGTTCTAAAATGTTAAATTTAGAGAATAGCAATTAAAGAGTTCTCTGATCAATAGCCAAAAGATGAGAATGTCTATATATATTAATTTTACTGAAAACAATGGCCCAATAACTGTTTTCTTGTCTAAAATTAATTGTTCTTAGTCTGTGTGATATAAACAATTGCAATAATCAACATGTACATATACAGATATACAAAACACAAATGTATGTAGTAATTAAAAATTAAATTATGATTCAACAGATGTAATGAGATGTAACAATTAATAACCTCACTTAAAAGTCTGATGAATGCAAAAGCTTTCCTGTTATAATTACTCTCAGAACAAAAAGAAGTATTGTTAATCTACTGAGCAGCTGATGACATAGAAAATTATAAATAATAGAAACATTGCACAAATTAATTCTAGATTAGAAAGATAGAATAGTTTGTATTTAATGACAGGAAGACCATTTTTGGCAGACAATAGGCATAATGTTCTGGTGGAGACTGTTATAATTGTTAGACTCCTTTTCTCTCCCATGATCCTCAGTGTCTTTAAAAAGAAGGAATCTCTCTCTAATAATAGGTTTAAGTGAAGCTAAATGTTGTCCAGGAGCTTCCTACAAACACCACATCATCTGAATACTGCTGAAAGGTCTCATTTCAAAAAGTTTTGAGTTTGTGAAAGACTCGTAGGAGACTTTTCAAAATGCAGAGTAACACAGAAGATAACTGAACAATTTTAGGCAACAGAGTTTGTAATATTCATATTGATTTGTTTTGTATAGTTGGTGAATATTATGCTAGTTAAGATAATTCTGGATACAGACTGGGGTTTTATTAGTCTGAGCTACTTCTCATATGTAGAGGCATAGCTACTGGAATAGAAATCTAAAAAGGCTAGGCTACTGTTATTTATCGTATTTGGCAAAGAAAATTCATCATTGCTGTATCATGCACTGCCAGCATACTCTGCATTTGGCACTTTCAGTAAGTGACATTAATATTTGTATCCCCACCATCACTTTCTAATGTCTTTTAGTAATGCAGTAAATCTGGCACATATTTTGCATGTAAACTCCAGGCAGTGGTATAAAATACAAGTTTATCTTTGCCTTCAATTAGTATCATTATTTCTGTTTAGTTATTGGTTCCTTGAAGAGTCAAATTGAGACAATTGCTTATGTTAATCATGGCAAGAAATGCTACGACAGCCCATGAGAATTATTTTTTACTTATTGGCTTTTTGTACAAGCTGTATTGGCAAAGTCATTTCACAAGTTTAATGGATGATTCTGGCTTATAAAACGTATTGGTCAAGGTAGGTCATATAGCGTAGTATTTACAGAAAGTGAAGCAGACAGATTCAGTGACTAGAGTAGTTAAATAATAATGACAAAAAGGCTGAGCGTATATCCTTGCTTTTTATGCCCTCAATAAATATTTTTGTGCCATAGGAAATTTAATACTATAATGCAGTCAAAAGATCAAGATTTAATTACTACAATCCCTTCAGGTCAAAAGTTACGTTATGTTGTAATTTGTAATTTATAAAAGCCATCATCAGAAGCTTAATGTACCTGATGAAGACTGAATTTGTGCCATCATGAAGGCTGGTCTCATTTGTGTCTAAAAACAGGACATGTGAAGTGTCTGTAGCAGTAGCAGTAAAGGAGTGAGTTAGGAAAAATCTCTTCATTTTAAAATAAAAGTCATTCATAGTGGAAGCCTTCAGTTAGCAACTAGCTATTAGACCTGAATCCAGCAGTCTGCTTTTATCTCAAGGATGTTTTGGGTTTTCTAGTGCAGACATGTGCTTGTTAATGCAGATTTACTATCATGAAAATAAAATACTGAAATTCACATGTTGTCATGTAGAGGTAAGAGGTTAACAATAAAGGCGCTTTGAGGTCTAAATGACAGAGCCTTTTATTTTGTTCTTGGACTAACTGTTTACACTTTCCATTTTGAATTATCATGGAATCATAGAATGGTTTGGGTTGGAAGGGACCTTTAAGGTCATCTAGTCCAACCCCCCTGCAAGGAGCAGGGACATCTTCAGCTAGATCAGGTTGCTCAGAGCCACATCCAACCTGGCCTTGAACATCTCCTGTCTTCATAGGAGAGGTGCTCCAGCCCTCTGATCATCTTCGTGGCCCCCCTCTGGACTTGCTCCAACGGGTTCATGTCCTTCTTATGTTGGGGACTGCAGAGCTGGCCATATTACTCTAGGTGGGGTCTCATAACAGAGGAATAGAGAGGAATTAGGATTTCACCATTGGTGAAGGGCACTGAGTGCCCACTAATCCTAAACACTTTGCTGTCTCACCTGAGGGATTTAGCTTTAATTATTGATTTAACGTCCACCGATGACTTTGAATATTTCTGCACAGACAGGTACAGAGATATATATGCTTGCTCTCACTCACACATTGATCTGCCAGAAAGAAGCCAGCTCAGTCATACGTTTTCACAGTACCATACTGAAGCTACTGAAGTCTTTAGAGAGATGTCAGCCTATTAGCTGGGCCACAGGTCTGCATTACTGCACCTACATGTTTTCCCAACTGATCCTAAATTTTCTGCAGTAAATTCATAGTGCATACAGTGCCCGATGTTTGTCCTGTCTTACTCATGTAAACAAACCCTCTCTAGCAGTGCGCTTCATAGTCTTGTTCCACCCTGTCATGTTGCCTTCTACTCTGGCTTCTCAGAGGGATGGAATTGCCCTGGAGGGGAACTGCAGCCAATGTACCCACATAGATGTGCCCAGTGACAACTGGGATTTTCACACATTGGTGAACTGGGAGTAGCATGCCGGAACTAGCTGCTGCTGGTGAGCAAAATGCCTGAGGAATACTCCTTTGAGGTAAGAGTCTTCCTTTTGCCATTCCTGACCAGTGTAAATACACTTTGCAGAGCAAGACTTTTTCATGCAACTTGGAAGAAAATACTAACATAGAAAACAATATTTTTTCAGCGCTTACAGTAATATATTTTGAGCACCAGGCAGAAAAACACACCAAACACTTCAGATAACATTCATTATGTTGTAGACTAAGTTATGACATTGACAATTAATGAAATAATGCTCTGGAGTTTATGGGAAGGAAAGCTGTGCTTGTGATAAAAGGGAATGAACAGAATAATATCATATTAAGATGCTCCTCCAATGCAGAAGTTGCTTCACAACAAAGTGAAAAGCCTCTGCCAACAAGGCTTTCAAAGTTAAATAAATCTACTTGTGTTTGGTGTTCTAATTTAGGAGGTCAATATTTCAAAGAAACCCTGGAGATAAGCAAGCTGGCAGGAAAATGAGAGAAGTAGTCGTGGGGAGGAGAGTGAGAAAAGGGTTTGAGCCTGAATTACTCTTGGCATTTACAGGTTGTGAGTAATGTTAATAAACATTAAGGCTGCAACAATGATGACTCTCTGTTATAATACATACTGTCAGGAGCAGCCTCTTTGGTGACCTCTGGTAATATGATTCTGCTGGTGGATGCTTGAGAACTTGCTGAGGAAGCAAGTTTGAGTTGCAGAAATGGCAAGCCATTCCTCATTCCCCAAACAGGAATCTGGCACTGAACTGGAGTTCTAAAAACTACAATATATGTTGTGCAAAAAATAAATAAGAAAATAAGAAAATCTTTTCTTTTTCCTACATGAGAGGAATACTTCCATTCTATGGGATATAAGGGTCATGACAGCACATAACCACCGCGTCTTTGTCTGACAGATCAATGGCTATTCTTTTGACTGTGCAAAAATGTCTTTGGTCCACAAGATAACTGCTGAATGAACAAAGCGATTGGAAAAAGCATTGCCTTTTACATGCTTGAAGTAAACACATTAATTTATTGCTTATATCTTTTGTTATACCTTCTTCAGCAATAGTACTCTATATTTCATTTTCAGCCCACCTGTAAAAGTACAAATGCAGCAATTATGTACAAGCATTTTCTAGAGAAATATAACATGTAATTACAACAGTCAAAAGCCATTAAATTTGCAGTTCTGCTGGAGTTTGTTTTTATAATTTCAATAACACTTTAAAAAGAAAAAAGACAGGTGCTTACCTTAGCCACTAATCCTCAAGAAAATGTTTTTTATCAGTAATACACAGTAAAAAGTAACTAATCATTAACACTCCACCAGTCGAGTTGCTAGAATCTGTAACTACCAATTTCCTGAGGTTTCTGCCTAATAGAAACTGTATTCATCATTTCATTTGCTCCTGAAGTACAGAAAAGCAGTTGAAGAAGCTGTGTTTATGTGTAAAAGCGAGTCAGCTCCCTGTTGTGAACAGGCCATTTCCTGCCTATTACGGTAAATAAAATATCTAAGCATTGTTTAAAAACTTATTTTAGTCTTGAAATTTTTGTGCTGTTTCTTTTTTTCTCTTCTCCTTACCATAAAAACCTTCAAAAAAGTATTTTTAGTTCTAAATGAATGTGGGAAGTAAGGCATGTGAATAACAAGTGCCACAATTTAATCATGCATACCCTTCCCTATTGCATGTAATTTGACTATGAGCCAATCACTTTATTCCATAAATATAGCAGCCTAAGAGGGCCTTCTGAAAGCTCTCCCTCTTAGGCAATGTGGCTGCATGGTGGTGATCTCCCCTTGAGCTGGGATACCCCTCAAGGTTGCTTCTCGAGGCAGAGGAACCTTTTACCAGCGGCAGGTCTTCGATAAGCGATTGATATTGAGCATAATCCTGTAGTAGGATAACTTTGATTTTGCCTTGGTAAATTTGATTGCATGCTAAATTGCTGCTAGTGAGACATTACATAAACACTCCATATATAATCCCTAGGCATAAACTGTTGACCAAGCCTGAGACTAAGTTTGGACTTAGCTGCACCTAGACTCCTCTCTCAGATGCAGTTGAGAAAGAAAGGAAGTCCCTACTGAACCTCATGACACAACAGGAGGGCCCTCTCTACTCTCTTCATCTTCAGTCTCTCTCTCTCTGAATCGTTCTAACTTAAGTGTAACTCAATTTTCCTTTGTATGCTTTTCCATGTAGTAATTGAGTGAATGTTGCCACTGAGCTTTGTTAAGTTGCACTGTTACAATATCATACTAAAACCACTTTTGCTAGTAGCTTTGACAGTGGTTCTTTAAGTATCTAAATCTCCCATCCATGACAGGTGAGGATCAAGAAAAGTAGATAGAAAAATCAATTCAGAATTGCAGAAGTTTTAAAATTGCAAACATAATTTTATATATGCATTTCTTATGAGCCTCTTTTTATAGGTTTTCAAGTCAAATCACTTCCATTCTTTCAGTGTGTTAGAGCTAACAAAGTAAGAGAGCACATAGAAAACAAAAAGATTGCTTCAAATATTCCACTGCTTTCTTTTTGGGACTTCATGCAGGCAAGAAGCAGCGACAATGAAGATCATACCTCGAAATTATTAGGAAGGGGAACAAATTAGAATGATTTTTTTTTTTTTTATACTGCTTTTGAAAAGAAGAGTACTGACAACAAGATTATTTCCCTAATCTGATTCTGGCTAATATTACTATAATACTTCTCACAACCATGTACTTACTGGACCTAGGCAGATATATGCAAAATGGAGCTATGCATTTGTATATATTGCATAGACATTACACATAATTAGATACACACTTGCAGTCTTCATGTATTTGAAGGTTCAATTCTATGCACTAAGATTGAGAACTCCTTTACATTTCCCTGAAATCAGAGCTGTAGTTCCCATACTTGCAGTGCAGAGCCAGAGTATCTCTTCTTTCTGCGGCCTGACTGACTACAGGCAGCTGGTCACGTATCCTTTAATCTCGGGTTAAACTCATCTATCACAATTGAGCCCCTACGGAAGAAGACTCATTGCCAGAGTGTTTCAGTGCTGTCAGGGAAGGCTAGCATCCTGGCAAGGTTTCAGGCTTTACAGAGTCTCGGTGAAGGCAATAACTCCTACCTGCAAGTTTGAGCTATGGTCTTTATCCCCTTCCGTTAGCTCCATTACCTGGCACAGACCACAGGATGAGATTCTCCATAACATGGTCACAAAACCAAAGCACAAAGCAGTAAGAGGCCTAGAAAACTGCACACTGCATGTGTGTGCATATGCGAACATATAACAAGCATGTCAACAGATAATGGAAAGACAATGTATTTGTTCCCATGTGAGAAATGTGCAATTGACTCAGCTTTTTTCAAAATCTTTAGTGAATTAAAAAATGGCACGTTATTTTTCAGATAAGTCATGAGCCTGGGAAACATTTTTTCAGAGTTAAAATTCTGTTAAGTAGCTGAGGAATAAGTACCTTGATTTCCCGTGCATTTTGACTGTGATTTAAACAACCATCTATATTTGAGTAAGTTTCCTTAGCCTGCCTTTGCAGTCACTGGAGAGAAGTTGGCATTTCTAGGGCACAATTTATCTCATCTTAAAATAGATGTCTGAAGCAGGTCAGACAAATTGTGCCCTTGCAGTGCCTTTTCCTCCTCACTGACTATAAAAAGCATGACTAGCTCCGATGTATACGTCTACACTGTAGACATTTACAGGTAGGTGATAAATTCCACACTACATGATTTATGATGAACTGACTTTGATGGTCAAGGAGGGATGAGTTTCAACTGAGTTTTTCCCAACTCCAAAGCTGGATCATTTATAGGGTTTCTTTCCAAGCAACTGAACTCATACTGTTGCCTTAAGTGCTGTGGCACTTAAACAGGCATTCAGCCCTTATTCACTGGTGGAATTGTGGTCGTTTCTGAAACCATCCCACCCTTTTGAAACCTTCCTTGGCAGATTTGACTGTATAAACTCATAGATTCAAAAGTTGTTAGGGGAAGATCAATAGAGACACATACAGTTAGCACTGCTATGTAAGCATCTCAGGGAAACCATGATAAAAATTTCAAAGAAAATTAGGAGAATGGATTGTCACTTTCCATTTAGTTGTAAGTAATTAATTGAAATGAGATATAATAACAATATAAATAAAACTGCTCATGTCAGACTATATCTTTTGCTTCTTCATTTCCTTCCTACTCCTTTTATACAACTAATTGTTGTCTTTTATTTGTGATTAAAAATGTCTCTTACTAATCCCACTGAAACTAAGCTAGTATTAAATATTAATAAGAGTTTCACTATTCAGGAATATGCATCTCATTGTACATTTTTGTCTGAAAAACTAAGATTTCTGTGGTTCAGGGACAGTTCTTTGTTTTTTCTTGCTTTCTACATATATCATCTATGCAAGTATGACACATAAATGATAGAAAGAATAGTGTTATTTACACAGAGAGAATAATAAAATCACTGTAGTTTAAGCAAATATCTTCTTAAGTAGCAAAATGTCTTCTTAAGTAATGGTCATTCTAAATTTTAATATTTTACACTTTCCAAATTTGTACTGCAAGACTGAACTTTAATTTGTCACCTGTCAGGCTCCGTGTACACTGCACAAGGATGAATGCTGTTTCAAAAAAAACTTTTAGGTCAAGTTATTTCACTGGCTTCTTTATTCTAGCTGCTGAGAGAAGTAATAATATTTTTCTACCAATACTACCATAAAGGAGAAAAACCTGGATTTTCTCAAAAGAGTTAGACCCAAGAATGATTGAATATGTTGAAAAATCTCACATTGGATTAAATTTCCTTTGATTTTGGCCCTTGTAGAAGCCACTCTCACTTTAAGGATGAGATAAAAATAAATAATTCGTGTTTCTTCATGAACTTTTAAAGGGTATTTTCCACTTAAATTGTATCCTGTAATTCCATTGTTCTATGGGAACATTAATGTGATATCTGATTTCCTAGCCTTTTCTAGTATAAACTCTTGAAAGGAAACTGAAAAAAATCTATTTTTTCAGAAGCTACACTTTCTCATTTCAAAGACCAGAAATTATCTCTTATATTATTTTGAGTTAAATTACTTTACTATAATGCTCTATCTATAGATAGAGTCAGAATAAGGCAAATTTTGATGTAAAATTCCTGTAAGGTAATAATTCTCATTTTTGTCCAATTTATTTAACCTCACACAGCGTAGAATCACTATGTGGACACTTTGCTTTGCAGGAATTATTAAATGTTGTATGGTGTTGAATAGGGATTAGAGATACCTTTGTAATATCCAAATCTATTCTCTGACTTTCATAAGTCTTGTTATCCTGTGATCCTTTCATAAAATACACAATATAAGTAGGCAAGATACCTAGGAGTATACCTGGGAGCACAAGAGATTACATGGTGGGAAGAGGTCAGAGTCACAGTTACATCAGAGTTTGACATACGAACGATGACTCATCTAAGAGGCTTAGATTAATTCTCCGTCGCATGTTTGGACTATTTTCTATACATTTGCTAGTACTGCTATGATAAATTAAATGCCACAAAGAACATCCTGTGTCCTATTAAGACATTAAACTCTCACTTCGTATTCAGGTCCATGGTACTATACATGACACAGTTTGTTTTGTACTCCATTTGAAATGTTTCAATTCTTGTTTTGGAATTATGTTCTGTAAATAAGAAACTGAATTCATAAGTAGGAAATTTATCAAACAAATATAAAAAAAAAATAGGATCTGACATTTGATGATTAAATATACTCTTCTCAGGACTGGAAGAGGGGTCAGAATATAATTGTTGATTGATAATTTAAAAATGACCTGAAGAGGTAACACAAAAAAAAAAAAGACTAATTAACTTTGCCTTTTAGATAAGCTATATTTTTTTACTTTAAAATAATTGTATTTGTTCTCTTCCAAAACTGCACATAATTAAACATTAATTTAATTTTAATTGGGTCCCTAGTGAACACCCATATGCCATTTTGTCTTTTAAAACTTTGGCTAGTTTCAAACAAAAAACTTCTACTGGCAAATCAGCCAGAGGCATGATGTTGCCTTTCATTGACACCTGTGCCAGTAACTCTCTTTTAATAAGATAGGGATGATTTGGGTGGTATGGATCATTTTGCTAAGTGTAGGCGACAGCCTCAGGCACAAGTAGTCCAAATGAGTGCTTGAAGGCCCATGCTTTTAAGTAACCCCAGAGGTAGAGCTAATCCAACCCTTCCCTACATCAGGTTATCACATATCAACAGCTCTGAAGTATCTGTCCAGTAACAAAAGAGAGGTGAGTAACACAGTCACCTATTAAAGTGTAAGTGGCTTAGGGATACTTCGTGTGTGTGTCTCATAGCAATTAACTTAGATTATAATAAGTGTTTCCTGTACATATATGTCAGCAGTGCCTGCAGTACTGCTTCCAAAGAACCTCCTGTGCAGGAAGGTTACAAAGTAAAAAGTGTAGAACTGGGGATCTGGTTTACAATCATGAATGGGACAGTCTGAAACTGAGGAAGGTGAGTTGCAAAGAGCTTCAGGGGTAAAACAGGAACACAGTGATATGCAACCAGGAAAAGGGAAAATTTGCATGTTTTAGTGAACAATCAGGATTCTTCCTTAGAGGCTTCTACACTGACAAGAAATCAGCTATTCCACCAATAGAACTGTTCTGCTGATCTAAGTAATGTCCATGCTAGGAGGATATTGCCTGCACAATGCACAGTGTCTCTGTACATTCCTTGGGTCCCGCAAGGAACTGCAAAAGTCCACTTAAGTTTCTACAAGAATACTTTTTAATTGTTATTATTATTTGAGTACATTGATATTATACTAATTCATACAAGTCAATAAAGCTTAGAAAAAGAAACAGTGCTACTGCTTGACAAGAGACCCAGACCAATAATGAACACAAAACTTGTGTTGATTCAACTCAAGTTGATCAATGCAAGTAATGACTTCCCAGAAACAGAAGCCCATGACAGAGGAAGAAACCAATCCCAGGTCTTCAGAATTACAGACCAGCTTCCAAATCACTTGGTTATTTTCCTGTCCCAGTGCAATCTTATGTGGTGGGGACTCTAACTACTAACACAGTAGCAATGCTGGAGTGAAGCCAGAGGCCAAACCAGTGGCATAGCTGTTTAATGTCTGCAGGCCAGAGCTCTAATTGAGCTGCTGTCACGCTCCGATTTCGGGTGGGAGGAAGGCCCCCTTGCGTTCTAGCCGACCTCAGACGAGTCTGGGAGGCTAGGGGCGGCTAGACCAACCTCACACTCACCGGAGCGTGGTTTTGTTCGTATTTCTCGGGAACAGAATTAAGACTCAAAACGGAGTCAAGCGCCAGGTAACTTTATTAACCCGACCAGAAGTTCGCAAATGCAAGAGAAAGGAGAGAAAGAAAGGAAAGAGGGAAAAGAGTTTCAGTTGCAATAGCTACCACCACGGAGCTGCGGCGTCCCGACAGTCCAGTTGACTTGGTGGGGGAAACGTTCCGTCCGATGTTGGTCATTTCTGTCCTTTTATCGTTCGTCTTATCCACGTCACATATTCCAAGAGCGGGTTTGCTTGGCCGCACCCCTCACCTGGCGGTGATACGCATGCCCAATACCGTCTCTGGGCCCCTCTGTTTTTCTGGCCTGGGTCTGGGCGCATACGTAGGGGTAAGGCTAAATTTTGCAGAATCAGCTCTGCATTCAGGTTTGTGGGAAAATAGGAGGAAAAAACAGGAAGCTTCCAGCCCTGTGGCTTGACTGGCTTGCAAGATAAGGGAATCATCTTGCAGGAAAAAACAGGAAGACTCCAGTCCTATGGTTTGACTGATGTACCATTGTTTAGGTGATGGTTTGACGCTTCGACAATGTTGAGACAAACATTCGACACAGTCTCTCACAGCTGCCTAAATAGGAAGTAGGTTGAGTGGATAAGGAATCTATTTTTATTTCTTACAGTAAGGTCCCAGATAAATGTACTACTTCAGCCTGGTTGGTTAATTGATACCATAGAGGAGAGCAGCAAACTAAAGCAGATTTCTGGAATCTAGAAAGATACCATGAGTGCTGAAATGAGTTGGAAACAATAGTGAGCAGATGAACAGTGTGAGCATCTGGTGCTTCGGCATCTATAAAGTAAGTAGTTTCATTCTGTCAAAACTGGTAGCTGTGAACAAACCCAGCCAAGGCAGGCTCTTTTTTGGGTGTTCTTGGGCAACATCACTGCTGCAACAACCCTTCCAAATCTTCTACAGTTCCTGTGGACCAGGTCATTCAGGGACCCTGGAATTTGCTCTGGCTTTAGGCCACACAGCTTTCCCCATTGCCTCAGACCTAGCCTTTGCTTCTTTAAGAGGAAAGTTAAGGATAGTTAATCGACTTGGCTTAAGGACTTCACAATATCACCAACCAAAAATGGGCTAAAATGTAACCATTCAGTGATGACCGTACTCATCCCTGCCAGAATCTGCATCTGCAGAAGATAAACAGATAAATAGGATACTTTATTTTCAGTTCTGTATTCTTGTTACTGCAAGAAATGGCAGCTAATTTTCTCTGGTGCACAATGGTTGTTAGCCACCAGTAGACATTCTTTTGCTTCACAACTGAAGTCCTGAAAATGGTAATATGATCTGAAAAGTAGTGAAGCGTTAGCATATTTGTGCTTCTTCAAGAACTGTGTTAACTCTTATTCTTATGGCATTGTTATTAGTCACTCACAGGCATTTTAGTTTTCTGGCATCTATATACCCCATATATTTGTTACACCTTGTACTTTTGGAAGACAGCACTCCGTATGCTTCATGCTTTCAACTCACTCAAACTATAAGGTAGGTATGCTTTCCAGTTATCAAAGTTATAATCACACTAGGCTCAGTGAAATTTGGATCAAGACCTCAGTGAATGAACACTTCTGGTGACATTAACCATTGCATTTCTCAACTCAGATGCTCCAATTGAAATTCATGTCTTATATCTTTCCTATATAATTCTCATTGGGAAAATATTCTGTATTAAACCACTTCTTAAAGAGATGCTGAATGTCCTTATTGATAGATGAGGAGGAAGTGGTAAGTTACTGTGAAGAAAAAGGAGCCTTTCCTTAGAGAAAACTATGCTTGAATAAGGTGGCAAGTTTAATAGCACCATTTCACTGAAAGAAAGAAAAACTATTATAAATTTAGGAATTTCTTCTTCTCAGAAAATGTCTGCCATTTTAAGAGCAGCTGTTATGACTTGGCACAGAATGACTGAGGTTTTGCAACTGAAATAATACTAACACATCCCTCCCTTCTAGGGGAAAAAAAAAAGTATTTATATAACTTGTGCTGATTTTATGGAACATTAATGGGGAAATTCTTTAATCAAATAAATTAGTCTTGTCTATGCAAAGAAACAAGTATACCAAAGTCAAATCAAATATTTTACCATTCTACAAGACAAGCACTTTGATTTCATATCAGAAACTAAGCTTGGCATACAGCAATGGTATTAGTAACAAAGAGGAAGGCAAACAAGAGCTAACAAACAAAACCAAAGCAATGCAATTTATGATTCAAAATATTAATTTTAATCTTACTTTTATGGTGTGACAGGTATTTAGGAGCATGTTCTAGTGTTCTAGCTAAATATTACATCTGCAGAAACACAACGATCTTTTGGGTTGATAGACTCAGTGATGAAAAAGGACTTCAGTTCAGAGATGTAGGTCGTAATTCAGTAAGACTTTAAAGCATTTGTAAATGTTAAGCACATGTTTAGATTGCTTTAATAAATAGGGGTACAGTTAATTGTGTATGCAAGTAGCTTCATTACTTGTACATTTAATGTGAACATGCCGAAGACTTCTGTACAGAAAGTTGTGGAGAATGTAAATTAATGAACTAACAAGTCTTTTTCGCTTTCTTTTATTGTCTCAATGTATCTTTTTTTCATTACCCAGTCAGTAGAGTTCCACCTTGCAATGCTTCATATCAGCCTGTGGATACCAAAGATGCATAATATATGGTATAAGCATTTTTCTTTCAGCAGTGGGTGGTCTGATTGTTTAATCAAGCTGACTTTTTGCATTAAAAAGCTTAGCTCAGCTTTTGCTCTTAGAAAATTTATTTTACTCTGCTTGACTACATTTATTTTAAAGTATGTGTGTGCATATGTGCATGGCTCAATGCCTAGAAACCGTATTATGTGGCCAGGAAGATCTCATTTTTTCCGTCACAGTTCTTTACTTCTTGAGATTTAACACAAGGCAATAAAAATTCACTCAACTCTGAAAACAGGGCTTCTCTGCTTTAATGTACTTTATTTCATTCAGGAAAAAAATCAGTTTCAGTAATAAAAATGTAAGGAAATAAAGAGAGAAAGATAGTGAGTAAGGAAAAACTTCCCACAGAATCTGTATTGTTTTTATCTATTTAACATTAATTTTTTCAGACCATTACTGTACCAAAGGACATTAATGCCTAGATATTGCCAAGGGAAAATGCACTTTAAAAGGCTTCTGACATCTGTAATACATACTTCTAATTGTTGCACAGGGTCATCTTTTTTGGTTTTGCTGTAAATCAAGATACTCTCCTTATTTTTCTGTGATGGACGTAATTTTTATCCTGTTACAAAAGTTATGATTTTTTACTTCAAATAAATTTTATATGAACTGTGTCCTATGCCTCTGTTTTCTCTGACGTTTTAATGCATGGTACTATAGCTGTGTGTCAAAAAAAAAATGGTAACTAAAGAAAGCTCAGGAGTCAAGGGTTTGAAGAGCTTAAACATAAATACAGCTCAAGAAGAATGTATTATTTTGAAATTATTCCTTTTTTTTTTTTTTTGCATCAACATGAAACTGAGGACAGTCAAACTTTTAAAAGAATGGTCTTTTCATGTTGAAGTAACAAATAAATGAATAATCATTTTACATGACAGGAAACCAACATCAAGTTCTATCTGGGAACTTGAAGTGGTTCATGAATCTAAGATGCCCATGTATCACAAAAGGAAGTGCTTATTATGAATAATTGTCTGTTCCGAGATGAATGACCTTAGGCTTTTCAGTTTGAACTATGCTACTCTGTACATTCAGTTAAGGACTCATTGCAGTTGAGACATTAATCTGCATTTTCTACCTCCCTATTGATAATGTTCTCACCTGGTTTGTTTGCTCATTGAGAAATGGCAAGAGTTCTTATTTTTATGTCTGCTACGCTATGATTAGAGTAAGAAATAGCATAAGGGAAAATCTCTGGGACCTCTCTTTCAACAGAGATTTTTCTTCTGAACTAAAATTCTTTTTTGGACATTCACAGCTGAAATCCATTCATTAGAGAATGTGTAAGCACCCTGAAGAAAGCAGATTTTATCAGAGCAGGGGGCCATCAGACCCCAAAAATGCCCACAATGTCAACGTCATCATAATACAAAAGTCTGTCCTACAAATAAAATTGCCAGTAATTCAAATAAGGATAGAAATCTCATGGGTAGCAAATATAGATCATCCTCTAGAACAGTTCAAGGTGATGATCCTTTTAAAAGCAACTACAACTCAACTTCTCCTGAGATATTTGCACATCATTCTTTCTCTCTGCTTTGTTTCTGCATAAGCAGGATATGCTGTGTATCCTTCATTCTTCATAATTTCAATGTAGTAGTTTTTATTGAGACAGAGAAGTCTCAATATTGCTGCTATCAGAACCAACACACATCCTAGGAGGAGCTGGCCGGTAAATGAGGAAACAATATATGTCAAAAATGGGTATTTGCCTAAACAGAGATAGCATTATTTTGCTGTCCCCAGAGTATCTACACACTTCATATGCAGTATCAGTGATATGGGATGAAGTCCATATGACTCTTCTTCCAGGACAAAACTCTAGCAGAGCTATTTAGCTGCTAAGAAGATTTGAGCATGAAGACTACCTATTTTTACATCACAGTCTTACTACTTCCTCACTGATTCCATCATTGACAATGTGAAAGTTGTATGTAATTTAGAATTGGAATGTGGGTAAAAGGCAATATGTTCAGGAAACAGACAGTATGTAAGCTTTGAGTCTTTTTTGAGAGGCAAGACATCTGTTTCAGCTGAGAGCAACACTGTTGGAGAGAACCTATGTGTCAGATCCCATTCAGGCGAGACAAGTTATTGCCACATCTTGGTTGATAAAGGTGTTTATATGAAGTCCTTCTCTGCTGGATAGGGGCAAGGAGTAAGTGCTCAGAAATGACAGGTTGCAGCTCAGTCTCATAACTATAAGGCTGTTCTTCCTGAAGTGGAAGTACTTTCAAAGACCCAGAGGATCTGAACTGGGACATAACTGCTAGTGGATGTGTAGCAGTGCAACGGGATAGCTTATTAAACTGTCTCTCAGCTACATCCAGCTGTGGAAGTGAAGTAACAAGTCTAAAATATTTTTGGCAGCTAAAGCAGTAAATGCTATGAGTGAGCTATGTGACTGCAGTCATTTATCTGTGTAGGCATATCCATAGATACTTCTACAGATGGAAAGGACTAGACTTGGAAGGTCCATGCAAGATCACTCAGTATAACTCAGAAATTATCAACTACATTCAAGTACGTGTCTGAAAAAAAAAAAAGTGAAGTTAACTTTAATGAACTCTTTACCTAGTAACTTTGACAAGTAAAGAAATTCATTCTGTTTCAGTCATTCTAAAATATGGTTTTTCTAAGGGTTTACCTTACCACTTCATTCTAATGTTTCTTCCCTTTCACTTGATTCCTTCCAATATTCACTTGATATATATTCCCTCCCTTCCCTCCCTTAATCCTTTTTAAAAACAAATTGCTGTAAAATATTTCTGAGATTATCAACCACTGTTTACTCTCTTTCTTCTCTTTCTGTCAGTAAGTTTCTTAATTAACTCTATTCACATACATAAAAAAAATATCCTAAAGTGTGCACCTTTGGATCTAGATTTTGTCTTGAAGAGAACCAGGAGTAAACATGTTTCTTTCCACATCTGCGAACTTGTTTCCAAATTACAGTTTGAATGAACAGATAAATCTAATCCACTACAATCTTCAGCTTGCTGTGGTTATCTGTTTGTTTTAAAGAGATTCATGTCTGCAGATTCATAGTAGTGGAAGTCAGGACAGATGTGGTGACAGAAGTCAGTAGGATAGATCATTGCACATTTGGTATCAAGTTTAGTTGCAGCCAGCGTTACTCATGTCACTTTTATGAGCACTATAGGAACAAATATTGAAAGATCTTATCTGGATGGTGCAGAATGCCTCCTCAGTGCTCCTTGGGATTTTGAAAGATTAGGGTACAATCGTGTGACATTCATGAAAGTAATTTTGATTCCATTACAAAGTTTTATATTCGTTTAGCTGATGTATTACACTGATAAATTCAAATTTTTATGGCATTCTATAGTGTGGTATACTGTTGTAAAGACTTTATTGGAGTCCTCTATTTGTTTTGGCTTGATGGATCGAAAAATTGTTTGCAATGTACAGGTCTGTTCGTTTAACAGGTATTCATTTAAATGGGTAATAAGATACAAGGGTTGTGTAATGAGATGGAAAATTGCTAGCCACATATTAGGTGATTACTATGTTTTTTCTCCAAATCAATTTTGGCAGAAAATAATAAATCTAGAAAATGGACTTGGAACCTACGTTTCAGATTGGTAATCAGTAGGTCACTCTTGTGAAAATATTTTCCCATATGTTCTTGTTTAATGGGGAAAGAAGCCATTGCCTTATTTAATAGCAATTTCACAGTGAGATACAGGAGGCATATGAAAAGGGATATGTATCTAGGCTAAAAATTCCCCTAGACACAAAGTCATGTATTCTGTCTTTTTTCCTCTATTGAATATTCGCTATTGACATTTTTGCTTGTCACCTCTTAAGATAACTAGACTCTGTAATGGTCAAGAAAAAGGAGGACAGAAGCAGAAGCTGTAGATGTGATAAGGAGACTAGGAAGACAGCTCAAGCATGGATTTATCAGGGAAGGCTTGGATTATGCTTTCCCCAGCCTTGCTATGGTCTCTCAGTACGGCTCTCTCTCAGCCCTCCAGCCGGAGTTCACGTAAGAAGAAAGCTTCAATCTCTCTCCCAGAACACATGTTCTGGCAGTGATGTGGTAGGAGAGAACTAGAGAATTCAAAAGAATGTTGGAGCCTTCCCTTATCTGAAGCCATGCTGGGGGCCACATTGTTCCCAAGGTGGGAAATCTTACTCCCCCCATTCTTTGGGACTACTGTCACCTTATTTTACATATGTGTGTGTGTATATATATTTATATTTACAAGTTCCTGTTCGTCCACCTAGGGTGTAGTACAAGCCAACATTCTGAAATGTCTATATAGCATGTCCATGCTGTCATTGTCTGTGGCTTGTGTCTACAGAAGAATAATTCTGAGGTAATCAGGCCATAGTGGAGGGTGATAAAATTGCCATGGTAGAAGCCAGGCAGAGCCTGACTGAGTCTGTATTCATTTCTGAATAATTTGATGTAAGTCTGGCCTAAAATAATAGCATCTGCTCACATGGTCATTCACAGCTCAAAAGCTTTCTTGGAAGCTATTTCTTTCCCCAGCCCCAGAGCTACTAATTGCTAAGTTACAGCTGTGATGTACTACCAGACTGTGAAGCAATTTCAATGTTAATAAATTAAATATGCTTCTGACCTTTCTCCAGCACTGAAGCCAGATAACCAAAAAGGCTTGCACCCATACTGTTAAGCAGTCTTTCTATGCAGAACACACTGACAATATCCAAAATGACTATTGGAAATAGTCATTGGACTCTGATAATTCCCAAACTGTACCCAAGAATTATTTAGGAAACAGATAGTTTGCTGAGGCCAAAACTGAAAAATGAATTGTACTAATAGTTCAGCAGTGTAGACAACTGAATACTAGTACAATGAATGTTGCCTGATACTCTTTAATTTACTAGTATAAACATACTATGATGGTACAGACTGACTTAATATATACTAAAATGTCAGATATATGAACAGATTTTCATGTTATCAGGCATGAACCACAATAATCAGGACGAAGTAGAATTAACATTTGTCCAGTCATACACTGTGATGACATGCCATAGCCTCAAAGATATGTTGGTTTTTTTTAAACAAGAGGGTCCTGCATTACATGTGTGGGAAACAAGAGCTGCTTAAAAGTAAACAGGAAGTAATAATTACATTAATAATTACTTGTGATGTAATTATTACCTACACCTGAGCAAGGTTGGGGTCTATCCTTACCACTGCCCAAAGCCTTGGCATTACTAGCACGTTGCCCTGTATGACTTTACTCTGAGGAACCATGAGTTCTTTATTTTTGTTGTTTGCAATTCATAGCTGCATTATTTATGGTCCAATATAGTTAATCTATGTTAGGCCCCTGACTTGAAATAAGCTCTATTTGGGTGGATGCCTGCGTTTGCTCAAAGCTCTGTTAAAGCCTCTACAGCTTCAGAGGACCACAAGACTCAGATGAAATACAGTTCAGTCCAAGACTAGGGATGCAGTATGCTCTCAGAATTGCATTTAAATAAAATTAGTTTTCTTTGCTTCTATTTTAATATTTTTGTTTATCATAATACTTGTCTAAGTCAAAACGAAAAAGTATTTTTCTGATTCTGGCTTTCAGAGTGACTTGGCAAAAATTCTCTTTCCTCCAAAAATCATACCTTCTAAGCATCTCAATCCCTTATCTAAATTGAACTGGACAGGAAGGTTAGTTAGTAGTGAAATAATTACTTGTTGTTTAAAAATAAATCCCCGTCATGCATTGGAGCTATCCACTAGGGAAACATTAAGGAGATGCAAATTTATGTTTCCCAGCTTGCAGCTTCAGACTATCTATTTTAATTTTGTTCATATGCCACTGGTTATCTGCAGTGGATTTAATATTCTGCAATACCAGATTTTATGTGATCTCTCTGGTCCTCTTTCTCTTGCATTCTATTTACTACTCCATGCTATTAACCGGTTGCATAAAGGAGCTTGGCTATTACTCTGTTGTTCCGTTTCTGCTGCCAGAATAGTTTTGATCAATACAGCTTGCAAAAAATTAGATCATAAAATGCAGTGCATTTAACTGAACTCTTTTCAGTTACTCTAAGAACTTTTATTTCAAATACAGGATCTATAAATGGTCTAAAACCCGCTTTCAGCTTTTTTGTATATTTTTGCAAACTACTAAATGTAAAATACATGTGAATAGTTAGTTCATCCTTGAATAAACACATTGAGTTTGAAGTTTTTTAATGCTACTGTGTAAATTTATATTTCAACATATTTTCAGTTCCAACATGAAGTGTACAAGATAATGGGGCAGAGCTAACAGGATGATTTAGCACCTACATCTAACTACATTATTTCTTCATCAATAAAAGGCCAACAATATAAAAGGGAGTTGTGGCAGTCTCAGTTTCTGTGGACTCTACAAGGTAACAAGCTTTTATGTTGTATGTAAGAGAGTTCATATTTTTGTTACTGAAATTATTATCCCATAACACCACACCAGGGAGTCTTTCTAATGACATTTCTATGCAAAACGTTTGATTCAGCAACAAGACCTATTCACACCTTTAAAACAATTTATGCATAGCTAAATGAACAATTGTTCCTAGCACGGAGTCAGTAACTTAATCATTTTTATCTTAATAACCCACAGAGGAAACTCACAAGCAGTGATTACACGTTGTGTGGACTGCTTTCCATTTACTTTGGAGATTTCCATAATAAAGCTCTGCCTGGAATAGGAGCAGTTCTCCATTCTTAAGGGCTACAGGCTAGAGAGTTTAATTTTTGTAAATATTTGAATGCAGAATTCTTGTTTTCTCTCAAATAAAGTAGGTCTGAGCATTTATCAGAATCAGAAGTATTAAAGTAAAATGCACCAGTAAAAAGGGTAACTTAAAAAGCTACCACTAGTTTTGCTCAAGCAAGTTGTCCTCTCTCCAGAAGCATATCTTTACCAATTTGTAAAGATTGCTTGTGACTTTTCAGATTTCTCTCTAGCTGCAAGTTATTTTTCTCATTAATATTGAAAGTGTATAAAACACACAGATGTTAAAAAATAGCATGTTTCCAATTCCCAGTAACAGTTTATGGTACATCTAAGATATCACAAGGGCTGCAGTTTTGGTTTTAAATATTTTCCTAAATATAATTCAGGAAAAAAATTACCATTAGAGAAAATAAGAAATAAGTAATGTTTAAATACACGCAGACAGCCTTTGCCTCTAGAAACCAGCTTCTTAATAGCTTTACATAGATGACTTCTTTACTCTGCTCAGTTGGTAACAGAATGAAATGCTTGTTGATTAGAGAGATGTTTAGTCAACTAGAAAACATCTTGTTCTGTAAACATGGGATTAATGAAGCCTGTTTTCCTACAGATTTCTGTCCTAAACCCTGTGCTACCAGAAGAGTTCTGCCATTAGCATCCTCTGTAACTTCACATCATTTCTTCAGTATTTCTTGTTCCCCAAGAGTGTTTCCCACATTCCCTAACTATTCCAGTAAGAATTCTCTTCCCTGAGTGTGCCTGGCCTTGCAGCTAGGTGAGAGGTGATGCTGGCTCACACACATGCTGACTGGCCAGTGACGTTTTCCATGGCTGGCTGAAGAGGTGGGGAACTTGTTGGGATGACCCAAATGGGACAGTCATGTTACAGCCTTTCTGTTCGGGGTTTTCATTTTTCCCATCTCTGTCTTCTAGCTAGTGTCTGGTTTCATCATGCTTGTAGAAGGCCAGTATGTCCTAGATCTCTGTCTCTTTGGTTGAAATTGGCTATTGGTTCAAAATCTTTTAGGTAAGGAAATAATATATAAGTAGAAGAACAAGCAAACAAACACAGCATATAATCAGAGAGATATTGTTTGCCCAAAAGATCAGTCTAAAAAGCATGTTAACACCTCCTACATTACAAGCATTATGCTATACCAAGCAATGCTAGACAAGATCCATTTACATTTACACTAAATTTAGATTAAGAGAAATAAGTGGCTACTTCTTTTTCTCTTCTGAAGATGTGGACCCTGGTCTTGGTCCTTGCTCTGTATCCTCACTCTGCTTCGATAGTGCAAAGCAGTTCAGGGAGCTTGCCCCTACATAAAGGTATCTTTGGATAAGTTTGGATTGTTGTAGCAGGCTTTCTTAAGCATTAGTCCCACAGAATCATAGAATCATAGAATGGTTTGGGCTGGAAGGGACCTTTAATGGTCATCTAGTCTAACCCTCCTGCAAGGAGCAGGGACATCTCCAACTAGATCAGGTTGCTCAGAGCCTCATCCAACTTGGCCTTGAATGTTTCCAGGGATGGGACATCCACCACGTCTCTGGGCAACCTGTTTGAATTTCCTTGCACCCTGACAATCTCCAGTTACCATGACATTTGCTTA
This sequence comes from Chlamydotis macqueenii, assembly GCF_036417535.1. Classification (NCBI taxonomy): domain Eukaryota; kingdom Metazoa; phylum Chordata; class Aves; order Otidiformes; family Otididae; genus Chlamydotis; species Chlamydotis macqueenii. The sequence goes on from NC_141556.1 coordinate 26,430,616, forward strand.
CATCCAGAGGCAGCTGGCGCAGGGGAGGTCAGCTTGTCAGCTGGTCCAGTTTGCATTAAAGGAGCTTCTCTGCACAGACGTGCCCAGACCCTAGGAAAGCCTCTTCTGAGCTGTGCTTTCCCCTTGGCCCAGTGATGCTCTGGATCTGAGATTTATTACCCTCCTTTTCAGTATGGTTAGCCCTTAAACAGCTGTGCAAAGCAATTTATCTATCTTACTTGAATAATACCACACTGTACATTTGCCTTCAATGGGTTTGAAATTACTGTCCTACACAAACCATAGAACAGGAAAGAATCCCATTCCCTCATGACTAAATGTAAGTGGGAGAATCATCATTAATCTCATTGCCATGGTGCAGTTTGTAGATACTCTCCAGTGATCAATCGCAGCTAAGCCACCTTTCATAATCAGGAATAACTCGTTTCTTGTTTCCTTCTGATTTGTATAGTTTCATTATTCCATTTTTTCCATTCCCTATTTTGGAATGTTCTTCTAGCTATATACATATTTAGCAGATTATGTAAGTGTCTATCAACCTCAGAAAATATGTATTTAAAAAAATTATATTTCCTAGAGTGTCCTCCAAAATTTAATGTTCAGGGACTTTGCAACATTTAGGGTATTAGCAAAACAATATGGAGAGTTTTCTTTCTAGGGTCAGGGTGAAAATCTAGTCATCTTATTAAAATATTTGACTCAAAATATAGACTTTTCTCTTAGTTTTGCCATAAGGTTTTTTGGTAAATCACGCCGTCTTTCTGTGGTACACAGAGGAAAGGAAGAAAATTTTTCTTATTCACATTCTCAGTTACATATTCTGCTTAGATTCATCCTGTGCAAACATTATAGCTAGTCACAGAGGTGATAATAAGAGTAGTAGTAATATTGGCATGGTCATAGCTCCAATACAGATCAGTGGCCAGTAAATTTGAGATTGTATAGCCTCTACAAAAATCTTGTGTTTTCTGCTCAGTTCACTGTACAGTTTCATGCGTCGGAATTTGCAGCTTTATTGTCACTTTTCCTGTCGTTTCAGCAGAAAATCCAAGCACTCCCTTAAGCTACCATGTTATAGAGGATTCTATAAAGCTGTGATTTGTACATATATCTACAGTTAGTAGATAGATGAGGTGCAGCAGATGGCACACAAGTACATAGTACAGTTTTGATCTTTGTAGGATCAATAAAATCTGTTGTACATTGTGTATGGTTTCTTTTGCATACATCTTTGAATGAAGCACTTTAATTATTAACCTTAAAAGTTGACCTTGCAAATCAGCTCTAAAATGCAGGACAAGGATATGTGGGTTGCTGATGGCCTTGGTATGTATATGAGGTTTGGCAATCCAGGGCTCACAGCCTAGTGTAGATTAAATTCGCTTAAATACTGAGCAGAACTTAATAAAAATATGTAAATAACAAATATACATCCATGAAAACAGACTCACTGTCAAGGCTGCAGATTATACAAAGTCAGTTTCTTCTTTCAAATGAAGAGTCATTTATTATCTCCCAGAGCAAACCAGTATTTTTGAATTTTCAAAAGAGATATTAAATCATCTACACCAATACTGCTGAAGAAGGCTTACACTTAATTGTTAACAAATGATGACCGATGAAGCTCATTGAACTACTGAAAGACACATGCTAATAAAGGAACATTAATAACATATCATTATTTGTTCATTTTTATGTTTTCAGGCACATACATAATTAAGAGAAAAATTGTAGATCCTTTTTGGTCAGAACCATACACAATACAGTATGTGATACCATACCTAACACAATACAATTCAGCAATTCATCCCACATGTGTAATAGCATGACCAGTTACATATATTGACTTGAAAAGCATAATCTTGCTTAGCATTTCAGCTCTTGGTCACTTCTGTCATCCTTAATACCTTTATAAATTAATTGCTTCATTTTTCACAAAGTTAAACCAGACTGTGTAGTACAGAACTGCTTCCAGAATCTAACAAAGTCCTGCTTAAAAACTTAATTTGTCTGTTGAATTGATTTAACATTAGTTCTCACCAGAAATGTGACAGCCTTGAAAGGTAAACCCCAGGTCACTCAGAATGTCAAATGTTATACTTTGAACAGCACCTGACAATGCTCAAACAGTAAATGCAGGTTACAACTGTAAGCTGAAACTCTTTTATGCAGATAACCTGTTCAATACATAAACTGCTGTATTATACAACAGTTTTTGTTTCCAAAATTATTCCAACTGATATACCTTCAGAAAATCATGAGTTTAGTCCTGACTTGAGAGCAAAGTTCACAGAAACAAGACCCCCACCCAAAGTAAACTCTCACAATCTGCTGGCACTAAAATCCAATCTTCCCTGATTTTCCTTTCAGTTAATGACCATCACTAATGAACTACTTGAAATTGTAGGTTAAACTCAAGTGACATACTATGTTCACAAAGACAACACAGTAAGACCTCCAAATGTATTTCACAGCCCAGTAGCTTCAGACAAATACTTTCCCAGCTATATCTGTTTTAATAGATTCCTCATTCTTGACAAGGACATTTGACTGCACAGCTGGACACCAGGTGCTTTTTACCACCATATTTCACTGTATCTTACTGTCTTTTGCAACTGGACTACTTTATAAAACATTGATAAAAGATGGAGCTATGTAAAAATCCAAATTGAAACATCTGTAGGTAAAATAACAATAACTACATACTATTCCATGACTTCTCAGTGAGAGAAAAGCATCATGAGTTTCTGAGCCAACAAGAGTATCCTGACTATACTGAGAAAAACAATTGTCATTATTACTTCACAATGATATCAAAAAGAAACTGGCAAATCCAAGAAATATTAATGAACACTCCTGATGATCAGCCATCACAATACCTTTCTCTTCTGCACTGTATCTTCCTGGAGGGAAGGAACTGAAAAGTAGATGCATGTAAGATGAAAAAAGACAAGGTACGTAGCCTGACAAGAAAAAAGATTGAAAAAAAAAAAAGAGTGACTGGGGGGGCCTGACTAGAATTAAATTCATTTGGAAATGTGTCTGGTGAGTGTATACCCACTCCTCCATTTGAAACATTACAAAATCAATCATACACGCCCACAAAAAAGAAAAAGGTCACTTTTTTTTGCTAATTTATTTGTGGGGATTGTTCTTTTAGGATAGTATGTATGTTAATCAAATTACTCTAAAGTACTCCAAAAAACTCCATGAAACTTCCAGTCAAAATTTAAAAATATATGTGTATGAGTATCAACACAAAATTTTGTGATGTGTTGGCCCTGGCTAGCAGCCAAAATCCCAACCAGCCACTCACTTGCTTCCCCCTCAGTAGGACGGAGGAGAAAACAGAAAGGACAGGAGCAAGAAGCCTGTTCAAGATCAGGATGGGGAGATCCCTTACCAATTACCATCACAGGAAAAACAGACTCAGCTTGGGGAAAATTGCTAGTTAAATTATATACATTTAATTACTGATTCAGGTATTGGGAAACAAAAACAAATAAAAAAAAAATCACAACATTAAAAGATCTGGGGAAAACACACTTAGGGAAAACACCTTTCACCCCCTCAGTCCCCTACTCCTCCCCTCTCCTCCTCCCTTGTTATTGCTGCAGATTGTGCTTGGTCCCTTCAGTGAGGCAATGTGTGGCACAAGGAGCGGTGAGATTGGGGGTGTTACGGCCACTACACAGTGGTTTCCCTCTGCTGCTCCTTCTTCCTCACCTTTTTCCTCTTCTTCAGCATGGATCCTCCAGGAGTTGTAGACCTTCAGCACTATCTACTCAGTTCCTTCTCCTCCTCTGACCTTGGTGTTCTCTCTGCTGTTTCACACTCTTTTTTCTCCCTCTTTTGCCTGTTCAGTATTTTCTCATCTTTCGTAAATACATTTTCCAAGAGGCACCACCAATCTTGACTGAGGGACTCAGCTGCCCCCTGTGGTATTGTCCATGTCCAACATGCAGCAGCCCTGGCCTTTCAGCCCCCACTGTCAGCATCTTCCCATGGACATCCAATACAAATGAGTGGTAGCTGGGGGGAGTGGGAGAAGGAGGGAAGTGTGTGTGTGCATTTATGAAAACATAATTTCTGTTGAAATTGTACATATTTGTGTCCACATAAATATAACACTCTAGATAAACAAGTCAAATCAAATGATTCGGGTCAAAAAACTGCCTGAAAATGGCAAAAGGAACTGAAAAATCCTGTCTTCCATGCATTTTTTTTTCTAGTGCTTATACTCTATAGTCAGTAGATGTTTAAAAAGACTGTCAGATACACAAATGTCCTCTGAAATTTCATTGAAATCTGGCATAAATTAATGAGACACTGCAGATGTGATTGCTACATGCTGGATGTTTTGAAGGATTTAGAACTCAGTTTCTTATTTTAATCTCTTAACAGTACTAGATTCCAGCATGAGCTAAAAATATTATGTAGGTAGTTATGATGTCACTTCTTTTGTATTCCTTGTAGAGCTGAAGTGTGCAGCTGGAACTACATAAAAGCTGAGGAATTACTGTGTCATTCGAAGTCAAAATTATTATGCTTGACCTGCTGCAACTGTAGGTTCTCACAGGACTACTGGCCTCCAGGCTTATGGAAGCTAAACATACTGCTGCTAGCCAGGAGAGATTAGTAAACATATTGCTTGTGCTTCTGGAAAACCGTCACCGGGTACTCTCCCAAAAGAACAAGTTCTGTTCTGTGTTTTAAGTAGCAGCTGCTCAGCATGCTAAAATATCCCGCACAGTTTTATACTGTTTTGCTTTGTACAGAGTTCTTTTAATCTCAGTTATCCAGAAGTGTGGGACAGAAGTGGAAATTTGACACTAAACTGAGTTGTTGCTGGCACTTTCCAGAACAGAGGAGAACAGCCCTGGAAGAATTAGGTGATACTGAAGCAATAAAAGTGTATTGCTTGCTTTATCTCTTCTCCCATATCCATATACACACATACGCTTTCTCACTTTCTCCACTGAAAACACACACACACACACACCCTCCTACCGGTGCTTCATCAGGACTTAAGTATTTGTCAGAAAATCACAGAGCCATTGCAGCTGGAAAGGACATCAGGAGATTGTCTAGTCCAATCGCCCTACCCAAAGCAGGTTACCAAGAGCAACTTGCTCAGGGCTGTGTTCAGTCAGGTTTTGAGTATCTCCAGGGATGAAGACTCCACAGCCTCTCCAGGCAACCATGGAGATCACATGCTTAGAGTCCTTCATCGTATTCATGACCCTTCGCTAGACTCGCTCTGTTATGTACATCTCTCTGTTTTACAGGGAAGACCAGGACTGTGGCCAGTGGCCCAGCTGTGACCTCTCTGCTGCTAAAGAGAGGGGAATGATCACACCCTCAACCTGCTGATAACATTCCTCCTAGTGCAACTCGGGATACTGCTAATCAACTTTGTCTCTAGGGCACAGTGCTCACTCAAATCCAACTTCTCATCCACCAGAACCCCCAGACCCTTCTCTGCAAAGCTGCCTTCCAGACAGTTAGCCTCCAGCCTGTACTGGTGCATGCAGTTATTCCTTCCCTGATGCAGGACTTGGCTTTTCTCTTTGTTGAACTTCAAGAGATTCCTGTTTGCCCATTTGTCCTGGTGTGTTAAGCACTTCTCCTGAGTTTGTGTGGTCTGCAAGCTTGCTGAGGAAGCACTCTATCCCATCATCCAGGTCATTAATGAAGACGTTAAGCAGTATTGGCCTCATTATCAATCCCTCGGGTGCACCCCTAGTCACAGGCCTCTGACTAGACTGTACTCTGCAGATCACAACCCTTCAAGACAAGGAGTTCAGCCACTTTTCAGTCCACCTCAATGTATGCTTCTCTAGCCTGTACTTCATGAGCCTGTCTATAAGGAAATTATGGGAAACAGCATTGACTGACCTGCTAAAGTTGAGACAAAAAACAGCCACTGCTCTCCTCTGATCCACCAAGTCAATCATTTCATTGTAAAAGGATATCAGACTAGTTAAGTATTTTCTGCCCTTCATAAATCTGTGCTGACTACTCCCAGTCACCTTCTTGTCCTAAATATCTTTGGAAACAGCTTCCAGCAAGATTTGCTCCAACACCTTCCCAGGGAGCAAGGTGAAGCTGACTGGCCTGTAGTTTCTCAGATCCTCCTTCTTGACCTTCTTGAAGACAGAAGAGACATTTGCTGCCTTCCAGTCCTCAGGAACTCCACCACAAACTTTCAAAGATAATTCAGAGTGCCTCAGAATGGCATTAGTCAGCTCTCTCAGCACTCATGAATGCATCTTATCAGCACCAAAGAAAGCCTCTTCTACTTCTTTCTGATCAGGTGGTCTCTAGCAGACACCCACACCCAACTTCCAACCTGCAAATGTTCCTTTCTTAGAAACCATTATGCCTTTTCTGTTGAATCATTTCCACTGAAACTATCAGAGTAAAAGGAGAAGCAATGGGCTTAACCCATTAAAGATCGCAGAATGACATCTGGCCTCACTGTACTTTGATTGATGTGCTGAAGAAATGCACTAATTGACGTATACAATGTACAGTCAATATACTAAGAAAAGGTGCTAGTTAAATGTGCAGATGTGACAATAATATGTACCCTTGGGGACTGTTAAACACTTTCTAAAGCAGAACAGTGTTGGAATCCTTGCTGTTTCGCTCCAGAGGACAGCAATAGGGTCCTAGAAGGAGACATCCAAAAAGATTTTTGGAATAGCATTAACACGACCAAGCCACTTGCTAGACACCTCCGCATTCCCACATAAAAAGCATGAAAACTGAAAATAGTCCAAACTAGCTACACTTCTGCTCATGAAGCAAAACAATTGAGAGCAGACAGACAGCCATAGACATGGAAACAGTCACTCTTCAGCAGCCACTAACTGTTATATGGAAGAAACAGGGATAAAGATGTTACCTGGACTAGCTGTGGAGATTGCAGCTAGTTTCTTCCCATGGGAAAGGCAGGAGCTGGATCCAGGTTGTGACCTAAGGCCCCATTCTGGCTCTTGCCTCGCTCTTAGACTAACACAGTCATGCACTATGCCTTTCTTATGCTGGGCTTCAGGTTATAATCTCACTGCAAGATTTGAAGAAAATCACTAAATACATCCATTCAGAAGAATGCAAAGTGTTACTTGTCACTCAGTTTTTTTTTCCTCTGCCTTCCTCTGTTTGTATTTGACATTTTATAATATACCCCTATGGTTGAACAGACTAGGAAAAAGCCTCTACTTTTAGAGGCTCACCTTTTCAGTGGGGCTAAAATTAAATGTGATTTAGCTTTATTTTCTGCACATCTATCATACAGACTATGGATCTGGATAGGTTTTAAGGAAACAGTAAATAATGGCAGAGAATGGTGAAGTGTGCTTTGTTACAGAAGGAAAAAAAAAATCCCACTATATTTAGGAAAGTGTATCTGAGAAATGTGTTGGCAGTTGTGCTGGTTTTGGCTGGAATGGAGTTAATTTTCTTCATAGTAGCCTGTATGAAGCTGTTTTTTAAAGCTACATAGAAGTTACTGCAAGATTTAAAATATAAGACCATCCCTTTGACCTGAAAAGACAAGATAGCTGGAGGGTACGAGAAAGGAAATAGTGCCATCCTAATTTTATGGATGACCAGGAAAGATTAGACAGAGAGAAACAAGTTGTTTGAGAAATTTACTCTGCAGATCACGTTTCAGTGAGGATCTTAACAGAGACAAAAATAATCTACGAGAGTGCAGAGAACAATGGGTTTCCATTGTTTCTAGGAATAGAAACCATGTCTATAGGTGACTTATCATATGCAGTGGGCAATAGCTCCTAGTTCTTCAGGTTCTTAGTCTAAAAAAACCTTTGACACTTTCTTGATATAAATATATTGAAAAATATGTAAATAAACACCAACTTCAATGAGGTGATGCAGTCAAATAACAGGAAGTTCTATTAACATCAAAAGGCTGAATTGGATTAGAAGTTCATGAGTAGTAACCAAGAATCACTATCTGAGAAACAGAATCATTAACAGCATGACATAGAGCATTTTTTCTTTGTCCAAAAGTACAATTTGCTCTAAAAACATTCCACATATCCTTTACTTTTCTGAAAGCAGTCTAACTTACTTGTACCTGAAGCTTTCACATGTACAGATAAAAAGCACAAAGAACACTAACAAAAACATAGATCCAATTTCTTGAAAGCGAGTCATACATTCCTGTTGAATTTTTAGCACTATATCTTCAGGAAGATCCCAGAATGGGCATTGCTTTAAATGGGCTTTGATACAGTAGTGCATATAGAAATACAGGTTTTTGTGAAATATTTGCATAACTTTTCTATTGAAATAGAATATATTTATTGTCAAACATTTTATCTTAATATATTACAAAGGGAACCTTTACAGATATATTTGGGTTGCTGAAGTACAAATAAGCCTGTGAAAAAATGTGTAATAGAGTCTTTGTTCCTTCTTCCAAGTCTGGTAGCTGAGGAGTTAATAGTCCTGGAAAAACAAACTCCATTTTGCCAAATTGTATAACACCCTTGCAGCAAAACTGACTTCTTATGTCAGCAGTGTTAAGGAAATGGCATGATCTCAAACATTACTCATGGCACTGGTAAATTACTGAAATAAAGATTGTCATCTGCTGGAATCCTCCAGTTCACAGTTATTTGGGAAGCAGAAATTATCATAATACAGTATCCTAAAAATACTACTTTTATAAGAAAACTTGGGTGAGGTTTTCTTATTTATGTGCTGTAAAGATGTGATGGCATACGACTACAGCAGATGGATGTATTGTGTTACATAGCTAGTGCGCTCTTGGAAGTTAAAGTACAAATTTATTTAAAAGAGGAATAAAATGGAAAAGAATGCAATTTGTAACATTAAGGTTCAGTTCGCACAGTAAATATCTCAGAGAAAAGAAAAAAAAAGTTAAATTAGGTATAGAATTATTTGGCTTCATCTGTTATGATCCATAACTAATTTGGTTTACAAGTTTCTTTCATCTCCGCATAACAAATATAATTCAATTGTGCACATCTTCAACATCAACGCAATTAAATTGGTGTTAGGGGAAGAAAACAGGCCTTTTTCCTCTTTTAAGGCTCATATGCATAATCCTAGACACAGGAATAATTGAAGAATTATAATTCCGATAATTGCTCAGCACAGTTAAAGATATCTCAGAGGTACAAAAAGCTTGAAAAGCTCATGTGCTGAGTACATTATCTACACCAACCTTTGAAAGTAATTATTTGTCTTGAAGCCTAATGCTGTCTTTTCCCTAAAGATTGACTCTGTGTGTTATACAGACAGCCCAAACTTGTTGTCAGATTTGCAGTGAAAGGTCCAAGGAAGCCAGAACAAACTTTATGGGTAAAAAAAAAAACAAAAAGCAACAAACACAAAAATCCCCCCAAGGTCCGGTAATATGTATATTATCTTGGACTTTTAACTACTCTTCCAGCTTTCTTTCCTAGCATGTACCAGTATGAAGAAAATGACATTTATATGCATTTTTCTTGGTATTTTTGTTTTCCTTAAGCTTTTTTTCTGTGTGTCACAGGGCATTCTCTTCTCCAAAAAAAAAATCTATACAACATAATGCATTTTAGCTCATCACTATCAGTGGGCTGATTAACAAAGAGAGTTTTGCAAGGAAAAAAAAAAAAACAGAAAGAAAATACAGTATAACTTCATGGTCTAGTCCTATCAGGTGCATTGCAAGCTAAGAAAAAATCTTCATTTTTTAACATCCTAGAACAAAGCTTTCATTAGGTTCTGAGTAGAGCGGAAGATACTGAACTCCTGTGATCCAAAAGGATAATTGAAATAAATGTACAAATAATTCAACACCTAGAAGTTTACATCCCTGCTGTTCAGTCATTTTTCCTTTTTAGGAAGCACAATTCTTTTCACTTCGTTAGAATTTGTTAGGCTGTCGCAATTTCATCTTTTAGAGAAGAGCAAAAGTCAGGAAGATACAAAATGAACAATAATTCCTAGGAAAAAATATACATTTCAATACTTAACTTTAATAGTGTGATTGAAAAGACTGAATTGGCCCATTAAATTTAATTAAATTTAATTTATCTTTGCAAACCTTTCATTCTGAACATCCATTGCGTCTACCCAGGCCCATCCTTAAGCATCCATATCTATGCAACTCATTCTGCGTTTCTTCTAAGAACAAGAACAAAGTTAAAATTTCAAATTCATATTGTATCTGAGTATGAATCTTCCTTGACATTGAATATTTTGCACTTGCCACTAAAATTCTGTTGCTAAAAATAAAAGGCTAATATATTATCTGCATCAAAATAATGCTTTCCCTATTTTGCATGCTTCCTCGGTCTTTAAACAAATGCTATAGATGTTTGGACTTCAGATTTTTTATTATATATTTCATGCATCATTAGTTTGAAAAGCTGTTTTAGTTATAATACTTATTACGCTGAAATTGAGTTGGTTTAGCCTGTTAGGAAAAATGGCTGTTGTGCAATTACCAATATGTAACTGAACTTTTCCTTGAACCATGCAATTCCTGTTCTCTAATTAGGTCTCCATATCTCATTTACATAATTTTTTAATACTCTGATGGAATGGAATTTGCTGTCCTCAGGACTGATGAACAGTTCATTAATAGTAGTAGTACAGAAATTAAAAATTCATAATGAAGATAGTTCTCACTAGCCCTTCTGCTGCATCCAAACTGGTTCACTCTGTTGAACTGGGAGTATCAGTTCTCATGGCCTCTCACTTCTGAATATTCAAGCGAGAAATATTCTAGTACTCAGTTGAATGGTATATGGAAAAATGTGGTGAGTGACAGATGTTTGGAGGACTGTGGGCTATTTTTAGTTCATCTGCGTATTGACGTATTCTTTCTGAAAGCTTTCTCTTATCTATGTCCTTATATTGAATTTCTTACCATGGTATCCCTGGGTTTCTGTTTCTGTGGGCATTATTAAAAATGAGATAAGTCCTGATTTAGCCAATCTTAATCTGCAGTCACAGCAAGTGATATCTGGACAGGATACCCTGTCCCCTTGCCTAGAAAGAGAGGATCCTAAGGGCAGAATTAAGCAGGAGAGATGTGGTGGGCATTTTAAGCACAGCATTGGGTGGCAGCAGCATGGTTTAGCCTGAATGAACCCCTAGGGTTTCTTTGTCCAATCTTTCCAGTCCAGTTAAGGACTGCCTCACTCTTTCAGCACTTGGAAGATTTCTTTATTCCCTTTTATTACCTGAAATTGGGACTGTCATCAGCAGTCTGCAAGTGAAGGTTCCTGTATCCTTTAGATCCCAATTATCATTTTTCTGGAACACAGAAACAAATCATTAAAGTTGCCAAATTCTTCACTCTGATATCTCATTATGTCTAGACATTGAGGCATTTAAATTAGTTATCTATTACTTGAGGAAGGAAATTGTGTTTACAAGGACCTGAATCACATCTTTTGCTCATTAGAATGTCATGCTTAGAGAAGTTCAAATTCTTCTTTGCTAAACTCTCTCCAGTAGAGCAAAACTTCAAATACCTGTCCCGAACTGCTATCTGGTCTTCCCATTACACTGTGACTACCTCAATACTTCAAAATTTCTTTGGAAGAGATCTTTTTCAATGCATTTCTTTCCATTTAGTTTTGATTTATAATATATGTGCCATGTGTGCACTGTGTATTTTATTCCCGGTTTATATATTTATATATATGTGTTTATATTCCCGGTCTGGTATATATCGAGATTACATGGAACTCTAGTATGGACATTGATATAGTCATCAGTAGTTTTCCTCTAATTTAAGAAGATTTTTTTCTTCTAATTAATATGTAGTAATTTAATCTCATGAATATATGCTTATTAAATATAGCTGCTTAAAACTTAGTGAAGTGGGTTTGTGATGTTCTGAAATAGTTGAATACATTCCCTGTTACCTGAGGTTTCAAATGTATAATGGCCTCAAGTTAATTTGTGTAACTCCATTAAAATCTTTAACACCCATGGAATCATATTCTTCCTCTAACAGGTGAAAAACATGTTTTTGTCTTATGACACTGTGGACATTCTTCATGCAATGCTATTGGAGCAGACAGATTTTGTATATGAATATGATAACATTATTGAAATGTTGGATGATTAGGATTTTTTAATGGAGTCCTATACTGCTTTATTACAGTACTTCACTGTTTTATAGTGATAGTGATAAGCATTATTACCACTTTTTAATATTGTTCTGTATCTTTAATATAGTTAAACACTACGTATATTCATGGAGATCACCATTGCAACCGAGGTCAATGAGGACATCCTTGTTAATCTCAGTGATTTGGGGTCACACCTGGATAGAATTACATTTTCATATATGTGCTTTTCAAACTGAAGAGATACTTCCTCTCAGTGGTTTCAGTTCACAGCTCCTAAGCAGAATAATTTCCAAAGAATGGCTGTTACACTTATGGAAGGAAATTAAACTAGTTATTACCTTTGGTAAGTACTTTCTATTTCATATAGCTTCAGAAATGTAGTGCCCATTAAAACCTTTTATTATGAATCTGCTAATTAACTACTTTGCAACTATTGTTTACAATTTATTCATCATGAGTTTGATGCAAACTTGCCTTTGTTTCTATTAATACTCCTTGATGGTAAGGCAGGTGTATTGTCTGCATGTATCTGACCAAATTAAAATCAAATGACTCCTTTGTGTTCTAGCATTTTAGTTGTTTGGTGGAGCAGACTACTTATACATGGATTTTAAATGGGGAAAGAAATCACTTTCTTTTAAGGGCATCAAAATCATAGAAAGATAATGCATTCTGAGACATTCAACCATACAGAGGACTTGTTAAATTCTTGATAACATGTTATTGTCTATAAGCAGAAAAAACTCTGCATCATATTAAAAGTATTGTTAAATTAAAATTATTTTATTTCAATTATTTAATTGTTTGAAGGTCATTAAGCTTTTCACATGTATAGTTAGTGGGCAATCAATGGGAAAAAAAAAGCATCTTTGAGCATTTTGATGGTAGATGTTTGCATGTTAGAGAAAATTCTTTATATAAACGACAGAGGAAAAAAGAGACTCAGTCAGAGAAAAGAAGATAAAGAGTAAAGCCCATAAGACTGAGAAGAAACCTGTAAACAGCTATGCAGAAATAACTTGTGTAGTTACATCAACTAGGGTATAATTTTGAAAACTGGCAATCTTCAATCATCAGAAGAAAAATCACTTAGATTGTGAAAGCTTGGAAAGAACATCTTGGGCAATTGAAACCAATTCCCTGCAGCCAAGTCATACAATACTCTTCATAATTTCATTAAATTCCTTCCTTAAACCAGTTAAACACAAAACTGTGTTAACAACAGAGTGCTCAGAAACTTCACTTTTCAGTTTACTAGCAACCTTATTCTGATTTTCAACGTTTCTCATCAGTTCTCACACATTTTCACAGCCAACATTTTTCATAAGCAGATGGTCTCCCTCCTTGATGTTTACCTAGGTGATGGCTTATCAAGGGAGATTATGGGAACTTGAACTTTCCATTAGCTCCTGTCTCCAGGATGTTGCTTCTCATCTCCTTAACCCCGTATGCCAGATTTACAAGCTAGGAAGAAGTCGTGGTTCTGACATGCAGGAATTCTCTCATGCAAAGGAGGGAGGAGACGAGGCTTATTATCTCTTCTGCTCATGCCTCCTCCCTCCACCTCCCCACAGCACATGACCGATGTGTGAAAGGAGACCTCCATGGTATTCACAAGTGGCCACCTAACAGATTTATACCTTTGTTTTACCTGTAGAGAAATGTCCTCTGAAAGCCTTCAGTAGGCTAAGGCGGCCAATTTCTTTTAACCAGTTTGCACAAAAGCCTCTCCATCACCCTATTTGCCCTCCAAAGGGAGGTTTATCAATAGCTGATACCATAATTTTAACACCATCCTAAAATGTTCTGGGTATAGGAATGACTCATCTTATTCCACCAAAATATCATCACAGTAAGGGTGCCTGTTTGTACTATCCCACCCAAAGCTAGACACTGAGCATGGCCAATAACATATTCCACACAATGAAAAAGACTCCTTGACTTCAGTGGTCTTCGAATCAGGCTCATTGCCCAGTAAGTAATATTTTCAAAATTATAAGTTGTTTCAGTTGTTTAACATTTCCCATGACCACGGGAACCTTGGATAAGCATTCAATATTTAAGTAGCATGCAAACAATAAAAACATCTTTCTCATTTTCATAATCATGTATATATCAGCCACAGCATAATTGCTAAGAGAGCACAACACCCCTAATTATACCCATTGGGAATTTTTGCTTTTGGATGGAGTATGAAGTGGCTTTGTATGTTTAGAAATTGCTGGATTCAGGTGAGCTTCAAATTTCTGCAGGCTGATCTCGTATTAGTCCTTTGAATGACCTGTATTTTTAATTTGGCATGAAACTACTGCAAGCTACATAGTGAAACTAATGAGGCTGCTGCAACTGTGCAGGGCAATAATCAACAGCTACTTTATTACTGGAGAGTGTATTAAGTCTATGCATGATGTGAACTGAGAAAAGCTTTTTGTTTCAGAAAACAAGCTGATGTGTGTTCATATATTTTCTCAGAAAATAACATTACAAGCAGATATGGTGAATGGAAAAGGGCTAGGATCATAAGTTATTTTGATCTAGACTTTTAAAAAATCAAGAGAAAAAAATTCTGCAGAATAAATGCAAAGAGAAACTCAGAGCTGAAGTATAATCAGCAACAGAAAAACAACTAATCATCTGACTGGGTACTTTTCACCATTGATGAAGCTGAGCTACAGCCATTCTCCCATGCACTGGAAACAGCCACCTGTCCTGATGCACCCATGAACAGGCACAGGAAAAATGTGCTACAGTGTGATGGAAAAGCCAGAGTCCTGCCAGAGGACACAGATGCATCTTCGGGGTCTATCTGTGTATTGGGTGACAGTACCCAGGTGTTAACAGCGGCAGGGCTGCAGGGGTGGCCTCTCTGAGAAGAGGCCAGGGGCTGCCCCCAGGCTGGACACAGGAGGTTCCAGCTGGCTCCAGTGGGGAGCCCATGCTGGAGCAAAGGAGACATGTGAGAGGAAACGAGTGGCAGAGAGAAGCTGCTGTGTAGTGACCACCCGCAGCTCCCATCCCCTCCTTCACCACTCATGGGAGCAGAAGAGTGACAATAGTGAGAGAGTGAGACTGAGCCTGGGAGAGGCAGGAAGAAGTGTTGTTTTAATGTTTGTCTTTGTTTCTCACTAACCAAATCTACTTTAATTAGCAATAAATTAACTTTCCCTAATTTGAGTTGGTTTTGCCCATTACAGTAATTATTAAGCAATCTCCCCTGTCTTTATTTTGACCCATGAAATTTCTCATCCTATTTTCTCCCCATTTCCCGCTGAGGAGGGGGAGTGAGTGAGTGGCTGGCTGGGCATTTGTCTGTCAGCCGAGGCTGAACCACCACACTCCATCACCCAGACCTACCTTTTTTGAGTGGCCAGCAGTAGCGATCCAGATCGTTGTGCACCGTGGAGTTAGTGATCCACATAACAGTTAATCTGGGTAGGCGCAGGCCTCTCCTGTGCTGTCCTGCACATGCAGTTGTGCCTTCAAGCCTGTGCTGAGCTGCACAAATCTTTTGGTCACAGGATAAACCCAGAAGGTTAAACTGTAACGGACGAGTCTGTAGACAGCTCTCAGTTGGCACCAGCGATGACACCACCTGCGAATCCTTGGCTAGACCTAAAAGTAAAGCAGCACATTCTCATGCAAACATCCTTTTGCTTGACAGTAGAAATTATGAATAGAGCTGTTTTCTTCTAAGAAAATCCTATCAGAGCTCTAAATGCAGACGAACCTCTCTATGGATGGGATCTGCACTGTATGCCATGCCCTGATGGGAGGCCTGCCTGATGCTGCTTAAGTTGGGATTCCCAGCATCTGAAGATACGTAAGATTATCTACCCTTTTTTTCCATCTTGTATTTGCTCTATTAAATGGTATTTTAGAGAATATTGTTGTGGTGGGTTAGCCTTGGCTGTCAGCTAAATGCCCACGCACCTGCTCGCTCACTCTCTTCCTAGCAGGGTGGGGGAGAAAATAGGAAAAGTAGGAGCAAGAAAGTTTGTGGGTTGAGGTGAAGACAGAGACATCACATACCAATTACCACCACAGGAAAAAAAAGACCAACACCTAAACCAACACATTTCCTCCGCGCTTCTCCAGACCTAACTTCACTCTCGACTCTTCTGCCCACCCCAAGGAAGGAGGTTGGGGATGGGGTGCTCCTCACATGTTCCCTCTGCACTGCCCAGCCTCTCCCATAAGCTGTAGGGAATCTCTAACCCAACACCTGGTGCACCTCCTCCACTCCTCCTCTGACCTCGGCGCTTCCTCTGTTGCGTCTCACTCCTTTTTGCTCCCTGCTCCTCTCTCTGTCAGGCATTTTTTTCCTTTTTTAAATTAATTTATCGCAGCAGGAACCAGCAGCATGGCTGCTGGGCTCAGCTGTGCCCTGTGCTGGGTGGGTTGGAGCTGGCTGGAATCAGCTGTGTTCAACACGGGGCAGCCCTGGACTCTCCTCACAGAGGCCGACTCGCAGCCCCTGCTGCCAGTACCTCACCATGGACACCCAGCTCCACCTTAGAGAGTCAGAGTGCCTTTCTCACAAGTATCACAGTGAACACTTGTAGCCATGTGTTACACCCCCACACTTATATGTACCTTATTAGATGCTTCTGTGCTCCACACTGCCTTTCAAACCAGAATATGAAGCCTTATGTGGAGTGTTTGGCCTCTTGAAGGAGAATGAGGGGGTTAGGATCTACTTATAGTGATAAAGATGCATCCATTATATTCGTATAGAATTTATAAGGAAATATCTGTCAGTCATAACAGCATTTCACCTATCAAACTATTTGGTAATTGCCTCTAGTGAGCAAACAAAAACTTGCATTGACTCTCGTTGCTGTTATGTGGATTAGTTACACCATTCAACAGTTGTGTGTCAACAAAGATGTAATTACAGCTCAGAATTGGCTGTACATCTACACATCTGCCTCAGCTCTACTATAAAGGCAATACGGACTTGCAGCACTTTAAATGGCTCAGGACACTGTTCTCTCTCTACACTGTGCCACAAAATATGAAATTAAAACACCACTGAAGCAGAGATATAATAATAACCAATTCTTTGGTTCAGGCACCAAACAAAATTAGTCAACAAAACTAGAAAAAGTACATTCACTTTGATATCAAATTAAATTATTTTTTTTCCAGAAAAATTAAACACTAAAAATTATATCATATTAAATGTGCTTATCTTTATGAATATTTTATTCTCATCTATTACAAACTCAGATTAATTTCATAACAAAGCATTCTTTAAAATTGAAAATTGTTTAGCCGCCTCTTGAATTAACATTTTTAGGGCTAATCAAAAAATTTTTGTATGTTCCACACAGAGGAACAAGTGAAGATGCTAAGAATGGCGTGACTGTAAACATATTAGGCTTTTCTTTCTTCATGATGGTAAGCCCACAGAGGTAAAAATAGTGGCGTCAGTTCCCTCATTTGCTGGTATTTTACCGAAATAGTTTTGTTCAGTAACATTATAGTTAGCACATTATATCTGTCAGCTAGAAATATACTTTGATTCATTACAGTTATTTGACTCATCAGTCAAAACTGTCAAGATTCGTCTTTCTTTTTTCACAGGGCAGGAAAATGAAATGCTAGAAGTCTAAGGTCTTGTTATAAAAGTACTGGTATGTAAATTACCCTAGTGTCATATGCTAGCACTTGAGGTAATGCATCTGGTAATGTCTAACTATATGGAATTATACACATGGATTATTATAGGGCTGAATAAGTTGTTGGATCCTTACTGTCTGCAGAAGCTGCTAAGTGACCATTTCATTCACTCGAACATCTAGGTGCTATTCTACAGACATTGTTTTCCCCCTGTCCTACTTGCTTTTTCCTACAAAACACTTCATTCCTGTCCATGCAAGTAGTGTGCAACAAGCAAGCATTGAAGGCAGGAAGCAACTGATTAGGAAGATGTAGGCACAGCTCCATCAGATTTAAAGGCTACACCCTGCAAATTCCAGTAATCAAATTCACACACTAATACACTCATATACTCTCATGCAGTGCTTCTAAAAAAGAGCGGTGACACTCCCGGCCCCAGAGTTTCCTGCTCATATGGCATTTCTCCTAAAGCAATGTCAAGCAGTGGTGTTCCCAAGCACTTAATGGAAGGGGCAGGCAAGGATACAGCTGGATAGCAGAGGGTTGTATCAGCTCGTGTCCAAGTTATTTAATGTTCAGCATTTCAGCCTTCTTCATTGTTCTGCGTAGGTTCAGGCTCCAAGGGAACTTTTTGCAAAGTCCTATGTGCTCATTTGAATTTGCCTTTCAGACCCAAGCTTCACATTAAAATTAATGGTGCCGGAAGAGTATAAATGCCCTACACTCTTCATGCTTCCCCTCAGTGATTATCATTCACCATATACTGAGTGTGCTTTGCTATTCTTTTAGGCTTAGTGGCCCCTGTAAATATATCTCCCTTTATGAGATCTGAGGTACAAGGTTGTTCAACTATGTAGTTATCTCAAAAGTTAGTAATAAATAAATGATGTACAGTATGGCTCAATGTATGCAGTGTTTGAGAATGACTCCACTACCTAACAGTACCAGCATCCCAAACAGACTTGCCTTCTCCTTCAGTGTGGCTGTGCTCTGTTACTATCGCAGTTAAATGCAATATCAGGCAATTAAAGTAGATTTGCAGTTTTGCTCCCTGATCCCAATATTATTTTGACTTTTTTTTTTTTGTTTGCTTGGTGTTTTATTCGGTTTTGGGCTTTGGTATTTTAGAGAGGAGGTGAGAGGCTATATTTAGTCACACATATTAACCATAGCACTTAACAAAGAATAATTAAAAAATTCTTCCAAAGATTTTTTTAACTCTACCAGAGATGCTGAAGTTTGTAACTTTCCCCCAAGTAGAATGTTCTCTTTCTCTTGTAGGTCTGCCACCTATGTTGCCATTCAGGACTGGAAAAGAGCAGACTTTCATCAGCCCTTCTGAACAAGTGGTAAAGAGCCGTGTAGAATGACGCATAAAGAGCAGTAAACCTCTTCATATGCAGATTGGTGTACATTATCGGTTTTTAATTCTCTTCCACCTACACCAGAACAATACAGAGGAGCTTTGAGAATTCCAATTTTGCCCTGAAAATGCAAGTTGCCTTATCATCACTTCACAATATTAGTGTCTATCCGCATGTCATATTAAAAACTTGTTACAGAGATACTTAGTTTAAAAAAAAAAAAACAAACTTAAGAAATAAAACTAGATATAGCATAATCTGATGGAAACTCTACAGTATACAACAAGAAAAAAAATCATTGTGTTTCATTGTTTTCTTTAAAAAAGTCTTGAACTGCTCCTCCTACAATATCTGAATTGTAGATTAGCATATAATTATTCAGTCACAGCAGTTTGCACTTGAGCCATGACTGTCACAGAGCAGCATGTCTAACACGTTGAACAGAAAATGTGGAAGAGGAGTAGCTGAAGAGGACTGGGAAACTGAATTACTTGTGTGTCAATGGTAATTATTAAGCCACAATGGTGTGCAATATTTAAGTTATTTAAACAAGGGAAATAATAACTGTTACAGGCAAAAGGGTTAACATGCAAAAACAAATGAGCACAGTGGAGCACACAGGTGCTGCACATCAGCTGTGACTGGAATCCCTTCCCATGTGAGGTTAACGTCTGAAGCACAGAGAATATGTAGCAAGAATATTCATTCAAAATTAATGTGAATTTGAATGTGATGGTATTCTTAAGCTTTTCTTATTTATTTTCATCAAGCATTTGGATGATGTAAATGACCACAGAAATCTGTTTTCACTGAAATATTCAAATATTCACTGAAGGGGTATGCAAAGTGTATGTTCAGTCTCACACATTTCACAAGGTATTGTCCCTTTTAGTCATATCAATATTACAATGTTGCTGTACTGAAATGAGCCAAACTTACAACCTCAGTCACAACAGAGGGGGCATGTGACATAACTACATTCCAACACTGATTGTCTGAAAAAGATTGAATAATTTCAAACAAAAAATCTTTTTCCATTTTTGACACATCTATACTAAAGAGTAGAATTACTTTTCATTTTAACATCTTGTCTACATACAGTCTTAAAGTATTTAAATTTTCCTTCTAGTGCTAAATGAATCTAACGGTACTGAAACATTGACTAATTTGTAATTACAGTAGCCCAGTTATAGTTCAGAATTTTAACAATTTAACTACCCTCACCTTCCTGGTGACAATTAGAGTGCACATGTTATACAGTTAATTTTTTAAAGGATGAGAAGTAATACAAAAGTCAAAAAGTAGAACAGTACTAAAACATGTTTCCAAGAAAGCTTGTAGTTTGCAAGAAGTCTGTGAGCTGCTTGCTGTAACACAGTGCTGGGGAAGAAATTAATCAGCCAAACAGCTTGGCTGTACAGATTTATAGGTTACTTCTGAGTAATATGTGGTTTGTTCACTTTCTCTTTGTCACACATTATCTAAAAGTGCTAAGTCTTCCTAATTAAAGAGATGATCCTTTAACTGTGAAATCCATATTCTATTATTTTCTCTATTTATTGCTCAACCTGTCTTTTTAAACATGACTCTCTAGTTTCATGCCAGGTTGATTATTAGTTTTATCAAGGGAACTCTTGCAAAGTTTATCTCCAAGAAGGAATCTTAGATAAAATTAAATTGCCTCTTTGGAGGAGAATAAATAGGCTTTTTAACACAAAAATAAATTGAGGTAAAACAGTAATACAAGTATTAATATAAATGTAAACCATAGTATGTTCTGATTTGACTCTTTTTCCTGTGTGTTTTCAGGACATAAATATTTCTGATCAAATTTATGTTTTCAAATACTTATGATTAAACTGGTTTTAAGTTCTTATCAGAGCTCTATAATGACAACGTGGTAAAATTACCTTGAACACGCTGACGCTAGAACTGTCCCTTCAGGACACTAACTCACACTCAGGCAAATACAGACTAACCACCATACCAGAAAGCACAAAATTTCCCAGAATTTCTGGGAGTGTGCTTCCTTTGATATAATTAAAGAAATAAAGCTTTGATTACCCTATAAGTTAAGCTAATTCCAAAGAAGAAATAGCTGTCGTCCAGCCTTTCTCTAAGGTAAGATCTTTTTCTGAGAGCACTGTGAGTTGTCCATATGACAGGACACTCCTTTGCTGAATGCAAGCAGGAGATTTGCAGGTTCTTCACTTTCTTCTTCACTATGCATATAGGCAGTAAATTACAGTTCTAGCTAGGAGTTTTATTAGAAGTGAGACCCACATGCCATCACAGAGATACAAAGGGTGTTCCACCAACAACAACACTTCTGTCACTTATCAGGGATCCATAGTATAGTAGGTGAGCAAGAGTAACATACGTAATCCATTTTCATTGGAAAGGTGAAGGCAAAGCTCAGGCAATACAGTCACGGTGTTTGCAATGGCTGGAAATCAGAGCTATGGAATCAGGAAATGTTAACGGACTTGATAATTTCTGTTTGCTCAATTCTCTCATGACGTTAACACTGCACATTTCAACAGCACTTACCAGTCCATCAGCCAGACAGGCCATAAAAGGCACATCTCTTCCCTCCTGTTTGCACCAGTTATTTCCTAAAATAATACTAAGCAGTAAGATAAGACAAAAATAGTCTTTGCAAGTAACTTCCACTAGGCCTTTTTGAATGAAAATCCTTTATATTTTTGAGTATGTGGTAAGATCCCTAGAAATAGATTGGAACTCCACAGCCACAAGATTGAAGGCTGAGTAAGTTTCTTAAAGGAAATCTTTCTGCTAGCTGCAAGGCAGGAAGGGAAAATGTTCTCACTTGCTAAAATCTGTGCATTAACCTCTCTTACCTGTGTTTATAGCTATATCTTATAATAAGGGTAGATATATTTACTAACAAAGATTACAGTTAAGGCATATGACATCTTTTTATTTGGGCAAGACAGAGAAAGAAAAACACTGCAATTCTTATTGAATTCTGTGTTTGTATGACTGAATTGATGAAACAAAGATACACTAACTTTGTTTTCTTTATTTAGGAAGATGGGGTCCTTGGTCACTTCTTTTTTGTTTTTTTGTTTTGGTTTGTTTTTTTTTTTCCTCTTGGGGAATGAACTAGCTTTTGTTCATGGAGCCATATTAAATCTCTTTCTTCCAGCAAGCCTTGGCTTCTTCCTTTCTTTTATGAGAAAATGTTCATAAATAGCCGCCTTCTTGTGAAAAAAAAAAAAAAAAGGTTGAGTTTTTTGAGTGAAATTGTCATTCTTGGGCTCTACCTGCTCCACCTTTTAGACTCACAGGTTATTTCACTTCTTTAAAAAGCTACTAACTCTGTTTTGTTCTGTGCACCATTCCTTTTCTGAAGAGCACCTTTTAACCAGTTGCCATTTCTTTTACGTTCCTAATCTTCTGATTAGTTTTCCTCGTATGTTATTCCACCCTGAATCTTAGAGGAGCTTAATGTATTGTTCTGACAGAGGGGCTAATGATGAAGCTTTCCAGACTCGGAGTGGTTAGCCTATACTTTTGTGTACTCTTCTGCACTGCTCTGCCATACTACACAGCCATTAGCTCACTCCCCCCTGGAAGAGAATTGGAAAAAAAAAGGAAAACAAAAATTGTTGGTTAAGACAAAGACAGTTTAATAGGACAGAAAAGGAATGGGAAAAAAAAAATCAGAACAAAATAATAATAATATGTACAAAACAAGTGGTGCACAATCCAATTGCTCACCACCTGCTGACCAACATCCAGCCAATCCCCTAGCAGCAGCCCCCCAGCCAGCTTTTCCCTTAGCTTATACACTGAGCATGACATCATATGCTATGGAATATTCCTTTGGCCAGTTTGGGTCAACGGTCCCAGCTGTGTCACGTCCCAGCTTCCCGTGGAGAAGCTGGGAGGGCAGGGGCAGTATGAGAAGTTGCAAAGTCTTTGTCTTAGTGTAAGCACCAATTAGCAACAGGTGAAACACCAGTTGTTAACAGTGTTATCAACATGATTCTCATCCTAAATTCAAAACATAGCACTATACCAGCTAGTAGGAGGAACAATTAACTCTCTTCCAGACTAAACCAGGACAATTACAAAAAGATCAGACACATTAACTCTATTTTTATTTTCCTGCTCTTATTTTTTTCTCTTTTTCCAAAAAAAAAAAAAAAATTACATTATGTTCCTGAATGAATTAGTAGAGAAAGTTCTACTTCTTGCTTTTTTTATGGCACTGTAACTGCACCATGATTTATCTTTTGCTTATGAGCAACCTCTACTGTTCCTCTTAGAATGAGCTGCTCACCTAGATAGGATTCTGCATACAACAATAATACTAATTAATGCTATTTCAATTATATATATACATACCATATCAACAACAATGCAACATAACCCATATAATAAAAAATCCATTGACCCCAAATCTGTTATTATGGACCAAAATGCCAAAACTGTGAGAGTTAACCTCTTCAAAAGGAAATGAGAAAATGTTCAGCAAACGTGACCAAGACATTCTATATTAATAAGAAGTTCAACTCAGAACTACTGGGAGTAAATCTTTCTGTAAGGAGTCAATAAACAGCAATAAATCTGCCTTGCAGGTTTATACTTTTACACTAGTTGCTGTGTGATTCTTTAAACAGCCTGTTCTGGTTTTGTTTAGTGGGGGGGGGGCTAAGGTGGCAGCTTCTGTACAAAACTGCTAGAAGTTGCTCCCCTTTGTTCAGTGGACTCAGCCGGGCCTAGGGCAGACCCGCTGCTGGCCAAGGCCAAGCCAATTGGTAGCAGAATGTTCTGTGATAACGCCTCTGCGATAACGTATTTAAGAAGGGGAAAACAGGAAAAAAAAAAGAGAGAAGAGAAGATGTGAAGAAGCTGAACGGGGGCAGAGAGGGGGAGGCACAAGCCTTGTGGGCCTTGCAGGCCTTACCCTCTGGCCCCCAGCTGTCAGCCAACTGGGCCCAACTCAGCCTGGCCCAGCTGCAAGAAGTGGAGAGGAGATGAGATGTGAATGACATGTAAAAAGATCCTGAGAGGCGTGTGCCAGCCTGTTATGAAGAATTTTTCTTGTGAGGAACGGTTGCAGATGCCAAGGTCAGTGAAGAAGGAGGGGGAGGAGTAATGCGGCTCCTGGCCAAGATTCCCCTGCAGCCTGTGGTGACAACCATGGTGGAGCAGGTTGTCCCCCTGCAGCCCATGGAGGTCCACGGAGGGGCAGAGATTCACCTGCAGCCTGTGGATGACCCCACGCCAGAGCAGGTGGAGGCCCATGAAGGGCCTGTGCTGGGGCAGCCATTCTGGAGAGACTGCACCCTGTGGAAGAGATGACCCACGCTGGAGCAGTTTCACAAAGGACTGTGGCCTGTGGGAGGGACCCCACGAAGGAGCAGGGGAGGAATGTGAGGAGTTCTTTCCCCGACCATGAAGCAGCGGCATAAAACAAAGCGTGATGAACTGACCGCAATCCCCATTCCCTCTTCCCCCCGTCCCACTTGGGGGGAAGGTAGTAGAGATAATGTTAAACCCGGGAAGAGGGAGGGGTGGAGGGATGTGATCTTGTTCCCTGTCTCATTCTCCTGCTAGTTTTAGAAATAAATGAATAGTTTTCCCCAAGTCGAGTCTGTTTTGCCCGTGACAGTAACTTTAAGGATTTCTCCCCGTCCTTATCTCAAACCTTGAGCCGTTTTTCTTATATTATCTCCTCCTATTCTCTTGGAGGGTTGGGGGAGTGAGAGAGAGACTGCGTAGTCTGGTCCCAATCGGGGCTGAACTGCGACAACAGCCTTAGTTGTATTTCTTACATTAGTGAGTACCTCACTGTCCAGATGGCTAAGATGCAGCAAATCAAAATAAACTGCCTTCTTCTGGTGCTTTTTCTCTGTCAGCTGCCTACTTTGCAACACTTGTATGTATATGCCAAATGTCTATCCAACACATATGAGAGATGCCAGTACAATACACTGAGATCTGCATAAAATTTTCTTAATGAGACTATAACCTGTACTCACAGCCTAAGAACAGATTTCATTATGCAGCAGGGCCTATACATTCTTCACGTCAGGTTTGGATTTATAAACCTGAAGATGCCTGAAAACTTCCAATAGACAAGTATAATAGACATAGTATAATACCTGAAGATGGACCTTGTAGAATTTTAACCAGTCATTTCAATACCAACCAAGCAAGAATACCTAGAAAATTATTTCATTTTCATTTATGGCCTCACTGCCATAGCAAAATCAACTTTTAACTCCACAGGAATCTGCAAATACTATTTAAACTTGTTTTTCACTTGTAAGGTGAAAATAGCTAACTAAGATTGACTATTCTATAGTTGTATTATAGATGTGCATCACTTGAGTACTAAGATGTAGGTCGATGATTTAAAGACCGTGATTGATTCCAGTGCAGTGAATGGATTTATTAGAGCACAGCATAAATGGTTGGGTGGCTCTCATTTTCACACTTCTTCTTGATCTGTCAAGCTGTTGCTTTCATGAAGATCAAATGTTCATCGTTTCTCATATAACTCAACATTGCCTCCATGATGTATGCTTCAGCCTAGATATTATCATGTCAGCTTTTGTATCTCAGAGGTCTGATGACTGTAAAAACAATGAAAATCTTAGTAGAACTAAACTGCTTAAGTTGACATCAGTCAAAATCGAAATGCATTGCTGTGCCGTGACCAAGTCACCAAAAGGCAACTATGAAGATCAAGGTTACTTACATTGCAGTTGAATGAGAATATATAAAGAATTCTCCCTTTCCTGAAATCTGTTGAATAATTGATCAAGGGAAAGTTTAACTTGGATTTAGCCAAAGAAACGTGCAAGATACTTTATCACAAAAGAGAGTTATTGTCAGTATTAGTATTATTCTTTTTCACTATTATTACACAATATATGCTTACATAGTGTAATGCCAGATTAAGCTATTAATTTTTCCCCTTTTATTTTTTCTTTAGAATTTCTATTATATACGTCATAGGAAAAAAAAAAAACAAGATCAAAGCAGCTGAAATGATTTGAAGTTTTTGTAACTCCAAACATAGTAATAATTTAAAGCCCCTTTCTGATGTGTTTAAAAGTAGTGCACTGGTATCAGATATATGAAAACATAATATTGAATTTATGAAGTTTTGAATTAGGATGCTAAGCTGTAAGCTTACTTGATTTGCTCTAATGCTTTGTTGTATAAAATAAAAATATTTTTAATCACAGTGTCAAGCTCTGTGATCATGTGCCTTAGTTTATGCATTTAAAAGCTTTATTTCTGAGTCATCTTGGAAAATCCATAATGAAGAGAAATCAGCATTTTCAGATGGTGATTCATGTACCTTATCTTAGATAACTATCTTAGGAAAGCCAGCATACCCTCACAAGCTGCTCTTTTCTCTTGACTGATTAACATACAGCTCTGTCTGTCTTAGAAATGAAAGTCTAACTCTTGTAACTCTAAAATAAGGTGCAAATTAGTATCTGTCCATACTTTTCTCAGTATGATAAATTACTCTCTCTGTGTACCTCTCTGAAACATCTAAAATGTTCAGTAACATATATGCTAAAATTGGATTAAACATGGTTAGATCAAACAATAAGCTAGAACAAAGATGAGCCTGAAATATTCAAGTACTATCCATACCAGTACTTATACTGAAATTCTAAAATCCGCCTTTAGATGAACTGAGTTGGAAAGGCTAAGATGGGCATTTGATAGGACTAAACAAATCCTTTATGTATTGCATGTTGTGCTATGGGATTTCAACTATTCTGTAAAATCATAGAAACATTAGTTGGAAAGGATGTCTGAAGATGGCCTGCTTTGGACCATAATCGAGCAAATGTTCATGTACTTCTACTTGAAGCAGGACTATTGATTGGTTCAGTCATAGCTTTGTGTAGTGAAACCTTGAAATCCCCAAGGATGAAAACTTCTTGTCTCTCTCAAAGACCTTTTCCAAAGCTGAACTACCCTCCTAGCAAATATTTTTTTTTCCTAATCTGCGTCCTGAACCTCCCAAGCTACTATTTGTGGCTGCTGCACTACCTACCACCACCACTACCAAGAGGAGTTTGACTCCACCGTTCCTGTAATTCTCCTTCAGTTAGCTGCAGGCTGCAATCAGAAAGTCAAGCCAATGTCAATGTACATACAGCTCATGTGCTTTCTGTATACTAATCGAATGGAGGACACTTCTGCTTTCCTGTGCCTAAAACAGAAAAAAAGTGATAAAGTAGGGTCTTACGACAAAGAGACAAGTAGTGAGAGTTGGAAACTACTTTATTTCCTTGCTGAATTCTACAGAATAAAATCTTTGCTGAAACAGTTTTACTTGAGAATTTCTGATTGAACACTTCAAACCAATTTGAAACTAAATAAGTCTATCTCAGAAGTGAGAAAAAGTGTTGAATTGTGAGGTAGAGAGTCAATATCTGTTGGCTAAACTCAATTATGTGTTATACTCAATTTCTGCCACAAAATTTTAGCTAAATTCCCAGTATCATGAGTTAGTCTGGTGCTGTTACTGCTGTTAATTCCACTTCTCAGATAAATACAGAAGGCAAAGATACCTCACAATGATAGTGCTTCTGCACAGCAAGTAGTATTTATTCTAGTTCAAAGCGCAGTATTTTCAGTGTACCAAACACTACTTGTTCTAAAAGGGCAGAATTCTGCCTCCTCAACCTAGATGAAATGCTTTAGCAACAGTAGCTGGTACATTTCTATAAGATTACTATCACACAGAAAAACAAAAACAAGACCATTGAATAAGAAAATGAAGATATGGCTGCCCACAAAATGTAAGTAGGTCTTATGAGCAACACACTTATTATTCAAATATAATTTTGCAAATACAGGATAAATTTTATCTCTAACTTGCACTTGCATTACATCCACAACCTCACTTGCTCTTCATAAACATCAGAACAGTACTTTTTTTTTGTCAGGAGTTTTCACAGGAAGAAAGTTTTTAACTTTCATCTTGATAAGCAGAAGTTATTATATGCTTTTGTAGATCTTTAGACTATAGAATTTTGAATATTATATCCAGTCAAGAGACAGAAATAATTTTAAATTATTTATCAGACTAATAGCCAACAACTGAAAAAAAAAAACTATTAGAAAATGTAACAAAATACTGAAGTAACTATGATTTGTTTTAAAAAAAATCATCTCCCTTTTGAGTAACTAACTTTTCTGAAGAAGCTGTGATCTCTGCATGGCATTCCACAAGCATAGAATACATGAACTATTGTGCACATGGGCTCACATGAGTTCCTATTAAATCAAGATAAAGAGGAGTAGTGTGTACGGTCTAGAAAATAAAAACCAGGTGAGTTGTTTCACCAGTCTGGGAATAGAAGTAAAATTTACAGCCAAGTCCTTTTGACTATGATTATTTATAGGTGCTAATAAAATGGATCACGGACTATTGTGTGGCCCTGAGGGCAAGTAGCACACCATGGTTCTGCTCTCACACTCCACCAAAACAATGTGGCTTCATCTTTACTGACCTTGGGAATGCTCCCTGGCAGGTCTTTCTCACCGATCTGAAAATTAGCAAAATTCAAAGGCAGGTCTGTGGTATCTTTGTGTCAGCAGCTCTTGTGCCATTTGAATGCAAAAGACATAAACAGCATCGAGAGAAGCAGGTCTACTGTCAGAGCCAGCTGTGGGTTCTTCCTCTGGGGAAAAAGAAAATACATCCATGCCTTTCTCCATTGAACTCCCTGAATATCCCACCAAGTTAAGTGAAAGGAAGGAAACCTTTAGTCATTTTAGACTGCTGCTTCAGTTGCCAAGCAAGGCTTGGTTTTGGAAAGCCAGAATTAGCAATTAATATTATTATGGCATGTTGTATTACCTTTCTTTATTAAAAATATGTCTTGGAGGTGGAAAAACAGGGGTAAAATAAAATTTCCAAGATCCAAGATAACCCAGACATTGACAAACAAATGTGGATTCTTCAGTCATATGAGTTAATTGGTCACTGAATTAACTCACGTTGAAAAATTGGAGGGTTTTGACTATTAAAGGAGTGAAATTCTAGTAAAGGCTTTCAAGCACGAAAGCAGGGAGCTGATGTAGGAACCTGATATCTTTTCAGATAGGATTATATGGTGATGCTGCCTGCTATACAAAGGCATTGAGACTTCAGGATCAAAGAGATCTCTCCCAGATCCATGTTCTTTTTTCCTACTTTTAAAAATGCAGTTTTATTTCACTGTAGAAAAAAAAAATGCTTAGTCTCCCTCTGCAGCATGAATACAAGCTTAAATAGTAGGAACAGTATTTTGTCTTTGATTCATCTTTCAGTATTATCCAGTCATTTATGCTTTAAATTATATGTGAACAGACTATCTCAAAAAGAACACCACTATTTTATTTCTAACAGCTGTATTATATATAATGAGCTAAATGCTGTAGATCTTATCATAAAACAGTAATACTTTGCATTAAGAGAAATAAATTTCATTTTCCTGATTACTACCTTTTTTGCTGAGATGATTTGCACACGACAAT
Source organism: Chlamydotis macqueenii (assembly GCF_036417535.1). Lineage (NCBI taxonomy): Eukaryota > Metazoa > Chordata > Aves > Otidiformes > Otididae > Chlamydotis > Chlamydotis macqueenii. The sequence continues at coordinate 26,460,266 of NC_141556.1, forward strand.
TTCTTCTAAGGAGAGGAAAATGTACTTAGCTAATGTAAGGTAACACAGCTGGATAAAAAAAAATACACACAATAGTAGACAAAACTTTATTGTCACAATGTGATTCATTCTATGCTGTATTTCCTTCTAGCAATTTTCTAATTAAAGTCTGGAGTTTTAAAAGCATTTTTTGTTCTGAAACTGCATAGCAGTGATGGACTCAGAACAGATTGCCAAGGCAAACGCTATGGCTCTGTGAACACTTCAAGCTTGTATAAACTTGTATAGTCCTCTACCTTTCCTCACTCTTCATTCCTCGGCAGCCCCTTGCTCCCTCTCCCTTAACCCAGTAAAAGCACTTATGGAGCCATGCAGCAAACTGGGCTGAGTTAAATTAATATTTTTTCCCCACCTTTTTTGCGGGGTTAATTTTAATTTAGATCTGTTCCTGGTCTGGTTCACTGTCCAGCTACATGGATACTAACTTCAGCACTAATAACTGGAGAAAAAAAAAGGAGTACCCACATTTAATATGAATTAAAGACCTCAATTAATCTCAATGTAAATGTTACAGAGGACATGTCTGTAAAAACATGCCACTGGAAATAAATAATATTTCACATGAAACTCAATATTCTACATCACATAACCATTAAACTAATTACATTCATTATTAAAAATAATTAAATAGTATTATACACTCAGAACTCAAGAAATGCTCATGTGACATTCAACTATTTGTCCAGAACATATTTCTCACCATTTATGTTGATGTATTTCCCTGAGCAAGGCAACTAATCTCCAAACTCATAGATTTCTGTGCACTGCACAATGAGTGTGTGACTGCTCGGTGGAAGTTAGAGAAGAGAATGTTGTCTTCAGAGTGTGGTAGGCTGTATCTACTGTGACAAAATTTGCAGGTTTAGAGCTCAGCAGAAAACTCTACACTGGCGTCCACACCTTACATTTTGTTTTATTTCCCATTATTTTATTTTAAATTTTGTTTAATTGTGCATTCATATTATGAAGGCTGTTACATTGTTTTGGTATGTTTTCTGATACTGTGGCTCATTCACATGTCAGATCATTCCTCAAAGCCAATACTAATTGTGGATTTAGTTGACATGTGTAGTGAAAATGCCAATGGCAAGGTATTTTTAACATATAATGGCAGCTACAGATTTAGTTCCCTTCAGTATAAATTCCTGACAGTTATTGTCCCATTTAATTTGTTAAATAGAGAAGTTCTCATCTGATGACTAAATGTTCCTTTTTATGTCATTTGTGTCAATTGCCAGTGCACAGAGGCATTACCATGATCAGTTCAAATGTATGAATAGTTGTGCCACCCATGAAAATATGTGAAAACCGTCTGAATAGAATAAAGCAGCGATGAAACACCTGTTGTTTTGTTTTAATTTTTACTGACATCCACTGCTAAGGCAGCTTATAGGAACTTGCAATTTGCAAGACTGTGCAATGCTGGACTGTAGAATAATTCAGAAGTTCTGACTGATTAGAAAAATCCTTTTGTAGCAGCTCGGCATGGCAACCTTTTAAATTTTAGATCTGAGTGACTTATTTCACTGAATCATTCTAAGAGATGAAGCTGAGAATTTTAATTTTGATTAATAGGTAGAAAAAGAAGCCAGTATAACAATAAAATATTTTCTTTACAAACCTGAAACCATGATCTAATCTCACAATAATTATTTTATGAAAATTCATAATATTTTTTTGTTGAGTGTTGGTTATTTTTTATGCTTACACAGCAAGAGTTGGAATGCCACCATTGACGTTTTCTACTTTCCTGGTAGGCTAGAGGCAAACTCCTGGGCTCCAGTAAGCAGTGAGTTTAGAGGACACATGCAAAGGCACTTGCAGATATGTCAGCACACAGCTCACACCACCTGTACTGGCAGTGCCCCGCAACACTCACCAGGTGCCCAGCTGCAGCTGCCCCCCTCCCCGGGAACCTTCTCCTCTCTTGCACTTGTGGAGATGGGCAAATTTTATCCTACAGGAGCTCAGAAGCTGAAGCAAAGATTTTCACTGACCTAATTTGTCAGACTTTGTGCTCTTACACAAAGCGCTCTGATTGAGACAAGTTGTCTTTTACTTGGCTGAGATGAGATGTTTCCAGAACCAAAGTTTTCTTCAGTAGAAACCTTGAAAATACCCAGTGCCATGTCCTTACTCTAATACCGTTGATTTATTTGCCTTAGGAAGCTGCCAGTCTTTTATCTTATCCTTGTTTTGCAGAAATATTCACTTACACTTGCAAAGCACCCCAAGTAAGCCTGGGAACTGTCACTGCAGCATAAATAACAGGACAAATTTAGGAAAGTGCCTCCTTAGAAAGGCATTCATACACGTCCTTGATTCAGGTATACACCTCAGTATCACTGATATCAAAGCACAAATTTAAAGCTAAGCATGTGAAAAAGTGTTAGGGTGAACACGAAGGTGTGCTTAAAAGCATTTCTACAACTACATTTGTATTATCAATATCTGAATAAGTAATATTGTTAATGTCTAAATATATATTTATACAGCTGAATAAAATAGGGTTGTGACATGACCTTAAGCACTGCCCACGTCACACATACTGGTTTTTTGCTTATGTTTTTACTGGCATGTTTTTACCCACTGCCAGCTAGACTTCATTGCCTGAACACACACTGAACCATTGCACAAGTGAGGTTATTTCCACAGAGTGGAAATAATTCCTTTGGATGCTCCCAAGCTATCAATATAGTAAGATTTATTTGATTCATTAGTCAAGTCAAAGGATTTGCTGAAGTTATTGTCAAAAGTGGCTTGTTTAATGTTTGTGCATAAAGAAGAAAGCATGATATTACAGTAAGGTGGAGGATCATTGCGAGGAAAGAGAATCTGCACTTTCAGTCTAAGCCAACTTTTCATCAGTGCAGATTCACTAGATTTCCTCTCTAATCGCCTCCCAAAAAAAAAAGGAAAAAAGAACACTCAGCCTTTCATTCATGTACGTTAAATCAGTCACGCTATAAGGAAACTATGAAAGTTCTCATTCCATGATATAAAGACTTGACCCTTCATCCCTAGATGACACTTTATGTGATGAATCCGTTATAATTTCACGTCTTGAAGTCTGTAGATGAGAATGTCCCCAGTGCATAATAAACCAGTATATTCTTGTCTATATTCAGTAGATAAAACTCCATATTTATAATAAGCACTATGCTGTTGAACGTCCAAGAAGTAGATCAGAAAAAAAAATTCAGTCTTTAAATATAGCATAATATTTCATTCCTTTCTCTCAAAAAAAAATGTTAAGCAGCATCTAATAGTATCTGTTTCCCAAACACACATGGAGTTTGACACATACATATAAGTTTTTTAACATTAAAAATCTGAATATTGGAAAGTATTATCAATTAATTATATGAACGCTACGCAGTATCATAGGCCAGATATATAGCCAAATTAAGACTACTTTTAGGTACTTTGCCCTCTATTTCCTAGTATTCAAATATCCACATTCTTGTACTTATTAGATAGATATTACCTAGATATTAGATTAGATATTTGGTATCCGATTTTAGATAGATGAAAGATATAGAAAGATACAATTTAGATTAGAAATATATTTGACTACAGATGATCCATACTACAGGTATGACACAGTTTTACTTTTTTAATATCAATAACCTAACAAAATTATACAGAGGTTCAAAAAAAGGTTCATTAAAACTATCCTATATTTATATATCCCAAGGACTATGAAAGATTTGTTTGGATTGATTTAAGCTTTTTTGAGACAAAAAGGATGATCAAAGTTTTAAGTCCGTTTCCTACTCACCAATAGCCAGTGGATACAGATTTTGGTAAAGTAACTAGTTTAAAATTTCTATGCTTTGTGAAAAGGCAAGAAGAAAAAAATGGATTTTTAAATATTTTTATTGCATATTTCTCATTTATTTATTTTAGTTGCATGCTGTACTGTGCTAGCAAGGTCTATTTAAAGCAGGGTCATTTGAAACATTCACATAACTTGTCAGAATGAGAAATTTTATACAGTACAAGATTTTATTGAAATTCTTACTAATTGCGCCGATACATTCTTTAAATTCTACTCAATTTATCCATGATTCTAGAAAATGTATTTCCAAATTTTTAAAATACATTTTTCTTGGAAATTTAACCCCCCAAAATTTAAATATTATATTATTAAATAATATACAATCATTATGTCAAACCTCAGAATAGATAAATTTTTGTTTATATGCATAATACAAGATATCAATTTTATTGATGATTTAAAATCTATTCTTGAAATGGTGACTGAATCTTAGAGTTTAATAGTGGTTTTGTAATGGCATTTTGAGTAGATAAAGCTCTAGCAGATACTATTTTATTCTATTAACTTGCTGACAAAATCAGTGCTAATTGATTAAATGTGACTTTGATCCTGGGATGTTATTATCTATATAAATTGACCAAAATAGAAGACATTTCTTTTCATTTGTGTCGTAGTTCAGCCTTGATCGGACCAGACTACGCAGTCTCTCTCCCGCTCCCCCCACCTTCCGAGAAAACAGGGAGAGAAAATATAAGGAAAAACGGCTCGAGGTTTGAGATAAGGACAGGGAGAAATCCTTAAAGTTACCGTCATGGGCAAAACAGACTCGACTTGGGGAAAACTATTCATTTATTACTACAAACAGTAGGATAACGAGACAGAGAACAAGATAACCTCCATCCACCCCTGCCTCTTCCCAAGCTTAACATTATCTCTACTACCTTCCCCCTGCCCCGAGCGGCACGGGAGGGGGAGAGGGAATGGGGGTTGCAGTCAGTTCATCATACGTTGTTTTACGCCGCTGCTTCATGGTCGGGGGAAGAACTCCTCACATTCCTCCCCTGCTCCATCGTGGGGTCCCTCCCACGGGCCACAGTCCTTCGTGGAACTGCTCTGGCATGGGTCATCTTTCCACGGGTGCAGTCCCTCTGGAACAGCTGTCCCAGCGGGCCCTCCACGGGCCACAACTGCCTTCAGGCATCCACCTCCCCTGGTACGGGATCCTTCATGGGCTCCAAGTGGATCTCTGCTCCTCCGTGGACCTCCATGGGCTGCAGGGGGACAACCTGCTCCACCATGGTCATCACCACAGGCTGCAGGGGAATCTTGGCCAGGAGCCATGTTACTCCTCCCCCTCCTTCTGAACTAACCTTGGCGTCTGCAGCTGTTCCTCACAACAGGCTGGTAGATGTCTCTCAGGATCTTCTTTCACATCTCATTCACTTCTCATCTCCTCTCCACTTCTTGCAGCCGGGCTGGACCAAGTCGGGCCCAGTCAGCTGCCTGGCAAGAGACCAGAGGGTGAGGCCTGCAAGGCCCATGAGGCCTGCGCCTCCCCCTCTGCGCCTCTGCCTCCGCTCAGCTTCTTCACATCTTCTCTTTTTTTTCTCCTGTTTTCCACTTCTTAAATACGTTATCGCAGAGGCATTATCACGGGACATTCTGCTACCAATTGGCTTGGCCTTGGCCAGCAGCAGGTCCGCCCTAGGCCCGGCCGAGTCCACTGAACAAAGGGGAGCGACTTCTAGCAGTTTCCTACAGAAGCTACCACCTTAGGCCCCCCCTCACTAACAAAACCACGACAATTTGTCACTCATGGTATTCATTGCAACCCTATTTCTAAATTGTCTTAGTCCCTCAGGGAAATTTCATCAGTTTCCATTGACATAACAATTGGGTTTTAGCTGACAGAATTTTGATGAGTCTCCTGCAGCAACTTCACTTAAATAATCTGTAAATAATGGGAATATACCAGTCAAGTACTTGCGATCATTTTTAAAGGACTTTAGCATTTACCTTTTATCTGACTGCAGAACATTAATGGATTTTCTTCGTTTCATAAATCTGAAAAACCAATGATTCATATATTGAGCAGATGAGAGGACAGATGTGATACGTCTTTATATGGAAATTACACCTCGGTGCCTAGTGATTAATGAACTATTGTAGATATTCTGAGCTTGTGATAACTTCTATTTAAAACTTACAAGATCGACTTTATAAGTAAGGTTAATGCCTTTTGACCAGCCACCTGTTGAATTAAAGATTAACCTTTGTACTTTAAAACACAGTCCAACATTCTTACATGCTTTTTTCAGCTCTGTCATGTTCAAATTTTGTGCTGCAGGAATGGACTGCCTTAAAAAAACTATCAGTAATATTCACCTGCAATGAGACTGGCCTGTTCCTCTTCCAACATGAAACGCTTTATTTAGTTTCTGGATATGATTAACACATTTTGTAGTTTATGAGACTTCTTAGAAGTAGTGGTGGCTGTTGAGATGAGATGCTAACTGAAAACGAATTATTAGTTCCTCTTCAGTTTGTTGATCATCAAACATTATTTATCAAAATTTTTAGAACTAGTATTTCTATAATCAAAAGATAATAGATGCTAAATTTGTAAATACACATGCAGAAATGTTGCAAGCTGTAATTGTAGAACATCATAAAAACAGGCACTTAGCTGTTCAGCATGGACATTCATTTATACAAAACTGATCTCTGGCATGAGAGTACTTGTAAGTCTTTGAGGATTAAATTGTTTCAAATTTTATTCCACACATCTTAATTTCAATTTTAAAAATAGTAATTTTGCATTTGCTTATAAGGGAACTTGTCTCATGGAGCTCCTTGTGCGAAATGAAGATTTGGAATGTAGAAGAAACACTGGCCCTTCACCTTCCAAAAGTGGAAGTCAGGTTGTGAAGCCACTACTTAAAACACATTTCTTTATGGAGTCCTCTGTCTTCTATGAAAGAGAAGCTTAGACTGGGCTGACAGTCACTATTATTTCAAATTATGAAGCAAAATTTTTGAGGTGTATCACGCACACTCCCTTGCAACACCTGGAGCTTCGGAATGATTCCCAGGTATCTTGTTACACATCAAGAGGCCTTCCTGGTTACTGCAAGTTTCTTGAAGATCCTTCTATCACAAATTTACAAAACAAGTCTACACACTTTACATAGATATATGTGTTGCTGCATGTTAGGTGAGCTAGGTAGACAGGCTAGTTTCTCTTGTAGGGTCCCATAAACTCATAATTAAGGATTATCATAACCACAGAAACAGAGTTAACTCCCAATATTAGATAGACAAATTTAAGTTACCATTAACAAACACCAGGGCAAGGTGAAAGCAAAAATAATTGTTTATTTACTGAATTCAAAATAAACATATTTTTACAATGATTTCTCAAAGAATAAATAAAACTTTTTATCCAAGCAGGGTGTATAGTGACCATGAGCCACCATGCAGACAGTAGGAAATGAAAATTTGGGGAAAATCTGATTCTCAAATAATAAGGAGAAAAATATTCAGGACGTTACCTGCTCTCCAGTAACACATTACTTATTACATTTCAATCTAACAAGTTTGTTCTGCCTCCAGATTAGAATCTTCCTGCTTCTTATTCTTCAGTATTTTATCTGAGTTTATATGGAGAAAAGAAGACAACCAAAACTAAAATTAAAAATAAAGTGACAGTAGAGCCTGATGCTCTCTTAATGATCTCCAAGGTGCCTTGAGGCCTTACTTCTGATGAAATTTTTCAGGTTCTCCTGGATAAATAATAGAACTGAATGTTCAGACATGACAGGACATGGCTTTCATTTCATTTTCTTCAAACAATACAGATACTTCTGATAACTTTGCCTCAGGAGAGATAGTTCACTATGTAGATTTATATTTTCTAAACAGGAATTATCAAGGTGAAGCATTACCTGACGAACTTCTGTGATTACGTTATTACTACTTATTCACATGGGAAATTGGATCAGCTTTGAACACTTCATCCCAAGCTAGACAAAGCAGAAGTATCTTCCGGCATTTTCCAGCATCTCACAGTTTCAGAGTGTTAGTGTACTGGATTTATGGAATGCACCAAACCTGTTATTGATCCATGAATTGTCTCATAATTTTTTTTTCATACATATATATCTGGGACTAATCCAAAGTACTCAAGCCATTACGTAGATATTTCCATATGTGTTTATAGTCCTGTATTCCCCAACAAAGGAAGGAGGGATAATATTTTTAAAAAACATCCATTGGTGCTCCAAAAGCCACGAGGAAATCGCTGGAAGAGTCAAACAAGTTTTCCCTTCATTATTATCACAGACAACAAATCCATGAGGAAAAAAAATATATAAGGAGCTTGATTCTGAAGTGCTGTCACTCCATTGGCTTTGGTGAAGCTGTGCTCTACAGCGAGGTGAAGCAGGATTAGATCTTTATGACTACATAGCAGCTAGCAGATGCCATTATCATAGTCAAATAATGTATTTATTATTTTAAATTATTTTAGGGACAGAAGTGATCATATGAAATATTAAAATACTTTTTTGAATCCTTTACTATTATTTTTAATTCATTCATATGATGTAGAGGAATTCTTTACATTTTATCTTTATTGCTCAGTCTTACTTAGAGGTTCTGGGCAATAAAAAGAACTGAAAACAGATGGTTGGATTTACAAAGGTTTACCTGATGCAGTAAAATGAGGCTTTGTGCAGATGGACCTGTAGATATCAGTGCCAGCATTGTACCTTATCCATATGGACTGCAAGATTTATGGCAGAAGTAATTATCTTCAAATTCATTGTTGGATATAAGCTAATGCATCCTTGTTTGCATGCCTCTACTATTTCTACTTTCTGGTACTAGAGAAGAAGGAATAATGGAAAATAAATATTAAAAAGTGTTGCATGGCAAGTCACACAACAAAACTAGTGTTTTAAGGTCTTTTAAGAAGGGATTCTTTTTCTCTGAGCATTATGCGTGATCACGGCAACACAAAGCATGCAGGTGAGCATGTTCTGTGGCAGCTCAGTGTTTTCATAGCAGAGGACTCAGGTTCCTGCAGACAGATATTTATGTGAAAGAGTGCTGGATGCTAACAGGCAAGAGACCATCAGTTATCTAGGGCAGGTAAAAGTTGTCACGGCACCTTTAAGAAAGTAAGGTGTGTTCATCACAGGGCTGTCCTCCGGGACGTATACTCAGTGGTATAGTGGGAATGTCCTTCAATCACATTTATGCCATGCAGGTCCTGCAGCATGTTAGGTGGAGACCTTGTGTAAGAATCACAGAAGGGGCTACTCTCACCACTCAGAGGAAAGACTTCTCCAGGGGTTACCTTAAAGGCTGAGAAAAGAGCTGGGAGGAGGTCTCTATTGAGAAGGGTATTGAGAGAATACCTCTCTATTGGAGGTATGAAGACAAAGGCTAAAAACAGCACTAGCAGGACAAATCTGTAGCAAAGGCTTTTCTATGGCTTCCCAACACTGTTTCTATATGGGAACATCCACATTTCAGCCTCAATGAACACACATTGCAAACTGCCATGGAAAAATAAATATGGAAACGTCATTTCTTATTTTCACAAACACAAAGGTAGAGGTGTCCATTCCTAGAGGTTGTTAAGTTACTCTTTTAATATGAGTATGATTTAAAGTGTTAGCGCTTTCATTTACAGATCTGTAAATAGATAGTACACATGGTTTTCAGTTTCTACTGTAGCTGAGATATACGGAGTCGTAAATAAAGGAATTAAGACCCGATGATCTTTAAAGGAAGAAAATCAGGAATGTTACCTTTGCCCTCTAAATTCTCCATTGCTCTTCCAACATATCATTTTTCCCTATTTTGTTCCTCAGTTACATCTATTAAGTTTTCATTGTCTGATTACACACAATACTGAGGAATTCTCTGATGCTAAATATTTCAGGACTGTGGTGTGCCTTTAGGAACCAAAAAGTTTAACTAATTGCTATTTGTAAAATGGTTTGGTATCTTTTGATGAAGAACACAAAAAAAAAAAAAAACTTATAATGAATTACTAAAAAGCAATCTCTCATCGTGTTTAACACCTCAATTTGCTTAAAAAAAATCATATTTATAATAAATTTTGGGATTATATTTCTTTTGTCTTCAGGAGTGACAAAAAATCCCATAAATAACAGTAACAAAAGCACATTAAAATAACACTTGAATAGCTTAATAAAACATCTGAGAGAACAAAACAATATGGAACAATACAAATTATTCTATACAAAATCATAAGGAGTATTTCAGGCTAAAAGAACATAGCAACAAATGGTTAGTTAGGAATACTTGCAGAGCAAAACACATTTCAGAGGCATTTGCTTCTGAAATTATGGCAAAAATACACTGATTGTATATACAGATTTTTTTTTTCTCTAGAAAAATAAATAATTTTATGTTTAAAAATAACTTTTACTTTCCACTCAGCTAATTTCATCCTTGGCTACCACAGGCATCATTTGCTTAAGCTGAAAGGAAATAACAGCTGTGAAGTTGTTCATATATGATGAATGAGAGCATAATGTAAAACAAGATACCTCCACCACAACAGGCAACAGAACATTGCTCAGCTTAAAGCCTGAATCCACATTACATCCTTGATTATTTACTCAGAATGTTTTTGTGCAGTGTGAACTCAGAGGCCCAAGAGCTTCTGGTTAAACACATATTCAAATGCCACTGAAATCGTAAAACCAAATTATGAAGAAAATCACAAAGAAACAGACTAATCATTATGATATTAACTGATACATACATGAAGCATAATTAATATTTTTTAAAAGTGGAAGTACCTCTCATCTTTGAAAATTACTTATCTACGTGTGAAGTATTTAGCAACTTAGCAGAGCCATGTGTAAAATGACCTATTTTCAGTTTCTGTGCTACATTTAAAACTTTCACTTACATAGTCACACAGTAGCTATCAAAAAGCTTATCAGCCTGATTATGGAAGAAAGTCAGTTTCATAAAAAGCTGCAGATGAGTGATGTTATTCCTCAAAGCTATTATTCTTCAAACTGTTGAAAATATCAACATCATTCCCTTCGCTCTAGTCAGTTTTTCTTCTGAAGATTAAAAATCATCTCAATTTATGCAGAAAAGAAATAGGAAAATTTCATGGTCCTCATTTTGGCACAGCAAAGGCCCTGTAGCATTTCGGGTACATTACAATGTCTATTCAACTGCATCACATTCGTGCTGTGCTTCAGGAAAAACAAACCACCCTCCAAGCCCTAAGGACAAAGCTATTTACAGACAAGGAGAAGCCATTGTACTTCAGCACTGATGGCTAAAACAGCTCAAACAAACAGGGAACAAATCTTCCGTGCTGCTGTATAGTATTCTGTGAGGGAAAATAGCAATCTATGTGGATGGATCGTGACATAAAGACACATGAATGTTATCAGGGAATATATGTTATAAAGAAAGCAGTCCCTGTGAGATGTGGGAGGAGGAATGTAGAGTAAGGGAGAAAAATGGAAAACTGATAGACAGTTTAAACTAACTGAACGCTTGCTTCAATTAAATAAGAATTTTGCAGCTTACTCCAACTTCCACAAAAATAAAGAGCTATATTGCCTGCTCCGGGTGCACTATAGTTTGTGATAACCCGTCTGTTTCCTACCATTGAGAAATACAATGTTCTAGAAAATATGTGTCTGAAATTACTTTCTTGATATTTTGTACGGGCAAAGTATCTTTGTTAAATAACATAAAAAGATTAAGGTAGCTGTACTGTTATACAGACAACTTTCAACAAGATTTTTAAAAGAATATTGGAGGGAAATAAGCAGCAGTAACTACTGTCATTTGGGTAGTAATTACTTTGTTCACAATATGCAGCTTATAGTCTGGAAATTGCAATACTTCAGATTTCTCATACTTTTTTTCAGAAAAAAAAAAAAGTATTATGGCAGATGCTGTTGAAAGCATTGATTTTAAAGAAGAGGATTTATAAAATTGAGAGGTTTATGTGTCCATTTTTATTCTCCTCTACATATTTTATTACTACTAATAGTTTTGTTCATAAAAATGCCTTCAACTATTCAAATAACCTGCCTGATAAGGCAGTATAAGACGTAGCTGCTGTGAAACAACTGACTGGATAAATTTTATGATCCCTTCCAGCAGTTCCTTTCCTAGATAGGGTTAAAGGTTTTGTTTACGTTTTTAATTCCTTGTGAAGTCTTGCACTGTGCTTGGGAAGAGGATTGGGGCTTGTAAGAAAGATGGGGAGAAACTCTTTAGCAGAGTCTGTTGCGATAGGACAAGGGGTAATGCTTTTAAAATAGAAGGAGGCAGATTCATACTTCATATAAGGAAATAATTTTTTACACTGAGGGTGCTGAAACACTGGAACAGGTTCCCTGGAGAGGTGGTTGATGCTCCATCTCTGGAAACATTCAAGACCAGGCTGGACAGGGCTCTGAGCAACCTGATCTGGTTGGAGATGTCCCTCATCCTTGCAGGGGAGGTGGACTAGATGATGTTTAAAGGTCACTTCCAACCCAAACTATTCTATGATTCTATGACTCTATTGTCATGTGAAAAAGAATGTAACGATTGGTATTATATATGTTGAATGCAACGAATGTAATGATTCTATGAATATACTGAATTTGGAAGGAGTGGAGGCATAAAGCAACTAGGATCCATCTGTGACTGTAAAAAAAAAAAATTAGCTATCTCTCTTCTCAGTACTGTGTGAAGCATGAGAAGTACAGTTGTATAACAATATCACATTCTGGAGTTCGTTTAATTTCAGAATTATTTCAATTATTAAAAATTATGTCAGCAAATTATGTTAGCTGAAAATGCTTTAGTTTATAAGAAATTGAACTGTTGGTTTTATTACTTGTTTTTCTTGTTAGAAAAGAAGCTTTTAAAGCTGCTTGTAGTGTTAATTGTGCATTTCTTTCCTGTCTTGCAGAGAATGACATAAAATCACTGATGTGTTTGTTTTAGTTTCCAAAAGCTAATGTAAAGGAATAAAACCTACTTAGCATGAAGTCAATCCTGCCTACTGTAAAACACTTTTATTGTTAAAACATTATGATACATTCCTTCTGTACAAACAAAAGTAAGGGGAAGCTAAGGAAGAAAACAAGATCCACTTAAATCCTCTAATTCAAAGAGAAATAAAATTTGTATGTTTTATCAAATATAGCTCATAGTATCTGAACATAAGCTTTGAACTAGCTCTTAGTACTGAGATTGCATTAATAGATTGCTAGTTCTATTTAATCAAAACAAATTATTGATTGACGGCACAGATCAGTACACAGCTGTAAGAGTTAAAATAGGCTAAAAATTACAAAATTATTTTGCTTTCTTCAGAAGAGATTGAAAAGAATAAAAAAATCTATCAGTCATAACATACCTAAGTCATAATGCAGGAAGTTAAATGCATTTCCTTATTAGTGCTGGTCTTCCACTCTTACAATGTGGAAAAGCAACAGTATGTGCATACGGTGAAGGTCAATGTTAGTAAAAACAAACACCTGCTGAAAGGACATTTTAGCATACATTTCAGATGTAGACATTTGCTTTATAGCTTCAATATACTGCATTTCTGTATCTGAAAAATATCACTATTGTAATTGTGCAGTCTAGCAATGTCTGGTGCGTGACTAGCCCTGCAAACAAGGAGCATGAGGATCTTTGACACACATGCACCTTTCATAGGCTTTTCATAATCCATATCCTTATGTCCTAAACACAGTCACAAACCATTGCTGGGTTTTTTTTCCCAGGATGAGATAAAAGCAAACTCATAAACTTGGCCTGATTATTGTCTTTGTTCTCATGTAGCCTTTGCCAGAGCATTGCCTTTGCCACTTTTAGGTGGAGAATTGAATCAGGTAATAAGCATATATTTTGAAGGAGCTGTTTTCTCTTTCATCTTTTCAGACTGACTTATTACAGAGTAGTGGGCTTTCTTTTTTGCTGGTTTGGTTTTGCCTGTGTTCTAATACCAGAGAGGAAAACAAATCAAAGGGAAAAACGCCCGGGATTCATTCTACATGCTTAAATCAACCCTGGGGATGTTCTGTCTATGTCATGTGGTGGGTTGACCCTGGCTGGCTGCCAGGTGCCCACCAAGCCCCTCCATTACTCCCCTTTCATCAACAGGACAGAGGGAGAAAATATGACTAAAAGCTCGTGGGTCAAGATAAGGACAGGAAGGTCACATAAAAATTACCATCATGGGTAAAATAGACTTGACTTGGGGAAAATTAAACTTATTGCCAATTAGTCAGTGCAGGATAAAGAGAAATATGAAAAAATCTGAAAAACACTTTCCTCCACAATTCCTTTTTCCCCAGATCAACGTCACTCCCAACTCTTCTATCTCCTCCTCTCCCTTAGCTGCATATGGGGATGGGGAATGGGTGCTGCAGTCAATTCATAATGCTTTGTCTCTCCCACTCCTTCCTTCTCATGCTATTCCCCTGCTCCAGCATGGGGTCCCTCCCACAAGATACTGTCCTCCATGAACTTCTCCAATGTGGTTCCTTCCCACAGACTGCAGTTCTTCATGAACTGCTTCAACATGGGGCCTTTCCATGCAATGCAGTCCTTCAGGAATTGAATGATCCAACATGGGTCCCCTGCAGGGTCACAGGTCCTGCCAGAAAATCTCCACAGGCTGCAGGTTCCTTCAGGGTACATCCACCTGTTCCAGTGTGGGGTCCTTCACAGGCCACAGTGTGTATCTCTGCTCTGCTGTAAACCTACACGGGCTGCAGGGGGACAGCCTGTCTCACCATGGTCTTCACCACAGGCTGCAGGAGAGTCTCTGCTCCAGCACCTTCTGCACCTCCTTGTTCTCTGACCTTGGTGTCTGCATAGTTGTTTCTCTCACATTTTCTCATTCCTCTCTCTCAGCTGCTGTTGTGGAGTGGTTTTTACCCTTTCTTAAATATGTTGTCACAGAGGTGCTACCACTGTTGCTGATTAGCTCAGCTTTGGCCAGCACTAGGTCCACCTTGGAGCGGGCTGGAACTGGCTCTATCCAACATGGGGACAGTTTCTGTCATCTCACAGAAGCCAATCCTGCAGACCCCCCTCACTACCAAAACCTTACCACAAAACACAATAGCCATCCACAAACATCTCCCTCCATGTACAAAGTTATCCCTTGCTACACCTTCCTCTGGAAGCTGTACCTGCTCTTTTGAGTATCCTTGCCAATTCTGTGTATGGATGCAATTTTCTGTTGTATGACCTACTACCAATTTTATTGTTACTTTGAATCTCCTAACTACTAAACACCCATTAATAAAATACTGTTGAGAAGTGATGAAGTAATGGTAACTAAACACATATCACTGTTCACCAGACCGGAATGCAATTTCCTAGCCAAACAGATGCTGATATGGTTTCTTTAAAAGGTTGAAGTATTCCTTCACTTCCTTCTTACAGTCGGAATCCATTAAAAAAAAAAAAACACACACATCAAAACATCATACATCTTTTGAAAAGCAGATTGAATGGATTTGGCTCTACCTGCTGCTCCCCTTGTCTTTCCTTTTAATTCTCCTTTCTAATCTTTATTATCTGCACTGCATCTTTGCCGAAATATTCCTGTTTGCCTCCCTCTGTTTTCGCTTATCCATGGTGAGACTTTCCCTGACCACATTAAAATTATTTTATGATATTACGTAATGACATAAAAATATTCAATAATTCTCAACAATTCATTCCAGAGGCAGATCCCACTAGAAGTGACTTCTCAACAGGCTGTGAACTGCAGCAGGATGGATGAGTGCGTACCATATGGACTATTCCCTCTGAGGAGAAAACTTAGAAAGACTACTCTTCTGCCTTCTTAGTCTCTCTCCGTTTTCTTTCCCACCTACTTCTCCTTTTCAGAGTTAGCTCAGGATTTTGCTGCTTCTTTTCAGAGCATTGTAGCCTAGTGTTATTTGAGGTAATTTAGTATTCAGTAATTCAGTAATTTTCTGTCTCTTAATTGTTTTTTTTACTTTTCTTCTCTGAAACAGCTGGAACCTCCATTTGTTTTCTGACTTTTCCTCTATTATCTCCAACTCAATCTTTCTCTGTATAAATTGTTTTTTCACTTACTCTTTCCCACTTCTCTCTCATTTTCTAAGATCCCTATCCCTTAGACTGCTTTCCTTCACATTATGTAGGAGATTGTCTTTTTCACATCTTCATTTTCATTAAAATTTTGCTAGATGGAAAAATACAGGCCACTTCTGTTGCAAGTCCACAAAGGGCTAGGCTCTAGATATTGAACTGCACAGACATCAAAAAACATATTCTGGTCAAAGTATGTCTGTGTTATTATTATATGTTGGAAGAAAAGAGATAAGAATACAAATCCAACTTAAAAGACCTTGCATTATTTGATAAAACTGAGACTTTGCAGATGAACATAGGTTACCCAATGCACAGTGGAAAATAAGTCCTCATATACTGTGAGAATGAACCAGACCTTGAAACTTGCGGCGTCTGAACGCAATCTTGATATCACATAGCCACTCATATGCCAGGTACATATATTAAACTGCAGCACTTTTGTGGGAAGTATTTGAAATAGTACTTTCTTCCTCCTCTGATCTGTTTGCTCTACGTCTTCAGTGTTACACCTGCATGCTCCAGGGAAAAGCTAAGCTTGCTGCTATTAGACTTTGAAATTAAAACATAGAAATAAGGAGCTGAATTAGATTCTACATCCTTATGAATCTTCAAAATAATGGGTATTTTACATTCCAGGTAGTTATAGATAAGCAAGCAATAAGTTTCACTCATCTCTATTGTATCAAAATTTAAAATGAGTGAGACTAGGCCTGAAGGCATTTATTGATCAATAGAGCTGTTATTACAGTTTATAATAAGTGAGAAATAGATAACTTCAGGGAAGTTTACAAGCATGTCTATTAGAAAATCCTATATGCATCTACTGAAGACTCACTGTAGAAGACCAAAGACAGAACACAGCATTTTGTCCTTTGCAGTATTTTTTTCAGCACAAATCTTCCTCTTAAAAAGAAAACAGTGACACTGACCCTGTTATTAACCTACTGCACTTGTTCTGCAAAACAACTGCTGTCCATCTCAGAAAACAGTAAATTGGCACCACTTTAATCCCCATTGCAAATGAATGTCTCCATTCTGACAAATTACTATGAAATAGAAAATACTGTCTAATTAATCCAAAGTTTTTTGTCTCTTTTTGTCTTTTTAAATATGTAGCTAGCAACTTTTTTACAACATAATAGCATAGCTTGCTATACACTGTCTGCTACCTGTCAAAAGAACAGAAATTATATAAACACTAAAAATAAAATTGCATGTGTCATATCTGAGAAAATATATATTGCTTATTCAAAATTGAATGAACATTTCATAGAAATGTAGAGCGTTCTACCCCAGCAAGTTTAGTTACTCAAACTTAATTTTACTATGTGGTGCTGGGACAAAGATTTATGTCTCCATTAGAATAAAATAGAAATAGGATAGACTGCATTGTTTTCAAAGTAGAAAAATGAGTAAAAAGTAACATATAACCAGAGCCAATGCTGAATAGTACCAGCAGACGCAAACCCATTGCTAAGCATTTCTGGAACACCATCCAAGTACCCTACTCAGTTTTGAGCTTTATTGCAGTGGATGAGTGAGTTCTCCTCTTCCCTGTGGCACAGTAGGGACACCCTGGTTCCCATAACTGTTTTCCCAGGTTAATGCCAACCCAGTGACTCGTCTTGTTTTCTATTCCAAACAAAAGATGTGCTTTGCTCTCAAGAGCAAGTTACAATTTATGTAGTGGTCTATACAAGCCCTAAAGGTGTCTGCATATTGAACAAACAAACATAAGCTTGCTAAACACTACTACATCTTGTGGAAAAAGGTGTTGTATCTAGCATTCTTCCTAAGGTGGAAACATCCTTAGAAGAGGAGTGTTGCTGCAGAATATTTAATTTCAATGAATTTTAGCTATCTGAAATATAGATCTCTACTTCTGAATCAATTGTGCTATGTTTTCTTTATAGACCACAAAGATAATTTTACATGTCAACATGTAAAAAAGATTAATTTTACATGTCAACAACAGGATGAGATGAATTGCACCCCAGGGGTGACTATTACTCTTTGCTGACTCTGAAGGGAACCTGAGGTGACTAGTCAGGCAGTAGAGACTTGCACTATATATTTAAAAATTAATTGAAATTAATCTCACCCTGTTCGTCTTCCTCAGTTTCATCAGAAAAATTGTAAATTGCACTTCAGGCAGGAGTCTAAATGTCTATTTCTGTTTGCATTGCCTCTGACTGTATAGGTGATTTGCTACATCATCAACGCTGTCATCTGAAACTACCCAAGAATATGAACAAACAATCCACACAGAGAAAAAAGGTGCCATTATTATTGTTTAGGATGGGCAATCTACAGAAAAGGCACCTGTCAGGGCTTTATCTTACCAGAAATAGGTCAAAACAGTCTTAACTACAAGTTCTCTTGTAGGTGTGCTCTAATATGAGCCTTTCAGTCCATGGATTTTCCCCAAATTGCTACCAACTGTAACATGGTATATTACAGATTCTTGTCCTGCTATCATCTTTAACATGAAAGGTACTATTCTGTTGAAAAATAGAAGAACTAAGTGTAGGTTTCTGCATACAGATATCTACATGTGTCATAAGTGTCTAACCTCCCATATCATTTGATGTAGGCAGTGGTTTCTGGAGAAACCAGCTAGTCAGTCCGCGAAGCTCAATTTATTTCTCTAAAGGCAAAAATTTAGTGTCATTTGAGATGACATTAAGTATATGAGAAATTCTCTGAGGTCTAGCAAATATGCTACAGGACCTATAGGATGCCCTCATTTCCAGACAAGCTGCCAGGGCCACGCAAAAAGCCATATGATGTCTCAAATGGTAGAAGCAATCTGTTTTGAGACAACTGGATAAAGGCTAAGATATCTACTAAGATCTCCATTGACACAGAAACATTTATATGTTGGTGTATAAATCTCATGTTGAATGACCTCAGGTGGAACTCAATCTCTAGTGCTGCTCTAGTGGGTGTCTAAATATAGGACAAAATTCTAGTCTCTTGATCTCTATTTGAACCCGACCTTACAGTGTTACCTATGTCTTTCTAATGCTCTATAAACATGTTCTGGACAGTTAAATGAGGACAGTTATCAAGAATTAGTCTATTACTAAAATATCTCTGTAGTGGAGGGTAAAAGTTTCAGCAAAATTATGCAATAATAGGAGAAAAAAAATGTATTACAAGTGATTAAGCAATCACTTGTAAATATAAAGGAACTTAGCCATGTGAGAAGTTTCAAAATTGGATGATTAATATTTAATCATAATATGATCATTTAAAAATACTTCTGTTCCTGCAGCCCTACACTTGATTTACTGTACTGTAACTGGGGCTATGTACTCAGCACCATGTAGCATATGATCTGAATTTGGCACCTCTAATGTTTGGTAATCCTTGGACAGGGATTTTCTAATAATCCAGCATCTTTACAATTCCTCGTGCTTAAGAGGTAAAGTTCAAGTGTCTATCTTTTTTTTTTTTTTTGAACACAGTTTATAGAGTCATTCAAAAGAAATTCTATCTATTTCATTTTTATCTTCTGTGGTAGCAATTCAATATCAGTCCCTATTGTATAAAAAAAAAAAAAAACGGAGAATCAGCATAACCACAAACACAGCTAACATGATGACCAATAAAATCAAAATAAAGAACTGTGACAATAGTTTTAAAAAATCTGTAGAAAATATAAGTTGCCACTGGCTGAATATCATTTTACTAGAAAAAAAAATAGGTTATGAAAACCTAAATGAAGAAAAACATGCTGTGTTTGAAATAATCCAATTACTATAATATTTTATAAAATGTGCTGTTAGATGCTACAGGCAGCATTCAAAATAAAGATGTGGAAGCTTATTTATGGAACAGACTTCTTTGCAGTATATTTGAAGCTTTCTAGTTTACATATGTGAAGTGGCTACTATATTGTTATGTACTAACCCATTCTGAGCACAGTTTACGTATATTTTTCCACAGAGTTGGAATGCATTAGGATGTAGTTTCATGAGCATGTTTTGTATGCTGGACTTGCTCACCACTTAAAGTTAGGCAGACAGACTTAAAGCAATAGATTACTTCACAGTACCAAATATCCCTATCCTATCAATTGTTTTCAGTAGGTCAGAGATGCAGACAGCAGAGGATGAAGTAGGATGAACCAGATGACAGCTACTTCTGACCCCTTTTTCATTGTGTGATGGCAAAGGGTGCAAGTTCATCTATTCAATCTCTCCTCCCCTAAGTTCTCCATCACATCAACACCCTTTCCCTTCCCTTCTGTCTTTCTAAGATGGCCTTGACATCTCAACTTCACTCTGAGTGGTCAACATCAATTCAAATTCCACAGTAATTTCATGCATATTGTATAACTTAAAATTTCATTATATTATCTTTAAATAAATATATGAATTAGACCATTTTAACATAGGTTACCAAAAGTAATTCAGCTGAAGGACACTCATATTTTTTATTGAAAGGCTTCTGTTCCCTTCCTTTGTAGCACAAAGAGAAAAGCCCATCTTTAAATAAGATGCTGAACAAGATGTTGCTCATAATTCAGGAGGAAACATACTTCCCTCTGAGTCAGAGTTGGACAATGTTTTAAAAGGTCCCTTTTTTAGGCAGCAGCCATCTTTCAAAATTAATCCTACTGATGACATTCTTTCCACTAGTGGGATCATGCTTTCCTCTCAGACTGTCCATTTTAACTTTCATTCAGGTTGTTATTTATTTCTTAGGCAATTTCCCTACATTTCTTTGCCATAATCTTGATAATGCATAGGAAAATCAAAATAAGCAATTGCTGGAACCATAAACAAGTAATTTAAAATTATTATCTATTTTGTATGTGCTCCATACAAGCTCTTTGCAGCATTCTGCCTCAACAGGCTTCCAAAATTACCTGACAAGCACTTCCCAGTATGTGTAAATAACATCAAAGATTATTATTAAGGCTCTATCTGTCTTTGCTGTCTCATCATTAAGATTTCCTCTTCACAGAGGAATAAAACCTAGCCACAAAGAATGGTAGAAGAATTGAAGAAGAGTCTGCCAGCAGACCTTTAACAGCTCATAAGCATGGCCAAACTTGACAAATAACATGTCCATACTGAAAGAAGGTTGCTGGTTCAAACGGTCACTGAAGTTCAGGTTTGGGATGGATTAAAAGGTTCAGTTGTCAGTCTCTGCTCTTATGTTTGTAAATTCTTCCATAGCAAAGGCCACTGTGGAGATCAAAGGAAACATCCAATTCAAGATTGCGACAGCCACTCTGGATAAAGGCAGAAGGTCAGAAATTATTATCTAAACTCTACTGCCTAGAATAAAGAATTCCACTGTAAAAAAAAATTGTCAGTAAATGACATTTTTCAGGATATTTTTCAGTCAGCTAAGTCTAGATCCCCTTGGCCAAGTTTTTAGTCCTGTGTAAATGTGCACCAAAAAAACAAAACACTAAGCATCCTGGTTTAGTTGTACCTTCAATACTTTGTTCGTCACATTTATTGTGGCAGCAATATGTCTACATATATCCAAAGTTATTGGATATATTCTCATGTGCCACAAGAAGTTCACGTATTACTCTTGCATCCTATCAAGGCACAGGTCTTGAGCTCTCTTCGCCCTCTGTCATGCAACCTTTCCAGTCCTGATTCAGCATCATCCTATAGAAACAGAACACACATGGCCCTTAGGACTTTGGTCCTAAGGGTGGTCTTGTTCAGCTTTCCTTTATTTTGTTTATTCCTCTCCTTCTGTATTGTCACCTGTGCAACTAATTTATCATAGAATCATAGAATCATTAGGGTTCGAAGGGACCTTTAAAGGTCATCTAGTCCAACGCCCTGCCTGTATTTCTCTTTTGCAATTTTTTTCATTCTGTTCTCTCTCATTTTTTTCTTGGTTTCCTTTTCTTCTGTCTCCTTTTCCATCAGTTCTCTTCTCCCCGTGTTGTGATCTCCATGCTTTCTCAAGCCTCAGTCTTCCTTTGTCTCTCTTCTCACGTCTTTGTCCAGTTTTCAGTGTCAAGCTCTCTCTTTCCCTTTTGTTTTAGTATTAAGAAAGCTCTAGAAGAGCTCTCCAGCTCATCATTAACCTATGAGTCCATCTATTCACTTCTAGTTCATTGAGATTTTTCATTGTTTTTCTTTCCAGAATGCTCCTGTAAATCAAAAAGTCAAGATTAGCCCATTTGTCTCTTGGCTAGAAAAAGGAACAGATTCAAATCATACAGTCTTTGTCCATTTCCATCATCAGTAAGCTCACAGGGCTCATTACTGGAATGTAATGATAGCAGCTGCAGCTGGCGTATCAGGATCCAAAATTTATGTGAGTCATGATGGAGTACTGGGATGGAGTTGGCATACTGACATCTATGTCCTACTGTAACAAGAAACATAACTCTAAAAAAAGTGTTAAACATTGCATCAAAGTGCCTGTCACTCTGGGAGAACTGAAGGGCCTTTTTTTTTCCTCCTAGACTCTATGGTTGTGCTACAGTCAAGACAATCATTTGACCATAGCCTTTTGAGGACTTGTTCATGCAGTGAGTATTGTTGGTGTACGATTCAGTAGAAGGTTGTGAAAACGCATTAGAAGACACTAGACATCCTGGGGCTCAGTGCTTGTTGTTTTCTCATCTTTCTACCACTGTTCCTTTTCATATTCCAGAAATAAGACATATATTCCTGAGTAAGCACACAGCATAAAATAAGATCACTGAAGAAGGAAGTTTATTTACCAGCAAATGCACATACTCTCATTAGATGCAAATGTACTATTTAGCTTTTGAGCATAATTTCTCTGCTGTGAATTATGGAACACAAGTTAACATAAGAAGAAACTCATCCCCTACATGACTGGCTCACTTTGATTTTCAGTTATGATTACTCATATTAGGTGTTGATTTCAGAGCACTTGCCAGTATGTAAACAGTGAAACACAAAACCAGCTAAACCTGGTAGTGTTAGAGATAAGAATCTAGGCCTATAGCCAGGAGTCATGTAAAAAAGCCAAGGCTCTACATTATAGTCTAGCAGGAACAAAAGTATTGAGAAGACACCTACATACTTCAGTTGCGGAATTAGTCAACTCTAGAATATGATGCCTGAGAGGACTGAACAAGGGTAGAAACATCTCTGTTTGGTCAGCTTCCACAATGAATGCAGTCTCTTGCAAGGACCACACTGTATTCCTTTCAGAGAGCTGTATTTCCACCATGAAAATCTGAACAGTTTTTGGAAATCCTCCTTTTATAATTCTTCATTCAAAAAGAGAGACATACATCCAGTTACCCGGCCCCAGTCAAAGGAGTCCCCAGAGATCCAGGGAACAACTGGAACACATGTCCTGTGCTCTGCTCTGCTTCTGATTGTCATATGAACATTTGGGCCCATTGGTTTCAAAGGCAGTTTTACTCATAACTCAGCAAGACCAGAATTTTACCATTTATCTTCGGTTTCTGGTGCCTTTGTGTGGTCAACTGTGTTGTAACCACAGGTCAAATAGCCAGACATCAGTGAAGAGACTGGGCTGATGACGACACATTGAGGATACAAGCAGCTTAGCAAAACTGTAAGTAGAGCATTTGCCATTCAGTTATTTCAGCAGAGAGTTACTGTTATTAGCTGTCTGTAATTCAGCAGTACCTACCAGCAGAACTGAAGTCACTCTGGACTGTTCACACAGAAGACAATCCCTACGCTAAAGGCATTACTGTGTCTTTTAAGCAAGACACAAGTGACTGTGACAATCCAAGCAAGAAGACAGTGATAAATGGTTAAAGTAATGCAGCTATCGTAAAACTACATATGCCTGAAATTCATTGGTTTATGTCGTATTAATTAATTTAGAGTCTGTCCACCACACAGCCTTGTCACACTGGCTTGGTTGATATATTGTTTGCTGACTGTATGCGAGTCCATTCATTTAAGTAGTAGTTACAGTTACGACAGACACTGTGGTATAAGCGAAGATTAGATCCACTGTCTTGTGCACAGAGATGTGACAATAGGTCACGTACATGGGTTCCTTAGTGTGTTACATGCATTTATGCATGGCTTTGCAGAAAACACTTTTTGGGAACCAGACTCCTTCTATATGCCTTATGTAAGAGCTATAACTTTAAAAGGAGGCATTGGTCTTATGTATTAAGCTTCTTAGTCTTTTTTGTTCTGTATTGCTTCTGTGGTTTTGTTTCATTTCAAGATACTTCTACTTTTAAAAGTGCATGGATGTATATTTATAAACCTGTGATTACTACCCCTCTCAAAAATTTACAATTTTGATGAATGCTTCAGCCAAGCCTACACACTTCTACTCATCCTGGTGGGGAAATAAATTATCTTTCTACATAAGGTATGTGAAGTAATGCAGTTACCTTCCTCACACTTATTTAAATCCTTTCATTATCAAATCTAAAGAGCAGAGATAATACAGAGAAACTGATCTCCCTAGCCTAAGAAGGCAACTGTTTGGAGTGACATGTACCTTCCTTTGAAGATCCTCAAACTTCATAAACTTTAGAAAACTCTCTTGGGGTGTCCGGACTAGATGGTCTTTTCCAGCCCAAACTATTCTATTCTATAAAATGCGTCCAGCAGTTACATCACGATATCAGTTACAACACTACTGTACTTCTTTTCAGGTTTTCTCTGCCATCCCTTTGCTATATATATATATGTAGCATATATATGTATATATATATATGCATCACAGAGCATATATTATTCATCTGTGTTCCTGCTACTTTCAAAAAATTAAACTGAAGTACACAGTTTAAAATTGCACAGCTTTAAACTCTACCATCTTGCTCAGCTCACGGCTGTTATCAGTCTTCCACTTCAGCACTGCAGAGCTTACCCAGCAGTCTAGAAATGCTTGATTGCCATTTTCTTGCTAATGGAATGATTTTCAGCAACAAGCACCGGACCATTCTCAGCATCCACTTTTAGGTCACTGGTATATTTTGAGGCAGCACTGGAAGTCTAGTCTTCCTTAGGGGGATAAAATACATTAACTTTAAGACATTTAAATTTTGTTTTCCTCTCTGTTCCTTTTCTCTTGCTGCAGGGAATGATTGCTGCCTGATCCCATTGTGACCGGGCTATAACATTGGGAGGCATAAATGCTGAGCATTATCTAGAGGGAAGATTGATCTGCAAAAAGCAACAGCTCATGGCTGAAGTTTGCCAAAGTCCTTGTTCAGGTAGGTGAGCTTCCACCAATCTTATATTTTGGGACCATATTTCCATTGTTCAATACACATTAGTGCATATTTCTACACTACCCTACCAATACCACTGCAATTAATTTTCTTTCGTGGTGCATGATGCCACATGGAAGAGGGCAGAGAAGTTTATTCTCAGCAGCAGTAATGGCATGTGAATATAAAATACAGATATCAATTTAAGATAGTGGTGACATCTCCTAAACCTCCTATACATCAAAAAATAAGTTATGTAGGTATAAAGCAGAGGCAACTCTAGCTTACAGTAATTTTATTCTCACATGCCACCACTGGTTTTAATGAAGTTATTTTTGATTTACACTAGTATGCTAAGACAGTGAGGTCTATGTTATACTGATATATAACTGTAAGAGCTTGAAAGAGGCAGACAGCTTAAAAACTCAGAGACCCTGAAAAATGTGATTATGTACAAGTAAATACTAAATCATGGTAATTTGTGAGTACTTTTCTCAGATGATAGCCATGTTAGAAATGGTTGAAAACTTACCTCTAGAAATACATGACAACAATTACTACAGCTATATACTTTCTGGATAAATCCTAGTGGTAAAAAAATGTACAGATAAACAAGGCAGTATATCTGTGTACAACTGCTGTTTAAGTGAATGGAGTAAATATTACAGTCTACTAGTAAATTCCATACAACCCCGTATTACTTCCATCGTCAAGCTTGATATATCATGTACCATGAAGAAAAACATTTCCAATGGAGAGTTGTGATGTGAGAAAAATATCATGTGCTTGGGATCAAGCCAGAGGAAAATCAAGGAAGAACTCTGTTCAAAAGCACTTTCAGCTACAATTTGCCTTTTTCCAAAAAGATCATAAGCAAATGAAACTGATTGTTACCAGAAAATATAAGTTCTCAAAATCAGAAAGTTCCACAGAAGAGAATATTAGTGTCGATTCAACTTTGACAAAACATACACACACATACTGAACTTTTCCTCATTTTTTTTCCACTTCACCTTATGATCCCTGTGGCCTTCCAGAAACCCTCCAGCTTCTGACAACCTCTCCTCATGATTGTGTGTCCTGGTTTCAGCAGGGATGGAGTTAATTCTTCTCTCAGTAGCCATTGTGTTTTGGATTTTGTGTGTGAAGAATGTTGATAAAAACGGTTTGACCGTACGAGTTGTTAATGAGACCAAGGACACTGTCTGGCTTTCCAAGTCTCATTAAAGTCTCTTTAACGTGCAGATGCAGGAAGCTGGGAGAAAGACAGACAGAATAATTGACCCAAAATGGCCAAAGAGAGTATCCCATGCCATAAACGTCTTGCTCAGTATATAAGTGGGGGTTGCCCATGGGAGAGGGCATCCATTCAGGCATCCTTGGCATCCATATTCCACAATCCCATCTCTCTGGCTTGCTGGCATCGTTCCCTGTACCTTGCTGGCTTGCTCTCCCCACTTTTGCTTGCTGCTCGGTGTCATTTCCATGATCGCTGCTCAGGATGGGCTGTGTCAGTCATTTGGACATTGGGTGGTGAGAAATTGTACATTGTTCATTTTTTATATTTTTTATATATTAATATCCTTATATTCTGTTACTTTTGTAGTTTTCCTTTAGTAAATTGTTTTTTATCTCAACCCACGAGTTTTCCTTTCTTCCCAATTTCTCTCCCCCCATCCCACTGGGTAGGAGGAGGGTGAGTGAGAAACCATGTGGTGACTCAGGCTAAACCATCACATTGTGATAGAGATTCTCTTGCTTGAAGGGCTTAAAAGAAAAACAAACCCATATAATGGAAAATACTCATCCAGCTCTAAAAAAAAAGAGGAAAAATATATAAGCTCATCTACACTCTCTATAATTTCTGTAATCACAAAACTTGAATAGGGACCAGTATAAAATAAAGAGTCAACAAGGAATATTTATTATCACAGTCTAGGAAGAAGTGGGAGTTTTCTCATAGTACATTTTCAGTTAATCTAAAAAAAAAAAAAAAGGTGTCACGTTCAATTTATTACTATTTTTTTTGTATACCAGACTTAACATAAAGATAACTTCTTTTGGACAAATGAGAATTTGAATTATTCAGTAAATGCTGAACTTGGTAGCATAAGTATCCCATTTTTAGGGTAAATGGATTACATGTGAATTCACAATGCCTTCATCTTAAAATGGAGAAGTTTCAACAAAATCAAACATGTCTTTGTTTAAGATATTTCTTTTTGGTTTTAGTGGATTTGTCCTTTAAAAATAAGCTATCATTCTATGTGATAACCTTTCTGCATCTATGTCATTGCTGTACCCAAGAACTGAATGTTAATGCCTCTTTACAAGGTATAAATAGCAAAAAAGGTTGGTTTTGTTGTCTTTTGGTTCTGTTGGTGGACTTTTTTTTTTTGCTAAGGATGCATATTTAACTGCTCTATATCAATACCAAACTACAAAAAAAAATAAGTTAATGAATTGGCATGATGCAAAATTCTTCTTACTTTCACAGATGCACTAGTTTCCTTGCGGCCATACACTGGATACTACATTACAACAAGCTCACATTATACTGTATAGATGAATAAGCACTTGGTGCTTCTAGTTAAATTTAAAAATAGACAAATAATAAGTGATCAACTTTATCATATTTGGAGGCAAAAACTTGCCATATTTGGTAGAATATTTTATTTTTATAGATGTCTAAACACACACACACAAAGTGTGAAGGGCTAGAAATCTTTAAATTAGCCTCTGATTTTTTAAGTTTCGCACCGCTAAATAGGAGCCTACCTATAAACACTTTATGTTATTGAACTTCATTCTTAGCCTTATTTCTGTTACAATGCACGTTGCTTAAGAAATTGCAACTTTGATATGTCCATCATCAGGAAAGAAAAGTAAGATCTTGGAGGCTGACTATGAATGAGGAAGCTAAATGAAAGTCCATGTGCTGTGCTTTTTATTCTCTTTTTATTATTGTTGAGTTTCAATGACCGTAAGAAAAAAAAGGATAGTGTTCAAAATAAATCTGAGCAACCAGCACAGTTTACACAGTACTATTGTATATTAAATACTCAAACATCTGCCTACTCACAGAAAGTCACTAGCAGCTCTACAAACTCTTAAGTTACTGCAAGTGTCTTCATTAATTAATAATCATGTTTTGCCTTTCCCAAGTTTCTAGACAATGCCTTACTTTTTCCCATTTACTTCTCCCAATCTACAATAACTCTGAGAACACTACTTTGCTCTTGCTTTATTATTTAATTTATATATTTTTAAACCATACTATGGTACAGCAACAGTCATTTAAAGCTTGTTATGTTTTCAGATAACTTTGGAGCAATAACAGTGTACTAGTCCTTATTTCACAATGGATTTACTGGATAGATTATGCTGTGTTAGAAGAACTTGAACTGTCTGAAGGAAAGGAGGCAAGAGTTGTCTGACTCATACCGTCTGTGCAGTTGATGGGTATTACTAGTCAGAGAAAAAAAAAGTAGAGCGAAAGTACCAGAACGGGCTACAAACCATATTTGTATTTCTGAACAAGAAAATTAGCTCCTATTATTAGTTACTTCTTAGTTCCAGAAGCAGATATTCATTCACTTCCTCGTATGTAAATAAGATTGCACCCGAATTTTACTTGGTTCTCATCAGTTTAGCATCTTGAGGGTATAATCTATCAATTCCTCATTTATTGGCTGTTTTGCCAATAATGTGTGCTATTAGTTTGGCCATTATAGACACAATTATATATGAGTAAAGACAGGAGAATGTCGAGGGCTCATGGCACACCAAAGCAGCTTACTGATCTGCTGCAACAGAAGATCAGCTGTCTGTGATCCAAGGTCTATCTGAGTACACAAGAGCAGTGTGACCTTGGCTCAGTTTTACTGAGAAAAACCTTATTAAGAAGTGATAAAGTATACAACAAAGTTAAGCAAGGCAAGAAAGAAAGAAAAAAAAAAAAGCAAGTATAACTGCTCCAACAGTAATAGTTGGCAGATCAGGGATTCAAGACGGAAAGTAAAATTACTGACCCGAAAAAGTATAAAACCTGAAAGGAAAAGGAAAAAAGAGAATTTTAAGATAAAAAATCAAATTCGATGAGGATCAGCCAATTTCAAGGAACAAGATGGGCCAGCATTTGCACTGGCTGGCAAAGGCTTGGGAGATATATAATTAGGAGGAGATGTATCATTAGGAACATTAACTTACCGCTGTAGCTTATTAATGTTAAATATCTACTGTGTGCATTACAAGTAATTGCTTTACACTCAAAGATGTGTTCTGCTTACCAACTCTCTGCACACCACAAAAGTTGCCTGCACAAAGTAATTAAGAAAGGGAGGGTTACATAGCTAAGTAAACAAATCAGATCAATGATTAAGACCACTGCTAGAATTAAAAATTGGGTTAAGAGTTCAGCATCGTGGTCTGAAATCTGTCAAGGATCCTGGAAAATCTGTAGCGATAAAATAAGGATAAATGCTAGCCCGGTATTTATAGATTGAAAGGCAACATGAGCCTTGGCCTCTGAATAGGTTGAGCGTTTAAGTTCCAATTTGGACAAGCTGTTTTCACTGATGCATGATAAAGGTCCATTGTGAGATGAAAGCTTGGATAAGAGCATTTGTGAAAGCACATGTTCTACAGTCAGTTTAATGCTAGATCCTAGAAAGCTTGAGTAAAAAGAGGGCTGACAGCTTAGAGATTAACCACTATTGACAGTTCAATGCTAAGAAGTTTGCCTGGTCAGTGCTTAAGGCTGGGCTTTAGCATGGGACTGGAAGGCAGATCATAAGCTGAAGAATTGTCTCTCCTGTTGGTTCTGAAAGGCCTGGAGGAGCACTGATTAGAGATGAATACTGTAAGGTAGGCTCTGAAATGGTATGCTGCTTGTCACTGTAGTTAAAAGTCAGGATAAAACTTAGGAATTGAGGAAAGAAGAGCCATGTTTTGTTACTTCTGCATCACTGTCTATGGAGCTCAAAGAAGAACCTATCTCTTGTTACTATTTCTAATGTTAGTATAAGCCTCTAAGGCTCAAGTTAGGATTACAATCAATGTTACAGTTGGAAATGCTGTTTTAACTGATGAATCTACAAAAGCTGAATAATGTTTCTAATGAGGATACACTTTCTGTTTCATGTTTTACATTCAAACTTAGAGATAGGGTTAGGATTTGCAAAAATTTAGATTGAAATATCATTTTTATTATTGATCCTAGGAATCTTGCAAGCATAAGACACAAACTAACAGTAATGTGCAACTGTTAGTCCTGCTGTGTGTGTAGTTATCTTAACTATGCAAGTGCAAGGTTCAAGGTCACAATCCTAGGGTGAAGGTTTCAGGGCTTTGTTGGCTGATCAGTTCTGCAGATTGTTCCGGGGTGAGGGTAGGCTCAAGTAGAAATAACCATTTGTTAGTTTGACTGCTAAGAATACTTAGCTTGTCTTTGAGGATGTGCTCCAAGTTAGGGTTCAAAGCAGTGTTTGATGAACGATTACATTTCTTACACTTCCTGTAAGGCCTCCGGAGCCTGAAAGACTAAATGAAAGATGTCAGGGGCCTTACTTCCACTACTACAGCACCAATCATCTTACTAATCAACAAAGAAAGGCTTAGGATAGTTCGAATTCAGGTTTATTAAAGCCTAGTCCAAACATCTGAAAAAAATCTTCAGTGAAAAGGGATGATAACAGCTCATCGTATCATCTTCAGAACCAGAGAAAACATATTTGTCCAGCTCACGATTATGGTTAGGGAGAACACTCGGGAAAATGAAAGCTCACAGGTGTGTTTACTGATTATTCCATAAAAGCTGCAGAAGGAAGATGAGGAATGGTGACAGCAGGAGCTGATGTGTTATTGCTAGTATTAATTTAGATATAGTTGTTTAACCTTAATTGTTATTTGAATTTTAAGACAGAGTTAGATTGTCTTCCCAATCCAGCTCTACACATCAGCATTTACTGGTGGGTCCATAAAAGCTTACAAATATAATGCTGGCTGATAGCAAGAGAAATTAGTTTCCAAATCAGGTGCAGTTACATGGCCTTTGGTAAAATTCAGGAATGTGCTGAGATTACAAGTTGGCAAAGCAGAGACTAAGAGATCTATGTTTATTGATTGATCTTAGAAGGTCCTTTACTGCAATTTAAGGGCAGATAACAACAGACCTATTGCTCTTTCATACATGGCTCTGATTGCTTGATCAGTAACAGAGACCAAGATTTGGAAGTGCAAACTGAGGATTTTCATGGAATATTTCAGAAAGAAAAATGAAGGCTGCACCTACCTGAGATTTTTGTCATTTGTATAGGGGGAAAAGCTGCATTGTATTAAACCTTGGCTTACAGTTTGAATCAATGAGAGCATTGGTCTTGGTGGCAGAAAAATCTTAGGCTGAAAGCAGGGTTATTTTTCTCTTGATGAATCCCAGAGGTCTTGTGGGACTAAGCAAGTTACTGAAGAAAATAGGAACTTAAACCACACTGCAGTATCTAACTAGGGAATGGTCACATATTTGGCAAATCAGGCCAGTGTTTGGGCTAGGAGGAGGAGGATCAACCCAGCAGTTCTCCTTGATAAGGAGCTTCAGTCCTCTCAGCCTCAGGTTTGTCACACTGGTTAGCCTCAGCCTCCTTCATTAACAAGCCAGCTGCTGTACGATAGCTCACATTGGATCCCGACACCCTGCTGCCTCCCAAGTAGCAAAACTTGCTGCTCAGCACAGTCCCTACTGTACATACTGAGCATAATGTCACAACGTGTAGAATGGCCCTTTGGCTAATTTGGGTAAACTATCCCAGCCTTTGGCTAATTAGTAAATTATCCCAGCTGCTGCCCCAGCCACAGGTGACACCAACTCCAGCTCCTCTCCCAGCTCAGGTGAAAATTAACTCTATCCTAGCTGGAACCAGGACAATGTACTCTGCGTGGCTCTCTTGCTTGCAACGGAAATGAAAAGCTCCCTATTTTTGTGCTACAGAAGACTCTGACTTCAACTTTCTTCTCAATGAACTTTTTTTGTTGCCCTCAAGATTAAAGCAATTACCTGTTCCAACCCAAATTACTGTAGATTAAATGGCACAAATTCTTCCATTTTGTGACATTAGTTCCTTCTAGTAGTAATGTGTCTCAAGCATAATAAATAACAAACATAAATTAAATGTTTCAGGCCTATCTATTGATTCTCTTATTCATCACACCTTCTCTTTATCAGACGTGAGCAGAATCTCATTCTTTGATCTCTTTTTCCTTTTAGGGTCTTTTTCCTCCTGTGGGCATGACAGGTAAAGAGGACTGCTTTCTCTTTTTTAGAAGCTGAGACATCACAGGTATCCTTTCATCTCTGTTCCCTGCCACATACCTGACAGCCTGACAAATCTATCACACTTGGACAGACCAAAATATACTTCTCATGTTCTCAGCTATCCAGAACACTGATCAAATAGGTAATGTGTAGGTTAAGCTTTTTTTAAGCTAAGGTTTTGGGGGGTTAGGGTTTTTTGGTTGTTTCTTTTTTTTTACTTTGTAAATTGGTATTATTTTTTATATTATGGTAATACAATTATGGCTTCACATGTTTTGGGTGAGACAAAATGAATTTCTCTGGAGACTTCTTCTGACAAGATTTTTTCATGTCTCCTTGCATGATGAAAAAAGTGAGTTTTCCCTCCTATAAGAGATCTCATGAAGACAGATCTCAGATCTCCAAACTGTCTTTCAGATGGTTTTTGATGCACTGTACTTGAAGTGAGGTTTTCATTACATTTTTTTTTTCCCATCTGTCTACCAGATGTCAACTGAACATTTCTTCCAGGTGGGCACTCTTCTCTACAAGGGGGAAGAAGAAGATTGAAGAGGATAAAGGCTGTGCTTTCTCTGTAAGCCTCAGAACAAAAAATAATTCATAAGTCTAGACCTGCAACAAAAATAAGCAAATAAATAAATAATAGAGCTTTCATAATACTGCCATTCCCAGAAAATTAAACTTTACACTGATTAAAGCAACAATAAGCAATTAGCTCTTCTTGAAGTTAGAACTCATTCCACACATAGGATACGCAGGATGCAACAACACCACTTGTCATCTCATACCTTCCCAAATCCTAAAAAGAATGATCTCTTCTCAAACTGTATTAAGAACACATCTTCTTTTGGTGTTTACAATCCTTTTTTACACTGTTGAAGACATCTTAAATCTAGTTCCCTGAAATAGAACCTAACCACACCTTAAATCAAAGAATATCAACGAACTCTATTCACTGCAAAAAAAAAAAAATTTCAGTTATTTGAGACACAAATAGTGAGCCTGAAGAATGAAATGCCTAATTTCAGTGCTCAGGAAAGGAACATAGACAGGCAGATAATTACTATCCTTTCTCAAGTTCACTGTCTTGTGCTTCATTCTGGTCCTCAAAGGTCTGAAAGTTTGTGTCTTGGCCAGATTTGGGTAGATCTCCACAGAAAGAAAGAAGATCTCTAACCTAAAGGTCAGCTTCCAGCCAAATATCTATTGTCTCATCTAATACCAGACAGAATCTACAGTACTTAAGGAAAGACCACTGGTGTTTTCTTTTATTGCCATTCTTGGAAACAGCTTTGCTATTTTGGCTGAAGTATCCAGAAGAGAAATTCAGTTAGATACAGATATTTTTCTTAGAAAGTTTCAGCCCCAGATTGCAGAAGTTTGACAGACTTACAAAATCTGAAACAAGATGCTGTAATTACAAGTACCTACCGGTTCCCTCTAGAATAATGACTAGGAAAGTACCACATTCTGCATGCTTTTTTAACAATAACTAAAAAAAAACGCCTCCACATTTAAATGAAAAGTGGAAAATAAGTTATTAATTTTAAGATTTTAGCCTTAAAAGAAAATAACTTGGAAAACCTGACACCATAAAAACTCTGACAAGCTACCAAGTATCAACTAATCCCAGATACACACTGTAAGCCTCGACAAGCTTCTAGGTTAGTTGGTATTGTAGACAAGGCAGTGTCACCTCCTCAAATTTAGGAAAGAAGCAAGGATTCAAATGCCTTTGCTGAAACAAGATCTCTTTTAATCTGACAATCAAGGCTTAGGAACAAGTTCCAGAAAGTTTTTCCAACCAGTATCAAATAGACTAATGGGATCACTTTAATTTCTTATTCAGTAATGTAGTAATAGTCACAAACCTTTGTAATCTTTCTTGAACCAGATTAAGTACTAGAGCACCTGGAGCATTTCCAAGTGCAGGGAGGAGAACTCAGGGGTCAATAGGATTAACTCCAGTTCTTATGCTTTACTGTGCCAATAGCACAGAGGACAACAGGTTTCCTCAGCAATTCTGTGATAGTTTTAAAGGGATTTTCTGTCCTAGTGTGTAAAATCAGTCAAGAACATGCAAACTGGCAGACTAATAAATCCAGAGGCACTTGTGCTGTTCATCATACTTGTGGTGAGTACCAGAGAACCACATACTGCCCTGAGGAAAATAATTATGTTCTTGAAAACTCTAAGAGGTTTTTTGTTTGGTTGGGTTTTTTGAGGGGAGGGTATTCAGGGGTTTTTTAGCTGCTGCTCTCACTACTCTAAAGTACTGCTCAGCACTTTATCACTCTACTAGCGAGAGGCAGGTGATAAAGTAGAAGAGAAAAAACCTCCTTGTGAAATAATGATGCACAAACACTCTAATTTACTTTTAACAAGCAAATTTTCATTTTTATTAACCTAATGTTAGGCAAACACTTGACAGTAATAAGCTGTTTAACAAACAGAGAGTAAAGTAATTTCTGAAAACTGGAAGATGAAATGGCATGTTTCAGATTCATGTTAAATTTAAGCCAGTACTATGAGAATTTTCACCAGACAAGTCACATATTTCAGCAGTAAAGTAACATCCAACAAAAAAAAAAAATGAAGCCAAACTAGCTTCCACTCCCCAGAAATCTACTTTTAGGTTTTTACGACTTAATTCAAAAGAATCACCTTGATAAGAAAAACAGAAGTGCTGAAAACAAAATTTTTTTTTTTTTTTTGGAGGTTACTTGTGGCTGTTGGAAATAGAGTGGCAGAGAGGGGAAAAGGTTCTGGAACTATTGCCAAAATTCAAAAATTTTCTTGCAAATGCTTGGTACTGATCTGAAACTGAGTTTTCTGCTCAATGCATTCTTTATTCAGAATAGCTTATTTAACTAACCTAAGTGTCCCAAAGACTGAAGATGTCAGATTTTGATACTATCTATATAGACAGGATATAGCTATGGAGATTAACCCTAATATTCACCAAAGCTTTGGAGCTGTTTAAGTCCAGAGTACAAACCTTACCATCCACTAATATTTTCCAATTAAAAGGTAGGGTTAAATATGCACTCACATTATTATTATTATTGCAAAGAGAAGCAAAGCTGAGTTTCTTTCTGCACTGGCTGAGCTGCAGTGGAACACACACCTTTGCAATGATTGTGGAGATAATTCATGAATGTCAATATAGCTAGTTCCATGTGCAGGAGGTGGTGAAATGCCAGTACCTGACACAAAATCTTTTTTTTTTCCTCCAAGAGCAAACGCTGACATCTCCTAGACTCCAGCAACAAGGGAAGAGCAGCATGCCACCAAAGCACGTGGTGGGAAACAGGCAGAAGGGATTGCTTTGTATGCTCAAATATGCTCAGTACGGATTCAAAATTCCTTCTTTGTAGCTCAGGGCTAGACTTGTAGTTGCCTTTTCCTTGTTTCCAAACCTAAAGATGACCTTTTGCAGGAACATTAGTTTCTTCATGGCTTGCAGACTGAAAGAAACACCAATATGGGAAAGAGTGTCATCGTGTCTGTTGATACTCTGCACTCAAACCGGCATACATTTCCATCACCTGGCTGGTGAGGATTTAAGGAGAAATCAAGTGATGGTCTGAAACCATGGCTGCTGAACATCAAAGCTACCATGAGACAGTGGATCTCAGAGCTGGCTACAGGCTGACCTTGTTAAGTCATTCTCAGAAACTCTGGCTTCTTCTGTTGAGACACAATCATTGCTTTTACAGGGAGACTCCCAAAATGCTATCTTAAGGAAAAACAGGGTCCTGCATTCCAAATGTTCGGAGATCGACTCAAACCCTACCAGCATAATAATGTCTTTGAATTTATTAAGATTCTTATATATTCCTGCATGAAAAGGGAGAACTACTGAAACCAGAGGCAAGATTAATCAATAAGTATTGGATTGATTCACATAATGACATTTCCCCTTAGCTATTCTGAATAATTTCGTTCACTAAAGAGAATCAGACAGATATTTTCATTTACCAGTATGTCAGAGATTTCTGTATAGACTTTGAATATCTACATTAATTTAGCCACATCCCTGTTTGAATGAGGCTTAGAATGATTCACAAAGGCATTTAAGCTGTCATTTCCACCTGAATTCTGGAGGTTAGTTTCCCCTCTGCAATCACGATGAAAATACATAAAATAAAAGGATGCACCAGCTACAGATAAAGCATACCAAAGTCAGCACAACTTGTAATATTTTCCATAAGTCATCCAACTAGTACTAATACAAGGTTATGCCACTCTCCCTACTTTACCACTTTAATATTTTTTTTTAAATAATAGATTACATCACAGCTAAGGCTGCATTATGACTTTTCAGACAGTTCTCTGGAACCAGGAAAATATTTGTGGGTTTTGAAGCTTTCTTAAACACATTTTTCATCTCAGAGTCCACAGAACACACTGTGGTGTTCTTTTACTTCAAGTTTCACCTGTTTTTTTTTTTTGAGAGAAGGTAGAAATAAGTCTTTTTTCCACTGAAAGTGGCCCAAATTTATGTGGAAAAATCTCTGCTTAAAAATTCTAGAAGTTTTCACTTTTCAGTAGGAAAATAAATTATTCTTCCTTCAAAGGGTGAAAATGCTGGAGAGAGCGTGGTTGCATCCCTGAAGGGCACAAGAAGTGATGCCAGCAGCCCCCAGACATTCAGACACCTCAAAAGAAGCTGAGGACACCAGTACCTCCAGCCCTCTCCACACCCAGGAAGGCATCGCAGGGAGCAACACACCAGAAAGAGGAGCACGTGCCTTAGTCTCTCCTCTCTCACCAGAGCTGGGGACCCTCTCTCCAGCAGGCAGGACACATCTGCCCTGATCGGACATAAATCCGTGAATACCTTCTCAGAAGGTGGCACCTAAGCCACCTTGCTCCTTTCTCACATAAGACACCAGGAAGAGAAGGAAGTGCATAAAAGGAAGAGACCACAACAACTATCTTGAGCTTGACAGAGCTCCCCAGGCACACAGACCTCAGCTCCAGCACCTTCTCTAACCTTTTGCTGGGTTAAAAAAAGAAGGGCCTTTGTTTCAGCTCTACCACTGGCTATAATTTTGTCCTTCATATCTTTCAACAGAATTTCTTACAGGTTTTCTTCAGCAGTGTGAGCAAGGCTGTGCAGCTGGGCCAAATCAGAGCAGGACCTTGGAGCCTTGGGACACAGACAATTAAACCTTTAAGAAAGAAGGGGAGGTTCCAACAACAGTTCTTCCCTCACCTTTTCCTACTATGATCTGCATAGCATAGGACCAAGCTTGTAAACCCTGGCCAGGCTCATGCAGGAGATAAATATCAGTGGTTCACAACTGTTAAGATAGATATTCAACAGCTGAGATCTAGGGTCTTACTAACTGAATTTTAAATGCCTGCAAGGCAGGCAGGATTTTCAAGACATTGCCCTTAAATTTAAGTACTTAAAGTAAGACACAGAGACTCAAAAATCCCCAGTGGTTCAACAGGGTTGTGGGGTGGTTTTTTTCACCTAGAAAGCAATTTAGATGGGGAAAAATAGTGCTTACTGCAAGGGACATACCAAAGGAGAAGAGGCAGCAAAGCACATTCTGGTGTAGTTGCTTGACTTTTTCCTGCACATACAAAGCAGGGAAAATTCCCTTGGCTCATCAGAACAGAACTTTTTGGCCTATTTGCTATTCACCCTTTGCTCCATTTGGAAATAAAATTCTAGAAATATCAGCTAGCACTTCTAATTGCAGAAAACGAAGGTTGATATATTCCACTACAGAAGAAAAATAATGCGGGTCAGGAGTAATGACAAATATTCCATTTGCCTTTACGGAACTAGCCAATATCTGTAATAAATCTACTTATGTATGTCTCCAGAAAATAAATGGCTGTGTTTGCTCAAACTACATTTGAATCAGTTTCAAAAAAAGGCTTCATTTATGTCCATTAATTCACCTTCAGTTTCAGAAGAAGGGTTCAGTAGGTTCCTATTTCCTCTGAAGTACTGAGCTAGGTAATTGTTATTTCCCTGAGCTACAAAAGGCACCCAGGTGCTTCATGTATTTCTATTTTTACCCAAGCTTTACACTTCAGGTAATTGGCACATAAGGAAAATCATAATCACAATCCATCACACTTGTTTCAACATGTGTCTAGCCATGTACAGGCTCAAACAGGCTTCAAACGGAATAACTGTCACATTGAACTGGGAATACAGGGCTTGTTCAAACAGTGGGAGTCAAGAGGTTGCACGCTTCTGAGGACAAGGGCTTGAAGTCTCATTTAGAAAATAAGACTAATTTGATACTCAGGAACTGATTCATAGGACTATATGTCATAGTTTGTCATGTTGGCTAGACCTGAGCTTATAATTCAGATTACCTTTATACTCAGTTAAAAAAAAAATAAGATTTTTTTTTAAGGCTAATTTATATCTAAATTAGATCGCAGTGTCAGCAGTGTAGACCATGTTTCCATAATAAAGTCCCTCAGGTTAAGAATTCCTTATTGCAGGCTCTGTCATTATATGCTCTTTGTTGCATGGATATAGCGTGTGTCAGGGAGCCACATTTTTATTATTGTCACATTTAACAACGTAAGTGATATAAAGAGCTCTAAGAACCACTGTATTTCATT
This sequence comes from Chlamydotis macqueenii, assembly GCF_036417535.1. Taxonomy (NCBI): domain Eukaryota; kingdom Metazoa; phylum Chordata; class Aves; order Otidiformes; family Otididae; genus Chlamydotis; species Chlamydotis macqueenii. Next base: position 26,499,326 of record NC_141556.1, read on the forward strand.
CACAGCCTGATCATGGCATCTGAATCTGAAAACAAAGTATTCAGCCCAGAACAGCAATATGTCATCTCCTGCCATACACATCTTTCCTGCATTTCAGCTCTTCCATGAAAAGACAGCAGGAAAAATGATGCAGGCTGAAGAAGAAATAGGAGAAGCTAGATACTACATGATATGCATGAATGCTGTTACTTCACATTTTTAACTATGTGTTTCTAGTAGGTTTCCAGCTCCATGAGCCTCTGGGTCCCCTTGGAGCACCAGAAAAGAGGCAGCTGAGATGGGAACCACATGGCAACCACAACTTTTCACCTCAGATCTAATTCACTTACCTTACTGTCCCATTTAATATCTTCCAGATCAGCACTGTATACTAAAAATTCAGATGAAGTATCTCACATGGGAAAATTTTAACATTACTGCTAATTATTAAGTACATACAGTCTAAAAGAACCAAACAGCACTTTTACTTCTCAGACACATTTTCTACTAGAACAGAAAGGGGAAAAACAGTTAAAAAACACTGATTAATGCGTGTCTTGTAATATTTTACTAATTGACGGAGATTCCAGCTTTCACTAAACATAGCTCACAAATGACTACTACTAGTACTAAGTAATTGAGTCTACAGTACAAAAGTACAAATGTAATAGAATTTTATGATGCTCTCTATACCACTAATGGTCTCTACTCCCATGAAATGTTACAATAGGCTCTCTCAGTAACATCTACCTGTGGTATCCCTTAGTCCTCCAACAGGTACAGTTCACTCTGGGGTTTCAGAGGATTTTTTTTAAACTACATAGGTAAAACTTAGTTATAATACCTCTCTTGTAACCCACCATCTGAGAAATAAAAATGTTGACTCTGCCAAGCTAAAAAAGCCACATTTTAAAGGGTTGAAAACATTTAATTATTTTATGATTTAATGCATTTTTTCATCAAAGTAGCAGTTTTGAACCTAGATACACAAGCCATGGATGAACGGCTGATCTGATATATCTGGCTGGTAACACTGCTTTCCACAAACACATCTGGTGAGCAAACATGTCCTCCTAGCCACCTACACTCATACCCATCTGTTAGGATGGCAACATGCCTCTGCACAAGGTAACATGCCAATATTAGAAGGCCAGACAAACAAGCCAAAAGTAGGGCTAAGGAGAAATCTAAAAAACATTGTACTTGCCAGATCTTCCTCCTGAATTCCATCCTACTTGTAACAAGCAATATTGCACTACTACACACTGACTTGCTAAATTTGACTCCAGTTGTGTACAATTACGGGACAAGCAGCACACAGGAAAGAGAACTGGTTGGTTGTGGATGTTCAAAGCTGCCAAAAACCCTTGAGATGGATTGCAGCTGGTAGTTGAGAAGCCCATTAAGGATATCTGTCAATTTACTTTGAACAGGGGGAGACAGCAGGTGCTGCAGGTGAAGATGATTCCATGGAACACTGTGCCACCCGGGAGAGTCACAATCAGCACAGAGAGGCTAACTACAAGCTCCATCTCAATAATGTCAACCTGGAATGGCAAGAAGTATAACTCACCCAGCCTGAATTGCAAACCCAGTGATAAGTTTCTTTTGCAAACTTGTGCATTGTACTCCTCACAAAGCACAAAATCTCAGAAAACTTCTTTTTCATCAGTAAGTTTGGAGCTTATGCGCTCACTGCAGTTTTGTGTCTTTGCATTGTGAAGTGGGAGAAATTATTCTGTATTCTGCAAAAAAAAAATAAACAGACAGAAGAAACTATCATTTTACATTTCCAATAATATAATGAGTGGGTTTTTCCTAATTTGAGGTTTGCACTTTACCAAAAATAAGTTCTGTTTTGATAAATAGATCCTTTGGGTTTTTTCATAACTGTAAAATTGCCCCTAGCAGCATATGTAGGCAGTTCTTTTAGAAACTATGTATTTCCAAAAGAAAATGGAAAAATTACAAAATATTTCTTTAAAAACCTGATGATTAACAAAGTATTCCTTTATAGATGATCTGTAAAATTTTGAGATGAGATTAAAAAAGCGTTTCCCACGTTGGCACTAAAACTGCATTTTCTAAGCTTTCGAAAATACTGGTTTTAATTAGTCTGCCATATGCTGCTCTGTATACCTCTTTCTAAGCAGAAAGCCTTTGGTTTGGGATCCCTCTGACTCAGCCACCATGACATATCCAAATCTCCCACTGACCATACAAACTATTTAGGACCTAGTCCAAAGCCCAAGGGAAAAGACTATTACCCCTACCCTGTTCCCCTTGCCATGACAGCTGTGCACAGTGGGGAGGTACAGTCCCACCCTTCGATATTATTAGTTAACTCTGAGATTCTTTGTCCTTTCTGTAATACAGCAGAGATGGGAAAGTTATTAATTTTTAAATGCTTTTAATTGTGAGAAATCTATGCCAAGAAGATGAGTCTTCCAGTTCTCCCTGAAAGGGACAATGCCAAATATTACAGCCAGCTCACGACTGGAGAAAGCAACCAAAAAAGGATGACTGCGGAGGGAGGAGAATAGGGAGAGGGTAAGTGAGCTTTCAGCTATTTCAGCCCCCAACAAGCTGTTTTGTCCAACTCAAAGCAATGCAGGGTCATTTTCTTCAAGAACACTGTAGAGTCTATCAGGATATACCTTTCTTGATGGAATTTTCTTGAGGAAAGACAATGCAGGAAGAAACCAGACAGAGATCAGAGCTTCTTCACTAAGTACAGAAAAGAAGAATCTCAAACACTGGTCTGTTCTCTACTGTAATCTCTATGGATAGCCTATATTCAGTGTTGAATGACCGTTAGCATCATGCCCTCTACGGTAGCTCATTCATTCTTTGTATAGTCACCTAAAATTCTCTGATCTCAAGTTTACGTTATGAAAAGGACCTCACTTGCCAAAAGAAATCCAGCTCCTAGATCTGCCGTGACTTTTGCACCATCTTGTTTTTCACTCCTGCTTCAATGATACACTTGTCTACTTTTTTTTTTTTGCCTGTTTAGATTAAGAATAGCGTAAGCCATTCATTTTTTTCTCTTCATTTTTACATCATATCTAGCCCAAAAGGGATCCAGCATCTGTCCACTTAAGGATAATACCATAAAATAATGTGATAAACAATGCTAACTATTTTCATTTGTTCTGTTGTTTTAACATTTAAAACCAAACACTGAGAGAAGTAACGTCTTGCACTGATAAGAACCACTTCCCTAGCAAAGGTACTTGAAGAAAGTTCAGTCATGTATAATCTCGAAAAATCACATACTGAGTAGAGAAATAGTGGGCCCATTTCCCTGAGTAGAGGAGAATTTCTCCTCGAGCGTTTGTTTTCTAACTGAATATTGCACTTTTCTGTAGATTCCATTTCACACTGATGGAAAATTTTACTTTTTCTTCTCATTTTTTAAAAGCTGCTGCTTAGAACTTTTGAAAAATAGATACTCTGTACTCATTCATAGCCTGGTGTTGTATGGGATAATATAATTTAAATTAAAAAACATTAGTCAGACTAGTTTGGGTATATAGGGTTATATGACAGAATATGTCAATTAAATCATTATTGAATTTATAGAGTGGAGAAAAGTTCATTCTTGTTAAATCCAGTAAAAGAAACCCAAAGGCCAAAGTGTTATAAAGCACAGAAAAGAGAAAGCTCTATTTTTAATATATTTACTGTCTCAGCTCCAGAGCTGAGTCTTCTAATCGTGCACTGAATTAGTATCCTAATAGCAGTGTTCTTAAATTTCAAATATACAATCAGCCTGTTACTTTGCTGTTACTCTACTTCTAAAACCCAGTACTGTTGTTCAACTGTGCAGCAAGCTACACAAGTAATAAGCACAATTATAGACACCATGGGATCTGCTTGTATACAGGATCCTTCATACCTGAGGTAAAAAATGCTTTGTAGACACAAGTAGTTATGGACTAACTAGAAAAGGAATATTTTAAGGAGTGATTTAAGTAGAGGAAGTGAATCATAGATCATTGCACTTTTAAGTTAGAAGAGAGCTGGGAGACAGCAAAATGCCAAGCAAAGATGTGGAGTTGAAGAGCAGGTTGGCAAGAGCAGACTGTGAAAGTAAAGCAGAGCAAAGTCACAAAGAATTTTAACAGACAGGGGCCTGGAACTTCCAGTATATAACACGCCGGTCTTCCATAAAGCATAATGTACTACCTGTAAATTCAGCTGAATTAAATATCAAGGCACTTCCGAAAATTTCACTCTGTTCCCATCTACATATTTAACCAATTGAATACCCTTGCAGAATGAATATGAACGTTATGCCATGCACAATCTCTGTTACAATTTTGTGGCAAAGGAGAAAGTATGCATTTGATAAGTGGGTATGATGAATAGTTTTTTGTCGGCGCGTAGTTGTTTAGAGCGTTGTCCAGTTGTTAGATATTCATTGCCCCCAACAGTTTTTATCACTTGCCATTTGTAAAGTGTTTCTGCAGTCTTGAAAAATTGCAGCTAGCCAGGGGGTCATTTAAGTAACATAGTGAATAGACAGCCCAAGAAGATTATAAACACAGAGAATCTCCAAGAAATTGCTACATCAGTTTTGTGTAATACTATTCCAAAGAATAATTGAATAACATTACCAAAATTACCTCCCCCATAAAAGAACCAGGAAGAAAATTGCGAAAACAGAGAGGATAAGACTTCATAATCAAAAAAAGTGAGAAAAAGCTGGCCTACAGCTATGGTCCTGATCCTGTGTTCATGTTTATGTTCCACTTCTGTGACTCTGTAACGAAGATGTCAGTATTTGCCTTTACTAAAGTGGGTGAATCTTTGGTTTTACTTAAACTGCTTGTTTGTAAGTGTATTTATAGCTAAGTAAAATCTCAGTTAATGCTTGCAAGCAGAAGCAGAATGTTTATTAGGAAACAAGACATCCAGATAGAATGGTATCACAGACAAGCCTTTGGAGCCAAAGCAAGGTTTGGGGAAGTTATTCCCTGTAAAATCAGTAAGCACCATCAAAACCATACAAAAGCCACAACAGAGAGGGCAGCTTTCTCAAAGAGGCTTTATCTAGTTCTTATCTGGTATTGGGCAGGCAATGGACAGATGGTTTTTAAATTTCTGGGAAATTCTATACTGTCATAGTTTGCTTTTCAGATGCTTTCCTAAAATAGAGCTTGAAAAAAAAAATCCTCATTTTTTGTCTAGAGTTTCAGTAAGTAGCAAAATCTCTGAGATGGAGACCCTCTTCTAATGTCTCTCAACTTATTCCTATAGTGTCTGAAGCAGATATGTTTCAGATGCAAGTCACTATCTCAGTAAGAAAAACAGAAAAAAAACTTATTAAGTTTGATGAAATCAAAACTTGAATAAACACATCATACAGCCTTACAGCCAGAGAAGCAGCAGAGTCTGTCAGAAAAGCATATACCCTCCTTGTTATGCTGCTTGAATTTTTTTTTTCAAGAGAGATGAAAGAACACATTTTAAAATGAATGCAGGTAGGACCAAGCACAGACTTTTCCAGCAATTGCTCTCATCATTCAACAATTTTTCTTAACCACAGTATTCTCTCATGAATAATCTCAACAGTGTCCAGGGGCTCTGTGATTATTCCAGGACTGAATAAATGTGACTGATGGGAAATCAGAACACTAAAACACTCGAGCGTTGTGCAATCTCACCAGGCAGAATTGCTGTGAAATTGTTTAGCATGTTTTGTTGTCCTTAAAATTGAAACCACAGACACATTTTAAGACCCACTAGGAACTAAATTCTATCCTTCTTTTCTACAGATAGAAAACAAAAAAAAAAAAAAAAGAAATTCCATATGTGCAGTTTTTAAGAACCAGTCTACATCAATACTTTCATTTACGTTGATCATTTTTATAATATTAGCTGAGTAACATTTGTTTTAATGAATATTCCAAAGTTTCCACTCACTATAAACACTTTTCTATCTGAGCAATAAGAATATGTATCCATATTGTATGGATATGATTCATCCATTTTGAGGACCTTCTGAACTGTCTTTTACTGTGTCACTTGAAATAAACTTTCATATTCTTTGCAAAGTTGCATATGAATCTCCTTTGCTGGTTTCAGATGTGTAAATAACATCACATGGGAGCCAAGGAAAGACTGCTGAGCATCTGATAGAAACACTAAATGATGCATAGTGGAAAATAGGGTCAGATTTCCAGATCTGTGCATAGATCACATTTTCTTCATATATGCTCAATCGTAAAATGATTTGCTCAACACAGATACTGCTCTAGCAACTCCATTTGATGAATTGCAGACAATATCGTGCCTAAAAATGTAGCAGTGAGCTTGAGAAGGAATCTTTCATTCAATTTGCTCCATGGTATGCTACAAATAGTTTAACTCTTTTTTTTTTTTTTTTAAGTCTTTTAAAGCACTCACTCACTTAGATTTATCAAATTCAGTATTAAACCTCTTCAGGGACAAGTTAAAGTTTAAAATTTTACTTTTAAGATAGTTGTTAAACATGTTTAAACTGTATTTAAGACGTTAAAAATGAATGTAGCCTATGTATTATCAGTATTGCTCAGCAAACCTATTACAGCACAGTCTAAGAGCCAAACATGACAAGATTGCAGAACACTGGTATTGAGGATGAGAGATAATCCTTGCTCCAATAGCTACCAATCTCAATCAACAAACAAGAATGGGCAGAAGGGGAGGAATATAGCATTTGTGCCAATAAAGCAGAGAGATGGCTGCAAGCCCCATGATAATTCCATGACTGATTCACTTTGATTTCATTATTTCAGCTTTTGGATGAGAATCACAGAAATCAGCCTGCACCCTTCAGTCTCTGTGTGAATAGTTGTGTAGCTTTTCTGCCAGCTCCTTTCTCAGGTAGAAAATGTGATTTCTGCTTACAAATCTAATTCTTTCCATACTTTATGCAAGAAATAATAGAAATTTGCATCCCTTGGAACTTCTTAGTAATTAGTGTGATCAAAGTCCACAATTGCAACTAGGTGATAGAGTAAGTAGGGAATTAACCAAATATGTCCCTTAGAAGAATTTGAGAAGTCTGCTAATGAAGGAACTTTATAAATTACATTCTTTGTTATAGCCAGTCTGCTTTGAAAAGCAGGAGAATGAAATCCTGTACTACACTGTCTTCTTCCATGCTGCGCATCATACTGGAAGGGACAGAGGGAGAGGAGGAACAGTTGCCTTAGACGCCAGCGGGAATTCAGGATCAACAAATGGTCCCACTGAGTTCCTGCTGCTTAGGCTACTGATCAGTTCAAATCCAGACGCATACTTCTGCTGCTCCCCTTGCCTACCTGCAGCATGCACTGAAACACCAATTACTTCCTTCCACTCCCGTCCTGCTCTCCACAGTTGCCCTAGCCCTTTTGCTTCTCTTTGATCCGTCTTTCATGCAGGCCACTTTATGATGATGACTGGGTTTTTTTCACCACTCAAGGTAATCAGAATCCAGAATAGTAAATAAGCAGCTGAGAATCACCCACAGTTGCTTGTGCAGCTGCATAATTTACTGTGTCCAGTAGAATATGAATTTATTAGTCATATTTGTTTTAATAAGTGGTTAATCCATTGTTTTGGATTGCAAAGGTCAGTGGCTTGGTTAAAATTAAAGCTTCCCACAGTAAAAACACCTTATTCTAATACGCTTAAGGATTTTAGCACATACCTCTCCCGTACGCGACATGCTTAGGACACCTAGTTAAGCAGCTCCAGATGGAACCATGCAAGGGACATGGAAGTGATGGAAAGTACACTACTTTTAACATCCTGACTGGAAGAAGAAAAGACCATGGAGATATAACCATGTCATATCTGCTTAGATATTAGAACATTAGCAGTGTTGTGAACTCTCATAATTTTGTCATGAAGCACTTTTTTTTTTAACCTCAAACCACAGCCTAGCCCTCTGAACTGAAGATGAATGAATGAAACAATTTCTGATTTCAGTTTCATATGGAGAAAAAAAAAAAAAAGTATTTTTTTCCAAATTTTCTGTTTTCAAAGAGATTGAGTTCCTGGCTGGGCTCCTGAACATGTCAAAGCACGTCCTGAGTTCCTGCTCCCCAAACCCACCAAACTGGAGACCTAGAGGACACTGCAGGTGCCACCAGGTCTGTGAAGCAAGGTTTCTTAGAAATGAAAAACTGTGTGCACTGGGGCAAAAGAGGCACATGTCCAAGTCTCAATCCGATAGATAACAGCCAGATGAACACCTAGACCCAGACCTAGGAAGGTCTCCAGGGCCAAGTAATCTAGGTGTAGCCAAACACAGACATCTGGCTTGGAAATCAATAAAAAGATGAAGTATTCAGAAAAAAAAAAAAAAAAAAAGAGTAGTATTTAAAAAATTAAAAATCTTTTGTGAGTCCAGCCATTCTTGTGATTTTGTCTTGGCCAGCAGTGGTTTTACCAGGGGCTAAAAATGGCCACCTTCCCCTGCCCCAGCACGGCTATGATATAGCACAACTAAGGTGGGTAGACAAAAGACAAAGAAAGGTGGACCACTCTCTGGAGTTCAGAGAACTGCATTCAGCTTTCTATTCTGTGACAGCAAAATGTTTGTTCTTCTTACCACTCTATCAGCCAGTCTGAGCTTTCTGCAAAAGTCCAGTGTAAAATGTACAGCATTTCTTCAGCATTCATTCTTGCCCTTCCATTGTAATAACTGAAAGACTTACTGGAAGCTGGAGAAGGCATTTAATAATTGACTGTATTTTTTTTCCAGCCACAGAAAATAGAACTTTTCTTTAAAAAATAGATTAAAAAGTCCTGATTCTGACTGATGAAAAGCGAGTTAATTATACCACACTGCCTTGCAGGAGGTCACACTGACATCTGGTGGCCTTTCGTACCTGCTAACATTTCTCCCACCAATTTCAGCAAATAATTCATGCAAGAATGCAAGAATGGTAACAATGTCAAAATGATATTGCGGTTGTGTCTGTATCCATCTGGGTTTAGCAGGTATTACTCAAAACTTGAGTTAAGAGGTAATGAGTCCACTTCTCAATACCATGCAGAAACGCTGCCTTTTAATTAGCTGCCATGTTAAGTGACATTTGCTGCTAGCCCTGGCTGCAGGCATCAGAAAGCCACAAGCTGTCATAAATAGCGATTAAGGGTGATGGAGCTGCCACAACAGCTCCGCAGCTGCTCTGGGAGATATCAGGAGATTTCACAATGACACATTGCATTAAACAGAACCGCAGTCAGTGGGAGTAAAAGTGTCTTATTACTATTATTGCTATTGTAGGATCTAGTAGATCCCATCATGGACCAGGACCCCATCAGAGCAGGCACTATATAAACCATGAAAATGATGGGCCTGCCCAAAGCAGGCTATGATATAATTATAACACAATGAACAGTTGACAGATTGAAGGTGCTCCAGACCAACACATCAGAGCCCAACCTCTTAAGAGATGACATTAAACAGGAACTTTTTTAAAAAAAAAAAGAAGCAGAACCCTCCTGTGGCTGTGCAAGAGTGAAACTCTGAGAAGGAAGAAGTGTCGTCTTCCTGTTAAGAAAGGTTAAATTTTGAGGGGGAAATAGGTCAGGTTCATTTATGGGGAGGACTATTTACATAACAGGGGATGAAGAACCCCTGAATCAGGTACAGCAAAGGTCTTGGGAGACACATTGCACTGCTACTGCTGCTAAAAGAGGAAAGAAAATATTGCCTTCTCCCCTCTGAAAAAAACAGGCTTGTTTCCTTTTGCACTCACTATTGTGAAGGAGACTGCTGTGATGTTTCTACAGCTCAGGATGTCTCTTGTTGGAGAGGGGGACAGAAGTGATCTGGGCTCACTCCTCCATGCACAGAATGGACAAAGAACACCAAATGAGCCTCTGATGTCAGCTGTCATCAAGAATTTCATTTTAGCTCAAGAGAACAAAATCCTGTCAGTTCCCAGGCTGCTGGGATAATCACAAGAGATTATCAAGAACTGGAGTATCTACCACAGAAAACCAGGGTCCACCAAAAATCGTATTAAACAATGCCATGATCTTCATTCTAAATCTGCCCAAGGAGACATATGTGAAGATTTTCCACAGAAAGGACACTCCAAAGGACATCTCATAGTGTTAAATTTTTTCAATTCTTTTGTGTCATTTTGATTCATTTAATTTTCTCTGCTGTAATGTTGGAAGATTAAGGGTGAGGTAGCCAACCTATGGTTTATGGGCTACATCTACAATATTGCCTGAATAATTCATTCAGCTTGCAGCCTACAGCTACCAGACTCTTTCCCCAGAGTCCCTCAGATGCAGGCAGAAAGCAGACCACAAGCCTGAATAAATTACTCTCATAGCCCAGCACTTGCTTCCTGAAGCCTATCATCCTGTGGTCCCCATTCATATGGTCAAAATGAAAGCCACTTTTGACTGCAACACCCAACACCCACAAACTCTTCCATCTCATGGCTGCTACGAGTCCATTGCATGAAGGGACACAAACACTTTTCCGTGGTGGCAGGATAGACATGTCCATTGAAGTAATCGAGCACAGGTGCACCACCCTTTGCCCACGAGTGACATGGTGCCAAAGTGAGCAGAGAAGTAGAACATCAGCACAGTAAAATTCTAACTATAATCTGTAGCATTTGCAAGTGGATACAGGTACAAATCAGTATTTTAACATCATAGTGCCTATTTGTATCAAAAAGTCACAAGAAGATGAATACAAATGACATAAGTGGAATACAAGATTTTAACACTGCTAAAATGTGTAGACTTCACTTTCCATTTTCCAAAATGTCATAAAGATCGGTACCTTCCTGGGAAACATTACAATTTTGATAAAATTATCTTTTTGATAGAAAACAGTTCTGTTTAAATTGTTTCATCTAGTTCCTGTCAACATATTATTATTGTTATATGCTCAGCAATAAGTTAAGCATTTTAAAGGCAGGAGTAAGATACAGCCATTTCCCAGGAGACCTTTACAATCCAGGTAGGCAATACAAATAGAAAGGGCAGAATTGTCAACAAAAAAAAAAGCATGAATGAACAAAAGGCGATTTAGTAAGGGGCAAGAAAAGTGGGAAATTCTTTCAGAAATTATGGACCGTTCCCAGAATGGAGGAAGTGTGAAAGCCTATTGGGTGAAAGGGTTTGATAGGAAGGTGCTGGAAGGTGTGGCTAACTGGGAGTAGATGCGAGGGCAGCTTTGTGAGGCAGCTTTGGGCAGCATGAAGCAGGCAAGGAAAGGAAACGAAGGAGTTGAGATGGGAGATGGACTCGGGAGGCAGCTTTGTTAGGGCCCCTGGCCATGAGCCTACAATGTTCCTTCAAAGGAAGCCAGTAAAGGGCTTGCAGATGATCCCAGGAGTGAGCAAAGAAGCCGCTTGTGAAGGAGGAAAAATATTCTACAGCCACAGAAATCCGCCAAAAAAGGAGGCACGGAGTAGAAACAAGAATACAATCTACATGTAAACAACTAGTTTCTTAATGGGTATGGAAGAGAAACCTTCTAGGTAGATGCTGATGAGCTTGCAGAATATGACTGCATGTTACAATTGCCCTCCAGGCAAACGACCAGTCTTAAGTTAAAAAAAAAAATACGGATGGAGTTTATTATGATTACCACCCACTGAAACAAACACATTTAGCTACTGGCCTAACACCAGTAAAATATCCCAGTCACTCCATCAAAATCAAAGCAACATTTGTGAATTTTCTGACAGAACATTTCATGTTACCACAAGGCACCTGCATCTGCAGTAAATTTCTGATATTAGTTCAGCTCTGCTTCTTACTGGTCCTCCATAGGCCTTTAATGTCTTATAGTTTGCACTATGTTAACCAGTAGATACTTAGAATAAAGTTACGTGATTGTCAATACAAAACTATTTCTAGGGTGAATTTTTTAAAACATGTATGATGTTATCATATTTTTAAAGGACAAATAACAAAATATTTGTGGTACATTCATCTGATGTATCTACTTGTTAACCAAGACAGTTCACTGGCTGTACATTTACAAGCCAGAAAATCAATTTAAGTTATTATCACTAGTGTAAAATTTAAGGGTGTGGTGCATTTGAAAAATGAATATGTTTTATTCATGTACAAGTCTGCTAAACCAGCAAAGCTATCAGCATTGGTGAAAGCCTAAATCACAGTAGGAAAACTGAGAAGATTTGTATCTATCAGGGAACATCATCATCATTTTCTACATTAATATAAAACCAGAAAGTCTTCAGCAAACTATGGTATATTAGAAACCAAAAATCAAACCTGAAGAGGACTTCACAGTCACAATCATGTTCAAAAAATCTAAAATAAATTTATACAGAAAACTAGAAGAATTGGATACAGATAAACCAGAGAAGTCCACTTCTTAGATGTATCAATATGCCACTGCCTCAATAATATTTCTAAAAAGCAAAGCTTCTTACATAAAGAACAGATTTTCAAAGAAGAGCCCAGAAGACACTGCACAGAAACGGTAGTTCCAGCACCTGGCAAAAGAAAGCATGAAGTTGAAACTATCATGGAAAGTAGCATGATTTATTAGCTGTTTCACATTCATAGCCTCAAGAGACTGCTCGTTCATTCTATGGGCACCAAGGACAGCCTACCACTCTGAAGCTATTAAGACCATGAAGAGATTTGTGGTTGAGTTATACGTGTGCTTTCTAAATAAATCAATTAAAAGAAACTACATCTGATTGATAGAAAACTTCGGTGAAATGTTAGTCAAGCATTACTGAACTATGAAAATACAGAGTAGCAGGGCAGAAGGGATAGCTGCCTATATCTAACTGGTACCTTATTAGAAGAGGGCACTAAAAAGAGCTTGCAGATATGATTTTGAACTGCATTACTTTTTAATGCTTCTTTCCCTTCAAAACATAACTCCAAAAGGCTGCTTGAGCTACTCGGGAGCAAGCCAGGTTAGACCCACCAGGTAGTGAACTCTTGCTAATAATTCATTTTAGTGAAAGTCTGGGGCCATTTTGTTTTACAGCTTATACTGGAATGAAGCCACGGGAGTGCAGACATTGCCTCTGGCAGTCAGTAATACAGCAAGTCAGGCTGGGTCACTCCAAAGGTCCAAGAGCACACCTGGCAGCAAGACCTGGCTGCAGGAGAAAAAGGCTTTTAAGCACCAGCTAAGTCCTTGGATATTATTTTTTCTCCCCTTTTACAAAATAAATTATTTTGAGGACATTCACAGAGATCACATACAAAACTGTGCCTACAATGTAGTTGGCTTGCTGCGGTCACACATCTGTGTGCAAACATTAAAACCAGACTAAGTTCTTTGAAAGAGAAAAGTTTTACACCATCAGTCTCTTCACTATAAAAAATATATGCGACTCCAGGTGTATATATCACACACAAAGCAATAGCACAGTCTGGTGTTTGATACAAATGACCTTAGATAAAAGAATACTGTGGGTGAAAATTGTGTGGAACAGAGGAGGTAGCCCTAGAAATATTAAGAAATAGATACATGTGAGTAGCCATTTTATTTATTTATTTATTACTCCATAAGAATAAGGGAAAAATATTAGCTACCAGGAATCATTATCTCCCAGACAGCACTTTAATATCCACTATGTTCAGTTTCACAGCAGCAGAAGCAAGAGTGCACATATGCCTCCACTCCATCTCAGGGTGTTAGTTCATGAATTCAAATAATGAGTGCTAGAGCAGCATTAACCTTGGGATATTTCCTATTTGCAAATGCTCCCACACTTTTTACCATTTTTAATATCAAAATTACCATTCGCATTTACACAATATGGTAGAATTGTTAGCATTCCCAATGTAAGAATAATCTTTTACCCATGGAAAATTTAAATTGTTCCTCTAGAGCTTTATTTATTGGGATAAAGAGTCCAGGTAGTGCAACAATTTTAAAATTTACTTCAGTCAGTGTTTAAATTTTAAACACTAGACAGGTCCTCATAAGCAGTAATGAGTAACCAGAGGCCAAACTAGAGCATCATGCATCAGCTTTCGTTAAGTCCAACTCAAATTGATCTCTGCTTAAATTGAGTGAGAAAATTTCCTGAGTAAATCTTCAGACATAGGCCTCATTAGACAAATCTTTTTACTGATATAAAAAGGAATTTTTCTCTGTCTTGTAAATACAACACCCTGCTTTCTTGCAGGACTTTCTCATTCACGTACATAGGATAGTCTCATTGCAAAACAGCACTGTGCAAGTTTAACAGAAGTTCATACTTCAGTTCAAACAAAAGTAAGCAGTGACAATCCCGAGCAGTAGAGCGCTAAATCCTTTCCACAGTGAGACCTCAGTTACTTACACTACTGTGTGTCAGCCGTTGTTTGATCACAGGATCAGAGAGTGGGCTATGTTGGAAGGCACCTCTGGAGATGACCTGGTCTAATCCCCCTCCTCAAAGCAGGGTCACTAAGAGCAGGTTACCTAGGACCATGTCCAGATGGACTTTTAATATCTCAAAGAACAAAGATTCCACTACCTCTCTGCGTAACCTGTTCACTGCTCAATCACTCCCTCAGTCAAAAAAAAAAAAAAGGTTTTTCTTATGTTCACGTAGAACCTATAGTGTTTCAGTGTGTGCCCATTGTCTCTTTTCTGGATCTGTCTTCTTTACTTCTGTGCAGATGAACAAGATGCCCCTAAGCCTTCTCTTCTCCAGGCTGAACAGTTCCATCTCTCTCAGCCTCTCCACATAGTTAACATGCTTCAAACCCTTCAGCATCTTCATGGCCCTTTGCTCAACTCACTCCAGTATGTCCATATCCGTCTGTACCAAAGAGTCCAGGACAGGATTAAGCACTCCAAATGTGGCCTCCACAGTGCTGAGGAAAGGGGAAGGATCACACCCTCAACCTGCAGATTATGCAATGCTCTTCCTGATGTAGCCCTGGAGAGGCTGTTATCCTTCCTTACTTCAAAGGCTTGCTGGCTCAAGTTCAATTTATTTTCCACCAGGATCCACAGTTCTTTTTCTGCAAAGCTCCTTTCCAGCTGATCAACTGCAGAGTATACCACTGCATGAGGTTATTTTTCCCTAGGCAAAGGACTTCATATATCCCTTTTTTGTACTTCATTAAGTTCTTATTTGCCCATTTCTCAAGGCTGTCAATATTTTTCTGAATGGCAGCACAGACATCTGGGGATCCCACCAGTTCCTCTTCAAACTTGCCAAGGGTGCACTCTGTCCCATCATCAAGGTCATTAATGAAGATGTCAAACTCTATTGGCCCTAGTATCAACCTCTGGAACATACCACTAGTGACTGGCCTCCATCTGGACTTCAGGCCACTAATCACAACACTTTGAGCACAGCAGTTCAGGCCATTTTCAAGCCATATCACCATACAGTTGTCTAGTCTGTACTTTATCAGTTATGAGAGACAGTGCTGAAAGCTTTGCTAAAGTCAGGATTAAAAATTTCCACTGCTCTTCCCTCATCCACCAAGCAATTCTTCTCATCATAGAAGGCTATCATGTTGGTTAAAAATTACTTTCCCTACATAAATCCACACTGATTGCTCCCAGTCATCTTGTCCCTTGCATTTGGAAATGGCTTCCAGAAGGATGTGCTCCATCGCGGTCCCAGGGAGTGAGGTGAAGCTGACTGGCCCATAGTTCCACTGATTCTCCTTCATACTCTTCTTGATAGATGCCTTCCAGCTCAAAGCCACCTGTGCCCACAGTGTCACTTAAGCATATTTGTGCGGTCTGAATCCAACTCACCATGTCCTGCTGAGGAGTGGGAGACCACAGTGCCACCACAGCCATGCACGAACACATCATTACCAACCACCCAGATAGATTCTTGCTAACACCTGACTGGGCTGGAACCAACTAGAATGTTATCTGTATCTCCATAACATCTAGAAGCCAAAGACAACTAATTTAGTCTTGACACCTCACCTGTATGCTCCAAAGTGAAGTAAGATGATCTACCTTATCACTTTATCTTCTTGAATTTTTAGTTTGTAACAGAAATATAGAGGTAAAACATTATCAAGAGTGGCTAAGATTCCTTAGGCATAAGATCTTAGTTCATTAGCTGTAACCCTTCACACTAAATCAAGAGGAAACATATCTACACAATTCTTAAGATATATTGGTCTAATCTGTTCTCAGAAATGTCCCTTAGTGGGAATCCCATCCCATGCCTTGATAGCTTGCTCCTGAGGAACAGTCATGGCTAGAAACATTCTCCTAATCTCAACCCTCCCTTACAGAAAAGTAAGGCAATTCAATTCTTATACACAATGGACATGCAGAGTAACAGATCACTCTTGAGTTCCTTTTTTCAATTGCTGTTTACCCCCACTATTTGCCTTCTAGAATAATACAATTCAAATGTTCAGGCTTTCATCCTAAATCATATTTTTTAAAGTTCTGATTATTTTCATTACTCTTTTACATGCTGTCTCCAATTAATGAGCATCTGCCTTACGATGAAATACCCAGTACCGGCCACCAAACTCCAGCTGAAACCTTACTACTGCCAGCTTAGCAGAATGATTAGTTGCCATGCCTGCAATACAAAACTAGCGTTAGCATATCCCAGAATGATACTTCCCGTTAATGGTTTAGCATTGTGCTGTTTAGTCACAAACAGTTTGTACTCACTCAAATCCTTTATTTCCACGTTAACTGTAGTACTTTGCTTTATACTAATTCTTAGCAATGAGCCCTTGTTCTGCCATTTTATGCAATGTCTTCTTGATATTCATCATTAAATCACTCTGACACAGAACAGTGGTTTTCTCCTTATCTGTGCCATGCACCCAGACATATCACACACAAGGGAAGAGTGTTTGCAACAGAATAATTTAACTTTCAAAGCAGCTTTAGCAAAATAATGAATAAAATGGCAGAAATTGTACAGTCCAATATATTCTAAACCAAAGAGAATGATGTCAACCCATGAAGCAAAATCTTCCCCAAAACAGTAAGCTTTCCAAATTCCTGAAGATACCTAGCTAATCAGGCCAAGTAGAAACTGTGGATTAATACAAAATTATAGTGGAGGCAGCAATTTAATTGTTTTACATGCTTAATTGTTCAGGTGTAAAATATAAACCATATTAAATTAAAACAAATAACTGACAAAAAGGA
The DNA here is from genome assembly GCF_036417535.1 of Chlamydotis macqueenii. NCBI lineage: Eukaryota > Metazoa > Chordata > Aves > Otidiformes > Otididae > Chlamydotis > Chlamydotis macqueenii. The sequence continues at coordinate 26,516,409 of NC_141556.1, forward strand.
GAGCAAGGCTAGATGTTGAAACACAGGCACATATCTTTAATACATGTTCAGGCTAAGGAATGTAATATCAGGAGGGCCATGAAATAGAACAGAGAAAGAGAACTCTAACAAAATGGAAGCATCTTAACGAGGGCAAGAGGTAATTAACCCCACTGACAAGGTAACAGTCTGCAGCAAGAAGTACAAAAAGAAAGGATAGAAAGGTGAAGGTGAATTTAGAGACAGACACCATGTCAACTTCAACTGAAATGAAAAGAATAATACAGGACAGAGTTAGAATCCAATCCAAAGATTATTTCTGGATGTCACTAGTCACTAGTATACATGAGCTAACAAAAAAAAAAAAAAAAAAAAAAACCACCACCACCAAAAAAAACCCAACAAAACAGGTTCTATTCCATGCACCATATGGACAAATGATCAGCTAACAAAGAGTATGACTGAAGCATTGAATAATCCAGCCTCAAAGTGATTACTACATCATACTTTTCTATATCATTTAGTTCAAATATGCAGAAAATATCACTATAATCATTACACAGTAAATTGCCAGGGACTATTCTATGTCTTCTGAAGAGCAGACCTAGAAATGTCATAAAGACACAAAATTGTATTTCTGACAATTTTTGTTTTTCTTAACTATACTTTTCCCTCTTTTTAGTCTTCCTTTGGTTGTAAATTACATTCACTTATGCACTCTAGTGATAAAATCTTATCAAGCAAGAAAATATGTTTTATTTGGCAGAGAGGGAAACAAAGAAATCAGGGGGATATCTTCTCTCTCCAAACTTGCATTTGACACAGTGAATCAAAGCAAAGACTGCAGTTTAATAGTGTATAGGCTGCATAGTCCACAGACTAGAACAAGTTACTACAGTCTTAAAATAAATCCGTTTCTGAAGGATCTCATCCAAAAAAAATGCATTTAGGTGAATCTTGTGTGTTTATTGCAGATGTGTGGGTAAGGAGTAGATGTGCTCACTGGCACCATCTTGGACGTAGCATAGATAATTTGTCCAAGGACCTCTGTACAGAAATATTGCACAGGTTTCATTTCATCGTGTCCCTATTTCAGTGTGAAAGAAAAGACACAAAGAAGAAACCGAGAGGTGCAAGGCTATACAATTATCCAAATTCAAGAATACTCAGCCCACACACATTTCTTCAAGTCAGATTTTTTGGTTTAATTATTTATCCAAAAGCCTAGCTGGACAAAAGTGGATCTAACTCTAACAAGTTAAAGTAGAATGCTTACAAGCCTTGTGCAAGCAAAAGAATTTGTTGTCTCAGGGCTAAGTCAAATCCACAGCTAAAGTAGATTCACAAATAGCAGTGGTGACCAATGTTGATTTTTATAACCTCCAGTTATAAAACCTCCAAGTGCCCAGAAACCTTCATTATATTCTCCAGTGTAGGGTTTTCAGGACTCACTTGTACTTTTACATTAGGTCCAGACTAAACTGAAGAATATTTCAACCAAAGTCCACTTTAAAGTTTTGGCTCCTGTATACTGTGCAGTTCTCCAAATTCTGACTAGCACAAATTCCTACAAGCATATGTCATCTGCTTGGAGGTCTGCACACCATGTCCTTCATTTCAGAGAGCAACTCAATACACTCGGGACTATGTTCAATGGCTCAAAACCTTTGAGCCTGCACTATCAAAGGGTACCATCTTTTATTGCCTATTATATTGCCTTGAAAACCACCCTGAAGCCCCATTCTGCTGTCATGAGTGTTGTGTTCACTTTTCTGCCTTTGTCAAATAATATGAAACACAATGCCTCCATTGCATTGGAGCTTGTCTGTAGCCACCACACACATTTCGGTTCATCTCCCTTTATGTGCCTTTCTTTGCCTCCCATCTCCTTTCATCTAAATCTTTCGCCTACCACGCATTTTTCATCTATTTTATCCTACTAAATGTTATCAGTGGTATAACAGTGGAGAAAAAAAAGTGTATAAATTCATGTTTTGGGTTTCAGGCCAAGTAATGAAAAGTAATAACCTCTGTATTGTCTTAATTGCATTTGTCAGTTTACCCATACTTGCCCTTAGATATACAGCTGATTTTCCCTGCTTGTAGCAACAAGATACTGGGAACCAATATTCCACATGCATTTGGGACCAAACCTGGCAATAAATATAAATAAGTCTGACACAACATTTTTCTACCTAATTCTTCAATTGTGCATGTGTAAGCTGCTCCCATAGCTTGTCACACTAGAAGAATGCAACAATTATAGGGTGTTGCTCCCTTTGGAAATAGTTTGAGGTCTCTATTTATTGAGGGTAAGGAACATGTAGACAAGTAACCAGCAAAAGACAGATTTTTCTCCCACAAATAAATAATTCAAGAAGGAATGAACAATGTTATTGTCCTTTATATTATTTTGTGAATTACATCTTTATAGATGTTTAAGTCAATTTTGCAAAAGTGAACATGAATTCACTTCTTTTAAAAGGAAGGGAAAAAAAGTCACATAATGAGTTTTTTCATTATCATCTATTTTTTTCCAATTCATGAGCTAAAAGAAGTGCCATTATAGAAACATAGAAACACAGAATGGCTGAGGTTGAAAGGCACCTCTGGAGATCATCTGCTCAAGCAGGGTCACCTAGAGACAGTTGTCCAGACAGCTTTTGAATATTTCCAAGGAGGGAGACTCCACAGCCTCCCTGGGCAACCTGTGCCAGCACTCAGTCACCCTCACAGTAAAAAAAAATAATGTGTTTCCTGATGTTCATGGGGAACCTCCTGTGTTTCAGTTTGTGGCCATTGCCTTTTGTCCTGTCACTGGGCACCAATGAAGCGAGCCAAGCTTCAACCTCTTTGCACTGCCTCTTCAGGTATCTGTACATATTGATGAGATCCCCCCCAAGATTACTCTTCTCCAAGCTCAATAGTCCCAACTGTCTCAGCCATTCCTCAGAGCTGAGATGCTCTGGCCTCTTAATCATTTTTGTGGCCCTTTGTTCGACTCTTTCCAGTAGCTCCACATCTGTCTTGTACTGAGGAGCCCAGAACAGGACACAGTACTCTCTGTGTGGCCTCACCAGTGCTGAGTAGAGCAGAAGCATCACCTCCCTTGTCTTGAGCTGCTAGCAATACTTTTCTAAGGCAGCATAGGACACCATATTCCTTCTTTACCACAAGGGCACACAGATGGCTCATGGTCAATTTGGTGTCTACCGGAAGTCCCAGGTCCTTTTCTGTAAAGCTGCTTTCCAGCTGGTCAGCCCCCAGCAGGTACTGGTGCCTGGGGTTGTTCCTCCCCAGGTGCAGGACTTTGTACTTTCTTTTATTGAACTTTATGAGGTTCCTATCAGCCCATTTCTCCAGCCTGTTGAGATCCCTTTGGATGGCAGCACAACCCTCTTCTCTATCAACCACTTCTCCTAGTTTTGTGTTATCAGCAAACTTGCTGAAGGTACACTCTGCCCCATCATCCACATCATCAGTGAAGATGTTGAACAGGACTGGACCCAGTATTAACCCCAGGGTACACCCTTAGTTATTGGCCTCCAACCAGATGTTGCACCACCAATCACCACCCTCTGGACCCAGTCACTCAATCAGTTTTCGAATTGACCTTCGTCTGCTCATCCAGTCCATACATCATCAACCTCTCTAGAAAGAAGCACCATCTGTCTCCACTCTATATTTACCTTGAGAAAAAAAAAATCAACAGAATTGAATGTTTTAACGCCAGAATTATTTCAAAAAGAAAAATAGAAGGGTCAGAGTTCTTCATTTTAATTATCACCTTTTAAATGATACCAATCAACATCTAATAGAAATAAGACAGCACCAAGTTTTAAGGGGTTTTAATCCCTTAGAACTTGGGTACCTTGAGAGACGAATTTACATCTTTATTTACACATCTGAATTACAGATTTGGTTTTGATGAAATTAGTACCTTCAAGCCCTATTGGCAGGTAGTTGAAAAGTGTGGGTTTGAGTATTTTTTTCATAAGAAATAAAACACAAGATGTTTTCATTGCCTCCTTGCTTGCTTCAGCTACACCTGAAGGTCTTCCTACAACTGTGTTCCCTCCAGGAGAAGAGCAACAAATAACTTTACAAGATTATATTTCAGGTTACCATATCTCATTGGTCTTGATAAGATCTAAATTATTGAACTGAGAAAGCAGGAGGATGGAGAAAACTGAAAATAATTTGCTCTTGACCACAAAATTTAGTGTAAATTATTGTCCCATTCAAGTCAGAGATTTAATATTAACCTCAGTAGAGAAAAAACTGATACCTCAAAACAGTGATTTGTAATCAAACAGGTTAATACTGTTGAAGACAAATCATTAAGTTCTCTGATGAGCAGCAAACTATATTTTACCTTTTCTGTCTCACTGTTTACTGACCAATTTGCTTAGAGCCACCTACAAAGTAAATGCTTTGTCAGCTGCAAAAGACTTCTTAGGTATTCTCTTAATTACAATTGGAACTGACAATTGTACTTGCAAATATTCGAAATGTTTCAAATTTTATTAAAATTCACCGTGTTTTATTCGATTTACAAGATACACTGGTTGAACTGAAATAATTCATAAAGTGTATGGACATTGTTTCTTTAATTAATTCCTAAAATGCACAAGTGTGTTTATGTTTTGAAATTAAGTTTAGCTGCATTTCCTCTTAACATATGTCAAAGGAAAAGTTAAAATATTTGTTTTAGTCAATGCTAAACAGAAACTGTGTAGCCTTTTACTCTTCTCAGCCATTTTTCTCTCTTGGACTATTTCACCTCGTTTGGGAAAGACTTGCACTTATTTTGATCTATCTAAAAGTGCAGCAAGAGTGAAGCACCTGCTTTTCAGTGAATGCCGTCTAGTTGTACTCATGCACAAGAGAAATGGACTCATGGCTCCCTGTATCTCCAGAGTTATCCGCTGCACAGCATTCTTTCAGACATTCACTGAACTCCACATTTCTAGTTATCATTTTGGCATGGGTAACAGTAACATGTGAGGAAGATAAAGGGAGAAAGACATTTGCCATCAACCAATTTAAGCATGAGAATAGATGTCTTCAAGAAAAAAAAAAAAAAAAGGTTTTAGTGGGATGCTGGTAATTCATAAGAATGTCTTCTCTCTGTGACTATGACATTAAAAAGAAGTGGAGAACAAGGAGCCTGGGAAAGCTTGTAACATCTGGTATTTATTCTGATGACATTAGTTACTCCTTGCACCTTGGTGGTAAGTAAATACCTCTTTCAGAACCCTCATCCAAATATCAGAATCCATTCCAAGACAGCAGCTATCCACTTGCTACAGATAAAGCAGAACATAAACCTACCTGCTGATCACTAATTCAATCAAATATTCTGTTACAAGGCTAACAATTAACATCGTATTTCAAAAAAAGTATTGAGCTCCTTGAAGATTAAGAATTATTCAGTGCCTAACATGCCACCAATGCTTACAAATAGCAATCATATCTGCACAACGTGCCTCTATTCAACACAGGATTTTGGTGTCTTGAGCAAGTCCAGTTGTATTTCTCAGTAAGTAAAGGACAGGTGAATCCTATTATCACTAAAGACTTATTGAGCCTTTAATGACTTTCAGTTTCTTCTTAGCAATTGCTTGCTAGTAAGAAATTACACAATTCCTATTGCTAGAAACTTTTAAAACCATATTGCTCAGAGCACCACAACTGTGGGAATCAATCCTGAATTGGCAGAAAGCCTAATATATCATTTTTTCTCTGACTTCTACAGTTCTTTGCTGTGGCCTTCATTGTTCTATGGTAAGCCTGTGATTGATCATTAATACTATGTTTTAATGAGTTTGATCTGTTATGTTAGTTTTAACACTTTTCTGAATCTGCTTGTACCTTTAGATATGTCTCTGTTCTGCAAGCTATCTTCCCCTGGGAATTTCAGGTGACTTTTTAGGTTCTTTTAAAAAACAAGAAGGTAAGAGCATTCAGACAATAACCTTGCCCAAAATTAATCTCTGCTTACTTTTTAAGATCTACACCGCCATTCTACAAAACTGCCACTAGCCACTGGGTCCTCTTCAGGCTGAGAGAACTGAGGGAAAACACTGAGACTGAAAGCAGTCTCCAATTAAATTTAATTTCAATTAATAATATTTTCTACATGCATAATATGTATTAATTAATAAAAATATTCAAGGAATACTATTTTGACTAAGATCTTATTTTACCTGTCATACCAGTTGACTTGATCCTGCACATTAACAGCAGAATGTAACAGCTCATTCATCCAATAACACGGCTGAATAGAGGGATGTTCATTGAAGAATCCCTCTCAGTCATTATTCAACATTGCTCACGGAATTATTCGTTACCTGTTTTTAATTGTAAGGATTTCTTATGATTAATTCATTAATACTTATCCAATTCTCAGCAATCAGAATTTAAAGCAATAAGTTAATTTGGACAATTAGGACAGATGTTAAAACTAAAAAGGGTTATTACTGTGGTTTAGTGAGGTTGAAGAAACACTTTTTTACAGCTTTGGCTGTACGCTAGTAGGAAAAAGCAGTGTTCAGAACCCAATTTTGTCCCCATAAAGTGGACAGGAGTTTTGACACTGAGTTCAAGGACAGCAGAATCTTGTCCCAACAAAATAGATATCAACAGTCAAGTGCAGAAGTCATGAATGAATATGAACTTAGCAGTAAAAGTTTATATCCTCACCCATGAGAAAAAGGACCATATTATTATTTTTATTCTTCTTATAGCTACTTCCAAGAGAATGATGTGTCTTAATACTGATATATTTTGTGCTAGATATTGTGCATCATATACTACTAATGCTCTTCAATATTTTAAACCAAAAATCAGACAGCGCTTTCTCTTCATCTTACGTTCTAACCTAATTGTGGCAGCAGCAGATCTTTCTAGGGCTTGTAGGTGCTAACACAAAATCACTTAATAAATGTCATAATTATGATTATGAAGTCCATCATGCAAATGAGGTTAAAACTGAGTATTTGGGGTTCTTTTTTCTTAGTGTGATATGTATCTTGCTACTTTTTAATGCTCTAGCAAGCATATTATCATGAAATGATAAATGATAATTTGTTATTTGTACTGCCGTTTGTCCCTCATTAATCAACAACTGTTTCCATCCTCCAATATATGAATAAGGAGCTGAACAGTAGGTCAGTCAAACTTCTCCATAAATTAAAATAATCCATTGAAAAAGAGTATTATTTTGTGTGCCTGTGTGCATAGATATAGGCATGAAAGTAGCCCCATCCTAAATGGGACAGTGACAACGCATCATGCAACAGCATCACACTGCAGCTATGGCATGGAACCAGCAGGCTCTGATAGGGAAGCCAACAGCTTCGTGTCTTGATCTGCAAATCCACAGAAACCCCACATAGGTGTTTACGTGTATGTGTATATGCATATACACTCCCACTAAATCAGACATCCTACACTGTAAATCTCCAAGGCTCAGCTACAGGATCCCTAACCAGGGTTCCTGAAACTGCTGAGGATCAGTGCCTGGCTGATACCCAAGAGTGAAACTGGGGCTAAGGGTGGAGGACTTCACAGCCAGGAACAGAATCATAGAATCATAGAATACATATGAGAGTGATAGTAAGACCCATGTCCCACCACAGAGGCATAAGAAAGTGTGGTCATGTTCACCGGGCCAAATCCAGGGTTCAAGCCTAGATTAAATACACCACATAAAAAACACTCTGTGCAGATAACTTAGTTACGCCACCTTCCAGGCATGTTCAGTGTAATCAGTGTCTAACTGATATTATATGTTTCTCATTTGGAATCTCAAAGCTACTTACATTTCACAGTGATTTATCCTATAACCATTGACAATGTATATTTTAAAAAGACACTTGCTATTTGCACTTCAATTTGCTATGTTCAAAGATGTTCTCAGTTCAAAACAGGCAGGAAAATTTCAACTTTTAGTGGTCAGCAAGAGATTTCTCAATTGTCATAATGGGATTTGATCACTACCTAGAAAACCAGGCTGTCCTTTTCCCATTAACAGAAAAAAAAAAAGTATATTTTTTTCCAAAAGACTCACACCCACAATAGATTAGTGAAAGAAACAAAGACTGCAGTTGCTTCTCTTGTTCCAGTTTCTATTTTATACAAATCATTCATTCATATAAAAACATATTTTGATTCAGATAAGATACAGAATTGAGATCTCTGTTACCTATTTGTAATTTCTTAAGTGAAAGCTCAAGATAAAATGGAAATCAAAACATTCTAGTTCCTGAGACCTTGCTGCTCTAGTTCTTCAGGAAAATTGATATTTGAGATGGGGAAGAAAGAATTCAGGTATTAACAAGGTTATGAAATTCCATCAGAAGCAACAGGGTCTGATTCTTTAGTTAACAAGCAGTAGGATTACGACTTAAGATGCTTTTAAGTAACACATATAACATGTAAGAAATCAGAGTATGAGTTAGTTTGTCTGCACTATGTAATATGACTACATAAAAAATCATTGTAATGTTTTCTTTTAGTCAGTCTCCTGTAAGTTAATAGATTTCCTGTCACACTGCATAGTCTTAACGTCACACAGAAAGCACAGATTTCCCCACAATTTCTGTACATTGGTGGACAAAATTCATTGAATTATATCTCATCCTAGAGTTTTGTACAAAGATATCATTTAAATCAGTACTGTAATTTACATGAAAGATGTCTTAGTGGTGTCATCCTTAAAAACCTCCCCTTTATTATAAGATACATTACTGAGAAATCTCTAACATACTGTGACTTGACCTAAGCATTTTTTCAGGTAGTTTTCATGGAAGAACTCTTCAGGTATGTAGTTCTTTTCCCACCTCAGTTTCCATTTTCTTGTCTATCCTCTGCTTTCCAACTTAACTTTTGCAGAGGTTATGTTTTACTAGTTCTGGGATCTGAATGTCTTTCTGTTCCATTTATACATCTGGAATATTTACAATTGCTCCCTCAGAGATCTACAGACAGGTTCTCAGACCATTTGTCCCTTGACTAGCTGTTAAGACTATCTAAATTGCAGTATGTTCTTATTTTAGGTCTCCAGCTAAGTCTATGTCATAAGGTTATAACAAATCACTGAATGAGCTAAAATTCAGTGTCCCAGTTCTTCGCTTTATAGAATCTGCACGCAGTTAAGTTTTGAAGACTTGTTTCATTGTGTTCCTATCAAGAAGGCATTTAAATTCCATAAGGAGACAATCAAATGCTTTGTGAAAGCAGACACCTATTAGTTCTTTCTCCTTCTTTCACTGAGGTATTAGGTCAAAATTAAGCACTTCTGGTGAAGACTGACATTCCATTCTCTCCTTCATTTCAGATGCTATTTTTATTTTGTAAGGCCATTTCTGGCAGCCTTTTCACAACCTGTGGGCATGAATGTGAAATATTCATTGATCAATTTTCAGTCCAAATAGGACAGGTTATCAGAAGCTTGTGCACTTCTACATTATGCTGTAAACATTAAAAGCCTTTCAGGGACTGATCTTTCAAACACTTAATTGTGCAATCAAGTTGAATGCAGTTGCTCATGTGCTTGAAATTAAGCATCTACTTCAGTATCATGCTGAACTAGACTCTAACTCTTCTTTATTACCAGCAATTACTGAAGCCCCATATTTTCTTTTAATTTTACCTAGTCTGTCAGACAAACATACCCATAAAACCCAATCTGTTATCATCATTTATATGTACAATAATCCTCAGCTGACATCACCTGAGCCTGAAGTAGATAATAAATAAAGAAGCTTATAACTGCCAGGGACAAAACAAGACAGTTACACCAATGATCTTGGGTTTGGAACAAGACTTTTTAGAATATAGGAAGTATAAAGAGAGTAAGAAAAGGAAAGCAAATTAATGCTGCCTTGGAGTTACCTCTCGAGCTATCGAAGACATCTCTGACAACAGGAAACATACAATATCCTTGCAAAAAGAGTTGTGATGAAGATACAATGTTTGATGACAACATTCTCCGTATTTGTGCAAATGTGATATGAAACATTAATTTGTATTAAGGTATGAACCTGCAAATCTATGTAAGTAATCAGTTTCTATTAAATTTCTGAGTTTATGAGGATGGAGGGCACCTGAATTTTGAAGGAGGGACTCAGTGTCTTTCAGATCAGCTCATAATCACTCATCACACAAAATGACAAATCCAAAAAATGAATGAGGCTTTACATTCATCTTTGCATTTTGCAAAATGTCAGGGATGACATTTAAGGATAGCTCTTGTCAGATGCAAGCCAATCTACCTTTATATCTTCCCACTTTGTACTTCATCTCTTTAAGCTTTTCTCAAAGTTAATAGACTGATATCTTCCAAAATATGTAAATTCTTACCTGCCAGAACACATGGAGTCACACTGCTACCTCTTTTCACACTCCATCTGCTGCATTTGTCATTTCTGACCACACTTCCTGCCATGCCACCTCCCACTTAGGCCTGTAAATTGGAAAATGTTTATAACTGAGCTTACCTCAGAAATTAGGAGTGATTATTGCCTGCTTTCCCATTCTACTTCTGCCTACGTTTCTGCCATTAGATGAGAGGTATGTTTTCATCAGCATACTTTTTTCTGTGGTATAACATTGGATTTTAATCATGTTGTTACACTATACCTTCTGCAGAGATGGGTTATTAATAAAAACACACAGAGAGTCAAAGATGGGAGACTAACCAGATCCCCAGGCAGCTGAGGACAGCACTCGTGCCCAGCTCATTTCTCCTCTCAGATGAAGTATTCGCGGATCTGCAAGCAAAGAATCTATTTCCCGATTCCATCATGAATCATTCAAACTGATCCAAGTTTGGCAATGAGGGTAGTCTTTCCACTATTTTTAATATTACCGTATTAAAGTGATACAAGTAAAATCACACAACATACAGTGTAGTGTCTTCAAATAGTTACCATGGCAATACTCATTAGATGTTCTATGTCAAAACAAAATGCTTTAGGTTACTTGGAAAATGTGAAAAAATGTGAAATTGTTCACTTTTGTCCTAATTCTGTCACTGCAAGTATGACACAAAATAAGCAGAGCTTTGATTATTTTTTTTTTTGCAATCAACTTTTTACAGCAGTATTTTCCCAAAATAACATGCTTTGTTTATGCCTCACATTAAAAAGAGATGGAGGGGAATGAGGATATATCATTAGGGACACAGAAGCAGAAGTCAAAATAGTATTAAAAGGAGGGAAGAAGAAGAAGAAGAAAGAGCACAGCAGTAGCTGAGAGGAAAGGAATTGTTTTATTTCACAGTGACGTAAGGAAAATAGAAAATCCTCTATAAAGGCAAGTTATCCTTTGACTTATGTTTACAAAAGACGAATTCAAATGGGAATAGGCCCAAAGAAGCACCATCACAATGATTATGAGAATGGAGAATTTTATGAGAATGAGAGAACGAGAATCCTTAATATATCTTATGAACAAGCATAAATTACTTTCACCTGCTTAGCCTGTTGGAAAGGGTTATGATAAGCATTTATAAATACATTAAGAGTGGCATATGAGAGGGAGGAGAATTATCTGAATTAAAGGATAATGAATAGTACAGACACAAAATCAACTGTCTAAAAACTGGCCAGGAATACGTTTGCACAGAAAACTAGAAAATTTCTTGTCATTTTCAGGGCTGATTACCCTACAATCCTGTGATCATTTCCAACAGGAAAATTTAAATGTTTAAAGCTGAGTGCAGAAAGGCAGAGATTCCCCACCTCATTAACAGAACCTGTGTTTTCCAAACTAAACTCTTGTATGATCCCGAATCTGATCCTGTAGAGCAGCAGAAGCCAAGGCTAATGCTGGCTGGTGATGGGGATATTTCTGAATCAGGGTGGAAGGAGCCAGATGGCTCCTCCTGAAGGAGGGAAAACTCAGGATTTTCCAGCTGCACCTGACCAAGCAGAGCCAGCATCTCTCCCTTTGCCGGTCGACAAAACAGCTCAGAACACATGCTCTGCCCTAAACAGAAGGCATTCTCCCCAGTAGGAATACCTACAGCTGTGCATTGCCTGGAGAGGGATAGCTGGCATGGGCCAAAGCCAGGACAGGGGAAGTGTGAACAGTTATAAGGTACAGGTGACCACACACGTGGCCTTGGGCTGCACAGCTGCCACGTACATGTTTAGCTGGAGCGGACAGAATTTGCCCTGTGCCTTGTGACTCATTACAGCTCTACAAAAACCCTGTCCTGTTTGTCCCTGTAATGGAAAGTAGTGCACAATTCCAAAGATAATGCACTCAGGTGAATAAAATCCAGCTGACACCACTTAGGTATATTGTTTCTGAAGTGATAGCAAGACTGAAAAACTAGTAAAAATTATTTGTAACACTAGCAGACATGTTTACGAAGGCAGAGGGGGAACAGATTTGCTGAGTATGGAGGTGCTGTTGTATTTTAGAATGGAGTTTCTCATGTAGCATCCATATCCCCTAAATTTAGCACCGACAATATTGTCCATCATCAGCCCAGCAAATACTGTATGAGTGAGATCAGCACAGGCAATTTTTCTAAAAAATGCAATATTTAATGCAGTATGAGGTGAATAATACTTTTTTTAAGCTACTCTCAGAGCAGGACAATGTTTCTTATTTACAAATAACACTGCCGGTCACTGGTTTAATCTACACCTTTCATTCAGTATGGATAGGCCAGAGCATATGGCCATAGATCTCTCAGCCTGGGGATCCATTAATCTGTGGTGAACTGAGAGGTGATTTATCTCCAGGATAGAGGAGTCTCCTGGGTTTCTAGAGAGTGACAGTGTTACCACTGACTTCCTCACAGTTATTCACCCATAGTTATTCCCCTACAATTGTCCACGGCCAAGCCTGCACCTCTCCAGCCAGCAACGTAATCTCCAGCCACAAGGCCGTCTTGCTCGATTACAGTCCAGCTGAAAATGAGTTGTGTGTTTGAGGCTGAGAAATAAACCCCAGGCTCCATCTCAAACCTCAGCAGTAGCAGCCTGCTTATATAGGACATACGTGCAGAAACACAGACCACAGGTATCTTGCATGGTAAGATCCAGACTACTGTCCCCTGGGCTGCTGCTGTGGTTGAGGTGCAGGACGAATATCCCTTGGTGTTGCACGCCTTCAGTGTCCCCAGGCTGCCACAGCCCAACTGCAGCAGCACAGCTCCAGTGCAGCCATTTCTGCCAGCACCACCCTCAGGAATTCCTGAAGACTTGTAGGTTCCCAAACCATTTCTCTCTTTTTTTTTGTTTAATGCATAAATGCCAAGGAGCCACCTTCTCAACTCCTCTTAAATTCCTACCAGAATTATTGATGAAGAAGAAAATTATGTGCATGGCTTGGTCTAGATATACATAACCAAGAAGGATGGACAGGATTTTGTCGCCCAAAACCACACAGATTAATTTTTTTGGCAATGTATGGCTATGTCAGCTAACTTTCCTGCCATCTGCAACTGGAGCTGAAAGTACTGCCGGTCAAATAACGGAGTTACAGGAGCTCAAAGGCCTGGGTTATAGCTTTTCATGCCAGAAGTTTCTTTTATTTGAAACAGGGACGAAGCCTTGCTCCACAATGCAGTCGTCAGTTTGGCTGAGTGTCAGAAGCAGCTGTTTATATAACAGCTTAATTTGCAGCCACCTCCCAATTTTACTTTAGTTCTCCTGCAGCGCCTGAACTGTAATGAAAATAATAGTGGATAGATGCCATGGAAAGGTTTGTGACATACAAGAACAGATTTAATCAGTGGAAGGAAGGGTATATTTTTCATTTTCCATTAAGATAAATATGCCTTCAGCTCTGATTGTATGCAACAGTTTACCTGCAGCTCATAAAAACTACCTCCAGCCTGAGACCTAAAGATTGCCCTGCATCGTTATGGATCTGATTTTTCCTGAGGCTTAAGGCCAGAGTTGATGTTGACTCTCCCATGAGCTCTGATTGTTCAGCACTGCCTGAAAATCAGATCCTTCAGTTACATCAAATCAGGGCATGCAATTTAAGTAAACTCCAGTAAGTCAATCGAGTGGCTGTGCACTGCTGCTCTCTTGTGGTGTAAAATTCTGTGTCCTGGGAGAGGGCTGTGAAGCCAGCAGAGCCAGGTTCAGGTGGAGGGTCTTCTTCAGGGGCAGATGGGTGATGGACCTCTTTGGCAAAGGATGAGGCAGCGTTAGGCTGCCAAACAGACACCAAAGGCCTCTTCTTCTGGGGACAGGAGGCAGGAGGAGCACGGAGGGGAGACCAGTGCTAGGAGGGCAGGTCCTCTACCATGCGTCCTTCCAAAACAGCAGGCAGACAGCAGAGTGCCCTGCAGTCCAGAGGAAGAGGGTGGGCAACCCACCACCCCAAAACACTGGCAGCAGCAGATAACAAATCTTCTTGGGAGGTTTTCCAAAGGCTAACTCTGCAAAACTGCCCCCAGCACCGCTCTGCCCTGGGCCCTAAGTGGGGCAGACACTGAGGCACAGCCTGATTCATTACCTCCCTTGTACGTATATTTGTGTAACTGCTGCAATGAATTCAATACCCAGAGTTTTGCAGGAAACAAATGTGATTGCTGTGTGTAAATTAATAAATGCAATTGACTACTGAATTGCTTTGAGCCACGGAGGGTACAGTTAGTGGCACAACCTGGAAGGAGGTAGACAGCAGGAGAGTGAATTATTATTTTGTACCTTATGTTCTCAGAAATATAAGTGAGATAAGGCAGGAGAAACAGGGCATGTGAAGCTCCTGAGTGGAGTTTTAATAGGAACTAAACAGCTTAGATAAATCTGTAGCAAAGAGGTAAGGCTGTAATGGACTGTTATATTTTAGGTTGTGTTCTGCCTTTAAATGGGACCATTTATTTAAGGAAGGACTATAAGATATTAGGACTAAAAATAAATGAGAGGAGAAACAGGGAATTTGTTACTAAGAGGAATAAGGTATATCCAAGTGGACTTGACTTCTACATGTACAGCCAGCCACAGACTCCACATAACCACAGAAGGGCTGCAGAAGAACAAGCATTTGTAAAATGAAAAGGACAAGTCATCACAATCTCAGAGGAAAAATATCTGAATTTGTGAAACGGACTTCAGCTTCAAATTTACACTTAATGAGTTTGTAAACACTTGAGACTATTGGTCAGGAGACTGCTGGACAATGCAAAATATGGACATTTGGAAGCAAGGAAAGGCAGGCAGTTAAAATTCCTCAAATGGCAAAACAAGACTGGAAACTCATCAATCTTTGGATTCCAGATTTTCTTTTTAAAGAGATTTATTTTCAAATTATACTGTCAGCTACTGTAAGTTCATGAATCCTCATCTATTCACCTTCCTGATTATCTGTTTCCTAGCCCATGACTAACCCAGGAGAGAAAAAAAAAATACATTGACTACCTGGACACACAGCAACTTGTGCCCACTACACCTCAGGAATCTAGGTTACCATCTTGCTTTGGATGGCTCACGGAGGAGCCAGCACTACTCCCTGAAGCTTGTTGCTTCATGAGCCTCCAACCACCAATTCCAAATGCAGAGGAGAAGCAGAAGGTTAACTGTGGCTCTGTGTGTCTCTAACTTATAGCATCACCCACAGTTCTCTGCAGCTGGTGCCCGTGAGTCTTGCCTTGCTTGGTGGGTGCCTGAGGTCACAACCTAAACACAAGACATATGTTAAATTATCCAGGTCTTGTTAAGTACCTTAAGTTGGAATCAGAATCTTAAATAACAAGATAGAAAACTAGCAAAGATGATTTATCTACTGTGTTAAAAAACACATAAACTAGATTCATCCTAGCTAAATGTCAGCATCAACTGAGGATCATCCTCAGTCCAGAGGCTGGGAAGAACAGGGTATCTCTGAGAACCATCAGCCACCTGAGCACTGACATGTTGGTGTCTGCCCAGACCCCTGTCAGACCTGGGCCGTCACAGGTCAGAAATAGAGTCTGCAGATGCTTACATTCAATGAATGCTGAGGACCACTAAAGGTAAAGGCCTGGCTCCAACATGACAGACGCTTTCTCATCTTCTTTCTTCACTGATAAAATTTGTTCAAAAGCAGAAGTCCAAAACATTCATTAGTAACCACAAGAGCTGAGGACTTTTCAGCATACAATAGCAGAACTACCTGAGTGAAGTCTAAGTAGCTGGCTGTGTGCTTCAGACCATGTTCCTGATGGTGACTTTGGGATTGTAAGAGCAATAGCAGAAATTCTCAGAAGAAGGAGGAAGGAAATATTTGCCATGGAAAGTCATAAAATCATTCTGATGAGTGGAACAGCAGGGTAACCTCTCAAACACATGCATCCATCATGTTAGCACACAGATCATAAGGCAGACTGCTCAAAAGATGCTACTATTAAAAACAAAACAGAATGGTGATATATGTAAGGAAAGTCATTTTATTCCATTTTACATGCACAAAAAAAATGTAAAAATATTTTAACAGTGAGCCTGAAAGAAGAAACTTCTGAGTTTCAACAATAGACCCATCCTTGAACAAATGCATTAAAATAATAAAAATATTTCATTGCATCTAAAGTACACAAAACCTCTCAATTATTGTATAGTAACACATTAGAATCCCTCCTCTCTCCATGAAGCAACTGTCAGCAGAGTAGAAAACCCAAAGATAAATCCAACAACTTATTCTCAAAACTAGATTACTCACACTTCACGGATTTTCCAAAAGAAGCCTTGGCATTTTCAATTAGCAAAGATGATAAGTTTCATTGTAGGCAAGAAAGAACACATCTAATTATTGAATCAGTTATGCAGATGAGCATGGTTTGCAGAAAATGTTAATTTGACTAATGCCTTGTTGCATATCAATATCTCTGCCATATGGTGAGGGTTGAAGATGAATTGTTGTTCCTGTTTTGTTAACAAAAGAGACATGTTTGAACTATGACATCAAATTATGATGAGACTTAGGTAGCACAGTGAAAATAGTACATGATGTAAAGTCATCTGTCTGCGTTGTCTGCAATGATAATTTCCTTAATCTCAAAATAACATAGCTGGTATCACACTTAGAGCAGAAAGAACAATTATGCCCAGAGGTACAAACTTATGCTGAAATGATTTAACCAAACATCTTTAAAAATTATTTGGAAATTGCAAAGAATTCTATAAAAGCAGATGCCAGCATATTTGCCATGATGATACCCACATGGATATAGCACATTGCATAAGCTCCATCTTAGATATATACTTCGATGTTTCATAACTGTCTCTGTACTCAAAAATCAATGTTATTTTAACACAAATCCTAACTTGATGAATTTTATACCCATGTGTTTAAATAAAAGAAACTGACAAACACCAAAAAAAAGTGTTAACAATGTTTTTCTGAAATTACAGGGATATAATGAGAATACTCAGAGATGTTAAATTCAGATTCAGGAGACTGCTTCATTCCATCAATTCTAGAAAGAATCTTATGAGACTAAATAAATAATAAAGGTTGGGGGGTGGAGGGAGGGGGTTGCCCATTTGCCCAATAACTCCCCATTACAAATATAGATAAATATAGAAAAGTCAGACTTAAAAGAGTCGATTTTTAAAGTATGGGGAAAAAGACTTTTTAAGAGATTGAGGTGAGGGAGGTAAAATCAGCCACAGAAATGCTAAGGAATGCCAGAAATAAAATTATTTTGGCAACAATAATTTCTCCCCTTTATGTCTGCATGTTATGACACATTTTTAAATTACATAGTCACCAACCTCATTGCTCTAGGATCTCTGCCTCTCCCATTGCACAGGCAGCACCATTTCCAAAGAAAGGACCATATGATATGGTCAACACACCGGAGGGAAGGGATGCCATCCAGAGGGACCTTGACAGGCTGGAGAGATGGGCCCGTGAGAACCTCATGAAGTTCAACAAGGCCAAGTGCAAGGTCCTGCACATGGGTCGGGGCAATCCCAGGCACAAATACAGACAGGGTAGAAAATGGATCAAGAGCAACCATGAGGAGAAGGACTTGGGTGTGCTGGTGGATGAGAAGCTAAACATGAGCTGGCAATATGCGCTTGCAGCCCAGAAAGACAATCGTATCCTCAGCTGCATCAAAAGAAGCGTGGCCAGCACATCGAAGGAGGTGATTCTGCCCCTCCACTCT
This sequence comes from Chlamydotis macqueenii, assembly GCF_036417535.1. NCBI lineage: Eukaryota > Metazoa > Chordata > Aves > Otidiformes > Otididae > Chlamydotis > Chlamydotis macqueenii. The sequence goes on from NC_141556.1 coordinate 26,534,515, forward strand.
GCTCTCGTGAGACCCCACCTGCAGTACTGCATCCAGCTCTGGAGCCCCCAACATAAGAAGGACATGGACGCATTGGAGTGAGTCCAGAGGAGAGCCATGAAGATGATCAGAGGGCTGGAGCACCTCTCCTATGAGGGCAGGCTGAGAGAGTTAAGGCTGTTCAGCTTGGAGAAGAGAAAGCTCCAGGGAGTCCTTTTAGTGGCCTTCCAGTACTCAAAGGGGCCTTATAGGAAAGACAGGGAGAAACTCTTCAGCAGCGCCTCTTGTGATAGGACAAGGGGCAATGGTTTTAAAATAGAAGGACGTAGATTCAGACTAAATATAATTTAAAAAATTTTTACAATGAGGTTGGTGAAACACTGGAGCAGGTTGCCCAGAGAGGTGGTAGATGTCCCGTCCCTGGAAACATTCAAGGCCAGCTTGAACAGAGCTCTGAGCCACCTAATCTAGTTGGAGATGTCCCTGCTGCTTGCAGGGGAGGTGGACTAGATGACATTTAAAGGTCTCTTCCAATCCAAACTATTTTATGATCATGGGAAAGAGAATGTAATTCTTCTATATTGAAGATGTACTCATCTGCTATATATGAATAACATGGAAAAAAAAAAACAGACCACCTTTACCTCTTTTCTCATCCATCTTTAGGTGGGAAATAACTGGTAATTTAATTGAGCACTTTTAATGGAGGATAAACATGATAGAGTCAAGGTACAAAATTCAGTTTGTTTTTATCTGTGTTATGTACAGAGTAGATCAAAATATCACAAGGTTACATCATGGCATGAGGATACTAACAGAGATCAGAGAGTCTGATAGCTCTTTAACATGAGTAGCAGTTCACAACATCACTTAGTTGGCTTATTTGGAGAGGGAAGAAGTGAAGTCCGAGAAAAAGGACTTGTCCTGCACATAGGAGAAGATGCCATTGCTGCTGGTGTGAGCACTGAGAAAGAGTGGAACCTTATCAGATGGATTTGTGTCACTATGAACGCCTTTTTTTTGCAGATATTTGAATAGAGAGATTTACAGGCTCCATTTTCACTTATAAAAATGCAAAATATTTCTGTTTTTACAGCAAACATTATGGAAAAATTCAGTAGGAAGTATTTATTTTTTATATATCTTTTTCTGCTCTATAAATAAGAACAGTTTTTCTGACAGGTCATTCACTAATACATATATTTTTATATGATGGCCTTCTTATATAACATCACCAAACACTTCCAGGGAAGGCTTTTCACTTCAGAAATTTGTCCATTTTGAGTTGACATGTGAATGACAAAGAAAGCAAAAAAATAAAAAAATACTGTCCAGCCCACGTATTTGCTGTTTAAGCTACTTTTAAGGACTCTTTTTAATTGCTAAAAATACGCTGAATGAAGGTGGACAAAATAGTAGACCAGATTAACTTTGCCTTTGTATTTCATAGAGCAGATATTTTGCTGGAAGGATTCATCACACTCTTAGTGGCCAAAATATGTCCAAAACCAGTTTTTCAAAAATTATTCTTAATTGCTGTGTTAGAGCAATTGCATGCAATTGTCTAAAGTGAAAGTGTCATCTATTACGGGTAAAACTCATCACAAGCTTTAGAATACACTTGGATGTATCCCAAGAATTATTTCCTTCCTACAGCTAGGATGCAGGCTGAATTCTGATTGAGATATCAGAATTGATATATACCTGCCAAGCAGGCAGTTTTGTTCAATATCTAAACTTATTTTAATTATTCCTGTCTTTTGAAGCAGCAGAGACTCTAACAAGAAGTCTTACATAAAGACTACACAGGCTGAATAATAACTTCTGCACAAGTTAAAGACTTGGTTGGGCAAGGAAGACCTATTACAGCTGCCTCCTGAGGGCAAGAACAGCCCAACAGCTTACATTTTCTGTGAGCTGTCCTGTATTCTTTTTAACCAAGATGGGACATTTTGCTCCAAAACCAATCAATAAAAGACAATCTCACATAGGTACTATGTCTGCCCTCTAACTAGCATTTCACAGAACATGAAGTCTTTCACTGATAATATTTTAAGTATGTTCACATAACATTTTCCTCAGAAATACACAAGAAGAAAACTACGGGAATTAGTTCTTGTCTCTTCCTGTGGTGATGTCTGTAAAGCAGTCACTTCCTGTAGTGATGCCCAGTAACATGAATGAGTTTGAGATAAGAGTGGACAGAAGAGGCTAGAAATGGATTCGCATCAGTGCTTTACACTAGTTGAGCTTTACCCTTCCTTTCAGCTGAGGCATTTTTGTGTGTCCGTGTCCCAGTTAGAACGACTATACAAACCCTGCCATGTGAGGTGGAATCACAGCAAAATAAAGTCATATTTCTGCAAGGGGAATAAATCCTGTAACAGACATTGACTCAACTGGTTCTTGATATTTTCAATTTAACGATGTACCTTTCACGTCTATTTGACAGAGGTGAATTGTTAGAAGACAAGTAGATATATTAGAAAATGAGGAGCTAAAACCAGAACCAATTCACCCCTGACAGCTTTTGAAGGCTCTAAACACGACGTCTATAGGAAAAGTTTGGTTTGGTATCATCTATCATGTACTCCTAACCAGTGTAATCTTCTCTGTGTATCAACCGTTCTATTAATTATTTGCTCTTGGACATATAAATCCTTCTTAGCACTGCAGTAACAGTACTTCTGACATGATTTAGACTTGAATTATACAATTTATAAAACTCTAGCTGATGTTTTAAAACATCTGTTGCACATCTGGGAAAATAATATACATCAACACACACAATTTAGTAGAATGGATGTATGCAGAAACAATAAATCTGTCAGTGATAGTGATAGACTCAGTTCTCTTGATGGGTACATACAAACTCTATTTGCTCTTTGGACACTCTCCAAAAAAAGAAATGCTGACATCATTATAACTATCTCATAACATTATATGGATATATTGCATCACCAGAGTGGGTATTTCACTGCAGAAGCTATGACCTAGCTGACTGCAAGGATGCTATATTAAAAACTTTAATTTTGAAACTTCGCTTTGATTAATAAATATCTGGGATAATTCATTTTAGATCATATATAATATTTTTTAAAAGTTAAATACCTTCTTTACCACCACTACTGTCATAAATTCAGTCACAAGCTCAGAATTCAGCAGACACCCAAGCATTTACACATAGAACACAATTCTCCAGCAGTAAAGATCAGAAATAAATATAGGTTTTTTTTTTTTATAATCAGAGACTGATGCTTATATGTTTCTCCAGTAGTCATTTTTCATGCTTAAGAAAGAGAAAATAAGAGATAGATAGATTATGGCTTTGGAACTGTATATTCATCAGTGACTACAAACTCCTGGAACCACTGACAGCAATCATCAGTTGTTATTACCAATGCCCTGAGAGCATTCGTAAGGATCACTACTATCCATTCTGCAAAGAACAGAAGAAAGTGATAATGATACAATCAAACCATTATTTGTAAACTTCTATGGAAACTCCAGAGGCTGCGTTCTTGCTCTCAAACAAACATTAGCACACATGAGTTCAGACTGGGCAAATGTTTTCAGAAAAAATGTGATGGATTTTTCCCTAGCAAACACTTACAAAAGCTAATAAAACTTATTTGTGCACAGCAAAAATACTCACTCTTGTTTACTTATTACTTATTCTCAGAAACGAGGTTATTCATCACCCATTTGCTCCTTTAAAAGTTTCAGCTGTTCAAATGAGAAGCAGAAACAGTAGTGCATGACTTCAGTGCCCAGTTCCTAACATGAATAGTAACAGGGCAGTTACCAATGGGAACATTTTGTGAGTGATCCATGGGAGGAACGGCTTTTATCCAACGTATCCAGACTGGGAGCAAAAATAATGGCCAACTTCATCCTTACTTGGAGGGCAGAGGGGTAGGAAGGCTGTACATCCATATAACCATGGTCACATGAAATGATACAGGAGAAAGTGGCTAAGGAAAATGCTAAGGTGCCTCCAGCTTCTCCCACCTTATGTCTGTTCCTCATACCAGATTTGTATTTCCACAAACTGGTGGAAAAATTTCACAGATGTAGAGGAGTCTTGAGATGGCTACCTTCCCTTGGATGCCAATGACAGCTCAAAATCTTACACTTTTTTTTACCTTTGAAGATGTTATTAAAAGTACTTTAAATTGAAGTATTATATCTATGCAAAGAGAGTAAAGTTAATACTGCTTTTTGTTGTTAACGATTCATGTCCTGAATTCCATTTCCTAAGTGTTACATTAATAGTCCTTTTACCATTTAATTGCTCTTGACTAGCTCTTCAGAATTAAGGAACTTATTCCCCTAAGCATTATAATGACTTTGGATACATAAAAGAATAAATTTAGGATTAAAGTTTATGTTTGATTTAGTAGTTCCAGGCTCCTGGACATTTAAACCTAGTTGTAAGAGTATTTCTATGGCCAAATCAGCTTCTTATTTGCACTATTCATCCATCTTTTTGGCTTACAATTGAAGAGCTGTAGGTTGCATAGGATTTGCAAAATATAATTTAATTATGCACAATTTAATCAAGAAATTATGTTTTCTTATAGCTTGAAGTAATTCCTAAAAAATCTTATTAAAATCTCTTTAATTAGTGCTGGCAAAATTGCTCAAGCATCAAAGGAGATCATATTCTCCACCTCTAGTAGAAATGATAAAATCATTTTGCAATTTATAGGCACTATCACTTCTGGGGAATATGTGGCCGTCTGGCATTTTCTAAAGAAAGTGTTCAAAAATGTTCAAAGAAAAATTGTGTGCATTGAGTTGCACTGGAACTGTACTGTACATGGCAAGAATAAAGAAATTGTGCTTATTCCTGCAAAAGTAGAATTATGAAATGTCAACCGCCATGTCAGTCAGCAATGTTATCTAGAGTGTACACTGATTTATCATCAACTGGGTGAGGCAAAGTGCTCCATTCTGTCTGATGGTGTATTCTTCTTTATTCATTACACAATAATATTTGAAAGTTGTATCTGATCATTGCCAGAAATTGAGGGAATGACTGGCTGAATCTCATCCATCCTGGTGACAGTCAAAAAAACATTAGGGGAGAAACTGAGTCGACCACAAAAACTTTTTGTCTCTCTGTGGCAGCAAAACCTGCACAGGTACACTCGTTGTTGGAAACAGTGACATGTTCTAGTGACATGCACACAGAAAAGGGCTTGAACCTTTGCAGTGCAGTGGTTGTGCCCGCACAGCCTTTCATCAGATGTGCCACAGAGCAAACAGGTTACTCACATTTTGCATCTCACTCCACAGCTCTCTGCCAGCTGTGTGCTCCATGCCCACCGTAGCACGCTCCATAGAAAGGGCTGCAGCTGCCACAGCCTCCAGCCACATCTCTGAATGTCCTTCCAAAACATGGTACAGCCTTCTGCTTTCATGGCTGGCAGTGAATCAGATGAAGCCCATCACCTGGGCCAGCATCTCAGGAACATCCTTTCCCTCTGCCAGGAGAAATAATGTAATTGTGCAGCGGCACGTGGGGGGCTGGCAGGGGGTGCACAGTGGGCAGATGAGAGGGAACAGGCAGAGAGGGAAATAAGGGAAGGAGAAGAAGGAATGGAGTCAGTGTATAACACAGTCAAAACAGAAATGGGGCCACAGACAGTCAAACATCATGAAGAAGGAGATATGGGGCCACAGAGATTCCCCAGAATTAAGGAAGAGGATGGTACGAAGACAGGGAATCTTTAAGACAGAGAGACAAGGGCCAAGTAGCAGTTGCAAAGCCACAGGATAAATGCGTGCTGAAGCTTCCTTTGGTAACCTCATTGAGTTCAGCCAACAGAAGCTGTGAACCGTGCAGTTCACACTATTTAGTACAAATAATTCTTAGGCCAAAATCACTAACAACTTATAAGAGTCAGTGCGAAGGATCTGAAACTTTCAGGCTAATCCCAGTGCACCATTCCTTGTCTGAGCTGCTCCACTGCTTTCCATGCAGCACGACAGAAAAATACCAGCCATCGCTCAGTAGCTCTCAGTCTCAGTGCACTGATATGAATGCCAGACCCATTCTGCTGCTTGTCCTTCCTCTGCCTAAGGGAAACTGATCTGAAAAGTGAGTATAGGCACTGTGTACCAAGGGGTCTTCAGTACTCCAGGTCATGGAAAAGGACATGGATATGCTCATGCTATATAGCTAGAACTCAGGAAGGCAGCAAAGGTAAATAGATGCAGACAGATAAACACGCAAATGCACATCCACACCTGAAGTAACTCACCAAAGATTTCTCCTAATCCCACGACAAATTATCTGACTCACATTGCCTTCTGCCTTCCCTCAGTAAAGGTGTAAGTAAAAGTTTGGGGGCACAGAGCTAAAAAGAAAATAAGAGATCAAGGTCTGGTTGGTTATGGCTCCCCTACAGCTCCTTCAGTAATCCAAAAATGAGAGCTCTTCCCTTTGAATGTACTTTCCCTGCTGTGGTGGACAGAAAACCTACCCCTCCCTGAGTAACAAAATGCTTTCTAGCAGCCTCATTTTCTTTCCTTTCTATGCTTTGTTAAGAACCTGAGCATCAGTTCTGCCTCCTTTAGCTCAGCAGGCTCAGCCTCGTTTGGCGAGTACCTCAATTAGCTGTTCGTACAGTTCTCGCATGGACTGCATCTTTCAGATTAATCTTTGAAAGATCTCTGGTGCATAGCAGAAGTTGGTGCGTTGAAATAGAGGATCGAGGGTCATTTATATAATTGAAATCTGATACTTTCAGAGTAGGAGACATTCAAACCACAAGACATTCACAATAAATTATGTTGTTTCTTATAAGTCATGAGTGCGGGTGTGCTGGGGGGATCCGACAGTGACTCCCCGCTTGGTTGCATACTGGTGTTCTTACTGACTGGATGCTGCTAAGGATTTTACTGTTATAATTAACACCAATAACAGTAATAATAATATTATCTAGAGCTACATAGAGCTCTCAATTAGTAGACCTCAAAATACTTTCCAGGAACCACTAACTCCTCAGTTTGCTAACGTAACAAATGAGACTAACTAAAGAGCCATTTACTTTCCATTGTGCATCGTTTTGTGACACTAATAGGGCTGGCAATGGCCTTTATCCACGTATGTGACCATAATTACTTACAATTTTTGTCTGAAGTGCTGCCATAAACTAAGAATTTCAAAATCTCAAGTACTTTTAAATAAGCTGCCTGCCAGAAGAATCAGGAGGAAGATCAGCATATGAATTCTTTAGAGATGTAATTTAGTCAGTGAAATGTTTCAGTCAGTATTTCATATGTTTATATTTTTTTCCCAACGTGCCAATGGAAACTTTCCGTGATTATCAAACTACTTTCCTATCACACATTTCTTTTTAAAAGGCTCAGCATATAATTAGCTATGCCTAGTGCAAAGCCAATGCCAGCTCTGGTTTTGAGCGCATATGCACCAGTCCTGACAGCCATGTCAGTACACAGCATCAGCACCATAGCCACTTCCACGGGGGCCAGCCCAGCTAAGAAGATATACAGCTTGATTCTCCCTAATATAGTCTGCCAGGGAAAGTAATTAGCTGAAGTACAAAGCCACCGGAATGCAGGTCTGTGGCTTTGAAGCTAGTGGGAATCTTTTTTTTTCCAATGTGAGTTAGGTTGTTAAGCTACTGAAACAGTTTTGAAAGTCTTACCTCTTGTTCCTTTTCATTAAGGCTATGACTAGGGGATAAAAGGCCATGAGAATGAGTTGGAAGACTTATTTATATATATGTGCTGTAAAATTATCTGCTGGAAGCATGTTGCCAAGAAGAACAGTAAGTTAAGTATTGTATTAAAATTTCCAGGATTCATTACACTTTTATAGTCAAGTAAAAAAAAATTGTCTTTATTATATTATGGTCATATATCATAAGCAGTAATTACATTTTTAATTAACAATTGCAAAGTTAATTATACATTACAGGATTCAGAACAGACTAGCGTAGCTGAAGAATCACACTGTTATGTGACTCATGCATTTCATACCATAAAAACACATACTGAACATAGGGGTTATAAAAGTTACCCTGGGAACAGTGTAAAAATGAATACATTGTCTGCTAGCTCAGTCACTGCTACTGAAAAAAACTTCTACAGGGAGGGTATAACAACAAATGTTCAGTTATGTGGGCAAGCTGGACTCAGATGAGGTTGAGCTCTGTGGCCAAGCACTCAAGGTGTCTTTTGCTTCCAAAAATGAGTAATTTTTACAGCCTACTCATTACAGCTACTTACAGTATTATGTTTAGCCTTGGCTGTAACATGCGTTGGAATACCTGATCTGAGCCATGAGTCTGTGAAACAGTACAAGTGCACAGGTGAGTCTTGTGCAGACTCAGCACCAGGCCCAACAGTGACCTAATCCACTGTCTTCACGTCAACGGCAAACATTACTAAAAATGTGGTGGGACAACTGCGTAAGACCAGACAGACATAACACGAAGGCGTGTAAGTGTTCTCTTTGCATACTTTTCATGGTCACACTAAGGGAGGCAAGGTACTTCTTTCTGCTTTGTATTTTTTTAATCGTAAGACTGAGCGTTCCATAAATGTGAATGTTCCCCCCAAATCTCTATGCTAAAATTACTCCCTCAACATTTCCCTTGATTCTGCAGAAGTGTCGCATTGAATTGAATGGCAAATGGTAAAAGTATCATTGTAGGAAACAAATACTGGAAAAGGTAGTAAATACATAATTTTTTCCTCATGGACACACTCTGGTTCTTGTTAGCAGTAGAGTTACATACTGCATATTATATTTTGGGTTTTTTAGACTATTTTTTAGACATAACTCTACTTGTATGAATCACCCCTTTATGTATGCTAACTATTGACAGCAGCTGCATTTAGCAAACTTCATTGCCTGCTCGCCGCTCCTGAAGTTAGGAAAGCACTGTGCATGTCTAGGCCTACAAATGTTTACAGGCTTCTTTTTCTTTTATTAGCCAAGGGCAGTAAATCCCTGGAGGAGAGGAGGTGCAATGTGTTTTTGGTTTGCTGTTCTCTGTCTCAAAAATGATTTTCTTTAATTCTCCTCCATGCCTTCCCAAAGCAAACAACTGATTGTCTGTTTCCTATTCCCCAGTGCCTCTGCTATTTCAGGCTGCTTGTCTGAATCTCCTTAAGGAACCCTCTTTCTTCCAAACAGTCAGACTTCAAAAAAGAAGTACCAAGGGGGCAATGGCTGACACTCTGTAAAAGTAAAGATTACTTTTTTGCTTACCATCTTCCTCACGCACTTCCATACACCGAGATTTTTTTCAAAATCTCAGCTTCCTCTGTAGTTTGAACAAAATCTTCATCCTCTCTCACTTTCCTGTGTTTGCCTCCAGTTGCATGGAGGCAGAAGCTTGATGGGAGCACATAGCTGTGATGATTACTGAGGGACCATCTGAGGAAGGAAGAGGTTGGAGATGATGTTCCTAACACAAAGAAGCTGTTTTTGGCAGAAGTGTGAGATGAGGTCCTTAGGGACACACTCCTGCTAGGATGAGTACTTTGGGTTACAGGATGAGACAATTTAAGGTGGGATTTTAAGAAATGGAAAAAATAGAGAAAGATTAAGAGAAGAGAAGAATATGGTGGTGAAATTCACTGTGGTGTGAGGAGGAGATGGTAAGTACAATTCAGTTCCTTAAACACAGGCATTTAGTGCTATTTGAGATACTCTGTGGTACTTTAAACATCTTCACAGAACTGGTAGATAAAATACAAGACACGAGTGAGCTTTCCTGAACTTGCAGGTGAAGATTTCCAAGGACATTTCAAAGGGGAATTATTATATTTGAATTATTCCTGGTATATCTAGCAACATATAGAAACTAGGAAGAAAGAAGGACTTCTCTGAAAGGAAAGCACAAAAAAAAAGTAATCACAGAAAATGCCAAAAGCAAAGTAGAACAAGAAAGGAAGACTTGACAGGTCATATAAAAGGAATAAAAGATGCTGAGGACTAGAAAACGGAGAAGCAAGGGATCTCTGGGGTAACAGTAAACAAGCAGAAAACTGCAGTGCTGCTTAAAAGTTTAAGCTGCATACTCCGCTAGCAAGGTACTGGCAGACCTTCAGTACACCAGGCAGGTTAAACTTCAAAAATACCCATGTCCCATAAGACACCGAGTTCAGCACAGCTATTATTCTGCCATGTCAGACTCTCATCAGTGGGTATATTGAATCAGTTTATGGGGCTTCAGATAATATACAATTATTTTTTTTAAGTTATTACTTTCATTATTTTCTAAATTAAAAGTTAAAACTAAGGCCATTCCTTAAACGAAAAACACTGGACATTCCTGAGCCCCTATAGCATGACTGCATGTTACAAGTGATCAAATATCTGGCCTCCTATACTACATACTTGAGAATATCTCTGCAGTGTCAGAAAAAAAATAAGACAGTGTTGTGTGTCAAATACTTTTTAAAAGGTTGATCTAAATTTATATCTTTACAGGCCACTGACCACACTCTGTTTGGTTCTATTTATGACCTTTTTAATTTGCATCCTAGTCTTGAGAGAATCTGAAAAAGGGAAAAGTATTTTTAAAAAATAGACTAAAAATACAAAACAAAAAAGAAAAAAGAGAAAGTGAAATGAAAGGAGAAAATATAAAAGCTCAGAAGAACAACAGGAAGGAAAAGAGTCCATTGCAATGGGCATTTTTCTTGTTATGGAGAATAACTGTGTAACTGCATGGTTGAATACAAATAATATTTACCTTGTCAACAGAGGCCAAAGGACATAAGATAAAAGGTGTAAATATGTTGGGTGGGTAGTTTGCCTATTTATGCATGAGGGGATAGTAGGCTTTTGTTAGGAATGGTAGAATTTCTAATTTAGAATAAAATGAATTTTCATCTGCTCTTGTAGAGACAATGTTGGATATTCCAGAATGTATTTTTCTGTTGTAATATCCATTTCCATACTTGTTGGACAGGAGATCTAGAGGGATGTAGGTGAAACATTTGGGTTTAATATCATACAGTTTTTCTTACGGAATGTAGTTTACATACAGAATTATATATTTTAAAGACTCCTTTGTAAGGCCTAAACTATTGCCAATATGCTGAAAGTAGAAAATACCAGATTTACAAAATTATCCTTTTCTTCTGTAGCATTATTCCTCCACTCTCATTCCTGAAGGGGTTTTGCATATGTTTCACTTTCCTCCTCTGAGCAATCTCACTGAAGACTATGGGATTCTTTGTATGTGCACCTCACTGCAAAATCTCATCCTAATTTCAGCCATTCTAATCATAGACACTACAGAAAATTGGTATAGCATCTTCCTCCTATGACTGAACTTCAGAAAGAGCATAAGTAGTGATTGAGAGCTGGAAGACAGCAGGTCAGCCTTTGAAGCACACAATTTGCTTATATCTACAAACATCTTCCTTGCCAGCTGGTATGAGTGAGCAAATGAAGGATCACAGACAGTCTTTTCCTCAGCAGAAGGAAAGGGAAAGGGACCAGCTCTCTCACCTTAGGTCAACTGGGCATAGCTTGAGGCAGCGTGTGTGGTGTTGGCTGGGAGGGAAAGAATCATAGAATCATAGAATCACATAGTTGGATGGGACCTATAAGGTCATCTAGTCCAACCGTCTTCCCACTACCATTGCTGCCACAGCTACTAAACCATATCTTGTAGCTTCTCATCAAGCCACCTCTTGAACACTGCCAGGGACGGCGACTCCACCACCTCCCTGGGCAGGCCATTCCAGTGCCTGACCACTCTTTGGGAGAAAAAGTTTTTCCTCACGTCCAATCTAAACCTCCTCTGGTACAATTTGTGGCCATTTCCTCGGGTCCTGCTTGTTGCCTGGGAGAAGAGGCCAAACCCCTGCTCATCACAACCTGCCTTCAGGAAGCTATAGAGTGCAATGAGATTTCCCCTGAAGAGAAGTTTCAGTTGGAAGAGAGTTGTTCAAGTGCTCATGTCCAAAGGACCCAAACCTGAAACTGCTGTATTTTCCAGCTGGAAACAAGAACTGCAGTGATATGTTCAGATCCAGGTTTGAATGCAACATTTTTCCCTGTGATTTGCAATTGAATGTTCAATTCAGACTCTGCTTCAGTTCTTTTGATAAAGAATTTGAAAAACATAGTATTTAATAGCAACACTGTCTGGATAGACTAGGAAAATAAAGAATGATAGCAACTAATCCAGCCTAATGGGTTTTTTTTATTGCCAAGCAGCATTTACAGATTTCATTACTGCACTCAGTGCTAGTGAACCTGGTAAATTTTTTCTATTCATATTCTTACTTTGTTCTATTAATATTTATAGACTATGATTGGTTCAACTTTTTTATATCTTGGCATTCACCAGACATTAGCTTAGCAAGGAAATGCATCATACTTGCTAGATAAGATTTGCTAGATAATCCTTGACTCTTCCATGGAAACAAGGAGGTATTCAAGACAAGAAAGAGATTCTAAGGGCTTGTTTTCAGTGGCTTCAAATCCTAGTGTTAAGTCTATGCAAAATGCTGATGTACTGGAAGGCAAAATATGAGTTTATTGCCACCCCTAATGTCTCACCAAGAAACTAAAATTCCATAAACATAAATTGTTATGTTTAAGGCACTTCAGCAGGCAAGATACTGGATTTACCAGTTTTACGTAGGTCTGGTGTGCAATCTTGACTTCACTAGCTTGTTCTTCTGCATCTTTGTCCATTTTTCTTTCACTGCAAATCAGCTGCAGCAACTACAAAGTGTTATGTAGTATATAGTGCCTGACACAAGGAGAGTTTCAGTTCCTGTGAGATCTGCAAAAGCAGGAATAAAAATACTAAGGAAGGGAGTCCATAGCACCTGACCATATGATACTAACTTAGCCTAGGAGGCTACTCCCTCTCAAGTGAAAGGTACCACATGTTTGGAGGGGTCCTGTGGGCCCGAGCTGAACCACAGTAAAAGTAAAATAAGAAAAATTAAGTTCAGCTGTTGATTTTCTATTATACTTCTCACAGAGGAGGAAAAATGAGAAGAAAGATACAGCAATATACTTTCTATTTCAGAATAAATGAGAACCACCTACAGATCTGGCAAAAAAAAAAAATCACTGTAGCATATAGTCATTTGATTCATGTGAATTAGCACCACTGGTGCCAGCAGAACCACTGCCTGGGAACACAGGCAAGTTTTTCTGTCTTTAAAAGTTTATGTTTTCCCTAAGTAATTAAAGTAATATTAATTCTTGATAAATTGAAGTGTCTTCTAAATAATATAAACATTTGTAATTTGTTTTAAAAGCTTTTCCTTGTCACCAGCCTATAAATGGAGCAATATGTCTGTCAGCGTGCCACTCTGCAGAGAACTATAACCAAATATCTATGACAAAGAAGAACTGTCTAATTAGTCTACATTTTTCAGAGAATAATTGCCTGTCAACCAGTTAAACCATCTTTCTGGAAACACATTTCCCAGGGTAGCAATTGAAATTACAGGTATGTTCATGTGAATCCCTGATAATATAAATCTTCCTCAAAAGCTGTCCAATTTCTATTGTTTTATAGAAAAGTATATTTTCAGTGCTATTTTATATTTGAAGTGTAAGCCATAAAATTAAGGAAAAAATATATTTAAAGGGTTTTCAGGGCTCCAACAACAATACTGTGCAACTAATGTACAGCAGCTCATTTCAAATAACAAGGCCAATGACTTCTTTTATGGCCTATGGTAAATGTTCCTCATTTAGAACAGTTTAAAACATTGCTGTTAGTTTTTCAGAAGACATAAAGCCCATGCATTAACAGTGGCATGAACAGAATAGTGTCAGGTTGAAGAAAAAGGGATTGAATATTAATACTGTCACTCCAGGTAAAGATGGAATCTATTTTTGGATCTTCCTTTTCAATTGTGCTTAGAGCAATAATGTATTCATTATCAGACTCCATGGGGACTTCTGTTCAGTAAAACTTATTCAGTCTGCAATGGTACAGAGGTAAAAGTACCTTAGAAAACATAAAGCATATTTCAGTAAATATTAGTATCTTTAGCAAAGCCCAGAGGAGATATTTTCCAATACCTCATTATGTATCACGCCTTCTTATTCTAATGATAATTAGGCACCAGGGAAGGAATAGACCTGAAACTGGCATAAACAACTAAATTAGAGATGCCATATACTTGTTTTGTTCTAGTTATATCCCGGAAAACAAATCTGATATGATGTAATCAAGAAACTGCTAAGAACACAGCAGAGAACTCTGCTTACTTATTTATTGGACATTGGTTTTTGTATGACTTAGATTTGCATAACACAGCTCTTCATGTAGTGTAATTTGTATACTGTGATTTACAAATCACTAATAGTGAATGTATGTTTTGATTAAGGCCAGGGTTTTACAGTCTTCAAGTTTACAAACTGAAGAATCTTGCATGTTCAAACTTACCAGGACTATCAGTAACACAGCTTTTTACTAAATGTTTATTCTTCTGTCACTGTCACCCAAAGCACTATGATATTTAACCACATTTAACATTTGCTAGGAAAAAGTAAAGTTTTTTTTACCTTAGCAGAGAAAGGCTAATTGCAATATTTGGCATTCCAATATATGTAAGCAGAAATAAAAATCTCTGCTAATTTTAGTATGCCTTTGAAGCACAGAACTAATCACTATTCTGAGGACTACACACTAGAAGCCAAAAAACTCTTCCTTTTGCCATCTGAAGTGGCAGACACTACATGTGGGGTTTTTTGTGTTCATTTGCCATTCATTACTGGAAATGTTTCAACGTCAGCCTTCAGGAGTATTTCTGTCACTCTATCTGTGAAGCAAGAATCCTGATTTTCTTTCAGATTTTCAATATATAAAAGATACCACAGATGGTATTGCATATGGGGAAAAAAAGTTGGACGGAGCTTAATTAAATTAGTGATTATTCTACTACAAGACCTAACACAAACATTTGTCAAAATACTATGTTCATTCTGTTTGCTAAAAAACCATTACCTTTGTATATTGCTTTTAGGCACCTATTTAAGTTTTGCCTTAGTCAGTTTCAAAAAGTTTCATAAGATGCCCCTTTACTTATATTGCAAGTATACAGCATAGCCTTATGATTCCTTTTATTCGAAAACCATTTCTAGGATAAAGTCTTTGTAGTTGTTTATATACGTTTATCATATGCAAGATAATTCAAAACATAATTTAATAATAATGAATGGACTCTGGGCAGAAAATATGATCTTTAGTCAGCAATAGTAAAAAATAATTTATTTTCGCTACCCTTAAAATATTCATTACTGACTAATAAAACAATTAAGCCCATAATTTGAATTCTCTTTTCTGGATTTCCAGAGGGTATTGTAGTATTATTCAGTAAACATCAGCCTGTCTCAGACTATGTTCATCAGTATTTTACAATTAATTACAATGGGTAATTATTAATACAATGGGTATGAAAATCAAAAGCAAGCTGCTGCTTCTCCCTACCTCTGCCTTTCATTTTCATTTCCAGGGCAGTATTTCAGCCACCAATTACCTTGGCCTGACCAACAAAGCCTCCCAGAGGAAAGCATTCAGCAGAACCTTGCCCAGCCACCTGGGGCAGCTGATACCAGCATCAAGCTCGTGGCTCCATCAAGACATTTCCCCAACTGCCTCTGAAAGGTGTCTAAAACAGATGCCTCCTTTGCTCAGAGTTTGCTGCAGTCATGTTCGCTCTCGCTGAAATCAAGCCAAACTTCAATACATGCTGTTTGGTTAAAGTTGAGTGCATTTCCAATCAGGAGGGGTTTTTATTGCATGATAATAGCCCTTTTTACTCCCCAGACAATTGATACTAGAGGATTTAGTAAGGTGGCTGATTATTTTGAATTAAGCAAGTTTTCATCCATAGAGAGGCATGAAAATTTGCTTAGCAATATTTTCATTTTTAGAAGGCGTGTTGCTATCAAGAAAACAAATGACACAGACAATCTGTGTCAAAGCTATTTCCTTCCTGGAGCTATAATGGCAGGCAGTCTCTACATTGCCAAATTAAGCAGGTCTCATTACCACATGTGTACAGAAAGGTAAAAGGGAAGAAACTTCCAAGGAACGCATCACAAAGACTATGTCAGAAAATTCATTACTCCTTCGAAGTGGCAAAAACTTGTACTCGGTTTAGGGCTCTGTGTGGAGTGCTGAAGTAATTTACAAATGAATCTGATGATGAGAATTGATGGGATAGTGAAAGTGGTGACATCAGTTTTCTCCCTCTGTTGAAAGTATCACAATTGTATATAAGAAGATGTTGCAAAATTTCACACCCAGACTCGTTGTGCACTTACCGCTAATCTGTTACCAGATAGTTTGCTTTTCTTTTTCTTTTTTTGTCCTCACTCCCTCAAACCAATAAAATTTCTTCTGAAACTTACCAGGACCATAGCTCTTGATTTAAAGCCATTATCACAAGTATTTTCAAGGTTTTGTCAGCACTGTCATTGCAAGTTCCAAGCCTCATTTATGTTGAGCAAAAATCCAGCACTTAGGTTCCATCGCGATTTATCAGCTTGCACGCTAAGTTACAGCTTTGTGTAGAAGGGTACCCACTCATCAAGTTGTCAGCACAGAACCGTGGATATTAACTGAGTGGGGATTTATCTGTGAAGCATACTATCAAGCCAAGGAGTAAAATAGCACAGGTTTTGTTTAAAAAAAAAAGTGTACTACTCAATTACACACTTCCCGATGAAATGAATTAACTTTTCTATGCAAAGTATGAAAGCATGAGAAAACTAGCTCATTTTTCTTTTCATTAGGAATTTTCTTTTCCTCTCTCCAAACTTTAACAGTTCTGAAGAGAGATGTTCTTGTCTCTTTTTCTCTTTTCTTTCCTCTAGTTATTTCTTTTAAGAAAATGATAAAACTTTTCCCAGATTGAATTATTCATTGGATTACTTTGTTCTTCACTAGCTGAATTTTCAGGAGCGTATATGTCCATCCTGTATCAGTCTTATCAAACCAACTAGGTATGGACCATGCTTACAGAGCTTGAGCTATACCCAGCTTATAAATGCTGTGACCGAGGACAGATCTTCAGGACAATGTGTCTTTTACTATGCAATTTCTTCACACCAGAGAGACCAGGATTCAACTCTAACTTCACAGTGAGTTGGCATCCCTATGCCACATCCTCAGGCAAGAACCTGAGCTGGGTCAGACAGGAGTCCTACAATTGCTGCCACTCCGTGTGTTTCCAGCCATGGTCGGGGAGAGGCTGCCTTCATCCTGTGTGCCCCATCACCCCTCAGGAGACCTCCTGATGTTCCAGCTGGGCTCCAGAGCATCGTTACTGAGGACTGCTGGGTTACACACTTGATCAGAAGGCACTTCAGACGCCAACCGTCGTGCATTCAGATCAACACACTTTGTAGCCGTTAGATGTCATTGAGCCAGGAATATAGACAAATTTTAAGAGGCTACAAATAGGAAACACCTATACACAAATCACTGCCTAAGCAGTGATGTCATCAATGCTTGGCTTCTGATGGTTCTGTGTCTCCCCAGCCCTCCTCATGCCTTCTTCCGCAGACCTCATGTCATATTCCACAGACCCACTGGCTGGTGTGGGCTAGGATTGGCTTCGAGCTGCCCATGGGCTGCCAGGCTAAAGTCACCAGCCTTTCCCTCAGCAACGGAGATCTCTCTCCTCTATTTAGGGATTGGTCATAACCAGACTTGTGAGAACCTGAACATGCTCAGGACTTCAATTCATCTCTGAAATGTGAAACCTGATCAAAAATTTGAAAAATTGCTATGAAGGCAGAGAAGGACATACAGAAAAGACAGTTGTACATGCTTTTTTCTTCAGGAAATCAGGCTAAAAATATTTCAGATATTATATATATCCTACCTATGTATGGTCTGAAAAAGAACAAAATTACTGGATTTAGAAACGTAACTACATTTTTCTATGTCAGGTGGACCATTCAGGTTCTATCATGAACACATCAGTGGCATCACTGACATTTTGCTTTTGCTTTCAGTGAGAGCAGAATCCAGATAAAAATGGACAAATACATCAAACAGAAACAGGTCAGACTGTTTAGGTGTATGTTTGACTTTGATTACACTTTACCTATAATACACACATGAGTTTGGGGTTTATATGCTATTAACAATTAAAGTGGTAGACTTTGTGAATAGACAAATGGACTCTGTAAGACAATATTGTTGGCTACACCAATGAAAGTTGAGTGCCTAACTGTGAAAAAACTTGGCATACTACATTAAATGTGACAAGCAATTTATTAATCAAATAGACCCATCAGAAGTTATTTTTGCTGCTGTGAACTATGGAAACACGTTGCTTTTATATAATTTTTAGAAGGAACTCTGGGCACGTCTCCCACCCTCATCCATTCATTCTGTCGGCAATGCTCAGGATGTCTCTTTGATGTCTAATAGAAAATTGCCTGTATAATACAATTCTGCTGGAGCCCACTAAACCTGAGCTCTACTTTATCAAAGCAAAGTGCTCATTACTAGTCTGAAGTTAAACTTATTGATTCGGATCTCAAAGGAAATGTCATAACTCCTCAGATAACACTGAATTTTGTAGGTCACACCTGGTCCTTCTGAAGAAACAATTCATAAACTTGCAGTGCTCATCAGAGTCAAATTTCTAGAAACAATTGTTCAGGCAGGAGGAGATAACAATAAAGAGTGGCATCCAAGAGATGCTAAATGACATAGGGGCATTAGCACAGGGAAAAGCACAAGAAACATTGCAATTATTCGTGTCATTTTGCAGAGTAAGTACTTTACTGTTATATGTTATTTGTAATCGTAATGTAAAAATAATGACAAAGAAAAATACTACAGAAGAAAAGGTTTTTTTCAGGGAGTATGAGGACGAAGTTGACAATGAGTATAAGAACCAGTAAAGAGTCATCACTGCAAAGGAGTTACTGAACAGGAAACAAAATAGGTGAGGAAATTGCCTTTTAGAGATGTTTATATGTTCCCATTACAGAATCAACACCAATCCAGATTTAAATCTCAGGCTTTTTCACATTTGTTGCTATGTAAATTGCTAATGTTTCAATACGAAACAGGGTGAAAGGAGAGAAAGGCACAGCACTTCTTAAAATAGGAACTTCTGTATTGCATCACGTTCTGGAGCAACTATCTCACCACTGGGGCCCATGTTAGACTCTTACAGCTCCCAACATAATTGAAAAGGTTTATCTTCCTACAAAGATGACAACCTTCACTGCACTACTGTAAAGAGCACTTCTCATCTTGTCCTCCGGGTTCTTCTTGGCTGCCATCCAGGCGATCACAAATAGCTGATGTGCTGCAGTAAGCAGTGGACTTTCAAGCCTTTTCTCCAGGGACCAGTGGCATGTACACTTTTACCATTGCATTGTATCACAAAAAGAAGAATAAGCTTCAATACACATTGCACTGGCATATCTTAGAGAGGAAAAAGATGTTTACTGCAAAATTGTTTTTATGATCCATTCAGTTCCTCAGAGATACACTTGGTATTAGCCTCACACAGTTACCTCAGTCTCTATTTTTGCTTCAGTATAGGCTGTATTCATAGCTGTAATACACTGTGCTAAACATGGTATTGGTCTGTACTAGGGAATACACACTTGCTCATAAGGGGCTCAGTACATTTAAGCAATCTATATGGATGCAGAGAACTACCTGTCAGCTTCGCAAATGTTCTTGTGGTTCCCTTTTGGTTTACTGACTCACAAAAGACAATAAGGAAAAACTACCTCCACTTAGAGTCAAATAGAAATATGCTTTACATTCAGAGAGCGTAGTAAGATTCAGATTTGGATTTGAGGCCAGTTTAAGCTTAATGATCAAGTTTAAAATCAGACTCTAGAAAATTTGAACATAAATCTAATGATATTGAAAATAAAAATGTGTGAAATGCTGCTCCAAAATACCTGAGGTCTCCTGAGCTCACCTACATGCTTACATCAGACTAGATGTAAGGAAGAAATTTTTTACAGTGAGGGTAGTGAAACACCAGAACAGGTTGCCCGGAGAGGTGGTGCATGCCCCATCCCTGGAAACATTCAACGCCAGGCTGGATGAGACTCTGAGCAACCTGATCTGGTTGGAGGTGTCCCTGCTCCTTGCAGGGGGGTTGGACTAGATGACCTTTAAAGGTCTCTTCCAACTCAAAGTATTCTATGATTCTACATGAGCACTCCTTCCAAGTTAATTCAAACCCCAGAGCATTTCAAGAGCCTCATATTCCAGGTGGTGGTGGTGCTGGTGCTGGTGGTGGTTCAGGCATGTCTTCCTCCCACTAGAAGTGGAGGGGTAGAAAGAAGATGTGCACTCTGCCCTCCCAAATCCACCTCTTCCTGATGCATGTGATTAAGAGACTTACAGGAGAATGGTAGCCCCTTTTTTAAAATTAAGCAACAGAAAATATTTTTAAGAAATAATTATAGTTTATTTCTATTTTGCTATAGGTAAACAGCAACACTTTCATTAAAATAGCTTTAAGGTACAAAAGAAGAGAAAGTGTAGGTGCATATAATGAAATAGATGAGGCAATAAAGCATCTGCTACCAGCTCTGTTGCATAAAAACTAAACAGTCAAAATCACAAACCAGTGGAGTATTTCTTATAGATGACACAGTACAGCACCAGCTCACCATGCTCACATATGAGCAAAAACTCTACTTAAACTCTTTCCCTAGATCAGCTTCCTGTCAAAAGATGCATCTTCTTAAGCACTATCATAATTAAAATAAAATAAACTTATCAGTTAACTCAGCTTTTTTTTTTTTTTTCTTGAGGCTGGGAAAGAAAGTCAATCATTGCCATTTCTATTTTTAAATCCCTAGGAGGCACTCTGATACTGCAATGACAGAAGTACACAAAATCCAAGGCAGGCAAATGGATTTTGTAACTGAAATATAAAATACTGTTATCAGGTCCTCCATAAAATGTAATGTTAGTCCCAAGGGCAATACAGTGATGGTGACACATTGCTTCATGTTATAAAGCCCAGATAATTTTTTCATTTCTGTCCCTTCATCTCCCTTGCAATGTGTCCCCCTCCTCTATGAAAGGGCTGTTTACCGGGAAGATTTGTGCCTGGAAGGAATGAAATGTGCTTTCTGCGTTCTCTCTGTGAAAAATGGATGATCTTTCCTGCAACAGTGACTAACTTGGCCCTACTGAATCCAGACATCAAGTCATGAACCTTTCACAACATTTTCAACAATGGGAAATAGGTGTAGTAGGGGGCAGAAACTTCTCAAACAGATGACATTGCACTGGAGCTTCCATCTCAATTAGGTATCAGTTCAATGTTCAGAAACATATGCACAATTTTTGCTCTTAAATTATGAGTTATATAAAATGGGGGAAAATGTTTTTCTCAAAACAGGAATTTGGTCTTTTTAGTACATTCAATTTCCCATCTGCCTAAATTACTTCCATATAAAATATTTTTTAGAGTGAAACTTCATAATGGAAATTGTTGTTTAGTCTTTACTACATATCCAACCCAGCATTGCATTTCAACATGTATACAAGTTTTATCTTCAAGCAAAATATCACACAGAGTGTAGAATAGGAGTAAACTTAATGATTCTTTAGAATATATGGACCAGATATAGTCATCAGTACACTCTGCACAGTGCTTTGAAAAACTAATATTAACTCATCCTGTTACGTGGCAGAGTGTGCATGTGCTGACAGAAAGGCTCTTTCGTATGTCAGGTCCATGGTGGAAAATGCCGAACAGTTAACTTATCTTTTAAAGATGACAGGGTCAAAAAAACTGTGAATTAATATTAATTATTTCAATAGAAAATTAAGACACAAGCCCACTAAATTAATTGTATTTTGCAAGCAATTGAACATTTTTGTAATTGCAAACATTTATCCCACTGCACTGAGCATGTCTAAAGTCAAACTCATAGCCATTCGTGATGAAAGCTTGCTGAGCTACAAGCTGGCCACAAAATATACTGACAATTTAAAAGACACCTTTTTTGGTAAAGTCATGGCTTTAACAAACATTCACCCTTAATCATAACACTGCTGAGATGACACCATATTTCATTACCTGAAGAGCTGAGCTCAGGATCTATCTGTGCTACAATTCACTGGTTTGTAGTATTAACTGAATGTGTTTGACGTACAAACCGCGACAGGCCGTAATGGACATTTAACTACAAACCGTGACAGGCAATAAGCTCTCTGTGGTTATCAGGGAAGTATTATACTCTTAGGAATCTTGAAACACTAGTGAGACAGATCAACAGAAGTCCATAAGTCCAGTGAAAACGTCTGTGTTAGTCTTTCCCCATGTGATAGCGACAAGACAAGTTTCAGTTGCCATGAATTTAACTTCTGACAACGTTCCTGTTAGAGTGCGTCAACTAACAGACAGTCGGTTATAGGTCTCCTGACACTCAGGCATCGGTGAGAGACAGGAGAGGGAATACTCAGGAAGAAAGGAAAAATGTTAGAAACAGAAGTAATAAAACATCTTGAAATAGCTCTAAGTGTATGAATATCTAACATAATCAAAGTCTTTTGTATAGCCTTCCACTTAAAAGGTCAGAATGTCACGAACCATAAAAAGCATGAGGAAAAAATAAACAGCATGGGGAAACATAAACAGCAACTTCTGTGTATGCCTTTTCAATGAACATTTAATGTTTTAATCTACAAGCAACTCTTGTTTTATTACTGGAAACTCAGACGTTTTGCAGTATTTAACCTCAAGTGGTTTGGAAAGAGATTGCAAACACTAACCTAATTGTTCTCCCCATGTTGAGCTCCAGAGAGGAATGACTGTGCTGGGACAGGGGCTATGACCAGCCCAAGTGTTTATTCCTCTTAATCCAAAGCATAAAAGCAGTCCAAATAACTACAATAAGATCATTTGAATATTTAAATATCTACTTTTCAGATCAAGGCCATAAGCCTAATCTACAATAATAAATTGCTAATAAAAATATAAGTACAATAACATTATAAAATACTAAATTATAAAAAACAAATTAACATTAGTAAATTGACATATAAAAACTCAGTTTTGCATCTATTATGCTGAGACAAGTTCTGCATGTTGCATGGCTTTTTTTTCAGTTTCTTTTGAAGCATCTACTTCTCAGTTCTCACTCCAATGGGACAGTGAGCTGTTCCAGCAAGATAATTTTTTAATCTCTGGGAAATGTTATGAAAACATAAAAGATGCTTGCAGTACTTTGTGGCAGAAAGCATTAGGACAAAGGAATGCATGTTACCATGCATTTTTAAAGTACGACATGCTTCTTCATTTCTCTAGCTGCCCAGTATTTCTACTAAACTATAAAACAAGTATCAGGAAAAAAAAGAAAATAGGAAAATGTACAGGGTTTGATAAAAACTAAGCAAAACAAATAATTCCTTTTTCCTTCTTTTGTCTTAGAATCATGCCTGTGTGACACCAAGTGCTTTTCATGCATGTACCTTAGTTTTCCTTTGTCTTGTGAAAGGGCAAGTAATTGATTCCTTTTATAAAGGCTTTTTAATGCATTCCTGTCACTGAGATTGCTTTTTATGACTCACTTAGGTTCATCTACTGCATTCTTCAGTTTATTGCTACCTAGTATTTCATATGCAACAATCTCTGCAATGACTACATTTGCACTCTTAAGAATTTTTTTCTTTTTTCCTTCATACACTTTTCTTTCCATTCTATATCTTTCTCCATCACCCAGTCTCACTCTATCAATTTTTTTTGCTAGAAAAAGAATATCTACGTTCGTGATGCAACCACCACTTTTCAGAAATATGTTTTATGCGTATGAGTGGGAAAATTATTTTCACTGTGATGACAAAAATATTTTTAAAACATTTAATCATTGATCTAAGATAAAATCCAATGTATTTGTAAAAAATAAAGACTATACAAAAGGGGAGAAAGGCACCTGAAAACTCAAACCAAATTATTTCAGCTTAGGTTCACAGAACCACAGAATGGAAGGTTGGAAGGGAGCTCTGGAGATCATCTTGTCCAACACTCCCACTCAAGCAAGGTCACCTCAAGCAGGTAGTCCAGGACCATGTCCAGTTAGGCTTTAAATATCTCCAAGAAGACTCCACAACCTTGCTGTGGAACCTGTCCCAGTGTTTGACCAGCCTCACAGTATGAAAGTGTTTCCTTGTCTTCAGGTGGAATTTCACATTATTTAATTTATGACCATTGCCTCTTGTCCTGTCAGGGTGAACTACTGAGAAGAGCCTGGCTCCCTAACCTTCATGCCCTCCCATCAGGTATTTATTTATACACATGGTTAAGATTCCTGTGAACTTCATCTTCCCCAGGCTGAACAGTCCCAGTTCTCTCAGCCTCTCCTCATATGAAAGATGCTCCAGTCCCTCATCCATTTTTGTGGCCTTTGCTGGACTCACCCATATCTTTCCTGTACTGAGGAGCCCAGGACTGGACAGAGTAGGCTAGATATTCATCTAGCTGGTAGAATATCTTTATTTCTCCTGTTGCTTCAGTGACTCTCAGTTTCCTAGAAACCCCTGCTTTTACTACATTAGGATCTGGTGAAAGATCCTTCTTAGTCCTGAACTGAGTTATTTTTCCAGTGGCTGAGCAGTTTTTGCTCCTGACAGCTACCTGAAGTCCCAGTTACTTTCTTAGTGTTTCTAGATCTTTGATCTGTTAAGACAAAAAGTCCACAAAACTAATCTTGTGACCTGTTGGAGGCAGGCCAGAAGTCCTTCACAGCTGGTATTAGTACTGTGGTAGTGACAGACTATATACAAAATAGCACCAAGGCTTTCCAGTTTTTAATTCCAGCATGCTATTATGCTGAAAAGTAATTCAGGAAATCCTAATGATTTGCATAATGATAGTGCAACTGTACTTATGATAAAATGTTTCTATAATTATATATCTGTTTTGTCAAATTATCACAGTTTTTATGGTATTCATAATGTTGTAGCATCATTCTTCTGTCACAGTCCTCTATACCAAAGCATTGTTCTCCTACAGTGAACACGCTATTAGCTAGATCTACACACAGTATTTGTCAACAGCTGAGCCCATTTTTTCAAAATTAGTCCTACTGAAATCAAAGACAGATGACACAGCTATGGAAAATAAGAAGCCACTTACACTGCACCCAGCAAATGCACAGTTTGATAACTCAAAATTAAATGTGTAGGACTAATGCACACTCCCAGGTCAGCATTATTCACATCAGTACAGCTGATTTGGTAATTATGGCTTATTCAGAAAGCGTTCAGCTGGATGTAAACATGTACTTCTGTGGTGAGTCTACAACTTGTAATATTGGTGTGCGCTATAAGTGCTTTGATTGTAGCTGATGAACTCTTCAGTTGATGCTTTTCAGTATTTTAGGCAGGACAGATATCTTGAGCCTGTGCAACAGGGAAAAATGAAGACATTTGATCACTCTTGCTCATTTACTTCAATAGAATTTGCATTGGAATTAGCTTTAGCAACTGACTTCAGCTACTCAGCTACTTTTACACAAGAACTAAACATACTGGATGTATTCTGTGTATTTTCCTTTTGTATATGCTCTACTTATTAGGCCATATATTTGCTTATGTCTCTGAGTATCACACACTTAACCATTGACAAGTTGAGTAGATCACCCTTTTTCCTGCGAGAATTCCAATATAAATCCCTATAAAATGAACAGGGTTACTCACGTGAGAAATTTTTGTAACTGTTAAGTCCCTCCTGTAAAACAAATTACCCTAGAACCTCAATTAGCTGAAGGCCTCTTGGGACACCTGAAACCATTGGATAATTAGGGTTAATTGGGTAGAGCTGGTTGGCTGCACAGATGCTACCTGCACATAGCCACGGGCTAAAATGCTCTTCCTCCACAGCTAAGAGACTGTTCTAGCAGAAGAGTGGGGACAGCTTCATTTCATAAAAGGCACATTCGTTGTGGTAAGGACTTGAAGCTTTTTCTTTTTGAGATGTCCTGGCAGAAAGACTGCAGCCTCCTATGATGAGGGACTGAGCTCTTGGACTGCCTGGATCTCTACAAATAAGAGCACCAAAGTCCCTTCTGTCTTTTTCAGCTGCTTAAATACCCAGTGTGTAGTCTAGCTAAGCTAGTATGCAGCTAGGCAGACAATTCTAAGCATAAAGGCTTCTTTTCCTATCTACCTAAACTCTTTTTTTTCCTTTTCTCTGTCCTAGAAACTGCATGAGTTCCCTGTCTGTACTCTGGACTTCCTCTTGGCTGGCTATCAGAAAGCCTGCTAGAAAGCTGCAACTACTTGCAGGAGACTGGCTGTGCCAATTTAAACAGGCTTTGGAAAACTGAAATTTCTGTGTTCCTGATTTTTAGATATTTTTACTTACCCATTCCCACCCTCAACGGCAGAACATAACAAATGCCTTAAGAACCTGTTAAAAACATAGAGCTTAGAGGTATTAAAGAAACAGGACAGGCAAGGGCGTTGAATTGACAAAAAGAAGCACTTTGGATGCTCACTTATTGAAATGATGGTTTGATGTTTTAAAAGAAAACATTCCTTTCACATTCTTGTCAGGTTAGAAAAAGAAAGAGGAGAGGGAGAATGTCATCTGGCAGCCACAAGCAGTGCTATTAGAGCATTTCTGCAGTGCGGAGCCCACAGGCTGACCACTGTAGGGCTGTTCTCACAGTGGTGCCCACAGACATTAACCTGGGAAAATGAGAAGCATGAAAGAGCATCTCAAAGATTATGCCATCTTGTATGATCTCCTTTCAGACATCACTGTGGTTCAAAATAAAGAGAAGTAGTGATCAGCTCCTAAGTTGTGCCATTCAACTAAGTGGACCTAGTACAGAAACTTCTACAAACCACTGACAAGTATTTTTTCCAGGCTATCTCCTTCAAATAAAACAGTGACTCTGACATAGTGTAAGTAATTTGATTTATTTTTTTTTTTTTCTCTCATTATGGGTTTTGCAGATACACCAAAAATGGCAAGGCTCCAGCTTTGGTCTGAAAGCTTATGAGGCATCAAATGATCAAAATTCCTCATTCCCCAATAAGCTCATTTCAGATAATGAAACTTACCAGACTTGTATCAGTGCTTGCCCTGGGCTTTGCTAATCATGAACGAATCACTAAATATGCAACAGTTCTAGCATCTCTGCTCATGAAACTGATACTCTTTTCCAACAAAAAGGGCACAGATACTGAATTAACAAAAACGGCGCATTTGCTCACTAAACTGTGGGTTGGTGTTCTGCTACAATGATTACATTGTGTTCTTGTCAAGCTAGAAGGAAAATACCAGCAAAAACCAAATAAAATGAATCGGAATAAAACATCTACTCTGCTGATTGTTTTAGAATTATTTTAACCAATTTTATTTAATTTTTTTTTTTTGCCCTAAGATCTGATCATATATTTACTTCCTTTTTTTTATATTTCACACCCAGGACTCCAACCTTCCCAACACTGCATAATTATTTTTTTCAGTCATAATCCCTTTTTCCTCGCCTCTGCTTCTGATCTTGGGCCTCTTTCTCACATTCAGCCTCTCTCTCCCTCTTCTCCTTAACAGCCAGGAAAAGGTCAGAAACGTCTCCAGTATCGTAAGCCTTTTAGTATTTCACCCATCTTACAAAGGCATGAGTCCTCATCTGATTCAAATAACTTTTATCAATTTCCCAACATTATGGTCTAAGATTCATCACATTTTCTTTAATTCCTCCATCCACGTGGTACCAAGGGAGAAAGTCTGACGGGCAGTGAGAGTGGTTTTCAGCTCCTTCCTTTGTTGAGCTGGTTTCTACCTCTCCAAGTGCTGGCTCTGCCCTCAAGAGGGACTTTGAAGGATCCACTCACTGCCACAACACTCACTGTAGCTTGTGCCTGGAAAGGGTGCATCCTGGGACTCCCTGTAGTAGCTCTTCCCTGGGAGCTTTGAGTCTGTCTTGAGGCAGAGCTTGTAAGCAACTATAAAGGAGCCATCTCTGAGCTTTCAGTGATCACACCTGTATTACCCCTGTCTTTATCCAGGTCACCAACTCAACATGTTGTTCATTAAATATATTTTCATTTTTTCTTGGTTTTACTGCAGCTCTTCCTGCATGGCTTCTAAATCTTGGTAGTTCTCTGTTTTCTTACTAAAAAGTGAAACTGGGATAAAAAAAAGGCTGCATGCAGAGCTATACGGTACAAGAACGGTGTTACAATCCCTAAAGTATAGTTGCTTAGTGCTAGGCAG
The DNA here is from genome assembly GCF_036417535.1 of Chlamydotis macqueenii. Taxonomy (NCBI): domain Eukaryota; kingdom Metazoa; phylum Chordata; class Aves; order Otidiformes; family Otididae; genus Chlamydotis; species Chlamydotis macqueenii. The sequence continues at coordinate 26,562,718 of NC_141556.1, forward strand.
GCTGTTCTTGACAAATGTCAGTTTCTGAGGTTTGAGTTAATCATGCAGAGGCAAGCAGCAATACTAATCTTGCTCTATGGCTGGTTACTCCTACCTACAGTACTTATTTTATATTTCTGACTGTTGCATACATAAAGGGGGCTGGGGTATGCATCAGTATATACATATGAAAATCACCTGAGTTTAAAAAAAAAAGGTCTTAATATATTTTTAAAAACCATGTTAGGATGATTATATGCCCTGATAAATATACCCTACTGCGTTTGACGGCAGCTAAGTTTTCAGTTTTGGCTCATTCCTTAACTGGACTGCTTTATATGCCACTCATTGAGAAGCGAGCCTTGGGACTGATTCTCCTGCGGGGTAGTAAGATGATATAAATACCACGACAGGAAAATGCTGATCTTTCAGAACAGGTGCCAGGTCCTTTGGCATTTTTGTAGTCCTGTCTTTCCAGTATTCATTTAACATACTTATTGGCTCCTACTGATATAGTTTCTAATCTGAACAGCATTTATTCTTAAACCGTGTGTGTCTGAGAAGTACTGTTGTTCCTATTTTCACAGGTGGGTGGAATGAGGCACAAAGACTTTTAATTCTTTGCCCAGGATCACAGAGGGAGTTCCTGCTCCTTTACAGTGTAAGTCTGAGCTACAAAAGCTCAGTCAATGTAACGACTTCTGAACTCTCAGACTCACTGATGAACAAGTAAAGCAGGACAGCGTGTTGGTAGCATCAGTCTGATGTGCAGCCACATGCATCACCAACGAGCACACAACTGGCAATGAGGTTACAGCAGGCCATGCTGACCGCATCTTTTCTCCTCTTGCACAGTGCCCTGACGTATACATCAGGGCTTCACTGGTGGACAGAAATTCTAGGGCTAAGACAGGATAAAACCCATGTAAATACTGAAATCAAGGTAGTTGCACAACAACAAAAAAAAACCCCAAGGACTCTTAAGCACCCTGACTAGTGCGTGTGTGCTGGAATTACACAGGCGCCTTTCTGAGCAAGTCTGGGAAAAGGCAGGTTCAGCACAAACTTTTTACTGCTTTCATCCTGCTGCAGCTGGTGCAGCGAGCACACAGCTTAGAGCCAATACAGCCAAAGGAAACAAACTGCAGCACGACAGACAAGGCTGCTGCACTGCAGCGTGTGCTTTGCTTACACGGTGCTGGGGCCCAATGCCTTTGGTTGGGAAAAGAGGCCTCTCGTGCGTCCCTGGGACTTCTTATAGGGAACACTCGTCACTAGTTATGAACAAAGACATCAGACTGAAAAGGCGTTTTGCCAAAGTGACACAAGGTCTCGTTATGGCATTTGCCATTGGCCCCGGGAAGTGAAGCTGCAGGGCTGTGTGCTTGAATCCTCAAAGTCCTCTGTGTTGGATAAAAGGCTTCTGTCTGCCCTGAGGATACAAACCCATGCCTTTCTAATTTTGCAAATACACACTTTCTGGCTCTCTTTGAGATCCAGAAGGTCTCTAATGAAGAAGCTGAGGATTTTAATGTTCTTCCTTTTGGGTCTTGAGAGCACTTGCCCCCCACTTGCCCCCAGTTACATATGTCACTTAGAATGTCACTTAGTAAACTTCCTAGGTGCAGCTTAAATCCAAAACTGCTATAAGCATTGATAGCATAAATCAAGCCAGATGGAGGCTCTGTGCTAAATCCCAGCACAGGTTTTCAGAGGTAGCTCAGGGAGCCATTCCCAGGTGGGAGGAGGTCAGGCTTAGCTGAGCCTTCCTGCAGTCCCTGGCTCCCAGCAAGAGTGGAGTGTTAAGTGAAGGATCAGGGTTGACGTCTGTAATTTAGGAGCAGGAGTTTTAGAAATAAGATCTGTATTGATTGTTTTGTGTGGATAGATTGTGCTGGGATTTTTTTTTTTCCTCTTCTCTTGCGTAATTTTAACAGAGATGAAGTGGCCAGTAGCTTTGCCACACATGTCTGATATTTTAGATGTATAAACATCCTGTAATTTTAAGATTAAAACCTGTGGAAGAATAATATTTCCACTTCCTAGCGCCAAAGCCTGTTACAAAGGACCAAAATTGCTTCTTTTGTTACTGGAAGAAAGACGGTGTTTAATACTAAAACTAGTTTACTCTAAATCTGGTAGCTCCAAACAGTCCTATTTGTACATAACTTGGTTATCTAATTTCTGTCAGTTGCCTGTTTTGTGCATTTTTCTGTCTGATTAAGCTGTAAAAGTCAACAACAACAAGAAATCTTTCAGTGAATTTATCATTGTTCTATTTCTAGTTCATACAAATCAATGACATTAAATTTCTCAGTGGCCCAATTTGTTAATCAGCAGGAGTTTTGCTGAACCTAGCAATTGTCACCGATGCCTGATAACAGATTTAGGTATTTACCTTCCCTTGTTTCTATCATTTTTGATAGATAACGTTTTATAATAGCTTTTAAATTGTCCCATTGCCTCCACTATAGATGCTTCATTAACAACAGTATACCAGCTTAAATATACTGTACCTAATAACAGTCTTTGATAGTCTCTGACTACTCTAAATTTACAGTTTCTTCTTTACTCCTCCTTCTCACAAAAGAATATATTTTGACCCATGTCTCCCATTTATGCCTCCTAAGCTGCAATAACTCTTGCCTTTTCACTGCTGTTTAAAATGTCTTCCAAGCTATCCATCATTTTAAGCCAGAGTGGCGCAATGAGGGAGATGCATTGGGTCTCTGCAACTGCACTGAATCCACTACAGTGCTCGGCCAGTCAATAGAAGCAGCAAAAGCCTTGCAAGATAACAAACACCACCACACCAGATTGATCACAGCAATGGAGAATACTAATGTCTTAAATTAAATACGTCTGACTGTATCTTAAGCTATTTCTCACATATTATGCCAGGCTGCACTTACCTTCAGCACAGGGGGAGAGGGGGAGGAAGGGCTGTGCAGCCATTCAACTGTACAGCACAGACATCAATGTAGAAATATGTTTTGTGTCAGTTGGTGTTAATGGAAAGAATAAAGCCTCCTTATCCCCGCTGGTAAATCTGTGTCTGGTTGTCATTTGAATTTCCTCAAAAAAATCAACAGAGCTAAGTTATCTGCCCTGTACTTCATGTATGTCACATACATTTAACCTGTCATGACTAAGAGGTATGGACTTTTGTGATATTTATTCATCTTCCAAAAGCTGCCACAGTATGATGTATTTGAAGTCATAAAATAAGAAAATTGCTATTACTCAAATGTAGTTCTAAAACTTGCAGACTTCTCCACAATGGTTTATTTGCACTTTCTTAATCTCCAAGCTAGTTTTGCTTTAATATGATCTATACATAGCATTTGTTTGTATATATAAAAGGGTATTTAGGTACACAGGCAATATTTCTCTATAATGGGCTTAAGAATTCAGCCACTCCTCCAATGAGTAAGCCCTGAGCTTCGTTGGTTCCAAATGTGTGAGTAGAAAACACAAGCCTGGCTCTTCCAGCTTTGCTGGAAGTTAGTTCCATGGAGTCAGAAAGGAATTTGATTGTGATGCTACTGAAAATGATATCAAAACAGTTACTATAATAAAAAAACGTACCATTTATCTGTTGCATGTGGTAATAGGTAGTTTTTTTCCCTTAAGGTTAGGGGACAATTTCTAAAGCTGATGTATAGTTGATATACAAACCTCTTTGATCACATAGAAAGTTGTCTATTTGAGGCTTTGGGATTTGCCATAGCTCTAAGAAGACAATATTCTTCCTACATAGAATGAGAAAAATAGGCATATTATTTGAAAAATAATCTTACTTCTCCATATATCTAGATCATCTCCTGTTTATCTTTCAACTTGGATAATATAAGACCAGATTCTGCCTAATCAGTTTGAGTGGGATGCTGTTTTCCTGGTAGTTTCATCAAAACAAATGAATCTACCAGAGATCAAAGTGCTCATAAGAGTAAATAAAGCACACTCACATCCATCACTCAAATTTTATGGAAGTAGAGGTGAAAAAAAAATCAGTAGGAATCACTGGGGAGAGAAGAACAAAACACCTGCATAAATTAGTACAGAGCTGGCCTTGTCTGCACATTTTCATTTCTGCGTAAGTTTGGTTTTTTTAGTTACAGTTATGGAGACAAAGAATGAGGAGCAGACAGACAACTTATGAAAAGAAAAGATCCTCTTTGTTTGCAAAAACAATTTATTCTAAGTTGATGGATAATTTCTCTTGAAAACTGAGTTTGATTAAGGTTTATGCTTAGGCTTTAAATACTACCAGTGCAATAAGAAAGATTATGTACTCACACAAGATCTGCTAGCAAAATCCTATGAAATGCTACCATATTTTTAAAGAACATGCTTTTCTGCAGCAGCAGGATGCCTTATGAGGAGGTGATAGAAAGTAAGGATGCCTGTATCTATCTCAAGTGTTAGAACAGAGGGAGTCAATATTTTGAAGAAAGAACTGAAAAGTGGGATTGGTCGTTGCAATAATTACGACACTTTTGCTCAGTTTGGGTGAGATTTGTCTCAGCTAATTTTAGCACTCTAAAACTTAGTTATTAAGTTTGAGCTAATCATATAGCAGCTCTTTCCCCTCTCAGGAGAGGACAGCCTTTAAAATACAGCTCATATTCTAAGTTAAGTAGAATCATAGAATCACAGAATGGTTAGGGTTGGAAGGGACCTTCAAAGGTCATCTAGTCCAACCCCCCTGCAAGGAGCAGGGACACCTCCAACCAGATCAGGTTGCTCAGAGCCTCATCCAGCCTGGCCTTGAACGTTTCCAGGGATGGGGCTTCCACCACCTTTCTGGGCAACCTGTTCCAGTGTTCTATAACTCTCACTATAAAAAAAAAATCCTAATATCTAATCTAAATCTACCTCCTTCTATTTTAAAACCATTACCCCTCGTCCTATCACAACAGGCCCTACTGAACAGCCTCTCCCCATCTTTCTTGTAGGCCCCCTTGAGGTACTGGAAGACTGCTATAAGGTCTCCCCAGAGCCTCCTCTTCTCCAGGCTGAACAGCCCCAACTCTCTCAGCCTGTCCTCATAGGAAAGGTGCTCCAGCCCTCTTATCATTTTCGTGGCCCTCCTCTGGACTCACTCCAATGCGTCCATGTCCTTCTTATGTTGGGGGCTCCAGAACTGGACTGGAGACCCCAGGTGGGGTCTCACCAGGGCAGAGTAGAGGGGGAGAATCACCTCCCTCGACCTGCTGGCCACGCTTCTTTGGATGCAGCCCAGGATGCGGTTGGCCTTCTGGGCCGCAAGGGTGCATTGCCGGCTCATGTTGAGCTTCTCGTCCACCATCACTCCCAAGTAGTGTTAATTATTCTTTGGTGGAGCCTTTCTCCTTCTATTGGCTATACAACAGAACTGGCTATACAAGCCTAATTTAGATTAGGCTAAATGAGTAACTTCTAGATGGTTAAAGTCAGCTGAGATGACTCCCACCCTGTTAGATGCTTAGTGGGTGAACCACGAGTATTAAGAGTAGTCTTTTAAGTCTTAAAAAGAGAAATACTGAAAAGAGTGAAGAACTGTAGATGCTTTTTCTTTATTTGAAAAGATTAAAAAGGATGAGCAAACAAAACATAAACTAGTTAGTCTGACATCACTCACAAGTAAAATTATAACACAGTTAACAAAAAAAAATTCAACTACTAAATAATATTACAGCATGTAATTACAGTGTTCTAAATGCAATTACACTGAGTCAAAATGGGGATTTAAAGAAGATAGGTCTTGTCATACAAACCTTTTCCTTTTTCTTTGAGAAAGTTACAGGGCTAACTGACAAAGACTACTGTGCTGGCATTTTTCCAAGTTTTCATAAGCATCTCTTATTACCATATGGTATTTCAAATAAAAATTCCTCACTGCATTAGACAACACCACATTTGCATCAAAAACTGTGTCATTAACAGATCTTTAACAGTAGTTGTTAACGGGCAGATGCAAACATTTAACTCGCATGCCTCTGTAGGGATGAGTTCTTGGTCCAAATCTAGTATTTTTAGAAGAGAATTAGATGAAAACAAGTCTGAGATTGTCTCCTTGAATTGGGTCCTACCTTCACAAGAACTTTAGATTTTGGTAGGACCCTCCTTCTTTCATCTCTACCAGGAGTTACAGAGTCTTAAGCATTATGCTAAAGTCCTTGGGCTGGCTACAAGGAATATAAAGCTGACCTTTAATAGTCTATAAAGAAAACAAGATCAGATTGGCTGATCCCATCAGTAATATCTATTGGGGTGATGGAGGCTGTGTGTGAAATTTTGTAACCTGTTATATATCCATCAGAGCAAAGAGACAGACTGGTCCCCTCAGTGATGGCACTCTCAATCTACAAAATTCAGAAGATAGATAATGTATCAGCGATAGTGACCTCCCTATATAGGTTCCTCCATTTGTGTTATTCCTCCATATGGTCACATTCTCATAAAGACTGGTGGTAGAACTCAGAGGGGCAGATCTGAGACTTTTTCTCTATATTATCTTAAGCTGACTAGGTTTCCAGATAAAAACCAGAAACTCACTGCAGCTACACCAGATGCAGCCACAAACTTGTTCTTATCATTTATTTGATCTATGTAAATCATTGGCACTTATAAGGAGTTTGACACTATGGTACATGTCCTGTGTAAGGCAGTTCTGCCATCAGAACACAGCTGCCATCAGTACCATCAAATTCAGTACCATCTCCTGCCTTGCTAGATTGAATCTTGGCTATGAACTCAGAACAAAAGAATGACTCATTTAAACGTTTCTTCCACTAAGCAGAAAGGCTTAGCTGTACTTTATCATATCTAGGAACAGTAGTTGACACGAGGTACTCACCCCCATTAGCACTTGTTCGCTCACTAGGTACAAAATAACTTTTATTTTCACTAACTCTTCTGAATGCATCCCACAACTGTTTTGGCAATGAAGGAAATACGCATTTTTATCACACACTTCATCTCAATGAATACTTTCCTTCTCTCCTAAGTATCTTTGTGTGCTCTGCTTTTCTTTTCATAAGCTGCTATACATGTTGTTCTTAGTCTTTCTTTGTGTCTTCCTTACTTAGCCTAGCCTACAGGATACTGTGCCCATCAAGAGCTGGCACAGCATCTGTAGAGAACAATCAAATTGCTATGTTGATGCTGTCAAAATAACTGATTAAATTTATACCATTTACTTGTCCTGGTGTTCTCATTCTAACCTTAGTCAAATGGAAATAGTTTGTATAATTTCTGTTCACACAGTAATCTTAATGCTGAGTTTTGTTCTCATTACATTTTTTATCAGGCAGATAGAATTCTGAGCCCTTTTTGTTCTCATTAAAATTTATTAGATGAATGGATTAATTGTGTGCCAGTGTCTGGTCTCTTATGATCTCTGCGGGAAGAATCAGCCAACATTTCTCTGAACAAGGAAGGGTAAGCTGTTGTTGGGTATTATGGTTGGTTTTTCATAACTTCATTTCTGAAGAATGTCATGGCTTTCAAAATAATGAGCATTTTCCCCCAGGCAATGTCTCCTTGGGGATCATGCAACATCTGGCTGTCACAGTCACCATGTATTACTCCACAAGATGGAACGTGACACGACTGAGCAACTGATGGTAGCATGTTACACAGGAAATCTGGGGAAAGAAACACTTCCTCTGGGTGCACTTAAGCAAAGCTTTTCCTGTCCCTTAGATCCGAAGTATATGTTCCCTACAAAGGAACAAGATTCTGCCATAAAAACAGTAAAAGCACTGAGGTGCACTAGTAGGTTCTGCAGTTCTCTTTGCCCAAAAGATTCATTTTGGGCTGACGCAATAAATAAAACATTCCTCTTTTTTTTCTTCTTCTTTTTATTTTTCTTCATTCTGGAACTTAACTAAAAGTTTTGTTAAAGGAAAAGATTAAAAGTGCGCTCATTGAAATACAGATTTAAGAAAACCGGCAAGAATCTTAGCCTCTTACTTTGTAAATATACACAAAATCTAAGCACTCACCCATTTTTTCTTAACCGCATTTTAAACCATAACTATTGTACCAGGCTTCAAGAAATGTCTGCATTGACATTTCTGTCTACCGGAGAAGGGGTAATGGATGGAAATTGCCTTATCCTACATCTGAGTAAGTCACTCAAGATTTCTTTGATAGTCAGTGGAGATTCATCACTCCCTAAAGCAACTATTTAAAACAGTTCTGGTGATTCACACTCTAGAAGTGCCTATGTTTCTTCTTGACTAGAAAGGGATAGCTGAAAGGTACAGGTGAAATGAAGCTATATATAAAGTCAGGTGAGATGGATCCTACCTCAGGGTATTACTATGACGTGAACTCATTGCAGAACAGAGGAGGGAAATTTTACCTTCACACATTACTCGTGCACACACGAAAATCTAGGAGCCAAATTTAACCTCTTGCTCCTTTACTGAGCCTAGCATATTAAAATTACAGTTTCAGTGAGAATTGCTGGGAGTTTTATCAAACTGAAGAGAAAATGCTGAAGGCAAAAGAGGAAGAAAATACACCTTTCAATTTTTATCCTGCATTTCTTTTCAAGGTAGAAATCCTAGCTGGACTTAAGCCTTCGCATACTATCATTTTTGGAGAAGGCAAGGCACAGCTTATACTTAAACTGGAGCTTATATCTAAACACTGAGGGGGAAAGCCTTTGCTTTGGATTTATACAAATTTAGGATCCAGAGCGCTTAGAAAGAACATAACTTCCAGCAGAGCAGCTCTCAGGGAAGTAATTTTCTATTCAGGCTTATGTCAGAGTCATAAGCAATTTTACAACTTTGAAATAAATACACAATGATCTTCTTTAGGCTCCAGTGTATACCTATGACTTGTTACATTTATCATTGCTTTCTCTGTTCTTGCCAAAATCTCTACTCTATTTGCTTCCAAGCTTCCTCATCTACAAATACCACATACATCTAATCCTGGAAAGTTGCTCAGACCTTCCCACCACATTGGTGTGTCATTGTCTTGGAGTCTACACAGCTGTAGAGTGTCTTCTCCTGTGTGTGTTTCTCCTGTGGCATCCTGGAACATGTGTAAATATCCCTTTGTTGGCCTTGCCATTTGGTGTACTACTCACCAGCAAAAGCAATGTAACTGCCCGCTGCAGGAGGAACCTCAAAACCTACCATAGAAGTCATGGCAGGTCAGATGATACCTCCAAAAATGGACCCAAACCAGACAGTGCATTGCTTAGAAAGCTTCCTTAGTGAGCAGCAAGAAATGGTGGCCACCAGACAGCATCTGAAATCATGCATCTCCTCAGGCCTCTTTATAAGGAAGGAGCTGTGTCTGCTCAGGATCCACAGGGCAGTGCCTGGCTTCAGCCTCCCTGCCTCAGTATTCTGGGGTCAGCTCCTCTGGCAGCCTCCAGGGATCCAAACCCCTGTCCCTCACTCTGAAGGAGCAGCTCTACCCTCGGGCTACAGGAGAACCTGACTGGAAATACGTCCGTGCTGCTGAAGCACATGTAGCAAGTGGTGCAGGCCACAGCACAAGAGGGCCATGCCCTCCATCTATGCACCTCCACATCAGAGGAGCTAGAGAGAAGGTACTCCCTGAGGCTCAGCAAGGGTTGGGTCAGATGTCAGCACTGGAAAACCAAAAAATGAGGACTAACAAGAGAGCTAAAATTCTTCCTGCTCCACAGCGAATCATGTCTGGACCTGTTCTCTTAAATTCCCTGCCCTCAATGAGTTCCTTCATGATCCCATGAAATACAGACAATGATGTAAAATAAGAATTTAACAGAGAAGCACTATCCCAGTATGATCCTAATCTCAGCAATTCAGCAGACAAAATGCATACATTGGGAAGAAATGGTATCATACTTTGTCTTAATTAATATTGTCTCCAGGCTGCCACTGAGTAATAATTAAATGAAAAAAATGTGCCTTTGTGTAATGCTAGGGTTAATATTTTATGCATGGTAGGACTGAAGAAGGAACACAATGATATTATTTGTCAGACAAAATTGATCTATGCAGAGTATTTTGTATGTAAAGAAAGAAACACTTTGCTCACTAGAGGGTAAAAATAGGACTCACGTCATTAGAATACTAGAAATAATCTAATTTGTATCATAGATCATGTCACCATAATTACAGTACTTTTGAAAGGTACATAATACAGTCTTGTTCTCTGTCTTAGGGAATTGCGTTGTTTTACCTTCTGTCACTAGTGGGCACATGTTCCATGTTATACTCCTGCAGCTTCAAGTAAAACGGACAGCTAATACCGCACAGAGCTATTAAAACAAGATTAAAAACATTTAACTGCATCTATGTAGAAAGCAGTCTCAAAAGGCAGTCTGAATATAAGAATTTATTGTGAATAAGACGAATCACTGCCAATATTAGCAAGTCTTAATTGTCTCTGTTCTCGATTAAAATACCGTGTTACCTTAAAAAGTCACCTTCTGAAGGCAAACTTTCTGAAATCTCAGATGTTGCTATCTCCTGGCCCCTACTGTCTTCCCATGTGCACTTTCCTGATCTCTACTAAAGCTTGTCTTGTGTCCTGTATCCATCAATAACAATGACAGCTGTCCCCATTTTATACTGTATCTGGCAAACAGAATGAATCCTGTTCTGGAGTGACTAATGCCACCATAAGTTCAGTGGTTTTGCCCGTCAAGGGCTTAGCTTCTGCAGTGAAGGGATTTTTCATGTACAGTACCGTGGCAGCTTTCTTCCATGTGGACAGTTTGTTTTGAAAATACCATGAAAAGGTGAACTCCTCTTTTTTTTATTTTTTTTCCTCCTAGACATGTTGCTAGATTTTTAGGAATGTAACTACCATCCCATCTTTTTAAAAATCTCATCCTTCACATCTACATGCTTACCTCCTTATTTAACTTAGCATCTTTGCTGCAGTTTACACTACTTGTTCAGCAGCTGTTTCTCAGCATTTCGCCTGTCCCTTTGCACTAAATTGTGCCTGCCATGGAGCCACTAAGTCAGTATACACTGTAGACGAGCATTATATTTTGCATTTGTAAAATAACCTCAGGACTGATTCATTTGGCATTCAAGAGACATAAGAAGGGCACGCTGCATAAGGAAGAGGAACACTTTGACCTGCAACTATTCTGATACTTACCTCTGCATAGCCATCAAAGTGTTACTAATGTACGTTTCTTGTTTCTCAGCAGTAAAAGAAAGCACATATTGAAATACTCACATTCCATAATTGAAAATTATAACATGTATTTTGGAGGTGGGATGACACTCCTTGCCTTCGAAGAGGCATGTAACTCCTGCATCTCCAGCCAGATAGCACACTGGCTCCTCTTCTGGAATTAGGTTATCGCAGGATGGAAGTTGCACTGTTGCGTTCTTGCACTACTACAGTGCTCTCACATCTTTCAAATTTATACTGTGCTAATGTGCAAATTACTAGCCAAATGGAATTTTTCAGGAAGAGATCTGTAATTATCATATGCAAGGCAAAGATATCTGCACTTATTTTGGCTTTGAATCAACAAAGTATTTAATCACACATGTATTTTTGAGCATGAGTTCAAGTGAAAAGATAAGGCTTTGCTAGACCAGGGCTATGAATTGCACTATAAATTTGTGCTAAGCAAAGAATCATGCCTTTCCATGCAATAATTCAGGCAAGGGCAAAAGAACTGGTCGAGGAATGGGATCTTAGGAGGAAAAAGAAAAAAAAACAACTCAGCAGTAGAAAGACAGAAGAGGTAGACAGTCTGTGGGAAAATATGGACATCTCAAAATGGTTGACTGAGGTTTCTGTGCAATGGTCTGATCCTATTCAAATCTGCAAGTAATTGATGACTACACAGTTCATGCACAAAAGAAATCTCTAAAGATTTGCAGGACTATGAGGTTAAAGACAAGGCTCTAATCCAGGTGTAGCATTCCCTATGGAGCCATTTACCCTCTTGAAAACATGCAGCCCTAGAGCAGATCCTCAGCTGATATAAAATTTTATGCTTCTGAAGCAGGATCAACTTATGCCATCCAGGAGTCTACAGTGAAGGTCAATAAAGCTATGGGAAGAAAAAAAAAAGAAAAAGGAGGATATAACAGATGACTTTATCTCAAGAGATCTTTAATGTCATACCTCTAAAAGAAAATTTATGGATAGGTACATGTGCAGTAACACAAACAACAAGTAAACAAACAAAGAAAAACAAACAATCAAAAAGTAGCACAATGAGAAAGTGCAGGTTGCTGAAATATTTGTCTAAGACATTACAATACCCTCAGGAGGAATCTGCAACATTACTGAAGTTGAACAGGTAATCTGAGAACTTCCAGTCATATATCTACTGGAAATGGGACTGAAAATCTGAAGAACTCAATTCTGATTACAGTGCTCTTACATTAGCAAAGAATTTGGTATTGTCTTCCCTGTGCACTCAAATTGCTTACAGCATCAGAAATAGTAACACAAGAGTCTTTGTTTTCATCTTAGCTGCTTTTCATTACCCAAGGTAACTATAATGGAATGTACCAGGAAGGTGGGAAAGGAAGCATAAAATTCTGCTTATTATAGATTAGTAGCTAATATTCAAGCAGCCCAAGAGAGAGATGGAGAAAGATGTCATGCTTATCTTCTGTTTTCCTTTTGTGTCTCAAAACCCGTCTATCACCTGTGATCAAGTTATAAAACGCTCTCCTTAATGACTTAACAGCCAGAAAAAAATTCCACTCCCACACGCATCATCTGTGCTAAAAAACCTGCCTAACCTATGTCACTGTGTTTTGTCATATGAAGGAGAAATTATATCCTATCTTTATTATGAATGCTGGATTCTGTGATATTCTGCTGATATTATTCTATAAAAGTAGTTTTTCAGTATTGCTGAAAATATCCTGTAGTAGTTAACCAATTATAAATATTTAAAATCTCTCACTGACATTCTGGAACAGCCAAACCTCACTAATTAACACTAATGATCAAGGGGATCAAATTAGCAAATAATGGAACAAATACATGAAGAAAGCAAGGTAATGTATCAACAAAAGTTGTTTGTTGATTTATTTGTTGAGAACAGTTTTGTTTCTTATGCAATGACTTATTATTAGAGTCAGACAGAATTATTTTTTATTACTTTGGCAAAACAGTTTCACAGTGGCAAATGCCAATCTGTTGAAACTGAGACATCCTCTAACAACATCTGGACGCAAGAAGAACATTTACATAGAAAAAATGTACACCTCCCTAGTTCTTTGGCATCCTACCAAAGGTCACACTGCTCTGTTCAAACTAGTGTCAGACAGAAACACTGAGCCTATCTCCAGAAAAACTGACATGCCCATACAGCAGAATTCAGTGTTATCCAGATATTAGCTTGAGTCTCAGATGCAGCACCCGCTCCATGTTTGCACAAACCTCTGCTCACGAGTTTAGTCCAGGCAATGCTGGGTGCTGTACCCGTAGTCCTTTGGGCTCCCAGAATGACCTTGTGCCATACAGTTGCACGCCCAGAGACAACCAGCAGCCCGACAGCTCTTGTTCAGCAGAGACTCGGGAAGGTCTGAGAGCACCTTCTGCATCCTCTTGCTGAAAGCAAGTATGTACAGTGATGGCAGGATTCCCCCATCTCCATGCTGGACCCATGTACTGTCCCTATGGCTGATTTGAACTGCTCCATTCACTCTCAAATTAGCAGAGCAACTAATTTCCACTTCTCTAAACTAAAAAATTTAGTTTAGAGTTCTTTTTCCGTAGCAACTGTTTAAAATTAATTTTTTTTTAAATATCCTGAAATGATAGAATTTCAGGAATTGCAGTGCATGCTATGTTATAATGGTAACGGTATACCTAAGCCCTAAAATTCAAAATAAAACTTGCCATTGTAGAAAATCTGAATTTTCTTAACGTGCATGTGGTCTAAACTTGCTCCCTTAGGAGTGTCTCTAACTTTACCTGCTGGACAGTAAAGGATCTGTTGGAGCACACAACAGCTCCAGTCTGGCATCAGGCATCCGTGTTAGCTTTCAGACAGGGTAATTAATGGAAATACATCTTTCAGAGGGATTTGAATGTGAAAGGAATCTAGAAGAAAATTCACTTTTATGTAAAAATTATTATTTATGCAAAGTGCAAGTTAGTAAAATTTTGCTTTAACGCTTCTTCTCAAGATATTATTGCTAATCTGGCACGATAGTGAAAAGGCAGAAGAGAGACTGTACATACGAAAAGAGTAAAACAAAAGCTGATAATCAAATACCAATGTTGAGCTGCTACGATCACTGTGTAACTCTCCGTAGAGGAAGCGCACCACTGAATTTACCTGCTCTTCTAGCAGCTCTATCATAAGCCTATGCTGATTTACAGACAAAAAAAAAAGGGAAACTGATGGTGGAAGTTATGCCCATGGAAACTGAATAGAAAAGATAACTGGAGACAACAGATGGACAGGGACTGTCCACAACTTCTCTCTCCCATGTCCTAGCACTGAGCCATGAACAGCTTCACCCCAGGAACCAAACAGCTGTATCTAAAACCCAGAGCTGTGGGCAGCAGGAGCAGACACGACTGCCGCTTTAGACAGGAACGGCCCCCCGGCCCGGCTTGGCTTGCCCCTTCTCCCAGGGATTTCTCTGCTGGGTTACAGCACCGTGTCAGCAAAAGTTGTGGCACCTTGCCTGGCTCCCAGCTGACCCAGTGGTGCTCCCAGCCTGCAAAAAGAGCTCCTATGCACAGCAGAGCTTCACAGCGCCCCAGGAAAGATGAATTAGCACCCCCGAGCCTCACCTCTCTCTCTTCTTTATTAAACCGGGCATATGCACAGACTGTGAATAAACAAATTCATCAGGGAAATTACTTTCTGTGTTACTAACTTTTCTACAGCCTCTCCTTCCAAAGGCCTGAGAAGACTGGTACTGAGCAAATAGGCAAAAATAATTAACCTCTCTGCCCTTCCAGTTGATCAGCTGTGACCATCCTCCCTTTTTTTCTGACTAGGAGGAGTAGGTTTGTGAAACAGCTTTTCTATAGTTTACCGCTGGTCACTGCATGGGAAATTATGAGAGCTACTGATGCAGAAAGAGCTTATAATTAACTATCTGAGATGTTCCAAAAGCTGAGCTAAAGGGTCAGAGATGAAATCTCAGCCCTTATCACACAACTGGGAAAAACCACCAGCTCAGTGACAGAGCCCAGCCTCCCACTGGCAACAGTCTACTCTAGAAGGACTTAACCCTTAGCCATTAAAGTATTTTGCATGTGGAAATTATTTTCCAATGCTCCAATTAAATAGATTTAAGAAATGCAGGTTTGCCCTTCTAGTCACCCAGTCGCAAAGCTTTACAGATATTCACAGGTGATGTGTGATACAGCTCTAAGAACAGCTGTCTGCCTCTAAGCACCTTTTAATATTACTTATTAAAGCAGGTGTGGAACTGGTTCCAAACTTGTGTTACAAATAATTCTCTTAAGATCTTAACACAATTATCTTTGTATGAAAAAAAAAAAAGGCATAAAATCTTCTGCAGATTTTGACCAATGAATTGTGGAAATGATCAGGAAGTGTTTTACATTAACAGTGTTTCATATGAAAGTTGATGTTCTTTCACCGATAGTTCTGTGCTATGCCCTATGCTGATCTGCTGTATCTCTATTTTTCCTCCGATTTATAAAACTAACAAGAACAATAGCTCCACTCTTACAATGCTGATGTAGGAGTTCCTGTAATTCTTCCACTCCCAGTTTTTAGCCAGAGAAAAGGCAGAAGAAACAAGAGGTCACACAGACTGCTGTGATGCCAGTGGGGTTTTTCTCAGGGATGTCACACACCTTACAGGCAGTGAATGACAGCACTGAGGGGTTTTGGAGGTGGAGAAGGGGGCTGCTGAAGTGAAGGGGGAAGTGGAGCCCCACTGGGATTCGTAGGTGGTACTGTCTCCTGGAAGAAGAGGGGACCACAGGAAGTGAGAAGTTTAGTCATCACCAGGTGACCAAGAAGATTGCTTTTCTGACCAGAGCTATCTGCAGATCTGATGGAGGTGGTCTTGGAGAAAGAGACAAGGGGAGTGCTGATTTGCAGGATTTGGTGTTTAGGTTGTGTGGCTGCATGTTAACCAAGGCAGGGACAAAGGGACCTGTTTCCCAAACTATCCCAATGAAAAGAGGACAGGTGGCCTGCCCACTAGATACCAGGGACTGTGAAGGCCAGAGTAACCCCACTGGTTATCCCTGCTGGCTCTGTGGACAATGACTGGTTTCACTCTGCTGTTGACTGGAATGGACATTTTAATTGCCTTTTGTCTCCGACTCAGGGAGTGACAAAGCCTACATTTAGCCTGCACCCGATGGCCCTGAGGTGCCTGGGATTTTACTTCAAATGCGGCCAGCCTTGAAGAAGATAGGCTGTCGCTCCCTTAAAACTCAAACCAGTTCTGCCGTAGCTGGAAATAAAAACTTACCATTCTTCATATTTACAATTAAGACTGATCCAAATGACTTACATTTTACAGAGTATATTCATTGGTGTCTTTTAAACATTTTTCTCTTGAGTACCCCCGTATCTAATTTCCTCTTTTCCAATCTCTTTCTTTATATCAGTTTTTGTCTGCTCTCTTTAGATCGGTGCACCTGGTAAGTTACTTATGTTGCCACCCAGCTGAATTTGAACATACAATGTACTACATAAGATGGAGTCCAGTATTATTAATCTTAAATAATCTGCTCTATAGCTAGCTATCTAGACATAAACAATTACTCCAGAACTAGTAGTTCAGTGCTAGATCACGCTCACTGGGGACCCGTGCAAAAAAAAATGCATCAGGAAGAAATCATTAAACTTGTATACTCTAGTGAAGCCTATATATTGTACTTTCGGGAGAAAACAGAAGTGGCCAGTAAGAAAAAAAAAACCAGGAAATACTAAGATGCACTAAGTTAATGCTAAATAATTTGGAAATCTAGTGGTTCTTCAGTAAAAATGCAGGTTCACTCACAGCTGGAGCTCACCAGAACTTCAGAAAACATATGCATGCACAATATGCAAAGAAAAATCTCCAGTGGGAACTGGAGGAATTCAGCTACCTAGCTAGTGCTCCTATTGCTAGGGTGGGACATGATGAAGCCAGTCTTTTGCAGACAAAGTGCTCAACAATGCAGACAATCTCTCCTTAGAGGAGAGTGACATTAACTGTGACATTCTTCTTCTTACTGTGATCAAGCCTAGAGACACATTACTGAGATCAAGTAGGATCAGCCTTGAGGGTACGAAAGTAAAAATGTGTCATATTTATCTGAAAAGAATATTGTTTCTTAAAAACAAAACAAAACAACCCACAACATATCCGTAACATATTTCCATGAGAACAAACATAATCAGCCTGGTAAAGAGGCTTACAATAGCCATCAGATTTCTGGGAACAGCACCAGGATTCACTGCATACCCACTGTCACACATAGCTGCTAGAAGAGGAGGAGAGCCTTTTGACATGTAATTTCGTATGTTATCTGTGATGAAGAAGGTACTTCAACTATCTCTCTTTTATACAAGAAAAAATAGTTCTTTCTCTCCTCCTTTTCCCCACATGGAACAAGGAGAAAAATTATTCTTTTCTGGATTTGATGCTTGGTGAATGATAATTAATTATGACAACACTGAATTTGGTTTTTTGGTTGTTGCTTGTTTGTTTGTTTTCTGTATAAAAAAAAAGGAGGGGAGATTTTTCCCAAGTAGTGTACAATCAAAATTCCTCTGAAAACAAACAAGGTTCGTGTTCCAAAGCTAGTTACATATTTTAAATACCTTCAATTGTATTTTATATACATACTTACTCAACTATATATGTGCATATGTATTAGGTATATAAAGAAAACCACAAATAGTGCAAGGTGTATACAGTAGACCATTTGTGGTAGTTTAGCCCTGATCTGGACCAGACTACGCAGCCTCTCTTGCACTCCCGCTACCCTCCGAGAGAATAGGGAGAAATAATATAAGGAAAAAAAGGCTCGAGGTTTGAGATAAGGACAGGGAGAAATCCTTTAAGTTACCCTTATGGGCAAAACAGACTCGACTTGGGGAAAACTGTTAATTTATTTCTAAAACCAAAGCAGGATAATGAGTCAGAGAACAAGATAACTTCCCCGCACCCCTGCCTCTTCCCGGGCTTAACATTATCTCTACTACCTTCCCCCCAGAAGCGGCACAGGGGGGAAGAACGGAATCGGGGTTACGGTCAGTTCATCACACGTTGTTTTACACCACTGCTTCATTATCGGGGGAAGAACTCCTCACATTCCTCCCCTGCGCCACAGTCCTTCATGAACTGCTCCGGCATGGGTCCTTTTCCACGAGGTGCAGTCCCTTCAGAACAGCTGTCTCAGCTGGCCCTCCACGGGCCACAGCCTCCTTCAGGCCTCCACCTGCCCTGGCATGGGGTCCTCCACGGGCTGCAGGTGGATCTCTGCCCCTCCATGGACCTCCATGGGCTTCAGGGGGACAACCTGCTCCACCATGGTCGTCACCACAGGCTGCAGGGAATCTTGGCCAGGAGCCACATTACTCCTCCCCCTCCTTCTTCACTGACCTTGGCGTCTGCAGCCGTTCCTCTCATAAGAAATTCTTCACAACAGGCTGGCAGACGCCTCTCAGGTTCTCTTCACATCATCCATCTCATCTCCTCTCCACTTCTTGCAGCTGGGCTAGGGCAAGTCAGGCCCAGACGGCCACAAGGCCCACAAGGCTCGCGCTTCCCTTTCTCTGCCCCTGCTCAGCATCTTCACATCTTCTTTCCTTTTTTTTTTTTTGTGTTTTTCTGCTTCTTAAATACGTTATCATAGAGGCCTCATCAAGGAACATTCTGTCACCAATTGGCTCGGCCCTGGGCAGCAGCGGGTCTACCCTCGGCCTGGTCCACTGGACAAAGAGGAAACAACTTCTAGCAGCTTCTCACAGAAGCTGCCACCGTAGCACCCTTCAGTAAATAAAAGAGGACAATAGCCTCACATCAGGAGACAGAATAAGCCATCAAAAAAGACAAACTAATTTCCAAGTCAGCCTGCTTCAAAAGTGAGTGGAAGCTCAGGAAGGTGGCCACATACAATCCCTACAGGGATATATGTGTTCGTATGTTATTGTATGATCTGCAGGACTGTAGTTCAGTGAGGGAAATTCCTCTAAAGCAGTTTGGCATCAGTCTCCTCAAGCTGGTTTAACTACCTGCATTCCCAGCACAAGTGTTGCATTTCAGAGATACAGCATATCTAATTGCGCTAATGGAATAAATATTCCCATCAAAATACGACCTTCAGTTTTAGAAGTCTCACAAGGCTACCTTTTGGGATTCATCCCCAAATCAGCAATGAGGCATCAATAGGATCACATAATGAGTATTTGCTTAAATACCTCAAAACTCCATTAAGCTTCAGAAAAGCATCAATTTTGAGCATTCCTGTGATTTTACTTCACAGTAGATACTTCCCCGAGTCTGACCACTCCAGGAAAACCTAGTCTCCTGGCCCTTTGTCACCGCAGTACAATCAGTAGAATGGATAGATAGTTGCACCCTGCTGCTTGATGGAGGAGACCTACAGCAGATTTTTGTACCACGCCTAAGACAGGCAATTATGAGGCAAACAGAACATCAATATGTTGCTGCCACTAGATGGCAAAAGGCGCACATGGAAAGCAGCAACACACTTCTGAGAGGACAGCTACTAGTCTCATCATACTCTCTCACCCCCTTCCTCGGGCAGCACAGGCAGGCACCAAGGCTGCACAAAAGCTCTGTTCAAGTATGCACTGTGCCTTTGGAAAAGCTGCATTGGGTCCCAATGTTACTTAATTATCCACCTCCCTCTGCATTGACTGGTGGTGTAAAGCTAGCTACAAAAAAAAAACCCCACCCCCAGAAGGGCTACAGCTGGAGCCTCCACAGGGCTCATGGGCAAGCCTTGAGGTCAGGGCTCAGTAGAGTTCAGAAGTCTGGCTGCAAGAGCCTGTGAACCTCCAGGGAGAGTGCAAAAGAAGGGGTCACGGGGAAAGCCTTAGCCATTTGGAAGGATTTACTCTGCAAGACTCCTTGTTGTCTTGTGGAGTGGTTATGGGACACATCATGCAATGTGGACAGAGACTAAACTAACAAAACATCACCTCACTCATCCTAGGCCTGGGGACAGACTGCACTGTGGGGGTCACCTCAGAAAACACTGGCACCAAACACTAACGACCACTGTGATGGTGCTGTAAGATTTCTTTCGCAAATATACTGAGGAACAGATTCTGCAATTTATCTCACCCATTTATATGGCACCATCTCCTTTGAACACAAGGCTGAGTAGTGATTCCTACTGCCACTGTATCTCTGTGAACATAAAATGAGCTGTCCTTGGGGGCTGAATGACTGCAAGGCTCACACGGCAGCAGGACTTGTGCTTTACATCCCAGTGGGTGTGCTACAAAGGACCATCTTACTCATGAGCTTCATTTCATCTGGCACAGTGCTACAGATAAGAGCACATTCATCCTCTTTTTGCACCTACTAACGTTCTTCACAGCAAAAGGCCTTTCCATACTTCCTGGGTTTAACAGCCTTTGCAACTCCTTGCAAAGCACAATGACACAAGAAAAAGCAGATTCAAGTGGCCGCACTCTCAGCTGCACGAGGGCCATGCTAGGGCAATTACAAGCATGTCAAAGGAAAGAGAGCTTACATGACTCTAGTTGCTGATTAATATTTTTTCGTCCTCCACAGCACTCAAGGACTAAATCACATCTTCCTTGTGCTGACCCCTGTACCAACACAAAAGCTTAGTCCTGAGCTTCCCACTGTGTAGCTAAGGAGGAGGAGTAGTTCCTGGCAGAGGAGCTGCTGGAGGTGGCAGCCCCTTACAGCACCCCTTCACAAACACCGGCTGTATCATAAACCTTGACTGTCGATTAGGGAACTGTTCCAGTCTCTTGCTATTTTCTCTGCTCATAGCTGTACTGCTCCACTTACAGTTAGACTTATTCAGCATGATGTAATTTCACACACTCCTGCATTTTCATACTTTGGCACCTTCTGTATCCTACTGTGCATTTGGAGACCTGGAGTAGAGAGCCTTGGTCATGTTCCAGGTCTAGCCAGGATGCAGTTGGAGCAGACAGCTACCAGGGTCCATTTAATTAGTTCCCATCTCTTAAAATGAAAGGAGATACGTAAGTATTACAACTTTCACAAACCAATCTGGATACATACACTAAAGCACACATGGAAAGAAACATGTGAAAACAACACACTATCTTCTTCCCATCTTCATGGGCAACAGTTTGGATTAAAGAAAACAATCTTAATAACAGAAGAATGATCAGGAAGGCAAGAAATAAGATGAGAGAGATGCCTTCCTCACATAGCAGGGTACTGGGAAGACGACAAGCTGTCCTGGCTCTGCTCCCATTACTTAATTCCCTGCAGGGTTACGATCTTGTTGGGATGGCTCCCACAACTGGTGTGTTGCAACAGAGGGATGCAAGTTCTTTAGGAAGTTCAGGATGTGTAGGTGAGGAGGGGAAGTTGCCCGTTATGGGAGAGAGCAGCTGGAGCACACGGAGGTCTGTCTGGGGACAGATGAGGAGCCAACTGAGAGCTTACAGGTTAGGCTTCAAGAGAGGACCGGCAAAGGTGACATTATAATGGCTGTCTGCTATAGGCCACCTGACCAGGAAGAACAACTGAATCAGGCATTTTGCAGGCAGATAGGAGCAGCCTCACATTCACAGGGCCTGGTCCTCATGGAGGACTTTAACCACCTCGATATCTGTTGCAGGAACAACACAGCAAGACATAGGCAATGCAGGAGTTTCCTGGAGCGCATTGGTGATGACATTCTCCTCCAAGTGACAGAGCAGCCAACCAGGAGAGGTGCTCTGCTGGACCTCATACTTAATAGCAACAAGGGGTTTGTTGAGGATGAGCAAATCAAAGGCAGCTTTGGGTGCACTGACCATGACATGGTGGACTTTAGGATTCGGAGCACAGAGAGAAGACTGAAAAGCAAGCTCACAACCCTGGACTTCAGAAGAGACTTTGGCCTCTTCAAAGAACTGCTTGGAGGTGTCCCATACAATAAGGCCCTGGAGGCAAAAGGAGCCCAAGAAACCTGGTTGATATTCAAGGATCACTTCCACCAAGCTCCAGAATTCCATCCCAACAAGCAGGAAGTCAGATAAAAATGCCAGGACTCCTGCAGGGATGGCTTGAACAAGCAGCTCCTTGTTCAAAAACAAAAAAGGAAACGTACAGAGGGAGGAAGCAAGGACAGGTAACCTGAGAGGAATACAGAAACATTATCCAAGCATCCAGGGGTGAAGTTAGGAAAGCTAAAGCTCAAATGGAATTGAAGCAGGCCAGGGATGTCAAAGACAACAAGAAGGACTTCTTTAAGCACATAGGTGACCTGGAGCAAGGCAGATGCACTCTTGGTGCAAGTGAATCAGGTCAGGGAATACTAAAGCAAACTTGATATACACAAGTCCATGGGCACTGACGGGGTGTACTCATGAGTGCCGAGGGAGCTGGCTGATGTCATTGTGAAGCCACTCTCGATAATCTCTGATCTCTGATCGATCATGGCACTAGCAGAAGTGCCCAAAGACTGTCAGAAAGAAAAGGTGACTCCTGTCTTCAAGAACGACAAGAAGGAGGACCAAGGGAACTACACGCCAATCAGCCTCACCTTCATCCCTGGAAGGTGGTCAAGCAGCTAATCCTGGAAAGAGTTTCCAGGCACATGACAGGCAACAATATCATCAGGAGTAGCCAGAATGGCTTCAACAAGGGGAAGTCATGTTTGACTAACTGGATGAAACTCTATTATTAAAAGACTGGCTCAGAAGACAAGGGGACAGGAGTAGATATTGTCTACCTGGACTTCAGTAAGGTCTTTACACTGTCACCAGTAAAATCCCCATAGACAAGGGGTTAATGTGTACACGGGCTGGATGAGCAGACAAGCACGAGTGGACTGAAAACTGTCGTAACAGTCAAGCCCAGAGGGTGGTGCGCGGCAGTGCAACATCTAAGCAGCACAGTGAGATGGGGCCTTTGATTTTTGCCACGCTGCAGGAAGTACAGGCCACCTTTTTGTTGGAGGAAAGCACACTATCCTGGAGCTTGGGCCTAGCAGGCTTGGAGCCATCAGTGGGCATCCACAGAGAGCTCCCGCAGCCCTGACCGGCCAAGCTGGGCCCTGACCCCACCCTGAGCCTCATTCAGGGTCCTGAAGCACCCTGGCCATGTCCTGAGGAAGAGACCAGGCACGGGTGAGGCAAAAGCTGCTCCAGCAGGCCGGACCCCGGCCCTGGGGCACCCTCTCAAGGGGGCTGAACCCCCTCTCCCCACGGGCCCTGCAGGGCCCGACCCCGCCGCCAGGCCTCTGCACGCAGGCACGCGCCCCCGTCGTCGCCCTCTGTGACGCCCCCGAGCGTACTCGCGCTCATTGTTGCCTGGCACGGGGCTGGCGCGCCCTCTGCCGGCGGACGGAGCAGGCGCTCAGTTCAGTCACGCGTTCGGGGCTGGGAGCGTCGGAGCTGAATTTGTCCGTGTTTTTCTAACTGGGATTATTTATCCCTTCAGGAGGGATACACGCCCCTTAATCTTGCCGTCTCCAAACAGCACGAGGAGATGGTAGAGCTTCTTCAAAAAAACAGCCGCCGACAGGCAGGCTCAAGATCAGTGTGAAAGGTGAGGGGTTTATCAAAGCAACACATAGGTCTCCTTAGTCGTCTGCAAGCGATTGATGAGAGGCATGGGAATGAGCTTTGACAAAGAAAAAGGAGCCACAGGGAAGAAGTTCCCTGTGTGACTGGTAAAAGCAGGTCTCCACTTGGCTGCTCTCCTACCTCAGCTCCTCTCATACTGTGGACTGCAAGAAAGTTGTCTGTAGTGGTGCCTCCTCACACAAGCCCAGACCCAGACCCAAACCCAGACCCAGACCCAGACCCAGACCCAGACCCAGACCGGCCAGGAAACTTGCCATTAGCTCAGCAGCACTGCTGCTCTGCAGGAGAGGGTCTTTTAAGTGGAGGCACAGTTGGTGCATAAGGGTTGCAAATGGAAGCACTGTGATAAAGAAGGGCAACGTTGTCCGAGGGAAAAGGGCATAAAGTGAAACACAAGGGCTTCCACCTGCACGTAAGGACAAAATTTCTCAGCATTAGCCCTACAAACACACCTCGTCTTGCCTGTAAACATCTGCCCAAGACCACTTCACACTGAATGCTGACTTCATTTCTTCTCCCCCTCCCCTATTCTGGTAGCCTGTATTGATGGGAAGCTGGAAAGAAAGGCACCTGGGTAAACTCTGGCATCTAAACAGCTTTACAAATAAAGCATGTTTGATAGGCATTACTCTAGAAAAAAAAAAAAAAAGAGAGATTCATCCCTCACTCCAGTGTTCTGGCACAGCAAAAACGTAGTGCTAATGCACTGTTTTTCAAATAAACTTTGGTCTGAGCAAGTGCTTTTTTTCTGGTTATGGCAAGGGGTTTTAAGCTTCAGTTAAAAAGCAAATCTGAAAGAGGTCTCTCTCAGAAACCCCATTTTACTCTCTCCCAAGGTTGTCAGAATGCCTCTTCAATGTAGCAAACACACACAGTGCTCAGCATGCAACTTCAGTCTTTCTTTAGCTATGTGCAGCTATGTGCAGCTTTCTTTAGCTGCCTAAAATCTCAAGTCCTCAGACTAACCATAAAGATTTCTGAAGTCCTTCCAACTCAGGACTGTGTTTGAGAAGACCATAGGCTGGCTTGATGTGAATAGTTGCAGCATTAATGTAGCTTCCTGCAGTCATAGCACCCTTGCAGTTAGATGTGAATCTGCCAGTGTTGTTCATTTTTGTAGTGCCACCTGTGGAGAGGTTGTTTATCAGTTTAGATTGTAGGCAGCAGGGTTTAAGTCCTTCACAGATACCAATATGCATCTAAAGAGTGAACATGCCTGCACCGAATATTGCATCACGCAATAGCAGTGCAAGAGTAAGGCGTAGGGGTGTGTGTGTTACTGTTTCTCAGCTGGCAACAAAAATTGAGACGCTGGGTAAGGAATGGCTGTTGCTGTCCCAGTTAAGCATGCATGCAAAGATTGTGGTTGTTTTTACCAACTCTGTTTTCTCTCTTTCTCTCTGTATCCTTAGTAAGCTCCTGGCACAAAAGGCAGATGCTGACAACATGGAAGAATCTTCTGTGGGTGGTGCAGCAGACACTGCAGTTCTCAGCAGCTCCTGCCCTGTGAGGACTGCTGACTTTACATGCACTGCACTTGTGCAGGACAGAGGTAGGATCCTTAACTGCGGAAGAGCCAATGAGAATCGCTGCAGCCTGTAGCAGAATTGGTCCTCATCTTTTGGATACTGGGAAATACACAATATCTCATTTCTTACCTCCTCTGTAGGTGCCCTGCCACTGGGAGGAGCTGAGCAAGAGGAAGATGCTGAATCTCCTGGCGATTTCGAGGCACTTTCTGTGAGGGACACAGTGGGGTGCCCCTCGGGTGGCTTGCTTTTGGGCTTATTCACTTCTGGACTCGATCTCTTCTGCTGCTCCCACCAAACATTTCTAACTGGGGGCCCTTGAAATACTTGTGCTCTAGGCCAGCTGTTCCAGCCAGGACTGGGACAAAGGCAGGTCAAGCTTATGACCTGGGTATCATAGCAACTGGCCTTTAAGTGTGGTTTCCAGTATAGTACAGAAGCAGTGAAGTTTCACTCTGCTTCCCCCTGGTAGCATGGGAGGTGCTCAGCTAAGAAAGATGGAGAGAGGTCATCAGCTTTGCAGGTGCCTGCTGGTGGCAGGCAACATTTCTTACCTCTGAATTCACTCTGAAGACTGACCTAATTATGTAACCTAAGAAGTGAAAGCACACCTCACATTCTCATGTTCTTATCAAATTCTTTGTACTTATCTAACAACATTTTTTTAGGGCAGGGTCAGACAGCTGCAGCAGGAGCTTGCCGATGCTCTTAAAAAGCAATCTACGTCAGAAGCTTCACTGGCAGTTACTATGCGCTACCACAGTGACCTGGAGGAAGACAAGCTGCGCTTGCAAAAGGAGTTGGACAGGGTTGAAGCTGAGGTATGGAAAGGCTCTCACGACAGGAATAAACCTGTGGACAGCTTGGTGGCTGTTTCAGCATGTTGATTCATCTTCCTTGAATCATCAAAACACCAACAGGTTTTGGTTGCAAGTAAGAGACAATCTTGCTCCTCAACCCCACAGCAGAAGCTTTTGTTCAGGCTCTGGGGTAGTTGTCGTAGTTCAGCCCCGATGGGGACCAGACTATGCAGTCTCTCTCTCACTCCCCCCACCCTCTGAGAGAATAGGGAGAGATAATATAAGGAAAAAATGGCTCGAGGTTTGAGATAAGGACAGGGAGAAATACTTAAAATTACCATCACGGGCAAAACAGACTCGACTTGGGGAAAACTATTCATTTATTTCTAAAACTAGCAGGAGAATGACACAGGGAACAAGATCACCTCCCTCCACCCCTCCCTCTTCCCGGGCTTAACATTATCTCTACTACCTTTCCTGCCAGGAGCGGCACAGGGCGGAAGAGGGAATGGGGGTTACAGTCAGTTCATCACACTTTGTTTTACGCCACTGCTTCATGGTTGGGGAAGAACTCCTCACATTCCTCCCTTGCTCTGTTGTGGGGTCCCACCCATACGCCACAGTCCTTCGTGAAACTGCTCCGGCATGGGTCATCTCTTCCACGGGGTGCAGTCTCTTCAGAATGGCTGCCCCAGCACAGGCCCTCCACGGGCCACAGCCTCCTTCAGGCATCCGCTTGCCCCGGCGTGGGGTCCTCCACAGGCTGCAGGTGGATCTCTGCTCCTCCGTGGACCTGCACGGGCTTCAGGGGGACAACCTGCTCCACCATGGTCATCACCATGGGCTGCAGGGGAATCTTGGCCAGGAGCCGCATTACTCCTCCCCCTCCTTCTTCACTGACCTTGGCGTCTGCAGCCATTCCTCTCACGAGAAAAATTCTTCACAACAGGCTGGCAGACACCTCTCAGAATCTCTTCACATCATCCAGTTCATCTCCTCTCTGCTTCTTGCAGCCAGGCTGGGCCGAGTTGGGCCCAGTCAGCTGCCGGGCAGGAGGCCAGAGGGTGAGGCCTGCAAGGCCCACAAGGCTCGCACCTCCCCCTCTTTGCCCCTGCTCAGCTGCTTCACATCTTCTTTTTTTTTTGTTTTTTTTTCCTGTTTTCCCCTTCTTAAATACGTTATCACAGAGGCGTTATCACAGAACATTCTGCTACCCATCAGCTCAGCCTTGCCAGCAGCAGGTCTGCCCTAGGCCCGGCCAAGTCTACTGAACAAAGGGGAGCAACTTCTAGCAGTTTCGTACAGAAGCTACCACCTTAGGCCCCCCCCTCACTAAACAAAACCAGAATAGGTAGTATTGCAGCAGTGTCCTTTCTCTTCCCTTCTTCCTCCCCTGGTGATAAATGCAGCTGGCCCTTCAGGGAGCTCCTCGCAAACTGGAGGGGTAAGGCAGTGTGTTAGCAGCAGCTTTCTGGTGGCTAGGTATGAACAGAGCAATTTGTTTTCTCTCAAAACTCACCTCTACTCTGAGGCACTCTTTCTTCATATTCTTCTCTTGGTATACAGATGTTGCTTACTTGTAGCTTGCTAAATATGTGTGAAGGTCGTTGTCTTTGTTTTGGGTGCACAGTATGTAAAGCAATGTGAACCTTCTTCATGGCTGAAGGAACTTTTAAAGAGTTGTTAGGGTTTGCTGGTTGGGCTGTTCTTAATAGTACAGGTATCAGAACCATGTGGATTGAACTAAGCAAGAAGCAGAGCTTGTTTTTAGGTCGGGTGTGTGCACAAGCAAAGCAGCATCTCAGCAACTTCTTTTCCTCCTTCTTTGGCCCTGCTGTAATTTACCATCCATTATGCGGCCTTCTTGCAAGTGAAGTATAAGCTCTTTTCTGAGGTGGGGACCACCTTTAGCAGTTTTCTAACTAAAACTGAAATATAGAAGCCTCGTAATTCCAAAATAGAAATAATCTTAAATCCAATTATGAGTGAGTTGTGAAGCCACTTTAGGAAAAGGATGAACTTGTTAATTCATATTTTCAATGGAGGACCAAACAAGTGGATACAAAGAGTGTCACAAGTCACTGAAAGGGCAGGAGTGGCAGTGTCCTTGCTTAGAACGGTGCTATAGGAAATCAGTGTAGGGATGGGACAGGCCAGTCTAAAAGGAGATGAAGTAACACAGTTTGTGTTCGTTTGCTAGTAGAAATGAAGGTTCTAGTGTACTTGAAGTTATTACAGTTATTTGTGTAGAGGGTATGCACGGATATATAGCCAGTACTTGAATTCTTCGGCAACAGTTGACTCCCCTCTACAAAAGCTCACCTGACTGCTCTGGATTCTTATTGTGATTATGCAGTTGCAGGAGTTGGAAGAAGAGCGTCTTCAGTCTGAGCATTGTGTTCACGATTTGAAGGCTGCCTTGAATGATAAGGAAAGAGAAGTACTAGCTTCTTCCCAGAAACTGCAAGACCTCCTGTTGACATCATCTGGGACTAGTACTACAATAAAACAACTGGAAGACCACGTGCAGCGGTAAGAGAATAACATAGGGAAGCAAGATGTCTGGATTATGCTGTTTTAGCTGGTGTTATTTCACACTGTCCTTTCAGGCTTGGTGCTTTAATGGATTTCTGTAATAAGACCTGTCTTTCTTTTTAAGCCTTGAAATTGAAAATGCCAGATTGGAAGCCACGGTCCAGCAACAAAACAGTAGGATTGAAGCTCTTCAGAGAGACCTGCAAGCCTCTGCCTCCGTAAGCTAGTCATAAACTTCTCTTTTTGTGAGCTCCTGAGCCTAGTTACCAATTTCTGTGGGGAAATGTTAAGATGAGGTTTTCCCAGAGAGCCTAGGGGAACTCAGATCCTGCATTCTACTAAATATAGGCTGCTCGGAAAGCGGTTTGGTCCATTCCCCAGCTTTCTGCTTCTGAGAGTTTTCCCATGGTACTATGGCAATTCCTACTTAACACTCCAAACAGTAAGGATTTGACGCTAGTTTATATTTTTTATAGGAGCTTGTCTCATGCTGTGTTTTGAATTTGTGATGAAAACAGTGTTAACACTACAGGGTTGATTTAGTTACTGCTGAACAGTGCTTGCACGGTGTCAAGGCCTTTTCTGTTGGGGGTGCACAGAGAGCTGGGGCAGGGAGTTACAGCCATGACAGCTGACTCCAAATGACCAAAGGGATTGTCTATCCCACAGGACATCATGCTCAGCTATAAAAGCTGCAGGGAAGAAGAAGGAAGGGAGGGAAATTTGGAGATATGGCATTAGTCTTTCCAAGTAACCATTATGGCTGATGACGCCTGCTTTTCTGGAAACAGCTGAAAAACAGCGAGCCAATGGGAAGCAGTGAATCAATTCCTTATTTTGCTTTCCTTGCATACGCAGCTTTAGCTTTATCTACAACACTGCCTTTATCTCAACCCACAAGTTTTCTCACTCTTATCAGGGGGGAGTGAGCAAGTGGCTGTGTGGTGCTTAGCTGCCTACTAGGGTTAAACCATGACAGATGGTGGATAAGATGGATGCTGTGGGCAGGAGGAAGATGTGTGGTTGACAGCTGAAAGAGGAGACAGGACTTGGGAGACCTGTGTTACCTTTGCAGCTTTGTCACAGCCTGCCCTTGAGACCATGTTAGCTTCCTCTCCCACCTGTGAATAGGTGCTGGTTCTGTCCTGCTACACAGGGGCTGAGGTAAAGAATAATGAGGCGAGGTAATGCAGGCAAAGCATTTTTTTTGTGCTCAGGAGTTGTACAGTTGTTACAGAAGCCACGAGGGTAGGGTACTTTCTGTGGTGGGCACTAGAGGAATTATTATATTATAAAGTATGCCTGATCACTCTTTCAGTAAAGAGGTGTTCCCTAATATCCAACCTAAATCTCCCCTGCCACAACTTGAGGCCATTTCTTCTTGTCCTATCACAAGATGTACCACAGCTTCTCTGTGAAGAATGCTAGGTGTACACATGGCACGTAGATATTGTTCCTGTGCTCTGTGTCATCTGTCTTTTCTATTTTCAAAGCATGACAGTGAAGGACAGCAAGTAAGGAAGCTGGCAGTGGGGATATGCACAGACGAAGTGCATCTGTGCGAAGAACTGAGAATAAACTTTGAACTGCAGGAAGACTGTAACAGGTATGGCTTTTCAGTATGATGAAGAGGTATCCCTGAGTAGAAGTCAAGTTTTATTGAACTTCAACATAAAAATAGGTGTGCCTAACAGTTTGTGAGCAAATTCAAGCCCCATGTTAGTGCTTGCAAGGTGTTTCTGTGCATGAGCCTATGGTTTTCAATAGCTGACAAAAGAACTGCAAATGCTGGTTGCCCTGCAGTTCCCCTGGCAGGAAGGAAATCTTTAATTCGACTTTCTAGGTGAAATTTGGACACTCCAAGTGATTTGTGGCACTGGAATACTGTTTTTCCCCTGACACAGTAATTCCTGCTTGTCAAGGACTTTAATAATGAAGAAAGCTATGTCTGCACTGTTTATGATAAAATATGTGAAAAAAGGTGGTTGTTCCTTTGCTTCATTGTTTTCTTACCTAATTTGCTGTGTAGGTTGAACAGGCTTCTGAACAGAGCTATGAAGAAATTAAGCCTGTATGAGGAGAGAGAGAAAAGAGTCCCAGCTTACTTTACAGTGGCAACTGAAGAACAACTGTTCTGAAAGGGTCAGTGAAGGTAGTAGATTGAGAACAAAGGTGAACTCTGGTTTGTGTGGTGTTTTCTTGGTGATTTTCAGTTGTGGTTTTCTTTTTTTTTTTTTTCTTTTGAGACCTATATTACCCTTTTCTATACTTTTTTTTTTTGTATAGTCCATTATCTGTTCTCTTCTTGATGCTCCTGTTGTTGTAGATGATGATAAACACTGCTGTAGTTGTTATCATAGGTAAAAATGAATGTGCAGAGTAGTATCTGCAAGGGCATATCAAGGGAGAGCTGAGAGTCACAGCAAAACTGGCAGGGTCCATCACCTCATGAGCCAGGGAGCAGTCCCACAGGCCCTGACCAAGAAGAGCAGAACAGGTTCATTTGTCAGTAAGCAGGGTCAGCCAAGAGTGCAGATCACCCTATGGCCAGGCCATAGGGATGGGCAGGTCTGCATTCAAATCAGGACGTCACATCCATGGGTGAGGGTCAGAGATGAGAGCAGTGAGGCCCAGCACAGCCCTGGCTGTGGCAGCATCTTCTAGGTTTGACAGATTAATTTCTTCTCAGGACCTGAGGGGAGTAACACCACCGTAACTCAGAACAGCCATAGGAGATTGGCTTTGCCCAAGATCACCCCTTGAGCCCCATCTTAGGCACAAGCTGAGTGGGAGACACTTCAGGGTTTCCTTTTCTAAACACTGTCGTTGCTTCCCAGGGCATGATGTGGTGAGGTGATGCAGAAAAAAATTCCGTGACATCTTTCACTAGTAGCTGTCTCAGCCCATCTGTCCCTTGTTATAGGGACTCAGAAGTAGAGTTTCCAGAAGCCCAGCCATATTTCAGATCTGCGTTCATTTTTAGAGTGTATTATTGTAGAATGAGTCAACTGCTTTTCCCTTTTTTCCACAGCTGAACAGACAGCATCATTACTGATCACAGGATGCTGGAGCAGAGAAGTCTCAGTTCCAGAAAACAGGGAGCGGTTCAATTGAGATGAAACACTACATTTCTCTTCCACCTCCTATTTCAGGGACTGAAGTTGCCAGGTGATGAGGAAGGGCAGTCATGGCCACCATGTTGGCAGGAACATGACAGTTTTGTGCTGCTATACTCTGTAATTAATTGCAAGTATTTTGTTCCAATTTGTTATTTAATAAACTGTGTGGGCTAGTATGTGTCTTTTCTCCTGTTCCTCTTGCTGACTTTTCTCTCCCCATCCCGTTTACGCGGCTGTACCCTCTTATTCCCTCCATTTGCTGCTGGTACAGACAGGGACCTGTTTGATTGCTGCAAAATAGCAATGGCTGCTAGAATTGTCGTGGTATTTTAGGAGAACTGCTGCGTTTTGTCACAGAACTTGAGTTCTTTGGACCTAGCTGGTGTGAATGAGGAGAGTCATATTTTTGAAGGCTTATTCAGGCTTTCTTCCTAGGCAGTCACTTAAGACCTCTGGCCTTGCTCTGAGTGAAAATAGTCCTGCAGACATCTCCGAGGGTGAGAGAGAAGCAAGGCCATAAGTCTGAGCAAGAGGTCTCCTCTGCTCACTTCAGCTCAGTTCACAGCTGCATCTTCAGCTTGTTCTGGAGGCCAGGCAAATGGCCAGCATGTGTCTGCATCCTTTTCCTCCAGGGAGGCTTGAAGCACAATGCTGTGAAGACTGGGGACTAGGGTTGAGGTATTGCTAGTAATCAGTTCCCAGATTCTTCCCATCTTTTAACGCAATCCTTTCTGTGGTCTGGGCAGAAGGCAGTGGGTGAGCTTCTGCTAGCCATGAAACGCTGGCAAGTCCCACAGGTTTTCATCCTGTGGGAAGCTGACCAATTTGTGTCCCATAACGGGAAAAGCTGTGAAGAAATTTCTCTGGCCTACACCAGAGCGGTCAAAGAGAAGTTCAGCTTTTGGTACTTCCTAGCATGTCTCCACAGAGAAAGCAGGTGCAGAACGTCTTGGCCTTCACTTTGTGTTGTCATTGTCATGAACTCAGACATGACCTGTTCTCAAGTTTGTTCCTAACCTGC
The DNA here is from genome assembly GCF_036417535.1 of Chlamydotis macqueenii. Taxonomy (NCBI): domain Eukaryota; kingdom Metazoa; phylum Chordata; class Aves; order Otidiformes; family Otididae; genus Chlamydotis; species Chlamydotis macqueenii. Next base: position 26,595,411 of record NC_141556.1, read on the forward strand.
TCTGTGTTGCCGATTGTCAGTGAGAGGGGAAAGTTCTTGGCTGGTGGAGCAACAGAACAGAAACTCAGCCTTGGGATCTGGCATAACAGGACATGAAAGCAGTTACAATGGCACTGTGCACAAGACCTGCCCGCACATAGCACTTCTAACTGTATATCACTGTCTAATGTACCACTCTAAGATTGGCCAGTCAAGTTTGGATAAAATCCTATTGTTAGCAGCTTTTTGTTCTTACAGCCAAAATAAAACAGAAGAAATGTCTCCAGTGATCCTTCACTTTCAAATTGCAGGCCTCATTTTATGCAGGTACACCTGCTGCCCAATCCAGTGAGCCTTTTGCCCAAGTCTGGCCTAATCTTAGCTTTAATTGTAGTCTTCATTTGACTACACACAACAAACAAAAAGAACTGCAGAATGTACTCAACATGTGCAAGAACAAAGGCACAAAGATGAGAACAACCTTCTCAGACCCTAAGTCCTGTTGTGACGTGTGATGCCACCAGTGAAGAATGGCCATAGATTTAGCCAAGGACATCTTGATTTCCAACTCCATGTCATGAGGAAGGAGCTTTTTGGAACTTCTCCACTTTCCCAACCCTTTCTTCTTCATTTCACCTGTGCACCTTCTGAACTTCTCAGATAGCACCTCAGAAGCACTGGTCAGTGGGCAACCTCTGTGTTGCAGTGCCAGAGTACCTGTCCTCATCCTAATACCCATGCCACCATCAGTTTATGCCTTCTCTGCTGTGGACCAGTACAGGTGTCTCTGCTGCTACATGCAGAACCAGGATTGTGGAAATGCTCCAGTAGAAAGAAATTAGTATCTCTCAGCTGAATCAGTTTTCCACCATGCTTTTGTCAGGCCAATGCAGAAGGCAGCATGAGGGAAGCATCAAGCAGCTGGGAGTGGCAGTTTCTCAAACTACTGCCAAAAATCGTGCCACAGCCTCAGACAGAGTAAGTGGACCCAAGTGGACACTGGCTACTCATCAAGCGACACCAGCTGTGTTATAATCCTTGAAGGTCAATTAGGTGGAGTTGTTCTATTCTATCACAGTGTTTTCTGTTAACAGCTGCAGTGATCTGCTTTCAATTAGATTCATTCAACTTGCCACGGTCTGACACGCAGCCACATTTTCATACTGTTTGGACTTGTTTCCTACAGTGCTGTTCAGGACCTGGAAGTAGAAAGACACCGCATTTCAGGCCTGATGGGAAGTAGCTGGCTATGGAAGTCCATCTCACCAGTCCTCATCTCCTCAAATACATGAAGATAGGCATTACAGCTTTGACAAATTACTCCTCACGCATATACCAAAATACACTTTGCAAAAACACATCAAAATAACGTTCTACCTCCTCTCCAGGTGATCATCCTTCACAGTTATGTATATTAGTGAATGTGTGGGCTGTAAAACCGAGATGGCCTTTGGAAGACACCAAGTTTACTACAACAATAAATTGCACCTGTTCTTCACATAATTGAGAATTAGAGTTCTGCTAAGGAGCAACAGTACTGTGAACTTCCAATAAAGGCAAATGACATAAGAAGGAGCAGTAAGCTCTCTGACTGTGTGTAAACTGATGAAATCTGGCCACTTAGCAGTCTGGTCAAAGACTATGCAATACCTGAACAAATCGCTGGCATTTCTATTTTGATTTGGCATTGGTTTCTTTTTGTCTGATGCTGGTTTGATTTTAAATATGAAGTGTGCAAAACTATTACAGAAAGTCTTAGCTTTTCAGGAAATCTAAGCTAGCTTGAACTTTAAAAAGAAAGCTAGTGATCAGTATGTGAGGGTCACAGAAAAAGATTTACCAGCTGAAGCTTTCAGGGTACTTTACTGGCAACAATCATGGTTCTCTCCCTCAATACTAACTGAAAACACTGTCTAAGCCTGTTCCAAACGCAAGTTTGTCAGCATCTGAGATACAGCCAGCACAAACACTATGCATTTCAGCAGCCAACAAAGCAAATAATAAATTATTGACTTTCTGCCTACTCTGTTATTTGCTATAGTGGTCCACTGCTGGAATGAATAAGGTCCCCATACCTCTCCAGCAGAATGCTTCTCACAAATTCTCCATAGTCATGAACACCTCTGGATAGGGCTATGATACAAGCACTGTAAACTCAGAAGAACAGATGTGTTACGTCAACTGTGTGAATGCACCAAACCCAACTATACCCAACCACAGCTCTGACCCAAAGCAGTGTTGTTCAAATAATTTCACTAACATCAGTGGAAGCACTGATACATTTCATATTGAACCAGTATGTTAAGTCTTCATGCGACTGGATTCTGAACATTCAACATTTTTCAGGATGATCAATAGACTGCAAAGAAAAATAAGTGAGACAGAGGCAACGAAACCATCCTCTATTACTTCTTGGTATAAGAACAGGAGATGCCTCAAGGTAGTAAAGAACTTTTTGTAAACAATTTCACTTGGGAAGGCTCAGGGGGAATCTTATCACTCGGAGAGGAAGGAGGTAGTAGTGAAGAGAGGCAGCAGCCTTTTGGCATCCAGTGACAGGTTGAGAGGCAATGGCCACAAAGTGAAATCTGAAATACAGGAAATGCCATTTAAACATAAGAAAAAAACCTACATTTTTAGTAGCAGGTCAAAAACCCTGTGGAGGGTTTTTGCCAGCCAGCTTCAGGCATTTGGTGTGCAACTGCTGTTACTGGTAATGGAATGAGAAATCTTTTCTTAAACTTGGTTTTTGCAAAGTGAAACTTGTGTTCATAGGATATGAGTTTTTTTTTTTAAATGTTGAGAATAACCACATCAGTAGGAATACTCCTCTCTGTTCCTTTTGGAATCAAAATCAATTCTCAGTGCATTACAGTCCTACTTTTAGCAGGCATTTCTCACTTTTTTATGGTTTATAATTTCTAAGTAGTTTAATTTTAAAAAGGAAGACCAAAGTTTGTTTTGTTTTGTTGGGTTTTTGTTTTGTTTTCAACTAAAATGTGACTAAACCTAATAAATCAAATTATGATCTACCTGGCTCCACAAAAACATAGAAAAAAAAAAAAGAAATCCACTTCCCCCCTCTGAACAGAAAGCTAGCTGTTAATTAGCTGTTAATCCCCCTGGGCGCACCTCCTTCCCCGGACCCGTCGTCGGCACAGCTTGGCTCCCGAGAGGGCAGAAAGCGAGGCCACCCACCGCCTGGCACACCTGACAAACGGCTCTCACCAGCAGACCTGGAACTGGCCGCAAAGCCGCCTATGCCGTCACGCAGCAAAACAGTTAACCGCCAACCAACCGCCCCCTACCATCCAACCGCCCATCCAACCATGTGATTCCATGATTCTATGATTCTATGGTTCTATGATTCTATGCTTCTATGATTCTATGGTTCTATGGTTCTACCAGCCTCCCGCGGCCCCGCATGCGCACCCCCGCCAGCCCGCAGTCGTTCAACGGCGCTTGCGCGAAGCTCGCCGTCGCGTGGGCGGTTGCGGATGTTTGCTGTGGTCGCCCGCGGGAAGCAGCCCCCTGCCCTCGCCTCGGCCGGGCACAGCCCGCCGGCTGCCTTCCGCCGTCGCTTCCCTGAGGCGGGATGAAAAGGATCTTCGGGTTCGGGAGAAAGAGGAAGGAGCAGCCGCCGTCCGGCGGCGCCGCCCTGCCCTCCCCCGCCGGTGCCTACGAGCTCCGGCAGAAGGACCTGGGCAAGCTGCACCGCGCGGCCGCCAGCGGCGACCTGGCCCAGGTGCGGCAGGGGCTGAAGAAACACGGCATCGACGGGCGGGACAAGGCGGAGCGGTAAGGGCGGGAGCGGCGCCCGGGAGGGGTGGAGGGGTCCTGGCAGCGCTGGGGGTGGGGATCAGGCTTGCGTTGTCAGAAACCGTGGAATTCGGCCTAGCATCCCAACTGTCGCCTGACTCTTTTTGCCCCCGCCTCCTCGGTGCCCTGCTTTCTGGGAGTCGTATTGCCCTGCCTGGGGGCACGGGAGCGGGGGGGAGCTGGCAGCAGCCTGACCCGGGTGGGTTGCAGGAGGAACCTCACGGCCCCTCTGCAGCCACGCTTCGAAGTCAGAGTGCAGTCGCATGCATCTCTGTGCATCTTTGAGGGCTCAGTGTGCGGGTTTAGTAGTTGAGTCGAGAAAGCTGCGCTGCTTCAGCTGGGAGTGACTTAAGGAGAGGTAAGCGCTGCAGTTCGGACACGGTTAGAGTGCAGAATAAACATGTTGTATACTGGTGCTCCGTGCACAGTTGCCCGATGTGCCTTTTGTGACTGATGTGGCAGCCAAAGCAACAGTCTGATTTTAGGTGGCAGTTACTTAGTTGTTTGCTCTGAGGCTTTGGTACAGCTGTTCAGTACCTTGAAGTGGAAGCTCTGGGCAGCGGCCTGCAGGAGAAGCTGATTCTTCTGGCGGGTGTTATTTTTTGGGTTTCTGAGTCAAGCACAGCAAGTACTTGGCAATTATGTCTTAAGAAGAAGCCCCGGCTGCAGCATAGCTGCTAGTGGTCCATTGTAAGCATAAGGAAATCAGCTGAAGTTTTGAGTCTTGTATGTGTCAACTCTTTAATGCCTTCTCTGAAAAGGCCTGGGGTGAAAACCTTCATGATATTCCGAAGAGATGCTGGTTTTATCAGCTCAGCTTCCTAGGCTGTCTATCCTGAAGACTGGACTTTTGCCAGCCAGCCAGCTTATTGCCCTGAAAACACCTAAAACCACCTAGATTTGTAGGAGAAGCAAGGAAGAGCACAGTAGGAATGAACTTTGGTAATGTGAGTTGTGTGCCTGAGTGCTGCCAAGTCAGTATTTGTTTACGGAGCTGGAGATGAGGGTATGCAGTTTAAGGTGGATTGAGTGCATTTTGTGCATACTCCAGCTGCTTAAGTCAAGGTAGCCAAGGTCATTTATGGAACTAGCTGCTGAATGTTTCTCTCTTTTTCTTCTTACTGCCTTTTCTTTCACTGCGGCTCGTTCAGTCAGTCATCAGGTCTTAGCAGAACCTTGTATGCAGTTTGGCTAGTTTTTTGCATTTAAAGTTCATCTTTTCTAGAAAGCTTTGTTTCCTGTGGAAAGGTTTCCTTCTGTATGTCATGCTATTATCAGTGTTGTAACTAGGCAAATAAAAGTAACACACTAAAAAAAAAAACAACCAAGCAAAACAAAAAACCACCACCACCAACAACAAAAACACCCCAAAAAACAACAACAACCAAACAAGAGACAAGGCAGTTACGTGCAATAGAGCACTGTGATGGTTTTGGCATGACAGTACCCAGTGCTGAAAAGCTTACCTGAGAGGGATTCAGTGGACAGAATCTGCCTGCTTGCTGCAGCTCCTGTACTCTCTATGAGCCATGAGGGTTGCAGGCCCACCTATGCCATCTTAGCGCTTGTGTGATGTGTCATGAGTGACCACAAGATGCAGTTGTGTTTCAGAGCTTCATAGTGTTCTCTAGGGACTGGAAGAATTGACATCATTAGAAACAGAAGTAAAGAATAGGAAATGTGCAAAGTAATGGCTAAAATGTGTGCATTGTTCATATTAATATCTCAGCTCTGCTCCTCAGGAATTCCAAAAGCAAAATCTTGCACCAGGGATGTGGCAAGTATCACACCTACAGGCTCCTTCCATAAAGTGGGTCCTGTAGCCCATAGGCCCTCCCAAAAAATGCAATTGGAACAGCATTAGTTAGGAGCAGGCAGCTTTTCAGAGGTGGTCTAGCAAAGCCTTCAATCTTGCTGAAGAAGATGGGTAAAGCTAAGCACACAGCTGGAAGCACTGTAGGCATGATGCTGTCTAGTCCTGAATCCTAGGTCAAAGCTAATCGCTAAAAGAGATTTAACCTGTCAGCTGCCTGTCAGAGTGAACTCTAGAGCTTTCCATTGCTTAGCTTGTAGCTGATGGGTTGTCAGCTCAAGTACTGTTGGAAGTGTGTGGTGCTAACCTGCTGTTTCCTGTAGTCTCCCAGTGGGGTTGTTTTGCAGCTGCTCAAGCATCAGCAGTTCTCTTCTGCCCCATGGGTTATCAGCATAGGACTGCAGCAGCAGGAAGAACAGTGTCTGGGCAGGGTCCGCAGGGCTGGGTGGCAGAACAGCTTTGGTGTTACTGGGGGCTTCTTGCGGGTACAGGTAACTCCGAACACTCTGATGTTCTCTGCCAGGCTGTTCCCTGAAGTGGATCTTCTGTGGAGCTCAGCAGGTCTTGCTCCAAGCAGAACCATCTCCTTTCCTGTTGGCAGACTGAGAGGCTTGGTTAAGGACAGCAGCAACAAGTCCCCAGGTTTTCTGAAGGCTTTTCTGTTTGCAAAGCTGATAGTGACTTCTTCAGATTTGTCATGTTTCCTAATACTTGGTAGTAGCAGCTTTTAGAAGATCATGGACTCCTTCATAACCAGTCCTGGTTAGCTTTCAGGTAATCTCAGTCAGCCATTTCTTCAGAGATGAAGGATCCTGCATACTTACATGGGGATTTCTCAGAAAGTGGTGGTAGTTGCTCTTAAGGGACTGTTCTGTTGATGCTTCAGTCTGTTCCCTGTCTATAGCAAGACATTACAAATTCTTTGAAGTTTTGTGTGTTTCTTGTCCTTGTGATTTAGGGGGTGATTATATCTTTGGGTATAAGCAGACTGGTTAATTGACATCAGACTGAAGATGTCCAATGGTTTGAAGCAGCTCTTTTCTTTCGGGCAAGGCTTTAACTTGAAGGAAAAAAAGTTTCATTTTTTTATGCTGGTCAGGTATTGTGGAAACACAGTATTCCCTCCTTGGAGAGGACTTCCTCTGTAGTCGGCTTTTTTTTGACTATGATAGTTATACATGTCAGGAAGGTGAAATAATACTTTCCTGTAGTGTTCTGCTGTCTGATTTGCTACATGTTGTCAGAGGCATTTTGGTGCAAGTGTGTTCTTGGTTTTACTGCAGTAGTAAGCAAGCTAGAGAAAAAGCAGAAATTCTCAAAGTGTGGGGAAACACTAATATTCTTGCTGTAAAACCCGTCTCCTACATCTCTGATACACTTCTGTCACATGAACTATCACAGAAGAACTTAGAGGTTTATTGGCCATAGTCCTCAGATTCCCAAGCTTTGGTCTCTGTTGCTGTGCTGTGTGTGTAATCCTGCTGGAGACAGCGACTAGGGCCTAGGCACAGGAATGTGCAGATTCAGTTCTATGGTGAAGGAAATGTCATCTTACTAAGTGGACGCTGTGGAGGGTTTTTGCCAGCCAGCTTCAGGCATTTGGCGTGCAACTGCTGTTACTGGTAATGGAATGAGAAATCTTTTCTTAAACTTGGTTTTTGCAAAGTGAAACTTTTGGTCATATCCATTTATCATAGCCTGAAATTATTTCTTTAGTTGTCTATGCTAATTTTGTATATTTAATTTTTAGGACACCTCTGCATCTCGCGTGTGCGAACGGCCATGTGGATGTTGTTACATATCTAGTAGAAAACAAGTGTAAGCTAAATCTTTTTGACAATGATAACAGATCGCCCCTGATGAAGGTATGTGGAATATGTTATGTTCTTGTAAGTGGAGCTTATTGATTATGCACTAAATGATGTATCTTGCAGGATTCTTTATACAGACCTGTGCAGAACCGTGCATATTGTGATTGGTGTGTAATAAGCATGTGTTGGCTAGTCTTTGAAGGTGCTCTTATTTTCCAGCATTGGGAAGCTAGGGGAATTGCAACAATGTGACATGTAAATGCTGGAAGTCTTTCCTTTTTGTCTGTTGTTCCCAGGCGGTACAGTGCCAGCAAGAAAAATGTGTGGCCGTTCTGCTAGAGCATGGTGCTGACCCAAATCTGACAGACACCGGTGGCAACACTGCCCTTCACCTGGCTGTCATATCTCCTAATGCATCTATAGCAGGGCTGTTACTTGATCATAATGCTGATATTGATGCCCAGAATAAGGTAAATGTTTATATTTGTTAAGGAAATTATTTCCAAAAGTTACATTAATATTTATCTTGAAGGATTTTTTGACTTTGCTTTTTAACTTGATTTATTTATCTGTCCTTTCAGGAGGGATATACTCCCCTTAATCTTGCTGTCTCGGAACATCATGAAGAGATAGTAGAATTTCTCCTTAAAAAAGGAGCTGACGTGCATGCTCGAGATCAGTGTGAAAGGTGAGGGGTTTGTCAAAACTCTACGTGGGTCTCTTTGGTATTCTTTTGGTTGAATTGATGAGAGGCATGGGAACAAGCTCTGAAAAAAAACGGGGAGCCACACAGAAGGAGCTATTTCGATGTGATTTGTGAAAGCAGATCTGCACTTGGTTGGTGGATGCTTTCCAAATTGAGGATCGCAAGAAGGCATTGTCTGTGATGGCCCTTCTGGCAGGAAACCTGTTGTTAGCTCAGCCACATTGCCTCAATTTGAAAAAACATCTACTCCATAGCAGCATAGCTTGTACATAAGTGTTGTCTGTGTGTCTGAAGACTGAACATTTAGTTGTTTTGACTCCCTCTCCCATTTTATTATTCATCTTAATACTTAATGAAAACTACTTTTTCTTTTGTTCATTTTAAGTTAATGGGGAAAATAGTTGGTTTTTTTTTTTTTTTTTTTTTCCAGAGTGAATAGGAATAGAAATAATTAGGTCTGTGTAAAATGATCTATTTTATATCATGTCTTGGATGTTTCAGAACCCCGCTTATGACTGCTGCTTCTGGTGGGGAGCTTAATTTGATAAAAGTTCTTCTTCGGTATGGTGCTGATGTTTCCCATAAAGACGCTAATGGCTGGACAGCTGAGGATTATGCTGTTATTAATGGATATTCTAGGTAAATTTTTAACCTTATTCTTAGAGTAAGTTGTCAGTTATCAGTGTGGCTTTTGAATGTTTTTTCTAACAGCACCAAGGTTTAATGGTGTGTTGAGACCTGTCTTGAAGCTGTGCTCAGTGACATCTTCAGATATGTATCGTTCCTGTGTCTAGTGTTTAATCTGGAAGTTGAGGGAAATTTGCACCCAGAATTCTCTGTTAGATTTCAAGTTTTATTGCTAAGCTCGCATCTGCCCAATATAGACTCTAAAATAAAGTGTCTGTATCCTACAGTTATCCAGAGGTGGAACTTGGCAAACTGAAATGCATGTAAACCCTCTCCCCAGACCAGCACCATTGTCCTTACTGACTTCCACTGCAATGACCAGGAACTACCAGCCTTTTGTTTCAGAGGAGATCTAACTGGTAGCCCTTTTGTTAAAATCTTAAGCAGTTTTACTCCTCTTATGCTTAGCTTTGTACCTGTGGATGTTCTTTCTCTAAGATGGTTCTGTTTGCTTAAAAGCTAGGCTGAAAAAAGTGTACCCAGCAGGAGTTAAGTATGAATATGCATCTATAGAATGCATGTGATTGTAGTGAATATTGAAGTATGTAATAGTCATGCAATAAGTTTTGTGTGTATTACCCATAGCAAATACATACAAGTATATGAATTCATATGGCTATGAACATGTGTAGGATGGATAAGAAGTGGCTATTAAGTATTCTATTAAATTTTATATGCAAGTATGTGGTTGTTTTTACAAAATATATTTCTTCTCTTTCTATGTATAGTCTTAGTAAACAACTGGCAGACTACACAGACTGGGAAAACACAGGAGAAGCTTCTGCAGGAGGTGCACAGGGCATCACAGTACTTGGAACTCCTCTCCGGGCAGGAGCTGCTAGGTGGGGTGCACCTGCTATGGACAGAGGTATGATCCTTAACCATGGAGGAGCTCATGAGGAAAATCACTATGGGCTTTTATTTGGGTGATTTGTATTGTTATTGCTTATTGTGTTCACCATTGACTTTAGTGGAGGTGTCAGATGGAGTAACACAAGAAGTTTTGTGAATGTGCTTATTTGTTGCTAGTTGGAGGTGCTTCTTGTCAGATTGAAGGCAGTTGTGATTTGTGTTCTACATGTCTACTTATAGGGTTGTTGCCTTCTACCTGTTAGACTGTGCATCTATATAGGTTTTCCTATAGAGAAAGAGAGAGAAGGGGGACGGGGAATGAACTAGGTGAGAGTGTTTGTTTTTTCAGGTATGTACTTTTACTTATAAATGGCCATTCAGATTGTGAAAATCCAATTGCAAAAGCAGTAGCTCCATCCTGAGTCGCTGTTCATCTTTCTGTAGTTGGGAAGCAACAGATGAGTTAGCAGGAATATACCCATCTTGTTGATTTCCACTGAATTTCTGTGTCTTTGTTTTAATATTAATAGTTTCACGTGCCCTAAGCTCTTTTAGTGAGTCATCTTATTTCTCAGCATCAGTTACAATTGTTTCCATGTAGATGCTATGAAGACATATTTAGGAAAAATTACCTTGGAAAAGTAACTTTGTTAGCAAGAACAATGCAATGTCTGTGTATACTGTATGTTCTTGGACGTAGTTTGATTTACGATAAAAATAATGCTTTTCTTCCACTTTCAGTAACTTCATGAAATAGACTTTAAAAAAGCTGTGTTCCTTTGTGATCCAGAAAAACAAATACATTTCCTTGTGATAAAAAAATTAACCCCTTTAGTGAGTTTTTAAAATCCAGTCCGTGCTTATGAACTCATACAGCCCTAGAGGAATCTTAGAAAGTTAATATTTTAAATATAAATGAAATTGTTTGTCTTGTACTTGACATCTCGGACCCTACAGTGGGAGGTTTTATTCCTTCTGTATTTTTAAGGATGTTATATCAGAACTATGTGGCAAACGGGCAGCAGATAGTGTTCAAACACAGTTCACTACTCCCTTTTTAAATATGTATAGAAATATGAGCAAAACCTGGGATATTTTTCCTCACTGACTTTCCCTAGATATGGCAACTTAATTTAGAGCCAAACTTTGTTCATTTGACTTGGGAACAGTTCCTTTGATCTAGTCAAGAGATTTGTGAAGTTTCTTGGTAGATTGAAGGAAAGTTTGGGGGGGGGCGGGATGTCTTTCTGGTGGTTGGTGAGGTTTTTGTGGGTTTTTTGGTTTTGGTTTGGGGTTGTTTTTTTTGTTTGTTTGATTTTTTTTGTTGTTGTTTGGTTTTTTTTGTTGTGTGTGGTGTTTTTTTTGGTTTTTTTTTTTTTTTGTTTTTTTTTTTGGAAAGCAGTTGGTATAGGTAGTTTAATCAGCAAAACGTTACTTTCACCCGAACAGCGCTCCCTGTTACCTCTGTTACTGCCTCCTGTGCATGTAGATTATTGCTGTAGCACCACATTGTAATGGCTGACAGGCCAGGGTTATTTTAAAATGTGGCATGAAGAATAATACTGTTGTGTGATTCTAAAATTGATGTACCCTCAGGGAAATATGGGTCCTTGAACCAAATTATTTGCCACATTCATTGAAAATTAATATAAGTCCCCGATATTAAGGGAAATCTTTACTTCTTACCTTCATTTGAAAAGGCATAGTAAGCGTGAAGAGAATGTTATGTGGATTAAGGACTTGTAAGGAGTAAGAATATGGTCTATTCTCACTCTGTTTCTAGTAGGGCTTGTTTTTCTTCTGAGTAGTATGAATCCTTTTGTCCTTGTGCTTAGTCTCTTAAAAGATGAGCCCCAGTGTGTTGAGCAAGAGAGATTAGTAGCATATAGGGAATGTTTATTTGCATTAATTCTGCAATCTCTGGCTTAGACCCACAAAGCACAGGTGCTGCATCGTGACAGTCCCTTTGATATGCTGCAGTGCATTAAAGGCTTTAAGGCTCAGTTAGAGGAGAAGCTGGGATGATCTTGAGAGACCAGAGAAACATCCACTTTGGAATTCTTTTCTTTTGCTCTTCTGTATTATTTTTCTGGGATCTTCAGTGTTGTCCTTATTCCTTTTGCTGCTTTTTGACTTGCTGAACATTATTCAAAATATTATCCTCTAATGAGCAAGTCAGCATATTTAAGAAGTTGGCTTATGCTTACTTGAATGTTTACTTTTTGTCAGAACATAAACGTTTTTATTAATCACAGACAGGCTTGCAAAAACCTCCAGATGAATGGCTTCCAACCCTAGCATATTGAATGACAGGCTTCTTAGATTTGAAGTTGAAATTTCTTTGGTAATTTTTTTTCTGAAAGCAAGGATTCAGATTTCTAGTATGTCTGCATATTGTTTTTTTGGGGTTTTTTTTTTTTGTTTTTTTTTGTTTTTTTTGCTAATGCAGTGCATGTTAGTGTGTTGTTCCTTCAGTGTTTCCCTGAGTCCCTACAGAAGCTGTTGTTTTTTCATCATAGAGCTATTGGGAAAGAAATGGGTGCTTCAGTGTGATTTACACCTCCTGAGGGTACCACCTTTTAAGAAAACTGAGAAATGGAGAAAGAATGATAAACTGTCTTGATGTCCTTTAAGTGTATGTTTTTGATAAGGGTCCTTTCGCCACATTCATTCCATTGTGGTAAAATCAATATAGGCGTGACACCTTTCTGCTCTGAGACAAATGTGGCCTTGTCAGGAAGAAATTTGGTGTTGGGTAGCTGCAATAACAGGACCACATCATTCGTTGACTTAAAATAAAAAATTTTACTAAGTAGGATGAGTAGAGCAGGTGAATAGTGATCTAAGGCCAAGTGCTGGGTCCTGCGTTTCGTTCACAGCAACCCTATGTAACGCCACAGGCTTGGGGAAGAGTGGCTGCCTGGCGGAAAGGGACCTGGAGATGCCGGTAGACAGCTGGCTGAACATGAGCCAGCAGTGTGCTCAGGTGGCCAAGAAGGCCAACGGCGTTCTGGCTTGCATCAGGAGCAGTGTGGCCAGCAGCAGTAAGGAAGTGATTGTGCCCCTGTACACAGCACTGGTGAGGCTGCACCTTGAATACTGTGTGCAGTTTTGGGCTTCTCAGTACAGGAAGGACGTTGAGTTGCTGGAGCCTGTCCAGAGAAGAGCAACAAAGCTGCTGAGGGGTCTGGAGAACAAGTCTTATGAGGAGCAACTGAGGGGAACTGGGACTTTTAGTATGGAGAAGAGGAGGCTGAGGGGAGACCTCATTGCTCTCTACAACTACTTGAAAGGAGGTTGTAGGGAGATGGGTGTTGGTCTCTTCTCCCAAATAACTTGTGATGGGACAAGAGGAAATGGCCTCAAGTTGCATCACGGGAGGTTTAGGTTGGATGTTAGGAAACGCTTCTTTACTGAAAGGGTGATCAGGCACTGGAACAGGCTCCTCAAGGAAGTGGTGGAGTCACCATTCCTGGAGGTGTTCAAAGAATGTGTAGATGTGGCACTCCAGGACATGGTTTAGTAGGCATGGTGATGTTGGGTTGACAGTTGGACTTGATGATCTTGGAGATCTTTTCCAACCTTAAAGATTCTATGATTCTATATTGTAGAACTTCTATTCCACAACACACAGATATGTATACGCGCATGAATACATGCATGACACCTATACCAGTCAGTGTACCCATTTTGGTCCAGTTGTGGCCTGCCCTATAGCTCTGTGGGAGCAGGCTGTTCATTCTGACTGTCGTGTCTGTGTTCTGGCTAGCAGTATAGTGTTTGTATGTGAAGAGTTCAGCATGATTAAAGCAATATAAGCAGGACTGTCTTACTTGACTACCTTCAAACTGAGGTAGCAGGGACCCATGTTTGCTTCAGGCACCAAATGACACAACTTTTAAGGTGAGCTGGCTTAAGAGAATAAGTTTCGGGGTTGCTTTTTTAATGAGGGATAACAAACATGCAAAAACTACAACCTGAGATGCGTGAGTATAAATAACACAATGGCTCGAAGTTGCATGGTGATATGAGTACTAAGGCTCAAGATTTCCTTCAAAATTTCTGGATAGTGAATCTCCAAATTTTAGTTGTTGGCATCAAAGGATTTTTGGGATGCTTGGAGGGATTTTAAGTGTGCCGTATGTCTGAAGCACTCTACAAATGTGAAGGAATTGCATTTGCAGTCCGTGCTAGACGAGAACTAGTCAAGTTCAAGAGAAATATAAAGTTGTCAGAATAAATTTCTGATAATGTGTTTCAGTATCTCAAAATATTGGAATATGGGTATTTTACCTGGAGCAAGTAAATTGAGTTACACTGTTTGACACTGCCCCTTGAGAGCAGAATTCTGTAGATTGTGATTATTTCTGTTTCTAGCACTTAGAACTGTAGAGTAGGCTGACGGTCACAGTACATTCTCCCGTTGCTGTAGCTTTGTTGATGTATTGCTTTTGTTTTCCAAATTTCTGGGAATTCAGATTTATTCTGATGTCATTGTTTCATCTGTCCTTTCCATGCCTTTTCCTAAATGGATATAGGAATGCAACAATGTCCTAACCAGACATCAAGAACAGGAAAATCAAAGAAAGGTATTCTATACAGTGGTATTTCAAATACAAAACATGTTGTACGATATACAAATATTAACACATCTGTGATATTTGTTATCGTGGAGGTCCCTATTGTGATGGTTTTGATTTTAAAAATTAGATTTGAGAGCAGACTTTGGGCGCTTTTTTATTTGTTTGCATGTTTTGCATGGGTCCTTTGTTATTGAATTGAGTGTTTGCTTTATGTCATTAGTGATAGTAAATAATTCTATTTTTTAAAAATATGCTCTTCTGTTACTTCAAAATGGAAATTAACTTCAATTAAAGTGGAAACAAGCAATCCCCAGGGACTGCTTTCCACATCTCATTCCTATGGTAGGGCATCAAAGTCTATCTGAAAGCTAGCTCATGGACTTTCTCTCTTATCTTCTAAAGGACAATGTGACCTGGTCTTGATCATTGCTTAAAGTTACTAGACATTGAAAACAAAAGTTCATATAACTTACTCAGCTGGTTTGATTAATTATAACTATACTAATTGAAAATATAACTGAAGCCACCTGTCAGGAATTTGTAACTGACTATTCCACACTATTTGTCCAATTCTAAGAGGCAGATTTTTATTCCTCTTGGGAGGTTAGCAGGTGGATTAGACTGCTGGTACTGGAGTGAGTTAACAGAAAACTGCAGTATGTAGAACTAACTAATATTTTAAAATATTATGTGTTTCTAGTAGGAAACATTAAAAATCAGAGACTGTGTTGGTATTTTAACTGTTTTAGCTCATCATCACACTGGAAGTTTCAGCCTCTAGGTTTTGTCTACACGACGTGTCTACACTGAATATGTCCACTATATTTCATTGTCTGAAAGCCCTGTTCAGGTCAGGAGACTACTCATCCAAGTTCCCACAGAAACTCTATCTGTAGGACGGACAAAATTTCCATACTCATTTGTGGTTTACTGATAGTAGAGAAGATGTCTTCAGGCATGATATGCCTTTGTTTTCTTTTCCTTTTAATGATTTTGTCCAAGACCTCGGTTTGGTTGTCATCATGCGACTTGAAGGTCACCAATTTCCTCTTTATAAGCAACTTCATTATATTGTGACAGTTAACAAGAATTAATTATTGAGAACTTGAGGAATGTTGAAATAGCTACTATGTAGAGGTTGTATTTGTTTGTTTTTTCCCTTCTGTCTTGGGAATTGAAGAGCCCTTTTATTTCATCTTAGTAGTTGATAGTTCCCAGTGATGCGTGACTGGAGGCAGAGATACAAGAGGCATAAATGCAAACAAGAAAGTTTCTAACTGAATGTGAGAAGCATCACCATGATAAGGACAGTAGAACTGAGAGGTTGTACAGTCTTCCTCCTTGGAGGTGTTCAAGACTGGAATGGATAAAGTCCTAAGCAGCCTTATCTGACCTCATAGCTGAAAACCCATTTTGAGGACACGGTTGGCTAAGAGACTTCCTGAGATACCTTCTGGCCTGATTTATCCTGTGATCCTACATACAAGTTGCCTTTGTAAAACTGATGAAAGCTTAGAATGTAGCATAGAATGCCCTGGTTATGCCCCTTTTGTCTGTTGAATAACCTCTTTGGTGAAGTGTAGAGAACTGCCAGCAGTTCTTCAACCTGAGAATAAGCTTTAGATCTTGATTATGCTTTCTGATTTTCTTTACCTTTTCAGAATTATCTGTAACTGGGTAGAGCAGAAGATAGTGTAGCATATAGCATAATGTTATACATAATACTACATAAAATAGTAAAGTCTCTGCATGTGTACTCGTGTGTAATATGAGTAGTTCAGAGGTTTATTTATTTACTGTCTTGCTACACCACCACCATTTTGTTAACTGTTTACCAGCATAGCATATTTATACTGTGGTTTTTTGTGGGGGTTTTTTTTTTTAGTTTAGAGATGTTTCTTAAACTTCTAGGCCTAAGAGTCTAAAGGGGATATAACTCTAGTCTCTTTTTTTGTTTTCTTTTTTTTTTTTATTTTAATTCAGTATGGCTTGAAAAAGCAGTTGTTTCGGAAACACGTTCATTCATGCTGTCTTGTGTTAAATTGCTTGCCAAAAGTTTAATTCTGTTCTGGCCTGTAGAATTGTCTATGTTAATGTTTATATGTACTCATTAATTTTTAGCACGCCCAATCTAATTTTAGCATGTCAATTAATGTTTTAACAGCAATAGATGACTCTTCCCAAGGAGACTCAATAAGGTGAGATTTTAAAAATACCTAATACTTAACTGAAGAATGATTTGAGAAGCACAGTACTCATTTTGCTTTGCTTTTTAAAAAGCTCTGAGAAAGAGGGGAGTGATGACAGTTGGCATACTTCTGAAGAAGAACTCGATTTTACCCCCAAGGTATGGTGCCTTTACAGCAAAAAAAATCCTGTAAAAATAAGTGATTTGAAGACAAGTTTTCTGTGGGATTGAAAGAAACTACAGTAGCAGCCAGTATTATTTTCTCCTTAGAAGCAGTCTCTGGCTTGACAGCCTTTCTTCTGCTGTGAGTTTCTCCTGAAAGACCTGTAACTGTGGCAGAGCATGCGGTAAATTTGTAGTTTGAGGCAAAAGAGCAATAGATGACAAGATAAACAACCACATTGTTTTGTTTGTTCTTCTTTATTTAAGTCAGATTTGCAGACCCTAAAAGTTTGTAAGTTACTGTTACAACCTGTTCTGTTCTTCTCCAAACACGATTATTGTTTCCTGTAAATTTGGTGATAGAATACTGACTGGAAAAGGACATTTATTTGTCAAGATCTACTGAAATTCTTCATCACCTAGTTCTCCTTTCCTCCTTGTTAGGTTCCTCAAGAGCATTCAATCGGATGAGTTGTCTTTTTTTCTTCTGTGAGATGATGTTCTGTGCTTCCATGTAGTCTCACGCTGCATGTTTTTTACCTCTTTTTTTTGAATGCTTGGGTTGTATTCTTTTTGGTAGCTGCAAGCTCTTGCATCTGCTGTTTTTATTAACATTGTGAAGAATTGTCTGCTTCTGCAGTGATGTCTGGAGCATCTGTTCTGTTGTACTAGCATTCTACAGTGATGAGGAACCTGAGTGCGGTAGTTCAATCCACTCTGTAAGGCTGGAGATGCAATTGTGTTTAGTTTTAAAATTAATTTGGTTTCTTGCAGTGATTGAAATAGAAATTATGCTTTTTTTTCTGGCATGATTTTAAAATTTAGGGATATTTGGTAAGTGTACCTGCAATGCTGTGCATGGAAGTGATGTACTTCACTTGTAAGAGAGAAGCAACAATGTACTTTATTCATACAAAACAGTGATTTATCCAAGTTTGGTAGTAAATGCTGTATGTGTCAGTGATTTAACAAGATTCGATGGCAAGGTACACTGGATTACTTAACTGTCAGGGAGACCCTCCCATTGAGTCGTGAGATTCAGAAGGGATCTTTCTTTCTGAACTCCTTGTTAGAGAGGAGTCTAGGTGTGTCTGGATCCAGTCCTAGTCCCAGGCTTGATCAATGGTTTATGTCTAAAGGATTATATGTGCACAATCAGTCTTGCATATCACTTAGCATGCTAAACTTTGAAGTCTTTGCTAGTAGTCACTTATCAAGGATCTGTTGTTTCAAGGAATCCCTCAACCTCAAAGAGTAACCTTGAGAGATGTTCCTACCCAGGGGGAGATCCTGACATGCAGCCTGCTGCCATGCAGGACAGCTCAAAGGGCTCTTGGGCTGTTCACTACTTATGGAGTAAGATAATTGACTTACTAGTCAGATTTGCACACTGACTGTGGATGTTAGTTTCTGCCAAATTTGGCTTGAGTTGGACATGAAGTAGCACTGTGGTTAGGGGGGATGCATTGCCATCCCTTGGCTATGTGTTGTTATCAGTCTCCCCCAAATCCTCTTTGAGTCAGATGCCACCGTTACCATCAGGCCCAGACACTTCTATCACTGATGGCTATCACTTGAGCAGTGTTACAGGACAAGCGTTCAGGTTAGAGTTGGGGGGAGCACACCATCACACGTAGAGACTAATTTATGTGTTAAGTCTAGGGGTCTTAACAGTTACTTGCATGGTGCACATTTGCAAGTAAGCAGCCTGAAACGGCAATCTTAAATATAGCTGAATGTTACTTAAGTATTACAAATTCTAAAACCAGATTTTTAGAACTGTTACATAGTATGTACACATAGTTTTGGAAACAATTTGCAGAAAGGTGCTTGTACAGTGTTTTGGGGTGAAATACTCACTGAATTGCATATGTGAAGAGTGTTTGTGTAGTTAGAACTAGAAGATGGAGTCAGCACCTGAGCACTATCAAAAGGACAACTTCATTATATTTACTATTAAAGATTTTATGTGAACAAAGCATTTGTTGTTGTTACTGTTTTTAAAAAAAGTAATTTTTTTTTGCTTAAATAAATCTTTATTTACAGAAGCTGCAGAAGCCAAACTTGACACTGTTAATGAATGCTTCTCAGCAGTTCAGGAAAAACAGTAAGCTATTTGGAAAAGATTGTATGATATACTAATATATAAAAGTAGACTTGCTGAGTAGGTTTTTGTGTTTTGTTTTTTTTTTTTTTTCTGTAGTGAATGAGAAAAGTAGCATTTTGAAAAACATAGCACTTAGTCATTTCAGAAAAAAAAAAAGTCCTGTTCTTAAAATGAAAATATTAATCCCCTCCTAAGCCTTTGTCCCTGTCAAGTTCTTCCTCCATCCTGCCCATCCCTTGCCTGGCTCCTTTCCATACATTCTCTCCTGTGCATTAATCTGGTAGCATGCCTATTGCTATGTATGTAACTCCTTTTATTCACTTGCATTTTTCCTTCTCTTGTGCTTTAAGATGATGGTTCTAGAATTGAAAGTCCTAAGTCACCGAAGAAAAGCCTCAAGCAAAGAACCCTGTCAGCTGCAAACCTGAACAAAGGAGAATGTGGAGAATTGTTGAATCAAGATGTCTCAGATACAAGCAACCAAGAAGACGACGAATTGGAGGAGGAGGAGGAAGACGATGATGAAGATGACAACAGAGATGATAATGAAGATTGTGAGGAGGAAGAGGAAGAAGAAGAGGAGGACGAAGATGTTAGTCAAGATGAAAAGGAGGAGGAAGATCTGAAAGGTGAAGAAACTCAGTCTGATGACATACTGGAGGAGGAACAAGGGGAGAAGACAGAATCTAAAGGGGAAAATAATCAGAAATTGGAGCATTTTAGTCTTGCTAAATATGAAGAGGAAGCTTGGTTTGGAACAGGAGATATCTGTGATGATGATCATAGAATAAATAAAGAACTTGATGACAAGGTGGAGGAATCTGTTGATACTCCTGTGTCTTTTATAGCTGGGTGCTATGAAAGGTTGCAAGAAAATATAACTACCATGTCTCCAAAGATAATGAATAATGAAATTTCTTGCAAGTCAGTACCAAAACAAGCTATCTTTCAAAATCTAAATAATTTGCAAGATACAGAAGAAAGCTGGGAAAGGAAAAGCATGATTGAGGAGAAGTTTCACAGAAATGCTGACTCCTGTTTTGCAGACTCTGAAATGACAGACAGGAAAAAAGAGATACCTCAGCCTCTCTCATATAGTTGTCTTAAGGAGAAAAAGTCAAGCTTTGGTGGTGGCTTTGAAAGTGGTAATAATTCTTGGTCAGCAGCAAAAAACTCAAAGCTTGAAAGTCAAAGACTGAACTCTGTCGTTCTTGAACATGTGACTGATGAAGATACTGAAGAGGAGCAATATGAAGAAGTAGATAATAAAGTCTGTGAAGCGCTGAAACAAGAAAGTGAAAACTTGCACTTAAATAGGTGTGAAGAAAATTTAAGAACAGCACTTCTCTCAAGTACCAAAGTAAGTATATAGGGATGATTTAATCACAGTGGTATTTTCTAAGGGTAATATAGGTAAGAAACAAATGGTAAACTGGATTTCTGTTAATACTTGTTCTTCACATATATAAATCTTTTGATCATCCTTTGTGATACTAGAAAATGTTTTACTCCAAGTTAAAGCAGTTTCGTAGGTATAAGAATAATATCAGGGAGTATCTTCGATAATTTTTTTTTTCTATTGGTTACAGAATAGGCAGTAGACTTTTTTTCTGGAATCAATTAAATTTTTCTCAGTTGTATGTACAGATTTTATCTGTAAATATGTACTGCCCTTCAGTAAAATTCATGTGATGGCTGAAAGTGAGGAAACAAAAAGAAGTTTGAATAAGATTGACATCAGGAAGCTAACGTTTTTTCTTGGAGCAAAGTAGGCGAAAAGAAAAAAGGAATGTGTTCCAGAAAGATGTTACTTAAATGAAGCTAAAGTTAGATTGACATGAGGAAGTGCTTCTTAGGGGCTTTGCAGAACCAGAGGTGAGACTTAGGACATTAGACATTGCTGTCTACTCATACAGATTCCCATGGAAAACCTGAAGGCCATGTAAAACAAAGCTCAACAAAGTTTCCCTTTTGTCTTACACAAGAGAAGTATCTTTCAAGTCATCAATGGATAGTGAAGAAGTCCGTCTCTTTTAGGAAGAATCATCTAAACAGAAAGAAGAAGTGGAGGAGGAGGAGCAAGTGAAGGAAGACACTGGTGAAGAGCTACAAACTGCAGTTGTTGAGAGTGTGAAAAATTCTATTTGTAATGATAGCCATCGAGTCCACAATACTTCAAAAGACAATGCTGGTGAGAGAAATGAATTACTGATCCCAATTCTTCCTCTGTAAATATTCATGCACAGTAAATGAACTAAAATTGTCATTAACTTCTGAGATAACAAATTTTTCCCTTGCCTGTGAATCCTAGTGGGCATTGGCAAAGAAGAAAAGCAGCTCTTGTTCCTTTTCATTCATTCTCGAAGAGCTGGTGTGGTGTTGGATTCCAAAAAATGCTATATGAAGCAAGTGCCATTCTTGGTTTTGTTGCTGTCTTCTCCCTGAAATGATCTGAACAAAATGCGCAGATGGAAGAGGACTAGTGTCTTGAGTGTGACAATAGAATTCCCCTTTCTGGCTCGTACTGTCAGATTGAAAAGCTGTGATTGCCCTTGGCTGAAGCCTGTGAAAGATTTGAGTCAAGCTGACAGAAAGCTGTTCCATTCCAGTGCTTCACGTTGTCCGGTTTTAAAACGTAGACGGTCTCTCCAGTGCCACGCTTGTGTGTGCTTGAAAGCATTACCAGATCAGTCAGAGTTGAGCACTTTGGTACTCACCTCAGGTCTCAGAGCAGGAGGAGATGGCACAGTTTCTGTTGTCTGTCTCCAGAGAGTAGCTTGGTGTGGTAGATGTTACCAGAGCATGTGTAGCTGCTGATGGAATGACACACAGGGGGCCTGGCAGAAGCTGCTGTATTCAAGTGTTGTGCCTATACATGCTCTTATATTTCTGTGCATTTTACCATAAGTGTGCATTTGGCATAGTGTAAGTAATCAGAGCTGAGGGTGAAACCAGCAGTTGTCCTCTTCTGGGCTGGGTGCTCTCACTGCTTTCCAGCTCCTTCCCCCATCTTTGTGTGTACGTCTCCACATGAGTGAATCCTGGATCAATTTTACCTAATGGAGTAGCTTAAAACAGAGAAATGAAGGTAGTGTAATCTGGCCAGGAACCCACTGAGACTAAGCCTTACATTAATCTGGAAGCAAAGAGATTTCTGTGTTAACCCCCTGAGACAGAAATGGCTTCTGTGTGTTTGGGGTGATTGTTTGAGCTGTTAGCCTCTACTCTGTTTTTAAATGGCAATGCTTAGGTGTTTAGCTTCTGGGAAGATGCAGAGTAAGAACTCTCTGTCAAGGAAGATCTTTTCCTGGTAGCACTACAAAAGAAGCATTGTTTCTTGGTGATTGTAGTGATGTTCGTGTGAAGATGGTTTGCACGGTGTTTTTCCAGTACCTCCTGTACAGTGTAAAGTGGTAGTAATTGCCAAATTCATTGCTGTAGGCTAGAGAGCAGGTGAGAACTGAACTCTGTATACCACAGGACTGCAGCGAGCTGGAGTTTCTTCCTGAATGTTACCCAAACGTGTTGAGTGTTGCTTTTAGCTGTGTCAGCAGTTTGTGCATAGTCATCTCCTACTGGAAAGGAGGCAAGAGGAGGTGGCGCTGTAAAGGAAATACCATGATATCACTGAGTGTGAAGAAACCCTTGAATAACGCTCACTTTTTAGTTTGTCCTCAGCAATAGAACCACTGCATATCTTTTGGATGCAGGGCTTGAATGATGAGGAAAAGCAGAGTGAAATATAAACACTCAGTATCTCTCTTCTTACCTCATTTGTAGGTGCCCTGCCAGCAGTGGGAGCGGAGGAAGAGGAAGATACTGAATCTCCCTGGGATTCGGAGGTACTTTCCGTGAAGGACACGGAGATTTCCACCAGAGGGGCAGGGGGAGGGTAGAAGTAAGATCCAGAAGCACTTGAGAACTTGCTTTTAAACTTGGTCCCTACCACTGATGAAGCTTATTTCCTCTCTTCCTGCCATGTGTTTGTAACTGGGGCCCCTTTGAAATACTTCTGCTCTATCTAGGCCAGCTGTTCAGTTAGAACTGGGATGCAGTTAGGTCAGGCTAACTACTTGGGTCTCATAGCAGCTGGCCTTTGAGCTTGGTTTCTAGGATAGTACTGAAACAGTGAAGTTTCTTGCTGCTTTAAAATATTCTGAGCTTTTCACCGGGGCTGTCAGGACTGTAGCTTTACTTTTTCACCATACAGCTCTATTCCACTGACCTGGTCAGTGGTTGCCCTTAGGATCTACAACCTAGACAGTTAGCTGCTTCTGAATAGATCCTCTCTACCTTTTGTAGGTGTACTTCAGCCCTTTTTGAAAGTAATTTTTAACAGAGATACCACACATGCTGGCTGTATTTGCCATTTTAGTTCTTTCTATCTGTGGTACTGGGCTAGAAGAAAACAAGCAGGGTCTGTAGTGAATGCCCTCTGGCTTTTTATGTGAGTTAAAACAAACTCTTCCACACCCCTTTCTTAAAAATACAAGATATATAGATATATATATAGTTTTAGTTTCTGTAAGCTTTGCCTTCCTAGTCTTTGTTCAACCCAAATTGCCCTTGTAACTGAGAGTCGCAATGTGTTCACTCACCACTGCAGGATATATGCCTAGGGAACATAAGTGCAAACTTGAATGTTAGGTACAAGTCCAGTACAAAAGTCGTATCACCACAGACCTGCAGTTATTGTTTCACAACCCACATCTTGAGTTACCATGCTCATTCTCTTCTGTGGCTGTCCAGTTTGTCAAGGTTTATCAACATGACCAGATAGGTTAGATGAGTTGTGAAGTTCTTGCTTAAGGTCTGAAAACACGTGCAACTACTGTGATTCTCCAATATACTGTGTTTTGATGTGCCCTTTCCAAGGGTCTTAACAAAGGTTTTTGTGTCTCTAATATACTTGATACCATGCTGTGCAAGCAGTCTTAGCAGGAGCTTTTTGCATAGACATGAGTTGAAATTGCATTGGTACCAATTCTCATGCATGTGTTTTACATTATACAGACGAATTCTGAAAGTCCAAGAAAAGTATCTTCTGCTGAGTTGCTCCGAGTTGCAGACACACATGGAGCATCCTCACAGGTTTTTTCACGGGAACACAACAATGGTAACTTCCTAGCGGACTAAACGTTTGTCTGTTAAGCATTTATAGGTTATAGTCAACTTCTATCAGCATCTGTCTTTGGAATGCTATTATGATGTGGATGTGCGCTAGAGCAATGGAGTGCTTACTATTTGTTAATTAACACCAGTTATCACAGCGCTTGCTGGCCACTTTGTAAAGGAAGTTGTCTTGTTTGCATTCTGTGTGTTCTTTGGACATGTTTGGCTTTTTTTAGGATTCAGATTCTTGTTGCATAGTGATGAAAATGTATGTGTTTTGGGCCTGACCTGTCTAAACATTTAAAATTCTGGGATGGTAATGCACCAGACAAAAGCTATCATCTGGCTAAGCGTGTTTTGTTTTGGTTTTTTTTTTCCCTGGGTTAATTTTTGGTAGCTTTCTGTTGTGCTTTGCCTAGGAGCTAAAATGTGACTAAAATTTCAGATTTTGTTGGTAAGGGTTTCTACCTGTAGGTTATGACACTGTCTCTTGAGCATCTTGAGCATAGAATGACAGGGAGGTTTTGCTATTGGGGTAGAACTCTCTTCTGAAGAATTTCTCCTTTAACAAATAGTTTGTCAGTTCTGCTTGTAGTATAGGTACAACAGAATAGCTGAAGAAGCTAATTCAGTTATCGTTTAGTAATCTGGAAGCAAAACTTTACAAGTTTCTGGGACCTTGTAAATCTATTTGTGGGGTAGTTGTCATGGAAGTCTGCTTTGTATGATTCTACTAAGTTTAAAATCAGTGTGGAAAGATCATTATGGTAATTTTTCTAAGGTATTTCCAGACTGATAGACCATTAAGTTTACTGAAATCAAATACTGTTTGATTTTTAATGATTTAAAAAAAAAAAAAATTGCTGTGGAGCCATTCTTAGTAGCACTTCGTATACTCCTTTCATGAGAGGACTCAAACTGAAAGATGACTAAAGCGAAGGCTTTGAGAAATATAGGTGTGCTGGTAGATTGTGTGAGTTTGGAAATGATTTAGTATTGGACAAAAATGGAAAAAAAAAGTATTTGGAACTATGTTATAAATGCAAATTACAACCAGACAACATTTGTTTATTTTGTTTACTTGCAAGCTAAATCAGAACAATCTGTTGAACTAGCTTGATTTTACTTCATTGAATGACATGCATGACAGGTGTCTGTGTCTGCACCGATAATTTCTCTGTCCCATCAATGGAAAGGAAAATACTTCTCAACATTAAACACTTGCAGAATAATCATAGTCGTAGTGCTTTTGGACAGCTTTGTCATGATTCGTTACAGTAGACCAGCTTTGGCTTCTGAAATAGAAAGCAGGATTCAGCTCTTCAAAAGGACTAAATATTTTGATCTTGTTCTGTTAATGAGCATAACCTTATTGCTTAACATGAATTGTCCTAGTTCTGCAATTGTGGTTTTTAAATGCAGGGTGCATGATGGGAAGAATGCATTGTCCATTTATTGTATGCTAATACAAATGCTGTATGAGGAGGTAAATTGAATGTTGGGTATCATACTCTTAGAGAAATAACGCTTGCAACTAATACTTAGTTGTAGAAACTACTGATGTTGAATGGAGTAAAAGATACCTTCAATTAAATAAAATAACACTTCCCAAAATATTTTTCACCTACAGGCTTTTGGGAGAAACCTAGCAATTCCCAGGTAAGTATTTGTTCATATCAGACTGGCTATCTATTCTGCTTGTTAAATAGTATGTAGTTTCTTTGAATTTGATTTTTAATCATTGTCTTTCATAGCTGAAGACTCCTGAATCTGTTAGGGATATGAATGAAACCTCTCCTAAAAAAAGTCAGCAGAAATCAGGTAATGTTCACTTCATATAGTTCTAGGTTTAGCTTCGTAATCTTTCTGGATAGGAGTATTTAATAAAGCATCTGATTTATTTATTTTGCAGATCTGTTGGAGGAATTAGGTTTAGGAGATGCAGAGGATATTGAAGGTATTCATAACAGTCTTTGTAGTATGCTTTTATGGAAAGACACATTGTACTTGCAAATTTTTTCCTAATATTAAATTAATGGTTTTAGCAAGGTGTTCTGGGAGTAGAAGGTCTACTAACACGTCTCTGTGCATGTGTGATACCTCCTCTAGTCTGCCATTCAACACTGTAAATACCCTTCCATGATGTACGCTTCTTCCACCATACCTGCTGTCATCTCCCCTTTTCAGGCAGTTCTCAAGTTTGCTTTCCCTCCAATTTCTCAAAAAAAAAACCTCAAACCCTTCTTGATATTCCTGGTTCTCTGAGCATGTACTGTGACTTATTCCAGGCTAGGGATCTGCAAGCTAAGCTGTCCAGGAGCTGCAGGTGAGACAGAATGGGTAATTCTTGGGCTCATGCTGTAGGTGTACTTAGCAGGAATTATTGCTTGCCTGACTTTTCTCTTACCTGTCTTGTCTGGCAGTTGTTTTGAAACATGTAGCAAATACATTCCTCTTGTTTCATGGAAATTGAGCAGTAGGTTCAGAGGAAGGAGAAGGAAGTGGGGAAGAGAGACAAGGTGGCAGGAAATGACAGCATCAACATGTTGTCAGGAATTCTCTCTTCTTTGGAAACAAGACTAAAAATGAAGGAGATAGCTGGTCCACTATATGTCGGAGAGAGGATATATTATCTTAATGTTTTTTTTAATTTCTTTGTTCTATTGATTATTGATTTGCATATTTGATAACAAGGTGAGAAACAATTCCCCATTCAGATTTTTCGAGTTTCTACAATCAGTTATTGAAAATATAAACCAGAGAGAGGTAAATAGATACGTAGGCAAGTAGGTTAACTTGTAACTTCTAAGTACAGAATACAAATAGTTCCAAGTTCTTTGGTATCCTTGGTTTAGGGGGGGGAAAACACCAAAACCAGTGCCATTGTTCTTTTGACAATAATAGAGATTAAAATTATTTCTACAAAAAATATCACTCTTCTCTTCTTGCTCTTCTACTCTCTCTCATGTATTCACCGTGGGTAAGCAAGAATAGGTCCTCTCTTGCTCTTTATTTTGCCATGATAGTGTTTCTGTAAGATGCATACAGGCTTGTTAAAAGTTGTTCAGTTAAAACGTGTTTTGGTTTTGTCTGTGTTACAGAATAATATGAAATATAGCCCCATAGTGGGCCAGTATGTTATAATATTACAAACACAGAAAGGAAAGAATGCCTTTTCATACCTCATTTTATGTCAGCTATTTTTCCTGTGTGTCTTTATTCATTTGTGTTATGTTAATTTTTTACCCATGTTTTATCTTGAAGATCAGGTGTTAAGAAGTACACATGAAAACTTCTTTCAAACATTTATGTTTTGATTTGATTTTAAGCAATTCAGATTGCTTCAGCAAAGCATCATGATTCTTGCAGCACAAATATGGAGTCCAGTTCTCAGATGTAAAAGAGATTCAAGATAGGCATCCCACAATGGAGAGCCAGGCTGAGTGATTGCTACTGAGGAATTTGTGACCTGTCCAATATTACTCAGAGAAGAGTGGAATCCAGTTTTCAACAATACAAGCTAAATGTCTGGATCACGGGTTGTTTCTCAACATTTCACAAGCCTGTCTTTTATTTGGTGTCCCATCCATGTCTTCTGCAACAGATGAGGCAGCAGTTTGACTGAAGTGCTCAGTCCAGATCCATGTCTAGAGACAGATTTGTTTCATGCATGGAGTAAAGCTAGGCCTTAAAGATTTTAAGCCTGTGATTTTGTTGCTTGTGATTTTTCTGTGCACAACACATACGGAAATTAGAATTGCTAGAGGAATGTAGCTAGTTACTGCATGGCACACAGTATGTCAGAGAGAGAGAGAGAGAGAGAGAGAGATGTCATACACCTTTAAGAAACAGGAATGGCTTATTTGTGACCATTTTTAGTGATTTTCAGCAAATTACCTTTGTACATTAAACAGTAAAATGCCCTGGACGAAAATAATTCACACAGATGCATCTTAAATCTATATTATGATAATTTTCTCTCTAGTAGCTCACAAATTTGAGGGGATGTGTTATTTTGTGTGAAGATTTTTCTCACAAATATGAAGTTTCAAGATAGACTCTAGGTGTAAATAAGTGGTATTAAGTCATGCTGGTTATAAAAATACGTGTTTTTCACTGTAGGAGAGTGCTCTGGATCTACCTTTAGTATGTCATCATCGGCTGAAAAAGATGACCTCAAGGATGCCATTGAAAACTATGAGATGCAGGTATGTAAAACCACATATTTTGAATTAGAGTAAATTGTATTATACAGTATGTAAAGAAAACTTACCAGTTAGTGAATAATGATGAAGGGACAATCCTGTAGATGAAGGTTGTATTACAGTCTGAAGTGAAGTTGGATACAATTTTCTTACAGTGGGATAAAATCCTTGTCACTGTGTTGGATATTTGCTGTTGTACTCATTTGTTTCTACCTGGTTTGCTTAAATTTTGACCAGTGTTTTTCCTTTTGTCCACTGCTGAGAAACAGTGCAGTCAAATACTTCCCCACCAGCCCCGTACGCAAAATGCGCGTTCACGTGAAGATGGAGGTTTGTCTGTAATATGCTGATCTATTTGATTAAGCATGCCTGGTCTTCCTTTTTGTAAGGAAAGATCACAGAAAAAAACCTTGAAATTTGGTGACCTTTCTGATGCTTTCCCTGCCTCTGCAAAATATGCACTTGTTTGGCCATATGAATATGTGTTTGAAAGGGCTTTTTTTTCAGAGGGCGTTCTAGAGGGGTATAAGGCAGGCATCCTGTTTGTGTTGGGCATACAGGACGGGGCTGGATAGAGAGGTTTGGAGTCTTCTGTAATACTTAAAGGACATGAAATTTCCACCCCACACCCAGGCACCATGAAAAAGGGACGTGCTTAATTTTAACAGGCAGAGCACAGAACTTCAGCCTGTTGGGAGGTGGTAGTAGTTGGGCAATGAATTTGCGAATTGAGAGTCTGAGACAGATGGTGGCTGGCTGAGGTGCTCCTTCCCTGTTCTGAAAGGAGGAATTTTTGCAGAGAGAGAAAAGGGCTTGGCTAACGAGAAAAGAGGGTTGAGGAGTTGGATGGTCTTAGCCATTGGGACACCAAGGTGGCAGGCCCTTTTTAGAAGGCACCATGAGCTACGGAGGCATGTGGGGAGGCAGCATATTGAGAGGAGTGTGACACGTAACAGGAGCAGTCAGAACTGTAGAGAAACAGAGCATGGGGTCAGGGACATGAGGAGGCTGGGTGGGGTTGAGGCATGGTATGTTTTTCATACAAGCTTGTGTTCCTGATTTTTGGGATGAGGGAAGAAATGGACAGGTTCCCCTAATAAATGCTCTTTTTTTGGAGCTTGGAATGGAATTTAATATGGAATTTAGTAGTTGAAATAAAAAATGGTATTAAAGCAATAAAACATGAAAAAATAAATTGCTTTGTGACAAATGCCACAAGTTACAGAAAGCAAGCAGACTGAAAGGTAAAAGCAACCCTAATGTCCAGACAAATCTAATCCAAGAAAAACTGCGGTCTCTAAAGTAAGTCCTTCTATTTTTAAGAAAATGATGATTCAGTGAACCTTTAATTTAGTATCCCTTGATTTTTATTTAAAAAACTGCTTTTAAAATATCTTCTTTTATTTCTGTTGTATGATAGGATGAGTTTGCAACAGAAACTACCTAGATTAATTGCAACTTCCTTTTTCTTGATAATCTTTCTGTCTGTACCTGTTTACTTAAGGATAAATATGTTTTAGAAACTACCAACTTGATAGAAAAAACAGCACATGAAAATCAGACTGACAAAGCAAAAATTTCATATCAGGAAGCCCTAGCAGAAAATGAGGAATCGCACAGTGCTGACAAGCATTTAAGCCTAAGACCTTGGGAAGAAAGATATGAAAGAATGTGGGTTGAAAATGAGAAAAGGGAATTGAAAACAAACTTTAAAAACATTACAGCAGAGCTGAAGCAGCTGTTTGGTGAAATTAATGAAACTGGGAAGACTACCTCCCTTGTGAAAGAAATGCCAGAAGATGGCTTCAGTGAAGATTTGAAGAGTTCTCATTTTGTTCCATCTCTTGCAGTAGAATCAAGTAATATATTAGAAAGTAAAGGTGAATTTGGAGACACTGAACTTATGGTAGGTGGAAAAGTACCCAAAATGGAAGTTGTAATTCCGAGTTTTGGTGTCCTTCCTGATCAGAATAACTTCAATGCAAACATGGAAGATACCTGGGGTACAGATGAAGAAGATAGCACAAACAATACAGATAATACAAAGGTGCCTCTAGCAAAAGGAGAGGAAAAGAAAATGCCTACTATGGAAATGGAAGAGAATGAAAATGGAAGTAGTAGAAATGTAGAGGGAAGTCCTGAATACTCCCTGAGACATAGCTTAAAAACAAGTATTTTGGACCATGTTTCTAATATTCTTCCTGAAACAAAACCTATTTCTACAAGTGATGAAAATGCACTTTTTGTAACAGAAAGGAAACTTGGAAAAGACTCTGGATTTAATGATGATGTTCCAAGGGACTGTGTTATTGACAATAATAAAATAGGAGAAACAGAAACTGAAAGCACTTTTGCAAATGCTCAGAAATCATGTGGCATATTGGAAAGGAATCTTGATGAAGAACTGAAACAAGATTTGGAAAGATTTAAGAGTAAGGTAGGAATGCTGCAAATAGTATTCCTGGCTTTGGAGAAGGAGAAGCTACAGCTGAAAAAAGAGGTAGAAGTTCACCTGCTACTCCTTATTCTTTAGTCTCCGTATCAATGGTCCTGTTCACTTTAGCTATTCATCATTAAAGGAAAATGCTTTGTGCAAATTGGCTTTTGTTTTAATAGAAATATTACTTATGAATAAAGAGAGCAGTGGAGAACTGTCCTTCTCCCCGTTTTTTGGAAAACACAGAATGAGTTATTGTTACAGTTTAACAATAGGTGGCACTCAGGTCCAGTGTAAGTAGTTGTCACTTCATTGCTGTAAAAAAAAGAATGCACACAGTTACATTACTCCCGATTCTGAATCAAAGAATGGAAATAGCTTCTGAACAGGGTCTTGACTAATCTATTTGCTGTGATTTCTGCATGGTGTGTTTTCATTGCCTTTCATTAAAATTCCTGTTTGCTGTGAAACCATTTCTGCTTGTGGGTTTGGGATTTTTTTTTTCCTTCCCCTCATTAAGGAAGCAGTAGCCCAGCACACTTCCACTTGATTTTTTTTTTTTCCCTGTGTTTTTACGACTAACATTGTGCAGTCCTTTTAACTCTTTGTCCATCAGCAACACTTTCACTTTATTGTTGTTCATGTTTTAAGATACGCTATTGTTTTTTTTGTAAGGGATGTGTTTTTGTTATATCTTTAATCATTAATGAAATCAAAGTCCTTTCAATGGCTTAATACATTTTGTAGCGTAACTTTATGAAAATACTTCTCTATATGAATTTTTTAAATTTTTCCATTACACATTATTTCAGAGGTAAACTCCAAATTATTTAATCTTGGATATGGTGTTTCACTCTTCTAGAAATACTGAGAAATATATGAAGCTTAACTTTGTTTCTGTAGGTTGAAAAGGAAAAAAGCAAAGAAAAATGTTTCAAAACACAGGCAGCGGCAAAACAGGAAGATCTTGATAAATTAAATGCACCACCAGATAATGTTACTGATCAGCAAATGAAACAAAAGCTTACTCTAAGGAAGAATGACTGTTTGAAAACGGAGAATGAAAACACTATAGAAGAAAAAGACAAAAAGAATTTGTCATCTGAGGAGAGATCACCGTTGATTAAAATGCCGATGAAAGGGTAAACTAATGAAATAATCTCTAATTCTTATTTGTAGTATGTACTTAAGTTACTTTTGGGTTGTCTCATAATGTAGTAGTTGAAGTACTTTCCTCAATGCTGAAAGCCATACTGAGTAGTCCACTGTTCCTTAAACGTTTAAGGAAAAATAGTGTTTCTAGAAAAAGCTAAGCTCGTAATGGAGGTTCAAATTTATTGCCTGCTTTTAAAAACATTAAAAAAAGACAAAGGAAAAAAAGAAACCAAATTCCTGTGGATTCCCTTGTCAGTACTGAGGCAAAATGCATCTTCAAAATTAGAGTTGATGACTGGAAAAAAACAGTTATTTTTGTAGGAAATGTCCATCCAGGAAAGAAGAGTAGAAATTTGCAGTTTGCTTTGCATTCTCCCTCTTCTAGGTGATTTAGTAATCTCCATACAGTTGGTGTTTTTCTCTTCATTAAATTCAGATGCTCTTTGTCAGGAGAAGGGACAAGATGGTATTACCAAACCAATCTCAAAAGTATGAAGAAGGCACAGATATATTTATGTAACCCTAAGAGGAGTTTTTTTTCCTGTCTATCATTCAAAGGAATCTCTCCTCTAGATACTTCCTCTAATGAGGATATTAGATATGTTTCGGCTTACTTGAATCTAGCTCAGATTCCACATTTCCTCCACATTTCCCCCTCATTCCTAGGGGAAGGTTTTTTAAATATTTGGGTATCTTCTGTGATCTTTGGAGTCAAGTCTGTGTCTTATCATAGATATTTTTCATCTCAGTTGTTGATGAACATCATCTTAAGTATGTCTGTTTCACAGAAATATTTTCTGTAAAGCTACGCAATTGGTGATTTTTGGTTTTCTTTCTGTTTAATATAGTAACCTTGCCCTGAATACCAAAGTTGCAAAGAAAAATAGAAGACAGACTTCAAAGCGGAAGGCTAATCAGCGGATGAGCTCTTCCAGCGGGAATCATTTTCAAGTACTGGATGATAGCACTTTCAGTGAAACATCTCAGGATGAAGGAAGGTACTGAATATAAGGAATGTTATAAATAAAAGTTACTTAATGATAAAAATTGACCTGAAAGGTAAAGGTAAGTTTTAGAAACCTGTAATATACAATGTTTCTTGTTCTTTCATGTAATAATGCTACCTGATGCCCTTTGTGTTCAAAACCACTTTTTTTTTTTGTTAGAGTGCTTTGAACATACTAGCTAAGTTGATGATAATGACAGATGTGCACAAATTCTGAGTAATTACCTGAGTGTGTGCATAAATATATGTATATTATATTTTTAAAAAGGGAGAGGAGAGACTTATGAAAGAGCAGAATTACTCTTTCACTGCAGGCATATATATCTCTCTTTCTTTCTCTCTCTCTCTCAATTTTTTTATATTCTTTTTCTTTTTTCCTCCAGCTGTGTCTCCTCCTGACTTCTTGCCCACCCCAGACTTACTTGTGTGGAAGGCAAAGTGAGAAACAGAAGGTGTTGACACTGTACAAGCACTGTTTAGCAACAGCTGAAACATTGATGTGTTATCAACACTGTTTTGGTCAGAAATCTAACACGCAGCACTTTGTGGGCTGCTATGAAGAAAATTAACTCCAACTCAGCCAGACCCAGTACACTAGAGAATCCAAATTTATTGTTCTTTGACTTGTAGGAGGAGGATTCTTAGTACTGAAGAGAGCTAAACCTCTAGTATTAAATAGGCAATGCACGTAACTGTGTATCTGTGTATCTCCATATTTGCAGCTGTAAGATTCCTGTTACTTTAAGTGAAGTGCAGAGAGCAGTTATTTTAACTATTTGCTTAATATATTGTGGAAGAAAAGCCTTCCAATAGATGTAATAGTACACATTTCTTTAATTCTTCATCTACATTTAACAAAATTCTTATATTAAATTATAGTTTAATTCACTTATTGGAATTAAGTTTTCAGAGCAACTTTAGATATTGTTCATAATGCAATATAAGCATTCTAGTACTGAAGTGTATTTCTGTTTTCCAGACCTGCAGCAAAAACAAAGAATGAAAAGAACAAGGTACTGTGAAATTAGTTTCCTGATAAATAATTTGTATCAGCTTTTGATCACTTAGATGGGAACAATATTTATATAGTGATCAACCAGATGCACAAGTTGCTGCTGCTATGCAGCTTTTCATATTTGAGCCAAATCTATGGGCTGTGAATACAATTCATGCATTTGTAATGATGTGTAGTACCGTATAGTTGTATACAGAAAATACTGTGTTGTTTGTAGGTCAGCATACAAATGGATATAACTGATGACCTTGATTTAACTCACTCATCTGACACAACTTCAGAGGATGTTGAATTACCAACTTCAACCTACAAAAAAGCTATGTTATTGTTAGAACAGCTTAGTGTGGATCATACAGGTATGTTTTCAAGTCACTTTGTCTTCACCTGTTACAAGTTCCTCTTATAAAACATGATTTCTTTTTATGCACTCCTAGGTATTTTGGTTTTATATTTCGATCTAATATTTCTTTATGATTAGAGATTCCCCTCAGATGTGAAATTATCTCATCTAACCTTAGATGTCTACCTTTATTGTCAGCAAACATGCCTTACTTTGTACTTGGTTCTCTGTCTAGTCAGAGCTGGAGAATCAGGTTCTTACAAAGTAAGTTCAGCTCCTTCTAATGCAGTTCTCAAAAGTTAGCAAGATCTTGTTTTTTCTTTTTTTATATCCCCTCAATAGCTCATGACAAATAGTGCAGCAAAATAATGACTCTGCTTAGAGAGAGAGAGACATATATATATATATATATATATATATTTAAAAAAAAAAATCAACTGTCTTAAGATGCTTGTATATACATATAGCATTATATAAACATCAGCATCACTTACTATGTCTATTAAACTATGCTAAAATTTGGCTAGGTAAGGGTTAACCTTGGCTAAAGGCCAAACTCTCACCCAGCTGCTTTATCACTGTCCTTCCTCAACAGGACAAAATAGGATGAAAAAGCTTGAGGACCAATGAAAAGGCAGGGCTGTCACTTACCAGTTACTGTCAAAGGCAAAAGACACTCGAATTGAGGAAACTTAACTTATTTGTTACTAATTAAAATAAATTTGGATAGTAAGAAACAAAGACAAAAAAAAATTAAGAGCATCTTCCCACCATCCCCTTCTCAAGTTCAGCTTCACTCCTTCACTCCCAATTCCCCTACCCCTTCCCAAGCAGTGCAGGGAGGCTGGGGTCTGCAGTCAGGACTTGGCAGTTTCCTTCTGCCACTCCTCCTTCCTCACACTTTTCCCCTGCTTCAGTGCAAGTCCTTCCACGGGCTGCATCCTTCTGGGAAAATCTGCTCCAACCTGGGCTCTCCATGGCCTGCAGGTCCTTCAGGAAATACCCACCTGCTCTGTCATGGGGTCCTCCACAGCACTGCATTGTGGATATCTGCTCCAGCACTGTCCTCCCCAGGGGCTGCAGAGAAATACCTACTCCACCATGATGTCTGCATGGGCTGCAGGGGAATCCCTGCTCTGGCACCTGGAGCATCTCCTCCCTCTCTTTCTCCACTGACCCGGGTGTTCAAAGGGCTGGTTTTCAGACTCTTTTGCCCTTCTCCTCTGACTGCATGGTGGTTTTGCCATTTCCTAAATACATTTTCCCTGAGGTGCCACCAGCGTGGCTGAGAGGTTCAGCTTGTTCCCTGTGTTGAGTTCTGCTGGAACTGGCTGTGTCTGGCACGGGGCAACCCTTGGCCTCTTCTCACAGAAACGTCCAACCTACCTGCAGTCTTCCCACTACCAAAACCTTGCCACCTACACCCAATACAGCAAAGCATTAAGTAATTTCTGCATTGGAAAATATTTCTGCATATGCATGTGTGTCTTTTCTGTCTCAAAATAGGTTCTGCTATTTTGTTGAAAATTCAAAACATACTTCTTGAATATGAACAGATAATAGAATGTGAAAAAAAACGGTATACAGCAGTCTGTAGAGAAGTAAAAAAACTGGAAAGTGAAAAGGAAGAGTCACAGTTAATAGTGGAAGAGACTCAAGATTTGAAATCCATATTGGCTCACCAAGAAGCAGAATGGAAAAGTGATGTCCAAAGCCTTAAGTATGTAACCTGACATTCTGATAATGTGTTATCTTGTCAGTGTTCATTTTCCAGAAGATCCTGATGGTACGAGTGTTAGGATGAGAAGTTTCTAGTCTCTTGGGTTAGGATCTTTTTTAATCCCATGGGCAAGCTACGCTATAAAGTACATAATGTCAGAGGGAAAAATGCCTGGATATTAGCTCCATGTAAAATCTTCTGGATGTTTTAACTTTTTTTTTTTTTTTAATAGGAAGAGAAGAGAACAGGAGAGTATCTATGGGAAAATGAGATTTATAAGAGAGACTTATGGAGTTGGGTTTTTTTTATTTTGTATAATATTAGGAATTCTGGTAACTCCAGAGTACAGGTCAGAAGAGAGCTTAGAGCATTTGTTAACTTGTTTGTTTATTTGAAAGGACGAATTTGGGATTACCCCTTTCCCCATACTCCTGAGCCTAGACCTGGGTGGTGTGAGGCTTTCAGTCACTGTTCACATCATTTCAGACAAGAATGGCCAGCAGGCACCATATAAAATTGATCAAGCACAAATATAAAGCCCTGCACTTGGGAAGGAGGATCCTCTTGTGGTGATGTACTGTGGGATGGCCTGGCTGGGAAGATTGCTGAGAAGGCCCTGATGGTCTTGGCAGAGAGCAAGCTCAACGTGAGCCAGTATGAGCTGGCAGCTGAGAAGGCCAAACGGCATTCTGGGCTGTATTAAGAGCAGCAGAGCTAGGAGATTGAGGAGGAGTGATTGCCCTCCCCTACTCAGCACTTGCTGGACTGTGTGTCTGGAGCACTGGGTCCAATTTTTGGCCTTCTGATACAAGAGATCTTAATCGATATGTGTGAGTTCAGCAGAGAGCTACCAAGCTGGTCAGGGAGCAGGAGCACTAGGCCTGTGAGGAGAGGCTGAGGGAACCGAGCTTCAAGGAGCTGTGCCTCCCAGTATGTGGAAGAGGATTATAAGGAAGGCAAAACCAGTCCCAGCTTGGCTTGGGTTTGACTCCAAACATTTTTCAAAATTATCAAATATCTATCAATTACAAAGAATTAATATTTTCATTCTAAATAATTTTTCAAAGCAGTGTTAACTTTACACTTATAAAAGCTGTATGTTTTGTGAAATTAAACCGAAAATTATATGTAAGGCTTTTTCCTTGCAATGTAAACCATTCAAATACAAATGTTACTGTCAATCTTTTGAGTAATTTATTAGTCATTGCTGATACTTGTTTTGCAGAATTTCTAAAGCAAGTTTTCAATTGGCAGCTCTTTCCTTAATATTTTTTTTACTCTCGTTGACCGTTGCAAGGATATCAGAAAAAATATTCAAAATAATTATCAAACATAAAACTGCTTCCTTGCTTGGGTACTGTGGACATACCGTGGACCATTTCTTACCTTGTTAGTGATTACTGCTGATTGTTTCAGTTAGTAAAGAAGTTGACATTCCCTAAGGATTTCACTATAAATTAGCTTCAAAATTAAATTGCTATTGTTTCTCCCAAACATAGATCCATTGAGGTTTAAAACTATTTTTAATTGTATTAAGCTTAAAACCTATGCATTTCTAAACCTATTTTTGAACACTGACCTCATTCTGCTTGTTCTTCCTATGGTCAGCGGTTGTTTTAGACTTGGAGAAGTCTTGCTAAAAAGTTGAATCTGTCATGGCTAAGTGATGGGCTGCTTCATCAGTGTGACTTGTGATCACTGAATCCATAATATGTAGGCAATGCTTAGCATATTAAGGAAATACATATTAATAATAGTAAAAGTTTGTTTCTTTAATCTGATAAGACAGTGAACTCCTTTTAAGTGAAGTGTCTGTAATATGAAGACGACATTTTTTTTAATTTACAAAAATGTGCATAATACTGTATATTTATCTATGTAAACTTACTTACAAATAAATCATAGAATCTTAGGGTTGGAAGACACCTCTCGTCATGTCCAGCCGTCAACCCAACATCAGTATGCCTACTAAACCATGTCCTGGAGTGCCACATCTACACATTCTTTGAACACCTCCAGGAATGGTGACTCCACCACGTCATTTGGCAGGCTGTTCCAGTGCCCGATCACTCTTTCAGTAAAGAAGTGTTTCCTAATATCCAACCTAAACCTTCCCTGACGCAACTTGAGGCCATTTCCTCTTGTCCTGTCACTAGTTACTTGGGAGAATAGACCAACACCCATCTCCCTACAACCTCCTTTCAAGTAGTTGTAGAGAGCAATGAGGTCTCCCCTCAGCCTCCTCTTCTCCAGACTAAACAGTTCCCAGTTCCCCTCAGCTGCTCCTCATAAGACTTGTTCTCCAGACCCTTCATCAGGTTGGTTGCCCTTCTCTGGACAGGCTCCAGCAACTCCACATCCTTGTTATACTGAGGGGCCCAAAACTGCACACAGTATTCAAGGTGCAGCTTCACTAGTGCTGAGTACAGGGGGCCAATCATTTCCCTACTGCTGCTGGCCACACTGTTCCTGATGCAAGCTAGAATGCTGTTAGCTTTCTTGGCCACCTGGGCACACTGCTGGCTTTTGTTCAGCTGGCTGTCTACCGGCATCTCCAGGTCCCTTTCCGCCAGGCAGCCACTCTTCCCCACGCCTGTGGCATTGCATGGGTTGTTGTGACCGAAGTGCAGGGCCTGGAACTTGGCTTTGTTGAACCTCATACAGTTCACCTCGTCCATCGGTCCAGCCTGTCCAGATCCCTCTGCAGAGCCTTCCAACCCTTGAGCATATTGACACTCCTGCTAAGTTTGGTGTCATCTGCAGACTTACTGAGGGAGCACTCAATCCCCAATCCTCCAGATTGTTGATAAACATATTAAACAGAACTGGTCCCAGCACTGAGCCTTGGGGAACACCACTTGTGACTGACCACCACCTGGATTTAACTCCATTCACCGCAACTTGCTGGGCTTGGCCATTCAGCCAGTTTTTAGCCCATTGCAGGGTACACCTGTCCAAGCCATGAGCCACCAGCTTCTCTACGAGAATGCTGTGGGAGACAGTTATCAGAGGCTTTGCTAAAGTCCAGGTAGATGACATGATAAATCACTCAATGGTTTATTTCAGTATCTTATAGAACTGATATCATGGATAATGGAATTAAGTTAGAATTGTTTAAAAAGTTAAAAATTAGAGTAAAACTATGAAATCTGAAAAGATTTAACATTTTATGGTTTAAGTTGTCTCTGCAAGTTCAGAATGTAGAATATCTACTTTTTATATCAGTGCTTTAGTTTCTCAAATATTCTGTTAAATCTCAGATTTACTTTGAAACAAGAAGAGGAAAAGAGGCTCAAAGTAGAAGCACTATATGAGAAGACAAGAGAAAAACTCGGAAGGAAAGAAGATCAATCTTGTAAAGATATGGAGGAGAAACGGCAACTTGAGTTACACTCAACAAATTTAGAAATGGAACTAATAACACTGAGAAAGCTCTTGAAACAGGTATATTAAATAGTGAGTTAAATACTTATCTTCTTATATTCTGCTTCTTTTTAATTGCTGTTCTGTTCCAGTATGCCTAAGGAAGGAGGTATTTTGTTCATGGAAGAGGCATTGGATAACTGTTGCCAAATTTTCAGGACAGTTGAGAGCAGTTGGTTCACAAGTGGTCTGGTCTTTTTTTTTATTTTTTTTTTGGCAAGTTCATGATTCTTTTTTCCTTTTTCAAAATACAGGTTTCATTTGTTTTTCAGGCAAAGACTGACTTAGAGTTATTTTTCTAAATTGCTACAAAACATTCCCTAGTTATTATTTCAAAAGGAAATTAAGATTTATTACTTGTAGATGGATTATCCTAACTGTAGGGAAGCAAAAATATTTGCAAGAATATAAAGGAGAATGGGAAGATATTCCTAACTCTGATTTTTCTCAAGATGCAAGTAGTTTAATTGTTTTACTGTAGGTTGAAGAAGAGCGTGATGAAACACAGAGACAGCTTTCTCAGGAAAAGAGTGCCAGAGCCCTGCAAGAAGGAATTTTGAACAACCACCTTTGGAGACAGAAGGAACTAGAAGAAGAAACAAGAACAACTATAGGAAAGAATGTGCAGGTAAGAAAACTTTTTTCTAATTAATTAAATTTCACCATGTCTGTTCTAAAGTCATAATAAATCCTATATAACTCTTTCTGCTTCTTGATGTGTTATTTAGAGTTTACCAGTGTAATGTAATGTGTAAATACCTTTTCTGTTTTCTCTTATGTTTTTAAAAGTTCTGGACAGCAGCATCCGTCCTGTATGTACTTGAATTGCATGTACAAGTAGGAAACTAATAGAAGATACTATTTACCCTGTTTCTTAAGCTATCTGCTATTTTTCATTTCATGGACATTTTATCATTACTTTTTAAGGTTTCTAGCAGTAAAATACCTAGCTACATCAAGGTTGACTAAAAAGAAAGTTGTTTGACGTTCAGTCTTTATGTTCCCATTACTTGGGGTTTTTTTAATTACATATTCCCTTAATCACATATTCCCTTATCAAACTTGCTGACTTCAAGTATGCCTTTCTTTTCCACCTCAACGTACTGAAATTTTATGAAGGAATATCAGCAATGAATTAAGCTGTCTGTAGGAGTTAGAATAATTGGGGAAAAAATAATCATAAGCACTCTATTAAGAAATATAATCTTGAAAATAGTTTACTAAATTTACTAAGAATATGCAGTGCTTGGAAGAACGATTTTTTCTTGACTGTGCTGCCCAGTAAATGTAGAGTGAATAAGTTTATGTGGAAAAAAGGTAATACATGTAATAAACAGGAAATACACAAGACTATTGCATTCCAGGGATGATTGAGTTATATAGCTAACTTTAAGAATACAAAAGGATGAGTGTTAAGAAGACATTTGAGAAGGAAAATACCCTTTCTAGCCTTGTTTTGTTTTTACCAGATTTGTAATACAGCTAAATTAACCTTAAAAGGAATATTTTAAAGGCATGCACATACAAGAAAGTGCTGTCATTTTAAAAGCTTTATTGAGATATTTTAAATAATTGTATTGTTTGGTTACTGGTTCATGTTGCACTTCCATTGTGTGCATACATTGTATGCGTGCATGGGTTCATAGAGTAGCTTATACATTACTTGAAATGTCACTCCATCTTTGAAGTCATGCTTCAGTATTAGAAATGTTAAAATGCAGTTTAATGCTGAAATGTTTTTGTAGATTCATTTCCCAGCTGGCTATTTATTTATGTTCCCTATCATTCAGGAATCTGACTCTCAGAGAGAAAAGGATCTTTTGTACAAAAATCAGTTACTACAAGATGAGATTGCTATGCTAAGACTAGAACTTGATCAAGTGAGACTTAGGCACCAGGAGGAAGAAGGAAAATATTTAGAGGAAAATGAGACCTTGAAAGAAAAAAATGAAGATCTCAAAAAGGAACTTAAACTGAATGAGGAAACCCTAACTCAAACAGTTTTTCAGTACAGTGGGCAGCTGAACTTATTAAAGACAGAATCTGCAGTGCTAACTTCCAAACTTGAGCAGACTAAAGAAAGCAAAGATAGACTAGAGACAGAAATTGAATCATTTCGTTCGCGCCTGAACACTGCTGTTCAAGAACTTGAACGTCATCAGTCATCAAAAAGTGATGCTGAACGAACATTTCAGAGAGAACGTGATGAATGGCTTCGCTTGCAAGACAAGTTCCATCATGACCTCTCTGATGTGCGAGAAACCAAGAATAGCTTGTCTCAGCAGCTGAGTAAAGCTGAAAGCAAAGCTAATAGTCTAGAAAATGAGCTTCACCAGTTGAAACAAGTGCTCAGAGAAAAAACATTGCTTTTGGAAATGACACAAAAAGAATTAAGTCAAGCTCAGTCTCAGGCAAAGGAAAGTGATCATGCTCGACAACTTGAGAAAGAGCAAGTAAGCAAACTTATAATAAAGCAGGAGTCCATGCAGGAGCGATTGGCCCAGCTCCAGAGTGAAAATCTTTTACTCCGTCAGCAACTGGAAGATACGCAGAACAAGGGGATCATCAAAGAAAAAGTAGTGAATGATGTGCAGGACCGGTTTAATGATATTTTCAACAAACTCAGAGCTGATACTGAAAAACAAATTTACCTAGTGGAAGAGAGAAACAAGGAGTTAAATGCCAAGTGTACCGATTTAAGAGAACAAGTCTTTAAATATGAGACTGACAAAGTAGAAAGAGAGGTAAAGTATATACTTAGAACAATTCAGAGTTTGTCAGTTCTTGAAATTATTTTATGTTTCTAAAAGGTACCAGGTATAAGTTATATGCATGGGCCCAAATAATGCTGAAGTTTTTCTGGTTTGTCATGCTTCTCCTGGAATTGTGGAGGGATTTGGCAAATAAGATGTTACTGCTCAGATCTGAGCAGAGAACAGAAAAAACATATGCAAGTCTAAGCTTTGATCAAAAAAGGTGATTATTCTCTACAACATTTTTCATCTCTTTTCCTTAGTGCATTTTATGCCCTGTAGGATACTTTTATGTATTTGATGGGTTTTATATATGTATTGCACTGGTGACACAAATAAGAGTGGTATAAAAGCAGGAACCATCCGATATGAGAAATAAAGATGCAGACAAGTGAAGTGATGGGGATGGAGCTATATTAAACTCCTACGGAGAAAAAAAAATCCATTCTCCATAAGTTGCTATCAAAATTGAAGAGTATTAGTACTGCCCAAGTGTTAATTTGTGTATACATTTTAGGGGTTCTAAAGGGTACCTGTTCCCTAAAATTAATTTCAGACACTGACCTAAGGTTTCTCTTGTCTGTTTTATGATGTGTAGCTATATTTAAA
Organism: Chlamydotis macqueenii; assembly: GCF_036417535.1. Taxonomy (NCBI): domain Eukaryota; kingdom Metazoa; phylum Chordata; class Aves; order Otidiformes; family Otididae; genus Chlamydotis; species Chlamydotis macqueenii. The sequence goes on from NC_141556.1 coordinate 26,637,893, forward strand.
TGTATTCTTTCTTTGTGGCTCTGTGAAAGACTGATTAACTGGACAGATGACTTGTTAGGACATCAGTTAAACTGTCTTTCTGCAAATTCATACAGTACGTGAGTATGAGACATGCTCCTATGCAGAGCAGTAGCATAATTTAATGTCACTCAAACACACATGAACCAAGCGTTGCTCCCATTTTTGCATGTAGATGGTTTTTGCCAAGAAAAAGGGTTGAAGAGAATAAAGGCAGTAGGTAGGAGTGAGGAATAGGTAGACAGCTGAAAAAGCTATAGGTAATGGGAGAATTCATTGTTATATATGTTCCTAGGAGTAGGTAGGGTCTTCTCTATTGATGGAGTATTTTACGAATTCCAGTTAGAGCAGCGATTTGAAAGTTGTCTTACGCATTTCGTTTAATCTTCCTTTACTTTTTGGAAAATAGTAACTAATCCTATTCAGTATTTAGACACTCTGGTGTCAAGTTTGTCTCCCTTAATGATTTGAATAGTGATTTTAAGATTACATTTCCTGCTCCGTAACAGATCCAGAATTGTTGAGTGAGGTAAATATCAGCATATGTCAGATAGCCACCTTATTCTACCTTTGTCAGTTACTTTAAGGATGGGAGGAGAACTCCAGCAGTGCTGTCAATTATTTTAATCTGTGAATTGCTTTCTATTCTTACTACCAAAATACCGAATTCCTTTTGAAGATACTAGGTATATGTGAACTATCCAGTTTTTTGTAAACCTGATCTGTCAATATAAAGGCAGTTGTTATTATAAAATGACCTTGGTAAGAAGACTGCAAGAGGATGTGATTCAACATATATTTAAAGTGTATCTCAGATAAGCTGCCAGATATATGTGTTCATTTAATTATATTTGTATAATGGAGGAATAGAACAAAGAACAACTTAATACAAAGTCCTGCCTTAGGTCATCAGAGTAATATCTGCAGTTAAACTGTGGCCCTTACCTCACAACAGATTTCTTTGGGTTTTGTTAGAAAAAGAAATACATTATTGCAGTGTATTCTTGTGTATTGTTCCAAGAAAAATAATACTTGAGCCTTTTTTATGTATTAGAAAACAGAAATCCACATGAACAGCTGATTAACATGGAGGTGCTCAGCTGAGAAAGATGGAGAGGTCATTACATGTACAGATGTGCCTTTGAGCTCTGTCTGAAGATAGATTTAATTGTACAATCAAATAAGTTAACATAAAGACATATTTCATGTTCTTACAACTTTCTTTTTACTTAGGGCATTGTGAGACAGCTGCAGCAGGAGCTTGCCGATGCTCTTAAAAAACAATCTATGTCAGAAGCTTCACTTGAAGTTACTACGCGCTACCGCAGTGACCTGGAGGAGGACAAGCTGCGCTTGCAAAAGGAATTGGAAAAGGTTAAAACCAAGGTACATGATGTCTGTAACTACATGAGTGAATCTGAGGGTGGCTGTTGAAAGTAGGAGCAAATGTTATCCTAAGACCCTAGAAAAAACAGGATAGATTTAATAATGTTTGAATGGATTGCACTGTTTTATAAACTTGGTGCACAGGTCTTTCACATGAGGATGCTATTTCCTTACTTGGACGCAGGTTTGTATTTGCTAAGGTGCTTTGCAAAATAAACTGATGAGTCTGTAGCTTATTACATTTGGTTTGGCCAAGCAGGTTATCCAATTTCTGAAGAACAGTAGAAATATTAGACTGCTGCATTTGGGCTTTTTTATGCTATCTATGCTTCTCTCCTGCCCACCCCCAGGTAACATATTCTCAATTCTAAATCCTTTTGTAACATTTTCTGTGTGTATATATATATTTTTTTTTCCTCATTCTTTGGCCTTGCTGTAATTTACCATCTTTCTATGTCCTTCTTGGAAGTGAATTGTAAGCTCTTTTCTTCTGCAGTGTTCTAACTAAAACTGAAGTACAGAGACATTGTAGTTGTGAAATAGAAATAATCTTAAATATGAGTGAGTTGTGAAGCCACTTTAGGAAAAGGATGAACTTGTTAATTCATATTTTCAATGGAGGACCAAACAAGTGGATACAAAGAGTGTCACAAGTCACTGAAAGGGCAGGAGGGGCAGTGTCCTTGCTTAAAACGGTGCTATAGGAAATCAGTGTAGGGATGGGACAGGCCAGTCTAAAAGGAGATGAAGTAACACAGTTTGTGTTCGTTTGCTAGCAGAAATGAAGGTTCTAGTGTACTTGAAGTTATTACAGTTATTCGTGTAGAGGGTATGCACGGATATATAGCCAGTACTTGAATTCTTCGGCAACAGTTGACTCCCCTCTACAAAAGCTCACCTGACTGCTCTGGATTCTTATTGTGATTATGCAGTTGCGGGAGTTGGAAGAAGAGCGTTTTCAGTCTGAGCATTGTGTTCACGACTTGAAGGCTGCCTTGAATGATAAGGAAAGAGAAGTACTAGCTTCTTCCCAGAAACTGCAAGACCTCCTGTTGACATCATCTGGGACTAGTACTACAATAAAACAACTGGAAGATCACGTGCAGCGGTAAGAGAATAACATAGGGAAGCAAGATGTCTGGATTGTGCTGCTTTAGCTGGTGTTATTTCACACTGTCCTTTCAGGCTTGGTGCTTTAATGGATTTCTGTAATAAGACCTGTCTTTCTTTTTAAGCCTTGAAATTGAAAATGCCAGATTGGAAGCCACGGTCCAGCAACAAAACAGTAGGATTGAAGCTCTTCAGAGAGACCTGCAAGCCTCTGCCTCCGTAAGCTAGTCATAAACTTCTCTTTTTGTGAGCTCCTGAGCCTAGTTACCAATTTCTGTGGGGAAATGTTAAGATGAGGTTTTCCCAGAGAGCCTAGGGGAACTCAGATCCTGCATTCTACTAAATATAGGCCGCTCGGAAAGCGGTTTAGTCCATTCCCCAGCTTTCTGCTTCTGAGAGTTTTCCCATGGTACTATGGCAAGTCCTACTTAACGCTCTAAAAGGTAAGGATTTAACACTAATACACTTGATGTAACTATTGTCTGCTTTTCCTGACATCAGATGCTGCTTCAGACACTTGTTTTAAGTACATCATTAAAGGTATTCATCACGTTAGCTTGTGGAAATTTCACAGGGGATATTGATGACAAGCACTTTGTCCTGGAGGCCTGACAGGCATCATCAGACTGGAACAAAAATTATACTCTCCAGAGCTTTTACTGTGCAGAATTGCTTTTCCTTTGCCAACTTGGTGTGTGTTTCTTTTCATGAAGCAGCAAAGAGGAATGCACCTGGTATTATTTGCAGAACTCGGTGCAAACCTTGGAATTTCCCACTGCCTCCATGCAGTGGTTAACTTTAGCTCACGCAAGGTGCTTTCATCTGTGACCTGTATGAAGCAAATTATTTTTCTATTTTAACCAGTGAACTAGGGTTCCTGTTGTGACTATAGTTGTTAATTAGTGTTGAAAAGGTTTTAAAAATAACTTTGTGTGAAAGCTGAACTTTATCTACTGCTACTGACAAGAGAAGAGGCAGGGCAGTCGTGATACTGGTCCTTCCCCTTTGGTTAATAGAGCATGCTTTTCAAACATAATGTGGATGGGAAAAGCTGCTCCTACCTGTTTTAATTGAAAAGTCTTTGTATCCCATATGGTGTTCTCTTTCTCTGAAGCAAACAGCAGAGGTGGGGGTTGCTAACAGTTTTACAGTGGCACCTAACTAAGGCTATTTTGATCATTGATGCTGGTTGTAAATTCTGTAGTGTGTGTAATATTTAAGTGTGTGTAATATATATTGTTAGTAATGAGATGTAAACTTCAGTCTGGAAAGTCATAGTCTGTCTTCTTGCTTCTTTTAATGCTTCTGTAGGTTCATAACCGCCTGGAAGACTTGATAACTGGCTTACGGACAACACAGGCAGCTGCAGAGGACCACCACCATCAGCAGGTACCTGATTGGCTGGCTTCTGTGAATGACTGTTCTAGTCTTTGAATTGTCTGTGTGCAGGTAACTGATTAAAAGATCAAATGGGCTGTATAGGCACAGTTCAGCTGACAAATACCGTTCTGATTTTAGGGTGAGGCACCTTCAGGGGAAAAGGCTGTAAATTTCCTTATTCCTTTGCTGCTGCGTTTTGTATCTGTGTTCTGTATCAGCTTCAATTGCTGTTCTTGGCTGTATTTTCTGAGGTGTGTTTTACACTCCACATTAACCTTAACCGTAGATCGTGGAATGGGAGAGGAGAGCTTAGGCCGGTTCCATTTAAGTTACTGCTTTCTATTGCAGTGCTGTCTTTCCGGTCACCTTAGTTTTTTCTTTCAACACTGTTGCTTTCACAGATGCAAAAGCAGAATGTGCTGGCAGCAACATCAAAGGATTTACACAGCTTGTGGGAAGAGCAGTTGAAGTCAAGATCCCACCTTGAAGAGCGTGTTGCTCAGCTTGATAGGGAAAAGGCTGAACTTGTGGAACAGGTGAGCCCAGAAAATTCTCCAGACACCTTAGCCAATACCCAGGAGAACCATGTCCACCTTTTTGTTGAGTTCTTACATACTCAGCTTTTTCTGTTATCCCTGCCATTCAGGCTTTGCCTATCTTGTGATTTGGACATCATCCAGGAAGTTAATAAAAACTAGCTGGGTATCTTTGTGTAAATTCTGGAGTAGTTGTGTTTGGAAGAGTTCCCACTGTGGTCTACTTTCAGTTGAGCACATGGAGCTAGGCTGCAGTTCCCCATTTCTTTTCTTGGAATCCTTCTGGTCATTTTCTGCCCAGAAATCACAGGGTCAGGGTTTAAAATGCTTTATGTTTCCAGTGCAAAGTATGGAGGAGCTACTGCATGTTTTCATGTTAGTGGAAGCTTAAAAGCCTTGCAGAAAAATGCACTGAAGGAATTCTGGCCAAATGAACTAGTGCTTGGGAAACAAGAAATGGCTGCCAATTTCCAAGGGGCAGTCTTTCCCTTTTCCCCTTTTCCATAGAGGAAAAAGAAGTACAAAGTCAAAACAGCTGCTAGCTCTGTGGTTTGGCTGAGAAAACACCAAAAGGAAAAACATGTGAATAAGTAAATACCCACAAAGAAGAGATGAAGGTAATGGCAGAGGGGAATAAAACATTGAAGAATTCCAGAAGATCAAATTCCTTTGCAAGTCCCTGCCTGCTGGTTGTTGAAGATCCCATGAAAGCTTTAGATTGACCTATGCTCTCCTGTGATGTGCATACCTATGTAATCCCTGCTGTGAACAGAGGAAATGCCAAAAGTCGTCTTCAGCATCTTTTCCACTTTTTTGCCTTAAAGCATTAGAAGAGAGTGGCCTTTGCTTCAGTGGGGGCATCTGTTTCTCTTGCTGGATATTGGCTTGTTTTATGTGAAACATGAAGTGATTAAAGGTTCTCAGGAATTCTGTCCCTTGGTGTTCTGTGAAACTTGGCTAACAGATAGAGACATACTGCAGCTTTTCTATGGAGAATGCTCGATGCACACAGTGCATGTAAATACTGTTCCTATGCTTTGTGTGTCATGTATCTTTTCTATTTTGAAAGTGTGAGAGTGAAAAAAAGAAAGTGAAGAAGCTGGTAGAGTTGAAGCGCCCAGTTGAACTGCGTCTGGACCAAGAAATGAAAAGAAACATTGAACTGCAGAAAGACTGTAAGAGGTATGGCTTTCTAGTAAGATGAAGAGGTATGCCTGAGTAGAAGCCAAGCTTTATTGAACTTCAATGTAAAATAAGTGTACATAACTGTTTGTGAGTAAATTCAAGCCTTATGTTAGTTCTTGCAAGGCACTTCTGTACATGTGCCTGTAGTTTTCAATAGCTGCCAAAATAGTGGTCCTGCAGTTCCCCTGGGGGGAAGGAAGTCTCTTATTCCTTCTTTGAGGTGAAACTTGGACCTTTCAAGTGACTTGTGGCATGAGAATGCTGTTTTTTCTCAGTAATTCCTGATGTGTCAAGCACATTAAAGATGATGTCTGCATGTCTCTGCTCTTTACATGAGAGTATGTGAAAAAGGCCGTCTGCTCCTCTGCTTCATTGTTTTCTTGACTAATTTGCTGTGCAGGTTGAAAAGGCTTCTCAACAGAGCTATGAAGAAACTAAGGATGTATGAGGAGAGAGACAGAGAGTCTCAGATTAGTTTACAGGGAGAAATGAAGAACAGGTATTCTGAAATGGTGAATGAAGTTGGTAGATTAAGAACAAAGGTGAGCACTCGTTTATTTGGGGTATTTTGGTGGTGGTATTTCTTCTTTTGAAACCTGTGTTGCTCTTTCCATGTACTTCTTTTCATGTTGTTGAATTTATTTTTTTTCCCCTTGGCTGTGTTTTAGAATTTATTGACTTTTCTTGATACTTCTTCTACTATTACATAGTAGATGACTGTAACTAATACTGATTTAGTTATCATTATGGGTAAAGATGGAAATGTTATGTGCAAAGCAGTATCTGCAAGGGCACATCAAGGGCATGCTGTCCTGTACAGGAAGGGTGAGCTGAGAGTTGCAGCAAGGCTGGCAGAGTCCGTGACCTCATGGACCAGGGAGCAGTCCCGCAGGCCCACACCAAGAAGAGCAGAACAGATTCGGTGACAGTAAGCGGGGTCAGCCAAGAGTGCAGATCACCAGGCCAGTCCATAGGGATGGGCAGGTCTGCATTCAAACCAGGACATCACATCCATGGGTGAGGGTCAGGGCTGAGAGCAGTGAGGCCCAGCACAGCCCTGACTGCAGCCTGAGGCTGTGGCAGCATCTTCTAGGTTTGACAGGTTAATTTCTTCTCAGGAAGAGAGGGGAGTAGTACCACCATAACTTGAACAACTGTAGGAAGTTGACTTTGCCCAAGATCACCCCTTGAGCCCTGTCTTAGGCACAAGCTGAGCAGGAGGCGGTTCAGGTTCTACTTTTCTAAACAGTGTCCTTGCTTCCCAGGGCACGATGTGGTGAGGTGATGCAGAAAAAAAATTCTGTAACATTGTTCACTAGTAGCTGTCTCAGCCCCTCTGTCCCTTGTCATAGGGACTCGGAAGTAGAGTTCCCAGAAGTGCTTTTGAGGTTGCTCTGGCTATTCAGTAGCATCTAACCTTTTATCTACTTCTCTGCTCATTACTCAGATTTGTTGCTAAAGCAGCCATGTTTCAGAGCTATGTTCATGTTTAGAAGGTATTATTGTAGAATGAGTCCATTGCCTTTAGAATGGCTCATTTTCAGTTGAAAAGTCAGTAGTGTTTTTGTCTTTCTGTTGGAAGAGTTATTTTGAGTGATGAGGAAATGTATTACTTTTAGGCGGTTTGAAATAAGTCTAAAGTTTCTACTCTCTGTTAGAGACTCTTTGAAGTGTTGACTATGTTAGTTTCCTCCATTTTTTTAAATAAAAGACATGACATCACTTTTTATGATCAGTAGGTATAGAAAAGGTGTGTTTCTGGAGGGATTAAGAGGAGGACAGAGCTGTAGTTGACCACTGGGACCTATTGAAAGTCTGATATTTCTTGCAAATTTTTGAAAATAAGCTGCAGCTTTGGTGTAGCGAAAATACATCTTCCTCCACTGCTGCTGTAAAAGCTGTGTTCTGAACCACTGCTTACAAGTTTTTCAATGTAATAGAAAAAAAGAGTACCTGTTTCTTGTCTTGTCAGCTCAGTAATGAAGCTTTGACTGTGTTGACAGCTTGGAAAAATTCCTCTAAAGCGTGATACTTGTTGTTTCTGCTAAAACCAGAAGGTGGCTAGGTATGGATGTGTTTGATTTCCCATAAGCATATGAGCATCTCACAGAATAGCCCTGTTGCTTTTCAGCCTAGCCCTATGAGTGAAATGCTGCTAATTTGGTTCTTCTTGGTCTGTGACCTACTGCAGAAGAACTGAGAAAGGATGGGAACCTGAGGAATCCCATCAGAAATGATGTGAAAACTGTTCTTGTTTTAAAAGAAACACCTGGTTTCACTTTGGTTTTAATACTGAGTCAATAGATGACTAATACAGTCTCAATGGCCATCCCCTTTACAGATTTTCATGTAATTGACTAATTTTAGATCCCTCTGAGTTCCCTTTTTTTTTTTTTTCCTGCTCTCTACAGATTGGTGAACTTTCCCAGCAGCTGGAGATAGAGTCTAAAAAATGCATGCAGCTAGAAACACAAAATCAGGATTTGCGAGAAGAGTTGTCCGCCATGCGTGGGAACCATGAAAAACTGGAGAAGAGCAAATGGCAGCTGAAAGAAGAGGTAGCTAACCTCAAACATCGTTTGGAGGCTAACATGGTGGATCACAGCCAAATAGAACAATGTAAGAGAGAGATGGAAGAACGAGTTGGACAAGAAATAAGACAAAAACTACAAGAAGTCAATCTATTTTTGCAGGTAAGGGAATTCCTTACTTATGTCTGTAGTCTCTATTACATACTTTGGTTGTGATCATAATTTTTTAGTATTTTCTCTTTGGTGCCTGATTCTGTGTGTTAGTGCTGTATTTCCTGAAGGGCGGTGGGAGAAGGGAATATAGTTGGGCAAGAGTGCTTTCATGTGTATGTGATGTGCGTTCAGGTCCCTGAATCAAAAGCTTGCCCAAGGTAGATTTCCATTTTGCAGTTCTTGGGGCAGGGTGAGAGGGTATTGCTGTCTGCTGGTCTTGTTCTAATGGGTGTTGCAACTTACAGTTGCCAAGGCCAGACATACAGGTCCTGCTTTATACAGGGGAAAGTGCTCAGAAAATAAATCACTGAAGTTGGAGAGGGGTGGAGGGTGGGGGTGAGAGATCTTCATAATTTCTTTGAGGAATTATTTTCTATATGCCCTGTCCTACAGAGATAATGTTCTTTCATTAGTGGCTTTGATGAATAATACTGCTGAGAGGTGGGTTATTTCTGAAGGAAAATTGATGTGGTAGTTCCAGGGTTCTGTCTTGATTACTCATGGTAGTCAAGAGGTACAATTGCCTCACTGAGTAAAGCTGGGCTCTTGAAACTGGGTGTGTGCAACTGACTGGCAGGGAGACTTCTCTTTTTCTTTGTGGTGGTTGAAAGTGCATTATCTGCTTCAGACGCAGGCTGCCTCCCAGGACAGATTAGAACAAATCAGAGCCAGTCATCATGCTTCACTGAGAAACCAGCTAAAACAGAGAATTAGAGATCTCGAATGTGAATTGGACAGGATAAAAAACACCCAACAAGACAGTATTTTTCAAAAAGAATCCACGCAGGCAGAAGTGGAAAGGTACAAAGAGCTGTATCTGGAAGAAGTAAAAATTAGAAGATGCCTAGCAAATAAACTGGAAAGGTAAGTCCGTGCTTTTTTGGAGCAGTAATAATACTTTTTCCTCATGCATTTTCCTCCTAAAAATCCCTCTTCTACATCTGGTCAGCATTATGTATGTAAGCATAAGTTGGCATATTTGTGAGGAAAGTACAAGACCCTTCCCCTTCATTAGAACTGTCTTCGTTTCTTTTTAGTATTTTAGCAGTAACAGCACTGATCATGGCATTAATAGTGTGGTTTTTAACCTGATTGTGTTTTAACAGGCAGCCTTCTTACCAGTCTTTAATAATCTCCTCCTCTTATTCTGAGTATGGTAGAAAAGATAAATGTCCTTTACTAGTTGAATATGGATAGGCCCTTCAGAGAGCAGAATTTGATTCTGTGAAGCAAAAAAATAAATCTTTTTTGGCTTCCGTTTTTGCAGTATCTCTGAGTTTTGAGCTTTCCTTGGGAAAAGGAAGGTAGCTCAGAGTTCTTATGCAGGTGAGGTACCTTTTAGAAGAAGCTATGTAAACCCTTTCAGAAGAAGCTATGTAAACACATGGCATGCACAGGTTGCTTTGAAGCCTGAATGCTGAAAAGTCCTCAGTGTTGTTAACTCTTATTGCTCCTTACAGGTAGTGTGACTTCTTAGAAATAGGTTCTCCAAAAAAACCTCAGATCAAGTGATGTTTTTGTTTTGGATGCTCTTAATCCCTTCCACTTTCAGAAGTTGAATAATAGTCAAAGACCTGGAGGGTAACTCTGCGAAAATGCTACTACTGAAGATAATTCTTTGCATGCTTCTGAATGTTTCAGAGCTAAGGAGAGACTAGGAGAAGCCAACGCTAAGCTCCTTCAGGAGCGCCATAGAAGCAAATCTTTAATCGCAAGCAGCATTGTCAGTGGAGGTCTGGCTGCAAGTCCAGTTCTGTATTCGACTGAACTGGGACATCTTGGCAACAATTTGGCACTGAACAGAAGTCTAAGTCTAGGAGGAAGCTTCCTAAGCTCAACCGGGGACGCGTTATCATCAAGAAGCAGGGTTGAAGCCTGTGTGGCTAAGGTAAGCATTTTGAAATACTGTTCTCAGCTACTGCTGAAGAGTATTCTTAAGCAAGCTTATGCTTTTTAGCCAAAAGTTAGAATCCATTTGTAGTTCCAAACCATATTGTCTAATGTGCCAAAACAACTGCTGATCATCAAAACAGTACACAACTATATGTGGCAGGCGTGAAGACTTTTGGTCATCAGGGTTGTAAAAATTTCTAGGAGTGCTCAAAGACCAGAAAATACTGACATCTAAATACTGAACTGTGTAACTACATTCTTTTACAAGAGAAACAGTGATAAAGAATACCGTGGCATAGGAAGTTCCCAGCTAAGCTCTTAATTAAATTTTAATGTGTAGTATGTATGACCTATTTAAAATGGCTAAGTTTATGATGAGTGCAAACTCCCATCAGACATCTTTGTTTGAGACACCTCTTCCTTCTTCACTGATCTTCATTGACGCAGTTTCTTTGCTGGAACTTGTTTTAGTACTTCAGTAGCAGCAAAGGGATGCTTCAAAATCAGGATGATATGAATGGGACCATGTAACTTCTCACTTTACACTTCAGTGCAGGACGTATACTATGCATAGGAGGCATTTGTTTTTGTAGTTCCTGCTATGTGTTATTGCATGAAAAGGTAAAGTTAACTACTCCTCAGGAAGTCTTCATAGCTTTCTAATTTTGCAGCAGTGCTGCAACCTCAGCAGTACCTCTGGTCAAAGAATGCCCTGTAATGAGAAGTGAGTGTGACAGCACATCCCTCACAGAATGGTGAACGTTGTGTCATGAGATTTGGAAACCAGTTTGTCTTCTTGGATTAGGTTTTAATTCTAATGTAGTATTAAATTCTAAAGTTTTCTTCCCTGAATGAAGGTGAGTAAAATTATTGCTAAATCCTCAGAGATCTTATCCATTTCTTACCATTTCTGCCAGGTTCTCTTAAGAAAAAGCTGGAAATGTCAGTATGCCTGTTTTCCCTCAGTCAAAGCAGAAGGCTGGTCTCTGGGACTCAGAATTACTGGTGTGAATTTATCCTCCCTGTTACTAAATCCAGCTGCAAATCCTTTCGTGATATTTCATTCTGTAATCATCAGTTAGGGAACAGCTAAGACTAATTGCAATGGTACTGTCCATAGCCTGAAATTACTCAATGTTCAATATATTCAGAAAAGTTTTAAGACTTAATCTTCTCTTTCAGAGTCCTTCAGAGAAAATGAACAGGGTTCTCAGAGGTGCCGTAGTTGCTAGAGGACATGCATCTAAGTGGGTATTTCACTTAGAACCGCTGGCTTAGGTTTCCTCAGCTGGGTGCAGTATTTCACTAACAGTGTTTGAAGCCATACCATACCTCTGAGCAGCTGGAAGTACAGGATTCCTGACTTGCATCTAAAAAAAGGATGGAATTGGAAAATAAGGCTTTAAGTCAAGAAGTAACAAAAGGGAAAAGAGCTGCATGTATATCTCTGCATACAGTAATGGGTGATGGATCTCGATGAGTTTCCAAATGCAAAATTACCAGATGCACAGTCTGTGCTGTCATTTTGGTGGGAGACCTGTGTCATTCAGTAGACAAGTCGGAGCAGGAAATGGGGAAAGAATTCAGACATGACAGTTTTAGTCTATTTTGAAGTACTTTGCAGGTTGCGCTGCTTACAACTCTGCCTGTTCACCAGATTATTTAAAGACAGAGAGTTTCTCTGACTCTAAGCCTTTTCTTCACTGTTTGCTTCAATTATGCTCCAGATTTTTTCCAGTAACCTGGTTCCCTTCTACAGAATTTGTCTTGCCTTTAAACTCAAGCTGACCAGTGCCTTCTTGGCTGGAGATTACAAGTGTTCCTGCCACTAAAGCTCATAATGACACAGAGTTAAGGAGCTTAAATTGCAGTGTGCCTCAGGTAGTCATCTTGCACTTCTTTTTTTAGTCAAAGCTCTCTGGGCAGATTTGGTGTTTCTCACAGTCACTTCCTTAAGGTGAGAAGGGCTATTTGAAGTAGAGGGTATGCCATTCTTAAGAGGAGGATGTTTATGTAAATTTGGTTTGTGCAAAAGCTTATAAATAGCTTCAGGGGCAAGCTGGTGAAAATACTTCACACTGCCATTATTCAAATGCTAGCATTAATTCTTTGTCCATGCAACTGTTGGAAGAAACATTGATAAATGGTGCTGATTGCAAACAAGAGGAAGAAGTGCTCCTCTGGCAAATGGACACAGTTACTTATTTTAGAAATAATTAAGAAATTTTGAGTTTAAAGACTTTGAAGATCTCACAGTTTTCCTAAACCACTACTTAATACGAGAGTCGAGTGTCAGTGATTACGCATATAGCCTTACATTTTGAAGATGATCATGTTGCAAGGTCAGCAAAAGATGAGCATTTTATTCTTAAAAAAAACATGAAGAAATGTGTTCCACAACAGTATAGCCCCTTTCCCCTTACCAAATATATATCCTGTGGAAATCAATAACCTTGAAATGAAAGTGCAAAAGTATATTGAAAAATATTAAGAAGTCTTTATTGACACAAGTAATTTACCAGTAAAATGCCAATCACATGCAAATGTCTTTGGGGGTTTTTTGGTTGTTTTTATTTTTATTAGAGCTCCAGCAATGAGGAATGATTTACCAAGTACTTGAAAAATTCTATGCAAGTAATAACAAACAGTGACTGTAGTTCATTATGATCTGGAAGAAGGTTGGCTGAAATTTGTTTCATAGTAGGACCTGTGTCATAAGAAGGATGTGTGTGTGTATCGCCTGCCCTTGACAGGAGTAAAGAGATCTTTGACGGAGTCTTTTTGACTTTGTATGATCTGATCTACTAACTCCCAAACTGCTCATGAATTGACATGTCACCATCCAGAACTAAACTCAATCAAGCAGATGAAACACAAATAGAAGATACTGCTAGTGATCTGTATCCCATAATTTGGGAACTGCTGCCTTAGTCCATATATTAAGGCAAGGAATGTCTGCTGCAAGGAACTTTTGGGACTGGAATCCTAATGTTAGGTTTTACAGATGTCAAGCTGAAATCCTAACAGCAGTGCCAAACGCTGGTGAAAATTAATGTGAGTGTCGACATACAAAATAATAGTGAAGTCTGCTAGCTGCAACCAATGTGAATCAGTGGATTTATGAAACCAGTTCTCCTACATGATGTGAGAAAGGGAATGTCTGCTTCCTACTCTCTCTCTCCATTTCTGTTCCTTTTCTGATTTAGTTTTCTGTCTGCAATCTTGCATTGTAGCAGTCTTTGTATTGTCAGCTTTTTTACTTGCTTCAATTATATGTAGGCCATGTTCTTATTTTTCACTGAAGACCATTGAACTGAAGGCTGTTTTCCTTTCTTCTTCAGCTCCTTAATCAAAAATCTGTTCTTCTTTCTCTTCTCTGCAGCCAGATACAAGACAAGGTTTGTAGCCAGTATTGTTTAATGTTGGGTGGTATTTTATACTGGAAATGTTTTGTCTATTTATGCTGTTAGGCTTTGGTTAAAACTGACTGATGCATTCACATTTTCCTAATACTGCAAATATTTTGAACTTTTTAGTTTGTCCAAGTGAAAGAATGACTGCTACAGAGAACTTTCGTGCTTTATGTATTTGTAATGTTATGGCTCCTGTGGTAGTTAACCCTCTGTGAGATGACAGTGTATGGATTTCATCTGTTATAATGGAACTTCTTTAAACTATAGGATTAGGCTGGCTTTACCCTCCTTGCTAGTTCTGATGTTCAGAAAGTTCTTGGTAGTAACAGTGGCTGCCTCTGTTCTGAAGTTGAGTTCCTAGACTCTGAGTATCATCTCGTGGAGTCTTACTGGGTCCAACTTCATCTGCGCTCAAGCAACCCATGTAGTAGTATTAAGTCAACACTACTCTCTGAGAAACAGTTATTGAGAAGGTGGCTTCTGCTAGGGAACCCAGTATGTTACTGTCTGAAGAGATGTGCAGTGAGATGAGTAGTACCTCAGCATGGAACTTAGTGCAGAAGAAAAGGCAATTACTGTTATGCTTTCTAGTTCTGTGACTGTATTCTGGCAGAAGCTTTTCTGGAATCTGAATTTGTCATCCTTACTGCTGAAGAGTTTTGGGATAGTCAGCTGTGATGCCTTTTCCAGGGGATTGCGGGCAAGGAGAACAGTGGAGGCAAGTTACAGTCCTCAAGGGAGTGTTTTGCCTGGACCTTCATTCTGTTTTCAGAAATTGGTGTATTGGCTTTATTTCCACCTATTCCTCTTTTCTCCGGTGTGGATGAGAATCACTAAGATGTTAATGGAATTAATAAGAAGAAAACAAGTTATTTTTCTTCTCTTGGTTCATCCACACATGTTGCAGAGGGTCCTGTGGGCCTTCTGGTCATTGTGAAGGCTCCAGAAACCAGGGAAAGTGTTTTGGTTTTGGTTTTGTTTTTTTCCTATCACCTCAACTACTACTGTTTTGCTTACGATTGCGCCTGGTTTGGGGTCATCTTTTCATCTAGGTATTAGTTTTCCTGCTTTATCTCTCACTTCATGTGTTAGGGAGTCCCTTCTCCCCAGGATTTTGCTGCTGTTTGTACCTGCTTGAAAACAAGTAGAGGCTTGGGGATTTGAGGGGTCCTTTTCCATTGTTCTTTCAGCTCTGTGCTCCCCTCTTCTAGCTGTGAGGGCCTAGACTAGACTATTCCAACAAATACCACTGAGTGGTTCTTGTCCTGGAGTAGCTGGTGAATTTGGTCACAGCTATCCGTGTAGTCCTGGAGAGAGGACCCTTCCTTCCACTCAGGAGGGGCAGGAAAAAATTGTGTGGTTTTGTATTTTTATGTGTGTCAGCATACTTGCAATAAGAATAAAGAAAAATCTTGGCATGATCTGTAGGAGTTCTTTCAATTTTGCATCTTAAGTTGGAGAGTGCATGCTTTTTTTCTATGCTATGGAATATGTCAATCCTGCAGCAGCTGCTATTGCACCTCTTATGAAGTTGCAGAAACTGGCCTCAACCCAAGTTGTCCCCATGGATGGCATTTGTGCATATCTCAGCATTTAGCTGACATTCTACTTGTGCTTTTGATTACAGACTTTAGCCGTACCTTCATTGTAATAACTCCACTGTGCTTTCTTCCTGTATATTTTTAAATATCCAGTTATAATCTAGCTGGTGAGTTACAGATTGTTTTGTGCTACAGTTAATGTTGCTCAGCAATGAGTATGTTACAGCCTGGCTGAGCAAGCGTTTCTCTTCATTAAAAATCAAACCTCAGACCAAGATGTCTCTATTTGGGATGACATTTTTAGCTTCTGTCACGTTATGTGTGGGCTTTAAGAATGTTTTAGAAGTCTACTATAACAGAAATGTAACTGTTAAAATATTAACTGTATTTTTTCTGTATAATTCCAGGTACGGCAGGAACTAGATGAAAAAATCACTAAAGAGCTTGAACAAGGTAATGTGTCTTTATGTTAGTAGTGATTTTAAGGAAGAAGATGACTGTTCCTGACTCTTCAAAATAATGGCTTGAAAGCTGGCAAGTTCCTGTGCTAAGCACAGGTTTTTTTCTGTTAGCTTTCCAGTTCAGACTCAAATGTGAAAACTTCCTAATTACCAAAATATTGTATGAGATGTTACACAGCTGCCTGAAAAAAACAAGTGCAGAGAAAAGTAACCCATTTCCCCGACACAGATAAACATGGATTAAGCTAAATTCACCTTTCACTACAGTTAATCCTCAAGCACAAACATGAATGAAGCTCTAAGACAAGATTTTCATAGACTTCAGCCATCACTTCTCCTTTCATACACATCAATTGCATTCAGTGCTAAACTGTACCATACAGATTCTCTGCTGTTAGTTCATGATTTTTGCTATGTCTCGTATTCATTGCTTGGATTTGTAACTTTTATGTTGCAGTCTTTTTGAATAAGCAAGAAGGGTATAATCAGTGACAAAAGATATCCTTTCTTTAGGAAAAGATCGTTCAGTACTGTTTAGGCAAACAAGATGAGTTAAATGCTTGTAATATATAGCATAAAACATGCTCTGTTATAAGGCCAGATGTCCAAAGAGGAATTCCACTTATTTCACTGCTTTGCAGTGACCAGTGCTGTTTCAAAGCAGATAGCCCCTGAGAGCATTTCCTTCTGTTCCTGTATGCTTTTAATCATATAGAGTGCTCAGCTATTGCTTCATAGCTCTTTCCATGTGTCTATATGGACACAAAGCCATTGCATTGCATCCTTGTGGATTTTGAACATAATTGCACATCTGCTAGGAGTCGTAGAGTGTGTTTGGTTTGGGGACCTTCTCTGAAAAAGATGGCTGGAGAAAAATGGCAAAGTTTGGTTTGCTGTCATTGAATATGTGTTTCCAGGGAGGAAAGAGGGTTTTGCTAGGGTGAGTTACAAAGATGCCCCTCAGGGAAGGTGCCAGGCTGGGAGAGTTGTCCTGGCCTGACTGCAGCACAAAGGTGTTTGCATTTTCACAGGCAGATTTTTTTTTTTTAAGTTTGTCACAGTGAATGCAGAAGCTGGGTTTTTAGGAACAGTGTTCCAATAAATCACTGGTTTGAACATTTAAGGAAAACAGACACTTTGAGGTTGAAGAGGTCTGTAGGGGGCTAAATTTAGCACTAGTGTAAGCAGAAGCCATTTGTGGATTCCCTAAAGATGTTCATTGTGTAGCCTCTGGAATTTCTTTCACTAGCTTTAGAAATACCATTGACTGATAAGCAAATGTGGAAAAAATGTGTTTCTTCCTTTGTGCCTAGCCCTTTCATTGTTAAGCTTATTTGGAAATTTTTAAATCTTTTTCTGGATTGTAGTCTCTCCAGTTACCCAAAATGTTTTTACAGTGACTTGTTTAGCCTTGTCTACTGTAAAAGTAACACCAGGAATCTTGTCTCTTTTCTCCCTAGCCACCACTGAACTTGAAACTGGATCTGCTGGAGCTTCTCCCATGGTATCTACTGATGGATCTTCGAAAAATTTCCATGTTGATCAGGATCCCCTTTGCAGGGCAATACAGGAGTACCGTGATATTTTAACTAAAAATTATCTGATTTGAACAAAATGCTAAGGAAAGGCTCTAGAAATAGTGTTGTTTACATAGTGCATCTGTGGTTTCCCATCTCATGGTTCAGATGCAAAAATGTATTTATTGCAGTCTGAATGTAAATTCTAAGTCTCTTAAATTGATATCGAGCACATTGCACTTACCTGTTGGTTTATTGACACATAGTTGTTTTATTTTGCACTCGCAATATGAACCATATCTGTTTTTTTCTGGTTGATGGACCACTCTTGATTCTTGGGTTTGACAGAGCTGTCAAAATGTTTCTTATTAAGGTAGATGCATTATTTTGCTCCAGTCATGTTCTGTGTTTCAACAAAAGCATTCCCTTTGTTCTGTTTAATCCTTTCACTCCTTGTGTTTTTTATGTTTTCAGTGTTGGTTTAATGCTTAGGACATTACTTGATGTGCTTTGAGCCTGCTGCTTCAGTCCTGATGCAGTAAATATTTCTGCTGATAAAGTTATACCAGTGTGGAAGCTGGAAAATAGGGCACTTTACATTGCTGTCACTTTATGCGCCTTAGGTTTAAAATTACTGTGAGTGTATAGTAGTGCCAAGGAAGTTGTTATGTGGTCTTTTTGGTATCTTTATTTTGTGTCACAGAACCACAAAATAGATAAGCTTGGAAGGGACCTCCAAAGGTCATCTGGTCCAGCCCCTGTGCTTAAGCAGGACCACGTAGAACCAGTTGCCCAGGACCCTGTTAACTTGAATATCTCCAAGGATGGAGACTCTACAGCCTCCATGGGCAACCTGTGGTAGTGCTCAGTCGCCTTCACAGTAAAGAGGATTACCTGATGTTAAGATGGAACCTTCTGTGTTTCAGTTCATGCCCATTGCATTTCATGATACTCATGTTGATATTTGTCTTAAAAACTGCTGCAGCTTTAGGCATTCACAGGTCCTACATCAACACCTGTGGTGCACCTGAAACACTTCATATGGGAAAAAAGGAATGTTACTATATCAACCTTCAGTCTCCTCAGTACTTTCCAATACTTGGGTGGCAGGATAGCCAATCTTTTTGTTGCTGCTAGTAGCTGATGATATGGCCCAGATATTGGCCAGTGTTGTGGGGCATTGTGTCAATAAAAGAAGCACTTTTACTTACTTCAGGGAGTTACCTGTTGTTACTGAAGATCTCCAGTTGTCTTTTCCTGTTTGCAAAAGTCACTATTGATCAGAAGATTACAGAATAAAGTCCCAGTTCTGGAAAAGTAAGAATAGTGGTACTGAGATGAATTAAGACTGGAAAAATGTGGGAGTTTTACCCACTAATTCAAGGACTTGAGTTAAGAGGCAGTGAGGAAAGCAATGAATGCTGCTGTAACACTTTTCCTTTTTATATTAATACAATTTTGTGAAGCTAATATACTGTATTTAATTATAGATATTCCATTGCAACTAAGTATTTAATAAACTTTGTAATCTAGTATATGTCTTTGTTTTATTGTTCGCCTTTTTGACTTGGCTTTCTACCCCCTTCCCTCCCCATATAAATCTCCAGAGATCTGCTTTGCTCACTTCAGCTCAGTTCACAGCTGCATCTTCAGCTTGTCCTGGAGGCCAGGCAAATGGCCAGCATGTGTCTGCGTCCTTTTCCTCCAGGGAGGCTTGAAGCACAATGCTGTGAAGACTGGGGACTAGGGTTGAGGTATTGCTAATAATCAGTTCCCAGACTCTTCCCATCTTTTAAAGCAATCCTTTCTGTGGTCTGGGCAGAAGGCAGTGGGTGAGCTTCTGCTAGCCATGAAACGCTGGCAAGTCCCACAGGTTTTCATCCTGTGGGAAGCTGACCAATTTGTGTCAGAAAAAAGGGAAAAGCTGTGAAGAAATTTCTCTGGCCTGCACCAGAGTGGTCAAAGAGAAGTTCAGCTTTTGGTAGTTTCTAGCATGTCTCCACAGAGAAAGCAGGTGCAGAACGTCTTGGCCTTCACTTTGTGTTGTCATTGTCATGAACTCAGACATAACCTGTTCTCAAGTTTGTTCCTAACCTGCTCTGTGTTGCCGATTGTCAGTGAGAGGGGAAAGTTCTTGGCTGGTGGAGCAGCAGAACAGAAACTCAGCCTTGGGATCTGGCATAACAGGAGCTGGTAGCGGTTACAAGTTGGGTAGCAGGTGATGGAGTTAAGAGAAGTCCATTTAATTACCTTGCTTCCAAGTCCATCTCCAGTGTCACTTTGCAGCCACTCTTGATGATCTCGGGCCGTGACAGCCAGGGGAGGCTCCTGAGGCCTAGAAGACAGGAAACGTCCATTGCATCTTCAAGAAGGGCAAGAGAGAGGAGCTGGGGAACTACAGACCAGTAAGCCTCGTTTTGCTGCATGGGAAGGTGATGGAGCACATCCTCCTGGAAACCATTTCCAAAGATGTTAGGGACAAGAAAGTGACGAGGAGGAGTCAGCATGGGTTTGCAAAGGCCAATGTGATAGCCTTCTAACAATGACATGAGTACTTCACTGGATAGAGAGAGGGAAACCAGTGCATGTTGCTTAACTTGACTCTAGCAAGGCTTTCTCTAGCTTGCACCATAATGGTCAAGGTCAGCTTTTGGAACTGCCTGGTCTCTTCTCAAAGAGAAAGCATGTTTCCTAATTTCTTTGCTAAGGTCAGTAGCTGCAAGAGAATTGCTGGATTTTTTTTAAATTGGTTGTACAGAATATGCAATTCTGTTTCAGAAAATCTCGTTATGCCAGTTGCTTTTCAATCAAGAGCAAGCAGTGAAAGAAGTTGTCCAGGTTTTGCTCTCTTCAAAATTGTGTTGAATTGTGGACACAAAACTTCAGTTTTTCATTGTTATTTATTGGCAGGGTAGTAGCTTGAAAGATTGATTAAAGGGTGAGTGGTGCTGCCACAGCACTAAGGTGCCTTTGTATTTACTGTTAATAAACTCAAATTATTTTATGCTGTCCTCTAATTTTCCAATGTTGCAGGGCTGTATCCTGGAAACGCAACAGTATTTCAGAAAAACTGGGCTTTAAAACCTGGTTTGATTCTTGGCATCCACAATGGAGCTGAGTCTTCTTCCATCAAGAAATGGACATATTTGGGGGAGTTTTTTACCCATCTAATTTGGGGCAAGGAAGAAGTTACTTTGAACGTGGGCTGAATTTAATCATCTCCTCTCTATAAATGATTGGCTATATTACTTTTCAACTTTATTCCTGAAACAAAATCCTGCACTCGCATTTTGCCATCTGCCACATGAGGAGCCCAAGTCACTGTGAGGAAAATCAGCTTTCGTTTTTGGACATAGAAGACAAGATGCGTAGATGTTCTGGGCATGCAGACAGAGGAAGACAGAGAAAAACAAGTACCAGAAGTGCAGGGGAAAATGATGGATCACTGGCTTTTGCAACTTGCCTATACTTCTTTATGTTCAAATTATCTTCACTGATGAAGCCTTTCTTGGGGCTGACCTTTGTCATCTTTGAAGCTTCTCACTTTGTGAAGTTACGAAGGCTCGAGTGGCCCATGGCAGACTGCATGGAAACTTCAGTGCTTTCATAAATAATGTTCAGCTGCTTAAAGGGCTGGGATGATGATGGACCAGCCAGAAAGTACTGAGGCTCTTGACATTGCTCTGGGTACATCTGTTTGTTGAAGCGTGGCATTAACAGCAGGGGAGCCTGGCAATTTCCTTTCAGCTAAGGGCATTCTGCTGGCATCTGCACTTTGCTGTTGAGACTCAGAAAAAGGATAATTAGAACCAAACCCAAAACTACTGATATACATAATGTGTTTGTAGAGCATCATATATGTCTTATCCACAAATAGAATGGTATGACAAACTTGAGTGGTATTGAAATTTGTCTTTCTTACTGCTTTCTGCACTGGCTGGACTTCTGAAAAATACTGGACTCAGAAGTTAGAGCATAAAAGTCAGAATTACTTGATGAATGTTTTAAACTATTCAAGATGTTAAACTAATCTCTAGATAAAACAGGAAGCTGTCCCCTTCATCCACCTAACAATCATCATATAAATTATAACAACAGCTACCCATACCAAATATATTAATTCTATTCCATTTCTCATCAGAGAATGTTTCCACTTGGATCCTGACAATTTTAACTGAATGTGAGCTGATGACTTTTTATGGAAGCAGTTGTGAAAAACAGAAATGCAATTCCAGACAGCAATCCTACCCCATTATTGTTACACAAAAGAATCTTAAGTCTGCCTTTTCAAAGACCTTGAGCGTTTGCACTTCCTAGATTTAAGCTGCAGTTACGCCCAAATTTTGTATCCAGGATGAGTTAGAACAAGCAGAAGAAACATGGCAAAAGCAAGAAGGCTGTTTCCGTTTGGCATTGATGAGCACGCGCTTTCACGCATTTGGCACTTGAAGTTTAATTATGGAAATAATTCTGCATGTGCCTACTGCTAATGATCTAATTGTTAGCAGAGAGGCGGGCCCCAGTCCTATTGACTGTTTACGTCTTAATGCGCTCTGTTTTTGAAATTATTTCCAAACTACCTGAGGTTCTATTGTGTGATATTTCCTCCACAGCATCACACATTTTCAATTAGCATCAGCTCCTTAGCCATAATCACTTCCTGCCTTGGCTTCTGTTCAGCACTGCAACTCACTGCAAAACAGAACTCCCGTAAATCTGGTCTGTACAGATGAAATGGTACAGATGCAGTGGTACTTAGGTGACAGCAGGCAAGAACTGAGTTTGAAATGGTTGTAAATAGCTATGGTTTTTACTGCTGCATGTTTTTTTCCTGGTCTTTTGCATGCGTGTTGCTTTGAATACAGTTCTGACAATCTGTCCCCTGTATCTGAGGATGCTTCACCACCCGTGTGTTCCATCAGTGCAAATACTGCAGATCCTGTCTCTGCTCCTTGCAGGGGGTTGGACTAGATGACCTTTAAAGGTCCCTTCCAACCCAAACCATTCTATGAGTCTATGAATGATCCTTGCCATACACCACCAGCAACTCTGGCCAGTTTGCAGAAGCATCACAGTGTTCATCTGCATACGGGTGTCCATCTGCATCATAAGCAGAGTTGAAGTCTGAAATTATTCAAATGAGAATTCCCAAAGATTTAAGCACAAAAATACAAAGCAAGAATCATAATTAAAAATAACATTTTAGGCTAAGGAGGTTCCATATGAAATTCTATTAGCTTAAAATATTTCTGAGTGGAGAATGCTTTACCACAGTTTCTCAGTATTTCTCATAATATGACAAGCAGAATAATTATATCTGCGTTAAAGAGAACTTCGCCATAATGAGCACTGCTGTAAAACCTAACTTTGTCCACATTTAACAGGTTTCTATCCTGCTTACTTCTATTTTTTTATGGATTTCACTACTTCAAACACAACTCAATTGATTTCTCCACCAGCACAATTTCCAGTTTAGTTTCTATGCAGAACACTGTAATCATCACTGCTAGAAAAACAAGACACTGAATTTAAGAGAAGATAAACAACTAAAAGATGGTGTCATTAAAGACGTTTTAGTGCACAAAACCAATACCTGCGCATGTCCTTGTGCTCCCTTGAGTAACTAACACCTTTTACCTAACACTGAAAGTAGCAGGCAAGAAGTTCAGCAGGGAGTGAAATTTCTTGGCATTCGGTGGCACCGTTACTGATGTAAGGCCGAACGGCACCAGCACGTTTAACGCAAGTTCCAGAGTTCTTGGAACGTGCTGCAGGACTCCAGGAAGGAAGATATTACCACCTAGATAAGGTCAGGTTTTTAGTGCTAGGAAGTAGTTCTTGGCAAAAGTCTGAATGCTACTTTGTTTTCAGCTTTGATTTCTACCTTTGTCAGTGGAGCTTTTATTTTCTTCAGGGACAATGCTGCTACTGGAAGAAATGTCAGTGTTTCTGCCCTTATTGTAAAAATGATTGTATTAAAAAAAAAAAAAAAAAAGGCCCATGAAAAGGACCCCAAAACAGAATATAGCACACTAGAGGAGGCTATCAGGAACAGGATTTCCAGGACAAATACCTGTCTCTTTACTATCTTCTGTCATATATGTTTTTAACTCAAGGCTTGGTTTGTACAGATATCACTTTCTGGCACATTTAAGTTTAATGGTATTTTGTCTATAAATACTTGACACATGAAATATGCCTTATTATTTAGGCAACAGGGAAGCTAAGACCGATTGATATGACACAGCTTTTCTGAGTCTTTACTGCAACTGAGGAACAATCTTCCACTTAAAAAAAAATAAAATCCACAGTCTTATTTTCATGACTCTAACCAATAAACTGCAGTTTCCCCAATTGGAAAGCAGAAATAAGAACACAATTAGTAAAAATTAGTAGAGTTGCATACACAGGTGCCAAAATGTACCTGTTCCATAGACCAAATATAACTAGCAGGCAAAACCATCTTCGTGTCTCACTGGCATGACTCACATTCATAGCTTCCAAGTCCCTCCAACTGAGGCTTCTGCCTTCGTGGGAAGTGCCTTCATGGTCATTGTCATTTAATTCCTAAAGAAACAACAGCTCATGGCTTCTTATTTGTCATGTTAGTTGTGCAATAAATTAAATCCTTTCTTACCAATGCGCAGAGAGCACACCCTGATATTTACCGTCATTTCTGTACAAATCCACAGAATAAAATTCTTCGCATCATGCAACAGAGGCAAAGAAAGAGGTGGAACAATGTTACCACAGGTACAAAGCACCTACTTCAGCATGCATTTGCTATGAAAGTAGCATGCTGATGGCCATGAGACAAATCAGTCCTGTAAACCACCCATGCTTTATCTTCAGCTCTAGCACAGTGTGTTTGATATTCCTCGCAGCTGCTTTACTTAGAAAATGGATTGAAGGATAAACACTGACTCCAGGGACTAAGGGTAACACATTTTATAGTGAAGGCTGAGTTGTACAGAAGTTCTCCACTGTCAGAATCAAACCCTCAAAACAGAATCCCTGTTTTTTCAATCCAGTAACCTGCCTGTAAGCCATGTAATATTTGAAGAACTTTGATTGCAAATTTGTGAAGTGGACATGGAGGCACTTTACACGGATTTCATTTAGGGAAGTTGCTCTTAGACCACAGAAGATGGCTTCTGTGTTGCTTCATGCACACCAAATGAATCTAATTAATTTCTTTATAAGCCAGCTCAGTCATGTCACTGGAAGCACTTTTCCAGTACTAGTCAAAACTTGTCCTTTCACTCCAAGATCTCTATTAAACAAACAAAAGGAGGAAGTGACTAACCTAGGGTAATGCAGGAAACTTAATGGAATATGACAATTACCTCCAATTCAGTGTTACTTCCTTTTGTCCTTAGCATCACCTTTCTCTGCCCTGCTCATTTTTGTAAAATTGGTTTATTACTCTGCAAGGACTCATTGGATTTTACTGAACATCACCTGTTATTTATTGGATCTTTAATCTAGGCTCTTCGCAGGAAAAGACGGTTTCCAAGAACACTATGGACTACGACTCCTTTTTCCTATCTCAGCAGGGTTCCTCATGTACCCTGAAGAACCAGCTGACAGTCACATGGCCCACAGCGATCAGAACTCACTGGGAGTGAGCACCTTCAAGCCTGAAAAAGGAGTTAATTCTTTCTTTGTTGAGAGTACTTTTCCCTCCAGCAAGAATAAGGCAAAGGCTTTTTGCAGCCAATACTACTCCTCATCTCCTAGGAGACATTTGCTTTGCTACATCTCTACAAACAGTAGGAAACACCAAGGAGAACCTTCGCCCCAGCCAGCTGGCACACACCAACTGGCAGACCCCAGCTCAATGCACAATAATGACCTGTGGTGCTCTTTTTCCCTTCTAGTCCTCTTTCATACCTCATCAGTATCTCAGGAGATAACTTTTCCTCTCAAAAATATAAACTCTTCTACTTCATTTTCTGGTTTACGTCTTTACTACTTTCAACACTTCTGCTACGCTGGATGCAGTGTGGATTCACCTACAGCCAAGATACGTATACAGCCTCCACACTTGCTGAGCTTCCACCCTAGACTCTTCCTCCTCCTCTTCTGGGGACTATCATTCTCTACCTTTCTTTTTTAGAACCACTTTCTGGTTTCAATCCCATTTATTTTACCTACTTTGCTTCATTTTACGAAATTATATAAAAATGAACTTTCACTGATGACCTAATTGTAGCTGGACTGCACTACAGGCTTGATTCAATAGAAATACTGTTTCAGACCGGTTAATAATTCAACTTCCTGCATCAAACACTGATGAGTGCTTTCTTTCCACCATATACTTACAGTGACCTAGTTATACACTATAGATTAGAGCTTCTATAAATTCAAAAGGCTATAATTTCATTTACATTTTTTAAAAGTGTATTGGGCCCTAGATTCTATTTCAATAAACCCCTTCTGACTGGGTCTCCTGGCTTTGATCCCCTCACCAGTACACGCAGAAGAGGCTTTGGTCAAATCCAGATCAAATTACATCAAACAGAAGTAAAATTTGGTGCAGAAATTAAAACAAAATTTGAGTGTAAGACAAAAATCACAAGTCTGAAAAGCTTTACATTGCTGGTGTCTAAGCGTGAAGTTTAGCAAACTCCACAGCTGTCAGTTTTAAGGTTTTAGACAGAACTTCGCTTCTGAGCAGGTTCCATCTTTGCAGGGCTGAGATATTTCCCACATACTAAATCAGACCTGTGAGCTGGCCATCCTTTGCCTATCTCATTGCAGAAGAATTTGACAACACACTGCCTATCAACCCAATTGGGCTTTGTGCAGCCAGTTTTTGTTAGGATCCTGTTCTGAAAGGGAGTTTAAGCTTTTATTTCTCAGTCCCTTGGAGAATGCTGTAAGTTTAGGGCAGCCTGTGAATGGAAATATATCTTGACTTCTCTAAGCTGTAACCCCCCTCCACCATGCACACACAATTTCACAGGTCCAGAAAGAGTGCATGCAAGAGCTAGAGTCACTCACCTGAAGGGCCGAAGACAGGGTTTGCAATCCCTGTTTTAAACACCTGTGTGAGACTAGTATTTTACCAGATCATATTTTTCCTGCCTCAGCAATTTCTGAGCTACTCTAAATTCTCATCTGGTCAGTCCCTGGATTTTACTCATCAGCTTCACCACCTTGGTTCCACAGCTTTGCATCTGAAATCATCACTTCAAGGACAGAGAAAATAGTTTGAACTAACATCAGCAGCTCATCATATTTTAAGTCCTCAAACACAGGACCAAGGAGTTGCATTGCAAATGATGTGCTTCAGGCAGATTGTCTCCATACGTGTTAACTCAGCTACAAAGCAACAGATTTCCTTAGTCATTCCAGTGCTTCTGCAAGTACTCAACCTATGTATTTCAACTATAACTCTCCTGATACATCCAAGGCTAAGTAGTGCATTTAAAATCAGCTCATCCTGACTCTACTCTCTTTGTCTCTGCATTACTCTCTGCCGAGCCCTAAAGTAGCTAATTTACATCATGTGCTTTATTTGCCCTTTATCAACACAATTCACTTTCAATACTTTCTTTTCTTTTGTGCCAATATCAGTGTTTCAATAGCAAAAGAGCTTTTCATTATACAGGATTTTGTGACTGTTTCATTAAACTGATTGATTCTTTTAACATAATAAGTTATAGCCAGATTTTACTGGCTTACAGCCATCATAGAAAAGCCCTGATTTGCCATATTTGATGTCTGCTCAGCAATTCCCTGTAGAAATGTGGGCAGAAAACTACAAGACATTACTTTACTAGGTTACAAGATGGATAAAGAGAATGTTTTGCTGGGTTTCACATGTTCCGCCAAGAAGCACCTCAGAAAACAAGCTGGAAGGTACAAGAACTGAGAGCCAGATTTCATGGAGAGCAAGCATCCTCAGTTCAGTTTGTTTTCCAAACAGTGAACTTGCAATGTAAAGTATCAAATGCCACTTAATATTAAAACCAATAAAAAAAAATTATGTACATTAAAATAACTTTTTGGGGGAGGGGGGGTGAATATTGGACCTGTTGGCACACTAGAGGACAAGGAAAACAGCTTTGTCCAACAGCACTGGCTTCCTCTCGCTGCCACCATATAAGTGTTTCTGCTGGGCAGTGATTAAGATGTGGCCTGTAACACGCTACACTGTGCGGAGCCTGTCCCACTTAACTTGGCTGCTGCTGATGTATAACAAGAGGCCTATTATGGTTACACATGATCCTTATAGTCAGTATTACGGTAATTTCACTCAAAACAAATAATTTATTTATCTAAAGTACTCCCGTGTCTTCTAAACTACACTCTAGCAAGACAATGATTACACATTAGCCAACACACAATTCTCTTTCTACAGATCTTACCCAAATTTTAAGCAACACGCCAGCTGCTGAGAGAAGAAGATAGAGAATGAGTTGGTTTGGAATTTAATGGCTTTCAAATAAAAGTGTGTATTTGGTTTAGGTCCCGTGTTCCTGCTGAAAAGTCTTTCTCCAATTTAATTTGTCTGTGAGCATTAAAGCACTAAGAACTCCTGCACCTGAACGATAATCTTGGAGACTAGAGAACAATGTTTGACAAACAAAAACCCCTATTACATGCATAAGTCATTAATTTGAACATGAAAGCTTCTACCATTCTTGCTTTCTCCACTACACACACATACACAACAACAACAACAAAAAAAAGACAAAAACCAGTTTTCTACTTACAGCCAGAACCACATTTAGAGATAGTTAAACTGCCTCTTACACGATCTGACTCCAAATAATCCTGAGTTAATGCAAAAAGCCTTGGTTTACCTTTAAGAATGAACAAGGTACATACACACAATATCAGGACTATCACTGATATTGCTTGCATTTCCCAGCACATAATTACAGTGAAATTAGGCAGCATGAAACCCCAAAGGAAATACAATGAAAGTGTCTTTAGTAAAACGTAGAAAGTTTAATTTACATGCAAAACTACAACATATTCATAATAAAAAACTGGTGACTAAACAAATTAAACATAATTTGTAAAAATTGTCCACGTTGTTAAATAGGTCTGTACAACCAAAGATTTACAAAGTCCCTTTGCATTTTCTTCTTTTCAATGCACAACTGAGTTTAAAGGTTCTGCTCGAATGTTCCCCAAGTCAAGAGCTGAATCTGTCTCTTCATCAATTTCACCAATAACAGCACTGCAATAAAAAAAATATATTTATCATTTGTTGAAATTCCCTGGTGCAATTTTGTGACTTTCCACATTTAACTTGCTAGTGAAGACCCTTTAAAAAAAAAAAAAAATTACAGAGCTTTATCCTTTGAACTTCAAATTTTGATGGCTACAAGTAGAGTCTAAAGGATTTATTTTTTTTAAAGATATAGGTTATCAGGACCAAATACTACTGGTCTGTTTTAGGCAGTAGGTTAGCTTCTGAAACAAGAACTGGAAACCTTTTAGAGAGAGAATAGCTTTTCAAGAGTAATGTCTAACTGTAGCAACTTGTAAGTGCATGCAGCATCAAATAAGCAAGAGAATTTCCTTCAACACAGCCTAGTAAAATGTTACTAGTTTATGCAAGGGAGAATATACAGCATCTCACCTATGCTACGTCAAGACTAACCTGGACTAAAACACTAACGGACTTAGTAAAACTGCTTTAAAAAGAAAAGAAGGTTAAGATAATAGACGTCATACTAGCTCAGAGTGGAAACTGGCCTAGAGGGAACGTAAGAACTAAGAGCCTAATCCCTCTGGGGTACCCTTCTATTCACCACTTTAGAGACTTATGAGATAGTGGTTGTAGCCACAAAATGACTTAACAGCCACCAGAAACTGCTATATTAGTCCATCCTATAGCTTTCTGAATACATTTTCTTTTGGGTCTTTGCTACATCCTGCAGCAGTAAGTTCCACAATTAAGTTTTAAAGTGTGCAACAAATAACAGAAAATACTAGAGGAAATTAAATGAAGCAATTATCTCCTTCTACTACTCCTGACTGCACAGCAACCTATAACCACTATAGTTTTTCTTTTTCCAAACTGAATAGCCCTTGTCTATTCAGTTTTTCCTTGACAGAAAACATTTCATACCTCTAGTTATTCTCACTTGTGCTCTTCATGCATTTTCATACTGCACTCTTCTAAAGATAGTGGCATACCAGGTGTTCATGCAATTACATGACAATGTTTAGTTTTCTTCCTAATAATCCCTAGTATTCTTTCTTCCCAGTGAATCAGTATTTACAGCCAAAGAGCAGGGTGAGACTGAGCTTCAGAGCAGGACATCGCAATACAGGTGTCTAGGTTCCCATGATGGTCAGTGGAAACTAAAGCGGAATTTAACTTGCCTTGAAACAGAAATCTGGTCAGCTGAGTAGCTGTCTTAGCTCCCAAGATAAGGAAGTTCTAGGCAGTGATGGAACTTAGACAACACAAACATAAACTGCATCAAATATCAACTCCTACCTTTAACCAGTCACTACATTGGCTTTGACAGTTGTTACACTGTCAAGCTAGAACCTTCATGCATTTTCTAGATTTATATAGTGGTCTCTGTGAACACCCCATCTAAAAAAATCCTGTTAAAAGTCAAATTTGTATAACAGATTGCTGAACTTTTGCACACAACTTCTATCTCATCTTTTGTTCATTCTTCTGTCTTTTCCTCTGTCAATGAATTGTGCCTTTCATAAACTGGAATGAAGGACATTTACACAATGCTTAGACTAAGGAAAGGAAAATGCTGAACTTTATACTGACCTTTCCTACATTGCTGTCAGTACATGAGCTGGCTAATTTACAGCTCAGTAAATCTAAAGTAAAAATATCTTAACATTATAATGCAATAACTTCCGTAACAGAAGCATAGATACTTGCTATTTAATATGCCTCAGCTTTGACAGTACTAGCAGCACTACCCACAGAGACAGAGATGTACGGTGTCTGGGGCCATCAAGATGTATACAGATACATCATATATATATATATACACACATACACAAACACACACTAATTTCATTAACTGGTTTGAACAAGAATATGCTATACTTACACGTTATCACCTCTTACGATGTATAATCCCAGCACTACTTGCTCAACACCTTGTGAAGAACTGAAGACTCGTTCATGACTTTCATCCAAAATCAAGTTAATGGTCTGATCAAAACCTTTGAGGGTTCCCTGAAGAAACACACGAAAATAAAGCACTCCAATTACCTTTTAAATTTATCATATATTCTCTCAAGGATATCTTAAACAAGATGGCAATACTAAGGCACTAGAAAACAGGTGGTCTATTCAAGCTTTATTGTTAGGATTAAACACAAATAGCTGCAGAATGACACTTCAAAAGCAATAATAAAAGTACCTATATTTACTACTGAGTGTTCATGCTAAAAGCTACAGTAATCTTCAGCATTAAAAGAAGTAAAGTTTCCCTTTTACCAATGACAGCCCTCTAGACAACTGATTTTAACTATTTCTACGCTATCTTAGTCTTCCTTTTATGGAAGTTTCAAGAAATTATTTTATTAATTAATTAAAACAGAGAACAGAAAAATGAGATTCTTGTGGTCAACAGTAGTGAAATCATTCTTAGTGGTTAATAATATCAATTTTAAGTGGTATCTCTCTAAAGGAAATTAGCTTGGTTCCACAAAATTACACCAAAAACCCCCACAAAACGAAGAATTTCTGTGGCACTTCAATATGCATTTGGAAAAATTTTACACAAATCCATTATGTTATTTTACCATCGGTAATGGATTAAAAAATTGAAACTCATGTAGAAGACCATGACTCAAACAGTGATAACATCCATCGACACCATCTAACCATGTAACAACGAGCCACATATACCAATTCCATTCAGATCTTTTTGGTTGAAACTATCATGTATCACAACACGAAGTTTACCAGACTGACTCCAACCAGACAGAAGATTTAGTGAAGCTAGTATATTTCTGCTAAAAGTACTAGTTTTTCTTCCCAGAGTCCACATGAATCTAAGTACAGACAGATAGGAAGATATAATCCTCACTGAACAATCATACTATTAAGTTAAACTCAAAACAATAAAATATGGGGACAGAGGGAGGAATATTAAATTAAAAAAAAAAACAACCACAGAAGAAAACCAGAACATTATATGGTGTAATATATAATAGTTTGCCAATCCTCAGCTTTTCAGGCTTAAACAGAATCCCACAACAATTCTTCAGCAATTATCAGCTGTTGTTTTTCTACAGCCATATGGAAGAAATGGTTTTAGGAAGAAAGTTGAAGAGCTTACTGAACAATAAGGACATTTTAGATGGAAACCAAGTTACTTAACACAAAAGTAAATGCATTTTCTTCTGCATTCCGATAGAAAAGGCCATTTGACAAAAAGTCACGGCCCTCGTATGCAAAAGTTTATCAATGGACAAAGCTGACAGGGAAAGAATCAATAAGTGTTCAAATCATACAGTATAAAATAATGGCCACAAAGCTTAAAAAAAGGTTTGTAGAGGTGTGAACATATAAGTGGTAAAACTCTAGCATAGTTTCTTTATCACCATGATGAAAAGTCTTTACAGGGGAAAATAAAACGTTAAAAAAATAGAAGTCTCACCACAATCATTCTCCCATCAGAAGTAATTACTGCAACAGTACCTGACAGTTCACTAAGGAAATGTTTAGAGACACCTGAAATAGAACTGTTAACATTTTCTGAAATGCAACTTAAGTTTTAAGAACCACTAAGAGTCAGAAAAGCCTATGAGCAGCATGGTTGATAGTAACATTTGACAATATAGTATTTTTTTAATGACAATCTGTTTTAAAGTTTTATTTTACCCAAGCATGGAGAGTCATATACAAACATGAACACCATTAAAAGCAGACTAAGTATTTGAGTTCACCTCTCTTCTCATTACTAAATGCACTACCCCCAAATTGAAACAACATAAAAAGAGTTTTATAAACACTTAAACATAAGTCCTTAAAAACAATTCAGCAGTGAGTCTGGCATTCAACACCCCTTCACTCTGAAGATCTAACTATGCAATTTGACAATCACATATCCATCATACTGAATGATTTGGGGTCAGTATCTTATTGTTTGTGAATAAAATTGAAAATACCTATAGGTTATAAGGAGTACAATAAACTAGCATGAAAAGGGTTCCAAGAACACTAACTCACAGCTTTTGACCAAACGATGTAATGCTGGTAACTAAACACGTTAAGAGCCCTTTCTGGAGCCAGGCCCATTGCGAATCTCATCCCTCATCACAGATGAAGCAAGGAATCAGGTTTGCAGCGCTGGAGGCTATAGGGGACCTTGCTCTCTGGGCATCCTGCAACCTCCATTCTACCTGCCAAGCCAGACCTATGTACAGAGAAACCGACAAAGCCAACCGGGAAGGACCCAAGTAACACCACCGCCCGCGGAGTGGGATATTGGAGGCCAGAGGGCCCGGCCGATATGCTTTTCACAGGCCCTTCAGCAGTCTGCCCAGAGCCGGGGATCTCCCTCCCGCAGCTCACACCTTGCTGGGCCCGGAGGTACCCGATGCCCGCAGCAGCTCTGGCGCCCAACTCGGCACCATGTTGCAACCGCCAGCCCCCCGGGGCCGAGCGCCGCCCGGCCCTCAGCGGCACCGAGTCGCTGGGCCCCCCAGGCCCGGTGCGGGCCTCCTCTGGTGTCCGCGGGCGCGAAGGAGAGGGACGGCCTGTTCCTGTCCCCTCTCGGGCTGCCTCGGAACGCTTCCGTCCGCCGAAAGGATACGATTGATGTAATTCTCCAAGGCGGAGGTCATGGCGGCGGCTCCCGCTCTTGGCCTCACACCGGCGCCGGCAGCCACTCGGCGGCGACGAGACTTCCGGCGCGCGCCGCTGACGCGCCGCCCGGTGCGCAGGCGCAGAACCCCGCGGAGCGAGGTGGGGAAGCGCCACTCCAACCGCCGCGCACGCGCGGCGCCGCGGCGGGGCCAGGTTTCAAACGGCGCGAGTTAGTGCGGCGGCGCATGCGCAAAGGGGCAGGAGGCGGCAGGGAGATGCGAGTGGGCTGTACCAAGTAGTGATCGCTGGGGGCCGCGCTGGGGGGGGTTACGCTGCACCCTCCGCGGCACATGGTACCAGCCGTAGGGACGGCAGTTGGGTGGCACGGGGCAGCGGGCGCAGTGTCGGCTGCTGTGGCGGTGGTGGGGCTGGGCTGCGGAGGGAGTGTTTGGAAGCGGGTGTGAGGGCCTTCAGGGCCCCCCTGCCTGGGTGTAGCGTTTCTGTTGCTGACACAGGAGCCATCTACCCCTTCTTTGGCTTCCTGCGGGCCGCCTGTGTGCGGTGGGCAGGAAGGAGGCCTGTGGGATGGGTGCCCCGGGCCAGCCTGGCAGTGCTGTTTATTGAACTCCCGTGCAGAGGTGCTTTCTGTGGGAAATGGTGGATGCATGGATATGGTCGAGATGTGAGGCCTGGGGAGGTGGTTTTGTTGTGCCCAGATCCCACGCTGAAATGCGTGTGGCACCAAGCAATGTGCTGGGGCCCAGGCTGTGGTCTACAAGTGGAGAGTTGTGCCACTTCTTTAAAGGGAAATATAGTGATCAAGCTCTCAGCAATCCAAGGAAAACTATAAATATTTTTAAAAAGATAAGCAGTGTCAAGTAAGTTCTGCCAAGCAGAAGTTTGGATTTTATGTTTACAGGAATCTCCTTTCACCATAATCTGTAAGTGTGGGAATGGCAAATTGGGATGTCCTGAAAAACTTGTGCTTTTTTATTTTTGTGTAACTTCACCTGTCACTGCCATTCTTCCCTTTCCCTTCTGGTGGCCCATTATTTCTTCTGATGTATCCCTGATCATTACCGCCTTTCTTATTTTCTGATCGGCCTATGTGATGCATAGATTGTTTCCTCAGTCTCCTCAGAGTCCTGTGAGAGAGGGGAGTGTATGACTTTGCTGGATTCAATGATGGCACTGGAAGACGGTTTTCAGGAATGTAGGGAGCCAAACTGGTACTTCACACAAGAAGAAACAGGCAAATTCAGAACCAAGTTAAGCTACAGCCATCTTTGCCCGTGGGAGTTAATATAATCATTGTTAGTATGCAACAGGCGTTCAGAAGCATACTGCAATATGTTGTACACAAAATCATAGAACAGTTAGGGTTGGAAGGGACCTTTAAAGGTCATCTAGTCCAACCCCCCTGCAAGAAGCAGGGACATCCCCAACCAGATCAGGTTGCTCAGAGCCCCATCCAACCTGGCCTTGAATGTTTCCAGGGATGGGGCATCCACCACCTCTCCAGGCAACCTGTTCCAGTGTTCTACAATCCTCAGTGTAAAAAATTCTTACAGGCATCCTCTACATTGCAATACATTCAAAGTCATGAATGCATCCCTCTAATGGTATTTAGTAATATAGCAGTCTTGGTGATACCTAAAGTCTTACACAGATATCACCTCTTATAACAGTCTATCTACCAAGCTTCTCAAAGCATGAGGTCTGTTGTTTCAGCACCAGCGTTTGAATAGTCTTCATGGAGTTCTATTAAAATTTATTTTCTTCCACTTGCTTTTTTTGACAGTATTGTTGTTTATTGCACTGAATGCCAATCTTTTCAGTTGTAACACTGTGTAGGAAATACTCTTTCAAAGTCTAAAAACAAATGTTGGGCTATTTCCAGTTCAACAAATTGTGACATGAAATGTTACATAAATTCTGGATTTAAAAAATATTTATTTTAAGTTCATGACCTTCAGTAGACAGAAAATTAACTTGGGAATTAGAATATGGGATTCCCCTTTTTGTCAGTTTTCGGATGACACTGAGAAAATTTAATCTAAAGTTTTCCAGTCTGTCAGTGAAGATAGTGATTGTGATGGGCTTCATAAAATGGTCTAAAATAACATTAGATCTGTGTGTAATCAGAAGATTAGATTTCCTAAAGCACTCAGTAGACATTCATAGGAGAAAGCTCTCACAAATAATACTTCGAAAAAAGTGTGAGGAAATTAACTTTCAGATTTTTTTTAGTTATCTTGACTTGCAGTGCTTTCACCCACCAGTTTCATAAATCTTCATACATCGGAACACTGAGAATGCATTTTTTGGTAACTGGAAGGTACAATAAGGTGTTTAAGACAAACTGAAAATTCAGAGTATACACTTTACTCCCAGTTTTGTAGAAGAAACACTGAATAACTCAACACAGATAAGATATCAGCCTTTGTTCTCTTTAAATGATGGAACCCTATAAAAAGAAGTCTCAGATGATGTAGCAAAAGATGCAGACATAAATGAGGCCAAACTGATGTTGCTTTAAAGGTCTCAGTTCTGCATTGCTTGACTTCTGCGTGTCTGCCTTTCAATTGTAAAAATATTTTGTCATCCTTTTTTTTCCTAAATTTTACTGTATAGATGCTACTTAGAGTTTAGATTGTCCCTGTTCAACGTCCTTTAATTTCAATAAAGACTCCAGGGACAAATTGCAAGAGGTTCAAAATGGAACTCGGAGTCCAGCCCATGGTTGAATTCCCATAGGGAATACCATTTCTGGACAGGAGAATGCTATTGTTCCATCTCCTTCTGGTGTGCCGATTGTTTCCTTTCACATTATAGCCATCACAAGTACAGAGGAAGCAGAATTAAGGTTTTTTTTAAGGCAAATTACCCAGAAAAAAAAAATGGATAGACATTTCCTGGCACCTCTGAAGGTAACTACACCAAAGTAGTCTCTCAGGAATTTGTCTAATGGCTCAACCTTTGTAAAAAACATGAGAAGAGATGTCAGAGAACATAAAATACTTTTGGAATTGGGCATTACATAATGCCCCTCCTCTTAAGCTCTTCTTATAAAAAGCTTAACAACTGCCACTAAACCTTATACTAGGATTGGAAGTAATTATTGTATATTCCATGTAAGAGGCTAAAGATTTTATTTTTTTTGTGTGTGTGGTTTGCTATTTTCCTTTTCATACCCGTCTTTCACCCTATAAAGACAGACATTTTCAAAGGCCAAGAATATGACATCATTAAAATACAAGCATGCAGGATAAAATCTTAAAATACTTGCACTGTGTTATTACCTCAATATCTGATCCCCTGAGAATCTCTGATATATCTGTTTGTTTTAACAGTGTCCCTGAAAAGCAGAGAGGGATTTTTTTTTTATTTTATAAAGGAGGACTAAAACCCAAAGAGTAAGGCTTAGGTCTGAGCTCCTGAAGTCAGGTGCCCTGGCTTTGCCAAACTAGGTGCTTAACAGCAGTTAGCACCCTCAATATAAAGGAACTCTGAAAAGAGAATTCCTGGCTTCATCTACTTAGGCTTGCTCTGGCCTTCCCTGAAGGCAAGCAGTTGTGTCTTTCTTCTCGCAGTTCTGATCCAGGTTCAGGCTTCTGGTTGAAGCTACCACTACTGTTCTCTTATGAAATAAACCTCCACATATAAAGTGGAAAACTCTAATTTAATCTTTGCATCTTTTTGGGAGAAAAAAAAAAAAGATATTGCCTGGCTCTCCCTCTCAGTTGCAAGGTCTGTTAGACTGTGTTACAGCCTGGGGCCATAATTTACCCTTTTGTTGAAGCTGTGCCGCATGCAGAGAAAAACATGGTTTCCTTGGGCTAGAGTCTAAAACTGTGGTTAAACTACTTGTCCAGTAGAGGGAAATCTTAGCTTCTGGTTGCTCTTACAAGGTCTCTTTCAGTACAGAAATCCAGTGGCATTTTAGATGAAATGAATAAGTAACCTTGAGCATCGGTTCTCTGTAGCTGGTTATTTGAGTTCTAACTTTAGATGCAGAAATTCAATATCTTAAGTCTGAGCATGTCACTGTGGTCTTCTTTATAGAGAAAAAAATAATTGGTTTTCTACCATAAGGTGAGATGTGTTTCCCACTCAATATGTCCTTGTTTCTCTAATACTTATAAAGTGAGCCTAGGGTGACTAACTCAGACACAGACATTTCACAGGTTTACACTTTTATTAGGCTGGACAAATTTTATTCCTGGTGACCATAGTTGCCAATATAACATTGGTTTTAGGATCAGAAACCTGCAGCTAGGTTTCCTTTGCCTGTTGCTGCAGAGCTGCCCATGATGACACAATAAATAACTGAATATGAGCATACACTAAATAATTGAATGAGAGCATAATACCCATTAAGCTCTCAATTAATTGAAGAAGCAGCACACCTTTGTAAAAATACAGTGTAGATATAGCTTACTTGCTAATTCCGTTTACTCCTGTAATTAAAGTCAGTTTATTTCTGCAATTGATTCTCCATACATTAAGGTTGCTGTGGCAAGTGATTGCTGTATGTTATGCTTTCTACAGAATTTATAAGCAACTAATCATGCCCTAGAGTGTCTCTGCACACTTTTCCTGCTTCCTTATAGTCTGCCAGGGCAGGAAGGAAAGCCTGCAGTGGTAGTTGCAGGGTGTATGTGCAAGCGGTTGCTGTGTATAAACTTATTATCTAGCCTAGGGCTGGTGGAATGGACGAGTGAATGTTTTTTTTTCTGCTGGTGGTGGCAGCCCGATCCCTGGAAACGTTCAAGGCCAGGCTGGATGAGGCTCTGAGCAACCTGATCTGGTTGGAGATGTCCCTGCTCTTTGCAGGGGGGTTGGACTAGATGACCTTTGAAGGTCCCTTCCAACCCTAACCATTATATGATTCTATGATTCTATGTTACTTATTAGTTTTACGTCTCCCAAAACACGCTAGCTTCTGGTGGCTTTGCTTTCCTTGGTTATTAAGTAGCTGGGTTTTATAGACCCGGCCATGCTGAAGGGTGAAATGGCTTTGTGGAGTTTTGACAAGAGGAGAGGCCTGACCAGTACAGCTGCACCATGGCAAGTCAAGCCATCTCCCTGTCAGATCAGGTGGAGGAAGGTGCAAGACCTACTTCTCAGGCTTCCTTGAAAGCTGAAACTCTAATATATCGGCCTGACTGTTGGAACGGGAGCTTTAAGGAATTTCTTGTAACAAAACCTGCCAAATTGGTAACATCTGTCAGCCGGCTCAACAAGAATTGCATCCCCTGGTTGCTGCTCAGGTAAAAATAGCACCTGTGCTAGGGAGTAATGGAGTGGTATGTACTGAAGAAGAAGAATCAGACAGTACATACTCTAGAAGAGAACTAAGCACCCCCAGATCACACACATTCAGTTTACTTAATCCTTCTAACAGTCTTTCTCATATTTCCTGTGACTCAATTATTTGAATCTCTCTCATTTTTACCTACATTCCCAGCATGTCACTCACAAAGAGCCTAGCCCTTGAGCTCATCTTTAGTTTATACACACCCTAGCTGACTAAACATGATTGATTTCTGTTCATTTGTTCAGGAAAAACAGAAACATCCCTTCACCTCTGCTTAGTTCTTTTGAGTCTGTAGAGACTTTGGATCCATTATCAGCAATGCAAGGACACAGATTTTGTCTGGTAGGTGGAGAAAATTAGAAAGATCTCGCTCACCTCATGCCTGACTAGCTGCAATCTAAGTTGAGATGTGTTTCATGTGTATTATTATATCAAATGTCAGGGATTTGCAGTGAAACAACTGGAAAATATTATTAAAGGTTAACAGTCTGAAAATTGCTGGTAGACTCTGAATATAAGTTACAATGCATTAGAAACAGATCTGTAGCATGAGTAGTCCCAAAGTGCTTTTTATTTATCTTTAGAAACTTAGTGTTAACAAACACCTGATCTAAATTTTGTTTGTTGTGATAGCAACTGCTGCTATCAAGGGAGACATTCCAAAAAAAACTAATTTACTCAAAGAGCTCCTTTATATGAGAGTTTGTATATTTTTTCAGCAATTTTTGCTAAAATATGCAAAATGTGATAGCAATCTTAATGACTACATCCCTACTTAATGTGTTAGCATACAAAATAACATTGCATGTTTCTGTTTGCAGGAAAACAAACTGTTTTCTGTTTTCCTTTTTTTTTTTTTTTTTTCCCAGAAGAAACTGAAAACAGCTGTAGAAGTTCAGTACCATTATCCTTTCAGATAATAATTTTAGGGGATGTTAGGAACTATTGGTAGGAAAGATGCCTTTGCTAATGGGTCATGTACCTGCAACTACAGAATTACAAAGCAAACAGATTCTTGTTTTCAGCTGCTGTAAGCAGAGTATTAAGACAATTCTGTTGTACATAAAATGAACAATGAACTTCAAGTAACTGACATTTACTAGCATGTCATGTTCATAATTTTTTACAGTCATAGCTGAAATTGCATTTGCGAAATTGCTCTCATGAAGCAGGCTTTTCGTTCTGATAGATTCCCTACTTCTCAAAGTATAATTCGTCTTCCTGTAAAAACACTGATCCTAATCTTTAGCCTGTGTTAAGATGACTAGATCTTCAAGTTTTAAGTGTAAGGTCCTTTATCTTAATACTCTGCAGGGATGCCCATTTGACCCCATTCCACTTCTTGTTTCATTTGCTCTGCGGCATGTGATCACCGTGCAGAAGGAATAGCACATGGTCAAAGGGCTCTGTTCAGAGGTGACTTACACACTGCCTGCTGCCAGATATAATGTAGATTGCACTAAAAAATCAATATAATTCTGATTTGTAACTTATATGGCGTCATTATTTTGTGAAGTAGGTTATTCATTGTACCACTGAGCAATCTTTTGGCACCAAGACCTCTAAACCAGTTACAGAAGTGGAGAAGGAATATACTGTGGATTTGGTCTTGACCAGAAGAGGTGCTGAAGTCCTTCTTATTAGAAACGTAGAAATGAAAAATGATCAATGGGAGAGGAAGATAAATAGGAGAGCCTGCTTTTTCTTTAATACACACTGAACTGTGTCTTGTCTAATAAAAGGCGTAAGACCAAAGGGCAGGGTGGAGGCCATTTTTTTCATCAGTAGGCCATGCTGTGAAAGGCAAAACTTCAAGCACAAGCCAACAGAATTGCACCAACAGCAATGAAGAGAGGTGGCACATGAGGATGGCAGATGCTGTGCTTTCTTCACAGCCTTGAAGAGAGCTGTCTGTTTTGTCATTATTTCTAGCCCAGGATTTTGCAAGCTGCTGCTCCAACTGCGTATTTTCTCTTACACCCCCCGGAATCTCTTTGGTAATCACAA
Source organism: Chlamydotis macqueenii (assembly GCF_036417535.1). Classification (NCBI taxonomy): domain Eukaryota; kingdom Metazoa; phylum Chordata; class Aves; order Otidiformes; family Otididae; genus Chlamydotis; species Chlamydotis macqueenii. Next base: position 26,678,170 of record NC_141556.1, read on the forward strand.
CTGGCATCCTTGTTCAGCGTCAGAGTACGTGCTAACTCTTTCACTTGGTACTTTCAGGTACTCTCTTCACATCCTCTGGTTAGTGTTTCTGCATATGCTGCACCCTGGAATCCGGGTGGCAGGTAGCACAAGGGTATCTGGAGGGGAAGAAAGGATCGTGATTACAGAGATTAATTGGGGTAAGAATTATTGGCAGCAGAAGAAAGTCTTTCTGTTGACTTACTGTTTGCACTGTTGGTATAAATTGGAGAACAACTTGGTAAACAAAAAAAACTTGTGGCTTTGGGTCATAACAAGATGTATTCCTTGTTTGAAGAGCTGTTCCCATGGCTAAAGCTTTTTGTTTGAGGCAGATCTACTTTACAGCAATAAGTTGCATTGTGCTTACAGTTGGTTTTTTTTTTTCCTTTTAATCTCAGACAAAATTTGGTCTCCTTGGATTAAGATGTTCATGTGTCCAAGCCTGATTGCCACTCTGGGCTGTTGAATGTCACAGATGAACTCATGCCCTGAAATTTCTGGACTGTTTGGATGGGTACATCTAATGTCTGAAAGTGCAAGTTAGTTTTGCAACTTCATAGTGCTCTAGTAGTTGGGAGGGAAATGATATTTTGTCATTTGGCCTTGAGTAGTGTCCTTATATTGGAGTGCACACTTAGCTGGCTATGGGGTAGAGAGGTTACAATTGCTCTACCGTATCTCACATGCGAGAAGAGCAGTGTCTCAGAGAGCCAAGTGCTAACCATTAGTAACTGCTGCCTTTTCATTATCAACCACTGTGCTGTTGCATTATTGATTAATGCTGTTGAAAGCCATTCGTGCTGATCCCTTATGTTCTTACTGAAAACCACTTAACATATCAGCCACATCTAACTGAACTGCAAGAGAAATGAGTGAAATGTCATTTGTAAGCATTCCCTCCCTTTATAGTCAGTGGCAAAAGTATGTAATATTGCAACCATCCTGAAGGCATCAAATTTCCAAATATAATGCTACTTTTTTAGTATTTTACTCAACTTGTGCTAGATATGCTGCTATTAGTAATGTTCTGGAAGCTTGCATGCTTCACTTATTGTAGGGACTAAAAGTATTCTGTAGATCTTGGTTAAGCATTACCATATCTCAGAATGATTGGTAAATATTCTTCTAATTATTTACTAAATCAGTTGTTGATTTACTAATTCAGTAAGTTGAATCACAGACATTCACTGAAATAGCAGAATTTCTTTTGAAATCAGTGGTGGAACTCTAAATAGAAGTTAGCTAATTTTTAAATGTTGGTATTAGAATGACACCAGAAGGCATCAGTCAATATTAGGGCCTCATTATGCTAAACTGTCCACAGAAACATGTGAAGAGAGACAAAAAGTCTTGGCTACAAGGAATTTACACAATGAATAGCCAAGAGAAGATGCAGAAGGAAGGAAGTATTAATGTGTCAGTTTTACAGACAGGATATGAAGAAAAGTGATTTGCCTAAGGCTGCTGTGTACCACCAGTAGAAACCAAATTTGTATTTCTGAACTATATTCTAGGCAATTTCTCACAGTTTATTTTACAACACCCTTTTGATCCTTGAGGAAAGTTCCCCTGCTTCCCCCTCAGAATGTAATTTGATACAGAGCATGTATGAGCATTCCCCATCTTGCCCCTTCTCTTCCCCTTTCCAGAGACTCCAGTACTTTGCTAATCACCTTCATTCTCTTTCAGCCTCAGGAGTAGAAGTTCCAGAGTGGGATATGGACCACAGCATGCCGCATGTGAAGTAAAGCACTATTATCATCTGCATCACCTGCTTGTCTATCTTTTAATTAAAAAAAAAAAAACAACCAAAAACACAACAGAGAGAAAAAAAAATAGAGAATTAAATTAAAGAAATTAAAGAAATAATATCCATTGCCATTCCTGATGACACTGACATGACGTATTAGGGTGTTTATGTATCTTTCAAAAAATGGTCTGTCTTCTTTTATGTCAGATAAGTGATGAGGCAGGTGTGTCTCCTAGGCAAAACCGGCTGCTGCAAATTGAAGCACAATATCAAGATAAGACTGTCATTGTGCAAGTCTCTGCTGCCTTGAAGCTAATGTGCACAATCTGTTTTTGCAAGTGCTTTTGTATTTTTGTTCTTTATTATGAACATATACAGCACATAAGTGTTTTTAGTATTGGCTGACTCTGGTATTTTGTAGTCACGATTGTGGTATTTAAACAGGAGGTGGTCTGTTCTGCACATGGAAAAGGGACTGTGTTATAGAGGAAATAATTTTTAAAAGTGTTGCTATTTTTTGGCAAGAAGGTGTTATGATTTTTTTTTTAAATAATATACCCAGTGTTCATTATGTTTGTGTACAAACTCATGGCAATTTGAATCTGATTTCTAGTGTGTACCTAGGGAGCATTATCATTGTGTTAGAAATGCAAGTATGATATTAAATTGGGAAGCTCTTATATATCTATAGTCTCATCTATTTCTTTTTTAGCTGCTGTATAATATTGCTCCCGAATTTCAGCCAAAGAGCTGTGATTACTTACATGAAATGAGAATGTCACTTGAATAGCAACTAGTGTAAATAATGGAGCTCTTTTTATAAAACTTCATCATATTGTTAATATCCAAAATGCATTTGATATGATAAAGCAGCACATTGCTGTTCGTTAAGAAAATTTATTTCAAAGAATTTGCCTGGCAGTGATTTTTGAAATGCATTTCAAGACTTTCTGAAAATCTTGAGATACAAGCATGATGTGATTGTATTATGAAAATATATTTGATGAGGGACACATAATTATCTTCCATTTCCAGATGAAGCCAAGCTGGTAACTTACCTACAGTCACTGCTAGCGAATTTGTTTAGACACTGAATGCAGGCTTTTTTTTTTCTTTTCTTCCTGCTGCACCGTTCTTGTACAGAGAGAAGTTATTTTTACAGGAGTTATTGTGTCCAGGGTATACCTATCTAGCTGAAAGTTGTCTCAAGGTAGGAAAAACTCCTGAAACCTGCATCCCTTGCATCTCAGGCACACCATCCTTCCAGGAAAATCCTCAGTTTTAAAAACTGTATGTCATGGCACCATGTGTGTATATATTGGAACACACAATGCCAAGTATAATGCCAAGTTTTCTGAAGTAGGTCTATTTTTTAGTTTAAAGCATTGTTGTGCCAAATTGGTGATTAATCAGTAATGTTCCAGCTGAACAAAGCCTCAGTTCAGAAGGGTACAATTGCTGCTCTGGGTTTACACATTGTCCAGCAAGGGGCCTCTGTGCAGTGCCAGGGTTCCAAAGGCAAATATTTGAACACAGAAATAAAAAGAGTGTGGAGGAAGCTGGCAACAAGATTATGCCAGCTAATGCTTTTACAAACAGATTTTGAACAATGCTAGTGAAATGGATTTAGGGGATGGGTGGATTACGACCCTCATATATTGTTTCATATTGGGTATTTCTTCTCATGCAGGTCTTTACCTTTTTTCTCCCCACATGGTTACCAAGGAATACAAAGCAAGCTATCACTGTGTGTCAGATGCAAGCAAGATCTAAAAGCTCTAGAGCAGCTGAGAATATGGATACAGCACGTTGGGTGTCAGGATGATGTTATGCTGGCAGAGGAATCTGTAAGGGCAGAGGCTTCAGTCTCCTGCTGAGTTTTGTCAGGATCCAGAACCCACTGTGTTATACAGAGAGAAAGTGTTGGTTGCAAGATGGGAGTGTGTCCCTGTAGCATCTCACATACCGAGGAGGGTCACTGCCTGACAGTACAGGACACATTATGGATTGCAGGAGTAGAGCATTTTGGGATTGCACAAAACTTATCATAGGGTGTTTAGAGGAGGAACCACAAGCAGGGAAAGAGAGGAACAGAGGTGGTTTGGACAGGAAATATCTTGAGAAAACAAAGGGATAAGGAGCTAAAAGAGAGCAGTCGCATGTAAACAGGTGGCTGGTCAATAGGCTTGTCTGGCCGTGCCCTGCACTTGGTCAGGACAGTCTGTCCCATCTTCTTGTTGAGCTCCATTTTTATTTTCCTGGGCGCAGGGCTCTCTTCTGCATGTGGAGGTCTGAGAGGTCATCAAATGGAGTGGGACTGCAGGATCACAGGGGCCCCTGTCTGTGATGTTAGCAACTGAAGTGGGTGAGGGTATGTAAGTCATGTGTGATCACTCCTGAATATAAACCTGCTCTTGTGAAATAGTTGAAGTGACCTGGGAGCCAGGTGTGCACATGTGTGTGAGAGTGAGACAACTGGAGGAGCTGGCTGTGGGAGAGAGTGGGCATCTCAGCCATATGTCAGAGAGGCTGTAGGGTCTAGGGCTGAGTCAGCCCCCTCTGTGTGCGTGTGTGTATCTCTATGTGTGAGGCCACTGAGGACCTGGGGTCAGCTACTGGAGGGAATGTGTGTCTAAGCCCACGTTCTGGAGGCAGTAAAGCCAATTCTTCACATTTTTTCTTGGCAATTTCCATCTACGCAGGTGTGTATGTTTTATTTAGGGGGGGGAGGGTGGAGAGCTACAGTGCCAGCTTTTGTAAGAAGCTGCTAGAAGTTGCTCCCCTTTGTTCAGTGGACTCGGCCGGGCCTAGGGCGGATCCGCTGCTGGCCAAGGCCAAGCCAATGGGTAGCAGAATGCTCCCTGATAACGCCTCTGTGATAACATATTTAAGAGGGGGAAAAACATAAAAAAAAAAAAAGATGTTAAGAAGCTGAGCGGGGGCAGAGAGGGGGAGCCATGAGCCTTGTGGGCCTTGCGGCCCTCACCCTCTGGCCTCCCACCGGGCAGCCGACTGGGCCCAACTCGGCCTGGCCTGGCTGCAAGAAGTGGAGAGGAGATGAGATGTGAAGAGAACCTGAGAGGTGTCTGCCTGCCTGTTGTGAAGAATTTCTTGTGAGAGGAATGGCTGCAGACGCCAAGATCAGTGAAGAAGGAGGGGGAGGAGTAATGCAGCTCCTGGCCAAGATTCCCCTGCAGCCCGTGGTGATGACCAGGGTGGAGCAGGTTGTCCCCCTGCAGCCCGTGGAGGCCCACAGAGGGGCGGAGATCCACCTGCAGCCCATGGAGGACCCCACGTCAGGGCAGGCGGATGCCTGAAGGAGGCTGTGGCCCGTGGAGGGCCTGCGCTGGGCAGCTGTTCTGAAGGGACTGTACCCCATGGAAAAACGACCCACGCCGGAGCAGTTCATGAAGGACTGTAGCCCATGGGAGGGACCTCAAGATGGAGCAAGGGAAGAATGTGAGGAGTTCTTCCCCCGACCATGAAGCAGCGGCGTGAAACAACGCGTGATGAACTGACCGCAACCCCCATTCCCTCTTCCCCCCTTGTCGTAGTTCAGCCCCGATCAGGACCAGACTACGCAGTCTCTCTCTCACTCCCCCCACCCTCCAAGAGAACAGGGAGAGAAAATATAAGAAAAACGGCTCGAGGTTTGAGATAAGGACAGGGAGAAATCCTTAAAGTTACCGTCACGGGCAAAACAGACTCGACTTGGGGAAAACTATTCATTTATTACTACAAACAGCAGGATAATGAGACAGAGAACAAGATAACCTCCATCCACCCCTCCCTCTTCCCAAGCTTAACATTATCTCTACTACCTTCCCCTCCTGAGCAGCACAGGGGGGAAGAGGGAATGGGGGTTGCAGTCAGTTCATCATACGTTGTTTCACACCGCTGCTTCATGGTCGGGGGAAGAACTCCTCACATTCCTCCCCTGCTCCATCGTGGGGTCCCTCCCACGGGCCACAGTCCTTCGTGGAACTGCTCCGGCGTGGGTCATCTCTTCCATGAGGTGCAGTCCCTCTAGAACAGCTGTCCCAGAGGGCCCTCCACAGGCCACAGCTGCCTTCAGGCATCCACCTCCTCCGGTACGGGGTCCTTCACGGGCTCCAAGTGGATCTCTGCTCCTCCGTGGACCTCCATGGGCTGCAGGGGGACAACCTGCTCCACCATGTTCGTCACCACAGGCTGCAGGGGAATCTTGGCCAGGAGCCGCATTACTCCTCCCCCTCCTTCTGAACTGACCTTGGCGTCTGCAGCTGTTCCTCACAACAGGCTGGTAGATGTCTCTCAGGATCTTTTTTTACATCTTATTCACTTCTCATCTCCTTTCCACTTCTTGCAGCCAGGCTGGACCGAGTCGGGCCCAGTCGGCTGCCTGGCGAGAGGCCAGAGGGTGAGGCCTGCAAGGCCCATGAGGCCTGCGCCTCCCCCTCTGCGCCTCTGCCCCCGCTCAGCTTCTTCACATCTTCTCTTCCTTTTTTTTTCTGTTTTCCCCTTCTTAAATACGTTATCACAGAGGCGTTATCACGGGACATTCTGCTACCAATCGGCTCGGCCTTGGCCAGCAGTGGGTCTGCCCTAGGCCTGGCCAAGTCCACTGAACAAAGGGGAGCGACTTCTAGCAGTTTCCTACAGAAGCTACCACCTTAGGCCCCCCCTCACTAACAAAACCACGACACCCCTGTGCCGCTCGGGGGGGGCGGGGCGGGGCGGAAGGTAGTAGAGATAATGTTAAGCCTGTGAAGAGGCAGGGTCTGTTTTGCCCATAATGGTAACTTTAAGAATCTCTCCTTGTCCTTACCCCAAATCTCGAGCCTTTTTTCTTTTATTATCTCTTCCTATTCCCTTGGATGCTGGGAGGAGTGAGAGAGAGACTGCGCAGGTTGGTCCTGAGTGGGGTTAAGCCACAACAGCAGGGTAGGTAGGCCTCATTCTGATCCTATAAAATCAGAGTGTTTCAATTTACCCCTTCTTTCTTCTCAGGCTCCATAGCAACTTGTTTCTGTCCTCTGTATTTGTACTGATGGTGTAGAGAGTGAGATGCAGAGACTGCACATGATATGCAAGTAGATAGAGTGTTTTGATTTTCCTGCTTTTTACAGCCATTTATTCTCACTCTGTGCAGGTACACGGTAGTGGAAAAACAGAACCTTTGTGTCTGGAATGCTTAGCATCCCTTCTCCATATCTTTTCTATAAACTAGACCTCCTTTCTGCATCCAGTTGACTTGCTGTAGTTGTTTCCCCAGGAAATCTCTGGACTGAGAGTGTCTGTAATGCTCTGTTAGGCAGACAGGTGTGTGAATTGTAGCTAAGCAGTTCGGATAAGGAGAGGAAGCATTGACTGGTTTCTTCCCCATGCTCCTGAGGAAAACCCCCTTCATAAAGAATTGTGTGAAATACATCCTACCTGTTGACATGTCTCGCAGATAATAAGTCTGTCAGTGTCCCTCAGAGATTGCTTCAGGGTTCTGTCACACCAAACCTCGCCACTACCACATGATTAATTACTGCCAAGTCCAGTCTCGTGCAAGAGCCAGTAATGCATGGATCTATTTGTGTAAGGTGTGGCAAAGCATATAGGCATATGTCTATGCTTATATGTAATACAAGTTCCGATGTAAGGTAAGGCTTCATGGTGAGGTTTCAACAGTCCATTACCAAATGAGAGAGAACATTTTGCCTTAGTGAGGGCTAATGATTTTTTTTTTTAAATTTAGTGATGTCTGGGGAATGGCCCTCGCTAACAGGTGCTATTTGCAGGAAGGAAAGGAATGCCTGCACCCGGCATAAACCAGCATATCGCCTGTTTGAGGAAGTGAAAGTTGTGAAGATTTTGTGGGAGTGAGTATTGACATTGTCTCCTGAATAAATTAAGAATCAGTAAGTCTCTTGAGGGGGAGCAAGAGTCAGGGTGGAGGTGAGAAGAACAAAGCAAAAGAGACTGTAGAGGTGAGAATTAATCCAAACAGATGTTAACAGAGGGAAGAAGCACGCATTCCCTGGCTGAGGTCTTATGTAGGTTTGCTTCCTCAGGATATGGTGGACTTGCATAAGGACCACATTCTGAGCTCCATGATCAAGGCACTGGTTTGACATAATGGAGTACAGGGAGCTTTCTACATGTGATCTAAAGATAGGCAAATACAAACACAGTCATCTTTCATTTCTGTTCAGCCATTTTGCTAATTTCTGTTTCTATTCAGGAACCCTAGGTGAGAAATATAGTGCCCTAGGCACCATTTCCTACCAGCAGAGGGGTCCTGCCAGGGGGTGGCATGGACCTTAGGAGCTGTGAAAAATTAGGTGGGACAGTTGGACCCCAAAGGAATCTAACACCCTCACTCCCTCCTCCCCAGCAAGTTTAATAAATCAGTGCACAAAAGCTGTTTGGACAACAGCCAATTCAAAACAAAACTTCATTTGCGATGTTGTAATTATATGAATGCTAAGCAACACCTACAAAGAAGCAAAATGTGTGGTGGTGGAGCTGTTGTGTTCTTTCAGAAGCATTTAAAAAAGAGAAAAAAAGTCTTTGATAACAAGTCTAGTCTAGGAACTTTCCACAGCAGCTTTTCATAATGGTGTCAGAGTTATTTACAATGACAGATTCTTCATTATCACCAGAAACCATTCCTGCCATAAGTATAAAGATACTCAGTGTTGTACCATGGTGAAAAAACACACAGGAACCTCTTGTTACACTCATGTGGGTAAATGTGCAGAACTAAGACTTCAAAGATGTGATTCTGCCATAAATATTAACCCATTTGGCCTGAGATTATGACATAAAATTGTGTAGTATCTTTTGATTTAGTATGTCTTCGACTGTTTATGCTTTCTGAAACTGTGTGGCAACCAGAATCTCACCATCTTTCAGTTCATTTAAGCAGGAGATGGGTATGATCCATCACCCTTCCCCTGTATTCTGGCCTGAACCTGTCCTGGAGAAGACAGTGAAATGTGTGCGCATGGGCTAGCACATCACCCCAGCAGGCACAGCTGCAGTGCTAGACTGTAGCCCTTGTCATGTGTACATCGGCAATTCCTCAGATTTCACTGCTGCGGTGAGAAACATCAGCTACAATTCCTAATAGTTAGAAAGCAACCAGAAATTTGGTTTCTGTAGATGAAACAATGCTTTTAAATGGTCTATCTCAGATTCACAAAGTCTTTGAATATCAACAGGAAGCTTGATATATAAACCTAAATTTTATTGGTTTACTCCATATAATTTTTATATAGCCCTGTCTATAAAATGGATTTAATTCACATAACCAACCACTGTGTGGGAATGTTTTACAGGAACCATTAATTCCTAATCTGTCATTTCAAATATGCCTAAGAATAAAATGGAAGTAGATGTTATGGTATTAATTTATGCATTTTTGGAAAACATCAAAGTCACATAACCTTATGTCTAATGATTTTGTTTAATGATACAGTTCTACATTTTTGTCTTCAAAGAAATCTGCAAACAATGACTAATTAATCCTTGCAGCGGCCCTTTGAAATAGGTAGATAGATATAATTAATCCCATCTAACCAATTCCTTTCCCAAGGCAAATACATTGAATCAATTTTTAAGCCAAGATTAGAGCTCAGTCTTACTCTATGGTCGTTCCACTAATCTAACTGTTCCCAAGTTTCCTTATATTGAGCTTGCTCTTGTTGTGATAGTTTAGACAGGCATATGCCTTGCCCTGCACCAAGCCTTCATTCTCCATCTTCCACTGCTCTGCCAAAATGCTTCCTCTCCGTTTTCCCCTCAAAAATTACTACCACTCCAGTCAATGCAGGTGTGGAAGGTCTAACTTTTGCCCTCCAGAATCCTGTACCTGGCTTTCACTTACTTATACCTGTCACTGCCTGACCAAATCTTTGCACCCGCAGTCCTCCTCCCACAAGTTCCCTGTCCTCCAGGTACTATTGCCTACTTGCCTACAAGTACCTGCTTCTGTGCTTGATGTGCGTGCTGGCATCCCCCAGGGAAATTGTCTCTCTCTTCCTTTGCTCCTGGCTCTCTGCAGCAGCAGGAGGAAGCTCTGCTGGTGGGGCTGGTATAGGCTGCTTTCCATCTTCTAGTTGGCTCGCTCTTGTATGGTGAGCAAGGTGAGCCTCACACTGTTAAGTAGCAGACTGTTCTCGTAGACCGAGGCCCATAGCAAAGTGCAGCCTCTGGTCCATGTGTCTGTTATTGTAGGTGGAGATTCATGAAAGGTTTTGCAGAACATTGTGAGTTACAAAAGGACTTCATAGGATCAAGGACGGGCATTGTTGTTCAGGTAACATTGAAGGCTAGGAAAGTTCATGAGCGTGGAACCAAAGAGAAGCTGATGTCATAACAAAGAATATTACTTGCCTTGAAAATGGTCTAGCAATAATATAGACTGGAGTGAAGCAGTTCTGAACACCATAGCGAGCAGCAGAGACAGCAAAGCAACACTTGTCTGTGGCAGACTTATCACAGTCCTGATTTGATAGAAGAAACTAATTCTGCATAGCATGTAATGATGGATCAGGTACAAGAAAAGAGAGAAAAAAACAACGGAAAAGGAGATTCCCACCTCATGTCATCAGAGAATGGGACTAGAACCTGAGAAATAGTGCCAGAACCTGGACTTCCCACCATGATGGTGTTTGAGAAAGATCTGGTAAAATCTTACTTGGCTATAGCTTTTCTTATCTGGTAAGAAATAGAGTTAATGTAATGTTTCCTGTAGTTGTTGATAACCAAGTCACATTTGTATTTGTGCTTTGTTGTAATATGTCAAACTAGAAAAGGTATTCGCCCTGAATATAGGGATTCTGCTTCCCAACAAATTAGTGAATGGACCTGAAATATTCCTGCAGACAGCTGATCTGACTGCCCTCAATTGACATGCCGCACTAGTTGACATGCCACATTTTCCTTGTACTCATCATTTCCTTTAATTTAAAGAAAATGTTATCTCTTCATGTGACTGCAGGAGAGAGAAAAGAAGAGGATACAGAGAGGATCTGAAATTCTCCAGCAACATTGCACAGTATCTGAGGATATACTCCAAACCCAGTGCACCACTGCAAAAACTCTGAGTTATCTCAGCATTCCCAAAAGTGTGATTTTCTATGGGTGAGATTACATACCTATGTCTTTGGAAAAATGTTTTATGCTTTGCCCCATCCTTTCAGGCTTTCTGCAGCTGACTAAAACAGTGGATAGCTTCCTAAAATAGATAGCCTGCTTCAACCACAAATTGGCTGGGCTTTGACTAGATAGAATTATATGTGGCACAGAAGGTCAAATGGATGATCGTAATTGTCCAGCTTGGCTTTAGATCATTGGATTTACCTGGGTACTAAGTCTCTCCATTCAGCCTGATTCAAGAGAGTAAAATCCAAAGCTCTATAAAATAGGAATTGTACATTCAACCAAATGGAGAATGGCTGAGTATAGACATATGGCAGGTTCATTTTTTCAGGCTGTTGATAATCTCAAAGAACATGTAGTAACAGAACAAATCTGCATGTTGGTGGAGGTTCCCCCGCCACCCACGATGAATGATATTTTGGGGTATATAAATAGGAGTCAATTACAATAACACATCCCTTTAAATCTGAGTAATTTCTACCAAAATCCAAGATGACTACTGTCAAAAGGAGATGTACAAAGGCAGAGTGTTCTTTCTGCTTTAAAATAATTATATACTGCAAGTACATGCAGGAGAAAGCAAATCACTTAAGTTCTCTCTTGGAAGAAGTAACTTAGTGGAAATATGAATGTCTGTCAGTTTCCTGACGTAGTTGAAATGTATAAATGACAGATAACCTAAGATCACCCAAACTAGATGGCAAAGCTTTATTCTATGATACTGTCTGACAATGAGATCCTGCATCTTGACAATTGAATTAAAACATTTCGTTCACAGCCACATTGAAGGTCTCTGTTCTCATATTTTCTCTTGCACTTACATGACTCTACAAATGTTTAACTTATGTAGAGCCAATGTAGCAGTGAAGATTTGTGGTGTAATATCTTGAAGGAAATTTTCTTCTAGCCTAGGAATATATTGTTTTTTATCTCTGGAATTAAGAGCCTGAGAGCAGCTGATGAGCACAAAGCAAAAGCCTAGGCCCACTGAAGTGATACCAGGTACTTGCCCTGTAGTGAGCAGAATCCTCTTAAGATTATGACTGCTGAGATATATCCAGTGGTCTTTGTCTCTCTCAAACAGAGAGGGAAGAATGAAATGCCCTCTTTCCACTATGCAAATTTTACAGGCAGTTTACTGTGTTTAATGAACTGTTACAGCATGTGCAGTTGAACACTTCCCACCCGCTCTCCAGAGATCTGGCACACGGTAATCACTTGTCCTATATCTCTGTGCTGTATATTGGCTCCCTCCGTTCATAGAAACACAGCCCACAAAATTGAAACAAAAAGTCAGTTTGCCAAAGGTTAAATCTCCTCCTCTCAGGCCATGACATGAGAGACTGGCTGGTGGTGTCTTCTCAGCTTTAAATAAAGCCAAAGGCTAAGTGGTAAGCAAGAAAGTCTCCAGTCCTACAGCTCAGACCAAGCAAGACCATTATTTCCTTACTGTGTAGGCTTTCAGCTGCAGAGCCACAGAGCTCCCCATGGACCTTTGCGCTCCGTCAGCAATGGAGTCACTAAGAAGGAAGTAAAAAGTCAACTCAGGTAAATTATGATCTCACAGTGAAGAACTGGAGAGGAGCCTGAATCCAAACCTCTGCATAGAGATCAGTATACTTTAAGTTACTTTGCCTTTCTTCAGGTTGTGAATTCTTAGTCAGACCATCTCCACAGCAGAAAGAGACAAAATATGTATTTAAAACCAATTTTACTTACAGATCAAAATTTTGTGGCTCACAATCATCTCTAGTAAAGTTTTTTGCTTTATTTTGAATGATCAAAGAAAGCATGGCATAGCAAAATTCCTAGTGAAGTGATAAACGTCCTGATAAACTGGTACCAGACTTTGCACTTGTACCCTCAAAGCAAAGGATTGCTTGCCAGAGTCAAGAGTGATTAAGTACCAACTAAGGACTTCAGGATTCGGCCCAAAGGGAAATTTAGAAAGATATTTGACATTATCTAGTAACTTCTCCAGAGTGAAATAGAAACTCTTTTGCAACAAAGGAAAGCCTTATTGAAAAAGTATTTTTAATTGCTTTTAGAAATGTTTGCAAACAGGCTTTTCCTATGTTCCTTAAGATGTGATCCTTGTTTCTGCCCCAAATCTCGCCCAGATTTCTCAGTCAGCACCTTTGCACATGAAGTTGATCAAAGTCCAGGTTTCCTGGGAAGCCCTTCCCTCTCCTGATCCGGTCTTGGGATTTACCTGGTGAATTGGATAGGCGAGCTGATCTAGCTTAAAAGAAATCACCTCCTCTTGTGCTGGGTTGGGTTTCAGTTAGATCAGCTCCCCAAACCTCTGCCTGACGGTGCTAGTCCAGTGTAAAATCGGGTAGAAACACATGACAAGGCTTAAGAAAGAGGTTTAAGTACTAGGTTGCTGTAGGATTTTACCCTTAGTTTTCAGTGTCTTTTTTTGCCTAAGAAGAACAGCTTGTCTTTCTTTTGACTTATCCTCAGCCTCTTTTGTTTTTACCCACAGTACAGTGCAAGTAGATACCAAAATATTTTGTAAGATAAGAGGCATGTAACATACTGTGGAAGTGTCATATGAAATAGACGAGATCAATGCAGCATCCCTTTACTCTATGAATCAGCTTCAGCACAGCCTGCCTACAAGTGTGACAATGCCTGGTCTTCTTTCCCCTATGAGCACGAGAAGACTTCTGTCTTCTTCACTCTACTGAAAGTTTTGAATCTCAGCATTGTCTCTCTGCATCCTATAAACAAGCCAGAGAAACACCTGCAGAAAATCACAGGCAGCAGTTCCTGCAGTCATTATGGTTTTTTAACCTTTGCTCCCAGTCGTTGCAAAACTGGGTGATATTTAGTGATCCAACAAGTCTGACATCATAGCCCCTGTATGGGAAATAAAATGTCAAAACATTAGTATATTCATGTCAGGGATTAAGGACATTGAAACCCTGGAGAAGTTGTTAAAAAAAAATGTGGATATTGTTTACCAACAAAATAAATGAAACTACCTGAGTTGCCTGACCTTCAATTGCAAACCTTCCTGTGAAGTTTTCAGAGCTTTTGTAATAGTCTTATCTTGCCTGCTATGCTAGGGGAAATTAGAATAGCTAGCCATTTTTTATACCTGTTTGCTTCTCCAGCTACAACATAAGTCAATTTAGGGTTTTCATAAATTTAAAATACTCCAGTCCATCTGTTTTTCATTTGGTGGCTTTAAAGAAATACCACTAGATGACAGCTGTAAGCCATTTGAATTTTGGGACTTCAGTCCTGCAGATGTTGAGGTTGATGAGAAAGAATATTGACTCCAGTGGTACTGAAACAAGCCTTAAAAATCCATTCTGTTCCACAAATACTTAAAAATTCCCCTGAAATCATTAAATACTAAAAAGAAGTTATTTAATGAATAACTGTTAAATGTAATTAACAAAATTTTTATCTATTGTCAATCAGTTTTATAAAAACAGAAGATACAAATAGCACATCACATGTCCTTCTGAAATGATCTGGAGTTCCCCAATAGAAACAGCAGATCTTACCAATTCTGTGAGAGTTAAATAAGATATTTCAACATATATATAATATACAGACGTATGTCCATGCCTACACATACACACAAATTTACTTCTACATTAACAATATAGATGGAGTGCTAAGCAAATGTGGAAGAGCTGAATTTGCTTCCTAATACTGTTTTATTGTTCCCTAGAGCTTCAAAAAATGCTTTTAAAAATACCTAATGCAGTCCTACAGCCTGAGGCTTTAAGCTTGTCAGATGCCGTAAACAAAGCCGCAGTGGTCCTGGTTCGTACTTGAATAAGAGGCCTCAGAGGCAAGAAAGGAGTCTGTGGGATGCACGTCTTTTCTGCTTTTAATCCTGCTGCTATCTCAGTCTCCCACAGAAGTTCTCGTATTTCAGTTTGTTCTCATGGTGAAACCTTTGTTTCCTTTTCTCCTTATATTTTAAAAAGAAAATTGTGTACAAACAACAGGAAAAATCCCTAATTACTAGCTCGGTTTTTATTCTAAACATTACTTGCATAAGGCTTCAAAGGAAATAATAAGCAGTGTTTGAAATAAGGTCTTTAGCTTTTGGCTCAGTGTTTAAAGGATGCTGTGGATAACATTTCAGTTACCAAGTTACTGTGGCTTCAACCGGGAACTGTTTCCCTTTAATTTTGTCCCACAAGTGCACAGAGCTGTGATAGCACTTCTTGGTTGGATTTTCAGTATTCTTTGCTTTACAAGACCCTAAACATACTTCATCAGGCATACATTAAAGGGGTTTCCTCCTGCAAGAAGTAGGAATTAAGCCTGGGAAAATTAGGACCCTGTTAACGGAGTGAAGCGGAAAGGCCCCAGTATGTTGGCTGTTGGAATCAATCTGAACTTCTCCAGCCTGCTGAGAGTCCAAATTTGCCATGTCTTCACATGATTGTGCCTCAGGGTTGGCCCGGGAAGCAGGATAAGGGGGAGCCAACTCTTGGGCTCGGAGGAAAAACTCAGCTCAACTTGCACCTCGGGGCAAGTTCAAGCATGTTCTTTCCAAGAGTGGTGAGGTCCTGGTGTACTCTCTCAGATCAGATCAATCTTACATATATTACTAAAGATGTCCACGGAGAGAAAAACTAAATTTCAACACAAGTTTTGAAAGCTTAATCTCAATGAAACAGCCTAAAGCTTTGAGCTAATCTTGCATGGCAGGACAGGCCTGTAAGTCATGCTTGTCCCTATACCAGCACCCTTTAAATCTCCAGCCTGGTGTGCCAGGCCCAAAAGTTGTAGACTTTTGTGTCTGACGGGCCCTTAGGGGCAGACCCGGCTGGCCACAAACCCAGCTGAGAGGGCTTTTCCTCCTCTGCACAACTTAGGTCTGAGAGGAGCTGCAGGACCAAGCCTTCAGAGCCAGGCAGCTTCTGCACAGCACAGACATAGATATCACCTCCCAGGGAGTTTGCGTGAGGCCCCATGCTTATCAAAGAGACATCCCTGGGGCTTGGGAAAACATAGTAATGGGCTGTTTAATTGGGGATGAAAAGTCAGACACTTTCATTTAGGAGAAGGTGGGCTGTGCAGATGTTATTTGCCCTGTTTGTCTTTTCTCTTGCTGTCAATCCCTGAGCAAATCTGGCTGCTGGTGTAGTGGAACCATCAGAGGCACAGGCAAGGGATGCAGAGGGGAGCATTGTGCTCATGATTCAAGAGGGGGAAGAGGGATCGCACTCAAGAGACTCATGTTTATGAAATCCTGAGACCCTCAGTTACTGATGAAATGCTGCATGTGGCGATTGCAGTGCCCCATGGAGGAATGCTGGCATTTGAGACCAGGCAACTCTTATACTCTAGCGAAAACCACAGATGAGCCCATTGTTTTTGGTAGGCTTCTGCAGGACTGAGTGATTTATTTGATAGACACAGCTAATCAGATCTGTAATGGGAAGAGTACAGCGCAGCTGCATGGCTTGACTCTGTAGTGGATGAAATTTCTCAAGTGATTTGGGGAAAGGTGTTTCTTTAGTTTCTGTGATTTTGAAGCATTCTGTATAAAAGTTTTCATCACCACTGTTAATCGTGGCTATTTTAATAGCTATGTGCCCAGTACATTAGGTGGCTACTTAGGACAGTAGTAACAAATGGTGACTATTATAGCTAGTTGGGTAAAGTATAGCTAGTTGCATTTTTCAAAAAATGTTCAAGACCAATACCTATACACAGACAGGTGCGCACACATATTCTTTGAAAGTTTTTCGGTGACTTTTTTATTATTAACTTTTACAAGTAATAGTTAATTCCTTTTTCGATCCACTTTCTCCATTTAACCTGTATCTGATGATCTAGCTCTTGCTAAATCACTGGGAGATGTGCTCAGGAGAGCAACCCAAGAAGATGATGAAGACAGGGAGATAATGAAACTCACAGGACCTGCTTACATGTTCAAACATAAAATTTTGAGATTCAGAGGAAACGTTTTGTCTTTCAGGTGTTCATATTTTAGAGAAAAATCAAATGGAGCATGAAAAGCAGACCTTGGAAAATTAACCAAAGCCCTAATTTTCTGCAGAAAGACTGCTTCAGTAGGAACGTTTTCATCAAGCTGTTAAAAGCATAAACCCCCCTGCTGATTGAATATAGTGTTCTGCTCTAAATTGTAAAAATGAGTGTGGATTCTTAGACATTTACATATGTACTAAAGATACAAGTCAGGTTCCAGCAGAAGTTTGTTTTTATGTAAGATGTCAGTGCCTTGAACTACACTGAAAGCTCTTCCTCCCAGCTAGTGTCTGGGAGATCTGCTTCCAACTCTTAATTTTCCTTTTGGCTAATCTCTCAGTTAGATAATAAGAAGCTATTTACACTTCATTACCAAGATACTACTGTCAGTATTAAAATAAAATTGATCCTCAAATTCACCATTTACATCTTCTATAAATTAAAGTGTACATTATCCTTTTGTAACACTTGCTTCTATTGAGCAGTTTTGCATGATCTTATTTACATTTCTTTATGCTAATTATATTCTTGCAATTCCCTTCATAATATAAAATAGTTAATTATCAATCATTACAATCCTGCTATGGGTTTGGGTAGGGTATTTCATGTCTCCATTTATTAACCCTGTTGTCAAACAGCATATAAAGACCATGACTGGTTTCTCTTAGTTACTGTTGCTTTGGAAACTAGTTACAAGTCTTGATTTGTAAATGACTATTCTTTCAGAAAAGGAGAATTAAAAGAATCTGAGTTTTCTTTCTCTCTTCTTTCTTTCTTACTTTCTGTCTCTCTGTCTGTCGGTTACAATTAATATGCTATTTCTAAGAGCTCTTTTTCAAATTGGTGGGCTACAGCTTCTGAGCCTTCTGAGTCAGCCTTTGGAAAGCTAATTAATTCATAATTCAATTTAGAGCAGGCATTTATTAGCAGAAACTTATAATCGGAGAGGAAGGATGGTGTAACAACTAATGAGGTCTTGTTCCCAGGTCTTTACCAGCTTTCCTCAGTGACCTTAGCAAATCTCTGTGCAAACACTGTTATTCTCTTTTCCTGTGTCTGGTTTATCTAGGGAGGAAGTAATTTGAGCAAGGACTATCTCTGTACATGAGAATGACTTCAGAATGCTGCTGTCCTGACAGTGTTCTTCAAAGATGCTTCTTGTTGCTTTTGAGTCAGTAACCGGTCTCCAAAGTTTTCCCCAATATAAGCAGAGTGGAAGGTTCCACTTTGCTTAAGCTCTTGCAAGGAAGAAGGTAGAAAGCATGGAAAAATCTTTCATGATAATACAGTCGCCACTATAAAATCTTAAAGCAATATATTTGTAATTATTTAACTGTAGATTTTAAATGGCATTTATGTTAGTTCTATTTAAGATATATCTGTCTAATTCATGAGAGTGAGAAGAAACTTACATGGACATCAATTAGGTCCATGTGATTTTAAAAAATAGTTGTGAAACAGAAAATCCAGAACAGGTACACATCCATCCGATGACTTATCTTTTAAATACACTGTTAGAAACACAACTTTATCTGGCATCTAGTAATTGCCTCATTAACTCTAAAAACTTTTAGGGTGCTTTGTCTTCTGTAGCATGCTTAGAAGTACTGAGTTATTTTTACATTGGAAGGCAGCAGGGAGTCTGATTTTAGAACTAACTGTTCACCACGACGCAAGATTTCTGGCATTAACCTGAAGAATACTGTTTTACTGTATTTTTTTTTTTGTCAGGGATTGAAATGCTTTTGAAAGTTACAAGACCAAAAACTCTGGAGACTGTCATCTCCAGATGTCATCTGTTGGATGGGTGCAACACTAGCAGTGACTGCTCAAGTTGCTCTCTATTGCTCCTTTGCCATCTACTCCAGGCAGATGTAGAAGGTTCACCCTTAAAAAGGAGAGAGGCAGCCTTCATGACTTTTTACTGAAAAATAGTAACGATTCTGCAGTGCTTCTAATTGCTAAAATCCTCAATTGGAATGACACTCAAATCACTGTGTTTATTTTCATCTAAGTCTTTACTGGTACCAGTCGAGCTGGTAACTAAGTCCACTAAAACAGGAAATTTTCTCCCTCATCTTTGTATAGTCAATAGACAGTTCTGCCAGAGGAAAATTCAGAGCAGGAGCCTAAATTTAGGTGCTGCGCATCTCTAATGTCACTCCTCACTCCCCATAAAATTGCCAAAAGTCAGATATCCCTACAACAGACTTGCAGCTCATGCCACCAGTGTCCCTACAAGCCCTGGAAGTGCATTACTTTTTGACATACTCCTGAACCTACAAGGCTCCAGTTCTCTCCCCAAGAAACAAGAGGAAAGTTATCTAGATAGTGCTGGTCTTGAGAATAGACTTTTCCAGTTCCAGCTCCTGAAACACTTCAGCAGAGGAACCCCTTGGCACTTTTTAAATGTTCTGGAGCAAAATGTTTGAATGTTTGGATTTCTCTGATACTTATGAGTAGTACAGCCTTATAGGACTGGTATATTTTAATTTTACCAAGCTATTCTGAATCCAAGCCACATTGAATTTAAAGCAAACAAAAGTACTCACTTATAAAATACCAGATCAACCCGATCATAAATGTTTCATAACAGCCTGCTGACAAAAATGAAAGAAAACCATTGATTGATCCTATATCTGAAAGTCATTTAGCTAATAAGCTGTAGACACTAGCAGTTACGTAGCTGATATATCGGGGCACAGACTTTGCCCACACTGTTTGTCTACAAACAGGTTGTATTTATGGGAGATGGGGGAGTATTGGTGGACTGGGGAAGCATGAATGCATTTCTGTCTAATCCCTTCCTTGAGGTCCCCCAGAAGGGAGGAGGAAGGGACTGGAACTGGAATTTCTATTGAGATTTGTACCTCTTTTGTGACTACTGATCCCAAATTTATTCAAGACGGAGGTTGGTCCTCATAGACTGCTTTCCCTTGTATGGAAATGTTAATGCCTCTTTTACAGTTATCTCCTCTCCTGGTGGTAAACATGGCTTGTTTATCATGGCTTGTCTAAAATGCTAGCAAATCTTCACTGTAGTGAGAGTTTAAATGCTCTTTGTACCCTGGCAATTTGTAGAATTAATCCTGAAGCCTTTCTGTGCAGGGCACCTTATATTTACTGCAAACACGTATACAATCATGGGATTAGAGCTTCATCTCATTACTAGCTCTCTCTTGGGACTAGAGGGTTTGATAATCAGTTTGGGATGGCTAATTCTCAAACTTTGTCCTTAAACAGTACAGTGATACTGCTACATTTGCATACACACACTTGTTCCCTCTCCAGCAAATAGCCTATTCACTGCCTGCCACACTTCTTTAATAATTAGCCTCAACTTTCTTAAGAACCTCGTTCAATTTACTACTACAAGATACATGCAACCAAGATTATGAATTAAGCTTTCAGAAGTCTGGCTATAAGATTGCGGCATGTGATGTATAAGCGTCAGACACTGAAGATAACAACTTAAAGCTGTAACAGTCATAATCACTGTTCCTTTCTCAAATAATAATTCTTTATTTCTGTTTAGGATCTATATACTCACATATTTCACAGGAAATATCTTGTTGGTCTTTGAACTGCAAACTCCTCAGGTCTCCAGAGGAGCGTACATTAAAGAATGAAACTAGATGTTCTTGTGAAAGCTGAAATCTGCAATATTTTAAAGGTTTCCTTTCCTAAATATATGCCTCTTGATCTATTGTGAATCAGATATCTCAGTCTATTCATTCCCCACTTGCTGCACTAATAAAAAATAAAAATAAAAAAAAATACATTCCAAGTGTATTAGAGACTTCTTCAACAGCATGACAGAGTAGACAATATTAAGTTATTATTTTATAAGCATTAGCCACAGAAACTTTGAAATTAAGGAAGAAAGTGATTTTCAGCTTAATATCCCCAGCAAAGGTAATGAACACCATTCTGGGGGTAAGAATACATTGACCTCGTCCACGTTTAAAGCCCCTTTTCACCTCAGTCAGCTTGGCAGAATAGTCAAGGGTTTTTTTGTATAAATTATCTCTTTCTGTTCTTCTTCCAAGGACTAGCACTTACTGTTCTGGGCTTAAATTCTGACTTGCTGAGAAGAAAGGTAATTATAAAGTGTTTAGAAAGTATTTAGCACATTATGCTTGTGGCTACAAATGAAAAACATGCCTGAATATACCTAATCAGGTGAAACATGCAATTATACAGAAAATGGTTTTGCATGCTAATGTTGAGGGAGCTGTAATGTGTTGAATGTCACAGAAAATAAATAAATAAAAAAAAATGTTGCCCCAGAATAATTTTCATCAAATGACAGGGAATGAAGTATGTGTCTCAGATTTTCTCTCTTGGCCTGTGTTTGACTGGGAGTCACTGGGTAGCAAAAGATGCTGAGTGACACAGAATCTTAAGGGAAAAGCCCAAATGCTGGGAAGAGGAAGAAGAGAAGCCTTCACTTCCAGCGTGTTCTGGAGCTTGTAAAAAATGCAATCAGAGCCCTTTTTTTTTTGCTGTGGATAAAAAGATCTTTGAGAAATATCTACTCTGGTTATATTTTGCTTCTTAATGATGCACCAAGACTACTTAATTGCACCAGCTGCCTAAAAACATTCTGCCTCCCCAGCACAGAATAAATATCACAATGTTCTCCCTAAAACTGAAGTCCTAACAGTTTTAGGAAATATTAACTTTTCACATATCTTTTGATTATTTCTAGCTAGAGGTGAAACAAAACCAAAGCCACATATGTGGAAAGAGCTGTGATCTCTGTCAAGATCCCTGTTAAGAAGCTGTGTACTTATCTAATGCCTAAAGTCAATTGCTTTCTCACAAGATCATTATCGGAGCCATAGATGAGGCATCGTGTATTGCTTTCCTGGAACGCTTTCTGAAACAGCATCATACTTCAAAAATTGTAACTAAAGATATAAACAAACAATGTGCAAACAAATAAAAAAAAAAGATTCTTGATTTACACATCTGATGGAATATATTTTTTCGTTTCCAAGTACTAGGTAGTGAGGTTCAACTCCCAATGAGCGGAGACCAAACCACACGAAGCACTGAGACCAAGAACCTTAGAAACACCCAGAGTTTCTCGTGCTAGCATTTTTTAATGACAACAATATACTTCCTTGGCATTTAATGGCTTGCTTTTGTAACCGTAATTCCTACTTCCAGCTTTACCTCCTGGAACAATACTACATTGTAACAATATCACTTCAAATTAAAAGGTGCTGCTTTATGCTAAAATCTGTCTTAACAGAGTTTTGTTTGTGGTGATGTGTTTTGCTCAGGTTTAATTGTACCACATTTAGTTTGCTGTTTTGAAATATGATTCACATCACCTTTGTACAGTTAATCTAAGACAGTTTGATAGTTCATCAGCAATTAGAAAACAGAAGGCTATCGGCCTATATTAAACAAGTGAGTGATGCAAGTATGAAGCAATGTCACCATAGCAACTCACTTGCACACAGGATGCTGAGTTTAACCTTGGGGAGCTCTTAAAACTCTTCATTCCTGAAATAGCTAAAGACTGTGTGGTAATGGGGATGTGCCTTCAGTGCTATAACAGTAGATTTGTCTCAGAAATGTGCGAACGCTTTGGCCCAATATAACTTCTAACTGAGAAACCAATAGTGCCTGAGCATTCGAACTGACGTGGGTCATGGAAATCATGACTGGCTGTTATAAATGTGCAAGATTGCTTGCTCTTTTTGGAAGTGGGAGGGAGCTATCTGTAGATCTTATTGCAGTAAGACAGAAGCATCTTAGCAGGAAAATATTTCCAGGAATTCCTGTTAGAGTTTTATTCCATTTTCCTCTTGCTAGTCCACACACGCTCTTCTATCTGCACAGTTACTGTGAGCTTTGTCAGGAAAAGGAGAAAAAACACATATGCTTTTGTGTTTGTCTTGCAGGTTTGAATTTCCCAGCTGCTAGTGTACTAGCTGTGTGGATGATATAAATTAGAAATGTGAATCTATATGTCCTCAAGTCAGATAGATGTGAATTAACCTCACTAGAGGATCATGCTGCTTAGTAAAAAAGACCTCTAAGCAGCCAAATGGTTTGCTAAAACCAACATTTCAATAACCTTGGGTAAGGAAACATAGGAGGTTTATAGAGGCATGAGATTATAAGGTCAAAATTATTCCTTAGAAGAAACAAACAGTGGCAGGTTTGAATACTGTGTGGTTGCTACCTAATGCCTCACCATTTCCCCATTTAGCTTAAAATTGACTAGTGTGATAAAATAGCTAGGACAAGAGGCCAGATTCACTAAATGACTTGTTACTTAGCTACCTTTCAGGGTGCCTAAATCGCATTAAGGGTTTCACAAAACCCTCCTGAGCTGCTTTAGCTGTCTACAACCCCTTGGCACCTCAGTTTCCAGTGGTAATGTGCCCCAAGTTCTTACTTTTCTGCAGAAGCAATTGATATTCAACCATCTGGCGTCCGTCTCATACCTGCGCTCTGGCAAGACTTGCAAACGATACTTTCCCATCTGTATCTCACCTGTAGGACAGAAGTGCTGATGTCTTTGTATAGAATGATTCTCTGGGGAGAATCACTCATTCAGGACAAGGAAATGTGAAGTTCTGTCAATAGAGTAGATGTACTTAGGAATACCTCAATTCCAAGGGAAGATTTAACAGAAAAGCCCCATTTAGCCTGTTAAGGAAATTATTCAGCGGGCTTACCAATAAGTGAGAAAACAACGGTGTTCATAACATAGGAGAGAAAAAGAGGCACGATTACAGAATTATGTCATAGCTGACATAGTGTGGATTTCAACGATATTAACTAAGACAAATGTATAGAGGGAATTGTGTTAAATGCTGTTGCACTGCTGATCAGGAACATGTGCTTATATTACATTTAGTAACCTGTCTGCACAGATAATTTAAAACTCTCCATTAGAGTTAAGTGAGTTCATACCAGAAACCCTGGTATGAAAATGGAAAAATGCTGAAAAACAATCTGGTAAATAAGAGAGCAAAAAGAAGCATGAATACTTTAAAAAATTCTGCCAAGTATCAGAATCAGGTTACAAGACTATCTGAAAGTATTTTGGCCAGTTCACCAGTTTCCAAGTCAGTAATCTGTAAAAGCTGTGGGTTCATTTAAGAGTCAGGTCTTGTGCCTAGTAAAGTCAGAAGACAGAGGTTCCCCACTGACTTCAGCAGGGAAAAAAAAATGTAAACCCCTTTCAGAAGGGATAACTGTTGAAAATCTCCAGCTTCAAGACAAATACATTTTGGCCCAGCTCTTCAGTAAGCTACAATCATGTTATTTGCTGTGCTGCTCCAGTGACAAACTTCTCAGTGAATGGCTGTGATTAGAGACTCTCTTGTAATGGGGCCAGAGATGCCCATCTGCCAGTCTGACCGCCCTGCTGGGACATGGGCTTCTGGTGTAATCCAAAAACCTTAGGCACAGTGGAAAGACTGTTGAGGCATATCCAGTCCCTGACTGTGACTCATGCTATTCATGTTACTCATCCATGTGGGCACTAATGAAGTGACTGTGAGGTTCTGGGAACACAGGGGACCGAGTCCAGGTCACAAGTGATGCTTGCCAGCACTCCCATTTGATTGCAGAGGCCTATCCTGGGTCATATGAGTCATCTTTACTAATAGTGTGGCCATTGGGCTTCAGCTTCCTTAAAAATAACATGCCGCTTTTTAAAGGTGGAATGGTGGCAAGAGGGAGGCTGTAACAGGCAAACTGTCTGATACCAGTGCTCAAACTTTGGGAGAAAGACTTTGATCTAGGGTTAAAAAGACGGGCACTAAGTCTCCGGAGGAGTCAATTACAGAGTTTCAAATGCTGTTTGAAATGTCATGTGTCATTCACAGTATTGCAGAGACAATGGCAAAATGTCTAATCTAATCCCCAGACCGACCATCAGATTTTTTCAATAGAACAACTGCAGGTCAGACCATGACTTCAGGCTGTTTAAAGTTATTATTCTAAAAAGTTAAAACTACTCGCAAAACACTGTCTGAATTCAAGTATAAAATAAATAACATTGTCTCATAAAGTTATAGAATCAGAGAATGGTTGAGGCTGGAAGAGAGCTCAGGAGATCTCTGGTCCAAGCCCCCTACTCAAGCAGGGTCAGCTACAGCAGGCTGCTCAGGGCTGTGCCCATTCAGGTTTTAAGTGTCACCAAGATGAAGACTCCACAGCCTTTCTGGGAAACTTTTTATAGTGCTTGGTCACCCTCACAGAATAAAAAAAAAAAAAAAAGAAAAAGAAAAAGAAAAAAGTTTTCTCTTGTGTTTAAATGTCATTTCTTATGTTTCAGTTTGTGACCATAGCTTCTCGGATACCACTGAGAAGAGTCTGGTTCCATCTTCTTTACTCCCTTCCTTTGCATAACTTACAACTTTTCTGGAAAGGTGGATGTTGGGAAAAGGGCTCACAGACTATAATTCTAAGAAAAATATAATTTCCCTGAATAAGAGCTAGGCACTACCACAGCCACTGGGGTGGTTTACCCACACTCAAGTAAAGCAAATGCTGAACCCCTTCCTCTGTATGTCATTGTTATTGAGTGACTGCCAAGACTAATTTTCAGTGATTCATGTTAAGCTCCAGGGGCACCTCACACAGAGTTCCATTTCTTCTAAGTATTGTCGTAGTTCAGCCCTGATCAGGACCAGACTACGCAGTCTCTCTCCCGCTCCCCCCACCCTCCGAGAGAACGGGGGGAGATGATATAAGAAAAACGGCTCAAGGTTTGAGATAAGGACGGGGAGAAATCCTTAAAGTTACCGTCACGGGCAAAACAGACTCGACTTGGGGAAAACTATTCATTTATTTTCTAAAATTAGCAGGAGAATGAGACAGGGAACAAGATAACCTCCCCCCACCCCTCCCTCTTCCCGGGCTTAACATTATCTCTACTACCTTCCCCTCCCGAGCGGCACGGGGGGGGAAAAGGGAATGGGGGTCGCGGTCAGTTCATCACGCGTTGTTTTACGCCGGTGTATCATCGTCAGGGGAAGAACTCCTCGCATTCCTCCTCTGCTCCAGCGTGGGGTCCCTCCCACGGGCCACAGTCCTCCATGAAACTGCTCCGGCGTGGGTCATCTCTTCCACGGGGTGCAGTCCCTCTAGAACAGCTGCCCCAGCGGGCCCTCCACGGGCCACAGCCTCCTTCAGGCCTCCACCTGCTCTGGCGTGGGGTCCTCCACGAGCTGCAGGTGGATCTCTGCCCCTCCGTGGACCTCCATGGGCTGCAGGGGGACAACCCGCTCCACCATGGTCTTCACCACGAGTTGCAGAGGAATCTTGGCCAGGAGCCATATTACTCCTCCCCCTCCTTCTGAACTGACCTTGGCGTCTGCAGCCGTTCCTCACAACAGGCTGGCAGACGCCTCTCAGGATCCTTTTTACATCTTATTCACTTCTCATCTCCTCTCCACTTCTTGCAGCCAGGCCGGGCCGAGTTGGGCCCAGTCGGCTGCCCGGCGGGAGGCCAGAGGGTGAGGCCTGCAAGGCCCATGAGGCTCGCGCCTCCCCCTCTCTGCCCCCCGCTCAGCTGCTTCACATCTTCTCCTCTTCTTTTTCCTGTTTTCCCTTTCTTAAATACGTTATCGCAGAGGCGTTATCACGGGACATTCTGCTACCAATTGGCTCGGCCTTGGCCAGCAGCGGGTCCGCCCTAGGCCCGGCCGAGTCCACTGAACAAAGGGGAGCGACTTCTAGCAGTTTCCTACAGAAGCTACCACCTTAGGCCCCCCCTCACTAACAAAACCAGAACAGTATTTTTATTAATGATTGAATGATGAAATTCAATTAATACGTTTAGAAAATCTACAGACACTATGAAGGGAGAAGTTGCTCCTGCTTTGGTGACAGGATCAGAACTGGAAATGAAATCAATCTGAAAATTCAGACATCATCTGAAATTAAAAGCAGATGAAATTCAACAAAGGCACATGCAAACAGACAAATGTAACTGGAGTGACTTTACACAGAAAAGGATCTGGGGGTTGTAGTGAATCACAAACTGGCTATGAGTAACAACACAATATTTTTTTAAAAAGTCTTGATCAAAGATACATTCATAGGAATATTGTATGCAACCCTTGGGAAGTAATTATTCTGCTCTACTTGGGAGCCAACTGGGTCTCAAACCACTGTGTCCACTTTTAGACACCACATTTTAAAAAAGATTATGACTTGGAGAAAATCCACAGGAGGGTGTGAAGAATGCTGAAGGGTTTAGAATACATAATCCATACAGAAAGAGAACTCCATTCCTTTAGGCTACAAAAGGGAAGATTAAAAGGGGACAGGATAAGTCTACTAGCATGTAAAAAATACCATTCTAAGAAGAACAATGATCAGTTGTTTTTTAAGACCAGTGAAGAAGCACAAGAAGAAATTACTGCAACTGAATATCATCTGCTCTAAGTTGCACTATTAGTGTAATCTTTTAAGAAGGAGTATTTTGTCTGTTGAAGTACTGGAGTAGCTCTCAATAATACGTTTGAATGTCTTTTATTGGATGTGTTTCAGGACAGTTCATACCAACACCTACTGGGGACAGTGCAGGGGAAGGACAGGGCAGCCTCCTGTTGTCCTTTCCAGATCTGTGTCTCTGTGGTTTTAGGACAATAAGTCTCAAAGCAAATTAAGTGCATCCTTTTTCGTAACATAGACAAATGGAAATTCTGGTGCCTATGCAGAACACATGGGTGTCCTTGGAGAGGGAAACATTCATGTTTACCAGTCTCTAGATGGGATAAGGATCTATAAGCAGGAATAAAATAAATATTTCCTAGTATGTCATTGCAGTTTGTAAGATCTACTAATGCTGGGCTGAATGCAATCCTAGAGGGCTCCTGAGCTAGACTGCATTTCCACCAGCAAACCAAAAGCTTGGGATGATTTTCTTCCTCTGATGTAATCCTCTCTCTTTGCTTCTTCTTAATTAACTCTTGCTAGAGATGTTTTCTCCCTGGGCACTCAAGAAATCTTTCTTTTGGAACATGAAAGCATGCCAAGCCCCAGGTATTTTTTTCTCAAGTGTCCTGAAAAAGTATAACCTAAATTCTTCTTACACAGTCCCCAGATCATCAGCTAGCATAAATCAGCATGTCGCCATCAACTAGAAAGTGCATTTCATGGAAGATAAATGCCATAAAAGTTCTGTAGCTAAATTAAAGATATCAAAGAGTGGTCTGAATCTAACAACATTTCTTAGAGAGACAGAAACTCAACTCTAGTTTACCAGTCTGCAATTAGTAAAGAAGAGGTTATTAATCTGGTGCATCCAGAATTTATTAGTAAAAGTTAATTATACAGCAAACCTCATGTGAAGGCAGTGCCTGCTGCTGCTCTTCCACATAAAATGAAGTTGAGTGCCAAACCAGATACATAGATGCAAACAGAGGCAAACCTGCTGGGTTTTGGCAGCCAGAAGATCTGAAATGAACTTTGACTGAACTGAAAAGGCATGGGCACCCCGGTGTTCCTTCATTAAAACCTTGCTCACTTTCCAATCAAATGGGCTGCACTCAGAGCAGGCAGATCCTTCTCCTTAGTGGAGCTGTCACGGATCTCAGTCAGTGTGAACTTGGCCACTCACTCTTGTGGATGCTATGCAGTACCCCACTAGAACTAAAATAATCTAGGAATATAATGTTACCTTCATTTTTTTAAATATAATTCCAAATGGTCTAATAGGTAATCCATTCAGATCCCATAAAGTGTTTTTGTTGCTGTATCTTAAACCAGTGTTAAATTCTATAGATTTTGTCCCTAAAAGAAGCTATGCCCAAGTACTCTTCTCCACAGCAGGGTCATTTCAGGGCAATGTACAGAAATTTATTTCTTTACCTGTACAGTCTAACTTTGTCAACGTCTCTCTAAATGTATTCAACATAAACTTTGAGTGACAGATTCATTCCTGAGAAAAGCCAGCAGAAGTCAATATGAACAGACTTAAATGAACGCCTTTTCACCAGAGATGAATTTATCACCCTCTTCAGAACTGAAAAGTTTGATCCGATAGTAAAGCATCAAGGAGTGAAAATAGAAAGTTATGATAAGACAAAAGATACTGTCACTGCCTGATGAAACCTATGTTAAAAATGCTAGTGTTCCTTCAAACCAAATTCATTCAAATAATTACACTGTCATTAAAGCAACTGTCTAAAGGGAAAAATACCTTCATGGAAGAGTTCATGTGAACAGTTATTTAATCTGCTTTTTAGTATATCTAGATGAAGGGCTTTTTGCTGAATTTAGGACAATCTATTATCAGGCCTTTGCAGTCATTCTGCTTAATTACTTTTCTGCCAGGATAATTTTTACTCCTAGATCTATATATAAGGATAGTTTAGAGGGAGAAATTTTATTCTTGCAGCTGTAGGAGTCATTCTTATCAT
Source organism: Chlamydotis macqueenii (assembly GCF_036417535.1). NCBI lineage: Eukaryota > Metazoa > Chordata > Aves > Otidiformes > Otididae > Chlamydotis > Chlamydotis macqueenii. The sequence continues at coordinate 26,707,456 of NC_141556.1, forward strand.
TCTGTGAGTGGTTTCACACTGTATTTTCCTCACATTATCCAGCACTAAATAGACAACTATTAATTTCCATGTAGTCCCTTCAGTACTGTGTCTGAGAGCTGCTGCCACAATCAGATTTAAGCATTCAAATTCTGTCCTATCTCAGTGTGAGCACCTCAGTCCCAAACACAGATTACCAACACCTTGTTCTGCTACTGCTTAGCTAGGTATGTCCTCATACTCCAAAATAATATGTTCCTCTCACCCATCTTCCCTGCTGAGCACCTTAACAACCCGGTTATAGACACATTTTTGCCCTTTCATTCTCTCAGGAGCCCAATGAATATTCATTCCATGCAATGTGGAACAGTTTGAACAGAAATAATGGGACGCCTCACCCTTGTGACTTAAAATAGCCGACCTTTAGTGATCAGCATATTCACCTCAAGGTGGGAGATGTAAGGTCAGATTCCCTCAGGCAGCAAAAGGAATTTAACCCAACCCTCTCACAGTCTTGCTAGGATAGGTAGGTGTTATGATACGAGCTTGTTCCTTGTATCTTTCTAGTTAGTTTAGCTTGTGTCTATGTGTAACTGTTGATCCCTTAAATAATATTGGTAATTTATGAAAAATTAGTATGATTGCCTCTATGATGCTGAGCTGGGCTTCCTTTCAGTGCAAACCAGGGTGCACAGAGCTGAGCCCCCAGCCTTGCCTGAGTAGGACACAGATACGTACTCAGGCCCAGAAATGTGAAAGTGGTCGCTCTTCGCATGGTCTGGATGCTGGCGTTAGGTAACCCAACATGCTGGATATTCTGGGAGATGCCTCTCTTTCCTTGTCTTGTGTGGAAGGCAGAGCTTCACAAGCTTTTTAAACTGAAGAAAAGCCCAACTTTTTGCAAAGAGCTCTGCCTTGCCATGTTGCCACCACTGTTTTCATTTACAAATACCTACAAGTAGTTTAGGCTGGAATGTTTGTTTATTCCTCTTGCTTTCCTCAACTCTCCTTTTTTGTTTGCTTGTGTATGTAACACTATGTATACATGTGATGGGAGAAGGGGTTCAGTTTTTGCACTAGTTTTATGCAAAACCTTTGGATGTCTTGCAGACGACTAATTCAGAGTTGTGGATAGAATCATAGAATGGATCCTGTATTGTCATAGGGCACGTGAAAGCTGTCTCTTCCACTACTAAAATCTCTGCAGATTTACTCTGATTCACAAATGTTAGTGAACTTGTCTTCACTAAATTCTTGTAGAAATGGTTTGTGTTAATATTGTCAGAAATGTCTGCGGCTTTTAGATAGCCAGCTTGGAATTCATGTTTCAAAGTACTTAACCTTTTTATAAAGTTTTATGCAGTTGGAACCAGCTCCAGCTGGAGTTGTGAGTATTCACTATGCCTGTGAATTCATCCCCAGCTGTTTCATATTAGATACCCAGAAAATGAGGAATGCATAACTTGTGGCCACTTTTTTGGAAAACTGTGGTTTGGGTGACCTTCTCAGCATCACGCAGGACTTGAGGAGAGAGGCAGGGACGCAATCCCAGCTATCCACAGCAGCATTCACGTTTGCAATGAAAGAGGCAGGTGTTCGGGGGGCAATATTTTCCTCTGGTGCACAACCTTCATTTGACATAGGACAACACTTACCACATGCATTGAATGTGTCAGAATTCCTGTGGAGTAAGCAGTGTTTAATCATGGAAGTAAAGACTACGTTGTAACACCTTTTCATAAAATCAAAATACTCTTTAAAAGCTGTAGGAGTTCACAGCCCATCTTGTTCCTTCTGAGTGCTGGGGTTTCTGGCCAGAGTGGGTGAAAGGAGCTGTGGTTGCACAACCGAATATCTGCTTACCAACTGATCTGGTAATCTAGTTTGGTTTATAGCAGACCTGGGGATGTGAGAGATGGGACTGGCCTGAGGCTTCTTCATGTAGCCTAAACCTTAGGAAGTGAAGTGAGTGAAGCAATGACATAATGAATGGATTTTGAACTTCTTTGCTTTATTGGGAGGTGTTACAGGTTAACTTACAGGAGATTTTAATAGAAAAATAATGCCAAGACTCACTCCAAAGTTTACTTCAGGCTCAACAAAAAGAGCAAGTAGGTGTTGTTAGACAGTTGGGACAGATAAGAGCTGTGACTGTTACCGCCTGCAGTAGTGGTGGTCTCAGTGGAACCTGAGGCTAAACTTTATGGTACCGGGGTGGCTTGTCCAGGAGCAGGCTCTGTGTGTGTGTACAAATGCATACGTGTGCACGCGAGTTGAAGGCAATGTCTGTAAAGACTCAGAGAAGCAAAGCATGAGACGTTCTGAGTCACAGAGGCAGGAAAACTTCCACATTTGTTTGTTCTGTGTCTAGCAAGGCAAAATTCCCCTTTTTATGTCATTTTTTTTCTTTTGTTAAATAAGATTGAGTTATATTTGAATGCTTTTTAGTTACTCTGACCACAGAAACAACAATGGTAAAACAGACTTCATGCCTAGAACAGTATTGTGAAGAATAACTCCTTGGAAAGACATCACACTGAAGCAGTACAGGAAGGAGAGGTCACATCAGATAAGCCTCTGAATTAAGGTAATATTTTTTTCCATGATTCTGATTGTTTTGGTTAATTTTTTTTTGTTTCTATTTATGTTTTTTTTTCTCCTCTATTTTGGGAAATGCACAATACTAATCTGAATTTGTTATCAAAATATACAAATTTGATTTGATGTTACATTCTTGTTTACCTTCATGACTTTTAAGAGATGGTGTAAAGTATGTAAATTTAAATAAAGTAGTGCAGTTGATAGAAGATTTAGAAGAGAGTCAATTTATTTGAGCTGTTAGGATTATTAGATATGCCTTGGTCAAACCTTGACCAAGGAAAACTAGTGTTAGGAAAAAACACCCTTACAGATACTACTTTATAAATAGGGGAATCCCATGGTGATTTTCTGTATCACAGGCTGGTCCTTGGTCTACCAGAATAGAAGTGGCAGAAAATAGTTTCAGTGGAGGTGCTGAAACCAGCTTTTGAGACTTGGTTTGCCGGTTGTTCTGCTTCAGTGACATCGCTTGCAAACAGTGATCTTTGTGACACAAACTGAAGTCCGGAGAAGCCTCCCGTCAGTTTCTAGTGCAAGTAACCCAGCAATACAGAGTAAGAAGATGCTGCTGTTACAGAAGCAAAATGAAAATGCACAGATTTGGTTCCAAAAGTGGTGACTTCTGATGACTATGCCAGATTATGCAGAGAGCAGTCATAATACAATGCTGTATGCATAAAAGCAGTAACTTAATTGCCACTTCTGCATTTTTTTATAGAAAAGAAGTGCATAGAGACGTGATTAGGAATAGTGTCTCTCATAATTTGTGGCCCACAAAAATGCTGTAGTAATTTATTGTGGATGTTTGTATAGCATTCATAAATAATTTTGTGTTGCTTGTCTTGACATATAGATGAATGCAATACCTCATGTTTGAGGACTACCTAGTTGGCACCTTTCATAATATGACTTTAAAGAATGGAGGCTAGGCTTCAGCAATATCAGCTACCACTGGAGCCCAGCAAAGAATAGGAGTCAAATCTCTAGAAGAGGCAGTTTGTCTTTCATACTTGATTTGACTCATCTCAGCCAAATAAAAGAAGAAATGTAGTTAAACCTATAATAATAAAACAATAGCAAAAATCAGACATTTAATACTTGATGTTATTACAGGCTGGTTAAAACACAGCCAGGACACTGCACTACAACCAGTACATTTCTTGAGAATTCCTACTCAAAACTTGATCTTTAATGCAATCAAGATGAAGGCCTGAAAAGTCAGAAAGTAAGAATTACAGTTGGGAAATCAGAAAAAAAAAAAGAGCAAATATGTCGTTTACACAAACAACTAAACGGTCATTAGTGCAAATAATTCTAAAGACAGGACTGTAAAACATGAAAAAGGGATGTGGCGTTCACCATCAGACCATGTACATTGTGCTGTTTTGCTGTAGGACATTACATACAAACTAAAAAGAGATGGGGCAGCATTTTCAGTAGCAAAACGTGTCCTTTAGATCCTGTACATAGAACAGAAAACATCCTTGCGCTGACAACACTAGTAAAAGGTATATTAGATGACTTGTGGTCCTTCTTCAAGAGTAGCTTTTATTTACCCACACAGAAGAGATGGCTTGCTTCTATTTGTGTTGATTCCTATTGCTGAAGAAGAAGCAGACAATGAATCTGCTACAAAAGCTAAAGTGAGCAGAAGGTCTAGAACACTTTTTTTTTTTTCCCCTCCATATAGAAACAGACTTGCATGGAGCCCCACAGAAGATGAGGCATGAGTATTTGATTAAAAGAAAGTTGTCTAATGCTAAGTTAGCACAAATATTAATCAGGTAGAAGATAAATCTTATTTTTACTTTGCCTTTTATGTAGTAAATACATTATTTTCTTGAATTATTTCCCATGGATAATCCCCAGCAGACATTGGTGAAGTGATTTGAAGAAAAGCAGAGCAGGACTGAGCTTTCATCTTCCTTCTGGGAGATGCAAGTGCTCATGAGAGATATGGACAACTGGCAGGGCAAGAGATGCTGTGAAACCTAAGCATAAAAGGATATGAAAGGTATGGCAGGAGAGAGGGAATTTTTAAGTGGAATTCAAAATTATGCAGAAATCATGTGGGTTAAATTCTCTCAAAGCTGAATATTACTCATCCCTTTCAAATGCAAATGATATAAAGATGTCTTGTATCTAAAAAGGTAAGAGTGCTCACTTACTAATGACACATAATATCAAACATATTTTAATTTAGGCTATCTGGAGTGTGCTAGTCAGGAAATTTATCTAGGCAGCAGCAAAAGTCATTAGAGATATTTACAGAGGTTTCAAAAATAGGCTATACATTTTTTATCAGAAGTCTGTATCTGAGTAGGTGGTAGCTAGAATTAACTTCAATTTCCTTGGTGACAATAATGGCTGAACAAAAGTTTTCCTGTAGTGTGGTGAAACTGGTGCTATGGAGTCATCCCTCCAAAATTTTACTCCTTTTAACCCATTGCTCAAGAGACCTTAGATTTTAAACAAATCAAAGTTCCAGTATAAGGCATTGCAATTTCTTATGCTGAAATGTTGAGTGAGGAGTTTGGGGTTTTTTTTTTTTGCATGTAAAATGACTGACTTACACGTGAAGAGGAGAGGGAAATTGGGGTAACAGTCTAATTAAAGTATCATTTTTATAAAGTGAAAGTTTAAAAATTCAGTGTTTGACTTGTTTTGGCACATTCTCCAGTGAATCACAAGTTTAATTCTCTCTGACTAGAAAATTAATAAACCCCTCAAGATCCTGTTGGGATACGTTCAGCAGGGTGTTTAAATAGCTAGTCTACAGAATTGTTTGCAATTGTCAAAATGTTCAAGTGAGCTATAAATAGCCAGAAATAAAGTAAAACAGTTTGCTTCCTCCATGAAGTTGTATTATTGTTCCCTACGGTACTTCAAGCATATCAGGACATTCTTTTATCATAATAGGGTCTCTGCTTCTCAGCAGTCAAAAACAAGTGGGAAGAATTAGTTTGAAGACTATGCTGTACAAACGTGTCCCTACCATGTCATATCTCAACTGCTTCCACCAAGCCGGCCCGCCACCTCCACCCTTTGCTGTCACTTGCAGCATAAATGTCCTTAGCTTTTGCCAGAACTCATGTTGTCAAACAGATACGTGTATGTCAGGTTTTTCCATGGTCTTCCTTCTCAAAGATTTCATTCATGTGTGCCAAAATGGCTCCAAGTTGACAAAATTTCAGTGACTTAAAAAAATTGTTGGCCTTTGTAAGAGATCAGTGTTAAGACTGTGAATGTGTGGATCTTGTCCTCTGTGCAAGTGTGTAGGATTTTAATACTGAGAGGATTGAGACTGTTTGCCTCCCTCTGTGAGGCTAAGTCATGTAAGGAAAGGTTCCCTACAGATCTTGCAATGTCATTTATTATTTAATGCACTTTCATATTTTGTTTTGTAACAGAAAGATCTTTAAAAGCTTTAAGTAAAGGTGATCTCCATTTGTGTGTGGAAAGGTGTGGAAAACCATTTGGCAGACTGTGACTAATGCTGAGAGAAGCTGGTTTTGTTATTGTGTTTAAGGAGGATTATATAGTACAATTCTTTTATTTTAGCAATCAGGAAACTTTAAAAGAAACTATCTGGTCATAGCAGCTCTGTGTCTCTTTGGAGTTATGATATTCAACAGTAAGACAGGCGTTGCTATGGTAATTAAGCAGTTTTCAAGGTTTCGGGGTTTTTTTTCAGATTTCTTCAGTTATTAATAATTTTCCTAAAACAGTTTGGAAAAATACTGGTACATTAAAATATCACTTGTTCCTCATAAATGAGCTATTTAGAGTCTAATCCATGTCTTTCAAAAGTCTGTGGCAAATCTCCCACCGACTTTTATGGAAACATGACTCGGCCTTAAATATTTGGCAATTTCTGTATTATTTCCTTCAAGTATATTTTTTTTTTAATCAGAAATATTGAAAATACCATGGTCTCTGACACACTAATTCCACCAGGGCTTTTGCAGGCATGTTGTTTCTGGCAGCACAGTTCAGCTAACTCGAGAAATCCCAAGGCTCATTTCATATCTCCTGCTGGTGCAGGGTTGTCCTTCGTGGTATGGCAGCAGCTCTCCATGGCCACTCTCAGCACACTGTATCTGAGAGCCTGTGAAACCACAAGTTCTCGTTGTGATCATAAGAAGGTAAAAAGAAGAGATTATAGGCAAAAAGATGCTGTAGTGTGACAGCTTTCACCAGCGGTGTCCTCCCTGAGCCACCTCTGCCCCAGGGTGCCATCCCCCAGTAATTCACTGGCAGGATGTGATGGCGTGGTCCCTCTGCAGGGAGATCCTGGAGGCAGCTCTCAGAGTGGAGCTGAAGGCTATGTCGCCCATCACTGCAGCACCCAAAGTGCCTGAGGGAGCCTAGACACCCCGGAGTCTGGCTGGGCACCACCAGGCACCTCAGAACAAGAATCGCAGTAACCAGGTACTGGGTGAGGGGATGCCTGTCTGTGCTTAGGTCAGGATGCCCCTTTGGATGTCCACCCTTTCAGATACGCCGAGTGGCTCAATCCTTCGAAAAGGCAAACGGGGCTGTCTCCCATCTCTTTGATAATAGCTGAGTGGTTAAAAGCAGGCTGGGAGGTGGAAAATGTGGAGCTGTGTCTTCAGCCTCCTCTTTACTTGGCAGCTGCCCTAATAGCTAAGGTATTGTATAAACAGTGATCAGTTACTGCTGCCGCTGCCGTTAATGGCAGTTATTGCTGCCATTTCATTAAATTCTCTTGTGTGTGCAATATGTGCAGATCAAGCCTCCAGATGGGTCTCCTAAGAGGCATGCCTGTTTTGTGAATCCCAAGGAATCTTAGATGGGAGATGGGTTCATATCAGATGTTCAGGTCAAGCAGGAAAGTGAGATCTTTGGCCATTTGTGACAGCACAGCAGTTGGCACCAAAATAGGTTTTTTGGGAAAGGCTTAGCTACATACAGACTCTCAGGCATCCGAGGAGGGGCAAGATTTTTTTCTTTTTTAATCACTGTCTTGGGCCTTCACATCTTCTGCTTTAGCAGTGCTTTAGGCTCCTGAATGGTTTTTTTGGAGCCTGTCCTTAAGGAATTGTGAGACAGACTGTCATCTCCATTTTGCCAGATACATAGTGTGCTTGTCTTGTGTATAGTACTGGAATCTTTGTGAAACTTCTGCAGTAAGGTGCGATAAATATAGACAAAGTTTTCAGTCTTATTTTTAATAATTGGAAATTCCACCTCTTAATAAAGAGGTCAAAGAAAGAAAAGAGATGGTTTGGTGCAAGATCATTCCTCAAGTTGAAAGAAACCTCTTCTCTTTTTCTGTGATAGAGTCACAAGATCTGGAGCACGTCATCCTTGAAGAGGCTTCAGCCCAACATTATCTTTCCAGGCTGTCTTATACAACCAAGGACAAAAATGATTCCTTGACACAATGGTCATTCTAGTCCTGCATTTTCAGCTCTTTGAATTTTAACACAGGACTCCTGCAGTATTTCCCTGCTTTTTGCTGAGATAATCTGTACAGGTAAGGTGGGTAAGTACCAGCATAGGTCTTCTCATCTCCTCTCCTCCCCTAGACTAGTTTATATTACTTTGATGCAGTGTGCTTTACAGTATATCTTCTCTTTAGCTTACTCAAGAGTTAAGGATCTACATCTTTAATTGCCTACAGCTTGAAGGTAATTTATTATAGCCTTCAAGACTGAGTCTCCCAAATGATCACTCTTAGTTTGACTTACAACAGGAAAAGCATAAACAAATGTTTTCTCACTGAAGTGCTGCAAGAAAAGCTGGCTTCAGAGCTCAGAGTAGGAGCTAGCCTCAATATATTGCTGGATTTGTCCTCAGCATTTTGGATTGATGAAAATCATGATAACCAAAAGTTTCTATGGAGAAAATGGTAAGTCAGTAGAGGACAATCTCAGAGATAAGAGCATCTCATTGACCAGTCCATGAGTACATGTCAGTGATGCAGATTGACTGGCTCAGAGTTCAGAAAGTTATTGCGTTTTTCTTTTTTGGTCTCAATGGTTTGCGTCCTTTCCTTGGAAAGTGTGGCTATTGAAAGTGTAGTCTGTAATGGTCTTATTAAAGCTGTTACAAGAAATGTAGCACAGTTTGCCAACAATGCCAGGTCAACAGTCCCTGTTGTCTTGTTCATCTTCCACTATTTTCAGGGAAGTTATTGATCTTCGGTTAGCTGGCGCTCCACAAGACATGCTTAGAACAAACCAAATAATCAGAAAAAAACTCAACAAGGTTAATTAGTATCTTATCCTGAAAATATTTCATGTGGTTGATAAGCATGCACAAAAGTTCACTTGTGGTCTTCTGAGCTAGCCACACTTTAAAAGTAGCCAGACACTAGTGATAACATTGACTAGTTCAGCTAAAATAAGTCAGTTCCTGCCGAGGGCATTCACTGAAGGTGTTCGTTGCGAGCAGCTAAGGTTTGCAAGAATGGAGAAATGAATATAGTGTGTGATAGTGAACAAAAGGTCTAGGACAGAAGGTCTGCTTACTTGCCAGCTTAGACTTGATGATAGCCTCTGGAGATTTTTACAAAAGTGAATTGTAACTCTCAAGGAGCTTCCTGAATTGTTCAAAGGACGTGATAAGATGGTTTCTGAATGAGAAGGATTTGCCAAAACCCTGAATCGGCAGCAATATTTCTTTAAGATTTCCATTTCTTGATCAGGTATGACTTGGACAAATCTTTCTCCATCAGGAATCATGCAAAGGATACACACTCAAATTCAGAGTTCCTGAGTCTTGAAAGAACTCAGCTAGTTAGATGTGTATCTCTGCAGGAAGGCTTTGTCCATTGACCATGGATTAGCACTACTTGGCAGGTTGTGACAAAGTCATTTTTTATAGTATTTTTGAAAGCAAACAGAGCTCAATGAGCAGAAGGAACCCATTGACCCTTGGGCATGCAGGCTCAATTTTCCCAGCCCAATAAACATCTTGGGAATTCCTGGGCTCATTTGAACCCTGCAGCTTGAGATTTGACCTTCGTCTACTTCTGATCAAGGACTAATTTTTCATTTACACAATAGTTCAGCAACTTTCACTCAAGGTCTTTGACCTTTACAGATACTGTCCCATTTTGTACTGCAAATGTTCACTCATGACTCTTGTGGTGTTCAGGGACCCTTTCTCAGAGAAATAATTTCTGATCAATGGGCAAAGCTTGAGATGAGCCAAAACAGGCTCATAAGAATTTCCTGAGGATGAATGACATCAACCCTAATGTCTGTTAAGCAGAACTAAGTGTTCAATGACTCAAGCATCAGTTGCAAAGACATATACTGGAAAAGGTGTGTCATAGAGGTCAGACTCAACCCTAAACAACAGATGTGTTCACAGAAACCTTTTTTTTTTTTTTTTTTTTAATGAAAACTGTTAGATTCATCACACGGATAGCTGTAGATCTCTCCACATCAGATGTAGCAGATTGCTGAGGACAAATTGGTCATATTTAGGAGGTTCATTGTGGTCTTGTGACAATGGGTGTTATTTAATGTTGACATCAGATAACAACATGATCATTGTTGTCATTGGATTTAGCAGGACTCTGCCAAATATCTTGCTGTTCTAGGTGCTGCTGACTTTCTAGCCTGCTGTAACTGTGTTTATAGGTGTCAGACTTACAATTTAGAAGTATTTAAGGAGGAGGTAAAATATTTATCAAACTTCCTACAAAGTATTACGTGATTTTTTTTTGTGCTTCTTCAGATATTTTGTTAAGAACTGTGTAATATTTTGGGCTTCTGGCCCAATGGCAGAGAGCCAGTCAGTTCCTTGCCTGGCTTATTTTTTCAGTTCTCACACTCACCCAAACCCCTCAGATTTTACTTCCCACTTGCTTCAGTTACAAGCAGTATTAAAAATAAATGGGTCTGGGGTCATTATAAGCAGGAACAATAAGGCCTGGAGACCTTGCTTTTTACTCAGCTCTTTCATGGATAATGTAAAACTTACTGTTAGTAGCAGAGTTTCCACTATTGCCTTATGTTAAGACCAGGTAATGGGTGTATTGTATTAAATATAGAGCTGCTTGTCTTTATTCAGGGGCTGCTTCTTGGAAGAGGGAAGGATGGTTGCAAGCAGGGGATGGGAGGGTCTGTAATTTATTTTTCTAGTTAAAAAGAAAACAAGATGTTTCCACATTACCATAACAGTGAAGGAAGATCCCACTTAACAAATGAACTAACTCTATTTACACTTCATTCAAATAAGATATACTGAACATGCTGTTAGCATTGCACAATGTTTAGCTTACATAGTCTGAACTCTGTGTAGACCTTGTGCGGGGCTCAGGCATTTCCTTTCTTATGATTTTTAATAGCTTCCAGTTCATACAAGCTGGAGCATTTAAAAACTCCTGCTCCTCATATTATTATTCTTTCTTTCACTCCAGAGTCAATCACCCTCTACAGGGGCCTTCAGCCATATCCAAAGGAGAAGTTGCTTAATGCCTCTTTTCAGCATATGGGTGTATCTTTAATAGCATGCCATCTTGGATGCTCAGGAATGCTCAGGGATTCCTCTTCCCTGGAACTCCTGCTAGTGCAAGTGCAGCTGGGTGTTAGTCAGGATGAGAACTAGGAAAGACTCCAGGGGCAGCTGCTCCAGTGCCACAGGAGTGACTGAAAGGGAGCAGCCAGAAGTCACTGCCTGCAGTGGCTCAGGCCTTGAGCCTCTGGGAAACGCAGCAGGAGCAGGCAAGCTTTGGGCTGCCCAATCTCCTAAACACTTTCCTCACCAGAAATACTTGGATAAATGAAGATTATTAATAATAATAATTAATAATAATGTGTAAATTAAGGAACCTGCTCTTTTCTCAATTGAGAGCTTGGCATGTGCCACAGCCCCTCAGCGCTCACCCATTTAGGCTATTTAAAACTCCGTCTTTCTGAATAATTATTACAGTCAATGCATCAGATATCCTTTTTGCTGTTGCTAACTTTCCTTGCTAGCTGTGTTATTTTGTGACAAAATCAGCTGCATAATGCATTGCCTTTGAAGTGTAGGAACATCAGAATATAGGAAAAAAAAAAAGAGAAGAATAGTTTCTACTTAGCCAAAAATTCAGGTTTAAATCATGTCACACCATGCAATGACAGGTAAAAATGTTGCTATGTCAGAATTCTTGATCTTCATGGCTGGTGGTATTTTATATCCACTACCTGACTTCTGGAAGGAATCATTGCAGGAAAGGTAGATAGACTCATACTTAATCTTGTTCCCAGCCCAAGTTTGAGACCTGAATTGAAAATTATAGACAGGTATAAGTGTTTTTCTCTTTTAAAATCTCTACATATTTTTGTTCATTTTTAACAACAGAGACACTCTAAACTTCATCTCACAAATTGAGAACTGTGATCTTGAGTTGTATCTACACTTGAGCTGACTATCAGTTATTATAATTCCTACTAAGGCCTAAAGGCATGATTTATTTCTAATGGTGACGCTATGACCATATGTCACATCAATACTTGTACACAGACCTGAAGAATTAGTAAACAATGGACCAAAATAAATGTACAACAATTCTTTATTATGAGAGAAAGAGCTGCCTGGGTTTGCAATTGGCAAGGAAGAGTCAGAAAACCCAGCTGTGTTTCAGGCAACAAGACTGCTTGTGAGTAGGTCTAAGAAGTAAAAATCTGTTGGACTGTTGATGTTGGCTCAACTGTCAGCTAAATTACAGAAACAGAGATAGCCAGAAGATGGCTAAAATACAGTAGACCAAATTCATATGGAGGAAGACAGTCTAGTCCTAGGCATGTTCTGCAGGATGGGAGCAGAAGTAAGGGAAACAGGTATCAGAGTTAGCAGGGAAGGCCTTATGATGAGAGAGAAGGACAAATGAAACAAGACTGAGGACCGAAGCTTAATTAATGACTGATGTATCAGCATATCAGTAGGAGAGGGGATCAGAAGGTGAGAGAGAAGAACAGATGAGAAATCATCAAAAATAATATCTGAGAAATTACGGAGAGATGAAGTGGTGCGACACAGAGAGAGGAAGAGGAAATCTGAAGTTGAATTAGAGAAAGGAGTAGGAGAACAATGGCTGGTGCCAACCAAATTTGTGAACAAGAGCGTTGAACTGGGGCTACCTTTTTTTCAGGGTAGCTTCTCTTAAATATATAGAGTTGCTTTGTGAAGAGTTTCCTCTTTTATGGAAGGGAACATCCAGTGCTTTGCTTGTCATACTATTTTTTTTTCTCCTTCTATCACTTCCAGAGGTATTGTGTTTGTCCTCTGGAAATCATCCTTCTTCTGTAAGATATTATGCAGCACACTTTTCTTAGTGCCTGATAAAGAGCTGAAACAAGCTGTTTCAGACTAAGGTATTTTTAGTGCCTCACCAGTCAGTGCTGTAATAGGCTTTTATGGCTCAGCATGAATTCCCTGCAGGTAGATACTGAAAGCCTAGTCCAAAATTGCATAAAGACAACTAAAAGATGTAACATAATATTTGCAAGCAGGTCTACAATTCCATTGTCCTGAAGGAATGCGATCAGAGGCCTAAGCTAAAAATACATTTGTTGAGTATGCTCATCTTAGACCTTTGAGAGGAAAAAGAAAGAAATGAAAGTATAAAAATAGATATAAAAGAGATAGAACAAGAAATAAGGGGGATTAGAGCTCTTATTGCCTTGTATAAAGTACAGCAGAAGGATGTCAGGTGCTGCTAGATGTATCTTCGCTGCTAGATAGTTTATAAATGACCATTTCTTTTCAGGCAGCAAATCTAATGATCCTGAAGTTTCAGTCTTAATTTTTGTCTTGGGCCACATTTAGGCAGTTAATATCATCAAGAAAAAATGTACCTTAAATTTTGAAATGTCCAAATGCAGCTAATCTAGCTTAAACAGGAACTAGATGACTAGCCACAGTCATCTCCTTTTTATTCAGCAAACATCTTTTTTACTGAAACTTTCAGAGGCTGCTACCAGCTGTGTGATAACTCTTCCAGAACATCTTAGGTTCCTAATGGACAAAACTGGTCAACACAGCTTTTAAACTCATCAAACCGTGGCACCTCCACTAGCAGGAGAGCATGGGCAATTGTGGATCCCTGCTCCAGACACACCCCACTGCCCACATTTGCTTTTGGTGCTAGATTCTTGGCCACCAGACAGCTGGTAGAGCCTGGCATGGTGATGCTCCCTGCAACTAATCAAAGCTCATTTTTCCCTTAAATATACACATGGTGAGTCTATTGCTCAGCTTTAGTGTTTATGTTATAGGGGGTGATCAGGATCTTCCTTATGAAACAAATTTCCATTGAGAAACATCAATTTTTTTTGAAAAGAGTTTCTCAAGCCAATTCTTCTGCCAGTTCAACCTTCCCTTTGACTATCTTCGACTCCATTTCTCTCTTCTTGTTTCTGGTGGGCTGGAGGTGGGCTGGGGTTTCCAAGTCCCCCAGGCGGTGTACGCAGCAGATAGCTGGTATCTGAGCAGTACGTGAGGCAAGTCACCACCAGAACCCGGTCTCCTGGATCCCAGCTGGCTGCCTCCTCAGCTGTCATCTCAAACATTGGCTTTCCTGATGGCAGCAGCCACTTGGTCACCCAGAGAGTAAATCACTAATTAACTGGGTATGTGTTGCCCAGGGTCTCCGTATCAGCTCAGGGAAGGAGAGAGCAGTGGTCTCTCAATTGATCTCTCTTCCTAGTAGTCAGCAGGCTTCAGGGTTTCTCCCTCCTGCTTTCTATCCATCTCTTTCTGTGGAGCTGGCTTTCAGCTCTGTGGGAGCCCGCCTACATAGCAGGCAGCTAGAGGAGCTGGGCAGCCCAGGAAACAAGCCGAAAAAAATGCCTGCATCCTTCCAAAGTGGAATTTTTTCAGGCTTTCCCCTCCCACAAAAAATGTTCTGATCGTTAGTCTTTGTGTCCCAGCTCAGCACAGCTTTGCTTTTCTTTCAAAAATAAAAGACAGTCATCTGGCTAGCCTTGGTTATTTTGTTCCCCTTTTGGGCCGTCCCTTGGTACACACTAGGATACCCTGACCTGGGAGCCAGAAGCATTAGCCTGTCTTGGAAACTAAGGCTGAGATTTTCATCTCTGGATGGAAAAACCAACCCACAGAGAATTAAAATGACCTCTCTGGATCACAGTGAAAGCTTGGACTAGCGGCTTCACAGCTCTACATGAAAGGAAAAGCTTAAGCCAGGCAGTATTTGAGGGGTGATGTAAAGCTGTTTTGGTCACACTCCTCTTTAGCTGATCTAATGATGTTTAGAATAAATAATTACTTCAGCTATTGTCATGGCTGTAGGTACTGCAATCCATGCTTATAACCTCAGAGAGGGAGGGAGAGAAGGAGAAACCTGTGAGCCAGTAAAATAGCAGAGCTGTAATTGATTATTGTTCATATGCAGGCAGAAACCATGTTAGTGGAGCTCAGTGGTAATATTCAGCAACAGCAGCAATCCACGCTGCATCTAACAAGCTTCAGATCCATATAAAACTAATGCTGACACTGTAGAGTTTGGTTTTTTTTTTTCTTTTTTCTTTTTGGATATATTATTTAACTTGAAAGGCTTATTATATGATGTATATCATAAGGAGATGCTTAAGTGTTAAATGTTTGAGATTAGTCTTTTTAGATTTGCCATGGCAGGAAGAATTACATATATGTAATTAACAAGATTAACTAGAAAATATTATGTGCCACACTGTATTGCTTTTTTCTGAGGTTTACATTTCTTATCCTTATGATTTTCTTAACCTGACAACCTTAAAACTGTGCTGAGCACATTCTTTATAATTTATTTGTCATCATAAGTATTTTTCATAAATACAGTATTAAAATGTTTGTAATAGCTCTTCAAAGATCAGACTTCAAAAATGAGAGGGAAGTTTGGAGACTGATAAGTGTTTTGAAGAATCCGTTGGCTGAAAAATGCTGCATTTGACCAAGTGGAGAGGAAACTGAATATTGTAAAAAATAATGCATAGAGCAGTGTATTTAAATGCTTGCTATAGAAATTTAATAAATATACCCAGCAAACAATCTTCAGGGAGCTTTGTCAAATATTTAGCATTTTGCCATTTAAATATACATGCCACTATTGCAAAACATCTATAGAAGTGAACAGTAGCCCATTATATTGAAAAATAATTGTGAAGCACCTTCCACCCACTTTCTAGATGGTTCATAAAATCAGAAATCTCTCCCTCATTTCAGTAGATCACACTGGACGTCTTTTAAGGGGCTAGGAAGCTTTTCTATTGAGATGTCTTTGCTTTTAAAATATACCATAATTGTATTTTGGTGACTGATTAGCAACTCCATAGTATCTGAAATGACATTAAACAAAAGTTATATCAAATTAATAAGTATGTTTTGAGAAGCATTAATTTCTGCTGTTCATTGCTTTCATGCTCATGAATTTGAAAAACTTCCAGTGAGTCACCCAGATTTTAGTATAAAATAGGCAAGGTTCAACTGTGCTTGAAGAATTAATTACTTTTGTACTGGAATAAGATTGAAAGAAGAGAACAAAATACCAGTCTTCATGCAATTCTTTTAGTATTAATTCAGACTTTGCAGTTGTCTAAAAGCTTTGATTTTTCACAGTCAAGTCTTTCTACTTGACCCTGAAGTGAAAAGTGTAATCTTGTGTTTCTTGTAGAACATAGTAGGGTAGAAATGAATGCTGCTAATTCATCGCAAGATTGGGTAGGAGGAGAAGTGGGCTTGCTCATCAGCCATCTTATTTATACAAATAATAACGCTGCCTCCCTTTTCTTACGGTGATTTTTTTTCTCTCTAGATCTGAAATATTTAGCAAGAAGCTGAGCAATCTGTACCCTGCAGTCAAGAAGAGTTATGAAGAGAAAAATTGGTGTCCTGTGCCTCCCCCTACCCATGCTCTGAAGCAGCCCTGGCCAAAGGCTGAGCTCTCCCTCGCTGGCGCTCGCCTGGCACCCGTCCCCACTCCGCCATCCCCAGCTGCTCCAGTGCACTCCTAGCAGCAGTGCATCACCTTCTCCCATGCCTTATCCCCTGCTTACATTCATGATGTGGATGGCTCATGAAATGTCTGTGCCGAAGCACTACGTGCACAGATAAGGGACAAACCAGCTGCCCTCCCCAAGCCCACAAATCCACAAGTCTGATAGAATCAGACCTGACTTCTTCTCAGCTTAGAAACTTGCTCCCATCTCTAATTACACATGATAATTCAGTGTAGTCATTGGCATAATTGGCCATCTGTGTACTTTCATACGTGTGAAATGACTACTGGGAAAGGTTACACAGGCTGGTGCCGCTAATGCTCATGGAGACGCAGTGGATACTAATCTTAAGAGCTGGATTTGAGCTGAAATCCATTTTGGAAATGAAACGTGATTTTTCTTGTTGGCTTTGAGAGTTATGAAAGGACTAGACAGCATGACAGCAGAGCCTGATGACAGGTGGAGAAGCAAGGGTGGGACCAGAAGGCTTGCAATTTGTTTCTGGGGAAAAAACAATTGTGTTTGTCACACTTGTTGCTCAAGTTTTGATTTACTTCTGGACAGTTTCCACTATTACTGAAATAAAGGGCAGTGTTTCAACAAGGCATCTTCCAAGTTGCCTTTCTGAGAAACCTCAATAATATGCCTTACTACCTATTACATCTTTTTAGAAAGTTTCCTAAAAATGTAAAAATAGGATGGAGAGGGTGAACAGGGAGGGGTCTATCCTCATCCTTATTTCAAAATAGTTCACTGTAATAAAAAAATCACTTCACAAGGCTGCCAGGCTTAGAAAGGTTATAATGGAATAGTGATACTTTTCTTGTGTGTTAGTACTTGATGAATACAAATAGTGGACAATCAGATCAGAACCACATCTCTCTCCATCCACAAAACTAGCCATAGGGTCCCTTTTAACGAGCAAGCCTTCCCCCAGCAAAAAGGTCTTGCAGAAGAGCCTGGTTTCTCAACACATGGAGAAATAATGCTCAGGTAGAAGGGTAAGAGAGCACAGCCAATTGAGATGGCTTTCCTAGTTCGGCAGCAGGAGGAAGAGAAATTTTTGAAGAGCTGCTTCTTGGCATGCTTTGCTTGCACTTCGCTCGTGTGTGCTCCCAGGAGGCCATCTCAACCCTGCCAAAGGCTCAGAGGGTTTTCCTTCCAGTGAGGAAGCTTTCAAAAAGTTGTTAAATGCCACAGAAAACAGGGTGACCTGGAGAAAAATTGATGATATAATGAGCACAGACTATCCAGTACCGTTTCTCCTCTCCAGCTGATTAGAATTGAAGTCCACTAGTGGAAAATATGTATGTGTGTGTGTGTGTATACATGTTTTTATAGATGTATATTTATAAAAACACAGTATGGATCATTCCACTAGGGGGTCCCAGATGCCCTGGTCTCCCCAGGTGCTGGCACCCAGATGTGCTAGGTGTGGAGGTTCACAGTCCTGCTCTTGTTGCTGGTACACCCACTTTTTATCCTACTTGCCTGTAAGTCCAGCCTGAAGCTCACTAGCATTCACACATTCATACTGAGAACAGAAGATAGTTATAGATAGGATTTAATCAGAATATCAGTTAGACTGTGGTGATGAAGCACAGGGCTCAGTTGGACAAGTGCACTGACTGCCAACCTGTTTACAAATAAGCAGCCCCATTTGTCCCCTTTTACCATTTTTGTATGCTTCTTCCTCCCCAATCCACCCTGATGCCTCCCTTTCCTCACCTTTGTTACATCCCCTAAATATTCCATAAGTTTTGTACATTCCCACAATCTCCTTAAAACTTGAAATAGTTTCTTACAGTTCCCAAATGCCCTTCCCAGCATTAGCCTGTAGACAATAGCCCCTGGCAGTCTGCAAGGTGTTCTGGGGAGATAGTTTCTTCAGTTAACTCATCTTGGTGGATTTCACACCAGATATGATGTCTGAATGCTTTGTCTTGGACAGTCTTTGGAGCAGTGAATTCAGTGTGTGCCATTTAACCTGTTCCTGGGTTGCTAGGGCTCTTCTTCTCCGTTGTTCATCTGCTCCTCACCAGGCCTTTGTGGTTTTGGTGATTAGCCTTTAATCATATAACCTAACAACCATCTTCTCTTCTGTCTCTGCCATAAAAGCCAGGAACATCTGTTTAGGAACTGGATGTGAAGATGATAGCAATCCTATGGCACTGCAGGACCATGTGCTGCAGAACCCGAGAGTGCTGGTATTCTTTTTAAATTGATGTTGATATTATGCCCAAGTACTCCCAGGGGATTGTTTTCTGGAACCTGCAATGTTGGGTGAAGATGCCATGGTGCATACAATGTGACAATAACATCATTGTTCTGACAGGTCCCAGGACATACTTGGGTAAGAGGAGATGCCCTACCCAAATTCCAAACTGGATTAATATACTATGCCAATGAAATACCTTCTATTGTCTCATTGGTGAAAACAATTAACTTCCATTCTCTAAAAGCTAGCATAGGAATTTATTAAACAGCTCTCACATTTTACCCGTGCTGATGGGAGACTGGAGGTGAAGCCAAGGTCTCCATCACCTTCCTGAGGAGCAGGACAGGAGACCAGGCAGGCAGACAAGTTTGGACCATGCTGCGCTACCTCCTGTAGCTTAAAGCTACTCCATAGAAGACCGCAGTGGTAACACTACTGTGATGTGTTCAGCACGATGTCGAGTCCCACAGTACCCTCAGAAAGGGGGATTATGAAAGAAAAGCACAGAAAAGTACTGCTGTCTTTCTTGAGGCAGAAGCAGCTATATGCATTCCTGAATAAATCCCTTCTATTTGGGTGTCACCACTATATTTGTCTCTATGCCAAGCTGCAGTAAAAACTTTTGCAAATGGAAAAATACCAAACAGGAGCTATGTTTTTCTCCATGCTACTGTGGAATACTGGGATATGAAAGCACATTATTAGTTAGAACTTGGAGGACAGAAGTGACATGCTCCTCTCAGGTAATGATAGGCAAAAGATGGAGCTTGTAAACAAAGATGAATTTTCAAAAGATCTTTTGGAAATAATTTCAAAGCTGAGTCCTTTAGTGACTCACTATAAGTCATAT
This sequence comes from Chlamydotis macqueenii, assembly GCF_036417535.1. NCBI lineage: Eukaryota > Metazoa > Chordata > Aves > Otidiformes > Otididae > Chlamydotis > Chlamydotis macqueenii. The sequence goes on from NC_141556.1 coordinate 26,727,062, forward strand.
TCGTGACACTGAGAAATATGGTTATTAAAACACTAAACAACTTGCCTGGGGGAGAGTTTTCTTAAGAAGCACTACAGAATTTAATATTTTGAGATTATTGGTTTACCATAAACTCCTTTTTCTTTATGTTGGCATTTTTGGTATGTGATTGTGTTTATTACAGTATTTATTTCATCTGGTTTTAGCATAATTTTAAACAATGTAGGCTCTACCTCTTTAATATAAATGTGAGCCATTTGAAGAATTTGTCCTTTAAAAAACCTGCATCTTGACCAGTATAAGGGACATAATAGAGGTATATGGCCTGATTCAGTGTTTGTGGGTCTCCGAGCGTCCTTTGGCTATGGAAGAAATGGCTTTTGACTACGCGTGCAGGCAGTTTGTGCTGAGGCTGCGTTTGGGCTAGCTCCTGGTAATCCTGGCACACTGCAAGCGCATCAGAATCACCATGCCGTACCACAAGCACGTGCTCACACAGGCAAGAGTAGGAAATGGCGACTCAGGGCTGTCACTGGAGAGGCGAAGCGGGACCTGATCTCCTCTTCTGGCAGTACTTAGCATCGGGCACTCTGTGAGAGGGGTTCAGCAGCTTGCACGGAGACACCATGTCTGTGGATGCCAATCACTCCTATTCTCTTGCATGTGTCTTGCCCGGACTCAGCAACACAGTGCCTGAGAGGCTCTGTATTCTGCATTATGCCAAGGTCTTGCGTGGTCAGCTCCACTCCAGATGACTCCTTTTTCTTTAATGTCACCTTTTTATTTTAGAATGTTACTTCACATCATGCCAGCTGGAGGTTTAAATATTTCTCCAGAAACTGGATCAAGAAGCCAATGCACCTTGTGATGAATAAATTAAAGCTACAGAGCTGACACTTCGCCACATGCATTGTCACCTAACTGAACAATTGCAGGTTGTTCCACCAGAGCTGAGCAAACAGTCTAAACACATGCCTATAAATAATTATGTAAATCCCCAAACAAGTTCTGAGTTCATACCACTCTCACATTCACATCTAAATGAAGACAAGCTACTAAGTTGCACACTCAGTCTAGAGGGATGTTTCAGCCGGCAATAAATTTCCAGTGGTATATTTTATGATGGCAATGACAGCTTGCCATTTGCCCTCCACCGTGTGCTCTAAGCTCGAGACAAACCCAGCAATGCATGAGTTACTCAACCAACAAAGCCCAGATAACCAGCACTTTGTTACAAAACACTCACAGGCTCTGCACTTGGGAAACATTCCACAAACCAATTTGAAAATAATTTTGAATAATGAGCATATCTGAGGATGTCACAATCTGCCTGCACACATTTCTCAAAGGAAGAAGAGAAAGGCAACCGTTTGTACATGATGAATTAAACAAGGGAAGTGTCAGAATTTAACTTGCTTGGCAATGTGTATCTCTGTAAACCCTTAGGTATGTCTCTATTGCACATGTTCCCCGACAGGGTCATGATGGTGGATTAAATCTGGGCAGCTGGAGTTTTTCCTGTCCTTAAGGCAGGCATGTGTAATCTGCTCTCTGAATCAGCTCATGAACTGATAAAGCTTCCAGCACAATGCATGAGGATAAACCAGAAGGAGAACTTGTTTACCTTCACTGCTGAAAACTGCAGTGGATGAGAAGCTTCTGTCTGGGGAGCAACCATGGCCAAGAGAGAGAAAGACAGATGAGGACAAAGCACTTTGAGTTGACCCTCCTGCCTCAAGTGCAGCTGGAACCCTTTGCTTTCTCAGCTATTGCTCCTACTCTTCCATCCACCCACCCATGAGGTGTTTTCATAAATGTATGTATAAGCTTGAGGCCGAGAATTGCTTTTCTTTGGACTGGTGATTCACTCCCCTTGCAGTGAGGTTACATCCTAAGTCACACAGGTACTGATAACCCCCTGCCTGCCTTTCCACATTTTTTTTTTGTACCTAGAAAGACAGGCAAGTTCATTGGGAAAGTAGTATGGAGCAAAAACTCTTTTTATGGCTGTAGAAAGAAGAGTAGACTGGTCCAAGTGATACCAAGAACTGCCTTAGAATCGTAGAATCATAGACTATTTTGGGTTGGAATGGGCCTTTAAAGGTCATATAGTCCAACCCCCCTGCAAGGAGCAGGGACATCTCCAACGAGATCACGTTGCTCAGAGTCTCATTCAACCTGGCCTTGAATGCTTCCAGGGATGGGGCATCTACCAGCTCTCTGGGCAACCTGCTCCAGTGCTTCACCACCCTCATTGTAATTTTTTTTTTCCTTAAATTTAGTCTAAACCTACCCTCTTTTAGTTTAAAACCATGACCCATTGTCCTATTGCTACAGGCCCAGTTAAAAAGTTTGTCCCCATCTTTCCTGTAGGCTCCCTTTAGGTACTGGAAGGCCACAATAAGATCTCCCCAGAGCCTTCTCTTCTCCAGGCTGAACAGCGCCAACTCTTTCAGCCTGTCCTCATAGAAGAGATGTTCCAGCCCTCTGATCATCTTCATAACCCTCCTCTGGATCCACTCCCAACTGGCCCACATCATTCCCATGCTGGGGGCTCCAGAGCTGGATGCAGTACTCCAGGTAGGATCTCATGGGAGCAGAGTAGAGGGGCAGAATGCTGGCCACAATTCTTTTGATGCTGCCCAGGATATGGTTGGCCTTCTCACAGAGGGCAGTGAGATGTGGAAATCATCCCATTGACACTGTCCTAACCCAGGAGCTCAGAACTGGATGGCCTCAGATCCCCACAGATGGGAGCATTATCTGCTTGAAGACTGCTTCTCCATGGAGAAGGGCCTGCAGTAGGTGCCTCTAGTGGTTGTGCTTTCCGAGCTGGGGAGCCCAGCTGACTCCTGATGCCTAGCCAAGATGTCTGGATGAGAAGTGTTGTCTTCTTCTGAGGCCAGTCTGCAAAGGGGAGACAGCTCCAGCTGGTGACTCAGGTCTTTGAGTCACCAAATGGTCTTCTGGTGATGTCTTCGTCTCCCCACTGACACAGGATGCTGCGGATGAGCAGGTATCTTAGGTGCCTAAACTTAGCTGACATTGATCTCCCACAGCTCTGTCTCTTCTAATCCCCATCAGCCATTTGTCACACCTGTATATATATAGCAGCCTTCTGAAGAAAACAGTGAGATCTAAATTCAGACAAAAAAAAGAAATCAGGCTTAAAGCCCTTTTGTAACTAACACTCCCACAGAGAGATAAGAACAAAAGAAGAAAGACCAAGACAAAATATCTACAAGTGGTGCCAGGGAGATGGAGGAGGGAGTCACATACCTATATTTCTATTGCCAAGCAACCAGGAAAAAAAAAAAACCCATATGATATATCACTGGTATAAGGGATTGGGGGTTTTTGTTTTGCTTTGAATCTAAAGCTTGCAAATTAGCAATACATTTGCAGGAAGCTTGAGGGCTGTGGCATAGATCTACAGAAGGAATAGCTAGTTTAGGAAAATATTTTTTAAAAATCTCAATGAGAAAATTTAAGAATACCTATTGGGTGAAATAAAAGAGATTAATATACAAAGAATGAAAATCATCCAGGAACAGGCAGACAATCATTTGAGTTAATCATCTACAAAATCATCTGCTAATATAATCCAGGTTTCTCACCCATCAGTGTTGGCAAATGACATTTCACCCTGTACAGCTCAAAAATCCCAGATTGCAATAACTGTGAGAGGAAGAGCTGCCTCATACCAAGATTCTGTTTGACCTCTATTTCTTTCTCTGTTTTTCATGGATAGATAGTGTCTGACAAGAGAACAAATCATCTGCATGTACTCAATAGTAGATGTAGAGGTTTTGTTTACATAGTGTTGTGTCAGTGCATAATTTGTACAGCATAACATGCTTTATTTATTACTCCTGAAAAACAGGCCCAGAGGATATATCAATAGGTTTCTTTTTGCATATCTGTACCACATAAGATTAAATATATTTATTTAGGACATATCTCTTGTGTCACATCATATTTAGCCTTTCCAGTGACAGAGACTCCTCAGACACTAGACAGTATTTTCCAGACTCCACAACCCCTCTGATCTCTTCTTTGCTCCAGAGTGTAACTTGAGTCATCGATTGCAGCTTTGTCATTTCTACCACAGACAGGGCAGTTTATATCTCCATCTTTGCAATTGTTATTACTTACTTCACCAGCTGAACTTCATTTTCTTCCTTTTTTTTTTGCCCTCACAGGTCACATTTTCTGTCCACTTGATTATTCTTGTTGCTTGCCTTGAGTGAGACTAGTCCTTTCTTGAAGAGAAGGACCTGTTGCAAGACACAGCTAAGCTGCCCAACTAAGGATCTTTGAAGTGGAGGAGACAGATTACTCCTTGCTTTTTGCAGCTCATGTGCCTGTTTCACATTCTCAATATGGCGTTTGCCCACTTCTCAACACTGATATTTTTTTCCTGTTGTCCATGAACAGCTATTAAATTGTATCTTAAAACTGTGGAATATTAAAGAAGCGCTGACTACCATGAAGAGTAACCCTCACAGCTTACTTGGAGAACTTGGCACGGTAAGCATGAAGACTTGCAGAGTACATTGTGATCCTGAATGTCAGATGTGTGGTAGGAGAGAAAGGCAACCAAACAAACCAATGTTCAGCTTTGTTCTGCCTTGGATAATGGTACTTTGAGCTACTAAGGCTACTTTTAATGAAAATATTGAGATAAAGTGAGGTAGGTTCAGATATTAATCCATGTTTCTTCTTTCAAAGGATTTTTAAAGGGATATAAAGGCAGATAAAATCACCAGCAATGGAAATGGCTTTTTCAGAACTCTTTGAATACGAATCCACCAAATGAATGGCTCTGCTTTCTGTAAAGCCTGAGAAATGCTTGCTATTTGTCTCATATTCATCCTTAAACTTGTATTTCTTTTGCCTTCTGCTCTTTTCCAAAGCAGTTCCCCAGTTACTCTTGCCTTCCCTGTGCCGTTACCCTCTGACCTTGCAGCTTTTGTGCTCTCTCTGCTGCTTCTACACTGCTTCTCCAATCAAGCTTTTTCATCCTCTCCAAGCCAACCATACTACTGACTTTATGGCTGTTCAAGATCTCCTCCAACTTGCTGTCACACAACTGTGAGTCCCTCTGCCCAACTTCCACTGCCTTTGAGGCCCCAAAATCATCTGCCACACTACCTGCCAGGTCTGACATCTGGATTTCCTTCCTCTGTTCCTGGGCTGGAAGACAGACTCTGCTGAAATCAGTGTCCCTGCACTTTTCCTTGCCACATACTCATTCTCCTTCAAAGCAACAACACTGGGTAGCAATAAGGTAAATATGATGCAAATTTGGTGGCAAATTATTTTTCTACAGCATATATAATGCTGAGACCTTGGGGTGGGAAATAGGAGAGGGATGCTTACCTCTGGCTGTGGCATTGTTCTTCTTAGAAGCCTGAACACTAGAGTAAAGAGACTGGTTTCCTGCCTATAATTTTCTGGCTCAATGTCTCTGTGAAAATCATTCCAAGCGGCAGTGCTTGCCTACGAGTTGCCCCCTGCAAGCAAACAAAATGCTGCTAAGTGTCAAAAACCTCACATGAGGAGCTGAAACTAAGAACAGAACTGGCCAACACACACTATAAATAATGTCTGTGGAAAGTAAGAAAAAAAAGCTCAAGGACAAACAGCTCAGAAAACTGATTTTTCAGCACTCCTGGAAAGTCCAAAGCTGAAAAAGTAAAAAGCTGACAGCTAAGCTAGTAAGAAGGATTAAATACTTTGGATATTTCACAAAAACGGAAAAAAAAAAGTAAAGAAGCACGGGTGCATTTGCAGTGCATCCAGCCATTCCCACCCAGAGGCTGTTTGCACATTACGCATTGCCTAAGAAGGTGCAGAGGCAGCTTGCCACAGAGTTAGTTGCCACTCAACAGCTGTGCCTTTCCTGACATAGATTAAGTGATTTGGAACAGGAGAGAGTCACAAAAAGTCTGATTAATTTGAATTGTGTAAAGCAGGGACTGTTAAAAACTCCTTCTTGAAAATATCATTATCAATCTCCGTTATGATGATAGTGACAGGGTTAAGAAGAGATTGTGCAGTCTAGGGGTGTAACAAGATGCTACTGAAGAATAGAGAAGTGGTGAAAAAGATTTATAAGGATACAACTGTGGGACATGCAAGTTATGAACTGTGCACCATAAACTCTGTCCTTTCCTCACAGGTGTTTCAGGCAGCACATACTCAATAAACCCCAATCAGCACCTAGACAATAAAACTGAAAACATATTGTCTTGAGATCTTTTTTAGACAAGAGATTGTGTTCAAACTTGTATAGCTGTAAAATTGTTGCTTTGCACATCTGAAGCCCAAAATGGCAAACACGGCATAGTGACTTGGATGAGAGCACGTGTAACAAGTTTGCAATATAGCTGCTTTTGCTCTAGAAGTCTTAACCGAGATAACTGACTGGTACACAGTACTTCCACTGTATTCCAACAATTTAGTGGTGTGTATTCTTAAGATCTTTTGGGAAGAAAAAAAAATGCTTAATCAGGTCGTGTCTCATTTTCCTGTTGTTGGAAGCAAAGCAAAAAAAAAGTATGCTTAAAATTTAGGAAATGACTAATGGGGTCACTGCAAATTTTTGGCACTAGCGATTTTCTTATGATTAATGACTTCACTGTTTCCTCACCTATAGTATCACAAATTAATATCAGAAAAGGAAAACATTAAAAAAAATATCTCTAGGAGAATTAACAAGTAAACTACAGCAACATACTATTAACATACCCAAACCAGTTGCGCACAGGCCGTCTCAAACCTGGCCAGGATTATTAGTGGAAATGCAGTACCACACAAATGTGGATCTATTGCAACTGTCCCCACACACTCATGTAGCACTTTGAACAAATTAGTCCTCCTTGAATCAGAAGCCCAGAGCAGGGATAGCTCATCGGGGCAGCAGTACTCTAAATTACCCCACTCAACATTAATGTGGATAGAGGAGAATTTACCCGAGTTTATTTATTTTGTTTTGTTGCCAGCAACAAATTACCAGTCCCTATTTGATGCACATACGATAATACTTCTGTTTAGCTCATTTCTTCTGTCTAGCCTGAGCAGTGGCTTGATTCTTTCTTCATGTACACAAAAAGAGACTATTTTCCTCCATTTCCTGTCCTTTTTGAACTGCTGCATTCTGCTTGCAGGAAAAAAAAACAAAACAAAACAAAAACTTTCTGGCGATGTTAGGCCCTCTGCTTTCTCTCTTTAATCAGCTTGCTCCTGAAGTTTCATCATTCTTGCCAGTTAGAGTCTAGATGCTTTAAGCAGTATCATTGGCATGCAGCTGTCTCTCAACTGCTTCACAAACATTTTCATTAATTTTTTCTTTTTTTGTCTTTCCTCCATTTTCTGCAATGTTTCCTATTCCACAGCTTTGTTTTAAAGCCAAGACTTCAAATAATGAAAAGGTAAATAAGGCACGGCTGTTACAGCAATTACACACCAAAATGACTGATTTGCTCACTCTCCCTTTGCAAACGCACTTCAGAAACTGCTTTAATCTCTCCATATGCAAGGAAGGCACTTGCAGTTCTAGGTATTTCTATTTTTACCTTAGAGGTGGGGTTTTTTGCTCAAAAAGACGTATTTGATATTTTACAACTGTGAAAAATTGAGTTCACTGCAATAAAACAACAGTGCCTTTCACAAAATCAGGTAACACATCTGAGGTAAAAGCTTCAAAGACCAGAAAGCACCTCTGGAGCCACCAGTATAGTACAGATGCAAGTGTTTGGAAGTAAGAAGTGTTTCTTGTTACCCACAGTCAGAGTGCACATGTGTGAAGAAAATTACCTTATCAGGCACTGTGCAACAACAGACAATAGTATTAAAAAGTGGTCTTTCTGCACAACCTCAGTGGTCTTAATTTTTAATACAGTCAGTGTGTTTTCATCGGAGGGAGGGCTCCCATGGTAGCGTATGTAAGACAGCTAGGATTTGCATTTCAGTTCACAACTACACTGGCAAAAGCAAGGGGTTTCGCCTCTCTTGCATGAGCTCATTTGGGATCATATCTGTGCTGTCTAGGTTGATGGGTAGTGTTTCCGAAGACACAAATATGTCAGTCAGGAGCTTCTTCAGCACCCAGAGGATGTTTGCCCATTAACATTTCTTTTTAAAAGTATGAATAATGGGTATAATATTATCTGAAATCTCCTTTTTCACTTTTCTGAGAAGCTGTAATACTGCAGAAAGCATATTAATGATGCTGTTTAGAAATCTAATTATCTCTCATAGACCACTTAACAAAGCTGCCCTGCTTCAGGTAATGTTAGCCAAAAGGACACCTTTATTTCTGACTGACTTACACAATCAGACACTCCAGCTCTGCATCACCTCTTGAATTATTTTTTTCATGTGTTCTAATTTTCCTTTTTATCCTACTTTTGGCTAAATTAAAAGCATCTGCTTATTTCTTTGCAGGCTGTTTGCTGTGTAGTTTTGATGTCTTGATAGTTTTGTGTAACAGCATAGGAGTACAGAGAAGCAATCCCATGAAAACTGTACCTGACCTAGTCAGTGAAAAGAAGTTTTTAGAGTATAAAGAAGTTTTTTAGAGTGTTCCTTTATGAACATGTAGTTCTGGCCTAACTGGAAGTTATCACTGAGGGGAAACCAGGGAAGGGCTGTACAAGCGGTTGAGAGCCAACCTTCAAGTGAAGGGGGAGGAGGCAGTTTGTCACACATACTGGAGGTCCTGCCCAAAGCCAGAGAGCTGGTAGGCCTGGGAATGAAAACTTCAGAGGATCACTCTACAGTTAATAACCAGTAACACCATAAAATAAATTAAAAAAAATAAATAAAAAGGGCTGAGGTTTGCTGGATTAAGGAGAGAAACACAGAGAGGTTGTGTAAGAGTGCTTTGAGGCCATCCTGAGCTACAGTTGAAAAAGGAGAGTACATATAGCCTACTTCAAGACCTGTTTTCTCAAGAAATAATACTTGGAGACAGTTGGCTGGTTTTAATTGCTCTTATAATTACACCTGGAGGGAACAGAATTGCAGGTACTGAAAATAACTCAGCCTTGTCAAGGTAATCACTGTTAGCACTGCCCTGTGGGTTAGGTAATCAGGTGGCTCTGCTTGGAGGTACATTGATGGTGAGAGGGGTAGGCTATGATAAGAGCTGGGCTCAGAGGCTGTGAGCAACTCCCCTGTGTGTTATCAGCCATGTGAACCCTGAGGGAGACAGCTCTGGGCACGTGCCACAACCAAGGTCATCACCACAGCATGGGGAGCAAGGCAGCTAAATCTGCACTAGCAATTATGGAAACAAACCCCTCCTCCTCCTCCTCCTTCCCCAGTGTCATGAAGCTCATCTTGGAAAAAGGCTGGTGTCCAGATGGGATAGAGATTTGTTAGAAGTGGGGCTAAGTAAGGATTGGCCTGGTTTTGGAAAAGTTTAAGGAATAAAAAGTATGACTGACCTGGTAATTGTGACAGATGCTTCTTGTTACAGGGCTTCTTCTCTGTACATTTAGCAGCATTTCACCTAAAGCTGATAGGCTGTGGAATTACAGTAATTTGCCCACCTCAGTACCTGGGAGCAACAGGTTCCAGCTAGAGTGGAACTCTGACTTACTTTCCCTTGCAGAATTTAATTCCCTTAGAAACAAACATGTTCTGAAGCAGTCAGCTTTGAAGGAAAAATTTACAGGACTCTTCCTCAGAACAAACCATTCCAACTCCAAATGTTAAAATGACCTTTTAGATAATTTCAAAACTATGCTAATATTAGCATATTGTTCTTGCAGAGTGTCTTTGCTTACCAAAATATGAGTTTTAAAAAGCTGAAATTGTAGCAGAACACTGTTCCACTGAAGTGATTAATGTTTTTGCACAACTTTCCTTTAGGGACATTCTCAAACTTCTTGAAGGGAGGAAGTATTTCCAATTCAGAAATAAGGTAAAACTTCAGGATTTCTATTATCTCCATGTGTCAAGCTTCTCAGCCTTGCAAGAGCATGTACCTCAGATGGTGAAACACAAAAGTGCACTTATTCTTAAACTGAATAGGATCCACGAGATAGTCCCTTTCTGATGTAGCTGCTTGATATGACACAAGAAAGATATCCAGCACAACTCTCCTTTACTAGCTATCTAGGGGTTCATCTTCTAACTCCCCATTGAGCTGCATCTGACAAAGCAGATCTGCATGCAACCTGTCATGGCTGTCGGTGCAAAAATAATCTTAAGGAAGAAGCATGGCATGAATGAGCACATCTTGGTCCAAAAAGTGCAGCAGCCTGAGCAGTGCATGTATCTTGCATTGCAGACTAGAACTGATCCCAGGTTCCCCTAAAAATCACAAAGATAAAGGTATTTCTGATGCCTTTGTGCCAAGCACCAAACAGCAAAGCATAACATCCAAGCCAATATTTTTAAGCCCAAGACAATAATGTTGTGTTCAACAAGGAAAAATGTTAAGTGACACCACAGATACTGAAGTGTAAGCCTGATGAAGCTTTTCACTGGGAAGTTTTGCACTTACAGCCACTCTAAAGAATTCAGAAAAATATTCTTAGAAAAGAAATAGGCTGTGGCTCTTCCTTTTTTCTCTGTCTAGGTGCTATGCACACAGTGACATTGTCTATGTAATGATTATCAAGCATAAACTAGAGCTCTATAAGTCTGTACTCAAAAATCAGGTTGGAATAAGAGCAATGCCTCCAATAACACTTCATTTATTTTACATTCAGGATGTGGTTGAGCAGGAGGCTGCAGTTAATGACTGCATTAATAGGCTTAGCACAAACAGGGTACGTGTACTTTCCTCTCCATTTGCAGAGCATCTGGTATTTAACTGACCTTCTGTGATTCCTATGCATTGTCAGCGAGCGCAGTACCAGTCTGTCACTTCCCTTATGGCTTCTGAAAGAGAGACAGACCTACTTATTTGTAGTCATTATCTTTTATTTAAAAGGCAAAAGGTAACACTAAGATGACATTCAGAGTATTCAATACTTGATTATCAGATTTCTGAAAACTTCAGGTTAAGTTTAATGTATGAAAAATCAAAGCTCAGAAATAATTTAAAGAATATAGAAAGTATTTCTTTTTATCTTTGCAGAAGCTTCTTTCAAGCAGAAATACAGCATGAGAAGACATTATTCTTTCATTAGAATCTGAGATTGTTTCTCAGCAACAACAACAGAATAAAGGAAACAGCAGTTCTGTAGCCATTCTTAAAGCCATGTCCTCATCTAAAATTTTAACCAAAACAACAAACATTTCATAGAACAAACACTTTCTCTCTAAGTCACTTTGAAGAATGAAGTCCTGGCTCCATTGAAAACTCTGGTAGGAAATCATCAAATAGGTTTTCTTATGGTTGTTATTTACTAATAATGCCATGGTTTAGCCCCACTCAGCAGCTAGAATACCACCCTCCACAGTACAATAGTGAGGAGAATCAAGAAAGAAAAGAATGCAAAACTCACAGGTTGAGATAAAAAAAATATTTAAGAGAAAAAAAAACAGAGATTGAAAACAAAGAACAAAAAACTCTATATAACATAAAATACTTAAGCACATAACTTACAGTACAATAGCTCACAATAGATCCTGACACGCAGCTTCCTCCCAGGTAGCAGGAGGCTCCCCTTAGCACCAACCCCACTGTATATACTGAGCGTGAAGTCACAAGGTGTGGAATAGCCCTTTGGCTAATTTGGGTAAACTATCCCAGCTGTTGGCTAATTAGTAAACTATCCCAGCTGTGTCCCCCAGCCACAGGGGCCACCATTTCCTGTTCCTCTCCCAGCTCAGGTGAAATTTAACTCTATCCTAGCCAGAACCAGGACAATGAATATCAGTCAGGTAAGTGAATGATCCCAAGTCACCCTAGCCACGTAAAAACATGGAGTAATTGCAGAACGAATTTTCACTAGAGTTGCTAGAAAGCATTATGGTGAAAAAGAACAATAAAGCATACCTGGCTTCCAGCAATGGGACTTAAATACATCACTGATGCATTTACAGGGCAGGTGGCATCCACGGGCTTGTTCTTGGGAGCAGTAGGCAAAATCAGAGTTTCAGCCTTCATCCCGAGACACAGAAGAAGCTGATGTATTACTGGGAAGTGCTTATTTGAGCCCAGACAACAGCCAGAAAAGAGTGAAGACTAAACTTTCAAAGCTTAAATGTTTGCCATGTGCAGTCACTTCACTTTGTGGCTATCAAAAAGAATCTGTTTCTCTGTTATTTCTAGAAGATGAGCAGATCTCTGGAATGCTAGCTTTTGTGGTCAGCTGACCTTGAGATGTCAGCTTTTCATTTGTCCTAAAAATTGTTTATTTGTTTATATTCTTTCCTGCTAAATATATATATATATATATATCTCCATCATTTTCACTGGAATAGAGGACTTCAATTTGGCCCTCATTCTCCTCCCAGTGACACTAGCATGGATCAGGTTTTCCTTAGCTCCCATGGATGCAACTTGTTTGTCTCAGAATAGAACTGGTAAAACTGAGAAAAGAGCAAAACCTCTGTTCAGATGAGAGTTTTCTGGACCAGAACTGTTGCTTCAGCCCTGTTGCTAAAATCAAAATGTAATGTCTTCCAAAATTAGGGTAAAACGATTATTATTTTTTAAGGAACTCTTTTTGCATGCCTCTAGATTTCTGAGTCTTCATGTTCCATTTATTTAATATTTTCAAAGTTTGCTGGTTTGCTGGAAGGGAGCATTTAGGTCTAGCTTTCTTTTTGTTGTTTTAGGTTTTGGTTTTTTTTCCTGTTTTTCTTCTTGTCTTTCCTTCTTCCTTTGTAAACAGGGAAGGTATGAGTCTCATCAGTTTCTTAGTTTAAGCATCTGATATTTTTAGAAAGATGTCTACAGTTATGAAACTCTTAACAAAATAGTAGCAGGCAGCCCTACTACTAGTGACAGTAAGGAAGACATAAATACCAAGCTAACATCAGAAGCAAAACTAGGGGCAGAGGAAATTGGGAAGGGCAAATTGTAGGAGGGAGTAGCAAGATCAGATCCCAGTGCCAGAGACAGAGACAGCAATTGTTTGCAAGATCCCCAGGGCCTTCCTCTGAAGCCAAATGGCACAGAAGAGCCTGCATCTATATTATTAAACTCTTTAACTCTCCAAAACAGGGTAGCAATATGTATGTTGTCCGTTGCAGATGGTCCCTGGCTTGTGCTAGTTCCTAAACTATACCTGGGAGAACTTTGAAATCTTTAAATTGTTTGTGAGTTGTAGTTTACTTAGGCCAACCTGTGCAAGGGACTGCTCTAAAGAATTTGCAACATGGATAGCCAAGTTTCTGGGTCCACCTCATTTATTTATATGGACATAGCAGAAGTTCTGCGACAAAGGAGGCACCTGAAGCCAATGACCATATTCTTGTCTATATCTACTAGTACATGTCCACCTACCTAAGACTAGGGGAGGAGACAAGTGACAGCTGAGGAGGTGTTTAGTGCTTAATACCAAGTCTGGACCCCAGAAATGGATGAAGTTCTTTCAGAGGATCATCTCAAGCACAAAACGAGAGATGCAAAGTCTCTGATATCCTCTCCTTCCATATTAATGCAATTACCAGCCACCAAGGCTGACTACATCTAATCAGCCAGCAATGACACAGCCATCACAGCTGTATTCCTTCTGATGAACTGACAAATCACTTTTAAGAAACTTGCCAGATGTTGCAGGAAGGTTTCACATTCACACCACAGTGTGGTAGTAAAAACCACTGAGGTTTGGAAAGAGATTCTCACAGCGGCAGGAGGAGGGACAGACCGGAGGCTGCTACCCTATGTAGGGGAGCGAGGCTGTGGTTTCATGATATAGCGATTTTGGAATAATTTGAGGATGTTTTTAATGCCCATTGCATTCCCTGACCCAGTCCTCAGTGCAAACCGTTACCTGAGTGCGATGGGGAGCCAGTACACCATGGCAGGACCTGAGTAGCAGGCCAGGCAAGGGTGCCTGCAGCTAGAATGCCTTGATGCAGAGCGCAAACTGCTGCCTCCAGCTCTGGGGCTTGCACATAGAAAACAGGGCAAAGCTTGGCTACCCAGAGGCTGTGCCGGCTGCCGTCCTGGCCAGCAGCTATCCAAACTAAGTCATCCTGCCTGTCTCTCTCAATGGAGGTTCACCTCTATCCTCCCTCTCCACGGCCACCCTCTCCACGTCGTTCGGCTTTGTGCTGGCAGTCTGTGTGGTTTAATGCACTCTGCGTTCATTCGACTACTCGCCTCATCTCTCTCCTAATTCTCTGGAGATACTTTATGTGGGGAGATTCTAAATGGCATCTTCTGAAAAAGCACTTCTAGCTACCACCACATGGGGTTTTAAGTAACATTTGGGCCTTTGTACAGCCAACACTAGATTTATTTTTTTAAGTCTTTTGAGCTGAAATGAGCTCAAAATGGAACAAGGCACATGGGCCGAAAGACTAAATGTCAGCAAAGTGGATATGAACTGCTGAGCAAACCTGCTTGATAGAAAAGGGAACTGTCTACAAAAAGGCTAGAAAATATGAACCTGGAAATTGTGAATTGACCCTGGAAATGAAACAAAACTCTGCAGCTCTAGCAAAATCCTGCTGGAATCACAGGCAGGACAAAGGACTATTCTGTGAAACCTATTATCAGATCTACCTCCCTCACCTAGGCAAGCAAGCCTGTCTAACCCTGCCTTCTGCTGGGACTTTCAAGAATACTTAGATAAAATCCAGGACAACCTTGCTTATAAATAAGTTGAATATATGTGTACAGTGGTTGGCAAGTAAGCGGTTTGAGAATGATTATAGACAGATAAAACTGATCATCCTCCTCTATTCGTTACTCCGAGTATCGTGTCCAGTTTTAGTCCCCCACATACAGGAGAGATGTTCAGAAGCTGGAGCAAATTCAGTGGCTGGAGCACAGGTGTGGGGAGAAGCTGAGGGATGTGGGCTTGCTCAACCTGGAGAAGATTAAGGAGGGATCTCTCCTCAGAGATGCACAGCAAAGGAAGGGAAGGAACAGTCACATGTTGGAGGATGGGCTATTCTAGCCATCTGTATGGAAAAACATCTTCATGCTGAGAACGGGTAAGCAATGGGTTGTCAAAAGAAACATGGACAGCAGGTTGAGGGAGGTGATTCTGCCCCTCTACTCTGCTCTCGTGAGACCCCACCTGCAGTACTACGTCCAACTCTGGAGTCCCCAACATAAGAAGGACATGGGCCTGTTGGAGCGAGTCCAGAAGAGGGCCACGAAGATGAGCAGAGGGCTGCAGCACCTCTCCTATGAGGACAGGCTGAGAGAGTTGGGGCTGTTCAGCCTGGAGAAGAGGAGGCTCCGATAAGACCTTATAGCAGCCTTCCAGTACTTAAAGGGGGCCTACAGGAAAGATGGGGAGAAACTGTAACACAGCCTGTTATGATAGGACGAGGGGTAATGGTTTTAAAATAGAAGGAAGCAAATTCAGCCTTGACATAAGGAAGACATTTTTTACAACGAGTGTGGTGGAACACTGGAACATGTTGCCCAGAGAGGTGGTAGATGCCCCATCTCTGGAAACTTTCAAGGCCAGGTTGGATGGGGCTCTGAGCAATCTGATCTGGTTGGAGATGTCCCTGCTCCTTGCAGGGGGTTTGGACTATATGACTTTTAAAGGTCCACTCCAACCCAAACTATTCTATAATTCTATGTTGCTTCTAGATATAGAGTAATTTCCACCTTGGAGATTTTAGATCCCGACTACCTAACCACTCTGCAGATATCAAGATCCTGATCACTTTTTGGAACTGTGCCAACGTTCCCCGTACCTGTGCACACCAGCCTTTCTCATGGCACTAACACTACCCACTCCTGTGCACAGGAGAGCACATTTCCAAATCAGAGACCCATGTTCAGCAGAAAGCCATCCCCTCTGCCTTCAAATCCACAGGGCAGGCTGAAGCTGTGGCTTTGGGGGACTGAGTGTGCACAGCAGTGGAGGAAATGCTCCCGTGCTTGTGGAGATCTCACAGAAGCTAATTTAAAGCATTCAACGGAGGTGCCTCAGCTGGGAGACTTGCCTCCCTGCTTTCTCTTTATGGGCAGTGAAGGGGAAACATAGAGCGAGGATGTTCCCACCTTAGGCATCTTGGCTATGTGCTTGGGATTTCAGGGGCTGATTCAAGGCCTAGCATGTCCCAGCTGGCAGCTGGAGAATGGGACTGTAATCATACCCCTTTCCTTCGAGACAGCTTCCTTTGCAAGGACAAATCCCAAATGCTTGTGTACACGGTGGCTTGTCAGTGTGCCAGCAAGTGGTTCCTGACAGTGGCTTGAAGACGTTTCAGAGGGCAGGCAGCAGCAGAAGATGCCTTGCCTGTGACTGCAGCCGCTTTCAAAATCCACAGCACAGACTAAGCACGTCAAAGAGTGTGAAGGTTATCTTAAGAGGTGAACAAACAGATGTTATCTGCAGTGATGAGATTCTTGTTTTAGCAAATTTTTATTAATTAGTGTTTGTTTCAGATCTCAAGTGCTAGAACAGAAGAAAGAAGTAAAGGGCAAAAGCAGAAAATCCACAGGTTAATAAGCAAATCAAAGAAACAAATAGATGAAAGGCTGGGGTGAGGGGTAGGAGGAGACAAAAAATACGTTGCTACCCGTACCAGATCCTTCAAACAGGTTCTTGCACTACATTAATCTCTGTAGGCTTTTATCAGCTACTGCTTGAACTCCCCCAGTGATAATGATAAGCCACCTCACTTGGCAGCGTGTTACGCTGCCTCACTGTTCTCTCTGATCAGCCATAAAAAGTGGGAGCAAAACCAAAAATCCAGGGCTCCTGGTGCAGCATGTGCTATGGGCAGCTGGTTTTGGAAGGGTGAGTGCTGGCACAGGGCAGACGATGCACCTCTCCCGGGGCTGAGGATGCAGCCATGTGCTGCCCGCATTTCTCCCCATGCTGCTGCCAGAGACAAACACCACCTTCAGCTGCTGCCCAAAAGTGCTGGCATGGCTGCACACGTGCCACGAGGCTTGAAGCAGGGGTAGGTGCCAGCAGCTCCCAGGTTGTCCTCGGGAAAGGCTGAGGTGGAAAAACCACCAGCCATCGTCAGAACAACCCCATTGCCCTCCCCTAGCCCTGTGGGAGCTGTGCTATGCACCTCCGGAAAATTTCACGATGCTTTTATGGAGGTGGTTTCTACTCTTTAATTCATATCGGTTTTGTGCACTGCAGTCTCCTTCCATGAACTGGCAATCATTCACCTTTCCAAGAAGCAGTCAGATCCTCAGAGAGCAGTATCTTGTTGTGCCGCCAGTTATTGTTATTATTACTTAGTATTTTAATTGTTAGCGTGATGCTTTAAGTTGATGAAAGTGCGATTTCCAAACACAACCTGCAAACAGTGCATACATTGAAAAATATGTTGCATAAAAATGAATCTCACTTCAAAGGCCTTACTCCAGATTAATACTGCTATAGCTGAGAGCAGAATTTAGTCCCATGTTATTATCTCTGAAGGAAGATTAAGGCTCAAGATGCGATTACTTTCAGTTTAGCGAAAAGGGCGGGATGGAACAAGTATGCTTCCAGTAGAGTATTTTCCATAGGAGACCAAGGAACCAAAGACCTTCTCTGTTGCTGTCTGAATTACATGCCTCAAAGTTTTTTCTTAACAAATCAATCATTAGACAAACAATGCCTTTGCATTTCAGATTTTTTATATATATATATATATTGAAATAATTACCTCAGTAAAATTCCTGGTTTAAATACATGAATATTGGTATGAAAATGTTTTTAGGAAGAAAGTTTATTCTCTTCCTGTTTCAGAATACACTCTGCTTATATAAGCACACTGATACTGGGTATAAACGCTTTTCCCTAGATCTAGCTAATGCAATTCAAATCTTTATGTGAAATAGAGCCCAGCCATTTTTCCTAGTCCTGTGTATCCTCTCAATCAGCATGAGGAGGAGGAGGAAGCATGTGAGTCACTAGAAATGTGTTTTTCACTTTCAAAAAAAGTTAGATTTAGGAGGCCTAAAAAGTGTGTTTAGTTTCAATACAGTGCTGTATTCTGGTCCGGCACTTTGTTCAATGGCATTCTCCAGCAGTTTTCTAATCCCTTAAAGCCAGAATGAATCAGGTGTGTTCTTCGGTCTTTTTCTGCTACAACTGATCATTTCACAGTGGGCAGTTCACCTGTCTCCTTTGTGTCAAATCAAAGCTAGAGAAAATCTTGACATATAAAAAAGATATTAATGATTTTGTTAATATGGACTGTAAACTGCTTTGGGCAGGGACAGGTTCACACTACAGGGTTGCTAAATTTTTCAGCACCGAGTAATGACATATTTAGTTGGGATCTCAACACATTGCCGTAGTCTACATGTTGTGCAAGAAAAGTTTGGTTTGCACCTCATTCTGGAGGATATTTCTTTTTGCTTTTTGAGAACTGAACTTAATGGAATAGGCTAAGGGGAAAGTAAGAATGCTGAAGTGAAAAAAAAAAAAAGACATTTTGAGAAAGTTTCAGTTTAGTCATAGTAAATATAATAAAGTTCACTTTATTGCATGCAACAAATCATGCTTAAATATAACTTCTTACAGGCACTGTATTTTGAGAACAGACTTTGCGCTTACTAAGTCAATAACTGGCTGAGAGTAGCAAAAGCAATAAGGAGAAGAAGTCTTTATCAGAAGAGTGTTCATGGTTTGAAATTCAGGCCCTAGTCACTCTAGACACCAGAGCTTCCTTTAGAGACTTTAAGGTCTCCAAAGTCCCTAATTTATGAAAGATGAAATATCTTCCCTATGGTCTATGGAGAGTATGCAGACTGTTTTCTGGAGAAAACTTTTAAAAGAAATCTTTCATTTTGCTCATGATCACTCACTTTCTTATGGTAAGGGTGAGAAGAATAAGAGCTCAACACTGCCCGTTTGACCGTAGCCTCCCTGACGCTGCAGTTACGTGTGCGTCCCCAGGCTGTCTGGGAGCAGAGCTGTAGTGTGCTGTAGTGTGCTGTAGTGGGTTAAGGCTGTCTGGGAGCAGAGCTGTAGTGTGCGTGTGCTGCAGTGGGTTAAGGTGCTCTGTAACTTTTTCCTTGGTGAATTATGAAGAAAATTGCCTGTCTTTCTGAGTACGTGGGTGAAGAGAAGAAAGACTCTGGAAAGTTATCAGCACTTGTGTGATTTAGTTTGCATCTGTGTTTCAAAGTGTGCAGTCATCACCAGTTGAAAGTGGCAGCCAGTTTCCAGCCCATCCCTGGAGACTGGAAGACCAGTCTGGTTTGAAATAAGTGTCAAGCTCAAGTTCTTTGATTTTTGGCATGTGTGATGGAGGTTCCAGTATGTCAGTACAAACCTGAGATACGTCCAGCAAAGACATAAGGTTTTGAGAGTACCGTATTTGAATCATAGAATCATAGAATGGTTAGGGTTGGAAGGGGCCTTCAAAGGTCATCTAGTCCAACCCCCCTGCAAGGAGCAGGGACATCCCTGACTAGATCAGGTTGCTCAGAGCCTCATCCAGCCTGGCCTTGAACGTTTCCAGAGATGGGGCCTCCACCACCTTTCTGGGCAACCTGTTCCAGTGTTCTATAACTCTCAGCGTAAAAAATTTTTTCCTAATTTCCAATCTAAATCTACCCCCCTCTATTTTAAAACCATTACCTCTTTTCCTATAACAACAGGCCCACTAAACAGCCTTTCCCCATCTTTCTTGTAGGCCCCCTTGAGGTACTGGAAGACCGCTATCAGGTCTCCCTGGAGCCTCCTCTTCTCCAGGCTGAACAGCCCCAACTCTCTCAGCCTATCCTCATAAGAGAGGTGCTCCAGCCCTTTTATCATCTTCGTGGCCCTCCTCTGGACCTTCTCCAACTGGTCCATGTCCTTCTTGTGTTGGGGGCTCCAGAACTGGGCACAGTACTCCAGGTGGCGTCTCACCAGGGCAGAGTAGAGGGGGAGAATCACCTCCCTCAACCTGCTGGCCACGCTCCTCTTGATGCAGCCCATGATGTGGTTGGCCTTCTGGGCCGCAAGGGTGCATTGCCTGCTCATGTTAAGCTTCTCATCCACCAGCACTCCCAAGTCCTTCTCCTCAGGGCTGCTCTCAATCCATTCCCCGCCCAGCCTGTATTTGTGCCTGGGATTGCCATGACCCAGGTGCAGGACCTTGCACTTGGCCTGGTTGAACTTCATGAGGTTGGCACGGGCCCACCTCTCCAGCCTGTCCAGGTCCCTCTGGATGGCATCCCTCCCTTCCAGCGTGTCGACGGCACCACACAACTTGGTGTAATCGGTGAACTTGCTGAGGGTGCACTCTATCCCACTGTCCATGTCGCCGACAAAGATGTTGAACAGGGCCGGGCCCAGCACGGACCCCTGAGGGGCGCCACTCGTGACCAGTCTCCACATGGACATTGAGCTGTTGACCACCACTCTCTGAGTGCGGCCATCCAGCCAACTCCTTATCCACCGAGTGGTCCATCCATCAAACCCATGTCTCTTTAGTTTAGAGAGAAGGATGTTGTGCAGGACAGTGTCAAAAGCTTTGCACAAGTCCAGGTAGATGATGTCAGTTGCTCATCCCTTGTCCACCGATGCTGTCACCCCATCATAGAAGGCCACCAAATTGGTCAGGCACGATCTGCCCTTGGTGAAGCCATGTTGGCTGTCACCAACCACCTCCTTGCTCTCCATGTGCCTTAGCATGGTTTCCAGGAGAATCTGCTCCATGACCTTGCCAGGCACAGAGGTGAGGCTGACTGGCCTGTAGTTACCTGGGTCTTCCTTATTCCCCTTTTTAAAAATGGGGGTTATGTTCCCTCTCTTCCAGTCATCGGGGACCTCACCAGACCGCCACGACTTCTCAAATATGATGGCCAGTGGCTTGGCAACTTCATCCGCCAGTTCCCTCAGGACCCGCGGATGGATCTCATCAGGACCCATGGACTTGTGCACCTTTAGGTTCCTCAGATGATCCCGAACCTGCTCTTCGAGTACAGTGGGCAGTTCTTCATTCTTGCAGTCCCTGCTTGCACCTTCTACAGCTTGGGTGGTGGGACAGGAACTCTTGTTGGTGAAGACTGAGGCAAAAAAGTCATTGAGAACCTCAGCCTTCTCCGTGTCCTGGGTAACCAGGACACCAGTTCCCTTCTGGAGGGGGCCTACATTTTCCCTGGACTTTCTTTTGTCCCCTACGTACCTATAAAAGCTCTTCTTGTTACATTTTATATCCCTGGCCAGATTCAGTTCTGCCAGGGCTTTGGCCTTCCTTACCTTATCCCTGGCCACTCGCGCAGCCTCTTTGTAGTCCTCCCAGGCTACCTGTCCCCACTTCCACCCTGTATAGGCTTCCTATATTAACTACAGCCTTTTTCTCCATCAGCATGATTTCTTTTATTCCATGGCCCATATTTTTTCCTTGCATTAAAAAGAGAGTCAAAAATACTTCTGACTGTTTTGGAAAATTAAAATCACTTTTCCATATCCTAAATGATCAGGCATACCCTTTACTATATGGGATTCAAATTATGTGAAAGCATTAGTTCTCAATTATCACTTGCCAGCTCTTCTCAAACACATTGGTGCTTCCTACTTAGCTCTGTTTAAAAAACCAATTTTTTGCATAATGAAGTAGGAAATAGGATGAAACAACAACAAAGTAATCATGCTATCCTCTTGAGAAGTTAGAAAACTATCATTTAGGATCGTCATGGATGTAATTTGTTTGAGAGTCTAAGAAGTAGAAGTATTTATAACATGAGTGTAGTTTGAAGCCAGGACAAGCAGTTGTGTTAGATAGCCAAAGATGGAGCTTGGAAAAGCAGGAGCGGTGGTCAAAGATTTTCACAGAGCTAACAAGATTTCTAGAGTGACATACACATAGCCTGATAATCATCAGTGGAATATCTTTGTACAAAATGTAGAGCCTTGGCTGTTGGCAGTTCTTCACAAGTACTGTCATTTATTTATTACTTACTTTTGGCACAGCTGTACGTAAGGACTGATGTGGGAGCCCATTTGGATGCAGAAGAATACATAGGATCTCTCCTGAAGGGTCTTAAAAGTGAAATAAATGTAGGGAAAAAGCATATCACGTGAAAATCATCAAGGTAATGCTTGAATGTCACTTAATTGTCTTCAAGCACTTTCTTTCAAGTGGATTGCACAGCAAAATAACAAGTAAATGGAAAGAAAAAAGTGATGTACTGTGTAGAAAAGGGCAGAGGAGGAAAAGAAGATGTGTAGCTGTGGAGTGATATATGGATGTACAAGGTCGCGAGGAGAACAGAAGGGTTAGGCAGGCAAAGAAGAGAACGGAGGATGTTTGTGCATGCATAGAGCCCTGCTCCCCATGGTGCAGTGGGTCCAGCGTCCCAGCGCCCATGCAGCAGGTCCTCTGCATGGACACATGCACCAAGCTGCCAGGCTGGATGCACCCAGGGACGTGGCCTTCACTGGCCTCATGCCTCTCTCCTCAGCCTCCCGCTGGATGCAGGCCGGGAAGAGGACTGGGCCCTGTGGAGGTGCTGGGACTTCTCCAAGCAGCGGTCCCACCTCTGCACTATATCCCTGCTAAAATCAGCTCCTGTTCCCCTCTGCAGTCTTTCCTTGACAAGAAAGAGATGCTACAGGAGATGGGTAGCACCAGTGGAGCTTGAATTCCCATTGATAGATTTATCGGTGCAGGCAGGTGGTGGGGACTGGGTGCACCAGCTCTTGCTTTGGCAGCCTTTGTAGATGCACCAACCACTCGGACTGCTTGTACGCAATGTGAAATGAACTTCCCCCTGGGCAGAGCAGAGCAGGATGAGCAGCAAAATCCTATTAGAGTAACTGGTTACTGGGGCTATTGTAGATTTTTCTCCAGTCTTGTAACGAAATGGTTAGTTGTTATAGGCAGCTTCACAGGACACAGATGCAAGTCATCAATGTTAGCAGGATATAATAAAATTTTATTCAGAAAGAAAGTTAAAACATTGCACAATTTGAAGCAGCCTTCGAGTCTTAGCTCAAGTTTAGTATGTTGCCTACTACTACAGAAGCCCCTCTCAGGAGCTGGGACCATCTTACAACACAAGTAAGAAATATTATAAATACAAATCCATTGTACAGTTGGATGTTTTAAAGATCAGAAATAATAAATGCATGTTGATTAAAACATAACCCTAAGGAAAATTCAAACTTGTATAGCCAATATGCATTTGTGTCAGCCCAGCAATGTGAAAAATGCCCATGTCAAGTGTTATTTTTTTGAAAGGTAGAATGGTGTACTGTCAATCCAGATTTAAATTCAAACATGGCCTTAGGTTCATACCTGTAACACTCATTTATGATGAACCTGGGAGAATATTGTATTAATGAATGCAGCTTATACACTACTGGAATAAGTGATGTGCCACAGATGGAGAGATCACAGAGAGATTAGCTTAATAAGCATATATTTCTGTGATTGTCATGGTTTAGTCCCACTCAGCAGCTAAAATGCCACACAGTTGCTCACTCACTCCCCCCTTCACCATGCCCCCTCCCCCGCAACCCTCAGTGGGATGGGGAGAAAAATCAAGAAAGAAAAGATAACAAAACTCCTGGGTTGAGATAAAAACAGTTTATGAGAACAACAGAGGAAAAAGAAAACAGAAATGGAAAACCCAAAACAATAAGAGAATATACTTAAGCATGATAATTTACAGTACAATATCTCATGGTGAATCCTGATACCCAGCTTCCTCCCAGGTAGCAGGAGGCTCCCCTTAGCACCATCCCCACTGTATATACTGTGATATGCATGATGTCACAAGGTGTGGAATAGCCTTTTGGCTAATTTGGGTAAACTATCCCAGCTATTGGCTCATCAGTAAACTATCCCAGCTGTGTCCCTCAGTCACAGGGGCTACCAGCTCCAGTTCCTCTCCAAGCTCAGGTGAAAATTAACTCTATCCTATCCGGAACCAGGGCACTGATACATTAAGCCAAGGGACTGACTCAGCTCAGTTTCTGATGCTGAGGTGTTTTTAACATATTTTTCCTTAGGTTTACTTGTAAAGACAGAATATATTGTTCTTGAAGTTGGTAAACATATTTCTTCTGTCAGTCCGTGCCCCTTCCCTCTCTATGCGATACCCCAAGGAAACAATGCATGGGAGAAGCCATGCTTAGAGTTCTGCTGCATCGAGTGCCTGAGAGCTCTGAAACGGGAAGCTCTCCCCTCCAACAAATTACTGCATAGAAAAATAGACCATGTTTGCTTTCAGCCTACAAATATTTGCCTTTGTGAAGTGTAATGCAGTTTGGGAAAAAAATGCTGATGGGATTTTCATATGAATCTGGATTTCTGATGCTATTGAGTAGTGAAGAAAGATTAAAAGCTGAACCACTCAGATTATTCTAGGTAATAATATATCCCCTCACTATGTTTGTCTGCCTATGTATATGTATGCGATGTTCTTTGTAGATGTATGCAATCATGCATGTGTATATTATACAGCTTGTTACCACCAAGAAGCAAAGATCTTACTCTAGCATCTAATGGTGCAATCTGTACTCCAGCCTCCTTTTCCCACACTCACGTTATTTAAAGAGCTCACTCAAGATAGAGATTGTGTATAGGCCTAATGCTGGTCCTTTGGAAGTGTAAATCAATTTCAAAAATATGTCAATGTTAATCTGTCACACAGGTCTTTTCTGCAAAATTCCCTGTCAAAGTCTCCTTTGCTGTCCTGCCTGACAAGAACTTAAATGTTTGGGCTGGTGGTGTTCTAAGACCCCTGTCTGTCATGCTGATACCATGGCGGTGGTGTTTCTTAGGATTTCTCTGCCTGTCTGGATTAGTCTGCTGTCTCTAGTCTTCTACTGCATATTTTTTTGGTTTTGCTTTGTTTGGTGATTTAGACAGCTCTTCAGACAAAGGAATGCTAGTCCTTATGCATTAAGATAATGCAAATAAATAATAATAAATGAAAAGTGAACTCACTAATAATGCATTCAAACAGGACGAGAAACGAACAGCGAAGCCTGGAGGAATTAAACTAAATTAAATCAGACAGATGAGAAAGAAACTCAGGAAAGATACTCTGCTTTTTTTTTTTTTTCAGAGATAAAGAATGTAATCTATTTTCTATTGAAAGAATAACAGGATTGTCATGAGGTCCTTCTTGGCTAACTTAGACACACTAAGGTACTAGAATTTGATTATTTTTCTCTTCTTTCAAAGTAAACACTATGGCAACAAATAGGAGATTCCTTAGCAGCTGCCTGCAGTGATGGTTTCACGTATTGCACCTGGAGAAACTTTGGAATTCAGATGAGATTAGAGCACTTGCAAAACATGAGCTGAATCAAACACAGAGGACAGGATTTCTTTGCTCAGAAAAACTATTATGCTGAAATGCCACAAGTGTGTCTGAGCTGGTCTGCACTCTGTGGTCCAGCTTGTGATGCCAAATCACAGTGAAAAAAATGCTGAAACTACCCTGCCTTTGCATCCTCCCTCTCCCTGCCACCCCAGCCAGTGCAGAGGCAGCGCACAAAGGGCAGCACGCGGTTCAGCATCCCTTCATTTTCAACCCGCTAAAAATAAATTCATTGATAAAAAGGCAAGCAGAAGCTGGCAGCTGGCACTCTGCAGCAAGCATGGGTGGGGCAGAGCCTGCGGAAAGCGCAGAGGTGTGAGTCAGTGGGAGCACTTCTCATGGGGGTAATGAGTCCCCAAAGGAAGACGACTGTCATAACGCGGAGGTTGGCACCGCATATTTGCAGTACGTAATCAGTTTAGGTTGTGTGGAAAGTGGGACCCAAACTCAGCTCCACTTAACCCAAAACACTGCATGTAAGATGCCTCTGCAAGCTCTGTTTCCATGGAAATGGATGTTAGCAGTAGCTTCCCTCAGCAAAGTGAATCTATTAGACTGAGTTCAGTAAAACAGGTATTTTATCCCATTTCACTCAGGCAGAAGATAAGGATTAGCTTGAAATCTGCACGTGGCATTATAAGAGTGTGATTTGATTATTCCTTCGGGGCTTTATAAGATTGGGAACTACGAGGCTGTATTATGTAGGGAGGACAATGCCCATTTATACTGAGGTTGACTCAGATGTATAACTCTGCCAGAACCTTGTAAATCTTACACCAAAAAGAGGCTAAAATAAATTTGAATGTATCTGCCCTTAAATTAGACTTTAGTACTGACATGATCTTCCAAAAATAGAATGATTCTGATTTCAACAAGCAAAAGGAGGTGTTTCAGTTACCCTACTGATTTTTTTTTAAGCATTATATCTATTTCCTGCAAATAAACCCTCTTTCTTACCACAACGTAAAATTATTAAATCATCTAAGTCAACTGAAAAGTAGATCTTTTCTGTGATGATATTAAAAAATAAGTTAAACTCTACCTCAAACATGGAGGAAAGGCAGGATTTATATGGATTTGTTCTCAGTATACATTACCAGAAACACTGCCTGATGTGACTGTCAAAGCTGTCAAAGAAATGGCAAATCTCCAAGGAATATTCTGGAAAATAAAAGTTTTCAAATAAACCAAAAGAGGTTTCAAAGCTATTTTTCAAAGCATGGTGGATCACTGAAGTTTGACAGAATGAGTACAGTGTTTACTCAGTTTAAATGTGGTAATCTTATTTCAAGTGGTCAGTAAAACAGATAATGCAGAAAAAATGGAATAATTTTTCTCAGTAGACCCATTCTCTTTTCATACTTGTAAGCACTGGAGAACCAGAATGTCTGTGGAACAGGGAGGGTCTTGTCCTGGTCTGTGGATCATTAATATGATTGGTATTTAGACACTCAGCTGCAGAATCATTATTTTCCTTCTTTCTGTGAGAGAAACCTCATAAGACTTCAGATCTCAGGCTGGATTTATGGAATTTAGTTCACAGTTAAAGAAAAAAAAATTTTAGTAAAACCAGAGATAATTTGGCCCCTGAGACAGAAAAACAATTAAACTTGCATCTAATTTTAAGTGTCTTCTAGGTTCTTTTGAGGTAAGGTCTTGGTATAAAATAAGAGAAGGCTGTACATGGCCTATTATGCTGACATATGTCAGTTTGACTCCTGGAGTCTAGTGTATGTTCTCATAGAAAATAAATCAAGCAGAAGCGAGGTTGCCTCTCCTGAAGTGCAGGAGTGCTCTGGTGAAGTCAGGAACACCCTGCCCTCCCAACAAATTCTGCAGGACAGAGGGTGCTCATCATCCCATCCACACTGTCAGCATCTTAAAGAACTGGGCCTCTGACAAGTCATGCCATCCTAGCAGGGAATTGCAACAGATATTGAGAGAATTAATGTCTCTTTCTTTTTGAAGCTGAGGCAGTTTTCCCATTAACTTCAAATTTCTCAGAGGCCTTCTATGTAACAGCCATATCTGTAAAGATTTCAGGTAAACCTACACAGTCTTTGTTCCATATCATTATCCCTTCCCTTGCAAACCTCAAAGCATATAATAAACCTAAAATCCTTTAAAATGTATCATTCTGTCAGCTTAAAGCAAATACACAGAAAAAAAAAACCCAACCATTTAAAAATTCCACATTCTAACACAAATGAGGTTATAAGAGTGTCTTAATCTAACACAGCTAATTCTATTGGGGCATAACCTGATCTCCTACCCTGCAAC
The DNA here is from genome assembly GCF_036417535.1 of Chlamydotis macqueenii. Lineage (NCBI taxonomy): Eukaryota > Metazoa > Chordata > Aves > Otidiformes > Otididae > Chlamydotis > Chlamydotis macqueenii. Next base: position 26,754,651 of record NC_141556.1, read on the forward strand.
AGTATACTGCTTATAACCTGCTCTTTTAAATCAGTTCCTGATCAAATCCATCTCCAGTTCATTAAAAATTATTCTACAAGAGTAGCTAATAAAAGAACTAATTGGGACATGGGCCAACATCTCCCAGCTTCTTGATAGAGTTCTGACATTTTAGTACTTCTAATTAAGTGTATGTGCTGGTGTTACAGTGTGCAATAAATTGTTCAGTAAAGCTATGGAATACATTTCACAACTGTTTTTGAGAGAGGACAGATTTTTATTTTGGTTTTGAAACAGATGGACAAGGCCCTCTTAACGTTCTGTTCTTGAACAAATGCACCAAATTTTGGAAGCTTCTCTCCTCCTCTTGGTCTCATAATCCTACAAAATCTTTCTGTTTCTCAAGTTTTCTAGATTTTGTTGCCTGTAACAGAAGCATAAGACTATTTTTTTCTTGGTTAGTTTTCATCAGTAATACTTTGAGTGGAGAAAATGAGAATGGATTCGGTAAATACATTGAATTTCTGTTTTGGTTTTGTTTCCACTTCATATTTTAATTTCTCCTCTATTTCAGCAGGCAACTGTGTTTGGGATGTAGAGTTTATTATTCTTACGGCACTTGCTAAAATCTTTGTTCCTGTTGCCATTTAGGTCAATAGAAGTTCTGCAGCTGACCTCTGTGCAAGCAGACTCAGCCTGGACCATGTGCATGTGCAGGCAATGGGATAGATCATGTACAGAAAATAAGAGGGCCCTAAAATCACTAAGGACATCACAATATGGGTAGGGGTCTTGCTCATGCCCTTTCTATCCACACACAAAACCTTTTTGCTTGACATTTCAGTGGCCCTTCCAACTGACACAGCTGGAGTTTAGGCTAAAACTTGGACTGGGGATTCACTTGGACTAGTAAACCAGCCACTTCATAGCCAGAACAGATGTGCACAATGCCACATACAAGCTGACAGCCAGCTCACGCCTTCCCACTGTTCACTTCATGAGCCAGAAGAAGAAACGGGGCTTTCTGTAACTCAGCAGTATGGCAGCAAGACAGAGACCTGTACAACATGCTGAAGGACTCCCAGCTGCATAGACAGTCTGCAGCATGGCTCTGCGTATCCAAAGAGTAGGTTGTTCACTCCAGCTAATTTTCAGTACAGTCATAGCCTGAAGACCATTGTCATGTCATAAATATTTCCTGAATTCAATCAACTAAGTGATTTCAATCCATTTCCATTTAAATCCATTTATTTTGACTGTAAAGTCATCGCAGGTCTTTCCTTTTGTTTGACCTTCTCAGCTGAGAAGCCAGTGACTGGGTAAATAATAAGCAACTTCCATCTCACCCTTATAGACTGGGTCTCAGACTGTCTCCTTGCCTCCTTAGTGGTATGCTTGTAATTTAGAATAAGTTGGAGAAACAATGTGGAAAATTGGTTCTGTGTCTGCATGTGTCTTTTTTTATATTGCTAAAAAATGTTATTTCATGTCCAGCAGGATACTTTTGTAGGCATGTAAGTCAACAAAAGGAAGTTCAGTGACATTTAAAACAGAGCTTGATACTTCATATACAAAAGTTTTAACCATTTTCAAGTGTTTGTATTCTGAACATGGATAGCTGACTGTGATTATTATATCACAACTTGCAATGAAACAAGTAAAGGAAGAAGCAAAAAATTGTGGATTTGAGATACATTTATCTGTCCATTGTTATCTGTGTCCGCTACCATGCTAAAAATCCTAGACAACAGCAACAAAATTTAGGTTAAGGAAGATGATAAAGCGATTAGTATCTGATCAGGCATCTATAAACAAGTGAGGTAAAAAAAAGCTTTTTGCACATAAAGCCTAATTACTTTGGGAGAAAATCCTTCTTTTCACACAGAAGGACAGATCATGTGCTAGCTCTAATTTATGCTGATCCTTATATATTGTACAGTAGGGATCTGCCTTATCCCTTGGCTGTCTCTACGTGACATGCAATTTTTCACAGTACTTCCCAGTGATTTTCAGAATCCAGGAGTAATTCAGCATGGAGAACAATGGCAAGCAAGACATGGTGAGTTGTGTCTGCTCGTGGCAATGCAGTTATGTTGTCTTCCAGCAATATGAAAAGAGATTGCATGCTATCGTGACTACCACTTGCTTTTGTAACAGCTGTAAAGTGGAAAATCTAGCCATGTCTCCCTTCTAAAGTAATTTCTATCTTTTCTCTCTCTTCCATTATTTCTTCTGTATCAACATCTTAATTCATTAAGGAGATGAAGCCACATAACTCCATGTATGACAGCTAGCAGACTTACTCTATCAAATACAAAATGTTTCTTCATTATAACTTTTATGTTTATGATCTCTCTGGAAGCACTGCAAAATCCTTGGGTGATATTACTGGTACAGTAAGAATGGCTATTTTAGGTATATGTTCATATTTCAAGATTAGCAGGGGAATTTTTTTTTAATATAGCAGTTACTATAGTGACAGCGACAGCTTCAGAGAGGAAAGACAGTATTGTGATAAAGATACTGTACTGAGATTCAGCTAAAATTGTCACGAACTCTTCAGAGAAGGTCGCTGACATATTTTTATTTTCCAGTATTTTTTATTGTTGGGGCAGTTCTTTGGTGAACAAATTGTTTACCTGAATCGCAGGATTAGAGCTGGCTGAGAGTTGTTCTTTCATTCTGCAGAACTCTTCCACACTTTAAAAATGTTCTTGTTCTGTATCTGGAAATCTCTTGAAAGCTTTTTTTTTTTGTGTAAGTAAAATAAACTGTCCCAGCAAAGTCTAATGCTTTGTGCAGAAAGGGAGCTCAATACTAGGCTGCTAACCTGTCCCAAAAAGGCTAATACTGCTACAGTATTGAGGAAGTTCTATATTTTTCCTCATTTTGAAAATGATTTTCATTATGAATTTGAAAAAAAAAAAAAAACAAACTTTTTTTCTGGCAAGAAGTTTGTCATAAGTAGTATGTTCCTATGAAAAACTGAATTTCTAATGAATTGATATTTTGCAAAGACTTTTTTTTCCCCCTTAAAAAACATCTGTGGCCTGCCCAACTATACCGGTCAATTTACAGATATCTAAATAAAAAATGAGAGAAAATCAATCTGTATTGATTTCCTGAGGTCTGTATGTGTGTGTAAATCTACAGTTTATGAGGCTGGGCTCCAATTCAGGCTTGGCCAGAACATGTCTGTTTACATGTCAGCTTTTCATCCATAACTAGCATGGATGAAAGCCATAGAAACTATGGAAAGCCTGTCCTCATAGTTGCAGCCAAATATTCTCCTCGTGCTTGCCCAAGATGCAAAGATGGAGCTCTGTGGGCCAACCTCTCGAACACACACCACCTAAGGGGGCTGCCATCTCACAATGAATTGTCAATGCCCTTGATAATTATCAGCATAGCCATGGTATTATTGGTGATGGCCCAGGTGGTCCAGTCTTGCCTCTAATGCCAGTAATACACTTGTTTTAAAGTGTGATAGAGCCTTTGACACCCTTAATTTACTGTACATATGGAATCATTCATGGCTGTTGGCAGCTGAAACGTTCATGGCTAAAGTCCCAGTGACAGCTGAGACAAGGTTCAGGCTGCTGATCTTCACTCTGTTTCAGCAGCTGATTGCCAAATTAGAGCTCGTAATTAGCCACATGAAGCATTGCTGTCTGTGGCCTGCAAGTGTAAGCTGTCAGTGGAGAATGGCCTAGCAGAGGAGCACAGGATGCTTGTTACCAGCCTCAGCTAGGCACCACCAGAAGTCACTGATTTTTCAGTTGCCTCCTAAACAAGACCAGCATCCAACTGAGTGAGCTGGCAGTGAAGACTTAAGACAGATTTTTTTTTCCCAGTTATAGATAAGAAACCAGTTTCTTATGTCTTCACCTCTTAGCTACCTGTGAAGACTCCAAGGAAAAATCTACCAGCTCAGCTTACACCAGCATGGTGTCCATTGAACTGTTTAACACTGCCCTGGAGGGACTGGAAGTGTCAACATGATCAGTTACTGCATCTCGGGAAGCAACCACAGAGAAGCTTTCTAGGTTATCTCTGTACTGAGGTCTTCAGGATAAAGCCTCTGTCCATTCCCTGTGCACCCACCCAGCAGCAACAGCAGGTTCCACAGTGTCGTAATGCCAGATGGTAATCTTCTGGTAATATCACTGTGTCCACAAACATCAGGATCTCCTGTGACAGGGGTGCTTATTTCCCATTTGTGTTTTTTTCACCTTGTGGCTTTGGTAAATCTGCTTCTAAAAAGGGAATGACGATAGACTGTCTTCCAATGCAGGATATATAGAATCATAGAATCATAGAATGGTTAGGGTTGGAAGGGATCGTCAAAGGTCATCTAGTCCAACCACCCTGCAAGGAGCAGGGACATCTCCAACCAGATCAGGTTGCTCAGAGCCTCATCCAGCCTGGCCTTGAACGTTTCCAGGGATGGAGCATCTACCACCTCTCTGGGCAACCTGTTCCAGTGCTCTACAACCCTCTATTTTGAAACCATTACCCCTAGTCCTGTTGCAACAGGCCCTGCTGAACAGTCTCTCCCCATCTTTTTTGTAGGCCCCCTTGCGATAAAGAAACCTGATTTCTTTGTTGCCACATTCTGTTACTGGAGTGATGTGATGACAATACTGTTATGTCTTATTTGGAGGTGGTTTGGCTCACGTGGACAGCGTTGGCATTGTTGCCATTTGGCATGGAGCTGAAAGGCCTAAAAAGCTGATTTTGCTGAAGTGTTTGAAGAAGGGATTTGGGACACAGCCCTGGGAGCATTATAATCCTGCTCAAGCATGATGTGACTTAAAAGCCCACTATTCCATTTCAGTTGTTTCCTCCCTCTGCCTGGAAACCTTCTCTATCCTTCAGACCAAAGTGCACTTCTTATTTTGAATAAGGTGATATGAGGTCTGAAAGAAACATTGTTGTCACCTGAGCTTATGCCACCAATTAGTTTTTCAAAGGGCTAAAGAATCAGAGCAAGTCTCTGTTGGTTCCACTGGCAAGGAGTGAAACAAGTATTATTTAGGTCTTGAGAATATAATTCCATCTGAGCTGGTTCTTCAGCCGGATCTGTAATGTTTAGTAAGACAGGTTGAAATGGGTCACGTTACCTTGGGTGAGCTGGTTCACAGTGAGGCCCTCTTCTGGGTATGAGCTCTGCAATCCATCAACAGAGGAAGATGAATGCTTGAAATGGTCAGCTACTTTATAACAGAATAATAATAATCTGTTATAAGGGGGAGGTGAGGGCCACAGTGGGAAGAAAATGGTAAAGATTATTTATAGCACAGTAATTTTGAGAGACCTGTATCATTTTTAAGGCCCCAGAGCAATGGGCTTGACAAAACACACATCCAGATACCATCTTGCCCTGAAGACATTGTCTGCTTTAAGTCCCTTGATGTAAAGTTAAGGGTGTAAGACAAACACCCTAAAGCACAAGCTTGACTGAAGGCACCATCTTACTGTCATTAGTGCTCCACAGTGCTCTCTTGGGGAATCTGGTGAAGGAGCTTAGGGTTGCTCCTTGAACTGACACTTCCTCTCGCTGCAGAACAGGGGTTGTGGGAGATGTTCAAAGGCACAAGAGGAGTTGAGCTCTAAGCCCCAGTTGTTGTTTTTCTTGAGGGTCTCTTTTCATTCCTTTGCCTTTGGTTATATTAGTATCTTTTGGATCATTTTACTTATCTGACAGGCTGCCACATATAATGGTGTGCTTCTGGGTTGAGTTATTTCTTTTCTCAAAGGTTCCAGGGCATTTTTTTCAAACAAAATTCTTTCCTGGTTCCTCTGTTGTCCTAAAGAGTCTTTTTGGGAATTTCTGCTTTGCCATGCATACAAGGCCATGGCACAGGATGAGGAGACCATCAGGGTTCTCACATCACCGGCGCTATTGCCTCTCTGTGCGGAAACAGATGTTACAGCGCTTGTGCATTCCCAGGGCCAGGCCTGCAGGAAAGATGGGATGAAAAGTCGTGGGGTGGGAGAAGACTCAAGCAAATGCAACTGGGAAAGATTTACTACCCAGTAATCGGTGTGCTTCCCAGATTACTGAAGGGATTTGTATGCCAAAAACATACATGTCTAACAGGGTCAGGAAGCACCTGATACCCCTGTTTCACAAACTTGTCATTATTAGAGCTATTGTCAGCCCACTTACTGGACCCAAAGTGAGTCCTTAACGCAAAAGAATGACAAGAAAAAAATCTTACTGTCAATTCTATTTAAATTTTACCAGGTCTGTGTTAATTGTCATAAATTGCTCTTTTTGATACCTCCCAGCTGTATAAAGAAGGTCTGAGAGGGTTTTTTTTGTTTTGTTTCTGATCTTAGACACCAGGATTACTGCTTCTGATCCAAGCTCCCAACTGGAGCTGGTATTTCATCCAGTGACTTAAACAGACAATGCACGAGGACTCCTGGGAGCAGGGATGGGACTGGGTCTTAACCAAAGGGCCCGACACTTAAGTATATTTAAGTCCTCTTATTTAGACTCTTTGGACCTGTTCACATCTTGCACTCCTATCTGCACAGTGGCCCAGCTTAAAAAAGGAGCTGGAAAATAACCCCACCACAGTCGTATCAATAGAGCCACCACCCACAGTCAGAAAGTGGATTGGAAACTATTTAGGTTGAGGAATCCTTAGAATAGAGCTCTCTCTAGGCCAAATATTTATCCTACCAGGCTGAGTGATTGCTGCCTCCTGTCCTCTAATTTATTGCTAGTTTGGCACCTATTCCCACAAGAGATCAGGGAAGAGCCTGTGCCTGGGCTTTCCTGTGGGTTAGTCCTCGGCATCTTGCTGCACAGCATTCAGGGTCACTCCATCATCACACAAGTTCCTCAGCACCCTATAGAGTTAGGAGAAGGAGCTAAAGATGCCATCTGAGGTACCTCTCTGTTTGTTGCACTGAAGTGTTTGTCTTTTAATCACTTCAACATCTGAATTGGAAGGCGAGGGTTGGATTCATCTCACCCACGTTAGACCATCTGGAAGATAGATGCTTGGTCCTGACTAATCATTTCAGCTGTCTCTGTGTGCAGGGATGGCACATAGGTACCTCCAGAGATCAGTTCTCATCTATCTCAGATACCTGGTTTAATGTTATCTGAATCTGCAAGTGCCTGTCTCTCTGTAGTGATTTCTTAGGGAGATTGCATCATTAATTCAAACTGCATCTCACTGTTCGGTGAGTTAAGGTGAGTGGGATATCACTCATTTCTACAGTACTCCATCAGAATATGGTCCATTGTAGTCCATACATGATCCACAGTGGACAGTATTCAGTGCCTACCGCCTACCAGACTGCACAGATGCTAATTTTTCTGAGGAGCTTTCATTTAAAAATCTGTCAGAATTGCTTCCATTATAGGTACTGGATAATAAAACACTGAGCCCTGCCAGCATGTTTTTATTCAACTTAGATGGGAGTTGAAAGGAAACAGAGAAAATGCTGGTCCAGGGTCATTAGCACACACACGCCACAATGGACAGACTGTCCTGAAGGATAAATGATGTGGTTGTAGCTTTTGCAGTGTTTGAAGTTTAGAAGAGGGTATTTTACAACACTCTCCAGACATAACTAGGCATCTATACATATGTAGGATGCGAAAAGAATGTAATGATTTACTCAAGGGCAAAATGATACCGCACTTGCATAAGCTGTTCATCCCTTAGGCGCTGTGAGATTATGCTGTCTTTCCCACTGAAGCCGTACTTGTGGCATGTAACCAGATCAATACGCTCGCTATGAGACAAAACACTGGGAGCTACAGTACCATAAAGATGCAAAGAAGGCTGCTGAAAGCGGCAGGATCTTACTATATTAGGAACAGTTGTATTCACTGCAGTTTAACTCTTTGGATAGTATTTAATGTTATTATCAGATAGTTCTCATAGCTTTAAAGGATACACAAAGGTACTTTAAAATAACATTTTTAATGTCTGAGGGAAAGGAGATCATGCACGTAGTTCGTGTAGAAACTTTTGCTTTCAAATGTTTCTCTAATTATAAAACCATATTTTTAAGAATTCTGATGTTTGAGACTGGGAAGTTGAGCTATTAACCAGTTTGGTTATCTCAGAATAGGAGCTAATGGCCCAAATCCTCTCTGGTACCTGAAGGGCAAAAGTATAACTCAGGAACAGTTTGCAGCTGTGGCCGTAAGCCATGTCAGTGTTGCTTGGTCCTAACCCAGCTGTATGGTGATCCACTTTCCAGCTTCAACACAGTAGCTTCAGGGCTGCTCTGGCTTGTACCAGTTTCCCAAATCCCCAGCATTGCTGCTGCAATTGCCAAGAGCCCAGGGAGACCCATGGGAGGCATGGGGGCAGGGGAAGGTGCCCTCACCAGAAAAGCCCCCATTCTGGAGTATTCCTCCAGAATTCCTGTGCAAAATAGCAGTGTCATCTATTGAGTTAGACTGGGAAAAGCTGCTTAGATTTTACAGGTTTTTCATTTTGCCTCAAAGTGCCTCTAGAGGCTTTTTTGTATGAATTTTTCTAACGCTGTTGTGCTTTGTATGTTTTTGTGCACAGTGAGGTTGTACTAATTAATATTGATCACTGTGTTTTGTATAGCATTCCACTGTGATGGGAAAGCTGGGATAAAAATAGTTTTCGATCATTGTTTGGATATCTTAAATATGATACACTTTAAAAATATTGCTCTGATGTAATTTTTTTTATTATTTTCCTGCTCTGAACACCTCCTTTTTTTTCTCTGACAATCATTGACTGATTTAGTTACCTGTATTTTGCAACAAGAGGTGAAATGACTGTTCTGTCTTCAAAGAGGATGGGCACTGCAAAATCTCCATCCTCCAGGGCAGGTACCACTGATGTTAGTGCAGGTCTTGGAACAGGGCACGCATGTAAGTTAAGTGTGGGTGGGAGGTGTTTAATGCAGTGTAGAGGAATTTTTTATTGCTTTTGGTAGAGTCTATGAAGCAAATTTGTATTAGAACTGTATGGGATATTTATGAATATATGACAATTTATCAAATGGAAATGCTTTGCAAAGATGTGTCAATATAATTTTAAACAGAAAAGAGAGAGAAAAAGAGAAATATTTTAGCACTATGGTTGCCAAAGTACTGGCCCTAGGAAGTGGGAGGTGCCCAGCCAAGGCCTTTTAATTGCTTCAAGATTGTCTTTCGCTCACTGCATGTAGAGCTAGATTTGAAGCTTTGTCCCATAGCCTGGGCCATGTCCTAACCATTTTGACATCCATCTTCTTGCTGGAATTGTCAGTCCTTTCACTCAATTAGGCTTTAATGCATCTCTTTTAAAGGGTTCAGTTTCATTCTACTGTGTAGTAGAACCAAGTTTTAAGACCCCAGTGGATGCTCCAAAACAGATTTGTCTTCTTTGAGCTTGTTCTGTTTAGAATGGATGTAAGTGGGTCTTCTTAGGGGAATAATTTTAAGAGTATTTCACAATGTCATTCCAAAGATACATAGCTGTAAATGTAAATCATATCTGCTTACATTGCAGCCTTAGTAAATATAAGAATTAAACATATAGCCACACACATCTTAGTTTGTTTCTGGTATTAGCTAACAACAACTCTTTCCAGAGCAAACACTTTTTCCTACAAACACACATAAAAAAAAAAAAAGATACTCAGCAAACACCATAATCTTATCAGCAGATTTTCTGTACATAAAATTTTAACAATTTTTCCATGAATAAAGTGTAATATCTTACGACATTACAGACCCAGAAATAGAAGCTTTATCCTTTTAAGTACAGGAAATTTGCAGCCTAGCAATTGAACCCATAGCTAGTTGTCTGCCTAGTTCTCAAGATAATGCACCCAGAAGGCATGAAGTATGTTGTTTTCAGATATTTTATGTGGTACTGTTAGGGATATATCATCTCAATTTATAAAGAGAAGGATATGAAAAGTAGCTCCAGTAGCATTTCTAAAAATCCCTTTAAATATTGTGCTTTTCCCCCACTTTGTAATATATGTGACATCTCCCATCATCATATGCTCTGCAGGGGGTGTGAGAATTTTGCATACATAAGTTTTGTATGAATTATGTAACTGATTCATGGTTTGCCACCTACATGTAGATAACTATCCAAAATCCTGCTAATATTAGTTCTATGTGTCTTCAGATAATTTTGTATTGAACTACAGATAGTTTTATATTGAACCAGAAATTCCTTAATAACTTATTTGAAAAAATAACTATGATGTACGAATATATATGCATGTGTTTCCTCTCTTGTTTTAGGCTTTAATTTTGTCCATGAATGTCCCTTGATAGTCACTGCATGAACATCTATCAGTAAAAGTTCTGCTCCAGGTCACACAGAACACAATGTGGGAAACTTCCGCAATGAAATTGAGCAATTTGTATGAAGATTAATACTCGTGTCTAAATCTTGACAGCAGCCTTTTAATCACATTTGGAACAAAACCATCCACAGGATGAGAAAAAGGGTTAATGACACATCTTCCCTGGAAACAGCTTGGACAAACATGGTTCGCTATATAATTTCATTTTTAAAAACCAGATTTATAGATTACATCTCACTGAATCAATTTTTCCTGTAAATATAGAGAAAATAACTATCCTTCCAACAAGAAGCAGCTGTGTTTTTCCAATACTATTAAATTTTGAATTAATACTAAAAGGAACAAAAAATGAAGGGAGTAAGTGGATTATAGGCATTACTTGTTCCAAATGACATAATTCCACCACAGGCTCCGCACTAAGTATTTATGGTAAAATGATACTTCAGCTTTAAACTGTTATTGTTGAGCTCTAATTCATATTTACTGTAAACTCTTCTCTAAGGAATTTGTAATCGCTCTCGTGAACAAAAGAAAAAAGCAAAACTCAACATGAATAAGACTTTTTTGTTTAATAATATGATTAATTAAATCTCAGCTCTGCTTTTCACAGATTTCTTTCATGGAGGTGATGGCCAGTAGGGACCAGCATAATCAATTGGTCTGACCTTCTCTGTCTGCAGACTCTTGCTCAGAAGCTGGATTAAAGCGTATTTTATAGGAAGACACATAATCATTTCTTGAAGACGTAAGGTTGTGATGAACTTGCAGCATCCTGATAAGCTAATCCAACGTTTATCTACCTTCCCAGCTAGAAAGGTAGTTACATTTCATTTTAGGGTTCAAAGTTGTTTTTTCTCCCTTTATCTTCAGTTCCACATATTGGATGTTCCAATGTTTCTGCCTGCAAGACAAGAAAACTCACCACGATGTGAACAAAAGCATTGGTCATGGATCAGATCTTAAAAAAACCCAGCAGTACTCCTCAGTCTCCACATTGTAAATGGTATCTTCCATGACCTGAATTATTTGTGGGCCCCTTTGTAACTCTGCAGTTTCCACATCTTTACTCAAACGGGACTGTCAAGAGTTAGAAACAGGATTCTGATAATCTCCCTAGCAATGCTGTGCTCAGAGGCAAAGTGCCTTTCCAGTTTATTCTAGTATTACCCTTGGTGCGTATGCAAGTATTTATTAAATGCCATGGCCTCACCATTGAAACAGGTTCGTGAAGAGGCACTTGTGTTTTTCTAGTGACTGCTTCAACGAGTCTCTCGCTCTGTAAGCACAGCTGGTGTCCTTTGTACCCAAATGCACCACACAGCACTGGCCTATATCAGAGTACATTTTGCTGGACTGTGATCAATAACTTGTCCCTAATCTAATTATTTACTGCCTTGCCTATCTTGGTGGCATCTTTATTCTACAGATATGAGCCATATGTTCTATGGTTTGTTGATAAAAACATCAGATAACATTGGAACAAACTCTTCCAGGAGGTTTCAGGAGACGCTGTGGGTGCTGGATTGAGCGCTAAGTATGAAGTGAAACTATTTCATTAATATCTTAATATGCAGTCCTGAAGGAGATCAGCTTTTTACCTCTCCATCGGCTCTCACTGCACTTCCAGGAGTCTTTGCTCCTGTCAGCATTTGTAGAAATTTTTGAAACAAATTTTGGCTTCCTCTTGAGTTACCTGCATAAAGGTCGCAGATGGGTTGAATATTTGAACCTACCTTAATAAGTAACTTAGATATTTTCAGATAGTGATATGCACTACAGAAGACTTAATTGTTTAAATCCTCACTTAAATCCAAGTTTCAGCAATATAGCTATTGCAAAAGTCCAGGGAATGGCATGATATCCCAACTACCTTTATATCATTCAAGTCATCTTCAAGTACTATTAGAGACACGACTGAACATTTTTACACTGTATTACATAATTATAATGATTTTTTTAAAAGTCTGTTAGGACCTTACATGCCGTGAGTACTGTAGAAGAATTAAGATGAAACCTGTGAGCTTTGTTGTATGCTCTTGGGGGAGGGCAGTTGTAGCAGGATGACTTAAGGAAATTAGTTTAGGACAAAAGAAAAAAAAAATATTGGTGAAGATTAAATGCAGAAAGAACAATAAAAGAGGGACTCTTTGAAAGCAGTAGTGGTTAAACTCATCCAGAACATGAAAGAGCCAATAAGTGGTCAAACAATGTGACCAAAATGCAGATGGCTTTAGCTTGTCTGTGGTACCATAAAGAAGCGTAAGAATCAGACACAACACTTTCACAACCCATTCTGTACAAGGGTGGAGGAAGTGGATGAAACTATAAGAGCAGCTGGAAACTCAGGCTTGTAAAAGACAGAGAATTCATTTTGTTGGGAAAACTTTTGTAAAAGTCTGTGGGAAAAGATGGAGTACTGCTTGCTGAATGGAGTAAGGATAGTCACTGAACACAAACAGTGGTACCAGCTTCTGTGAGGGTGAGCAGAGCCCAGAGAGTGTCCAACAAGCATAGTAGTTATCCCACGATGCTGCAGGGCAGTCCAAGAGATAAGAGGAGTGTTGTGATTTATTGTACATGGAGCACGCTGCTGTTGAACTTCAGACTCCTGATAAGTCAAGATGCACGTTTTACAAATAGCTGTGCACTGTCCTGCAGCAATTGATCAGATTCAGAATAAAGATGTTTTCCCTTGTGTGCCAGTTCTCCATGTCACCCATCTTACCAGTAATCAGGCAAAATCTCTCATGAGGTGAAGACTGCAGAGTACTGCTGTGAGAAAGTGCACCGATTTATCGAACAGCCAAAGGAAATAGGTACATGGTAGGTGGTGAGAAAGAAAATGTGAGCAAGGATTTAACCCAATTTGAATGCTTGCTGGAGTACCTCTCCAGTCTGTTTTAGGAATCTGCGGTTTAGGCTGTTCTTCACATGTGCTTCATAGCCTAAAACCTACCTCTCTTTCCCATACTTTGTGCTACACAGATTGACCAAAGGGCAGGATTTAGACATAATATTATCCTTGAGGCAGTGATTTTGCAGCCAGAAATGCAGGAATTATCTTCTCCCCTTTAATATAGAAGATTTACCACCAACACAGAATCCTGTGAGGCATTTTCCTCCTCTACTTCTAATGACACAAATGCCTAAAGTTCTTAGCCTGAAAACCTGAATTTACCTCTGCTTCCTTCTCCATGTAGGATGAATGAGTCATTTTGTTCTCTGACGCTGTTTCCAACTGCAAAACTGTTACATAAAGGCATTCAGACCTTCTGCTTTTTATTTAGCTTTGAGAATTTCCCGTGCTCACCACCAAGACTTAGGTAGAGTGAACTTCAGGATGTTTTTGAGTCAAGTGTCAGCAATGCACTGAGAGTATATTTTTTATATTTGTGCTATTTTATTCTTAATAAAATACCATCTGATATTTAGCAGAGAGTAGTCCTACTTCAAAATTCAATATGTTTAAGCCAAATACTCCTTTGTCTTGTCCATGAAAGATCTCATTTCATATCAACATGACATTTACTCGGTCCCTGTCCAAGAAGACTGTCCTGTTCAGAAGGGAACTTGGGCATCTGTTTAAATCACAAGACCATCAATGGGAAGAATGTACAAAGGTTTAACTAATGGATAGGAATGAACCACATTGGGAATAGGTTACTCCTCAAAAAATATATATTTCTTTTAATTATGAAGTTCTTTGTTGTAATTATCTTCCTCATTCTCATCAATATTTATATCAATATCAATATCATCTACTCATGAATTTTATACTTGTCTATGGATTCAAAGGTACTTAAATATGTATTCTCTGACTAGGCAGGCCCAACAAACAGGCAGCATCTGTTCAACACAGCGAGTCTTCACAGAGTTGAGGACTGACCTGTGTAGAGATGGATAATGAGCAACTGAGGTCATCTTTTGCTTCCAGACCCAGGTTCCCTTTCTTTGTTACACACTAGGATGGTGCTTTGCTCACACCACAATGATGAACCATTCCTGACAGGATGATTTTCAGTAGGTGAAGATTTCCAGTTTGTTAACATTATTTTGACTTTGGAAAACTGATAAGTAGGATATACTGAAATGGTATACCAGATGCTTTCTACTATTGCCTCTGAAGCAGGAGGAAGAAGGCCAGGAGTAACGGAATACAACTAAATTTAGTTCAGGAAGTGTATTACTATGCTTTATATAAAATCAAACAGGTATTTCAGTGCACTGTAAGCTGTTATTGAAATAGATTAAAGGCACTCATCACAGCATTCTAGATATCATACCATTCTCTGTCAATGTGTTATTAAATAGTGTTGTATACATGACAAATATGTTCTCTAAGCATTGAAATGCTTTGTTTTGTTTGGGGAGGAAAGGATATGCAGCAAAACAGCACTATTGGGCCATATTTTTAGCTGCTGCAAATTAACATAGCTCCACTGGGAGTAGTGCCAGGAATTTGAAATGAATGTTGAACTTGCAGTAGAATCAGCTACTGTGGTACTTCAATGATGTGGAGGGCTGGCGTGTAGGAAACCTTTGAAAGAAAACATAATAGATTATCTGGGGATAAGCTTTGCTTCAGTGCCAGGTGAACTGAATAAAATATTTCAAGCTGCAAAATATTAAATGTCTACAATATGTTTCAGTACTGACAGTATAAATGCCCTATAGAGGAAAAACTGCTGCATACAAAAACCGTACGTTTCTAATACAGTAGAATTCCCTGTGTGCAGACTCTGAAGTAATGGCTAAAAACCTTGTTGTTTATAATCAGCGTGGGGAATTCGCATATTCTCTAATGAAATCCCTGTTAAATAAGCCATATGGTCATCACACTATGATTTGAAGCAAGAGGAAAAGAATGATCCTGAATCAGAAATCAGGTAAGAGGCATAAGATGAAACAGTTAACAAATTTCATTTTTCAGATAGCAAAATGAGATAGCAAAACTTAAATCAGGCAATATCAGAAAAAAAAACAGTTAGGAGCAATAATATTTTTAAAAAGCTAAGAAGTGAAATGCAATATACATGGAGAGAAAGGTACTTAACTATTCATACAGTGTGGCTGAATATTAAATGAATTGTATCTGCACTGAAAAAAAAAGCATTTGGCCCCACGGAGGACAGGTCAGTGGAGTCACTGCTATCCAACGTGACATCCTAAAAGCAGACAAAGTTAGAATATTGAAGGAACACAGTAGAAAATACAACTGAAAGTAATCTAATATTGTGTAAATCAATCTTTCCTGGAATACTGTGTTCAGTTTTGCTCAGCTTGCCTCAGCAGAAATATAAACAGGAAGAAAAAGGGTTCAAAACTGGGTCAGTGACACCAGAAACACTAGTGGAACTCATCACCACCAGTCATCATTAGAATCAAGACCAAAAAAAAAGAAAACAATCTTATGGCAAATGAATTATGAAAACGTCAAGTTATAACAAACAAGGCACCATCACAACTCTGACAGAGGAGAAAACCAAGTAAGGGATTATCAAGGCCAGCAAGCGTTCTTTTCAAAGGTCGTAAGTAATTTGCCCCAGCTGCCTTCAGTTCACTGGGTGCCCCACCAGCTGGCTGGATAAGCCCCATCTCTGTACACCAGACACACAAACTGAGACCTTGGTAACAATACCCAGCTCTGACTGTAAATCTCAAAATGAAGAAAATTATTACAGAAAGGGAAACTGAAGCACTGAAGTAATTCCTCCATTTGTAAAGGGGAGGATTATTAGCAAAAAAACAAAAACAAAAACAAAAAAAAACCCCCAAACATATGGAGGGCATGATGCCCATCAAATAGCCTAGAATTAAACCAAAGCAAAACAAAATCGTAATCCTGAAAGAAGAAACAAAGCCCACGGTTCACTGGCTGTTTCAACGGCTGCCAGGTTTGTGTGGAAAATCCACCCCTATGTGAACTCATCTCAGGTGTTATTTGGAGCAGGATCCCAGTAATGAAACACAAATGGTTTTTATTAATTTTCACCCCAAATTATGGCCACACCTTAGGGTTCTGGTTTTTGCCTTTTAGAGAGTAGAAGTGAAATGAGGCATTTCCTTAATTTAAGATGTAACATTAGTGTGCACCCTTTGCTGGTTTCTTTTAACATGCAATTATTTCTGCCTTGATAAGATTCAATTAATTGGTGAGATAATGAAGTAGCTATTCCCCAGGAATTATTATGTAACTTACATTATCTTACAATGGGAGATATTAAAGCCAGAATCCTTTTCTTTCTTTGCTGTTTTCAACGATTTTGCATGTTCATTTAATACACTAAATATTCAGTATTGTAAAAAACTTCTCCTAAACCTCAGGCATGGGGTGTTTTAACAGCACATCACTTCACTGATTTGCTCAGCGAATGTTTGTTTTGTTCTTATTAATTACAAATATGCATGTAATGATACACTGGTTTGATTTCATTATGTTACACAGGCTTTCTAAAGCCATTGCCGAAGGAGTATAATACAATCTGCTGAGGCCTGGGCAGAGTGATCTACACACTGCTCTACATTAACCTGTAGTTCATGCATCACCGAGTTTTTTCCTCTCCTAATTAGAGACCAGCCAATTGCACTGTTTATAATTACTTAATACGACGAGGATTTATGTAGAGAGAGATTAAATAAAGAGAAATTTAACAAAAACACGGAGCGCAGACTAAACATTTAATTAGCAGAGCAGTAAGTTTCAGGATACTGAGATCTTCAAAATGTGTTTTGTATTAGTTTGTTCTTCTGTTGTTTGAGACCACTTCATGCAGGTGGAAAAAACACTGACATAGTCACAAAAGCCCCTCAGAGCCTTGTATAGAAAATGCTGACATTAAATCTTCTTGATTTGAATAAATGTGTTAATGCAGATAACAGTATTTCAAGGTGTACCTCTTAAGAAAGAGGAGTAATTGTTCTATATTCAAAGCTGTCACTAAATTCTGTTACAATACAGCATTACTGAGGGGGCTGGTGGCATAACTCCTCTTCAGATTTCTTTACACCGGTTTCTGTGAAGGTAGTTTGATTATTTATTCATACTGAAATTTGGAAAAAAAAAACCTGCAAAAAATGAGTTTAGCATTATGAGATCAGATGCGCTCTTGCTACTTTCCTGTGGAACAAAACTATTTCTAACCTTGTCCAGATGGGAGCTGAGCACTTCAGCTTTCTCAGCTTTTTCATCTTCTGCTTGCCTTCAACAGATTTCCTGTTTCAGGGGCTAGAGCAACTCACGTTGGCTCAATAAGCCCAGTTGCTCAAATGATTCCTTCTGTAGCAAGCCTGGATTAAACTGTTAATGATACGACTATGCAAGTAGTTGCTCCCTTGCTCTCTGATGCAGTCTGTCTGGATGATGTAGGTTAAAAAAAAAAAAAAAAAAGTGCTTACATATACTGTTTCCCCTAACCCAAGCCATACTGACAGAATCAGGCTAGGGTGCAACTGTCTGTGATGTTACACCAACAGATCAGAGCTTAGCATCTGTGAGCGTGCAAGGGGAGAGATGATACCCTGATCTGCTGTAGTCAGTTCAACACTTCTTACCAAAGCAAGGGTCCCAGCAAAGGAAAATGTTTCTGTCATGTTTTCAAAATATTTCTGACTTCTCTGGGCTCATCATCTCTGCAAAGTAGATCAGAGGACAAAAACTGTTTTGCATAAAGTCTGGTCTGGAGGGACAGAATAACATTTACATTCAATGGCAGAAACACAATAAATAAAAAAAGCTATGACATTTTAAATCCTAGCAAAAGTAAGATGAAGAAGGAAAGTGTTTTGGAAGAGCCAAAATAACAAACACAAAGCAATATTACAATTCGAAAATGACAAACAAGAAGCTCTGGATGTTTTCAAAACAGCTAAGCAATAAATAGCATAGCTCATCATTTGCCAGCACCTTTTTGGAGTGCTTTCAAACACTCTTCTTTCACATTGCTCAACCTATAGCATTTACACAAGTACAAAAGGATAAAAATGCACCACCGTGAAACTAGGGCCTGAAATGTCCCACACATCATGGCTAATCTGTGCTACGGCCTTCCAGAGATGAAGGAGAGATGGGGCCCTGGGCGAGTGCCTCCAGATGAAGGACCAGAGCGGGTCCTCGTGGCCTCTCTCTTTGTGCTGATTCTGTACTGTCCCATTTGCTCCCCGAGAGACTACTGTTGACCGAGACACCAACGTATATTACAAGTGAGCAGTGATTACATAGCAATTGCCCAGTGTAAAGGAGCAGCAGAGGACAAAACCTGTGTTCAGCAAAGCCATGGATAATCTAGAAGCAGCATAAATTAAGCTATACCAGCATATGAAGTGTATTTACTTTTGAAAAATGTATATATAGCTCTCTGAACACAAGAGATGAAGCTTTAAGCAGCGTAGGCAGACTGTGGCTTCGTGGGCAGCATGTACCCTTCAGCTTTGTCAAAGAGAGGAAGGTGTGGCATTGTCCTTCTTCTGGAGGAGAGAAAGAGGGTGACTGAGAGAAAGCACAATTAGCAACTGTGACATCTGCCCACAAGTAACTGAGAACCGGATATATGTGTCTTGATTGCCACATGATGTTTTTAAAAAGATATGACTGTATGTTTAACTTCCAAAACAAAGTTACACCGCTATCTAATCAGCATATTTCCTAATACTATCCAGCACAATCTCTGTTGAGTATTTCCAGTCTGCCAATGCATACCACTGTGAGAAACATTAATATACTCTGGCCTAACTCAATATACTGGAACAGTGGACTTCTTTCAAACTTTCTAGTGCACATTCGGTTAAGAAACTATACAAAATCAGCAGTGACTTGCTACCAATGCAGTTCTGTTGCAAAGCAAAATGAAGAGACAAAGCTAAAGTCAGTTGGATTATGTCGGTCTTGTGGACTGATGGGGGCTGTTGGAAGGACACACAGCAGGGAGGAAGCGAGGGAGCCTCACACTCAGGCTGCTGACTTCCAGATGTCTCCACAGCTGGGCTCTTAAATGGTATGGCTGACTTGGGAGGAAGGTTCAGCACTGGCTGGGGCAGGTAGCACAGCTAGAGTTCACTGAAGTATGCTTTTAAAATAAAGATTTGTGTTTGTGAGATTTAGAATAATGTTGTAGTGGCAAAAGATTAAGGGAAGAAACAGAAGCTCTGAGCTCTGCTTTATGGTACTGTTCTCCTCAATAAGGTGAGTTCTTACGAATGCTTTAACTTGGTGGGTTTTTTTTTCCATTCTCTCTCTCCACAAAATGAGGCTAAATAACTCAATTATTGATGCTATGAAAGACTGATGAAAGTTGTTATATAAAGAAAAACTACTAGTTTCATAAACTTCTGTACAATGTATGCCAAAGACTTTGTGCTAATCACTGCTCCTATTTTTATATCATACTTCTGAAGTCTGTAGTGTTTCACAAGGGTAACCAAGATCAACATTAGTTTCTTTGCTTCGTGCTGTGTGACATGCTCCTGCTAGAAATCTAAGAGTTTATTTCATCTATTACAAATATGACAATGATCACATTAATACTGCCTTTGACACAAAGGATTTTCCTTAGTAAAGCATGATGTGTTTGGTGTATTAGTTTTATTAGTTTTGTCACCCAAATTGGTCTCTTGTAAAACATCACGTACTTTCCTAAATGTGCTGAGACTGTTTGTGCCAGATACTTCATGGATATTATTATAAAAAAAACAAGTCTCCTTTTTGAAAAGAGCATTTAATTTTTTTTTTAGAAGATAAACAATGGAAGGGTTAAGTTATCCTAAAGGTAAAGCAAGGTCAAAGCTGTTCAGAGCCATCAAATAATTTATCCTGGAAAAAGAATACTGGCAAGCTGAGCTAATCGAAGAGTTTGGTTGACTGAACACTGGCTAACACGCTAGAGCACTCTATTGACTTTCCAGAACTTGTCGATCCCTTCAGCCTCCCCTGAATTACTGTAACCATGAAAGAACGACACACATCAGGAGCCCTGCTACAGTCCTAACTGCAAACGAGGCAAATATTTCTGAAATAACTGCTCAATGCCCTTTAAAACATGGCACTTCCTCAAGCTGACAAAAAAAACTTTCTAAGACTAGTAAACTACCTGGAAAAAAAGTCTCTTTGCTTTCCCAAAGAACCTCTGGAAAGTTATATGGGCTTGACATGCCAGTGAAATAACATCTGTTGTAAAAAATATCTTGGGTTTTTTTTTTTTCTTTTAATCCTGCCACTTGTGCAGTTTTGGTTATAGGTTTGTGCAAAAGTGAATAGCATTTGTAATTCAAGCTATACGTGATCTATACAGCTATATTTTGCCAAAAAGGGAGTGCCTATTAAGAGCAATCATTATTGCTATACTGTATTGCTCCCCTGATGGTTTACAATCAAGAATTTCAATCTCATCTTGTGTTTTACCTTTACTTCCAAAGACCTTCCTTTGCTAGCAGTCCCCAGCTGCCACAAATCTTTCTCCTGTTCTGCCGAATGAAGATCTCGTGGCTTTACTTCCTTCTCTTCACATAAGCTGCAATCAGTTCAACCTTTTATATAGTCTCTTCAATTTAATGAAGTAACATCCAGTCAAGTGCTGTACAGCTAATGAAGTAATTAAAATTTGTAAGAAAGGGATCATTGTAGTCAATGGCAGGAATGGGAAAAGAAACAACTACCCATATTCGATTAGATTGAGAAAGAATTCCCTAAAAAGCTTCTGCACTCTCAGAGAAACCAGATGGTTCAGGACTTATATGGTGTGTATAGCTGTTCTGCTGTGCTGAAAACTAGGGAATTTATAGAGCTGCTGGGCCAAATCCTGCACTCATCAGAGCATAAATCTACAACAATTCCATTAGCCTTTCTGGATTTATGTCACTGTAATGGAAATCAGAATCTGACTCTTTGTTTTCCCTGCTTTATGTGATGAATAATGTGCTCATCATAAATACAGCATCAGGAAAACCCAAGTGTTGCATCACAGGGACTAGAATAGATGTCCTTTAAAGAGACTGGGCAGCAATTAAGACCAGTAGGTGTTCCTGATGAATACACAATCCAATGTTTAGCTCCGGCTCTTAACAAAGTCGAATGCAACACTTTTCAAACTTGACTTTAATCAGAACAAAAAGAAACCCTGGTCATTTGCCAGTCTGTTTTTCCTGAGGGATTTGCCCTAGACAGTTTTGAAATGACAGCTTAGAGAGCAGGGAGATAACTAAAGAATTTAAGATTACATTTTTAATTTCCTTTAGCTAGATTTCAGAATTTTATGGGATTAAAATGTTGTAACCTGAGGATCCAACTTCAGGTGTTTCAAGTTTAAGCAAAGGCAGAGACATAATAAAAAGTGGAACATTATATTGGCCCTTGTTCATCCTTGTCACAGTTCTGGATATTAAGTGGTTTTTTAAAGTAACAAAACTAAGTATTTTATATATGTGAACTCTGGATGCCTTCTGGTACTAAATACAAATTATCTATGTACTGGACAGTGCTTACAGGGAAAGGGTTAGCTACCTGCGATTTGGCCATTTGAAGGCTGAACTCTGATATGAAGGTCACTAGGATGGTCTCCAAGCAGGGAGCAGCTTGATGCAGCCAAGTCTGGATGAGGAGCTGTGAAATGTGGTGGGAACATCAGCCCTGAGTTTGTACCTGGGCTACCTAGGCTCATGGGTCTCCAGTTTTGGAATGATCCTGGCCTGGGAGCAAAGCAGGACATCCTGAGACAGTATGTGCTGAAAGCGGTACTTCGGTTCGCAGTCTGAAGCAGGTCACGGACAGTGATATGGGGTGCTCAGTCTCGTTGTGTTGCTCAGTGACCTGGTTTAGGGAGGAGCAGGGAAGTAAGGAAGGATGAACCTACTGCATTTTAAAAAAAAAAGTAAATTAGACCATCACAAAACTTGAAAAGTTTGTTGTTACCATCAAGTTAGTCTGATCTCTGGCTTTGTGTCTGAATGCGCAGGAGCTGTGAATCCTTAGAAATCTGTTCACAAGCTGCTGTAACTTCTTGTTTACCTAACAGGCAATTATTCCTATTAATCACTTCTGATAAACGCTTTTAGGGTTAATGACATATTTCCATAAATAGTACTCCTAGCAGCCACTACAAAGACAGAAACTAGTCACGATAATAGGCATCCTAAAATATTGTGGATAATATCTACCATCAGCCAGGCATGGATTTACTGGGCAAACGCAGATTTATAGCCCCATATTAGCACAGTGTGGTGCACCACAAACTCTGTTACATGCTGCAGAAGAGTCAATGCCAGGCTTGCCATCCATTTCAGAAAAGTCAGGAACTGAAAAGGAGATGCATTGCAGGTAGTGATGGTTTCCTGAAAGATGACAGGTTGTGGCAAATAGTATTCTGAAAAGGAGACTTCTGCTGTAGCAAAGCTGAGGACGGGAATGTCACAGCACCTAAAGGAGGAAAAAATGTCTTCAGGTCTCACACTGTACTGCCCTCATGAGAAAAAGGGGTAGAGGTTCCCATTCCCTGCCAGGCCAGCCTGCAGATTCTAGCCATAGATGACAGGCTCCAAGGGAAATCTTTTGGGGTTTCTAATCTAAAGAACATTTCTAAAAGCATACAGCTCATTGCTGTTACCGTCAACGCTTTCTGTTGACGTCAAGTTGGGCACTAGCATCAAAGGTTCAGATCCCTGTTCTAACGTGCCTTTCTGCACTGTAGTATTAAGTGACTAAGTGACACGGCTTTTATATCCCATGTCATGGCGAAAGAAAAACTAAGTAGTGTATTTGGTAGCATACATGTTTCCATTTTTTTTCACAATAGGAGATCCACACCTTTCTTTATGAAATCAAAAGAAGCCTCATATTTTTACAGAATTCATTAAAAAATTAGAATAAAAGCAGTTAAAATCTGATGGTACAAAATTCATACCTTGATGAAGTTCAAAAGTGCCATGGACTTCCAGCTTTTACTAACCATTTCTGACTACTTCATGTGCTGATTTATGTCTGAGATCATCTGCAACTCCAATGGCATAACAGGAAACATGTATTTTGAAGTGCCTGATCTTAATTATTCTAATCCTCTGTCAAAAGACTTTTAAATATACAACACTTTTATCCAATTGCCAGGAGTTTGTACAGGCTTTAGCTGCAGAAAATGGACGCAAGGGGTGGTGTCCCCGCCAGAGACTGCACAGGATTGATATTGGCAGAAATCTCTGTTTATCTGAAATGAAAGTTATTTCTTTGTTTAGCGGAATTTACTTGAAATATTTCCAGACTTGATAGAAACTCAGAATAAGATTGTGAATGAAAAATAGGCATGTTTATGAAGCAAAAATATGACAGAAAGATCTTATTTTCAGACAGATTCTAGCTGTTAACTTATGTATTCAAAACTGAGGCATTCTTATGTCAAAAATCCACACATACTAAATACCTTTTGAGCACCTACATTGCCATTTCCATTGTGCTGAATTTCCAAGGGGGAAATCTTCCTTAAGCTGAAAAAATACAGTACAGAGCTGTAAGTGTATGCACAAGAGGATTACAAACCAGATAAGCTTATTTTGAACAGGACAAGGATCTCACTGGTTTTTTTTTTTCCCCTTAGCAAATCATAAAAGTCCATTTTATTTGCTAAATGCATCTTATACAATGCAAAAAACACACTCTAGAAGAACTGCCTGGATTAAATGTAAGGTCTCAACAAACCTGAACGTGCCTTCAAACATTTCTTTCTTAACTGCTTGAATGTCTTGTCTAACACAGTACTCATGACTGTTCCTTTACAGAAATGTCCTTCAGTCACTCTAAGTAATAAGCTGATAGAAAGGTGATCAGCTCGGCTGTTGGGAGTTACATTCTCATGCCTTGAAAAACTCATTTTGCATCTCTGTATGGAGAGCCTGAATTCTGCTCTGTCGCACACTTTTGCAATAAATGGATATAAGGTGAATTGTGATGATGGTGCTGCAAGTGGGATTCAACTTCTGTAGGAACATCAGTCTGAAATGGCAGCCTCAGTCAACAAATCCATTTCCCTGGACTAGCAGGCCACTGCAGAGCCCTGAATGGGTTAAAAAAAAAAAAAAATCTGCCTTCTGCTATAATACTGCCCAAGTTTTTATTGAGAACAAACAACATCTACAATTAAAAAAATATTAAAGATCTACAGTGACCTACAGAAAGGAAGGGGGATAAATCAAAGGTATTGCTAATATTACAGGTTCCAGCATAGCAGGATTTTTCTTCTTTTGCATATTCACAGGGGATCTAGGACAAAGACTGTGCCCTTCTGTGTAAAGGAACACAACAAAACAAGCAAAAAAAAACCCCTAACCATTCCACTTGGATTAGGGGAAAAAATCTTCCTGGTCCTAAATCTGGCTACTAGTTTAACTCTAAGCTTACCTCAAGCGGCACCAGGAGCCATGCAGCACTGTGCTTTTGCATCGTGTCTAGACACGTGGCCTGTTTCCAGTTGGCTGGTTATTAGAGGAGCAAAACAAAAGTCAAACCCAAAAAAATTAGGAGCCAATTTATACATCAAGGCAGAAAAGGAAAAAAAAAAATCCTTCTTGGCCCAAAGGCAGCCAGTGAATGCCCTGAAGCACAGGATCAATATAATATGATATATATGTCGTGAGCAAG
Organism: Chlamydotis macqueenii; assembly: GCF_036417535.1. Taxonomy (NCBI): domain Eukaryota; kingdom Metazoa; phylum Chordata; class Aves; order Otidiformes; family Otididae; genus Chlamydotis; species Chlamydotis macqueenii. The sequence continues at coordinate 26,779,564 of NC_141556.1, forward strand.
CAGTGATCCAACTTCCTTTCAAAACTGCTTGGAGACTTGGACCCAAAGATTCATGTCTGTCCAAGGCTGTGTTGGGTGTTGGAAGGCATCGCTTTCCAAAGAGTTTTCTGCAACTGTAACTTCTTGCTCTGGAAAAAAGAGAAGATTTTATCTCTGCAGAACTAAATACTGGTCTAAAGAGACATTTCAAAACCTGAAGTCAGCAAAATAAGTACCCTGTGCCCAGATACTGCTGGTAGCTGGTTGTCTGGGAAATGGAGTCAGAGAGAAGAGGTGCTGGCAAAGGAACTGGGGGCAAAGGCTTCACAGCAGCGTTCACAGTGCTCTATAAAAAGCCTTCCACAAAAGGTCCATGCCCTTCGGTCTCCACATGACATATTAAGATTCATCACTTTGACATGCTATTACTCAGAAGACCAGGACACAAGAAGATGTATGAGTAGGATTGGATATTTGACTGGCTTCTAAGAAGTTTTGTTTCATGTTTTAGGCACTGCATTTGAATTCTCCCCTGAGAGGCATTTTACATCAGCAGAACGAGATAAAATTGTGGTGGTGGTAGTGGGGTTCATAGCAAAATGTGATCTATAAGTATCTGGGGACATGATAATTTTATTATATTTCTGTAGCATCCTGAGCACTTTTTTCCTTTGCTTTTATAGTTTATTGAGGTTATCCTTTCCTGTCTGATTACATAGGTTTATCAAATACAGAACTTATAGAAGTTGAAGATATTATCTTATGGAAGATGAAAATATTATCTTCATCTAGACTAATGTATTTGTGTATGTGTGTGTAGCTGTGTGTATGCATCTGTGTATGTGCATTTGTGGGCGGGGTGAAAAAAAAGACAAATTGTTTTTATTTCTTCTAACTTGGGAAAAAAACAGTCATTATTTTTATTGGAGTTAATACTTGTTTCGAAGAATATTGTTTGTGTTGCAGTAGTGCCTACAATTCCAACTGGAGATGGGGGCCCCTACTTGGCATGTGCTGTACACATCTATAACAAAAAAGCATGCCCTATCCCAAAACCTTACCATCTGCACAGTTAGTGGGAGATAACAGTGGGTACAATAGGCTGGAGCAGAATGAAGAAATGCAGAATCAGTTTAATCAGGGTAATAGACATCGACCTGAACTGAGCCAAAGACTGAGCTTGCAGTGCTTCCTCAAGGCAAAGGGTTCTGTTACCTTCATACACCCCTGTTTTGTACACCGGTAAAGGAAATCTCTTCAGAAATGTATTTTCCCTTTCTGGCTGTCAGTTGTTGTCAGTGATACCAATGATAAAAAGAAGTATTACTACTTTAGTATGTACATATTACAGAGAGGAGAGCAGAGGTTTGGAGAGATTCGGAGAGGAGAGGTTCGGAGAGGTTCAGAGAGGAGAGAAGAGGTTCAGAGAGGAGAGAAGAGGTTCAGAGAGGAGAGGTTTGGAGAGGTTCGGAGAGGTTCGGAGGGGAGAAGGGTTTACCCTGATCCGTATGGTCATGATAATTTTTTTTTTTTTCAAAACAGAGTCTTCCTGTGTAAGTAATATTTTAGATTTCAAAAGACGGTAATGCGAATGGCAGTAGAAAAGCAAAGGTATTCCGAAGGAAAGGGGATGTACAGTCAGATTTGCTAGAAAATTAATACATATTCGTTTCTATTAGACAGGACTAGGTAGTTCAGGAAAATGGTAATTATTTTCTTTATATATATTTAATACTGTCAACTTGTACGCGGCTTAGACTGGTTACAGCTAAAAGTCTCATTCAGTGCGTGAGATGTGTGAGAAATGTTGACTTTATGGTACATTCTTATTCACTTCCTTTTGATTCCAGATATTGTTGCCTCAAACCAATTTCTAGCAGCTGATTTTCGCACTACCAAAATCACAATGACTGAGCAGAAGTAGTCCCTTAGCTTGTCTTTTCAGGCAGTTTGGCAGTTGCCAACCTGTTGGAAGTTGCATAAATGAATATATTTTCTGGTAAAAATTATTTCTAGACAGGAAAATATTATTTGCCATAATTCACAAGCTAACACACACTTTTAACTTGGAACGTGTTGCATCACCAAAAAATTTAAAAAATTTAACTTCTTAAAAAATAGGCAGCTTCTTCAATTTTGTAAATCAAAAATATCTTTTTCCAAATATATTTCAATAATAGAGATTTTTCCTGTGCATTTAATACATAGCTAGTGACTCATGAATTATAGCTCTTAAGTACCAACTTGGATAGTCAACATCCCAAAATAGAGAGGAAAGCCACAGAGTGAGAAAATGCCTTCCATCTCCTTCTGGTCAACCTTTTCCAAGGGCTTCCTGATAAACAAGAAGAAAAAAGGTTTCATAAAATGTATTTTCATTGAATTAATGATTTCCTGATTTCACATGCCCTAATGAACTGCAGATTTCTCTAGCAGTAGTACCACGGGAGCTGAGGTCAGGTACTTCATGCTTCCCTTTTCCTCTTTAGACTATCCTGCTGCTCAGCTTGCTTCTTCTGAGGACACCCATGGAGTCCCATCAGGAATGGATCTCATGAAACATACGTGGAGCAGTGATGAGGATACAGAAGAATGAACACACTGTCAAATGCAATATTTCTTTTCTTTATTGGACGTAGGAAAATATAGATGCATATTGCAGCTGTATATAGTATTGCAGTACTATATATCATCCAATTCTCAGCTTGTATATGTATGTATGTAGCAAATTCAAAACATCACATAATCAGTAATCCAATACTTGGAGTGCATAATACCACAGTGTGATGCAGGGGCTAATCCAGGTCCAAACGTGGGCGAGGTTTGTCTGAGGACATACACGTGACTGCAGAAAGACACTGCTTTCTGGCTATTTTTTTAAAGTTGAAAACAATCCTTTCCAAAATATATAGCTTTGCATATGTATTGAGGAAAGGAAGACATGTGCCATTCATTTGATAAAAAGATGAACTAATTATCAGGCAGCCAGATGGCAAAATACAGACTATAATTCACAGGCGAGCATTCAGCACAGATCAACACCTCCCGTATGGCTCCCACACCCCAACAGCAGTAAAAACACAGAGCTACAGAAATGAAATGCTGCAAGAAACTATTGAATCCATCTTCTTGCATCGATCAAGGAAATTATGGGTCAGTGCAATATAATTTTATTCCACGGAAAGACTGTATGGACAAAAGGTTTCAATAATTAAAAATTCCTTTGTATGCAAAATGGGCAACAAAATAAAACCTCAGAGCAAAACCTTGAGAAATTCGCTGAAACCCAAACCCCAAAAACCTCAGAAGAGAGAATAACCACAACACACATCCTGACTGCTGCAGACACATGTGGCTCTTTGATGTGGTTACAAGCGGAGCATGCAACAAGAACCGTTTATTGCACATGTGATCATTCACACACATACTGAGCAAACAAAAAATACGTTTCCATAACATGTGCAAAAAAACCCAGCATCTGACATAGACTGTAAAATAAGCTTCACTGTAATGGGCTCACAGAAAGCAATGTGATGGACAAGTTATGAGAACCTGAGTAGAATATGAACAACATTCACCACAGATCAGTGCCAAGAGAAGGCAACTGATGAATCTGAACAGGCAGGGATGCAGCTGCCATGGGCTGGGTGTAGCTGGGGCAATGTAGGTGCTCCTGCCCTGCCACAGAGCACAGACCATGAGCTGTCCTGGGCTCTGGCAGCAAGGAAGGGGTCCCAAATCCTACGAACACTTGTAAATGTTATCCTCATAGGAAATGATCTGAAACTCCTGGTCTGGGGACCAGTTTGGGGTTTGTCCGCCTTTGTGCCGCAATGCTGAGTATACGACACACCACCTGCTGACTGCTGAGGACAAATGGGAGAGGATGACGTCTTTCTGTAGTTTGTGTTTTTTAATTAACTCCATATTTCTGCACTAGGTTCTATAAGACAGAATAGGGTATGGTGGAAGCCTTCTTATGCATTCATAATTGTCAGCAGAGAATATATTTGGGGTTGTCTGCTCTATGTTCAGAAAAGAAAATAAGGAGTCAGAATGTATGTACTTAATTAGTGTCATTTCTGAACAAAATTCCTAATTAACATACATGGTAGTCTGATTTAAAGAACTGCTGTTGTTTCTATTTCTTACATTTGCCAGGGTTTTTTTTTACCTCCTTGAATAAGAGAAAGCAGGACAAGAATCTTGAGTTTCTTTCCATTGAAAATGTTAGTGGTGAATGCTGACCAGAGTGACTTCTGCACTAGCACTGGTGGCAGACAGGAGGTCCATCTTTCAAAGAGCACTGGCTTCTTCAAAATCAATGCCATTGGCATTCTCAAAGGCTTTACCTGTGCAGCTTTTTGGCACCCTTCCATGTGAACTGTGGGTGACGAAGTCTGCTCTGAAGTTGCCACAGCTCAGCCTCCTGAAAGCTCAGCACTGATAGGGGATGTGAAGCCAGAATGAGAATGGTGAGCACCGGGGCGCATCCTCACCTGTGGATGTTGGCTGCCTGCTTCTGCAAGCTAGTGGGTTTTGCTTCTCACATTCGGACCCAAATCAGGTGCAATTACGTGGTCAAATGCCTGGAGAGGATACACTAGCAGAACATTGCAACTAAATCTTTGCCTGGGACAGTTTATAAGGGAAGGGAAAGCTTTTTACCTTTGAAATTTGCCCTTCATACCTTTGCACAACTCCTGTGGCTATCAGTGGGTGCTAAGGGTTTTTCTCCTTGCTGACACTTTGAAATATAACTTTCTATAGCAACTGGAAATGTAATAGGCATGTACCTTCTCTTTCCATTTACATTTACAAACTGATATGTTTGGAATATTTTGTGACCTTATTATATAATGAAACAGCAAAGTACATCAACGAACTGAACACATAAAATGTGGGAAATACGTTTGTGCATGCATAGATAGTGTGAATAGCAAATTTCACTACATTTTCTACAAGAGTTACTGAACTGCTGGTAGCAGATTTATTTAAATTAACCTGGCTACATGAGATTTAACACTGGGAAGCAATAAAGATGGAAATGTCATTTTCTCAGCTGATATATAGCTATCTTTCATGTTCAGATTCTGCTGGAATGTTAATCATAAATTTGAATTTCAGGCCCTTGTTAACAGACTAGACTCTGAGAGGTACCTCCACAACAACACTTTCCCTCTTCCTCAGTTCCTTCAGTTGGAGACAATCTCTGCCTAAGTTCTGCTCTTTCTACAATACTTCAGATGCATCTGGATGGCCCAGGGAAAGGTTGCAGTAAGTCAAGAACCCAGAGGAACCAAAGCGGCCTTGTTGTATAACGTGAAAACGCTTAGCAAGCCTGTGAAATGAATGCTGTGCACTTAAGTTTCCCTGGAGTTTCATTTTCATAAGATTACAGAGCAGTGTATTTCAAATGATAGAGCAGACAGTGCTGTGTCTCAGCACAGATTCCCTGCTCAGATGTTCCCAATGGCTTTGCTTTCTAAATGGGAAGGATTTTACTGCTCCCACCATGAACTGTCACTGACTACCTCTATACGTGTAAAATCTTTTTGAGGATTCGTGGTTTTTGTCCCAATATTTACAGAGTGTTTGACATCCGCAAACTGCTTTCATAATCTTAAGAAATGTATTCAGACAACCGTATATTTCTAGGCACTTTCCTCTGCAACAAGCCCTGTATAAATCAAACGAGGGTTTTTTTTTTTTTCAGAATAAAGTGCCACCCAATGTAGTAACAGCATCAGAATCACGTAGTGCAAATGACCTAAATACTCCAGGACGAGGGTGGTTGTTCCTGGCATTTGATACTTACCACCGAAGTCCTTGATTTATGTCTGAGGGCAACATTACATTTGAAGCACAAATTAAAGATTTCTGCATTCTTTGTAAACTATTACTGTAACTACAGAAGACATTTTAAAACATTGGAACAAAAGGCTTCTCCTTCTTCTGAGCAAGGTTCTGTCCATACTGGAAAAGTAAGCCAGAAGGCAAAAGGTAATAGCCTCCTTGCAGCTGACCACTTTGCTGAAAATAAAATAGAAAATGTATCCCATAGTGATGTCTTAATGGCACTCAGAGCCTGGTACTAATCTCAGACACAGATGTAATTACTGTGAAATCATCTCCTCTGTAGGGGCATAAGCAAGAACTGATTTCATAAAATCTTTTTGATGTATTTACCCAGGATTAAACCTGATCCTCACTGTGAAACTATCTTGATAAAGCAAAGGATCCTAAAAGGTTAAGACAAACATGATTGGGAGACAGGGTATTTTTTGTCCAGAACACCCATATCCATGTGAATTGTCAGGTGCGAGCACATGCGATGTGTGCTACGATCAGGGTTGTGACCGCAGTGGGGCAAGAGAGGCACCAGATGGTGACAGATGTGAAGGCCACCACCCCGGGGTGTTCCGCAGGTCCAGGGCAGGCATCTGGCAGCTGAGAGGAGCAGAGAGGGCAGCGAGACCAGGGGGGAAGAGCTCCAGAGAAAAGAACACTGAGGGGAATAAAGTAAACGTGTCCGGTGTACCAAAATGTGCCCTGCCTCTGTCTGAATATAATAAACAGCTCTGTGCATGGACCTGCAAGCCCCACGTGTAATCAGTGTTTGGTTAATTTATCTTATTAAAATACTTTTATCTGGGGAGAGAGGAAAATCCATAAGCATTTACTGCATCTGAAATCTGCTTGCATGAACAAAACCTCTGGTATTGCTTTACACATTATTTAGCTTATCTCTGGCTTATACTGTTGTAATTGCAGTCATTTCAGCAGACATTTTACACCATAACATCTGAGGTCAGAGTGGGTCCCTTACAACAGATTTTAATATTGTGATCTTGGAGGAGACCTTACATCTTGTGGGATAAAAATTTTTACTGGGAATATTCAGATCATCTTTTTTCTACATGTTTTAAATGTTGTGTATACAGGGCCATAAACAGCCTCTGTGGAAATGAAAGCTTGAAATAACTATGCAGAAAGGTTCAAATATTTGCAAGATTCACCATTCAGAGATTCATTAGACATACAATTCCACTAACTAAAAAGATTGTTCTCAGCAGATTGCCTGGTTTTCCTGTTTATGCATACTCCTTCTCACAAAGCATGCAGTACATTTAGTATTTTGTCTAATGTTCAGGTCAGTAATCTATAGTTTTGAGATTTTCTCTCTTAATTTCTTAGTCCACAGTACTTGACATTCAACAAAGATGAGTTTTTGCGTATTTCAATGCGGGTGATGATTTTGTCGGAATCTTAATTAAGGGGCTCCAAGATGAAATTTTAACTTCTGTCATGCTTAGCTTGTAGCATTCATGGACAAACACTGTGTATACGGTGCATCTTTATAAGGAAACTCATTTTCCTTAAACTTTCTGCATTAGCAACATGATCCCCTATTAAAACAAAAAAAATCTGCCCAGGAAAAGTGAATTGTGTAACTCCACTAGCATCACCCCTCCCTTGAACAGTACTGCATCCTGCTGCTCTTCGTTCCACATCCTTCACATTGTGCTGCAGGGTGGTGGTCATTCTTCTGCTAAGAAATGTCCTCTGTAATGCTCAAATGTTAAAATGTGGGGAATGTGTCTAAAACCACTGCAGCCAGCTGTAATGAAGTGAAGTCCATTACGAACATTTCTCTTACACCACACTCCTCACTGAAGCACATACATTTCCAAGACCTCCCCAGGCACTGCATGACATTGTGAGGACACAGTGACTAAAATAATGAGTAGCCACTGTGCAGTAACATGTCGTTTTACAGCAGGGAACCTGCACATGGTAGGCATGGTGCCACACAAAGATTGATTAGAACCAGATGGTAAAAAATGCATTGCAACTGGCACCCTGATGAGCTTGCTGGGTGATTATTAAAATGGCAGACCAGTTCTCCTGAAGCATACACACATTCCCTAGGGCAGTTTCTGGTGTGGTACAAGTTCGAGATGCCGATATTGGGATGGAAATGGTTGTAGTGGACCATGCTGCTGTATAAATGTAATTATATTGGTGGTGTACTGAAGGTCACATGCCTACCAAACTCCAATCGAGACGAGCATTCCCATGGCCCCTTTTCTGATTCAGAATTCAAAAAACATGCATTTAGTTCCTGTACCACTACAGTATCACCCTTGTGGGTAGAGGTCTAATCCAGTTGTTGTCCCTGGCAAAATTCCCACTGATCTGCAGAAAGAGAGACTTTAATTCTTAATCTTCATGTTCCTCATCTAGTAAATAAAGAAGATATTTCATTTCTTCTAGTACATCTGTCTATTGTTTCTTTATTTAGACCATAATCCCTTTGGACAAAGACTCTTGCTAATTTTTTCTCTTCTGTAAAATTAATGTTGGTAACAATCTGTGTCATCCCCAAGTCAAGTAACGTCAGCATGTGACGACATCAGTACCAAAGGTTTCTAAAAATCAAGCATGATCCCCAATAGGTGGAAAAATACAGCTAACAATCTGTCAGAAAGTTACATGATCGTGCTTTGGCATGCAAGTGGTCCTGTCCTATGGTTAGCCCTCCAGTGCTTTTCCCACACCTTCAGTCAGCACTAGGTGCCCAGATAGAACAAAGATGTTTTCCTGCAATTCACTGGGAACTTAGGGCAGCTCAGCTGCCCCAAGCGCATAGAACAATTAGGTCATTCTCCATAAACTGCTCTTACAGAAATCTGATCATTGCAGCACAGCTGATACTTTGTGAAGTGGCCATTCTCAATTGAGCTAGATTAATGTGGTTAAGAATATTAAACTTACTCTTAGATAATATCTAGCACAAAGGCCCTCAGTCTCAGCTGAGATCTCTCTGGATTACAGTGATATAAATAATACTTTAAAAATTACTGTGGGAATTAACTGATCTTTAGCAATTTCAGTTGTATTACACCACTTGTCCTTTGAAAGCTGAAGATGAAGTGATAAATTCTATAGGAACATTCAGTGCTTGTGGAAACGCGACTGTAATTAATGATAACAACAAGATCTATTGAGACAAAAATGTGATGAAATCTCATAGCAAGTTTAAATTTAAAAAAAAAAACATTTGCAACATTAGCACATTTTAAAAACATTTGTTTTGTTTGTTTTACGTGTTCAGCAAAACTTTTAAGTATGTAAGTACTGAAAGCATTCTTTTTTTTTTGTCCAGAACTGCTGAATTTTAAATTATATTTGTAGTTCTCCCTTCAGTGAGACAATCCATTCCACCGGTGAAACCATGTATTTCTACAGTCTAGTAATATTTTCTTCCAGCATGATAGATTTTGTCTTACACTACAGTACAGAGTGAATAATTTTCCATTATAAGTAGGCCTGTTTTTTCACTTCAGCAGAAAAAGAAGTGCTTAATTTTCATCCTACCAGCATTTAATTCACTTTGGGTCTATTTTTCATTCTAGCTAGTTGTGTAATTCATGCCCATCTGTTTCTCTGCTAGTCAAGTGATCGTTTTGATTTTTGAAATGTGTTCTTCTTTTTTTGTATATTGCAATAAATCTTAGAATAATATTTTGCCGACCAATTGACTATTTCCACTTGTTACAGAACACATTTAAAAAAGGAACACTAAAGCATTTCCCTAACACCCATGAGGTTCACAGTAAGTGCAAAAATTTTCTTTGGTCAGAGCAAAAATGAAAGCAATTGTTGTCAGGAGTGCCAGGTTTATGCTATGCATTCACAGTCAAAGGCAAGCTCTAGTCTCTAAATGCAAATGATTTAATACAGTCTCTCAGCTCTAGAAGAATATATAAGACCAAGGAACAGAAAAATCATAGCTTAAATCCCTACAAGAGCATTCTGCTCAGATCATGAATAGACAGCAGGAAGCAAAATACACAAAGAAGGAAACGCAAAACAAAAGGAAAAAGAAGATGCATTTATTCAGCAGTGAAAATAGTGAAATGATTCTCAGGGGTCACTTATAACGGACAATTAGGTTATTTTGTTTCAGATGAAAATACAAATGTAACTCAAGATGTTGTAGAACCTCTTTATTATCATACATTCTAGTTTTTTGACCCTACTTGTCATAGCTCTTGTCCACACCAATGGGAAAAGACTTCTTTCTGACCTCAGAAGAACTTCTCTGCTTGGGCTCTGCCTGCTGCACAAGAGTAAAATCTCCTTATCTCATTCCTTTCCCTCATGGGAGAGACCAGAGCAGCTACTAGATACAGATGTTTGCGATAATTTTCTCTGTCCCACATTCAAGGGGAAGAACGAGAGCACAGTGCATCAGAGACATAACACCTCCGAGTGCTGCTCCTGGAAGGAGTAGGTTACCCAGCACACTTTGCCCAGAGCTACCACTGAAGACACAGCCTAGTCATTGATTTTTTGGCTCCTGTGGCAGTTAGGCTTTCTTTTTTTCAAACTTACACACAAAAGAAAAACCAGTTGCTTTAAAGAGACACTTCAAATAATAGCACACGTTGGTGAATAGCTCTCTTGGCAGCAGGCAACCATTTCATTGTCCTTCCATAAATATGAAAGATATAGAGGAGGTCTGCTCTCAGTCCTCTCTTTTATTTGGGAATAAGCTATTGGCTCCCTAGATTTGTGCTCTCTACTGCAGGGCTGCTGGAGCAAAGCCAAAGAATCACACCTAAGCAACTCTGAATGTACAGTAGACTTAGTTCTGTCTGTTTTGAGGCATCCTCACCTTGTTTTCTAGCATATCTTTCCAAGGACTTGAAGTTTACAAAATTACACCCTTTGTTTCTTCTTTTAGCTGGCTGGCAGGCAGATTCCCTCCCAACCCCCCCATTATTTTTGGTACTCCTTGACCAACTCCAGCCCTGTATAACAGATAGTTAGAGATCTCAAATACAACAAACATCTACACTGAAATCTAGATGCTGATTAAAGAGGAGAGATCCTGCTGGTGCTTCCTCTGATGTAAAGGCAGAGAGAATTCAGCGCGATTGTTTTAGCAGCATCTAGCTGGTCAATCAGCAGACATGCCCTGACCAACCAGTTAGCATGCACATTTTACCAGCTGAAAAAATAGCTTGGACTCATAAGAAGCGTTGGTGAGGGGAGAGCTAGGTTAACACCAGCAGGCTGGAGGACTACTGCAAGGGGAAGAGAAGGTATGGGGCTTTGGGAAGAGGCTGCGTGAACTGCAGGGGAAAACAGGAGGACAACAGGTATCACAGCGGTGAGGCAAAGGAACGTAAGGGTGAGCTGACTGTATTGTGCTGAGTATTTTAAAGGGTATACTGCACAGATCCATAAGAAACCGGGTTTCACTAGTTCCACTGGCTGTGGATTAACTGTTTTGGCATAGTTACCCAGGACTTCAGGAGTGAAAAACAGTCCATGTTTGGAGATCCCAGCAGAACTCAGGCAATTGAGTTTGCAGTATGGGCCTTCCTGCTGTCAAGCAAGCAGAACCAAGAAGGCCCACTAACAATTTCAGGAGCAGCCCCAACCATTCTGATTCAAAGAGATCCCAGAAACCTCAAAAAAAACAATCACTTTTTATTTTCCCTGTTCAGACGAGTCAATGTGGGACTAGATTGTGTACCTTCTCTGTTGCGTGACTAAATTTTACCTGGCTCATTGCTTTTCCATTTCGATTTCATGGCTTGATTCTCTGCTATCTTAATTTGTGTAACTATATTGCTTTTTAATTTCCGTAGATCGGAATTGAAAACATGGAACAGCAGAACACAAAATTATTGTCCAGTCTTGCAGGATCCCCAGCCTTCCCCCCACAACTTATCTGACTGAAATTGTAGTTTTTCAAAAACGTCTGAGAAAACAAGGCAAAACCTATACTTTCATGCAGGAATAGCCCTGTGATGTGGGCGTTCACATGGGATCTGCATCACCACCTGAACATCCAGAGGAGTTCATTTAGAGGGATTCAGATCCAAGCTTGTAGCAGTTTATGAATGCTTGATCTTTAATATATAGTGTGTGCATATAAACATGCAAAACGAACAAAACTTGTTTATGGATCACTTATCTGTATGATACATAAAAATCCGCAAAAACTGTCTTTCCAGTCCTGCCATCAAAAGCAAGCTTTTAAAATTTTCATATTATTTATGCATACGTGTATTACATGCATGTTTGTGTGTGTGTCTGTACATATATAAATACAGATATGTGCATACACAAAACTCTGAAAATGTTGCCATGCTTGCAAGTATGATTACGGAACAGCTAAGTCAAAACGAATGCTTTTGCATGCAGCTCCCAGTGCAGTGAGGTTGGACACCTGCTCATCCCAGCCTCTGGGGAAGCCACAAGACTGGGACAAGTCTAGCTCCACACAGTTAAGGTGCTTTACTGTTTGTGAAGGTAATCTGTCAGGGCAGCTGAATTACAGGATGAGATGGCGATTGCTTCTCTGAGCAGGACCAGTGTCTTAGCAGGCTGTAACAGCCCTTGGTTGGATTCATCAGCCGAAAGGGAAAGCAGCACAGAACAATTAGAGAGAATCACATTCCTGCTGAGTTGTACTGATGGGCAGATAAGCTGCTGCCTTATGCACATGTTCTTTAATAGATTAAATAATTAAGCAATAGGTGGACATCTCTTCCTTAGAGTTTAAGATCATTAAGCAAATTTACTTGGAAGCTTTCCTAGACTTGCAATTATTCTTATTAGATTTAATAGTACCACAGGATGATGTGGGCAGCCAGCATCTTTCCTGATGCAGGTCAAGCGATTGGCTTCATGCTGTGTAATTTGAAGTCAAGTCATATTACTACTTGTAATATTTTTTTGTCCATATTTAAATATTTCACTCTCAACACTGTGCATACATGATAGCTTAGTGCTGGGGAGCATTCATGTTATCTGCCTTCCAGCAAGCACTCGTTATTCACCAACAGTTCACTTGAAAAGTAAATAGATCAATAAAGCAACAGAGCAGGTTTTTTTTCTAGCATTAATTATTAATTTCCTAGTATTCCATTACTTAAGAATTCAAGGTGCTTACAATACAAATTTAAGCATAAAGTATCTAGGTCATCTCTGAGCAAGTATGGTCCAGCACAGCGTCTTTCTTTAGCCTCTCTGAAACAATTCCTGAGTAACAGATTTTCTGTCTGCTAAATGTTCTTATAAGACATTTTGGTCCACATGCCATAGGGCTCCAAAGCCATTGGTGGCTATCACTGACTATCCAGTTGCTTTCCCTTTCTAAAAGTTTCTTCTAATCAGGACTTTGGTTATAATTAACCTTTACTTGGCACATAAAATAAAACAACAAATTACTAGGATGTATTTCTGTTCCTCAGTTTCTTCCTCAGAGTAAGCACTCTCTAAGCTTGGATCTGATTCCTTTTCTGTTTCTAATACTTGGCTTCACCTCTAGTTAGTCCATCCATTTCCTTCTTGATTAAGCTTCCTCTGAAGCAATCTGTTGAAAATCGACCTTGTATATTTTCTAAACCTCTTTTTCAGGTGATTTTATGATCAGCCACATGAAATGATCAAAGCTCTCATGAAAAAAAAATCCATTGCACTGTTTAGATTTGAAAAATCTGTCTTGAGTAGTGACCATTTCTTTCACTCATTGAATGGATCATCACAGAAATTCAGAGACCACATGTTTTCATCTCCATACAAGATACAGTATTTTTCCCATTACCTCATGTGACAGGGAAGCACAGGAGGTTGAGAAGTTCCACGTTCACAGAGGGGCCTGTGGTTTAACAGACATGGACACAGAAGGACCACACAAACTTCTCTGGATGATCACATAAGGTTTACAATACCTGCTTTGTGGCAGTACAGCTAGAACAAATATAGAAGGGTAAGTGACTGTAATTCCAACATGAAAAGTTTTATCTCCTTTGGTTCCACCCATGTGAAGCAATGGGAGCCACAAACATTGATATGGCATTTTAAGTGGCAGGATTCCTTCCTGCCTTATCAGTAGGGACATTGGTAGCTGTTTTCTTTCTCCTCTGTTGCACTCATAGACTTCGTGCCTCTCTTCAGTTGATTAGCATTTTGAATTTTGCCACAAGATCATTCTGTTTCTATAGTGATCTTGGCACCACTAGTGTAGGCTCATTTCCTATCAGTCATGGTTTACTTACGTCAATGAGCGCATTATTTTCAACTGCGTTTCTTTCATTCCTGCATCATGTAGGTCATTATATTTATATGCAGCCAATGAGACCAACAAGTTTCTAAAATTTCCAGAATATTTGGAACAGTCTGACAAACTGTACTATGTTTCTGCCTATTAATGAGCCATTATGTTGGGAAAACAGAGCATACAGAAACACTAATTAGGAAAACAGGTAGAAAAATCAGACAAACTCAGTACAGTACTCAGAAATAAAAATCTAAAGATATGGACATTTAGAAGTCAGAGCATGCTAGTTTTACAAAGGCAAAGTATTGAGTCCTAAAAGCTACACAGTGGCTCAGCAAGAGCAAAACAGAAGGCTAAGAAAGTCTGCAGGAAATCCATTATTGTTCCTGCCTAGTTGAGGTTCTGGCTATTATTTACTGTAACATGTGTATAGCACAGGGCAGATCTCATGTTCTGATCTACCTTTTAAGAAGGCAGCTGTAAATCAGATAAATGAGCTTTTCTAATTCTATGTACTGAAAACACTTCACCATTGTCTACACCAATCTGTCTTTTTAGCCTTCAGTAGCCACTATAATGATTTTTTGTTCCCTTGGATTATGAGTGTGTATGATGAAGGAGGCCTCTGTTTCCAAACAAGGAGGGAATTCAAGAATTTGTCACTGAATGAGACAGCTAGTAGATAAAGAGAAAACTTTCCCTAGAAATGATCTATTGTTCTTGTAGCACAAGTAATACAAAATGTACTGATGTAGCTTAGCTATGACTGAGTATGAAAACAGGGATGTTGTTCAGATGGTTTCTGAACGTTTTTCAAACGTATGTTTGAGTTCCTCTGATTTTAAATAATGTTTTCAATAAAAGTATTGGAATTCTAGATTATATTGAGCCAAATCTTTGCAAACAAAATTAAAGCAAGTAGCAAAAGTTTCCATTTCAATGGAAGACAACTAGAAAAATGCCAATTTTTGTAGTGAAGATGGGTAGATACAAAAGAAAGTGTATTCCTTAATGATCATTGTGCTCTACTTTTCAGTAATAGACATGGGCGGGTGGGGGGAATAATGGTAATGAGAATGAATTTGCGGGAATAAAAATTGAGGTACAGCCACTAAATGTCAGGTTTATATAATTTCAGTTAATATGAACCCATGCAACCAATCTGAAACCCCAGAGAGAGTAATTTGACTTTGAACCCATGTCCATCTCTACCCCTGCCACAAATGCTGCCAACCGTTTTACAGGAGGTACATCCACTAGAAAAAGACTTCAGGACTTTACAAAGCCTCTCCCCAAAGCAACATTTCTGATGGAAGGAAGAAGGTTTCTTTTAGCATTGTCAGGCCAGAGATCAGTCATCATTTGCATTTGTGTTTCTCTCAGCCCTTGGAACAAGTGATTTCTTTCCTGTTGCAAACTTACTGGCTAAACTGTGCTAGAATGGTTCTTTTTGGTAAATAGTAATAGAACCTTCAGGAAAGCTGTAAGAAAAAGTGAACTAGAGGGGACAAGTGGTTTAAGCTTTTATTTTCCAGCACTGTGGAATACTGAATTGAAATGTTTCATAGGCTTATTTTTTAAAAAATAGGTCACTGAAAAATACTGTACTGGGCCTAAGCAAATTGCAGGTTGGGGTCAGCTTTGCAGCTGATGTACATTGGCACTGTTTTGTTCTTTTGGCTCCTTATTTCGTACAACAGTCAAGAATTTGGTCTCCAATAAACATGAAATTTCATTATGTTAACTCTGACAAAGTTCAAGGATACAGAAGAAGGTGAAATCTATTCTATGATTCTGTGAAATTGCTCTACACCTAGAACAACAGCTTATGTTCAGATTCTCTAAACTCCGTATCCACAAAATGGGACTGAGGCTTCAGAATCTTAAAAAGCCTTGAAAAAAGCACAGCCATTGCTGCCTCTTTTCCAGAAAAAAAAAAAAACAGTTTCATAAGTGTAAATTCCTAACCCAAGGCAACTTTCCTATTGGATCCAGGCACCTTCAAAGCCAGCTTCTAGCTTGCTGAGCAATGTAGTACCCAGGTCTCTTTGTGGATCTAGGCCTGAGAGAAAACATTGCTGAAGACAACTGGATTAAGCATAACGATATCACAGACAGACACTGAAGTGGAAATGAGATAATGTTTTTAGGCAGTCTGTTACTAAATATAATACCTGATTCAGGAAAACTTCTGATTAAAGAATCATAAAACAAATCTGAGCTATTTCTATTGAGAAAAATTGAAGGAAGTACAGAAGATACACAATAGTAAATAAATAAATCTTGACCTGAAACTCAGGGTTCAATGTGTTTGATGACTAGCAGTGCTGCAGAACAATTCAAAGTTGTATAGCTACACCTTGAAATGTAAGAAGAATAGAGAACATCAATACACAGTTCATTTCCATTTTTGTCTAATGTTTTCAAACCAGACAAGTGAGACAAAAGACAAACATGTTGATCAAACAAATATCAGGAAAAAAAGGAGGAGGTTTTTATGAAGATTCATAAGATTGCAGCAGGTAGACAAAAATCAGTGTTAAAATAAGGCAGGATGTGAGTCACACTTATTTGTAGGTTGTTTTGCGAGTTCTGTCACATAAACAAACTGTATTGGTCAGGCTCTAGTACAGACACATTCTGAGCCAGCCTGAAATTTGTGGCTGCATCGTGGCTCCTCAGAACTAGACAGTGACAGAAAATCTACCTGCTTTGGAAATGCTACAAAGAAAAAAAAAATCTCGACCAGCTGATAGAAAGATATTCCATATGACAAATGTTTGAGAATATGATGTTATCAACATATGCACTCATATTCATTATGAAATTACAGTATGTTAGTTTTCTTTTTCAAGAAGACATTTAATTTCCATATTTTTCTGCATGTAGCATGCTTTTCTGGAACAATCTTTTTTAAAGTAACCGATTTCCCTAAGATACCACTTCATTAAAAAGTGTACATACTATTGGTAAGATGCTATGCTTGAAAAAAAACAGTGTTGGCTTGGAAGACCATTTGTCACTATGAATGGCCAAAAGAAATTATTTTTGTCTCATTTCTGTGTCTATCAGAATGGTGAATGAAATGGCTGCTCCTCATACCTTTCCAGTTGGGAGCAGTGAAAAGAAAAACAGCCAGAGGCCTCAACAACTGGGCAGTCACATTTTGGAGCTGAGAACTGCTATGGAGACAGCTGTGAAATTTTCATGGCTTCTGCCCCCATTTGATCAAAACTGAACCACAGAATCATAGAATCACAGAATCATAGAATAGTTTGGGTTGGAAGAGACCTTCAAAGGTAACCCCATCATACAAGGCTACCAAATTCGTCAGGCATGATTTGCCCTTAGTGAAGCCATGTTGGCTGTCACCAATCACCTCCTTATTTTCCATATGCCTTAGCCTAGTTTCCAGGAGAATCTGCTCCAAGACCTTGCCAGGTACAGAGGTGAGACTGACTCACCTGTAGTTCCCTGAGTCTTCCTTGTTTCCCTTTTTAAAAATGGGGTGGGTTTTTTTCCCCTTTTCCAGTCATTGGGAACCTCACCAGACTGCCACGGCTTCTCAAATATGATGGACAGCAGCTTGGCAACTTCATCTGCCAGTTCCCTCAGGATCAGCAGATGCATCTTATTAGGTCCCATAGAGTTGTGCACCTTTAGGTGCCTTAGATGGTCTTGACCCTGATCCTCTGCTACAGTGGGCAATTCTTCATTCTTCCAGTCCCTGCTTTTGCCTTCTGTGACTTGGGCAATGTGTCTAGAGCCCTCACTGGTGAAGAGTGAGGCAAAAAAGTCTTAGAGTACCTCAGCCTTCTCCATGTCCGGAGTAACTAGGTCTCCCGTATCTTTCCAGAGAGGGCCCATATTCTCCCTGATCTTCCTTTTATCCTTGGCATACCTAAAGAAGCTTTTCTTGTTGTCCTTGACATCCCTGGCCAGATTTAATTCTGTCAGGGCTTTAGCCTTCCTTACTTGATCCCTGGATGCTCAATCTCTCTGTAATCTTCCCAGGCTACCTGTCCTTGCTTCCACCCTCTGTAGGTGTCTTTTTTGTTTTGTTTTTTTTTCCAGTTGGTCCAGGAGCTCCTTGTTCATCCATGCAGGCTGCCTGGCATTTTTGCTGGACTTGCTCTTCATTGGGATGCATCGCTCCTTGAGCTTGGAGGAGGTGCTCCTTGAATATCAACCAACTTTCCTGGGGCCTTCTTCCCTCCAAGGCTTTATCCCATGGTAGTGTGCCCAGCAGATCCCTGAAGAGTCCAAAGTCTGCTCTTCTGAAGTCCAGGGTAGATGGCTTGCTGCATGCCCTCTTCACTGAGTTAAGGATCTTGAACTCCACCATTTCATGGTCACTGCAGCCAAGGCTGCCCTTGAGCTCCACGTTCCCCATCAACCCCTCCTTGATGGTAAGAACAAGGTCCAGCATAGTACCTCTCCTCATTGGCTCCTCTGTCACTTGCAGGAGGAAGTTATCATCCACACATTCCAAGAACTTCCTGGATTCCTTGGGCCCTGCTGTGTTGTCCTTCCAAAAGATATTGAGGTGGTTGAAGTCCCCCATGAAGACCATGAGGCTTGCACCTGTGAGGCTGCTCCTATCTGTCTATAGAATGTCTAGACTCTTCACTGCCTACTGGAAGAAGACAGGTTCAGACTTTTTCTGATTTTATCATTTTTTTTCTTGTCTGACTCATAATTTTGCTTGCTAGCATGCTCTATGGGCATTTGAAGCAGCACAGTACCAGTCTGACTAGTATTCCACTTTCTGAAGCAGCCCAAGGCAAATTATCAATCATCAATATTCATGACAGTTTTCTGTCACATATCCATCTAAAGAGATGTGACTTGGGAAACAGATCATATATCTCATCTACAGACAGGACAAACCAAAGTGCTTCCTATTCACCTTTGCCACGTTTCACTCTCCCTCTGCACAAATATTACTGTGTTCAAGATGTGGGAGAAGGCATTCCTGTGTGTACAAATATTAACAGCAACACAACCTCTTATTAGTGTCTCCTTGAGCCTCTTCCATCCACAGTCTCAACTTCTTTCTTCAGCTGGAAAACAATTAGCACTTTCTCTCTTGCAGTAATTGATAAAAGATTAATCATTTATTTCTCTAATTTTCTTATTACTCAGTTCATGTGCTGAGACAGTAATTTATTTGCTTTGGTGTTGGTTACATTTTGTCACTGTCGCTTCACAGGAGTTTCCAATACACTGCTGGTTATGTTTTCACCTTTGGTAATGACTTGCTTTAGCATGAATTCCATTTTTCTTTGCACTACCTGGAGGCTCTTCTTGGCTGCCCCGATACATTTCAAGGGGTATAACGTGTCTCACATGATGGATAAACATCCCCTCAAAAATGGAACACATGTACCATGTATGCATCCCGTCATCCTAGTGATGATTACCTAAGTAAGCAACACTCAAGAAGGAAGAGCAGCTACCCTTACACTAACACTCCTTTCTCATAAATATGAGCCTATTATGTGTCCAGTGTCATGAATGATACAAAGAAACATATCTCAAGGACAACGCTACCGGGCTAAACCTTGCCTCTTTCACAAGATTTGATTTGTTGAGTTGTTTATTTCTACTTCTTTGTTGGTTTTGCTACTAAATATTTTATTTTATAGCTTTCATATTCATATTTACATGCTAAGGCTACCTTTTTTTTTCGCTCAAGCATTGGCCTGAACTACTCAGAATAAAATGCTGGTAAAGATCAGTTTAGGCCTAGGCACTTTAATCAGGGAAACAAATGAAGCAATATTATATTCTGGTTCACAATCTTTAAACATCTTACTGTAACCATATTGTTGCTCAAATACCCTTGATGCAATTACAGAAAAAACCAGCATGACAAAACAAAAATACTAAGCTTGGCACAGTCAGTCACTTTTGAACAATTTGTCAAATTCTGAATTTTCTGCAGATTAATAATGCTTGTCCATTAGAATGCAAAATGACTTATCCTGTGACGTGTTTAATTGCATGTTTTCAGGATCTTCCATGGAAAAGGCCCATGACAATAATTAATACCTAATGCTATAAACACCATTGCTTTGGGTGTTGCCTAGCAACCAGCATCCCGTAGACTTCCTAAGGGCCCTCTAATAAAGGCAGGAGAGGGATCCTTTCCTACCACCAAGGGTGAGAAGCAGCTTTGTTCTGGGCTGCTGCTCTGTTCTGGTTGTTTCTAGAGTGATCTCTGCAAAACAAATCTCTCTTTGGAGGCTGCATGTCTGAAAAGCATTTTCAAAGGCTAAACAGAAGCCAAATGCTGCACATGCTGATTTTTTTTAGACTTTGGGATACCTTTTATGGTCAGAAATACAACCACTATCGTCTCGTTAACCTCCAATAACAGAGCCTTGTTTCCAAAGGAAGCGTTCAGTGGGTTCATTTCTACTTCTAATTGGAATAGCTTCCCCTCCATGACAGAACTGATTTTTTACAATCAGCTGGTCTTTTGGACAAACCATACACTAAATGTAAAAGAAGACTTGGGCTGTGAAGTGTTTTTATACACATACTATTGTATCTCAGTGGTATATACATTGCAGAGTAGAACAAACTTCACTGAAATGCAGTCTTTCCCAGCTGTGAAAGCATTCCTTTTTGATAGTGACTTTTTTTTTTAAGTACCAGTTCAATTCCAGTGCAATCTCTTTATCTTGGCACAAGGACATCTAAATCTCATTTCATTAAATGTATATGTTTACTCAGATGGCCACTTCAATAAAAGTAAGAGGCTGGAAACCGGTACTCCAGAGTTTCCTTTCTCAGTTACAATTTCTGAACTGTTCTGTGGTCCTTAGCAAATCACTGAGCTTCCCTTTATTTTTGTTTTTATATTGAAATAATTGTTCAAATATCTTCAGACTCAGAAAGATATTGTGGTGCTTAACTAGTAGCTACTATGTTATTTGATAGCCCTTAAGGAAAAGTCACCAGTATCAGGACATATTTAATTTTGTCATAAATAATACAGAATTTATATAGTTTTAAGCTAACAAATTCAGCACTATTTGGATAAAAAAGACATAGCAAAAATTATGATATTAAATTAATCACTTTATTGACAGGACTGTGTAGTATGTTTGCTAGGATTTGGAAAAGGTTAGACTAACTGATTGGTAATCCAGTCCTGTGTTGCTATGAATTGCATTTTGTAGTTGTGTTAAAATAACAAAGATGAAATATTACGTAAATATTCCTCATTCTAAATCCAGTGACTTTCCTTTTCTTTCCTGCCTTTGTCCTGCAGCAAGATTATTCCATCTTTTGAGATATTTTGTAAAGTCATTATATTCATAGAGATTTCTGGCTGCAGCAGACCTTCTGTAGAGCTTTGGTTTTGTATTCATGCTCCGTCTTGAAATCTCAGAGGAAATTGTCAAGGCACAGAAGGCATGAGAGTCCCCCGCATCCATTGAGAGTTGATGAAACTCAGGAGCCTAAACACTATTGCCATTTTTGCAACACAGCCAGCTCATACTCATTTTTTGAATTTCATTCCCACTTAATTCCTGGTAAGGTAGGCAGATGACACATTGGGGACCAAAGTCCCCTATAATCTAAGTGATGGTGTAAAACATCTCAATCTTGAGGGACATGATGAGCAAAATTCTAATGAAAGATAATCTAATGGATATCCAGAATTTAAACAGTACAGCAAAGGCAGATTCCCTAATCCATGACTTAAATATTTCAGTGTAGCTGCATGTTAAAAGATGCTTGTGCTTGACAGGAGACTAGACAGGGTTATCTCTCTCCTGCTCATTGCATTTCCTCTGTCTGCCTCATTTACATGTAAATAAGTGAATTTTGCACACATACTGAATGCCACTTGAATTATAATGTCACCCTTTTTACTTGTGATTTCACAATGAAAGTCTGTCTTACTGATTTTTTTTTTATTTTCTTATTAAAACATTCATCAGCACTTGCATTATCCATAAACTTGAACCACAGACTTACAGGAGTTGCCTGTCTTTAGTTGAGGTCACTATGAGTCTCGACAATATGATCTCATTAGTTCAGTTTGTGGAACACACGCTCTCAGATCTCTTGTCTTTTCACAGAATTATTTTTCAACTTTGAGAGTATAAATGAAGTTACATTGCAAAAGTTGAATTGCATTAGTGAGTAAGTGCATCACTTTCCTACAGGTAAGCAAATTTGTTCCTTTTTTCTAGCAAGTGCTTATTTTCCAGGAGGGACTTAACTCCTCAGCACAATGATTTCTGTTCTGTGTCAGCAGCACAGGAGCTAATTCTCCTGGGCTGCGGTTCTACAGTGTCAGTGATGGAGCTACGAACCGATTGAAGCAGTTTTGTTTCATTAGCAAGGGAATTTCTCCCTTGTGGAGTATTTCAATACAAACAACATTTCATTACCAAGTCCCCATCTAGAAGTTCAATCCAAGTGCTAAGGTAGTTGCCACCTTACTGAGACTGATCCTTCTTGGCAACGAATTGATTAACTTCCCTTGAGATTTTATTTCTACAATTACAGAGTAAAGGTCCTCTCGAAGCTGTTTCATGTGCTGAATGCCCGCATACAGTGCTGCACTCGTACAGTCAGCTCTCAGAGCAAGAGTTGAGCTTTGGCAGAGAGGAAAGCCTCCACTGTGTGCACTATCATTTCAATTCCAGCCGAGTTTCTTCTAAGATACAGCGGTCCATTTTGGCAGTAGTACAGTTTCATCCCTACAGGGGGGCATTCAGTGATCCAATTTTGTTCATAGGATGTCAGTGGCATTAGAAAATTTCAAAATTAACCTTTTGCATCATGAAAAGGGATAAATGCCAAAACAGTGGGGATAGCAATCAATGCATTCTTTCTCAGAAAAAAAAAAAAAAAGAAAAAAAAAAAGAAAAAAAAAAGGTGATTCTGCAATAAAATAAATTAACAATCACTGAAAAAAATAATTTCACAGTGTGGTGATTTGTGGGCTAAGGGTTAAATTCCAAAAGGAGGTAGTGTACTTCCCAGCACTGCAGATCACTGCATAACTCCTGCCAGTGAAGGAACAAACTCTTCCATGTCTGGCAGTTGCAGCTTGAATTCCCTTGCCTGCTGCCACTGCAGCCAACATGATCACAGCAGCATGCATTTCTCCTATGTCCAGAAGAAAATGTGGTTTTTTGCTTGGAAGTGCTGATGCCTGTAAAAGTACATTAGTCATCATGCCTGCTCAGGGAAACTGGTTCTGAGAATTCTTGATTCCTGCACCTTTATTCCCTCAGGTAGCAGTCTCTTGTGGATCTACTTCACATTCCTCAGCAGTACCCATGAGAAGATGAGTGAAAGAGAGAAATAAGATCGTGCTTTTAGCTTTTCTGAATATTTTCCTACATTTTCAGTCTGATAATTTTAACTGTCCTGTACCTTTCCATTATTTAAAAAGCTGTATGCTTTCATTTGCCTTGACAGCAAATGAGTTATCATTTTCTTCCTCATAGGGAAACACATGCAAAACAAACAAATATCCTACTTTTTCAGACATTACAGCATAGACTTGGAATATATTGATACTCTAATGGAAGCTTATGGATTTCAACTTCAGGGAGATCAGTGTGTGATCTTCTCTTTTTTGCATAACTCAGAATGCAAGACTGCTTTAAAATAAACATTTCCGATTCATAGGCTGTACCCATTTTTACTTTCTGGATTCCATTCTGGGCTCAGATTTCTAAAAGTTAGGCACAGTAAATGCTTAAATTTTAGATTCCAGTTGGAGCTAACTTCATGTGTTAAAATGAGGTCTCATTTAGAATACTCAAGGTTAACTTTTAAAATTGTTGCCTGTAATTTTCAGACATTTCCAGGATGTTACAACTTTGGCAGAATAATGTCATTCAAGGTGAAGCCTCAGTGACAGCAGTTTTCTCTTTCTATGTAAAAGATACTTAAGGACCTTGTCATTTTGTTCTTCAGCATGATGTGAGCTTTGTAGTAGGCACTATCTAATACTTCATTTTATGTTTTAAACATTAAAACACAATCCATAAACATTCAAATAACCTTTCCTGAGATGTCAGTAATGCTAACACAGAGAACACTTTATTTTGATAGTTTTCCCTCTTTTCATCCACTTGTGCCTTTCTAGGCAGATTGTAGCCAGTTTTCAACATTCTAGTCATGTGAATCACATCACTAGCTTATAGTAATAGGCAGCACTGTTGAATTTATGCTTATAAATCAACAATTCCAACACTTTTTATTTATTAGCTATGCTCCTTGTGCATAGTCAATTAAAGCATCTCTTCTGTTGATGCCTACTGGAGATTCAGTTTTGTTCTCAATGCTTTGATTTTTATCTCCTTTTCACCTTTCATTTTTATGTCAGTTTAACACCCTCAGAAACAGCCAACATGCCTTCTAGAATATTGATTCTTTTTCTATTGAATTTCACCCAGACAGTGGTGTGCCATCTTCCAGAGAAAGCAACCCCTTCTTCACAAAACTCAAGCTAATGTTTCAGTTATCAGAGTGCTCTTTATTGCTTATAGGTCTCCAAGACCAAAGTTCCCTGAAGAGGTAATCAGTGCAGTATTTGAATTATGTTGTTTGGCTTGGCTTGATGAGTCCTAGATGAGGATGACAGCAGAAAAGCCTTAAGTTAGCACTGGAGTGACCTTTGAAAAGATTGCAATGATACAATGATTAATTAGTTTTTCTCAGATATCCAATACTCTGTAAAAATTTATCCTGGGACTTCAGCGTCTCCTACTCACTTTAAATACAAACACAAGCTTATTTTTTCAGAAAAGAGTTAATAAAATACCATTTTACTTTTTGTTTGTTTGTTTGTTTCATGCAAATAGTTAGTAGCAAGACGGTAAAGCTTCAATACACTGTACAGTTTAGATACATAGCAGTTTGCTTCCCTGCCAATGTAAAGCCAAGGCATGCATTTTCTCTCACAGCAGTTGTGTGCTAATGGAGAGAATGAGCACTGTTCAGTCCAGCAGCTGCATCCTGTAAGGTGTGGACATTCCACCACTGTGTGCCAGCTCTCTATTCGTAGGAAAGAAATATATTTAAAGCTGGGTTGTAAGGCCTGCTCCTAGGCTTGACCTTTCCTTTATGTTACTCAAGTCAAATAAAACTGGAACAGCAGAAAAAGAGTTAACTGGATTCAGTTTGCCAGCTACGTGCTAGTAGTAAAACAGTGAGCACTTTCCTCTGAGAAAAGCAACCCCTTTGCCTTACTGCAGTGATAAAATTATCAGTAAAAGCACAGGCAATTTCTTCTCCTAGAAGGGCTCTAGCTTAGCCATGCGTTAAAGAGGTCCTCTACCCTGTATAATACAGGCATAGCATTGACAGTGCACTGTAGGAGCAGTCACGCTGTCCCTCTCTCTGCACTCATTCATTATGTGTGTAGGTGCTGTGTTACTGAGAGAGGATGTCAGTAGCATAAACAGAGTAACCAGAGAATAAGTAGGATCCCATCCAGTGATGCAGTACTAATAATCAAAGAAAAATAATTTCCTACTTTGAAGATGATCCCAAGTCCAAAGGTGTTCTTCATGCAGCAAAACCTCAAAGACATTTGGGCCCTACCACCATCACTGACGGTGCAGCAACGATTCCTACGCAGCATGAGAATCTACTCCCAGTAGCGACTGGTAAGATCTAATATGGATTTTAGTGCTCTCATGCCAACAGTAAGCCTCATTGCTGGCATTAGGGGAAATAGTGAAGAAATACAAACATGCAATATAGGCTCATACAATTACAAAAATCAATAATGTTTTTGAAAAGTTGTGATGATTAATTTCGTGGCATAAAGAGGAAATATAGATAATTCCTCCTTCAAAAGCATGCCTGTCATCTTTTTGACCATAACAGCAGGTCAAATTGCTTCCAACATTTGGATGATGTGCTGGATATTAGTTGTCTGGAGGCGGTCTTTTAACTGAAGTGTTGCAGGTCCTTCTATCCTATTAATTTTTTGCTGGCTGAGATCTGAGCACCCCCATCTCTCTCAAAAATGATTCTAAATTTATCTTCAGATGAGGAAAGAGAGATTAGTTCTCAAGTCTGAGATGGAAAGCTATGACTAATCTAATATTCATTGTTATTTTGATAAATGTACGCTTGGTAATTGGTAAAATATCTGCTAAACCAGAGTTTATGATCTCAGCAGAGCAAGAGATAAATGGTGCAGTCTTTGCGACATCAGTGCTGTCATGTGGATGGAGTTAAAAAAATAGTACTTGCACAGTATGTTGTGTGCATGCTTTGTACCAACTCAGTTAGAAAGACACATAAGTAACTGTGATGGTCAGCAGATGCTTCTAAGGCAACCGGAAAATACTGGCAATTATAATGGTATATATGAATCAATAAGAGAAAATATATTCTCAAAACAGTTTGAAAAATTGTTTTAGACAGTGTTTAAAAGCATTTTGGAGAGCATTAAGTATGACAAAGTCCATCGGAAACAAATGACTTTTCATTGAGTGTCTTGATAGCAAAGCACCACATACTCTTCAAGATTTATGTAAATCATAATTATAAGTAATGTACAGTACTTTGCTGTCAATAAAGTAAGCAAGCAACAATATATCCTAAACCCAATTAAATTGTATTAGAGTTATGGGAACTAAGAAAACCAAGTTGGTGTAGGCTCTGTGTCATCAATGGAGTTTCTCAGTGTTGGCAGTGGAAAGGATGCAAGCACTCACTATAGTTATAAAAAGTGTAAAGCTTGAGTAGGAGGAAAGCTAGCTGATTTTTAAGGAAAAAGAAAACCAAATCCTAAAGGCAAAAAGCATCTGTTTGACTGGATTGTATGCTCCCTGTAATGGATCCTATACACTGCCTTCTGCTCACTCTGTTCAGTGTACATTTACACTGAATGTTGGAGTTGGAGTTTATTCCACTAATTGCTCGTCGGTAAGGGGGAAAAAGTTCATGCATGTTTTCACTTCCACTCTTAGGTACAGCCTGCTTAGGAGAACATTTGCTGTCTTTGATCAAGGGAAGGAATTGGCCCATTTCTGTCTGGTCGCGGTGCCAAGGGAGCTCAGTGTGAACCTAGACCTGAAGCAGCCCAATGAAACGAGGAGACAGGCAAGGCTCAGAAGAGCCTGCTGTTGGTGGAAGTTGTATGTGGCTGCAGAGTAAACAGTGTTGCAAATTCAGCTTATAATGGATGCAAGTTGATTCCAGAGGAGGCTATGTTTGGATTTGGTTTCAGTGTATAGCTCACCCGGTAGGTTCCCGTTGCCGGGGAAAGCAGTGAGCCAAGACTTTGAGGAATACTCCCTGGAGGCAGGCAGTGGGACACAGATGGAGGGGTGCCCCTTGGGGAGAACATTTAGCCTGTTGTGGTAGCGGGGTTTAGCTCAGCAGCCTTAACATTCTTCTGGAGGAGTTAGAACAGCCTGCAGCTTCAGTACCAGCCTGGAACGGCAAAGGCCAGCCCCAGGCCAAGGTGGGCTCCAGGGCTGGGGCTGAGGAGGACTGAAGCGTTGGGCCTGACACATTGAGCCTGGATGAAGGTCCACGCTCATGCAGGCTATGAAGCCACCCTGCCTTGAAAATAAGCCAGGAAGCATGGGCTGGTGGCCGAAATGTCCTTCCCCAGCCCCTCCACAGGGGTCGGGGAGAGAGGTGACTCCCTCTGTCAGCACGCCCAAAAGGAAAGCGGCAAAGAAATGCCCTTCCCTCAAAAGCCTTGGCTGGTTTAAGGACCTCACTCACCAGGTGAGCCAAGCCCACTGTGAAAACCCTCTTTTTTTCGCCCCATCCATAACCTCTCCTTTCCTTCTCCTGCTCCCAAGACACGGGGGTGGGAAGGAGAGCGGTCCCTGCGTGGGGCCCGGGCACCGCAGTGGCGGGGGGCACTCCCTTCAGCCACCATTGCACGCTCGGCAGCCCGCGGCGGGGTCCCGCTCCCCCTCCTCCGCCTGGCTCGGGGCCGCCTGATGGCGGACAGGGAAGAAGGGGGTGGGTGGGGAAAGCGGAGCGCCCGCCGGCGGGAGTCGCTCGCCTCGGCTCGGCGAAGGGGGCGGCTCGGCTTCGGCAGCCCCGCCTGCGCGGCGCCGGAGGGGTTAAGCGCCCCCGCTTGCGGTGGGCTCGCTGCCGGCGGGGAGGGGGTTAAGCGCCTGGCGGCGGCGGCGGCTGTCGCCACTCGGCTCCGCGCCGCTCTCCGCGCCGGAGCCGTTACAGCGGGAAGATGGCGACGGAGGGCGCGAGCGGCGAGCCGGGCTCTGGCGGACGGGAGGACTCGGCGGCCACGGCAGCGGTAACCGGCTTGGCGGGAGCGGGGCGAGGGGTTCGACCCAGCCGAGGCGAGAAGGGATCCCTGTGGGGACGGGACGAAGCAGCGCTCGGAGACCTGCCTCCCCGGCTCCGTCCCTCCGCCCTCCTTCTCCCCCGGGGCGGGACGGGACGGGACGGGGCTCGGCTGCGGCGGGTCTGCTGCAGCCGAGCCCCGTCCCGCCCCGGAGAAGAAGAGGGAGCGGTGCGGGGTTTCCCTCCCCGCCAGCCTCCCTCTTCCCTTCCAAGGGAGCGGCGGGTTCTCTCCCCCATTGTTCCTTCTGGCTGCCCCGGCGCGGGGTCGGCGTGAGGCGCCCGTGAGGGGGGCACGGAGAGGGGGTGGGAGTCTGCTCCTCGGTCTCGCCTCTCTCACACCCACCCACCCACCTCCCCTTTTCCCGCCGCTTGCCGCGGCGAGGGCGGCTGCGCCCCGGTCTCTCCGGGCGGGCTGAGGTGGTGACAGCGGCCGCGGCGGTGGGAGCTGTCAGACCGAGGCGGAGGGGGGGGGGTGGGAAATGTTGGTCTTTAACCCTTTGCCAGGCCCGCAAAGAGCTTGATTTTTCTCCTTTCCTCCCGTGTGGCGTTTTCGGCGCCGGGGCAGCGTCCCTTCCCCTCCCGCCCCCGCCCCGAGCGCCGGTGTGTGGAGCCGTCTCCGCTCCCCGGGCCTCTCGGCGGCTGGGCTGCGCCCCAGGGGCGGGATTTGTCTACCCACTTCAAATATCCCCCAAAACCGAGAAGAACACCCCGCACCCCCCCCCCTCCCCCGCGGCGTGTCCTCTCTGAGGGTGGGCAGGCGGAGGGACGCGGTGTGGTGCCAACCGGTTCAAACGGTGTCGGCTGGAGGCTCCCCTCCCGCTCAGCGGCCCGAGCCCCTGGCAGAAGGGCGGGGGTTCACCCCCCACCTCAGGCGACCCCCGGCCCCTCATCCGTGTGGCAGTAGAGCTCTCGCAGCTCGGCAGCATCCTAGACCTGGCGTGGTCAAACCTGCCCGCGGACCCTCCCGGGGCTGATCAGCCCCTGTTAATCACTTGGCTGACAGACGACGCGAGAGCCGGGTGGCTGGGTCCAAAATACGGCTGTAAGCGCTCGGCCTCGTAGCGGGATGCAAAGTTTAGGGCGATAAAACCGCTGTCAAAACCTTCGTTTCTGAAGGTGATGGCCCTCGAAGGGATGGGATACCAGTTTCTGTGAAACTGAGGGTATTGCTGGCATTCTTCTTTTATTACTATTTTATTTTCTTTCAAACAGGCACTAATTCTTATCTGAAACCCTGTTCCGACTGTGCACTTAAATCTTCCTTGCGTGTTTTAACTTCTGCAGTGTTGTGGAAATTGAGTTTTACTTAAAAAATGTAATCCTTACACAGTGAATATTTATAACATCACTATCTTTTCAAACAATGACATAACCATGACATAAATGACTATTGAGGTAAGAATTCATAAAAGCAGAACATGAAATAATTTAAAGCCCGAGTTTTGAGTAATAATATTTGTATGAAATTATTTAGTATACTTATATTATTACCACCTTGAGTTTCAGTTTTAAGAACTCAGACAAGTAGCTCATAATTGAGTAGCACTCCAGTATTGTCCTGGTAGGCAGTGCAGTGTAAGGCACTCATGCAATTTGGTGTTCTCATTATGGAAGGTAGGAGCAATAGCTCTATGCTGCATGCTGCTTTTAAAATATTTTTTTAAAGCTGAAGAGGTGCTAGGAAGTAACCTGTGTGTTGCTCCCTAACAAAAGTAATATCTATACTTAAGCAATAACAAAATATTTTAAAATTTTTTACTTTTAATTTGCCTTCAGTCAGTATTTAATATTCCTTTTCATCTTTTCTTCCTTGACAATATGAATGTTGTATTGTTGTTTTCATTTTCTCTCTTGTACAATAAAGTAAAAAGTACACCTCTGTGCAATGAAAAGATTAAAAAAATATTTATACAATACTTCAGTATTCCTTATGAAGGCTTAGTATGAATAGCTTATTTTCCGTCTTTAAACTCAAGATACAGAATTACGAATTGGATCATCTGCTTACTTTTAGGATCTTATAAGTCACACTAAACTTCAACTTATGATGAAATATTTATTTCAGTACTGTTTTAGATTTTCTATCTTTTTTTTTCAGTTTTCAGAGTTCTGATTGCACAAATGGTGCAGTGGAGAACTGTAAGAACAGTATTTTTAACAGTAATATGTTAATGTATAAATTTTATGGTGTGAGCAGAAGATGTATAACAGGATGGTATAGTAGGGTTTCTTGATAATAAATGCTGTTATTGCATCTTGGTACGCTGTCAGTAACATCACTGGAAAATAAGATTTCTTTTGCTGCTTTTAGAAGCACTGTAGAAAAGGATTAAAAGTGCCTCCATCCCTCCTTTTTTTTTTTTTTTACATTCACCAGGGAATTTGACTGAAAAAGCCTAGACTGTTCTATAGAATCTTACATTTAGGAGCAAAACTGACAATCTTGTCACTCTGAGTTTCCTTGAAAGGAGCACAGCGTCTGGTAAGCCCATCACTTCTTTCCCACAAAATACTGGTATTTTTATTGTGGTTAGGGTAACAAGGAAATACGGCAAGGGAGTGGTTCTGGTCCTTTTTCATACCTGCACAGCTTGATTGCACTGAAGCCAGTGAAATTGTGTTGGTGCAATTTGGACTAGAATTCAGAGAAAACACATATGTGTGTATTTTCAAACATCTTTGAATGACTTCCATCTGCATAATGTCTACCAATAATGATTACATAATAGCAAGAAATAATCCAATTTGTCAGTTTTTTTTGTTGAAACATTGAACATCAGCCTACTGCACGTAGAGGGCTGGCTTCTCACATGCTATAGCTCCAGTGTAGCTTTAACAAAGCCTATGAAAAGCCTGCTATATAATGAAGTTTGTTAAAATTATTCAGTAAAATTTCTGGGTTTGATTTTGCTTGACCAGTGATCAAAAGCATAAACCTTATTTTTTTTTTCTGAAAGATAGTACCTCCCACTGTCTGTAAAGCTGTACATATAGAGCATATTAGTAGAGTGGAATCTTGACTCCTCTGAAGTGGGTAGGGATTTTACAGCTGTCTTCATCGATCAAAATTTTGTTGCAAATGATGTGTACATACCTGAAAGGATCAGTCTGGGTTGCTGTGGGTCAAGTAACAGTAGAAAAAAGTTGCACTGTAGAAAAAAACATCAAAAAATGGATAAAATGGAGAGCAATTCCATGACACTTTGTGGTGACATTGTGTAGGATCTGATGCTTAGCTTGGTATATTCATTTTCTATGGATCTACAAGAATGCTTGTAGCGGAACTGTCATTCTGGTCAATATAGTGAAATGCTAAATAATGGCTTTATCAGATCAATTATACAGGCTGATTTGGGTCAATTGGAAAGATTCTTACATTAAAAATATTGTTCTTGCAGAAAATGTGACCATAACCCTTGAAAAGCAAAATCTATATCTCTTATTAGGGACTGCATCCTGGAAAATGGTCACTTGCCAAAGGACATGGTTTAACTACCGCTATCGTCATCTGAATACAAGTTCTCAGTGTAGCATTATTGCTCAGAGAAGTTACTTTCATTTAGTCAGATGGATGATGCTGTTGTGGTGTTCCAACATGTGGGTGAGATGCAGGGACAGCAGAATTCTGTCTAGCTTAGTCCTGCTACTCCTCTGCAATGAGAGATTGGTCTTGATCCATCTTGCAGTGATCCACTTCAAACCTCCTTTCTACCTCTCCTCCCCCTACTCCAAACTACAGCTTTGCTGTTTCGTGCCTTCTACTCCACAACTTGCAGCACAGCCTCTCTTCCCTTGTGAAGGTCCTGGGCAATGAGAAAAGAAAGCCACTGAATGTAGTCCACTTTATAAATGTTCCTTTCTCTTCCAAATGTGGACTTGTCACACTGTCCATCTTTAAAGGTGAAGTGCAGAGGAGCAATGCTGTGAGCCGGATGCGTGAAAGTGGCATGGAGGTGCAAACCTGTAGGATGCTGTATGTCCTGTTGTTTTCTCAAACAGCTTTGACTTCATTTGTGTAAGTGTTGCTTTGGCCTCAGAAGTGATACAGCAAGATACCAATAGAGATGGAAATTGGGACAGGAAGGAAGGAGCTCAGGAAGACAACAGTTTGAGGTCTGCCTCCGCACCCATTCTTACCCAAGAAAGGGAGGAGTTGATTTACAATACCTGTGTAATTCTTGAATATGTAAATGGGAAGGTGTCAAGTAGACTTAGGGAAGAGGTACTGCCTCTATGGTAAGTGAAGTAAAGCTTTCTTGAGCGTTGATTTTTGTTCTATTGTAGCACAGGGCAAGGTGTAAAATTCTGGAAGACTTAAAGATTCCTTCTGCAGAACTTCTAAAGATAGCTTCAACAATGTGTACCTGTGTTGGGATCTGACCATATATCATTTGCCTTAGAAGTGACTTATCTGAAAGCAAGTTTCTGAATAGAAATTACCTGTTAAATTTCAGTAAGAGTTTAAACATTGTTATTGAAGGGTTGTGGGCCTAGATCCATAAAAAAGACTTAGTTACTTAACTTGCACTGAAATAAAAAATGACTAAGTACCTTTGTGGCTGTTAATAGATTGCAAATATGTTTTAACAGCTATGACAATATCTGGGTATGTGTAAAGGTCATTGTCTTACTGATTTTGGAGGGGTTGGGGGCTGGCTTTTTTTTTTGTTTCCAAAATAAATTTTCCAGTTTTGAGGTATATTTGTGGTTAATCTTTAAGCTGTTAAAAGTTTTGCAGTTACCTCAAGCCAAAAAAAACCCCACAGCAATTAAACAAAACCTCCCCCATGCCTTTTAAAGAAAACCTTTGAAAAACCCAGAAATCGAGGGAACTGTGCTTGGGGAGGAGGAGGGCAGAGTAACCAGGTAACTTCATGTGGTGAACAATCCAATAAAAGTCATTAAGCTAATGATTGGACATGAATAAATGCATGTACCGTCCCGTCATGATCCCTCCGATACCATTGCATGAAATTTTATACAAGTCCTGGATGTTAACCTCAGATAATATTCTCTTCAGCAAGAAACTTGGTCTTAGTTGAGGAGCAAGTTTCACTGCATTGCTTTTCCTTGAAAGATATTTCTCTGCCTTCCTGTTTGTTTCTGTTGCCAAGAACATTCCTATAGGTCACATCTTACTTCTTAAGTTCATCTTGGATGGGGTGGGAAATTGACATGTATTTTTGTGTCAGATAATTTCTGGAGAAGCATGAGGTCACAGATTCTTACCCTAGTTTTAGACTAAAGAACAAGCCTTCCACAACCAAAGCAATAAATTGTGGTTTTCTCTGAAGTATTCATGAATACTGTATGGCTAGTGGGACCACCTCTTTTAATACTCTCTCTGTTTGCAGAATTTTCTTTATTAGAAAAGGGTTAGGGTTCATTTAACCACATACCCATGTTTATGTTGAGCTGGGTCTTGAAACTTCCTTTTATATTTGGTGGAGTGAAGTAAGTGGTTAGAAGGAATAACTTGGTTTAGAAACAGGTTTGTGAGCTTCTCTGTTTTTGAGTGAAGTGGCTTAGGCAGCCTACTCTTGGCGGTATGGATGGGGTTCAAGACACTTAAATTTAGGTGTCTACATGTATGCAGAGTGTTTAATATCCTATTACAGTCAATGGAAATCTGACCAATACAGTCAGTGGAGCCATGAGCAAATAATTCTAGTGGCTGATTTGCTGAGTAGCTTTCTTGGCTGTTTTGACTAGGCTGATCATTGAAAATAAAGGGACATTAGGTACCTAGCTTACATAGCTCACACCTACCTTTAAGTGTCGTAGTCCTGTCTTGAGGGTTTCCTTTGGCGGTCCGTATGGGATACTCTGGAGTATCGCAGCTGCCCTTCTGCTACTGGTCCAGATGGCATGGATGATTCTCTTAAGTCTTGCATCGTATCTTCCTGTCCCAAAAAGATATCTCTTATCCTCCAGACATTTCAAATCGCACTAGATACTTCTATGCAGGTGACTAAATAGAATTAGTCAAAACAGATCTTTATACTTGGTCAGATGAATTGTACCTGGAGGACATACTTAATGTTGTAAAATGTATGAAACAGGGTTGTGTTTCCCTGGTGTAGTTGTTTCATGGGTCTGACAGATGTGAGGCCATTATGACATTAAAAGTTTACTTTGTATAGCCTAATAAGTAATGGCTAACCGTTTTATTTTAGAACTTCATCTTGGAAGTCTGCTTTCTGAATCCTCAGGAGGATTCCTGTGTGTTTTTAATGGAACTCAATATAAAATATGTAACAAATGTAGATATGTACCTTTCCCTTCATCTTTGACAGGACTCTTTTTCTTTTTTTTTTTTTGACAGCTTTTCTCTGTATATTTTCCTGTACACCATTTTTATACTTCTCCCTTCCTGTCTTTCCACTTCGGCCTTCAATTACACTCCACAGGTTTCTTTCCCAAGCCCTGGGTTATTACCCAGCTCCATCTTTAAAAAGGCTGTGTAGCTGCTTTCTGAACAGGAAGGAGCTTGTTTTCCATGGTCCAATGTTTTCCATTGTTTTTTGCCCGTGTTCTTCTTAGGGAGAGTACAAAGCAGTGGCTTTTATACTTCACCTATTCAGACTTCAGCTGAAGGCAGCAGAGTTTGTAACAGCTGCTCTGGTAGCATAATGAACGGCTCTCTTAGCTCCTGAAGTGGCTGGTACTATCAACTGGGCTAGGTCAGCAAAACCAAACTATTGGTACTGCCAGTCCCTCACAAGATTTCTTTCTTTTTATTATTAATATTTTTTTTTAAGAGAGGATGGTGGGATAAATTTAATGCTAAAGACTTTTACCATCTCTGCTTTAAATAGCTTTGCATGTGGGAGCAAGACCCTTCTGTTCGTGCACCTGTTGGTGACCTTCCAATTTCATCCTCTTCCGTCTTTTCCAAAGACGATGGAGATGGGAAAATACCTGTCCAGTTTGATCACTGCTGTCCTAAGTCATCCTTCTCTTGTTCAGAAGAGATGCTTTTGTCTTGTTTTTGGTTCATGGCTTCTTCTAATCTTTAGCCATGGAGGTTATCATTTTGCCTGTAGTCTTTTTGTGATGCATGCACAGGTAGTTGAATGAATTTTAGCTAATTAGCTGTTTGCTCTGTTGTCACTGCACTTGCTGCCAGGCAACACACACCCCTTATGAAACTGATCTGAAAAATAACGTGGAGTTTTAGAGACATAGAGAACTGAAGTTGTAGTCTTTCAGGTACTTTATTCTAATAAATCAAATAAACCAGACTTTTTAAAATCTGAAAGAGGTATAGAAAAAAAATCTCTTGTGTTTTGGTTGCATATGCCAAATGTCACCCTAGGGCAACATATTCATGTATTTCTGTTATAAAACCAATATAATATATGGCTTGGTTACATAGTTGTTAAATTGTTGGTTAAATTGTTACAGCTTGGCACTCTACCAGAGGTATTGCAGCTAAACCCCGGATGACACATAAGCCATGAGCTACTAATGCAGTCTTTATTTTGTGGAGATCCAAGACTTATTGCTCCACTGGAAGATGTTAGATTACTTTTCTAGATCTAAACAACAGTTTTCTTTATGATTCAAACAATGCTTCATCTGAATAAGAACTTCAGGCAAGCCTGCCATGACTGACATCTTGATCCCCAGAAGGCGGCAGGGACTGTTTAAGAGGAAAGATAGTTTTATCTCATCATGTACTTTACCTACTCAAATAATACAAATATTTTTACAACAATGCTTGAGAATATATTAAATCTTTAAACTATATATTTTGGTCCAGTTAGGGTAAGCTATGTTGTGGTTTCATAAGTGCTGATTCAGAGATCTGCATGGGAAGAAGGTGTGGTAGCACCTCTTGAAAAGCTGAACATATTGACTTGAAGAAAAGAGTAGGATCATGTTTCTTGCACTGTACTTTTGTGGATGCCCCTCTTAACCTTGTTCCTGTCTATGAGAAACCTTGGGTGCCTTTTTTATTAGAGGAGGCAAGCTTATTTTAGAAAGGGAAGTTAATGTAGTGGTTAAACCACTGAATGGAGACTCGGAAGACTGTTACTGAATATTGTGTTTTGCACCACTTGCTTTCTGTGTGGTTTGGGAAAAAATACTTGGTAACTCTGCATCAGTTTTCCATGTGAAAAACTGAGACAGTTTTTGTCTATTATAAAAGAAGTTATATGACTAAATCAACTGCTGTCCTTGAGCTATTAGATATTAGGAAGTGGTTCATAGAAGAAGGAGAGTGGATAAGTGGGCTATATGACTGAATTAAATTTAGTAGTTAAAAGTGCTGAAAGTAAAATCTGCTACAGCCTAGAAGGTGAAATCTAGTGTACTGGCACTAGATTACATGAGGAACTGTGTGTGTTTAGTAAGTTTTTGCTTTATCCATGTCCATAGATTGGTAAGTGCTGTATAGAATTGTGATGAGCACTGTGAGAGGCTACTGCAGTGTATGTTGGGAAAAAGCCTTCAGAGAAACCGGTTGTTTTTCTTGATCCATTGGCATGGAGAATAAGAGGTATATTTTGGATTACAGAAATAGCAGACCCAGGCAGCAAAATAGAGGATAACTATTGTTGAGTCTAGAAATATCGGTTTGAGTGAATGGCCCTGTCCTCAAAACAGTTATGCTTAATAGAAATCATTGCTCCTCTTGTTGATCCATGCTGTTCATATAAAAGAAGAAGCTCAATCCAATGTACATCAAATACAAATAGCTGAAGTTCTGGCTTACAGTTCTCAGTAGCCATTTGTACACCTCTCTGTGTTTTAACTAAAAAGTAAAAATGGAAGACAGAGTAAATCTGGTACAGTTATAGCTTTGGGGTAATTTTGATTTATGGCCTTCTAGCCTGAAGGAAGAACAACTGTCTTGCCCTCTTCTTGCCTTAAGAAAGCAGAAATGTTACTTGATTTAGTTTTTATTGATTTTTCCTGCAATGAAGTTAAGCTCCTGGGTAGCTGAACTCTTACACTTTACATCCTTCAGGGAAAACAGACAGTATATCCAGATACACAGTTCAGCTAATTTGGCAACTGGTTACTTCATACTGAAGATAGCTGAGGGTCCTCATCTCAGGGCTTTGCTGGGAGACACTGTAGGACTGTAGTATTTCCCTTGCAGTGAATAGCAGACTGGAAATCAAGTCAGCTGAATCTAGCACATGGAATAAATACTGTTTTCTTTCCCTTAAAATGGTCCCCTTCTAATTTCACCAGTCTACTTGTGTTAGCATTGCGGATATTGGTGAACAAGAGATCTTATCTACTATCTTAGTGATTTTGTAAATATTAATAACATTCCACCCCACCTCCAAAATCAAGACTTCCAGCCTTGCAGTATTTCCTCTTATAGCAGTTACTCCTTCTCTCTTCATCCAGTTCTGTACCTTTAGATGAGGACTTTATGCAGTACTTGAGATGTGGATTTACCAGTGTTTTATACAGTGGCAGCATGAGGATGTTAACTTTGTAAGGGAGGAATTATGTGCCAGCTCTCACATGAGGTAGATGTCCCTGCCACTTCTCTATCTGTTTTCCTGATTATTGATGAAGAGGTTGAATGAAACTGGTCCCAGAGGTGCCCCACTGCTTACCTGTCTCCATCTTGAAAACTGATTGTTACCCATAGTGGTTTTGCTTCCTATTCATGAAGTGTCTTTTTATCCAGTACTGTTGGATA
The DNA here is from genome assembly GCF_036417535.1 of Chlamydotis macqueenii. Taxonomy (NCBI): domain Eukaryota; kingdom Metazoa; phylum Chordata; class Aves; order Otidiformes; family Otididae; genus Chlamydotis; species Chlamydotis macqueenii. Next base: position 26,817,630 of record NC_141556.1, read on the forward strand.
AGAGTTTCTGTAATAATATTTGGTATAGAATCTTGTCCAAAACTTCTTGAAAATCCAAATACATTAGTATCTAGTGGATCCCCTTTGTCCATGTGTCTATTGACATTGTTACAGAACTGTAACAGTTTGTGAGGTGAATTTGGTTTTACAAAGCCTTACCGATATTCCCAGGAGACGGTGTTTAGGCATGTGCTCAGTGATCTTATTCTTCAGTATAAACTCGTTTCACTCTTCTAGAAGTCAGACTCACACTGATCTTGGTAACTGTGGAGTGAGAAGATGATGTTGCTATGAACTGCTATTTGTCAGTGCCTCTTAAACCTGAACTGTACTCTCCAGGCAAAGAAATGAAACTGCAAATAAAGCATGCAGATAAGTTTTCATGTCTTTTCACAAGCTGTGCTTCAAAAATTCACATTCAGCCCAGTATACTGTGATGACTTGGTAGTTGTTTGCAAGTGAGGCACAGGTTACACTGGATTAGGTGCACTGTGGTCTAGGTTCTTTCACCCTCTCTTGCCTTCATCACTGATGTGTTATTTCAGATCTGTTGGGGGTTTTTTGGTCTTTGTGAAGCTGCGTATGGGAACTTTACAATTTCACTCTTATCATTCACAAGATTTTGCAAGATCGATTCTTTGCAACAGTGTAGGGTTTGAAACTGTGTCATACTGGTGGACTTCTAATTTCTTCACCGTAAATAAAAAGATTCAGACTATTTGCTATTAGTTTTGACTTTATATATGACAAAGCCACCTCAACTTTTGACAGTTACAGTTGTTTGAGGAACCCGTAATTAGGATGCTGATAGGTTTATGTTTCAGATCTACAGTAACTATTGCGGTCAGTTAGTTAGTGTGTTCATCAGTGTTTTGTTTCTTGCAGACAAGAGAGTTTGATGTGGATAACTTGAGCAAGCCAGAATTGCGGATGCTTTTGAGTATAATGGAAGGAGAACTAGAAGCACGAGACCTTGTAATTGAAGCCTTGCGGGTAAGTTACTGGGTTGGTTGTTGTGGTTTGCTTTTTTTTTTTTTTTTTTTTTTCCGATTCTCTTTTGCCACTTCCTTTATACTGTGCATAGAATATTATTAGTGGAAGAGTAAATTGTGGTTTTTAAGTTTTAGATTAACTAAACCTCGGTAATCACAAAACATGTTCTTGTTTAATTGTTCCCACTCAGTAATTCTATGTAATTTTGCTATAAAATACTAACAAAATTTCAGAGAAATAAGTGTGAAAACTGCAAAATTACTTCCTCTTTAGATTCTTTCATATTGTAGGGTCTGTTATTTGTTAAAGGTAGAAATAACTTCAAAGGAAAACTCAGTCCAGTCGTCATTTGTTCTAATGGCGTATATAAAATGCAACAAGAAGAGCTTTTATAGGTACGTAGGGGACAAAAGAAAGTCCAGGGAAAATGTAGGCCCCCTCCAAAAGGGAACTGGTGTCCTGGGTAACCAGGACACGGAGAAGGCTGAGGTTCTCAATGACTTTTTTGCCTCAGTCTTCACCGACAAGAGTTCCTGTCCCACCACCCAAGCTGTAGAAGGTGAAAGCAGGGACTGCGAGAATGAAGAACTGCCCATTGTACTCGAAGAGCAGGTTCGGGATTATCTGAGGAACCTAAAGGTGCACAAGTCCATGGGACCTGATGAGATCCATCCGCGGGTCCTGAGGGAACTGGCGGATGAAGTTGCCAAGCCACTGGCTATCGTATTTGAGAAGTCGTGGCGGTCTGGTGAGGTCCCCGATGACTGGAAGAGAGGGAACATAACCCCCATTTTTAAAAAGGGGAATAAGGAAGACCCAGGTAACTACAGGCCGGTCAGCCTCACCTCTGTGCCTGGCAAGGTCATGGAGCAGATTCTCCTGGAAACCATGCTAAGGCACATGGAGAGCAAGGAGGTGGTTGGTGACAGCCAACATGGCTTCACCAAGGGCAGATCGTGCCTGACCAATTTGGTGGCCTTCTATGACGGGGTGACGGCATCAGTGGACAAGGGACAAGCAACTGACATCGTCTACTTGGACTTGTGCAAAGCTTTTGACACTGTCCTGCACGACATCCTTCTCTCTAAACTAGAGAGACATGGGTTTGATGGACGGACCACTCAGTGGATAAGGAGTTGGCTGGATGGCCACACTCAGAGGCGGTGGTCAACGGCTCAGTGTCCATGTGGAGACCGGTCACGAGTGGCGCCCCTCAGTGGTCCGTGCTGGGCCCGGCCCTGTTCAACATCTTTGTCGGCGACATGGACAGTGGGATAGAGTGCACCCTCAGCAAGTTCACCGATTACACCAAGTTGTGTGGTGCCGTCGACATGCTGGAAGGGAGGGATGCCATCCAGAGGGACCTGGACAGGCTGGAGAGGTGGGCCCGTGCCAACCTCATGAAGTTCAACCAGGCCAAGTGCAAGGTCCTCTACCTGGGTCATGACAATCCCAAGCACAAATACAGGCTGGGCGGGGAATGGATTGAGAGCAGCCCTGAGGAGAAGGACTTGGGAGTGCTGGTGGATGAGAAGCTTAATATGAGCAGGCAATGCACCCTTGCGGCCCAGAAGGCCAACCGCATCATGGGCTGCATCAAGAGAAGCGTGGCCAGCAGGTTGAGGGAGGTGATTCTCCCCCTCTACTCTGCCCTGGTGAGACCCCACCTGGAGTACTGTGTCCAGTTCTGGAGCCCCCAACACAAGAAGGACATGGACCAGTTGGAGAAGGTCCAGAGGAGGGCCACGAAGATGATAAAAGGGCTGGAGCACCTCTCTTATGAGGACAGGCTGAGAGAGTTGGGGCTGTTCAGCCTGGAGAAGAGGAGGCTCCGGGGAGACCTGATAGCGGTCTTCCAGTACCTCAAGGGGGCCTACAAGAAAGATGGGGAAAGGCTGTTTAGTAGGGCCTGTTGCAATAGGACGAGGGGTAATGGTTTTAAAATAGAGGGGGGTAGATTTAGATTGGAAATTAGGAAAAAAATTTTTACGATGCAAGTTATAGAACACTGGAACAGGTTGCCCAGAAAGGTGGTGGAGGCCCCATCTCTGGAAACGTTCAAGGCCAGGCTGGATGAGGCTCTGAGCAACGTGATCTAGTTGGGGATGTCCCTGCTCCTTGCAGGGGGGTTGGACTAAATGACCTTTGAAGGTCCCTTCCAACCCTAACCATTCTATGATTCTATGATCTTTGTGTATCTAGTCTATTCAATGCATTCATCTTCTGTGAGATGGAAGGAAGGACAAAATTTGGATGTTCATGTCCACTTAGGGAAAAGTGTCTTGTGGTGTTTTTTTGTTTTGCTTTTAAAAAGTGAAATACAGGATGTATACTCTTAACAGCACTCACAAGTACTTGATTAGATTTTTGCTGAGCTAGGCACATGTGAAGGTTGATTTTCTGCTTTAGAAGGTTGCAGTCTGAAAGGCAACACAGAAAGTTGACTGGAAATATACAAACAAAACTGTATTTTAAGCAAAACATGATACATTTTTATGACTGTAATGACTTTAAAATTGATCCAGAACAGAATAAAATTTAACAGAGCTGCCAAACAGACTGCAGGTTTAGGAGGGAAAACAGCCTTACATGGTTTGAAAATATTTATAGCTTTATAGCTGGATAGAGGGAAATTATGACCTTTAAGGTCTCTTAAAGGAAAAACTCATTGTAATAAAATATATCTAATACTAGTTTTAGTAGCATGTGTAATGATTATCAAGTAGTATGGGAATGTTTTCCACTTGTAATATCACAGTAACAATTGTAGATGCATTTTTGTTCAATTTTAATTTGTTTTGTGATGGCTTCAGATCACTGGATGCAAATAGAGCTTTAAAGTAGCTGTCATTGATGTACCTGCATTAATAACTAAAGACTTTATGCCTATAAACCTCTCAAAAAATACAATTTTCATTTTGTAATGACAATAAGGCACTGGAAGCAAGATATTTCTGGGGTATTACTGAACTTTGAAGTCATTTGGTGTTTGGCCTTCAGGTGTATGCATATGTTGAAATGTACTGCCTTTTCATCTAGCTGTTCTACAATTTCACATCTTGTTTGCCCAGACTAGGACTTTTTATTTTCCCTGACTGCCAATTAGGGTTTTGTTAATGGAGAAATGCAAATAGAATACTTGGACAGTTTTCTCTAATGCATATTAATGAACAAGCTACTACACTACATACCAAATAATGCATGTATTGAAATTGTACAAAATTTTAAAAAGAAAATAAAAAGAAGAATGCATTACACATTTAACGATAGTAAACATTAAACATTGAGGATAGTGCAGTCCCAGGAGAGAAAAAGTCTACATCAGATTCCCATGTACCTGCTGAAATGGGTAGTATGTACACAGTGTTTTTTGACAACTAATATAGATCAATATGAAAAATAGCTCAATTTCACGTAAGCTATATAAATGTTGAAAATTTATTTTTGTTTTGTTTTTTTCTTGTCCTGCGTCTCAATTTCCAGTTTCTGTATTTTGTAGTAAAATCCTCTAAACAAAATCCACCTGGAACTCAAATCTTCCAGGCAGCTTGCCTGGTTAGCTGTACTGATATTTGAAAACTTGGAAGGTATACCTGCTGAAGAACTGTAGTTTGATATCTTGGAATACGATACATTCGGATCTTCTGGCGTCTTATTTGGGAAGCCACAAGTCATCAGTATTAGCAGCTGGAGTCTCCAAGCAGTGCACAAAACAAGCTACTAGATAGCCAAATATAGGTCTTTTATAAAAGTGAATAACGAGAGAATTCCATTGGAATTATGTCAAATTTGGTACTTTGATTTGTTTCAACAACAAATTGGATACATACTTCGTGTACCCTTAAAGCAAGAAGGAAATGATTTTCACATAAAAGAAAAGACTTCTTATGCTAGTATTTCAAAAGCTGATCAAGCTCTGTATCAAAATTAGAAAAGTTTCTGAGTGTGTGTTTGTGTGTTTAGGGAGGCTTTTTTTGGTTGGTTTTTTTTTTTTTTTTTGTTTGCTTGCTTGTTTGTTTGTTTTTGTTTGGGGTTTTTTGTGGTTTTTTTTTTTTTTATCTTACTAGAACTGCAGGGCTGTTTCAAAGCCTAATTTCTCTGATAGGTCAAAGACTGATAATTTCCAGTCCTATATTAGATGAAGTGTGTGTTGTCTTTTCCTCTTAAGTGATCTTCCTGTCAGTTTTGAGTCACTGTGGAATATATGGAGTCACTGGAGAGGGTCCAGAGGAGGGCCACGAAGATGATCAGAGGGCTGGAGCACCTTTCCTATGAGGACAGGCTGAGAGAGTTGGGGCTGTTCAGCCCGGAGAAGAGGAGGCTCCGGGGAGACCTTATAGCAGTCTTCCAGTACCTCAAGGGGACCTACAGGAAAGATGGGGAGAGGCTGTTCAGTAGGGCCTGTTGTGATAGGATGAGGGGTAATAGTTTTAAAATAGAGGGAGATAGATTTAGATTAGATATTAGGAATTTTTTTTTTTATAGTGAGAGTTGTAGAACACTGGAACAGGTTGCCCAGAGAGGTGGTGGATGCCCCATCCCTGGAAACGTTCAAGGCCAGGCTGGATGAGGCTCTGAGCAACCTGATCTAGTTGGGGATGTCCCTGCTTCTTGCAGGGGGGTTGGACTAGGTGACCTTTGAAGGTCCCTTCCAACCCTAGCCATTCTATGATTCTATGATTCTATATACATTTATGACTCCAGTTGCATATGTTCTTGGTCTTTTTGTAAGGCTACAGAACTGGATCTTTTAATGTCTTAGAAATAAACTGTTCATTTTTGTGGTTGTCATCTCAGGTTTTTCTCTATAATCACTTAAGTTGAACTACATCATTCCTAATGTGCGTGCCCTTATCTGTACTCATTTTTCAGGGTTTCACTAAGCATTTGTAAAACTGGTGCAATAAATAGTACTTATGTATTTATGGGAAATACCTCTCCTGGAAAGTTCTGGCATTGAAGTGACTCAGTCTTGACTGATCACAAAAGAACTGATAATACTGAATCTAATTAAAGACTGACTCGCATAGCACTACTCTTAATCTGCACCTAGCATGAAGTTTCTCATTTTAACAAGACCTGTTTGATGCATCTCTGTTAGTGTATCTTTTTCCCACTGTAGAAAGTCTTACATTGACCTGTTTGTTTCCCACATTACTAATTTTGTGTGAAGCCACACTGTGTGCTTTATTGAAGATTTGAGACAGATTTGATGTTTTTTCTCTGTCTATAAAGCCAGTGATGTAAAAAAACACATCCACCTTCAACGTTCTTAGACAGGCTTTCTTTTCAGACTGACTCTTACAGGAGCATGGTTCTCACAGTGCAAAATGTTCTCTTGGTATACATGTCATGGCATCGCAATCCACACCTTATCTGCAGTATTCCCTGGTGGAATGGAACAGAGATATCTAACAGAGAGTTAAGGGGTAAGAACAAGGGAGCAGGAACAGTATTTTTGGATAAGATATGGAGTTGGAACTTGTGCCTTACTTTTTTATTTTTTTTCCCCTATACCATGTTTTTATATTTATGTATTATGGAGTTCTCACTTAAATAACTTTTAAAATCTTGGTTTAAATTAATTCTTTTTGCTTCATTTAGTAATTTGCTTTTCAGGATTGAAGTTTAATGCCTCTTGACATATTATAAAAATGTAATTTGCTGGTGTGAGTTCTGGTAGATTAAGAAGAAAACATTTCTGATCTCTTTGTGGATTAAGCCTGTGTCCTATATATGGAGCAAACTCTACTACTTAATAGCTCATAGAAATCTAAAATAATAATTTGTATGTGTTGAGTTTTTGTGACTTCTGCATTTTTTAAGTCTCTTATTTAAAAAATAGCTGTAAAGTATATATGCAGAGTTTGATCAGTGAAAGAAACAAAACTCCAAAATTATATCCTGTATCAGTTAGTACTGTTGTAATATTGCTTTTTTAACAGTGAGACAATACCCTTGGATTTGAGAATTGTATTGTCTTCAGGTGCTTGTCTTCTGGCTGTTCATTTACAATGTATTCATTGTTTTGTAAAATGAATTTGTATTTTATGACTTTCAGTTTAATTTCTCTTCGTACTAGTAGCCATCAGAGAAGATGGCTACTTACACTTCGTTTAGCACTTTTAAGGTTTGGCATAACTTTTTCTGCTTATTTAAAGCTTAGTTTCAAAACTGTGCAGTCCAATGAGAATAAAGAAGAAAGGCTTCAGAGGTTTTTACTCTGCTTTGAAAAGATTGAACTAGGGAATTTTAAGTTTGTCCACTGAGTGTGGGTTCCACTCTACAACTGGGTATGACTGTCTATTCTGTGTAAATAAATTTAAAAAAAAAAAAGTGAGAAAGGTTTGGGATTATGAGAAGAAATCTTGTTAAATTAACTAGTCATCCTGAAGTGCAGAGGTGGCAGAGGAGGGAAGGTAAGTTTACTTAGTAAAGTTAATAGTGTTGATGTGATAGATTTTTATTAAGGCAGTTGAATTTGTCCCACATGATAAATTAGAGAGAACTAAACTTGAAGTGTCACATAAAGTAATTATCTTTTTAGTACATTCCTGTGCATAAGGTATTGTAGAGTTTCCATTGTATTTTCTATAAAGTTTTGATATGTTGAAGTCTGCTTTTGAAACAAAATCAAAACGTAACTGCATTCATAAGAATATGCAGATGACATCTGTATACTTCCATATTTTCACGATACATTGTTGTTCCTTTACAATATGCATAACTGCAGATACATAAGGACACATGGCATTCCTGTTTCTAAAAAAGGGCTGTTGGTTCCTGCTTCAGCAATTGAAACTTTGACCCAGTTAGAAATGTCTCCTGCTACTGCTGTATAAGTAGTAGTTTCGTGCTTTGATATAAACAAAAAGCTGAGGGTTTTTTTTGCCCGTAGCATGTATAAATCTGTTGTAGCATACTCTGATTTGTACAATACAGAGCTCACAGTATTTTGCTGAATTAATCTGTCTTTGAACGTTATTTCTTTTTTGGAGTACATTGACTGTCTGTAATTCCGAAGTCAGAGGAATTCAGATTTGAAAACATTACAGTAATTACCAACCAGAGCAATTTCTGTTCAGCCCTGTGAGGACCAACGGCCTTGGAAGAGCAGACCTTTGTCACATTTCAGGTCAAATGTCCAGATTTATTCTCTGAGTGAACAGTTAATTTGCTGTGGAGGACAGCATGAGGATTCACCTCAAAGGAGGTGATCTTTATGTAAATCTGTCTCATTATTGCCCTGATTTTGTATAACTACTAAACCAAATGACTTAAGGGAGTTCTTTGTGAATCTGTGCTTTATTTTAGTAGGTCCGTGATCAGGGTTGCACTGCAATTAAAGTTAAATTCAGATTAACATTTAAATCATTAAAGTTATTTCATGAATGAGAAATAACATTTTGTTTAATTGCTATTGGGAATGCATATAGTTAAAAAAGGAGGGAGATTTAACTATAGCTGCTGCCTTCATCTGTCTCAATTATCCAAATAAGCTGTCTGGGATAATATATTCCTAATGTGGAGGTAATGTGGCCACATAATCGAGGCATAGGTCTGGCTTCCCACAACTATGACCTCAAATGCAGCCCTTTTTTTTTTTTTTCTCTTCCAGCCATAAAGTGGTTGCTGTATCTGCCTGCCTTCTAGAGGGTTTTTTTAAAGTGCATTGACCCTCATATGATGAATTGAAGGGCTAGTGTTAGCTGTCAAACATGGAACTACAAATACTAAATGCTGCTTTTAGTGGTGATTCTCTCATAAATTTTAATCATTAGTAGGTTATTTTTCATCTAAAATTTTAAAACCCAACTTGGGATTTTTGTTTATTTTTAAATAATTTTATTTGCCTATGTAAATTTCATTAGGTGTTAAATGGTAAAATGAAAATTTATGTTATTCTTGCTTCTATGGTATGCATTAATAAGTGTGAACAAAAACCCTGCAAATTCTTATCATACTAGATCCTTTAATATACCACACTGCATAGATTTAGAACAACTTACTTGGATTGTTGAGAAAAATCACCGATGAAATAAAAAAATGGCTAAAAGAATTGTCAATACCAAAAATGTAAATATTTTTGTTTAATTAAAATTGACTACAGTATCAATGACATTGCTATGGAGTAATGTCTTTCCTCTGAGCTTAAGCGAGCTCCAAATCAGCAGATTCTGTGTATGGAATGGCCAAGTCAGGAGGAAAGTCTGAGAATGGCAAAGTGAATTTGATTGTATGTTTCTTGAGTGTTGTAAAGCCCTACTATATTTAATTTTTACCATAACTTCCTCAGGAAGGAAAACTTATCTTCTGTACATGTGTTTGCACCAATGTCTGTTGAATCTTTTAGGCAGTTTCTGCAAAATCTAACAAAATGCTAAGCATTTCAGAAATCGGCAGTGTCATAAAACCAGGCAGCTGGGTAAGAAATGTCATACTGTTGTTAGGGCCTGAGTTGAAGGAAGGGCAGAGATTTGTGATGTCTGTTACTGGGCACTGTATATGAACTGTAGAATACAGAGTTAGGGAAAATCAGACTTTGTTAATTTACCTGCTCAGGGAATTTAAGTTAGACTATGTAAGTTTATAAAAAGTTCAGAAGGAAAAGATCTCTGCCATGGGAGTTAGTTCTGCCCAAATTGTAAGCACAGCCTATCATCCTGAGGCATTTTGACAGGCCTGCAGGCTAATCAATAGAGCTGGAAATGAATCATACTTTCTGTATTATGTCTGAGTAGAAAATCCATACAAGGTAATTTCTGACTTCCCCTAGCAAGCAATGCATGTGAGTTCTTGAAGAACAGTTGTTGAATGTTGTAATGAATGTGTGGCTATTAATGTAATGAAACAGGGAGGTCAAAAGACAGAAGTTGATGCATCACGTAGTAATACCTCATAGCCACATTTAAGTTTAATGACCCATTCTATTAGCTTTACCTTAAAAAGCTTCCAGTTTAAAGAGACAAGATTTTAAAATAAGGTTAAACAGCTTTTAGAAAATATAGTTATTACCGTGTAGGTTACACAATGTTTCTTTAAAATAGATAATGCATAGTGTGTTGAGTGCCAGTTCTGAGGTTTCCACTCTCCTATTAGTCATTTTAGAACTATACTAGGGTATCAGTATTAAATTCCATGAGAAATTAAGTAGTTTAAAGCAAGTCTTAAAAATAAGATTTTTAGGAGGATCATTTGTTTTGAAATGGTCATATTGTTTCAGAATTTTTTTAAATAACTAGCTGCAATGAAGAGACACTCTGTTTCCAAGACTAGAATGGTATAATCCAACATTACTTCTGCAAAGTTGCCCTCCATTTTTTCTAAAAGTATATATAATCAAATTGAATGTGGTTTTGCAAAGTGTTGCATTTTAGAACAACAAAATAAATGTTTCTTTGTACTAACATTCTATTAGAAAATTCTGTTGGTATGAATGGCTTATAAAATGTCAGGGTTCATTATGATTAAGGCCATTTTTTACATATCTATATATATGTGTGTGTGAACAAACTACCTAGGTGAATCTGTCCTAGCATTCAGATCAAGAGCATGCTTTTGAAGAAACTTTCCCCATTCTCCCCACCTAACTTTGCTTTGACTTGCCTCATAGGCCTCTCTCAGACTGTGAGAACTGAACAGCACCAGTTGTCTTGCTCTACAAACTTGTTCCTGTGCTGCTGCACTACCTGCTAATGTTGGTATAGTCACTGTATACCTATAAATGCCCTTCTCCAGGGTTGTTTGTGTAAATATAGTAGGAAATATGAGTAGATTTGGTCTAGATTTAAAAAAAAAAAAAAACAACTTCATATCCCCCATTTCTAAAACCAGAAATTCCCCAATGCTTTCTGCCGTTATGATCGTTCTTGAATTTAAGACAGATGGACCTTGCTTGAGAAATTGCCAGATGGGTCATTGTCAAACGCTCTTCTGGAGTCTCTTTCTTCCCAAAGGGCAGAATGCATTTTCTGCTCAAGCTAGTTTAATTTCAAGTCCTGAGCTGTGCATTGTGAAGGCTATTATTAGCAAACTTCTCTTTCAGTTTTGGCCAGCAATGATTAAGCACTGAACAATATAGTTTTATTTTAATGTCATTGAAAACATGCACTATTTTGATGATAACTTTCATGTGTACTTATTTCTGTACCACTTTTGCAATTCTTTAAGTGTATATGAAGATAAAACATTATTTTTAAAAATCCCCTGAATATATCATAGTTTATCATGACAGTATACCATGTAACAATGTTAGAATTTTGGTGCGTAATGGAGAATGATACTGGAATAACTATGCAAAATATGGAATCTTTTGAAGACCTTTGCCTGCATTGATTGTGCTAAGTTGTTGTGAATTTAAAATGCAATCTGAACTTCTTCTATACGTATGAATCCCATGGCACTCTCATACCAAAGAATGGAACTAAAAGCATACAGAAGGCAGCTTTAGAGGCTTCTGGCAGCCAGTAAGACAGCCTGTTTTGTAGCAGGTGTCTTTGAAAAATGGTGATTAGGTAGAAGGAGGAGCAGAAGATGTTAAACTGTCTGTAACAGAAGGTTATTGTTGTAGACAGTATCATGACAGTTGTTGGCCTTGGTGACAGAAGTGGACTGTGAAATAGAAGTCAGATAATGCCTTGTTTGCATTGTCATTTTTGCATGTTGCAATTTCTTTGTAAAAATTTAATTTTTACTAATTTTTTGGGAGGTAATGATCTACAGTTTGTGTCCTTGCTCATCTGATCACTACTTTTACTTATTGACTCTGCTCTTAAATAGAGCATTTTCTCTGCTCTTAAATATAGTTTGGTTTTACCTGTCCAGTGATTCTGCTTACAATTAAAGCTTTTACTTTCTTAATAGTAGTTTATTGTAATTTTCTAACGTGGCTGTCAAAAAGTATTATTTCATTATTACAAGCTATTTAAAATCAATTGCAAGGAAACTATAAAATATGAATAAACCTCAGACAGGTTAGTAGATGAAATGATTTTTCAGTGCTTAGTTTGGAATGATTTATTTATTTGTGGTTTATTTAAAGTTTCAAAATAATGCAGCACGCTCTCTGTTCACCTAATTGAAATAGTGTTGTTAGATACAGCATGTTGACATTTTAATTTTTTTTTTTAATAGAACCATAGAATAGTTTGGCTTGGAAGGGACCTTTTAAAGATCTTCTAGTCCAACTCCCTTGCAAGGAGCAGGGACACCTTCAACTAGATCAGGTTGCTCAGAGACGTAAAAAAGTATGGCAGAAAATATTTACTTTTCTTATATTCAGTGGGTTTGTCATAATAATGCTGTAAGAGTGGATAACTAACAATAAATACTTTAACTAACGATAAATAACTTTTCTTTGCATGATGAAAGGTATCAAGTGAACTGTATTTGGATTCTCCTTCAAGTAACACCTGTATTTCTTGCACTTCGTTATGTGTGGGAACAAGTCTTACCTTTTCCAATAGGTGTTGGAGATGTAGCAGCAGTAGTCCCTGGACTGATTAACTTCGTTGGTCTGAAGAATTCTGGTATTTTGGTGGATATAAAGGCCTATTCTAGAAGCTACTGACAAAATAAGTTTTCAATAGTGTTACATCACTTCTTATCGTAGTTATTTACTGTTTGCCAAAGTGAGATATCAAGCGCTGAGCAAAGCAAAACGTTTGTTAAACCATATTAAAACAGCCCCGTATATGTGTTGTTTTGCTAAGCTTAAGCTTCACTACTCAGGCAGCTACTCTTATTCCAGGCCCTCCTAAAATTGGAGATTAAAAGTATGAAACTATGAGGTGTTTTCTAGTATGAAAAATCTATGCCTTTGCATTGCAAACATCCTTTTCACTCTGTCCTTTCCAGCAGTGACTGTTAAATTGATAATAGTCTCTTTTTGTTTTTCACACAGGATCTGAATATCTTTATTGTTGCCAGGCATTTAACTACTAATTTAGCTGAAAGTATTCTGCTGGTTGCTTATTTGGATAATTGCTGTGCCTTTCCCACTTGATTCCTCCTGCTTTAATTTGATCTTTCTGCGTAATCCAGAATAAACTAGTGAGCGGAGATACACACACTATTTGTAAAAATAATAATAAAAAATTCCAACATCATGTTGATGTAACTGTTTCTCGGTTTCTGTGATCTTTATGAATAATACAGCTGTTACTTCATTGTTAGTGACTAATTTAAAGTATTTTATCTGTTTGCCATCATTACTTATGTTGCTGACAATGAGAAATCTAACTCGGTCATCCAATCTGTATTATTATGTTAACTGAACTTTTCCATTTTTAGTTGAGGGAGCATACACAGGACTTTTCCTTTATGCCAATAAATGGTACAGTTAATTTTGTTGATGGTAACACCAAAGTGCAACTGATAACATAGCACTTCTTTCTGCTCTTTGTGTGCTGCTTCACATTACTGTTGCTGAGGAAAAAATGTGTAAGATTTGTCCTTGGTTCTTCCAAATAAATTATGATAGTAATTTATAAAAGCTAATTATGAATAAGAGATTTGATTGAGGTCCTTTTCAAATTCAGCACTTCTGAAAATACTCTTATAGCAGCAATTACTTTTGTTATGATTGGGTGTGTGTGTTCCCGTACTTTTCTCCCTCCCACTCTGTTTTGATGCTGTTCTGACTCGTGGATAGGTCTTTCCACCTGCAGTTCTCCCAGACATCTGTCTTAGAAGCTCTAGCAGTGTACTAAAAATATTTAGCACTAGGTCTCTTATAAAAGCCAGCGTTCTGTTTAAAGAAACATAGAATGGTTTGGGTTGGAAGGGACCTTTAAAGGTCATCTAGTCCAACCCCCCTGCAAGGAGCAGGGATATCTCCAATCAGATCAGGTTGCTCAGAGCCTCATCCAACCTGGCCTTGAAAATTTCCAGGGATGGAGCATCCACGACCTCTCTGGGTAACATGCTCCAGTATTCCACTATCCTCAGTGTAAAAAATGTCTTCCTTATATCAAGTCTGAATCTGCCTCCCTCTATTTTAAAACCATTACCCCTCATCCTGTCACAACAGGCCCTACTGAACAGCCTCTCCCCATCTTTCTTGTAGGCCCCCTTGAGGTATTGAAAAACCACTATAAGATCTCCCCAGAGCCCTCTCCTCTCCAGGCTGAACAGCCTCAACTCTCTCAGCCTGTCCTCATAGGAGAGGTGCTCCAGCTCCATCTTAACGGCCCTCCTCTGGGCCATCTTCAACTGGTCCATGTCCTTCTTATGTTGGGGGCTCCAGAGCTGGATGCAGTACTCCAAGTGAGGTCTCAGCAGAGCAGAGCAGAGTAGAGGGGCAGAAACACCTCTCTCGATCTGCTGTGCATGCTTCTTTTGATGCAGCCCTGTATATGGTTGGCTTTCTGGGCTGCAAGCGTGCATTGCGAGTTCATGCTGAGCTTCTTGTCCACCATAACTCCCAAGTCCTCCTCAGGGCTGCTCTCAATCCATTCTCTGCCCAGCCTGTATTTGTGCCTGGGATTGCTCTGACCCTTGTGCAGGACCTTGCACTTGGCCTGATTGAACTTCATGAGGTTTGCCTGGGCCCACCTCTCCAGGCTGTCAGGGTCCCTCTGGATGGCATCCCTACCTTCCAGCCCTTCGACAGCACCACACAGCTTGGTGTTGTCAGCAAACTTGCTGAAGCTGCACTCTATCCCACTGTCTTTGTCACCAACAAAGATGTTAAACAGGGCTGGTCCCAGTACTAACCGCTGAGAAACGCCATTCTTCACCAGTCTTCACTGGACCTCAAGCCATTGACCACAACTCTTTTGAGTGTGGCCATCCAGCCAATTCCTGATCCACTGAGTGGTCCATCCATCAAATCCATATCTCTTCAGTTTAGAGACAAGGATGTTGTGTGGGACAGTGTCAAATGCTTTGCGCAAGCCCAGGTGGATGACACCAGTTGGTCGTTCCTTGTCTACTAATGTTTTAACCCCGTCACAGAAGGTCACCAAATTGGTCAGGCATGATTGCCCTTAGTGAAGCCATGTTGGCTGTCACCAGTCAACTCCTTGGTCTCCATGTGCTTTACCGTGGTTTCCAGGAGAATCTGCTTGATGACCTTGCCAGCCACAGAGATCAATGAGTTCTCGCTGAAATAGCAGAGTAAAATTTTATCTAGATATTGTGGAAATACAAGCTGTTATAGGACAATTTAAAAATTGGTAACTTTTGAGTAATGGGATCAGTAAAGAGAGTACTAGTTGGAAAATTGCTTTAAAATTTTAATAATGGCATAAAATCCAAAATATACAATGCAGATGAGTATTCTGTTTACTTTAAAATGTTCCATACTAGAAATCAGATTTATTTAGTTAAGTCCATTCATTTATTCAGCCTCTTCACTAGAAGTAGTAATAAGAATAAAATTCTTCTTGGAGGTCATATGTGTTACTCTCACAATTTACCTTCCAAAGTGAATACTGGAAAAAATTTGAAAACATTGGATTATCTTACTATACCTCAAAAAAAATCTATATTGTTAATAGAATAAAATAGAATATGTTAAGTTGGAAGGGACCTACAATGATCACCTAGTCCAGCTGCCTGACCAATTCAGGGCTGACCAAAAGCTTAAAAATGTTATTAAGGACATTGTCCAAATGCCTCTTAAGCACTGACAGACATGGAGCATCGACCATTTCTCTAGGAAGCTTGTTCCACTGTTTGACCACCCTCTTGGTAAAGAAATGAAAAACTAGTGTCCAGTCTAAACCTCCCCTGGCTCAGCTCTGAAATATTCCCATGTGTCCTATCACTGGATACCAGGGAGAAGAGATCAGCACCTCCCTGTCCCTCCTCAGGAAGCTGTAGACAGCAATGACGTTGCCCTCGGCCTCCTTTTTTCCGAACTAGACAAACCCAGAGTCCTTAGGCACTCCTCACAGGACGCACCTTCCAGCCCTTTCACCAGCTTCAGTGCTCTCCTTTGGACACATTCAGGGACCTTCACATCCTTCTTAATTGTGGGGCCCAGAAGTGCGCATAGTACTCCAGGTGAGGCTGTACCAATGCTGAATACAGCAGGACAATCACCTCTTTTGACCAGCTGGTTATGCTGTTTGATGCACCCCAGGATGTGATTTGCCCTCTTGGCTGCCAGGGCACACTGCTGACTCACATTGAGCCTGCTGCCAGCCAGCACCCCCAGATCCCTTTCTGCAGGGCTGCTCTCCCTCCACTCCTCTCCCAGTTTATACTTGTGCCAGCCATTACTCCATCCTAGGTGCAGAATCCAGCATTTTGACTTGTTAAATTTCATCCCATTAATCATTGCCCAATGCTCCAGTCTATCTAGATCCCTCTGCAAGGCCTCTTGTCCCTCAAGAAAGTCAACAGCACCTCCCAGTTTGGTATTGTCAGCAAACTTGGTAATGGTGCATTCAACTCCTGCATCCAGATCATTGATAAATGTATTGAACAGAACTGGCCCTAGAATTGAACCCTGAGGAACACCGCTGGTGACCGGCTGCCAGCCAGATGTCGCCCCATTCACTACAACCCTTTGAGCTCTGCCATTTGTCCAGTTCTTCACCCAGTGCGCTGTGAACCAGGTAATCCCACAATTGGACAACTTGTCCAGAAGGATGCTGTGAGGGACAGTGTCAAAAGCCTTACTGAAATCTAGAAGAACTACATCCACCACCTTCCCTTCATCCACTGGGCAGGTGACCTTATCATAGAAGGACATCGAATTAATTAAACAGGACTTTCTCTTTGTGAAGCCATGTTGACTGTGCCTGGTGGCTGCATTGTAAACTCATAATTTACATGCCTTTTCATTAAAATAATTAAAATTTGGTAATCATGTAATGTCCATGCAGTAATGGGATGATATGTTAAGTGAGATTTTGATAGCTTGAAAATAGGAAAATCTAAATGCCGTAAATGAAAAAGAAACACAGATTGATTTAGTTAGAATTTTTCTGTTGTGCCTTTGGTATGTTTTGTCTGTTACTAAGTTGAAGAAACTTTTAAACTGCTTAGCATCGAGGTTAAAGTACTCTCTTTTCTGTTAGAGGTCAGATTTCCTTTGGTACTTCAGAAGAATGGCTGACATTTCCATGCAAAGAATTATGAATTGATTTGCATGAATTTGAACTATAAATTTGGACATGCAAAAAAAATCTATATGACAAATGGTTATTTAAATAACCAGAAAGCTCAAGTCTTTTCTATCCATTGAGACTCATTATCAGTAGTAAAATCTGTATTCTTTTCAGAAATAATAAATGTCTGGGTGGTTAGATAATCAAAGCATCAAACAGGCATACTTCCTTACAAAACATTAGCCTATAACTTTCAAATGTTTAAGCATCAGACAACAAAGCTGTCATAAAACAGGTGTAATGTCATCTTTATGTAGAACATCTGTATGGCTCTTCTCAATTAAAAACACGTGTTGTTTCATGACTTGAGCTTTTTCTCCTTCCTAGTTTAGAAACTTCGTGCAAGGCCTGAGTTTCACCTTTTATATCTGCAAAAATATAAAAAAAATAGAGGTCTCAAAATAGAGGGAGGTAGATTTAGAGTTGATATTGGGAAAAAAATTTTTACAATGAGGGTGATAGAACACTGGAACAGGTTGCCCGGAGAGGTGGTTGATGCCCCATCCCTGCAAATATTCAAGGCCATGTTGCATGGGGCTCTGGGCAACCCCATCTGATTGGAGATGTCCCTGCTCCTTGCAGGGGGGTTGGACTAGATGACCTGTGAAGGTCCCTTCCAACCCAAACCATTCTATGGTTCTATAAGAAGTGAAGAATATTTTACATTGGCTGTATTGTTTTTTCTGGTTGGTTCTGATCTGTTAGTAACTGATCTTAGCTTTGTAATATGACCTTTTCATTTTTAAAACCACAGCCTCAAAACAGTAGATTTTCATTATTGTAAGCAAAAAAAAAAAAACTAGTAATGAAGAATTGGAAGTATTTTTCTGTCTGTCCTATCTGTACTTCTTTCTCTTATGGAGTTTTTTTTGTCAGGTAACAGGGAGAAAGGGAAGGACATTGTGCTACTTAGCCGTATTTAGGTAATAGTAAACTGGTGCTATTGGGTGATATTCTCTTTTATGGAGTCAGAACCCTAAGGAAATTCAGGCTTGATTATTAGCGTGGTTGTATAATTCTTCTTCGGTGATTTCTGTTATCTTGTAAGTCAGGATTGTGTAAGTGTTAATTAAATGTTTGACTTCCTATACACAGAGAGATTTGAATTAATTGTTAGGCATGTTGTACTTTTTAAAGTCTGCTTTTTAGTGCAGAGAAGAGGAAATTGTACAGCTTTTTGCAATATTCGCATACTTTGCATGAAATAGAAAAAAATCTGGTTTGCTGTTGTTTTCATCAACTACTGGGTAAGATCTGACCTTTTATGCCTTAAAATTATGGTTTTGTGTATCTTCTTAAATGGAAAGTACTGAGGATAGCCTTGTAAAACAACATACAGTCTTATATTCAGAGCTTTCTTTTTGCTTTGAAAAATGCTTTTTAAAAGCTTGGATTTAAAGCAATGTGATTCTGAAAGGGACACTTTGCAAATTACAAATTTTTGGAAAAGTTCTACGGGTTGTTGTGAATAAGAGAATAATGCGACTTTTTGTTGTTACTCTTATTTTAATGGTACATGCTTGGGGTAACTTTTCTAGAAAAACTGATTATATCTCCACTTTCATGCAGCCTACTTCATTGTAATGAATTTCACTGATATATTTGCATGGCTTATGACTGTTACGAGATACTGCTCAAAGATAGTTTTGAATGCTTTTTATGAGTATGTGTGCCTTACATTTAAAATTATTAAACAAGTATATTTTCTTTTCTTTATTAGTACCTCTACCAAAAGACTTGAATTCTTTCACAGTCACGATCAGGAAAGATCAGTCATCTGTAAAGAGCATTTTTAATAGTATGAAACAATTATATAGGTCTGTCAGAGCATAATCAACCTGTTTGTTGGTTTTGTTTAACTTGCTGATTGCATCCTCCTATTTCACAATTCTTTCTACTGTTTTCACCCTTCTTGAACTAGCAGCCTGTTTTGATCATCAACCTTCTTCAGAGAATTTCCATTTTTTTTCAGCCTCAATAACATCCTTAAAGTGTACACACAAGTTTTTGTCTTATGGTACTTAACACTTATCATGGAAACACACAGTTTTAATATATTGTTCAAATATTTTTCACATAATATTGAGTTCATTAAAATCTAATTCCCTCAGACTTTGCATAGGTAGCAAAGGCAGAAAAGCACTGTCATGGTGCTGAAGAAAGGAATTTATAGAGTAGTTAAGGTTATAAAGAGAAATTGAGCATTGCGTGTTCATTGACAGAAATCATGCTGCAGAATACCAGTTCTTCAGCAGTTATTGATGTTTACGTTTCCATTTGTAGTTTGTTCTGTAAAACTTTCTATGGAGGGAACATCTTATATGATACTTTGAAAATATTAATTTACATCTGCATTAAAAAAAAATGAAGAAATGCCAAAAAAGTCCCCAAGCGCTATTTGTAACAAAATTGCTACCATTCTTTAAAGAGCCATTCTTAATTAATTATACTTAGACATCAAGTCCCCCACTCCACCTCAGTATTTTGCAGGTATCTCTGAAAGTACTGCTTTTATTATGAGTATGTACTCATTGATAATTCTCTTTTGCTTAAATGAATAGCTCCAGTAAATAATTTTAAGATATGGTATAATGCCACTGAATAAAATTTATAAACAAATTTTCATTCAGTCACCTTCCTCTCTTAAAAAATCAATTAACCTTTCAGTTTTATTTAGAATGAAGGGCTCACTCCTGTCTTTGACGTAACATAATATAAGCTCTTACTGCCTCCTTTTCTCTGCTGGTTAATTTTAGAAAACTTTTTACCACTTCTTAATACATATGTCAAGAGAAAATATTAGTATGAACTTATCAACATCTGTTGAAACAATTTTAATATATGTGGAAAAGGAAATTAATCGGAGGAAGAAATGCTCTTGAAAGGAAGGAAATTTTGTTTAAGGGTTGTGGGGCAGCTTTAATTCAGTTCCATTGTTCCACAGCAGTGTAGGACATGCAGTCCTATTTTTGATGTTTATCATCAGTTTCTGCATGGAAGACTTGGACTTGCTGAACTCTTTACTTGGCAGGTAAATGAAGAGGAAACTCTGACATACATTGAGGGAAAAATGCAATATTAACCTTAAAAATACTGTTGCTTCTATATTCTGTTACTGATTATGTAAGCTGATTATGAAAACTCATTTCAGCAACTGTGTGCAACTAAGATCAATATAGATTATTAGAGAAAGAAAACTAACAGTATAACTTATATAATTAATTTTTCATTTTTCCTTATTGAGCGTATTTCTGACTTGTATATTAATTGGTCATATTTGTTTTTCCTTATTTTTTTATACTTTTAGCTTTAAGTCCACAGTAAGATGGATGCTATGTGAAGGACTCCCTGCCCCCTTACATTCCTGTTTCAATAACGGGGTGGGGGTGGCGGGGGAATCTAATTAGACTTCATAATTCCCAGTTTGGTCACTGGATATAGGTTTATTTTTTTTTCTTCTTCTTTTGAAGTGGAACACAAGAAACAAGTTACTGCAGGCCAGTTCTTACACTGGATTTGCAGCTTTTCCCACAACCCATCATCCAGATACCTCCACTCCTTGTGTTCCTCTCCCTGCACACCCCGCTGCCAGCCTTCATCTGCCAGTAGCTAAATGGGGTCAGTGCCTGCAAAGGGTCAGTGTGAGAGATGGAAGTCTCCAGGAGGGAGCTGGCAGATAGATGCACAGAGGTGATTTGAACAGTGTGAAAAAAGTTGGTGTAGGGGTGAATGAGGTGTCTTGCTGTATGAGGTAGGAGACAGACTCCTTGAGAGAGTAATAAAAGAATCAGTTTATCTTACAGCCTGATCATCCAGATTATTGTTGACTGCACACTTAGGAGAGAAAACCTGAGAGTAAGCCTTCCCTTTTTATTGCACAGCTACATAATCCCTAGGATTTGTTCAGTGCTGATTTTTTTATTTTTGAAAATATCACAAACTAAAAGTTCTGTTTTCTAAGTCATAAAAATTATTTTCATGATCCTAAGCAAGACGTAAGACTTTTTCCACCAGTTATTTTCCTTCCTCTAAGAGGTTATTTCTGTCATTTGTTACTTGAGAAGATTGCTAGCATCTACAAGATAAAAAAACAGCAGTCCTAGAAGAAGTCACTAATCAGAGTAATTTAGGTTGGAAGGCACCTCGAGAGATCATTCAGTCCAGTCTTCTGCTTAAAGCAGGACTAACGTCAAACATGGATCAGGTTGCTGATGGCCTTATCCAATCTAGTTTTGAAAATCTCCCAACGACAGAAGGCAACACGTTCCAGTGCTTATCTGCTCTCACTGAGAAGAATTTGTGTCCAACTCAAATTTCCCTCATTAGATCATGGGATCATTCCTACTGGTCCAGTCACTGTGCAGACCTCTAGCGTGTTTCTCCCTGCTTGTCTCTGTTTCACAGTGAAAAATCCTATTTCTACTCAGCTCTTCCTTGAAGAGAAGCTGTATTGTACCTTTTTGATCATCTGTCACTTCTCTCTGAAGATGTTTTTCAGTTCTACTGTATTTTTTTTTGTAAAAACTTCTAGTCCATCCTTGATCTAACATAATGCTATAAAACAGCCTGTCCATAAATAAACTTTGAGTTTTAATTCCTTTTAAGTAGTAGTTGCACTCTTATTTTAGTCTTCTTGTTTAATCTTTCAGAGCCTGTGTAAGAATTTAAAAGCTCTGCATAAATGTGATGTTATTGGACTGAATTCAAAAGCTGTTGTAAATAAATTTAAGCTTTTACCATATTGCAATAGTGAATTTCATTAATTAACCATTTAAAGGGTTTTCTTCTTTGTTTTTAGAAATTTTGCTTGATTTATGTAGGCTTACTATCAGTTTTCATTAGCAGTTACCTGTTGGAGGATTTAGCTTAAGTCATTATTTTGTGTACCACTAGCATAGGCTGCAAAAATTATCATTTCCCATGGACATCTTTTTATACCTTTAAATACTTTGAATCTCAATCCTTCCCTTAAAAGACTAGTTGCTCTGCAGATGACTATGTACAGAAAAATAAAGATGATGGTTTATAAATTCATATAGCCACTTTTGCAGTGCAGCAGTCATGATTACCTGCTGTAGTGGCTGCGTATTCTGTCTGGTTTTGAAAATATGCTGTTTGAAAATGCATTCAGTTAATTATTCATGAATAATTTAAAATATTATTTTATATATATATTGCTCTGCAATTGAAATTAATATATGAGGCACTGCTAATGCTGTTTTAGCACAGGCACCGAATTATGCAGGGACTATTTTAAATAATTAATTACCCATATGACATTAGACTACATTCCCCAGATAATAGACACCATAAAAACTAGATATCTTGATATTGCTACTAGCTCTTTTGACTTGAAATTCAGTGCTGACAGATGATTTTCTGATTCTAGTATTTCTATTTCTCCCATCTGATGTATTTTAGTGAAGTGCAAAGTGACAGAAGTATTATTTAGGGGCTAGAGGAATCATGTAAAAAAAAAACCCAAAAGATTATACATATCCAGCATTAGATTCATGAGAGATACTCTTTGGTAACAATACTAGCTTCAGGTATTCTGATTTATCTTCTTTTTCCCTTTCTTCCACAATTTGTTACCACATTGCAACATCCTTCTCTCTTACATGTGCTGGCACATCTGTTTGTCGGCTGCCCTGTGAAGAAGATTGTGGAATGGATCCTGCAGAAAAATTTTCAAGGAAAAGAAGATTGTTGTTTGTGTCTTCCCTTTGCCCTGTTACCAGAGTTGCCCCACAGGGAGCTTTCCTAGTATCAGAGAGTGAATGCTGCGTGTTGATGGAGGGTGGACAAGCAGGACATCAGTAATTTAGTCTGCTGTTGCTGTGGAAGACTTTGCCTTGTGGAACTGTGGCCTGGTGGAGTCAATAGGCGCCTACATTTTTACGATGTATTTCATTCATATATGGGAAGTTATGCTCTTAGGCATGCCCAAAGGCTCCACCACGTTGCTTAAGCCAAAAGAATAAGCACCTGGCTCCAGGATCCACAAATTACATGTTTTTACATCTGTGGTCTCTTAGAGCCAGATGCCACAGATGTCCTTTAGACATACACAGTGTTGCACTGAAAACATTTCAGTTCCTCTGAAAATACATGATTTTCACTCTAAAGCATGCCAGCAAGAGAAATAAGTGAGTGTGCCACTTCCTTCTGCAGGAAGATGTAATTTATATACATTCAGACTTGTGTTTTATTGTCAAACTGATGGTGTTCAAACTCGTTGCTCCCTTTTGTTTCCTTTTCTTTTTATACCTCTCCTTCTGGCAGGCAAGTGTGGAGGTGGTATTCTTTGCCTAAGTCAGGCCACTTTTAAGCTGAAAATTTAAGTTTAAAATTCAGCTTAAAAGTGGTCTAGCAGAAAAGGAAGAGTTACTGTGGAGATGTCTCAGTTCTGTTCCTATTCTTTCTTTTGTTTTAAAAAAGAATACTTAAGTGAGTGTCTATGTGTGATAATTTCTGTAGTAGCCTGGACATTTATTTTGGGGGGGCTAACTCCAGATTTCTAATAATAATGTTATATGTATGTTAAAATGACAGCAGTTCTCATTCATGCTAATGGTATAATTTCTGGAAAACTTCAAATGAATATCCTGTGATTTAGCAATGCTCCATGAAGTTCTGTAGTTCATTGCAAAATACCCAGATTGCATTTTCTTTTAAATACTTTGTTTTCATTTTGAAGTACATTTTTGGCATTTTGCAAATTTGACATAAATTTTAATGTTGGGATTGTAATAGTGTGCTGGTTTTGGATGGGATAGTAGCTAGTATGGGGCTATGCTTTGGATTTGTGCTGGAAACAGTGTTGATAACACAGGGATGTTTTAGTTATTGCTGAGCTGCACTTACACAGAGTCAAGGCCTTTTCTGTTCCTCAACGCCCCAGCAGCGAGTAGACTGGGGGTGCACAAGAAGCTGGGAGGGGACACAACTGGGACAACTGACCCCAACTGACCAGAGGGATATTCCATACCATATGACATCACGCTCAGCTATAAAGCTGGGTGAAGAAGAAGGAAAGGGAGGCGGGGACACGTTTGGAGTGATCGTGTTTGTCTTCCCAAGTAACTGTTATGCATGATGGAGCCCTGCTTTCCTGGAGATGGCTGAACCCCTGCCTGCTGGTGGGAAGTAGTGAATTAATTCCTCATTTTCCTTTGCTTGCACACACGGCTTTTGCTTTACCTATTAAATTGTTTTTATCTCAACCCAGGAATTTTCTCACTTTTTCGATTCTCTCCCTCATCCCACCCCGGGGGAGCGAGTGAGAAGTTGTGTGTTGTTTATTTGCCAGCTGGGGTTAAACCATGACAAATAGATATTGATGTACAAGAAGCGCTGTGATGCTTTCACTTTCAGTGGCTGTGCATTATTTATGTTTACTCTTTTAAGCTTATGTACTACATTTTGATGAGGAACTGATTTACTATATTAAGCATTTAGTATTAATATTAATCTGCTTAAATTTTACTGTGGATAGTCATATAATATCACCTTCTGACATCCCTTGCTATTTGCATTGTCAGTAGAATACATTGTAAAGTATGTAGAAGAAGTTTAGCATGATTCAGAAGAAATTAAAATAGCATGATTTATAAGAAGATTTTGTATTTACTTCTGACTTAAAAAACCCCACTCAACTATGTTATGGTGTGTTATTTCTCCAACTTTTAAAAGTTTTAAATTTAAAAACCAGTTATCAATAAGGTAACAGGAAAATGGATTATCTAAGTAGAATTTTCATGTTAAAGTTAACAAACCTTTTCATTCTCCTGTCAGACTGTGTTTGGCTTCCTAACCTCTTACGACATAAAAGCAATTGAATATTTTTTTGAAAAGCCAAAGAGGCATTAAAAATATGTTTACAGGTATTCTCAGTGCTGAATATTCATTTATTGGTTTGCCATTCTTGCTGTAAAAACAGTACAATGCCATACTTGTGAAAGCCTGTGATGCTTTGGTGCACTTCTTTTATTGTCTTGACACCCTCAGTTAGTGTTCTGACATTCACCGTTCAGTGCTTTTCTTTGCAATGTATTTTTATTGTGTTATTTTAATCGAAACATCTTTATTTAAAGTAGTCAGTATTTTTATTTTTCTGTGACATGACAACTAAATTCCAGAAATACCCAAGAAATACTGGGTTTCAGTTTAACAGAGTACTAAGTCTCATTTACAATGAAAGACTGTGTCAGTGCCTGATGCCTGTTGACACATGTGTTCAACTAGGAGGAGATGATGGAGATTACACGTAGTTCTGTTCACCCCTGCCAATTTGTCTGAGGCTAATTGGGAGCATGAAGTGATATTAACATTCAGCCCTGATCAGAAAGTCTTCTTGGGTACAGAGCACAGATAGCCAGAGTTCACTGTAGTGTCTTTTATGAGATGGGTCTTAGGACCAACACTCTGGTTTCTAAGAGAGAACAATAAAAATTGAGAATATAGACAAATGTTGATGGATGTTATGTTATCTGTTGAGACTTCAGTATAGTCAAAATGCTGTTGCTCTTGCTTTTCTGGTCCAGTCTTTTGTTTTTATGTGACCTATGTTTAAGGACATAACAGCCAAACCACTTTATATCTGAGGTCCATCTAGCCAAGTATCCTGTGGATACATGGAGTTACTGGATGCCCCATAAACCTTGTGTCAGATAACTAAACTGACAGTTCTTATTCACCTTTTCTCAGATCATTGGATCTGAGGCTCTCCTGGGACACTTTGGGAAGAGCCAAGACAAGGTGTTCATTCTTCAGGAGTCCTCAGTTTGGGTCTCTGCTTGCCATGGTGTGTCTCTGTGATCCTCTGGGCTGGCAGAGACAGGGCTGGGATGGGATGATGGTTCTGTGATGGGCCTGGGAGTATCCTGGCAAGGTATTTGTCCTGCTGTCAGCTGAGATGGAGCTAATTTTCTTCTTAGTAGTTGTTCTTCATTCTCTGGACCATTGCTGTGCAGTCCAGACTGATAGCGCAAGCTCAACTGTCTCTGTGTCTGATAATCAGATGATCACCACTGTTGACTGCTTTTTTTTTCTTCTAGCTGAAGTCAGTGGCCCTGAAGAGCTATTCTAACCCACTTCTGGGATAATTTTTTCTCTTGATCTGCGTGATACTTTCAGGGCCATTATTAAACAACTCCAATTCCAAAGTAGCAGCACCAAAATTGTTAAAAAGGAGGAGCAAAGTCTCTTAGCAGGAGAGCATCATTGATGCATCCCCTATCTTGAAGTTCTTCTAATTTTGCTGTTTCAGCTCTGTCTGAGATTATGACCTGTTTGCATTGCATAGATACAGTATGTGCCAAGAGGACAGTGAGTTGTGGATCACACAAAAAACTGGAAAATACACATTATTTCACTGGTTGTCTACCTGTGTTTCCTTAATGGCATCAGTGGTTGCCTTTGCATCTAAGATCAGTTAATCTACTTGACATCTCTTTTTGCTGTTGGGATGGAGGCTGTGGTGGTCTTTTTTTTTTTTAATTATTTATAGCTGAACGGCTACATCAGTGTTACTTCCTTTACTTTGATAGTTCACTTTCTTTATATAAACTAAGTGCTTTTACACTGCTGATAATTTATGTATGGATTGTACCTCAACCTCCATTTAAATTCTTAACCTGCTTGGGTTTGTCATCTTGTTTGGCTGCTTAGCACTTTAATCCATTTAGGGTCAGGTTTTTAGTTTTGATTGTTTCCCTCACAAGAAGGTTGAATTCCTAAACTGCATACCATCTTGTAGCTTCAGTATACAGAACCAGGAGCTACAATTGTAGTCCCTCCCCATCTGGCTTTGTGATATTACCTTTGGAACTAGCTATTTTGTTTTGTTTTATTTTAAAATCTAAGTTAAATATTAAGGGATTAAAATATTAAACTAATTAGGGGTTATTTGCAAGGTAATTTGTAAAAAACAACTGGGTTTTAGCAGCTTTCTTTTGTCTCTTCAGCCAACCACTACCTGACTTTGTAAGCCTAGCGAGAGTTTAGATCTGAATGAACTCTGCAAGCTTTTTCTGAAGTTATGCCCCAAAAGCCTATTTTTTTTAATAAATATTTTCAAGTTCTAATTTATACTGTCAGATTGAAGAATAGACTAAAAGTGTTTCAAGCATCACAGTATCTAGGCACACTTATTTCTGTTGCAGTCAAATTCTCTGTTGCCTTCTAATTTCCCACAACATTTCCATTTTGGAGACAGTATATAGGAAAAAGTTGGGCATTCGCTAAGGTATGTTATTTGTAGTTAGTCTCTGGAGAGTTTTTCTAACATAGTTCTTATGTTATTCTTTGGTTTCTCATGCCCTGAAATTTGTGTTACCTTTTATGACCTTTTCATGTTACAATTTTAACTTCAAGCTTTCCAAATGATCTGCTAACCCATTTGGTAACCATTAGGCCTGTTCCTCCTCTTTTGTGTCTCAGAATTGGCTTATTCTTCCTCTTTTTTTTTTTTTTTTGAGTTATTCTTCAAAACTGAATTTGAACAAAATCATAGATAATTGTTTTATCCATTTTTGGAGGAATTCCTTTTTTCTGGTGGTGGTTTTCTGCACTGTGGGGTTTTTTTTTTCTGATTTTTTTGAGACATACCTCTTTAAAGAGCTGCTCCGGTGACTGTTATAATTTCTAAGGTAACAAGCCTTCATTTTCTTCCAAAATTTGTGCTATAATCGTTTGGCTTGCTTCCTTCTGCTTTCAGTTATGTGTGCAAGAACAAAACCAGAACAAAATTTTATAAATCACTGTATCTTTGTGATGGGGCTTTTTGGTGTGGTGGGTTTTGTTTGGTTTTCTCCACTCCACCCCACCACACCCCCAAATTAGATGGGTCTTAAGCCTGAGATTTTGGAACAATATTTTCTATGAAGACTGTTAGAAATCAGTACTTATCTGTGGCCTTCCCGTGTGCTGTATATTAAAAGTATAAAAATACCTTCTCTGAAACTGATCTTGTTTTCATGGTGGGCTGAAGAACCAAAAATTTGTCAAACAAAACTAACTTTGATCTTTAAGGTGTAGTAATTTTTGTTATGACAAGAAAGTGTTGTACTGTAATCTGGAAATATGATTATATTTTTAAATAGTGGTATAGAGAAACATAAGATTATGAAGTTCTTCCTGAACAGAGAGAAGTGTCTTAATTTCAGTAAAGCTTTGGTGGTATTTTTGCTCTCTGGTTGTCTGCTGTTACTTATTAAAATCTCAGTATATGCAAACATACCATCAGGTTTTTTTTTATTGGAAAAATACTTATTTTGGTACTGCAGTAAACACTCAAAGCGTTTTACTTGCATAATTTTAATACATAGAAATAGAAAACTTTATTTTAGAATGCTTTTCTTCCCTTTCCTCTCTGTCTGTCAGCCAATTTGCAAGATGTTATTTTTGTGGTATTTCTGAAACTGCTCCACATTGATGGTTCTGTATTGAAGTGAAGAGGGGAAGAGGTTGTTTTATGTAGTGAAGTGTATAGGCTATAATGAAATCTGTGTGCAACGTATCTGACTATTTATTTGAGAGATTGTAAACAAATACCTAAAGAAAATATTTTAAAACCACAAATAAGTAACATAACTTTCCCTGTGGTTTAAGTCTCTTCTTTGTGTGGATGTACTCCAAAGAATGCATTTAGTTTTATTTCTTTGTCTGTTTGTTTGTTTTTTTTATTAGGCCCGGCGCAAAGAGGTTTTTATCCAGGAACGATATGGAAGATTTAATCTAAGTGACCCATTTCTGGCTCTTCAGAGGGACTTTGAGGCAGGTGCTGGTGATAAAGAAAAGAAGCCAATATGCATGAACCCTCTGTCCATTTTAGAAGCTGTTATGGCTCACTGCAGGAAAATGCAAGAAAGAATGTCGGCTCAGTTGGCTGCAGCTGAAAACAGACAAAAGAAGGTATCCTGCTACCAACTATTTTTTCCTTTTCCCTCTTCTCATTTGTTCTTTCATGCCACTTTTTAAATTTGCATCTTTGTCTAACTTGGTTATCATTATGTGTGTTAAAATTTTATCACTTCATTGTCATATATAGTGAGGTGCTGATTTTCTGGTGATATTTTGTGTGCGCACCTCATTTGTTCAGTGAATTCGCCTCTACTTATGGAATAACCAAAATATAACTGGTACAAGTCGATGCAGTAAATAATTGGATAGCTCAGTGTGAGCTGAGAAAGTATCATCACAATATATTTTTAAACCAACACCACTGAAGTCTAGAGGAGATACTGTTATTTTTGTTCTAACCTAAATAGCATAAAATAAATTATTTATTAGGTGGCTCTGTTTCATAAATCAGTAAAAATAAATTATGACTCTAAAAATACTTTTTTGAATATTTAGAACATTTGCTGTAAAGAAAAAATTATTTTGGAACAAGTATATTGCAAAAAAAAAGTCTCATGTTGAAGATAAAACAGTGTAATTTTGAAAGTGAATGGTTGGTTCGTTGCACATATTCCACTAATATATAAGCCATACATTCCTAAAGCATAGCGAAATATGGAAATGTTGGAGAGGGGTTTCTGAGAGGAAGAAGGGGCATGGTAATATAGTAGACTAATCTAGACCAGGTATTTTTCAATAATTAGAAAATAAATGCTTGGTAAGCATTGAATCATCCTCACTTGGTATAAGATGGATAGAATGTCTTTAGCAGCTGTGTAATAGCTTTTTGGTGATGGCTTTATATTGGTGTTTTTAAAAAACACCAGACAGTGCTAAGACAATTGACATAAAATTGATTTTGGTAATAATTGGTCTTTGGGAAATGATATGCATACAAAAATACTGGAAGTATACTGAAAATACATGCTTAAATTAAGTCAGTAAACCTTTTATTGTTATCTTAGCTCTGTTGTTTAGTTTAGTTTAAGCATCCCTGCTCTATTAAGACTTCAGAAAAACAGGCACCACATTAAAAAAAATGAATAATACTAGACTGTATGTATGATATGTAAGTCTTAAAACAGTGTAATGTAGTGAACTGTTACTTGTACTTACCTAGTACTTCTTTTTGAGGACTCTTAAGTGTTTTCTTTTTCATATGCTTTTTAAGTATGAGTTGAGATTTTGGGGCAGGGATTGCCTCAGCATAGAAAAGAGCAAGCAAATCTACTTATTCTGACTGAAGAACGACATTGAGAGAGACTCTGACACGTCTGCCTGGACAGTTTGATTTGTTTCTTATTTCAATGCAGGCCACAAGTCTTTTCTTTTACATAAATTCTTCACCTGTCTCTGGCTTTTAACATGTGGACAGATACATGCATTAAGATAGGCTTACATATTAAGAGTACATCTCAAGGTCAGGCTGTTGGCATGTAAATTGCATTTTTGTCCTTTTTTTTGGCCCAGATTTATTACCAAAGTCTGTATCTACAAGTCTGCATGTGCAGGAAAGGATGCTCTTGTCTTTTGTTTCCTAGAAGAATGCATGAAGTTTTTTCTTTAAATCTTAAGTAGTTTGATCTTAATTTATTTTGCAGTTTGATTCTTACCTTGAGAAGTACCTAAACCTCTAGTACACACAACTCTGAAGCCTGTAACTGTCACACTAAACTTTAAAGCACTACACTTGAAAAAACTTGTGTTGCTTTGAAAGTGTGTCATTATGATTCTACCATTTTTACTCCTTGAAACAAATAGGAAACTTCACACAGGATTTGAAAACAAACTGCATCGTGCTGGGCAGCTGCATGCATGGCTCTCTACAGAACTTGCATCTTCCTCTTTTAAAGCCAATTAGAAATGCTATTTGGACAGGAAACCCTCTTAAACTTCATGGGTTTGTGGCAACATATCTCTCAACCATCTCTACTCATTCACAAACCATTCATTCAGTATTCTACCTTCCCTTAGTTCCACATTTTTCTCTCTGCTCTCCATGTCTCAAATCACTCTGTGGAAGATAGTAACGAAGGTATTGTGAGGGATTTCTAGAAATGTTTGACAAAGTAGGGTGACCTTACTTTGAAAAAAAAAAAGTTTATCAGAAAGAGAAGAAAAGAAAAAAAAAAGTTAAGCCTAGACAAACGTGACCTAAATACAGAGCCAACTGCACCTCCTCTCTCCAAGAGTGGCTTCTCCTTCTCTAAATGTGTGATGCCTCTGTCTTCGTGTTTGGAATTGCCTCACTGTCTCACTCTTACTCTAGTAAGTCTGTACACAGCTGTGTTTATTTTCTCTGGATATTTACTGGACTTTAAACAGGCTTAGGCTGAACTCTTATTCCTAGGGACTTATTATCTGTGAATATAGTGGCCTTAAAAGTATTCTTTGAATAAAATTTTTATTTTATCATAAAAAGCAAGGCATAACAATGTGCCAGAATGCAGAAAAATGAAAGAGGTGCACAAATGACTGTCAGTCATAGGCTTACCATATACCAAACACCTAATCCCCAGATCATCTGCTTTGTGTTAAGTCTCCATCCTCTTCCATCTCTTTGAATGCTTTTCCTGGAGGTGCTATCAAAATTAATTCTGAAGTTTCCTGGGAACTCAAAACCAGATAATCAAAATGACAGTTTTTGATTTGTCAAGTGTTTGCGGAGAAGTTAGTTATTGGGATGCATGCTCAAAGAAAGACAGACACGGTGGTTGGAAGAGGCCTGTTGAAGTGATTTAGTTTAACCTTGTGCTTAAAGCAGATTATCACCAGCAGTACATCTGGTCATCTGTGAATTTGTTTAGCTGAGTCCTGAAAACCCCCAGAAATGGCAATACTGCAGCCTTTCTGCACTACTATCCTTGTGAAGAACTTTTTTCCAAGACTGTGCCTCTTAAAGGGCAATTTTTCATGTTAACCTTTTGTAATGGGGCCCCACTTGCCACTACCAAGAACAATTTGACTCTGCCATCAATGTAAGTGCCCTTCAAAAGGAGTGGTGTGTTGCTGTTCTATCATCCCTCAGTCTTTTTTTCACTAGACTAAGCAGACCAAGCTCCCTCGACCTTTTATCACAAGGCGTGCACTCTGTCTCTCACCTTTGAAGGGCCTTTGCTGGTTAGTTCTTTGTGGGACACTATCATTTTTCTCAGTATCCTTTTTTACCCCTCTTCAACTCCTTCTTGGACACATTTCCAGATGTTTACATTACTGATATGATTTAGTGTATGCATGTAGTACACTTCACAAAAATCAGGTCGTAGTTAGTTCATAAACTCATGAATAATTACAGCTAGTTCCAAATCTGTCATCTAAAGGAAAGAAATGCAGTGTAAATATTCCAAGGTTTTTCTTATTCAAGGTGATGCAGCCAAAACAACGGCGGGGTGGGGGGAGAGATAGACATAAGAGACAACATAAAATGAGAAACTAATGCTGCTGTTGTCAATTTGAAATCACATAGAGGACATATATATATTGAGGATCCTTTATTTATATGCAATGCTTACAAAGAAGATACTATAATAGTATGGTAAGCTGATTTCATCGCAGTTATATGTTAAAATCTACTTGTAATTGTTTGAAAGTAATATAATTTCACAACAGTTAATTTGTAGAAACAGTCCCTCATGTGAAAGCAAAATGGAGGAATAATAAAGTATAGAAATTCTTGACAAAAACATTTTCACTATAATACTATTGTATTTCTAAGCTTTAAAAATTGTTTACAGTTCTCATTATTTTTATATCTGTTTTAACAAAAAAGAAACTGTTGGATGCTCCACTTGCTTTGAAATGCTTGTGAAGCATCCAAATGCTGTTGGACGCTTTGAAAAAAACAATGAAATGCTTGAGAAAAAAATAACAATTTTTCTGCATATGAAGAACTGCAAATGGAACCATTCCTAAATACTGTGTCATCCTAATAGTTTGTTAATTTAATTTGCAGCTGTACTGCAAACATTAACATAACTGAAGAGGTGTTGTTGCTGATATTGTTTGTTTAGCAATGACTGATAATGCCATACCTTATTTGTAATACAATTAACACTGTTTTTAAGAAAGAGTGGACTTGGTTTTGTGAAACGCATTGAAAAGAGTGCACTGGTTAACCTAGGATGAAGCTCTAAAACCCCAGTGGAGCCACTCCATTGCTAAACAAGTTTTGAGGTATTTGAAGCCAAGATGATGTTACAATGTAGGCATGATTCCCCGTAGTGATTTCTTCCTCTTAGTTCACTGTTTTTATGATAATGGTATGATTTCAGGAATAAATTTTACTGTAAAACATATCATATCAATATTGTCATCTATGTTCTTATGCTTTTTCCCATTCTTCTGAAGAAAATGGAAGAGAAATTTACAGTCAGGTAACGTGATTAGAAATGTTGAGAGACGGAGACACATGTCCGTTCTAAGTGTAAATTCATGCAAAATTTGTTGTTTGTTCTCTCTATGTCATTTCACTTCCCTTCCTTTTAAAGCATTTTCTTGTGTTTGAATTCTACTTGCTATATGGGAAAAAATTATCCTGAGGATGATGAGCTATAGTAGGTGGGATTGATTTCTGTTACAGCTGCAGAGTCTGTCCCTCTTGTACTTATCTCTTGATGGCATGAGTTTCGACTCTACTTTGTGGTGTAACTGGAGAGTAACAAAACAGTTATGTAAAAATTATATTTGTATTACCTTTTGTTTAAATGCAGTTTAATTAAAAATGAATTGTAGACACATCTACAGTGATGTGGAAAAAGCTTCCAGAGCGAAGACATTTAATCTCCTATTGGAGAGGACAGGGAATAGTGTGCTGTAGCAACAGGTTTCTGAAAAGCTATTATATTGGAATGCCTGGGGGTTCTTTTGCCTGTGTGTCTGTTTGTTTGTTTTCCTCTAGCAACCAAGACAATATTTTAAGCATTGACTGAGAGAGGAGATGTTCCATAGCTATTGCCAGTCCCCTAGGCCAACTTGTTTCCCGCATTACAGTTTACAGTAAATATATTCCCTACACTGTATGTCTAAATCTCTGAAATTCGTAGCATTTTACCATGACACTATAATCTGAATCTATAATCTATGATTCTTCCATCGTCTATTGAAGTGAAATATTTATTCCAAGTAAGATTATAAATGTACTGCTATTTGCCACAGCTTTTCTTAGACTATTTTTTGAGCACTGTGAAATGTTCTTATATTGTAGAAGCATGAAGCAGTTTCCTGTTGCAGTCAAAATTAACTGTTCATGTTTGTGAGCACTTGCTTATTTTTTTTCATAGATACCTGAAAGTATTTTTCCAGAAAAAAAAATGCACACTTAGAAAATGTACTTTAGTGGTACAGTTTTGAATTGTTATTTCTATATTGATCTATATTGAAGCAGATCTGACAAGGCTAAACCAATAAAAAGAGTACAGAAGGAATGCTCAGCAGTTTTTTGGGTTTTGTTCTTTTGGGTTTTTTTTATCAGTCATTCAGATAAGCCATGTAGGAACATACTGCATCAGTATATGAAAGGATGAGTAGGAAGAAAGAAGTCAATTTTTCTTTTGTTGTTGTTTTACTTGTGTAAAAATTTGCTTGAGAAAACACAAAGCAATTTGGGTTGCATTATTCCTAGTAGGTATTTTAAAAAATAGTACATTAACATATATTTTTCCACTGCTTTTCTTGAACAAAGTCTTTGAATAAAAGCATAATCAGCAGGCAAGATGAATCAGAGGCAATGACTATATGAATGAGAGGAAAAATTATTCTTATCCATTATCTGCAAGTACTAGGTAGTCTTTTGTTTCTAGCTTATAACATAATGTCCTAGTTGCAGCTGAAATAGAGCTAATTTTCTTCCAGTAGCTGCTGTGTTTTAGATTTACTATGGGATCTGGTATGTGAAGAACTTTGATAATACACTGATGTTGTCAGTTGTTGCTGAGAGATCAAGGACACTTTCCAGCTTCCCAGGTTTTGTTAATGTGCAGGTGCAAGAAGCTGGGAGAATTATAGCCAGTACAGGTGACCCAAACTGGCCAAAGGAAGTATTCCATACCATAGGCGTCACGCTCCATATATAAGGGAGTTGGGTAGTGGGCAGCTCTCTTTTTCTCTGCTCGGGATCATTCCAGGATTGCTTTTGGTTCTGTTCCATGATTGCTGCTTGGGACGAGCTGTATCAGTCATCAGGTTGTCAGGCAGTGAGAAACTGTGCATCATTCATTTTGTATATTCTGTTATCACAGTATTTAAAATTATCATTATCTTTATTAATATATTTTATATTATTATTGTTATTATTGTTGTTGTTGTTATTATCTTTTCCTTTGCTGTCCTAGTAAACTGTCTTTATCTCAACCCATGAGTTTTCCTTTCTTTCCAGTTCTCTCCCCAATCCCACCTGGGAGCAGGGAGGATGATCAAGTGGCTGCATGGTACTTAGTTGCTGGCTGAGGTTAAGCCACGACATATAGTTTATACATCACTAGTGTCAGTGAGACTTTCTGCTGTTAGTAAGTACAGGAAGATATTTGTGTCTGTGCCAAAAAGTTGGTCTCAGAAATTAATATCTGATTTATAAATGTTAAAACAAGATATAAGACAGCCATTATGGGCATGATGAACTTTGCATTTCAACCCTAATCTCCTTCAGTCTGAGGAAGATCTAAAACCTACACCTTTTTTGCAAAGCTTATCTCTTGCTTATGTCTGGTTGCTTTACTGAGATGAGGACTTTCTGTGATGTCTTATGTCTAATTTCTGGAGAACAGGTAGCTCCTCACTCAGGAATCACAAGCATTTAATCACTTTGGGGATTCTCTATGTTGCCAACGTAGGACAGTAGATGGTTTTAGTTTCTGAATTACTCTTCAGACATGCCTGTCTCTTTCTTTGGCTTGTGTAAGATTATAGGCACTTGTGTTAGATACCACAAATCACTTTCGTGGGGAAGACAGGTTCATTTTAGGCATACTCTCAAAGGTTAAAATATCAATGTCAGGTTAATACTAGGTTATGTTGAAAATTTTCATCTTATTAATGAGAATTTTTCTCTATGCTTTCTTACAGTTGGAAATGGAAAGATCTCAGTTACAGAGTCTTGAGCTGGAGCACAAAAAGCTATCTGCTCGTCTTGAAGAAGAACGTGGAAAGAATAAGCATGTAGTATTGATGCTAGTGAAAGAGTGTAAGCAGTTGTCTGGCCGAATTGTAGAGGAAGCCCAGAAACTGGAAGAAATGATGTCAAAGTTTGAAGAGGAAAAGAAAAAGGCTACTGAATTGGAGGAGTCTCTTGCAGCTGAGAAACAAAGGAGTACACAAATGGAAGCTCAAATGGAAAAGCAGCTGTCTGAGTTTGACACAGAGAGAGAGCAGTTGCGTGCCAAACTTCATAGAGAGGAAGCACACACCAGTGACCTCAGAGAAGAGAGAGATAAAATGATCAAAATGATTGAGCAATTAAAAAAGGAGAATGAAAGCAAAGCTAATCTTTCTCTTAAAAATAAAGACAAAAATAAAGATAGGGGTCTTGTTTCTGTTTCTGTTGAAACAGAAGAGACAAGTTTAAGAACTGTTGCCTGCCAAACAGATACTGTAGTGATGGATAGTAGCACAGAAAATGTTAAGAAGTTGCCTTTGACTGTATCTGTAAAGCCTTCTACAATGAACCCACTAGTGTCTGGCAATACAAAAATGAATGTGTGCACCAATGCAGCACTTGTGAAGCCTGTCATTGATAGGCAATCTTCATCTAGTGAACTTGTCCCTCCTACAACTCCTGTTCTTACACAGAATCAAAACAGAATTGAGGAAAATGGACCAAGTACAGGCTCATCACCTGATTTGCCAAGTAGCACTTCCCCTTTTTCAAATAGTACGTCCCTTTGCACCCCTGCAACGCCGACTGCCGCAGCTCCGAATTCCTCATTAACTTCGTCTATGCACAGTTTGCATTCGCCATCTGCCAACACTACTGGGCATCCAGGCCTAAATCCGCGAATCCAAGCAGCTAGATTTAGATTTCAAGCAAATGCAAATGATCAAGACCAAAATGGAAACACAACCCAAAGCCCTCCCTCAAGGGACGTATCCCCTACTAGTCGTGACAACCTAGTTGCCAAACAGGTAGCTCGGAATACCGTTACCCAAGTCCTTTCGAGATTTACAAGCCCGCAGAGCAGCACTCCGTCGCGGCCAGGGACATCACATTCAATGGAAGTTGGCACTTATCCCCCTGTTGGTAGAATGAGTTTAAAGACTCCCAGTGTATCAAGAATTGACAGAGGAAATCCTCCACCTATTCCTCCTAAAAAACCAGGGCTTTCGCAAACTCCTTCTCCACCACACCCACAGCTTAAAGTTTTAATGGATAGCAGTCGATCCTCAAACACAAGTGTAAAAACTGACAGCAAAACCGTGACCTCACCTCTTTCAAGTTCACCACAAGGAATCAGGGTAATAAATGAGGAAATTATTTCTAAGTCCTCACCTCAGCTGCCACCAAAACCTGCTATAGATTTATCTGTGGCACCTGCAGGCTGTGCCATACCAGCCATAGCCTCCTCTCAGGTGGGTGCCTGGCCTTCCCACTTCCCTGGACTGAACCAGCCTGCATGTTCAGAAAATTCCTTTGTCATTCCCACCACCATTGCCTGTAGCTCCTCCATAAACCCTGTTAGTGCTTCATCCTGTAGACCATGTGATTCAGACAGCCTCCTGGTAACAGCATCAGGTAAAGGGATTGATATGCTACAAACTGTCTACCTCTAAAATAACATTTTGGTTTTCATATACATCTCTCCTTTGCTTTATTTATCATTTTATTCCTTTCTCTTTTTTTACTTTCTAAAAGCTGAAATTTTCATCTTTATTTTTTCCACATTCCAGGAGTATGGAAATTCTTTTGCTGATTTAGTAATGTCGTAAATTAGTTTACTTCCTCAAGGAGGTCTTCAGATTTAAGGCTTTTTTTAAAGTTAAAGAGAACTAATGTGTAAGGTAAATGGGCTGCAGATTATGATATATTAAATAAAGGTGGTTTTTTGTGAATGCTATTATTTTGGACTTCAAAATGCTCTCTCAGTCTGAAATAAGGTTTTGAAAATTACCTCTGCTGGTGATCTTCCATGGAATATGTATTTCAATGCTTTGTGAGTCTTTTAGAAAACAAGTCATAGCTGGGCCTACTGTAGTCTCCTATGGCATTAGATGGTTGCACGTTAAGGTATATAATTGCCTGGATAACAGTGCAGTTTCAAATATATCACTTCATACTTCTAGAATACATTTCATTTTTATTTCCATTTTTCTGTAGTTCTTCTGTTTTTAATTGTAGGCTTTCTTAGTACTTGTGTGTGGCATCTCACAGGTTTACTTCAACAGAGAGCAGCAAAGGTTTGCGGTTGGATAATTAAAATCTAAATGTTTTGTTGACATAACTCCCAAGTCTTGAGTCAGTGCGTGTATCTGCAATTCATTTTGCATTATGGTAGGGACTTATTTGTGTGCCTAATGTGCTGCCAACTTCAGAGTATCTTCTTGATGGCAGTTAAATGAACAAAGACAGCCCTGATCTACCTTTCAGTTAACTGTAGATCTCCTGTAAATCTTTTTGTCAGTGTATTTCCCTGCTGGGATCAATAGCACTAGAACATTAGGTAGAAGCCCCACTTTAGCCTGACTTGCACTGCAGTGAGGAAGATGGACACACAGTTATGGAACACTTCAGACCTTCATCAACATCGAAGAATGTTTGAATGGCCTAAAACTTTCAACAGTTATTCTCAGTTCAGTTCTGGTACTTCAGTCCCTCATAACTTTAGCCCCTATATCATCATCTATAGGGTATATAACACCACACAGCTGGTCTGCTTCCATCACACAACCAACCACTTTCTCTTGATAGCTGCACCACTGTCTGATAAGGCAGTTGAACTCACTTACCAGTCTTGGGGAAGCTGTTTCAAAAAGCAATACGTGGCAGACTTGTATCTGTATATACAGGAGATTCCAGGATTCACATCGTTAGGGAATTTTTATTCCCATTCCACTTCGTTGAAGACTTTCTATGTGTTTCTGGAGTAACCTAGTCATGTTTTTAACATTTGTTTGTGGCACCATACTGTCAGAATCCTCTCTCCTTCTGAACTGTGCCATAAAAATATGAGCTCAGAAATCTTATCTTCCATTTATCTGCTACTTCCCAGAGTTAACAACTGTGGGATTTGATGGCTGCCACAAAGAAGTTCACTGTTTTTCATATGGATGTCCTGAATTTTCATTTTAAACTCTTACTCATAGCTGAGTCCGATTGCCATGTCAGATAGATCATTAGTCTCCCAGTATTCCAAATATCCTCTAATCCTCCTTTGCCTTCAGGTGCTATTAAGCTCCATAAAGGAATTAAAATTTAATTTAAAAAAATCTAAGATTTTATTAACTTACAACTAATTATTGGCAAAATCATCT
Source organism: Chlamydotis macqueenii (assembly GCF_036417535.1). Taxonomy (NCBI): domain Eukaryota; kingdom Metazoa; phylum Chordata; class Aves; order Otidiformes; family Otididae; genus Chlamydotis; species Chlamydotis macqueenii. Next base: position 26,857,106 of record NC_141556.1, read on the forward strand.
TCAAAGTGAATAGTTTTTGTAGGCAAGAGGCTATCTTGCACAAATCCTATCAGTGTGGGTTAGGCTGTATATTTCAGTTAGTGTTACGTTAACTAGACGATGTTTGCTAATGATTTAAGACAGACTTTGCTTATTCTTAAAAAGACTGTATTTTCTGTCTTAAAACTGAAATTACCACTACTCAACATCATAATGTGATATATTGTTATTACTTTAGCTTGTGCTTTGAATTAGAAACTTTTTTCTTAGGAGAACAATCAGCCTTTTAAATAGGACTCCTCCACCAAACAGTCAATTTGTGTTTCCTGTGAAATTCGTGACAGTTCTCAGAAGCAATCCTCAAAGACAGGACTTTTATCCAAAACTGTTGTTTTTTAAAATTGTACTGATTTATGTGTTCAGATTGCCTTTCTTCATTTGCACTCCAATAACTTGCTTTTGGAAGGGATGGAAACATTTGGGTTCATTTAATCTCCCTATAATTCTTGCTCTGATCATTTGATGCTATTAGCATTTTGTAAGTGGCACTGCTTTTTGTGAATTTTTGCAATTGCAAATGGGAAACGTATCCCATAATCTGAAATCTGCAAAGAAAGATTGCTTAAACTCTAGTTAGTGGTCTGCTGTTTTATTTTATTAATACAGGGATGTTATTTTAATATCCCTCCTTTAGTGACTACAAACCAGCTCAAAGAACTTCAGTAACTTATTTGCAATATTCAGGTAAATATTCAGGAGCTCCTTTGTCTTTTACCCAAACTAGTGCTTCTATTTTATTGTACTTATTCTTCAATCCCATTTTATTTATGGGTTTTTTTTAAGAGAACTTAATATATTTTGGCTAAGTGTTCTGGCAAACTGCAGAACTAAATAAACTTTGAGCAACAGATGTTATGCAAGTATGGAAAGACATTTCCTTCAAAATTTTATGCTAAGAAAAGAAAAGAAATAGATTTTATAAATATATATTGAAATAAACTTTGTCTTAGAAAAGAAAATATAAGCCAAATTTGATAACACTGTTTTCATTAAGATAATGTCAGTAATACCTGAATTCACGTCACTTATTCACTTTCTTGTTTCAGTTTCTTTTTAAAGTATGACTTTTCGTGAGGTGAACATCATCTAACAAACTACAAATACCACTGAAACCTTCCCATAGCTGCATTTTCATGCCCACTAGGCACAGATTCAGTTAGTTTTATTAATGTTCTAGTTGATTTTAATCTGTTTTATTTACTTTTTTTTTCAGAAAATGTTTAGAATTTCAATTTTACTTTCAGTTAAAGCAGAGCATGGTGAAATCTTATTCATATTTTATTGTATAGTAAGTAGTGAACTTCAATCAGAATTTGTTAATATTTTTAAAGAACAGTGCAAAACAAATATAACATTAAAAGAGAAATTGAAAGAATTTTGTTTGTCAGTAAATTCATGTTTCTTTCTTACTGTGGAGTCAAAAGAATTGATCATAGCCTAATCACTTTTCCTAGTTAGTTCAGATTGCTTTAAGAACATATCAACAGCCTGATTTTCAGTAAGGCAGTGTCTTGGTTCTACAAAGAGCAAGTATTAAGAGCAAACTTAAAGTGAGAGCACTGATTGTTTCAGTTCCACGTTCTGCTGAACTCATGTGATGATACCTTCTTTTAGAGATGGGGCATTGTACTGCGTGTTGCTCTTTTCATCCCTGGTAGGAAAAGACACCAGCTTTTGTCATTAATGTTGAACAGACTGCACAGAGAGAAATTACAATGAACATTTATGGCCTGATTCAAGATCTGCGACAGTGTTTTCATTAACTTCAGCAGCCTTTGAACTGGTGCCAGAATGCTTCTGCTCTGTTTGGATTTCTACATTTCAATGGCTGTAAGGCTTCAAAATGAAAACGAATGTAGGCAGTGGGATTTTCATACCCCTGGGATTTCTGCTTTCACTTTCTTCTTGGTTTGGCGCTTTTTATGTCACTCTTCAATGAAGTATGTTTTTTATTTTGCTCATTTCTGTAATGATTGATTTATTTTCTCTATACAATTGGCTTCAAAGATAAAAGTAGGGGGGTAATGGACTGATCTGGGCTCTGAAATTAACCATCTCACATTCTGAAGCTGATGCCAGAAGCTGTTTTTGTCTGTCCCTCTGCCCTTCATCACTGCACGCCCTACAGGCTTTCACAGATGCTTCATGTTTCCTAACTTTTTGCATTTGTCATGGTGTACCTTATTTACTGGTATTTTCAAACGTTGGTGTATTTTGTTGGATGAATGCAGCTTTATTATATTGCTGTAAATTGATAATAGAAGCCAAATTTATGTTTATGTTATTACCTGAATGTGTATATTTTTCAGTAGAAGGTTTTAATCAAATGATAACCTAGTATAATGAATTTAATCACTGAATCCTTGACATGAAAAATATGAATCACATATTTTTCATGTCAAGGAGTAGAAACGAAAGTTAAGATACCACATATGGTATAAAAAATTCCTTTTATTTTGGCATTTCTGTTAATGATGCTTTGGAAAAAAAGAAACCCAACAAAATAAAACAAACCTTGCACTGTTTTCAATAAGGAATAATTTTCAATTACAAAACTGCTTGGCAAAGTGAACTTCATGCTTAAAGCTTAGTGTCAGGCTTCTCAAATTCCCCCAAATAATTCCAATGTAACTTGGACAAAGAATGTTAGCATCTAGAGTGCCACCCTAGCTATGTCCACTATCAGTTAACTACCATGGCAAGACTAGTAAAAACTACACAAGTACCATGTTAAAAACACTGATGTGTACAGCAACAGCTGCAGCACAGTTAGTTTCAAAGAAAAAGGCTGAAAAATAAAAAAACTTTTATAATGGAAAGGAAGAACAAAAGTTATTCTCGAGACCTTTGGGGATTTTCTAAGAGTTAACTGTTCACAAATATTGGAAATGGAAATCATTTATATATTTTTTAACCACTTAAAGGATGCGGTTTACTTTGTATATTGCTTTTTAAAATTTTTTTACAAAAGTCAGAAAATCTTCAAAATCCTCTGATTAAAAATATCGGAGAAACAAATATTAGTAAAAGTAGTAAGAGTCAGAAGGTAGCTTCAGAATTGAAGTTATATGAAGATGGATGGAGTTAACTTTACAGTTTATCATCGGTTTAAAGATGGATTTATAAGGTAACTTTATAGCTGTAGCAGGGACTTCTTACTGACAATTTCAAATAAATAAGTTGAATAATAAGCTAACATTGTGAAAATACTGCAAATACATTTTCTTTACATACTATGGTAGTAAACAGTTTGAAATGACAGGTTTAGCTTACTTTAGAAACAAATACAAAAATACCTCAAGCATGTATTTTTTGTTGGGGCTGCTCAGATGATGGATGCCTGTGTATGTCCGAACCTTAATTAAAAATTTGCACAGATCTTGCAAGGTTCCCAAATCTATTGCGTCTATAGAATTCTATTGGGAACTTCCATATTTAATTTTGTATTTCAAAAATGCGGAGCAGATCATCCCAGCATGGTAGAGCTACTGCCACACACTGCTGTTTCCAGTTCTAGGCGTTGGAGGTAGGATAGCACTTGACCGGTTTGACAGAGCTGCAGGTAATGCTCTGCAACTCCTCATCAGTCTTGGGTGTTGCAGAACCACAGTGAGAGCTGCATAAACTTGCTTTGTATTGTAGGATTTCAGCCTCATGTAACAGCTTATGTGTGGCCACAGAATACAATGTTTTTTATTCAACAGAGAGATATAATGTGGATTTTCTAAAGGTAATAGGGAAAATAAGAAAAAAAAATATTTTTATTTTCTCTTGCAGTCCTTGATCAAGGAAGAATGCACAAAATTTTCTATGCCTTATGCAGCAAACTTCATATTCTTAACAAACTCCCTACTAAAGCTGATAAGTAATGAACAGGACATTTAACCAAGATAACTTCTAAACTTTCAAAGCTTTGAATTGAATGTTATTTTTAATGGGGTGACCTGAAAGCTTTCACTCATTAATTTTATATAACTTCCTATTCATTCACACTAGAACACTTTATAATATATTGTTTAAGTGTTGCTGAGTAAAAGGAACATTACCTTAAGGTACAGTTCAAGAATAAATATATTTATTTCTATATTGTTTGTGTAAATGTTTTCTACATTTTTTGGTAAACCTATTGAAAGGCACTTAAATTTATTATGGGCTGTCTGTGCGATTTATCTATATAAGTGCAACTGAGATATAAATACTAAAGTTTGCACTACAGCTGTAAAGGAGGGTGAAATTTTGTATGAAAATAAGTATTTTGTTTTGGAAACCTTTCTTTAGATACTTTAAAAAACTTTCCTAGCATATCAGCAATTAAATTAAAACTTGTATAAAATTTTCAGTAGTTTCTGAATTTTAATGATATAATTTTTTTGAGACATCAAGCTGCTACTACAGTTCATAACAAGTTTCATGTTAACCTTTTGTAATGAAATCCTGTTCATTTGCATTAATAATTGTCCCCCTGTATGCAATTTTTATTCTTCAGAATGCCTTCTGATATATAGACAAAGCATCATCACAAAACCTGTGCTAAACTAACAAATCCTGTCATTTTAAAGATCCTTTTTAATTTTTAAAAGAACACAGAAAGTACAGACCTTTATTTATGTGTCTTTCGTCTAACTTCTGTTGCTTTGACTCACAGGCTGGTCTTCCTCCCTAACCCCTTTGTTAACAAGTGGTGGTCCTGTCCCCCTGGGTGGCAGGCCCACCCTTCTTCACCAAGCTGCTGCCCAGGGAAATGTCACTTTATTATCAATGCTGCTTAATGAAGAAGGACTGGACATTAATTACTCTTGTGAAGATGGCTATTCTGCCTTGTATTCTGCTGCTACGAACGGACATACAGGTAAGTGATTCTAAGTTTTGTTATGACAGTCAATTGAAATAGTGAAAGCTTATTTCATAAGTTTTAGATATTAAATTAGGTCAGATGCATGTTTTTTAAAAATGTGAAACTGAAATATATAGATTATATAACAAAAGTCATAGTATAGTGTATTTATAATCAATACTTCTGGAGGCAGAATTTTGTAACACAGAAAGTATTCTTTCTTGTGATAACATTCTGCAGGAACATTCATTCTAATTCTCCACTCCCTTCCTATAAAAAGCCACCAGATATCATCACCCTATGTTCTATGACAAACTAAAGATCTTCTGTAGCAAAGGCAACTTGAACGAAATAACTTCCCTCTACAGGGAGTAAGCAGGAAAGAACAGGTCATCACCAGTGTTTTGATCTTCGGCAGCAGCAGTGAAAATGATGGAAGAAACTTTCAGAGTAGTGTGTTACTTGGGAAATAAAATGAACTATCTTTATTTTTTAACTAGATGAAATAGCCTTAGTTTGTTCTCTAGCCTCTACCTGAGATAGTTAACATTCTTCTTTTTCTTTCCCCCCCATCCCAACCCTCAGTCTCAAGGAGGTAGCATCTGTAAACCTTTCAACAGTCAGTCTTCATATTTTATGAATATATTTATGAAATGAGGCAAATATGTTAGTAACAGATACAAATTTAATGGATACAAACTCCAAGTGATAATTTTCAGGCTGTTAAACGTAAGACTTTCTAAAAGCAGCTTTCTTTAAAAGTCCAGTACACATCACTAGTTTTTTCTACTGATGTAAAAATCTCATAGACTCTTATATTGCAAATAATATCATTATGTTATTTTGGACACTAAAGATGAAATCCACAAATACCAATCACATAAAATGCCATGAATTTTTAGTAAATTCAAGATTTTATTTCACAGTAAAAAGTGGAACATAGTGCCTTTAAAACCATTGCTTTCAAGAGTACTTTGTGATTTTATTTAACAATGTATTTGTTAATTACACAATTAGAAAACCCCGATCCAGTGTTCAGAATAGTATTTAGAGAGACTATTGCATTATTTTTCTCAAGTATTTTAAAAACCAAAGTACAGTCAGGATCCAAAATCCATTGCTAGGCAGATAGTGAACATTTTTCTGACATGTTCAGGGTTAATTTTCCTACCAGGGAAAGGCTAGGAGGAATTTTCCCTTTATTCAGAATGGTATATTTTGTCTTTGCTTGCTAGTTGCTATGGTTTACTTCATAGGAACATCTGGGCCTTTTCATCTGACAGGTTCTTTGCTGTTGCCAAGACCCTTAAAATATTGGAAAAGTCCTTTATTTTATTTTCTTCCTTTGGCACTTATCTTTTTTTTTTTTTTTTTTACAACTTTTTGTCTTCAGTATTAAGAGTCCAAGTTTATTATATTGTGTGGATTGTTTTTTTTCCACCCTCACAGAATGGATGTTCTGTGTATTCTTCTAGGCTTACATCGATTTATCATTGCTAGAGTTTGTGGGAAACCATAATTGACCCAATTTTTTTTTACTCATCTTGGATTCCTACTATGTTTCCAAGCAAATGCCCTGATTTCCAGTTACAATTACTGAGCAGCTCTTACTGACAGCAAAGGCAATTTCATTTCTTGTTTTATTGTCAAAATTTCAAATAAGAGAGGCACTTGACTGAAGTATGAAAACACGATAAAAACAAACACATGCCTATGCATCCTGTAATTGTTTAGTATCTTTTACTTTTTAAGATTTTAAAAAAATATATTACAAAGGTTTTTAATGTTGCACTTCTATTTATAGTTGACAGGATGCGAAAAACACTTCATTGTACAAATCATTGCATTTTAGCAACTAAATGGATTGTATGAATTCTGAATGAGAGAATCACACAACAGCATTATTGTTGTCTCCTTAATGCATTATATGAAAATTCAGAGTAGTAGATTTGGAATATTTTTAAAGAAAGGTTTTTGTGCTTAATTTTAATATGTAATCCTTTCTTTGTTACTTGCAGTTTGTTCCCAAGTGCATGGATAGATGCATCTCTTCAGAACGGAGACATTTAAAAACAAATTTATGTAAAAATATATAGACTTAAGAAAGGAAGTATAGGAATAAATTGCTTATTTTAAAAAATCCTCTTTATTAGTTTTTTTAACTAACTAGGTGGAAAGAAATGACACTGATGTAATTTTAAGAAGGATAAAATAATTCATTGTACAAGTTTTTTCATTGTGCTGAGTAGGATTGTCAATGGTAAGTTACTGTCTTTTGGCTGGTTTTTAGAATCATAGAATCATTTAGGTTGGAAAAGGCCCTTAAGATCATAGAGTCCAACCATAAGACTCAACACTCAAGCTTACTCTAGTGGATGATCACACCATAATTTACTTTATTGAGAATACTTTCAACCTGGAGTAAGTGACTAAATAGATACAGAGATTTCCAGGACTCCTCATTTCTTCTAAGGCAACTAAGCAGGTTTTCCAATTTCTCCAGGGAAACAGCTGGCCAGAAGAAAAGAGTAGCTCTACCTTGTTAAGACCCAGCATAGTGAGTGCTTCCCTTCAAAAACAAACACCATGTTGCAGAGAGCCTGGGAAGAGTGGAAAGTGAATGATCTCCACACATTTGCAGTGAAGAAATAAAGTATTTGAGATGTGTAGACAACTAGAGGAAGGTAGAGCACACTGTAACCAGCATGGTGGCAGCAGCTATTGTGTTCTCTCTGCCCAGTCTGTAGAGAAAATTAAGTTACACAAGAAAAGAGAGCACTCAAATATTCTTTCCTAATCTGTCCTGTTTGCAAAATGTGTAGTCTTCCTGTTCATGAACAGTTGCCTTTTGAGAGCTGCAGCTGAGGGTTTTTCTAGCATATGAAGCTCATATCAGCTGCTTTGTTTCCTGCACACACTATCCCTAATTCTGTACGTCTGAGAGAGCAAGCTTCCCCCTAAAAATATAAAATAAACACTTTGTTTGAGTGGACACAAGGAAATTGTTGACTTTATGATTTAACCACTAGATTGGGATAGCTGAACAGATTGTTTTGTCAGGCCGTCTTGGTTTGATCCGTCAACAAAGCACGAGCCGCTTCAGTCCATTATGCCCTTGATAACATATACAGTAGTTCATTACCTAATGTATCTGAATATCTGTATTGTGTTACCAGTTCTGACCATTCTCTGCCACACACGAGGTGGCTGAGAAAGAGAATAAGAGTTCCTGAAACTGAGAGATGTGAAGAGAATAATAATAATAATAATAATAATAATAATAATAATAATATCCTTCTGAGCTATGTGCTAATCATATGCATTTATGATATAATCAATTCTCTTCTATCCTGAGTATTTGGAGGCTGTGGCACCCTGATTGATAGGAAAAACTGGAATTATATGGGAAGTAGAAAGGAGTGAGGTGCAGAGACATACAGCTACATGGAGTCAGCTCTGCCGAGCCACTGGATGTATCTGCATGGTGTTTGCCAGCACTCTGGAAGAACTAACTACTCAGCTGTGGTGGAGAGCAGTAAAGTCTCCAGGTGTCTGTGCTAATAAGCTTCTATGTTTTGCTTTTGCTTTGACCAAAGCCTTTAACTGAATGACAACATTGATGTCTGTCTCGTGCCTCCCCTTCCGCCCAGTCCCCTCCACTGCTGACTACTTCTGTGGCAGACAGCAGTGAACTGGAGTTAATGAGCCTGGATTGACCCAAATTACCCTTCTCCAAATCTCAATCAAAAGTCCATCCAGAGGACCCAGGCTTCTTGGAGATTATTGCTCTTTTGCTTGATATGCCACCAGAACAGGTCATGTACAGTTTACTAGCTCACATGGTATGCCTTATGAAAGTAGCTGTATTTCCTCATGCTTGCACCTGTCCCTGAGAATAAACAACTCTTTTCAGTCATCTTCATCAGAAATGGTATTTTCCCATAGATAAGCTACCACCTGAATGATCTGTCCCTAAATGATTGTGAGTTAACCATACCTTTCTAGAAAGGTGGTCTTGTTCTGTGCGTTGTTCATGGCTTTTGCATGGCTAACATATGCTTTGTCAAGAAACCAAAGAGTATTCTAGCCAAATACTTGAAACTGCTGAAAGAAAATTTTTTCAACATCCTTCATAAACTTTAGAAATATTTTAGGATGTCAAGCAAGAATCTGTATTTTCAAGTTAACTGTTTAATGTATGCCTGGGATTGACAATGGAAAGAGGGAAAAACTGATGTCATTGTTAGCAGAGTATTTTTTATGTTATGAAGTGATTGAAAATATAATTTTCTTTTAATTGGTATTATCTTACAAGTGGAAATTCTAGATAAGTTAGCTGAGAACTTCTTTATGACTTTAAAAAAAATTATTACAGATTAAGTCCTGGTAGCTTATCCTGACAAACTAATTTTTTTTTAAAAAGTGCCATTTCAGATCAGATTACTTATTTAAGAATCATCATTTACAGTATTTTAAAATCTTATTTCTTAATGTTAAATTATTTATTCCATCAACTCCACAACATCTGTTTTAATATTTGAAAGAATTGTAGCAGGAGTAAATAAGTTCAGGAATGGTTTAGATTAGTCAGATTTCTAAGTAATTCTAAATTTATGTTTCTGATATCTAGAGATAAGCTTCAATAGCAAAGCTTAGCTTCAAGATCTTACCCAGTGCTGGAACAGAGAGCATTAAGCTTGCTTAGAAATCAGGTCAGAAGTTTATAATTGGTGTTCTAGCTAAGCTTATTTTCAAAGTAGTAGTTTCAGCTACGAAAGACTTGTTTTATTTTGGTCTAGAACCAATTTCAAGAATATGGAGCAGATTAAGTATTTTCTTCAAACTTAATTGCATCAAATGATATTCTCATTTGTGGATTAAAAGCAGCCTAATTACTATGTCATTAATTATCATAATTTAGCTGTAGGATGGTGGAATCAGGCTGGTACTATTTTTAGCATGTAATTTTGTAAATATATGAATGGGAATGGTTTGGGGAGGTTTGAGTTTGCCAGCATTTCTTATTTGTCATTGCAATCCCATGTCAAACTATCCTAAAACAAGACTGGCCAGCCTGTTGACTTCCATGTGGCTTGTAAGCATCTCCTCCATGGCTGTCATATTTTGGAAGTGTCACATGACTGCCAGTGGGACTGTGCTGCCTTTGGGGGCTGCTGGATAATTCATATTCCCCACTTTGGAGATACATGAATTAGCTAACCCTGTGGGAGCTGCCAGCAATGGGCACGTATTTGGATCTCAGTAGAACCCAAGAGAGCGTTTTTGCAAGAGAGCGGCGGTGCCCCCAGGGAGTCATTCTCGCCTGTCTCCTGCAAACTACTTCCTTAGCTTCTACTTCTGTTTGCTAAGGTGTGTGATGTATAGTCAAAAAGACTGGTTGCTGTTGCCCCTTGAGTAGGTTTTAACTTCTGGTAGTTTTAACCACCTGTTTTTGTTGCATCAGTCTATGTTCATGCTCAATTTACAGACTGTGTGAGATTGCTGCTGACTGCAAAAGCACAAGTTGATGCTGCTGATAGAAATGGCTTTACACCCTTGTGTTCCGCAGTTGCTCAGGGACATGTCAAGTAAGTGACGTCTTAAGATTTTGCCCATCAGCTATTACTCAATTTTATATTCTCTTTACATTATATTGTATACTTTTTTGATTACATTACTGTTGCAGTCTTAGGTATAAATGCATTTAACTGTCATTTATTCAAAGCATCTACTGAAGCTCATATTCATATGCCATTCTGGTTTTAATATTTTCCATTTGTTTTGTTTCCAATTGCAGCTCTTAAGGTTGCTGAATGTGTATTCTTAGTAACTACAATATTATATTGGTCCACATGGGTGTCATACCTTTGAATTTCTTAATTTTCTTCAAGTTGTCAGCCATAATACAGGATTAACAGAGGAAGGAGGAAATGAATTCTTTTTACACTGATTTCTTAAAGCATAGAGAACTATAAATATAATATTCAGAGAAAAAAAGAACATTTATCTGAATATTGCCCCCACTGATATAGAATCAAATACTTTAAACAACAAAACAGGTCTTTTTAATATTTAAGGTTTTTTGTATCAGTAACTTTGAAAAACAGAAAATTATGTATGAGTCAAAGAATATTTCTAAAAACATTATTCAAAATGTAGCTAGAATAACTTCCTTTTATTTTTGAAGCTCCTAATTTTATAGATTGATGTTTTATGACAGCATGATTGTAAAATTGTGTCTTCATTTTATACTGAGAACCAGCACACAACAATTCATCCAGATGATTAGGTTTTTCCTCCCTTTTCCTCTCTTCATCAGAGGAGCTGAAAGCTGATGTTGCATTTCTGTTCTGCAACTTTACTGTGTATCATAGAACCACTGGGATTAGACCTGAAAGTTGGAAGCAATCATTAGATAACCTTGTCCAGGGCATCCTTATCCAGACAAAACTATTTTACAAATGCAAAAAGTCTTAAACAGCATGATGAGGAATCTCTTTATTACTTTACCTTTTTTTTTATGTATATTTGGTTTTGCTTATCTTTCATTTTTTTTGTTCTCTTAATGTTGCATTTTACTACTTTAAAGGATTTTACTTTGATATAGTAACATACAGGGGTCAGAATCTTTGAGTGTTGTTATACTGTGATAGGTCCTGGCCCAGCAATGGGGAAGAGTAGGATCCTTGTCCTTCTCACAGTCTTCCGTGAGCATACAATGATCATCAGACATTCTTGCCACTTCTTAGAGGACTTCAAGCTTATCAACTAATGGGCATATTTTACGTGAAGTCTTAATCCAGAGGTAGCAGATTCCCAGTAGGTGTTTTGAGCACAGAAATATGTATAGAATCATAGAATGGTTTGGGTTTGAAGGGACCTTCAAAGGTCGTCTAGTCCAACCCCCTGCAAGAAGCAGGGACATCTCCAACCAGATCAGGTTGCTCGGAGCCTCATCCAGCCTGGCCTTGAATGTTTCCAGGGATGGGGCATCCACCACCTCTCTGGGCAACCTGTTTCAGTGTTCTGCCACGCTCATTGTAAAGAATTTTTTCCTTATATCAAGTCATGTAAGTCAAATGTTTCAATGTTTTATGTAAAATCTGTAAAAATTACATGTGACTTGACAAGACAAGCCAAAAATACACTCTTCATGTTCTTTCCCTAATATAAATGTCTTAGACTTTGTTTAAATAGGAAGCTATTTATTTCTCTGATTTACCCTCACAACACTTTGCTGTATATCATCTGCTGTTATAATATTGCAGACTTTATATGCTTTTTCCCTTAGAGTTACTTATGTAGTATGAAGTCTATTAACACTTTTTTGGCTTTCACTTTTTTTAAGTACTAAACATGAACTAAATTTTAAAAGTGAGGGGAATAATAATGGGGCCAATCAAAAATATTAGAGAGACTGAATGCTTCAAGCTGTTTGATTTGTTAATCACTTCAAAGTTCTGGCTCAGAAAAATTCTGTAGTAGGCAGAACTTGGGGCAGTAGTGTAGTCTGTCCCCTTTCAAGTGTTGTGTTGTGTAGTCCGTGTTATTTGTACTAAGAATCTGGGGATAATGTGAGCACTAAACTGCTATCAGTTACACAGTACTTGTCTGTGACAGGTTTGCTAGCCCGTCCTGTGACATGTTAGCTGACCTTATTCCCAAAGTGGCACCATGCTGTTGTTCCAGTTCCAGAAAGAAATGATAGTTGTTTAGGGCTGTTCAGTAATATCACCCATTCAGAAAGTGCTTTTAAGAAAAACTTTAAAAATAATTTCCCATGTAGTCCAGGCCAGGCTGACCTTACCTGACCTTGGGATGGAAAGTCAGCGTAGCATTTCCAGAGTCATTGAATACAATGCAGAATGACAAAGCAGATGTTTTTAACATAGCAGACTTAATCTATAGTTGCTTTATGGAGGTGTCTTGTTATGAGCCCATCTTAAGATTACTTTTGTGATTGTGTGGTTAGGATACATGTTCAACATTTGATAAGGTAGAGCATTACTTTTATTGGTATTTTTTCTGTTCATTTGAGCATTTTCAGAAAGTGCAGCTAAGTAATTCATATTAATGTTATCTGGTTTACTTGTTTCTAAAATTGATCATTTTATCTTGAACTTGATTGATTTTCTGACTAAATAAGAACTTACTAAAAGGAGATTTTTTTTTTAAGAATACTTGTGGTTTTCTCATCTGTAATGTCTTATATGCTTATATTCTTATATATATATATATATCTTACATGGTTTTAAATATTTTGTCATCCTGTTTGCTATGCTATGACCTCCTAACCAGTAGTTACATAGCCTTGCATTAATTGCTTTGAGGCTTTATTGTTGCTATCCTTCTATTTTTATGGACTAATAAATCTTGAGCCAGAGAGATGGGGAGTTACCTTTGTTTAAAGCCCTTATTTGAACTGCAGAGGGAATAGACCAGAATTAAGATTTTTCTGGAATTAAGAGTTTTATAGTCACAGTTTTTAAATGCATCTACAGTAGTTCAATATTTACGGGTTTAAAGTAACCTGATTTTCTGTCTTTATGTGTATGTATAAACTATACCTTGTAATTGTGTATAGGTGATGGCTAAAATCACAGGTAGATCTGTATCTATAAAATCAGTACTTTATTAAAAATATTTAAATGTAAGTTATAAAAAGTTTTGGGATGTTGAATATAAGATAATTTTACTACCTTATTGTTTGCTGTAGGTGTGCAGAATTATTAATTATGTATCAGGCTGATATTAACCATGCTGCTGAGAGAGGACAGACACCTTTGTACCTGGCCTGTAAAAATGGAAATAATGATTGTATTAAGCTATTGTTGCAAGGTGGAGCGGATCGAACACTAAAAACCAGTGTAAGTTAAAATAGTTTGTAAAGTTGAAATATCTGGTATAATACTGAATAACTGTGAACAGCTAGGCAATATGTACATTAAAATATTTAAAGTTTTCTTTAAAACTTGACTAAACTATGTCATTTTAAATTAGTATTTTGTTCTTTTCATCATAGTTTCTGGGGGTTTTTTAAAGCTGTGTGTTGTCTTTAAAATGTCCTGAACTATTCCACTTCTATATCATTTTACTATTTCCGATTCCTGCAGTTTGCTACAGACTTTTCATGAGCACTGGATTTGCAAAACAAAAGTCTTCTGTTTTGACTTATTTTTAAGGCACAGAAGTGAAGATAGAGATTTTGCTTCCTGCTTTTGTGTTAGTGTGCTTTATTGTTGTCCTTGAGGGGACCCCCCACCCCAAATTTGCCAGCAAGTATTGTAAAGTCTCATATATCGCAAATGGAAGAATATGGAAAAAAAAATTGTATATACAGCAGAAAGGGAGGAGGGCTGTCTCAAAATTAATGTCTAGGTGTTATCCTTTTCAGATACTTTCCTGAAGTTTTTATTAAGACTTTGACATAAACATGATAATGAATGTGGGATGTAGGCTGTCCAGAAACAAGCACAAAGAGTATTAGGTTCACAGAGAATTCTGCTCCTCTATTAATACTGAATTTTTTTGCTTCATTTCTTTTGGACTTGGAAAGTAAATGTATTTGACTTGAAATGAAAGAAAGTTGTGATGTCAAAGCCATGACAATATCTGACTGGTAGACTGATTAATGTAACATGAAACAAATTATTGATCGTTAGAATCATGTTAGTTTGATACATGATAAGGAGACAATCTATTAATGACATGTAAGTCCTATATCGCTTAGACTCTTCTAAAAGTTTTGAAGTCTCTGTCTGTTGGACTGTCCTTGGAGAAAGCTGTAAAATTTTCTTTCTGCTACATTTTCATCCTTCCCTTTCTTCCACCCCTAACACATAAAAGCAACAGTTTTCCCAAGGGATTATTATGTCACTCTTGCTTATCTTCTTAATTTCCAAACAGAGCCTTCCACTCATATCTAGTGCTAATATAAGTTCTGCAAACATTTTTCTGTGGGTTTGGTGGGAGTGTGCTTTTTGCTTTTGGTTTTTTTTAGGATGGCTGGTCACCAATTCACGCAGCAGTGGATTCTGGTAATGTTGACAGTCTCAAGCTCCTTATGTACTACGGAGAGCCAAACAATGGGAACTCTTTGGCTGATGCAGAGTCTAATTTAGACTGCTCTGGTTTGGAGAAGAGAGAAGACAACTATAGCAGTAGAGTAAAGCCTGTTATTTCTGCAGATCTCATCAACCATGCTGACAAAGAGGGCTGGACTGCTGCCCACATAGCAGCATCAAAAGGCTTTAAGGTCAGTCTATGTGAACAAGTTACAGTAACCTGATAGAATTTAGGTAAGATAAACCCTTCTTTTTTTATCTTTGAAGAACTAAAAAATAGATGTAAAATCTAAGTTTGTGATCTAGTTTACTGTCACACTTGATTTAACAGAGACAGAGAGATACTTACAGCAGACAATTTATCCTGGAAGCAAGGTGTCAAATGGGGTGAAATGTCATATTTAAATGCTTATTTCTTTTGGGACAACAATACAAAGAGAAAACATGATTACTTGAGATTCAGATTTTCAAAGTTAGGATGAGGTAAATCCTACCTTAAATGCCAATTCATTGAGTGTCATGTACTTAATATAGATACTAGATGGATGTAGTTTCCAGTTACAGTTAGGGATGATTTAACTACGAACAGTTTTTCCTGTTGGAGGGAGGGACGGAAAAGAAATTTGAGAATCAGATTTGTGCAGTAGTACATTGTTTAATTTGTTATTTTGAGCAGACTTTTTAGCAGGCAATGAATACGTTTTTTTGGGGGTTGGGATAACTGATGACATGGAGAATGATGTGACAGGTCTTACTGATGATAAACAGGAAGATTTCTGGAAATTGAATATTACTTGAAGGATTTGACATAAGAAGCTTTACACTTCTAACACTGACTTTTAAAGGATTTTTATGGGGTTTTTATGACAGCTGTCAATCATATCTTACTGTGAAACTTTTACTCAGGGAGAAAACAGGCGATACAAAACACAGAAGAGAGTGAGTTTGAGGAAAATACAGTTGAAGACTTCAAAAATTAGCCTGTGATTACATGCCTAATTAAAAATCTATCATTATGTTTGCTTTTTTTCCTGACAAATTTACTGTGAAAAATTCAAAATAGGCACAGATTTAGGATTCAGTTTATTAAGTTATGTTTTTTTAGGGACCAGCTACTGTTTACCCAGCATTTTGCATTACAGACAGAGTCAATGTTCCGTTATCAGTGTCTGTTATGGAGATACAGATCCTTATTGCAGTTTCCACTCATCTCGATTTAGGTGGAGTTTAAGGTATTTGTTATAGTCTGCAAATACCTAAATAGTGTGCAAAATGTTATTTCTTTCTGCAATAATATAATCCTCAGGAACTTTGAAGCTAGGCTTTATTTACTGTCTAAAAGAGGCTTTGGCTACGTATTCTCTCTGAAGGCTCTGACACTGGAAGTCTTCACATATACCTTTTGTGAATAACTCATTATTTTGAGTTTCTGAGCACATTCCAAGGCAGCTGTTGGATAAGATCTCCATTGAGGGTTGAAGGTACTCTAGGTGATAAAGGCAATATATAGCTGGCAGTCAGATTCCTGGTTATGATGTTACAGAGACTTTATTTAATTGTATCAGATTAAATGCACTTATTGACTCAAGAGGTGTTTGGGCTATTAAGAAGCTAAAGAAAGCTTAATGCTCATCTTCAAGTACTGTTAGCACTTCAGCTTCATTCTCCAATCCTTTATCTGCACTGCATTTGTGACACTACATGATAGTTGCGTATAAACTGTGCTGGCACTTGCACTCTTCCTTTCAAGATTGGTAGGTGCCATTCTTTACAGACAAATTATGCTAGGGCATCTTAGCTGCTATTTCATAGGCAACAGAGCAAACAAATCTTCTCATTTTACTAAGGAAATAAGCCTCATTTCTTTGTTCTCTCCCACTTCTTTCTTCCCTCTTTACTTCGGACTTTCAGTCTCACAGTTCAGTCCTCTGCCTTCTGCTGTCTTTTCTACTTACTGCCCCCATTTGAGAGACAGAGTTAGTTTACTAACCTGACAGGAAAAAAATGCTTTTTTTCTGATTAGTTTTCTTCTAGCAAAGTTAAGTAAGCTAACTGATTTTTTAAAAGGTCTTACAAGTACAGGAACCACAATCTGGTAAAATTTTGTCTCACAGGGAAATATAGCTTGAATGGCTGTTATGTTTATGAAAGGTGTTGGAGTATTAGATATACTGACAAAAGTCTTTCTATTAGAACAGCTAAAAAATAGGTAACAGTAGCCAAACCTGTAACAAGCCACTGTTCTGAATTTAAATACTTAATAGCTGCTTTTGTGTGTTTTCAAGGTTTGATTTTTCTGCTATGATTAACCCCTGAGTTTATCAATACATTATCAACTAGTATAGTTTCTGATGGTGTCTTTTTTTAATATGGATATCTGTCCTTGAAAGGCATGTCTGAGGATGACAATGCTTTCATGAAGGCCACCTGTATTGTTGCTTGTCATGGTTTAACCCCAGTCACCAGCCAAGCACCCCACAGCTGCTTGCTCACACCACTCCCCCCACCCAGTGGGATGGGGGAGAGAACTGAAAAAAGAGTAAAAGCCATGGGTTGTGATAAAGACAGTTTAATAAGACAGCAAAGGAAGATATTATTATTGTTGTTGTTGTTATTATTGAATATATAACACAAGCGATGCATGATGCAATTACTCACCACCCACTGACCGATGCCCAGGTCATCCCCAAGCAGCGATTACCCCCCCAGCCAACTGCCCCCAGTTTATATGTTCAGCATGACATCATATGGTATGGAATATTCCTTTGGCCAGTTTGGGTCAGCTGCCCTGGCTGTGGCCCCTCCCAGCTTCTTTTGCACCCCCACCTGTCTCACTGGCAGGGCATGAGAAGCTGAAAAGTCCTCGTCTTAGTGTAAGCAGTGCTCAACAACAACTAAACCATCAGTGTGTTATCAACATTGTTCCCATACTAAATCCAAAACACAGCACTATACCAGGTACTAGGAAGAAAATTAACTCTGTCCCAGCCAAAACCAGGACACTGCTGAATCAGTGATCATTAGAAATCAGGACTTAATCAGTCTTCTGATCACTGATCAACCAACATTTGAATTATGCTTTGACTTTAATAGAAATGCATTTTTATTTCACTGCATTGTTACTATGCTTGCAGAAGTTCAGATTTTCCTGCCAAAGAAGAGACTTGCGAGGTGATTTTAAAGTAATTGTTTTTCTTTTGCTGTGTGCAGCGCAGATGTCGGGCACGATGGAAACTCATACATGGTGAATTGCAAAGTGAAAACTGGTTTTATGGATTACCATCTGAATAGATTCATTAATTAGTCTATATTAAGCTTTAGAATTGCCTTTTCAGTGTTGCTTGAACATTGAGGCCAAGATGTTCAAAACAGAGTGCGTAGCTGGGCTTTTGTTTCTTTTCGTGGATATGTAAATTAGTGGCCCAGTGTTAAGAATTTCTCAATTCAACTGATCAGCTCTTTACGTTTTGAGACTCTAGAAGCCTGGCTGCTTATGTTCTGCTTTTTCACAGTCTTGATTTGAGAGTTTCAAGTCTGCAATTAAATATTTTTACTCCTGGTTTTCAGCTCTGTGAGGAACATCATTTGAACGCTCATATATAGAAACTCCATAGCTGACTATCTTTGGAAATGCATGTGTAAGAATTTCAATTAGGAGTCTAACTGCATATTGGTAGAACTCTTTTATGCAGCAAATGGACAAGTAAATAATACAGTTCTTACCTTTGCAGAACTGTCTAGAAATCCTTTGTAGCCATGGTGGACTAGAGGCTGAGAGAAAAGATAAGTGTAATCGAACATTGCATGATGTTGCCACTGATGATTGCAAACATCTCCTAGAAAACTTAAGTAAGTAAATGCTATCAGCACTG
This sequence comes from Chlamydotis macqueenii, assembly GCF_036417535.1. Classification (NCBI taxonomy): domain Eukaryota; kingdom Metazoa; phylum Chordata; class Aves; order Otidiformes; family Otididae; genus Chlamydotis; species Chlamydotis macqueenii. Next base: position 26,875,915 of record NC_141556.1, read on the forward strand.
TATAAAAATGTTTTTAGTAAAAAGCTTGTGGGATAAAAATGAGGAAAATTAAAAGCGTAGTCGTCACTTTTTTGGCACCACAAAATTAAGTTTTCTTAACCTAGCAAGTTTCTATTCTCCTAATTTTGCAAAAGCATATGATAAAATTCTGTTGAAGGTTATTAAATGACTTATGTCTTTGTTTTTAAAACATTTGAAAAGACAGTATATATTGAACATGTGCAAACATTCATATCCTCTTAAAATTTCTGGAATTAATATTAGTAATTACTTTTTCCAAAGATATCCTGCTCTTATCTTTTCTTCAAATTCTTGCAGAAAAATCACTTGGTAGATAGCTGTCAGATTTCGTCAGGCTAAAACAATAGTTTAGTCATATCTGAATCTCTTTTTAAAGCATTGTTCTAGTTGTCACTTCTTTATTGTTGAGAGGATTGTTTGTTTTATTCTTCAAAAAAAAAGTCTTAGAGACAACATCAAACAACTTCTTTTTTCCAACATCAATAACTTCTCTTAGAAGATTATTCCTCTCTTGGAGCCTGTCATCTTCTTCCTTCTCTGTAAGTTTTCTCAAAATTCAGTGGAGCAGGCTGACCCGTGTATTTCTTGAGTTAGAACTTAGTCCATCCACTCTGTGTTTTCTGTTTCTCTATATAGTCAGAAGTAGTGTCTTTGTAGGTTTGTATACTTCATATTTATTCACTTTTTAATGTTTATGTTGTGGGATGTAGGGATGTGGGTAGTCAATTTCACTGATTGTCAACAAATTAGGGAAGCTTTGTGTGTGCTGCTTCTGATTTTCCTCTTTAGCTATTATAATGTCTAGGTTCTTAGCATTTGATTGTAGGTGCAGAGGGGAACACAATGCACTTTCTATTAGAAACTCCTCTGTGGTCTACTTCTTTATCAGACTGAAGCCAGTTTCTGATGGCTGAATCTGTAGCCTGTTAAACTGATACTCTTATTATTTTCATCAGCCCTAGTACCTTGTTTCTCTGGTTAGGCTTATCATGAACCCAACTGCTTTTATCAGGTCAGAACCTTTGGACGCCATTTCTCTTCTCTTTCATTCATTAAGCCTGTAGTTAACATCAGTGCAATATCTGGAAGCTTGGAAACACCACTCTTTCTTCTGGGTATACACCTCAACAGGCCAAGACTGCATTTAGAATAAACTGTGTGTGTACCATCCTCTACCTTTCTCACAGTCCTGTAAGGAATTACATGCATGTAGGATAGGAGGATGTGCTCCAACAGATCTGAAAGAGTGGAGGCCAGGATTGCCAGCTATGCTGTAAAGGTCACATGCACTGAAATTTAGGTATATACTGTACCTCTCTCCTAGGTGCCTGTTTCCTCATAGAGAACCCTCCGTATTTCTTATACGCATTGCTCATTTCCCTGAGGTGCAGCCCTCAGAAGGGCAAGCTTTTGATACATTTCTCAGAGTCCCATACCTGAAGGACACCTTTGAGTGATCTTTTCTCTACAGTAGGCTTTTCTGAACCAATCAGAAAAGCTTCATTGGTTTGTATCAGCTGAAAATTTGACTTCTGAGCTCAAAACCGAAAGTAAGATCATGTTGCAAGATTTCATAATAAGCTAGTACCTTTTTTTTGTGGTGCACTTATTTTTAATTTCAAGTATCATTTCTGAAAGGTATTGTTTTGGCATTAAAGTTAGAAGATAGCTTCATGTTCACTTTTAGTCATCCAGATGATCTGTACAGACTGCTGCCACTTCTGTTAAGTTATATTCCTTTTTCAAAGAGCAAGATTTAAACTAACTTTGATAAATTAATTTTGTTTCTAGAATGTGTATGTAAATTCCTACTTTCTTTTTTTAATATTTTGTCAATTTATTCTATAGCAAATTAAATATACACTTCCAAATGAATTTTCTGTCTTAGCTCTTAGGTTTTTGTTTAAAGATATTTGGCTCAGCTGTTTTCCACTTGTGCACTAGTGCCAGAAAATTCCTTTCTACATTGATAATAAAAATGTGCACAACCACAATAAACTGAAACATTAAAACACTACCTACCATCTGTCTTAATTTATAATAAATTAGTCTGTAAAGAGGAAATAAAAGATTAAGTAAGTTTTGTCTTGCTTTCTGTTATTTAAGCATAATAATACTGATTTTTTGTAATGTAAATAAAGAGATATACCTTGATATTTGATTTTCATCACTGCTCTGATTTTGTGGTGGTGATCTGTGCTGCTCTTTAACACTTGCTTTTCTGTAACAGGAGTTATTTTGTAGCTTTCATTTGCAATATTAGATGTTATTGATCTTTAATAATAGGATTTTTTAATTGAGTTTTACAGTTTTTCTCATTCTTGGATTTCTGTTTTCTAACAGATGCTCTTAATGTACCTGTAAAGATTTCAGTCAGTGGCATTGAACCAGCTCATTGTGGTACAGAGGAATTTGATACAGAAAACACAATATGTGCTTTAAATATCCGCAAACAGACATCATGGGATGATTTTTCAAAAGCAGTGAGTCAGGCAGTGACAAACCATTTCCAAGCAATCGCTTCTGATGGATGGAGGAGCCTAGAAGACCTGTCATTTAATAGTGCTGCAGAATCCAACATTGGCCTCAGTGCAAGCAGTATATTATCTGTCAAACTAGGTATCAATATCGATGTAATAAGAAAAGCAAAATTTGGCGGTTTTCTTGAGTTTGTGAGATCTTTTAAGTAAGATAAAAATCTTTAGATTTCTTGATCTTTTAATGCTTAGACTAACAAAGACCAGTGCTAGCTATGAAACTTTGAAGAGTGCTGGCATGAAAGCATTCTTTACTTTTAGCTGTGTGTATGGTACAGTTCATTAAGCATTTTAATACCATCTCAGAGACCATCAGGTCCCATGTTAATTAGTCATTTACTCAATTTAGTACTCCAGATGAAGGATCAGTGTTACAGGTGAAACAAAGCAAGTTGAAGCAAAGCCCACACTATGTCTTTACAGTACATCCGTAATGTACAGTAAATCCAGACTGTACATCATCAGCATAAGTAGAACAGAACTACTCCTGTTTTATGTATGTGTTTCATCTTAAATCCCCTTCCCCTCTCCACATGACCACCACCCCAAAAAACCCTATTCTCATTAAACTGGGTAAATTATCTTATTTTACTTTATATGACATGCAAAGATGTAAAGACAGGCTAGCTATTGAACTTGTGTCTTAATTGGCAGAAAACATTGGTATTCTCAGTCAAGTATCAAATAATAATAGTATGATTCAGTACATGGGACTGGTTTGTTTGTCAGATTTGTCAGTGTATCCCCACACTGTAAGCAACTGAATATGCTTGAGCGTAGGACACTATAGATACAAGGAATAGCTCTCTCTCTCATTTTTTCTTTTTAACAGGAAACATTTCATGGTCAACAGGTCAGATTTTTTCCCAGCCACCATGGGACTTTTTGAAGAAGAACAGAGCTGAGCATATCACAGTGTTTTTGTTTGGTAATTTTCAATTCATAATTTTCATTTTGAACGTTAAGACACTGCATATGAAATAGATAATTTGAGAATAATTTCCTACTGGTTTTATTCTTCAGTGTTCCTTGATATTCAGAAATATCATATCCAATTAATTGTTTAACTAGAGTCTATGACATTTAGAAAATATGCTGGCACATAAAAGCCCTACTGCCTTTTTCAGTTACATAGTAGTATCAGTTTTACTTATGACATGCATAACTGTGAACCTATGTTGCTAGAGAAATTACTTTTTTTTCTTCACTATTTTAATTTGCATAGCCTGTAATTTTAGGAGATTGCCATAGAATATTGCATGAAAAGCATAAATATCCATCATACATGCTTATAAGCATGAGAGAGATTTAGAAGAGTTTTTGTCTTTTTAAAGGACCTCAAGAAGGCTGCCTAAATAGTGTGACTTATGCATCTATGATCCATCTTCAGACACTTCAGAATTACCTCCGCCTGGTAACTAATAAGCTAGCTTCTGTCTGTTTGCTTTTTATATGTGACAATACTTCTGTAATAGTATTTACTAAAAAAAAAAAAAATAATCTTCTACTCTGTGAAACAATGTCAAGACTTCTAAAAAATGAAATGGGATAAAGTTCCTCCTGAATCTTGCCTCAAGAACTTTGGTCATGTGAGAGCATTAACTTTTTCTCTTTCAATAGTTGTCATCTGATTTAACTGAACTGCTTAAGAAAATACATTAAAAGCCGTGTGGTATCTTATTTCTTTCCAAAGTTATTCCATTCCACTTTTTGAGGGGAGAGTAAATTAGGATAACATTCATGTAAGCAATTATTTGAGACTTGAATTTTATTATTAGTTTCTATATCTATGTCCCCTGTAACTCAAAATGTAAGGATAATTGGATAATATGAGTTAACTTTCCTAGATCATTTGTTTTAACATTGCTAATCAAATCAGACTTAGTTTAAAATCTGCATAGTTCCTGCTGTGTCCTTGGATAGTATTTCATGTTGTTAGAAGAACAGTTATGTGCCATAGGTTTCTGTTGCATTGAACAATACTGCACAATCATATGAGTGTATTCCCTTACTGACCTTTTAGAGATAAAGTTATTTTACAGTTAAGGTAAATCATTTTTATTCTACTGTATTGATAACATGATCCCATTTCAGCTGGAAATAAAGTCCTTAGTCTAAGTCCTTAAGTTAGCAATGACTTAAACTACTCTTTGATGATTTTAACATCATTCTGGTTTATCTATTTTAATTCAAAATCAGGAAGGTATTTGTGACTCCTAAACTCATCCTACATGATTTTTTCAAGCTTTAATGATTGTTACAATGACAAAATATCTTTTAATGTAGTTTTGAAAATTAGGATATAAATTTATCGATATATTTCCAAGATGCTGTATGCAAATATTGCCTATTTAGAAACTAATATAGTAAGGATTATAAACTCCAGTAGTGCAAAATAAAGAATTTTGTCTGTTAGGTGCTGATTGTCTCATCTAGGGAAAAAAATATCCAGTTTTCAAGAATAATTTATTGTCTGTCTGTAGGTTGAACAATACCGTAACGTCATTTTCCATGGTCCAGAAGGAAGTTTGCAAGAATATATCGCAAATCAGATAGCGGCCTGCATGAAGGTATTAACACTAATTAAAGTAAATTAGCTCATAAATTAGAGTTTGCACTATTTCACCAAATCTATAAATTTTCAACACAGCAAAAGCAAGTGGCTGCAGGATCCACATGTGAAATTGTTAAAGTTGAAGTGGATGCTGATTTCTCCAAGGAGCAGCTTGCGGAACTGTTCATCACTAGTGGTAAGGTGATTTCAGCAGGACTGATTTTGGTAATTTGTAGGAAAATTTTTAATGGTACAAAGTAAAGAAATACATTACAACATTTCACGTAGTGGGTGTTATGTCTTAACAGAACCCATAGTTTTCCAGGTGCTTGGGGAATAATAATATGAGGTGGAACTAAGTGTGACAGTCCAGTAGGGAGCTCTGTCAAAAGTTGGTGCCATTTAAGTAAAATGAATAGTTCTTAATATTTTTTTTTATGTCTCATTCATTTAAAAGTTGATTCCTACGGTTCAGATCTACTGAATCAGACATGAAGGTCTATTGTTGCCTTATTGTAGCTGTTCCAATGGTTTTTTTTTAAAAACATATGAGACGGGAAGCTATAATTATTACCTTTCTGGGAATAAAAGGAGCAGTGAAAGAGTTCTTAAAAAGCCAGACCACCTGCTTTTGATATATACTTGTTTACTAGGTACTTGTGTGTGGATCTGAGCCAAATTTTGTCAACTGGGCAGGCAAATGTTAGTGCATGTGTGTACTCCAACCCATTACTGCAGGACAAAGTTGAATTTCTGTTACAATGAACAGTTTTCTCTTCATGAATGTGAATAGCTACACGTAGATTAAAGTTCTGTTACTTGGATGCTCCACAATTAAGTATTCTCAGCGTGGTCAGTAGGCTGTACCTGTATAAATTCACAATAAATAATCGGTAAGAGTGAAAAAAGGACAAAGTAGCCAAAGATGAATGACAGTGAAAACGGGCAAATTGAGTATGGAAGCAGAAGAATAGGGGCACATGGGTCAGCAGAAGTAGGAAGGAGAACATTAAAAAAAAGTAATAGAATAATGCTAAAAGTGAAGGAAAGAGCAATATTTTCTGTGGAGGGCAGAGGCAATATTTTCATGGGCAGATTGTGCTGCATTTTGCCCATGTTCATTCAAACTCCAATTTATTTTATTTTGTCACAGTATTAACCATACAGTAATAATGTAGTATATATTAATGTTTGGTTTTGTGTCAAACTAGCTCTGATTATTTGAGTGATTCTAAAAGATATTGAAGGAGGTTTTAAAGGGAGGGTAGTAGCAAACAAATAGGCAAACTCATAGAATGATTAAGTTTCTTATAAATATGGAATATTCTAAATTTTTATCACTAAATGGTATAAAGAGTACATGCTGAAAGTTTAAGATTTATTACAGCAGATGAAAGAAATATTTCCAGAGATCTTTGCTATCTTTTCTGTGTGTTTATTTTCAGTGTGATGAAATCCTTCCCCTCTATGAAGATCCCGTTATAGCAATTTTAGGAATTTATTTTAATAATAGCTTTAATTTTTTATTATTATTATACAGTATAATGTTCTTTCCATTGTTTGATATTATGCTTCCAGTTTTGAACACATTATACAGTCTGTTTGCTTCTGTGAACAAGTTAAAAGGCAAAAAAATTTAAAAACCCCCTTCGTTACATTAGTAGCAGTAAGAGCTGTATACATGAATAAAAGTCAATTTTCATAAGTAGACATTAATGGGATTTTTATATTTCAGCTTGTCTGGTCCCAGTTAAACAGCCTCCCGTACGCAAAACAACCATTGTGATTTTAGAAAATCTGGAGAGAGCTTCTTTATCTGAATTACTAGGAGATTTTCTGGCACCTCTTGAGAATCGGAGTTCGGAAAATCCATGCACTATTCAAAGAGGTATTTAAAGAATTTGGGATGGAGAAATGTTTTTACTACAGTACAGTTGTATTAGAATACATGACAAACAGGGAACTTAGAGGAGAAAAATATAATTTGTTCAGTTTTTATATTTTATTGCAAACTGTTGTTCTTCACCAAGTATAGCATGTTTTATGGTGAGATTTTCTAATTATGTCACAGCTTCTTGCTTTTATATAAAATCATGTCAAAGCTTTGAGTATTTCAGTAAAAATTTTTATGCTTCATTTTTAGCAAATGGAGTTTCTGGTGCCTTTTACTTTCATGAGAACTGCTTTTTACTGGGGACGATCGCAAAGTGTCATCTTCATGGCTCTGACCTGCTGGTTCAGCAGCATTTCCGTTGGGTTCAACTTAGGTGGGATGGGGAGCCAATGCGTGGCTTGCTTCAAAGGTTTTTAAGAAGAAAAGTTATAAACAAGGTAAGAACTTGAATCAGCCTCACCAATTTTGTTCATCACCAGATCCGTGAAATATGTACAATGGTACTGTCGAAAGCTGAGCAGAAAACTAAGTTGTTTCAGGAAAAAAACATTCATTTCTGGGAAGATAAAGGTTGTGTATGTTGTGCTTGGCCTCATATAGGAAGGTGTGTGGCCATGGCTGATTAGCATATACGCACAGGTTGGCTGCAAATAATGATACTGTGGATAATTGCTTATCCACTGTATAAAAACACCCTTCAATCATTTTTTTAATCTTTTGTGTGAGCATGATAGTAAGAATCTGTTCAGCAAATATAAAATCCCTTTCTCGAGGAATTTATTCTATATATCTAAAATAAGACAGTTTTATGTCCTGTAAGTATTGTCTAAATTTTAAGCAGCAAAAAGAGTTTTCGTTATTTTCAAATCAAAGAAGAGAGAGGGGTGAAAATATCTCCGTAGGGAAGTTGTTTTGAGCTGAAAAAAAAAGTCCAAAAGAGAATAAAGATGGGAAGTCTGTTTTAACATGAATAAATAAATGCAGGATAGGAAATGAGAAGAAAGATGTGGGCAAAAGCAGAATTGTGGAATTTTTCAAGTTATTTGGAAGAAAACCGTTCCAGTGTGATAGCAGCTATTGCAGACAGTCAGGCAGTGTTAAATGTTGGGAGGGAGAGTTTAAGTGAAACAGCTGCAAAGGAAAATAATCTTGGCAGCAGAGTTTTTTAACAGGCTTTAAAAGGGAGATTGTTCTAGGAATAGAAAAAAAACTGTCAGTAATAAAGAGTCCTAGTCTGGTACAACAGACCCACTGTCGGCTCTGAGTGTTTAGCTGTATATATCTTGGTTATCCTTGGAGATGTCATCTCCTGTACCCTGTGCCCCAGTTCTCATCTATTAAAGCTTACTCATTCAAAGAGATTCCGAAGAGGAAATGTGTGGTAACTGAAAGTTTCAGTTATGATAATGAGGAAATTTAGAAACATTCCTAGGTATTCTTTAATAGCAAGAACAGGAGTACAGAATATAAAAAAAGAATTGTGTGAAATGTATCGATGAAACTCTTAATAGATTGCTTTTATTAGGTTACTTTTTCAGGTGCATAGTTATTTATAAGTATTTTTCTCTGCATGGAACATTGTTTACTATTTTTCCCCATGTGCTTTAAATCTTTGAGTCCCTACAGACACAGTAAGCCGGAAGCATGACAGGCAGTTGTCTGGCTGAGAGTATGAATGGTTTCCAGAATCCTTGCAAAGGATGAGGAGGGTAGCAGTTCTCTGTAAACAAGCAGGTGTGTTGGTTGAAGCCAGTATCTTGCAGATACTCTACAGTGCTGGGATGAGGTAAAGGCCAGAGGACAGTGCAATAGAGCTATGTAGCAGAATTCTCCTTCATCCTCTTGAGAAGAAAGGTTGTATTCTCAAGCCTACACTGGAGAGTGTCTAGTGATCTAAACCCCTTTAAACACTTTGATCGTAGATCATTCCAGACCAAAGAGAAGGACTGTCTTCAGTTGAGCACAAGGCCAAGAAGTACAGCAATGCAGACAGTTGCAGAAGCAGTGGTATTCTGACTTGTTCACAGACAAAGGTTCTATCAAACTTATTCTGCCAAACTGCTTTGGCTACCAGAACTTGCAACATCATGTGACAGATCTCATTGTCAGGCTACTTTGTTTAGGCTTAAAAGCAATGCTTGGTCTTACAGATTAGAGTTTAGCAATGTAGTAAGTAGTAGTTCCAGCCTCTGACTGAAGTTGAACAGAATTCGGGTAGTAATCTTACTAAATTTATTTTCTCTAAAGCATATATGCAGATGGTGGCTATTTGGAGGAAAAAAGTCATGTGTCTTCCTGTATCTTCCTTAATTAAATAATGAACAAATATGCCCAGTGTGCTAGTACATTTTTTTCTTAATACTTACATGTGTCATATGCAAACTCAAATGCCAGTTGGTGTGTGGCTTAAAATATTGGATTCCAAAGTTAACAACAGAAGAAAGATTAATCCGTTATAAAAATCTAAGGGAAAGTAAAAGCACATTTATTGTTTGAACAACAGACTATTTCAAATATCCTTGCTCTGTATTCTCATACCTTGTTTGTGTCTTAATATCCATGTTTTCAGATTAAAAGCTCTTTTACCCTTATTTTGGACTATTAGGATGTATGGGAACAGTTTAAATGTTTTTCTGCATTAACTTCATATTGTTCACCTGTTTACTCTGTCAAGAAGCTCTAGCTTCAGTGCTGGTAGATACTGTACCTAGTGCATCTTTTAATGTTTCTTTTAATTCAAACTGATTCAGAGGATAATCCTAGGATTAGGATGATGAAGACTGTAATTTTGAGTCAGATGAAACAGAGGATTTTTCTGGCACCAGATAATTTGCCTTTAACAAGGAGTACTAAAAAATATAAGTCTTAGAGGAAGGCATCTTTCCTTCATTGTTACTAAATCTAAAATCAATATGGAAATCGACTGAGAACGTGCCTGGATCGGACATTCCTGTTCAGTGTGATTGTATGTTCTTTTATGTGCCTTTTATTTATATCATATACATTGCATAGGATATGGGAGTTATCTCTTGTAATCCTAATCTAAAACACCATAGAAAAAGCACGGTTACCAAATTCCTGTCTACTGTCTCCCACAAGAAAGTAGAGGCATATCGATTTATTGATAAGGAGATCTCTTTTAAAGTGTAGTTGGTGAAATAAGTTTTAATACAACAAGACTTCAGTATACTCCATTAAAAGTTTGACCAGTTTTAGACTGTTCCTGATTTTTGTAATAGCAATATACCAGAAAAAAAAAAAACACTTTTTCAAGGAAAGTGTTTGTAGCAGAGGTCATGTCAAACATGTTTTCTCTCTGCAGTTCAGAGGCAAAGTACCTCCTCCGTGTGATCCTGTCTGCAAGATCATAGACTGGATTCTTGCTGTTTGGCACCAGCTGAACTCTTGCTTATCACGTCTAGGAGCGCCTGAAGCACTTATGGGGCCAAAACATTTCTTCTCTTGTCCTGTGGTGCCAGGGCATGGCCAAGTGACAGTGAAGTAAGATTTCTGTTTCCTATTTGACACTCATCAGTACAAATTTGATACTTATTACAAGTGTAGTAGTTATGTTTCTTCCAAAACCCACCAAAACCTTGAAAGTATTTTAGCCGGGGTTACTAAAAGTTTTAAACTTTTGTTTCATATTTGATTACTAGAAGGGAAATTCTGAAGGACACAAGTGGGAACTGGGTATCTAGCACTGGTAGAAAGTCAGTCTTGTGATCATCTTTCAGTTATTTTCTGACACAGAGGTTGCAAAACTTGTGCTGGAATGGCTAATATTGCTCAACTCTTTAAAGGTCTCGTTCTTCATTTCAAGATAGCACTGTAAAGAAAGCTGTTCATTACTGAACAGGCCAAAATAAGATTCAAAAATTCTGAGTTTGAAGTGTTGGTAAAGTTTCCTTTAGAAGTTGTAGATGAGGGAAATTTGGAAAATTATTTCTCACTCTTTTTAATATCTAGTATCAGTTTAAACATGCATACAATTTCACAGCTTAGCAAATAAGTCAGATATACACATTTAGCTATATACATGCTTAGATGTCCAGTAAAATAAAAGAGCAATGATGAAAATTTTGTCTTTTCTTGCCTACAATTGCATGAACATCTGCTTACATCCCAACTTCTCTGCAAATGCTAGCAAGTGATACAAGAAATAGTTATAGACTTTTAAAATATATTCATTTTTTGCTGTGCTGGTTTTGGCCGGGATAGAGTTAATTTTCTTCATAGTAGCTAAGATGTTGCTTGGCTATATTAGAAACGTAATGAGCCCATAATTAGAATTCAAATTTATTCAGAATTCAAGTAATAACTTTGGTTTCTGGAGATGTGACATTACTTTTGTCACCTTGCTTCATAGCATTCTCCTGAATTACCACTTCTGTTCCCTCTCTGACTTTTCTCTCATGTACTAGTTTCTACTGACCCTTCTTCCAGGAAGGTCTTTTGCTTAGCCCCTGCACTGGCTTTCTCATCTTTTGTTCTGTCTGCAGATCTTGATACATTTTGCTTGTTCATTGTCCTTTTTTTTTAAAAAAGGACATTTTATCTAATATCCACAGTAATTATCAAAGTCAATTGACTTGAAATTTTATGGGTGCTGCAAAATAAAAAAAAGAATGAAGTATACCACACATCTGTCTCCTGTCTCCCTGTTGAACCATGTCCTCTGAAATGTCTTAATCATTTATTTATTGCAATGGCATTAGTAGAGGACAGGAAAACTATTCTTTAGATACTTTAATTGTGCACTTCTGAGTTTGGATTTCTCCTAAGTGTAACTTTGACTGGATTCACAGTGCTTTATCTTGAGCACAACCCCGAAATGTCTTTTATAGTAGCAATTTCCCGTCTGACTCCTCACTTGAATGTAGTTTTTGTCCACTAATAAATAGTTAAAAAGCACAGCTCCAGTGAGCATTTACTGGACACTTTTAGTTTAGCAGTGTGATGGCTAACAGTGTGGTCATATAACTAGCAATAAATAGCTTTAATTAGCAGCTCACTGGTTGCTGTTATTTCATTCTAATTAACCACTCCTGTGCTCTTGCCCCTCCTCTCCACTGTGCTATTCTGCTGCTTTTTGCATTTGTTAAAGCTTCTCTGAGTCAGTTAAATTCATTAAGACAGTAGACAGCTATTTACAAACTGGGTTTGTTCTGGGCTGTTAGCACGAGGCAAGTGGGGAGCAGGCAGCTGGGGAGGGAGAGAGAAGGCGCAACAGGATATTCTTGCCTGCTGTAGGCTTTTTCCTGTAGCTTCACATGTTTTGGAGAGTAGAGTGAGCAAATGAGGAAAATTTTAGCTACCTTTTTTTTCTTGGTTTTCATCTGGGGAATTAAAGATGATGTTCCAACAGTAAGGAGTTTTGCTTTACAGCTCTTTTTCAGGGTCAGGGAGGTGCTATTCCTTTCCAAAGTGTCAGATATATTAAAGAACTGGGGACTTGATCAAGATGAGCACAAATGAAAAGCAAATGTAGGACTGAATTTAAACACCAGGTTGGAATTTTATTAAGAGAGGATGGCATTGTACAGCCCATTGATTGTTAACTGTTAGATTAGAATGGGCTTGATTAATTTTATCTTTGCAGTGTTCATTTCTGACCATTTATACTAGCAATACAGCAAATTGTCAAAAGCTTACACAGGCAGAAATCAAGGGATAAGAGTTCTTTATTATTAAAATGAAAGCAATTGTTTATTTTGGTAGCTTACTCAACTAGTAGAAGCAAACTCTGTCTATATGGAATCATATCTACAACATCTCACTAAGGAAGCTTCAAGAAACATTTCCAATATGCATTTTACATTTTGTTTTAAAAACTGTACTAATTAATTTTATAAGTAATTTAACCTTAATCAAGCTTATACCAACACTTTGTAGCATGGTTATATAGCCTAAAAACTCAATCTTATGCTTCATAACAAACTGAAAATACTTTTATCAAATTGTTTATGCATTCTTACTTTAAAAAAATTTTAAAAAAAGAGAGAAAGCTTGCATTTTTTTTTAGCCAACTGAAAAAAATCATTGTAATCTTTTGGGTAATAAGATGGCCTCTGTGTATCAAGGTAACCAACAAAATGGTTTGATTCAATCTAAAAGAGATTGTCTCAGTGTCTGTCATAGATAAAAGCTGAGCCTTAAGCCTGAAATAATAAATTTTTTTCACTTATGTGCTAAAACAACATAATAATTCATTCTTAGAAAAGCAAAGGTCCCTCAAGAACCATGTCCCATTGAATCAAATTTTTGTAATCAGACCCAGTCTCCAAACCAGACAATCTGGAGTATCCACAGCATCCTGGAAACACAGTTCACCATAAATCAAATAAACAAAAGGAGAGTGAGAGCAAGGCAGCTGTATGAATAGAAAGGTCTTGTAAGCTGGACAAGTTTGGAAGTGGAAGAATATTGGAAAGGGTGCTATCATAACTGAATACCTCCTTTTTTCCCACCCTGGCAGCAAATAGGCTTTGAATGAACACCTGCAAGTATGGAAACTTCTCCCTGCACTGGCAAAGGTGAAAGGGGCTTTTTTTTTCTGTATACATGAACACACATCTTTCTGGGACATTCTTCAAGCCTTAAAATTAAAAAGATGTTTTGTAGTCCTTCTGTGAAGGAGGAAAAGTGTCAGACAGTAAACAGTTTGCCAAAGCAACCTAAAGAAAGTTAGGTCAAGTAATTTAATGTAAAACAAACAAATACACCCTACCTTAAATAAAATCAGTTCCTCTCTGAAATGGGGTACAATAGGAAGTACAAAATACATGGACTTCCTGAAAATGCAAAATCTAGTATGTTACCCAAAGTATAAAATCTTGGAGTTTGATTATTGTCTCTGAAATTAAGGGACTGTTTGTGTACCTACAGGTGGATGTCCAAGTTATGGAATGCTGTGATAGCTCCCAGAGTTCAAGAAGCAATACTCTCCAGAGCCTCTGTGAAAAGACCATCTGTACCAGGACAAACAATAGCCAAAAAAAATCCTAGCCAAGGTCAACAGGCTGTTGTTAAAGCTGCTCTCAGTATCTTGCTAAATAAAGCAGTTTTGCATGGCTGTCCTCTACCCAGAACAGGTAACAGTGAACAGTCTGAAAGACAAGTGGTTGTACATTGCCAAAGTGGGACTTTTAACTGTGTCATGCCTTTTTTAAAACTTCCACAAAACTTAACTGTAGTTACGATGGGAGGTGAGTGGTTAAAAACATTTACAGCCACTAAACTAACTAGTTGTATAAGGTAGTCAAATTACAGTAGTCAATTCTTCTTAACATTGTTCTACTTTTGTTTCAGAGCTAGATAATTATATAGCAGATTTTAAGGGAGGAAATTTTCCTTTATCTGTGGTTTCAAGCTACAAAAATTGTAGTAAGAAAAGAGGTGAGAATGCTTCTTGGAGAAAAGTGAGCACAAGTCCTCGCAAAAAGTCAGGCCATTTATCTGCCCAGTCATGGAATAAGCAGGAGACAAATACTGAAGGTAAAGCTTTCCATTTTCAGTTCTGAAGGAAGGTGTGGGGGTTTAAGCTGCATAGACATAAAGCTAACTTTTCTTCTACATCATGAATTAAAAACTGTCAATTAAATGACACTCATGTTTATGTTTACTAGTAAAAAAATGTTTACTTTTTTCCCCCTCAAATTATTTCTTTGTGACTGTGAAGTATCCTAATGATAATTTTTGTTTGTTTGTTCTAATGCCCTTTCTGCTGTCTGGAAATGAGGCAGGTTTTGCCTTAGATGGTGGAAGACTGAGCAGTGGTTCCACCTCATTTTGCATGGAATAATACTCTGTCATTCTCTTCTTCAGTACTGGATGAGAGAAAGCTTCATTACTTGATTGATACTCCTTAGTTCTGCACCTAATTTACAGTATACCTACTTGGGGGGGTGTTTTACATGTACTTTCTAGCTTCACTACAATAATTTCAGTTTTTTGAATCCAAGTAAAAATAAATGAATACATGCATCCTCAGATCATGCATCCCTTGTTCAAACTTGTTCAGATAGAGTAGAATAATCTAGAAGCCCTGTAATGGAAGGAAGAGATCTTTGGTTTTAAATTGAAGATTTTTGTTTGATTTTCACTTCAATTGCAAAAAATAAGTGTAAAAATTCCTGTGTAGTCACAGATATTGTAAAATTTTCGAGAGGTTTTCACATTTTCAGTATGCTGCTTGATAAAGCAGGCTTTGTATGACTGAGTGTATGCGTGTATGTAAATGTGAAAGTGTTATTAGTAGCTGACATTTATGAAATAACTTTTTTTCACCTCAAGATCATAAGCCATCTAACAAGCAGTTTATAAGGATAATGTCTGGATATGTGCAGAAGCAACATATCATTCTTATAAAAGCACACATCTGTCTACAAGGAAAATTTAGGGATACCATAACTGAATAAAATATCAAACAGGAAAACTTCTAGAGTACAAAATCAAATTACTTTTTTGCTTTCAGAAAATGAAGGTAACTCCTTCGGAGAAAAGAGTTAGGAAGAAACAGTAAGATTCTAGCCTCACTCATATATAAAAGATTGAAATACTTAATGTCTGGTACTTTGTAATGTTAAATTGAGCTATTCATTTCTTCAGCTTCTGTTCAGAAAGGAGTCTGCTTTTGCTGAACTGCAACTCTAATGTCCTGATTTTGCTTGCTAGTTCTCTGAAATGTGAACTTACCTAATCCCACAAAGAGCATTTAAGAATCATGTTCTGTCTTCCACAAAATCTTGGGCAACTCACACCTCATTTGCCATTTTAGCAGTTCCATGTGGCCCTAATGCTACTCTGAACCATTTTAAGGGATGTATTCTGATCTTTAACAGACTTTATTGATATAATTAGCCAGGGAATGGGAACACATTTTCCCTGTTTATCACAGATTTTAGAATGAAGAAATCAATGCACGTGATAACACAGTAATAAATAATTAATCTTTATTTTGTGCAGGTATCAAGTCTAAGACTATGTTGCAACCAAACGGTAAGAAAAGAGCTTCTCTCGCCACAAAGTAAGTTTTACTTTCTGGTATTTGTAACATTTAGCAAACAATAAAGATGCTGAAATTGTGTTGTAAACCAATACATTATAATGAATAAATAACAAGTTTGTATTTGGTAATGTTTTGATTTTACATCTGAAGAAAATAATCTTTTTTTTTCATTTTAATTTCTGAGAGAAAATAAAATTTGTGTACTTCAATATAAATTTAGAACCTATTGCTGTAGCTCAGACCGTGCAGCACTATGTATCTTTTTATGTAAGAAAATAGTCTATGATTTAAGAATATTATGTAACACTTACTTTGCCATGAAAAGCCAACCTTATGCTCTTTTCACCTGGTATTGTATTTTAAAAACTCCTCTGGCTCTTTTAGTTTATAGAATGGTCATTCAAAATGGTATAGTACATGCACTTTACTCTAAATAATACAACATTTCTCTATGAAAGTGTATGAATTAGCCAGAGGGAACTGCATTTGAGACTGTACTTCGATCTGAAACCTTGGTTTTACTGTATTCACAGGCACAGAGAGCACAGAATACTTATGCTTCCAGTATGCCAGGGTTTTTTTAAATGTTTGAAATTAAGTCCAAAAAGGAGAGTGGAATAAAATTGATTACTCCATCTTAAAAAGAGGAGAATCTTTGGAGATAGCGGGCAGAAGAATCCTTTGTTAGAATTTCAGAATGGAGAGAATAATTTGAATAGCAAGAATAATAGAATCATGTAATAGTTTGGGGTTGGAAGGGACCTTCACAGGAGCAGGGACATCTCCAACCAGATCAGGCTGCTCAGAGCTCCATCCAACCTGGCCTTGAATGTTTCCAGGGATGGGGCATCCACCACCTTTCTGGGCAACCTGTTCCAGTGTTCTACGACCCTCAGTGTAAAAAAATTCTTCATATGTCTAATCTAAATCTACTCTCTTTTAGTTTAAAAACATACCTTTAATCCTATCCCAACAGTAAAGTTTGTCCCCATCTTTCTGATAGGCCTCCTTTAAGTATTGAAAGGCCACAATAACATCTCCCCAGAGCCTTCTCCTCTCCAGGCTGAACAGCCCCAACTCTCTCAGCCTGTCCTCATAGGAGAGGTGCTCCCGCCCTCTGATCATCTGATATAACAACTATTGACAACTATTGATGCCATTGAATTAGATGCTGTTTTCTTTGTTTGTGATAGTAAATGTCATTTGGAAAGAAATTACTATTTCCAGTTGTGTATAATATTTATTTTTAAATTCTGTATCATAGCTTAATTTTAATTTAGCTACCTCTCGGATTGTTTTTTTTTTAAAACAGATCTTCAGAAAAGGATCAATTGAGAACGTTAAATCTGGAGCAAAGGCTGTCCCTTGGTTCAGATGATGAAGTAGATCTTGTGCAGGAACTTCAAAGTATGTGTTCCAGCAGATCAGAGCCTGATATAAGCAAGGTAAACACAAGATTTTTAAATAATTTACATCATTACCATATGCAGTTGTTTGCTACGTGTTTAAAATAAATTTTTAATTTACAAGCACTGCTTGAACTGAATAAGACTATTAAAGTATTTGGGAATAAGCCAAAGTCAACTAATAAATTATACATTTGAGGGTAAGCGTTCTGGTTTAATATACATTATTTTAAATTACACCGTCACTGTTTTTTCTTGTAGAGGTTCTTGCAGTGGAGGCTGAAATTTATAAGTTCATAAATACTAGAGACAGTAGCCTTCTCTGCATTATTATTCCCCATGTTATTTTTCATGCTACCGTTGCTTCCACTGGGAAACTGTTTTGTAATCTTAAAGACACAGAAAGTTTTTCCTAATATGCATTGCATATTTGGTTTGTTTAATGTAATCCCATTAGCTGGCACAGAACTGGCTCAAAGCTCCTCTGCTGTGTAGGCAAAATGCACTTTTGCTGCCACAAGCAAGAAGGAATGGCTTGGCCTAATTCTTTGTCTTTAACAGTGGCAGAAAAGGGTGAAGTTGTTTGCAAGGCTTATAGGTTTGGGGCTAAATTCTGTGCTGGAATGGGTTGTGGGTGGTTATGGGAGGCCTGTGGAGCCAAGGGCAGAGCTGTGGATCTCTCTCATTTTTCCTTCTACGCCAAAAGCATCCAGCTCTCCCTGTAGCTGTAGCTATTTATTCTTTTTCTTCTTTCTTCCTAGCACAGCTGAAGTAGATGTCTGTGACAGCTGGCTGTGTTCTCACCGGAGCAGATGTTCCATATCTTTTGAAACACAGATAGAGTCAGTTTTAGGCTATTGTCCACTTAGGCTGGGCATTTGCATCCTCTGTGATCTCTCTGAACAGCAGTTCCATTAGTTTTGCTTTATTAAGTATTCTGTTTATTCTTAGAAGACAAGCAAGTTTTTATTGAAAAAAGAAATACTGTGTTTGGGAACATTTTTCAACCTATTTAATGAAGTCCTTTATTATGGTGTTTTGGTTTGGGTTGATTTTTTTTAAAGTACTTACAGCACTTGCATGAGTCACATGCGTCAAGCTGGCAAGCTAATCCCTAGTCAGTTAGCGGAGATTCACCATCTCTATCCTTGAAAGAATGGGATGTGCTTGAAGAAATGGTAACCAACTCAATATTGTGTTTAATAACATGTAAAATGTAATTGCTCGTTGTTGACAATTCAAGGAAATACGGGTTAGATAAGGAAGGAGATAGATGTCACTGTCTTTTGTTCAGTTTCCTCACCATGGGTGGAACCATCCATGGCTGGAATTTCTGTTGTTAATTCCCTAGCTGCCTAGTAGAGCCTTACAGAAATAAGGGTGCTGTTGCATGTTTTCTTTGTGCGCTGTAATTTCAGGCTGCCATCAAAATAAGTGTTTCTACTCTCTAATTTGCCCTTTCACTCGAATATGTTCCTGCTGCCTCTGTTCTGTTGGGATCAAGTACTTTTGCAGTTGCGTAGTTGAATCGGGTCTACTTGCTCCAGGATAAAATACCCAGTTTTCAGTGAGGACAGAAGGCTGATCAGACTGTTACCTGCTATTGCATGGTCACAAGGTTTGATGGAAAATAGTAGGGAAGAAATAGGGCAGGAGACAGAGAAGAGGATCATTCCTTTCTGTCATGTTCCTGGAGCTGGATAAAATTTAATGGGAAACTGCCGTTCAGCTCCGCTGAATAGTATTGCTTTGGAAATGTATGTTTAATCTTCCTCTGATAACCATCAGTGTGAAATCTCCCTTACTCCCATCTCCTACAAATGCACTTAAGAGTAAAGGAAAGATATTGTAATAGTTCTTTGGATACTTATGCATTGCATTGAACAGAAACTACATGAGAATAAAACCAAGACTTCAAAATTTGGCAAATTGAAACGTAATCTCTGCTGTGAATAATTTAAAAAAATCACCATTTTCTTATCTTTTTTAGATTGCAGATTCTAAGGATGAGCTATTGATGTTCAATAACTCCCAGAACAATCCTGTGTTTTCAGCAAGTGGTACTAACCCAAATAAAACAACAGCACAAAAGGTAGGCGAAACAAGTTTTGTAGAAGGATAGAGAAGGTGTCTCCAGTTTCTCCAAATTCTGAATTGCTGATTGGATACAAATAATTAGTATTCCAGTGCCCTGTTTATTACAAAAATAAACTGTCATGATTCTTAGGAAACTTGCTGGACACACCATGCCAAGTTTCTTCCATGTGTCTTAATGGAAACTAAAGATTTATTAAACAATGGATATATTTGCTTCAGTGTTCATGTTTACATAAAGCCGTCTCCCTAGGCCAAGTATTGTTAACATTATTTTGACATTATAAGTTATTTGCATCAGATTTTGAAAGAAATAAAAGCCCCGGCTTCATTTTTTTCCCCCAATTAATGTTATTCAGTAGGTTTGCAAAAGTGCAAAACTTTTTTAGATTGTTGATGTGAAATTGCTGGCTCATGGTTTATTTTTGTACCTGTTTGGTTTTTTTTTTCAGTGATTACCCAAATATTTAATTTCAAATCCCTGTTTTCATAAGTGTGGTTATTTAAGTAGAATTGAGCTCCTCTGGTGTCAAAGCTCTCAGCGGTAGAAATTCTGAGAACACATGATATTACTGGAGTTTGTGAAGAATAGCAATTTCTTTTTTTAAAAAAAAGAGATTCCGTTTCTTTTTTCTACCTAGTTATTTGTTGTAATATACCTTTATATTGCCATATTATTTATAAGAAATCAAAAGAAACCCTATGTTTTAAGTTTGGTGATTCTGGGAAAACATAGTCTAAAAGTAAACAAACTTTACGAACTTCAGAGCCGTTTGAGTGGGAAGATAAGCTGGTACTGAAAGATACAGTTGGCCCGCTATCTTTTCTTCTTTTCAGAAATTGCAATTATTGTTTGTGGGTGCTAACTTCCCTGCTAAATGTGAACTAAGCCTGCTTAGTTTTCATTTTTTCAACAATAAAGTAAAAATTGTGCTTTATCTATTGTTCCGCCTTTATCCATTTTCTTTCTTGCTCCTTGTGGTTTTGAACATGAAGAGAGCATCTGAGCACACAGCTCAATTGACCTCAGCCAGGGCAGAATCTGTTGTTTATGTTCCCTCACTAGGCCCTCTATGTTCCCTCAATAGGGGTTCTCTAGAGTTCAATCCAGATGCTTTTATCTGACCGCAATAAATTGTTTTTTAGAGATACTCTGTCTATTTTCTGCAAGTACAATGAATTAGCCCTGAAAGTAGCTTAACTTGCACACCTAAGCATTAAAAAAACCAAAGTTGGTTGAGACCCTTATCGTCGTATTTTTTCACAGCCAAATATTCAGAGTATTAGAATATTTTCTGTAATTTCACTTACAATCCAGAGAACAGTCTCTGTTGAACAGAAACAATTTTAACATTGCAGATTCACATTTAGATACACTGCTTTTGAATATTTCTCTAAACACATTAATGTCAGACATTCCAAATCAGAGCCTCACATAGTAGTGATGACTGGATAATTTGGTAAGTCATGTGACCTGCTCATTGCTACCATAAATTTTTCCTAGTTATTTTCTTTTCCTTTTAAAGTTCCTTCTGACAATGTATAACTGTATTGACTCTGGAGGTAGACAAGCTTAGCTACCTTTGAGTTTTTTTAAGAACTTAGTCAAAAGATTTCATACAGAATTAAAAAAAAAACAGATTTCCGATATCTTTGTGGGTAAATCTTCGCCAAAATGAAGGAAGCACAACCCAACCTTTTGCTAGAGGGGAGAGAGTTTTGATAGAAAGACAAGCTTTGTTCCTAGATTTAGTCATTACTGCACCAAATTTATCAAAAATCTAGAAAAGTACTGTCTCAGTTTGGAAGCAGAAGTCAAATTTTTAGAGGCAATTGTAACATGATGAACCTATGCAGCTGCAAGAACTGATGCCTGAAAAAGAGTCTGAGATTAGGAAAACATCCTTTTCCGAAAGTAAATAGAGTTCTGTAGGTAACAAAAGCAATACTGCACAAGCAGAGGAGATCTTATGAACAGTAATGAGACAAATTCCTTAAAAGGGCAATGTACCCATAATTATTTTTTTTTAATTGACTGGAAGAAAAAATGCTTTCAAGTGCGTGAAGGAGAAAGAGAAAACTGGTAAGAGATGCAAAATCTTTGATCCAGGATAGAAACAAATTGATGGAATCAAGGATTAGGAGCAAGTAGAGAACAGACAGTGATGAACAGTCTGTTTTCATGCCACCAACCTTTATGTGAAGAGCAATAGTTGATGGTGAAAATGAATTTTTTAATACTGCTTCCCAGAGGATGATCCGGATTCCACTGATGCCAGCAGTTAAGGCCGTAATTCTCCTTTCCTGTCGCTGGAAAGATAGGCATCTCTCAGGAAAGATATATATGAGTGACCATCATAAAATGGCTTAACTAACCTCTTTCAACTTGACTATAAAGGAACAAAAAGTGACAACATACCTGACTTTGACACTTGAGGTGTCTAAATTTGGGCAAGGTGAATATGATCCAGTTTTAAAGAATGTAGCTTCTTAGCATAAATAATTTGAGATGCTAAAATCTAATTTGTAAGAAAGCAATCTATAAGATTATGGATTAAAATGTAACTAACATTTCAACTTCCTTTCTTGAAATGTTGGTTTTGTTATTATTTTTTGTTATTATTTATAGCCTTGATGGTACAAAATAAGTGAGTATCTGTATTGAAGCTGAATTTTTTACTTATAAGTTAAACTGCACAAGATTGTAAATAACAAGTGTTCCATGGGACTTGTAGGGTTCGTTGGTTGTTTTTCTGGTCAAGTGGCAATACTTATTTATACAGAAAATGCTTTTTTTTTATTCATAGGATGGAACGTGTCCTCTCAGCAGCAGTCGAACTGTGGAAAGCAGCAACAGTAAATCAAAGACAGAGTTGGGTGTTTCAAGGGTTAAGTCTTTTCTTCCTGTTCCTAGAAGTAAAGTCACCCAGCCTTCTCAGAATACTAAAAAAAGCAGCAGCAGTAATACAAGGCAAATAGAAGCAGATAATAACACTAAAAGAGAGATTTGGAATTTGCACAAAAAAGAACAAATAGAAAAATCTAATAAATAAACCTGCTTACCATACAATTTTATGTGTTCATATAATCTCTATTGCAAAGAACCAAGTACGCAAATATGTAAATATTTTTAAAAAATAAACTGTTTCCCTGTAATATAAAGTTTGTACAGGACCACAGTTTTATTTCTATGTAAATCAACTGGAAATTATATTGATTTAAACTTCAGAAATGGGCAGTTTTGCCACCTTCATAAATGTTTTTTTTTTCTTCTTTTATTAGGAAAATTACTCGTTTAACTGATAATATTCAGGGGAATCACCACAGGATTCTATTTGTGTATATACTGTACATAAATATATTCTATTAAGTTCACGTGTTAAACTGCATTCAGATGAGTTGCACAATATGTACAGCAATGGCTTCAAGCTATTGTACATGCATTTTAAAGTCATGTTTTTATCTTCACTTAATGAAAAATTAATGGAATGTGGCAATAACTAAAATGATTGGAAACGCAGATCAATTACTTTCAGCTACAAGCCATATTAAATACTTTGATTTCTCCATCATCTGCCTGCTGAATTGTGATTTTGTTTCTCCCAAGCTTCTCTTCATCTAAAATGTCATGAATTTCCGTTATAACTTTTAACTTTTAAAAAAGGAAAGAGATTGAGAAATTAAAATGCAATAAAACTTATTTTTCTCAGACTCTTATTCTTTGATAGAATTGAATAAAATGTGATCATTTATTAACTTAGTTTTTCTTGTATATTGTAAAAACTTTTTTATGCTTCATTAATGTTTTAAAAGTATCCGAGAAATAATAAAGTTTTACAGAAACAGATTTTACTGAAAAGGAATTTGAGCACAAGCTTAACTGCAGTATTATCAGAGATAATGTAGTAGCAGTAACGTGAGTTACTATGTAATTATCAATTTCTATTGTGGATTTAAGATGTAATTGCTGTGAAATGATAAAAATTAAGTGTTCTTCATTTTTCCCCCCGCTACAGAGGTAGATGAAGTTCACGAGGGAGAGTTTCTGTGAAGGGAATATTTCCCCAGTCTCTCCTTACGGTAGCTGCAGTTACAAACTTGTGAATTGTAATAATGCGGAAACGCTCGCTGTCTCAATACCTCATCTGGCAGGCAGAGGAAAATGCAGAGTTTTCTTGAGATCAGACTTAAATTCCTCCTGATGGGCTAATCAGGAGGTGCTTTTGAGAGCTATGGACAGTAACATGGTCGTGCCTGTAATTCCCGAAGTAGCGTTTTTCTCGAGATAAGCCTGGAAGAGGAAAGGATTACCTAACTGTTTCCTAACACCTCACCTTTATATGTAAAACCCTCATCCCAAACTCATGTCAATAAAATTTTGTACTGCATATTGTCTGTCTTTCTGTCTCTTAGTTTGTACGTGTGTGTCAACTCTATCAATACAGAATATTAGAAGCTTATTTCTGTAATCATTTCCTGCACAGTGTATTTAGAAGGTACAATATCTTTTGGTAATTACTGTTTTATTAAAACTTTGATTTATTTTGTGATAGTAACATATAACCAAATACCAATGATTTTTCTAGAGGCTGATTTTTTTTTTCCACAGTAATTTTGGTGCTGAAAAAATGGGATGCTACTTTTGCAGTTGGCTGTCAGCAGAATGAGTCAGCTGCAAACCCCTGTAGGTCAGAGCAATGGATCTCAGCAATGACAGTCCCTTATGCGCTGAAGCGGCGTGAGCAGCGGTGTGATTCCTTGTGAGAAACACTCAGGCATGGATTTCACGGTGAGGAGGAATACAAAATGGATAACGTTTTTTGTAGTGATCACACAAGTTGCATCATCAAGATTTGTAATAACAATAAACATTTAAAAAAAGGTATAAAAAAGAAGAAAAATCTGACATGCTTCTAAGCTACATTTGTTCTACATTGAAAATACACCTTGGAAATGTCAGACCTCATTTAGATCAAGAGTTAGCAGTGTGTTTCTGTGTGGGAGGATCTTAGCACAGTGTCCTAAAGCGTGTTTTGAGACATATATTTTAAGACTCTCTATATTTTCTGTGAGAATCAAAAGTCTTCGGTGCTTTGAGTGAAAATCTGCAGAAGACAGGCTAACGTGAATCATCTGTTCATGGTTTGAAAGTTAGGTCCCTGTTGCTAAATTTAGCATTGCCTTCCAGTGCCCTCATTATCCTTTCTTTTCAGCCTGCTATCCTAATCTCCCTCCATCTGTATCTTTTACCTGGTTGACTTCCATCTGCTGTCATTTTGTTTGGCTGTCTTTCAGTTCAACACAATCTATGATCTTCACATATCTTTAATCACACAGTATTTTCCAGATCTCCTAACTGAATCTTATCTTCTGTAGTAACTGTTAAGCTCTCTTGTTAGGCCATAACAGTTCCTGCCCTCAAATGGTGAAAACCACGTAACCATAAAGTAGTTTGCATGTGAAATTTGCTTGCAAACATACTGGCTCCTCCGTTGGTTTATCCTTTGGATTGTGATAGATTGTGCAGAAGCAAGGCAAGGCTCTGTTCACGAGTTCAGGGCTTCACTCTATCTTCAGGTTCTTTCTGTGATGCTACAAAACAGCATTCCTCATACATGACTTGTAAGACCAACTACGGTCATTTGGGGTTAGTAATGGGAAAAATCATTTTTCTTCATTCCTTCCTGTGCCTTAAGCAGAGAGGTTTACGTGTGCTATCTATGCTGGACCACGCTGCTCCACACTGCGCTCTGCTCCCATTCATTATCCATTCCACATTCAAAAGAAGTGAGACAAGTGAAGAGAGAGATACCCTGTCTATGTGGAGGAGTATCTCAGAAAAAAATAGAGAAGCTTCTAAGGTTGTGTCCATTCCACAGGCCAGCAGGTCAGTGGAAAGGCTTTTAATTTAGCCCCTATCTGACTACACTACACTCCTTATACACAGTTCAATCTCTTCAGCCACAGGAGCATGAAGGATCATTCTCATCCACCAATGACCTTGGTAAATCCTAAACATTCCAGCTCTCCACTTCAAGTTAGTCCTGAAAATAAAAGCTTTCAGCATGTCTCCTACGGTTCTTATTTCTTGGCAAAGAGTATAATAATAAGTTCCTTAAAAGAATGTCTGAGTCCATCAGAAAATATTTGCCTCAGTTATTTAGTTGTTGAGCATGAGCTCAAAAATGAAAAGTGTGAAGAAACGTGCTCCATCATTCAGCAAAGGCAGCAACAGTCACAATCAACAAGAGCACAGAAGGCCTGAATTTCCGAGGCTTGCCTCTTCCTGTAATACAGCTTAAGTGATTTACAAAACAGATGAAAACTCTACAACTTTCCAGTAAAACTGGAGAAGCAGAATAGCCTCTATAGGTGGAAGATGCTTATGGAAGGAGTCAATTTAGAGAAAGCATGAGGGACCACTTTCTTGGTGCTAACTCTGGCTAAAGTGTTGTTTATGATGTTCAAACCATAATTAAGAGACTTAAGAATTACAAGGTGGGCTGCTCTTCAGGAACTTGAAGTCAAAGCAACTGTCGAGGCAGCAGGAGGTGTGTTTGTGCTGGGCTGGAGCAAAGGCAGCCTCAGAAGGCAGCAGTTTGCTTTTACATGCAGTTAAGATATCGGAAAGGACTTAATTCCAAGGATTTAGAGAAACAGAAGGAAGTTTGGAAGAGGGGAAGCATTTTCTCAGCACAGCAGTAGTGCAGCTGCAGAGGTTGCAGCAAACTCACAGGCCCATCACAGAGACAGGAAGGGTAACTGTAGGCCCCTGAACATAAGGGAGGATACCAACATCCATTTTGACGTGGTATGTGCAAAAGGCTTGGGGAGAAGAAACTATGAAAACCCATTGAGAAGTTAAAGCTTTGATCACAATGAGAAGGAACCTGTTGAGAAAGAAGATAAAATAATGGGCAAGAAAGTTAGACATTACTTGAAATGTCTCGGTCCTGGTGAGTAAAATTAGTAGTAATATTGTTAATCGTAGGAAAAGGAAATTGGTTTTGAGAACACGAGGGTTTGTAAAGGAAATGTGTTATTGTACTGCATTGCACATATTGCTTAATTTGAAAGATTTTTCAGGCAGTAACTAATTATCCGTTAGTGAACACACAGTTCTAAAGTGCTCTTTTTTCCGAAATATTAAATCATGGTCAAGTAATGGCAGAGCTAAAATACCAAATCTATGTAAGAAAGAGGAGGAAAAAAAGTTACCAGAATACTTTTTAGATAAAGTAAATAAAATGCCAAAAGGTCAAGTCAGAACTATGTAACTTTTGCTTTTTATTTACTTTATCTAAAAAGCATACTGGTAAGAAGTATTAAAAGTATCAATTAATGCCAATTCAGAATTAATCCTAATATGAGGAAATGTTTTAAAAGGCACATTTTCCAAGAGCTGCCACATTTCAGGGAAATAACTTCAACATGTTGCTTTAATTCTAACAGGGTAGAATTCAAGATGTGTGGAGGCAATTGGGTGTTTGCAGCTCTGATACTGGTGCAGCCGGCTGAGGGACGTGAGGCTTGTGGAAATGAAGGAGGTGGAACTTCTTAAGAAAGACTGGGGAAACAGATATTTCAGGAATAAAATGCTAAAGCTGGTAACACACCAGTTAAGCAACTGTGAAAGCAAAATTGGTTTTTGGAGCAGCAGGCTTGTTTAAGCCCAGTGAGATAGTGAGCCACTCCAACTAATGATGATTATCAAGCTGCTTTGTGTAGCTGTTTTGCATGTAAGATTTACGAAGATAGCTAAATGTGTACAGTTCAAGTTTGTTTAGGCTGACTTTACTTGGCCGTTGCTGTCCTAAGAGCTTCTTAATGCTGTGTGAGCAGTTTGGCCACCCTTCTCCTCTGTACTTAAGGAGAGCCACAGAGCCTTTGCAGGGTAATTATTTCACTCTTTTCAACTTTTTTGGTTTCTTCTCAGCAGGCTGTAAAATTAAGACTTTGTATGTGGTATTAGAGTCAGCACGCTCTTCTCTTTGGCCATATATTTTACACACACGCACACACCCCTTTTTATGCTACAAGTGTGTGTTTTTAACAACACAGTGCTTTGGGAGGGGGTATTCTTTTTTAATTTCTGTTTTGGTTTATCAAACATAGGCAAAGTAAAGCCCATGAAAAGAAAAAAACTTCATAAATAATGCTCAGCTTGTGTTTACACAGGCCATTGGTCTTTTCTTCCACTGTGTTTGGGTTACAACCTCATGTTCTTTCTCCCCCCACCCCTGTGCTCCATTTGCCACCATGAACAGCATGTGCAACTTCCCAGCCCAGCTTCAGGCAAACTGCCCTGGGAGCTATTATCCCAGCAACAGCAAGTACAAACACACTTATTCTAGAAGGTAACGTACTCGTCTTGACCTTTGTTGGGAAGCGGATGCTCTCCTCCTCATGGAGGCTGGTACTGACTTACCTCCTGTTCCAACCTGCGCCCCAAAGGAGCTGAAGCAGTATTTTTGGACTGAAAGAAACAGCATGTTCTCCTCCAGCCTTTTCCCACTTGCCCTCGGAGGGCAGAGAGAGAAGAATTTCTGCAGCATCTTACCTGGGCTCCTTGGCACAGGCAGGAGGGTGGTGACAGCTGGGTACTGACGGCAGAAGCTGTTTCGATGAGTGTTGTCCTACAGCACTGGGGACAGTCAGTTGACTGACACTTTTTTTTTTTTTTTCCTTCTGAGTGCTCCTTCTGGCTGTTTGCATCAGCAGCTTCCACATACATCCCCTCTACTCTGTGCTCCTGCTGTTTTTACCTTTGCCTTTCTTGAAATGCCGCCTCGTCTGCTTAGTGAAACTTGCCACCTCCTAACTTTAACAATGACCCCCAAAAAATTAACGCTACTAATTGTGCAAGCTTTGAAGCACGCACTGATTCTGATGACACAGTGGTTCTTTTCTGCTGAGCTTTCCATAACATCGTGTTTATTGAGATAATAAACTCTCTCCAATGGTATGTCTGCTCCTCTGAGTAACGTCTTGAAAAAGACCTTGATCCTTGACATTCCTCCTCGGGCTTGGCCGTGCTGCAGCAGGCCTGGCTTCCCGGCCAGACTTGGCTGCATACGCTGTGAGGACTTGTATGAATGGCGAGCTGGCTGTGTGGGAGAAGTGATACACAGGGTGAGGTGAACAATTTGAGGGAGTGGGGGGAATGGAGATGGGATTCAAAAGTGATGCTACTTCAATATACAGTTGATTTTTTGTTTTTATAAAGGCTAAAGCAGGCAGAGCGTAGTGGGGGAGAAACAGTGGCACAGCAAAATCGAGACTCAAGGGGATCCAGAACTCTCTGTGACCAAGAGGCATCACTTCATGGAGAAAATCAGGCAAAGCAAGGAGATGATCACGCAGCCTGAAAGGAAAGAGACCCGGGTAAGCGCTAGAAGATAGACAAGAATAAAAGTACAGTATGAAGGATCGAGTAGGAAAAAATAAGATAGGAGAAAAAAAAGCATATTTGCAAAGGAAATATATAATGCAGGACAGAAAATGTGTAATGTGAGACAGAGCTAGAAGAAAATGAGAGTGGGACAGGGTGAGCGCTGCTCCACTGTGAGCTCCAGAGCTCTTAGAACCCTTCTTTTGCCAAATTCCTATCCCACAGGAGTAAAGGAGCCTGTGAGGGAGCAGGCTGCTTTCACCTGCCACAGCACGCTGTGTCCCTGGGAGAGGCCCAGCCGGTGGGGCGAGGTCCTGCTCTGGATGCCACAGCACCACCCTAGTGCCACCCGCCCAGCTACAGGCTGGGCACGGGTGTCAGCTTTTATTGCCACTTTTGTCATAAATAAAATGCATTTAATAAAAATGATGCACGTTTCGATAGGCAGCAATGACTGAAGTGGAAGTAGCAGAGCAGGTCTGCGGTGTCTGCACCAGGGGGTGTTGTAACATGTCGTACAGGCAGTTTGATTTATATTTTTTTTTATTTAAAGAAAAAAAAAATCTAAAATGTCTGTATCACTAGAATACTTTAGTGCATAAAGACAGCATTGGACAGTACCTGGCCTAACTCCGGGGCTGCCCTTGTTATTAACAGCTCTATCATAATGTGACATCAAAGACCAGTAGCAAAAAAAACCCCAACAATCCAAGGAATAGAAAACTTTTTGTACAAATATATTTTTCTTTATAGTACATAATCACTCTTAAAATACATAATTTCCTTAGTAAATGTTTGCAACAATATTAAAATAAATAAAATATCCTAGAGAAAGTTCAGTTTCATCATAAAACTGCAAACCAGAAGAGTATAAAAATTAATCTCATTATTAAAGTCAACTTCAGAGAGGCTTCTTCTTTTCTTTTTTTTTTTTACACCAGAGTAAAAAACACGTAAAGGTGCCAGACCTATGCCGATTATTCCAGTTCCGCTGCCAGGAGTCCCACCTTTCACTAGACGCTGAGGTCAGCCTGTGCTCACCTCGCTGCGAGCGCGTGCAGGGTCGGGTGGCGTGCCTCCTAGGTTTTAAGAGGAAATACCGATTCTCCCTTAACTGTGGAGTTGTGACAGATGTTGACTGGCTCGCGAGTCAAGATCCGCTCTTCCTCCATTTTCACCTGTGCACACGGAGCGGTGCGCTATTAGGAAAGGGCATTTGGCCTTTTCTGCTAAGTTGAAATTACAGTTGCTGCATGAAAAAAAAAAAAAGAGGAGGAAGTTTTGTGTGCGCCTTGCTGATATTGTCCCTTAATTCGTCTGCAGGAAGTTAATCCAAAGAAGCTTTTTACATTCTGATTTTTCTATTTTCCACTCAGATTTGATCATTTTTCTCACATTCTTTCTGCTGTCTGGACCTCTCACCCCAGCAAGAACATTTCTAACAGTTCTCTGAAATGATTATGTCGGGCGAGGCAGGTTACTTCTGCTTGCCATCTCATTTGTACCGAATTAGAGCAACTTTCCAAAGGAAGTCTGGTTTTACCATTAAAAGTGGCAAAACTTCAAAGAGTGTACTAACTTGCACACGACTAATCATGGAAGGGAAGTAATTCCCAAATGCACGTGTAGTTGTTGCAGTGTACGCTTCCTGCAAGGTTCAATTTGTGTACGGCTCCCGCAGGTTCAGAAGCGCTGGTCCTGTCACCGCGGGGCACTGCTGATGATTCATGCCACAGAGCGAGCGGCCACACCACGTCTCACAGCCTCGTCTCCTGCACTTCTTCCTCCGTCTCCTCCTGCAAAGCAGTGATTTTGGGGCGAGATTTGCGTTTGCTGGAGTTTCTGTGGTGTACCGGGAGTAGCTTAAGGCGATCAGCGTGGCTGATGGCTTGCCTGAAGGAGCTCTTTTCATTCAGCAGCTTCTGAATGGATTCATACTGCCGCAATTTATTGTCCTCAATTACCTGAAGAAAGATATCACTTCATTAGATGGGCAACAGTGGTGCTGGCAGGATTCAGCTAAGACAGCTAGCAGAGCAGGGAGGAGACAAACACATAACAGAGATCTTCTAACCACAAAACCCCAGTTTACAGTTTGCAATTTCTAATTACAATCATAAAAATAAATGTTAAAATTTTAATGTGGAAAAGGCGTCTGTTGCTCAAGTTTCAAAGTGCCGTTTGGGCTTTGCTGGTTTCTCCTTCCAATGTGATTTTTACCTCTGAGATCATTTGTTGAAGTCTCCAGGTACCATGGCATTTCCCCAGCACTGCTAAATTGCCAGGTTAAGAAAGTGTTAACTGTAGAAAACAGAGTTATATCACAAGAAGGCGGTGGCTGCCAGCAAGATGCCAGACCTTCTTTGCTTTCCTCTCTCCAAACAAGGAAGCACCGTTGGCCGGTGTTTGAAGGAGACAACAGGTTTGCCCTGTACAGCTATGCCAGCCTCCCCTGTCAGCAGAAGGGGAAAAATCAGGCTCCTCTGCCGGCACTGCAATGCCAGCATGTCTCAGGTGAGGGCACAAGGCTGACAGGAAAGAGATTTTAGCAGCTTTGTTGCTAAAATGTTGTTTGAAGGATGGGAAAGCTGGTCTGGGCAGAGGCTGCGTGCCTGCCAGGGCTCTGCGGCACAGCCAAGCATGGCATGGGCTGAAGGTGAGGCTGAAGTCCAGCGGGAGCAGAGGTGCAGCACATCCAAAGAACGCACAACTTGCCTATCAACTGGCCTGCTTCCACTTCAGGCTGTGTTCCTCCTGCTGTGCCAATACACCCAAGCAAACATACATGGAGAACGATGTTTTACTCTGCTAATAAAATTAAGGTTCCCTGTTATGGAAGAATCAAGAAAATACAGAGGAAGGAACCTAATTTTTAAGAACAATTACATAACTTGCCTTTTATTTCCTTTTTATAAAACAAAGGAAATACCCCAGGACTTCAGTATTTTGTCACCTTGATTAAACAAGAAAGGAATATTGAAGTGGCTTGATGAAAGAAATCAGCAATTCTGACCATCAGATGTTTGCTTAGGAAACCTCTCTTCCCCATGCAGCCTCCTATTGCTCAAGGGCATGTGCAGCCATTTCTGCATTTGCAATGGTAAAGCCCTGTGAGGCGCTGGGAGTTTTTTCTGGAGCTCCTGAGCCAATTTGCAATATAAGGCCCCTGGATGAGCAGCTGGATAACCTACACAGCTGCTGTTCTGGTTGAAAGAAGGAATCCAGCTCTTCCACAATGTGACCTAGCTCATCTGAACACAAATGAGCTGTTCATTAGGTGAAAGAGCAAACAGAAACCTGCTGCTCTTCTGCAACTGCCTTGAACAACCCCCATCAATCCAGCCAACTTCATCAGTTCAGCTGGATGTGTTTTGCATGTTCATCAAACGTCATGAAATAACGGGATGTGAGACTATGAGAAGCGCTCACCAAAAATCGCTGGCACTCCAGCATTGCCTCCAGCCTGTGTTCGGAGAGTATCACCGTGCAGTTGGCAAATGCGTGCTTCAGGGTCTTTCTGATCACTTGGGAGGTTCTGAAAGGCAAACAAGCATCAGTGTTTAGACTGCAATGTACACGCCAGCCCAGCTGATATCTGTATGGATGGTATTTAATAGTCTAGCTGCGTGTTGAAAAGCTCCCGTGCATTGACACCAACACTCCGCAGCGTCTCAGCGTTCTGCACGTCTGCTGTGGGAGTGAGCGTCAGCCATAAAGCTGAGGTTGTATCTAGGCTTCCCTGATCCCCCATGCAGAATTGCTAACATATATTACTGAAATCAGGTTTAGTAACAGGCCAGACAAGTTACAGAAGGTCTCTTGCAGCCGTGCTGCCTCACTGATTTTCTTATTTCATATTAGAAAGCTAGAACAAATGAATGAAACATACACAGGGTCCAGGTGAGCACTCGGTTCATCCAGCAGCAGGATTTTGGCTTTGCTGAGAACTGAGCGGGCAAGGCACATCAGCTGTTTGTGGCCGTGACTGAGGACGCAGCCTCCATCCACAAGAACAAAGTCAAGCTTGCCTGGAAATTGCTCAATTACAGACTTCAGCCCAACCTGTCAGAAAGAAAAAGGACAGGAAAAATCAGTAAGATACAGTTACTGCTGACTGTGTGAATCGCAGCTTATGCCTTTAATTTCCTTGCCTTTCATTTCTGACAGCAAAGAGAAAGCATAAATTGATGAAGAGGAGAATCTGTCCTACAAGGTAGTAACTGAAGGATGCAAAAAGCACTGAAGTATTTGACTCTTACAACATGCTAGGATTTATCTTGGGAAGCTGAGAGCTAATGCTTCATTTGTTTGTCACGTACAGTGAGTTTTGGCATTTTGACCAAAACATTCTGAGTTAGCAGGCTAGAGAGAGGAATGTATTTGAAACTTTTTATCCAGCAGCAATGTACATCATTGGAAGTATTAAGAAAAATTATTTTTGAAAGGCAAGAAGGCCTCTTTACTTACTAGGAGAGTAAAAAGAAACAACCAAAATTCACATGCTACATTAAAGCAAGAGAGAAGATAACCCAGGTCACCACGGCCGTTGTCTCCATGGCTCTGAGAGTGTCTCCATCTGCTCCTTTTGCTGCCCCAAAAATCCTGTGCACTTTGTTCACAGTAATGGCATCACAGGCTTCCCTCTAGCACTGGTGACAAAACGTTTAGAGGGGTGCCCATGTCAAGGGATGCTGCTTCCCTTGGACCAGCAATCGGAATCCAGCTCTCAATGACAGCAAAAAGGAGCAGATGCTTTCTCACTGTTTCTTACAGTGCTCCTTTTTGCTCTCATTGGGAGGTGCACTTTGTACACCTCAAAGCAAAGCTTTGCATCTTCTACAGGTCCAAACTGACTGTGCTCCTTGGCCTACTCGGCATCATTTACAGATAATTCTTTGTAAAATCTGAGAACTAGGAAACACGTGTGAGTTGCATTGCTCCAAAAGATGTTATAAAAATGCAACGCAACACCAGTGGTTTATGAAGAGCCCCTCTTGGTTTTTTTAAGATATTACTGATCTGTAATTAATTTGCATTCCAGGGAAAAATAATTGGAATTCCCCCTTTGTGTTTCCATTTTACATGGAAACCATATTAAACTCTGGTGTGTGGGTACGTCTGTTGAATTTTGGAAGAAATCATGCTTTTATTTATAAGGAAATTAAGGCCAGTGCTTTGTTCCTCACTCCTCTTTTCAATACACACCGTATTTTAAAAGAAATTTTGCATTTAATGGCTGGAAAAGGTGCTTTCTTCTTAAAACCACACAAAGCCTCTCCGTGTACCTATGGGGTCCAGACAGCTGACTGCAAGAGTAAAACTCAGCCTCAAAAGCTGACACAAGCCTGACAGGTTCGGCTGCTGAAATATGGGGGCAATAAAAAGTGAAACATCTGACATCTGTTGAGGCAACACCTTGCACTCTGCAACTGATTGCGAGGAGCATAAAAAGCTGATGCTGATCTCAGCAGGATTCTCTAAATCCTCAGCAGCCAACATGGGTCAGGGATAAGCTGACAGGTAACTTTCTTTCTGTGCTGTGCTCCCAAAGTTACACTGACTCACTGTCACTGACAAGCCAGATTTCAAGAGCATGAACTTTTTAAACAATCCAATCAGTCCTAGTAAAAAGTATTGCAGCTTTTTTTCTTTTCTATTTGCTTTGCACTCTCGCCTGTGCAATGAAAACCTCTGTATCACATATGGATTTGCCAAACTCCTTAATGATAAACACTTCAAAATATTTTTTTTCATGCCATTTTAAATGAGCTTTAGCTCTTTAAAATCCCAGCCTTGGTTCACACAAACACACTGAAAACAATCCTTAAAAGCAGAAGTAGAGCCTGTCTTTTTCAAGAAAAGGGATGTTAATCCAGGCTTCAGTTTTTCCCCAGTCTCAGAGAAGTGGAGAAGCACTAGCACTGGGCACCCTCTTGCCTCTGCTAGGAGACGCTGAAAAGCTGCTGTCACATCATTTAACCAAAGATGTAATGATGTTTTTATATGACAGTAAATTACTCATAGAAAGTATCTACTTTCCTCTTTTCCAAACATAGGGAATAAATTAAATAAAACCAAAGGGGAGAGAGGGCAAAGACAAAGTTAGTCTCCTGGATGGGAGAAGAGGAACCTTTCAGATTAAGTCCCACTCTTGTAAGCATCTTCTGATACTTGAGACTTGCTCTGAAGAAGGAAAATGGCACCAATTCATTATTGATTCTGTATTAATTAGGTCATCCTTACACTGGAAAGAGAAATCTGCTTTCTAGGCTGCAGCTCCTTCCCTCCCTTGCCTCTCACCTGCTTTTTCTCCTGGCAGCCTGCACACCTGTGCAACCTATTAGGGACAGGCAGAGCCAATAGGTGGCATCTGACAACCATAATGCGTGGGGTTCAGCTCAGCACGGAAACAGAACTGCAAAAATCTGGCCCCTAATATTGGAATTTTTAAAAGTTGATAAAATCTCAACATAAAATTAGAAAAAAACCTTCACGTTCATAAAATCTAATATGCCATGATTCTTATTTTCCACGGAAGAGACAGCTGCCCATGACACAAGCAATACCTAAGCCTGACTGCGGTGTCAGTGAGCGCTCCTTCTCAGCTGGCTTTATTCTGGCCTGAGAATCACAATAACTGGAAAATATTTTGATGAAAGATTTTTCTAAGCTGAATATAAATATTTCCTATTGCAATAACATCAGTCTTATTTCTAGGACAGGCTATAGGCATTTTTCTTTTTTTTTTTTTTCTGGACACCAAAATGCTTACTAGTAATTTTTACAGATTCTGGTAGAAAAATGTCTTGTAGAGATTTCATATATTTGCCAAACCATTCAAATGAGAAAAGAATACAGAACGTTTTCCTGTATCAGCTTCCTCCACTTTTTTTCTCTGAGGGTCAGCCCAGCAGAGCCAAATGTAAAACCTCACCTATGATAAATCACTGCATGAGGAACCCAGACTGTGCTGTAAGGAAGTTTATCTTTTTTTTTTTTTAAGCTCTGACAAAGGCGCCTTTTTATTAGGCAATAAGGAAACATGGTTTATAGCATAGCATTATGTTTCCTCAACTTTTTTTTCTGAAGACTCTCTATAAAAGTCACATCCGACAGTCATTTGACCCACACTGCACTCTGCTGTAACCACTTCACCAGAGGGGATAAAAAATTAATCAGTTTTACCTCCTCTGCAACTTTCCATATTTCTTCATCGTTCCACTGCCCATAAGGATCCAAATTCATCCGAAAAGTTCCAGAGAATATGAACACTTTCTACAAGAAAAAAGATATACACACAAGTAGATAAATACCCTGAAACACTGTGTAAAGTATTGTAAATTGTAAAGCATACAGAGAAAGAATAACCTGCTGCCATTACCAGCTAAAGCTTATTGCAGGTTATTAAAATGTTTTTAAAACAATGTTCCAAGAAAAGTGATTTTTTAAATACTTACGTTCAGTTTTTGGCAATTGTCTTAAAAAAAAAAAAACTTAGCCAAACTTGTCTGAAAAACACTAAAAATGAAATTTCAGCAGTTTTCAGAATAAAAGATTTCCTGTATTTCCATCTTGGAATAAGCCTTTTTAAAACTATTTTTGATTCTTTATAACGTGAAACATATTCAAACAAACAAACAAAAAAATCACTAAGCCAAAGTGTGTGTTTCTACAGTTTTGTTTTGAGAGAAAAAAAACTGTTGGATATTTGTCAGTATTCAGGGACACTGTCCTAAGTCGTTTTTCATCAATCAATTTCTCTTTTTCTAATCAGTTGTAGCCAAATATATATCAGCATCATTCTCCTACCTGACACTTCACCATGTCCCACCAGTCCTATCTCAGAAGAGGGGCTTTTCCTTTGTCTCTCACTGTCCCCTCACTGAAATGTGACACAGCACGACCTGATTCACGACTGGAGCAGCAACAACCCCCTTGCTGGTGTACGAGGCTTCCCTGATGGATGCTGCGGCCCATGCTCTCTTCCTTCCGTCTCACAAGAGGAAGAGGATGCACATTTCCTGGCACTGAGCGAGCATCCTTCTCGCACTGAAGTTCACTACTCATTTCTACTCTTCTCATCAGTTTAGGCAAGTAGATCCAAACGAACATCCCTTAGATACACCTTTTGTAGCCTGATAAAGCAATGACTCAGACAAAATTAAATATTTGTTAAATCTCTTCTTACACAGGGTAGGTGTGTCAGAGTCTGGTGAAAATGAGGTTCTTCAAGGGACACTGAGGTTGCACAACATTTCTTATGAGATAAACCCAAGCTGCTGCTTTCTGTGCTGCGAGGTACACCTGCTGCTTGCAGCAAGCAGAACTTGCTCTCAAAGAATGCAAGCGCTTTGTTGAGAAATGCTGGCTCTTTCCTTGTACATACGGAACAAATACCGAGAGGAAAGATTTGAGACAATTTATTTTCTTCTCTTTTGTCTTCCTAAAGAAAATATTTATTTAGAAAAAAATATATATTGAAATGCCACTGATTCACAACCACATAATTTCTTGGAGTGCTGGTAGTCAAATGCTACCGAAAGCGGTGAAGGACTAGCTGTACCAGCAGACAATGGCTGAGAGAATACACTTAGCAAGTACTTTCCCAGAGTCTGGCCAGTCTACCACAATTCCCATCTGACCTAACCTGGGAACTTGGCATTCTTTCATTAGATTTCAAAGTGATTTATACAGACATTTACACTAATCATTTAATTATGATTAATTAAAAGTTTAAACATGCCAAAAGAAAATAAATTACATTAATTAATTTGCTTAATTAAGATATGTAAGCTATTGCAAATAGCTTATTTGGTGCAAGAGAGAAGGAAGTACCTGGTCCAGAGGAGAAAAGCAGCTGCTTTTCAGTGGGGTGGATTTCAAGGCGACACTGCCTTCACCACACTGCCAGCAACACCCCAACCGAGCGGCAGGGGAGGCAGCAGTGCACACAGATAAAAGTCATCGAAGCACTTTTGGGAGAGACTAGGGGAAAGAGTAGACTCTTTCTTTTATAATCATGACTGTTATTGACAATGAATGCTTCGGTGAAGTACAGCACGGTCCTTTTCCCATGCCCTGCACTGGTTTGGTGGTGTGAACAAGGCAAGGTTACTTGCAGCAGAATTAGATTCTTACAAGTAGTGGGTGCGGTAGAAATGACAACGCTGTGGAAACAGTGTCAGACATGGGATTGTTCACACTTTGAGCGCCGTACATTTCACTAATGGAATGGCTATTTTCATTTCTCAGTGGTAAAGAACAGTTAACTGAACAAACCAGTTTTAAAGAAGATAGGGCTGAATAACATTCCTGCTGAAGTGCAGCAGGTAGAGAAATAAAGGGTACTACTTTCTTCAGAAATTGCTGTTAGTCCTAATAACTGCGCTTTCAAGAAGCAGGGCACTAAAAGCAAGCTATTCCCAAAAGTACTTTTTTTTTTTTTTTTCACAAGGTAAATATTTCATTGTCCTCAATTCGGCTACTTTTCTCTCCAATTCAACACCTCCTTCCTCCTAGCTCATTAGAAACCACACAGGGTTCATTTGAGTAAATATCATGTGAGTCACATGGGCAATTTAGAGTCCACTTAAAAAGAAGAAGAAAAAAAACCCCAAAATTGTTAAAAGCTAGAAGTCTAAAGTGAAAAAAAAAAAAAAAGTTAATCCCACGGATTTATGTGTTGTTTATAAATATGTAAGAAGGAGAAATTACGAGAGCATTGGAAGAGGGAATGGATGGCTGGGGAGGCCAGCAGCAAATCTGGAACCATTTCCTTCTTGGTCACTTGTTCAATTTCACCCAGGATGATAATGGGTGTGATCACACAACAAACAGTTTCTCAAATCTGACATCCACCCACAAGTAAAACACTCAGGAATATAAATATGGTCATGTTTATGTTCTCACCATCCCAAATATTGTAAATCAACCCCTCTGAGGGACATTAATCCCCTCCAGCGGCTAGAGCCTCTGTGTACTGGTTACAGTGCGGGATACACTCAGCTCGTGGCGATAAGCTTCCTAAGTGATTTAAGTGTTATGTGGAGAACCAAGACCCTGGAGCAGCTAAGCAAACGCATACAGAAGAATAAAGGACCAGTTGACAAAAGGCTGCTAAGGAGTGAGTGTATCCTGGCTGTGAGTAGCTGCAGTTGCAAGGAAAGACAACTCGTGTGCAGGTCCTCAGCCAGATCCACAGACCCTTGCTCCCATACACTCCAAGGCTGGAGAGCAAATGCAACACCAGACACCAGCTCCATGCACAGAGAAGTTAGAGTAACAACAGTATGACCTCATGTAGCATCCTCTGCTTCGTATATATTATGGCACAATATCACCATGAAAGAAAATCAAATTCCTATGTGAATGCTTTAGTATTCCATGCAGAGTTAGCAGTTTTGTTTTCATAAGTGTCCTTTAATGACTTTACATTGACATTAAAGTATTTCTAGATAAGCATAAGAGCATGGGAGCAACGAAGACCTTCTGCAAGTTTTTTGGGACCAGTTCTGTAATGTTCTCCTCCGAAGATGCTAAAACAACCTCTGCTTCCCGTAGAGCTTACTGGTAAACACAAGTGCTGTCCTCCTGGCAACACTGAAGCCATGATGCAGAAAACAACCTATATACTGTCCAAAATGAACACGTGGAGTTGTTAATTAATGTCCCCAGGTGTTCTGTGCATGGGGCTTGTGCAGCAGATGCTCCCCGGTGTGGTGATGCTGACCGGTCTCGATGCCCTGCAGGAGCTCAGCTTCTGCGGCACCCTCTGTGGGATCACCTCCGGGGAGCTGCGCTGCCCAACAGGCTGCACCGTGCAGGAGCACCCCAGCACACTGCAAAACAGACACCCCTGCCATCTCCGAAAGGGAACAGCCCTGAAGGGTGCGAGAGGCGATGAGACAGTGCTGGAGACAGACAGGCAGCGAGACAGACAGATACAAGGAACAAAGTGAGATAGCTACTGAAAAATGGGAACTACAAAGATAAAAGTTGTGAAATTTCTCATCTTAAGTAAAATAAAGGAGCAAAAGTGATTTGATTTTTTTTTTTTTTGTTAGCTGGCAGTCCCACAAACTGTAGTAATATCATTCTCCATGCTAAGCTTTGTTTTAGCTCTGTGTGAAGTATTTACACGTAGAAAATGGTGTGAGATGCACCAGAATGCAGTGGAATAACACTCAAGAAGACACCAGAAGTCATCCACTTTCTTTCAGCTAGCAGCGCCTTATGGGTCTCAGGTTTCTCATCGTTTATTTTAATGGAAAACTGGCTGCAGGTCTTCTGTTCTCCATTCAAAGCCAAATTTCTGAAGGCATTTTCTCAATTTAATTATCCATTAAATATCTCAGGATGCAAACTGCACAAGGACCTGTATGCAAAAGGGCTTCAGTGTGTTGAAACCAGATGCAGCTGGATGCCCTCACCTTGGAAATGTGGTGGGGAACCTCTTGCAGAAGAAGCTCAGAAAGGACTGCCCAGAAAGAAGGAAAGATAGGCTGCAATTATACTTCAAACAGCCTGTTATCGCTGGAGTAATTGCTTTGCATGAGAATGACAAACATCCTGTAGGAGCAATGCTGTGGTCAGGCTGTACTTCAGCAGGGCCGGCGGCGTGTGAGGATCGACAGGAAGGAACTTCCTTGTGGGTGCTCCAGGAAATGTGTTTGATATGATTTACCCCTTCACGCCACTGCAATGTGCTGACAGCTGGATTTGAGATACTGAAAGAAACAGGGTTTTCCCTTTGCTCCAGCTCAGCAGGATCCTTGACCACACCGCAGGCCATTCCAGCGTCGCCTGCGTGGAGTGGACAGCAGTGCGTTAGGATGCTGCACATGCTATGCAAGCGTGCATCAATGAGGTTCCCATAGAGGAAAAGCTCTTCTTTTCTTCTAAATTGTGAAATTTAGAGATAAGGAAGAGAAGGAGAGCATTGGAAAGTTTTCATGAGGAAGCATGCCTCAGGTACAGCTCCATTCTCCTTTTGTTAGCGAAACTGCTCCTGGAGACGGTGAATATCCAGGTGTTGCTGTAGGCCAGCTTCCCAGGCAATTTTTTTTTTTTTTCATTCTGAAGCCGTAGGTGAACAGTAAAGAACAAAAGGCTCCCTTTGTCCTGCCGGGAAAGGCAGGGTGGCATATGCAATTTCTCTTCCCTGCTGGGAAAGCGCTGGTGAAAACTTCATTTCATTCTGAATGTGGGAACTTTTGAGGCATAATGTGCAGTTCTTTGGCAAGGCTGTGGGACAGGAGCTGCAAGCTGAAGTGTGCAAACAGGCTGGCAACTCTCATGACCTTCCAGCAAATGGAAGGCTGGGATTTTTTTTGGCGTTCATCCATGTATCAGGGACTTCCAAACTGAACTGAATGTGTAATTTTAACAATGAGCTAACAATGCGCCTCAGCAGAAGGGCAAGTTACGCTGCTGGTGTAATAAACCTCTCTCACATTTTGCTGACGGCTGCAGAATGATGTTTTCTATGCCATTAGTGACTCTATATTGAGTACTTAGCTATAAGAATTATTAATTGTATTTTTCACTAGTACAATGAGGCTACTTTTTACCAAGCACTCAGTTTTCTCCTCAGTCCATGCGTTCCCAAGGACAGGTGGAGATGGAAAGCAGAAACCCTGCTGGGCAACCCCATCCCAAAGGAAGAAAGAGCTGAGACCGAAACAATGATTATGGGAGAGACAGGGAAGCCCCAGAAATTGATACTTGGCTGTATAAGAAAATTTTGCAATGGAGACATAGCTTGTACTGGTAAAAGCATCCTTCATCTTATGCAGCCATCGTTTGGAAGACAGCTGTATAACACACCTGTCCTCCAGACTAAACAGGTGGAGCTGCATTTGCAGTTTGCTGCACAGCTGCTTCGATCTGAAGGGGTGACTTTTTTTTTCATACTTGCAAGCAACAATTACGCTGCAGAACTGAACCAGCAATAATAAAGAAATAAAAGTTTACAGGAGTAGATAGATGTGAAAACCTTGAAGGGAGGACAGGAAGTGTGACGACAGGTCAGCTATCAAAGGGCAACTTGCCAAGCAAGCTTCAGCTCAGCAGGCAGCATGTGACCAACCAGGCTGCTGGTAGAGCTCTGGTAAGAAAAGAATCCAACCAATGGACTCACCATCACTCTCTTGGTTCTGTTTCGCTGAGGGTGTAACTTGGCAGAGAAGAAAGGGTTTGTTCTGGTCAAAGTGCTAAAAAATTGCTGCCTTTGAGGAAATTTCAGAGAATGATTGTGGAAAGGCACAGAGAGGAGAGAGTTGTGCCTTCTTTGCATACCTACTTTAAAGAAATGTCACTCAGGCTACTACAGTGGGATAACTGTTTTTGAAAGGGAATCCATCACAACTCAAAAACTGATCATTAACTAGAAAAATTAAATTTTGAGTCCCTCTTGTGTTTGCAAAATCAAAGCCATTGTGTTTCCAGCCTGAGCATTTCAGCATCTTTTAACAGCTGCCCAAGCCAAGACACTACCATCAGGAACACCTCAGAGTTAAATCCCACCTCCATGACACTGAAATAGATCAGGAGTGACTACAGCAACTGAGTGACAGTTGTATTAATGACTTCACTACAATTAGTTTGGTTTGTTGTACTGTGGTAGAAAGCAGAATTTAGCCTACATACTCAACTGAGAGTGAAGGTGAAGACAGATCCTGCTCTACTATGATGGTTATAGAAAATAAAACCGCTCTTTTGAAAATGTAAACCGGACAGCATAGTTTTTAATTAAATTGGCTGGCTGTCCCAGAGTCTCTCCAACTATTAAGTGCCTCATGTAGTCAGTGCACAACAGCTTTATATCACATATAAGTTCTCTGCAGCTCAACAGCTTTCTAAAACAGTAACGACCTTTCTAAGACAGTAGACTATCTGGGAACAAACCAATATGCAAAGAAAGCTGCTGGAAACTCCTTAACAGTGGGGATGCGGTGGGGGGAATAGCACAAAAAGAGTTTGACAGCTGTCAGTCAAAAGGAGATCCTTGGTTACCCTGGTTGGCCCACTTCTTGTGGGCCTGTCAAGGAGTTGGCCAATCAGGGTGACCAAGGATCAAACCATATTTATCAGTCTCTGGGGCTAGTAGCTACCCTTCAAGGACGGATGAAGGCAGGACAGACTGCATGTGCCCCCCGCAGTGTGGGAGGCTGATCTACAACTGGTTTCCCGCTGCCTCCCGATATCACAAGCGACTTTATTAAGATTGCAATCAACTTACTTGAATTAACCTGCCACACTCACAAGATTTCAAAAGGAATGAACATTGTTAAGGAAAAGATTGTGTATGTTTAGTAGCTGAAGAACTATTCAGTGTATAGCTTTCAAAGAAGAGAAGGCCAGTATGTGTTACTCCTGTATCAGTGTTGCAGGAAAGGACCGACACCTTTCAGTGACAAAAATACTGAACATGGCATTAAAATTATGCAGTTCGTTATGCAGTTTTCATTCCTACCTTCACAGCGAGCAATCACTTTTTAGTGTTCCTGCATGTAACCAATAATGTTCATTTTTGATACACATAATCCAGAGCTGTAACTAATATAGGACATTGGTCCAGTGGTGGGGACACTGGCAAGGGACTCAGAAGCCTTAGGTTTAGTTGTTTGCTCCTCCTCAGCCTATTTTTCTTGTTCCGGTTATTTGCGAGTATTAGGGTGCCTAAATCCCTGCGAGGAGCTGCTTCCTTTTTCATCTCTGAAATGGTATTACTTCCCATATGCCAGAACTGCTGCAAGCATAAATAGCATGAAGTGCTCCCTTATACATGCACCTTGAAACCGTAATGAGAGGTGACGGTTAAAAAAGTGACGAGCTCAAGCTGGGGATCAGCTAGTGATCTAGTAAATATGAGAAAAGCAGTAATTCTGCTACCGGCCTGCCAGGGAACCATAATATGTGATGTAGGGCTCTAGAAAACAGTAGCTGAGAACACCACTGATTGTGTTTTTTCTTCAGGTGGCGCCATCTTATTTTGAATCAACATGCAAACTGTTTCAGAGGTGCAGGGATAAGCAGGCTACAAACACCTCTGTTTGAGTGTGCTGTACCTTCCCATTTCTAGAAGAGCTAAGAGCTCTTTTGTGAGTGGCAAAGAAACTCTCAAAAAGTAGAATTTTCTGCAAATTATTGCATCCATCCACCCCACTCCCCTTTTCACAAAAGCTTTGCATTTTCTGTTTCTCAGCATAAAACAACTAACTTTCAGCTTGAAGGTAACAATGCGCTCATGGATA
This sequence comes from Chlamydotis macqueenii, assembly GCF_036417535.1. NCBI lineage: Eukaryota > Metazoa > Chordata > Aves > Otidiformes > Otididae > Chlamydotis > Chlamydotis macqueenii. The sequence goes on from NC_141556.1 coordinate 26,920,076, forward strand.
TAGAACCAGTGAAAATAAAGGCACATAAATATATTCTAATCTCATTACCTGAGGGATGACTCCAAATGCCTTTCTCCATTGCTGCACGCTGACCGTGTTCCAGGAGACTCCATCAATCCGGATATCCCCTTCTGTATTTAGCAGTCTTAAAAATGCAAAAAGTAAAGTGCTTTTTCCTGAACCAGTTCTTCCTAAAAGACCCACCTGCAACGCAAATCGTAAAAGCAAACACTTAATACTGCTCACATGTTAACCACAGACCAAAGCAAAAACATTTAGAGATTTCAGCAGTGGAGAACAATCCAAATGGATCTCAACAGGATAGCAAATGTCATCCATTTGGGAATGATAAAAGCCTACAGCAAGGGCTGAACAAAACACTAGGCCAGAATCTTCTTCATGTTGTTAGAATAACAAAGACTAAAATGTGTTAGTCTACCCTTAGCTGAAGGAGAGAAATTTGCTTATATGTTATCTGGTAGGGTGACAATATACATGTGAAGGTGAAGAAGGGGATTCTTCCTGCTGCCTGGCATCCATTCCATAACAGTGCTGCAGGCATCTGAACCAGATGAGCCATCCGCGCTCTGTTGCACCGACCCAATCTACTGATTGGGTAGATTTGTATTCCAATCTACAGAAAGAGTGTGAGGAAAGACCCAGGGAACTACAGATCTGTTAATCTACCTTCAGTTCCTGGAAAAATTATGGAGCAGATTATACTATGTACTATTGAAAGGCATTTAAAAAATAATGCAATCGTCAGGCACAGTCAACATGGCTTCACAAAGAGAAAGTCCTGTTTAATTAATTCGATGTCCTTCTATGATAAGGTCACCTGCCCAGTGGATGAAGGGAAGGTGGTGGATGTAGTTCTTCTAGATTTCAGTAAGGCTTTTGACACTGTCCCTCACAGCATCCTTCTGGACAAGTTGTCCAATTGTGGGATTACCTGGTTCACAGCGCACTGGGTGAAGAACTGGACAAATGGCAGAGCTCAAAGGGTTGTAGTGAATGGGGTGACATCTGGCTGGCGGCCGGTCACCAGTGGTGTTCCTCAGGGTTCAATTCTAGGGCCAGTTCTGTTCAATACATTTATCAATGATCTGGATGCAGGAGTTGAATGCACCATTACCAAGTTTGCTGACAATACCAAACCGGGAGGTGCTGTTGACTTTCTTGAGGGACAAGAGGCCTTGCAGAGGGATCTAGATAGACTGGAGCATTGGGCAATGATTAATGGGATGAAATTTAACAAGTCAAAATGCTGGATTCTGCACCTAGGATGGAGTAATGGCTGGCACAAGTATAAATTGGGAGAGGAGTGGAGGGAGAGCAGCCCTGCAGAAAGGGATCTGGGGGTGCTGGCTGGCAGCAGGCTCAATGTGAGTCAGCAGTGTGCCCTGGCAGCCAAGAGGGCAAATCACATCCTGGGGTGCATCAAACAGCATAACCAGCTGGTCAAAAGAGGTGATTGTCCCGCTGTATTCAGCGTTGGTACAGCCTCACCTGGAGTACTGTGTGCACTTCTGGGCCCCACAATTTGAGAAGGATGTGAAGGTCCCTGAATGTGTCCAAAGGAGAGCACTGAAGCTGGTGAAAGGGCTGGAAGGTGCGTCCTGTGAGGAGTGCCTAAGGACTCTGGGTTTGTCTAGTTTGGCAAAAAGGAGGACAAGGGCAACGTCATTGCTCTCTACAATGTCCTGAGGAGGGACAGGGAGGTGCTGATCTCTTCTCCCTGGTATCCAGTGATAGGACACATGGGAATATTTCAAAGCTGTGCCAAGGGAGGTTTAGACTGGATGTCAGGAAGCATTTCTTTACCAAGAGGGTGGTCAAACAGTGCAACAGGCTTCCTCAAGAGATGGTTGATGCCCCAGGCCTGTCAGTCTTTAAGAGGCATTTGGACAATGCCCTTAATAACATGCTTTAACTTGGTCAGCTTTGAATTGGTCAGGCAGTTGGACTAGGTGATCATTATAGGTTCATTCCAACTTAAATAGTGTTCTATTCTATTCTGTTCCATTCTGTTCTACTCCCTTAGCAGAGGAGAGCTCTCCCCTTTCCTGCTTGTTTTACACATGCTTCCCTCCAGGGCAGAGACAAATCCTCTCCAGCTTAAGGAGAATGCTCCAAATCTGAAAATGCTACTTCTGAGTCCAGGGTTCATCACTGAAATTGGACTGAGTTCCTAAATCATAGCCATTGAAAAAAGGATCTTTGTTGTAATTGCTCTGTCCTCTCTCTGTACAGTACAAAAGTATCTTTCATTTTCCATACTCCATTGCTTCAAGGGATTTTCCAGGAAGTAAATCCACCAGACTGCAGCAGCACCTGCACCTCCACGCTCCAGGAATCACAGGTGCCTCTCTTCCAAAGGCAGAGTGGTTTCAGGATGGTGTTACTGGAAGTCAGACCCCAGTTTCAAAATTTTGGTGCCGTCAAACTTAGTAGATGAAACATTCAGTTCGTGTAAACCAAGACACATCTACCAAATGTGGTAGAGACTGGTGCTATCCAAACTAGGAGCAAAGAGCTGCCTCGTGGCAAGGCCAGGGAGATGTCACTGAACCTGTTTTCTCATCTATGTGGAAGAATTAAAATCTCCTCTTTGTCAATATGGCTACAGCTCAGGACATTGGATGGGTCTGTTTTCCTACCCCACCAAGGATGGTCCTTCAGCATGAACTTAAAGCAAAGTGTAAAACCTCTGCCTAATTGCTGTCCTGAAACACAAGCTCTTTCTTGAATGCAACCCCAAATACATATGAAGATTAGTTAGAGGTCTGTTAATCTTCTGAAGAACAGAGGTGTTTACGGTTTGTTATATAAGAATTCGGGGTGGCGTAGAGCCCTCATCGAACAGGTGAAATGGCACCTCCACCCCGCAGCTGCCGGAGTCAGCAGTGCATTACCCTTGGCACAGCGGCCTGTATTCTTCATGCCCTGCTCCACCTGGGTCAGGCTGCCCCCAGCACCTGCGCTTACCAGCAAGCTTCCCTCTCGCAGGAGGAGAAGGCGGACGACTTCAGGCACAGGAATATAACTTGAGGAACTGCTGCGTATGTATTTTAGCAGTGTATTCTGCTGCTCCTCATGGCCAGGAAACATTCCCACTGTGTTTCACTGAGGTGTAAATAGCCTCAAGATTTCTAGGAAAATGGAGGCAGATTTTCCTTGCCTTTTTTTTTTTGTTTGTAGCCAATAATCCTAGAAATGAGCTATTTTTAAGAAGAGACACAAGACATTTCTCTTCTTCAGGTGCTTTCAATGATTACTTTGTTTTGTGACAATTTCATTTACAGAACCTTACTGAACTCAACCTACTCTTTAGTCAATGAATAGATTTATAATGACACTTCTATAGCTGAGCTTAATAAAAGTCAGATCAAACACAACAAGACAGTGTCTTACCCTCTGCCCTGAACTTATTGAAAAGGAAATGTTTTCTAACACAGCAGCTCCTCCTTCAATGTATTTGGCCGTAAGATCCTTCACAGTCATTTGGCCCCCGGATGGCCAGTTCTTCTCTCCCTTCGCATGCCTGTTTTCAATTACAAGGGCATCTGAAAGCTGGTTATTCTTCTCTGGTTTAAGGTTTTTTGTCTCTTCTGTTGGCAAGTCAATGAATTTAAATATTCGTCCAACAGACCGCATCTAGGAATCAAAACAAACAGTATTCTAATTGTAATTAATACTTTGCTATCAAAACAAATTCAATTAAATTATTCCTAATTCCTAGCCAGAACAGTGAGTCTCTTTTCTGTGTAAGTTATACCATGACATAATTTTCAAAGGTAGGATACTTCTTGTATCGAGCTCTAGATTCTTTTGCTCTTATACTGCTTACATTGGTCCAACATGTGATTTCACTTGCTTCCTTTTTACATGGACACAGTTGCTCTTTTTACCTTTAAAAATGTATTTTGAAAACTGTAGATGACCCGTATTTATGAAAACAAAGTACAATCATGAAAACAATCTCAGAGTCTTCAACTCCTTCCTCCTGTAGGAGGTTGCCGAACACAAAAACTGGAATTCCTTGAATAATGATTGATCTCCAAAGATCAGCAGACTGTGTGGAATTTGAAAGATGTAAAGTAGTAGCATCAAGTAAAGAGGAACAATCATCAGACATAAACATCTGCGTATTTATGAGAAATTATCTATAGTCTTTACCAAAAAATTAGTAAGAAGTTCCATGATAATTAATTTTATATCTGTAATGATATCTATTAGGTGAAGTAATCAAGTCCTGTAGTTTATAAACTTGAGACAGAAGTTCCTAGTAGCAGTCTTCATGAATTTTCAAAGTAGCATGGGACTAGAAGGGATCCTCTTGATCTTGGTGGTTTTTTTTAAATGAGTCAAGGGTGAATTCATAAATAGTTAATTCATCTCCTTCACTAGAACCTCACTGCTCAGGTGGTCAGAAAACATATTTTTAAGTCTATGGACCAGTCTGTTCTTGTAAATTAATTAATTTTAAATTCTAAATATTTCTTTTTCCTAGCTGCTTTCCCCATTAATTTATGGAGGGCTAGCTTAGATCCCGTCACCCTTTGTTCTCCAGGACTAAAGAAAATCCAGGTTTAAGCTTCTTTCTTAACATATGTTCTCCTTCTCCAAACATCCCAGTTCAAATTAATCTTTCCTGTCTGACCAGAATGTACACAGTATTTTGGATGGTGTTTCACAAGGACATGGTACAAAGGCACTGATGCTTTCCTATCTATATTAAGAATATCTCGATGAACACATCCTAGGATCATATGCTCTTTCTTCACAGTCACAGCTTTCCTCCATCTTAGCCATTTCTAACCAATGAGATCCTTACTTAGAACAGAGGTTATTCTTAGCAGCCCCTAAATTCAAGCCTATACTTCGGCTACTGAAATCCATTTTGTATCAGCCGTTTGAGGTCACCTAATACCTTTCAGCTCCCAACGTCCTTCATGCTAACATTGCCTTTCAGCTTTGTGCCTTTGGCAGATTTCTTCAACACAATTTTTTTTTCTTTGGTGAGAGCATTAAAAAAAGATTAAAACAAGCTCAGTCAGAAATCTAATCTTTGTTGAGTAGCCTCCCTACAGCTTGATACTTACAGCTTAATGCCATTTCCTTTCTGTCCAACTCATTAACTAGTTTACAGTTCTTGTAATAATCCTGATCCCCTTCATTTATATAATTTCTGAAACAGAGCCACAGCCAGTGCTTTCCTTAAGACAAATGAGATCTATAACATAATTTTTGTCTGGATAATAAATCCTCAAACACAGTTATCAGGTTAGTCTGACACAACCCTAATGTCAGCAAACCTGAGTGAATTCACTCTGTAAGCACTGCGTCTTTGATTACTTCTTCAAATTAGTTTCTAAAGACTGCTGCCATCAGACTAACAAACTGATGACGGCATCAATGACTTCCCATTTTTCCTTCTTAACCAAAAGTGACAGGTGTTATTCTATCACCTGTCACCACCCCTGCCAGCTTGGTGGATTCATTTGAAGTGGCAATTACCAGATCTTCAGCTTCTCAGCCAGTTCTTCCTGAACCCTACAATGGGACATCTCATCCCACCTGGTCTGCATGCTTGGGGTAGCACTGTTCCAGCCCAGTTTCACATGTTTAACTGAAACGCCCAACGGCAGAACCCAGTCACAGGGTTCTGTAGGTGAAGCCTCTCATTTTAGATGGACTGAGTCACAGGTGGTAGATGTGTCCCTCCAGGGACTGTGCAGGAAATTTAGTGAGAGCAGGATTCTAAACTGGGAGCTTCAATTACATGCCTACAGCTAGGCTGTTTTTTGCATATAATTTCCACCTCAGATATTGTAAATCACATTTCTACCTTCTGCTTCACTTTCAACTCCCCAGATTAAACACTGCCCTGTTACTTAAAAATGAGATCAAGTATTCATCCAGAATTTGGGTCATTTGCAAGTCTAACTCTGATTTTTCATCTCTCTTCTCTGCTTCTTGGCCTTCAATGCATGGCTTGTTTTGGTTAACTAATCCATCCTGTGGAGGTTGTAATTTCTAACATACTTTTGGAGAATGTTATTCATCCTAGTAGTCCTAGAGTCTCCAAAATTTCCTACTGTTTTTCTCCTGCTATGAAGAAAAAAAAAATTCAGCCCTGTCTGGAAGAAGACGTGACCTTAGTCTATATTCAGGGCCCTAAACACCTTAGTCTAACAAACTTAATTAATTAGATTCCTCACTTTACAAAAATTTGACCTTTGTAAACAACAAGAGTAAACTATAAGATACTGTCAATTCTTATTGGTGAGAAATTATTTAGCAAAATAAATAAATAGATAGATACCTTCATAGCTACTGCATCCAGGAGTACCTGGGCCTTATTCTTAGCATTTGTTCTTTAATCTATATTCCCAGTAATGTATCTCTCTTTAGTGGCATTATGGAAAACCCTTTGTATATCTTTGACCTTGTTCAATTGCTTTTGTAATTTCTTCTCCAAAGTGATTATACTTGACATATTACCATTTCTTCCTCCTTTTTGATCTAGACTGAAATACTGTTAGGTGCATTTTCCATGTGGAAGCAAATATCTATATATAATGCAAGGAAATACCAGGGTAATTGTATACATCTCAGCATCTTGAAACCAACTGTGACAGAAGTTTTGAAAAGCATGCTAACACCCAAACCTATAAATTACAATTTCCATTTCAACTCTTCTGCAAGATGGAAAGGCATGGTCATCATCATGTTGATACATGAATGTCATCTCATTTTGGTGATACAAAAGACTTGGATCAGACTGACAATTTTCTTTCTATCTGACTGTCTTTAGTAAATCCCCACAATGAGCACCATGCATTTATTTTAATTAGTGTTTCATCGTACATTTGTTTTCACAAATCTTATCTTTTTAGAAATACCGCACCTTCAGAAATGAAGGTTTTCCTTGGCTTCATCAAGAATTGTGAACTTTTGTACAGGCAGGGATCGCCTGTAATTGCCCAAGAGATCCTACCATTATACTAGCTAAAATCTGCTATGAAGCCAGCTGGACAAAGAGCCTTCCCTTACAACTGAAAACTTAATCTCTGTCCCAGCTCACCTGACAGATTTATCAGTCACATCACATATGCAGATATTTTAGACAGCTTAATACATTAAATCAATTCAGAAGGATGCTTTCCTGGTTCTGTAATTTGCATTATGATTTAGATCTGTGCAGAATGTAGCATAAATGTCAGTTACATTTTACAAAGATATCCATTCTTCTTTTCACAGCTAGAAATCTTCTGTCATTCATAATGACAGGTATAGCGTAGGTGACAGCAAGTTTCTTATCCATTATTCCCAGCAGCAATGTGCCTGCTATATTCATATTCCCTAACTAATGCTTTAGAATAAAGGAGTATATTTACTACTTTCATCTAAAAATGTCTAGAGCATAATACACTATTTTTAGTCTTGCCTAATTGTATTTTACTGAGATTTTAATAACATTACAAATTCTTTAATTTACTTTCTCATTAATATCACTTAAACTCTTCTTAATGTTGAAGGAGAATTCATAATATAATTATGTAATCTATATTTCCAGAAAGTGGAAGAAGTAATTCTTATACAAGTAATCTAATAGGATTAATTTCATCAGGCCCTATGTTCTCTCTGCTAGAAAGAGAGCAGTTACCCTCTCCAGACCAGACACACATAGTATTCAGTGACCATGTTGCACCACCTCCTCCATAACACACTCTCTGGAAAGCATAGTGTGCAACTGAGAGGTCCTGTGAGAGCTTGGTCCAGTGGCTCATCTTGTGAAAAGACCCTCTGCATTAAGTCGCTGCAAAAACTGGGTCAATGAAGGTGAACCATGCAGTGTTACTGAGGTTTCACATCTTCTGCTCTTACATTTTGCGTGCACTTACAGGACATATACTCCTCTTCCAAACTGCAAAAATGTAATATTTAGTTCATGCCAGACTTGTACTGATTTTTTTTCTCTTTCTCACACGGCTTTGCAGGCAGAAAAGGAAATGTTCTTACAGATTTTTCTTGATTCTGTTCCCTTCCAGATGACCAGCATCTCACTTTGAGAATTGTCATTCTGATGCAGATTTTACAGTCAAGTATTTAGTCTATTTAAACTGTGGAAATTAAGAGTGTTCTCAGGTTTTCTGCTGATAGTAGTAAAAAGCATATTCAGATCATGTACTAGTTAAAAAAAAAAAATACCCTTGAGCAGGTGAAATAGCATGGGAAAATAAAAGCATGAAAACTAGCTGTAAAAGCAACATTATTTTTTACAGTACTAATTTTTTCTTTCATCCTCTTCTCTACAGTGTACTACTTTAATTCTTCAGCATCCCTGATGTACAGGGTGGGGCACTGTGAGGTTTAGCAAGTGTGGGTTTAATATCTCTTTGGGGGATTCTTTTTATATCTCCTTACATAAGTAATCTTGGCAACAGTAAAAGCATGGCATTTTCTCGTTCCCTGATAAAAGGAACTGTCCTTCCCAGTTATAGCGCTGCTACCGCAGGATACACATCAGTGAAGGAGGAGGTTATAAAGCATTAAAACAGTCCACTGGGACTAGCCAATGTTTATCTGTGAAAGCTGCACTTACTGGAAAACTTATTTTCTATTTCCTTATGAAGGAAAAAAATTAAAAATACTATGAGACTGCCTGGAGGGATAAGAAAAAGACTGAAAACCAGCTAAAGGGATATTAGCAGAAATTATCAAAGTGAAAAGATAAATCTAGCCTAACTGGTAGCTTCAAATGAAACAATGGATAGCTGTCAGAGTGACCACATATGTTTAAAAAAAAAAAAAAAACAAACCACAAAAAAACACAAACCGAAAAAACAAAAACCAGAGCAGACAAAGTATAAGGGCTGCAGAGAGTGAAATGCCAAAACCATTATGAGGTATTAAAAGACAGTGGGGATTTTTCAGTTAAAGCCAAACCAGTTCAACAGAAGTTGCTTCAAAGAGAATATCTGTGCATGTAAAAACAAAATCCAACCTAGCAACCCAGATTTCTTCAATATGCATGCTAGTGTCACAGAAAGCTCAAGAAGGATATTGTGTGGAATAAAGTCAAATTTGACACCTATCCGTCTGTCTGGTCAGTATTTCTTCCGGTATATTTTTTTCCTTCTTCACGTGATTCTGCTTCCCTATTGTCCTGCCTTCCTGTCCTTTTGCTTGCATTTATTTCACTGATGTCCCATACCTTGCGTATCTTTTAAAACAACTCAGAATAACCTTAATATTATGTACTAATTGCAGCACCTAAGCCTTTGGACATGGGCTGTAATCACTTGCAGAAAACTCCAGCTTATCTGACAACCAAAGACTGCCACCTACAAATGTGCTATACACTCAGGCATGCTCGTGCGCAGGCTTGTAGGCACGGATGTCACAGCTGCTCAGGGAAGGGCAAGAGTGTGTGCACATCTGTAATTGGAGACACACGAAGATGTGTCAGTTCTAGCCGATCTGGTCCTGCGAGGAGCTTCAAAATACCTCTTGAGGGAAAAATGAGTATAGAGTACTAAGTCAGGCACCCATGCAAGCCTTTGCAGGATACCTGTATCTAAATAATTGTAAAAGACTTTAAAGAGGGAAGTGCTAAATGTAGAGAATACAAAGAATGGGAAAGAACACATCTGCATCACCCAGTGAAGCAGTTTCATTATCTTGAAACCATGAAGCTATTCCTATTTGCTTGTGCACAGAAGCAGCTTTTGAATGTCAGGAAAATCACCCTGCCAGCAGTATCTGTTAGTCATCTGGGATACCTAAAAATCCATGGGGTGGTGGTGGGGAGCTATTCACAGCCAAAAGAAGTCCAGAGGATGTACCTATAAATTCACTCACCTTAGAAGGGTATCATTAACATAATGTAACTAGTGCGCCAGTAGATGGTCTTAATATAGAGAAAAGTACTCACAAACATCTAAAGAAACTTGAAACTTTCTTTTTGGGGAAAGGGAGTTACTTCCTTATAGCTACTAATAGATGACATGTTAACATCAATGTATTTTTAAAAAGGGGAAGTTCTTTATTAAAACACTAGTGTGTCCTGTACCCTCTGAATCCTACAGTAAGACTTTCTGTTGCTCTTATGAAAACACTTTCAGTTTGTATTAAGCCATACAATACAAGCAAATGATTCTAACACAGGTTGTTATACTTAAAATGATCACATTGTGCCTTACAGGGCTAAGATGGAGTTTACAAATGAGAACTGATTGAACGTTGTTGTCGCTGTCAGTGCCTTAACAATGGCATGTTTTACTTCATTATCAGTCACACAACTGCTGTTTGGCGTGTCTTGCAGTTACACAAAGAATCCCTTTCACAAAGTTCTTGCCCTTCAAGACAGGCTGTTGTAACAAGTGAAGAAAGAGTCAGTGTAAAACAATTGGTGGATAGGGAAAAAATGTGTCCCTGACTGGCAGTCAGATTTCTGGACTATCACCAATCACATGCATAAACACGAGATTAAATGTTGTGAGTGGTTAATTCCCAGTTTTGGGGCTCTTAAGGATTTCCTTCAGGACAAGGCTGGTTGCATCACTTATTTTTAAAAAATATGTTGAGTTGGCAAACATTCCTTCACTATCACCATGTGCCCCAATTATTTTTTTTTAAATGACAACTCATTTCAGCTAATCAGGATTTAATGGTCTCCAAGATCTGCTCTAAAAGCTGTTTGTTTTCCAATACTGAAATGGTTGGCTTGAGAAGCTAATTTAGGGTTCAAAGAAGGTATAACTGGATGTGGGAGATTTTTTTTCTCTGAAATATTTTTTAGTTTATAAGACTACTGTATTTCGTTACAAGAATTCTGTCTAAAATATAGCCTAGAACATCTGAAGTATAAACAGAGAAGTAACTATTACATGTAAGAATAACATCTAAAACTTTCATACATTTAAACTAAGGTATGGTGAAAACTGCAAGAACAAACACATTCTTTTATGAGTTTCCTGTCTGCTTCCCGTATCTCAACAAATAGGTGATGATGAGTTAACCTTATGAAATATTCTGTTTTAAAGCCAATCCTAACTAACAGACTAACTACACAAATTAAAGGGGTAAACATGTACAACTCCAAAGCCTTATCTCAGAGGTTATTTACACAAAATCAGAAAAAGAGTCCCGAGGAAGTCTAGGACAGATTTTTAAATCACTGTTGATTTTACGTGGAAGGAGCTTAAAAATATCCATTGTGATCTGCTGTGCAAAGCCCTTGAGTAGACCAAGTAAGGTATATTATATATCTTGGTAAGGTATAAATCACAACAAAACAACTCCAAGCCTCTTTGAAGTTTTTCCATCATTGCTACATCTGCAATCTGAATCCTCAAATGCAATTATTTGCTGTTGCCTATTCTAGTTCAGGAAAATTTTTTATTATAGAAAAATTCAATCTGTACTGTGCCAAAGCTGGTAGGTTGCTATGAAAGGTATGAGAGGAAATTATCTGACACATCTGCCTGATATCCAACTCTGAAAAGAACTCACTGAACACCCATAATCAACAAAATAAGGCAACTCCTCAAAAAAAAAAAAAAAAAAAAAAAAAAAAAAAAAAGCACAGCACAGAGCATTTAATGCTTACCAAACTATCCACATCAATGCTTGAGTTTACTGCCCACTGCAAGGTTCCCATGATGTTCATAGCTAAAGTAAGAGTAATGCCAACACTACCTGGACCATCACCTACGGAGAGGAAAACACATTCAATTTATATGCAAGTAAAAAGCCAATAGAAAACAGAAAGTTAGCATGTGTGTCACAAAATACATATTCACATTCTCTCCTCTTTTATTTATTGGAGAAAACATGGATTTGTCAATTACACAAAGGACTGAGAGCTTAATCATCAATTAAACATCTGGCTTTGGCACTGAACTAACTAGCAACCCTGATCTTGGTTTGGCAGAAATAAAAAAATAAACCTTGGTACTTAAGCTGTGAACAGAATCAGGCCTCTGGAATCTTGATTTCAATTTCCTTTTTCCAACACACATGAATCTGTGAAACAACTCTTATCTAACTAAAACACCACAGCTAACAACTTTAAAATTCAAAATAGTTGTGCTGGTTTACATTTTCATTCCTTGGACAAATACTGTTCTACAAAGATGCAGATATAAATTATTTTGCTTTAATTGTCTGCTGTAACAAGCATGGGATTTTCCAAAGATTTTCCTTTACAAGTTCATGCAACACAATACAAGCATTTAAACTAACCCACTCTTGATTTTTAATCTCATTATGTGTTAAATGGAATTGAGATTTTAAATTAAATGTCATTCTATGATTTCTCCATTTCTTCTACAGTTTTCTTCAACAAACTTCCGCCTGTTTTGCTTATAGACAGTTTGTTATCAGAGTAATTATAGAAGTCACCAATAAAAGCAAAATATTCCTCCTGAAAGCTGACAGATTAAGAAAAGAAATTTAGTGTTGCTCCAAGGACCTATTACCTGTAACAGTAAAGTTTACAATGGAGGGAAGATAACAAATTTTCATGTTTTTAAAAAGTGCTTCTAACCCTTTTTCTCAAATAACACATCTAGAAAAAACAGTAACACAAGAAACAGTTCTCCTAAAAAAAACCCAAACTACTAAGCGCACAAAGTAAAAACCGAGAAGGGCAGCAGGAGATACTGTTTCCTTATGGATTTTAGGGGAATTAAAAGTTTCCTTTACAACAAAAGCACTATAGATGCATATTTTAAGTACGAAGTATTTCTGTGGTTGGATTTTTTTTTTCCCCTAAGAATCAGGAGAGCTCCTTGTACAAGAAATAGAGGGTAGCATTTAATACACAATACAAAATTCAATGATATGTACATTTTTATATAACTTCTTTTCAACACTGAAGTTTGATCAAATGGAATTTGGATATTATTAGAACCAAAAACCTCCTTCACAAAATCAGCAAATTCTTGTTGATCAATAACCATAGTATTGAACCTGCATCCAGATCTTGCACATAAAGATCAGTGTAAAATTTGGGAGAGGGAGAATAATGCCTAAGAATTAAAATATAAAACATACTTAACAAAAGCATAGTGAATGAAAAACGGAATTTGAAGTCATCTGTAGCTAAACGTGCTGAGTTTTTCCACAGAACTGAATTATTCCAACATTTTCAGGACATTCACCTCCTACTCGCTGCTTGTTGGAGACTGGCTACACCTGGCCAGCCACAGGTAGCATTTCAAATACAAGTAAGACAGTAAGGTACAAAGTAATTCTCATTCTTGTAATGGGTTTACTAGGAGTGGTGAGCCATTTTTGAGGGAATTTTGAATGGAATTTGTAAAACTTCACATTGGAAAATAAATCAGTGGGTTGGGAATTAGAGAATTGGATTACTATTTCTGCTGTTGGTGTTGCATTAAAAGATCATTAAAACAGCATGTCTTAGCCATTTGCAGATGAGAGGGACATTAACCTCTATTTACTAAAAAACTTTGAGCTATACAAATGATAATCACATCCCAGCTTTTCAGTATATTAACCTGGTTACATTAATGTGGTTTAAAACACATGAGATTACTTTTTACAGCAATTATGATCAAGAAAAGGAAAGTTTTGTCCCTTCAGCTATTATTTTCAGATTAATCCCTTTAATGAGTCCTCTATAACATCAAATTGCAGATAATAATGGTGTATTTTCTATTTTAATTAAATTATGTTTACTATTATGACATACTTAAATCAGTGGCTCCAATGTATGCTAAATTTTGAAATGGTTTATTTTGCTCAGAAGTTTCTGAAGCTCAGCTGTTAAACCGAACAGAAGACCTCCATTTCAGTACTCCAGTAAAGTCACCGTACCTGTAGTTATGATAGAGATGAACGCCACAGCAACAAAAAAGACAACAAAAATAATTTCTATCCTCATCTGGAACCAGCGCAGCGTTGACAGGTAGAGGAACCAGTTTGCCGTGTGTAGGTTCAGAGCTTTGTGAAATAAGGTCTCAAAATACGGCTGCCGCCCAAAAGCTCTCAGTGTCCACAGCCCTTTTAAGCTTGTAACAAGATGGGTGAATATTGGACTCCGAGCTGTAAAGTGTTTAAATTAGAAATATCATAAACACTCACAAGCAAATACCTTTGATATAATGCAAATACATAGCCCTATGCTCTAACTCACAGCAGCGTAACTGTTGTCAGTGTTTAATTTATGTATGTTGTTGAAGTACATGACTGAAGTAATCCTCATACAGGATATACAACAACAATCTTTGCATGAATGGGATGAAATTCCATTCAGTGCATTGCCAGGAAGGGATCACATTAGTCCTTCACAGTTAGCGTACTAGTTGGGGGAGCTCCTGGCCTGCTGGCTCCTCCCCAGCCAAAATGAACTGCAATTCTAGTAACTCCACCAAGTGAAGGTTTTTTAGCACAGAGTACTTCAATGCTCTGGATTCCAGTGTGCTGATATGCTAATTTTAAGCAGATCTTACATTACATAAAAAGTGGTAAGCCAATGCTATATCCCTGTGAGCATCAAAGGAATTTAGATTTAGATCTGAGGAAGTTCAGAATTACACTTAAGTAAAAGGGAAGATGATCATCAATGTTTAAGATTCAGGACTGATTTGGTGAGGATCTGCCAGTTTGTTGTAAAGCCAGGCAAAAGTGCCTGATCCACAAACCCACACTTCAAAATGAGGTTTTCCACTTTACTTGAACATGTTAGTCTCTTAATGGGGGCAGGGGAATGAAATTTAGTCAAATAACTTATTCAGAAATAAGAAATTTAGTAAAATAACTTATCCAGAAATAAGAATTCTTGGCAATCAAGACACAACCATTCTAATTTTTTCTTATAGAGAAACAAACTCATAGGGCACATACCAAATCTGACCAAAATTTTTCAAGTTATGCTTACTCTCAAGAAAACTGTATGTCAGGACTTTGTTTTCAGCTGCAGTGGTGATAAAGAACAGCTTTAAAAAGATCTCCATTGCTCTTTGGCAGCAGACCACTCACTATTTGCTGGATCAGTAACAGCACTGTCTTTAAGGAACTATGTGTTCTGCTCCCAGAGACAATGGCATCTTGCAAGAGAACAGGCAAAAAAGAGGTGAAAGGGTGAATCACTTCTCAATTGATTTGTTGTGGATTTAGAAGTCTACCAATTTTGCTGCTCCTACCTTCAGATTCCAGTTGTTTCAGCTGCTGAGAAGTGTGGAGGAAGTATGCCCTTAACACAATAAAGGCTGCTATCACAGGCACTGATGCCAGGAAGATGTAGGGTTGTAATATTGAGACTACTGTTATAGCGCCAATCACAATCAGTATTAACTGTAGAATGAAAGAAAAATACTATTGATATAGTAAACTTGTCATTTTATAGACTAGAGGTGATGAATCTCCTTCCCGTGGCAACTATGTATTGTTTCAACAAACATAAAGTGCTAACCTAAGTAGGATTTGCAGCTGAGAACAAACCTCCATGAAAGGGTCATGAATAACTGATACCAGATCCATAACCTGTTGGAATAAGCCGCCGTCTTTTCTAGTAGATGGAAGAAGTGTTTTCTGTAGTACAACCAGTATTGCAGGCTTCTAAACGATGAAGCCACACAAAACCAGTGGCAGCTAGGTACTCACTCTCCAGTTAAAACTGTAAGAACGACACTTGCAATATCTGCAGCCAGCTCCCAAACCTACCGGAGCTGTCCCTGTCTTGTCTGGACTAAGTGTGCCGGACTGTCAGGACCTGAGTGCCAATCTTCTGCAGGTTCTGGGCCAAGTAGTTTTTCTGAGGGTCAGAAAAAGTGGCAAGTCGCATGTCATCACTTGCTCATGGGACTGTAACCCACATATGTAACTAGCACTACTCATCCTGATCAGAAGACACTAAGTGAGTTGTGAGAGGACTTGTGGTATGAAAAATTAGCAGTTTCAGGAGAAAAAAAAAAGATGTTTCAAGGTGACAGATGACTCAAGAGGAACAAAACCATTCCAGAGTTAATCTATTTAACCCACTAGAGGCTACTACCATTCTCATAAGAAATCATTCTCATAAGAACTCATTCTCAGTAGCTCCAGATAGATTTAGCTAAATCAGGCCTTGGTCTTTACTCTAGAAGCATCTTAAGCACTTATGCTGTTTTTGTCTCATACCTAAATCTAATGAAAATCAAGTATATCAGTGTACACAGAATAGCAAAGCTCTGCTTTGTATCAGGGTGTTACCATTCACACCAAACAACTACTTCAAACTGCAATCTTATCAGTCTAAAGCCACTGCAAATGGACATTTTGGACAAAATACTGAACATCACATTGAAACATCAGTGCAAATGACCAGTCAGCAAAGAAATAGATGGAAAGCAAAACTAATTTCACATTAGGAAGAAACTTGCAGTTGATGCTTTTGCTACTACATCCACATAAATTCAAGGAAAATCAGAAATCTGAGCAATGCAACAGCAGCATCAAAGTTTATGAAAAAAAATCACTGTAACAGCTGAACTAGTTAAAGATTTATTTAGCTGTTTATTTAGTTAGAGATTTATTTCTTTTAAAAGAATGGCAATACATGTGGGTTGTGCTTGTGCAGGCTGTATAGCACTGGTCTGTAGCAATGCAATAATGGATTTGTGTTTACTCATTATTTCACACTGCAGAATTTAGTACCTCTTGTATCTCTAATTGTTAAAAGTGAATGAGCTGTTCAATTGATATTGATCCAAGTTATACAGCTCACACATTACTTCAGATTACATAGTCACACAGGGACCGTTTCAAGTCCTGTTTCCATCACTTACTCAAATTTTGCAAAGGCCACCATGATGACTTTTGTTCTCACTGCTAGTCCAACAGTTATTTCACTGAAAAGTTGAACGTGAAAATTTGTGTAGTGATGACTGCAGCAGCCAATCTGGTTATCCAGTGGGGGTTTATCACTTAGGGAAAACCAGTCTTGACCATAGGTATACATGTCCAGTGAGTTCACTATGACCTTTTGAGTGTGACTATATGAAACCCTAGGGACAAGCAATATATGCTAGCAGCATCTCATATGAAGGATCTCCAAGAAATGATGACTCCACAGTAAGTACTGGTAGAAGACGGAGATGGATGTTTAAACTAGTGGTAATGCTATCGCAGTCATTAGCAGGCTACAATTCATACCCGAGATGTACAGAAGCAGGTCAGATGGCTGTCAGAGAGAACATCACAGATGCTATCTCTTGTTATTGATGTAAAGGTTAATACTGCTGCTTCTTTTACGGGCACCTGGCTATATCCCAGTGACTAGAGAGCAACCCTGGCCTCTTTCACCCTAAAGCCTCATTCATCCTGGATGAAAAGTCCTGCTCTCTAAAAGGGAAGAGCTCCTGATATGCCTAATGCCCATAAAAGTCCTAAGAAAAACTATGTTGTGACATCCACAGCTGCAATAGAGAAGGAGGCAGTGTCCCTAAACAAGGATTTAGCCAGAGTCATCTACCAGCTCATTCTCATAGAAGAGGGAGTAAGAATCAGCTCTAAAATTCAGTGTCAAATTCTTGGGAGAAGCTCTGAAGTCAGAAGGATGAACTTATGGAAATATAAACTGAAAGCTAGCCGACACCAAGTCTCCATCTCCACCAGACTCAGATTTAAGCATCCCGGTACGTTTAGAAGCTAACCTTTTCCGCAGATCTCTGCACCTGGGAAGGAATAACCACATGCACCAGAACAGGGTGGAGGCTGACCAAACAGCTTTGCAGAGAAGGTCTTTGGGGTCCTGGTGGACCATGAAGGCAGTAACACCCCCCTGCAGCAAGGGAGGCCAGCAGGGGCAGCACTGTCAGACAATCAAGGAAGGTGGTCCTTCCTCTCTCCTCAGCACCAGGGACACTGTTTCTGGAGTGGACTCTCCAGTACTAGAGAGATACAGACATACTGGACTGAGTCCAGTGAAAAGTCTTGAAGATTATAAAGGAACTGGAGTATCTCACATACAAGGACAGGCTGACAGAGCTGGGATTGTTTAGCCTTGAGAGAAGGCTTAGAGGGATCTTATCACTTTCTATAAGTAACTAATGGTATTTATTATATTTATATAAATTATAAATTTGTGATAGATGCAAATAATTTTCATAAATTCTATTTATATTTAAAAATATTTTATATTATATAAATATCACTAGGTATTTGGTGAACAGCAAATAAGCCTGAGCCAGATTCTTCTCAATGACACCCAGTGGAAAGTTAAGAGGCAATGGGCACAAGTTGAAATGCACAAAATTCCATTTATACATAAGAAAAAGCTTTTTCATTCTGGGGATGGTCAAACATTGGAGTGGGTTACTCAGAGAAGCTGTGGAGTCTCCACCCTTGGAGACAGCCAAAATCCAACATGGCCCTAAGCAACTTGCTCTAGCAGAACCTGCTTTGCAGAGGGGTTGGAGAGGTCCCAGACCCTAAGTCCAGAGGTCCCTTTCACATTCTGTGACTCTGCAATAATCAGCACAGAAGGAGAAAGTCATATGTATAACTTCTCTGTATCTTTCAGAGGAATCTGACTTTGTTCATTAGCAGAGTCCATGGAAGTTTGAAGCTGCCAAACAAGTCTGAATCTACGGAGGATCAGAATACACTTTTTATGAAGGGATGACTGGTAGAAAGCATTCAAGACAGTGGGTAGGTTAAATGATCTTCACCAGAAGAACCTGGAAAGACAGGGCAGTTTATCGTGTATGTCCAGGAACTTCTGTGGTTGAGATAGAGGAGACAGAAGTGAACCTATTGGACATTAGAGCATAGGTTAGCCTCTGAAAGGCATCAGAATGGAAAAGCCAAATCTAGGGATTTTCCTTGTTCTTGAAAACATGAAAAACTACTCAGTTTCTTGTAGAGAGCTTGAAACCCAGAGACAGACTAGCTAAAATAATTTTGGAATAACACCCCCATGGAAGATCCAAAATATCAGAAACAAAATGGCCACATCAGAAAAGATGACATTAATGATTCAGAGAAGGTCTCAATATCCATGTTTACTCATTCAGCAAATCTTCATGATGTCAGCAGGACATGAAGTAGAGCTATAATGTCCTTAAATCTCTTAACGTGGAGCTGAACTGGCCTCTCTAAAGTCATAAGCCAAGGTTATCAATCAATCCCTATATCAACAAAGATATAGGGAAGAGATTCAGTTTTTATTAGATCGTCCTGTTGGTAGGGACTGTAAGCAAACTCACAGATGGAGACAAGCAATCTGCACAGCAGAGTGTTTGGGTTGATTAAGTCAGGCCTGCATATCTCCTAAAAGGTAGAGAGGAATAGGAGGGCTGGGGAAGATTTGCTTTTATTTTTCAAATGTTCTGGGAACCAGCTCTATCTGAGGAAAAGCTGGCGTTGCAGCATTAGTGGTGGGACACTGATGAGGGGTGCTGGGATTCACACAGAGCCACAAAGTCTCAGAATAGGCAGGATGGGGAGCAAAGAAAGGCATCGTCCTTGAGAAATACTAGAATTGTCTCTATCTCTGTATTTCTTCAATGTTGCCTTCAGTGTGGAAGAACTGGAAGGTCATTCAAAACTCAACATTTTGCAATGCATAGACTTTCCCAGAAAGTATGCTGGAAACAAGCCTTTCCATCAAAAAATTAAAAAGTTTGCAATTCTACAACTTTTAGGGATGTAAAATTACTCTAAGGAGTAATCTAAAGCTCTCCTCCATCACAAATAGTTATCCAGTGCCTGACAGACTCAGCTTAAACTCCAGAAACTCAGGGGAAGCCACAAAGATGTGAAGGATGAAAGACAAAATTAGGCAGTCAAACTTGTGGGGGGGGGGGGGGGGGCGGGGAAAGAGCAGAACTGCCCAACTGAGAATTGAAAGCACATCATCATGGGTCAAACTGCTCAATAAGGCAGGCCTGACAGAGTTTCCATGGAAGATAAAAAAACAGAAAAACCAAGAATATATTCAACAAAAGAGAATTAAATTAAGGGTGATGCTAGCAAACTGGGAACAGAAGAAGCTAAGCATTTAAAATCATGAAAATGTCTGAATGTAATCAATAGATAGTATGAAATAAAAAAATATTGAGCCAAGATAACTGAAATAAACTAAGGAATGCTCTTTACACCTTTGAAGTTGAATGTGTGCAGCAGCAGGGATACTCATACTGTTGGGGTCTGCCAGGCAAAAATGTTTCTGAGCCTGAGTACTAAACGTGGTTTGCACAAACAATGGAGGTACACATATAGCCAAGTACTCATAAAAAAAAAGCAATGAAGTTGACTTAAAGATAAGCAGCTATGTAAACAGATATATAAACTGAAAAAAAAAAAGGAAGAGGAATTTAATACCATTTGTTATTTCTTCTTATTAATACAATTTCTTTTGCATGGTGTACGACTGAAGCCTTACAGTGCTGTAAGACAGCAAAATTTAGAACTTTTATTCTACAAACCTGAATGAAGTCAAATACTGTAAGTGGAAGTAAGTCATCCAGTACTGCTGTATCTTTTGAGAATCTGTTAAGCATACCACCTATGGATTAAGAAAAAAAAAAAAAAAAGAAAAAAATTAACACCCCAAAATTCCTACATTTATTAATTTAACAAAAAGTACAACTTTTTCTGAATACAAAATATGAAGGAGAAGTACAAGATTTTTTCTAGTATAAGTTTAGTGGAGCTACAGCTGCTTTCCCTGTGGAGGAATCTGGCTTGACAACTTCTGTTTCAGTGCTTGGAATCTCAGAAAAATATCAGAAAAAATGTAAAAAACCCAAAAAGACTTAATTAAACAGGTCAGAAGCAGAGGCACAAACCATAACATCTGTATCCCTTATGCAGAAAGCTCTGCTGATACACAGATAATTTGCACAGCAGCATTTGTATGAATTTGTACATCAGTTTCTTAGCTTCTGAGCAGAATTACTACATTAATCACCAGGTAACAGAATTAAGAATATAATGGGAAAATGAAGGAGAAACTTTATGTTGTATTCTCATTTACCAGTACCTCCTGTAATCCAGCACGCACCAGTGAGAAGGGTACGGGGTAGGAATTTCACATACAGTGGGAGATGGAACTTGCTACACCAGTTATATAACGAACGCTGTACCAACTCCAGAGCCAGATTTGTATATTCACGCCATTATTCACACTAACTGATGGTTTATGCCATTTTAGTAGGACTATTCATGAAATAAAGCACTATTTATCATCCACACCTGACTCCTTGTCACTCACCACATAGTTGACTGTGTCTTTTCTACTGCAGTTTTAGACAAAGTCTATTCATTAGAAATTATTCTAGTTTTATTGCCTCAAGCAGTTAACAGTTGATTTTCTCCAATTTACAAGGTGTTATTTCAGAATCAAAACTGACAACTGAAATATGTCACACTTAAAGTGCAATCGAGGTTCATTAAAAGATTCACAAATTACTTTATGTGGCAAACTTTTAACATTCAGCTTGAATGAAAATGTAAATGGAAAGGAACAGTATCCTGTAACAGACTGAAAAGTGTTTAACTGAAATGAAAGCCATAGGTGAGTCAATCAGTTCCCATCCCAGGTACCTGCTTTCCAAGAGTTGAATGTTGACATAGGTGCATGAAGAACTGCATGCACCATCTTTTGATGAAGAGTTTTAGACACTGTTATAAGTGTATGCACAAGAGGCAAACCTCTGAAGATCCCCATGGCAAGCAGGGTATCTGCCACTCCCACGTAGATATAAATGATGTAGTAGGTGCTAGTCTTAGTGATAATCACAGGAGGTTTGTCAGAGGTACTGTTTTCTGATTGTGTTGCATTTGCTTTGAAAGCTGTCCTGTGTGATGGAAGTTAAAAATAAATGCATTACTGGAAATTGCTTTTTTTTTCTCTTGTATTTTCTCTACTAAACAAATGGTACTGCAATGTTCACATGTTTTAAAACTATGCTAATGGCTAATAATACGTATTTCCAGACATTTTAAAAATATTGTCCTGCATGTACGAAATATAAATTATGAACTACCCCATGTTCCACTGAGGCAAAGTTACTCTGTGTGTGTTCATGGGTAAAGGCAATAAATGGCACTCATCTCCCCAGATACCTTTGCATCAGCATTTGTAGTAATTTCTGAAATAAGTTACAATTGTGCAATGAAGGGTTTTTACCAAGATGGAAATTAAGCCATTGGTATATAACTATGACTCCTCTAACATTTTTCTCCAAACTACTGTGAAAATGTACGGCTTTGGTAGTCTCTTACAAATCTACTGCCTGTTTAATCATTGACAAAACTAGCCTAATCAAGGAAAACACACCCACTTCTTTTAACCAGAAAAAAAAAATAGTTTTAAGTGTTGAAAAAAATTATTATTTTGGCAGCAAAACTCTTCAGATGTACTATAAAAATCAAAAGCCTTAGTGACCTATTTTAAGGGGGAATCAACATAAATCCCTCCTCCTCCAGATCATACCTAAGTCACCATATGCTTTCTGTACTCAAACATACAGACAGGATGAAAACAGGGATCAAAAGTGTTAAGGTTAACCCAGGAAAAGCCATACTCAGTATGAGTACTGAGCCATGCTCAGTATGTTTTAACCTCCATCTGCCTGACCTTGCAACTTCTGGGAATATTTCAAAGGTGAGCACAGGAAATTGTACAAATGGGAGTCTTACAGAAACTGCACCCTTAAAACGTTCCTAAGAAAATGTCTCACCTGGCATCTCTGCAAGACAGTGGCAAACCACAGTGTATTCAGGATAATCAGGTCAGTGTATCTCTAGAGTGAGCTGACCCAGGAAAAGTCTTGTATATGTTATGTACTCAATAACAAGGCACAGACCATTTGATTGTTAGTACTTGAAGAAGGAGCAGCTTAAGATATCACCTACATGAGGTATTTAGATCAACCATCTATGAACTATTTTGTTGAATATAAGATAGTACCTATCCACATAGACTTCTGGCAGAATTTCTTAATTATTTATAGCAAAAATCAATATAAAGGAGACCTCAATCTCTCAATAAATGATCACCACTACTTACTTTTTAAGAAACCATAACCCAGCAAGAGAAGCAGCTACCTGTGACCAAAGAAAACAGAGTCAATTTTTTGTCACATTATGTACTTTTTCTTACTTATCTTCTTTCACTGACTTTGTAATTGTTTGTAGAGAGAGCATTATAAATGGATGGAAGTCAAACGTCCCTGAATCAAAAACCTTGTCATATCTGCTCGTCTTTCCACAGAAACCATTTAATGCATCCCACCAGGAAAGCTACATTTAGACTTGTATTACAATCAGGCTCTCAAGTGCCTAAATATTCTTTTATTGTTTTTTACCATACTATTAACAAAGGCTTGCTAATGCATTCCTAATGACAAGGAACATTCACTGTATGCTTTAACATATTTTAAGTTTTAAAGATTAATATTTCTTGATGGCCTTAAAGAGTAAGTCTATCAATATCTTCAAAGTCAGCTATTCAAATATGAATGTCAAACCTTTAACACTGCTGTTTTTGCATTGTTGTTCTTGCTAGCTGATATCTGCATTTGATAATCTATTTGTCTGATATTGCTTGGCTGCTACTTTTATAGAATTCTCCAAATAATCTATTTTAATAGTTTTAAAATGTGAAATTAAATGCTTTTTATTGTGAGATGCTTCAATGCTCAACAGAGGCTTCCTCTAGAACACATTTTCTTGCCTCACTGAGACACTGGAGATCTTCACCTAGACCACCACTTTTCAATCTGCCCTATTTCTGCCTATGATCTGTTTTCTAAGGGTCTAAACACAGTTTCCAGCATGCTTTTCCCATATTTTTTTTTTATGGCACTGGTACAGGAATGTATTATGATAATACCTCAGCACGTAATTAAAGTCGTCTTCTTGGGAGCCACTAACTTTTACGGGTCTTACAGTAAATAACTCAAGCTTGACCATAATGCCCTGAATTTACACATTTGTAAGGATTAGGCAGCTTCTTTCATAATAATATTTTTACACCTCCCAGCAGAATTCTGTTCTGATCTTGACTCCTCCCGACAAAGGACCATCTTTTTTTTTCAGCTGAGAAGATGAAGGCAGACAATACTGTGACAGAATAACTTCATGAAGCCTTTCTACATGTTTCCATTCAATTGCTACTCTTCCCATTCAGCAACCCTAGTCTCTGGGTATTAAATCTAGGAAATACAGTTTTGAGCCACTTAAGTGAACTACACACACACACACACTCTCGCCCCTGCAAGCCTAGGAAGAATGCACAAACAATGGCCTATTTATGGGGATCTCTGTGGACTCACCTTGAGACCTACAGTACAAAACAATCCATTCTAAATCTAAAATAGCATCTCCAGCACTTCCATTATAGTCCCTTCCAGCTCTGAAGGGTGTCAAAACTCCACTTTTTACTTGTCACTGCTCTCTCAGTTCAGCACTTGGAAGTTCATCGCTAGCCTCTCTTCATTGTTTAAGGTCAGAAGGGTACAAACTCTTAGCACCAGCCACATACCACTTGGCATGGCATTTCATCCCATGCACAGAGGTTTGCTAAAGTTTATATAGTCTGTGCTATGACTGAATATCTTCCAGCCCATCAATTTATTAATAGGCTTTTACGTAAGCAATAGTCACACTGGAAAGTTTAACTTAGATGAATATGTTCTTTGTCATAAGATTTATTCTTCAATTAGAAGATGAGGCTTTTGAATTATTTTTAAAAGTTTTAGTCTAATTTGAAAGCAAAAATTTGTAATTAAGGTTAGAAATGTATGCTGAATATAGGGGAATAAACCTCAAAGTTAAATTTTCCTTTTCCCCTACAACTCATATTCAGTCATTTACTGGTACCATGAAAATAAAACTTACATGATAAGAACAGCTACACAGCTAAATACTGTCTTGCTTCTGGAGGTGGTTCAAAAATTTGGGATCTCCAACTAGATCCAAGCTCCAGGCTTTATCCTTGGTCTAAGCTCCAGGCTTATTCCTGGTCCAAAAGAACTAATTTAAATCACTTGCAACATAACATTAGTGTAAATTCAGGATGCTATAATCAATAGTATCCTTTTCCAGATTTGGTAACACTAGAAGTTTGAATGCCACCACAGAACTGCTAAAAACCTTTCACTGACACAATTAGCCAGAAACTAGTCCTATATTCCCAATGGATTCTTCTCTTCTTTCAGTTCATGTTGAAAAATGCCAAGAGAAATTGGTACCGTATTTTATAAGTTAACATATGAATACAGTCTCATTAATCTCCCAGTTTTCTCTCTGAAACATGTTCCTTCCCTCAGAAAAACACTGGATTTAGGATATTAATTGTAAAAAAGGACACTATGAGATTCTGTATATATGCTAAAAGTCTTTCCCAAATTGGGAGACAAGACAAAAAGCAGGCAATTTCTGTTACAAGAAAAATAGTCAGACTTGCATGATCAGGCAGATGTTCTTCAGCACTTTTTCTGACAGCATTTTCAACTGTACTTGGAAAAAAAATCTTCTTGCATGCTGCAGGAATACTCCATCCACCTTTAAATGCCACCACAGTCATTCAGCTCTCTGCCTTACCCACCACTTTTCTGTCACTAGGAGCAAAGCTACTAATTCATCTTTGAAAGCAATTCTCCAGAATTTATGTGCTCATCAAAAAAATTCCAGTAATTATTGCTGTTAATCCCTCAAAGCTCTGCAAAGATATATTTTAATGGAAAATGGAAGATTATTCACCTGTGAACAAGAGACCTGCATAGGGTAACAATTCTTATTTATGGTACCACATAGCAGAAAATAACCCGAGATAATTTGAGAAGGTGGGCCTTCTGCTGCCATGCACTAATGACTTTCTCTGGTGAGAAATGCTCATCTAAACAGTAGAAAAGTAATTGCAATATCATTTAACAGCAGTTGCCAATAAGCGATACATACATGAGCTAATGTCTTGATGCTTTATCCATTTACCCTTTTATCACAAGCAACACAGTTGGGCAAACATCATTTGCAGTAACATGACATCAAGCACAGATTTTCTTACCTCAAATAAGAAGACAGTCACACACAAAATTAGAACAAAAATCAAGTTTTTGTGGATGGTAACATATCTGAAATAGGTATTCCATGTGGTAACAGTACCCATGCCTTCAGCATCGTCAGTAAAGCATTCCTGTCAAATAATTGATAAGACCATAGTCAGAATGATAATAATATCTATACATGAGAATTTCTGACACATGGGTGCTGTCATTCCTTCTGCTAACTCACTCCAAATAATTAAAGTGGCTGATAACGGCTGGAGAGGAAGGTACTGACTGGTTAAGTCATCTTTGATATAATAATACAGTTTAGAAATTATTTGAAATTTTCAGACAACAGTGAAATAAACAACCAAGATTTGTCCAGCACTACTAGAAGCCCAGAAATGATTAATCAATAGCTATTTTCTTTCAATTGAGATTATTATTGTGCTACTAGAGTAAATTTGTAAATACTCTGAGAGGGTTTTTTCCTGCTAAAATCGATACAGCGCAAGAAAAAAAACCAGGGAGTGCTTCAGCAAATTCTAAGTTTAAATATTTCTTGTAGTTTTTTTTTCTACCTAAGAAACTACTTTAGAAAATTTTCCTATCCTGTGAAAATCATCTGTCTGTTTTGAAAATGAAAGTAGGTCATAAAGACCTACTGATAGCGATCAGAAAAAGGAGGTATTTTGGTCCAGTTCTTGGTATACAACTCAACCTCAATTGCATAATTTCCAGCACATCCATAAAAACAGAGTAAAATCCAGATTACTCCTCTGTTTATTATCTGGATCAGAAAATAAGAGCTAAGCAGCCTCACAAATTTGTCAAATTTGATCAAATTTCAGTTTGAAAAACTGTGCTAGTACTTCACATGTGTTTTATTTCTCCCATAAGCCTTAACGTTTCAAATGTTAATTTTACATAAATGTTTTAAAACAATGGTTTTCCATATTATAACTTCAAATTTCATTTTAGTGTAAGTAATCTTAAAGATAGATTAAAGTGCAGGAGATTAAAATCCTGTATCAAAATCCTCTACAGATAGCATTCAAAAACTACAAGAAATCAGGCAAAATAAATTTTTGAGGATTTCAACAGTTTCCAGATGATATTTGAGTTTTTTAAAAAAAACCCACAGATATTGCAAAAAGATATTCCCCAGAGAAGTACTGCCTTAGGAATGACATAGTCAGGTAGAAAAATATATAAGGAGTATATTGCACTAAACTATCACCATATCGGAAACCAAGAAGAATATAAATCAACACACACCTTCAAATCCTCTTCATTGATTTCATCAGTTATGTCCAAGACACTGTCTCGAGACAAGCGTCTGGTGTAGATATCGATCTCAGAAGATAGGTTTGTCTGAGGCACCATAGACATTTTCCGAAATGTTGTACTTCCCTTTTTGGAAAAGTTTGGTCCGTAGTTCACAGAGGTGCCCGTCATCAGGTCTAACACAGATTGCCTCCTCCGACCTTGCAGCATATGGTCAGTGTTTAGCATGTTACTCCGAAGTAGACCTACATCTCCCTGTTCCAAGTCAGGTACCAGCGAAAGCCTCCTTTCTAGTGGGTCACTATGGACATCTTCTGTTCCATTGACCTGCATCCCATTCTTCTGCACTACTGAGAACTTCCTACTTACATTAAGTGGGTTAATAATTACAGAGTTCTTCCTTTTGTCATTAAAATCTGATGTTTGTTTAAAAGACTGCTTCTTTATTTCATTTCGTGATCCCATGCCTTCTCCTTCAATAGAAAATCGGCGGAGAGTCTCAGTTAGAATTGAATTTCTTCTCTCTGCACTGAACTGATCAAAAGAATCAAATCCCATCAGTTCTGAGCTGAAGTCTGGCCGTTGACCCTGAAGTTCAGAAAATGTTCCATAGAAATAGCAGCTCCCTTCATGTAAAATTAATATTTTGTCAGCAATCTTTAAATGCTCCAGTTTTGAAGTAACCAAGATCCTAGTTTTATTTGCCATCAACTTGCACACACAGCTATAAAATAAGAAAGTGTCAAAAATTAGATTTTTTTCTTTATGATTAAATGTTGCTTTTATCCCTTTCACTTTCAATCCATTTGCTTTTACCTGCACCTCTCCCAGTATGAGCAGTCTTGGGTGGTCCCTCAAACTACACTGGAGGTGGTAAGGCTGAGATGTGCAAAGAGTGAATACTTTATCTCAGGAGCCAAAAAAGAGGGAAAATTTAATGATTTTCAGGTCAATCCATAAAGCACAGTTCAACATGAAAAAGAAATATTTCTTTTCATCTTAGGGTTACTTAGATCTTTGCTACCAAACTTAAAAATATTATCTCAATTTCAAAACTCCAAACTCATCGTGACTGAAAAGCTCATGGACGACAGTGTGTGTCCTTACTGTTTTGAGCTATACCACCAGGACAAGATAAAGGTTTCTGTCTTCGGCCAACCTGCTGCCAATCTCTCGGTCAGTGGGCACTTTCAGGTGACCAGGCTTTCAGTGATCAGAAAAACAAGACAAAATATAGCTTTTTGTAAAAATTTATACTTACAAAGCAGGTGTTTTAAACGTAAAGCCCTTCTGGTACACAGCTACATCAGATATAAAGCCATGCACTCTGGTAGTAACGGACTATAGCAGGCTCAATACATTGAGATGGAAGAGGGAGCAGTAATGCTCACACTGGCCCAGGCTTATTCCCAAGCACAATACACTGTCTTACTGCTAACACAAAATACTCACTCACAAAAATCTCTAAAAAGAAACATCCCCAAAAGGTATAACTTTGATCACTTCAGTATTTTTGTACGGTTATTAAATTTCTATTCTTGGTTTTACTTTGTGCTGCTTGGTGGGATTCGTAAATACAGTCTATCAAAACATACGGTACCTTTCAAATATCTCTTTTTCTGTAAAAATGTCTAAATGTCCAAAAGGAGAATCCATGAGATACAAATCCGCATCTTTGTACACTGCTCTGAACAGAGAAAATGGAAATGACATTAGCTTTCACTAGTCTTATAAATTTACACAAATACAATTTTTTTTAAGTGCCTTTATAGTTTTGTCTCAAAACCTCGTAATCAATAGACTTTTCTACAGCATCAATATGGAGCTGAAACCATTCAATAAAGCCTTTCCTTGCTGCAGACCACATTACAAACTAACTTTTTCCATTAATTTCTGTGCAATCAAAGGAAGCTATACAGATGTGTTTTACATAGGTTACTCTATAAAGATCTGTTTGTGGCCTGAACCTGACAGACACCATCACTGTACAATGACCATTTAAATGGGAATTTAGCACCTACTGTAATGTCTACTGGTGCCTGAGCGAACATTACATACATGTAAATAAGTGTGAGAAAAGACTTAGGCCTCAGCGCTTAGTTTTAAAAGTAATTTGAAATAGCTGGTGAGCAAAGATTGAGTATTACTGAGCCACGATCTTGCAAACATTATCTAAAATGGAACTGCACAATATTTGGAGTTCAGGACATGAAAATCTATTTGTAGCATCAGGACCTTAAGCTGTATGTGCCTGGACATGGCTCACTGAGATCTAAACCTGTGGTTAAGAAGGGGTTTTTTAAAAATCAATTTTAATAGAAGTTCAAAAAGACCCCTTGCCTTCCTCTGTTAGTATGAAAAACATGATGTGATATGAATCAGGGTATAATTAGTAAAGAAAATTTGCACAGCTGCATTTTGGTACTTTTTAAAGTACTCTAAAAATTAGTTTTAAAATAATTACGTTAAACAATGTGAAAATATTTAACTACCAGGAGAAAAAGCCCTCAATAATTGTATATTATGTTAATAAACCAAGTAACTTTATTGAAAAATCCTGTCACAGTGCATTTCACTGACCATACACTATGAAGTAGTGGCTGCACAACAACAAAAAGTTCATATTGCTTTTGGCGCTTTCATCAGCAAAAAGTTTGCAGGTTTTTTCCTGGAATAATGGTAGCACTCCAATTATTGCTATAATTTGTACGTTGAACTTAGTAGCTATACGTGACTGGTTTTAGGGCACTGGGCCAGTGAGCTAGCTCGAACCCAGGGCACGCACTGCTTTTTCCCCTTGGTCCTTTCTTTCCCCTGGCTGTAGCTGCAGGCACTGACAGTGCTGCGTAAGAAAGATGGACTCAGGCAATCTCCATCTGCTTCTCATGATGGCTGGTTGATGGCATTTCCAGCAGGATTCTCATTTCATATGACTTTGCACAGAGTACACCAGACGCACGTAGGCAGCCAGTTCAGGCAAATAATGTCAACTTATTGTCAGTGTGGATGGGTACAAGCCAGGGCTGTAATCCTAAATTTTCTCCTCTACTTTTCTCAGAGCTTCATCTGCAACCCACACCTCAACGCCTGCACACCTTGCTGAATGCTGAGCTTAGACTGGAGCCCAAACAAAATGTAAAGCAGATGCAGCCACTGTCTTTGAGACATTTACTTGTTCAAAAACAATAACTATACAGCTGACAATAAATATATCGGTTCTGCAACCCTCAGTAAATGAGCTGTGACCATCTGAAAAGTAAGAGAGATGATTATTCATAAAATCTGGGAAATACTTCACATAAATGTTGCATTTTAAATTAAAACTTAAGTGGGTTTAGTTGGTTGGTTTTTTTTTTTTTTTGCTCTGAAAACTTTTGCTCCCCCTCTCCTCTCTTATCTTACTGCTTGAAACAGAACCATCCATATACCTCTTCCCTCTCACAAATCTGCTAGACATCCACACTGAAAGCCTCTCTATTTTAATGAATTCATCTTTTAGCCTCACACAGACATGCACATCTTTCCTGGGATGCCAGTGTGGATCACCACAATGGGATTTTACTTCAACCCAGCATGGGAACCAGCACAATTTGCACTTGGCACAGAAATAAATGGGGTCATTTACACATCAGAGCTATCATTACTGGATTTCAGACGATAGCTAAGTGATTCTGTGAAACACATAGCTAATTTACATGACAAACATGTTATTGTTCTGTAGACCTTCAAAATTACTTACGAACATTGGAAGGTCAAACAGACAAGGCCAGGCCATTATTCACAGGTACTGACTAGTCATTGCTCTCCACTTTCTCTTTTTAAAACAGAAAAAGACCAAAACTACTTTTTGAAAAACGGCATTTTTTTCATTTTAGTTACCTGTAGACAGGGAGTATGTCATTAATCAATATATAAACTGCTTTGTAGAAGTGTCATAGCAAGGAGAGATCCTGGAATGTTTCTTATTGGTATATTTGTGCGCGTTTCTTTGGTACTTAGAAAGCTACACTTAAAGGTCTGAATCTCCAAACGGCATTTTGCATCAGGGAGGGTAAGATTTGTATTCAGCTAAGCCACAGCATGCATCTGACAGCAAACTTAGAATTCCATAAATAAATATGCAAACATAATTGCACAGCAAAACTCAGATTTCTGAGAGTAAAATTAAGCTCCTGATACATCTGGAGGATATTTATTTAGCAGGACTTGGTCCATATGTATTAAGTCCTTAGTCAAAATTCTTCCCTTATACATGAAACAGTACACCACTTTTAGAGAGCAAAATACTCACCTTGCTAGTGAGATTCGTGCTCGCTGCCCTCCGCTCAGAATGATTCCACCTTCACCCAGAACTGTATAATCTTTGTCTGGGAACTTGGAAATGTCCTGTTAACAATTTTTTTAAAGAATCAGACACGTATTTTCCATATCCAAGAAACTCAAGCTACAGACCAGGTGGAAGCATAGTGTACAACAGAGTACGGACAAGTTAGAGAGAAGTTGTTAAAAAAAAAAAAAAAAAGTCCCACACAGGTTTACCTCTTTCATTTGTTTCTGTAATTAGAAATGGTGATAAAAGAAAACATATCATTCTATCACAGAGACCAATCATGAGCTGCAAGATCTCAAGAGCAAATATTTGTCTTAATTGCTACGTCTCCATAAAAGCAAGGAATGTACCTTCATGCAATATCAATCCAAGACATTAACCATTTGAGTTTTCTGCCAAATAACAATGATAAATGCACTTGCCACTGAAGTTAGGGAGAGCAAGAAGTAAACTCTGGATCTAAGCTCTTCAAAACCCAGAGAAATTTACACTTCATGTAGGTTCATTAAAAAAGGCTTTCATAAAATTCCTAGCCAGGAATGCTAGGAATGCTCAAGGTTTGCAAAAGGTTTGGGAGCCAAGTTCCACTGCTTGGGTTATAAGTTGCTTATAACTCATGACTATGCTAAAAAATAATCTTTAGCCAGTGATGAAAACAGAAAATACAATTTCACTTTCATGTAAGACAGAAAAAGGAGAAAAGGACATCCTCATGCACCACTGGCAGAGGTGGCCAGAAATTTTCTTGACAGCAGTATTTAGCACCAAAACTGAAGATCCATGCAAACCACAATAATTCAAGGAAGTGGAGACATGGAGAATAGCTTGTGTGCCTGAAGGCTGTCTAGTTTTTCTACTTTTACAGTTGCTCTGACAAAAAAAAATAATAATAATTCTGCCTTCAAGTCTTACCTGGCCTATGACCTTAAGCCAATATAGTGAGACCACTATCACTGTGGTGGCAGCATTTTCCAGAGACTTTTCCCTAGAAACACAGGCCAGATGACCTCCCTGTACCCCAGGACTCCCAGAATTCCAGTGGGTACGACTCCAGGGCAGTTTGCCATGTGCCAAGCTGGAAGCCCCAAGCACCCCAGAAGCTCCCAGTGCCTGCACTCCCCCCTCAGCAGCATCAAACTGCCGCTCTCACTGCCTGTGCACACACTCCCACTCCCAAGGCAGGGATCTCCCACAGTCAGGAAAGCTGACAGAGGCATCTGATACCAGAAAAAAAAATCAGCTCCAGTGCTCTCATGCTTTGCAAACATTTTCTGTTTAGTGCAAATTCTAGGGGAATAAAAAGTGGCATGCAAAATCCCTCAGAAAATGAGCTTCAGGGAGCAGGCTTTAGGTAGCCTCCTGGCATAGGTGGCATGTTTTGGGATCTCTCTTCCCCGGAGCAGGTGATGGGCATGCAGGAACTCAGCTGTCTGCATGCACTCTGCAGCACCCACAGAAATCCTGCAGCTTCTGGGGAAAAGACTGGAAGACACGTGAAGCACTTCTAGGGCAATATGACCTGGGATTGTAAATTAAGCTGCTCTCTAGAAGTTTGCATTTCATACAAAGTCAGATATAATCCAATTTTGATCACTCCTGCTGTGATTTTGACAGCTAATAACTCTCTGTTGGGCAGCCTTTTGTTATGCTGAGCCTCTGAGGTTTTGCAGAACAAATAAATAAATAAATAACCTTCCAGATAAATGTTTCCTTCTTCCTCCCCTGTAAATTGGCCTGACCTCAGGAAAAGAGTGAACAATGCTGTTCAGCCCTGGATCAGTGACAGATGAAAGGTCCAGCCACTCAAGGACTAGAAATTGACTGCCTGGTCTGTCAGGAAATGGGAGATTCTCCCAACTCTTTAATTTGATAATAGCGTTTACTTCCTGACTTAAAGGATTCTGTCCTTAAAATCAATATGCTCTTATGTATGGAAAAGCTATTGCAGGTGATTTCTAAATTCTTCTCAGGTTAACTAGTTATTTCCCTCTTGTAAAGGGAAAGAGACACAAACAAATCCTGGTCCTAATGTATCAGCTCAGGTACCTGCAGAAAGAGGCATGTGAAAAACAGTCAGCAACATATTGAAAGGCAGACTTTCTCAACATAACAAAATCATGCTCCTATAGGTCATGAAGTATTTAGAGAGAAAATGTGAAATTGTGGCAAAAAAAAAAAGTTTTTCTGGCATTTATTTGAGATGACCTGCTCAGATCACTTGGGGTTTCACTATGCACGTGGGAGTCATGTTATTCATCTGTAACTTTGACATTTACCCAATATCTTCACCTAAACATTGAAATTTGTGTGGTTAAGTATCTAGATATCTAAGCTGATTTCAACTGTTTCCCTTTTTTACCGTACTGCTGCCTGCAATGATGCTGATGCCATTGCTGTTCCCTGATTCTACTTCTTCAAAAAAAAGCCCAGGTGAAGAACTGTGCCCCGTGTGTCTTTCTCTACAAACAGGGTAAAATCCTAGCCCTACTGAAATCAATTCCAGGGCTCCCATTGTTTTAAATGGTGGTGGGATTTCGTCAGATATATTTCTTTGCAGGTGTGTCAACATGGAATTTTAATCAGACTTTTAATGAGTTCCCCTTCTGCTCTCTTCTACCCTTCACCTCAGGATAATACATGGCATGGAACAGACAAAGAACTTTTCAGGCTGTAATTATAATAATTAAAAATGTTTAGTAATTTATTTCAAAGGCGTAAACAGAGTGATGAAGTCCAATAGACACACAATGCTATTTGTTGGAACATGCATTACCTATTGTAAAAAGTACGTAGGGCTGGTCCAAACACATCCTTGCTGTCATTTTATGCAGGAAGTGAAATCAAGCCAGGGACAAATCTAATGTAATGATGCTGAACAGCACAAAACCCAGCATATTAATGAAGTAACCATTAGATTTTCTTTAACATATCTACATTTAAATGCTTAAATTGAGAAACTTACTGGTAACTATTTAGAAAAGAAACCCCCCACAGTTCCCACAAACATTACTTTCATGAGTTCTTCTAATATCAGGAGCTAACAAATCTCAAGTTGCACACCCAAGGAGAAGGCATCCCTTTTAATATCTGTTTGAATTTTTAACAGTGTAAATGTCATATTCATCTACCTCAGCAGGGATGACCCTCACAATACCTTTGGGCTTGGTATGGAAGAATATAGCTGAGATAGTTTAAAGTAATATCTCTTTTCAGGGTGAATAAGAAATATGGTCTCCTTAGAAAAAAAGAAACCTCAGAATGGACTTCACACTCCAAGTCTTTTTTGTAGAAAGTGTTTGTAATCAAAATTATTTGATAAATCATTAGCAACAATTATTATAATACAGCATGACAGAGAATAGCTTCTAAAAACCATGCCTCTCAGCAAATAGTTGTTTTATATATCCAAGGCTACTTAAACCACTTAAGCAGTTCTAATGATAGAGCATATGTATTTTACTTATGAGGCCCCTCTTTCTTCCTTAAATATGTCCTTAATGATGTGGCTTTTGATCTTCGCTCGTCTGCCTCCCCTCCAAAAAGATAAAACAGTCATAAAGCTGATGGAACAGAGTAGCGGTCTTTACTCCATTTCATCGTCACTAACACCTTCCTCCATTTCATTTCATTTTTTTCTACAGTTCCAGTTTCTTTTACTATCTCTATCCCCTTCATCTTTTTCATTGCCATTAACATTCCCGATGTTTATTCTCACAGTTCCCAGAAAATACCCCCATTCACATTGCTACCTCCTTCTTATCTACCAAAGTACTCCCCTTTTCACCTTCTTCTTTCTCTCTGTGTTTTAGAGAAGCTGCCTCTGAATACATTTTGCAATTCCTTTTCTGTAGTATGCACTATTTGCAATAAATTAAATTTGAAAAAAATACTGAAGCCTTTATCATAGAAAATTACAAGTAAATCTGAATATATCTGCCAAATGAATCCGAACGTAAGTTAAGCAGAAGCAGCACCAAGGGTTTCAAGCAGGAGTTGCAATACTATTCCATCCTATTTGATAATTTTTCTCTTTAGTTATAAGAAGAAAATTTACTGTTACCTGCCTTCTCACTAGCATGATTATTTCTGTACTTCCAAGCAATTATATTCAATTCTAATACACCAATGACGTAAAAATGGAACTGAAACAATCCTCCAGAATTGAATTCAGGGATTACTAAAAATCTTTAGATAATGAATTTGAAAATGTCATTTTTGCAGAAAGCATAACTTTTAATTTGTCCTGATTTTCAGAAAAGAAATCTTAAAGGTAAGATAAATATGAACTAAACTGCAAAATTTGAAGTTTTAAAGTTTTGAAAACAAGTTTTGTGTTCAACTAGTGAATGTTTCTGTTAATTTTATAAGATTAAGAATTTTCAGTAATTTTTTTTTGTATCTTGGCTCTCATTTTCCTGGGCCAGAAGTCAGAAAACCAGATATTTTAGAAGTATTTCAAATCAGAAATGACTTTTTAAAACTTTATTTTATTTAGGTAACTCTCCTCTCTCTGCTTATGATTCCTGAAGCCGAAGTTTTTGTTAGATTTCAGCCGAACCATTTATGAAGGATTCATGATCCAAAAGCATAAGCTTTGTTTTTGCAAGAGTTTGTGACCTTGAGCAGAGTGTCAGGCTCACCCAAAACTCACACGTATGCTGGCAAAACTCGCTTTCTCTATGGTGAAACATTCCCGTGGAACAGATTTTTCAAACATGAAGTAGTCGGTATGCTGCATGTGGATAGGTTAAACGCAGGGTAAGGGAATTAAACATGATTCCAGAAGTGACACAGAAGATAGGATAACGTCCAAGGTAATCAGTCCAGAGCCCTGTGCCTAAG
Organism: Chlamydotis macqueenii; assembly: GCF_036417535.1. Lineage (NCBI taxonomy): Eukaryota > Metazoa > Chordata > Aves > Otidiformes > Otididae > Chlamydotis > Chlamydotis macqueenii. The sequence goes on from NC_141556.1 coordinate 26,956,550, forward strand.
ACAGGGAAAGGGGTGGGGGCTCTGAGCAACCTGACGTCCCTGCTCCTTGCAGAGGGGGTGGACTAGATGACCTTTAAAGGTCCCTTCCAACCCAAACTATTCCATGATTCTAGGATTATGAAATAGGTTCTTAACTAAATGATATCAACACAGAACATTGCAGAGAAGCTCTGTTAAATATATTTACTTGATCGCTGAGAAACTTGAAGTCAGTGCATTTGGGAATTTGAGTCTACTTTTTTTCTCTGTAATCAAGATGCTCCCCTGCTATAAACAAACTGTGCTAGTCTATTTACTTCCAGTTCCTCCAGGGAACTCACTGTGTCAGCATCTTCACAGCTGACCTGCCCATGATTTTGGGCTACAGACAAGAATTTTGTTTAGAAGAATCTGCCCGTGCCAGTGGATCATACCAGTACAAGGTGGAAAAGGTCTAAAGGTAGCCAGCTTTTGGGCCCACACATCTGAGATGCCATGGTTGTAGTGGGAGATTTGACAGATTATGTGGACTTTCTGCCTGAAAGAGGCATTTATGCTATTTAGGCTGTTTACATTAGGATGAGATGAACTTCACCTTGACATGCCTGTTGCTCTCCCCAGCTGTGAGGACAGGCTAAGTAACGCTCTCACATAGTTTACACTGTAGACATGTACCTGATTAGGTAACCAAGATATCTCTTAAAATCCTCTTCTAGACTACGACCTACTACAAAGCACTTCTTTCCAGACTTGAATCCTTATTGTTCCTCTCTTCCACACTGTAATCTGCCAATATCCCTTGTGAAAAACAGGCACAAAACCAGGGCACAAAGTATTTCACTTACTGACACAAACCCCCAAACCAACCAACCAACAAAAAACAAACAAAACCAAAACCAGCACAGATAAAAGGGGCTGGAGCAGTACAGTGGGATGCAAGGATATGTGTTTCTGTTTCAGTGTATCCTTGACAAAGCAGTGAACTTCTCACCCAGGGATGGATGCCATCCTTTGCAAGGAGATGTTGAACACACAGGAACACTAATCAGGGCTTGGCATATTGGCTGTCTTTTTCTTTAGTTATTCTCTCTATAATCTAAGTTCTCAGATCAAAATTAATCTCCTGCACTCTTTATAAAACCAACTCAAAAAACCACAGGATTTGGCCACAAATTTATTTAGTACTATTATATTATTTGATTTTGCATGGAAAAACTTCCTGCATTTGCATGCCACGTTAAACATTACGTTTATGAGCAGCTGGTGGCTCTCAAATCAGAACATGTGTTTACTTTGAGAGTGGTAATCTCTTAAAGGTAGTTTGCCATTATGTGTTTATGGTCTCTTAGGTAACTGTTGAAGGATCAAATGAACTAACTAGGTGGAAAAATATCTATCTTACTTTGCTAAAAGGTAAAAACAGAAGTTGTGGCAGTATAGTTTTGAAACTAATGAATTACTGCACCACTTCACGTGGGAGATGACACTTGTTTATTTTTTTAACAAGAATAACTATAAGAGGCTGGCTTCTGCAGTTTTTACTGGAGGAACGCATTCTCTTAGGATTATTTTGCTCAATGTTAACAGCATTTAGACACAAAGATTCCCATTTCAACTGTCCAAAGGTTTTAGCTTTTCAACTTAGCAAGTGTGAAAACCAAACAAAAATCCCATACCTTGTGTATAGTAGGCTATTAATACTGATTTTTCAACCTAAAAATCTGAAAAACAAGCCACATTCCTTCCCCATTTCTCATTACATCAGTAATATGGATTTTACAAAACCTATTGGCTACTCCTATAAATGCCCATTTATATTCATGTTATCCCTGCCATGACATTAATAAAACCCTTCAAGCTCCAGGGAAGTTATGCTTGTGGAATTACTTCAAATTTAGTAGCAAGTTTCCATAGACATATAAACTCATCCAGTTCACTTCTCCCAGTGGCTTCTGCTATTAAGCAATGAGAATAAAAATCAATTAATTATGCAGGATGGTTTCTCAGTGTTAAATTTGTTCATACTTCATCCTTAATTTGAAGTGCTAGGCAAAAGTTCATCTTCTCTTGCTAATTGATTTTTACCATGAATGTGATGAAAAGTACTTGATAAAAAGGTTAATAAACCTTGTCCAAAAAAAAAAAAAAAGGTAGCATAAGCCAAGGCAGCATCAATTCATCTTATCTTACTTTTCGAGTACCTTTAAGCTTGCCTATGGGAACTGTCTTTAGGAAATGGTTCAGAAGCTGTAGCAATTACATCTTGGCTTCTCTATATTATAGCATGCCAATTTAAGATTTTAAAGGTAATAGATTTGTGATAATGCCTGCATACTCAAAATTAAACCCATTCCAACAATTTATTTCAAAAAAGCTTCTGAATAAAGAACAAATGGCAAGGACTACTGATCTGTGCTGGAATGCTTTGATCTAGAAGTTGAAAGCCTTCACTTCCATATTTGCAAACTGGGACTTTCATTTTAGAAGACATTTTAAATTAGGTACTCATCCTGCTTGCTTGCTAAAATATTTGCTATTTCTCTAAGAAAAAAAAAAAAGAGGAAGAAGGCAGAGTAGAAGGAACAAGCAGGTCTTCTCCTATGCCTTTTTGTAAAACTTTTTTTTACTGTGATGTTTCACAGAATGTATCATGGAATTTAAATGTATTGGGATTCCCTTTAGTTCAGCATCACACAAGAATACAGCCGATGCCTACCCACCACTTACATCTCACTACAGCCATAATTAGTTTGTGCTGAGCTTTCAGAAATAATTTTTGCCAGTAAGGCTGTTTCTATAGGATACCAAGAATGCTAAGGTAGCTCTTATTTACAGTCTCTTCAGCTCAACTCCAAAGCAGTCTTTCTGTTGTTCTATCACTTTCCACTTCTCTCCTCTTAACTTCTGCCCATTTCCAAACTCCAGTAATTAGAACCACATTGTAAAACATGATTTTACCACCCCTGATGCCTTACTTAGCCTCAAAGAAAAAAATATAATCAAGAAATGTAGTTATAATCAAGTCCTGAATCATTTTACACATATAAAGCAAGCTCCACTACCATAAAAATATATGTATAAGCTGTACAAACAGAAGTTTAAAAAGTACCTTAGGCATGAGAAAAAAGGATACTTGAGAGACGTGTACACACTAACTGAGCCTGTAAACCCAGGCACAGACTGAGATCCTAATGCATTCTGCACTACACACACACACTTTTGTCAAACTACCCCAGCAGAGTATTTAAGAGGGATGCAGTCCTCCAATATACCATAATAATTTTCTTTTTAATCTTAATCTTCTGTTTCACAGTATGACATTATAAACAGGTGTACTGGCACAGTTGAGGGGTAGGTGAATTGCAGCAAGGCAACAAGAATAAGAAGCTGAAAGCAGAAATCTCTTAAGCTGAGTATACAAGTCAAGGAAGTACAACATGTGGCAACCTGAACCTCTTCGGACTAAGAAGCGTCCCATTTTAGTGTTCTAAATTGCTATAAACTTATGGAAGCTCATAAAAGAAATAAAAGAAAATATTTTTGTTGTTCATAGTTTCATTGCTTTCCAGTAATGTTAATTGTGAATATTCAAAATTTATTAGAGAACAAACCATCTTTTTAACCTTTCTTTTGATGGTTCCATACATAAATAGAACAAAATGTAAAGCTGCAAGAATACTTTTAGAAAAACATCAAAAATCCTTCTTCTATCCAAAAAAAAGCATACCAAAGAACACCTGTTTTTTAGGTAATGGTGAATATAACCAGATTTGCCATTCTTTAGGACTTACAGAATAAAAATCTAACATATAACACATTCTAAGCTCTAAATAAAGATCTTATTTCCTATACAGTGAAAAATTTGTTCTTGGACACCTAAAAATATGGAAAGCTCTGAGAAATATTTACTTGCATGTTCAACCTTTCATAATTAGTTTGAGATAAATTTACCTTAAGTACTTTGCAACTCTAAAGAGGCTATAAGTGATAATTCCTTAGCAAATCAACTGTGTACCAATCCAAAAAGCCAGAAGGCAGAAAGGCAGAAAAATGTAGCGCTGACTTTTCGGAAAATTCTTATGCACCCCAAATTATTTAAGTTACACTTGCTTCACATAATTTACATATCTTGATAGACCTAAAACAAAGTGCAGAGCACCTTGTATGAAGTCATACAGCTTCGGTGTCCTGTTCTGCTGACGGACAAGAACGGGCTATTTATGGTGTTTCAGGAAGCCTCAAACCTATGTATATGGTCTGACGTGACCCACATAGTGCAACCTGTCATACTGTACTGGCATTAACAAAGACAAAGGGAAAAAGACATCAAATTTCGGAATTGGACTAGATCTTCAGCATGCTTCCTTTACAGGGTGATAGTGGAGATGGCAAAGCAAAGGGGGCATTTTGCAGGTATGTTACTTTTTGCAGCAGTAACACATCTGTTTGTGCACTGGGTCAAAGAAGATGGCTTTGTGCTTCCAAAAAAGTTTTTGTGAGCATAGAGCTTGGAAGTAAATCTCACTTAGCCACTGTTAAGAGCTGTATGTTAACTGACTTTCAGTATATGTGCAACGAGGAAATAAACTCTCTTTTATCACCAATCCTTGGTTCACCTTGAAGAGCCCGCACAAGAAACACTCAGCAACGGGCTTTCATTCAGGTGGACTACATAACTACCTAGGAAAGTTGCAGAGAAGAGGGCAAGGTAAACTTCCTTAGGCAAAAACTCTCCAGTACCTCTCCTTTCTGAGGAATTAGAACATACACAACCTGAATCCAACAAAGCTCTAACCTTTATCGTAATAAAACCCTAAAAGGTCACACTGAGAAATAAAAAGGTAGTTAACATTTGAAATCTATTCTTCAATCTGCCATACCAAGTCCTGTTCAGTAACTAAGTTGTGAAAGCTAATGAGAATAGAAAGCATAATAGCAATAAGGTAATGCATTTGTCTTCCTTCCAGGCCATTCTGCCTTCTCTTCAGACCAGCCCAATTTATTCAGCTTCAGCCCAGAAGAAAATATCCTCATAAGTATCAAACTTGGTCTCAAATAATGAGCCCTGGTAGGAGGTGAAGCATATCATTCTGCACAGAGCTGCACCAACACAGATCAAAGCTGGCTCGATTGAGCCTGTTTGGAGAACAAAAGATCTGCAACCTACTGAGACACCAAGCCATCCCACTGACACCGAAACACCAAGGCGTCCCACCAAGACACTGAGTCATCATTAACCACCTTCTGCTCTAGGAAGAGCCTGGGCTGGGAAGCCTCTTTGGGCAAGGACAGTTTTGAACTGCTGAAGCCAGCTGTTCTTGGAGCTTTGGCATTAACTACCACTTGTAAGACTGGGGTTAAGAATTACTCTCTTCGAAAGCCTGACACAGAAGTTGTTAATTCTCCTTTCTTCAGAAGCTTTCAAAGAAGATTTCCAGCAAACCACAATCCAAACACAAGCTGAAATGGCCATAAACGTATATGAAAAGATTACTTTATCGCTTAACTATACCCTGCTCTGAGATAAAGCGCAGCAACCTCATCTTACTTTTAAACAGACTGGCTATTGTTTTCTTGCTTGACTGGGCTAAAGGAAAGTATGTTTCACCGTGTGGCCTAAAGACAGATCCTATTCAGCACAGTTAAATATTTATTGTTTTCATCTACATGTTACAGACAAAATGCCTGATCTTAAGGCACAGCAATAAGGGTAGAAAGGTCTAAAATGCTGGCTCCTTTTCTATCTTGCAATGTGAAAAGAGACCTTTACCTACACTACCCTCTGGCAACATCAAACAGACATAACGACGTTTTCACGTCATCGTACTAATTGTGGGCATGTCACATAAAGATTGATCCTGCAATCATTTCCAGCATGAGAATTTTCAGTGTACGCACAGAAAAACTCAACTTCAGTCAAGATTTTCCTCTAAATAACTTGAGTTTCTGGCACAGAGTTCTAATTATTCCTGGAGCCATTTTTGAAGTGCAAAAGAAAGGAGGAAAATAGTTTAATTTCCAAGATTGTAAGGAAAAGCATCTTTATAGGGAGGAAACACAAAAAAAATAGTGTGTAGAAAAAATACTTCTTATATAATTTCCTTAACATTGATATGTTTACCCAGGTTTTTAACTAGCAAGGAAGACTGAGAAGGCAGACACCTTATAATATCTGAGTCAGCTTATTTAGCTCCTGTTGTGTAAACTGGCACTGTCAGTGTATCTCCCAAGGAGCTGGCAACAGGCTGACTTGCAATTCCACAAAATTGAGATACCAGACTGAGTTCCTTAAATCTCAGAAACATCTCGCTTACTTAAAGCTCCACTCCCTGGATTATTCTTTGGGGTTTTTCACTTGAGTTGGGTCACAGGTCTTAACAGTCCTAGATAACTGACCTCTTCTAGTTGGCAGGCTTTGATGACACTCTTGTATCGGTATTCATCATAGGATACACCAAAAATTATGTTTTCTTTTATTGTTCCAGGCATTATCCAGGAGACTTGAGGTGAAAAGGATATCCTTCCACTGTGTTTAATTTTGCCCTGCGAAGGCTCCAGTTCTCCCATTATCAACATCAGAAGAGAAGTCTGAAAAATCATTAACACTTGGTTAATATATCAGAGACCCACACAACCATAAGAAATGCTAAACAAAATAAGAGTCACTCTGTTAAGTGACTTAAATGGTACATTAGTCTTGTAAAGAGTGTCCCTGTAAGTACTCATCTAGTGCAAGCTGCATTAGTGGAGATTTTCATGATATGTATGGTTCTGAAAGGCCTCTGAAATGAGAGAAATTGCATTCAATGAACAATAAAAAATGTGTAAGATACATTGTATAAAAGGCACACTGCTGCAAAAGTATATATTTTTAATTAAATTCCCAGTAATTTTACAAGTTAAAAATGTGAGTATCTGTAAGACACATACAGTCACAAGGTATTAGTATTTATGAAGAATGTAATTTGATTTTTAACTTTATCAGTGACTATTTTGTTTGTTCTTTGCACAACACAATTCATGTTTACAATTTTGCTAGTGTTCATAAGCCTTTTATCTGTATTGCCTTGAAAAAATGCAATTTCTTTGTGTATGTGTATACAATTACTCACAAACTGCTCAGTGCAATCTGAATTTTCCTCTGCAACTGTTAAATCATTTACGTGAATACATGACCTAAGTATATTTACTATTTCCCTTCATAAAAGAATTGATTGCAATTTCAGTACTGACATGTTATAATTTCAAAGTTAATCAGTAGCTTGTAGTAACCTTGTCACACATCACTGACTACTAGATCAAAGAATAGAATTGAGAAATACAAGGAAAAATATGTTACAAAGCCATTCCAGTGGTGTTCTTATCACTAATAAACAGTCAACAAAGCTGGGACGTAACAGCCAGAGATCTAAAAATCTGTCTAAGTCACAGTTTCATGCTGTCAAGGCCAGAGATCCTTTGACAAGTTATTCAATATGTGGGGGCAGTCTCACGAGATTCTTTCCATTATACCAGAATCTGAATTTTCCAAAATGCTGAGTAAGATGTTTCTGATCTTGCAAAAGACAGCCGTTTAGTATGTTTTGCACACTGGATGTTAAACTACTGTATCTTGTGCCATATAACATAAATGGAAAAAAAAAATCCAAATCCAATCCTATCTAATATTGAAGCATTATTAAAGAGCTGGTGTCAGGCTTAATACTTGTTATATAGCAAATAAGTGTGCTGTCTGTTTCACACACCTGACAATTCCTGGAATATACAGTAACAGTCTCAAGCAACATGAAGGAAACCTTAAATTAAGAGGGTGTAAGGAAAAGAGAAACTCTTTTTTTTTTTTTGGGGGGGGGGGGGGGTAAATCTTATTTTTTGTGAATCTTTCAGATACTATTATAAGCCTTTTATCTTTGTTGCTTTGAAAAGCACAAATTTGTTGTATGTAAATATTCACATAAACTGCTCAGTGTGATCTGAATTTTCCTCAGTTTCCTAAGTAGCTAAATAAAGGAGATAGACTTACATCCTTCAGTGCTTTCTAGTTGACATTTTTGTATTACAAGTATCAGCTTTAGCAACAGCCATCTGAGATGATCAGCAACATAGGAAAACTATTCTGTTAATTCAAAAGTATCACACTAAAATGCACCTTCAACGTATCAGCTTGAGGACAACCTCATGTCCTGAGTCCCTTACTCTTTCCTAGTGCTATAATTATTGAAAAATAACATAGAAGCTTTGTTCATATTGAAATGGATAAGTCCTTTGCCATTGACTCCAACAGACCAAAGATTTTACCCAATGCAAATAAAACAAATCAGAATATGTTCACCAATAATTTGTTAAACAGGAAAAGTTGCCAAACACATAACAATTGCTTGTTTTGATTTTCACATCTCCTCAGAAAACCCAGTCAAGATCAAAGATGCATCTAATTATTTGCTGTTCAGAGTGAATAAGAGTATCACAGTTGAATTGATATTAATGAGGTTAATCAGATGTGTTATCTGCAAAATAAATGTATTGATAACATTTTGGGGTTCTAAAATAATGATTAATCTAAACCACAACTTTTCTCAGAAAGTCATCAGTTTCAGCAGCACCTCCCCACGCTTTCACACAGGACTTAGGGAGCCTGTCTGAGTGAGGCACTGTAGGAACCGGAACACAAGTGACCAGGTATTGCCACATGTCCAAGGCACGCGTTTTAGTTACCTGGCTAATCCCTGCCAGGCTTGTCAGGTTATTGACCATCTTGTGTTAAAGTTTTTCCTTAAAATGTTAGCAAAGTAGGAAAAAAAAAAAACAAAACATCTGCTTTCTAGCACATGGGGCCATTTGGATATCTATGCTATGTTCTCTGGTTTATTGTTTTAAAGGGAGGGAGATTCTCACCATGAGCATTAACTTTAGGTTTCAGTCTGAATTATTTCTGCAAATCTCCTTTTACTTCCTATGGAAAAACAGTTTTGTAATTTAAATTACTATTTCCTTATTAAGTCTGTATCCTTCTATGCACAAAGAATATCCAGAAAACTCTTTCTCCTACTAGCCACAGAGGAAAATTTCAAATAACAATTGGCCATTCTGTTGGCACTTACTGCTTATTCATACTTTTTTCCTGCAGCCATCATTTTTACACGGAGCACAGGACAGCAAGAACACCGTAATAATACAGGTAACAACACAGATAACAAGACAATATTATTCCTTAAAATTATTAGGACTTTTGTTGAAACAACAGAAATAGAAATACCTTGCCTGCTCCAGTAGATCCAGAAACAGCTAATAACTGTCCCTTCTCAATCTTGAAATTTATGTCCTGAAGAACAGGAGAGGCATGAAGGGGAAAATTACTGAAGAAGAGATTGTTGTCAGTGCTAGGAGCTTTGCTGTTGTTGTTTTCCTGGTTTGCTTTTACAAACAGCTCTCCAATTCCCTGCAACATACACAGATGTGTATTTGTATGTACATAAAAAAATAAATAAAACATGCATATGTAGCCATGTATATCATATTAAGGACTTACGAAAACATACAAACTTATTTTTCTGGTGTTACTTTTCCTATCTGTAACATATTAATTATATTTGTAAATACACATTTTTTAATATATGTATTGTACTTACTCCTAAATTTGTGGACACAAACAGAATTTGCTTATTATAGAACTGCTTTTCAATGTTTATACATGCCATAGCCTGATTATGTTTTCAGGCTGGCTTAAATCAGAAATAACTACTTATTATAGGTCTTAACATTTATTAAAAGGTCTCTTCCAAAGTTTCTCAATCGTGGATAATCTGATATCGTACATTAATTACTTGCCATATATTCCCTGCCTGCTGATAGCTGAGGCTAGTTAAAATGAAGGCATGTAGGCTGCTCTTTTTAGAGCAAGGCAAATATTGGTAAAAAAGATACACTCTGTGTTTTAATTTAGTTTGGGTAAAAGTACTAACCTCATCCCAAAAAGCTGTTACTTTGTCCAGCTCAACCCCAGTGGTGGTTAGATTATACTCCAGTGCTTTATATTCTTTTTTCAGCAAGAAATCCTAGAAACACCATGAAAGCAGATGAGACAAAATGGTAAGAGACGACGGCCATATCTCACAAAGCAGCACAGACTTGCCAACACTGAGCACTAGCTGATATTTCTGATGGTGCTATTGCATTGCAGTGTCTTAGAGAGAGGCATAAATATAGTTTAGACAACGTCTTTTGGATGCAGAAGGAAATGTTTTTGAAACTACCAATTCTTTCACTGCTAGTGAAAACAACCATATATTTATTTGATTCTGGTTTAGAAATAATATAAAAACTTGGCATTTCCTTTGCTTTTGGGACTTGTATCAGGCAGCATCACTTCTCCAAAATTAATCCTTTTCAAGTAAACCTTTGGTTTTGGAATAGGATGTGGAAGGTTGCACTCTGGTAAACAGTGAAACATGCTGCTGTCTCCCTATTCCAAAGCTGCAAGAGTTTAAAAGAGTTAGAATGATGACTCTACCAATAACAATCACACAAAAAAAAAAGCAGATAATGATCCTGGCCAGTGCAGCACCGAAGTAGTGTAATTTCATATGACACAAGTCAGCGACTTGATGCTTGTGTTACCTTCTGGGATAATACTATGAAAAAAGAATAAACCTATGCTAACATAGGAAAGATGACTTTTCTATCCCTACAGTCTATAGGTGCCATCTCCCCTAAATTGTCTTTTCAAATTATGTGGAGCCAAGTAGGTCTACATGGGCAATACAGTGGACAAACTAAGTAGATGGTAAGGGGGAAAATCAGTCCCCTAGAGTAAAGTTGTAAATTTACCAATTATCAACAAGTAGAAGAGGAAAAGCAGAATATTGAAAGGGCAGGAACCAAAAAAAATGGAAGGCAAAACACACACAGTTTATGCAAAAGAAGGAAATGATAGCTAGGCTTTCATAACAAAGGCAGTGGGGTCAGCCAGTGGAGTTGCTGGAGCAGTGATAGAGAAAGCACACTGATCCTGAAAGTCTTCATGGTCTAGAAAACATGGGCATAGCTAAACAGCAAATACAATAACCCACTGGACATATCTAACCCAGTGAACTCTCTATATTGATGAGGAAATTAAATCAGATAAATGTATGAGTGGTTTATTACTTATGTTTATGTTTCTTGTGACAAGTAAAGGGAATTGGTGTTCTGGGATTGTGTGCAGTCTATGAGGTCTATACTGAACCTGCCACAAAGAGATGATTATTTATGGATTCTGGAGCACCTACAGAGTTAATACCCCAAAGATAAATGTTCAGCAAGGTGAGGGAAATGGTATGACAACTGGGTTTGCCACTTCTGTGACAGGGCATTGGATACGCTCTTCCGGGAAACAGGAAAGACCAGATACCTCCACTAATGCCCAGGGAATGTGCGAACATAAGGACTGCCCAAACTGGGATCCAACAAGGCAGCCTTCTGAATGTTGAATAGAAAGGTTTATGGCTAGATTTCTTTAATTTCCTGCCCAGTTGAAAATCATAAAAATCCAATACCTGCTTCTTATTTTATATTAAAGTTCAGATTTCTGATTAAGATCTTTAAGTTCCATATTAGGTATATTTATCACACTAAAAATAATAAAATGTATGTTTTACCCCCGAAAAAAACCCTCTAAATATGTAAAAAAAAAAAAAAGCCTAAGATTTCACCTTAAAATAGAATAAGAATTCTTTTAATGAGGAATGATTTCAAAACAGTAGATAAACCAGATAGACTTAATGAGAATTCGCCCTGATTTGACTCTGCAGATAAGCCTCTCATGCTGGTATATGAGCAATTGATCTCAGTAGGTAAGGTAGGTAATAATTATTTGAGCAGTACCTTAATTATATTTACTACTCATAATGAATGAGATGAACATTTGCATAAGATGCACAATCTCCTGCTGTTCTTGCCACTAATAGCTAGGAAAACAGGAGATCTGCGACTGCAGCTACTGGAAGCTGTGCTATATAAAACACGTACTAATTTTGTACTTCCTTCTCTGAAGAAAAAACATCTCTTAAGCACCACAACATTTTTATTAAGCTCCTTATTTTGCAATGGGAAGAAAAAACTAAATGCCACTGCTTCAAAAAAGCAGCGTGCAGGGAGAATGAGACGCCTGTGGTTATGCTGCCTGGGGAACCATATAACAATATCAAGATTTATAATGACATTTCATGGTGTGTAGTCAAAGCAACATATAGTATATTCCAAAAGTCTGCATAAAGGCTTTGAGCTTTTGTTGATCAACTGACCAGATAACATGCTGTAAAGAATTAGCTTACGTACTTGGGAAGATTTTAGTGTGTGTACCCTACCTGTATTTTGTTTATTGCTCCAATAGAGTCATACCAGGTCTGTACGGACCCGGGGAACTGCCTGGTCACTGTCATTCGAAGAACAATGCAGAAGGATATAGTGGTAAATATTTTTCGGAGAATAATTCCTTTAATCACGGCATATGGAAGCACAGCTAAAAACACCACAAAAAAGCCTGAAAAGAAGAAGGCTGAGCTGTTGAAATATCTCACATAAGCAGCTTTTCGGGTAAGCTTCAGTTCAGTTCTGTTAAAAAAACAAATACAAATAATTAGTATAAAATTCCACAGATTACATCTTACAAATATTTTGGATGGAACTGTTAGTAAAACACTTAACTCAAATGCTCATTCATCCTTGTTATTTTCTAGGACTGTAGGTTAAAAGGAAGAGTCAAAACAATTTTTGGACCTAAAAAATAATTGGAGCCAAATTTTGGAACCAATGTTCAGAGATGTCAATGATCTATGTAATGATTTAGATATCTCATAAACCACAAGCCTCTACAATTCCTGGCACAACCATCCTTAATAGAATACTGTGGTATATTATACATTTCCAGAAGCGCCAGCCCATACACCCCTGGTCATCTAGACAGAAATATCTAGAAATAAGATATTTTGAAATGCCAGATTTGCTATACATGACTATTAAAAAACTAAGAACAATGCACAATCTGATTACAGTGTCATCTCCTTTTGCAGAGCACCCTACTAACAGCTTCACCCATGAAGTAAGGTATCAGTTAACCTCAGCTTGAGGAGGTGGAAGGCAGAGATTCTGCTCTCCCCTTTCCTCTCTCTGTACAAGCTCAGCCTATGGAGCAGGTTACTGACTGCTGTGCAGTCAGGAATGCAACTGGTGATTACTCTTAGCTGCTTCCACAATGTCTATGCATCTTACAGCAAGCTATTAAATAAAAAAAAAGAAACAGTTCAGGGAGTGTAATTCATTTTCTGAGTTGGGAGCCCTAATTCACAGTGCAGAAGCTTTCTATTGACTGCTCTCATTTTGACCCCATTCACTTCACATTCCCCGGGTGCCCTGCAGCTCAGCTTTGCCTTAACAGAGGCACCTCTGCTGCAGTGAAAGAGCAATTGCTCTGCTGCAAAAGCAATTAACTGGGGCTAGAGATGGAGCTAGACCCCAATGTCCTGACTGACTGGGTGAGTGCTCTAACCACTGCAATACTGTGCAGAAGTTCGCAGTCCCACTGGTGACGGTAACACCTGGTGCTGCCAGGATGAGCACCACAATCTTTATGTGTCTTCTGGCGTTGAGACAGTGTCTGCATGCAAAGTCGACCCAGGATTCTGGAGCTGTGTGGAACCCCCTTTCAGCTCCACACTACACATGCATGAGACTTCCACATGCATCGGGCACCTTACCGACTTTTGTCAGCCAAAGTGTTCTTAAAAGTCCCTGACAGAAAACCTGAGCTCAGTCAGTTTTGGAGCAGGGTGCCTAGCACTTGTTAAGTGTGTATTTCATAAGAGAGGCCTGAAGAAAGTGTCCAGGCATGCAGGTCACCGTCACAGTAATAGCTGCTGCCCTGGAGAAAGGGCCCTGTAAGTCCCTCCAGAGCTTCTATGAAACTTGGTGATATCTCTACCAAGTGGCCTGTTGGATCACTCAAAAAACCATGGTATTTTGGTCCAGAGAAGTAAAAGAGATGCTTCAACCTTGTAATATTGCTTGTACTCTTGCCTTTTAAAAAGCCATGCATAATACAATAAAAATTGAATTCTAGCATTATAAAATTCACTAAAAATTATTATAGAAAATATAGAACCTAAAATGACAGTCCTTTTTCCAGGTTTCTGTGACCATTTTGTGGACTAACATTTATTTAATTTATTTCTACAGGATTTGATCACAAGATGTAGTCTCAGATTTCCTAAAAGCAATTCATGTGACTAGTGACTCCAGGAGAATCCTAACCTGGTTCCGTCTTGGAGCTGGAACTCCCAGCCTGCATTCAGACTGAGTTTTCTCTCATTGTTTACAGTAAATAATTACAAATTTCAAGATCTTCCTTATCCTAAAGGTAAAGAACATCTCACTTTCCCTGGATTGTCTTTCAGAAAGCAGCTGAACAAGAACGTGTTTGTGTAATAATATTGTTTCATCTCTTTTATTTACATGATAATATGACACTTATATTTCTTTTTTTTTTCTTTTATTTTCCCAATCACACACCTGGCACAGAATTTTAAATCTCTATAAAGGGCTAAACACACGGGACAGCTTTAGTGCAGCATCACCCATCAATCAATATGTCACTTCTCCTCCCTTCCCCCACTACTCTCAGTCAGTAAGGAAGACCTCCTTCTCATAGCTCTCAGCTAACCAGGTTAGCTCTTTTACCTCCTTTCTGCTTCAGGTCTGGTTGTTCCGGTTCAATCTCAATATTAATTGAAGAGATAAGCATTATACAAGGCTATCTACAGACAATAAATGTTAATGCAATTGTTTGGGATGAATACATGAAACTGCACTATTTTAATCTTTTCACAGATTGCACGTAACATTTAAAACCAGCTTTAGTGCATTTCTCAGAAAATGGCTGCAGAGGACTCAATGTTTCCTCCACCAAAGAATAGGAAAGTCTGTAAAGCCTTAAGTAACTACCATCACAAAAGGGCTTTTTATTGTAAGATGAGGATAAGGTTGGCCAGAAACAAACACAGATGCCACAATTGTTTTACCTGCGCAAGCTAACCACTGAAATATCATTACAACAAATGAGGAAGCAAATTAAAAAAAAATTTAAATCTCACCTCCATAATGAACTTGACAACTTGTGAAAAAACCCAAGCTGCAGTGTGGGAATGCACAGTTAGTTTACGGAGGATTAATATTTGTATGCCTAACTTGTTAACTAACAAGACCACAGATGGTGTTCATAGCCACCTATATTTTTTTTTTATGAGCACATAAAAAATTTGACTAACAAATGAGAACACTTACTCACGGATGCTTTCAATCATTTTTTCCATTGCATCTTCCCAACAATAGGCTTTAACTGACTGTATATTTTCAATTACTTCTGAGGTGATGACAAGTCTCTCATTGATCTTTCCTGCCCTCTTATTCCTACAAAGTAAAAAGGCAGTAGGTCAATCTTCATCTTTTTCATTTTGTATAGTTAGTTTGTATCCAATTATATCTTATGAAAATATTTATTTTAACAGAATCATTATGAACAATGTGAAAGGAATTATTAGAAATCTAGTAAGGCTTGTCCACGGTTTCCTGACACAGCCAACACTCTTTAGATTCCTCTTTTGTGACATTGTCATAACTAGAGACTCTTAATCAAGTGGTATTAACTTCTTAAACCAACATGTTTCAGGAAAATGTATTGAAATATATTAAAACAGTCTCATCACCTGTATTTCATCATCATTTGTCCCAGCCAGGCTTGGTAAAAAGCCAGGACTATTAGAAGAGCAAGTCCACAAAATGCAGAAGCTTCTAACATATCCCAGAGCAGTCCCATCAGCAGTGTGACTTGTAAAGGTGCAATCCATACAAAATGAGCCAGAGCAAGACCCTATGGAAGCCCACAGCAGAAAATAATAATAATACAAGTTACAGATGCGCTCTGAAAACTACATGAAAAGGAAGAAGTCATTAAAGTGACACTTTGAAAAATATAATGGAGAATGGTACAAGTATTTCCAGTAGCAAAACAAGTTTATAAAGGAGAATTTGTGATCCTGAGCACATAGCATTCTGGGTGTTCATTATGATGACAGCACAGCAGTATATGCACATTCCACACCTAAACTTTGATTTTTGTAAGGCAAAGTTCAGTCTGCAATTGTCTCTTTTCTATGTATATGCACAAGGAAAAATCCCAGCTTTGTGAAGGTAAACAACATTTGCCACTGACGCTGGCTTTTTCAACCACTGCTAGATATGAAAAAAAAACACAGAAGAATCTTCTGAGACTGATTTAATCCGATATAGGAGGCAAATATTACTTTGGTGAAGAGATGACTTATGTGAACACAACTAAATCAAAACAGATTGCTGCCTACTTCAGTCATGTTCCTTCACACTGGGGAGATTTTGGACTGAATCCTACAACCAGGCTGCACAGGGGTCTATGTTACTGCAGCTACCCTGCTGCAATGGCAGGGCACTTGTCCTAGCTTATTCAGTGCTAGCTGACATTGCTCTATGTAGTAAATGCATCCTACAGTTCCATTCATGTGTCTACAGCCTCTCTGATCTTGCTTCTTTCATAGGAAGCAAATCTCATGCTACCAATGGGCCAATTAAATATACATGCTGAACAAAAGTTCATAGTGTCCAGTACCTAAAGCCATTAGCAGGAATTTACCTCTGTGTCTTTACTGAAAGAGAAACTTTACAGGAGACTCTGGAAGTATTGTCTAAGATGGATGTGTTGGGAATGATTCCTAATAAGGTATCAACACTTATTCAGACTTTTAGGAGAGTGGGTAATAGTAGCAACAGGAGGCTAACATCGTCACTTGTTCAATGGCAGGAACAGACTGCATCACCTTAGTAAAAAGGGACAATGGTCAGGAAAAGAGCTTCGGAGGACTGAACCAGCATTCACCTCTATGAAACCAACTGCATAACCCAGAGGCTTCCTGGTAGGTTCTCACTGGACTGTTGAAAAGCATGTTTTCATCATATACCTGGTTTTTAGGTTTCCTCTGCTAATCAGCATAGGAGATAAAGGAGATAAAGTATCAGAACAAGCATTTCCATGACCATGTGCCAACATAGTTTCTTAAGGTAGTGATTCATTTTATATCTACAATGAACACTCAGTGTAGTGCATCATTTATGCTCCTTCCTTCCTTAATATTTGCCTTGAACAACCTGAAGTATTGCATTTGTATCTGATGGATCACCAAGTAGATTAAACAACCAGTGACGTACCTCATCAAATTTGTTCAAATTGTTGGAAAGAAGACTGACCAATTGTCCAGTACTTATTTTATCTAGAACTCGGCTTGACAGTTTTAAGATCTGTAAAAGAAAAAAAAAAACCACATAGAAAAACGGCCATGTAACTCCTCCCCATTAAACAGAATAAATACAGATAAAAATAATAGGCAATGGTATAGTAGTATAAATAACAATTCACTTATCTGCTTATGCTATAAAGAAAGTCTCATTAAACTTGTTATTTATGTCACTTGAATTTAATATAGCCATTAAATTGCTTTACAAATATTGATTTATCGACTTAGTCCTTGCTTTCTGTTGAATATTTTATGTATATAGATATATATGCAAATACAAGTTTTAATTAAGCATGCATGCTGTGTGCTAGTGTGCATCACGCATGCTGTGCACCCTCAAAAATCTCCTGCTGTGCCTATCTTGACAAATATTTTTGAGAGATGCTTTCACAGTGAGCTTTATACTAGAGTAACTGACATGTTTGTTTAAATTAGCTGCTTTTGGTATTGGTAAAACCAAATATATTTTTAAATCTTTGGATTTGTGAACATGTGATGCATCAGTACCTGTTGATTCTTCATGCTATAGAGATCTCACACAGTCTCATTTAAACTCAGTCCGTTCTGTATTATATTTATTGTTTAAATCTTCACCTCTAATCCTCTTCTGAAAATATTCTTTGGCCACCAGCATATGTTATTCTTCCTTTGCAATACACATGCATAACAGGAGCACGGTGGCAAAACAATTAAGGCATCTCACCACATATCCAGTAAGTCTGAACTCACACAGAGGCTGACTTCAGTCAAACCAGCTGTAGACAAGTATTTAATTCTTTGGACTTAGGAAAAGAGAGCTGTCAGAAACTGATGTTAGTTGCATTACTCTTTTGTGTACTTTGTGTACTTTGACTAACAAAACTATCAGTCTTTCAACGAACCGGACTAAAAGTTACGTAGACTACAGACAGAGGTTTGGCTTTGAGAATAAATAAAACAATTACCTTCTTATAAATCAAGCTAAACATAGCTATCCTCATTTGCATTCCTATATGATGAAGACCAAAGATAGCAGGGTGTATGAGTAGTGTTCTCACAAGGAAGAGAAGGCACAAGCCAATGCCTAGGTAGTAGGCTATGGATCTTTCATCAGAGTTGTCTGGATCGTAGGAAGCTATTATTCTTCCCAGCAGAAGGGGTTGTACAGATTTGGTTACTTCCTGCAGATGGAAACAAGGAAAATAATTTTGGTCAGTAGTTTGTTCATTTTTAAAAAAAAAATGCTTAACATTTTAACTTCAAATCCAACCAGCTGAGATTTACAGCTTCATATCTTACATGAGGAAGCCAGGTCTGTTTGCTGTGCAAACCACAGAAAGTTGCAGTAATTGCACAGGAGATCAGACAACTCACTGCTGTCTTAATCTGTGATGCTCCCGCAACTCCACCAAAGTAAATCTAGTTTGTAAATTTTGATTGCTTTCTACAAAAGTGACAACTTAGCTTCCACATCTACTTTTCAGAGTTGTAGTGGATTAGCCACATCATGTGACTGAATCCAGTTTAGCAGGCTGGATCTCTGGTTTGGCCTCTAGGTAACAGTCCTCACTGCACTTTACTGGACTTACAGGGCACAGGAAGAATCAGAGCTCCTGAAATGAACACCACTAGAACAACACAGTGAGGACATAGCTAAAACATCAAGTAAATGGAAATAAGAACGCAATAAAAGTATAAACCATTTGGATCATCCTACTCAACAGTTCTAGACATTGTATCCAGGATTGTAACAAAAGCAGGATGAGACGACATAAACTGCACGCAAGGCAAGCTTCGTAGAAGTCCGAGAGAGAAACCAATCCCTCCTGCATTGTCAGCCCCAGCACTTCCCCGATGAGCAACATGGTAGAGAACCAGAGTAGGACAGGAAAAAGAAGCCATACCAAACTGCTAAACTGCAAGGCATCCAAACGATCTGCTATAACCCTGACTTTACCTTAGCCTGCTATTACATTTGTCCTCAGCCTCCTTCTCTGTTGTAATTAAACCCCACTAGCTTCACCTCACCCTTGCCTTCCATTTCCCTTCACACCCCCATCATTCTCCTACTTTCACTCCTATAACCTCATCCGATTTCATCTCTGCCTCTTGCTCCCTCTTTCCTTCCCCAATCCTTCCCAAGAACTGCAGAAATCATCAGTGTGCTGTGGTCTATTTACTTCATTTTCTGCATGAGCTTCTGAAAGGTATGAAGGGTGTATGTGCTCCTTTGCTTTATTGTTATATTCAGTATAAAATACTTAGTGCTAAGAACATTTATGCGTGTCTCCTTATCCTTCTTTCTGTTCTGTCTCAGCAGAAAGCATCTGATACTTCAAAAATAGCAAGAAACTATTGATTTTTTTTTTATAGATGTGTTAAATTCTGCCAAAATGTTATTAGTACGGCCTTCCAGCTGAAGCCCACAGAGACCACCACACAGAGACTCAGAGAAAAGTGAACTAGCAAACTTCAGCTGTAATTAATGTTTTCCAGTGATAAATAGATTGGGAAAATCCCCTTTAATTACTTTCCTTCTCCTTTGGTTAATTTTGGTCTCTTACGTAAGAGCAATCCCAAGCACTTCTACGGCCTGTATCCCTTTTGAATGTCACTTTTGGTGGAGCTGATAGTTGTCATTCACTTTTTCCACAGAAGAGACAAAATTATACATTTCAAATAGCATACCTGTGCTACGTGCTATATTTCCCAAATTAAGCACCACTCTGTTCCAACACAAAAGCTGTAAACCTGGAGGCAGCTTTGACAAAGACTTCAGTGTTATTAGCAGGCAAAGGGAGGAGTGTTTATTAAAACACACATGACCCAAGGCAGCTGTGCTTAGACCACATGCACCCCGAAGCAGCAAATCAAAACTCCCCCAAAACTCACAAAATACAAAACAGTCGCCTCTCAAGGACAATGTGGTGCTTTCATACCCTCATAGATTCCAAGATAAGCTTTTATATATAGACTTAAAATAGCAACATTTTTTTTTTACTATTTACTCTTATTCCAGTGAAAATGCCATGCTCTGCTGCTGTGTTTGTTGTGACTATAGAGGTATTGCATACATGCCTAGCTCCCTGGGAAAAAAAAAGGGTGATTTACAGACTAAGGGTAGCATAATGGTTGGCAATAAGCCAAATTATTTGCTATCTCATGGGGCGTAAAAATCCACTGGTTTACAGTGGAGATTTATCGGCTTACTTACTGAAGATAGTATTATCTAGCCTACATACAAATGAAAGTAGAACTAGCTGTTTTTCGTTTTTCTTTTGGAGGCTTGAAATTACCCACTGACATAAACATGGATAAATAAAGTTATTAGAATGACCTGCCTAAAAAAAGAAATGGGAATTGTGCACCTAACAGAAAATTCAGTTTTCAAGAGTTGTGTTTTTCCTTCTCCTATCCTTGCTCTTCCTTCTGCATTCATCATAGGCCATTGAGAAACTCAGAAACACCCCCCCCCTTCCCCCACACCCCCAAAAACCTTTAATTAAAAGAGCAAAGATCTGAAGATAAATGAGAGTATGACAAAGGACATTGTGCTAATCTGACCTGATATGGCTATCCTTACGCAATGAGAATTTTTACCTTACATGTATCCCCCATATGCTCAATCACTCTGCATTTGAGGACAATAATGCACATCTCTGTTTTGGCATATGCCCAAGAAGTGCTTTGGGACTTTCATATCCCTCCTTGTCTCCTCACTTACACCCGTGACCTATATGCGAGAACTTCAGGATATCCTCATTAGGGTCCTTTGGGATATGATACTAAAACCATTTCTAAGTTAATGTTAGCAGCTGCTGTGCCTGAGTAGAAATATACATTTAATGGGAATGAATATAAGAGAAAAATATAAGTAGAATCAAACTGATCCTCACAGCGAAGTACCCAATTTGTTAGCCAGTATCGTGCTAAAAAGCAAGATTTTTGTTTCACAACCATACCACCTTTTCTTCAAATTGCAAGACATGTCTGCTGATCAGGTGAAGCATGGAAGCTGTTTTGAATAGCAGGGGAGCAGACACACGAAGCGCAGTAACTCAACGTGCCCAACACAACACTATTTACAAGGCAGAGTCGTAGCACTCTAGGGAGTCACAGCACAAGTGTCCACCCTGCAACAACATCATTACCTACGGCGTGTGAGGGGAAAGGGAGAAACTACTAGACCTAATGAGAGCAAAGCTGTGATGCCAGTTGCAACAACAACTACACGAACAGCGGGGATGTCAGCAGAGTTTAAAACACACTCCAAGAGAGGTACCGTGAAAATGGCTCAGGCACTAGTGAAGAGCTGAAAGGAAAGTGAAGTTCAAAAGAACGCACAACTTTGTTGCACCTATGCCAATATGGCACAACATCCTGTCCCCATTCAAATTAATGGCAAAGCTCCCATTAATTTCCGTGAGCAGGGCTTGAAAAGAACACCAGCAGCTTTAGCAGTGAGGTTTTCCTCTTACAGATTTCAATAAAATGAAGACTAATGATAACAGAAACAAGAATTTAAACTAAGATGAATCTTTCCCTGTTCATCGTGAAAGGTGCAATTTTGTTTCCTATGTGCTGAATTGCACATCTGTGATTTCTTAAACAATTTTTAAAAAAAAGAAAAAAAAAAAAACAAAGAATATGACTCAAAAATCCTGCAGTCCTATTCTGGCCTCTCCTGGTCTAAAATTGTACTCCATTAAAAAAAGTCCACACAGAGAAATCAACTCTGCACAGTCCCACACATGCATGCCCATGCACACTTCACTTGCAGGGATTTTGGGAAGGGAAGTTATCCTCAAAACTGCCCACAAAAGCCCTCAGACACTGCTTAACTACTAGCAGGAATCTATTACTGCAATAGTTTCAGCTGGCACACTCTGCAAGAGCACCTATTATAGTGTATGTCAGGCTAAATTTGTAGAATTTCTGTTTTTAAAAAAAAAAAAAATACAAACCTGACATGGATAAGGAGTTGCTGGCTTGGTGAGGAAAAAGGTTAAAAAATTAAAGGCAGTAATGAGATGGCAGAAGCAAATAAAAGACAGAATTGTGTAGGAATCCACAAAGACAGGGTCTTGTCCCAGAGAAGTCGCCAAACAAGGCGAAGGGTACAGACAGACGGGTTATTCCACAGCCTCGTAGATACCAAGAGGCCCTGTTAACTGCCATGATTAACTGCCCTACTTGTACAATTAATTGATGCATCAACTTCCACTCTAGCCACCTTGTCTCCCACCAGCACTGCACAACAGTCAGACAGCCCAGGATTTGATGCAGAAAAGCCCTCTAGAGCGAGCATAGCCAGCACTGTATCCATCACCTCCTCTCCTTTTTCCCCTTGTGCAGCCCCAGTGTAGCAGAAGGCAACCGCAGCACGTCTCTTCAAACCAGACCTGCAGCAATGGTGACTTCAGACTGAGGCGAGGGGGAGTGACAGGAGACCTGGGGCTCTTCACTAGTTGCAAGAGCCCAGCAAGTTGGAGAGAGCTAAAGTCATCTTGGGTGCTAATTTCTTGATTCCTCTGTTTTTAATCAGAATTTGTATACACACACATGTGAGTGTATCTATGCGCAAGAAAGAAGCAAAAAGATAAAATGTAAAGAACTTTTTCACTCTAGGTTTTATTTTTAAAACCAAACCTTGGTGCTGAGAAATTTCAGAGTTGTTCATAAGAACATGTTTTCCCCAGTGACAGGACTGTCAAACAGGTGGCATTTGGTAAGTCGGGGTAATCCTAACTAACATGTCGGAAAGGTGACAAACATAACTAGTTCAGGCTTTCACATCAAGGTCCTGATCATACATTTTGGAGCACTAACAGCACCAAGATCCAAGCATATTTCACACAGTTAATTATGCAGAATTGTTACCACTAACAAAGACAACTTGTTTATTTCATACATAAACCTGAATAAAGCATTTAACTATTAAACTGACTGATAGTCACTTTGACAAAATTGACAAAATCACCTGAAATTGCACTGTCATTTGTTTTAATGTAAGGGTAGAAAATTCTTTAGAAACTTCTTAAAAACCATAACATGAGAAAATAATTACTTTAGTTCAGCAGTGATACAAAAATTCAGGTGCTCTACCTGTACTTGGCAAAGCATACACCATCACCTAGTACTACGTACATTTCAAAATCATTAATATCTATGTTTTAAAAATATTAACACCTTATGAGAATATACTTTTTTTTTATCAAGGTCCCTGAGTATGTCTCCATATTTATCATCTTTATAAGTAATACACAGAGCTAAATCTGCAGCTATTCACAAGATTCTGTATTAATTTAGCATCTCTAAGACTTGAATCTATATATGGAACACTAAAAGTTTACTGAAAAGAAGAACAAATCTTACCGCTAAATATAACACTATTCCATAGAACATAAATTTCCAGAAAAAGCATCGTCGAAGAGCATTAATAAGTTTGGGTTTTTTCTTTGAAGTTGCCAGCTCTCTGTCCCACTCTCTGAAAAGGAACCGAAAAACAAGATCATTAAGTCGCGTGAGCAAATACATGGGTCTGTGGCTCTGACATACTTCAGTTCACTCAAGTATATCCAAGGAGATTTAGCTAAGGTGACTGAAGAAAGAAATCTTTGCACAGACCCCGAAGACCTGGCCTTCATTGACTTGATAGATCAATAAAAGTTCAAACCCAGTTCAGCCACATATTTGGCAGTGTTAAATACTCAGCAATACATCACCCCGCAGGGAATTAATTCATGAAAAGGTCACACTGTATGTTTTAAAGAAAACTGCTGCACTTAAGACCAAAGCACAAATAATAGGCAAATAAACGTTTTGGAGCTCTTCCAGCTCTTTTTTGTCTGCAAAAAAAAAGAAAACACCAACAAAGCATCAAAAATGTGACTTTTCTACTGCACGGCATTATTTTTAACCTGTGTTTCTGGGTCAATAATTTTCTATTTGACAATAAATTGCTGATCAGAAGCAAAGCTGTAAACAGAAAGCATACGTTTAGTCAAAATTCAGCTCACCGAGTAAAGCACTCGTAAGAATTTCCTCACCTAACTCTTTTCTCCATTTCTCAACAAAATATTAAATAATCACAGTATTCCATTTATAAACTATCAAAATGCATTAAGCACACTGATGTTCTCAACACTTTCCACCAGTTTTGAATACATATGTCACACTGCAATTAAGTTTAATTGGATCGGCACAACAGTGTAGACATGAGCTGCCCCGGCATGCCAGGGAAAGCTACATCAGAGGCTGGGGGACGGTGACTGGATTTAGGCACTTTTGTCTGTAGGAGTTAGTCCCAAGCATAGCACAGTTTCTGAATTAGGATCCGCTGAAATACAGCAGAGAAGAGAGGAAGTCTAAATGAGGAAAGTCAGAGCATGATTTCTGCAGAAGCAATTTCTCTCTCAGCAGTGGTATCAAAGGAAATTAAGAATGTTATTTAGTTGAAGAAATAATAAAACAAGATTTAACAAGTTTATTTTGGGAAGAAAAAACAGCAGAATAAGGAACTAACATTGAAACTGTGAGTCTAGCCTCACTAGTCAATGGACAGATATCACAGGTACCTGTATACAGTAATTTAGAGCATCTAGGTGATACATCTGCACCAGGGACCCCAGTCAGCTCCAAAGGACAACTGTGTGCTGAATGAGGACACACTTGAGCCAGTCAATGAGTGCAACTAGCTTGCACCCAATGCTATTTAAACATCTTATCCAGTAGCTTTTTAATGAAAATCTCAGTGTGATTCCTGAAACAAAGTTATTTTGTGAATCTTCCATACCTTTCTAGTTTTTCAGAAAGATTATCAGCAGAGTCTGCAGAAGGGATTTGATAAATATCTGACAGCTCCAACCGTCGTCTGTAACCCTTTTTCAAAATTGGTTTTGTCCATCTAAGCAGAAAAAAAAAAAAAATTAAAAATGACCAATTTCTGAGGTTAATTCTGGAATTGCACTGTTTCACCCGGAATATTTTGTCCACAGCACCCATTATATTTACAAAACTATATTGACAAACATAACATTAAAAGAATAATTGCAAAATTGTTGCATTTTATCAGTTTTCGGGTGGGATCATGGCACAAACTTCCTATTCAGTCCAAATAAATGAGTAATAAATCAGTTCTCCAGTAAATTGGATGTATAAGTTTAATTCCTATAGGACAGAAAATCTTTACATAGCTTGAGTGTTCCTTTGACAGCTTACATTGTAGTATGCCCTTAACAACACACAAGATCTTTCACAGGACTCCTCATAAAATCTTCATTGTGCCCATCACATGTAAACACTTTGCATTTCTTTTTTCAAATTTAAAGGGCACATTGAATTAAACCAAAGTAGGGAAAAAATATAGAAAGCCTACTCTGCAGAGAAAATCTTTATAATCTGTACTAATTTTATTGAACAATTTGGCTCCTGAAAGGCCTACCTGTGGCCCCAAGTGCCAACTTGTACAAAATTTTACAGCAAATTCTGTTTGGAAATCTTTTTGAAAGCACAAGACTAAAACAAAACATAAACAAGCAACCATAAGAACTAATAATGTATTTTGAAACTATTTGAGTTTCTGGTTTATTGTCATTGTTAAAAAATCTTTCCTTAAAAAACAAAAACGTTTGCAAAAGAAGTAGCTTGTGGTTGGTTGCTGTCATGATTCCATATGTAAAAACAGTTTGCAAAAAAAAAAAAAAAAAAACCTGCATGATTTATGATTATGATAAAAGTTATGATCTGCAAAACTTCAATCATTTCAGAATTTTTTGTTTTAAATCCTCTTTATAGACAACAGTTAACAAATTACAAAAGAAATGCAATAAAGTTTCCCATGGTCACTTAGAAAATAGAAACAGCTTACTGGAGATGCTTACTGGTCTGCC
Source organism: Chlamydotis macqueenii (assembly GCF_036417535.1). Classification (NCBI taxonomy): domain Eukaryota; kingdom Metazoa; phylum Chordata; class Aves; order Otidiformes; family Otididae; genus Chlamydotis; species Chlamydotis macqueenii. The sequence continues at coordinate 26,982,753 of NC_141556.1, forward strand.
TGTAAGAACATGTATCATACACACAAAGTAATCCTCATTCTCAATTGCAACCTCTGATGGTGCAAAGAGGTTGATACAAAGGTAGAAGAACATCATAAGACACTACACACATGCAAAAAGACAACAGTCAAAGCCTATTTGCGTGCAACTGTGTGCACACACATGCACACTCTAACATTTACAAAATTATGAATTGTATGAGACACCAGTCTATAATCCCCATAATGCAGTACAGCACAAAGATACTTGTGTTCCAAGAAATTCAAATATTATCCTTAATTTCTGCAATCATAGCACGGTTTCAGATGAATCACACTGGCTTTATCTCAGTTTTTGACACCACTGTAGCTGAGAAATAACACACGATTCGTCGTATGTTACAGCAAGGCAGCTGGGAGAGTCCACTTTGGACAATCATTCGTAAAACATCCATAAACTTTACTGCTACTGGAAATAGGGGCCCAATGTTTTCAGGGATGTAATAAGATAATTAGAAGAAAATTTTTGAATTTAAAATAATACTGTTATGTGAAAGTCTTTAATGGCCAGTGCAATCATAAATGAGGTATTCATTTGTATTTTGTCAGCTCCTCGTGGCAGAAAGGACCAGTTGCCACTGGTTTTGTGCACATACTGTGGAGAAAGGGCTAATCCCTGTCCTTCAGGAACAGAAATTCCCGTGGACTGGTTTCACCAAAAGTTCCATATACGCAGATATTTAGGCAAAGATAAAATGAATACAAGTTATTGGACACTAAACCACTACTGCAGCTAATGCAAGTAAGTGACAGTGCTTTCTAAGCAACCTCTTTAATTCCCAATACTGTAGCTAAGTAATAGCCTTGCTGAGCAATTCTTTGAGACTGCAATAAGCTATTCCCAACTTGTCTTGCCAAAAGAGAAACTCTTTCAGGTTTCAGGTCTTATATGTTTTGGGAAAACATTCTTTTCATTGCACTGTTTCCCTCCACACATTTGATTTTATTTATACTTTTGATTAGCACCTACCCTGGCATTTTGCCACTGCCTGAAGTAACAAAAGCGAGCAGAGCGGCTGTTTTATCTTTCAAGGAAGGCTGCATGCTTAGCAGATCTCCTGTACTCCTAGGAATGTCTCTACTCGGTGCTTAACTGGGTGCACTTATCAGTGCCACCTAAATCATGTGGTCCCTAAACCACCCTCCTCTCCCAAGTGAACAAGCTTGATACAGACTCAGTGCAGTTCTTGCCCTCCTATCTCTGCTCATCAGGGTAGATGCAACTACGGTGGATGAACCCTTCCAGCCAGCTAAGGTGCTGACGTCTTCCTCCAGGGACAAACTAGTCTGCAGCCAGGTTCCTACTGCAGGCGCTGGCAGGGGTTGCACGGAGATGTTCATCTTCCAGCTGCCCTGGCCCTGCTCGGAAGTCCCACCCTAGCTAGATCTGGCCAATTTGCAAGCGGTGCCAAGTGGCTTCGGGTTGGAGTGGTAATCGTGGGAGGAACTGGCGTGTCACGTGTTGTTTGTCTCAAGGCAGATTTTCAGCAGCTGCTTGAGTTGTGCTGTCAAGAGCTGTGGGAGACAGTATATATTTTATGAAAAGGAATATACTAGATTTATAATACATAAATATCTCCTAAAGCCATTCTTTTGCCAGATTCCTATACCATCCAGTTTACCATTATGTTCTGCATTCTTTGCAAAGTTTTGAAATGCAAAATGGCTACAAATTTATTTTAACTGGCAATATAATCTGTAGTTATCAACGTTTCTTTATCACCAGGTAACGCAGCTCAGTCAGAGTTTGTCAGTAAATATGGCTTTTCCATTTTTTTGCTTAATACAAATTATTTGCCAGTGTTAATTCTGAGTTTTTTCTTCTCTTGTTTGCTGAGAACAAGAAATTTCTCTCGAAAAGAAGAGAGCAAGAAGGAAGGGAAACAGATTGGCTTTACAGCATTACGTTAGCAAATGCCACCGGATTACTGGCTGGCATTTAATGAACTCTTTCACAGAGAAACCTGTAGTGCTGTCAGAGCTTTGCCACTAACTAGGAATGTTATTATGGGTACACACACATGAAACCCAGCAGGGGACAAGTTTCAAGGGTGTGCAGTAGGAAAGAAGAAAAGAAGGAAAACAAGTTCCACCTCTATTATTGATTGCCTGTAGCAAAAAATACCTATGAGGTTGGTATGTAAATATCATATACATAACATACTGTTTTAACTTCTCTTTTGGTAGATTTCTAATGACTATTTCTTTATCATTCATTTTAGCGATATATAATAGATTTCTTACCACAGCTATTTCTTTCTCCAGCACTTTCAGCCTCATCCCACTCAAGCAAATTGTACCGATAGGACAGATGTCTTTGGCTTTCCAGAGAGTATTAACACAGACCGTTAACTTGTCAATAGGATTTGACTCTCCCTTAAGGCTGCTTTACATGTCACTGAAGACGGAAAGAGCCATCTTGTCGCTAAGCTAACTGCCCGGATCTTCCTCCCAGGCACAGGGATTCACCGGCTCCACCAGACGTTCTCAGTCAAAAAGCACAGGGCGTTGGGAGTATCTACTAAGCAGTGCAAACGCGACCATGGCTTCACTTCCTTCCCTTACAAAGCATTGATACCTGCATGCAAGATGGTTGGGCAGAGTGCCTGCAGCTCCTAAGGAACTGGACCTAAATCTTGACAGAGACAGAGCAAGAAAAGTACCTCTGGTTTTATCTTAACAGTTAACAGGAGGGAGGGTGGGGGAATACATTCAAGCCATGATGATGATGCTTTGGAGCCTAAGTTTTACTGAGACACAAATTCCTACTGACTGCAGGAAAAGAGTGAGGTACCACGTAAATCTCAGACATTCCCAAAGGGTTCAACCTGACTGGACTTTGTCAGAGGATCTGCACTCCCATGCTCTCCCAAAATATATCCATCACTCCAGTGGCAGAACAAACCATAAATTGTTGCTTACTTTATTCTGGAGGTGGCAGCTCTACTACACTTAAAATGGTTTCTCCAGAAGAGTGTCTGTACCACGAGCCCTCTTCTCTGAGCATCCTGCAGTGCAGCTGGAAAGGGTGACCTCAGCTCTGCATGATCCTTGTTAACAGATGGGACAAGTCAGCGTGCCCACAGAGCACAACTGCCAGACGCCAAAGCCTAATTCCTGCACCTTGGTTACCCTGAACAGAGTGAGGTTACAATTATATTGCTTCAAATTATAATCTGATGAAATAGCATGTTATATATTCCAAAACTACATTAAACCTTTAGCATTTTCTCCTTCAAACAAATGCAACACTGAGCTTCATATTTACACATAATTATTGCAGGGCTTCAAAAATGGAAGGTAGATGCAGACCCTACTAATTTCTGCCTTTTTTTTTGTTTCCCCTAGATCACAAAAATTAAGATTTAAATTTCTTGGCTAATAAACAATTCTTCCCCATGAGGTGTTATTTGACATGGAAAATATTTAGCTGCAATATCACTGACTGTGCCACTGACTGTGAGCGGCATCATTTTCAGAATAATCAATGTTCTGCTGAAACCCCAGGACTGCAATAGAGAATCTTAATTAAGATTACTCCACAGAAATTCCTGGGGAAGGCTTGCCTTTTTATGTACAGCTTTTCCAAAGTGACATTTATTCAGATTATTATCTAATCTCTAAATGCTTTTTGAGATTCAGATTTTTAACAGAAATTCAATACTTTTTCCTTACAGTTAGTAAGACAGTCAAAGTATTTCAGTTTGCAGAAATACTGAGAGCTATTTTTGAGAGAAAACAAAGCACATTAGGGATACAAAGATACTTAAGTTGTGTAAGATGCAAGGACAGAATACATTCAATGTATTCAAATCTGCCAATTGTTTAGATAGTAAAGTGTAATATTTGTCTCAAATATTTCTTTAACAAAGCTATCAAAACAACATAGTGGTGATGATGTGCTGTGAACAGGGTTTGGAAGGCTGCTTCAGCATGTACCTACAGTGAGCCTGGCTAGGAAAGGATGTTTCTTCATCTTCAGTCTTTTCCTCAGTTATATATCGCATAGCAAGAATAAGAGATTTCTTTCTCCTAGTCCTTTGAAAGACCAAGGAATGTTGCAGAAAGTTTGCATCAGCAAAACTATTGCAGAGCTGTGCTATTCATGATCGCACTGAATTTTTAAATCTCCCAGATGCGTCACTAACGCGACAGCAACAAATTTCATCCAGTTTAGCACTCCACTGTCTTAGCCATGAATTTATAAATACATTTCATAACAAATTAGCATACAGTTGCACATCAGGTGCAACGGCCCTTTCCAGTGACTGATATGTGATCAGGTATAAACACCTTCACAAACTGGTGAACGCATTTGTGGCAGTTCAAACAGAGCAAGCAGAGGGTGGGAAGATTTTTTTTTTTAATTAATTAAATACCAAGTATCAAAATGCTAATTGCCACTACAATAATATGGAAGTAATCCTGAATTAGGGGCTGCTTCTCTTACTACTTGCTCTTTGTCATCTTCTCTGAATTCTGGTATTTGATGCTGCTACTCCTCAGCCTGACCCTTGCAAGTTAATGAGAAAATGTCTCATATCTTCTGATTTCCAAAACGATCTTGGGCTTTCAGCAAAGCAACATTGGTATTTTTTTGTTTTGTTTTCTTTGTATTTGTTACCTCCAGAGAAATAAAAGCATCCCAGATTTTAAAGATTAACCTTGAACTGAGTTAAGTTGAAACAAATTAAAGTGAAATATCAGATTGTCTCCAATACAATAAATGTTCGCATCCTTTATTTTAGAAGCTGAAAAAGAGGTTTATAAAAAGATAAATACCAATATTAAAACATGGGAATATACCTGAAACCAAGTACCTCTCCCAGCTGTCACTTAGGATTTGCTCCTAAGGCACAACCTTGCCCACGGAGTCAAGGCATTAGTATTGCAGCAGGCCACCCCCAGCACTGCCTTTCAGGATCGATCCTCTCCCCATCTACCCTCTCCTGAAGGAAGGATGCTTACCCACATCTGACAGACAGGAGGGTTCTGGTTTCTAGGGAAAAACAATACCGTTTCAAAGTATGTCTTCAAAGCCTACTTATTCTCTCCTAATTTTGGGAGCTTCATGACAATGCAGCCTTGGTTTAGCTGCTCGCTGGCTGTGAGAATGCTCATGCAGACCCCTCTGCTCATAGGAGAGGGAGCGATATGCAAACACAGCCTGTGAGTTCTTGCTCATGTCACCCAGGCGTACCCCCTCTCTCATGGACGGCAGTTGAATTGCATCTACAAGTTGACATTGCAAAATTTTGCAACGTGTATCACTGAAGTCTTATTATATGTTACAGTTTAATTTGACCTTTGACTTACTTATTGTAGAGGACATAATGTGACATGTTATTACCCAGATGTCAGGTTGGCGTCATCCTGTCCCACAACCACTATACCTACATACATATGCTGCAAAGCAGGGGAGTGGGGGTGAAGGAAAAAAAAAACAAAACCAAGATAACAGTAACCTGTTGAACTCTCCTGCAATAAGTTCCTACTATTCTCATCAGCTTGGAAATTAGCATATTTCAAAAAGATATATATTCAGAGACCTAGTGTCTTTGGTATGAAAGAGATTATATTGTTCACTGTAGAAATATTCTGAAGTAACTTTGTCACACCAGAAACACCCTCGTGCGATTAAAGTCTTGGACAGGAGATCTCAGGCAGTCTGCACCAACTTCACCACATGATCCCAGGACAAATCACAAACCTTGCACACCCCACTTTCTTCTCTATAGAACTAAAAATGAAACTTCATTTTAGCCCATCCTTTGTGCTATCTACTTAGACTTTAAGATCTTCAAAACAAACTTCCTTACGAAAAGTTTTCCAGTGCCCAGAATAGTAGACTTCAAATTTCTTTTAGGGCATTTAGAAGCCTCTGTAATACAGATAATAAAACTACTTTCCATGTTATTGACTACAGTATTAAAAAACAATTCAAGGATTTGGATGGATTATTTTCCATCCCACCAAAATCAAACAAGCATGGAGGAGAACAAAAAGGTACAGACAATCAAATGCTTGATCATTTCATTTTGAATATCAAGATGGTAAGTCTTCCTTCTGCAGGAGGAAAAGAAGCTTTACCTATATTTCAGAAACTCAGATGGAACTTCGTACAGGCAACCGTGCTTTAGAGGTATAACGCAGCCAGAGAAGGACACTACGCTCTGCAGGGTTCGCACTTCTGCTCATTAGACCAAAGATGCAGTATCAGGCTGAGCCAAGGACACAATTTAGCCTTATTATTAGAGAAGGTATTCCTGCAGCTGAAATTATTTCAGAGTAGGAGACTCAAGTTCACTTCAAGTTTCATATTTTACCTCGGAAATATTAATAGAAGTCAAATTTTCAAAAGGAGTCCAAAACTTGCACACACATCTTTGAAACATCTGGAGGCTATAGTATGGAAAAGTACCAAAAGCTTGCTGTTTCAAACAGGTCTGAAGGGCTGGCAGACCAGCAGGTCTCCAAGGACCACTTGTGGTAACAGACAAATGACCAGGCAGCCTCACGGGGAGAGAATCTGTGCTGCGGCTGCATCTGTGCTTGATTATCGCTGACAGCCAGGACTTATGATTACCTGGAATCAGTGAAAGGCAGGTCCTCAGGACTAGAGCCATAAAGGGCCTTAAGGATATATGATAAGAAATTTGCGTTGTTTAAGTATCTAAGACAGCTGTCTCAGCAACTTAGCCCTCACACCATGCAACGCAATCCACCTGCTCACAGCTGCCAACATACACAGAGGCTCCCTACTCAGAGAGGAAACATGAGCAAGACGCTACGCCTAGGTATTGACGTGGGATGCTCCAAATATATGTTTGATATTACAATTTCCAGACATCTGCCCTCCAGAGTGAAATTTATAGATGTGAATGAGGTTTTTAAGCTTCCTGTACAATACCTGGGATTTTTAGGAACTCAAGACAGTTTCAGGGAAGTTTTGAGTACAAATTTACACATTAAATCCCAAACTTCTCCAGGAAAATAGGCACATAAATCCCTCTCTATTCAGGAATCAAAATTCTAAGTACTCTTTTGGTATTAAATCCTAAAATACACAGTTCAAGGTTAGAGCAGGGACTGCCTAGGGCAGGTCTGGCTTTAGTTCCTTTCTCTGAAAGGATTCAGGCTAATTCTCTTGAGAATGCCATTTCAAACCAGAAAGTATCTTGGTCAACGCACTCTCAAACTTGCCATTATGACTGAAATAAGCTAGATAGAGTGAAAGAATAACCATGACTGTAGCTCATGGGCTAGGTACTTTCAAAACTTAAGCCCTGGATTCTGATATCCACCCTAAAGGCTTCATTAAAAGTGCACTCAGAACAGAAATCAGGACTTGCAAACAAGTTTTTTTACCCAGTAGACTACAGAGTCACTCTTGCTCTTATGCTTCACAAAGATTAGCTGAGCCAAAGAGAGAGAACTGAAACACCTTCACTACTATACGCTGGCAACACTGGTCCTACTTCCTAGAAGAGGTGAGGTGTAGAAATGAACTCCTTTTCCTACCCCTCCCAGCACACACATAGCAGAAGAAGGAATCCAGCGCTTATCCACTACATGCCAAATTGTTCTTGGAACCACTGAACAACCGTATAAAAAGGCGGGAGGTTACTTTTTCTCTAGTTTGGCAAGAAGCAACCAGAGACAGTCTGATGGATGGAGTCCACAAGAAGACATGGCACAAAAGCTGGCTTAGCTTTTCTTTCTCATTTGGATTTAATAACAAATCGGGCACTGAACCACTCGGTCCTGCCAAGAGAGTTGTCACATTTGGTACATACCAAAGCAAAAGTTTATGCTTAGAGAGTTGGACAGGAGTTAAGGATTGCTTTTTCCAAACTTGTATCTAAATATCTACATTAGTATGTTAAAAAAAAAAAATCTGAATTATGTCAAAGTTGCAGCCATTTCTGGAACTCCAACAGGAACTTTGTTTTCCAGTACGCAGCTAAAAATTAATTAATTTGTTAACTTGCCTTAATGAAACCGTAACAATACTTCCTGATCTCAGTTACTCTACAATAAAAACTAAATGACTGCAAAGTACTCTGATGTTGTTTGCCACAAAAGGTATGGCCTTGACCCTGCAAAACTCCAAGAACATAAGTAACTGCTATAAAGACAAAAGTGAAGCTTTATGATGAATATGAAGTTAAGCATATGATCACTTCTGCATAAAACTCCATTTTCTTTAAAAAAGATCAAACGTTGCCAGTGCATACATAGGTGTCTTGCATGTGCTTGGGAACAAAAGGGATCAACTTTGAAAGTGTAATAAGGAAAATAAATAAAGAAAATAAAACACAAAAGAAACCCCGAAACCCCCCATCCAGTTTTGTAAGTGTCATCCTAATGGATGATCTCAAACCACTCCTCTTCATACCTCATTTCTTAATAATCAAAACTCAGTTTCTAAACAAAAATTGTTCAAATTTTAGGATGAAAGTTGATTTCTAATGTCCAAATACTTTGATCCTGACCACCCCAAGCAATTATCTTTTTTTGCCCCACCAGGGTCGTTGATCTTGGAAAACCAACAAAAAAGGTAACATTTTCCCTACTACTTCTGGTATACACGTGGCACTTTCTCACTTTTTGGCACAAAGAATTAAGAAAAAATTTACAAATGATACTGGAACATGTCTAAATTATTCACTTATGAGCAAGGAGCTCCATTCTGACTTTAACACATTGAAATCTATCCCTCCAGCACAAACAGGTCACAATATGAAGCAATAAAACCTTGCCAATAGTTTTATAGACATTGGTATCAAGATGCTGATAACAGCTTGTACAATATTAAATAATAATATTACATTTAATTAGCAATACTTCCCTGAATAATAACAACTAATACTTTAGCAATGCTTCTGCTAATGTGACCTTCAACTTATTGCATTACATTCAGACCAGTACTTCACACATAATTGCACAGAAGCCTCCTATAAAAGTTACTTCACTGAAGCATTCTGCAGTGCTGTACTTGAAAGCAACTATTTAATCATCATTAGAAAAAGCAATCTTTTCCGATACATGCCTTTTTGGTTTGCATTTTTTTTATAAAAGAAAGAACTGACTACTTATTTCAGATATAATGCTCCTGAGTTCTGTCTCACACCTTGTCATGGATGTAAAGCATGTACTAAAATGCAGGCATGTCCTGGAGTGCTTTACTAAATACAATGAGTATCAGAAACCAACGGTGTGTGTAGATTCAGTTAAAACACTAACAGAATATTCTGACATCCTAGAAAACTTTGTTCCAATCTCACTCATTAATCACTACATTGTGCATTTTTCCAGTTGAGTGGACAGGTCTCTTGTTACCAATATGTAGCAAATGCTTCTGACTTTGTAAAGCTCATCACAAATAAGCTGCTTCAAAGTGGTATGAAATTCTTATACCTCAAGGAATCTTTAGACTGCAATAACTTACCTTTTAATAATCTTCAGCATTGGTCCTGATCTACTTTCAATGAGACAGAACCTGATTGAGTCCTTGAAGACTGAAAGGATACGTTTTAAAACAAACTAACATTTTTCATCACTATAAATAACATATATATTTTTAAATGCTTATTTATTTATTTATGTTTAGGAGAAAGACATCCTTGCTGTCAATTTGGAGGTGAAGCATTGTCTTATCTTGTGGCTTTTACTTTTGTGACCTTTTCAACTACTCCATATAATATTGGTGAAGAAACAAAGACATTCATGGTGTATGTGGTAGAACGCAAGTAAGCAGAGACTTTGTCATTCACAGAAACATAATTCCAAAGGTATTGGAACCATATAAGATCCTCTGTAGATGTATATATACAATTTTGGCTGTTCTTACCCAGTGAACTGAAGGTTTACTTTAATAGCCTGATTTTTCTATGAAACAATGTCACTATAAAGTTCTGTAAAGAAATTTCTCTGCTCAGTAGTCAATATGTATGAACATTGAATAGTCAATAGGTGTCATAAACATCTCTTTAACTTTATATACTTAATTATTATCATTTCAGTTACAGTCAGATAGCTGGTACAATATAATAATGTATCACGCGTGATAAGCATGATTCAAATATCGCTTAACTAACTTAAAGACTGTGATTTTAAAATACCAAGTCAGGCCCAAGGATGGTTAATTACGCACTTAATGAGATGAACTGCATCTGGTTTCAGCCACAGGAACTTTAAGGTAGGAATCAGAAGTACATTTGCCTTATCTTTTGAGAGTTTTTTCTTGACACTTTCAGCATCACAGGTTCTAGGAGGGCACTACTCTGATAGAAGGTTTACAAGTAAATGAAAATGAAATGGAACAAGTGGCTCCTTGAGCAGTGACATTAATATTCAGCCTTATTTCCTATAGATTTGTATTTGTATAGATTTGTGTCTTGACAGGAGCACTGACTGAAGCTTCTTCTGTGGAGAATTTGCAAAGGCTTACACTCCCAATCATCCACACTCCCTGGCTCTAACAGCATCTGAGAGCAGGTACGGCTTCCTTCCCGCTGCAGCACCATTGGAGGACACCTCTAGGATCCTCACCTTTACCTGGATGTTTATAAAACTTTAAGAGCAGGTTACATTTGGGATCCTTCCCCACCATCACACCTGGCTAAAACGAGCCAAAGTGGGGGAGGCAAGCAAATGGAGTGATTCACATAGACCCACTTCCCTTAAGAAACTTTTTAAAAAGGTCCAGGCCAACCTGCTGAAAATGAAAGCTATTCTAAAAGGAGCTAAAAGTGAGCTAAAAGCCCTCAGTTGCTCAGGCAGAGACCTCATGCCAAAGTGATGGTTTTACATCACGTGCTCCCATTTCAGTCACCGTGTTCACATCTCACACAAGATTCCTCCCTCCCCTCCCTGCCGTACAAAAGACCCTCAAGTAACAAAAGGGGGAACCAGCCCCTTGGTGAAAACAGTGGCGTCTGGGCCAAAGCCAGAAAGATTATTTGCTCTTTCTAGTTGGCAGTGTCATTTCTAGCAATGTCACATAAAACATGTTCAGGCTTCTATATTGTCCTATAAAGTACACTGTGCCCAAGCGTTGGTATTGGCTCCTTCTTCTCTTTTTATTTGAAGTTGTGGGAAAGAAAAGGCACCAGGGACTTTGCTCCTAAGAAAACACTTTCAAGGCTCACAGGCAACTGTTTCCAGTAAGATCCTGTATTACACTCTCACACCGAGCAAATGCAGAACACCCGAAAAGCCAAAGAGAAGGAATCCTCGCTCTGAGAGCATGTCCCCTCTGCTCCCCCCACACCCCGACGTGTTCTCACAGTTTACAGTGAAATAACAGATTAACTGATTGAGCAATTTACCAAAGGTTGCTCAAATTATGCCATAAATTCATCTGTCTGTGTCCAGCGAGGGTTTTATGACACCTGACAGACAAAGCCCATTCCTGGTGCTAAAACCCGAGCAACAACTACAACAAAAAAAAAAAAAAGAGAGAGAGATCTCACGGCTCTCCCCGCAGAGCTTGCCAGAGCTGTTCGGCGCCCGGGCCCCTTCTTTGCTGAGCAGGGGGGAGCGGAGCCCCCGCGGAGGCCCCCCCGCAACCGCCCCCTCCCGCACCCCGCCGCGCCGGGGCTCCCACCTGAAGAAAAGTTTGGAGAAGATGTTCGCCTTCTCCAGGGGAGACCTCTGCATGGTGCCCGGAGCTGCGGTGCGGTGCGGTGCGGTGCGGTGCGGAGGGACCGGCTCTCCAGCTCCGCTCCTGCGGTTTTCTCCCACCTTATCCGCCCTGCCGGCTCTGATGTCACCGCCTGCCTCCTGCCCCTGCCCCTCTCCCCGCCTCTGCTTTGCCCAGGTTCAAAAAGCGGGAGGGAGGGCTGGGGCCCCGCTGCCTCCTCCTCCTCCTCCCGCCTCCCCCCGCACCGGGCGCGCCCCGCCGCCCTCTCCTTTCGGCCAGCCCGTTACTTCCTCCCACCGGCTCCGCTTCCCCCGAGCACCGCTCCGGGACGGCGGGGAGAACGCAGCGAGGGGAGGGGTACCCCGGGCCCCAGCCAAAAGCTCCCGTACCCCCCCTACCCCGCCTCGGTTGCCCCTCCACCTGTGCGCGGTCCCGCGGGGGGCTTGTGGCGGAGGGCGGCCGGTGAGGCCGAACGGCAAGCGCGATCACACCCCCTCTCAAACACACTTGCTTCAGTTTTTCAAGTTTTCTGGGAGGCACAGCTACCCGCCCCGAGGGGAAGGGGAGCGGTTCAGCCCAAACACACAGATTTCACACAAAAGATGTTCCTGAAGAGTTACACGCGCGCTGTGCCACTAAAATCCCCACTTTCGGAGCGCACAGCAGAAGACAAAGATGACAAGAAGCAGCAGAAAGAACTTGTGATTTAATTCTGTATGAGGCTTAATTTTATTTAATGCTTTATCTGATATTTACACACTCCAATTTTCTTTCACTTCTATAACCTAAAGAAAGGCGGACGGACAAGGTCACGCTCCCCTAAGCGCACAGCCGTTCCCCCCACACTGCCTCCGAAAGGAGGCAAACGCGCTTCTCTATGGACTTACACATCGTGCTACCATTTAACCAGCTGTTACTCTTTGCAAACTTTGCAGACATTTATTATTATTATTATTGTTTCATCGCCTCTCACTACACCCCACTGTGTTTTCATAAAGAATTTCTCTTTGCCCCGGCAATTCTCCCTCGCAGGCTGCGGACAGCTGAGAGGTACCCTCTTCACCCTGCCACCGCACTGGGCTCCTTTGTGTCTCAGACCTCCCTCGGATCCTTCCCGATTCTGCTTTATTAATGACAAAACCAGTCAGAAACAGGGGGCAGGCAGGACTCCAGGAAACCGTCGGCGCTTTATCACGCCCTCAGACAAAGCGCAGAGGCAGGGCTTAAACCCGGGACAGCGGCGCCGAGCCCTTCGGCATCCTGCCACCTAGCGGGACCGGGGCCCCAAAACCCCCAAAAACCCCCAAATCCCAAAACCTTCCAAATCCCGCACCCCTAGACCCCCGCACTGCACCGGCCAGTGGCAGCTGCCCCAGCCCCGCCAGGCTCAGTGGCCGGGATGCTCAAGTGTTGGGATGCAGATGTGGGTTTGGATCCCTCCTCTGTCGAGCTCAGGGTGAAGCTACCATCCCACAAGCTCCATCCCACCTCTGCAAGAAGTTCTTTGGGAAGGCCTTGGCATACAGATCACCCAAGTCTTGAAAAATCTTCAACTTCGTTAGAAAATGGTGAAACACTAATTTAAAGACAGACTGGAAACCAAGTTTTCTGGGCAATGCGCACCCCTCTGCTACAGGCTCCTTCTAGCCTGAGGATCTCTGGTGCAGGTGAATGAGGCAGAAACTGAGCACGGGATTAGACTTTTTCATAATTGACAGTAGAAAGTGAGGTATGTTAGTCATTTAAAACCTTTCGTGGATCAGGTCCAAACTGCTTAAAATGTCAATGGCTAATGGAGTGCTTTTCATAACAGTATCTCCCTGTTGCTATTACCACCGGAGCCAGCATTTGTAGCAAACTTGGGACTAACCAAGACATCTCATCAATCATTGTTGATTATGCCATTTTTTTAACATGAAAAATTCCACAACCTTTTCTATGCTAAGTTCTCTAGATCCTCAATTTTGAAGTTTTCTTCTCTAAACTTAGAATATTGGTTTGCCTACTTCCTTAAGTACCAGCTATGGCTGTGCTCAGCACCACCAGAATCCGGAGAGTCATTATTTCTCTGCTCTGTGATCCAATCGTTTTGCAAATAACTGAGCTACTTTCATTCACCGCCCCCCTCCGCCCCCAGTCACAAACTCTTAACTAGTTGCGTTTCACAGAATTATTTCTTGTCTGTTTCCACTGATACATTTCCTTGCTTTTTTTTTTTTTTTTTTTTTTTAACTAAGCATTTAGTAGTTTCGGAGCAACTGTTATTCCTAATCTTCTCAGGGATCTTGAACGTACTCACCTGACATGAATGTGAAACTTGTCATTAACATTACTGCGAGTAGGAATAAACCCTAATATTTCTATTCTCTCTAGGGACTGAAATACCTCCAATTTTAGTATTATCTATGGATTTCATTTACATGATCTTCTTTTATTTCTACAGAAATGCAACCTGGTATGGCAAGGGCTACTTTATCCTTAATTGTATCCACATCCACCATCTATCTGACTTTACTCTGTATTTCTGAAGAAAATCCAGTGAGGCTGAGTTACAGAGCCAAGTGGCACGTGAACAGGAGGATGAGTAGAGCCTGGTTTCCCACGCCATCACTGCCGTAATTCTGGCTACCGCACTTGAGCGGGGGTTCCTCAACCAGGCGAGAACCACCATGCCGTGGTCAATTTGAAGCTGCACACGTGGGAAACAGACTGGCTGGTTAGGTACTGTCATGTTCACAGTAACTTAAAGTGATTTATACCCTGAGGGCTGTAATCGTGGCCTCTCTCCTGCCCTTGGGCACACATTCCCATTCCCCTCCAGGATGACCAGACTGCATTTAAAGCTCCTTAAAGCTCCTAGTCTAGCTGAAAATCCCACCGGAGCAGTGCATTTTCAGCAGGATCTGAACTTAAAAGGAGAGAAACTCACTTAACACTGGTGCCAAGGTAAGTAAGGGTACAAACCCTATGGCAAGGGGTGAGGCAGAAGAAAGGCAGGGCAGGGAGAAGATTGGCTTTAGCAGCCATGGAGTCACCAGTGGAGTTTTGCATCCCCTTTCTTAGGCAGAGCAATACATTAGGGGTCTGGAGCTTGTTTTGGTTTTTATCCAACTGCTGATTGTCAAGAAGGGTAGAATAAATTAATTCTATTATTTGAATATTTGATTAGCTAATATCAGTGGACAAAGGAGTACAAATTATCAGCAGGAAGAGAATGCATGATGATATTAAATATCACCTCCATAGAAAATGAAGCTGCCAAAAGTAACACTGATATTTTGTTGTTGCTTAAAATGAAAAAGTGTTTTGTTCAGTCTCACACTTCTGAAAAGTTCACTCTTTAAAATAGCCCTGTCAAAAAAAAAAAAAGTCCTTTGCAGCAATAAGGAGAGAGAAAACAGGTACCAAGGTGATGTCTCTTCTTTGTTCATGGTTGAAGCAACCAGACCTATCAACCAAATTTTTAAACAAACTCTCAAATTTTTCTGAATCTTTTTATTAACTGGAAACTATTCTAGTTGCAACATTTCATTCAATGCCAAAGTAGTCTGGTCTAGTCTCCAGATTATTTTTTTAATAAAAGCAGAGAACTTGATCCACAAATCTGACAACGGTCTTTCCCTCAAGCTCCCCTGTGCCCAGCTGGACTCTGGCACACCTGAGTTCACTTCCTCATTCCAAGTGACTTAAATAACGGTGGGAGGCTTTGCTTCAAATACTTGTAGATGAATGCTCTTAAGATATGGGTTAGGTATAGCTCCTCAGTATCTCTTGTGAGATGGCTTAACTTCATCTAACTTCCAACTATTCTCGGGAGCAGGGAAAGCAGTCTGGCCACCTTTCCATATGGTAGGGCTTTACTTTACCCTACAGTTTTTGTTTACAAAAGAAAAAAAAAGTTATTACTCTGTCTCAGAGCTGCTTACACACCAAGATAGAGACAACCTTAAAAAAAAGGGTTAAAAATGGTAAATTCTCAACTAGAATTATAAGTATATGTATAATTTAATATTCAACAAAGGCATTCTACCTGATGGCTTACAAATACCTATTTTCAGTTGTTGAAATCCCCACACTACTCTCTAGTTATGGATAAATTAGCAACATCCTGCTTTTCATTTTGCTTGTCACTTTTCGCTTATACTACTATAAATTCCAAGGAGCTTCTCTATTCCCAGGATATATAATGAAAGCTGAATCATAACCAAGATAAAAGATACAGCAGCATTCATTTTAAAAAAGTAAACTATTCATAGACATTTACCAGACAAATAGATTTTGAGTGCACATTCATAATACTTTTAGAATACAGATGGACAGAAAATTTTATGTTTAGATGCAGAAGATACCAGCCTGACAGTTGCTGGATCCATTTAAATGAGCAAAAACAGTGTCCCAATGCATTGTCTTCATACTGCTAAAATTGCTTCAATGGTTTCAGTATTTGCAGATTAACATTCTTAATCTGCATGCACCAGATACTTTCGGCAAGCGGAGTCATGTATGCTTTCCCACACTGCACCATCAGTACCTGACTATGTCAATTCAATGCATGGTCTCAATAAATCCTGAAAACAGTTTAATATTCCAGGGAAACTAAGCAGATCTTTTACCAGGCACGCACTTCTGTGATAGGTAAGGACCTGGGAGGTGAAGTACTGTGGAAGTACCAGACTTTTCATTCTGGACAGGCAAAATGGGCAGAAGACCACATTTTGATATGCTCTTACATGCAAATCATGAAAGGAAAACAGCTATGAATACATGACAGGCCTGATGTAACAACAGAAGAATAAGTGTGTGTTGGTATTTAGTGCAACTCATATTGAATTTGCAGAGGTTGATTCTATAGACACTCCAGATCAACTTCTTCAAAGTACTTCAAATTGCATATAATTTTCAACACAAATTACAACATCACACTAGAAAGAACCATCAGACAAAAGTCTGACATGTTCATACACTGCCATTTGGTCTATGAATTTAAAAATAGCTGCATGAATATTGTTTTAAACTGGAAGGTATTTTTAAGCCTTTTGCAATTGTTGATGCATAATAAGGGAAGTGAAAATGTATTATTTAATTCAGAAGCACAGAATTCTGTGATAATTCATTTCTATTTGTACTGATGCATGAACCCCAGTGCACCAAAACCAGTAAAAACTTTCAGATCTGCTGAAATGTCATCTTGATCTGCCTTGCTTACATGATCTATCAAAGTACTCACCGAGGTCTTGCTGACTAAGCTTATGTCAAATAAAATCCCAAAGGAACTAGAATATGAGAAGAGGAAATTTAGACTGTGGCCTTGATTACATAAGAAAGTCATGCAACTCATTTTTAAGCACAAATTCTAAAAGATTTGTTAAAATGGTGCAAGCTCTGCTGTTAGTAACCCTCATAATACCAAGATTTGTGGAGTGTTTCAGCCATTTGGACACAGGTTAATCAGAAATGAGAATAGGGCACCTGCATTTAAAAAAAAAAAAAGAAAAAATAAAAAATAAATGAGACACTGTGAACAAATATTGAAGCTAGTAAAAAAAACAACTTTGAATCAATATGATGCAGCAACATAACAGAACAGTTATCAGATGTATGGGCACACTCTTGCCCTTTACACTTAATAAAACATATTTAGCTCTTTGGAAGCTACAGTAGAAAATAAGCTGGAGAAGGTTTTCTGAAGACTTCAGGGTTTGTTTGCTTTCAGTCTAGAATAAACGTGTGAGAAGCCCGAGAATCCAAGTCTGACAAGCTTGCACGGTTTATGTTTCCAAAGATAGCTTTAACTTCTTCCTCTTCATACTGTCATGTAATAATCCTAGAACAATGATATTATTGAGGTTAAAAGGGCAAAAATCCAAGACTGATACCTTCTATGACTCAATAGAAGGCACATGCCGGCAATCTTAAGCAGTTGAGCAACCAAGATTATTGAACCACCCAAAGCATAACAAAAACTGCTTAATTATTTACAACCGTTTAAAAGAGAAAGAGCTTGAGTTCCCGACAGAGCGCTGAGATTGGCATCTTCTTCACTAAAATCTTACCACAGAGACCATGCAGCATAAACTCTGCCATGTGAATCCATGCAGTGCAATGAATCTTCAACACACTGCTTTTGGAAAGTGTGCTTACTTTGGTGTGTGCTATTCTTGCCTAAAACAATTCCATATGGGTCCAAATATTTTTCTGATCTTAACGGAGAAAGTTCTGGTCTTTTTTTCTAGTCTTGAAATAGCCTAAAATTGCCTTTGCAATTGCCTCTTCAGTAAGGAAGTCCCGCAACCTTCAAAATAAAAATAAAATAAATTCAAAAAATAAAAAATAAAGGAGGGATAACCGCCCCCTTAAAGATACCCAAGGACCTCGAGCTCACTGTAGGGGAAAAGGAGGCAGACAGTAGTTCACATGAAGACAAAGGGCCAGGCAGCATACAATCCCTGTTCTCCATGCAGTTTTCTCAGCATTTTCAGCCCATGCCCATCCCATTTCCAGAGGACTTGCTGAGATTCAAGTTAGTAGTTTAAAGCCCCTTGTTTAGTCAGGCTTCAGAAAACCTGTAATGGTTTCAAGTACAAAAGAACAAGGATTCGGCTTGCCGACTGACATTTTCACAAAGGATTTTCTCCCAGCCAAAAGGAGAAGTGATGTCTTTTTTTTTTTAAAAAATGGCAGCTGACAGCAGAATATTATGCGTTAATGAGTTTAATTAAAAACCTTTCACATTGGACACAATGGAAAATTTATAGGAGGCAAAAAGTGTTTCTCATCATGTGATCTCGCAGCGAGTTGTGCTAAGCCAAACAGGTGCACCTGTATTTTAAACAGTTAAGATTTCCGAGGCTAAAAGCAAGACCTTTGAATTTGTATAAACTTATGTAAAGCTGTGATTTACGTAAGTGACAGTAAAAGAAACCCACCATTACACAGCTGACTTTTTTTTTCTTTACAAAATACTTTGTGACTTTCCTGCAAGAAAAAAAGCTTACATTAGAAGAAGGTAAGAATCACTGTAGTCAATCACAGCCCCGTGTTATCAGTGACAAAGTAGGTATCAGCCTTCAAGAAGTTGTCCACAGAAGTAGTTGAAGTAAGCATTCCTCCACTTCAGAAGGAATCCCTGACATTTAAGAATTCCAACGACACTTTTAAATAAAAATGCCTAAACCACTGCATCGTAAAGCTTGATCATCAAGCCCCGCCTGCCACTGTTGCAAGTAAACCTGCAGAGTAGTTCAATATTGCACACCTCCAGATGCTGCAAGCCAAAAAATACTTCCCAGTGTTCTAGGAAAATTAAGGCTTATTATAAAATATTGGCTACCACAGTTAACATTGCAAAAATAAGGAAGCAAGGGACATTAAGGGCATATAAAGCAACTCAGGCCTCTCACTTTTCACTCAGTTATTTACTAACGAAACAAACTTTGCATACTGAGAATATAAAGGCTGATATGTAAAGGAATAAAAACCTTGTCAACCAAGGATTAAGGAGTTTTGCAAAGACTTAAAAAACTGGTGATGAAGTCCATGTTCCACTAAGTTCTGACCATGAATTTGAACCACGATCTCTCACACTGTAAGAGACCTACCTGGGTGATCATTCAGTAACGAATTCCCTGCCTTTGCTCTGCTAAAGCTGTTCAACTCAAAGACAGCCAAGCACCCACAGTCATGAGCTGCGCAGTGGAACTCAAGTTGCAATAACTCTGTCTTTCAAATGAGGAATGATGTTTTGTTTTCTGAAAGGTATTATTTGACAGAAGAAGAAGAAAAAAAAAACAAATAAAACCCTCAAACTTGTCAGGTGTCTCAGCTTTCTCACACAGTAAAATGGGAGAATGGACAATCTCACTGTTTTCTTTGGTATGTGACTGGAGAGAGGTAGTAACAATGGGTTTTGACAGAAAATAAGGGAAAAAAAAGATAAATTTAACAGAATTGAGCATTGAAATGACAGATTCAAACAGTTCTAAAGATTTTATTGGAGAAAGCATTTTCAGATTAGACTCTGGAATCTACAAAGGCTCTTTTAAAAAGTCATTTTTATTTTCCTACCTAGGAGTTTTTATAATTAGCTAGCTACAATAAGGACTACTATATTGCTTAGTGTCAGCTTTAAGTGGGCAAATGTTACTCAAATACGCTCATAACTATCTCCCCAAAAGAGCTAATATTCGCAATATTTTTAAAGTAGTGTTTGAAAAGCGAGGTAGACACAAAAATAATTATAAAGCACACATTGGTTTTATTACGCAAGAAATGGAAAATATTTGCAGATATAACAATTTTATTTCTGACTGCATTTATCGCAGAAATTAAAAATAGGAATTTAATACTCTACCTTTGCATAGACTTTTCCCTTGCTAGTATACAAAAAACTTAATTTACACTTCCCTGTGCGAATATGAAAGGAACAATATGATCTATTCATGCACGTTAATGGGTCATAAATTAGTATAATCATTGAGGGAAAGAACCAGCTGTGGGTTTAATTGTAGACAGCACAATGAAACAGGAGTGGACAACACAAGGTGTAAGCCTAAGGTATGAGATAGAGACTAAGAATAAAAATATTTCATTATATTACAGAGAAATGTAATGATTTCTCATCAAGTACTTGTTTCAGTCTCACTCATCTTTTCTCAGAAATAATGCAACAACAGAGTAGAACTTAGAGAACAATTAAAAATGATGTATTGGAAATACTACATGGGAAAGAAAGAATATCAAGCATTTCTGTTTATACTTTCGCATAATACATAAGAGGAAATCCTTTTGTTATTCAACACATAATTAAGCTGTGAAAGTCAATGACTCACAGCCTTGCTAAGCTTACAAGGACTCAGCACACAAACAGATATTTACACAGAAAGGGAAATTTTAACACATTTACATTGCTTATTTATCAAAATTTGAAACGCCTTTGTCTTCAGACAATCTCTACATGAATTTAAGAGGCAACAGCTGGTACATTCACTCTATCACAAAACATTCTGTTACTGTAGCTTTACTCTCTTTGCTCTGGCATCCTCCACAGGATCTTGGCTAAGGTTGGCAACCATAGTAGATTGGTCTGTCATACGCATTTGGCTGCACGAAACTAAAGAAGTTTTTATTGCCACAAATTAAGACAATCTTATTCTGACAGAAATACAGTACTGCTTTAGACTCTCCTTTCAGACCTAGAAAATAAGGAACAACACTCCAGTAAACAATAGGAAGACTTATGCATCCACTGGCCGCACAACAACTTCATTTTTGAAATCAGAAGTAAGAGACAGAAGGCAATAAAGTAAATAAACTGAAACTAAGTTGTTTACCCTATTATTGTGGTACTATCTACAGACGGCAAAACTGAGTTCTGCTGAACACAAACACATAGAAAATTATACCTTCTTTCCTCAAACTATTTCCAGTTTGAAGGTAAGATACAACAAATGAAAGAAGCTTTCAGATTGTGAGAAAACCTGTAACAAGAAGAGGCAGCACTATGCATACTAGAGCTCACCCTTTCGTCTTACCCTTTTCCCAGTCTCAGCCAGCTTTCTGCTTCTCTGACTAAAGCAGACCAAACATGGTTTGAAAGAGCAGGTCCATCCAGTCAGGGCACACCTGGGAGGGTAAGATATGCATCCAACACCTGGGATGCACAGGAAGAGAGAAGTCAGAAAGAGAAGTAGAGATTTGTGATTTTTTAGAAAGAAGGTTAAACAGAGGTGTGATTTCTTAGCTCCTTCCTTAAGAAATAAGATAACTAAGAACACCAGTAAAAAGACCAAGGCTAGAAAAACAGTTGAAGATTGTGTTCCCTGAACTCCATGCAGATGCTCAGGGGACAGTACAAACACGGAAGGCTAGAAGAAAGGGAGTAACACAAAGATTTAACTTTTATTCTTCAAAGATTAGGGCAGGAAAAGAAAATATATTTTTTTTTAATGGATACCATGCTCAAAGATACAGCTAAAACTCTCAAAAAACTGAAACCAACATAACTGTCTGAATTCAGAATACTGGACGTATGAGGAAGAGAGGCTCATGAGACATCTCCTTACCATTCCAGCACGTTCTTGTCTAACTACAAATATCTGTATTCTACTACAAATGCCTGGGGGAAAACTCAGTCTAAAAAAGAGGCTAGAACATCAAGTGCCTACACCCAGTATAACACGTCCTCTGTATCAAATGAACCTGAGTTGGTAGCTTGTCATAAATACTCTGCTTCAGTAGACAGGAATAGCAAACAGATTTCACTGCAAAAAGAAGGGAGCTCTTTAAAATCAAACACAAAAAGTGTAACTTACCACTATCCAGATGCAGCTGCCCCTCAGCAAGAACTTTGTTAACACCAGAATAAAAAGTTGATCTAAAAAACAGTGAAGAAGGAATATCCTCCATATAACAGAGCTCATAAGAAGAGAGCGCTGACATTTTCTCTGTAGCTGTATCAGTTGTAAATGCATAGACACCAACTGATTCCCACTTGGGACATCCCCCAGGAATATATCCACGAGAAATTAAATTAAAACAGGTGTGGATCAGTGCCGCCCCAACAGAGGAGCAACTACTGAATGAGATTTCCCTGCCTGAACCATTATTTTCAGGCATCGAGTTTCTATTAAAAATTATCCTTTGTGTTCTTCTAGGAGGTTGACATTTTTTCTGATCCATTCAGCCTCACTGGAGCCAGGATCCACACCCGTCAGAGGTTGCAAAACCCAGAAGGCTTCAGATATCATTTATCTAAAAAGGGCCCTTAGGTCCTACTTCCTGCAATTTTATATATATATTTTTAGTACTGAAAGAATGAAGGCAGAGAAAGGTAAACAATAGCCTATGTAACCAAACCCAATGGGCTGTTTCCTAAGTTTCTGTTGCAACTCAGAAACAGATAAAGCACATGATGCAAACCCCAGCCTAATCAATAAAAAAATTTCTTTTTATCATCTCTGGATCAATTAGATCTATTACTCTTACATACCATGCCTTTGATTAAATTTATTTTCAAACAGCAGTTTCAACGCTCTTAACTGAAAACTACATTACCAAATGGAAAACACTGCCTTTCTTTATACTTAATCCACTGTTCTCATTATACTTGTGTCACTGCTGTTTTGATCATTAACTGTATCACTAGAAGTGGCTTAATAATTACTCATTGCTTCTAGAAGCCTTAGTACAAAATTCTTCCTTATTCCTCAGGTTTTCTGGAAAAAAAAATATTAATCTTTTTCATATCCTCACCTGTTGAAAACTTTTAATGCTATTTCAAGAGAGAGCTGCAGTTTTAATAGAGTCTCCCCAAAGCACTGCAACAAGTAGAGCGGCGAGATCAACAATTCAACAGAGTAATCAGATGTTTAGGTTGCTTGATCATAGCACGAGAATCCTTCTGTAATGAAAAGCAGTCTCTTCCCAGAGGTCCTCTCCAATAACAGTGATAAGACATATACCACTGCTTTGCAGAAAACTCCTGAAACCAAGATCTGTATTTATCACCTTGTTCTCAAATTTAACATAGCTCCTCACTACACCTGCTGGTAATGCATTAGACATGAAACAGTTTAGGCGATTAATGTTATGTGTTCGTGTCCAAAAATATTCATTCTATCCCCTTGTAAAAAGTTTTAAAATATCAAACCTTTCTAAGACTTCTGTATTTATAGGAAGTCTGGCATGTCAAAGTCTATTTTAGTGTTGTAGTCAAAATGGCTTTTTTGCACTTACATAGTTATATCTTTGTAAAACTAGTGTAATAAATTAGGAAAATGTATATTTCATTAAGTAACAAATTAAGGCACAACTGCTTGATGGTGTTGAGCAACGTGCTTCCTCCGCATTTACAGAACAATCACTGTAGCAAACCTTGATTGTCTAACAATTGCGTCCCCAAAACATTACACAGAATACATTGCATTTGAACCTACATCACCAGTTGCTATTGAAGTTGGCAGATGTGGGTTCAAATTTACAAGACCATGAATACCTATTTTTTCCCATTCTTTCCGCACAAGATGTTCTTGTGACTAGATAGGAAAATACACACTAACAAACTCAGATATAAGAAAAGGAATAGACAAAAAAAGGTACAAAAAGGAACATCTGCTTGTTTGTTCACTGCTACAAACAGGAACAGGGTTTTATAGAAAGACAAACTTCAGTGTCACACCCAAAGTTTCAGAACCAATAAATCCGTAATACAAGCAAAATTATCTTGATAAAGAGGATGAAGTGTGTGAAAGTATACATAACAAATACACAAGACAAAAGACATCATATAAGTGATGTGAAATAACACAACATGAAACAAGGCAAGACTGAAACACCAAGTAGGAAGGAAAAAAAAATAAATACACAAGGGCACAACTAGGAAGCACAAACACGCTACTAGTTCTGTGGAAAATACTCTGGGAATTCAGATTCAATAATTCAACAAAGTGAAGGTAAAAATGCAAATTGAGTAGTGAAATGTATTAATAGAAGTGGGATATATAGCCCATGCAAGGTAGTTAACGCTGTTACGTTTGGCACTGGAGTTACAGCTCAGCCACTGAATCTTTTTATTGGGCAGTAGTGTAAGAAAAAGATTGCGGCCTGGGAAAAGACCTAAAGAGTGACGGGCTTAATTTTTTAACCTGTCAGACCTAAATCTTCCAATAATCTAAAAAATGACAGTTGATTCCCCTCACTACCAAAGACAAGAACTAAAATAACCTATAATAAAGAGGACCAGAAAAGTCTTCCCCTTCTAAGGGTAGGGAAGCACTGCAGGTCTCCCTCTCAAGACAAGTTACACAAAAGATCTGTCAAGAAAGTTATAAGTACACTGCATTTTGTTTCAGTGCAAGGGTTGGGCTAGATGACTTCTTGAGGTCTGTTATGACAAGTTAACACTGCATTTTAAGAATTCTTCCCCTGAGTCAGTTACCACTCTATGTCAAGTGTATGAACCCATGCTCATCCTCAGATATAAACTTGTTAGGAGCTTTAAGAAAAGTAGACAAAAAGATGTGGTTCCATTCTTACCCGTGGGACAAATCCAAAAATTGCAAGTATGCACCCATCAGAGCACATTTAGCCCACCACATCTCAATTTACTGCTTTCACATATCCCATTCCCCACCCCTTGCAGTGGGGTTGGACTAGATGACCTTTAAAGGTCCCTTCCAACCCAAACTATTCTACGATTCTATGATTTACTGAATTAGTGGCACAATAACAGGGCTTTCTAAGTTCTCAGGTTGTGAACTTTTCCTCAATAGCTCTAAGTTTCAGGGAGATCGAGACAAAAAGAATTTGTATAGGAATTTAAGCCAAGTGCCTCTGTATTAAAAATTCCACTCACATGTGAGTAAGATAAGGCAGAAGACTCACTAGACTTTCTGTTGGCAGCACTTAAATAAGCTAAATTATGTCAGCAAAACCAACAAATACAACAATTTTCCTTGATCCAACAGGATTGTTTATTGGTTTTTCTCAATAGAAAACAAAGAGTCTGAAATTAGACCTTATGGATACTAGACGCAAGCACTCACACTAGAAACCATGTAGGAACTATCATTTCACAGGGATCCTGACCTTCGAGCACACCATGCACTCTCAACAGGAAATTCTTTGTCCTTGCCCTGACACTGTATTCACTATGCCACCTTTTGTCTCAGAGATGTGGAGAATAGTTGGAAGCAAAATACCTTGGTACCAATCCAGGAAAGATGAAAGTGCCTCTGACAGGTCTAAACAAGCATGCAAAAGGCGGGGTTGTAATGGTGTATTCTGTGAATATATGCATACTCAACACCTACTCTTACGCATTGTGGTCCCTGTGTTATTTGGAGGTCTGTCACGCTAAAATCGTCAGTTAGTAGCCACGACATGACATGACATGAAATGAAATGCCTCTTTGCTGTTGACTGTGATACAGTCTTTTCCACACAGTGTCTTGTGGCTTTGTCACCTCAAAGCTATAACATCAGCTTTGTTAGTGTTACAAAATGATCAGCGGATGTCAGGGGCAAGTAAAACAAAAGACTGTTTTGTTAGTGCATACAAATAAAAAGGCCTGAATAACAAGCAGCTGTTAAACAGAAGTCATATTTACATACCAAAAGTAGAAACAATGCATGCAGGAAAAAAATGATAAATTAATTCTAAATTATTTGAAAGTATAAACATCCTTTACACTATCTGATCACAGACATTACAGAGACATCTAATTCCTTTTTTTCTAGGCTAACTCTCTTCACGCCTAAACCACGCGTAAAAGGTCATGTTAATTCCTTAGAAAATTAGTTTCTTTCAATAAACACTGCTGCCTACTCATTCATTTGTAAATACTCATGCTATGCTGTTTAGGTAACATAGACAAGGCTTAGATGAAGTTTGAACGTCATATTTAGCACTTTTTTGAAAATGTGTTTTTCCAGTATGTATTTTTTGTATAGGACATCAAACATACATACAGAAAATTACAAACATTAACTTAAACTGATTAGGATCAAAAAGAGTTTACAAGCATATTTAACAGTCCTGAATGGTGTTGAGGCTTACAGAAGAACAGAACTTTCCTATACTCACCACCTAAACCTATACATAGTGTCTAATTTCAGGAGTTAGTTTTAGCACCAGCCAATTTTTGCTACAAAAAAATGACTAGCTGAGAACATATGAGGTCCGATGATGTATTTTCTTTCCTGCTATGTCTTCTACTGTCTTTGAACAGGCTTATTGATGGTTTTAGACCACTGTACGGAAGAACACACGTTTGGGAACGTGTACCAGACTACCATCTTCCACTGTTTTTTTCAATAAACATGTGGCAGGGTGTAAAAAGCAGCAGAAACCTTATGAGCTGTTCTAGATGAATGAGTGTAATATACTGTAAAGTTATCTGATGACTGAAGATGAGAAAATGGCACAATCATATTACAAATACAGAAACTAAACATTGTTTTCTCTTGGAATTTGAGTTCTCAGTACAACTGTGACAACTACTGCCATCTCCATGGCTGACAACCAAATTTCCACTGACTTCAGATACTGGCATTTTTTGTACTAGGGGCTAAAGAAATAATATATTCCTTTAGACTGTTGTACTACAACACAAAGCTACATCACACAACCTATCTGCCTCATGCAGTAAAATTAATAATAATCATGATTTTCCTGCAAGCAAGCCTAGGACAAAATTATCTTACTAAGAAGTAAACAACAAGACTTCAAATTAGATCACCTTTATAGAAACCAAACTGTAAGCAGTACAGGTGAGTTTTGTCATAACACTGTAACACGAATGGGTCCAATATGAATAAGACTCATTAAATTCATACCACAGTATTGGTAAATGTTGTAGAAAATAACAACAAAATTACTAAAACACTAAAAAAAAAAAGTTACCAGAACTGAATGTGTTGACATTTATTAGCCTGCTGTGATACACTTCAGGAGAAATCTATGTTACTTACTAACAGATTCTTATCTACCACTTGTTATAAAACTCAGTGCATTTGATTTAGTATCTCAGAATTATGTAATTGCTTTAATTTGAAAATCTCAAGACGCTTTGCAAAAGTTAACAGCTTACGTAAAGTACATACAAGGAGCATGCTGAACACCGCTGAAAAAAGTTCATCTCTTGAATATTTAGTATTAAACACTCTTTCTTTGAATTTGAATCTTTAAGGTTGGAAAAGACCTCCAAGATGATCAAGTCCAACCATCAGCCTAACACCACCACGTCCACTAAACTATGTCCTGAAGTGCCACATCTACACGTTTTTTGAACACAAAAAAATTTCTGATGTGCAAGCATCCATGGCTTCTACGGAAATCAACAGAAACCTAAATATCTCCATATATCAAACTCAAGACTCTGAATATTATTTCTAGGTGAATACAGAAATTCTAATGTAAAAGATCAGTAGCCACTTACCAGTGTTTACATACAGCACAGTAACCACCTTATGCAGCAATAACTGGTACTCAACGCTCTTGAGTTGTCTCAGACTAGAATGTTTCTGGCATTCATTATCATTTGGGCAGCCTGCAAGCGCTATCTTGGAGGTATAGGCTAGGTCCAAGTTTGCTGACGCCTTTAGTGAAGCAGGTTTAAGCTGAGCTGTTCAGCAAATAATAATTCTTAGCAAATAGCTGACAGCATTTCCTCTTCCTATATGTTGCTTCACTTGTGTCCTTTGCCCGCCAAAGTACTAAGCATATAATACTACAACTTCAGCATGAACTATACATATTTTCTAGAAAAAGCTATTGTGGAACGATGGGAAACATTTTTCATTACATTTAACCACCATGCAACTGGCTTTCTGTAAATATTTACAGTACTACAAGCATTTTAAATAGAAAATAATTGCCTGCTGTGGCAGTCTCAGTTCCCATTTTCTTCTACTCCAAATTGCAATACTATTCCTATTATTACAATCTAGTGAACATTTTTTAAAACATATTTTCAATATTGCAGTTTCTGTACTCCTTTTTAAAAATTCAGTGTGTAAAGGCCGCCTCAGTTCAGTATAAACACAGCTTAGTAAAACATAAAAATGTCATTCTTAATATACACTTTAGCCAAAGCAATGCCTAGAGATGCATGTTGTGTTTGTAATGTTATCTTGTAGGGAAAAAAGTCTGTAAACACGACTCCTTGTTTATTTCCAAAAGCCCTATCAAAACTGTTTGGCAGCAGTCTCATCACTAGAAATTAAGAGATTGAAAAAAAATTTTAAAGGGAATAAAAATAAACAAGGAAACAAAAAGTGCTAAAAGTTGATTACATGAATTTATATTTCTTCGAATTTGTTAGCTACTGATGTAAAGAGGACTCAAGGGAAAAGAGATAACTTGCTACAAAATTGAGACAATCTCAAAAGCTTTTCCAAACAGCCAGTACCACTGAGCTGCACAGGAGTCTGCCTTATCCATTGGGCTCCTCTTCTCCTCCTGACATAGGAAACCGTCTTTGCCTTCAGTGTGGTAGAAATCAAATATTACCTCTACTCTCACTACAAAGACCAAATTCCTTTCCTTTCTTACCTTGTCTTCTTCCTCTTTTGGATAAGTCTAGGTGGAAACTTAATGGGTACTGTAAAATTAACACAGCTTCCTTTCTTGCTGTGATGCTTTCAGGTCCTGGCAAAATTAAGCAAGATCAAACGGAGAGGCAACAGACTCTCTCACAAAAAGGAGGGAAGGAAATAGTATGCCTTGGTCTTCAGAGCCGGTATGGAAAGGATGGTTAAAAGTAGGAATAAATAGGACAGCAGACTAGGTAAAATGAAGATGAAAGAGCAGTGTATTTGTATCTCTGCTGAAGTCTTTAGACTTCATTTCACTATTTGGATCTACAGTGTTTAACTTTGAGACATCCCAAACCTAATAAGAATTAGAATATAAACACTTCTAAAAACTATTATGTTAAAAATGTGAACACTGCAAAGCCAAATTTCAAAAACCAATCACAGTGAAGTCTTTTATTTTTCACTTTTTCCATACACCATTATGATACAGCCTTTAATTATATTGTCACTTGTATCTAAACCTGCCCGTCCCACTCCAGACAACAGAAACCAGACAAGTAGGGAGAAAGTCAAACAAACAGAAAACCAAACCAAACCAACAAAAAAGAGTCTTGCTAGGATCATTAGTTCCTTAAGGGCTTTCCTGGACTCAGAATCACAAATTAGATTTCATGACACTCAGATGAAATTTCAACTTCCCAGGAAAACAAGATTTAAACCACACTGTCTTGTGCCTGTTCTTCTAGATGATAACAATGGTAAGAATCCCACAAGTGTCACTGCTGCAAATTAATTATGTTAAGTCAAGAACCAGGTAAACTACAACAACAAACTCCCTAAGCTTTGCTACTGCTTGATGGGAATTCCACCAGCTTGCCAGTATTCTCTAATCCTGTTGCATCCAATCATTTTAAGTAAAGATCAGAGTATTGAACTTCAGCATCAAACATACGCTTTGCGTGTTTGGTAGAAGGTCTGCATTCACATAGGATCACTAAAATCAACTAAAATTTCTGATGCCAAAACTCTGCATGTAAACAAGCAACTGCCGTAAGCAGCATAAATACAAATGGCTAGGAATTGCTAACCCACAGGAAAAAGGAAGGATTTTATAGCTTGTGATATTAATGAGTGTCGTAGTTCAGCCCTGATGGGGACCAGACTACGCAGTCTCTCTCTCGCTCCCCCCACCCTCCAAGAGAATAGGGGGAGATGATATAAGAAAAAACGGCTCGAGGTTTGAGATAAGGACAGGGAGAAATCCTTAAAGTTACCGTCACAGGCAAAACAGACTCAACTTGGGGAAAACTATTCATTTATTTCTAAAACTAGCAGGAGAATGAGACAGGGAACAAGATAAACTCCCCCCCACCTCTCCCTCTTCCCAGGCTTAACATTATCTCTACTACCTTCCCCGCCCAAGCGGCAAAGAGGGGAAGAGGGAATGGGGGTTACGGTCAGTTCATCACATGTTGTTTTACGCCACTACTTCGTCATCAGGGGAAGAACTCCTTGCATTCCTCCTCTGCTCCGTTGTGGGGTCCCACCCATACGCCACAGTCCTTCATGAAACTGCTCCGGCGTGGGTCATCTCTTCCACGGGGTGCAGTCCCTCCAGAACAGCTGCCCCAGCAGGCTTTCCATGGGCCACAGCCTCCTTCAGGCCTCCACCTGCTCCGGCGTGGGGTCATCCACAGGCTGCATGTGAATCTCTGCCCCTCCATGGACCACCATGGGCTGCAGGGGGACAACCTGCTCCACCATGGTCGTCACCACAGGCTGCAGGGGAATCTTGGCCAGGAGCCGCATTACTCCTCCCCCTCCTTCTGAACTGACCTTGGCTTCTGCAGCTGTTCCTCTCAGAAGAAAAATTCTTCACAACAGGCTGGCAGATGTCTCTCAGGATCCTTTTTACATCTCATTCACTTCTCATCTCCTCTCCACTTCTTGCAACCAGGTCGGGCCGAGTTGGGCCCAGTCGGCTGCCCAGCGGGAGGCCAGAGGGTGAGGCCTGCAAGGCCCACAAGGCATCCACCTCCCCCTCTCTGCCCCTGCTCAGCTGCTTCACATCTTCTCTACTTTTTTTGTTTTGTTTTGTTTTCCCCTTAAATATGTTATCACAGAGGCGTTATCACAGAACATTCTGCTACCAATTGGCTTGGCCCTGGCCAGCAGCGGGTCCGCCGTAGGCCCGGCCGAGTCCACTGAACAAAGAGCAACTTCTAGCAGTTTCCTACAGAAGCTGCCACCGTAGCCCCACCTCACTAAATAAAACCAGGACAATGAGGCATGCAGTAAGTAGCTCCAATTGGAAAGAGAGGATTTTTGTTCCTCCCCTCTAAAAATCAAACTAATTGAATTATGACGAAAATTTAAAATTTTTCTGAAGGAATAAGTAGTTGATTCAAAATACTGAAGCATCTTCAAGGCTTTTTTTTTTCATTTTATGGGAGAGGACAATAAAGTATTTAGCCTAAGAAAGCAATTCATAAAATTTAGGACAATAGTAGATTACAAGAGTGGAAAAACACTACTACAGAGTAGTACCCCAATGGAGGGGAGCAAAGGATTGTTTTTCCTGTTAAAAGAAAATGACTGTGAATTTATCACAGAGGAACATCCCATTGACAGGACCAACTGGTACAGCAACATCAGAGAAACAGGTTTCCATCACAGAAAACTACCATTCCCCTCTCTTCTCCAAGTTATAAACATCACTCGTCCACTTATGACAGACACATGCATATCGTAGTCCCACAATCCTCACACTATTCCCATGACGTTAATCAATACGTAGTTTCTTTTGACATAACGCCAAGTGGTAACCAAAAAAAGGCTACTTAATACATTGTTTTAAGTAGAGATACTAACAAACAATGAAACAGCTCAGTGGGGAGACAATGCTCTTGACTACTAGGCTATCTACCTGAAAGTGGCTCAACTCACAGAGGGACAGTTGCCTATTAGAAAAAAATCTGTCTACCTGAAATTACCAATCTGAGCTCGCTACCAAAGGGGACTGTAGATTTTGCAGAAAGTTAGCCAAGGGGTTAACAGGAGGTTTGTTACAATTGGCTGATGTGGCCAAGGAAATCTATGATCATAGATCATTAGTGCAAGCCACATGGCACCATTTTTCCCCATATACATCTGGATTTCAGATACATTCCATGATAATTTGGATGATCTGGTTAAAGGAATGGCTATTTCAAGGAGGAATATAGGAAAGAACTGTATGGGGCAGATGCTGATCTGTTCATTGCAGAGCCTTGCAAAGTCAAGCAACTGGGATCCCACAAGTTTAATGCAAGACAAATTTTGTTGGAAAGCATTATGAGAAAGAAATCTAGAGTGAATAGCTGTTCTGGCAGCTTATACACCTGCATTAACAGAGAAGAAACCAGATCACTGATAATCTGAATACTTCTGGTATATAGAATGATTAAGACTTAGGGCATTTTTACAGTATCAAAGTGGACAGGAACTGTTGAGCATGCTACTGCACAAATTAGACAGGAGGTATGTTTTTAAATATACCAGTGTCTGTTGGTAGTTCTGAGATTTCACACACTGAAACGAATGCAACTAATAAAAGATTTTTTAACAAGAGAATCATTATATCTACAGTAAAAGTAGCTTGAATGAAGGAGTTATGTCAGTGGTTAGAAACTTGGGGGGAAAAAGATGCAGATACAGGTACAGGACCTTATGAAATGACATGATTCAATACAGGCACACAGGACACTGGACTATGGCCATTTCAATATTGAGGATTTACTACAGGGAAGGAACCTTCCTCTGCAATCTCAGTAGTCATTGCTTTAGACAGCCAAGCAGTCAGGGCATCCCCAGTGCATAACTACTCCCACTTGACCAATAAGGAAGTCCTAGGGCTCCCCATTACTTGTCCAGCTATGACACAGTACCCAGAAGTGAACACAAAAGTCTCTTCCACAGTTAGACACTTCTGGACAAAAGCTTGGACAGCAGCAGAAGAATGCAAGTACAAGACATACGGAAAACAGCGCGACATCTTTGGATGGTTTTCCCACAGAGCACGTTCCAAGTGTTGGCACTTGTAAGAATTTTAATTCATACCACTGGGGACGTGGATGGCATCACAATTACCTTTGAAGAGAAGAGCTTAAAGCAAGTGTAAAGGAGATGCTGACTTTGCTGGAAGAGAGGAATCAGATAAAAGGAATCAGTAGCAAAGACCAGTTAGTACATCCTAGGAATTCAGTGAGGTGCTGAACAGTTCTTCTCAGAAGAGAAGCTCTGAAGCTTTAGGAGCTCTGAATTACTGATACCACTTTGGAAAACCAGCATCACAGACTGTAATGTAAAACACCATCCTGACTTCAAATAAACTCAACCAAAACAAGTCCAAAAAGATGGTATATGTTTGAGAGTTGCCACAATGCCCAGCAACTACTGATGAGCAGCCTCAGCAGCCATAAAAATAAGAGATAATCAGAGACTTAATATCTTGTGGTAAACCTACGATAGCAAGGTGGTTCAGAATGGTTTTACCAAGAAAAGAAGGGGAAAAAAAAACCCAGCCACCACACACAATAAAGTAAAAAGAGCTTTTGATTCCGTTCCTTTTTCAAGAAGCCATATTCCTTCTAAATTGGTCAGAATGAAATAAGAATGTGACGACTAGCAAAAATATTATGTATGTGAATGTACTGAAATATCTGGATAACCTTCATTCTTGATAAAAGTGGTAAGATAAAGTGATATCTCAGAATAAAAGGTAAATGGGGTAGAAAGTTCAAAGCACCACTTGATCATATAAACAGCCATTAGTATACTCAAACATTTGAGTTTCTAAGAGATAGGCATTACTATTAGAAGCATCTGCCTGAGGATCAGAAGAGAGTGAACAGGCTCCAACAGAGAAGGTACTCACCATTCAGCAACACGATAACGAAGTGGGAGTACTGCCAGTCAAAATTAAGGGGAAGAAATAGTGTAGAACGCAGTAGAGATAGTGGAGGAATGAGGAATTTTTAACAGAAAGGATGTATCTAGTAATAGCACGAATCATTCTGACATGGACTTGCTATGCAGATCAAAGCTTCTAGGTTATATGCAAAGAAGCTAAAAATGTACCCGTCTGACAGGAAAAAAAAATTATCTTCAACATCTTAATTCCTCTTCCAGGGTTTTTATACATTACTATGATAATAAGAGATATATTCATGACACTGGCACCGAGGAGGTCCTGAAGAGGACTCAGGTTTACACCACACCCATGAATTCCCCACTAATTAGTTTATCTGGTCTATTTTGACAACGGTTGAAGGCTTCTACCAGAAAATAAACTAATTTTATGAACAGGAGAAAAGTTGGTATGCAATTTATACTCAAGTTTTTGGCAGCAGATTGAAAGTTTTACATCATGTACTATCCAGAGAGATTTGGCAAAGCGGCCAGGATGAACACAGCTGCAAAAAATGAATTATCAGAAGCAAAACAGCTGCAATTAAATGCTTTCCATCTATTGTAAGTCCATTAGAGCAGTGACCAAAGTAGCTACGAATAATTCAATTTGCTGTAGCTCAGCAGCTCGTTACAAAATTTCAGGACGGCAAAACTAAAACTGATTTGACACAAAGGGTGATTTCACAGGTCACAGAAAGGACACTTCAGTGCTTTTTACAGAATAAATGCCTTATAGTTTGGAGTGAAGGTTTGTAATATTAGGTCTTCTTTATACATGAAATACCTTAAAAATAAGAGATGCTACAGGTATACACAAGTCAGGGGAAAATTCATCCAGGACAAACGAAACTACTGTGAAATACTTTGTTTCCTATCTGTTTCATGAATGTGACCTGTGAAATTGCAATCATCTATGTTACTTTATGGAACTTTTTGCAAATTACGCAAATTCCTGTACGACGTTCTGCTCTTAATCATGGAACTGGTACTGAATTTGTCAGTTCAGCAGACCCAGATCTACTAATCCTCCCTGGGAATGAGAATTTCTTGCAATTGCTAAGTCCCTTCTTTCTGGAGTGTCCATTACTTGCACAAGAACTTCTTTCCTCCTCTGCATGAATAAATTAGAAGAACATGAAAGGAATGGGTTCAAGACCTTTTATCAGTTGTCTCACAGATCAATTAAGTTTTGTCAGAGTAATATCTAGCTAACATTAAGATAAAGAGTCACTGAGTTTTTACTCTAAGTAATGTTATCACAGATGAAAACTACATAAAAATAATAATGAAAGGGCATAGACTGTTAGTCAAACTAGTAGCGGTCATAGACGTACAGCTACCGCTGTTCAACTTCTAAAATATTAGCTGCTGTGTTGTTAGTAGGACATTATTGCAATAGTTAAGGTTTACAGAGCCATTCTCTTTAAACACTTACCGATTCTGATTTTCCTCCGAAGAACATTACTTTCCCTACATCAAATCCCTTAACTATCTGCTGATTCAGCCTTTTGGTCTGAGATAGAGGAAACTGAACCAGTTAAAATATTCTGGGATATTCTGGCAACCATGTTCAAATAAAAATGTTTAGCAATACATATTTAAGTCCTGTACAAGAGGAGGTATAGATATGAGGTATGAGATAAAGGTATAGATATAGATATAGATAAAGATATGAGGTATAGATAAAAACACAGAAGGAATTCAGACAACTAATTAAATCTATTTAATACCAAAAGTAAATGAGAGAAGATTAAAAGTCATTTGATGAATAAAAACAAACTGAAGTCTTAATGCAAGTATGGCTAAAGACAGATGGAAAGTGTATTATGAAAGTCCTATTATTTAGCGCAAAAATAGGTTCTTGAAAGAATACTGTTATTTACTGCATCCAGTGATTGCTATCCTTACCTGTACTTTTAACAGGTATGTTTAGCATAGGCTGACATGCAAGTACAGGCTACAAATAGATTAGGCATTTATTTTAGAATTGGCTTTTAGTGCTTGTTCTGATGCCCCTTGTGATACAGGAAATTATTCTGAGATGTCTTCCCAGCTTGAGCCACTCTGTAATTGCCTCCTGCATGTAAAATGAGTGCTGCTCAGTGATGAGGAAAAGATGTTGGGAACTGCTCCTACCAGAGTAATTAAAATCATATGGATATTTGGCAAATAAGCCAGGACTTACCATATTGTCAACCAAAATGAAGACTATGCTTAGCTGAAAAATGAAGACAGACTTCAAGGACACAAAGGAACTGGAGCAAGAATGTGAAAAAGAGGGAGAGTTCACATCAACAATAATGTCTGACTTAGAGTTCCAAGTATACACACAAAGAGAGATCACCTGCTGTCAACTTCTACACGATCAGCATGTTCACATTCGAAACAGCTAACAGGTACACTGACTTCTACACTGCAAGGTTTTGAAAGCGTTTTTTTTTTGTAGTACTGGGGTACTATCAGGACTGTTACTGAACGTGATCTTTTTAAAGATAGATGGCCTTTGAACAAAGCAGCAGCATGCAGGTTGCACTTGAAGTGTCTGTTGTGACATTTTACATTATGCATGAGATGGTGCAGAGAAAAGGAAAGAAAAGAAAGAAACAAACAATCGATCTCAAACTTTGAAACCTGAACTAGGACAAATAAATCACAATTGTCAAAGACTAAATAATTGGTAGTGTATTAAAAGTAAGGAATCTATAGATAGTAGCATCACCAGTTAGAAACAACTCTCTTGCACCACATCAGGTCAACTGTAAGAAATCACGCTCGGTTGTCTTAGAGTTCAGCAGCTAAGGACATAAAATCTTCTACCAAGCCCATGTTCTGTAATACGGCTTAGCCAAACAAAGAATATTATGGAATCTTGATCCTGGATATGGAGATTATAGTGTTGGGGATGGGTAGACCCCTATAGATAAAAAGAAGTTAAATGACAATGCCATAAATTCTACTTCTTCTCTGCAGGCAAAAGTGACACTAGAAATATTCAGGCCAGTGATCAGAAAACTGAAAACTAAGAATAAAAGTTACAATTTCACAGAATCATAGAATCTTTAAGGTTGGAAGAGACCTCCAAGACCATCAAGTCCAACTGTCAACCTAACACCACCATGCCTACTAAACCATGTCCTGAAGTGCCAAGTCTACACATTCTTTGAACACCTCCAGGGATGGTGACTCCATCACTTCCTTGGGCCTGTTCCAGTGTGTGATCACTCTTCCAGTAAAGAAGTGTTTCCTAATATCTTCCATAAGAACTGACATGGCTACAAAAATATTTAATTATTACATCAAGTAAATGTTATATTTTCATCAAATTAATTTAAACAGACATCTAGCATATGTAGGTAAATCCAAAACAAGCACATGAAGCTAAGCCTTTATATAGAGGTATATATTACAGTTAACTCAATTTTAGCACCTTTTGTTCTAGTCAGGATGTGTGAAAAGAAAGGTTTTTGCATTCCTATCAAGTTTCCAGAACTGGATGTTTCATTCATGGGAGTTCATTTAAAATGTTCAGCTAGCTCTACACCAGAATTCTTCATTATTAATAACCCGATTTTCATAACACTTTTATGCAAATAGATTGTCAAATTTTACAGACAACCAACTAAAATCTAGGGGGAAAAAAAAAAAAGCTGTTAAAAATGTCAGGAGTGCATAATTGAAATATCCTGACCACAGGAGTTTTTTTCTTAATAAGTGCAATTTTACAGCACTTAGTATGTTCAAAGCACAGCTCTAGCTAACCTGCAAGTCCTCAAAACCGTGAAAGTTGCCTTACACATTGCATTGCACCAAAAAAAAAAAGACAAAAAAGAGAAAAAAAAAGGAAGAAATGCTTCACTGTCACCTTCTGATTAAGATGAGTACAATTTTTGTTAAAATGAACTACCCAAAAACTAAATTTTTACACTGTCATAGGTGCAAGGACTAGACTCACCATCCCATACTAGGACCTGCCTCTCCAAGACCAGACGTTTCCCCCCTTCTCATCGCTTTTGGTCAGTGGATGATCACATTCATTTCAAACCTGGGAAAGGTCTGCACAGAGCTCCAAGAGCAGTTTTGCCTGTGGATGAAATATAGAATGTTGTTCCTCATCTGTTCTTCAAGGAGTTTCACGTGGACCTTGTGATGGATGAGCCATTACTACCTGTCATCAATCAAAATCTCAAAATTGAAAGTTATACGTGTATATACCCAGGTGGGAGGGAGCAGGGTGAATGTGCAGCTCATTATGCACGGCTGCTGTTCAACCTTACCCACAGACCTGCCACCACCACAGGCTGTGGCTGTGTAACACTGCGTGCACATACATGACTGACTGCAACCTGGAACAGGTTGCCCAGAGAGGTGGTGGAGGCCCCATCCCTGGAAACATTCAAGGCCAGGTTGGATGAGGCTCTGAGCAACCTGATCTGGTTGGAGATGTCCCTGCTCCTTGCAGGGGGGTTGGACTAGATGGCCTTTGAAGGTCCCTTCCAACCCTAACCATTCTATGATTGCTCACTGCCAGGTTAGGTGCATTGATGATGACAGAAATTAAAGAGAGAAAACCTTTTTTTTAACCTTGGATTTAAACACATTTACCAGTCATGGACCTAGCGACAACCTCAGACACAGCTGCCTCACCTCGCCCCCCGGGAACAGCTCAGCCACTGGCGAGCCACGTTACATTCCCACACACATATAACCCTACGTTTTATTGGTTTCTTTTACCTGACGCTATAACGTCGTCACCAGCACGGACGGGCCTACCCCCTCACGTCACAAACTACAGCCGGCCTGCTGCTGGAGGCCGGCTCGGGCACGGCGCTGGGAGGCGCCCAGCCGCCCCTTCCCCTCCACCCCTCACGTGACCGGCCGTTCCCGCTCCCGAAGGGCCACGTGACCGGCCGGTGCCGAGGCGCGGAGCGGGGCGCCATGTCCGCCGTGCCCTGGGGCGCCCGCGCCGTGGCGGGGGGCGACGAGGACGGCGACAGCGACGAGGACGGCTGGGACATCGGTGTGGTGCGGCAGGAGCCGCAGGTGGGGCTGAGCCTCCCCGCTGCCGGCGGTCTCGATCTGGGGCCCTGCGGGCGGCCTGGGCGCGGGGTAACGCCAGGGAGGCGGCCTGGGCCTGAAAGCGCCGTGAGGGGTGTGGGGTTGGGTCGGCCTCCGCGGGGAGGGCGGCCTCGGGGGGGGGCTGCGGCTGGTGCCTCCCTGGGGATTGTTTCCTAGTAGAGTAGTGGTGGTGTATCCTAAATCCAGGGGTCAATAAAACCTGAATTTGGGGGGGGGGGGGGGTGTCTTCTACATAAAATCTTAATGGTTCCTTTAAATATTTTTCTCCTCTTTAATAACAGACCCTAGTCCCTATTTCAACATAAGAATGAACTTGAGAGCAACCGGAGGCCTATAAAGCTGTTTTATTAATTCTTGTCAGCATGAAGATTTAAGTGATTTTATTGTAGTTGATAAGCATGTGATGCATGAAGCATGATATGGTGCATCTGATAGTGTGGGGCAGAGGGGGATTCTGAAAGGCTTCTTAGCCCTCAGCTTGTCTCATAGGTGGAAGTGGAAAATGGAAGCAAATGGATATCTGCAGTACTCTGCAAGTTATAGTTGAATTTTCAGTGGCCTTTGTCTTTAAATCAAGGTTCCCATCCAGAGAGATGTGCTATTTGGAAATTGTTGGCTGAGTAGAACAGAAATAGGGCTAAATTATTATATGGGCTGTTTCTCACCTTTGACACTAAGCACCTGTTAAAATATTTACAAAAGCTGTTGGAAAGATAGACTATAATGTGGTGGGGGAAATTGTGTCATTCTGATTTCTCATGTTATAACTTCAAAACTTATCATAAATATGACTTCTCTTCTTTCCATATCCATTTCTGTCTGCAAAGGACTGGTGAGTAGTCCTCAACTGATTGGTATATGTAAGTGTTTTGTGTAGTCTAGATAATGCCAGTAGCAATCTTCAGCTATATCTGCACCTTCAATAACGAACAAATTATGATGCTTCTGAAAGGAACTTGAATCAGGCAACTGTTTGATGCATAAACTGGTCTTTTGGTCAGGGCATTTTTCAG
This sequence comes from Chlamydotis macqueenii, assembly GCF_036417535.1. NCBI lineage: Eukaryota > Metazoa > Chordata > Aves > Otidiformes > Otididae > Chlamydotis > Chlamydotis macqueenii. The sequence continues at coordinate 27,022,510 of NC_141556.1, forward strand.
CCAAATCATTTGTGATGCAGCAACACAAATATCTCTGCTACCACAGGAACCAGGAGGAAAGAGGAACAGTAACCCTTTCCAGCAGTGGATTCATGCTGGATTAAGCCAGATGGCTAGTCATTGAGCTACAGTGCCTCAAACTGTAACCTTTATTTCTGATCATATTAGATACATTTTTTTAATATTGTGCTTCACAACAGGTAAAATGTACAAAAAAGGTAAATAAATGTGTTGCGATGTTTATCTAACACTAGAGGATGAAAAGGAATCTTAACTGAAATCAAATACCATTAAGAAAAACTGAGAGCAGGGTAGGAGGATAGCAGGTCTGTTGAGAAAAGTTCCATTCTCTGAAAATGTAAATATCTTATTTCTGAAAACTTAATTTTAGAACTCACATTTCAGAGTAGATCCTAAACAGGTCTAGAGAGACAGAAGAGGAAAAGTTTTACCTTGCTTCCACCCCTATCCCCACCCCACTTTGTTATTGCAGAGATCATTAGTGCTTTTATGCTGGTATCAAGCTGTAGTTTTTACCTTGAAACAGTTACTAGATTTTGACTTAATTTTATTTTGCTTACCTAACAGTTGGATCAGATGTTGCAGGCGGACAAGAAAGAAGCGTTAAAGAAGGCTCTGTTTCGTGGTGATGTGTCACTAATTGAAGAACTCTTAAACTCGGGTGAGGAAAGCCAGTTATGAAGTTGAATATTTTTAATTGAACTTGGCAACAGTTCTAAAGCTTCAAAGTTTCTCATTCCAGAATAATGTCGGGTGCACGTAGGGGTGTGTGAATGTTGCCAGTACAGGACATAAACTCTTATTTTAAGGATGAAATTACTTTTTCAGGACTCAGCATGCTATATTTCAGCAAATTCCTTCTAATTTATATTTATTTCATCAGTTGTTGTCAATTTGTATTTATTTTTCAGGACCCATGAAAACTGAGAAAACTATAACATATAAACTATGAAATAAGGTGTTTCTTTGTTTTCAGATGCATCTTTAACCTGAAAATATAAATTACAAACAGTAGATTTGAGGTGGTTTAAATTGAGAGTGAGAATTCATGTTGAAGGTTGCTGGGGAGGAGTAGAAAGAAGAGCTGACTTTTTTTGTTTTAATGCTCCCTCAGTTTGGAAGCTCCATTTTTTTTCTCATTCATGGCACTATTAAGTTTCTGGTATGTGCCCTGTGTGATACTACTGCCCTGGCAACATCAGCTGGACAAAGATTTTGTGATTCTGAAAGGTTTAATAGGATTTATGTGGCATTTGTCAGTAGAAAGTAGCTTGTCTGAACACTGAAAGCTTTTCTCCCTGTTTTTTTACCAAGTATTTCTCTGTAATGTGTTTCTGTTATTCAGTATTTGGAAGATTGGATCACTTAGTGAAGCATCCAGGGCAATGAAAAACTGCATAACTGAGTTGTCCTGCCTAGTGATAATTGTCAGGAAGTTCTGCTTCAGCAAGCAAGCAGAACAGAGTAGCCAAGAGCTTGCTCTCTGAAGAGAATTTGTCTTATGGCTGGAAGAAAGTAGTTTCCTAGCTATCAGTGGGTTTTAAAACAATGACATTACTTGCCCTTTTAGAAGAGACACCTCCTGACCACAGTGGGGGATGGTTTTCTTTTTAAATTAAGTGAAAACTGTTGCACAGGCTGAAACACAGATATGTGATACTGAGTGAACTACGTCTTCTGTCTTGCTTTGAGAAAATATGTTCTTATTTATAGGTCGAGTTTTTAGTGGTATCTGTGCATCAGATTACTTAATTGTTTTGTTACAGCCATCTCTTTTAATTGTTTGTATTTCAGTCAAACAGCAATAGTTCACTTTTCACGTTGACGCCTGCCACATAATGAGCAATTCTATGCTATTGGAAGATCATTATGAGTATCTGTAAAAGCATAAAGTCAGGGCAAAGATTCCTGTAGTCTAGTGTCCTGTCCCTTGAAATGCACAAGGCAATACGACAATAGTATCTGTTATTCTTGAAAATATGATTAACAATAAATTTTGACCCATCCAATTTTGTCCTGCAGAGCAGTAGAACACAATGCTTATTTAACAGGGAGGTGTTTCTGAAGAAAGGTAACATTGTCTTTCAGAGGATCGATACTCAGTCAGATTAAATCTTTGCTCCAAAGTTGCTTTAGTTTATGTTCAATAGAGCTTGTAGGAGGCTCACTACCAGCACTCGACCAAACTCAGAGTTTGTGTTGGAAGTGGATTTCCTAGCAACAGTTGGGACCATTCTTTCAGGTGGAGTGAGAACATGCTGTTTTCTGGCTTGCTTAGCCATTGTTTTAAGAATCTTTGGTGCTGAGGCAGTTTTACAGAGCTCCTTTAGGAAACGGACAAGCACAATGTCTACTCTTACTCTTCCTATAGAATGGCAGCATACTAAGAACAAATTGCTGAAGTGTGCGTCACTAAAAGTAATTCAAGCAAGCAGCAGGTTCAAAGGTGATGGGCATTTTGATCTACTTTAGGAGTGAAATACTTAACACTGTATAATTCATATGTTTGTTTTGCTCGAATTGAATTAATAGTGATGACCTCACGACAGTTTAGGCTGATCAAGGATACAGCTGCAGTCAGATCACCTTTCCTGTTTTAATTCAGCAGTCTATTCCACTCCTGTCTTTCCATGAGTGCTGGAGCTCATCTGATCTTTCATGAGCCAGTTCAGGGAATAAAAGTAGTAGTAAACTGTGGGAGTGGGTGTGTGAATAATTTTTCAGCCACTTTAAGACTCTGAATGCTGAGTCAGATGAGAATGGTGGCTGATCCAGCAGTCGGAGACATCAGCAGCTCTCATTTAATTCAGCTTTAAGGTGTTGTGGAACCACAGTACAAAGTGCTGACAGACTTACAAGAAATCAATACTTCTATTAGAGAGAAGTCTTCCAGAATCAAGCATTTTCCCTCAGATTAATTTGGTTTGAATGTGAATGGATTCTAATACTAAGAGCTGTGCTTAAACTAAGTGAAAGTCTTTCAAGATTTTTTTTTTTTTTTTTTTGTGTCAAACATGGAATTACTTACCATAAAAATAACATATGTAGAGGTTGGTCATAGTTCTTCGGACATTACCGTGTTAACCTTTTTGAGTTTGAGGCTACATTTTTCTGTATAAAACCAGACTTTCTACCACAACTATTACTAGCCACAGTCAGCAAAATATCTGTCGGAGATACTGGAGAAACTGTAGTAATCACAGAAAGAAGGTAATTCTTCCTTTGATGTTCTTTTTCTTCACCGTTATTCACATGCTTCCTGTAGTTCCTGCTGTAGAGCTTGTCTGGGGCCAGAACATATTTCTCCCTGTTCCTGGTTAAAGAGGAGAGTATTTATCTGTAACTTGGATTATAAGAAAGAGTGGTGTATCTGCTTTGCCTCCTAAACATGATTTGTGAGGTTATGTGACTGAAAAGTTCCTCTGCTCATGCCCATAAAGGAACACAGAGAGGTAATGGCAGGTGAGGAAGCACAAATAACAGTGTGGCCCATCTCCTCCCAGGCCCGTCATGGAAGCCATCAGCCTATCACAGGCCCATCTCCACAAGTCCAGAAGAGCAGAGAGGCCCCAGGGTGGGCGGGAACCCAAATTATGGACTCAGAGGAAGGGACTACCAGGGCTGTCATAGGGCCCTTGTGCCTGGATGTCAGTGACTGTAGAGACTGGAGTGAGTGAAAGGATGTGCCAGCCACAGGAGCGAGACCAGGGGTCAAGAGGTCCATGTGTCCGTGATACCAGCAGCCAGAGGAGATATATCTGTCCCAAAGGGAAGCAGGATGAGAGCTTTCATGCTAACTGTGTTCAGAGCTAACAAGTGCTCGGTGTTGATCAGTGTGGTGTATATCTGTGTCTGCTGTGAATACATGCTCAGCATCAGTACTGGTTTGGCCTGGGGACGTGGAGCTGCAGCAGCAGCAGCCTCTCCTCTCTAACTGTTGGATCTGGCCTAATTTTTCACTATTTTTTTTTTTCTGTGCTTCACTGTTGCCTTACAGCACTTCTTAAGGACCATTTAAAATGCTAAACTAATACTGCTTGCTTCAAGGAAAGCTCATGTAACAAGGGAGTCTGAGTAGGAACTAAGGGGAGACATTTCTGGTTAGTCAACAACTGCTATAACCATGCGGGCAAGAAGCAATGTGACTGTTACTGTTTCAGTCCTTTCTTTGTCTTCCTCTGAGCCTCTAGCTGGTTTCTGTTGTGACTTTTACACTGCATGGTACTTTAAGGCAGTTGCTACAAAGATGGTGGAAGACCATGCAGGACAAAGATGCTGTAACACAGCATAGAACAGCTTAGAACTTAGAAAGCAATGAGGAAATACCTTCTCAAGAGTTCTGACAAGTCTCTATATGCCTGCCAAATAGACCTTCTGTCACTATTGTCCAGATAAGTATTAAAATAAAAAGCTCTAGATGGGAGATGTCGTTACCTGGAGTGCTTTTTCTTAGGGGAAAAAGGGATTTCTTAAGACTGACAGCTTTCTGGTATTCCTCTCCCACTAGTGTTACTCCAGTGGGCTGTTGGATCTCAGATTTTCTGAATTCTTGAAGTAACTCATTTGCAAGGAAGTTCAGATATGACTGCTAGGGGATGCTTACTGGCTCCCCTTGTAGAACTTGGCTGTGGGCTTCAATGAAATGTTTTGTATATTGCAGACAAACTGTGACATTAAAAACTGCAGCTAGTACGTATGCATTACTGAGACTTGATCATAAATTCAGTGACTTGGAAGTGTTAGAGGTGTTAGAGTACCTCAACACCTGGTTTTCATTGAATGTTACCTCTTTACTGGGTGATCTTAAACAGTCAAAGAATCAGTCCCTGTTATTCCATCAGCTTTATGTTGCTACACTGAGCACATCTTTGACAAACTACCAAGGCAGGGAAAGTAAATACACATTTTGCATGGAAAGGTATGTGTGTAGCTTGACTGTCACAAATTTCTTAAGACAGTTTCATTTTTTTTTTCAGAGCTATCTCTTGAAAAGAAGTATTTTTGATTATCCATAATCACTGTTGGGCTAAGGTGCCATCATTAGTGTAAACTGTTGTGGAGAAGGTTGTAGTTGAGGAAGGATTGAAGGAAAGATTATTCCTCTTATTGCAAAAATGTATAGAGATTTTTATTTGAAGGTTGTCAGAGAAGTATCTCAGTCTGATACTTGGTTCTTGGTGAATTTGGGATGGCTGTCTGGCAAGCTTACTTCAGGCCACAAAGGAAGATATGGCTATTATAAAGAGCAACAAACAAATTTGATGATTGTGACTGAATCCTGCATAGTCTTCTATTTCTTCTTTCTGCTGAGATATTTTGTTAGTACTGAATGCAGAATTGTTATCTGCTAGTTAACTGTCTTGCAAGACAGAGAATAAAAGGAGCTGTGAAGCAAGAAAACTGATCAATATGATCTTAATAGCCTGACAAGGAAGTTGCTTCCGCAGCAGTCTTCTTGGCTTGGCAAGAATAAAAATTTTTCATTTTGATTGAGGAAACCTATTGCACATAAGTGGAGAAAACAGAGATTCTGTGCACTTCACTGGAATTATTTTTGTAACTAAATATATTACTTACATTTTTCTTAAGTGCAATCTTTCTGTGGTACTTCTTGGGTTCCTTGGTGTTAGTTCTAAAAGTTATGTTCTGGTATTCTAGATAAAGGTGTATTAAAAGTGAAAACAGTTTAAGAGACTTCTCTTCCTAAGACTAAATGCAAATGATCTGTAACCTTTGTAACGATGCATGTTACAAGTAAAGTTTATAAAATGCATATTTATTGTGCTGCAGTTTTATGATTTTAGTATCTTAAATTTTGACAGGTATAAGCATAGAATCTAGCTTTCAGTTTGGATGGACTCCCCTGATGTGTGCTGCCAGCGTGGCTGATTTTGCAGTAGTGCATCTTCTTCTGGACAGAGGTGCCAGTGCATGTTTTGAAATAGGTAAGAGGTGGATGAAAAATACTGGCCAGTAATGCTCAGTACCAGACATTGTCCTATCCATATTTTCTTTTTACGTTTATAGGGAAAAAAAAAACCAAAGTTCACAGTGGAACTGGGATCTGGTTTGGCTTTCATGGTTTTGAAGTAAAAGTAGTAGTTTTAAAGTAAAAATTGTGTTCTTTAAATGGATCTGATATCGGTTTATGGATTTTCTTGTTCTTTCTCTCTGATTCTGTCTTTCCCCTCCACCTCCCAGTGCCCAAGTACTATTTTAAAAAGAGTTTTTGGAAATAGTTGTTCAAGAATTCTAGGATGAAGTTGTAGAGTTAAAACTTCCTTTGTCTGATCGTGTTATGAAGTATGCACATGCACAAACCAGCTAGAATCCTAATCGACAGTAGTAGCTTCCCAGTTCATGGGAAATATGGACTTCTCTAAAACTAGAACATAGTTTATCTGTTAAGTGAAAACTGCTCTTCAGTGTGTTGCTAGATCACCTTTTTCTGCAAGACTTCAGTGCAGCTTCTAAGTAATATTAGTTCCTCTGCCAATTTTTATGACCTAGTAACTTTTCCCTACTTAAACTGTGGTTATTTTGCTTTTGTTTCATTGTGTTGGAATATTTATCTAAGTGCAAGAAAAAAATGTTGCAATGCAGAAGAAACTGATGGAACAGACAATACTGGCAAGTGCATAAAAGCAGTGATTATGTTTTCTGGTAACTTGCCCATATTTGTACTAGTAGTAGACAGAAATGCAGATAGTACAAATCTGGCTCTGAAAATTTTCTTGAACTTCTTAGCACTGATCAGTGTGAGATTAGAGTAGATTATCTGCACCAAAAGCAATCACGCCTTTGAATTTCTGTCCTTGTAGCCGGCTTCAGAGAACTTCCAAGTGGCTGCCTGCAGCTCGTACCTGTTCCTTGTTTATGGCTGTAGAGAGCTATAAATGGGGCAGAAACTGCTATGGGCAGCAGTTTCGGCTGACCAGTTAACCTACATGCATGGCATTTTTTCAGTGTGTTTGCCCTAAGTGGCACCTTGCTAGGGTCAGGTTTCTCAGCTTGTTTCCCTGTTAGTCTGTGTAGGGAAACAGTAGCTAGGGCATGTGTGTGGCAGAGTACTGTCCAGCCAGGAGCAGTCTTGCAAGTCATTGATTCAGGTCAGGCCACAGGTGTTCAGTAAAGCTGTGCCATCTTAAAGTGATACTAAATGTCACTGGCACTATTGCTTTTTTTCACATCAGCAGGCATTATGTAAGTGATCCTATATTAAATATCCTATAATGCTTATAATACTAATAGCAGCTATAATGTTAATAACTTTTTGTCACATTTCAGTCATTCTTTGTAACTGATTACTTAATTTTACTGTTTTTGGTAGTTCTGAAGAACAAGGAACTAATGTAGCATTCGCTATGTGATGGGATCAGAGCGCAGCATCCTTGAGGAGTCAATTCACTGGCTTGTCTGGGTTTTTCAGCTGGGTTGAATGTAAACTAATCTCTTGCTGTTTTTTCCTGCAAAAGAGAAACCTGGGAATTCTGACGTGTTTCTTCACCTTCTTCTCTTGCTCACATGTATGAGCTCTAGATGGGTTAACATAAATTAATTTCCCACTCTTTATCACTACGTGAAATACTGAATACAAATATAAGTACTGGTTCCTCCTAAATATCATTCCCAGATTAACGATGCTTATTGCTGACTTTGTTCAAAGTCCTGCCGTCTTTCCTGTTGTTTTTGATAACCAGGTTAAGCATTTTGAGTAAAAATCTGTCAGTGTATCAGGTAATTTACTGAAATGTTAATTGCTTACTATTCGGGAGTTTAAGTGGCTCCCTGAAACTTAATTTTCCATTTAATATACCGATTTATATGTGTTAGAACGTCTACATGAGGTGGTTAAAATTTAAAAGGTAGTGTATTAAAACAACAGATGGATTTAAATGCAAAACTAAGACCTTTGGTTGGAGGGGAGGGAGACAAGAAGTGATGAGAAATAAAGAAAGTAGAGCAAAGGAGGGTAAAGTACGTAACAAACTTCTCATATTTAAATATAATAAAATCTGGCCTCAGTTGAAGAATAAAGGTGTTAGTATATACATAGTCTTAACATTTCTACCAGAAAGTTAGAGAATATGTTGTAACACTTCATGGTATGGTATGAAGTAGGTACAGCTAAAATTATGCTTGTTGATTGTTAAAGGCGTGTTTGAACTTGTGAACAAGTTTGTGCGATAAGCAAAATGGTCAGTTATTCAACTGGCAACTTCTGATTGACTCTAGAGCCAACTAATTCACTAGGGTCCTTGAGGTTTGGTACTTCCCACATCTCTCTAGGAGAACCGTGGGAAAGGACATCTCCCCTCTTCTGTGGCCAAACAGCAGTGGTGTACAATTCTGATTTCTTAGCAGAGGTGGCTTGTAACGCCCAGCTGGCTTCAGACCTGAAGCAAATACGCTGATTCCTCCTAATGAATCTTTATAGACTCTGTAGATGTTCTTTAAATCGACGTCTAAAAACATACTTTTAATCTCTCTCCTGCCACAACTGCACCATAGTAGTCTAGTACTTCCTTCTCCTCAAGCCTTATAATAAAGCCTTGTTACTTCAGCTGTCCTTTGTATCAACCGCTGTTCTCCCTAAAATTGGTGTTGGTATGTGTTTATAATACATTTAATGCACTTTTTTTTATCCATTGCCATTGACTTCCTGTAAACTGTTTCTTCCCTTGACTGTATTTTGGGGAGAGGTGGGGAGGAACAGAGAGTGAATCTACTGACGTGGAACGAAGTTTGAGAAACAAGCATCTGTAGTTGAGTGCCTACTGTTTTTTGGAGGTACCTAAGAAGTATCTTAAACTTCAGTAGGAGTAGATGTTTTACTACTGCATTCACTCTCATCTTTCCAAGCATCTTCTGAGATGCCTTTATCTTACCTGATAATTCTAGTGACTTTCACTGGAAGGAAAAGTAGTTTCTTACCCTTTTCTAAATATCTTAGAGTATCAGAACCCGATGAACAGCTCTAGCAAATGTAAAGGCTTTTAAAAGAACTTCTAGATCAGCATGGTATTTACATTTACATATGTAATTCTCTAACTGCAAGTTTCAAAACAGATAAGTACACTGTGCTGATGGCAGCATGTACTGCGCATGCTTCAGAAGAAAACATCTTGAAGACTGTAGAACTGCTTCTATCAAGGAATGCTGACCCTAACCTTACTTGCAGGTACTGGAAAAAAAAAAAATTTTGTGAATACAGCCTAAAATTTAGTATTAATATGCAGAGACATCTTATAGACATAGCTGTTGTTGGTTAAGATGACCTCTACTTCATTAGCTTTTTTGTAACTTCACTGCTGTCTGCATAAGGAAAGATTAGTGTCCAGATATTTATTTCTGCTAGTACTGTCATTCATCTGAATAAATAAGATTATGATCAATTTTATCAAATTTGAGTATGTTTCTCAGGTGAACAAGATACAAATTTAAGAGAGAAACCTAATCTTAATACTTTGACTGCAGTTTAAGGGCAAGAAATATGTTCTTTGCCTTTCCCAAATCATATTGCCTCTTCTGTATAAGAATGTAAGTTAAATCAGCTCATTCTTTGTTTAAATTCATGTCTTCCTTTTGCACTTTTTATGGGTATTTAGCTCTATTCCTTTCACAGACAGCTGCCAATGGAAGAAGAAAGCTTCTCTGTAAATAAAATACATTTATTCTGGTGTGATCTAGAATAATCCAGATTAAAAGGAGGTTTAATCTCCTCTTAAAAACAAGTAACAGCTTGTTTCTTGAATTACCACTTTGTGTCTTGGCAGTCTGCAGTTGCATAGTGTGATGCAATGTTTCATTTTGCATCAAAAAGAGAGAAATTCTGGGCTGATCCAGGATAAACTGTCCTCCCTCTGCTGGAAAAAAAAAAAGATACTGTTTGGGTCAAATTGAAACTGCTTGGTTTTCAACTAACTGAAATTCATTTATTTTATACCACAGCTCTTTCACCACATTACCCGAGATATGTAGACTGTGTAGCCCTCTAAAAAGAACAGAATTGGAGCCTGTTGGTTCTCATTAGTAGAATTAAATTACTCTGGGCCCTGAACCTCACTGTGAACGTAGTTCTGATAGGCAAGGAGGAAACATAGTTGTGCTGAAGTGCCACTGATGTCTGGTACCAAATTTAAATGCCGTTAGTTTAAAGGCTAAAAATTCTTCATGAAAGAAGAGAAAGCTACGGACTCTGAAATAATTACATATTGTTGCCGTCAGATAGCTGAGTGTTAGGATAAACATTCTGCTTTAAAAAATGAGGGAAGTCTTTGCATTATTAAACTTTGTCCTGGGTGTTTGAAAATCTAAGCCACAGTGCAACGCTGCAGTTTTACAGTTGGAAAGACCTTTGGCTAAACGTTGGAAAAAATAGTTTGGATTCTGACACAAGAGATGGCAATTTTAAGGGCAAACCTTATTTATAAACTTAGAGTATGTTATGCATAGTTGATTTTTATATACAAATGTTGATTTGCTATCTCCTTGTTTCCTACGACCTTGTGCTAATGTATGAGTTCTGCTTGCATACATCAGATACAGTGTCCAGTTTTGCAATAGTACTCTTTCTCAAATGAAAAGATAAATTAAGTGACAATCAGAAATGTCATATTTGTACCAGACAAAAGCAGAAGTTAGATTATAAGGTCTGGATTTTTCAAAAATCTTTGTGCTGACTTTTTTGATTTCCAGTATTTGACATCCATGTACCACTCCATCATTAGAACTACTCAGGCAGCAGCTACAGTTTCCCGCGGGCTTCTTCCACGGTGTTCTGAAACAGGGGGCTGAAACCCATCAAACCAGCTTCTGTGAAGATAAGGAATCAAAACAGACCATCTGTGTGGCACTGCATTCACACTTCAATCGTTTCGTTAGAGCAAGCAGTATGTTCTGTAGGAGGGCATTAGAACTGTCAGTGAGTTGAGATTTTTGTGAGAGTATTTCCTGTGTGATCAGCTTACCACAAGTGTTGAGAACTAGGCTTCACGTTATTCGGCTGTCTCAGCACTTAAGAACCAGAATGATTTCAGGAAGTCTCTCTTTTGTCCAGCAACAACTAGAATGTGTGTGAATGCAAAGCAGAATGTGTAACTTTGATGTAAGGTAGGGTTTGGTATTTATCCTTTCTCTGTTATGCTGTCAGGGCAACCAGTAGACTTTTTTATTTCACGTCACCTGGAGGCGATACAGAGAAACTTGCAATTTTGTTTGCCTAATTCATGAAGTGTGTGTGGAGTGGGGAAGGACTAGTGAGAAATAAACGGACTTTTTAAGTGTTAAGAGAGAAGATGGTAGATGGTTTCTTTGCAATAGGATAGAGTACTGAGGATAATGTATTCAGTAAAGTAACTTCCAATATTTTTGCTAAATCAGAATTGAGAACTGAATATTGATGGCTGTAAAAACAGTTTTGTTAATGAGAATGTAGTGTGTCAAAACATAAGTTCTAACTGAAGAGTTTTGAAAGACGAACAAGAAGTGAAGTAGGTGAAAGAAGAAAGCATTGTAAGACCTGCTCTGTATAGTCTTTGTAGAGCTACTGTAGCCTGAGTGCTTCATTTGAGTGAATGCTACCTCGAGAAATTTGTTCTGCTTATCTTGTATCATTCACCACCTCCTTGCTCCAAAATGTAAATTATATGCTTTATCCTTTTGTAAGGCCTGGAAATATTTAAGTAGTCTTTTTTTTGTTTGTTTGTTTGTTTTTAAACCTCTCTTAACTTGCAGTGCTTTCTTAAAGGTACATTGGTTTTATTAATGTTAAGCTGTGATTTCGTTTTAGGCAGAAGGAAAAGGCGTGACCAACTGATAACTAGATTACTGCTGCTAGGATTACATGTCATAGGTTGTTTAGTAAATATGGATTTTAGTGATGACATCCTTCAAGTTCTTGTTTACATAAAGTAGAGTAAAAGAAACCTAACAGCTTTGCCACTAAGGAGAGCATTTTTAGTTGATGTTTCATGACAATAGCTCTTTGTTAGAAGAAGGTGCAAATAGGTGGATGACTGAAACCTCCTTTATTTTGACATAAATTCTTTGTCTCTTGTTCTGGATGGGTTATGTGGAGGTTTGATTTTGTTTATGTGGCTTTTTTTCCCTCAGTCTTAAAATTTCTAGCACAATTGAGTCCTAGTCAGTGACCAAGCCTGTCTTCAGTGTTTCTGCTCTAAAATGGTTAAGAATTTTGTGTATGTTAAAGAAAAGTCTTCAGAAGGTCTTTGGGCTTTTTTTTTCTTTAGGGTATTAGAAGAACTAGACCTTCATCTGTCTCTTGCCATTATACAGGTTTAAAAGTTGAGATTGAGGCATACTGTAATGTACGTGAATGCACATACATTAAAACATAATCACTGGTCAGGTCTGGTATTAAGTTGCCTACCTATGTTCGCTTACGCTTACATTCAGAGCGGTTTTGAGGAGTATCAAAAATGGTTTAATGATGAAGGTTTTGGTCTATTTTACGCTCTTGAGAAGGTGATAAAGGAAGGGGGAAATTTTTGTCCTGGTATTGCCCAGTTCACAAGGTAGGTCTCTCTTTAGGTTGCGTAGTCAGAATAAAGTAATTGCGTAATACCATAATTTTGACTAGATATTTATTGCTACTGATAAGATAGCAAGTCTGCACCGCATAATAATTTCGAAGACCTTGACATTATCATTGCGTTACAGTTAACCATGCCAAATTACAGCAGTACATTTCGGTAAAGGTAAATAGCCTGCGTAAAGTTAATGACTACAGTGCATTTTTATGGCTGGGGCAAGAAAATGAAGGAATTTAATACTGAGTCAAGATCTTTGATCCACTTCAGAGCAAAAAATGTCTTTTGATGTTACACTATATTGTGCGTCATGCCTTTCAGAGAGTTTTTTTTTATTCTAGCACTATGAACTCAGGACAGAAAGACTTATTTTATTCTGTTGATCAAACACCAGGACAGCAGGGCTATATATGAAAAATCAGATGCAAAATCACATTTGCCAAAGTACTGTCTTCATCTGGGCTATGTCCATGTATCTCTTCCATCCTCATATGTGAGTTAGGGAGAAGGCAAAAGCATGGTAAACGTACGAGTTCTGTAAGTTTGGAAGAGTGGCTCTTGAATGTAAGTGTTGAGGCCTGTTCAGCAGAGTTTTTGGTAGGGGGAAGGAGTCTAGACACTGAAATAGGTGTTTGTACTTTTCCCAGCTAATGTTGACTATATGGTGGTACCAACGGGCTTACAACAATTGATCACAGTTTCTGGGCAGAGTTATAAAATACTTGGGGACAGTAGCAAGATTAGATGCTGTTTTTAACAGAGGCATTCTGACAATGTGTGGTAGTGTCTTGGAATGTCACCTGAGCAGCCTTTTTATAAAACAGAAACAAAATCTGCACTGAAATCTATTAGCATTACGTCAGCAACATCTATCACAAGTGTATAAACTTCCTATCATTGCTACTAGCTTACCCTGATTGTGGGTTATTTGCGTAGAGTTGGTTTGATTTTTTTATGCGACAGAGAATTGCCCTTTCGTTAGAAAGGTGGAGTAGATTTCACATGTACGTACTGAATTTCTTGATTGGAGACTTTACCCACACTTTGAAGGTAAAGATGAAAATGGTCTGATAAGTTTCTGATTGTGTGAATAACTCATTTGTTTTTCTACAAATGTGCCTGTCTTCAGCTAAACCAACTTACTTGTAAAAATGTGATACAGTGAAAACATAGGAGGCCAGGGCAGGATAATTGGGAATGTCATAGCATAGAGTTCTGCCATTCCCATTGTTAATTTTTATGTTAATTCCTTTTATAATCACATCACTTGTATTTTTTGAATCGTATGAAGATAATTTTGTAGCTGTCTACCTTCCCACCTCTGTGTGCTGTAGAACTCACACGGATCCTTTTTATAATTTTAAAACAAACAGTTTTAAAATAAACAGTTCAGAAGCAGAAGAGTGTAAGAACTGGCCATCTGAAATGACACACAAAACTAGGGAACCTGAAACTAAGTTGTCACCTTTTCCAGTCCAACCTTCTTACTAGAGCTGTATGTTCCATTCTCATAACAAGTTCTGCTTCAAGAAGATAGAGGGCTCTCCTACCTTGCTGCAGCAGACAGTGCCTGGAAAAAGTATGTTGCAGCTCACAGCGCATTAAAGTATGTTCTTCCAGTACTACTTGTTGTATAGAATTTTCCACCTCATTGCTTAAAAAACTCCAGTAAGCCAGAAAAGGGGCAAATAGCTTTCCTTCTGTTGCTGTGGACACACTGTTACTGCTTCATTTCTCAGTTCCAAGCTTAATACACAGCACTGGAGTGGTGAAACTGACTCCAAAAGGTTCTGAAGATGCTTCCTGGTTATCTGAAGCAGTGTTCAGTTCGCAGATCAGTATACTGAAATATTAGTGTCTTGTAGCATCATTTCCTTGCTTTGGGATCTCAGTAAGAAAAGTTTGAGGAGACTAAACTCTTAAGATTAAATTGTTTTCTGCGTGCTGTATTTTTTCTAATGTTAGTGATACACTGATCTAGTTAATAAACATATGTTCAGTTATGAGACTTTTCATACAGCTTATGTTTCTCAAGATCACCAAACTGGAAAACTGAATTTTCTATTGATATCTACCCAATGGAAGGAAACCTGTGTCTAGATGGAAGACGACATCTCTTCCTCTCCTCCCTCTTCTGAAATTTTCCAGGAAGATGAACTTTGTCTCACTTGAGAGCATGATCCCAAACATAAGAATGTGTGTTTGTCAGGTGTGATGAATTCTGCATGACAGATTCAGCTTAGTGCTAACAGACAGCAGTAAAAGACTTGGGACACTTTTCAGTGCGATGGGTAGCTAGCACTGTATCACCTGATTTGGTGGTCGCATGTCATTGTCCAAGGTAGTAGGTTCCAAGGGGTAGCTTTTAGGGCAGTTTCACTCAGCTTACTCTTGTGATTACCGTTTGCCCCATTTTTTTGACAGGATGAAAATGAAGTGAGCCTATAAGAACCTCATGTATCTTTGTGTAGATATCATATACAAAGTTTTGGATGGCCCTGAGAACTGAAAAACCTTTTGATTTTGTCTTTTTCTCCAGCCTTAACATAAAAGCAGGAAAACCTAAAGATAAACAAACAAACAAACGAAAACCCCTTCATTTTCATGGGACTGGTGAAGAATTCCTTGCTTTTTATTTAGATTGCTGCGTAGCTGGAAGCAAAAATGATTGGAAGAGACATCATGCTTAATTAATAAATTGCTTATATGCCTTTTAAGACTTTTATTTATTGACATCACTTAAGTATCATGTTCAACATGGGCAAACGTCATGTGGCAAATTGTGCCACACAAAAGGACTTCACAGGTGTTTGGACAAGAAGGTCGTGCATCTAGATTGCTGAAATACGAATGGCTGTACGGTTCCTCAATATGACAAAAGAATTCTTCAAAACTTTTATCTGGATGGTTATCAGTACACCTCCTATGTACATTTTTAGATTGCAGTAAGATGTACCAATACATTTAATTTCTCTTCAACTTTAGCAAGAAACAGTGGATTTGGCATCTTAAAGCCTTGCTGTTGTATTTGTGGGGGTTCTTTGCGTGTTTAGAAAAACAAGATTTGTTTTCCCTAATGCTCTGGTCTCCCTCTTGTGGACGTACATGTAAATGGACCTTGCTTTCTGAGGTGGTGCCTATGCCGCATGTGTCTAAGACAGTAAATGCTACCCCTTCATATATAGCGGTGTGTAAATGCAGTTGCATTTTATGCAGCATAGAATAGTTTGGGTTGGAAAGGACCTTTAAAGTTCATCTAGTCCAACCGCCCTGCAAGGAGCCTCATCCAACCTGGCCTTGAATGTTTCCAGGGATGGGGCCTCTAGCACCTCTCTGGGCCACCTGTTCTACTATATATGTTCCTATCCTGAAACAGCTTTTAGCCTTTGAAATTAAAACTTGAACATTAACATGGAATACTCGAAGTATTAATTGAGTATTCATTTTGATTGACCTATTAAATGTAATGTTTACTGGGTTTTACTTAAAAAGGGAGAAACTTTTTCAGTCACTTTAATGTCGTTGAGTTGTTGCCTTGATTTCAGATGCCATGTCTGCGGTACTGTACAACTGTAACTACTACATTATGTCCTTTGGAGAAAAGACTGTTCTGTAGCCTCTGGACTTTCGTTCAGTATTTTTCCTTTAAAAAAGTGGAAGGTAATTGTGGCATAGTAGCAGTGTGCAAGTCCTGAAGAAACAAAAAAAAAAATTGAGAGCAGAAGAAGTGAAAATAAAACCAGGCATGAATGGAGTGTTTTTGCAGTCAGATGTAAATATTTCAAAGATGATATCATGGAAAGTCTTATCAAAGGCTACCTGCCACTGAATAGACGTAAGTGTGGGAGTGAGTGTCCACGTTGGGTGGACTTGGTTTCTGTTGCTGCAAGTTATTATTTATTATTGTAATCAACTTGTGTTCATTCTTTAAAATATAGATATCTATAGATATGTAAATGTCTATAGTGAGACATAGGTATCTACATATCTCATCAGTTAGTTGTTAAGTTACAGGGGCAAATTGTAGAGTCCTTTTCTCTGTTTTTATAGTAATCTTCATAGGATCACAGGGTAATTCAGGTTAGAGGGGACCTCAAGAGTTCTCTAGTCCGACTTCTTCCTTAAAGCCACCTCTGCTGTGACGTTGGGCTAGGTTGCCATCTGGTCTCAAAACCCAGCAAAGATGGAAACTACAAAACTTCTCTGAGCAACCAGTTCCCTTGATTGACTATGCCCCATGATAAAAAATGTCTCTTCATATTCAGTCAGAACTTAACACTTTTGCAGCATTAATGGACTAAATCAAATTAGTTATAGGCTGATGCAAGTATTTTCATTTCATTAACAAGTTTGTTTCTCGTACAGGTCCCATTACCTTTCAGGTTGCTTATCTCCAAGTAATTGGCTTTTTTTCCCTTATCATAATGCTTTTTAAAATTTATAATATGACTGGATTTTTTTCAGTGTACTTCTTACTGTGTTTGCTTAAGACAAAGTATTACCCTTTTGTGAATGAGTAGTAACAAAGTAAGATGAGCAAAGCCTTAGTTCTAGCAATATTCTGTAAGGAGACAGTCTGTATTTTAAGACAGCTGTTTTGGTATATGTATGCTTTTTGGGGTCCCTCTAGTGGTTGATATTGAACTCGTTAAGAAACTCAGTATTGGAAAGAGCGATCCTCCCAAGTATACACTAACAAGATAGAATAATCCTTTGACAGCAGATTTTTGACACAGAGCTATACATCAAAAGTACATCACAGTTTAAAGTTCTGCAGTCTTAGTCCAGCAAAGAATAAGTGTCAGGCATCTGGAAAAGTACTTTTCTAACAGAAACTTTTGAGCAATATTTTTTTCTTTAAAAATACTCAGAGCAATTCACAGTGGCTTCATCTTATAAGCATCTCTGTGGAAGCATAAGATCAATAGACTGTTGTCATTATGCTTTGGGGATATTAAAAAAAGAAATAGAATAATGGGAAAGGTGGTATCTCTGTAAGTCCTCTCTTCTTCAGCAATTGTAAGAAATAGTAATATATATAGGAGAGAGAACATACATACACTTCCGGAAACAGAAACAAAAATGAGGTAAAGCAGAGAAATATTTTGATGTGCATTTAGTTTTAGTACTTGAAAAATTAAGATTTTCATTATGGTATTTGTATGTAATTCACTGAAGACTCTTCTGACTCATACTCAAGGTGGATCTGAATGTTGGTAATTCATATGTACCCTGCAGTATTGCACTGCACGTGTGCACATCAGCAAGAGTTGTGTGACCTGTGATAATTTTGCTTGCGTTGTTTTTACCAGAGAGGGTTTTGCAAGTATGTACATAGTTGTTGGTCTTAATATTCTTCCTCTTAAATACTTAGTTGTCATTTACAACTTATCTTCCATAAAACCACATATTTCATTTCAGAACTTTGGATTTAAATTAAACTGTATGTAGAATTTGTTACTTAAGCTGTGTCTTTTAAGTATAATTTTTGAAGTAAATAATGAAAGTGCTACTTTTTTTTTTTAATTGAGGGGGGAAAAAATGCGTAATTTGCTGGTATTCTCTGCTTTTAGTAGGGTGAAAACTGTGACCTGCAGTTACGCCTTTTCTCCTCTAATTGAGCTGGTGCATATGCTAAATGAGAGGCCTGTGGTAGCTGCAGGAGAGATGGTCTTTAAAAATTGGTTTTGTGTAGTTCAGAACCAAAACAGAAGTGTCTTAGTCACCAAGCTACTGTATTTCATAGCTAGGACATGTTAAGTTTATTTGTGTTTTAATGCACTACTTGAATTTGGAGGCGATAAGATTGATTTTTCCTTTTTTTTCTTTTCTTTTTTTTTTAAAAAAAAAAAAAAAAAAAACAAACACCTTTTTCTCCCAGAAGTGTTTTATGTCTGTATTCTAAATGCCTGGAAGAGACTTGTTTAGTTTCCTCTAAGTTTATTTCTTATGAAGGACAACACTTGACTTGTTGACTTCCTTTCAGTCAGGAAATAAATGTCAACTCTTAAAATATTTAAAAATTGCTAACTAGACATAAATGAGTTGCTGAATCTGTACGTTCTGTTAGGTTGACTTTTGTGCTGAAGCGTGAATGTGGTATCTTGGGCTTTCGTGCTCTGCTTAGTTCTTCTGTAGAACAGAGAATCTTTACAGAATTGAGGTGTTCTACTTGATAATGCAGTTGGATTTTGATGTCTTGAAAGAATTTCTTTCACCCTTCCCCTTTTCTTTCAGGAGAGGAATGACTCCACTGATGTATGCAGCTAGAAAAGGCTATCCCCAGGTTGTGGCTCTTCTTGTTGCTCATGGATCACACATAAATGCCCAAGATGAAAATGGATATTCAGTAAGTAATTTATTTCTGTATGTTGTAATTAATAAGAAAAATTTTAAAAAGCAAGAACCTATAAACTTGTTTCTAAGTACAACTTTCTCAGAAATACTCATTGATATATTTTTCTGCTTTAACACCACTTTGAGATTGTTTTCCATTACTTGTCTTTGTCTCCAGATTCTGACATCAAAGAAATTGTGAAGGTTGCATTATTGATTGAACCTCCGTTCTTTTTTGCTCCATATATTAACTTGGTAAAACAAAGTTGTTCTTTGCAGGCTTTAATGTGGGCAGCACAGCATGGACATAAAAATGTAATTTTTAAGTTGCTTGAGCTGGGCGCTGACAAAAATCTACAGACAAAGGATGAGAAAACAGCAGCAGAGCTAGCAAAAATCAATAAACATTCGGAGGTATTTAATTTCATTTATCTTTGAAATGCAAATTCTGTGTTTTGCCTTAAAATATCTTTGTTAATGGTGTAATTTTCTGTAGAAGCGTTACTTTAATAACTAAATTGTAGGAGCTATTTGAATACTTGTGCTGTTACATCTACATAGACTATTTTCTGTTATATCTCAACTTTTCATAGAGCTTTAGGTGCTAAAAGTTTGGGGAACTTTTTTCCAGAATCCTTGACTTCAGATTTAGAATACAGAACAAGGGATTATTCATGTTAGTAATGTTGATAAGAGAAGTAGAAAAATAATGTGTTGCTTTTTTCCTGTCTGCCAAAAGTGTGTGAGGCAATGTGGATATCAAACTAATTTGCAGTGTGTAGTTTCTGATTGAATTTGGAAGTGAAAAGGCTAAAGCTAAAAAGGGTGGGAGTTGATACTGGCCATCTTCAAAATCCATTCTCGGGAGGGAATAAGGTGTAAAATAATCTAAATTGGTCATCAGATTATTAGTAGAGCAGGCACTAATTATCAGTGTAAAGAGAGAGCTGCTGAAGTCAACATATATTCTGTCTGTTTACTGCTGTTGCCAAATAATGCATGGTGGATCAGTCAGACCAGATTACTGCATATTTTGCTTTGAGTTGCTCTTACCAATGATGTGGCTTTTTGCAGTGGCTCTTCAAAAATATATGTGAATTTTAATTTACTTTACAGCTTCTCTTTCTTTCTTTTTTTCTTTTTCTTTTTTTTTTTTTTTTTCCCTGCCAGACTCCAGGGCTAGGCAGGAGCAAAAATGATAACTATGCACAAAGCTGTCAGTGTAGGCTAGCAAGATCAGTGTCTGAGGTTCAGTGATCTCTTGGCTCAGGTTACTGAAAGGGGCTACAAAAGCTTTCTGCCTTTGATAAATGAGTTGTTCATCAGGCTACGGCCATATAATCTTATAACACAGCTTCATCTGACATGGAGGGAGTACAGGCTCTCCTCACACTTGAGAGGTGGGTCTTGCCTCTTGACCTGTGAAGCACTAACTTTCACATAGTTACCGGAAAGTCTTGCGGGTGGTATTGAGATACCTAATGGTCATGAGCTTCTTCCAGCTTGAGGGTCTGCTCTTCGGGCTGTTGACAGCCCCTTGGGTTGTCATATAGAATAAGTCTGCAGAAACTATATCTGGGACGGGACATATTTTTCTTACGTATTGTACTGGCTTTGGCTGGGATGGAGTTATTTTTCTTCCTAACAACCTGTATGATGTTGTGGTTTAGCTTTGTGACCAAAACAGTGTTGATAACACAGCAGTATTTTAGCTATTGCTGAGCAGTGCTTGTGCAGCATTAAGACCTTCTCTGTTTCTTGCTCAGCCCATCACCCCCACAAAGTGGGCTGGGGTGAGCAAGAGGTTGGGAGGGGGTACAGCTGACCCCAGCTCAAGGGTACTCCATACCATATAATGCCATGCTCAGCAATCAAGTTGTTGGGGAATTTTCCCAAAGTAACAATTGCTTTGAGGCTGGTTGGGCGTTGGTCTGTTGGTGGGACGTGGTGAGTCATTGCCTTTGCATCACTTAGGTTTTTGGGGTTGTTTTTCCCCTTCATTTATTGAACTAAAATAAATGCTGTCTGTCTCAATGCTTGATTTTTTTTTTTTTTTTCCTCACTTTTTACCTTTCTGATTCTGCCTCATCCTACTAGGGAAGAGTCAGTGAGTGACTGGATAGGGGCTTATTTGCCAGCCAGGATCAACCCACCACACGTATGTGTATGTGTATATAAAACTGACTAGTCATCTGAACTTCAGGGAAGTGGTTTCACCATTCCTTTTGTTTATTGAGGTTCTACTTGTTTTGCTGGATTTTCTAATAACTGTCTCAAAACTCGCACAGGGGCAATTCAGTTTCTGGAATCCATCACTGATACATAATGATGTCTGGTAGAAGGCTTGCTTCTTTAATCAGTTGAAAGAATCCCTGTCTGTCAGAGACGGTAAACTTAGATTGTCACTTGTAAATTGCTGAATGTTGGGTCCATATATGTACAGGAAATTGAGACATTAAAATAGTCATACGCCTCATGCTCTTTGGACAATTTATTCCCCTGAATATGTAGAACTCTTGTCCACAAACCACAAAAAATAGTATGTTGGTGTATTGCTGCTTTTGTAGTGACAGATGCTAACTTCTTTAGACTGCATTATGTATACTGTTTTGCTCTATGTTGGTTCGTCATTGCGCTGGAATTTGGTTAATTCAGAAATGCTCTTGGTATACTGTGGGCTTAGTCTTAACTCCTTGTTGTAGTCTTATGCTTTAGAGAAGAAGTGGCAGATGTTTCATGTTCCCTGTAAGTAGTAATTTATGGTAGAACTCTTTGTAATCTTACTTCTGTGTGTTTCTTTATGCATTTTTGAGTTTGAATAATAATTAATTCATTTTCACTCTTTCAGATTTATAGCATACTCTCTTTGGCTGCAAATCACTTGCAAGGGAGATACCATGAAACAATTAAGCAAGAGGCTATCTACAAATTTCTGACAGCTGTCTCTGACCACAGAGTTAGGTAAATATGGTCATTGTGTAATTTTAGCTTATAAACATTCCTAAGAGATTGTATTTGTTCATATCAATGATTAAGTTGTACTGATATATATTGTGTATCTTTTGGAGCGCTACCAAGAGTCCAAAGTAAGTGTATTAATGTACTCTTAATTTTTCAAGATTGCGAAGTTTCTTTGCATTATAAACAAAGAGCATGTTCTAGATCTTTCCTTCTTCTCACTTAGTGTAAAGTGTAGTAGAGCCAGGGCCCAATGTCACTTCATTTCAGCTCTGTTAAACTTGTGTGCTCCCCTATTGGATACTCATTGTTTTGTGCTTGTCTTAAAAATATAACATGAAATAACACTTTCACTGAATGCCTGTTTTCAGCTTCATGTCACCATCATATCTCCAGGAAGAGCTGTGCCCTTTTTTTTTTTCTTTTTTCCTGCATATATGAGAGTCAAAATTAAGTATGAGCACCAGCTGAGCTCTAGAACTTTCTGCATAGCATGACTTTGACCCTGAAGCTTGCAAGTGTCGTGTGGCTGAAGTCAGCCCCTGCTTCAGCAGCTTCAAAGATCTCTGGTATGGTTTTGTCCTAGAACATGTTGGCTAAGAAGTTGTCAACAAATCATCCACTTGCCTCCTTGAACTTGAGCTGCATGATCTTGAGAAGACAAGTTCCAGTGCCTGTAGTCTGTTCTGGATGGTCAGATTGAGACAGAGTGCACCCTCAGCAAGTTCGCTGATGACACCAAGCTGTGTGATGCTGTCGACACACTGGAAGGGAGGGATGCCATCCAGAGGGACCTGGACAGGCTGGAGAGGTGGGCCCGTGCCAATCTCATGAAGTTTAACCAGGCCAAGTGCAAGGTCCTGCACCTGGGTCGTGGCAATCCCAGGCACAAATACAGGCTGGGCAGGGAATGGATTGAGAGCAGCCCTGAGGAGAAGGACTTGGGAGTGCTGGTGGATGAGAAGCTCAGCATGAGCTGGCAATGTGCTTTTGTGGCCCAGAAGGCCAACCGCATCGTGGGCTGCATCAAGAGGAGCGTGGCCAGCAGGTTGAGGGAGGTGATTCTCCCCCTGTACTCTGCCCTGGTGAGACCCCACCTGGAGTACTGTGTCCAGTTCTGGAGCCCCCAACATAAGAGGAACATGGACCAGTTGGAGAAGGTCCAGAGGAGGGCCACGAAGATGATAAGAGGGCTGGAGCACCTCTCTTATGAGGACAGGCTGAGAGAGTTGGGGCTGTTCAGCCTGGAGAAGAGGAGGCTCCAGGGAGACCTGATAGCGGTCTTCCAGTACCTCAAGGGGGCCTACAAGAAAGATGGGGAAAGGCTGTTTAGTAGGGCCTGTTGCAATAGGACGAGGGGTAATGGTTTTAAAATAGAGGGGGGTAGATTTAGATTGAATATTAGGAAAAAATTTTTTATAATGCGAGTTGTAGAACACTGGAACAGGTTGCCCAGAGAGGTGGTGGATGCCCCATCCCTGGAAATGTTGAAGGCCAGGCTGGATGAGGCTCTGAGCAACCTGATCTAGTCAGGGATGTCCCTGCTCCTTGCAGGGGGGTTGGACTAGATGACCTTTGAAGGTCCCTTCCAACTCTAGCCATTCTATGATTCTTTATGTCCCTTCTCAGCTGGGTCATGCTGAATTTGAAATGCCCTAGTTTTGTGTCATTAGGCTGATGGCAGTTCACTGAGTAGCAGTTCACGTTGGGGTAGTCTCAGTCTCAGAGTACCTGAGTTCAGACAAAGCCTCAGCAGGTTCTGTTGCTAGCTGAACGTATATGTCAATTGGATTTCTATTCTCTGGTGCTTCAACAACAGTCATCTTTGAGGTACTTCTTAGAGCAGAGGGATGAAGATTTTGTATAGTAAAATCAATTATGCTGTCCTCTTTGGTTTTGCATCTTACTACTCCTAGATTCCTGAAGGCGTTGTTCTGGGTATATCTCCCCATCTATGTACTGTCTCACATGGGATCGTTCTGCTCCTTGGAGATCACCTTTCAAGTCCCTGTATACTTGCCATGAAGGTGACATTCTTTTAAATAGATTGGTCTTCTAGTACTCTTCACAAAGACTCATACTCCTAGATAGAGTCTGTACTTAATGACCTCAGTGTTAGAACAGATCTCTCTCTTTTTTGTTTTTTTTTTTTTTTTTTTTTTTTTTGTAGGTTTAGGTTATTTAAGAAGTTTCCCAAGCTTTTTCTGGTATAAGGAGATAAGCTAACACTATGCAACAGTTATCCAAACGGATTTAGTGGTGTTGAAACCTGATAGTGGCTAGGGGACATTCTACCAGTGTTTGGGTACCAATCTTGATAAACTTTCAAAATAAGACATGGAAATCCTGAAGCTCACTTAAAGTATTTTGTGGCAGCCGGATGTCTAGCTATGCAACTGTAGTTCTGTATTAAGCAATTCTTGAGCTTTCAGGATTTCACAATGTTTCAGTAGTCTTTTTCTAAACTCTACTGGTTTTCTCTGCATAAGATGAGCAACTGATTTGTTTGTATTAACAGAGATTTCTGTCAAGCTCAAGGGTTTTTATATTAACAATACCTAGTTTTGATGTTTCATAATTTTGAACATTTCTGGGAATTAGTAGAATTCTTGGTTTCAGGAAACAGTCCACTGGAGTATGCCAGTTGTCTGGCTCTTGAACACTTGTTCTTCAAACATAGCTTATCCGTCTACACACACACATATACTCACTCCCTAGTGAGTTGGATTTTTTCATCTAGTGATAGTCAAGAGGTACACTGATACTGTGTCTACTGCATCATAGTTCCTTGACCTGGATCTCTTCTTCCTGCCATTGACCTGCATAATTTTAATCACAGGCGTTGCCAGTTGTTTTCTCAGGTCCTCTGTTCTCTCTGTTGCTCTTAATGTATTATCTGGTACTGGGTGTCAGTTGTGCCTCGCCGTGCAGGGTCAGTGAGTATAACTTGTCCTTGCTATTGTCAGCCTTTGGTCATCCTTAGGTAGTGAGTGTAGCTTCAGTCAGTGCTATCTGCCATGCTAGTTAGACGATTGTCCTGGCTCCAGAACCCTGGGCTATACAAGGAAATGCACATAGCTGTCAGGAATTTGCTTTCTTCAGCTCCTGTTATAGGTCCTTTTCTGGTTCTTGGGCTTTCAAGTTACTGTCTGGATGCTAAATATCCCTTTCTTTAATCCTGGGACAAAAATGTCCTTTCCCTGCACCCTTAGCAGAACCAAAATTCTTGGGTCACCCAAGGACTCCCAAAACCTTTGCAAGCTGGGCATGTTGAATGCCTAAATAACAACATTTCGTCACTGCGGGTCATTCACACACTGTCTCCTCTTGCCGGTTGAAGGGCATTGACTGTACACCTACGTACATGTGAATTGCTTACTGCAAAAACTCGTGGCTGGCTGTGTGTTGAGGCAGGAGGAACTGGGCAGAGGATCACACAGTTGTACACAAATTCATGGTAGGGATGGTGGCTTTAAACTCAAATTATTTTAATCTGTTTTTATATTCTGCCTGCTGACAGAACGCATGCTTACAGAATGATTGACTTGTTACAGTGTGGAAGTTGCATGAACTCCTTCATATGTGATTTGGGGTGTCCGCCTTCATAAAGGGATAAGTATACTGAAATACTAGAAATCCTGAAATGCAAGATTCTCAGTGTCCAAACCTGAAATATTTTCTTGTGTATTCAGAATAATCTTCAGAGAGGTTTGTTTGGGGTTTTGGGAGTTGGGGGAGGTGTTTGTCTTTTTTTTTTTTTTTTTTTTTTTTAAGTCTTTAATGCGAAAAGCGGGCAAACCTTCATTTCAGAGCCTACAATAAGAGCAAACTATCTCTTAATTCGGGGTTTTGGCAAAGGATTCACTGTAGCAATTGCAGTAGTGCTTTCTGCATTTAGTATTATTTACTTTTTGGTTTAATTCTGTTCATTACAGTTGTTCATCTGATTGTTGAAAACTGTTTAGGGTTTTTTTTTTCCCTCCATGTATTTTTATACCTTTTGGTAGAGCAGGGAATCAAAATTGATGTTTTACCTTTGTTAAACTCTGAACCTACAGTGGGTTATACTACCTCCTCAGTCTACCTTCTGAACAGTAGTCTTGTGAAAACAAATTTCTTGCTGGACTAATTTCCACTATCTTTAATTACAGACATTCCTGTTTTCTTGATAACCTTTTTTGGTTTAAATGGAACCAGAAGGGTAACAGTTGTGGGCTGAATCCCATTTATATGAATGCTATCTGATAAGAATACATAGTTGTCTTCCTTAACCCCACTTTCAAATTTTTAAGTGCTATAGAAAAACTCCCCAGTGCTATGTCTGGGGAGCTTTTCTGTAGCATTTTGTTCGGGATGGGGTGGGGGTTTTTTTGTTTGTTTTTTTTTGTTTGTTTGTTTTTAATTTCCACTGATTTAGTCTCAAATCTTGTTATATTTACAGTTCCCATTCAGCTTTTGATGACATGGAAGTGTTTTTACATGGTCTTGGTCTAGAGCACATAATAGGATTATTGAAGGTAAGTTTGTGGTGTATCTGCTATCTGTAGAGTAATCCGTGAAAGCAAAATGCACCTACAGCATAAAATAAAGTTTTGTCACAATATTTGTCACTGTTGTCACTATTTGTGACAATATTTTGTCACAAAATACTTGTCACACAAAATATTTTGACACTATTTTGTGTCAATGTAGTGTCACTGTTGACCACTACATTGAATTGTCACTGGTGTATTAATTCAAATAAATA
The DNA here is from genome assembly GCF_036417535.1 of Chlamydotis macqueenii. NCBI lineage: Eukaryota > Metazoa > Chordata > Aves > Otidiformes > Otididae > Chlamydotis > Chlamydotis macqueenii. The sequence goes on from NC_141556.1 coordinate 27,049,123, forward strand.
TATTACGTTAATTCAAATAAATATATTACGTTAATTCAAATAAATATATTACGTTAATTCAAATAAATATATTACGTTAATTCAAATAAATATATTACGTTAATTCAAATAAATATATTACGTTAATTCAAATAAATATATTACGTTAATTCAAATAAATTTATTAACCAGAAGTTTTATGTTAAAAAAGTGTTAAGTTAAACTGCAGTGGACTGGATTGGATTGTTTAATTTTGATGATATGCATTAGTCACATTTCTAAACTAGATAATGGTGTTGTGTAGCTGGTTTTGTTTCTGAAAACTGAAATAAAACATAAGTGAAAAAATTAAGTGAAAACAATGTTTTTTTCGTAAATTCTTTTTGATGGCAGAAGTATCTTTGTTTTATACAGGAAAGAGATATATCTTTAAGACAACTTCTGATCATGCAAAAAGATGAGTTAATACAGGTCAGTTTACTCCTGTAGAACTTAATTTAGTTTTCTCCTCTTTCTTAAATGTTTTTAATGTCTTAACTTCTCTTTCTTACAAGGTTAGATATTTATAATTTTTTAAAAGATTTGTTTTCAGAATCTTCTGCAACTTCTTGAATTTTAATGTGAACATAGACAGATATTTTCTACAGTATGTAATCCCACAGAACAGCTTTGACTTATGAGCTGAATTCTTGCATTTTCTCTGCCTAGATCTGACTATAAAGTGGAAGTACCCAGCATTTCTTTGCTGCAGTGATGTGGCAGTTGGGGTGAGCAGGAAGTAGTTCTGTTTTAAATTTTAGTTGTTACCATTTTTAGTATGTAAGGATGCTTTCCCTGAAAGGAAATCAGTGCTGGGATTAGCAGTAGATAATCCTTAACAACTACTTTAAATGTGGTCCTCCTTTGTGAGGTGGTGATTTCTGGTGGAAAGTAGAGTAGAGAAGATTTGATTTCTTAAAATTTACTGCAGCTAGAAAGGTTGATATTTCCCTTTTTGATAATCCAAAAACAGGGGTGCATTTTTCCAGTTGAGATAAACTGTTTGCTTTTCCTTAGTCTTTACTGGATTTGTTCCTGTGGGAAATGAAAGACTTTCTGTGCTTACAGCAGGATACCATAATAATATCCAATTATAGGAGTCTCCTTGGAACAATGTAAGTGCTTCAGGCTGCAGGATTCTTCTGAGCACTGTGTACCTGGTCTGGGATACCAAAGACGCCTCATTAAAATAACTGCTTCAAGCCTGCTCCCTGCTGCTGATACTAGCCACGTCCTCAGTGTCAGCCTTTTTTTCCCCCTATTCTGATACCAAGGAGGCATGTGTTCTAGCAACTGGAACCAACGTTTTCCTACAGATGTTAATGCTTCTTCAGAGTTGGTGTCACGAGGATGTCTTGCATGAAGTTTTTTTCTTGTAACTGAGTAGAGTTTCTGTGTTTTGACAGAGGTCAGAAGTAATTTTGTATTCTCAGAGGGTGTATGTACAGGGAGGTTTGTCAACGAAGGTATTTTTAAGAGTTCGCTTAGATCTAAATATTATAGTGCAGGTCAGTGTGTTCTGATGTTACTGCTTTTGTGAAGACTGAGGATTGTGCCCATTAGACTGCATTCCATTGTGGGCTTTATATGAATCCTGAAGCCCCTGTTGACAGGAATTGTGCTCCTAAAGGAGGTTTTTGTGACTTTCTTTTCTTTACTGTGTGAGCTGCTGTCTTGGTTGTGATTGCATTGAACTGCAGATCTAACCGAGTATATGTTCATATTGCTCACCTGTTTTGATGTTGTAATCATTATTTTTGTCCAGGGGACAGTGGGGCAAGGGGAGAGAATGATGGACTTTTAGTGAATGGCTAAGCCTTACAATTCCTTCACTGAAGAGGTATAATTTCCCCCAAACTGTTTCAGTGTTGTAACATGTTTGGGGCTCCCTATTATAAAGAGGGCTTTTTTGAACAAACTTAAATAAATACATGGATCAGCTGCTCTTGTAGAAGAAGATGATATCTATAGGAACAGAATTGTTTTGCCTCTTAGCTGTGCAACAGCAGGAAACAGTTCCTGGGAAGTAAGTCATGCTTTGTGCATGGACATAAATTAATTAGTGAGTCTTCAATTGAGAATTTTAAAAATGACGTAACACTCCTGGCTTGTTAACACTTCATAAATTATAATAAATTCTTGATGCAGTCTAGTTTTAGAGCTCTACTAACAGTTTCTCCCCACGCTGCTGATAGAACAAATCTAATCTGTTTCCTTGTAATTCCAGAGTTGAAACTTTTTAATGTGATGGCAGATCTTCAGCTAACAGCCAGCTCTTTTAAAGAGCCTGGATCTTATTACTACAAAGATTAATGATGACCTCTGATGGATGCCCCTGAACCAAGCTGCTTTGTATCTAGAGAACTGGGGAGAAAACCTGTCACTAACATGATACACTTTCCTTCATCAAACAATATCAGAAAGATATTTTCTCTGTAAATATCTTTATCTGTATTCTACAACAGAACCTAAACAATGACTCTTTCAAGCTGAAACCCTTGCATTCCTTAAACTTACAAACTCTTCCATCCTGAGACAAGTCTGTTCAGTATACTGGGACATACTTATTCAACATTTGGAGACTTTTGTCTGACTCTGTGCTGCAATAACGCTTGGATCTTTTTTTATCTGGGTTTTTTTTTTTTTTTTTTTGAGTATTTGTCTTACAACATAGCAACAGAAGTAATTTTACTTCTTGATGTGTTTAGGCCAAAGGTGTTTCCTTTCTCACATGTTTATTAGTTTAGAATAAGATAAATTGGCATTAATAAGATAAATACACGTTCTGCTTTTGAGAACACATAATGAAAAGTTGACATATCAAAATTCAAAATATAATCCAGGAGTCTAACTTCATCATTACAGAATTGTCTGATCTGTCTGCTTCCATATCACAGTTACAGGACTCTTCTTCCTCTGCCCACCGCCCATTCATGCAAAAAAAAAGCATTTAGTATTTGACAGAAAATTGTCAAATAGTGGCCACTTGAGCAAGATGGCAAGGATGTAAGAATTCATGCATAACCTCACTGATTTGTATCTGAGAAGTATATCATCTTCCATATGTTGAGGCAATCTGTTATTTGCCTCTTCTTTTGTTTCCATCTAATGGATGACAGAAAACTCATATTGAGTGTGAGTTTGGGGCATGGGTTTTCAGGGGTTGGTATTTATTTGTTTAAGCAAATAATAAAATAAATGTTGTTAAAGTTGATGTGCCTAAAATAAAAATCTAGGCTGCGCATTGTCTTGTTTGCAGATACAAGCAAGTCCTCAGACAACACTTGTACATTCTTAAACATATGGCCACTTCACAAAAATATTTGCATTATTTGGACTGCAGAATGTAATTGAACCAACACCAGCCTAAAAGCTTGCTGATCTGTAAGGACAAACGGCTTCTTGCACTGGGCTTGTTCCATGCGTTCATCATTGCACGAATAGTCAAGTTCTCAGTAATCATCATGTTCGGCAGAGATGGTCTAGGAAGGGAAAATATGTCTGCTTTGGGAAGTAGTTTGGACTGATCTGTCTACTTTCAGTCTGTAAGTTCTGCACCTAGTGTGTCTGAATTCAGAATTACTGTGGTGGTAGAAGGCTTTATCTATGTCCGCTTTCCTTACCTTCCTAAACCATATCTTTAAGATGTGGTGGTGCTCAGTCACTGGTCCATTTCCAGAAGGATGTTCTGTTTTATTTATAGGGAAACAAAGTACAATGTCTTCCTGATACACTGGTCAGAAAGCTGTATCCTGATTTGCTGTTCCAGGAATGAGAAGATGGAGTCAAAAGCAAACTCAGGCTTCGCAATAGTTCCTGCTTTAAGCAAGATGTTTTTGAATATTCAAGAAGAACTGCCATTCTGTCCTTAGAAGAGCTCATTTGATTTGTTAATTATAATTAAAAGTAAACTTGCTGCTTTTGTATAAATTGGCTTACTTCTGCATAATGAAATGACTACTGTAATGCTTTGTAAGCATTAAGAAAACATTAATTCATAACAGATAAGGCTCCACAAGGCAAACCTGAGAACTAATAAATTGAGCAAACTTACAGCTCGAAATACGTAAAGCAAGTTATTTTTAAGAAGCCTGGATCTTTCTCTCTTAAGGCTGCTAGTGATATTTATCAAAGAGGTTTGAGTAAAATTTGTTCAGGTTCCCATGGCAGCCTATTGGAAACTCAAAAGTTCTTGACACCTGTAGTTGAACTCCTAATTAATCTTGTTGGGGTTTTTCGTTACTGAAGAGCTTACGTGTCTTTAGACTTTTATAATGTGGTTTTGAAGTGTTCAAAGACACACTTGCGAGGACATAGTTACATGTTACCTGGATTTCTGAAGATATAATGAAGAACCTGGAGAACTGTTTTATGGAGCCACAATGAACGCTGGGTGTCAGAAACTATAGTCTCATGCAAAGCAAGCATTTCTCTAGGCACCTTCTCTTCCCTGGAATTGCTGCTTGGCACCATTCAAGGAAGAGAGACTGCCTGGCATTTTTGTATGATGTGTGTTGTCATCTGTTCATTCGAAATTCTTTCTCCAATAATTACAGAAAGCTGGGAGCTTACAGGTTTCTTAGGCTCCAGCAGGGAATTTCAAGTCCTCAGAACATCGGTGAGAGCCCCATATGTTCTGGCTTTGGCAACTGTGGGATCCTTGTGATCTCAAATTCTAGAGTGGCCTGCTTCTGCTGAGTCCAGGTACTCAGCTGGAGAGTTATGACCAAAGTCATACTCGGAGCTGGCATTACGAGATTTTTTTTTTTCACTTGTGTCGAGAAGCATCCTTAGGTCTACTAACATCAGAAGTCCTGTGTTGCACAGCAGCCTGTCAGATGAGTAAGGAAAAGTATTGAATGTGCCAGAAAAGCACTTCCCTTTTAACAAATAGACTATTTGTTTTCTTTATTTAAGTTTACTATTGATGCTATACTGTTATGTCTAGTAAGTGTTAGAAATAACTCGTATTTGGAATTATTTTTTTAAATTTAGATTGGCATTACAAATCCTGGAGATCAGCAGAAACTCCTAGGTGCTATTAAGGAGCTACAAGTTGAAGAAATAAGAATTGGAGACCTCCCTGAAGTGGTGAAGCTGGAATTGAGGTATTAACTATGTCTAAGGAAATGGAAGTGAAGTATGAACTACTTAAGTTGACTGTATTATTTTCTGTAGCTCAGAGGTAAAATTCTCTCACGCCTTATCCTATGCATCACATTCATGAGAATATACCAGTTAGTGGATTATGAGGGCTGGTGTTAGGTGTTTTGTGCAAAGAAAGCTGAAAGCATAGATTCCTATTGTAGGAATCTGTTTATGGTCATGTTGCCTGTATATGCCATTACTTTGCCCATCTTTTTGAGTGGTGAATTCTTTCTTTGTACCTCAAATAGGGTTTCATGGCCTTTCTGTGCAGGGGTTTTGCTACCTTGTGTTCATATCATAAACTCTGACTTTTTGAGCTCCAGTATTAACTTGTTCTTTAATTTCTCTGATAGGCTTCAGTGAGCAGATTTTTTTATTTCTCTCTGGAAATGGGATCTTGCCCTCCTTGCTCCTGCCTGCTTCAAGAGCATTATGGACCCTTACAAACCCCACATGATGCGGTCTCTGTAGTCCTGCATTGTGTCTGTAGACGAGGCAGGCTCTTAGTCCTGCAATCAAATTTATCTGATTGTAAGATGCAATAAAAAGATGTGTGGAAGGGTGAGATGCATATAATTTTTACATCGGGCTTTAATTTTCAGCTGATAAATTAATTACTTGTACATGTCTATCTTAAATCATAGATGTGAATTTTGTATAGATTCAGGTTTTTTTCCTTCTTTTTCTCTTCCACTGGAAGCAGTTTTAACTGGCTTCTAAAAGACCTCTTGGGTTTTTTTATATTACAAATTAAGACCTTTGTAAGATATTTTCCTTATCATAGATTATATGTATCAGTAGAAATAGGTTTATAAGGAAACTTGTTTTTAAGTAAGTGTTAACTCCTTCAAACTTACATTCCAACTTGATATTTTCCCCATTATTGGTCCTTTCTTACAAACTCAAGCATCAGCTTTGCAATACCTCTCATACTTCTAGTATAGTCTTGTGCAGGCTCACGAAAGCCAGGCTTGAGCTGAAAAGAACATCTCTCAGCAATCTTATTAAACTTCATCAGTCCCCTAAGCACTGGTAGAGCACTCCACATCCAGCACAAAAAGAAGAATGAAGGCTATAGTAAGTGCAAAGGTGTCTTAAGATTTCTTAAACCTTTTATTTTCTGTTTTGTTATGTAAATATGATTTTGTTTTTTTTTTTAATTTTTTCCAGAAGAGAGATGTAGATTTGAATTTAGGTTCTGTGCTCATGTCTTTCCTCGTTTTACTTCCCAGAACTCTAGAAGAATTGCTCCTGAAAATAGGATTAGTTTGATGTTTTAATTAAGTTTTAGAAAGGGATTCGGGCAGAAAACTGTGGCTTGCCTTTCAGAGGCTTTAGACAGTTGAACTGTGTTTATTAACTTAGAGGAGAGTGCTTTGGAGATACTACTCCATCTTCATACTGTAGCTGCATCACTAGTAAGTTAGGTTCTCTATGCTTATTTCTCTTTTCCCAGTCCCTCTACTATTTGCATAGCATTGTGTTGCCTTATTTGCAGTGGCCTGGCTAGAGCAGTCCTGGGGAAAAAACTCCTGCTTGCATCCAGTCTACTCATTAAATAACTTTCTACTGTCTAGAAAAGTAGTGGTTTGGTTCTTTTCAAAAGTGTGTGTATCTCCGTCTTGACTAGTGACCTGACATCTGTGCTGCTACTCTGTTAGGTATTTCTTCCCTCTCCAAAATAATAGGGAGAGCTGTCTGTGTTATTTGGGTACTATAAGGCTAGGCTCTTTGTTAGTTAATTTGTACATTGGACCGAAGAATGTGCTTGGGTTGAAGTTCATTCTGTGCATGTCACTGTCCTTTGGAGGCAGCTGAATTGCCCTCACATTGTGTATTAGCGGTCATTTCATGATGGGTTTCTGCCATAGCACTGTCTTTTGTGCCTTGGTTACAGGAGTCTGTCTGGTATGTACTCTCCTCCCATCTAGTCCTTCTTACATATACAGGTTGCTCCTGGTGCTGACACTGTGCCTGTATCTGCATACGTTACTGTGTCTATGCAAAAGAGGCTTTGCAACCTGCTTGAGGTACACTTTTGCAGCATGATGCCAAGTTTGAGATGTGGGAAGACAAGCAAGGCTTCTAGGGAAGCTCTTGAAAGACTGAGGTGGGCTGGGAGATCAGGGTGTTTGTATACTAATAACGGACCTTGATGCTGCTTCTAGTTTGTGAGGAGATTTCTCTGTCTGAACAAGTACCTGTATACTTCCAGAAGATAATCCAGGTGCAAACTAGTACACGTGCTGTAAGACTGAAGAACTAAAGTTCCAGCACACAAGAGAGTACAAACCAGTGTGATACAGATACAGATATCTCAGGTGCTCTGAGAGCACCTGAGCTGTTCCTGTTAAAATAGAGGCTTTACTGCTGCTGAGCTGAGGTAGTAGGCCAGGCATCTAGGTGTCTAGCTGTCCAAGTTAGGCACCTTCAGAAAAGGATGTTTACTCTTCAGCAAGGGATAGTTAGCTGCAGCTTAAGAGGACTCTCCCCAATTTCAGTTTCATGCATTTTTATGCTAGAAATGGAGGTTTTCAGGTGGATCCGTAGTGGTGTTTAAGTATATACATTCACGCAGAACAGGTTAAAAATTTGAACAGAGGGAATAAGTGAAGAAATACAAAAAGTTAACAGTTTACTGCATATGTGGCTAAATATAATAAAAAACCCACATGATGTCCAGTACAGTCTTGCACACCAGTAACATATGGAATTCAAAGTAGAGTATGGTTTTAGATAATACATAGTTCTCATTGTAAAAGTAATGTGTTGATTAAAGATTGAAGTACACAAAATATGACAGCATTTCAGTTATGGCAAGCACTGCATGGTTTTCTAGAAAATGGCTTGACATGTATTCTAGGAATCTGACCTTGAGACTAAAATCATAGGCTATGTTTACATGCTATTATATAAAGATTTTACTTCCCGCTTATTCAAAGTCATTCTGTGAGAAGGAAAATCAGTCATTAAGTCATAGAAAAACTAACATAGTAGAAAATGTTGAACTGATTGATTATAAACTCACAGAGTGTCTAGCACTGTTTAGCCACTGGTGTTTTGACAGACATTAATTCTTTTTAAAAGTGATTATTTTTTCAAAACATTCTTTCCATTTGCAAATATTAAAACATGCAACAGATACAAAATTCTATAAAATTCTATAAAAAATTCTATGAACAGATATAAAATTCTAGTATGAGAAGTAGAAATGTTTTTCTTTTCCTTTTTTCTCTCAGTTTCATGCCAATGCCATACTTTATTTTTTCTGAGAATCCTTCCAGAATTCCTAAAAATAATTTTTTCTCACAAAACACAGAAGGTGCCATAACTGATCCTAGCAGCTAAAAAGTTATATTTCTAAGTAGATGGAAATTTTCATGAGCATGGCTTGACTGTAGTAACATGAGAGAAACTTTCAGACTATCTCCAGATGCGATTATTTTCTTTAGTGTGTGTTTTTTTTTACCCTAAATATTCAGTTCAGTTATATTGTTCTGAAATAAATAATAATTTGTTTTGTAAAAACAAGCTAATAGTCTTTCTTACTTCCCTGTCTTTGTGAAAACCATGAACAGTCTTGATTTTTAACATGCAGCATCTCTACTGATGCTTCTATATATTTCTGTTCTAGATGTTAAAGTCTTAACAGTTCAGCAGTGTTGCAAATCATAGATGTCCTGAGCAGTGGTGGAAACTTTGCTCGCTAATGATCTTGTGCCAGAATTGAACGACAACACTGAATTCAGTCTCTCTTTAGATACTTGCACTGCACTGGCATATGGCTTAGCTTAGGTGTTTGGCAAATTTCATGTGTACCTTTTTGCCATCAGCGAGTAAGATGATGCGAGTATATTGCATTTAGGTTTAGTAGCAGATTGCCCTAGGAAGAAGAGGAGCGTTGGGGTCTGAATTAATTTTTTTCACATCCTCCTGGAAATATAAGGGGAACTCCTGTAATAGGAACTTAAAATTGTCTCTTATTTTGGCCCTGCTTCTTATTCACCTGAATGGCTTATAGCTAGTGGAAACTTCTACTGGAGATACAGACACTTCTCAGGAGTTCGGGGGTTTGAGAGCTCATTCCATGAAAACAAATGGATGATCTTCCTTGCCCCCTCACTCTCTGAGGCTTACAGTGAAATAAATTGAGTCAGTGTCATGTAGAAGCTCTAGAAACTTAGGTTGAAATTAGTCCATGAAATTTTTCTATCCTTTTCTCCACTCTTTGGAGATACCGATCAAACTAATTTTCAGAGTTGTCTTCCTGCTTTTATCTGAGCACAAGGTATAAATTTTCTTCAAAGTAGATAACATCAGATATTTTAGGGTTTGAAGAAGGTGTTTCCAGATCCAGGGGCCAAATCACTACCATTGGGTTATTCTTTCTTCCACTGTGCTGGAGACAAAGTAACTAACCTAGTCATTTCAGTTCTAGCTTGAAAGTACAAACCACTTTTTCCCCTGTCTCCATCTTCCTCAGAAATGTAAGCTGCAGGTTAGGAATATTGAATGTCAACGTAAAATTGACTATAAATTTTCTGCTTCTGTTGCACGACTCTGATCTGTATGCACACATGCACAGGAAAACCGAGTGTTGCAGTTATTATCCACAGTGTGTTACGAAATTACTTATGCAGCAGGTAATGAAATGTTTTCATTGATAATGAAGGATTGATGAGAGTTAGAAGCAGAAATGGAGGTTAATACAATGTTTCCAAAAAGCTCTTGAGTGGCACTTCCTCGTATTTCAGGGTATCTTACTGGCTGAATATTCCAGTTAGCTTAATGAGTTGTTGTCCTTGTAAAAGGACAGGAGGGGAAAAAATCAAACAAAAACCCTAAAACTTGCTACCATGTTAAGTGTAGTGTTTAACTACTCAGTGTTAAAGTGACTGGATTTTGTGTGTGTGTGTGTGTGTGTGTGCATTCACTCACTAGCGAATGGTGGAAATGCATAAATAATATTTAGATTGCAAAAAGTTACAGCCTTTAACAAATAACAGAATATCATTTTATTTTTGTAGTGGAGATGAATTTCTCAAGTTTCTTCAGAAGTTGAATAAGGAGTGTAGTAAGCTGACCATTCCTCTGCAGACCTTGAATAAGCATTTCCTAAAAAATTCTCACAAGGTATTCAACCAAAGGAAAAAAAAAGACTGATTTAAAGTATATTATTCTATTCTAGAGTATAATTCTACCTTGTAAAATGAAAAATACAAATACTCATCAACTGTCTTGATTATTGTATAGTTATATAGAACTGACCAATATTCTTTCTCTAAAGGACACTCAAATTATTTGTTTCAAAGAGTGAAGCCACCCAGTTAAAGGAGATAGATCTATTTCTTAGTGTTTCTGCTGATAGGCAAGTTGAAGTGACAAAAGGTTCTCACAAATGCCGATAAAGAGTAGTAGATCATGTGCAGAAATTCTATAATGAAAACCTAGCTTAAATGCAGTTATAAACTTTTTCTGGTGCTGTCTTTTATGATACGTTAACTAAAGAATATTATAATTACAGTAATTCTGGCAAATAACTGTAACTATTAACAGATAATACTGCAGTGGGCACCGACTGAAAGTTTTATTGAAGTGTGCAAAGACTTAGTTTGCAGTGTGGAAAAGCTGGGAGAAGAAGTTACCAGACTGAAGGACCTGGTGGAGCAGGTGGGTATGTGCGAGTAAGGCTATGTTCGTGTAATACTATGTTCGTGTTTCTGCGTGCAACCTCAAACGTGACATCCACCAGTAAAATGTTTCATGCCTTGGTCTGACAGAGGCTGCTTAGCTCTAGCTTGGCCATTGCATCCACCTCTCCCCCTTCTACCTTCCACGGACAGAATGAGAAACAGTCTAGAATACTCCACAGCAGTCTCCAAAGGAAGGCACAGTAGCTTTGTTGTTTTTTTTTTCTTTCTTCCTACCACAGGGAAGAATTAAGTGGAATATATCCCTGTGCTCTTGGACAACCACTGTGGCATAAATGCCACTCTGAATCCTTACACTCTTACTTCTTAATTAAGGAATCTTTTGTTTGAATTATTGACTCACAAGGAAGATACTAAGGTTTTATGGATTGAATGGGAGGTATCCCAGATAACTCTGCAGAGTGACAAAAGAAGAGGGTGGGAGAGGTCAAGGCTAGATGTTAGCACCACATCAGTCATTCTCAAACCAACACAATGACACGCTCTTGTCAGATGGGGTCATTTTAAGTAATAGGCTAGTAAAAGGAATGGCCGCTGGGATAGAGTAAATGGAGCATCAGTGTCAGAAAGGAATCTGTTGCTGAACGAAGCCATGTGGAACTCGGACCTTGAGTATAATGCTACTAATGCAATTTCCTGTAGTTTAAGTAAATTTAATGTAATATAACAGCCTTCTCCCGATAAATCACTTAACACCAAATTATTTAAGAGGAAGATAGAGGTTGTGACAAAGAACTTTTTAGCTATTTGTGTTCCTTTTTTTGCATATGCAGAAATCAATTCTGTGTGTATATTTGCCTCTTTTATGTGCAGGCCAGTTATAAGGGCTGGGGCAGATCTGAGTTAGGTGCCACTTGACTTTGCTGTCATCTGTGCTTACAGTTTTATAGCTGTTGAAATGAAGCACAGTGGCTCTGTACTCAGTGTTAAACATTAGCCTTCTAATTCCTTCACAAATGTCATTCCTGTTCTTTTAAAATACTGTACTGTTGAAGACTTTAATACGAAACATTTTTGTGCCAATTCATTTATGGTGGGGCACTCTTAAAAGAGTAGAGCACTGAAACATTTATTATGGTAAGTGCTTAATCTTAGATAATAAGTGTATAAATTCCTTTAAAATCTTCAGTACTGCTTGCTAAGTTTAGTCATTACAAGATTTTACCAGCAGTACATGCTATGTTTATAGCATAGAATTTTTGAAAGCACAGTAGATGAGATGGTCTTCCAAGCGTTATAAACTAAGGTAGGGAATCAGGATCTAACCCTGCTGCATATCATGACAGGGCTCCACTCAGCTACAACATGTGTTTGAGCAGGCACTTGTAAGGGACTTTCCACTCTTTCTTCTTTCAAGGAAGTCCAATCTGTTACATATTTAACTTGCGGTTTTAATAAGCAGTTATTTTAGTAATTAAATAGCAAAAGTTCTGGTTAAAATATTTGACCATTGGAGTTTAAATGTTTGTTTTTTTATAGAATCATAGAATCATAGAATGGTTAGGGTTGGAAGGGACCTTCAAAGGTCATCTAGTCCAACCCCCCTGCAAGGAGGAGGGACATCCCTGACTAGATCAGGTTTTATTAGATTTTTTTGTAGCATCTATTAGCAGTGTATTTTACTCCTGAGGAATTAAGTTTGTAAGCAAACAGTTTATTTTTTCTAATATAAATATTACAGAATGAGTATCAGATAAGATAAAGGTTTGCATACATATATTTCAATTGAAGTAGGGCACAGACAGTGAGAAAGAAACAATACCAGTCCTATATGCATGCAGATTCTTAGGACTGGGTACTTTATCACACACTTATAAAGCTTTTGCACTAACATTTTTTTCTTTGTTGCACTTTTTACATGAACTTAACATCTGCCTCAGCATGAACAGAAGAATGACCCCAGCCGAGTGAAGCTTCCAGAAAAGGCACTCACCTTGGAAAAAAGATTAGTTAAAATGGGAGCGGTAACATTGCTTGGATTTGTTTTTTTCTTCTTTATAACTAAGTCAGTGGTAAAGAAAACCTCACTTTAAGTTTAGTGCTATGAATAATTTTGGAAAACTTGGTCATATTATGCTTCTGTTCAGTATATACGGCTGAGCTGAAGTCTGTGTAGTTTCTCATCGTATCTGTAGTACTTTGATCTAAAGTTATTAAAAATGAAAACTGCTACTTAAATGTGTCTTAAGGTTTTATTTTCAGATTTTTTTTGTGTAGACTGTAGGTCTAAAATCTTGTCAAAGCAGCTTTTTTTTTTGTTATAAAACTGTAATACTTACTAATTAGTAATTTCATTTTTTTACCTTTAGTTGTTGTTCAGAGGCGAACATAAACAAATAATTCTGATTATATCGCATGTTTGTATTTAAAATTATGATGCAGATGTGTTTTGTGGGTTGGGAGAATTTAAAATAAGTAAATCTTATTTAAGTAATCCATCATATGAAAAACTGCCCGGTGAGGTGTACTTTTTTTTTTCTTTGTAACAATCACAGGACTGTGGAGATCTTATTACACATTGCCTGAAAAGTAATTTCCTACTGAACTATGATATTCAAATTATGCCTGAAATCTGTTTCCTCAGGGATACGTGCTTCAATTAAGAGTTTCATCACGTCTATTAAAAGGATTATAGCAGTCCTTTGCTATAAGAATGCAAGCAACTTAGAAGGCAAAGCAGCATGTTTTTCTGGTTTGGTTTTTCACCACAGCAACTTCATGTTTAGAGTAATTTTTTCTTCATAGTTTGTAATTCTGCATTGAAATATTAATATCTATTTTTCATCTGGTTTCCAAACCAGCTATGTTGGGAAAAAAAAGGGAATTTGTGTAAGAAATTCAAATCACAGTTATGATTTGGTAGACTTCAGTAAACATCTGTAAAAATGCTGAATGTTTCTGAAGGGACATTCTTCTATCAAAATAAAGCAGAGGCAGTCCAGAAAAATGTAAGCTTCAATGGGTGTGTTATGCTTTAGCTCTCGTCTGTTATCAGAGATGTTGTGTGGAGTCTTAATCTTTGATGTTCCCTCCAGAGACTAGTAATGAGAAGATAGCGAGTGCTACTCCAATTGCTGTCACAATTGTTTTCTGCTTTTTGTTTTAGAAAACTATGTTGAGTGTTAGTATGTTTCCTTGTTACTGCAATTTTCTACTTCCTTTCCTCCCAGGTTTCTTCTTCAATGCAAGGAACATCTTACAGACCGTTGAGGTCAGAGGCAAATAAAACATAAGTTGTTTTTTTGTTTTGTTCCATTCTGTTCCCAACTTTGAGTCATAGGAGGTAAGCTATATTCCCTACCACCACCGTCTACCAGCGGAAGTGGAGAAGTGTACATAGTATCAGCATACTGAGTTGAACCAGCAAAGTACAGAAAAGGAAATATTTAAAAAATACTTCTCTTTCTTGATATTACCTTATTAATAATCCTGAACTAACAAGATGAATATCACAAAAGGAAGAATCCATGGAAATTGAAAAATCCATGGAAACACAAAAATCTGCAAAGTACAATTTTAACTGCTGGTCATACACATCAGCATATAGATACACACAGCACTCGTTCTCTCATTAGCTCAAAGTACAGTTACGATGCAGTTCCTGGTGATAGGATGGCTTACAGATATTGCTGGAACTTTGACACATAACGTCTTTTGGGTTTTTCTGTTGGATTAGGAGGTTTTTCTTATTTTTTTTTATATTTTTAAGGAGTGGGAAGGTGGGCAGCCATTTTGTTCATACTATGTTTCCAACATGTACTTTCACTTTAGTTAAGTGGAATTATTTCAACCACTAGTAAGATTTCTGTGATACTATTCTTGAAAAGATTCTGTTACTTAGCCTCACTATTCCTTACTTCTCCACTTCAATCAGAATTTGCATTAATGAAGCCATTTCGAAGGACACTTGAAAGTAGCTTCCATTTCAGGAGATGCATTTCGGACCAGTAGTAGATCTTTTTATTTGAGACAGTAACTAAAAACTCAAATTTATCTTTTTCCACTAATTCGAAGAAAAGAGCCACTTGTATGGAGGCCTTTTAAGCTAACCTGGAAGGTCTTGCAGTTGAATAGGAAATCTGCTCCAGGAAATAGTTTTATCAATGTTTAACTGAATTATATCTATAACAATGTGAATGATGCCATCAGTGCAAAATACCTGTGAGGGAAAAAAATAACACGTGACGCTGATAAATGTTTTCTAGTTTGAGAGTTACAATAAAATATTCTTTGCAGAAATGGGCCAAAAGTCTGAACACTTAGAGCTGACCTCAGAAATGCATTTGGGAGAAGCTGGTCCTGTTAAGTTACCTTATGGATCACTTACTTCAGGTGCTTATAATCACAATTGCAAACACACATGTGAACAGCATTTGGGTTAAACATAGGCTTTCTGCCAGCAGCTTCCCTAAGCGTGGTGCACTGTTGAGGAATAGTGTTCAAAATGGCATGAAGCACATGGGAGAAGTAAGGGTCTTGGAAGAGGCATTTTGAGCTGTCCCATTAATTGATCAGTCATCAGCTGTGTTGTGTGAGTAGGATATGTTAGGAGCCAAATAAACAAAGATTATTTTAACCTACCATATAATACAAAATGTCTATTTTCCTCTTCAGATTGCAAACTCTGACTTAAACAGTGAATGTCAAGGTCCTTTATTCACTTTTAATGTTGTTCCAGTGCCTCTTTCAAATTCTCTGTTTGAGAAGGTATCAGAATCTGATGTGATAGGGCAGGAAGCAAAGGAAGAGATTACTTCAACATCTGTCCCCTGAGCTACGCTGTCAAAATTCTCACCCCCACCAGCACCCGGTAAGGCCGCCTTCAGATGAAAATGTACCCGCTGAGAGGCCTCCTTCTGTAAGTCATCAAATTAAAATCATTATCCCAGAACAGTAAGAATACAATGATTTGCACATCTATGAGGGGATTGGAGGAGAATTCTAAAGAGCTTTGCATGCATTAAGCAGGTAAGCTGCACAGCCCTGTGAGGTATTGTTCTCCTCTTACAGTAGTGCAAATCGAGATGTGGGAGGACTGAGTGGATTGGACCTGGGGCCAAATCCTGCAGACACATAGTTGCTTGAAGATGCAGCGAGGTTCCTACTTGCAATACCATTGGATACCTAACTTCTCTTGATACAGATGAATATTCATGCAATTGCCTTTTCTGAGTCTTTAGACTATTATGTAAAATTGGGGCCTTGGGCGATCTTGTGGAGATCTGAAAGAACCTAAAGAATTTTTGTTTCTCATTTGTCCTGCCCAAGATAAACTGCAGATTGTGTGTGTTGTGTCACTCTTGCTGTGGTCTGGGGTTTGCTTCACTCTTTAAATTTGACTTTTGGAGTACCTGGCCTGTCATAAGGCATTGGCCAGTTATTCCTGTTGGGTACCAATTGCAAATCATAGACAGTAATTTTGGGTATGTGCATTCTTAAATTGAGAAAGAGTGAGCTTTTTTTATTACATTCTCCATTCACTTAGAGAAGTACTGTGTTATGGTTTTTTTCTTCTTTTACTGCATCCAACTGCCTTGTTGAGGACAAGACTTAAGCTTGAGCTGTGCCATTTATTCTTTTTCCTCTTGCTGTCTTTGAAGCCTTTCAGGTGTTCCTCAAAGCTATAACTCACTAATAAGCGTAAGCAGGTGCTTGCTTGCATTTGCCTTCTCTGTTCCAGCAGTTCTGCAAAAGTTACAGGTCATCTTTCCCAAATAAAGCTTCTGTGTTACTAGTAAAGTACTACAAATGTTGCTTTGGGCCTGATGTGGTGGAAGATTCTGAGTCTTCAGCCTTGCTAAACAAGTCTCTTTTGGAATAAAATGAATAAATCTGTCTTATTCTTTGTCATGAAAGGGTGACAAAGTCGTCCATGGCTTGTCTATGTTGTCCGCTTCCTTGTTTGGTGTTCATATGGGAGGTAATCTTTCTGCACAGGTGAAAAGCCTTGAAGGTCTAGCAGGTACCATAACTGCAGGTTTCTGCTTTTAAAGACTTTTACTGTCATTTCTTTGTACTGGAGCATGGGATAAATTTATATTTGGAAATTTATGTTTCCCTATTCTAAAAATAAGAAGGGGCTCTGTATTTTACAGACCAGAAGTGAGAAGCGGTGAGATATGAAATGGAGTATTACTGGCATTAAATGAGTAATGTGATGTGTATCCTTAACAGCTTTAATAGCTGTTAAGTTACTTCTAGCTTTTATCCTGATTCAAATGGTGTAGTTTCATGTAATAAAGAGCCATAGTCCCTGGAAGTGGGACTTACAGGGATCCCTGTGGGAAGGATTTTAGTTCTTTTAAGCTGTGCTACTGACTGTGATATATATGGAAAGATGCCTTTTACTTAAGGGTTTGATGGGTGGGTTTTTTTCTTACTAATTATTCTTCTCAGATGAGCCTTTTGTGCCTTTGGCTTTTCTGAAAACAGTCTATATTTGAATGTAGAAATACAGGTTTAACTACATTATTTTCGCTATTGTATTGAAAAACCTCAGCTCAATTGCATACGGTATGTATTCAAAGAATTGGACTTTCAGTGTTCCTGCTGTCATTGGTATCGCACATGGCATGATTTGTTGACTGGGTGAGAAATCATGTATGCATAATACTTACAGCTTTCTGAGTCCAGTCTGCTCTTGGGGCAAGGGAGGCCAACGGCCTCTGCAGCGCTGCATCGGGAACAGCATCGCATCACCTGCAGGGCAAGGGTGTGATCCTTCCCCTCTGCTCAGCACTGAGAAGGAAACAGCTGGAGTGCTGGGGCCAGTCCTGGGTTCCCCAGTGCAAGAGGGACATGGACATCCTGGAGTGACTCCGGTGAAGAGCCATGAAGATGATTAAAGACTTGGAGCATGTGAGCTATGTGGAGAGGCTGGAAGAAATGGGATTGTTCAGCCTGGAGAAGAGAAGGTTCTGGGGCATCTTATCTATGTGTATTAATACCTGGGAGGGAGTGAAGATGGAACCAGGATCTTCTCAGTGGGGCCCAGGAGCAGGCCAAGAGGCTATGGACATAAATTGAAATACAGGAAATTCCATTTAAACATAAGGGAAAACAATTTATCTCCAGTCAGACACTGGAGCAGGTTGCCCAGAGAGGCTGTAGTGTTTCTGTCCTTGGAGGCACTCAAAACTGAACACTTCCCTGAGCAACCTGCTGTCTGACCCTGCTCTCAGGAGGGAGTTGAGCTGGAGGAGGACCCCCAGGGCCCCTTCCAACATCACCTGTTCTGTCATTCTGAATAACAAGAGAGAGCGGTTAATGGAGAGGGATAATGTATCCAAGGTGAATTCATATAAGGCCGGCAGAGCGTGTAGGGTTTGGAGAAAGAATTTGGACAGGAGTAAAGCTGGAATGCAGGTGTGGTAGATGACTCTTCTGGAGAGGAAGAGGACAACGTTCATGAGCTGCTGGTGCGGTTGCGACAGGTGAAGGAGCTCCTATCCTTATCTCAGAAAAACCAAATGGGTCAACTTTTTGCTGCGGACCTGAGAAGGCTGGTAGCAGGGAGCACTGTAGCCTCTACTCAGAGGGATCTAAACTACTGCTGGAATTTGCTGTCCTCTCCCTGAGGTTTCTCTCCCATGCTAATTGATCCAAGATGTATCTCTTGAAGTTCAGAAACTGAAGTTGGCCAGCAGCTGAAAATTGGTGTGTTTTTTCACACTGGTAATGCTTTGTCAGATAGATATTGCATGCCCATCTGTTGCTTTTGAGACCTGTAGGAGTTAGTAACTGTAGTTGCCTCTGGGCAAGTAGTACTGCTGGAGGAACAGTAACGTGCTCTAAGCTTCAATAGCCCAGTTCTTTGAAGCCAAAAGCTTTTTCTGATATTCGGGGTGGAAGGGTGGATTTGGGGTTGTTTGGGTTTGTTGTTTGGTTTTTGGTTGTTTTTTTTTTAAGTTAAGTTGATGAGTGAATATTACCACCTCAAAAGTTGATAACAACTCTACCTTTTACATTTTCTTGCTGAAACACTACATGCTTACATCTGGTTGTATGTCTGATCTCAAGAAGTCATATTGAGTGACACCCAGGAAGGCTGATGTCTCCTCTGCATGCAGTCATGGTGTAAGTTGCAGTTTGCTGCCTGAAGAACAGATCTCAAAGGGTACTTCCTAGCTTGCGCCTCCAGGATTTTCACCTGGGGTTGACAATTGAAAGCATCGCTCAGGAGCAAGAACTGCACGGTCCCTAAGTTACTTATCAACCTCCAGAGTTTCTTTGTTACAGCCAATGAGGGCTGACGTGGAACTGGGGCATCTCCATCTTGTTAATCATGGTTCATTGTGTGGAATATGTATTATCTTGTATTTGCCTTATATAAGCAAAAAAAAAAGTTACTAAATTCCTTGTTCTTGAATTTGCTTATTTGGCAGCCATCAACTGCAGGGAAGTGAAGTTGGACCGCTTCACCTGGAAGCTCTGGTTTATAGTCAAGCAGTGCCAATACCTCTGTGCCCTCTGTGCTAAAATGGTACCAGTGTGAAAGAACAAGAGAACTTTTCTTTTGGCTTAGAGTTCAAGGACAGCTGCTGTCTTCTGCGTTTGACTTGCTGGAGCTGTTGTGCTGGTGCGCTCCAGTTGTGTCTTGTGATGGTTGGAGAAGGTGTCGTTTACAGCAGTAGGAAGAGTGAGTGGGGAGTTGAAGAGCAGAAAGGTTCTTCAGTGGACTTCTTGGGGTCTCGAGGTGGAGAAGTTGTCATGGCCATGGGGAGCTGGGGAGAGGGGAGACCCTCACCGTGAAGAGCTGGTTTAAGGTAAGGGCAGGAGTGGAGGAAGAAAGAATGGATCAAGAACGGGTGAGGAGGCCAGGAGGGGAGAGAGAGGATGCGAGAGGGTGAGCAGGGAGGCTGGCAGGTAGTGGGGTGCCTCACCCATGCGTTTAGCAGCGAGAGAACACGTTTTCCCCACGTGTGGGTATGAGCACAGGGCGTGGAGTCTGGGCGGGGGTCGGGGCCACGGCCTGGGGCGGGAGCCAGAGTCAGAGCTGTCGCTTCTGCCACTCGCGACCGGGGCGGCGGGCGGACGCGCTCCCGCGAAGGGCGGGGGGTGGCGGGACAGGGGCTACAGCCGCCCCCACGGGAATCCGCAACCCGGGGCCATCGCCTCTCGCCCCGCCGCTGGATGCGGGCAGTCGGTACGGCGGCAGCCGGTCCCCCAGCCCCGAGCTTTAAGCGCCGCGATGGGGCGCGTAGCCCGTGTGTCCGTCCCCCCGGGCGGGGGGTCCCGGGCAGGGAGCTTCGGGGCGGAGAGGTCCCACCGGGGGGGGCGGGGAGGGGGCGGGGGGTGGGTGCCCGGGGGCAAACCCTGCGAGGTGGCCAGTGGTGCTGGTTCCTAATAGTCGGGGGGGGGGGGGGGGGGGGGGGGCGCCGCTGGAGGCTCCGCAGCGGAGCGCGTAGCATCCGCGGGCGTGTTCGGACTGACTGCTTGTTAGGGGTATTGGAAAGCAACTGGGATTCCTTGCCTAATCAGAGGTGTTACCTCCTCCTCTTCCCCCAGTGTCTCTTGACATCATTTCATCCATCAGAGTTTCAGAGGAAAAAAAAAAAAAAAAAAAACAAACCACACCAACCCAAAGCGGAACCCACCCAGTATGCGAGCAGCCCGCACCAGCCCCTCAGTTTTGCTGTGACTGCAGGCAAGAGCTGGATTGGGGCAAAGATGAAGGATGGGAGCTGGGCTGAGCTCCTTGTCCTGAAGGATTCGGCACGGGGCGAATCGAGGGGAATCCGGAGCGACGCGCCCCCTGCCCCGGGAGGGGATCCATAAACCCGCCGGCCCTGCGTGGGCGCTTGACCCACGGAAGAAAGAAGTCCTCAAGGTGCGTTTGCTCCAGCCGGTCACTGCTGCTCCATGGGATTTCTCCTGCCCCCCGCGACTGACCTGATGCGGACCGCAGCGTTTCTAACATGAACTTTCTCTCTGGGACCTGGTGGTCTCTTTCCCTGGTCCTGGTTTGGGCGACCCCACCAGCCACCTCCTCATGGTGGTAAGTTGTGCAATTCCAGGAATTTTTATTTGCTCTTGGGGAAGGTGGGGTCGGATTAATTGTAAATTAAGGGGAGGGAGTGGGGGGGAAGCCTCTCCCTCGCAGGCTCGTACGAGCGGAGCTCGCCGCTGCCAGCTGCTCCGGCCCAAAAAGCCCGGCCTTAAAACAAGCGGGATTAGACGGTCCCGGCGTCTCCTTCCCCACCCCGGTCCCTGCTCCCCGGCCTCCTCCTTCGCATAAGCACAGAGCAGCTGCGAGGGCTGATTTTTTTTTATTATTATTATTAATAATAATTTTTTTTTTCTTCCTCCTCGGCCCCTCCCTTCTTCCAAGTTTCTCCTCGCTGAGCTGCGAACTGCAAGTGCAAAGGGCCGGAGGCCCCGCGGGGCAGCGCCGGACCCCGCTGCGAATTTACATTTGATGTCAGCGTGGGGCAGCTGCAAAACGGGTGGGAATGGAGACAGAAACCTGCCCCTCAAACTGGGGACCCCGACCCAGCCCGGAGTGAGAAGTGTTGGCGTAGAAGAGGGAGTTAAACCGCGCCTTGTAAACCTGGGGAGCGCGTTTAACCCTGACACCGGCCGAGGCGGGATCAAAGCCTGATCGATCAGGCTGAGCGTATTTCAATAAAATTATTATCTGTGTCCGCAGCCACATAAACTTCATTTATTGCGGTGGCTTTTTGTCATGGTGTCTTTTAACTGCCACTTAAATATATATAATTTTTTTTTTGAAGTCACGGCTTTAACGATTTTACGATCGTATAAAGTAATAAAAAGACAAGAAAAGGACGTTTTCTTCTGTTTGATCCCTTCAAAAGACACCTATGGCGGTTTGGGTTTTATAAAAGGTACCTTTCGAAACATTTCAGGACTAATAGAGACCATCTGGATACAGAAGATGATGTAATTTAATTTTTCTCAAGGTTGATTCTCCCCCCCCCCCCCCCCCCCCCCCCAAAGTACTGCACGGAGCTGTAATGGCGGGGTTTGGGCTTCTCCTGAGTGCTTGGCGTTATTAAAAAAAGCACAGCATCGGAGCCTAATTTTAAAGGATTTCCACCAGAAAGGCAGAGGCAGCCGCGGCTCGGGCTCGGGAGGGGGGAACCGGTGCCCGGGGGTCTCGGCGGGCCCCCGGCGCTGCCCTGCCCCTTTCCCTCCCGCAGGTACATGGGGGCCGTGGGCTCGTCGCGGGTGATGTGCGACAACGTGCCGGGCCTGGTAAGCCGGCAGCGGCAGCTGTGCCGGCGGCACCCCGAGGCTATGCTCTCCATCGGCCGCGGCGTGGCCGCCTGGACGGCCGAGTGCCAGCACCAGTTCCGCCGCCACCGCTGGGACTGCAACGCCCTGGAACGGGGGCAGCGCCTGCTCGGCCGCGTCCTCCTGCGCAGTGAGTCCGGTCGGGCGGGGCGGGCCGGGCCGGGCCGGGCCGGGCGGGTGCAATGCCTTCCCGCCCGTCGGGCGGGGCGCGTGGCCTTCGCGCCCTCGCGCCGTTCCCGCCTTCGGGCTAAAGGGTGAAGGTGGGGGGTGGGGGGAGGGATTAGAGGGCCAGTCTGAGGGCGAAAAGAGTTCTTCAAACGGGTAAAGGGGGGTTTTAGGGATGGTCAGCGCCATGGCTGGCAACGCGGAGATGCAATGTTAAGGTTTTCCTCCTGTGACCCTTGGTCCTTGCATCGGTGAAGCTTCGTTCTGCGTTTGAGGAGGAAAGGAAGGGGAATCACAAAATAATCCCAAAGTCTTGCAGTCAGCAGAACAGCTCATATGGTAACGGCAGGGCTGCTTTGCTTAAAAAGCAGAGCAGAAAGGCATGGGCGAGGTTCAGAAAGAGGGGGCTGGCATATTTGGGGCTGGCTCTGCAGTTCCCAACGTCTCAGTTTTTTGCTGTGTAATGGACCACCCCAAATTAAGGGCTACAGAGAAGTCAAGGTGCCGGAAGGCAGCAGTTGGGCAGAGGGCTTTCCTGCACAGCCCACCCTGCATAGAGAGAGCAGTACTCTGCGAGGGGCGGAAAGGAACAGGCTGTGTCCCAATGGGATCCCAGCACACAACCCCTTCCACAGACCCATTCCTGGTGGAGCATTTCCCCGGGAAAGCGCAATGGTGGGGTGCAGTCCCGCCTGCAAGGTGCAGGGCCTGCGCCCTTGTCCGGGCAGCGCTGCCCTCCAGGCCCTCAGCCTGCGGCGGGCGCGACAACTACTCCCTCAGATCAGGCTCTGGGAGAGAGAGAAGCGGGGATACATCTGAATAGAGGTGAGCCAGGCTTGTGCAGACCCTGAGCAGTTGAAGACTACAATGTGCTTCCCACCGTAAGGGGGGATGGTTAAGCATGATGTTGTTGCTGCCATCTAAATGTTGGAGTAAGGCATCTAGTGAGTCTTCAGACAGTTTATGTGGGCCTTTGGACTCAACGAAAGGGCTGAGATTTGTTACCATACCAGGACATCGCCATTCAAGTGCTGAGATCCTTCTGAACTGCAGCTCTTGTCACCAAAAGCCACAGCTAGGTGCAGAGCCATGGTGCATAGCTGGTGGGACTGGACCCGCCTTGGCACTTCTGTCCCTGGGATGTCCCTGGCACCATTCAAGACAGCCTCTCCAGGCTGTCAGCAGTATGGTGCCTGCAGGGAGAGGAGGAGGAAAGCACCCCAGGGCCATTGCCCTAGCAGTAGGGATGGGCAGGAGGAGAGGAGACATTGGGTGTGCTGGCCCAAGCAGTGGAATTTCATCCACAGAGCATCATCCGATACCAGGCTCTGCTGCTGGTAAGCAGTTGGTTTCTGTAACCAGCTTCATGTTCCCTCAGCAATTATTTGTGAGTAACCAGTAACGTCACCCATTAGCTGAAGTTTTCAATGAGGTTTGTCTGACATTCAGGAAAACACGTCTGGTAAGACATGGCCTAATTCTGATGAGGCTATTTCATAAAAAAAAAAGTAAACATGCAGTTTTTCCAAAAGTGAAGTTTTCAGCGTTGGCTCGTGGGAGTGAATTAAGGCGTCAGGCTTCTGAGCTCCACTCTGAGCCTGAACAGGCAGTGATTGCGATGGGAAATGTAGCTTGATATTGCTCTAATTTGAAATGAAACGTTTCTGATTAGTTTAATAAACTCAAATTAAACATTTCTCTTCCAACAACATCAAGTGTTTTTTTTTTTTAATTAATGCTTTAAAACGTGTTGATGTTTCTGAAGACATTTTCTCAGAAATGAAATCTTAAAAAAAGCCTGATTTGTAACAAGACACAGTATCTCCTGGCTGGTTTTGAAGGCTGTGGAGGGAAGGCAGGGTCTGCCCAGTCCTTTTGCAAGCTTTTAGCTGGCATTTGACAAAGGTTTGCACAGTACATGGAAGTCAAGGGCCCTTCCTATTTGAAACATCTAAATGCTACTGGAATATACATACTAAATAATAAGTTAAAGGGTGTAATGTTGCCCCTACAATAAAATCACAGATACCATTCCCTCTTTGGAGTCCTACTTGACTGTGCTAACATTACTTAAGGCTTACAAGTCCTCTGAACGGGTCTCTCTCACTGCTAGTGGCCTTAGATACTGCACAAAAATCTATCTTTCACTCTTTCCATGCTAAAAATGTAAAAAATATTAAAATATCCCATTACCATAAATAGAGTTGTGCCAACATATGACAGCTCTGAATTGTAAATTGCTACCTCTTAAAATAAACTTAAGCAACTACTGCATTGAAATACATACCTGATAGCCTAAGAGTAGACATAGTCTAGAAATGCAGATAATATTTGGTATAATAAACTATCTTCGCTAAGAGTAGGGAAAACTGCCTGCACAGCTGGCACGTCGAAGTCACAGCTGCCAGGCCAAATCCTGCCTCAAGCATGACACAAACAGTGCCATTGATTTAATGGAACTTGTTACCGGGCTTGGTTCTAGGCAGAAAACCTAAATTTAACTTATTTTCAGAAAATAACACCCAAGATTTCTCCCTGCCACCTTTGAAGCAGGGAAGTTTATTCCAAGTGCTTTGAAGAGGAAAAGCTAGTTTCTAAAGTTGTTTGCGGTATTTTGCAATGCACATGTTGTTCCAGTGTCCGTATTTAATAATTTCTTAAACCTATCTCTGAAATAGCACTTAATATATTTTTCTAAGTTGATGAAACATGTTGGAAATACCAGCTGTCCTATTCACATATCTGTACAAAACAACTGATTTGTGAGAGTATATTAATCAATATCAGAAGCAAACATTTAATGTTTTCCAACTCTAACACTATATTGATGAGCTTTTACCAGGGAGGGGTCCAAGTTTAAGCCATGACTAATTCTGGCTCCAGGGAATATGTATTTGTGTGATTTCAGCCCAGCTTTATCTTTTGCTCAGCAAGAAAGTCCAGGCTAGAGTTAGAATGGATAGCTACTCAAACTAACTACCCCAACGATTTTTAAAGCTACTTTTTTGTTTCAGGTAGTCGGGAATCTGCTTTTGTACATGCCATCTCCTCTGCTGGAGTTGTTTTTGCCATCACCAGGGCATGTAGCCAAGGGGAGCTGAAATCCTGCTCCTGCGATCCCAAGAAGAAAGGCTCTGCCAAAGACAGCAAGGGCCATTTTGACTGGGGTGGCTGCAGTGATAACATCGACTACGGCATTAAATTTGCCAGAGCCTTCGTGGATGCCAAAGAACGGAAAGGAAAAGATGCAAGAGCGCTGATGAACCTCCACAACAACAGAGCTGGAAGGAAGGTGAGTGTGCATCCAACAGATGCCTGAAAATGCTACCAGTCA
Organism: Chlamydotis macqueenii; assembly: GCF_036417535.1. Lineage (NCBI taxonomy): Eukaryota > Metazoa > Chordata > Aves > Otidiformes > Otididae > Chlamydotis > Chlamydotis macqueenii. The sequence goes on from NC_141556.1 coordinate 27,074,755, forward strand.
GCTCTCACGGCTCTGGGGCAGGTAACCACTAGCTCTTGCTGACTGGTCTGAGCAGTTAGGAGGAAGTATGGGATAAGTGGGAGACTCAGATGCTGTTTCTGTCTCCCTTGGAGGTAGCAGAGATCTCCAAACAGACTGAATGCAACTGCTTAACAGTGCTCCTGGCTGAGTGACGTAGTAGCTCCTTGTGTGGGAATTTAAACGCGAGTCCAAGTCATTGCAGGATCAGTTTGGATGGAAGTTTTGTTTTGAGCCTACTCCTTGTATATGAAGGAGTTTTACTTTCGGTTATTAAAGAATAGAAATTCCTAAGGGAGGCTGAAGACCACACTAAAGAACAGGCTTGATTGTTAAAGAGCAAATTCAGAATAGCATTGGAGAAAAAAAGCGTGCTGTCCATTCCTGCATGTATGTGGTAAACCCAAACACAAAACGAGCAGACATAAAATAGAATTACTTCACTTTTTAAGAAAATAAATCCATAGGACATGTCCCTACTAAAGGCATTGGCCTTGAGGCATGACCTGATCTAGACAAACCCATTCTCAAAACCTTGCATGAAAATACCACTCTTGAATTTCAAGAAAAATAATCTTCACCTTTATTATTGTGGTAAGCAGAAGGAGTAGCTGCCCTGTAGAAGGAGTATTGCCCACTGCTGGTACAAGGGCTGAGGAATACACGCATTAACATTTTGTGGTGGTAGCTATAAATAGTAAGAATAGTGCATGAAACTAGAATATGCTGTTTAATTATTCAAAATGTATTCAAAATTTGGTGCATCCATGACACCTGAAATAATACAGAAAAATATTTTATTCTGCTAGACCAATTATTTCTATAATGAATCTTAGATTTCCTGCTTCTTGTCTTTGGTTTCCCTTAATGTATATTCAGTAGGAAGTAAGCTGTTCACATTCTGATCTTTTTGCATTAAAAAGTTCCCTTTATAAACTGTAAAATTGTTCCATATTAATGAGCACTTATTAGAAGAAAAGATCTCATTTTAATGAATTGTACTGCAAGTAGATTATTTTCTTGACAAATATTTCTCCTTCAGCATCTTTCCTCCACCTTTTTATTACCAGCAGGTGTCATTAATATGTAATATAGACAGATGAAGCTATTCAGACCAGTGATAGGCATATGCAATACTATGGTTGTGTTTAGTTACTGTCCAAAAGAGTCTGCAGTCTACAACACAAGCAAACACTTTATAGGGGTGAATTAGCTCCAAGCAGGGAAGTACTTTCTGAAAGAGTTGAGTATCTTAGTAAGTTTAAAAATACATATATGCCAAATAATGACAGTATTGGTAAGCAGGTAGTTTGTTTGGTTTTCTGTTTTTAGAAAAAAAAAAGATAAAGCACCTTTAATCATTGAAATATTTCATTAAAAATAATCAATGCATTCTCATATGCTTTAGGTCCTGCTTTATAGAAAGGGATGCTGATTTGTACCCACAGAGCAATAGTGTAGGTTTAGTTTTGCAGGGATCTCGCTAGCTCAGCCCACCCACAAGCCTGACATTCAGATCTGGGTCAGACCGGCTGTGTCCTTGGCTTTTTCTCATCCCCAGAAGGGTAGGGCTGTGTTGATCGGTTTCTTTTAAAACTCGACTATTAAGATTTTACAAATTTACAAATACACTGAATATCTATTTACAATAACACCAAATGGATCGCACAAAACGATATGCTATGTATCAGTATAGGAACATCACTGACAAAATAAAATAGTTCCTATATACTTCTTCTGCTATTCCAGACCTCAGTCCAGCAAGTTGTTTTAAACATGCAAGTAGTTTAACTTCTTTCTACTCACATAATTAAAACCAAGCATCCGCTTAAATCCCTTTCTGAGCAGAATCCCACTTTTGTGATAGTACTATTGGCAATGAAGTGGGACTGTGGGAATGTCAGTGACTTTTTTGAAGCAGTCAAATAGTTTACAAGTTGGAAGGAAGGAAAATTAGAAGTACTTTGGTTTTATAACACATTCTCACTTTCTTACTAGGAGCTTGACTGAAAAATGTCACCCTGCTGTGCATCAGTCTCACTCCTAATCATGGAGCTTTCCTCTCTCTTACCTTCATCCCATGACACTGTTCCTCTTGTACAAACTCTAAAATGTTCACATTTCATGAACCCTTACAGCATAATATTTATAGATCAAGTATCAATATCTTCTGAATTAGGAATGAATTATTTATTTTATATGAACCCTTCTGTTTTCCAACATCATACAGGTAGCTTAAATGTCTGAGATGAAGCTGAATTGATTTAATGCTATCCAGACATTAAATTAATGATGGTGATCTCTCCAGTTCAAGCTAATGAAGGTCTTATTCTAAAATGTTTGTTAAAAGGTTTATAAGCATTTTAAAAATACCATATTTTAAAATTTTATGTAGAGCAGATGCCTAGCCCAGGTACAATGCTTCACAGTCTCTGCAAAATCATTTAAATATGAAATGACAACGAATTTCTAAGCAATATTTTAAACACTATTCGGGGCAAAGGGCAACTTAATGAATGCAAGCTAGAGAGGGTCAGCATGGTGGTGCTTCAGCTGGAATGGTGGGGAAAGAGGGTTCCTTTGCCTACCAAGGGGCTGAGTGGTTCTGTCCATATCCCACATCATTTCCTCCTGTCCAGTCTGTGTCCTAGTGCTATGGACCACCTCGATCCTCGGGATGACTGGCAGGAGCAGGGAAGGTTAGGCCCATCCGCTGGAGGATTGTGTGTACGGTTGAGTCAAGCAACCAGAGACCAACCATGTGGGGATGACTTGATGCTACCAGTGGGTGTCACTACAGACCGTGGTTTGCAGACCCATTGCAAGCCTGGCATTGCAGGATGACTGGAAAAGGACTGGGAAGCATAAATTACAGTTTGTTTTACCTGTGTATATTTTACTGCATTTCTAAACAGGCCGTGAAGCGGTTTTTGAAACAGGAGTGCAAATGTCACGGTGTGAGTGGATCATGCACTCTAAGGACCTGTTGGCTGGCCATGGCAGACTTTAGGAAAACAGGAGATTATCTGTGGAAGAAATACAATGGAGCGATTCAGGTGGTCATGAATCAAGATGGCACGGGTTTCACTGTGGCTAATAAGAGATTTAAGAAGCCAACTAAGAATGACCTGGTATACTTTGAAAGCTCTCCAGACTACTGTATCAGGGACAGGGATGTAGGTAAGCCTCTATTGTTACACATGAATGGTTTTGTTTCAGACATTTTTACTTTGAAGGTCAAAAGTTATCATTATTATTGAGTGTGTGTGTGTGTGTGTATTTATATATATATATATATAAATCCATGCATGTAACTGGCAGGGAACAGACAGGAAGGTGTTTTGGAAGGACAGCTCTGCACAAGGACAATAGCTCCTCAATGTCCCTGGATGTACAACAGCCAGTCGTTCTAATATAATTCAGCAGTTTCTTCCACATGCTGTGGAGCTCTGGAGATGCTGCAAGGCAAAAGCTGCTTTTAGGCAAGTTTAAGTTACGCTCCAGAGGCACGCCCATACTGTACACAGCCACATACACACTTGTATCACACAACTCACTCCAGAGCTGCCAGATGTAACTACAGCAGCTCCAAGTTCTGCGATGTCCCTATGATAGCACCTCCTGTTGCATTGCTTCTCTTCCATACTGTTATGCTACTGCTGCAGATTCCCAAGATACTGATGTCCTCCTTTATCTGCACATTCCCTGCAGCTCACTGTGGACCGTGGACCTTCTAGTTGCAGACAAACCTCTCCCTGTTGGTAATGTAGGAAATACGACAGCTCGGTGCAAACCACACTTGCACCAGTCAATGCAGCTGTCAGTAACATGGTGCAAGTCAACTGGAGGATGTGCAGGTGGATGAAAGAACAGAGGTGTCAGTGGGGCGCAGCATACTGCATCGAGTGACAAAACTGTTTGTTCCTCTTTACGAGACAATGTTGGCTCCGTCCATGATAACCATCACATTTTCTGAAGAATTATGCCAGCCCCAGTGGGAAGAGGTAAAGTTCCAGGGCTGATATTAACACTGAATTTTTCTGCTTTCAGAGATTTCTATAGAGACACACTTAACAATGTTATAGGATTCAAGGCATTGCCAAGCACCAGGAATCCTGCTAATGGTTCTTGACCTGTGTATGGTATTTCCTGATGTGGCAGTTAAAAACTAGCAACTAGAAAACCAGAAATTCAGAAAAGAGAGCCAGACTGAGTAATGTATGAAAGATGTTGTGGAACTAATTAATAGGTTGTATAACGTACCAGATTGCACCCAGTATGACACATCCGTAAGTGTCTGGATAGCAATGCAACTCAACTCTTTTTGGCACTGCTGTGTATTTACAATCCAAGTTTACTTGGAATAAGCATTGCAAAACAACTGTTCTTAAATAAGAACAATATGTGAAATCCTGGTCATGTATTATTGACTTCAGTGAACCCAGAATTTCATCCAGTACACTTCTTTTGTATAGTGTTTCTGGTTAGTTGGGTAGTCAAGGTAATTTTAACTGTTATTTATGGCTTTTACAGGTGATGCTTATTACCTGCACAAGAACATATTGTTCCTTGAATAGTGACTGATCCTGCAAAGTCTAGTACTTTGATCCAAGTGAATAAATGGATATATTGTGGCATTGTGCAGAGACTGACTTTGCAGACTACGATTTATTCAAAACTTTATTTCTTGAAGCTGCCTCATTCATTGTAAAACCCACAATTTCTTTCCCCCCCCAAAAAAGGAGAGCCCATGTGTGACCCAATTCTATGTCAAAAAGCCATTTAATAATCTCTATGTACTAAACCTAATCTCATCTGTCAGTTTTGTTATCATGGAGGAGAGTGAGCATTATTCACCCCAGTGTATTATGCGCGCTTGCCTGACACTGTCAAGCCTGTCCAGAGATGGCAGAATCTGACGTGTGCTTTGGTTCAGCTCAAGATAAGGCTACGGATGAGGTGGCGTTTCTTCAGGGCCCAGAATTCAGAGAATGTGTCTGTTTGGAAGAGCGCATTTTTGGCAAGCTGCAGCAAACCTTTAATGAGATGCAGGATGCCCTGCTGCTCATGTGGAGCAAAGAAAGAAGATGTACAAAAACTAATCTGTCTTTGAGAGAGCTAATTTCAGCAACTGAGCAGCATTTTTTCTTTATTACCTTTGGTTTGCCCTGTTGAGCGCTCCAGAGTGTCAGCCCTGTTAAATGACTGGAAAAGAAATGAGATTATGGAAATCTGAGTTTGGAAATAGGTGGGGAGCTTCTCAGCGTCAGCGAAATAATGTAATACCACAGCGCTTTAGTATGTCCTTGAATATAGTTCTGACTTTCATTCTCTGGAGAATTCAAGCAATTTAGTGCTTCAGCAAAAAAAAAAAAGTCTATCTGGAGATTGATTAGTATTGGGACTGAATGAAGGATTCCCAGAGCAAACCATATGAAGCGTCATGACTTGACCAGGAGCCAGCTTCACAAACTTTAAAATGACCAAGCCAGTGTCCTCTGTGGCTTGGGTGTGCTAACACATATGAATCAGTAAATTCAAGGTGCTCAGAGATTGTATCATCAGCGGCCTATCCAAAAAACTATGCATCTCATCCTCTGCTGTTGGGGCTTTTAGCAGTGGCTCTTCTCTCTGATGGTGGCCAGCCACTGGAGGGTGCTGGGACTGAGTACACCCCACTGGGTCTGGCAGTCTGTCTGGAGGAGACAACTGGACATGCACATATGAATTGCCCCTGCAATGTGAAAAATGTGGTGATTTTTTTTTTTTTTTCTTAGGAGGAAAAGAGGAGTCATTGCTTCTGGGAGTGAGATAATATGTGGAAAACACTAATAACAACTTGATAGTAAGAGGATGTAATAACCCAATCACCCCCTTGTCTAGCATTAAGATTTCATGTCTTTTAGAAAGGGACCAAAGGAAGATTTTCAGAAGTGTTCAGAATTCACTTAACTCTGCTCACATGGATGCTGAAATAATTTTTACTCACAATTTTGTACTCATAGTTTGATAGAAACAGTCCTGACTTAGTGGTCCTGACAGCCTGTCCTGCCTTAGTGGTAGAACATCTCAGAGGGCTTTTGAAAATCTCGTTATGAACTTACAAATTTTGCCATGACTTTGCTTGGTCTTCTTTTACGTTATCATAAAATTCCTGTTCCCAAAACGTCCAGCATACCCAGGACTACACAGGGAGAGAGACCTGTTAGGAATGATAAAGCTGTGAAGGGAACTAAAGTGACGGCTACACAAGCGGCAGTCCCGCTGTAGCATGTACTCTCTTACCTTGAGTGTGTAACTTCACCTCTGAAATGCTCTAAAAAAACTCTTGATTATCTGTTTATAAGCTTCTATGAGAAGCATTTTAAGTTTTGAAAGATTGCTATTTGACCATCCATGCAGGCTAGCTTGATTGAAAGCTGTTGCAAGTTTATCATGTTTTACACCTACTGGGGGACAAGCAGAGTGCTTTAGGAATAAATATATCAGCAGTTGTAGCGTGGCCATCACCAGCTTGCTGGCCGAGCTTTCATTACAGGCTGTTGTTCACAGAGACTATTAAAGCAGTTAAACGTCTTCCTGCAGAAGAAAACACTTAACAGGTTTATTAAAAATTAATTTGTACAGAGCAACCAAAAAACTTAGTGTTTGAGTGAAGCCTTTTCCTGCAGGGAGATCCCCACCAAAGTGTGTAGAGCAAGCTGAGCTTGGCTACACACATTAAGGTGGTGCATATGGAGTGGAGAGGTTGTGTCTGCAAGTGTGGACACCAAGGTGGAGGTGATGGGCAAGTGCAGGATGGCATTAGTGAGCACGTGTTGACTGTTTGCAACTGTTCTGGTAGCAACGAGGCTTCAGCTGCATGAAGGTGGTGGCGGAGCAAAAAGGCAGGTTGTGTCTACATGCAGATGGTCTCAGGCTGCTGCAGCAGTCCCTCAGGACCTGCTGCATACCCCTGTGCCATGTACTTCATCTGTAGGTTTCTCCCAACACTCACATGGTCCCAGTTTGGATGCTGTCAAAGACAGCATCGCTGCCTCTGCCTGCACGTAGGGTGTAGGTTGCTTATCTGCATTGCAGTAGCCATCTCCTGCGTCCCCAACAGACAGATGCGGTGCTGCAGCTGTGTCTGAGGACCCTCCAGACCTGGTCTCCCAGTGGAAAGCACTGTGGAGATGTTTGTGCAGTGCTACGGGCAGACTCTGGGAGCTGTGCATTGCGTGACAAATCATACGCCCAGGGTGATTTGCTTCGGGTCCTTCTCTGGATCATTTTTGTGTTAATTTATTTCTCTTGCTGCACTGTGTAAGCGAAATGCTGCATTTGTGAGATGAATGAGGCCAAGTCCGGAGTGAAAGAAAAATGTGAAACTAAAGTATAGCCTGCAAAGAACTGCTGTCAGGCAAGATCTATTAGTATTTGAGGTATGTGCTTCAGTGTTTTGTGTTTTTTGGTTTGGTTTTTTTTTAGTTGAAAATCAAATAATGAACTTTATTGCTTGAAGCCAGGTTTTTAATCAATATAAATAGAAGGGAAAATCTCATGTTACAAAGGAATAAATAAATTTTAGTGCTTTAGGAATGGGAAAAATAATTTTCAACTTACCATGTGTTTGCTTAAGAAAATAACTGTACAAACCAAGAAGAAAGAGTTTGATGCATGGGCTGTAAAGTTGGCAGTATTAAAAGCCGTGGATGTTTTGGCAGGTATAATGTTGTGTGTCGGCATGGCAATTCCAACACTTGAAATAAAAACAAAGAGGTTGCACAAAACCTTTTTACAAGTTAAAACATACTCCTGCCTCTTAAGTGTTGAGGAGGTGCATTACAGGTAACAGGCAAAGATCACAAAATTCTGCCTTTGTTTAGTGTCTTCTGCTGTCTTCATCACCTGGGTATCTGAGTGCCCGCCAAGGAGCGCAGTAACTTGCCTGGCTGCTCACTGTCAGTTATTGCTCATTTTCGTTCTCATGAGAGGGGCTGCAGAGATGCTGAAGATGCTGTTTGAACTTTTAAAAAACCTTGGTGTTGCTGAGAAACTAAGCCTTATGTGAACCTGTTTTATCTTTCATCACATTCTATGGATAATTTAGTCTCCTCTCCTAGTGGTGTAGTAAATGTTGGTGTTGTATTGTGGGCAGTATCAGATGATGCCAGCTTCTGACTATCTGTTAGCAACTGAAATAATTTCAATTTTGAAGTCAATGGCAAAGCTCCCGCTGAAACCTGCAGGCGTATCCCTCTCAGATTCCTCTTCACTGCTGTGTGATCTCCCCATCTGGAAATGAGAACTTTGCAGTTGGAAACTAACCTGTGCCTTGGCTGAGGAATGCAGTCAGACCTTCCCGGGACAGCTCCTGCACCTCATCACAGCTGGGTGTGATGCCTCCCTACGTGGCCTCAAGTGGAGGAGTATGTGAGGTCTTCCTTCATCCCCCAGAGCCAGGTGGCACAGCCTAGCTCTGCACCTGGTTGAGAGGCATGCTGAGATGGAGAGAGGCTTTGCTTTGCCTCCGGTGGAGGAGTGACACCTGGCCGGTCGCCACGCAATGGTGGCACAGCAAAGGCTATCGAGTGTCCAGCTCAACTCACATGAACCACATGCACAGAGCAAAACACCAATTGTTTTTGAATCTAAACCAAATCATAGTTATTGGGGGTTATTGTCCTAGATGTCCTGCATTATGCAGCCCAGACACTCTGGGACTTTGGGGCTGGGCCTTGTCAGTGGGGTAAAGCAACATGCAGAGCAAGGTTGGTGAGGGGGATCCCATGCAGGGAGGTAAGCAGGAATTCCCACCAAACTCCTGTCACAAAACATTAATCATACTAATCACAAGCTTGGCATTTGTACCTTTTTTTTTTTTTGTCTGAGCAGAGAAGGCAGGACAAGCGCCTATAAAAGTGGTTATCCAGTTGTATTTTGCACAGTCTGGGATGCGATGTGTATTGCTGTGGGCTGATACAAGCACCAGAACTTATGTTCTTATGTCCCAGCTGTTTTGTACAGCATCATGGATGGAGGAGAATGTGGTGGCCTGGAAGCAGGGTTTGGTTTGTTTTGTGCCACAGGCTTCCTACAGGACCAGAGGCAGATCACGTAGCTCTGTACCCTCCTGATTCCTGAGCCCTGCCTACATCAAGGGCACTGGGGGCCACTGGAAGTCTCTCTTCCCCCGGTGTGGAGTGATTCCTGAAAAAAGGAACTGGGAAAGGCCTTTTGGCATCACTGCTTTGCCTGTCATGCAGGTTGCCCTGGTGCAGCTGGCCTTGCAGGGTGAGCTGCGTGGCAGAGGTGATATGTGTCTGTGTGGGTCATTGCCGTATGGGTACCTCTCCTCCTCCTCCTCCCTGGGACCCCCTGCTCAGGATCCAGGTGCTAGCACTGGCTGCAGGAACAGGAGACTGTGAGTTACTGCTGGTTCCCTGGTGGAGGGCATGCCCGATGCAACACGTCACCACAATCAACATGAGGTCCTCCCCAAAAGAGCAGAGACTTACTTTAAAATGCTGTTCAGCTGCCTTCCCAAGGATGCTATGCGGAGCACTGCTCCATGGGCAGCAGTGTGAGCGGGATTGGACTGCAGGGAGATCTGGGATTTACCAGGGTGCAGGTGCAGGAGCTCTGGCTTTGTTCAGTGTGTCTTCTCCTCCCTCTACCTTTTCCCTCTCGGATGGCTCCGCAGGTCTCCGCTTGGCCAGCGCAGCAGCACCTCTGTAGCTCAGGACCCCTGAGCCGGGGCCAGTGCCTCCACTGTCAGCAGCAGCTAGTGAGTGGCTCCCAGGGTGCAACACCCTTCTGCTCTACCCTCGGCAGACCTGCACTAGCGATTTGATGTTGAAGCTTTCCAGGTGTATATTTCTACCCAATAGATGTTTAAATATTTAAATAAATACAGGAATATAGACTGAGGTGCCTTCTAGGGATTGAAACACTCCTCTGGGACAGCAGCTGAAGCCTGTCCTGACTTAGATGCAAAAAGAGCAACATGTCCCCCACCGTGGCTAAGAGGCTGATTCATGTGTCAGTCACCTGAAAAACTGCAGTCTGAGAAGGTGACTTTACTCAAGTCCTTGAGACCACTCGCTGCCTCAGTGGCTGGGCCCAGGCCTGAGAAGACATGAAGTCTCCCTGGCGCTGGGGACAGTAGGGGACGGAGGAACAACGAATACTTGTATGTTGTGAACTGCTTCAGTACAGCAGTGGCGGTATATACAACCAAAAGTATGCCATAGCCCAGGGGGGGGAGAAAATTAGAATTTATGCAGCTTGGATTTTTAATAATTACAGATTAATTACAGCTTAAGTTTTATTAATTAAGATTGGTTTGCTATCCTAGCTCATGCCATTTTGAATTAGTCTGCATGTATTTTTTTTTCTTTAAGAAGGTAAATTGTTCATGTTTGATGTACACCTGTGAATACATTTTGTAAAATATTTCCAGTTAATTTAATGACCACAGACAATATTTAGGGAATCCCATTTTGGCCAAGAACAGAAGAATAGAGCTATAATTGTGTCTAGGGAAAATGTCAGAACAACATTCTTCTCCTGGAGGTACCTGAAATTGATTTATAATAGCAATACATAAGAAACTAGGCGAAGAAATGAGCATTCATGAAGTCTTCAGATTGGTGGTAATAATTTGGCAACAGCTGTAGTACAGATTCTAAAGTGTAAGATAAGTTTGTGTTAGCTGAGCAGCAGCTCTTATGTGTCACAGTAGTTGTCTGGGCTAAGCCATGCCTTAAAGAGCCATTTTGTGCCACATGGAGATGGGCAGAGGCATTTGAGCCACTCCAGAGAGGTTTTAAGAACATGAAGGGCTGTGGTACTCTTCCCTCCCCCTCCTTCTGTCCACAGCAGGCTCTAATATAGTTTCTGCTGATCTCTGTCAAGAAAGAGGAGAAGAACCTTTGGGGCTTACCCCGCAGAGGTGAGAGGTGCACAGAGCAGACACTCTTCAGCTGCCACTTGAACTGGTGGACTAGGGGGCCATAGGTGGACGCTACAGCGATGCCAAGTAGTTGGGGTGTTTCTGTGCTCACTTCTGTGAAGACTTTAACCACCAGCAGCACAGTTACTCTGACCATTGTGTCCCTTGTAGCCACCAAATTTAGTGGTCTCCTCTTTCCCAACCCTCCTTTGCCCACCCAGAGCTCCCCTGCAGAACTCATGAGCACCCAGGCACCAGGGAGGTGCTCCTCCTGGGCGCCCCATTTCACACAGCTCTGGGCGACTGGACACAGGGGGCAGGAGGGGGCTGCTGCCTTGGGGAGCGTATCTGCTGGCTGGAGAGGAAAGAGGTGCTAGATGAAGCTAGAAGTGCTAGAGGGAAGATGAAGCAAAGCATGATGATACTAACAGAATTAAGCAGAGCCTTGAAGTGTTTGGTCCATTTTACTCCTCCTCATTTCCAGACCTGATTTCTAGGAGCAATTTGAGAATTTAAGAGCAATTTTACCTTATTAGAGGATTTTAATATGTTTTCTATCCTTCTTTAAAATCTACTTCCTGAGCTTTCCTGCATTTCCTTTGTAGGGTCCCTCGGGACAGCTGGTCGGGTTTGTAACCAAACCTCCCGCGGCATGGACAGCTGTGAAGTGATGTGCTGTGGGAGAGGCTACGACACCTCCCGCGTTAGCAGAATGACAAAATGCGAGTGCAAATTCCACTGGTGTTGTGCTGTGCGCTGCCAGGACTGCCTAGAAGTGGTAGATATTCACACTTGCAAAGCGCCAAAGAGCGCTAGCTGGATCTCCCGGACATGATGCACGGGCTACTGATGCTTGAGGACCACAGCTTTTGCCCTTCTTGGTCTGTGCAGGGAATGCGTCCAAAGTCTTCTCTACTTTCACGCCTTTGTCTTTCATTGCACAGATGCTGCTGAATAATTAATCCATACTCTACAGCCTTTACTTCCCATTTCTGCATGGCAGTGTTGCTGCAGAGTTGTCTTTGCATAAACTGATGCAGCGCTGGAAGGATGTTCTTCTGCTGGGACTCTTCCAACCAACATGCAACTCTCCTCCAGACCATTTGTGGCAATTAATTCCTGCCATCAGGAACACAGCAAGACGCAAAGATGAGGCATTTCATACAAAACCACCACCACCATTTGCATGGGCTGAGCTTGCTCAAGCATCTTCCAAAGGATCTTGCGCTGGCCACAGTTGTGCCCTGAATACTGAAGTGCTTGGGAGTTTGAGCACCTGTTTCCTCCATGAGAAAAAATTAGAGGCCACTGGGTGAAAGGTTTTACTGGAGGTGTGTTGTCCATCCCTGGTGGACTGGAGTTTTCAGTGAGGTGGCCACCTGAGGCTATCCCGGCCACCGTTAGCACGCTACAGCTTCCCATGGGACAGAAATTGGCCCGTGATGAAAAACAAAGGAAACTACAGGAGATGTATTGAACCACAACATTTTCATAAACTATGAAAGAGCCAAAGCAAATGTCTTAGTTATGTATTTGTGAGAACTTGCCTTAAAAGCTTTTAAAAGGTTATTAATATTAACGGCTGAGTTTTTTTATGATCGGAAGGATCGAAGAGAAGAGATTTGTTTCTAAGCCTAGTGAGAGCTGGGTATAGGACACTCAACTACCTAAGGATAAGATTTCCTATTTTTCAGTTATGAATAAGTAGAAAAATGTTTGCAGAAAGCTGATGGAGAAGGAAATACCTTGTCACAGTAATGATCGGGTTTCTAAAGAATCTATCAACTTCTATGTTCTTTTAAATTTAATAAATCTATTAAATGTGTTCAGAATGATACCTTCAATCCAGATGGGGACTTGCAAATGATATCTTTCACTGAATACTTTCCACAGAAGCTTATGCCTATGATTGAGAGTGCATTGGCCTCTGATGGAGGCAATTATAAGTTGTGTCAGGTCCATGTGCTGGGCTAGGACCACCACAAAACAACGAAGTGCTGGAAAGATGTGCAGGCTCATGAGGCCCAGAAATCGCAGCCTCCCTGGAGAGGAGCTGGGTCGGACAGGGAGCAGCCCTCTCTCCTCAGAGCAGAGACCAGCAAAAGAGACAAGACGAAAGATCGATCCTGTGCTGATAAGTCTAATAAAGCTCTGGAAAAGCACACATGAAGTGCAGAGACAGGTAAGGTAAGGAAAAAGTAATGCAGGAAAAAGAGGTTGAATGGGTGACAGAATATATTGTAGATACGGGTAAAATTTCCATATGAAAACAAAAAAGACTGGAGGAATCTTACAGTGCATGAAATAGTAATATACAAGTAGCATACCACGGCAGCAAAGGGACTACATTGGTTATATTTTTAATATATAAAAAAGAATATTTAAAAAGAATGAGGTTTTGCATTTGATGGTCTTGAGAAAGCAGTCATTTACATCTGAAAGGCTTTGGAAAAAAATTGTATCATTAAAATGGGCGAGTCATCTCCAGAAGACACAGCTGGCATGAAAAGATTAGGAGGATCGAGAAAGGTATTTATTTGGACAATAAGATAATGTTTCAGTTACTGTACACGGCATTAATGTAATGATTGTGGCTAGAAGTAAGAATAATCATGCTTCTGTGTATAAACCAACTGCTGGGGGGAACAGCCCTGTCAGCGTGTTAGTGTGCAGAATGTGAAATACACACCCCCGCGTGAGCAGTGTGTATGTATGTGTACATGTCCAGTTCAGTGTACTGTTGGCTTCATTACTGCTGGCAATTTTGGCTCTGGGTTGGGTAAGGAAAATTTCACACCTAATTGTATTTAAAGGTGAGCCTCAAAGAGAGTTTTTATTAGGATTTCATTGTGAAATTAAATCCCCATGTAGTTCACAGCCTGAGCAATATCACACTTTAAGCCTTAAAGAACTTAAAAGTAGTATAATATTTTAATTTTTTTTTTGTACCAGGTGCTTTGAAAGATTCAGGGACCCTTTCAGTAGTCTACAAATTCACCATGTAATAAGGTGGAAAATATTGCAATGTTCTGGAAAAGAAGAAGTTTCATTCTTACAAGGGCACTTGTTCTAGGAAGTTGAATATGAAATCAGATCGCTTCTTAACTCCGGCATTTGGTTAATACACTAGAAAACAAACCCACCTGAATTCTACAGTCCCAGGTAAAGGGTTTTGGCATCATTGTATTAAAGGTGGAACTTTTGTTCCCCAATCTGGTCCTCCTTCTCAAGGGTCATCTTCTTGCTCCAGACTTCCCCCTGGTCCCAGCAGCCTGTGGTTCTTGAAGGCTGATCTTACCAGTAGGATGGTGGCATTGAGTACCTTGGCCTTTCCGGTGTCCTTGGTCACCAGATCCCCAGCCCTATTCAGCAGCAAGCCCACCAAACATGCACAGCAGACTGACTTTTATATTCCATACAAGTGCCATATGAACAAGCTGCAAAGCAATCCCCCGACAAACTAGCTTCACCAGAGGAAAACCAGAATATTTTGCAGCACAACAAATGTGTAATAGCTGAGCTGGCCAATTATTTGATTAATTTTTTTTGCTGTATTTATGATTTTTTTTAAAAAAAAAAAGAACTCAAGATAGGCTGCCTACAGCTGTACTCATTTCTGCTGCCTCTTCCATGAAGAAAGCACCCCCAGAAGCTTTTGCTCTTTCTTAGTGGGAAAAGAGGTTCAGAGATATAAATGTTGCTAGGAAAGGCACGTCGTCAACTTTCAGCTAATCAAACAAAGAAAAAAGGGGGGGAAAAAAAAGAGAAGAAAGAGAAATCAGGGAAGGCAAATGAAATAATCCTAAATTTGTTCTATGGAATAAATTTATTCATGTATTTAGTCATGAAGAGGAAACAGCTGTCCCTAGGTAGACGCTGTCCCTAGGTAGTGTCAGAACAATGTTAGCTGAGGTAAAAGGTTGTAGGATTTTTTTTTTAACTATGCAGTCCAATTTTCTTTAGGGAGTTCCCTTTAATTTGTTGCATGAAATCAGAATCTAGCAATGCTCTCAAACGCTCTTAGCCTGCCAAGATTTTGGGGATTGCACCCTCCCCACTGTTTTATTTTTCAACAAACTTTACCCTAAAAAGCATGTTGAGCTGTTTTAGGAGAAATCTCATGAAAAAAAAAGTGTAATTTTCTTTTACTGTATGGAAAGTGGAGAACGACTTTTAGAAATGGTGGTGTGTGTTAAGGCATGTGGGTATTGCAGCTCGAGAGATTGTTGTGGTGCTTCTCCCCTGCCCCTGCAAAACTATATAAACCCAGTTTGTGCATCTCACCCTCACCTCCCATCCCCGTGTAACCTTCTTTCCAGATGTGAATTAGAAATAAAATGCCACATTTCTGGTACTGCGCTGCAAAGCTGCGGAAGGGCATCCAGCCTGGATGCCTCGCTCACACCTGCATTCAGCAGGCAGGCAGCTGGCAGTCCCTGCCTGCAGGCTTCATGCCCAGCCTCTTGTGTATGGCGGCAAAGGGGAAAACAGTGTTTTACTGCGGATTGGTGAAGATTTGCGGCTGGGGAGGGAAAAAATAGCCCTTAATGCAGTGTGGCAGCATGAAGTGTACTGGTGCTTGCTTGCATCCATGAGTTTTGCCCCCGGCTCTTAGAAAGGGCTGCAGCCTTCATGTGCAGGTGATGGCAACCTCTGAGGCCAGAGGCGGTTTTGTGGTCACATATAAGAGCCTGCAGGTTTCTTCTGCCACCTCAAATGACACAAATTAACTTGTATTATTATCTGAGAGACAGCAGCCATTCAGAGGCTGTAATCACAAACATGGTTGGTGGGGGTTTTTTTTGTGTAACAGCTCATTTGCCTTATTAAATGGCTGTGGCTTCATAATGTAAGATCTTGTCCTGTGTGAAAGAAGCAAACGTATACGACTCAATATATTGACTGCTCCTCCTCTATTGTCCCAGGGTGCCTCTCTGCTCACCCAGTGGTGGGAACTGGGCAGCAGTCCTGCAGGAAGCTGGGTGGCATGGGAGGCTGGGGGCTGCCTGCACAGTGCCTCAACTGGAGCTGCTGAGGTTTTCAAGCCCTCCATGCAGTGACAGCCACACTACGTGTGAAGGGATGCGTGTGGGGGGTCCAGCTTCCTCTGGCTATGTACCTTCTGTAGGCTTCTGCAACACAGGAAAACTCCTGCTATTTTTTTTCCCCCTTTCCCCTGTGGTAAGGACTTCTACAATATCCTGCTGAAAAATCGGGAGGCTGCGTATTTGTTGTTCACACCAAATTACGGGAAACTATTAACAGCCTTCCCCTAGGTGCAGTACTCACCTCTCTCAACAGGGCTCTCACTTGGAGCAAACTGGTGGGAGGGCCACAAGGTGGCCAGCTTGACTTACCTGACGCTCCTGGGGGTTCTCTCCCCTTTTTTTTTGTTCTATGCAGGTTACAGTGTAAAGAGATAGTGCATCCAATTTGTACTAGGTTGTCTTTAAAGAAAAAAACAGGAACTGTGAACATTCAAAGCTTAAAAGCCCGCCCCCCCCGAGCCCGCCTCCAAATCTGCAAACTGAAGATTCAGATGAGTTATTGTCTGAACCAGATTTCCAGAAGCCTCATCTCTGCACTAAGCCAGAGGCTTTCCATCATTATAATCAGGGGCTGTGTTTGCCTTTTGATCTAAGCCAGGCTGAACTTCACAGGAACATGTCAGAGGCAGAAAAGCCTAAGGCACCAAACTCTGATGACAAAGAAAATCCTTTGGTCTGACTTGCCTGGTCTCCCAGATGCCTAGAATTACAATTAAAGCTAAAGAGATATTTACTAGATAAAATCCACAGCTCATTACAGCTTTTAAGGGAAATAGTAGAAATAGAATTGAATAAAGATACTTTTGAGTTCCTAGAAGTTCCCCATAGTTAAAGGAAAGGACCTGATTCTTCTAGGAGTTAAGCACTCCTTTTTATCAGATTATTACAGAGAATAATCCCCACACAGCTCATAATTCACATTATCTGTTCTTCTAACAGAAGGTCAAACTGGTACTTTAGTTGCTGACAAGCACGGACATTTATATATAGCTAGAGATACACTGATATGCAAATGCCTTTACATATTAGGAGTGCTAATCAGAGCAATTTGTTGTTTTGAAATGTAGGGTATATAGAAATGAACTTTGAAAGGTTTTTAAGGTGGCTGAGAATACGTGACACAAAACAGCACAGGATGAACTGTGCATGAACTGACTATGCCTGAACCTTCTGATTTTCATCAACCTTAAACAATTCTGAAAGCCTGTTGTGAGCAAATGAATGTAATTCTCTCTAGTTTTACAGACAGAGATACACAGGAGCACCTGGTGTAAAGGTGTTCTCTGTGGCTCTTCTAGCTAGTCAGATGCAAAGCCGAGAACACAAATGCTGGCCCATTTCATACCTCTGCATGCTGTCCTCTAGCAATCTGCTATCTCTAATCTTACGCCACTTCCCACATAATAAAGAAGCCATACTAATATCAACATTACAGTGAATTGGTTTGCAGGAATAATGGCCAGAGATGAAAAACCTATATAGAAACCCCAACAGCAACACACCTCACCAGTTTTAACGTTTAGCTATGGGACTCTCTGATCTTCTGTCTCCTCCCTCAGGTCTCATTCTTAGATCTCTCCTGGTGAGGGGCTGTCTTTTTTCCTCGTAGCACAGCAGTGTTTGTTTTAATGCACTACCACTGCTCACTTGGACAAAAATCTTTCTTCTACATAAACTAGTGTATCTGTGCTCAAGAGGGCAAAAAATAATGTAATGCATTGCCTGCTGCTAAGAAACACTTTACTTTTATACCAACTCCAATAATGGGAGTTGTTTGGTCTTTGCTCACTCATTTCCTCATTGCTAAGCAAACTTATCTGCTGGTGATCACAGTCCTTCAAGCCGCTTAGCGCTTTTAGAAGAACAGCAGAATTGAACTGGCAAAGTAGCATTTTTGATCCGCTGCATTGGGTTTATGCTTCCTTATTTGGGAGAGGAGTTGGAAAAAAGAAAAAAAATCCTTGAGGCATCTATAAGGATGCACTTTCAATTCTTGGTAGACAGGACTACTTGCTTCAACTTCCAGATCAAATTCTTGATCTTAGAGCTGGCCTCGTGCATTAGCAGAGGTGTCTGCGGGAAGTTTCCATCTACAGTGGCTAAGTTATAACTGAATACTTTGTCTAAACCCTCAAAGCCCAGGAATAAGATTTCCTTAGAAGCACTAATGACGAACACCAACCTCTCTATTAATTGTGCATGAACCAACACCAATTTTGCTAATGAGCTGCTGGTCTTGAGCAACAGTTTATAATGCTGATGTTTAATCTGCACAGGAAAAAGGACCTGCTTTTTAAACTTGAAAAGTACTAGTAATGCACTAAAATTCAGCAAGAACGACATGACAGCATTAATGCAATGAATCACTCACGACAGGCAAATTTGTCTTCAACTCTCTGCTATTACTTAGGCTTTGTTCTGTAGACAGAGAAAAAAGCATGGAGCTTCTGGAGGTACTTGAAATGACAGTGATATGAAGAAAATCTGTCAAGTACGTGGACTTGTTGAAAATTCAAATGAGGATAAAACTGACCTCTGTGCAGGGATGGGAATCAGAAGCCCAACGTGCCATCCAAGCTGCCTGGAGAGCCTAAAGCTGCTTTAAGCAAGAGCTTTAACTGTTTAGAAGCCTCATCTAGACTGTTTCTAGTGGTAAGGGCTTCACCCTAATTGAACTCTATAAGAAAAGGCAGTGATATCATTGCTTAATTGTAAAGTTGTTAGTGTTTTTTCATTTACTGAAGAGAAAGCCAAGCCCTAGCTGTGGTGAAACAGATACACCACACGTTTGAGAACACAAAGTACGATCTGAGCTTTGAAGAAGAAACCAAAAGACAGCAATGCTGCAATACACAAAAGTTTATTTTTAAGGTTTTCTTTTCTGAAGGCAAAATATAATAGAACCTAACATCAATGTATTTTGTACAACAAAACAGTTTTTATATGAGAACAGACAATCCATTAAGAGTTTTTAAGTCTTAGAACTGCTTCCCTTTTTTATCATGCTTTCTTGTGGTCAACAAAAAGTTGGCACAGCAGATGTCACGGCAGTCAGTCAGCGGGCGTGCTCCCTCAGATCCTCGTCAGCTGGTGCCACAGACTGGAAGGCAGGATACTTTCTACTTTTTCCATCACAAAATTTAAAGGGGCAAAGAGGGTGCTAAGAAACTGCAAAGTAATCAGACAGATACACATTCAGATCAAAATCCAGGAGACAATACACCTCAAGAGAAAGCTGTCCAATAAGACAAGAAACTCTTGCTGTGTTTCTCAGTAAAATCCTCCAGCATGATAAAAAATTATATAACTCACATATAAAGACTTTATGCCAAATTCGGAGCCTTGCACATCTACAGATTTCTGGATTTTGCAGTAAAGAAAGACTTTTTATGAAGATCAAACTGATGAACTACAAAAGTTTTCACAAATCTCACATCCTAGATTCAGGCTCACACTGAAGCCACTAAAAGCTCAACCCAAAACCTACCAAAGGGAAAGAGAGGCTTCTTCACAGCGGCAAAATCTGTCAGACCACATCTCAGCAACAAAAAGCGTGTCTGTAGATTCAGGTGTAAAATGGGTCTGGGTTCTCTGTAGATCTGCTATATACATTGAGGCATCATTAACTGGAATCAATCTTAGCCTCCTCCCTCTATTACAGAACACAGTCAGCAATGCTGAAAGAGGTTTCAATATATCAATGTTAGGACAGGCACAGGTGACAGAAGTCAAGTGAACAGAGACCATTTTATCACAGGAAAACAGCACTGCCAGCTACACATCTCAGGTACTCAAAGGACTCCCAAAATTCTGGGAAATACATTATTCACTGTGGCTTACATTAATTGCAATTCAACTGTACGCATTATATACAGCTATGTTGGGCCCTGTATGTGTATGAGAGAGCACAGTAACATACAAAGTCAGCCACTTTGAGACTGTGAACCCTGTGGCTTCTAAACTTTTAGGCTGATGCGACTTTGCTAAAAATAGACAGTTCTGTTTGGAACTGATCGGTAAAGAGCTGCAAGAGGTTTGTGTTTCAGTTACTGCTCTGCAGTCAGCACAAAACATATAAACTCCGCTTACTGGACTGATATGTATATTAAGTCCACTTGGTAGGTCAAAGCAAATCTGATGTTGAATGTGTTCTTTTTTTCACCCAAAAGAATTCTCCTGGCAAAAGAATGCATCAGGCTTCATATATAAACACACTTACATCCCTTTTCTTATTCTGAATTTGTCCCATATATCTTTAGGCACTTAAAGGATGCAAATGTGGGGTCTAGTTCCCCTGTAGTCACTGAAGAGAGGTAAGCACTTCCAGAGAGTAATGCTATCCATCCTGGAACTGCCCCTTGGAATTGTCTCTTTCCTCTGCTGGGGGAGCTGGGGTGGCTGGGCTTTGTCTTCTCCATAAAGCAAAGACTGCGGAACCGTGCAGGGTGCTGGCCTAACCCAGCCACACTCCTGACACAGCTCTGGCCCATACCAGTTAGTCTCTCCTCAACAAAGCTCAGGCAGAGTCTGGGGACAGCACAGAGCAGCGACAGTTTCCAGCAGCCAGTGAGGACGGGGCCATCCTGCCTTTGAAGGGAGGAGAGGTTCGAGGTACAGACATGAACTGTGATGTGACACTTGCCTTCGGAGCCACAGAACAAACAATATTTTATGACTTAACATAGAGATGTGCTTAGTCTCTAACTTACGCTCCTAAGTATCTAAAGTTAAGTATGAAAAATGCAATTTCAGAATGTGCTACAGGTCTATGTGCTGCTGAAACACAGCTATATCTGGCAAATGTATTCAAAATGTTTCAAAGTTTCAATATCCAACAGCAAGAGCATGATATCAAGCAAGAAAATACCTGCAAACAGTTTCACTATTTATCAAAATGGGTTCTTTGTAGAGTTTAACTGTAAAAATGTATGATGTTTATGATCCTTATGCATTTTAAAGACAATAATAAGCATTCCATTTCTTTTTTTCCTCTTGGACATGTTTGCATACAACACAAACACTACATCATGGACAACTCGTGCATCTCGGGGAAAACCAGGTAACACCATCACTGCTAATGAGATTTTATTACAAGCACAGGAAAAACAACTCCTAACTGGAGCTGAACACAGTATTTCAGTTGTAGTGCTGTAACAGCGTGAATTGCAGCTGAATTAACGTAACACTGACTTACCTAATCTTCGAGCGTGCTATTACTATTTCAAGCGGCTTAGGCCAAGTAGAAGTCATGAACTGTTTAAATAAACACATCCCTTTAATTTTGCCAAACGCAAAGGCTCACTAGAGGATATTTTCTGCTCTTCTGAGTAGCACTTGATCTGTGTGGTAATCTTGCACCATCACATCTACTTGGATACAACTCAGCTTTGTAACCAGTGCAAATTGCATACTTGTTAAATCAATAAGAATAATTTGCCTGACAGTGAGTTTTACTGCAATTCATAGGAATTTTGTTGCTGAAGTAGTTGATTGTATCCTGTAACAAAGTCAGCAAAGTATCTGTAGCTTAAAATGAGCCAAGTTTTTCTTCACCTGCAAAATTAATTAGTCTATAAAATGCATTTAAATTCATAGATACCGAAGCCTGGCTTCACTAAAGTCCAAGCAAAACCTTTGCTGACAGCAATAGGCTTAGGATGCCACCTACTCTCTCATACAAGCCCATGTAAACAACATCTGTGCTGGGGCTATCTGGCTCCTGGTGCTCCTGTCCTCAGACACCACTGGCAGATGCCTATACAGCTTGTTTGCCACATGGTAGCACCCAGGAGGGCTCAGTCTGCATGATACGGTCTGGGTTTTTTGTTTTGTCTTTCCTTTTGACACTGATTGGTTTTTTCCCATACAGAAGAGAAAAAACAGCACCAGCAGTTGAGTCAGAATTCAGAGTGGCAGAACTGATGATGGGAGACCTGTAAAAAGTTTGCTATTATTATTTTGTACTTTGAAAGAAAACTATCAACTTGGTTATTTCAAAGTACAAAGTAGCTTTCTGAGAGCACCTTCTGAAGAGCAGCATTTGACTAAGACAGATATGCAAAAGTATCTTTTTAAGCTTTTCCACTGCATAGCTCGTGTTTGCATGGAGGAACTGACTATTTATTGCACAGTCCCTGTGATCTGAGTGTTCCCTGCCTCAGCTTCTGCAGAGGTCCAAGCAGATGAAATATCTCCTTGGGCAAACCTGCTTGCTGAACTGAGGTCTCATCCATCAGACAGGAAATACTGAAACAGACCATGTCAGGCAAACAAAGGAATCATATCAGAGAAAAGTTAGCCTCTCTGAAGTTTCACTCATTTTTAAAAAATTATCTAGGCGCTACACTTTCAGACACAACTGTTGACTTGAATTATATAGTGACTCCCTTGTTAATACAACTCTCAATTTTATTTCAGATACATTCTTATTGCAATCATGTTATGAAAGGACCTGCACTTACATATTTCAATGATTTCCCAGGTATTGTTATATTTCTGCACGCCAATGAAAGAAATTTAATAATACCTACACCATGCTGACAATTTTATCCAAGCCATGTAATCAGAATTTTGTTCTGCTTGCATTAATATCTTAAGTGATCTCCAAAAGCCTTCTGTTAGAAAGCCTAGCAGAAATTAAAACCACAAGCTATTGACATGCTTTTCCCTAACCAAGTGAAAATGCTAAGATTTACCATCATTTTAAAGTTACTTATATCCAGTCTGACAAAACAATAAAATAACTGGATTCTTTCAGTTTCATGATGGGAAGAGTCAAGCTGACTTCCAGGTACAACATTACAGAATCAATGCAGTTGGGAATATCTAAACTTGCTGCCGAACTGGCAGGCAGCACTCAGAGCAGGTTCTGGCTCTAAAACATGGGTGCACTGATGGAGTTTGGTGAATTCCATCTTATGTTGAACCTCCCAGAAGAGGAAAGTAGCTTTAAAATACCTTTGACTTCTGCATACAGTGGAGGAAGGTGGGCTGCCCTAAGGGACTATCACAGTGGCACAGGCCACCTTTGGCAGTCTCACATGTGGAAGAGGCCTTCAGCATTCAAGGGCTTTTTCTGCCTTGATGAACCCAGTGTCTGGGTTAAAGGGCTGTGGAAAAGGTGCAAGAAGGTGCCAGCTGGAGGACAAGTCAAAGCCAGTTCCCAGCATCCAACCATGCTAACCTATTCAGCTTCTGTGAAATATGGTAAATACCAACTTGCAGTAACATAAGCCTGGGCCATGATGGTGATATTACATTCGTGCAATGCTTTTGGGATTGGCAGGCATAAGAGAAGGAATAACTGACCTATTAAAGCATATGTGCCCAGTTTCACAATGTCAGATACCACATCACAATGAGTACCAACCCTACAGAAAAAGGAGCTACTAAATGAATGGTCACAGGCTTCATTTCTGCCCTTCCCATGTACACCCTTTATGTGGTGGTTTATGAAGACTAAAATAGAGCTAAACCAACTCACAATACCTGATAACTGACATACCAACTGCATCCGTACAGGTTCAGAGATCTTGAGTAATCTCGATTTTATGCATGTAACGCAGCCCACATTTCAATTCTATTTGTTTGTGTCTATTTTAGTAACTAGGAGCTTTACCTGCTCTGATATGCAGAACTTAATAACCACATACAGAGTCTTGGGGTATATGTTCTGTTAACACCAATAGCAGCTGCACTTACACCATCAGGGAAACAGATCCTTCTGGTCTGACTCTACTCCCCAAATAGCCTTGGAACCTGCAAGCTCCAAACCACGGAGAAAGAATCGCTAACACACCACCAGTGTAACTTCTGATATCTGCACCCAGCAACCAAAGCCAAGTGACTAAAGCCTGTGCAAACATGCTACCAATTTTCTCCAGTTCCAGTAGCTCACTACCTGTAGCAGGAGCACTAAGTACAAACTTCAATCACGCTGCCAGCTTGAGATATATTCTTTGTTCAGGATAGAAGGCTGACAAGCACAGGCACAAAGCTAAGAGGATCAGATTTGGGGTCATTAACTGTGACGGTATCAGAAAACTGCAGATTACACTGGAAGAGCCTCCAAACAATGGTTATGCATTTCAATGACATAAGAAAAAAAAAATATAAGCTTTACAAAGAAGGTTAAGATCATATGCCCGAATTACACACTTATTGTCCACCAAATGCCTACATATACACTCAAGAAATGAGAGGAAGTAATAATAATTCAGGTACATTTCAGCACTTTTTGCTGATAGAAGTGGTCTCTCTTGCTACAATTAATCTTATTTTCTATCTTCTAGAGCTAATGAAAGAAAATTCTTGGTGCAAGAACTGTTGCTGCACCAGACCTCTATCAGTCACAAGCCTGGGTGGTAGAAGACCTGGTTCAGCTGCAAAGGGAGTCTCTCGCCATTTGCAAAGGAGTTTGAGAAAGTACTTAAAATCTGGAACCTGCCAAAGCCTTTCAGTCTTGCCTCCTCCACCCCACTCCCTACGCCCCCCAAATCAAAAGCACCAAAGGCATTAAAAACAAGGCCAGGAGGCTATTTGGGAAACACAAGACGTACAACAGATAAAAACATATTTGAGAAAATATATTACAACAGAAGATAGTCAATATTTCTTGGAGAAGGAGATTTTTTTTTTATTACCTTAGAACCCTAGTAGATTTTTCATATCCTAGCACAGTGGAGCAGTGATCTTCTTTAAGCATAATTCATGACTCTTCTCCCTCATCCTCTAACATTTATTAATCCTTGGCGGATTAAAAAAGCAGACTTAGCAGAGAATTCCCTGGATGTAGTTAAGAAAAGTTGTGAGGGAACTATTCAGACTACTTCGTTCATGGCAGTTTGGGGAAAGGAGACAAATTTGCCCTGGTTAACAATACACTCTCTTTCTGCTCATACTAAGGGTTTGTATGGCACTGAAAAGCACGGCACAGTCATTATGGCTCAACACAAAATAGAGGGGTTCTGCAAACCATTATTAGTTTATTTTATTGGATTACATATGAAAAAGATATTCCCTTCTCTCACCAAGCCTTTTTTTTTTTTGGCAAAATTACAAGAGATCTAGCCCAACAAAAGAGCCATATAAACCAGAGCAGACAGACAGTGTGTTTTACTGATAAGCTCCCTTAACAGTTGTTCAAATGTTCCCCTGCTCAGACATCTCTTGATGTTTTATTTATATTCTTGAATATGCAGATGTTTAATACCCAACAGTATTTAGCTCTGATCCTCCTGCATCTTTGTTTTTATTTACCAGAAGAGAGCAGCAGCAGAGAATACTCACAGCTTTTGCGAAGACCCCCATAAGCTCTGGGAACTGATGTGTCAGGAGGGCTAGCATGGCTGTGAAAGAACATAGTCCAGCAGTGAAAAGGATGAAGAAGGGAAGCTCTTTCTTGGGGTAAACTGAAACTTCATGGAAGGCTGTGGAAAAAACCAGGAGAAGCGGAATGCATTATATGTTAAAAAACAAAACAAACCAAATCCAAACCAACATTCTTATGTGGTTTAAACAGTCAGAGATAACCCAAAGATGCTTTTGAAGGAAAAAATACATAGACAGTCTGAAACATCTAACATACAACATTATTGTTGTGTCAGTCATCTCACTGCCAAATAATTCTCATCTAAATATCATATTTCTGGCTTACTCTTGTCCTGTGTACATGTTACTTTTGCCTTCCTTGTGTCAGCGCTAACTACAATGCAGCTGTGGAGCAACAAACTCCATAAAACTAACCTACAAGTAAAACATCCAGGGTTTTTATGCATGTGATGATTGACTAGCCACACGGCCGCATGTTTGCTAATGCTGATACAGAAAGAACGCAGAAACATGTACCTGGGAGCAGCAGTGAGACCAGCCTTGCAGAAGCATGCTGTAGATTGGTTTAAACAGGCTGTAAAACTACAGCCTTTGTAACAGTGAATTGTGAGGGCTTAATCTGCAGAACCAAGAAAAGTTATCCTAAAAGCAGCACATATGAATACATAGATTTTCAGAATTCTCTGTATACTTAAAACAATACAACAATTTTTTGAAGTGTTAAAACCTGGAATTTAAAATAATAGTGAATTTTTAAGGTGTTTGTTGGTATAAACTAAAAGGAATATAGAAATTTCCTCGACTCTGGTGTGAAAAGTAGCTCACTGGGCTTTGGAGAAAGCAGCACTGAGAAGGCTAAAAGGGTCAGAAGAGAATAATGAGTATTTTACTGGAAGAATATATCCCTTAAACGTTTACGGTGGCTTAGATTCAAGGTGAAATTTGGTTGGTTTGGTAAAAGGTCTGGTGGACTCTTATCTGTCTGCGTCACTCATTCAGTCCATAGTTTGGAGCTACAGTCACGATAAATGCAAACTCCGAAATATTTTTTTCTCATACAGGACTAACCTCAAGGCTTCCCATATGCTCAGCTCCTATGACTATTCATACACACAAAACATTACTCTTCCATTTTCCCTACTTCCTTTGCTTCAGTGACCAGCTCTCATCTCAGTGTACTTGCAGACAACACAAGCACAGGGTAATCCAGTAACATGGCAGGACAATACTCTTGACTGCATTCATCC
Source organism: Chlamydotis macqueenii (assembly GCF_036417535.1). Lineage (NCBI taxonomy): Eukaryota > Metazoa > Chordata > Aves > Otidiformes > Otididae > Chlamydotis > Chlamydotis macqueenii. The sequence continues at coordinate 27,101,334 of NC_141556.1, forward strand.
AGAGTGGAGTGGTTTCCAAAACCAACAGCAGGAACTCATAGGAGTTTAAATTCAAATACTATAAACTAAAAATATGCATGATTTTTGGGTCTGATAATTCAATCAGTTTTAAAAGAAAAACACAGAGAATTTGCAAGTTCTCTTTGATTTAAATTAAATTTAGAGATCTAGAAATACCAGATCATGGACCTTATAAGTCTAAGATTTCTTGTGTTCAGTTTTCTGCACTTGCTTTTGACACAAGCTCAAACTTGTTGTTCTGGTCATTGACGCAGTCATGGCAAAAGTTTTGTGATTGTATTTTTAATTTGGATAGCCTATCAGATCTTAGCGTTCTGATATCATTCCAGCTGACTCTCCTTTAAAATACACGCAATTAAAGGGTGTGGTCAGGTATGCAAAACCCCTTTAACCGTCCTGTGTCTGTCATGGTACATTGAACCCTTCCCTACTCAAACCCAAGAGATTTTGCAGTGAAAGGCATTCCCAGTAACTGCCAGAGCAGAACATGACAGTCTGCATATGCTGTTTAAGAGTCCCTTGCTTCTAACATTTGACAACAACAATTAGTTTTGCGTCTAAAAAGAGAATACTGAGCTATTCTGCATGACTTTGTCATTCCTAAATCTCCTGACACTCCACCTTCCCCAGCTCAGCATCCCTCTGAGTAAAGCAAGCAGAGCACTCTAAGAGGTGTTGTTATAATTAGAGTGATTATAATGGGGTGGGGAGATACTGTCAGTTGCCAAGGATTTCTGTGTAATACCAGTGAGAATGTACTGTGAAGGACAGAGTCGCAATGAGTGGATTTTTGCTCTATTATTCTCACCTAATGTTTACTCACATCGGCTTATAAAAAGTGGCAACACATTTTTCAATACATTTTTCAGCCCAAAGCAGAGAGGTTCTGAATGAAAGACTAAAGAGAGCGCCCATACCCTCAAAACCAGCCTTCACAGCAGACACAGGCTATGTTTTACTTTTTCCAGAACAGATTCATCTTTATTCCCTCTTCAGCATAGAGAAGGTGAGAGAAGAATCTCCTTTATTGAATCAACTTGTATTTCACTCCTCTTCCCTGGTGCTGCAAATCCCTCTGCACTTGTGTGTGTCCCACTTGTGCTCACACAAAGTCCCACTGACTTCAGTGAGAAAATATGTGGGAACGAAGCATAACCATTTGCAAGATTGCTTCAGCTCTGCCTCTGCATTCTTGTGCTTCACTGCATGCACTGCAAGAAGTCCCATTGGCTTGGACTGTAATGCTGCCCAAGGGCTGGATCTGTCTTTATATCCGTATCTTGCAGAGCACTGTTGGCACTTTGCTAGTACGTGCCATAAACACATGTAATAAACGACTGAGGTAATTTCACACCAATCTCTTCATAACAGCACACACACCATTACATGAAGAAAACTCTTTCTTGCTATTTAAGACTGCTTTTCAGAAAATGTCAGCATAACCTGTCGGAATAACAGCAGCATTAAATGATCCAGCTGTCTGCAGGCAGGTTTGATCTTGCCTTGGAATTTCATTTGTGTCTCTACAAAAGACTAACTGGGCTTTTGGTCTGATGGGATGTTACCCTAGATGAAAGACCAGACATATTTTCCAGTATCTTGGTGAGAGAGAATAGCAAGATCTAACTGTTTTATATCTCTTCAGTAATCTCTCTCCTTGTCCCTACACTCTCAACAATAAAGATAGCTAATTGTTACGAACTGTGGCTAGCAGCTGCCTCTGAAACCATCAGGCAGCTCCAGAGACTCACTGTCAACCCAATTATTCTAATCCAGTGCATTCCATTTAAAAGGTATCAATGGAGATCAGTGCTGCAAGACCCAGGTAAACAATTCTTTGATGTCAACAATAAGAAAAAATGAACGTACATGGTAGTAGTTCTCTATCTGCAGTTTCTGTACAAATAGGGTAAGGGTAGAAAAGATGTCCTTTTTCCAGTGGATAGGGGATCATTCTGAAAGCTGAAACAAAAACAACATTATGCACATGTTACTGTGAGTGTGGCAGTCACTGGGCATACTTAACTGTATTTACAATTCTGAAAAACAAACATGAACAAAACATAACATTTCTATTTGGTTGCAGACAGCATATGAATTGCTTAATGAAATGCCAAAAGATAAGTCTACACCTAGGTTAAGCTACACTTAATCCTGCAAACACCTTTATTTTTATTCTTGGGAGATGGTTCATGAGTGTCAAGTGAGACCACATAAACGTTTGCATGATCAGAGGCCATTGTACTTATAATCCCATAGCCAAATTTATACATTTTCTCTTAGACCTTTAGGTTCCAAATTTAAAAATTTCCAGGGAAAGAAGTGTACCTGATATAACAGGTAGAGCCTACAAAAATGACCAGCCAAGCTCGTGAATTCAGGTCAGTACTCGTGATCTCTGTGCATCAAACACAATAGAAGTTTTGCATAGAAACCCATCACACTCCAGCAAACCAGGTAACATTGATGACTCACGCCCAGAGAACCAGTTTTCCAACAAAGTCATGTTTTCATTTTACATTTGGCAACCAAAAATTAATACTAAATTATTAAAACCAGGTTCCTGGTTCATGCATTCTTTTTAAATGTAGCAAAGCAAGTCAGGTTTTCAATATAAATCTTCAAGTCATGGATTAAATAATACTTAATCTTATGCATTTTAAAAATTGAAAATAATAACAGAGAGGGAGGGAAATGGATTACTAAATCTGGATGGTGATGATGTCATAGGCCATCTGAGTGTGGTTTATGGAAACATCAGAATGCTTGACTGAATTACAGCTTTGCAATCAAGGCATCCTTTTCCATTATCATATATTTTATTCTCACTGTTAAAATGTCATCAGCGTGTTATTCTCACAACTCCTATGAACATCAGTCACTGAAGCAATATTTTCCTCAGCAGATGTCCTAGAAGCACTGTGTATTTTAGACGTTAGGTACAGCCCACCGCCACACGATAACACTCCATTATCTCTTACTCACAAGGGCAATCGAGGAACTGGTTTAAAATACACGCTATCCAAATGTTTTCAGTTGTGCACACTGCATTTGAAATTATGTTAGTGGTATTTTTTGTGCAATTACATGACTGTATTTGTTCTTGATTACTATGTTTAAAGCAATAGTAAAGAAGGCATAAATCCTCAAAGATTGTAAACCTCCTCTCCATATCACGCCAAAAAGCCAAGTACAAACACAATAATCCAAGCCTTGTATGATCTTCACATGCAACAACTTGACTGTCTGTACAAAACCATATGTAGAGGGATGTTCCATGATTATTACTTCAAAATTACTAACACATGTTTTTCCTTCCAATTTGGCTTAATATTTAAACAGACAATCAAGCCTCTTTTGCCTTACCCTAAATCACAGTAGTGTTAAGATTCTAATCAAAATAAAAAGAGATGGTAAAGATGTTGCTTTTACAAAACAAGTGAAAAATGTCTGAATAGATTTTGCTGAATTTAAACAGTCATCTTTGACATGAGACCAAATATGGAATATTTACAGCAAAACAGTTTATTTAGCAAAGTTATCAGCTGTGGAAGAAAGTGCTCTGGTTCATCTCTATCAGTTTGTGTTTACATAGGTACTTCTCTGCCTTACTCTTACAGTATTATTTGATCCTGTTTCACATTAATCAATTCAGGTAGCACAGAGGCAGTTTGCCATTCAACCACGTGCTTGTGGCAAAAGCTACCGTAGCATTTGAGAACCCCTAGGTTCTTCTTCTTCTTGCAAACAATAGGAAACATGACACATGTTTAGAAACTGACAGTGATGAACAAGCACTTCGGCCTCTTTTGAAATCTGGTTACACTTGAAACTACAGACCTTCTGCACAGAGCACCTGGACCAAACCCAGAGCAACATTTCACATCGTCTTGTGCTTTTTCAGTTGTACTACGAATAAAACTGTACTTTGACTGATCGAATGAAGACAGAGCAGGAAACAACCAACATTCCAGTTCGATGATGACCATTATTTTTATAACCTCACTTTTCTCAATTGTTGAATGTAATTTGGGAAACACACTCTGTGAGAATTTCAGAGTTTAAAATATCACAAAGACATTTCTGCGTAGATTTTGTTAGAGGTTGTCTTAATTAGAAGTGACCTTATTCTCCTAGAAGCACTCAAAATGTACCTCCCAAGTGACTGACTTAATGTACTTAATTCTGCCCAATTCCCGCAAGGTCAGGACTGAACAGTGTATGTATGCAGGAGTTTAATGCCCACATCTAAGCTACTAAAGAGACTTGTGGTTACTCAAGCATACTGACAGGACAGTACACTTTAAAGACATGGCAAGCACATAAATACCTAGAAAGAACGCGACGGCAGCTGACCATGTACTGCATATAGACTGTTGGTTAGCACAAGTATTTAATTAAATTTAATTTCTCTGTCATGTTTCCACTGGTTTTAACTTATAATTGCACAGAGATGCCAAGGAAATCTTTTGCAAGTAAAGGACATAAAAGTTGTGGAACAAGATATGTGCAAGGTAGGGACCAAAAGTTATCATTATTGAACTAGATACTGGTGAAACCATTAGAAGCCATGGGAATCTTTATGCGTGAGCAAAACTGGAATGAAATTCTTGAGGATTGGTGCACTGTTGATCTCTCTGAAATCACTATGCAAAATGAATTCTGGATTTTTCTTTAGAGGTTATGCAATGATAATAATTCACATCTTTACAGGCTACTATATTAGCTAATAAAGTACATATTCAGACTGCTGTGGAGGTAATAGGGAGAGGAACCCAGTTACTGTAGTTGGATGGGAATGCCCTACACTGCTTTCAGGCACAGATTACTAGATTGCCTCTGTGGCAGGAGGACTGCAGGGGAGCCAGCCTCCTGTGCCAAAAGCTGGTCCTTGTAAGCAGCCCTTTTGGGACTCTGCAGCCTGAAAAAGCAAAAGAAGATCTATTCAGGATTCCCTGCAAAATAGTGTTCCATAATGATGGGATAATGAGGCCTTGTACTAAAGGACTTCTGCAAGCATCTGGAAGAGAAGAAACACTACCAAAAAAAAAAAGCAAACCACTGAAAATAAGCCACTGGGAAGGAAGCTAGAACAGAGAAAATAATAGACTGGGAGAAATGACAGGAAAAGAGCAAGCAGGCAGGACAGAGAGCAATGCAGCAGAGCAAACCCCAGGTGGCAATGGTATGAATTAATTACTGGGCAAGTGTTCTATACACCTAGAAATAAAACCATTACTTCCTCAGGGAGCCTACATTGCAAATAAGGGAAGTTGAGTTATTTAATACGGTGACTGAGCCAGTAAGTCACTTTTAAAATGGAAGTATTAAGAGCATGTCTGTAGGAATTATCATGGTGACAAGCCGCATCTTTTAGAACAAACCTAAAAGAGAACACCAAATGGAGGAAGGAAAAAACTGTGGTATACTAACATATGGAGAGGCTAAAAGAGAACAGAAGAAAGCAGAGTAGAAAATGAGAATCAAGTTACAGAAAGAAAAATCTGCATTAAAAAAGCTCACAGAGGCTGATTCTAAATGGGGCTTTTTAATTCTCTGGAATCTGAAAAGAGTACATCTCAAAGACAGGATAAGATAATTCATGTTACCAGGTTAGTATATGACTCCAATCTCCTCCTCAGAGCAGGGTCAATTTCAAAGTTAGGTCTGGTTGCTCAGGGCCACGTCCAGTTGAGCTCTGAGTATCTCTGGGGATGGACATCCCACAACCTACCAGCAACCTGTTCCAGTCTCATTCTGAAAATACCTTCCTTATGTCTAAACAAAATTTCTTTTGCTGCACTTGATCCTGTTGCTCCTTTCTTTCTGTTGTGCCCTTCTGAGAAGACTTTGACTCCGTCTTCCATATTATCTCTCCACTGGGTGATGGAAGACAGCAACTGGATCCCTCCTTCACCCACCAGAAGCCTTTTCCAGGTTGAATGAAACAAGCTGGTTCAGCATCTTTTCCTACTTCACATGTTCCAGCCCCCTGTACATCCTACTGGTCTTCCACTGGACTCACTCCAGTTTGTCAATTAAATATTAATGAATGGTATAAACAACCCCAGTATTTTAGGTTGTTGTGGTTGGTTTTTTTTTCTGCTTATAAGGCATTTTGATACTTTCCCAATATCAAAGCATTCAAATAATGACAAACAAATCTCTAAACTCTGGAATGAAGAAGGTAAATTGTTATCCCCTTATCCATGAGTAAGAAAAGATGCCTCAAAGAAGCTGGGAACTTTTGTTCAGTATTACACAGATAACACAATCCAAGACTTCAGAACCCCTTCTCATTAAATTAGTTTGTATTTTCAGTTTGAATTTCACATATTTCAATGCTAGTGAGGATATTACTGACCTCCAAAATTCCCACATACTATATTTCACAAAAGCTATTATTTTCTCATGAACTTCAATAAAAATATTTTATTAACTCTATAAGAAAGAGAATTACTTACTGCCTTCCCATGTACAGTGTAAGAGATTCAATGCCCCCTCTACTCTTTTCCAGTGCTGAAGATGAAAGAAAGCATATGCTATTGCTTCACTGTCCCCTCTCTTCAGAATATGTTCAGGGGGCAGAATTAAGCTTTTCATTTCTAGTAGATACTGGAATAAAAAAGCAGAACACAGTTATTTCAGAGGTAATAAAAAACATAAAAAGCTGCCTGCAATTATATAATGCACACTGAAAGGTCTATTTCCCTAAAGTACTTTCCCTCAAAAGTATTTCATCAAATGTGTAACATCACCAACTGCACTTGAAGATAATTATTGAATTATTCCCAAAGACTAAGATATGCTGACAGATGGTTTATGTTCTGCTCTTCAGCTGTAGTAGGGGGACTATAAAGAATTTCAAAATGGGATGTCTCTCTTATCAAAGGGGATGCAAAAAAGGGCTCAAAGCAGAAAAGATAATATAATTACAAGAGCTTTTTAATGAAAAGTGTTTATAATAAAATGAAGAAGACATTAAGCAGTTTGACGTACATCTTTCTATAAGGAAACATGCAGTACTCATAGTTTGCACACAGGTTGCTTTACTGCATTGCTATCAACTGGTTGGCACATCTATGAATATGCAAGATTGGCAGCCGCCTAAGTAGCTATGAGTTACAAAGTAAAAAAAAGTTACAAAATGTAACAAATACCTGATTTCCAGAAAAAAAAAATGTATTGGATGTTTAAGCTTGCTACTTGAAGTAGTTGAAGTAGTTATTGAGAACGGTACGAAAATGAAAAACGCCACTGACTAAACCCACAAACGATTCTCCCCATTACTGGATCCATAACAGAAACAGATGAAACACATGGAAGATTCATGCCACAGGAGACAGGTCCTGGACAATAGTCAAGCAGGTGATTTTTCCTCCTTCCCCAGCCCACGAACTAGACCACTACCAGTTCAGCAGACATTATATCATGACTGGTGTTACTACATTCCAGTTACTGGAGGGGAAAGACAGAGCGGAGGGGAAAGATACACCCCTTGTTGGCACGCTTTACAGGGAAAGGAATGACGGACAGAAATCACAGGCTGCCAAATCAACTCCCTTGTGTCAGTTCTCCTCTGAGATGTGTAAGGTGCCCCAGCTGCGCACTGACTGCTCTTCAACGGCTTAAGGAAACTTGTTTTGGTGGACTTGGCAGTGTTAGGTTTAGGGTTGGACTTGATGGTCTTAGGGGGCTTTTCCAACCTAAATGATTCTATGCTTCTATGCTCCTATGCTTTCTTCCAGGATGCCCAAGAGCGAACGTTCTCCCCACCAGACTATGTAAGTTAACACAAGAGGCAGCAGGTGAGTCAGGCAGCAAGCTGTCAGGCGCTAACACAACGTCCAGAAAGGAAAGTTATGGTTAATCATTGGCAAAAAGAGAGCGAGTGTACAGCCCCTCCATTTCACCGAGGCATCTGTGCCTACGCACCGGTCTCTGCTTTGGTCTGGAAGGAGGAGGAGTACAGGACCTAGGGACTGACAACAACTCAGTGCAGGCACCCAAGAGAAAGCAACTTGACACCAGAGGTAAAACAGAGGTGTGGGTGGTGTTAACCTTCCACAACTCCTGTTAAAAGCTGACTTTTGTGAACAGAGATTGCAGGGTATGCTTGAGTACCTGCTCAGTTTGTGCCCTGATGCAGAAAAGAGGAGAAAAGAGGGCAAAAGAAACAAACAAGAATTTAAAATCAGCCTTGGGGAAAGGAAGAGAAAGGGCCAAAAGGGAAATGAGCATGAACAGCATGATGTCGTGGAGGGCATCCTAGAGCTAGTTACCCTTTCGCCTGAAGAAGCCTGGAAGGAGCTAGCAAACAGGTAAAGGATTGGAAGAGACCACGATCAAAGCACAGAAGCGACAACTTTGGGAAAAAGATAAATATTTCAAAGAGCAAAGAGAAATCATGCACATTTCTGATACAGATAACAGTATTAAAACAGAAGAAACTGAATTAGCAGTGGGAGTGGTATGCTTGATACCTGGATTTTCTCTAAAGCCCTTCAGAAAAATTTCAGAGAGCTGCGGACAGGTAGGTTAATGAAGGAAGCTGCAATTTAGTAGGCAGAACAGAGGATTAAAAGTGGCAGAGAGAACCGAATAAAGAGCTGACAAGAGGGAGGAAGCTGCCAGGCTTACAGAGATACAGGAAACACTCTTATTCACTGCCTTAATGAATTTGTCACCCTTTTAAAAAACGCACATTATATCTTTGAGCAGAACGGAATAGGGCTGTAAGAGCTGCAGGTTCCTATCTGTTTTATTAATTTAACCATAACTCTTATTTCCATTTTTTTTTGTAAAAGTAAATGAAAAAGTAAGTTCTCAATATTTAAATATTTCAAAAAAAGGAAAAAAAAAAACAAAAGCCATGTCCCTATTCATAACAAAAGAAAAAACAGGAAGAAATGTCTTATTTCTAGGAGTGCTGGGATGAAAATATATTATTTTGATTCTTATGTATTGCTTGTGATTAAAAACAAATAAAGTGGAAATACCAGATGGAAGGTTGTATCTTGACACTTTCAAATCATTCTTAATCCTCACTCAATTGTGTTGACTTTTCAGTTTGCATTTTTCTCCGTTTCAAAAAGAAAAACCTATTTTTAAAAGTTCCTCAGATAAAAAAAGTGGAACACTCCTCCCTCATTACTCTATCACAGCTACTTTCCCAAACAAAAAGTCCATAATCTGGTTTGGTAACATTCAATAAGACCCACACATAAAGTTGATGGATGGCTCAAGTCTCATTTGGGCCTCGTAATAGTTTCTAGTTTATGCACAAAGGTCAGCCACACCTTTTGAGCATACAAGCTGTCAATGAATTTATTCTGGAGGCATTTCCAGCAGGAACACTAATTGTACACAGCCCCAGAGAGACCTCGTCTGGAACACTCTGTACTGTTCTCATCAGGCACTTTCAGAAATGTAAAGATCAAATTCTAGAAGTACAGAATAGAGCTAATCAAAGAAATGGCAAGTGTGCTTCCTGAGAGGGCACTTGAAGGCCTCCATCTGTTTAACTTCTCTGAACAGGAATAACGGGTACTAAAAAAGGTACCTAGCTGTAAGTAGGGCTTGATTCTTATGGAAGGAGAGAGACATGACTGTCCATGAAAATCAGGATGGTCTCGATGTCCTAGAATACTACATCCATTCGTGCATTGCTGTATATTCAAGGAGCGTTCAAGAGCCTGGAGGGTGTTCAGGTTCCTGGAAGTTTGTCTGACAGGTCTCAGGGTGTAACTGGAGATAGTGCAGATGAGGGCAGCCTCCTCTTCTGGTAACTCCAGGCTACTGGCACCCAGATAACCTGACAGGCAGCACTGAATCCCAGAAATCCACTGGGTTTCTAGCAGATTGTCCATGAAATCAACATGGTCCCACCGAAATGTTTTGGATTGGACAGGCAGACAAATTCCAGTGAAATGAAATTAAATGAAAAAAATCTTTCTTCAAAAACTAGCCAATAAGCTGCAGTCCTCATGCTGCCGATATAATGTGTGACTCACAGTCTTGATGGACTTCTGCATGCAACAAGTATCTCCAGCTCTTGGAAAAAGTCAGCCAAAGACATCTCATTGTAGTTTCCAAGAGGCTGCTACTGCACTTCATCAAAGATACTACACCAGACAGGTACAGTCTTCTCGTCAGCCACCAGAGACAGATTCCCAAAGGGTGGGAATCTGACTGTTTATATTTCAACATTTCCAAAGGCCTCAGTCCAGTGCACAGCCCTTGTTACAGGACTCATATGGACACAAGATCATACCATACCACTGAAATTCATACCAGTATGAAGCTTTACAAGAAAACAACCTACACCTCTTGACAGACTCCCTGTTAACTGTAACTCCTGACACGCTGGCATCCTCTTGGATTCAGCCACGACCTTTACAATTTAAGTAATAAAACTTCACTACCTTTTCCATACTTTGAATACACAGGGAAGATGGGAGCCCTCTGTTTATATTTCTCTTACTTGAATTGATTGAATATACATTATTTATTTCATAATATTGACAGTGTTCTGGCTTCTAATTCTGCTCTGCCGGGAGTGCTTTTAACATTCCACATTAATGAGCTACTCCAGTGTCCTTTTACAAAATAAATCAACCTATCTCAGGTAGGTTTCCTTCTTTTCCTCAGTTGTGCAATTTGCCTCTGAAATTACAGCTCAGGCTGCAAAAAGGCAATAGTCACGCCTGCACCTGTGACAGCATCCCTCCAGGCCAGAATACGAGAATTTAACATTGTTTGAACAGGAACTCTCCTTCTCCCAGTGGAATGAACAGCACAAGCTTAAAACAGTTTCAAAATACTGGTTTCTACATGCTCAGAGAAGCCGCTTCTAGGTCACCTTACAAGTTCTCATTGGATTGATGGCAATTAAGAAGTTTGGCCTTTTTGCTGGAGATACAAAAACAAATCACGGTCTCGCTGAACAGTTTAAAACTCTCTTAAACATGTCTGGAATAGTTTCTCTGTAATATCATGGGGTGTGCAGAACAGACTCATTTCCCATCTGGTATATGAATTTGTTTGCATTATTTGTTTCTATTAGCAACTACAACTTACTAGAAACCACACAAGCATACAGACAGAGACAGCTCTTATTTTTAAAAAATTAAAATAAATAAGAAAGAAATGAGAAGGGATGAAATGGAGGACAGATAAATCTTTAAAAGTGTTTAAGTCAACAGTTTGTTACATTATTATAGGAAACTGTTTACACCTAAAATTGGCATTTCCGAAAGCAATACCAATATTTAAGTTGTCCAATCCAAACGGAGCAAACTTCAATGGGTATTGTCTTTAAATTAACTCAGCTCCAGGCTTACACAGCAAACCCACACAACTGTGTGCAGAGCACACTTTTGAGCCACTTTTAACAATTCAATATATGGACCATCATCTGTTTTCTGTTCCCTTTGACTTTACTGAATAGCATGTGTCTTACAGATCACAGAAAAGTGGGCGCCTTTTCAGGAGGAGTTTGAATGCAGGGAGAGAGCCTTGCAAATCAGTTCAGAAAGGGTGTTGCACAATTGAGGAATGTCCCAGAAACAGCTGCGGTACTTTATCAGCATCAGCTTGGGATAGTTGCAAGTGGGAAAGCTCCAAACACAACATATAAATAATACTGATGAAGTCGTGTGTGTGTATACAGACATATTTTCTTCCCCAGCCACTCCACAAATTATGTACTCTCCATGACACAGGATGTACTACTCTCTTTTCCATACAAAACCCTCTGGAACTACAGGGATACCCTAACTGCTTCAGTGGCAATAAAAACCTTTGTTTAACTCTTAAATTTTTGAGCAGCATGTTGTCAGACAGTGTCAGTGCATTTCCTTGGGACCAAAACTCCACAGTGCATGGTGCTACACTAAAACAAAAGGATACTAGTCCATAGAATCTCATTTAAGACAAAGATGGTTACAAAAATTTCAGACAAATCTTCACAAACAAGTGATACAATTTGTTATGATTCCTCTCACAGTGAAATTCACAGCTCTTTGCTTTGTTCTCTTTCCTGCTGCACTGCTGACTTCAGTCTGCTACTGGTTATGTTTTTCTTCTACTAAAAAGAACACGTGAAACATCCTGCCTGGTCAAGTGCTTTCTTTTTACGTAGGCAATCTCTGCCAAAGTACAAAGCTGCAACTTGCTGTAGCCGAGTTGTTTCAGTAACATAAACAAGACAAACTGCAGATAGACATAATACCTTTTCTCAGACATTTTTCTGGTACAGCTTAAAAACTTAAGCCACTTTCAAGCACAGAAACCTTTTAACAGGTAAGATGTCTTCAGAACAAGAAGTCTTGATCAGTTTGACAGTGGTTTCATTTTTGCTGCAGTCAAGAAGATCACAGCTGACATACCTGAGCTGACCTTACCCTGAACAGCTCAGCTTCCAGAGACAGCACTACCAGGTCAGCTGCCCAGCTTGCTGGAGACATCTGGCAGGCTGCACTGAGGTCTATATTGCCTTTGTTCACTTAAACCAAATTCTGGTACCTCCACATGTCACATCTTGACTCCAGTGTATTCCAAAACCAATGAGAATTTATCACCTATGGCTGAGACTTAATGGACTGATCTCTGGGAATTAAATTGTCACTGAAGACTACTCAAAAATGGAAGAAGAGATCTGTGTCAAAAGGTTACTTGCTGGAAGGGTGGCTTCCTGAAGAAAGACTGTCAGCCATATTAGGCCTCTGTAAAAGGCTCTTTTTTTGTGCAAACAGAAAATAAAAACCAAGGCAATCTGTAATCATCTACAATCAGTGAAAGTGGGTGACAACATCTTCATGACACCTACTGAGAAGACTCCCAGAACCATACCTCACTCAGCATGTTCAGTGTGTTCCCTGCATTCCCTTTCTCTCAGAATCTCATTCGCAAAAATCTGACATTTCCAGTTAAATGTCTTGATAATGCAAATCCAGTAATAATCTTTTTATGTGATAATTCTACATTTTAATGATTTGCACTGAAAATGGTAAAATCTCCTTTTGAGACAAACTAGAAACATATCAAACGTTTTTTTTTTTCTCTTTAATAGTGCAGCTCCCTGCTTTTAAGGCTTCTGCTGGGAACTTTGCAAATGCTTTAAATGATTTGTCACCTTTGTAATTTATTTCTTCCTCAGTCTGAACAAGAGACTTATTACTGTCTAAATGCTGAAGAAGCTTTGAAGACATATTAGTTCTGTGGAACTGTTTGTTAGATTTCCTGTGATGCTGCTTGCTAAAACTTATCTCCATTTCATTAAGAATAAATTGGATATGACTTTAATAATAACTAAGTAGAAATTGAGGTGTAATATCCATACTGTGCATAAAATTATAACCAAAAATGTATTTTTGCCACTTTAATATCCTTTAGCTAATAGCAGAAAGAGTGAATGTGGTATCAGTAGCATTGCATATTAATCTGTATAAGGCTACACTGTTTTAATGTTAAAATATGAACTAAAAAAACCCCTAGAGTCTGCTCCCATTACTCCCTGGTTACCCTGATAACTTACATGTTTCACAAAGGTTTTCAATTTCAAAATGACAGACTTTGAAAAACTGAGGGAATCAGTTAACAATGTGAACTGACTGAGAGGCTCAGGCACTTAAGTGAGGAAGAGAACTGGAATTTCTTAAAACCAAAAGTACTGAAAACAAGACACAATCTGCATTTCACACATGGGGATACTTGTCAGAAAAGAGACTTGGCCTTGGGTTGAACAGCCACCTAAACAGAAGCTGGCTAGTGAGAAGGGGGTCACAGGTGATGAATGGAAGTACTGATCTACAAGAAAAGCAGGATCTTGAAGGTCTGGCATTGCAGAGGTTATGGAGCAACTGCCACAACGTATAGTAAGGTAGATTTTGGGAAGGAAAGCAAACCAAAGAAGAGCAAGCTCTTACATATGAACAGAAAAAGAACAAGCAAAAAGGCAGTAAATGAAGACTTAGCCTCAGCTTCATGGCAGTGCAGAGCAGGGAAGCAACAGCAGGGTGGACATTAGAAGCATGCACAGAAGTGGAGGCCACTGCAGCCAATCATCTCTGTCCCTGAATAAACCAGTCCCAGAAACAGCCAGACTAGCATAACTGACTTAAAGCAAAGAGATTCCCAGTCAGAATCAAGTGATCCAGTGATGAGAAAAGTAGATGCAATGCTGTTCTTTTAAAGAGGAGGGAAACAATACGTGTTAATATGGAATCATCAGTATGCAAACTGTTAAAAAAGATGTTGATGGAAAGAATTATCAAAAGCATGGAGGTAAGTAAGGAAAATGGCACAGGCTCACAAAGATTGCTCATGACAGGCTACACTAGTATCTTTGCTTGGCAACATATCTAATTTTTTAGACAACAAGGATAGAATACTCTAACTGGGCTTCAGTAAAACATTCAGAAAGATTCACCCAGAACCCGACTGGAATAGAGAGTTAAACAGGCAACCAGGCAGAAGAGAAATATCAATGTTTGTGTTGGTGCAAGAACCACTAGGACGAAAGAAGGCAGACAGAGTTTCATGGAAGCAGTCCTGGAACCAAACTTCATTTGATATTTTCATTTTATAGCTTGGCACAAAAACAGAAGATCAGCTAATAATACAAAGGGACTCATCTCACCTAAATCTTGTTGTCTAAAAATCAGGCTTTTACTGGAAAATAGTTGCTCCTTTCATAGTCAATGTAGAAACAGGCACCTCGGAGGGAAAGTCTGTCTAGAGATGTCTAAGATAGTTCCTTCTTTCCACTGCCTGTAGAGGAAGTCTAGATGATTTTATTAAGCAAACAGCCTAACTTTCAGATAGCTAAACCACGCTATTTAGTGGTTGGCATAACAGATATAGCTCATAGAGAAGATACTTAACTCCTGCAGTGCATGGGAAAGATATGCGAGAGGTTTTGGGTTTATCTTGACCAGTCTTGGTATTCAGCTGTACCTAATGAATAGGCTCCCTACATTAACACAGACCAGTCTTCTGCTCTCCAGGGGAGGCTACTTAATTTAAAAGGGCAACACTGGTCCAAAGATTTGTGGCGTGAGGTTCAGAGGCAGATCTCTGAGGGCCAAAAAGCATCTGCCTCTACAATGAACTTATAGACTGCAATACTGAGTATTAGGTGATGAAATAATAAAATACATTAGCCTTTAGTAGCCCCTGGGCAAGATTCTTACTGCTGAGATACATATCTAGAGAGGGGATTAGGGAATTACAACATAAATCCCTTTTCTTACTTTGTAGTTCTCAGCAATTCTTCATCTCTGAGCATTACATTCTCAGAACTTAATGACAGGGTGCTGCATAAGGAATGATTAATGCAACTTGTATGAAGCACACCATTAACTCCAAACATAGGTTCCTTTGAATAGCATGCAAAAAACATAATCTTATATGTAATCACCAAAGCAAATAAAATACATTATTTTGAACTAGAAGACCTTTAATGGCTATTTTGTAAATAATAATCTGTCTTTATGCATGCAGCATAGCATTTGGTAGTGCCTACTACCGCAATCCACCATGTAGGTGTTGCTCATGCAGAGGATTCACATCAGATAAAATTTCAAGTTGCATGGTCCAGAGTCAGGCTGTGAAATAAGAAATGAAAAATCTGTGCATACTATCAGCTTCTTTCCCTTCTCATTGTTTTCTCTCCTTTCCACAACATCACTCATTAATTTAACACAGAAATCAGGAGTTAAGTCCTCAGCTACAACAATACTTTCTCCATACTCACTTTCGGCACATGTGGATTAAATTCTACTGCTCTGTGAATAGCTTCTACTGCATTCATCTCTGCAGTACTCAGCCCTCGCCTTGAGGCAGCCTCTGGAGAAAATCTACAAAAGCAAAAAAACCAAACACATTAGGCCAGAAATGCTAGTTAGAAAAAGCCAGAAGAGAAATCTACAACATGGGCCCTTGTAACCAAACTGAGTCAATTTCCTATGCTCTCCAAACTTCCATAGCAAGTGGAAACTCTGAGTGCTCTATTACATAAAGGCCAGTGAAAATCCAGGCAGAAGTGGAAAGCATGTTTGCATCTAACCATGGCAGAAAGTCAGTTCCAACAGTCCTTTCTCTGTCACTAATCTAAATTTGCTCTATGTACCTTGCTAAGGGGCATATTCAAGGCTGAAGATGAAGAAAAAAGAAAAGCAAAAAAAAAAAGAAAAAAACAATGCCAAATTATTGTTGGAGGGTGTCTATTAAAAACAGGTTTGGGGAGGTTTTAGGGAGGTTCCCAACCCAATGCCCCTGGGTCAGGTTGGGATGGAAGCACGATGCAGCAGCAGTAGCGGGTGGTCTACTGGCCGCAGCACCATTGAGGGTAGCATGCCCAAACTGTGGGCAAATCATCTGCCCCAGTGAATGAAAAACCAGACCATGCAATCTCTTTCTCACCTCACACCCCACGGCTAACTCCAGAGCTGTACTTGGCAGGCAGACACCACAGGGAAAGCTGTGACAACCTTAGCCCTGCCCTCCCAAGCTGGAGTCGCTGTGTAGGGAGGAAAGATGTTGCAGTAGGTACTGGCGATCTACAGGATAAAAAGAATGAAAGAAAATTACTTAGATCTTGATGTGTACATACACTTTAAAAGCAAAAACTGTCAGGACGTCAGTCAAGAAAATGGCTTTCCACTCTACTTGCTTTCCAACTTTAGGGAGGCATTCGACCCTCAGGTGCGCAGACACAACTCTGCCTGGGATTTGTGTGAAGGCACCTGAGAGCAGAATTGGGATTTTTGAGCTCCACCCCACAAGAAGCTGAGCATCCTTTCAGAGAGGGCCAGTGCTCTCAAGTCCACAGGCATCAAGTAGATGTGCTCAGCACCTTGGAAGGTTGAGACCCAAGAGAAAACCATAACAGGAACGAGCAGATATTTGTGTCTCTAAAAATATGAACGTCATCTACCTCTCAGAATCCCTGACATAGTAATGCTAAATCCACCTGTCGCTACTTAAGTAGATGAGCAGTCTTCTGACAGCACTTGTAAAATGGCATTGCTACCACTGCATCTACATTTATTTATTTATTACCTTTTTGTGGTCAGCTTTATACAAAGTTGAAGCAATTCAGCCACACAACACCTTTTAGTTGCATCTTCATTATACTGTCTAGGAAGCCAAAGCTCACCCAGACAGTATACATAAAACTGAAACAAGAACTGAATGTATGCTATTTCTCTTCTTTTCTTCTTCCGTAATATTTGAAGTGCAATGTTTGATCACTGCAAATTCTTCTTATACATAAAGTCATTTTATGAATTTACTGCAGGACTGAATTCTCCCGCTAACACAGCAGATTGTTAGGGTGTGGGCTCAGCTAAGAGAAATCTCGAGTTAAATCAGGAATTTTGCTGGACAGTTGTTCTTATGCACTTACTTGTCAGAGACAGCTCTGGCTTTGAGCAATGCAGCTGTGTAACATATTGTTGCTGATTTTGGTAAGCTTATATCTGTTGAAAAGAAAGAAAACAGTAAACATCTGAAAACTTAAAAGTTTGCAGAAATAAGTGTTTGATTGATACTTCAGAGTATGCACCGGATGTGCAAAATTATGAAGTAAATTCAGAACACTTTCTGACCTTGGGACTTGTACTCCCATGTCACATAGATTTTTAAATTTCCACACAATATACAGGCTTTAAAACTCGTGTTAATGACCACTGGAACTGCTATTTAAGCAGCAGTTTCATTAGAGAATTAATTCAAAGAGTGACATGACAGGGATATAATTAAAGAATTCATTACTTCATACATAAATCTATAGGTAACCTGGAATACATGAGTTTTTCCATAGTTCACAAAACATCTAAGTAATAGCTGAGGGCTATCTTATTCACTCCTCTTGTTTTCACTCAGAAGCAGTTGTCTAATATGAATATGTGGCAGCTATACAAGTTAAGACAGCTATTTAAGTAATAATGGTTTTGACTTGCAAGCAAACATCCATTAGATTTATTGCAGTTAAAGATCAACAGTAAAAGAACGTGTTTTGCCCCTTAAGGGAATCTTGGACCAAAATATTCACCATACAGTCTCTGGCCATTTTATGCTGATCCAGAGACACAAAGGAGCCATAAACCTGACCTAACCCACTAGTTCAACATAATTTTTACCTGTTCTCTACCAGCAGACTGGCACAAAGCAATCAAAAGGTAGAGAGAACTGCTGCTTAACAGACTTGAGTTCTAGATTTGTTCCCACTGTTACAGAGAAGAATTGACCTCCACACTAGTAATCTACCATATTATATAGTGACTGAAATATTCCAGCATTAAAAAGTTAAAGACTACAGTTAAATGAAAAAAAAGAAAAAAATAACAACCCCCACTAAAGGCTGGATTCTGCAAACACTTCTGCACACTGCCTACATGCTGTTGTAAATAAATACCAATTAAACAGTTAGTGATAGGAAGCATTAGACTCTGAGATCATACTACAGCTTCCCATATTAAACTGCAAATACACAGTGTAGTAAACACAGGGCACTGGAGTAGGCCCACTGTAAATGTGAAGAGCAGCTAATCTGTCTATTGTTCTAAAACACTACCTATCCCTCAGTTTGTCATTAAAGTTGATCAGAAAGACAAAATTACCACAGAGCTTGGTAATTCTAGGGTTAAGAGAAATATGTGATTTACTGAACCCCAGTGCCTTGCAACGGCGGGCTCCAAAAAGCAGTGAAAGAGGGTAAGTAAGCCGTATCTCAGCAGTCACCCCTTCACTTATTAACAACCAAGCAACCAAGAAGAACATTGTTCTGACAGCAAACGTTGCCAGAATGACTGCAGCACTCTGAAAATGCTACCTGTTCCATCTCCTCTATTGTCTTTTTATGCACATGCACTTCAAGTATGAGATATAAAGATCTCGTTGGAGACTCCTCTATAATATATTCCAACTATAATTTCACGGGAGTATGTAATTGTAGTGACTAATGTAATTAAAATCAACAGCATGTAAAGCAGTCGGGGTGATAGGTATGTTAATTACTACACTAATAGAAGCTAGCTACAGACACAGATGTGAGCACATCTTCAATGACAGGAGGAGAAAATATTTACAAGCACCTTCAATAACTCTGCTTATACTGGGTTTTCCTTAATAGTAGGAGTTAAAACTTATTTCCAGTCAACAGAAATTCTTCAGAACACACTAGTCTCTGTTTTTCAGTAGAAACCTTATTCATCAAATCATAAATGGAGTGAAAGGTAGAGGAATGGAAAAGAAAAATAAAATAACTAAAAAAAATCAAACAATGTGCTGTCATTTATAAGGTTTTCAATTGGTCAACTGAATACCTTATTTTCCCCTTACCTGTATGTGTTTCTCTGGGCCATCAAGCCACCATTACCTTATGCCCTGCATCAGTTCAAACTGAGTAACATTGGTTCAGGATCTGACCTTTACAAAACAGTGCATGGATGACACAGAACAAGAGGTCAGCCTGGAAGTCCCTGGAAATACATCTTCCCAGGCAAAAGGCAAGCTCCACATATGGACCAAGAAGAGAATGTTTGCCCGGACTTCTTCAAATAATGCAGCAAGAGAATCCCTTCACTTTTCTATCTGCTCAAAGGAGCTGAAAACTAGGAGGAATCAAGAGGTCTGGCACATATGACTGAAGTAACAGAGGAAAAACAGTTGTCATGCTGATGAAAGCTGCTGGCTTGATTTCATCAAATAAAGCAGGTATGCCAGCAAAAGCCAAAACGAGAGCAAGAAAATAGCAATTCAGCTGTTAATACACAACCCATAAGGTTAAACAATAAGACCACTCAACATGCAAAACCCCTCTAACTACATGTACAAAGGCTAGTTTCTGCACGAGACCATTGATACCCAAATGGAAAATGTGCAGTGGAAGTTACACAGACCAAGTTGTGAGGAAAATTACAATTCTTGGCTAAGAGATTAAGATATAAGAGTAGGAACTGATCTTGATACAGGATTAAATATACTAAAACAAAACACTGTATCACAAAACAATATTTTCTAGTAGGCAGTAAATGCTCCTGAGTTACTATATCCTGTGCACATAGATTGCAGGATGATCCATGATGAACTGCTGGCATCTGTAAGGAAAGGAAATGTGGTGAGGCAAGGTAAGGCTTAGGCACACCACTTCAGTCATTCCTGCAGAAGAAATGGGATTTCTCAAGGAATGTTGTGCTTAAATCTGATCATGAGTCAAGAACAACAAAACTAAACAGAAAGACTAGATTGTTTTTGTAACAATCCAAATGAAATAAAGTCTGAGAGAACATACAACTGTTCCTTATGCATACACACAAGGAACACCAGGAAAGGAGAAAAGCTGCTTAGGTAAAGGATAATGCTGGCACAAGAAAGAACAGTTCAGAATTAAATTTAAGCTGGAGATTAAAATAAGGTTGCTGTGAGTTAATTTTTGAGGCAGATTTCCAGGTAGAACAGTGGGGCAAACAAAACAGCTTATTCTAGGATGGAGCTTGCTCAGCTCATGGAAGGGGTAACATCATGTAGTGAATGCAACAGCAGTGGGCCTGACTCACCCAGGAGACCTCCTCCAGTACTATGCTCCTAATGAGCAAGCAGCAATTACACCTGCAGTCCCTTGGAGAAGTACATACAAAGATCCGTGTTTATGTTGCTGTGGAGATAGCTCTCAGTAGGTCCAGGCCTGCTTCCCTCTGGAAGTGTTCTGCTCTTTGTTTGCACCATATTAGAGTGTAAGTATTTGGTTCTGCTATATTCTAGTCTGATCACTACAATACTTAAAAATCTTCATATAATTTAGGCTTCACCTCCAAAACTAGACCTTTGTATTTTAGAGAAAAGCCTAAAAGAATTATGTCTGGTTACAACTTGAATTTAGCAAGGGAATTAAGTCTAAACTAGTCCTAGGAGATACGTCCTCTGTCAGGAACCAAAGTGAGGTTTTTCACAAATGACTGTGTCCAGCTCTGTGAGCCATCTGGCAAAATATCTTCACATATACTGTTTCCCACCCTCCTGTGATTACTTGCGGAACTCCCACAATGTGCTGAAAGATGTAACTGCTATTCTGTTGTCAAAACCATCATGACATTTTTGCCAAATAAGAACTGATGTGTCAATCTAAAAAAGGCTCTCCTCCTTCCTTATTGCTCATGTCTTTAAACAGAACACAAAATAGTCTAGACTTAATTTATGAGCATTTTCTTTTGATTAGCCCCAGTCAGCTATGGGGAGGGTTGGAAAAGTGAATTCTTACTGGCCATTTGCTTCATAAGTGGTTGCTTGGGAGAGTGAACTAATGGAAAGATGCTATGGATAGAGACTTGCAACTGTAATATCTCTACTTCTCTGATTCAAGATATCCAGAATATGCCATACATAATCTAAATAGGTCATGAGATCTACTGTTCTTATAAAATAGCAACTAAATCAAGAAAAGACAAATCTGGATATGGACTTGTGAAACATCCTCTATCCAAGTCATCAAAAGGCCCTAAATGTGAAGAGATGTATGTTTGAGATTGCATGTTGCAATTGCTTTAGTCATTAATAAATGCAACATCTAAGTCACTAATAGGAAATTATTCCCTATTTTGACCCCTAAGTGTATGCTATTCCCAAGCCAACAACACAGATATCTATGGGCTTAACTTCAGACAGGTGAACAGTCCTATCAACATCAATAGGACTTAAGTATTTGCTGAAATAAGCTGTAGATCTGGGGCCACAATTTGCACAGTAAGATTCTTCCAGTCAAACTGCTAGTTCTTCTTCATACAGCACTGGAGAGAGACTACATGAAGCTGCTGGAATCATTCACATATTTCCAAATATGTAACTGAAAGTGTATCAACAAACTGGAAGAAGTTATGCAGAGAGGTGAAACAAAAAAAAAAAAAAAAGTGGAATACAGGATATATGTTGTGTTACGAATTGGGGGTGAACCCCAGCTCTGATTTTCTCTCCCTCAGCCTGTCTGTAGACTCTAGTGTTTAAGTGACAGGCCAACACTTGCCCTGTCAGCACAGAACTCCCCCAGTTCTCTGCACCTGCAGGCTACATTGTCAGCTCTTGCACAGGTGGTAGGAAAAATTGCTTATGGGAAAGATTGAAAGTGCTCTAGCAAATAAGTATGTGCAGGCTGGATCAGTGATGACAGAAAAGAGACGCAGTCATCTATAAAGACACAAACATTAAGGAAGAAAGTGAATTAGGCTGATACAAGTGGTTAAAAGCAAGAGTAATGGGATGGAATTCAACAAGGGAAAGTATGAACTGAACATCAGGGGAAAAACACGTTGTCAAAAAGACCTAATATCCTGTAGTATTATCTCCCATGACAATAGTCATTGCATTTTTCCACAAAATGTAGCAGAAAACATGCTGGAGGGAGCAAAAACTACGAACACAATGATCTAACGCTCACTTTGTGCTTGCAAAATAAAGCAGTTCCAATCCTCTGTACTTTTGACATTCTTCCTCAGTGGTGGGAAGCACCCCAATTAAATACAAATACACAGCCACTGTACATGTTGAGGTCTGGATTTTGGTCCCCTGATAGGATGGGCAAAACATTTCGGCACAAACAAAAAGTGTTTATTTTGCCATGACCACATTTCAAACTTAAACTGTTCAGTTACGGGAACATTTTGAGGGTCACTGCTGGTTGTAGACACTTCATATGCAACTCTTGCTGAGATGTGTATCTCAGTGACCAGGCAGGTGTCAGTCTCTTTGATCTGACCAAGTTCAATCCCAAATGCATATAGAAGGGAAGAAATAATTTCTGCTCTAGGAGATTAGAAAGAGCAAGATTACTATAATTAGTTTAGACTTTTTGTGCTTTTGCACAAGCAGGAGAAACAAAAAAACCCCACAGAATCGTATGGCAAAAAAAGAGACCAGATGGTATGAACAGACACAGAAGTGATGCAGAGACCTAGTTGAAGTGACAAGTGATTTTGACGTGGAGGAAAGAAACTAGCTTTTAGAAGCAGAAGCTGAAAAAGATGTAATGGGAAAAAAGACAACCTATTCTCTTGATATTGGTGTTACACAAACTAGAGGTTGTATCTTTTCGTTTGCATCTTTTCGAGAATCATAGAATCTTAAGGTTGAAAGAGACCCCCAAGATCATCAAGTCCAACTGTCAACCAAACATCACCATGCCTACCAAATTATGTCCTGGAGTGACACATCTACACATTCTTTGAACACCTCCAGGGATGGTGACTCCACCACTTCCGTGGGTAGCCTGTTCCAGTGCCTGATCACTCTTTCAGTGAAGAAGTGTTTCCTAATATCCAACCTAAACCTCCCCTACCACAACTCGAGGCGATTTCATCTTGTCCTGTCACAACTTATTTGGGAGAAGAGACCAGCACCTGCCTCCCTACAACCTTTGGGGTCTCCCCTCAGCCTCCTCTTCTCCAGACTAAACAATCCCAGCTCCCTCAGACACTCCTCATAAGACTTGTGCTCCTGACCCCTCACCAGCTTTGTTGCCCTTCTCTGGACGCGCTCCAGCAAGCCAACATCCTTCTTGTACTGAGGGGCTCAAAACTGCACATAGTATTCAAGGTGCAGTGGAAGGTAGACTAGGCTTTGGTATGACCTTAACTAAAAGGAACTTTCTCTTAAGGTCTCTGTCATAGTTCAGCCCTGATGGGGACCAGACTACACAGTCCCTCTCTCGCTCCCCCCACGCTTCGAGAGAATAGGGGGAGATGATATAAAGAAAAACGGCTCGAAGTTTGAGATAAGGATGGGGAGAAATCCTTAAAGCTACCGTCATGGGCAAAACAGACTCGACTTGGGGAAAAAGACTCATTTATTTCTAAAACTAGCAGGAGAATGAAACAGGGAACAAGATAACCTCCCCCCACCCCTGCCTCTTCCTGGGCTTAACATTATCTCTACTACCTTCCCCTGCCTCCACGGGCTGCAGGTGAATCTCTGCCCCTCCGTGGACCTCCACGGGCTGCAGGGGGACAACCTGCTCCACCATGGTCATCACCACAGGCTTCAGGGGAATCTTGGCCAGGAGCCGCATTACTCCTCCCCCTCCTTCTGAACTGACCTTGGCGTCTGCAGCTGTTCCTCACAACAGGCTGGCAGACGCCTCTCAGGATCCTTTTTACATCTTATTCACTTCTCATCTCCTCTCCACTTCTTGCAGCCGGGCCGGGCCGAGTTGGACCCAGTCGGCTGCCCGGTGGGAGGCCAGAGGGTGAGGCCTGCAAGGCCCACAAGGCTCGCTCCCCCTCTCTGCCCCTGCTCAGCTGCTTCACATCTTCTCTCTCTTTTTTTTTTTTCTCCTTCTTAAATACATTATCACGGAACATTCTGCTACCAATTGGCTCAGCCTTGGCCAGCAGCGGGTCTGCCCTAGGCCTGGCCAAGTCCACTGAACAAAGGGGAGCAACTTCTAGCAGTTTCCTACAGAAGCTGCCACCGTAGCCCCCCCCCCTCACCCAACAAAACCAGAATGGTCTCTCTTTCAAAGAAACAAAAGGATCATAAAATAGTGTGCATGAGGTAATGGTTGCTTCCATACTGCCACTTGCTACAGCTTTAACTCAGAAGAAAACCTTTTCTTGCACTTAGAACATCTACCCAGTTAGCTCCACCAGGTAGAACATCTTCTCAAAAACATCAAATATAATCATGGCAAGTAATGAAACTGATGGAGTGGAGCTGTGATCTCAAATATACACATATACACAAAACCCCTGGAAACTATAGCTAATATAACTGAAGACTCCGTGCAACTAGTTCATCAATCTGCAACTCTACAAAAAGAATGCCTTCAAGTTTAATGTAAACAGAATTTACCCATTTAATAAGTCTGTAAGGACAGAAAGAAACTGGACAAAGGGGGACTGGAGAAAGGAGAGTAGCCCAGAATAGGCTACATTATAGAGAACTAATTTCTTTGCATTAACTGTTTGGATTTCACTAAGCTGAAAGTATTCCAAGACAAAGACCCTGTTTCTAAAGTGTTTCTTAAAAGGCCTGCATTTTGATTTGACACTAATTTAAAGTAGGATTCTTCGAAGTAAGCCGTTTCCAAATAAGAAAGTGTCCTAGCCTACAGCAGAAGGAGACCTTCTGTATTTAAAAATTTTGTTTCTATGTATCCTTTGGTATAAATTATCTTCTCAAGTGAATTCTGAATTTGAGACTCCGTCTACATGGTGACATGCTTTGCAAGGGGGTAAGTGAAAGGGGAATGTGTATAAGGTGTTCCTCCTGCAAACCAGAAGTCTTATAGTCTCACTGGAAAACATTGTCATTTAAAAACCAGGAAAGCAAGGACAGGCTTAGGGAGGAACCATTGCATCACTATGATTAAATACACAGGCATCCATTCTTTTTAAATCTGACTTTCAGTCACCAGAAAGGTCTGAGTTTTCACACAGTGCCCAGGTTACCAGATAATAACAATCAAAGCAACTGGAGTCCAGGGAAGTTAATAAATCATTTACTCTAAGCATCACAACAAGCAGACCTACTCCACTGCAAAAACAGTGTTTAAAAAGCAAGGAAAGACGACCACACAACTATGAATACCAGAAGCTTATTCCATCAAGAACAGTCTCTTCAGCAGCCATAACTATTTTTGCTGTAAATAACATGGACATGTGTTAAATCAGAGCCAAAAATCTTTTCAGAATTCAACAGTATTTAGGTCATCTGCACTCTATTGACAGATACTGAACTCCTAAACCATAATGATGTAGCTCAGCAACAGCGCATGCCGTCCCACTAATGAGGCCCTTTTTCCATGAATAATGAGTATGGACATCAGCTCTGTTGCCAGGTACATAATATAAACACAGTTTAACACATGGCTTTTGGTAAAGCAGTGTGTCTGCTTGCAGAGGCTGAGGTTTCGCAAAATGTGATCCAATTTTTTAGCCCAGGGTGGGGGCAGACTGCTCAAGGAAATAATTTGTTCATATGTTATCAAAATACAATAAATCAGGTTTGGTCTTAGTCAGAAAAAGGCAGTGGAGTGGGACCAACAGAAATTACAGATAGGAAAGTATAAATGAGTTCATTGTTTTATATTCCAATAAATCTTACAACACATGAAGCTGATGAGTTCTAAAATGAGCTGAGACTCCCTGAGATGGGCCTTCTGAGACTCATGAACTGTAAGGGTTATACTGGTTAAGCCTGTGCTTGCTGAGTCCTTGTGCACACCTAGCGTATACGCACAACTTTGTTTATATATGGCAAAGCATGAGTTGAAACTGCATGGGTTCAAACAGACAAAGTAGAAGAGTCTTATTTTGAAAAGCCTCATTTGTTACATTTATGACCTGTTTTGACTCCATTAGTACTTTTGAGTAAACAAAACAGACCTTCAAGTTTTATCAACTTCCATGACACAAAATGCCACCATGGTATTGTTTAAAATGAGGGATCAGTGCTTTAGTATGCAAAAGTAGAGCTGGCACAGGAGTTTAGTCTGAGATTTGGGAGGGCATGGCTTAACTGCCTGTTCTGTCACAGTTCTGGTATCTCCCAGGACTATTATTTCATAACTACTTCAAAGACTAGAAGGTGTCAACGTCCTGTGGTGCCTGCAGCATAAAAATGGGCATTTCTATTTACTTGCTTCTTAACATGCCATAATAATGACCAAGTGGATCTACAGAGGATGGCAGGATGATTGTGTTAGAATCAAGCCAATGGTCTATTGCTAGCATCATTAAAATTTATCTTAATTTCCTAAGTTATACAATGTTAGAAGAAAGCAGATAGCACATACTCAGTGGAAGCTTCTGCAATTTTTTTGGTTATACCCTCCAAAGATTCTTTGGTCATCAAGTACACACATCTCAGTACTCCAATAAACTTAGGCATCATCCCCTTGCCACTCTACAATGTGATGATATGGGGCCAAGTACTGGTGCTGACAGCGAGAAGCCTCTGTCAGCCTGAGCTCTTACTGTTTGTCTTTTTGGCACCCAGGCATTGCAGCAGAGCATGTCAAATGAAGAAGAGGTGGAAGCCACAGAGAAAAGGGTAGATGGAAAAAAAGTCTGGTAAGACTGCAGTTGGAAAGCGGGTGAGGAGATGTATCATGGCCATCACTGCCCTGAAGAGAAGACTGGGATACGCAGTTAGGAGAGGCAGACAAATGGAATTGGGAATGAGTGGTACTGGCTGAACAAGGAGTCTCTGGTAGGAACTGGGAGCAACAGAAAGTTGAAACTGACCATGCAAAAGAGAAGTAGAATACAACTCAGTAGACAAATGGGACAGAAGATCAACTAAGGGCAGGCTGGGAAAGATGCTAATTCATTCAAAGAATCAAAGAGAAAGAGTGGCCAAAGCACAGTGGATATAGGCTCCAGAGCCCATATTGGTAGCCATTTACACAACAGTACCTCAAATGATTTCCATCTACCTTTTCAAAAACTTTGGAAGTTATAAGCCTTAAAATCTCTATTCAAAGAACACTAGAAAGGCAGTAAGAGCTAGTAATTAAGAACATTTTAAAGGCTACAACATTAACCTAGAGAAAGAGTTAAAAAACATCAAAATTAAAGCAACCGGTTTCACTTAAGTTCAGCTATTTGATACACGTGTGTTAGGATCTCATTTTTAGTTATATGATTACACAGTATTCCTTTCATAAACTCCCTTGCCATAATCCAGTGCACAGAACGAGATTTTTCTGAGGATGAATGTGGACAGTGTAGCAACACAACAGGAAACTGATGGCTGGAGGATTCCTGATTCACTTGTTGCAGAACTTGGAATGTGGATAGTAAGCAAGCCAAGGACTGCAGAAAGAGGATGAAGAGTGGCACTGTGTAGGTTGATGAATGCTGCTCAAGAGAACTGTATTGTATTCCCATTTCTGTCACAAAGTTTCTACACAGCATGCGGAAAACCCATTTAACTTAAAATAAACAAAGTATGCCAGTTGGTACTTCTTACTCTGTCCTTTCTCTGTTTGAGACCCTTGTGTCTTGAATGCAAGTTCAAAGGCCTAGAGCTGAAGTCAGCCGGAACTGTGATTGGAACATAAAAAGTGATACAATGCTGCATAAACCAATGCTTACTGAAAAATACTGAAAATTAATGTGAAAAGTTCACCTAGTCTTCTGAGCTTTCCAAGTTTTCCCCATAAGACATGAAGTCTGCTCCTTACTAGACTGCTGTGAGGTTAAATCAATTAATGTTTGTAAAGCACTTGTATGCTACTAAGTCAACATTCACAGAAAATTCCACCAGGGAACTGATAATCCTTTCTTCAGACAAGGTTTGAATAGCATACAATAAAAAGTCTGCAGAATCTAAATAGTCATTCTTTAAACATCAACAGAAAGCAAAGAAAGCACTGAAGAGCTGCTAGTGAGTGAGTTCTATTACCCTGTACAATGAATTAAGAATAAGTTGGCAGAAAAAATGCACAATGCATTTAATCTTCGGATTAAGGACTGTGTAAGGGGATCGATGAAGTTTGTGTGCATCACCTTAATTACAATGTTTCCTAAATGGTAAGAGCTTGACTTAGAAACATTGCCTCTGTATGTACCATATAGAGAAAATATAAATATATATGAACTCACCATCATACTTTGCTAAGACTGCCTGAACATCCGCATACGCTTGCAGTTCCAACAAAGCCTCTAGCAGGTTTTCATGGATGTTGAACATGCTGAGCAGAGGAAACTCCTTCATCAACTAAAAATCAATAACATACAAAAGGCTTAGATTATGAACATGGAAAAGGGTTTCTTGTTCACAGTGCATTGAAATAATCAATACCAACTCTTAAAACCCCTCAGTTCCCCTTGTTCTTGGCTCTTTCCCAGAGTCCACTATTATCTCAGAAGTTTCTGATCGCTTAAATGGACACTGGGTCAGGTTTCTTGACAAGATATGCTTTGCATAGGATGTGATTAGTCAAACCCAAGAACACAGCTGCCTAAATACATAGCTCTTCTTCAATTAACAGGCTTCTTCCAAGTGAAGAACAGTTATTCTATTGTACTGGAAAAGAATTTTCAACAATGTAGCTCCTGCATATCATTAGTAAGTAATCCAACACCTCTCTGTTATATTAATAGAAAACATATTGAAAAAAATCTGAATAAAATCAAATTAGAGAATTTTACATATATGGAACTGTATGTGATATTAGGATTTGTAATCATTGATACTTTAGAACACAACTGCCACTGTAGCCAATATAAAAACAAAAAAGAAAAAAAAGAAAAAAGAAAAAAAAAAGAAAAAAAGACAAGACAGCCACAATAGGAAAGAAAAATTTTACACAAGTCTAATACTATAACTAAAGAATACATCTTGTATGACAGACTGAATGAAATGTGTAGTTAAAATAATGTAATTCTTTTACATATAAGTGCCTTTACTTTAAAAACTAACCCTTTGAGAGATACCAGAGATTTGTTCTCAGACATTCTCAGTTTCAGTGTCTGCATAGATTCAAATGACTGAAGCTGATATTCTATTGCGTCTCCTTTTTGAAGCCATACTTATTAGAAGTATTCACAGTTTTTACTGCATAATTGATTACACAGAATTTTTAATTGTCAGAGTGATTCTCTAAAGAACTTAAGTGTTAAGAGATCCTTGTTTCCTTATGTCCTCTTTATGGTTGTTACACATTAACTGCCTACATGATGTACATTCAGCACAAAAGGTCCCACACAGCATGGAACTAGGATAGCTGATATCACCACTGTTCTTCAGGAACTTGTAGGGGAATACTATCATTTACAATATCTCTGAGATGGTTTATGAGAACAGAAATACTATAGCAAGCCAAGTAAAGAAAATTATTCAAGGTCAGCCTTGCTCAACTTGAAAATAGTAAGCTGGACTTGAAAACTCTGTCACTTAATAAACCTACCTTTGAAGCTATAAATAGAGAAACTGATGAGAACCAGCAAATCTTAATCTCACAAACAGTTAAAAAGAAGAAAAATAAGCCCAGATTGAAACAAGAGGGATGGATGTTCACCAAGAACTATAGAAAATGAGACACAGGTAACGCACAAGAGCTTCTTCACTCTGGCGGGTGGCCAGACGGTGAGGGCCACAAGGCCCACAAGGCTCGCGCCTCCCCGTCTCTGCCACCACTCCAGCTTCTTCACATCTTCTTCTCTTCTTTTTTATTTTTTCTGTTTTCCCCTTCTTAAATATGTTATCACAGAGGCATTATCACAGAACATTCTGCCACCAATTGGCTCGGCTTTGGCCAGCAGCGGGTCCGCCATAGGCCCGGCCGAGTCCACTGAACAAAGGGGAGCAACTTCTAGCAGATTCTTACAGAAGCTGCCACCGTAGCCCACCCTCAATAAATAAAACCAGAACAAAAGTGCAGAGAATATTTCTTGTGTTAATGGTCTGGCATAAGCTAATGTAAGAACTATTCTGACCTTTAAAGATCTAAATTTGGCTATTTGGATAGTACTGACTTTGCTGCAGTTTGAGGAATTTTAAAATATCAAAGTCAAGAGCAGCAGTGTTTTGTTTAACTGATTTTATAAATTTCTGGTGAGAATCATGACCACTGAAACAGCAGTTGAAAGAGCTCACTGAATTTTTGATGCTACTGGCATGGGGATGGCCATAAAGCTCCTAGTCTCAATGGCAGGAGCTGAATCTGTAAAAAAGAACACAAACGAAACTGCATAGTTTGCAGGCTTTTCTCCTTCTCCAGTTTCCCAAAAAATGGACCACAGGCCTTGGTGCTCATCTAGGTAAGTGGAAGGACTTAACAATAAAATAAAAAGTTTAGGTCATCGCTCATGAAGAAAAATAACTGCAGGTGAAAATTGACATAGTCAGATTCATGAGTTAAGGATCCAGCATAGAGTTTACTTCTCTTCATTCTTGTCCTTACTCACTATTGCATTTTTAACAGAGGAAGCTACTTTTTGGCAGGGAAAAGCATGACAGAATCTGGCCCTATGTAAATAGTGATTTAAAGTTCAGAATGAACATATTGCAGTAAACCCCTCCAAGGCATTAAGAAAGATTATCCCTGCTCATTGAGAATGAATAATGGCTGGCAGAATAACATTCCCTCCACCAGTGAAGAAAAGGCAAGAGCTGCAGCTAGTTATAGATGTACTGTGGCCAGTAAAAGCTCTGACTCTGGTTCTCCATTTCTCACTGACATCACTCACTGATTTTTTTTTTCTATTTTAATTAGGTTCTGTCAGAGTGATAAACCCTGCCCAAGACAGCAGCAGAATAAAGGGTACTGTCTGGACTGCCAGGCCTCCAGATTGACCAGTGTTAATAAAGGTTTAATCTGAGAAAGGTCAAACATTAAGAACTTATAATGAACTCAGTTGATATTGTAGCTACAAACTCAGTTGATACTGTAACTCCAACCCAGTTATAATGAACTCAGTTGATATCGTAGCTACAAAAATAAAGCACCCTGAAGTAGCCACTCAGCTATGCGAACATCGACTCTGCACAAACGACAGCACACTTGCTATTAAAAATAGAAAGAAAAAGAAGCAAGGACATGAACTCATTTCTCTGTCATCTCAGGATATAGAGTATATAGTTTTCACAGCTAATAATTTTCAGTCACAGTAAAAAATTGGTTTTTGAAAAACTTCCCAGAAAGTAAAGTCACTTAGATGGAAGAATATTATGACAGGTCATCTTTTAGGTCTCATAGTGAAAGCAAATTCTGGGCAACTAAAAAAACCACCACAAGGGTTGCAACATAGGCCTGCTGGATGGTCAGGGCAGGCCAAACACTGCGTCATGCTGAGGAGCAATGGAGAGCAGACTGTGAGCCTGCTCCCCTCCCTAGCAGATGGAGAGGGAGGCTGGCTCGTACTCCACACAGAGATGTAAAGATGCACATGTTATCCCTGAACACAAGATGAAGAACGCACCCTCGAGTTCCCCAGACCCATACAGCCTTGAGCTCTAGTCTGGACTCTTGTTTAAGAGGTACAGACCTCCCTTTGCACCCAAATGTTTATTTTCTGTGAAGTTACAGAATAACATTTGCCAAATCATTTGACTTATCAATTTTAATTCTCTTTGCTGTAACCTGAAAAATGCTTTCATTTGAGTGGCAAGCACTGTACTTAAAGAAAACACAGAAGCTCTGTTACCATCTTTCTCCATACCTTAAGATCTCAAGAAAGAGTCATCAAATTGAGCACTTGAGATTTCTCACCACTACAGCTTTTTATGTAAACACTAGCTAGGACTAAAAGCTTCATTGTAAAATTCCAGTTAGTTGGTTTCTCAGCTGGTGTGAAAGAGCTGTGCTCCACTGAGCAAAGCTTATTTTCATACCATATGAAAACATACACCACACAGCTATGAACATATTCCCTCCCTACAACAGAAGGATGTTCAAACAGCTATTGAATGTATTATACCAAAGCTATGTTCATAAGGATTTTACTTTGAACTTGTATTGGTCAAATTAACTTTCTTGTGATGAAATTCAGGCCTGGGGCTGGATTAGCCCTTATTCTGTTCTAATTGCTCTGCACATTTGGGTGGAAATAGATACACGTGTAGAAAGTGGAATTGCTTTTTCCTGAAAGATTCATTAGGCATACTGTAAAAATAAAGAAAGACTAACTTTTGCATGTAACAGTTTTTAATTTTTTAGATAAATAATATTTTGGAAGTATAAGTTTGCAGAAACATTCTGGAAATAAGTCTGACACAATCAGATATCTTATCACTAGTCCTGGGAGGGCCAATCTGTACTGCAGGGTGTAGGTTCAATAATTTTGTGATGGATATGAAAACATGATGATCACAAAAAAGGCTTTATGGTGCAACGAAATCCACATCTGATTTACTGGATGAGGAACAAGTTTTATCTCCCAAAGAAAAGTTTAACAAAGAGGACTCCCTTCCCTGAGAATACTTCAGTCATCAGCATTTTCTCATTTAGACCTAATTTTTGAAACATTTTCAAGGAATGTAGCTTTAACTGTTGCACCTATTAGTCTCCCTGTGATGACATTAACATCATGCATCAATTAGCAATGATACATTATTTGTGTAGAAAACAGCTTTAAGCTATAGTTTATGCCTAAGACTAGACCATGAGACTCAAGGGAATGCAGAGGTGGATAAATGAATGATCTTACATATAACCTGGTGTTGACACATTTATTTTCCATTTGCATTATGTTCACACATGTATGGTCACATATTTTAAGGGGAGTGCATGCAATAATTCATTGCTGCTTATACTCACTCTACTCAACAAACAAACAAAAAACATTTTTAGATCAATTCACAAATATGAAGAGTGAATTCATCTTAAAATGAAGAAAAAACAACAAGCAAAAAAAGAGAAATTCAATGCCAACAGTGAAATTGTTACAATTAATTCCTAGTATATCTGTTCCTGCAGTGGGTATCTGAAATGGTAAAATCTGTCTCCTAAAAGAGGAATGACTGAGGCTGCCATCTTCCAGACTCAACTGTCCACCTCCACTGAAGAATCAAGCACATAGTATGGATATCACTGTTATTTTCACAAACGCTTTGCATAAGCTGCTTTCCGGTACAGGACTTGTGATCTTTAAGAACTGTTAACTGAACAAAATAGAAAAGACAAAACTCCAAGCCATTTCTGAGTAGAAAATCAGAAACTTCAATTTCTCTGGGCTTCATTGTCTACAGCTGAGCGTTCAGGTGTCTATGCTCTGACTGAAGCTCACATTGGGCTTGAGGCATTTCCAACATGTCACTCCACGTTGACTCTCTGATGTCTAATAAGATAAACTAATGGTTAAGTTTTTCTTCCAGCCAGCTCACCTGGCAAGGACAGAAGGGAAGAAACAGAAATTAGCACACTAAGGCTGACACACAAAAGCTTCTGTATCAATGCTAGATGCTTAAAAACTAGGCTAACTCCTGGTCCTAAAAGCACAACTCATTCTAGTGAGATCTCATTGTGAGCAGAATTAATGTGATGTAAACAGAAACTCTTACAGCTCTCAGAGTTGGCAAATGATCTGAAATACACTGGACCTACCTGAATTAAAGTTTTGCTTAATCATAGCAAAAGTAGGATTCTGTCATTTAATGCATGTCTCTACGTACCGCATTCCTTTTAGCAAATAATCACTATTTTTTGGGGGGGAGCAGCTCTGCAGCTACTCTTTCACAGCTCAGAGAGGACAGAAGCTAAGAAGCCAAATCTGTCAGATCCTGTTCTTTTGGAGCTTGGAAACGATGAGCAGTAGGATCCACGTATTTTCACCCATATGTGGAAATCAGGGAATTTTACATGTTAATGGTTTACATGTTTAATGGTTAAACTTTAGAGTGCCAGAAAAGAGACCCAGAGGCAGTTTACACTAACTGTGGGATGGTCCAGGTATAAAATTTGCTGACAGTCCATTTTTAATTTGGCAAATGTGAGTTTAGATCTAGTGCTCCATAATATTCACAAATAATATGACTTCTCCTCAGTGTAGGATTAACAATGACTCAATAAAGTGAAAAATATCTTACCAAATATGCAAACTCTAAGGAAATATGCTAGAACATGCAGCCTTTATGTTCTCTCTTAATTGGCGGATTAAAGCCTTCAGAGTATGACTTGAGTTCTTTAAGGAATGTAATTATGAAAATGCTGTTATTTGGACTGCGTTGTAAAAATGCACGTATTTCAGGAATAAAGGCAATGTTAAAGGCAGACGTGGCATGAAACCAGAAGAGTGCAAGTTATTCCAGATGTACATTTACTACTAAACAATCACATCACACAAAAGTATTAATAGTGATAAATTATAATAATGTTTGTTACATCAAAGATAAGTAACTTTTTAAAGCATGAACATAAAGTCATTACTTAAAGCCCTTTTAAAAAAAAAATTTCTTTATTTGCATCATCCCAAAGTACTTTTTGCAGAAACTTTGTCATGACTTTAGAAGTAGATTTTTAGATGAAATTAAAGTGAGGAAATGCTCCAGTAGCTCAAAAATGGGATAGAAGATTCCAGAGAGATGGAAGAGTGTAATTACAGGACAATACAAAGCCCCCAAACATACAGTGATGCAGGAGGGCAGACAAAAAGGAGTCCAAGTTACCAGGGCTCCTAGTAAGACTATGTGACTATATTCTAAGACGACATTCTATCCTAATAGAATCATGATGCTGGAAACTCATAATTTATATGAGAAACATTATTATTGGGTTTAGATAGTAGTCACCAAACTTCACAATTTTGAGGGTTTTGTGCAGGATCACAGTCATGACAAAAAGTCATGACAAAAGGGGTCTGAGTCACATGCATGTAAAGGGAAGGGATAAACACCATCAGGGGAATCACAGGAGTCTCCAATTTGTTTAAAGAGATCATTCAAATGAGAGATGTTCCAATGCACCCTCCCACTTACCAATAACATATGGATCTGTGACAAAACAAACCACATTTGAATATACAGACATATGGAAATGTTAAAATCAGCATTTATCACTTGCTATTATTGCAGTGCTTGTGTGCCAGAACAAGAATTAACCGAAGATATTACTCTGTGGTGGAAATTGGCAAATGTCACTGTTAACAAGTGCAGTTCTCCTCTAAAATTTATGAGATAACTCTTGGTCTTGTTTAACTAAGAAGTACTTTTCCTTCACATTTTAATAAATGATACTTTAAATAACTGCTACAGATGTTAATACAGCTAGAATCCCACTCAAGGCAGAGCAGCCTGCTTAACCTGACCTGTGTAACACCAGCCAAAGAATTTGACTCACTAATTCCTGCCTCAAGCACTGGAGTACTTGGGAGAGACAGACAGTAGCTGCTGATGCAAGCAGCTGCAGAAGTTGTGTTGTTAAGTTGCTAGGGATCATAACATCTTTATTAGCAATTAGTACCCTCTTTCTTCCACGCTGCTTGATAATTCAAGATGCAGAACACCCATTACCCTATAGCAGATCAGCAATGCATACAAGAATACAGAATTCAAGAGAATATTGAGCAGAAAATCTAATTCAAAGCCCAGCCAAAGAGGTTGCCAAGAAACTATGATAGATTTGCAGAACCATGATACCAGCAAAAATCACTAATACTGCTGACTATAAAAAGAAAAACACAACCCACTCATATCATTAAAATTGATTTAGTATGATGAGTACCCTTTTGAAGTCTTCAAGTGATATAACCCCCTAAACCTTTTTCAATGGTCAGGGCAACCTGAGTGCTTAAACAACTTACCATGCAGTCCATCGATATGCATGCAGCACTCTAGCAATACAAGCTGCTTAGGTAGTGATAATTTCTTAGTGTCTCCTGTGACAGAAAATATGCATTTAGAGACTGCAGGTGGGCACAGAGATGAACACAGGAACACATCCAACTGAAATATCCCCAGCAAGGTTCTCAGAGCTAGGTACACGGAAGCAGAATTCTAGGTCCTTTACTGCGATCTGAAGAGTAATTTCTCAGCAGATATGACTGATCCCAGAAAAATAATGCACTCTACTGACCCTTAAAAAGTGTTTTGGTTTCTATTCTTCTCCTGAGCTGAGGAAAGACATGGAGAGTCTCTTCTCTCATTAAACCTCACTGGTTTCTAAATAAACCTGCGAAGCATGGGGCAAGTTGCAATTCCATTGTCTCATAAACATATACTTGTTAAAGAATACAAAGTAGTCTTCATGGGAGCACAGAGCCATAGGGCAGGAGACAAAGACACTCTAGAAAGAGTTTCATCTTCTCTCTGACAGAGGAAGTGATTAAGAGCTTCTGTTCACTTTGGCCACCAGCATGCCTTCTGCCTGCCATTCTTTTCTTTCGTAAACAAATGTCACCCTCCAATGAAAGCTTGCTCCACAGTCCAAATGTTCTCCAGAATAATCCCAAGAAGCTCAAATTAATTTGATAATTCACTTTCTTGCATGGTACGTTTGCACTTGGATACTCCAGTAATCCAGCTGAAGGAAATACCACACGGGTCTGCTCTTGAATTCAGTAGCGCAGCCAGTCGCTGGTCCAGTTGCCCACAAAGTACAGAGAGAAGTGCCTTTGCATACCATCACATCCTCTCTGTTTTTATCAATGAAAAACACAAACCCAGTACACTTCTGGTTCCTTCCATCTTAACGGTGATGGAATCGGCAAAGAGCAGAGAGCAGCTGGTACAAAAGGCTACCTTTGCTCATCAGCATGTAGCTACTCAACTTGCAACACTGTCAATAAAGATTGAACAAGAAGGGATACTGAAGATTCCCTAGAGCCATCGTGAAGGACTCCACCTCTGCACATACTGAATTTTCCAACTTCATTTAGAACACACTATTTTAAATCCCCCTAACATAATGAGCACAACAAATAAAACAACTAGCACTGTAGAATTTCTCCTCAGGGACAGTGAAAGAGATCTAGTTCCCTCACAGCCCGTATCATGCTCTGTATAAACAGGAATAAAACTGGAATAACTCTGTTGACTAGACTGGAGTTATTCCAACAACACACTAATCAAAATGAGATCACAAGTTAACTCAATATATACAAATAGTGACAGTTGCTGGTTTCTATAGCAAAATATAGTAAATAATTATCAGCAGAAATACAAGCAGAAGCAACACCTATGTATGATTCAATTATATGCTTCCATGAAAATGACAGGCTTGTAATTCTCATTAATTCAACTCAACTAAATGAATGACATCCAAGCAGCAGAGCCAGCAACAAAATACTATCTCAAGATCAATCACAGAAGTAACAGAAACTCCTACACAATTTTTTTAAATTAAAAAAATGCCTATTTTTAAACATTTTTTTTTAAATAGTTTTAGATACCTTCAACACAATATTAAAGAATATTATTTTCCTAAGAGCAGTGTATTTAGTCATAAAATAAAAATCTTATTAAAGTCACCAACAACTCATTTTCTTTCCTTTAAGGTGTTTTAAGCAGGATCTCATTCTTTTCTTACATAAAATTCAAGTAAGACAATCTAATCCATCAGTAATGTCCTCAAGACGGCCTCATATATGCAATGAATTAAAGACTCTCAAATATTTTATTTTTTCAAAGTCGCAAAGACTCACTACATCCCAATCATATTTCCCAGATGGTGTCATGAACCTCTTAACACTTCATTTCCATAATATTCCATGTCTTGAGAAATCTGTTTTCAATCTTTCAAATGCAAACAGGGCCTCCGCCCTCTGTCCCCTGATGCTAGATTCAGCAGCCCCCAGCCAACATACTCTTCATACTCTTTTTAGGGTGCATAAATTAATCTCCTCCCTCATCAATCACACAGCTACCATCAATGACACATTAATGTTCTTCAAACTTCTTCATAAGCATATTATTTACGTCTTCTATGAAGCAATGGAGGATATGCATTCATCAGAAATAAGTAGCTCCAAGTCAGTTTAACAAAAGCATCTGCAGAGCTGATTTGACCCTACTCTTGCTCCTAGTGTACTGGAGTTGTGACCTAGAGATATCACTGCTTTTATATTTCATCTAGGGACTGGCTAATTCTCAGCTCCACTTGCTCACAATGAAGAGCTCTAGAGGCATCAAAATCCAGTTCTGAATTCTATCTTTATATCTCCTTTGTCTTATAGAATCATAGAATCATAGAATGGTTAGAGTTGGAAGGAACCTTCAAAGGTCATCTAGTCCAACCCCCCTGCAAGGAGCAGGGACATCTCCAACTAGATCAGGTTGCTCAGAGCCTCATCCAGCCTGGCCTTGAATGTTTCCAGGGATGGGGCATCCACCACCTCTCTGGGCAACCTGTTCCAGTGTTCTACAACTCGCATTGTAAAATTTTTTTTCCTAATATCCAATCTAAATCTACCCCCCTCTATTTTAAAACCATTACCCCTCGTCCTATCACAACAGGCCCTACTGAACAGCCTCTCCCCATCTTTCTTGTAGGCCCCCTTGAGGTACTCGAAGACCGCTATCAGGTCTCCCCGGAGCCTCCTCTTCTCCAGGCTGAACAGCCCCAACTCTCTCAGCCTGTGCTCATAGAAAAGGTGCTCCAGCTCTCTTATCATCTTCGCAGCCCTCCTCTGGACCTTCTCCAACTGGTCCATGTTCTTCTTATGTTGGGGGCTCCAGAACTGGACACAGTACTCCAGGTAGGGTCTCACCAGGGCAGAGTAGAGGGGCAGAATCACGTCCCTTGACCTGCTGGCCACGCTCCTCTTGATGCAGCCCAGGATGCGGTTGGCCTTCTGGGCCGCAAGGGTGCATTGCCGGCTTATGTTGAGCTTCTCGTCCACCAGCACTCCCAAGTCCTTCTCCTCAGGGCTGCTCTCAATCCATTCTCCGTCCAGCCTGTATTTGTGCCTGGGATTGCCACGACCCATGTGCAGCACCTTGCACTTGGCCTGGTTGAACTTCATGAGGTTGGCATGGGCCCACCTCTCCAGCCTGTCAAGGTCCCTCTGGATGGCATCCCTCCCTTCCAGTGTGTCGACGGCACCACACAGCTGGGTGTCATCGGCGAACTTGCTGAGGGTGCACTCTATCCCACTGTCCATGTCGCCGACAAAGATGTTGAACAGGGCTGGGCCCAACACAGACCACTGAGGGACACTACTCGTGACCGGTCTCCACATGGACATCGAGCCGTTGACCACCACTCTCTGAGTGCGGCCATCCAGCCAACTCCTTGTCCATCGAGTGGTCCGTCCATCAAACCCATGCCTCTCTAGTTTAGAGAGAAGGATGTTGTGTGGGACAGTGTCAAAAGCTTTGCACAAGTCCAGGTAGATGATATCCATTGCTCGTCCCTTGTCCACCAATGCTGTCACCCCATCATAAAGGTCCACCAAATTGGTCAGGCATGATCTGCCCTTGGTGAAGCCATGTTGGCTGTCACCAACCACCTCCTTGCTCTCGATGTGCCTTAGCATGGTTTCCAGGAGAATCTGCTCCATGACCTTGCCAGGCACAGAGGTGAGGCTGACTGGCCTGTAGTTGCCCGGGTCCTCCTTGTTCCCCTTTTTAAAAACAGAGGTTATGTTCCCACTCTTCCAGTCATCAGGGACCTCACCAGACCGCCACGACTCCTCAAATACAATGGCCAGTGGTCTCAAATACAGAGAGACCCTGCATCTAGTCCTTTCATTTTAGCAAAACGTTCCTGTTGAGGAGAGTGTTTTCTGTCCTTCAGCTGTCTAACAAACACTGACCTTAAGTTTCCCTGTCCTTGTTGCCTTTCAACACCCACATTGTACTTAACTTCAACAACACACAATTTTCTCTCCAGTGACTGAATAAGCCATTCATTACAATCAAAGGATTCTTGGTTTCACTTTGCGTAAGAAACCTAGGACTACATAGATCACCCAAATCCCCGAATCCAGAGCTCTGCATACACAATTAACTGTATAAATTGACATCAGCAGAAGAAGGCTTCACAGAGTACCTCTGTGAAGATACCCATATCTACAAATCTCAAAACACTTTCAGCAGCCAACAGTAAGCTCTAGAAGTTGCCATAATTATGATGTGTGACATTTGAATGCGAAATGCAAAATTTTATCATTCTTGTATGTTCATGGTTCATGCCAGAACTTAGAATTCCAATGTTTATCCCCAGATATTTCAGTATTTGTCCCAGAGTGCCTGTGTAACAAAATTAATGAAGAATCAATGGAGCTGACTGGACTGAAACCAACATTTTTGAAATCAACATACTCCAAGCTGACCACTACACTGCTAAACCAAGTCTATCTTCCTCATCCTTCTTTCTCACACTCCTAGCTGTACAATGGCTGGGTTTTCGACAAGCTTTTTTTCAACACCTCTGTCTGGGAGCCTAGTGATTCTGGGGAGCAAGGGCTGTGTGCTTGAAAAACCCCAGCTTGAGACAGGAGACAAAGTTACTCATCACTTGCTATCTGTTAGATGATGTAGGATGAGGACCTGCATTATTATGATGAACTCTGCTCACTGTTTTCAAAAAATGTTAATGAGTGCCCCAGTTCCAGGAGAAGATGCTGGGTGCTGGATTTCGAGCTCACCGATGTACTCGCCCTACCGCTACTGATGTAAGTGCCTAAGCTCTGGAGAAAGCCACTTGCCTTTTTATGTTAAAATTCCCACTGACTTGGGGTGAGAATCTCTCTTTTCACTAGGCAGGTTTCGGGACCATTCATCTGAGCTGCCTCAAGCACACTTTTCAGGTGCTTCATGCTAGTCTGGGATTCCATTTTGTGCATTTAAAATTTAGATCCTTCAGCTTAACTTGTAGAACTTTACATCTTGCCAGATTAATCTCTACCTCTCTTTCCTGTGAGCTAGGAAACAAAGTGTAAGAAAGGAGAGCACAGGAAGTTGGTAAGCCGTTTTAACATCGTCTGCCCAGAGCTCTAGGGCTCCATTCCTCCTCTGTCACAGACTTGCTAGCTCAGGCAAGCCACATCACCTCCACAAAGAACTGTGTTCCTAATCTGCATCCAGGGGATCTCACTTGAAGAAACGCTGGGCATTCGCAGCTATCTCTAAACTTGAGCATTCTACATACTTGAAACATATACAGTGCCTTATGTGGACAGCTGCTCCTCCCTCCTGCCATACCCAAAATAGCTACTGTTCGGTGTTTCAAATTTGTAGCTTTGTAGCTTACTGACTTATGACTACCATTGGTAGCTCTCCTGCCTACAAAACAGGGATATAATAATCCCCTATCTCAGAGAGAAATCAGTTCATTATAGATTACTTTGTTTTGACTTCTCAGTAATAGGTTTTGCATGAAAAAATAACACTGTCCTCAGGTCTAAATAGTATGATGTAAACAATGCACAGAGCCAAACTGCAGCTTTGCAAGGAGGAAAGAGAATACTTAAGACCTGTTTATGAAGTTAGCAGCATTCATTACATGCTTCAGAAAAAATGTTATGTAACTCCACGATCAAATAATTAAAGACTGCACTGCATTGCACACGTACCAGGATGGGAAATTCAGTCTGTATGGGCAACCGTCCATCTGGTATTTTATGACTTCATAGTGTGCTTTTGCAACCTTATAAATGATCTCTTAACTTAATTTTTATGTACATTACACACACAAAATTACTATCAATCAGCATTGCTGCACGCAGCAGGAATAGATGCTAACTTATTAGCAAATGTGTATAATTTCTATGCTACTATTATCTCAGTATCACATGCGAAACAAATCCAAACTCACATCTCTCATCATTTTCACTGCTTCCCTGGTCCTTCCCAGCTTTCTTGCACACATTGCCAGCCTTCTCTTAATATAAACTAACACATTGGTGTCCCTTCCTGTATAAGAGGAAAAAGAAACAGCATTAAGACAAAAAAAAAAAAAGATAAAACAAACATTTATTTAATATTCCAACACAAAGGGAAAGTTTTCTTGCCATTTTTTGTTATTTACTATCATCAATGCTTTCACAATAATGTTAATAAAAAATTAGCAAATTCTGCTGATTTAGATGTGGCGTAACATCACTGAAATCAGTGGAATTACTGCAGATATACAGTAGTATAAATAAGGACCCATAGGCTGGCCTTACAGCTATAAAATTTAAGCAGATCTGAAGGTACAGAGAACGCTGTAAGGTATAGACCACCAAGTAATCAAGTCAGGCAAGGAGACCCCTAAGAAGTTAACAGTGGCACAAAACTCTGTGGTCACACACATAGCATTAAATTACTTACCAATTCACACACAGGGTTAAGACAAGAGCATCCATGACAATGCTTGTTACATCTTGCCTTTTTTGTAAGCTACGATGTACACGCTTATTAATAGGAGATGTAGCAGAACAAATTTTCATCCTAATAGTCTTTTTCCTTAATAATTAGAAGAAAAGAAATATACCCCGACTTTCCATTTACAGAGCCTTTACTTGTTACCAAATTATCATTTTCAAATTCCTCACACCACTAATTACGGATGGCAAATTAACATGTTTCAGATACGACACTCCTATGTGCTAGAAGATGCCCTAACAGCAAAGATGGCAGAAACTAAACAGCTGCAATAATTACTCTCTTGGAGAATTCTTACTCATTTAATGTCTCATTCTCTTCTCTGTAATTCCAGTGTGAACTCTTAATATGCTTCTGGACCAACAGGAAATGTGCAGACAGCTAATCATCTACAAAACTACCATATCATGAAATATAAGACACCTGCTACAAATTTTCTTTGCATATAGTATGCAGTCTGTGAAGACTTTAGTCTGTTCCTAACATTTTCAAGTCTCTCATAGTAAGAACAAGACGGACACTGAAAACATTCTAAGTATCTACAAATTGTTTTAAAGCTGATTACAATTTTCAGATAAGATTAGGCAGGAGGTTGAAAGGTCTGACTTTAGAAGAAAAAAATATATATATTTTTAGCTGTATTTTATATTATGTAACTCCTTATCTCTGTATTGATTCCTATATATTTAACAAACAATTTATTAGTTACATCTGTTTCAATGTGTTTATGTAGTGTAACTAAGAGGTATACATTTCAGGCCAAGCTCCTTTTCAGAAGAAATGGTCAAAAAGTATTTACTTACTACGAAATCAAGATAACCTTTTGGGCCAAAATTTTCTGAGGTGACTAATGATGTCAGTTGACTAACATCAGCCACCTTAAAAAGATTGCCTGTGCTTCCTATAAACTAGCACCTTTTGGAAGAAGTGAAGTTGGGTACTAAAAGTCACTATTTACTCTTAAAATTCAGTTTAACATAAAGTACTGTATGAAGGCTACGAAATACATGAATAAACAGAAATATAGAGCAATATGCTGTTGTTCCAAGAAATTACACAGTGTTTTTCACCTGTAAAAGATTAAATGCCCACTTTTCATCCAGAGGTCAACTTCAAGGACCAGAAATGGAATGACAGACATGTCAGTACCATGGAGTAACTGCAACACATCTCTCCATGGTCCTTCCTCTCTAAAGATCTGAGCTCCTCACTTTTGTAAACCATCCAGAAGTCCAGTATATCATAAAAAAAAATCCTACTTGAAGCCCCTGTGTCCAAGGCACCATCTGAGGCTGGAAATTCTCTAACTTATGTGGGTGCGCATTGACATTATCAAGGGGAGGCTGGGTGGTATAGAGAAGTGGTGGTACAGAAGCCCCTCCTGAAGCCACACTCAGAGCTGGCAGCCACTTTTCAGCCCCTCCTGCTCTGTGCCAATGCACTTAATTTTGTGATTCAACTGGTTGCTTCCTTTGCTGTAATACTGAAGGTTCGGGATGTCAAATTTGATGATGTTACTAGCTATCCAGCACACACAGGTAACAAAAACACCATACTTACATTTGCTTGCACAAACTTAACCCAGTTATCCTGGACATAAGCACCATGATAGTGTTTAATTACTCTTACTGTGTATTTTTCATAGAATTGCTGACATTTTCTGTGCTCAGGGTGGATTGAGTGCACAAATTAAGGTTTCACAGACAACCATAAGCCTGCTAGAGCCTGAAAATTGCTTCAAGGGCTCAGTTGCTCTATACTTTTATTTTCTCCAAAAATAAGCAAATCATCCTAAGTATCATTTTATAACCAACAAGTGCTTAAAATACTACCCCCAAGCTTTATAAAGCTTCAGGTTTTCAGGTATAGACTTGTGTACACTTATGAAACAAGACATCGCAGACATTTCACTAAGCACAATTTTTATCATTAATCTTCAAATTATGTAAGATAGCTAGAGGCTGTGAATTCAGGTCCTGAGAAACGTGAAGATGTCCAAAGTTTATTAGTGCTTGTACTTATGTAATTAATTGTTATTATTTTTGCCTGAGGTAGCCATTGTAGACTAGAAATAATCTAGACTGTTTGCTTTATTTATCTTT
The DNA here is from genome assembly GCF_036417535.1 of Chlamydotis macqueenii. Lineage (NCBI taxonomy): Eukaryota > Metazoa > Chordata > Aves > Otidiformes > Otididae > Chlamydotis > Chlamydotis macqueenii. The sequence continues at coordinate 27,146,201 of NC_141556.1, forward strand.
TTGTTCATTTACTGGAAGCGAATCTTCATGTATTTTCTTAGGTTTAAGAAGCATCTAACATAATCACAGCAGCTAAATCTGCTTATTCAATTTTTTTAAAAACTAACAAACATCTAGACTTTCAATTAGAGAGCTGTATAATTCCAGTTGTTAATTTTTCATGTTTCTGTGACCTTTCTTAATGTATGCAACTAACTTTTCAAATGTCACATTGGTTAATGAGTCTCATTAACTTCTTCACACAACAATATGGTGTATGTATTTACCCTCTCAGCAGTTGGAAAAAACCTGGCAAAGCGTCACTTCACCCCTGTTTCCATCATTCTTTACTGCCTTTTCACTACGTGAGCCCATGTTTTCAAGATGGCTAAAGGTACTTCACTGCAAATTGCTAAAACAGCATCCAGCATTTTCTGAATATCAGATCTCTTTTGGCGCTGCCGTCTTTTCTTTTCTGTTAAGTACATGCTACACTATTTTCTGCCATGACAAAGAAAAGGTGTAATCTGAGCATTGCTAGCTCAGGCACAGAATCAAGCAAAAACACTGAAACAGAATTTTGTTGGCATTAGGGCCATATTCTAGCCAATGTTAAGTACCGAGTACATAGTTCTGAAAGGGAGGAAAAAAACTCAAAAACCAAAGAACTCCCTGGAAGACTCTTCCTTTAGAAATGGCTATTCTCTCCAAAGAAACTTACTGTGTTGGGCTTCATACTGGGCACCATGGTGCTGCAACTGCTGACTGCGCCTGTAACAGCCCTCTCCAGCTTTCAAAGCTTGCTTGAACAGCTTCTCTGCTTCTACAATTGTTGTCGCTTCCTCTTCAGCCAAGAGAATATAGGCAGTAGCACACCTGCAAAAATATCAGAGGAAAAAAACATGAGAAAGTTGCATGGAGTAAAAACTATACAGAGACAGGCAGACTGGCAAGGATGTACCAAATACACAGGCAATGGAGTTTTGTCCATATATCTTTCTGATAAACTATCCTGATGAACAAATGTTCTGGGAATGAGATCAAGACTCTCATTTGTAGCTACTGTATCACTCAGCCACTTGAGTAAACCTACTGACAACTGCCCCAGAAACTACAGCACTGTCTCACTAAGCAATCTTAGCCTACATAACTGAAACTCCTTCTGGCAACTAAGACTAGTTTTACACACTATTGTTTTAACACAAAATGTCTCCATTACTGTAATGGTATGAAAAGAATTAATAGACCTGTAACACTTGCCATATGCAAAGAACAGATTATAATGTAACTGTAGAGAATAAAAAAAAAAAAAACACCAAAAAAAAAAACCCCAAACCAGGAAAGCAGCTTTAGGAATACACAGAAAGGTGAAATGCATGGTGGGAGTCACCTCATCCAGTTTTTAGCTGTCTAATTTAGGTCTCCTAAGTATCTCTGCCCCTCTACCTCCACCAAGGAGCATCTTCACAATGCCATTCATTTCACACGTTTAAACATCTGTCTAAGAACAGGGTGAATGGCTGAATGGAGGTGTCTCTCATGGACTATAGAGGGAGCCTAGGCAACTAATTTAAAGTTGATGGTCACATTTTCAGCAGCTGAAGTTAGATGGGATATAGCCTGTTGACTTCTTTCTGATACAAAGCACACCACTGATAAGATTCCTCTTTATACAGAAATACAATTGGGCTGCAGCTGCCTCTATTTGTGTTTCACAAAGAGTCATCAGTTGAGGAACAGGAAACAACATGTCCAGGTGAAAATAAGATTCCAGGCACCAGTATTTGCTGTGGGCCACCCAGCTGGAAAGCAGCTTCACAGAAAAGCCAAGTGTCCCTGGTGGACACCAAGCTGAGCATGAGCCAGCAATGTGCCCTTGCAGTAAAGAAGGCAAATGGTGTCCTGAGCTGCATTGTACCAGTAGGTCGAGAGAGATGATTCTTCCTCTCTACTCTGCACTGATGACGCCACACCTGGAATGCTGTGTCTAGTTCCAGGCTCCCTGGTACAGGAGGGACATGGACTTACTGGAGAGAGTCCAGCCAAGGGCCATGAAGATAACTGAGGGACTGGAGCATCTCTCGTATGAGGAAAGGCTGAGAGAGCTGGGACTGTTCAGCTTGGAGAAGAGAGGGCTCAGTGGGAATCTCATCAATGTTTGTAAATACCTGAAGCAAGGGTGCAAAGAGGATGGAGCCAGGCTCTTCTTAGTGGTGCCCAGTGACAGGACCAGATGCAATGGGCACAAACTAAAACACAGGAGGCTCTACCTGAACATCAGGAAACATTTTCTTACTGTGAGGGTGACTGAGCACTGGCACAGGTTGTCCAGGGAGGTTGTGAGTCTCCCTCCTTGGAGATATTCAAAAGCTGTCTGGTCATGGTCCTGTTCAATGTGCTGTACGTGCCCCTATTTGAGCAGAAGGGCTGAACCAGAGAACTTCCTGAGGTCCCTGCCAACCTCAACCATTCTGTTATTCTGTGGTATGTGAGTAGAATGGGATAGGTTTATAGGTCACTTCTGCAAAAGCATTTTATGCTATTCTTCTCTCAGCTGAACTGCTGTCCAGGAAAAAACAATTATTTTTCTCCTTCTGATGAAATGCATGAAGGACAATTCGTAAGGCACCAGTTTATAGAATTCTAGAATGCAGTAATCTCTGACAACAACCTAAGGGACTCTCTCCACTTTACGCACTTTGGTAACATTTATATAGTTTGTCATGCCAGTAAAGCATCACAGCATTGAGTTTATTGTGGGATCTCAGAATACTACACTTTTCATTCAGAAAATAAATAACGGACTCAAAGTCCGGAAGTCCCGGAAAATTACATCATATTCTCTCACACTATGAAATGAATATTTCAGAAGGTGTTTATGAGTCTTTTCTTTCTTCCCTCTTTTCAGGACAACTGAGAAATCCAAAAGGGAACTTTCCATCCCATAAATGTGTATTTCTTATGCTCATTAGGAGGCAACTTAATTAATACTTTGATATGCAGATCCAAAGCACACTGACACCAACAGGAAGACTCCCATTGTCGTTACTGCCCTAAGGATCTTCTGAGTGTCTAGCACAACATGCAGTTGTGGTTTTTTTCCTTCCATTGTAGGCCTTCCTGTGACAGGCCTGTAACTATGGTTAAAAATTACTCTAGCAAACCCCCTGCCTTAAGCTATCATCAAATGGATTTTTAAATTACAAGAAATAAATATTAATGTTGTTGTCACTTACTCATTCAATTCCAAAGCTTCATGTGCTGCAGAAATTCGGGCTTGGGGGTTTCTCTCTCTCCAGGCTTTTTGCATTACTATTCAATAAAAAAAAAGGCAGAACAGGGGCACATCAGTCATTACAGCATTAACAGGGAGAATCTACTGCATTATAACAACGGAATTTATTGCTCTCAGCTTGGCTCACTCCAGAGCATCTCAAAGAGCTCAGTGATCACTCAAAAGACACAAAATCAACATGAACTTTTCTCCCAAATACTCAGCTTTATTCTTTCGTTTAATTAAACTTTTTTTCCATGGGAAAATCTGGCTTAGAGATCATGCCATCTGCACTGTCACATTCAGAGGTGACAAGCAGCTTCTTCCTCTTGGGGAAGTAGATTCCACAGGGCACAAAAGAATACAAGGATAGTTGAGATCCTTATTCTAGTTCCTTACTGTGCTGTTGCTTTAGGTGAATTTTACATGGAAAGAACATCCAGACTAATCAGACCACCTCATAATTAGCCTTGGTTCTAAAAACAGGATTCATGTTTATTGTGTGTCAAAAAAGCACAGTATGTTCTCCTTTGTACTTCTGCCCTCAGAATGGAGTGCCCAACTGTCATTATCTCTCCCTTCCCAAGATCCAAAGAAGTTTTGTCTTTTCAGAGGAAAATCCTGATGATTGAAATCATTGCTGTACATTTTTAGCAGAACCAAAGTCTGCACGTGGATTTGACAGCAAAAGCTTAATACAACTAAAGCTGCTTACATCTAATTCAGTTGTAAATGCGTTGTTCCCATTTTTTATAGAGCTTCTAACTACATCAGGGAATCAAACAGAGGACTCAAGTTTTACATAAGCTCTCTCTTTTCTCTCAGCGTAGACTAAATGGGACCTGGATAATGTAACTCAACATACTACACTGCAGCTGGAGGCAAACGAAGCTATACACTTTGAAGCCACTACAAGAAACAGGAGGAAAAAACAAGACTTTACACTTGCAAATGGCACCTTGAATGACTTCAGCAAGAAAGTAGAACAAAATAGTGACACAGATTAGGTAGTTTATACTACCTACATAGGCACTTTTTCAGACCTAGAATACTAATACTATGAATCCAACAGCGACAGCTTTCCAGGCACAATCAAACTTAAGCCTTTGCTTATCTACCAGAGAGAACTGATGCCTGACTGCATTTTTCTTGCATCAGTTTAAAACAATCATTAACCTATTAGCAAAAACAGTTTTTCACAAGGTCTCTTACTAGCGTCTGCAGGTCGTAAATGATCCGTGTCACACGTAAAGAATGTCTGATGGTCCTGTGCTGAAAGATTCATATCATAGTAAGTCAAAGGTTCTCTCCCTGTTACCCATGTATACCTGTAAATATGCCAACAAAGAGACATTTTAGTTAATAAGGTCACATTCAGCAAAATGAATCTAGAAAAGAACCCTCGACATTAGAGATGGGCATAGCCTAAGCTCACCCAGCCAGTTTCCTAACCAACATGCACTGCATTTCACTCTCCTGTGATGGAGCAACAGCCGTTGGATCTAAGCTAATGAGGATGTTTGAAAGTACGCACTGGGAATTGGTAACACACATATTCAAACAGTAAGACTATAGGAAACATAGATATAATTCATTAGGTTGCATGCTAGAACTGATTTGAACAGAATTACTGTATTAACAGTACCAGGTACACCGCACATGGGTTTTTCATTTTTTTAGAAGATCAAAAAAAAATTGCAGAAATAATAAGTGCATGAGCATGAACTTAAATTCTTTTTCATTCAGAAACACTTTTACAAATGACAGAAAAACCTGGCATGAGCACATCTGCCCACAGTTGGTTTTCTTTTTCCATCTCTGAGTTAGATTAATGGAAAAGTACAATTAAGGTCCTTAACCCACTGCTGTGCCTGAAACTGTAACATCGTAGCACTTACCGATTATATTCAGCTCCTCTGAACAGATTTAAAGGATTTCGCCAGACTTTGCATTCTGTCATAAACAGAAACAACAATAGTGAATCTCTCCCAAATTACAATGGTATTCGAGCTTTATCAGAAAACACCAGTTACCTTCTAATGAGCCTCATCAAATAACTTTTATTTTTTATAGGTGCAAATGAAAAAAAAAATCAAGAACATAGAGAGGTAGGTAACCAGACTGTTCTTCCCTTTTTGTATAATAATTTAATTATAAATTAGCATCAACAAATGTTATCAATTAATCACTAACAAAGCTCCAAACGCAAGATGAAAAGATAATACTGATTAGTGCCAGGACTCACATTTGTCATAACGCAGAACTGAAGAGGGATCACACTGGGTTATTGCACTGAAAAACAGCAATTAACTCAGACCCTATGGACTTGCTATTTCTACAGAAAAACTTCACTGTCTAGTTAATCCTGTAAATCACTGAGAATCTCAGCTACAGTTGCCAAATTGAATTCCTCTTTAGCTCATGAAGCAAAAAATCCATGGCAACATTTGCTGACCTTACTTAAGTTACAAGCATCCCAGAGCTGACAAAGGATGCTGAAGCTGACTGGCAGAGAAAGTTCATTGCATTGCAAAGGTTTGGGAACACTAAGAGCATTTCATACATTTCCCTCGGGGGGGGGGGGGATGGGGACACACGCAAATTCTTCACACTACAGGTAGGAAGAAATAAGAAAATCCAAAACAATGTAATTTAGAACTTAAAAAAAAAAAACAATCACAAAAATCAATTTATATAGCTTTTGAAAAGGTGAGGTCTTGATTCTGGCTTTTCTTCCTTTAATTTAATGCCAGTTTTGTTCTCCTCATTTCAACAAAGACAACTCGCTCCAGTGAAGGTGAGATCAGAATCAAACCCAGCATTTGCAACAAAGACTCACTGAGAGGCAGATGTGGCTTCACCACAAATCTGCTGCTGGATGACCCCTCACGTGGTGCTCTGCAAAAACTCATCAGTAGCACTGGCCCTGCAGCATTTCACCAGCGCTTTCTACCACCAAAAGTGAACCAGTACGTTTTTCCCTATGAAATTCTGTGACACCGTTTTCTAAAGAGATGACATCAACAGTTTTCTGGTGGGATACTGAGTCAGTAGGGCATCTACCCTACTTCATACGACACTGGTAACTATACTTCTGTTCCCTTTATGCTTGTTCCATTAAAGAAAGAGACAGAAATACAGAATGACAAGTCAAGCCCTTCTCTTTTCTCATGGGTGTAGCTCCCACTTCTGAGTATGAGGCTAAAGTGGGATGGGGAGAAAGCATTTTACATAAACTATTTGCAATAAAATAATGACACTGTCAGCTACACAAAAACTAGTCAAGTGGCATAGGAGGTGGCCCTCAGCTTGGTGCCTACATCACCTAACATGTGCGTGAAATGGAGACAGGGGAAAGGGAAGATATTTGGGAAGAGAGCACTGATTACACATCTGCATCTTTCAACTAACCACTTCAGCAGGTAGCTAATATTAGAAGGCTCTGCTGGTTTACTCAGCAGAAGCGCTCGATCAACTTTCAGCCGTTCTGTTGTGCAGCCAGAGGGTACGGCTGTTTGACAAGCTTCAATCTGATGGTTTTTACATGATATGACTTTCAAACCATTGTAAATATTAACTCAACATCAGCCTTCTCAGTTCCAGAGGTACAATTCAGTGGCCTGGCTTATGCTATTTGCAACCAACAAGATTAGGCAACAACTATTTGATCACAGTGATACCATTCTTTTTCCTCATCTTATTTAAATGTAAGTAGTTACACTTTATCCAAAGTATGCAGGACTTCAGCACTGCAGCAGGGGAAGGTGGCACTGGGGAACAAAAAGGGGAGGTGAAAAAGGGATTTTATTACCACCTCCTGTCCTGGTGGTAGTTTGGCATGTGTCTGGCTAGTTAAACACTATGTGCTCTTTGTTCCTTTTGTCTGGTTATCTGCGGATAGCGTCGTCTCAGTACAACCACCACTCTTCTGACTTCCCTGAAGACAAAGATATCTGCTGCAATATTCTACCATAGTCAAACAGCTGCATAGGAAAACACGGTGAGCCAAGTGAAAAAGCCATCCGCACCTTGTCGGACAGTGAAAGAAATATCCCAGTGTTGATGCATGGTTGTCATAGTTTCTGTTACATTACAAACCAATAATATAACTATGTCCTTATTTTATATGAGATCAGTAATTAGGATTTATTGAAGACTAATCTTTCAGCTCCTTGTTCAACGATCAAGTTTTGAGCACCGGTATCTTTCTGAAGGCACAAATAACAGGCTATCTGTAGACACACCATCCAGAGGTACTGTGAGAGTCCCAGCTCAGACTCAAATACCAATGCACTGAAAGCAAATGCACTCCTTGACTATTTCTTTATATTAGAAAAGTCAAGATGCTTGGGTAAACCTTGACAGTCGAAATACTATGCCTTCTGCTTCAAAATGAAGGAAGTTATTTCAGAGCTGCTGAAGTGTGACTGAGCACACTGATGAGTGCACACAGGTGTTTCCGAGCCATCCTGTGCTTTCTGCCAGTTCACCCAAATCTAATATCCTGCACCATGTAGTGCTGCTATTCACAGCCTCTCCTCAGATGGGAATGACAACAGCTGAATTTGCTCTGCTATATGAAGGCTTCCCCAAGTAGAAATACCCAGGAGAGGGCAAGGGTTTTTGAGGCCACTTGTTTTATTTAACTTGTGAGTTCAAAGCTAATTTTTCTTTGCTTGTTTTCATGAACACTGAAAAGTAAAAGTAAAATTTGCCAGGTCCAGACATAGGCACCTCAGCTGCTAAACAATAATGTTTTCTCCATAAATTAATTCTTTTTTTTTTTGATTCATTTTTCCTTACTCGTTAGTTCTGATATATTTTAAAGGCCTGCAGAGGAAATAAATGTAATGAAACTGTAATTGATTCTAGGGGCACATCCCTAATGAAAGCTGAATTAACTTCCAATATTAAGATTACAGCCTGTATGCCAAGCTAGGGCTGAAATAGGTAAGCTTTGTTTTACAGATGAGGAACACAAGCTGAGATGCTCCTGCCCTGACTCTCTTTAACAGTGAGTATCTCCAACTCAAGCCAGAAGCAATAGTATTTCAGCACCTTCATCACCCATGGGCTAAGTTTTCAATTCATCCCCCTCAGGTAGCTGAGTCACCCGACCAGGGACACAAGTTCCCCTGGGACTTGTTTGCAAAGATCTGCATTGCAAAGGTCTTCAGTTTGCAAAGATCTGTGCTTGGGGGGGCTGATTCATTTTAGGCTGGCTGGCCTGTCTCTCAGAGGAACCATCCCCAGGCAACCAGGCACCCGACTCAAAGTGCCTCAGCAGAATCCCAAACTCTATGAGGTGAGTGAAGTGACCTGCAGGCACTGAGGACAGTCCTCTTGCGGCAGAGCTGTAACAGGACTCAAGCTGCCTCAGTCAAAAACGGACATCCTCCCTTCCATCACAGAAGAGCTGATTTCTTCTGATTTAACATTGTCTTTTTCACCAGAAAAAGTAAATTTGTATTCATTATAGTAATATATAAACACATAACAAAAATTGCAACTCCTATATTTATACCGCTTACGTAAGGCTCTTAAAACACCTCCTCTGGATTGTTCATCCAGAACAATCACATGCACTAGAAAAGAAGCCCCAGGGTGTCAAGGTCAACTTTAAAGGCTCGAATGGCTTAGAGTCAGATGCCATCAGCCTGATTTGCAGGACCTGCTCCTTGCACTGAAACTCACAAGGGCTGTGAATGCCTGGAAGGTCACCAAAATAGACCCTCAAATGCTTAAAATCAGGCCCCCTAAACTGGAGGCCTTTTTTAAAAACCTGACTGCATTATGACTTGCCCAAAGGCACAAACGAAACTGGCAGCAGAGTCAGGACCAGAACAAGCCCTTAAGCTACCAAAAGCCACCATGCTTCCATTTACTGAAGTGAAATCCAAATGCTGTTTCCATACTACTTACGTTGTCTGAAAAATAGAGCGATGCAAAAGCAGATGGGCATTCCCAACATATTTTTCTGACTAGTTTTCTTTCTGTGTTGGTTTATTCTAAATAATTTAAATAAAAATACTGCCTTTAGAAATGATATTGCAGAAAGAGCACGTGCAATTTAGCAGGGCTTTCAGAACACGGGGGCAATAGATGCATTGGCAATGCAGCCTGAGCAATCAGAACTGCATGAATTTGGAAAGACGTGAATTAGCCAGAAGCAATTAATGAAGCAGGTCTGCCTTTTATTTGGCAATAAAGTTTACAGGAAGCCTTATCCAGTCTCACGGCTCAGCATGAGATGATATTTGTACCGTGGACCTACGGTGGGCCTGCTGCCACGACAGGCCAGGGCAAAAGCTGAGCACAGCACCCTTGGGTGAGGCAAATGGAGGTGTTTGGTGGCAGGAGGGCTGACTGCCCACAACGGCTGTGCCACCACCCAGCACCTTTGTCCTGCGCCCCAGCTCCACAGCTCACCAGTCGCAGCGGGAACCGCCCGTTATGTCCCTCCTGGGGCACTTAACCCGCGACTCCCCCAGCGCTGAGCGAACCCAGGGCATGGGAACCTCCAGAAGCGAAGTTTCGGCTTTACACCGCCTCTAAAGCGGAGTGAGAGGCGGCAGCTCTCACCGGTGGAGGGGAGAGGGAGAGGGGTGAGGGAGGGCCGCCCGCCGCCCCGCCCTCACCTGAGACGCTCTGGCGGTTGGAATCCGCGTCCCCGTTGGCGGCGCTGGCGGTGCTGGGCGCGCTGTTGTCCACCCCGCCCAGCAGAGGGCGCAAGTGGCTCACCGAGACCTGCTCGATGAAGGACGTCCCATACTTGCGGAAGTACCACCACTCGAAGATCTGCAACGCAACGGAGAGCGCAACGCGTCAGCGACCGGCCCGGCCCCGCCCCGCCCCGCCGGCAACGGCTCCCTCGGGGGTTCGCCGGCACCCTAAAAGGGAAGAGGCGCAGGCCGCCGGCCTCCCCGCCGATCCGCACCCCGCCCCGGCAGCCTGAGGGGGAGGCACCGGCCGGTGTCTCCGCGGACCGCGCAGGCCCGCTCGCCGCAGCGGCCGGCCGGGCCTCCCTCCCTCCCTTTCTTCCTCTCTCCCTCCCTTTCTGGGGCACACTCAACTTATTTCTTTTACAGACTTAAAAAAATTGTTAGCAACATTCCTTTTAAACTGATTTCTTGGGGAAAAAAAAAAACAACAAAAAAAACATAACAAAAACCAAAACAGGAGCTCAGCTCCGTCCTGTCTGACATCAGCCACGTACGCGGGGTGCAGCGGCCAGGAGCGTGCTCCTGCCTCCTTCCCCAGCTCCCGCTGCAGGCAAGGGAAGGGGGGGAAAAAGCAGGTTTGCTTCTTTTCCCAGTCATGCTTTCAAAGGAATTCACTGAATTTAATTAAAAAAAAAAATCTTAAAAACACCAAACAAACTCCAGGAAGCTGAATCCTATTCCTTCTAGGATTATTCCCCACCCCCTGGGAACTGTGTTTTGTTTTGTTTGGCTGACTTGGGCTGATTCCAAATTAGTTTTATTTTCAGGCTTTTGGTTCACCTAGCAAATCAGAAAAAAAATGATTATTTACAGAGCTCTACTTGGAAAATCATTCCACAGCCTAAAAGAACCTCTTACAATTGAAATTATATACGTAAACATATACTTGTGGTATCTTCACGAAGAAATTATATTCTTGGGTAAGAATACACATATTTCAGGAAACCACATAAACCTGGAAATGAAGACTGTTTCATATAAAAAGGGAAAAGGTTCTGACTGTAGAAATTGTAAAGGCATGCACGCTTATCGTGAGCATGTAAAATGAGTGTATTTTGCAGTTGCACTTGAATCATCACTCAAACATCTATATACCAACTGGAACAAAATAAAATCAAAGACGTTTTGAAAAAAAAGTGATAGTATTATTGATTAATATTGATTACACTAGAAATTGTGAATGAATTATCTTTGCCCCTTTTATATTACTTGGTGTCTCCATGTTTTATGAAAGCTTTTGCAAGACCTCTACCAAAAAAAAAAAAATTACTTATTAAATCTTACTACAACTAGGCACAGTCAGCAACAAGTGAAAGGATTGTGCTTACATCTTTGTGACATCAGTGTGCTGTCAAACAGATTCTGGCGGGCCAGTCAGGAGCCAGCAGGCTCTAGAAGGCCTCTTAGGAGTCCACCTGCTGCAGAGAGGTTCAAGCTGGGCTCCACACTCTCCTTCCCATAATATTTTTTCGGTTTTAAGTTCTCTTGAGCTCTTTATATAATTGAACTGACTTCTGTCTCCATGGGATTGTCTGTAGACAAGATATACTTTTTCTTTTCCCCTCCTTTAAACCATTCCATAGGGGAAAACTGAAAGATACACCTTCTGGTATAATGATGGTTAATAATCCTTTCCAGAGGATACTCCAATGCATTCTGCACTGGGGCTTCTCCTAAATTCAGCTGTGTTGTTAAAGCATCTAGAGCATTTGTAGGGAGGAAGCTGACCCTAGCTGCACTAGAATGGAGTGGGAATGTAGCTGGTGCCCACTTGAGACAAGTTCACACAAGAGTGCATGGCAGCCCTGCAGATCACTTGGTCCCCAAAACAATCTAATGGCTCTTTTAGGAGACATCAACAAGGAAGAATGGAGCATTCTGATCAGGAGAAGACAGAAGGGCTATGTGAACACATAAAAGGTCACAAGCACTTGGGAAGATAAACAAATGGCCACAGAGAAACCAGAACATAAACACAGCCAGATGTGTGTGAGCTCTACATCCCAGGCAAATCACCGAAAACTCACACAGCCTCGATAGTTCCTCCCTACACAGGCTCCACAGCATGTTTGTCACTGTACTTGTTCCATCGGCACTTGCTGCAGTGCCCAGGCGGGAATCCTGGGAGCCAGGGACAGAACGCTGAGGCAGTATCACTGAACATTTCCCACTGCCTCCAAATGCTGGAGATGGTGGAGAGGGAGCTGGCACAGGTGAGCCAGCTTTGGTTTTAGTTGTCCTCATGCTCTTAGGCACACAGCACTTTCTAAAGGGTTTAGAATGTAAATCTTATGATCTAAGAGAGCATCATAACCTACGCAGGCAGCATGCGGCCGACCATGAGAGAAAGGCTGTGCCGTAAGAGACAGTCACAGATCTGCTGTGAGCATCTGTTTCTGTTTTATCTTTGGAAACTTTGAAGCTCGAACAAATCAAGGCACACAAGCCATATTTGTACCTGCCCAAGGCCTCAGAAGGAGTGGTTACTAGGAATTACAGTTTTGTACTAAGTCAAGGGACACTCAGTAGGAGTATTGCTGTAATGGAAGTCAGGGACTGAAGTACAGCTGCCAGACTGGCTGCTCAAAACTTTTGGCAGTTACAGACTGTATTTGACAAGCTTTGTACTTTCTTTAAAAGAAGAAAAAAAAAATAGATTTTCAAAATATGCTAATAAATTCCTGCTCATTATTTCAATTATAATAAACTTTTAGATAAAACCTCAGTAAAAATCAGAGAGGGAGAGTGAGCAGCACAAAAGCATGCTTGAGCCCACTTGCCCTGCACAAATGTGTACCAGCTGGAAAACTGTCACACTGAATTTCAATGAAACGGAGGGTACGAGCAGAAAGAATGTATATATACGTGGTCACTACTACAGTTCAGCTGAGAGACAGCAACCAGCTGTTATTCTGCCTCCCTAGACTTACAAATGCATTAATTACTCTGAAAATGGGATTAAAGCTTGTAAATTGTTTAAGGCAGCTTTGAAAAATATTTGCAATGTTGAGTGAATCCACTGCCAGGAAACATCAGCCAGATCCAAATGCACATGGGCTCTTAGAAATTAAAGCCATAAATCATCATCATAATAAGCCTTTGCTTGGAGTGATTTGTTCAGGGTGTATGAGAAGGTAATCTATAATCTTGTACTGAAGTCAAAACAATAAATTTTTTTCGCAGAATTTTTGCACCTTTCTCAGACAGTGCCAGCTGTTTTGAAACAAAATGAAATTTGATTTCTAACTGCACCAGCCACTTTGAAAGCAATGTGAAGTCAACAAGCTTTTGACAGTTCAGCAGATGAGAGATCATCTGGCAGACTAATAGCTGACTATAAGGATTAATTACCCATTGAAAGAGATCTGGATCAGAGAGGAAATTAAGGCAAAAGATCATTTCTGCGCCCCTTCTGAAAGGAAAGGTGACCTCATTTCTGTCATATACATACAGTGGGAGGGGAGCTCATCTTCACAGACCTTCACCCTTTCACAGCAGTGGGAAACTTCTCTGGGTTCTTTCTAGTTGGTGCCTGTGCTTTCAAATCAGAACAGGGTCAAACCTCTCCAGACCCTTAAGGGATCTCTGAAACCATTACATTCACAAAGGTCAAGTTAAAACCCTGTTCTGAACATTTCCAGCTTTGTTGTTTAGCAATCCAAATCTAGAATTTTTATTTTTTTTTATTCTGCTATGAGTAATGCTTAATTTAAGAGTATTTTATTTTGGAGAACGCTTATTGATGATTTTTAGAAATGCACAGCTATGAAGAAAAATTTGTATGTGACAAATACATTTGGCTTAGGTGAGAGCTGGTTAACCACTCATAAGTCTTCTTAATGCATTTCAGATACTTGCTTTGGACTTTTTTTTTCTTTTGCTTTTGCTTCTCTGTGCAGGTATTTCTTTTCCCCCATGCAATGAAAACATTACAGTTATCCTCTCATCTCTGCTCTCACATACAGACAATCCTGGATCATTTTATTTCTCTGTTCAGCAAGAAATCTATTCTGCATCACTTGGATATCTGATCTTCCCGCCTCGTTTTTCAGAACATATATTCCATCATAAATGCATCAGTTCACAAGGGATGGTTTTGGTGGTGGTTCTCACTGGGTCAAGTAGTGATATCTATCGGCAAACTGCTTTCTTGTTTATCGTATCTGAGACAGGCATCCTCTCTTACAGCAAACACTCTCTGTAGTCCTCTCCTAGTGCACTGAGTCCTCTCCTAGTGAACTGAGTCTTCAACAGAAGCACTGAAGGAGTTTGTTTGCCGGCACTTCCACAGCTCAGAGTTCTCATCCAGCCTAGTAATGAGGCTTCCAGCTCTCAGAGGAGTAAGATTTGGAGTACTCTTCTAATACAAGGGGTGGTAACAACCAATCTAATGGATTTAAATGAAACATACTCTCTTGAGGAACAGGATAACAATCGCAGAACTTAGTTCAATGGTAAAGCCTATTTGATAAATAAAATGGAACCACAGCGCAAATTTGGCTGACTCAGTCATCCGTGCCGTTTGTTTGCTGGCCTGTGCCAGCTATCCCAGGCAATGACTGGATGTATTCTGGGGATATCACAGCCCAAAGGCTGTTTCCAGTAGATGGTATGGAAAAGATCATCCTGTTTTGGGAGCAAGACTGTTAATCCACATGGATGTGACTATACAATGCTACTTGTCTTCTGACAAAGCCAGCCTCTGGTCTGTTTTATTTAGCTGTTAGGGGTACCCAGTGACTCAAACAGATCCTCCAGTCCTGCCCAGCTTGGTTCTAGGAAACAGTACAGCTCTGACCAGGCTCTCAGTGCCTCAGTCTTGAAGGCTATGCAGCCCTATTCCTTCTGGATGAAATACACCTGTTTACCATCCTCTCAGACTCTGCTCCTGGTTGCCAGACCCCCACTTGTCGTATCTCAAAGAGGCAGCATGAGAAGTTACATGCAGTGCTAACGAGCAGCTTATTCAAAATAAGTAGCTATTTACTTACACTTTGTCTACCTCTGGAAATACAGAAATGGGAAAGAAAATAATATATTGCCTGGACTAAGTGTAGTACTTCTCTCAACACTGGGTAGAAGCCAGCTACTTATGATACCTTTCTCTTGTCTGAGGACTGGCTTATAGCCTGCCTTCCTACAGATCCTTCCCCTCTCATCTGCTCCTTGGCAAGTGTTTCCAGTTTCATAGGAACTCCCCACAAGGATTCTGCCCTCCCTGACCTGTCAGCCTCCACTGTGCAATGCAGAAACTTTGAACAATTACCACGTATCGCTTTTCAGCTGCCAAAGATTGTCCCTGCACAATTGTCAGGCTTTCCTGGAGTCTATGGGAACACCCACAGCTCAGTCACCTTTCTGCCCCTCTGCAGCAGACTACACAAAGGTACCGAAACAAGCAGAAGGACAATTAATATCCCCAGAAAATACAGACAGATCTCTTCTGTGTTATTCAGGTCCTCTCTCAGACTTCCTGTACTAGCACCATTGGCTACAAAAGGCTGGGACTCTCACATACTCTACACATACTCAGGTAGTAGCAGACAGCCCAGCTGCTCAACGCTAGCCGGTGCGTAGACTGAGCACTCATGCTCTACCTCTGCAGACTGGCTTTCTAATTCTTTTCTCTGAAAGACCTGCTATTTGTTCATTGCAGAGTATTTCTCATCATGTAGCAGAAAACTCTTCTTACTGTCCCAAGCTCTGAAGTAGAATAACGAGGCATTCTTGCTGGAGATTCAAGACTGGGGTTTACTTCTGCCTGTACTTCGTTAGAACTGAGACTCCATCAGTTTGCAGTGCAAATGCCACCCGTATTTGCTAATCAACTTTCCCTCTGGTGATAACTGTATGTTAAATACGTGGCCATATTTAGAAATCTCAGTGGCATTTACATAGTTCCAGTTCACAGCATTTACTGGATGTTGGTTGTGTTTCATGACAGTTTTATTACCCTACCTGTGGAAAACCTTAGCCTCTCAGACACTGAATACAATACAGCTCCTTGTATTCTGTGAGACAGAGCCCTGGTTTTTAGTGGATTAAAAGTAACTGCGGTGGAACCAAGTTTCCAATACAATATCTCTAATGCAGCTTGAAACTTTATTTGGTTCCTATTTTTGGTGCCTAAAATATTGCAGGGATAAAATTTAATTGTTCATTTAAAACTATGTACGGTAGTCAAGTAATTATTAAGGAGAATGCTTGAGATAGAAAAGTCTTTTCTATATGGTTCTGAGCTATCCAGAAAAGAAAAAAAAGGTCTGAAATCCTTGCTTAATTTAAGACACATTGCCTACAGCAAGGCTAGAATTCTACCTAAAGAATGAAAACAAAGTAAGAGACAAAATAAGATGGGAGAGTAGTGTTTTACAAAGGAGTCACGTAGCATGCAATTGCCCAAAGCTGAACTTTGCAGAATCATTGTTTCATGACCAAAACACAAAATAGGAAAAGCATTCACTTTCCCATTGGTTACCACAATTCTGAAATGATGGAAATTTCCATCATTTCATAACCTGCAGTGCTGTGATTTCTCCTTCTGATTAGGAATTGCAGCCAACTGATAATGGAAAGAAATCTGCCAGACCATATGGTGGAAAATTCCAAGGAATATTAGTACATCTAGTCTGAAAAACACCCCAGCAATGCAGAGTTAACAAGAGAATGTTTATTTTGTGAAAGAGTTTTACTTAATACTATTAGCAGCACTAAGAATCCTTTAGAATTGTAGACACTGTGTAGTGTGACAAATAAGTGGGTGGTAGTGCAGGCAATTCAGCATGTTACAGGGCCATTGGTAAACAGCAAGATTATTAAGAAATAATTAACCTGAAGCACAGTTGGGCTAGTGACTGGCTAGCACTACCTCACTAGAATTTACTCAGCTATATTTCCTGATGTTCAACTTGCTATTTCTTCCTTCCATGACCATGTCTGCTGAGTTCCTTTTCCATCATCCAATTTACAGACCATATGTTCCTCTCAGCACAGACACTGGTCCCTACAGTCTAGGGTTCCTGGCTGTTACCTGCCTGGCCTATATATCTTTTGCATGTTTAGGATGGTGGCATATGAACAGCAAGCAACAAATGATAGCAGTAGTGAAGGTCCACAAAAAAGGCTTTCCATCTTCTTTCAGTCTGCGTGTACACCTCCATCATGTCACTGTTCCTTCAACTTGCTCATAATGGACATTGTCATACAGCATTTAGTGAATTTCTTCGGTTATGGCTCACTCAGTCTAATCTCTCCTTGGAAGGCTTCTATCGGTGCTGTTTTCCCCCTTCTTCATATCACAGTCTTGAATACTCCTTGCCACTTCCTTCTTGTACTTTCCATCAAAGTACAGCACTTACTTAGAAATTTCTTGCTCACAAACCTCCAGCTGTGCTAATTCCTCAGAAATGGCCTTCACAACTACAGTACAAAATGTACCTACATTTGCAATCATGCTATATACACAGAATTTACTTACAGATAATTGCATCTTCCTTTTGGGTTTTTGTTCCTGTTTGAATCTGTAAGGTACTTCCATAAGGCACAAACTATCTTATTCTTGACATCTCCTCCTGCTGCCTTCACTCTCCAGCAGCAAATATGGAATTGTGCCTGCAGAACCAATGTTTTTCTCTTGTTCCTTTTAATCTTGGTGGTGGTGCCTGGCCTTTTGAATGTTTCTTCTTTCTGAGTGACAGTACTGAATGTAACGTTCAGCATTTTCCTCCCATGCATTTGAGTGAGTTGAGCTGAATCCAAGTACTACATGTGTGGCTCCTGTTCATATCCTGAAATATCTGCTGTTGTCTCTGGAGCTCTGTCCTGTGCTTTGGTCTCAGTCTATGAAAGGATGATGAATGCCCAAGGTGCAGGTATTAAGTAATTGCCTTCTGCTACAAGGAAACCCCAGAGCAAGACACAGCAGCAGTGCTGCTGATACTTTATACCTGAAATCACCTAAGTGATTAGAGTCTTACAGGCACTCAGGAATCAAGGATGCCATGATTGCTGCAGGAAATGTGGAAGTGAGAGGTGTGGATTCCCCACACCAAATTGATACAGTTTAGTTAGGATCCTAGTTGCTTTCAGGTTTCTCTGAGGTCAGTAGATCCAAGGTGATGTGAACCAGCCCCTACCCATGTCTCTCTCTTTCCACTCACCACTACAGTAACTACACTCCTAAAATTGGCCTCCGAATTACATGCCCAGTTTGGCATGGTGAGGGAGGGTCTGCAGCTTGTATCCAGCAGATTTGAAAAGCATACAACTTGTTTTTAGACAGAGGACCTAAGACTGATTGAACAAACACAACTAAAACAAAAACCTTTCCCTGAGGAGGGGAAGGGGAGAGGGAGGAGCTGATCTCTTCTCCCCAGGATCCAGTGATAGGACACATGGGAATGGTTCAACACTGCACCAGGGGTGGTTTGGACTGGACATTAGGAAGCATTTCTTTAACAAGAGGGTTGTCCAACACTGGAACTGGCTTCCTAGAGGTGTGGTTGATGCCCCTAAGTCTGTCAGTGTCTAAGAGACATTTCGAAAATGCCCTTAATAACATGCTTTAACATGCAGCCTTTTTATTTCTGCAGTACTTGTTGATGGAAAGTTTTAACATAACTTAACTTGTAACGAATTACTATAGGGTAGTTAGTAGGACACACTGTCCTTCAAGACTTTTTTTCTTCAAAAACACATAGCACTGAAATATTTTCTCTCTCTTTTTTTTTTTTGTTCCCACAGAAAAAGAAGTACAAATAAACACAAATTTTATGTACTGCAGAAATGTTAGTTTAAGGGAAAAAAAAAGACATCTATTAATCTGGATAAAGCCTGAAATCCCTGGATAATGAAATCAATTTGTAAAGTGATATTAATGTATCTAGTACTTACCAAAATAAGTCCGGAGATTAACGAGGAAGTGCCTGTCAGGGCAACATAGAACTTGGGGGTTAATGTGTTCAAAAACATACTCACTGAAAAAGAAAAGAGAGGAAACCATGAGTACAAGCGCAGAACATGTTCTCCACATGTCCCTCCTTCCTCCTCCCGACTTTGTTCCAACTTCAGATAATTCATTACCTTAATTCTGATTAAAAAGGCAGTTTAAAGAACATCCTGTTCCATCTGCCTAACATGTGATAAAGCAGAGCATTAGTCTGCCACGTGCAGAGATTTGTTTTCCCAACAGAGTCAATCACAAGGCATTGGAAAACAGTTGCGTACAGGTTTGGGTCTTTCCTATTCCAGTTAGCGCTCCACTGACAGTGAGTTCAGGATTCCCCATGATATATGGAAGATATTTGATTATCTGCCTTTGCTACTCCGTTGCAGTTAGAAATCTTAGGGGTCGATCTAAATGTCCTTCATTTGACATTGTCTCAATGTCCTGTACAATCTTGGGGAAACTATCTGGACAAATTTTTAAAAGCCTTTTACTTCTCATTATGTTGGTCCCTCACTTTTGAAGTAGGAGACAATAGCATTTCCCTAACTCATTCCACTGCATTAAAGTGGTGAACCACTCAGTATGACAAGAGCGAATAAATACACAAAATTCATTAGGAAAAGACCTAACTGGCTTTCTGATAATTAGGGGTGAAAATCATGATAGCTCTCCAGATCTCCTGAAATCTAGTTCTATATTTTGGAAGTTGCTGAATCACCAGGTAGTTGTGCTCATCCCCCCACAGAAAATCCCTCTGCCCTTAAGAGAATAAAATAATCTTTTAATAGGGTTTGTATCACTCTACAGAAGCTACTAGAGAGAACTGAAGCTCTTCCACTAAATTCTATATGTTTAAAGAAAACTCTTAGCTTCTCATCATCTCCATCTTCCACAAATGAAACCACTCTCTATTAAACTACATGGAGGGTTAGAATGTCTTCCGTAAAACAAACCTACTGGTCTCATCCTTAGCCAGTGCCAAAGTATTTCTCATGCATATATACGCATATATGTATATACACACATATATATTTGTATATATACATGCATCCACGACCGAGGAGGGAAATGACAACAGTTAGCAGGTAAATTAAAAAGGCTTGTAGCAGACTACCAAACAGTCATTAAAAAATGGTGGTAGAAAACCTGGATACCTAGATGGGAGGCCTTCAGTTCATTCTGTTCCCTTTAACAATGACACTTACTGAAATTAAATAATATGTAGCCAAAAAATGAAGAGAAGACAACAACAGCAGGATACAAATAATCAAACATATGATTAATTTTCTATGACCAGTAAAACAGGAAATTGTTTTCCAGAAATACATCACTAAAAGAGATTGAAACTCTGTGATTCAGCTGCTTTGTTTGGGTTTTGGCTCCATATTTTTTGTATTTTCTTCTTGAAAAAGCCATAAACTCTTAAAATGGAAGTGTCATTTTCTACTCCACTGTAGTGACATTAAGCACCAAGCTGATATAGTAAAGAACTAGTTTGGTGGGTTTTAATTCTCTTGTACATTTCCTTTCACAAACAAGTTGGATACCAGATTCTCAGTGTAAATCAGCATAACATCCCAAATTTTACTGTGTGCAACACAGCTACACTGATTTATGCTGGCTCTGGCTCAACAGTTGGGATTTTCCCACTTTTTTTTTTCTGTTCCCATTCTTTCTTTCTTTCTTTTTTTAATGTCTAATTTTTGTTTTCTCCAGCCCCAGTACCTGTTAAGAAGGAAGAGGAATGGAGAGACTGAAATAGCTTTGGCTTCTACTAACCACCATGAGCCCTTTAGAAGAAACATTTCTCATTCTGGAATGCAAATGTAAGCCAGAGACATAATCAAACTCTGTCACTGGGGAAATGTCAGATGGCCAGTGAAATTACTTCCTCTGCTTAGGTCAGGATATTCCTGAGAGGGAATATGCTATGATGGGATATAGATGTCCGTATCCCCCATGTAGCAAAGTGCTGCTGCAGTGCCAACAATAACATGAAAAGCAAGGCAGCAGGAGACTTTACAGAGGTGCTTTCTCTTCCATTCCTCTGCCATAGCTTCACAGCTCATGGAATGCTAGAATTTTTTCCTATTAAACTGGAAAAAAATTCCCATTGCCCTGGAGGAAATTTGATTTCCAAAGTTGTGAAGGCACCTAAGCCTCCTGTGTTTTAGAAGATTCTACATGAGGATATCCATTTCTGTTTGCTTTAAATTCCTCTTGCCTGTTTCACTAAGAAATCCTGCAATGAGAACAAAGTTTCTTAAGCAGTGACAAGATACTTATCCTTACTGACTGCCATGAATAAAATTCGCTTTGGGAAATGCATCCCCATTTGGAAGATCTCTCTCAACAAATTAGCTCCATGGAGCTCATCAATGGAGTAGAATGAATGAGACCCTTACGAAATACTGTTAGCTTTCCTCTGTCACCACTCTTTTACAAGCAATGTATACTGATTTATAGACAAACTCTCAGATATGAATAGAGATAGGATTTTATTTCTCTGTCGTTTGCACCAGATATTGCTCTCTTCTTTGCTTGCATGTATACTGGTGTTCCTTTATGCTCTTCACTATAGGCTGCTACCATTCTTCACTTTTACAGCTTAATGACAGGAACTGGCCAGGTGAACAGGTACGACGCTGGATGCTTTTAGATTGTACGGGCCCGACTCCCAGCTAACTGGAAGAGCTCAGTAGATTTGCAACAGCTGCTTATCTGGATTGTATCTCCCTAATCCTTTTGCCATTCTTCTTCCCACTCATTAAATATAAGAATCTTCTGTTCCATTATGAAAACTATCAACTTCTGCCAATTATTAACTACTCTTCCAGTCCCTTTGTTTCCATAAATATTACTAACAAAAGCAAACATTTTCTAATGAGAAACATATCTCCAAAACAGTAAAACTAAGCACTGGAGGATCTGTGGTCAGACTATTTTTATTCTAAAGTCAATGAGAATTCAGTCATTGTTTCAGTGGAAACTACATCAAGGCTCAGTTCTCATAATATTAATTCCCAAAGTAAAAATCAGCCCAGTTTGGGGTTATCTGATATGTTTCATTATCCAAAAAGGAGCATTTCTTTACAGTCAGCATTCTGACACTGAAGAAATCACTATCATACTAAATATCTACATCCTATAGTGGACACAGGTTTCCTTCAGGGTGTTGCCATTAGATAATGCTAAATGTCCATCTGCCAAAATTTGGATAGCAATATTTTTCCTCTCTATTTCTATTTGATGAAATGGCAGGAATGAGGAGTAGAGACTTCTGAGAAATGAGAGCTGAAGATACTGGCAGATGTCTGCAGAATAAAGAAGCCAAGCAGAATCACCAGTGAAAGGTGGTACTCTATGTCTTTTCTCCTGAATTCATAACATGCCAGCGTATACCTAATTATTTCTGCCACAATGGGAAGATGGTGGTTCATCTTGGAGTATCATCTTGTCTGTAACTTGGTAGGACTTAAAAAGGGCCTCTAGTGAGTATTTAGAGAAAGAAAGTTGCCTGAATCACTGTTAAATCCCAATTATTTCCATGGGCTTTTGATGATGAATGATTTATTTTAGGTGTGTTAGTAGAGATGATGAATACAGTGCAGGCTGAGGTTTTTTGTAAAGAAAAACAGCATGACCTATAAATGCTGTCTAAACAAGCCAAGCATGTCTGCTTATGAGATGCTCCTCACCTTACCAATACTCATCACCCTCTTTCTTCCCTTCTCTTTATTTCTTTCATTTCAATGATCCTTGAGTCATCCAGAATAAGGCACTATTTACATTTCCGGAGGTGCCTACCTTACACTGGTAAATCACTCCATCCTATTGTATATCTAGGGAAGGACTACTATTTCATTGTTAACTGTGCATTCTCACAGAGATGAATTTACATTCAATTCAATTCATGGCAGACAAGCTAAAAAAGCAGACAAGTCATATCTAATATTTCCTGTTGAGTCTAATCAAAAGAGGCGACTGAAATGTTCTTGAAAGCTGATGCCATTTCATTCCTGTTATGTATGTTATTCATTGCCAATATGCGTGATTCATTCTGAACATGGGGATAAACAAGAGAGGAAAATCCACATATTTTCAAGTGACAAAATCCTTGAATCATGTAAAATGTATCACCCAAGGTGCTAAAGCACTATGCTGCTTTACAAATTTCTTCAAGGGCTTGAGCCATTCAGATTTCAAGCATGTGAGGAACCACAGTGGGAGGGAAATACTGGGGTTAAACTGCTAAAAGTATCATGGTGCCGCTGTATCAGTTAATTACATTAGAAGATCATTAGGGGTGGAAGCATTGCAAACTACCTGCTATTCCCACATGTGGATCTCCGAAAATGACAGCCCCATTACCTACTTCTGAATGTGAGGCTATGTTGCTTGCACAGTAAGGTGCAAATAAAAATTTAATAGCAATGCTATTAATGAATCATATACAAAAACAGATCAAGCAAAGACAAGATTGTACCATTTATGGCACTACTAAGAGGAAAAATAATTCCCTGGACAGAATGTTGTCTTAAAATACAGATAAACTTAAATATAACTTAGTATAAATAAAAGGATGCACTGCAGACCCTGAATTAAATATCAAACATAAATAATGCACAAATAGTGAAATAAACATGAAGGCGCAGCTCCTTTTGTGCAGTATGTCTGTGCTCCTAAGTGAGACAAGGTTTCTGGGTACAGTAGTAACTTATGCGAATAAAAAGCCAGAAAACACAGAAAAGCTTATAGTCACAGAGCCCTTCGAGTGCATTACTGGTCCTTAAGTCATCATGGCTATAGTATCTGTGTCACTAAGAAATTTCACTACATTTTTTGTCTCCACCCTCCATAATATTTGCTTGGTATGCAGACCAATGCGAATTCTTCTAACACCACTGCCAAGAGCTGAAATCCTTTACACAGGGGACAAGCTAAGAAACCTATCGTTGAAGACCTTTGACACAACAATTCAGCTTCTTTTCACTGCAACCATCCATTCAAGCTGGTGTTCAAACACGGTAGAGAGGAGGTGGCAGTGACTGGCTTACTTCACAGGGGCCTCAGCATGGATTAGTGCAGCCCCCGATTCAAAGCTGTTGCAGCAGTAAATAACTCTTCCACCAAACGGTCAGCAAAGAGGGCAAAATAATGTTCAATAAACTTCTTTTAATGTCTAACATCCCCCTCTGTGAGTATGAAGCACTGCAAACTCTTGGCTTTAATTGAATTATTTATACATAATCTTTTTGAACCCTCAACCCATTCCTCCTAAGAATGTTAACAATACACTTTTGGGAAAACAGGCTGAATTGTGCATTATATACTATGATGGCCTCCAGCTCAATGTAAATGCAAAGACCACCAGATTTAAAGCTAGCATGAAGTATTGTCTCGGAAAAAAAAAAACCACAACCTTTTACCGTTTACCAGGGTTTTCCCTGGGAAGCTACCAAGGTTTTTTTTTAACTTCTTCAGACTTCTTGAAGAAATTACCAGTGGAGAAGTTAAGTACTCAAAAGTTTAAGAATGCTGCAGAGTGAGTTTCATTTTCACTTGTTGCAAATGCTACAGAACTTCTGTCTGCAAGGCCTTTGTGTAGCTCTGTTTTCAAAACCTGAAAAAAAAATTGTCACTCTGAAACAAACACATGGCCATACCGGGTAGAAACAGCCGGTGTCTCTGTGGGGTGCGCAAGGAAATACAGATGCCCACTCACTTTGTTCAACCACCTACTCTTGTCCTAAAGGCATGAGGCTGAATGAGAGCCACATTCAGGCGCCTGGAGCCTACGCTGATGGCCAGTGAAATCATCTGTTGCCCTCAGCAAGCACTGGATCAGAGCCCAGATGAGAGAAAATGATGATATGCCAAAAGCTACCTATTACTTCAGACAAATAATGAACTCTGATTAACTGCATAGTTGTGCATAATCAAAGTTCTGCTCTTACAGATATTTCTAATTAGTGAAATAAAACTTTCTGGACTGAACACCACCACACTCTCTCTTCCATGTTTCCACATCTTAAATGTAGGTTTTCTCTTTCAACAGAATACTGTTACCACAATAAAAAGAGAGTGAGTAGGGATGGTCAATTCTGGAGAGAAGTTGGGTGTCATGGGGGAGGCTTTCAGCCACAAAGAACAGCTCAAAGAGTAGAAAGAGTACAATACCAGTTCCAAGTCAAAAACATTAAAGTTAATTTAAATATAACTTAAATATAAAGAATTTTGAAAGTTGCAGATGACAGCAAATATTCTCTCCTGTGGCCCACTGAGCAAATTACGTCCAGCACAGAAAACTGAAAGAAACATTAGCAAATTCAGTCCATCTTTTCCCAAACAACCCTGCCTGAGGGTTGCTAACATCTTCAATTTAATCATTCTCCTCAACATTTTAACGCACTAAATATCTGAAAATCAAAGTGACACAATGATGAGTGCTGACCTGCTTTTCAACACCACGTCTATATTGATGTTGTTATCAGATCAGTCAAAATTCTGGCTCAGTCCTAGCAGGAATTAGTCTGTGCTGGTTCTGGAGCTTTTGGGACTTACATGAATGTACTGTGTCCCTCAGAGTGCTTGAACCATTCAGCCTGTTAGACATCAAGATTGCTCATCCTCACAGAATAATATACAGGGAAGCATAACTGATAAGAGAAAAGAACTGTTACAGAACTGATGGCAGAAGGACATACACGTGAATCAAGGAAACTAGATCTGGAAGACAAAAAACCACTTAGAAGCTACTTTGACTTAGGAAAGGGAAAAGAAAACCAGATTAGAGATAGACAGGTATTATACACAGATGAGTTAAAAGAAAATTTAAAAATGGAATAGCAATAAAAATTAACATGAGTAGAAAGAAGATGGAGACAAGAACAGGAAACGCGAAAAAGACACACAAGAAATGACACATGCAACTTGAATGTAAATAAAGGCTATTTGTACTTTAGCAAAAGATGGTTTGTAATTCAGAAGTATCTTTTCACTGGGAGAAGTAAGACTGCCAACACTAACAGTTTTGGCCATTTAGGAAGAGATACTGTCAACAAGTTATTCCTTGATATGAAATGTACCCCAAAGCTTTGTGTCACAAACCAAGGCACTTAACACAAGACGCTACTGAAGATTCCCTTTCCCAATTATATTTTCATAGAATGTCCTGGTAAGGTCAGCTGCTACACTTTCCCCCAGGAACAAACAGGCTGGACATATGGACGCAGGATGCACTATACCCACACCAAGAAAAATGTTCTCTCTTGTGAATTTAAGTACTAAAACCAATTTAGGATAGGTAGACTCAAGCACAGTATTTTGCTCTTCCATTTGTCTGAGATCATTCACTCCCCACCTTCTGGATTTGGGGACAGTAAAAGTATGGAGAAAAAAAAAGATCAACTTTCCCTCATGAAAGCAGCTATTATAATGCAAATTTGCTGCCAAACAGTTGCCCCTGCCAAGGGACAGGGACATTTCCTCTTGCTGATATAAGTTAATTACACAACTCCTGCTAATTGCAGAGCATGCTGCATGAACACCAAGATTTGCAAATATATTGGCAGCAAAAATCCCGTTTAAAAACAAACCAAAACAAAACCAAAAAATCCTCACAGCATTTCCATTTGAAGAAACAGAAAATGAAGGAGAAACAATTTCCTGGGACCTTACAGCCCTTAGCTGTCAGGGACTGAACTACTGTGTATTTCTTTATGACCATCACAGTGTCCTGATGCTAAAAGCAGACTCTCGATATTAATAATGCACAAGTGGAAGAGAGGAACTGGGCCAAATAAGAATGAGGCATGAAGGATGAGCAATGACATATTGAGTAGATACATTAATATCTGGATTTTTAGAGATCTGGATGTATAAAATTGAGTTGTTGCTTGGTTTTTAGTCAAATTCTCTTGCAACACTTTCGATCTCGGTTCTTCTAAAAGGTTGCTTGCAAATTGATTTGAAACACTGTCATTATACACATCTCCCCTGCAGATTTTAAAGCCTGAAGAAACATTATGAGTCCTTGTCTTAATTTTTACTTCAGTGTTGCACTTCATGAGGAAGCACGCTCTCAGATTTGTGATGGGAGATTTCCTTCACTGTGCCATACAAGGTGTCTTTGTAGGCAGAACCAGTCCAGATGTTGCAGAAGGCACCTTCACAGTTTGCTTGTGGTTTCCTTTCCTATTCAAACATACATCAGCATGTGTGTGTATCGGCAATTTCCCCAACACAAAAGCAGGGGAAATCCTGAGTGATGCTACACTCAAATGAGGATGCACTCCCTGATGATCTCTCATGTGACTACAGAGTATTACCCTGTGTAGACAGCTTCTACCTTCTTTCAGATACACACTTGTAAGAGAAAGCAGGGGTATACTGAGCTCTTCAGAATACAGCTGTTGCACAGTTTATCAGGTAGATGATTTTAAGACTTTTAAGTCTTCAACAAAAAGCACGCAGCAATGGGGCTCTCCTGAAAATCTACAGTAATGTACTTCATTGTAAAAATGTACCTAAGCACTGCAACAAAATGACCTTATTTTCCACTCTGCACCACAAAGTGTTCGAGTAAATCCATATTTTTAAATTATTCTTAACATCAACTAATCAACTGAACTGATATGGCTTTATCCAGTTTGGACAGGCATTGTTTGTGAAGTCAAACCTACCTGTTACCTTAACTGTCGCTGATTCTGAGGCATTACACAGATTTATGCAGTTTAGCCTTTCAAAGCTGTATTACAACAAAAGCCAATTACTAAACCTCATTATCTGGAGTCATTTAAGACAATTAATGGCTTTTGTTCCAAGTGCCAGATCAGCACAGTCCTCTCAATGGAACAGGGTAAGTTTTGCCCTCTTCTTTCATGCAGCACTCAGGGAGGTAACAGCTCCATTAAATCTTTTTGATTTTGGTTCATTAGCTGTCTAAAGAATACCCTAAACTAAAAGTTTGTCACAGTGATTTATTCCAATGCCACAGATAACAAAGGCTAATCTACTCTAGAGAGACAAATCACGCAAAGAGTTTTCACCACCAACTACTGGCATTCCACAAAAGAGAAAATATCCCATGGGCTCCCATTATCCAGGAACCTCTCTCGGAGGAGCTATTCCCATGCTGAGACAAAAAGAGGCACATGGACAAAGCACCCTGGGCTGCCCTGCAGCCTCCTTTTGTGCCTCCTTTTGTGCCTCCTTTCGTTCCAGGCAGGATTTGATATGGGCACGAAACCTACAGATACGAGCAGTGCTACATCTTCCATCCTTGTTTGTGTGTTGCATTCATAGGCACATAAAGACAAAGCTCATCATGTTTTGTACATCCAAAAAAATTATCTCAGCAATGAAAAAAATTCTGAAAATATGGCTGAAATTTGCATCTTGACTAAAATTTCACCTATTTTTCAGATACAATTTATTTTTTAATTCTGGAGAAATATTCTATTCTGGACATTTCTGTTCTAACCTTGATAGCCTCACTCTATATAGCACATCTATTTTGAGAGTCTCTAAGATGCTGATCTCTTCGCATACAAGAATTGTAAGGTGCTTCTTGGAATAGAGGTGACTGGAAAACATTTTCATAATTAGAGCCAGCAACCTCATGAAAACTCCCTGGAGATCTACATTAGCTAATATCATTATCCTGTCATTGAAAACTCATCTGTGCTTCCTACGTACAAAATCAACAGGGTGTTCATGCCATTTTTCTCCTACGAGAAATTTCTACCTATGATGAATTTGTATATGCAGCAGGGTGTTTTTCCCGTAATTGATGATCTGGGTAATGTGGCACAAAAAGATGGGGAAAATGAATTTTCCATCGAGTGTGATTCATTATTCTTTGTATCTAATAATCAACTTTTCCCTTCAAAGCATTCTTAAAGCTGAGTGACTCACACAGTAATTGTAACAAATGGAAAAGAAGACAAGTCAAGTAGAATTTTTTTACCTCTTTGCCTCCATTTGAGGGTATTTCAAAGAAAGCATAGTAGCAGGTTTGACAAGCACTGTGTAATTTCCATTGTCTACCAGTCTCTCGGGACACCCAAAACTTATTGAAATGGAAAAACCTCTGCAGTGACTCCATAGATAGAACTGCAATCTGCATTCAGGATCTGACTGATGAGGAGACAAACTTTGGGGGAGAATTTTGCATAATAAAGATTTTCAATAGAGCTCCAGAGAAAGAACTTCCAACCAAATGCACAGCAAAAGACGCAGCAGAGGCTGAGGGAGCATCCCTCTCACACGGCCTTACGGAAGCATAGCGTGAAGTCAGACTTTTAAAACACAATCATCTTGTGACCAAGGCGGTCTTCTTGTCCCTATAGGCAGTGAGTCTTTCTCCAGTGCAATTTCCTCCAAATGTCTTGTATGTCCGCTAGACAAAACTGGACTGCCCATAGTTTTAAAGCTTGTTTCATGAGAAGACAAATAAAATGCCACTTAGACTACCTCATTAGCATTAACACTAATGATGTTCTTTGATTTAGCCTTTGACAAAATCCCAGGAAAAAAGGCAGCGCAAGATACCCACTATTTTTCTTACTGAATATTTGACGGTTTTAATTCCGAATATAAGCCATGGCTTACCTGGCTGAAAACAACTGTGAAATAGCATTCTATCCAAGTTAATTTTCCTTTCTTCTGTTTAAAAGTACTGAATCTTCTCAGAAGCAGGTCTTCTCACGAAGGTAGGAGGGACCACAGGAGGCCTGGGGCAGGACTTGCAGGCAGAACTCGATGGGGCTGCGTAAGTGCCGTGCAGAACTGTCACTTGACCTGCCACAGTGGTCAGGCTGCTCAGAAACACCGCACAAATACACTCACCCCAGCACTCCGTGCTACCCACCAGCTACTGTCAGATCTCTTTTCCTCTACAGCCAAACAGCGTGGAGAGAGAAGTGAAAAATGCAAGACTGAATCAGCCAAATTTGGGAAACCTGATAGACGTGAAGCTTGTGTAAGAAATAACACCAGCACAGGACTTACTATAACCTCGGTTCTCACCGCTGTTGTTGACCCAGTCAGATACTGTATTTGCTCTAACTTGAAAATTCAAAGTCTAGGTAAAACATTCAGCTGTGTTTGGAACTCCCATGTTTAGGCCCAGCCTGGAACCTGTGACAGTACATACCCATTTGCCCATCTGAATTCTCCAGGTGGACATCAAGCAGCTGAAGACTGCACCCACACATTTCAGTAAATAACTCTAAAGAAATATTCTGCATGTCACACCATATCAAACTATAGCTAGACTACAGATACCACAGTGCAGAAAGCAGATTAAGAGAGAGAAAAAACAGTATTTATCTTTGTGATTAGTAGGCGATGTCTTGGATTTCACACTGATTTTCGTGCACCAGCTTCTGAGATAAGATGCTGATCTAAAGGGAGAGCATGCCAGAAGTATGGCTGGTCAGCAACACTGCCCTTCCCTTCCACTGCGTCATGCACATGGGGGTCTCAAACCAGACAAGTAATGGCTGAAGAACCTCTTTGCAAGTTCTCCCCCTTGATTCTGACTTGAGCTATGGGAACTCCAAGTTTCTTAAAAATCAGGCCAAGATGGCTCAAATTGAATATCTGCAACTAGAAATTGGTTTTGAAAGTTTGATCAGGCAGGCAGTGAGTCGCTGAGGTAAGACTAACACCAGGAGCTCAACTTTCCGTTCTGCAAGGGTGGGTAAGACCTGAGCACTGAGCAAACCCAGTGACTGTTGTCTATAGTCATATCCGAACATGACCGAATGCTATTTCACCACTGCACCCTGTGACAAGAGAAGGCTGTGCTACAAAAATAGCCCACCAAAATGCTGTGGTTTTCTTGCATCTGCTTGTTCCTCTTCTGTTCATGTTAATATATCTATGACTAGTAACCATGGCTATGCTAAACCTCAGATACTGATGGTTAATTATTATAATAACTGCATTAGGATTTTCTTCTGCTAAAGTCCTTTATGTTGACTTACTCAGACCACCCTCGAAAAAATTGTCTTTGAAGTTAAAACTTGCCATGTTTTCTCTTAATGCAGTAGCAGAAGTTTCTGGATTTTTTTTTTTGGAGGCAAGGGGAATGCCAGCAAAAAGGTTCAACTACCAGGGGACCTCACATCCACTCCCAGGTTTCCCTACACATGTGGTTGGGCGTTAGCTTCCCGTCTGGCCCTTGAGGAAGAGCAATAGGGAAGCGATCTCCAAGCATGTGGCACATGGAGCTGATTCCCTTCTGAACACACGCATCTGAATGAGCAACTGCTTCAGCAGAAAAATCCAGAAGAAAACTTTGAGAATGGCACAATACCAAAATCAATACGGCGATACATTCAAAGCGCGCTCTGGAACAGAAAGCTCAAAGAGGGAACGCAAAATTATTGTGGAGGACTACTTAACTTAATGCTTCTCAAATGCCACTTGGCTCAGAAACAGAGAGATTCAGAACCTGCTAAGTGTGTTTAAGTGCTTGGAATTGTGGCATTTAAATGACCAACAAAACCCTTATTGCTCATTATTCAAAGCACGAAATACCACTGAGAGAAGGGGAGCTGACTTTCTGGCTAGAAGTGCCCATTAGAGAGATGCACTTAGGGATATATAATACCGGAGCAACATGGAATTTGCAATACAGTTTGGCTTCTGTTCCCAACTTCATGGGTGGCTTGCCTGCGAGTCGTTCAGTGCAGGGTTCTGGGGCTTGGGTTCCCTGTCTGAGCTTTGGGAAGAGACCTGAGTAACATTTCGTGTGCAGAAGCAGCGGAGATCTTCGCATTCATTTATAGCTCCCCTGTTGGTTTCTTCACTTCCATGTAACACCTTCCTAAGACACCGGCAAAGTGATTTGTTCTGGCCTTCTCCAAGAGTTGTTTCTGGTTCTATCACCCCCCCAGCCAAAAAGACATTACAGGAAATAGTTGATTATATCCAAAGAAAGGTATTTCATTTAGTGCTTTCCAGTAGGCCTCATCTCAGTCCAGCCTGTCCCAGAACAGCACAGTACGGTGGTCCATGAACCACACACACTTGCCTCCTCTCATTATACAAAGGGGGTTGGAAGATAAAGTAAGGCATGAGAGGGTATGTAAAGGTAATTAGAACAAAGAACTTAGCGCAGCTTCACAGGCTTAAAAATTCCCTACAGCAGAAAAAGTGAAGACTACACATAACCTACTGTGTTGGGTTTGGGTCTCCCTGTATTTGGTTACCACCTCCTTGTTATTTTTTAAAAACAAAAATAGCTCCCCAAAGGAGGTTCCTCTGACCTCCAGCAACATTAGCACTGTTGAGGAATGAGTCCCCTGAAGAGCTCTTTTTCATATTATGCAATTAGTATTTCACATGGTGAAGAGCTGCCACTGAGCAGAAAGACCCCGAGCTTTGAAAACAGGAAACATCGTCAGTCAGGGGAATTAAGGAAAACCATCTGAGGTTGTTAAGCCATTGCTGCCTGAAGGAAACCACATGATGCCCGAATACATGCTACAGCTCGCCAGCAAAGCCAAGCCCGGAGCTGATACTGGCAGCAGAAGCCAAAGGCAGGAGATGCCAATAGGTCTGCGAGCTTGAAATGGTATCAAGAGATATTACCATCTTGTAGCTGTATTAAAAAATGTATTTGGCTGACAGGCAGTGGAGCAAGATTTGTTTATTTCTGCATGAATGCATCAATAAAGAAATATTGCATTAACCCTTTCCCAAAAGCATTCACAATTTTCTCAGTAAAGCATAACACTAAAAAAAAAAAAAAATGTTTTTCAAAACCCAGAATTTTATTTTTCCGACTAACAAATCCTTTGCCCTGAAGATATTTAATTTTTAGATTAAATAAATAAATCCCTTCTTCTTTTACCTGGGAGTTATGAATATGACTTTGTGGGAAAAATGCACCTCTTGAATTGGAAATGTTATAATAGGTTCTTAGGCTTCTCCAAAGTGATGATTTCCTTTGGCTGGGGAGTCAGACTCCTGAGGAAACTACTCCAGGTTCGTTGCTCATGCAGTACACTCGTAATTTGGATAATTAGCTAAATGCCAGAGAGTCATTATCTTTTCCCTAAAGCTGTTTTTTTTTTCTGTAGGAGTTTTCCCAAGTTAATTTAATATTGTCTGTTTTCCCAAGTTAATTCAATACTGCCAAATAGGTAAATCCTTCGGAGACCAGTTAGTCTCAAACTAGAGCTAGAAAACTGTGGGCCAGACGACTTGTAGTGGTTTTTGCTGCAATTTTAAGTATGTTGCTCTTCCTGATTTTCAAAAACAAGAGAACATTTTTAATCCTATGCTTGATTGCTCCGATGAGGCAAAGCAAAAAAGGAAGGCAAGAGGATATTGTTTAGAAAAACAAAGCTCTCTTTGCCCCATCTGCCAGTCCCACTGCTGGCAATGTGGAGAGAAAATGCCGACTGCATCCATGTACATCAAAAGAACTGAAGTGCCACAAAATGCCACAGATGTTTTTCCTATACTGAAGTTTTGAGAAATGCAGGGGAGTACTACAGAGGCAGCAATGCCAGATGAGCAGCACTGAGGCAAAATGACAAGTAAACATGTGGCACAGAAATTCAAGTGAATAATTAAAGCACCCTTCCGAGTTCCAGCGTGCTGCCTGGGTGTTTGACAACAAGCCCCTGAGGAGTGGTTAAGGAGAGGCCTCTCCACTGAAGTGGCCCAGGATCTTCTCAGGGGCTGGAGAACATCCCTGACATGCAGAGCCAAGCTTGCCTTCAGCTGGGCTGCAAAAGGGAAACAGAGTTTTTATCCTGCAGTTTCACACTTATTTCATACGGAATGAAGCAATTTCTGCCAAATACTGACCGATATGATCAAATAAGCAGAAAGAAGAAAGCAAAATCAAGCAATAAAATGAAACAAGCCAGGGATTCTTTGTTCACAGTCATTAACTGCATCACTTTCTTGCTGTGTAAACCACTGTTTCCTTCTCTGGTTTGCTCTGAGCAGATGGAATTTTTTTCACCAGGGTTATACTCCCTTGCTTTGAAATGTTTATCACCAGGAGCACTCCACAGAGCTGAAAAGGAAAGCACAGAGGCTCTACTAGCAGATGGGCTCATTAAGATTTTTTTGCTCCAGGCCAGCATCAGCAGAAATCTAAGTGCTCTCCATACACCAGATTAGCTGAAGTGGTCGCCTGGCTCCGAAGGACTGAATTATTTGTGCCTCCATCTCTTTAGGGTACACCAGCTCACAAGTCCATTTTTACTTTCTTTCATGCTGCAGTACTTTTAAAGCCTCTTCTTTAAAGCCTTCATTTTTGTGAGGTGCATCCCCTTGCTGGCCTCCATTGCAGCTCCTTCCTCTTCAACTTGTAAATTATTCATTCTGGCTGTCATCTAGCTTAATTTAGTTTCAATTTGCAATGTCATTTGAAAAAAGCAGAGTAGATCTCTCCTCCTATCCTATCACATCTGTATGCATTGGGAATGGCCTCAGAGAGGAGAAGGAACCAGAGTGCAAAACTCCTGTTTATGTCTTTTCTGCTAGGAATAGATAAAAACATCCATTTCTGAAGAGTTACCAGAAGTTGCCACTTTTCCATATACAATCTAATCATATGGTAAACAACGACAGCCCAAATTCATAATTAATGTTGATGGGCAAAAACTGTAGTCAAAATTCCCACTGACACAGAACATTTTATCTTTTTTCTCAGTAAATCATTCTGCAAAACTTTGCCTAAAATCAGATTTCTCTCTAGTTCAGCTGAAAAGGCAGGGAAGAAATTCCAAGAAAGTGGTTCATGAACAAATAGATTTGGAGAAGGGTTAATGATCAGGAAAATAGTAACTTATTTTATTTAAAGGAAGAATGAAAAGTTTCTTTAACCTTGAAGGAAAATAACCTTGTTAAAGAAAAGGAAACTGCGTCACTGACACAGCTCTATTGCAAGAATAAAGTCCGCGATTGATTTCTCTACTGCCTGGTGGGGTCAAGGAGCAGGGGCTCGAGGAAGGCTATCCGTCCATGAGGATGATCGGTGTAGGGAGGCCCAGCCTCATGGTGATGGGTTACGGAACCCTGGCCCCCAAACTCCGCAGATGCAGAAATCTGAGCTTACCTTCTGTTAACCTTCACATCTCTCCATATGTTTTAAAAGGCATGTGCCTTATTTTTTGCCTGCTCTTCCTAGATTTTCCAAGTGTGTGTTAAATTGCTACAGGTACTGCCATTCCATTCCCTACCCCATCCTGACAGACTCGGCTCCTCTGGTGCACTAGCAGGGAATCAGAGAGCCACAGCGCTCCTTCTTCCAGAAGAAAGAAGAACTAAGAAAGAGGTTAAAACCAGCTCAGTGCTGAAGGGCTCAAGGTCTAACTCTGCTCCCTTATCATACGCTGCACAGTGCCTTTCATTTGGAGGGGGAAAGTCTGCCAGGGACAGAGGTGCTCTGCGCCAGAGCTGCAGGTATCAGTAGTCACCGCTGCGAGCAAACAAAACGGCACAGCAAGCATCCATGTCATCAATCGCACATGCTGCACCTTATGTAACTTCATTTCTGACTCACGATTCAAAGAGTACAACAGTAGGATTTATTATAACCCACCTTCTAATGCCAGAAAAGAATACCTGCTAGAATATATAATAGAAAAACCCAAATTCACTTCTTGTGGTTTTTTTTTTTTCTTCCTCCAGCTCTTCTTCCCCTTCCCCTGCTCCTGACATTCACATGATGCTCAGCCACAGACTCTCCAGGCAGCTTCCCAACTAACCTATGCTTAAGATGGACTCCCGGGAGCGGATTTCCAGCCCAAGGATTTAGCCTTCCGTCTCCAATTAATGGTACCGACAGCTCAGCAGCTAAGCCTTTCTGCGTAGCACCAAGCACTTACCCACATTATTATTTAAACTGAGGGGTTTTATTAGATTTTGGTTGTTTGATTCAGCTCAAGAACTGCTCCAAAGCTGTTTGCTCCAGTAGTGAAACCTGTCAGCTCTACACCCAGTCATACATGCAAGTTATTGAGTGCAGTTGCTCAGTGGTTTTTAGGCTCATGTCCTTGGGCAGCATTTCCCCCCTCTTTTTCTGAACCACAAAAAATGGGATAATATACTGTCCTCTTTCAAGGTTAAAGGACATTGTCAGTCTAAAATAACATCTTAACAGATGCCTTTTTTTTCTTCCGGTGAACAGAAAAAGATTGTGTTGAGAATGTTGATGTCAAATGAAGAAGATAACTTATCTCACTGATACTATTTTTTTTTTCCCAGTCTGTCTTCTGGATGAATGTTTTCAGCCAAACACTTTCTCTATTTTGGCCCTTCACACAGCAATAAAAGAAAAAATCTTCCAACAAACCTGGCTTCTATTATCCATTTTCACATAGATACTGTTTTCAATTTCTAAGTTATAACATTGTGAAAACCTGAGGCAAATGAGGATCATTTTGATGAGGACTTTATAAAATGCTAATAAACATCATATTTTGTACTTGCATCTTTTGTCTCAATACTCAAGAGTACCTAGCAAATAGAAATTAAGACTTTTCCTAATCCTGCAAAAGTAGCCTAATACTATGTCAGCTTACAAACTGACATGATCATAGCTAAAGGGACTGAGAGGTGTACCCTAAAACTCTGGTTCTCCTTTCTTTGCGTCCATCCTTATGCTCTATTTTTAGATTTCTACTCTGGTCTGAAGCCACTTTCTAAAGTGGAATTAATTGCAGCTGCTAGAGTGTAGCATAATAATGGTGCTTTCTAATTTAAAACTAATAGAAGAATAACTTCTGCGTATCTAATAAAAGGAGCTTTATTAATGAAGTCATATGTGCAGAAACATGTCCCTCGCAAAGAAATCTGGGACTCCAGGGTATGGGCAGAGCACTCCAGCTCTTGTTGGTAGTGGTTTTTGGTCACTTCACAATACAACACGAAATACCAATGACAAAACAGCATGTAGGGTATGTGGCCTACATCTGCAGTACATGGATCATGCATGCCTACCATGAGACAGGACTAAAAACAGGTATAGAAAGAAAGGAATAGAACTCACCAGCTCTTGCCAACCAGAATCTCCCAGTGTTTACTTAATTACTAATTTTGCTCATACTAAGCACATTTATAACCCTTGGCAATTTGCCATCATATTTCCATATTTGGTATGTCATTTTTTCCCAAGTAAAAAGGGCAAATCCAGGAAAAATCTGAACAGATCTCAGTATCTGAATGGACTGAATGACATTTGGTAAAGAATTAGTGATGTGACTGTAATCTCTTCCAAATGACTTTTTCCAATTAAGTTTGGGTCTCTTACTGCATTTTCCTCCATCCTTCCATGAGATTACTAATTCTTCCAGACCTCAACCTCATTTCTGTCTTCAGGCCATCACAACCATGCAAGCTCTGCTACCACAATCATGGAAGATACCAAAACTGGATGCCCAAAAGAAAGCTTCTATAACGCAAAGGAAAAAGGAGCCAGAATAACGGACATGACCTCTGCTTCAGAAAGGGTTGCATGCCTGAAAGCTTATTTGTTTTTTCCAGTTGTAACAATTGGGCTCTGGAGATTATCCCTTCTAACAAATTTATCTAGCACTTCAGTGACCTTTCCATTGTAGATCCCAAACTGTGTTGCTAAACAGGGTGTGCATCAAGTTAACATTTTAGAAGGGGGAACTTAGATACAGAGAAGCACTTGTAAACACTGAGTCAGTGGTTGATCACAGAAGGGAATCACAGGGGAAATCCATCTACCCACCTTGAAGCCAGGGGAAGTTTTCCTACTGACATTAGCAGGACCAGGATTTCACCCTAGCAATCCGATATCTCTCCCATTTCCCTGGTAGGGTTAATAACTCCACAAAAATCTCAGCCAGGTAAAGCAATTTTGCTAATTTTGGCTCCAGAAGGCTGTCATCGTTTTAGCAGTAAGCTATGCAGGGGAATGATTAAGTGCTTGCGGCAGAACGCACAGTTCTTGGGCAATACCTTTTCCCTTGCACATTGGTTATGATTAGGAGTCACATATATCAAACAGAACAAAGCATCATCTGGGCCCTGTTTCCAGGCAATAATGATCTTAGACCGCCCAGAAAGATACACCTGATAGACAAAAACCATCTGTTTCTGAGCCGATTTCATTCTTGTGTACATCTGCTCAATTCATTGCAGTTGGTGTTAATACACTCTGTTTCACAGGGATCTTTTACTAATGAAATAGTTGTTAAAGAATAATAATTTGCTTGATTGACTCCTGTTCTCTGTATTGCTCCTTTCCTGGATATGTCACACTGCAGATGCTGGGAACAAGCCAGTCACTGCAGGGACTTTTCCAAAGAACCTTGAAGATATGAGAGCTCCGTGTTTAAAGAAAGCCCTCTCATGCCGCCATGGGAGGATCATTCTTCTGCTCCCTTTTGGGCACTCTGTTTTTTCCTATACAATTGTTATGCAATTTTTATATAGATTTTTATTACACGACTGACATGTGAACATGAGCGCGTACATGCCTCAGTGGAGGGAATGACAAAGACAAAATGGGACAGCCACAGGTTCCTTCTTTGTTTGAATGTGTTTTGGGGTTGTTTTGCTTTTTTTTTATTTACAGCTTTGATGGACCTTTTCACTTTGCCTTCCATTTTCTTGATCTACCTTCTTGACATTGTCCGGCCTAGTGGGGACAAGGATCTCTTGATGTTGACTGTCCACAGTAATGCTTTAGTGAAAGGAGGGCTGCTTAGCTGCCCTTCTTATCCTCAGGGGATGAAACCTTCATCCTCTTCAACTCTGACATTTGCTGCTGGCTAAGGACCGTTGGTAAGCACTGACCCCTCATATCTTGTACAGTCATTCATGTACCTTCTCTGTAACATATTAGGAAAGCACCGCATATTGACTACTGCACTTGTACACTGGTAAAAATCTACAGGTGATTCACAACAGCTAACAAAAACCTCCCTGCTTCACTACATATCCTAGAGCTTCATACTTCATACCACCTAAAGCCTTATTGATTCACTTTCCTCAGAGAGCAATACAGAACATGAGGCCAAAGATGTGTGTTGATTGCTTCAAGTCTTCCCAGTGCTGCTGAAAAGGCAGGAATTTCCCACTTCCCCAGTGCAATTTGGATAGCTGTATAGGTCCAAATCCAGCATCCCGTGGGGATATCTCAGGGCTCGCAGGGCAGCCTGGAAGCTTTGCTTTGTGGTGAAGCTCTCATGGAAATGCCCTTCTCCACCTGAGTGAGAGCATCAGAAAGAGTCCTTGGGAGACACTCAAACAGCTGTCTTCTGCGTAAGTTTACAGACAGGCTTTTAAGATCACTTAGACAGCTTTTACCTGAGCAAAGAAAGTAGGGAAAGTGGTCCTCTGGTATGTGATCTTTAATGGGCATACAGGAGAGAGATGCCTTTATTTACAGCAGAGAAAGATTGAGATGTGTTTATTTATGTATTTAGCTGTTGGTTTATGTAGCACATGCTGGAAAACAATGTATCAAGATGGCTTTGCAAAAAAAAAAAGCTTAGAAAGCCAACCTATTTTACTGAGCCCTGACACAGTAACGACATTTGATAGGTTTATCTGTAGGTATTTTCCTCCAATCTTCCCCTTACTGCAAGCTAGAATCTTCCTGGAAATCTCTACACATAATTCTAGCACTACAAAAAGATTGAAGACGTATATTTTATTTCCCCAGACTATTTTTCACATTTGGAACTCAATTTCATGTCTTCTTGCATCTTCCTGGAGAACAGCCTTGGAGGACAGACAAATACCCTCACACCTGCAGAAGAGACGCTTGAGAAATACGATGCTTCCTGAAACTGATTAGAGATTCTGGTTTCCATAAAGTCCATTTTCCTTTATGGAAATTTCCTTCTATTAAGAATGGCCTGGTTTTCCACAAGTTTTGGAGAGAGGATATGAGAGATATAGATGAAATAATCTGAACAGTTTTTTGGACCTAAGTGAACATATTTCAACGTTATACCTCTTTTAGTAAAAAAATAATCACAGAATCACAGAATAGTTTGGGTTGGAAGGCATCTTTAAAGGTCATCTAGTCCAACCTCCCTGCAAGGAGCAGGGACGTCTCCAACCAGATCAGGTTGCTCAGAGCCCCATCGAACCTGGCCTTGAATGTTTCCTGTCAAAATTCGAGAGGTCTGATTCCTCACTCAGTGTACTGATACAAGCAGAATTTTTTTCCATGGAAGGAACAATAAAATGCAGGTTTGTCTAATATTTTCAAATACTTATTGCTTTTATAACTGTGTGGCAATCTAAACTTACACAAATTCAATGAAAACCGACTAGCTAAATAAGGAAATTATCAGTACATTTTGATGATAAAATATTTCTCAGAAGGACAGTAAGAAGCAAATATAGATCAAGATTTTTTAAAATACTTTACAATTGTAGAGGTTTAAATTAAGGCACTTTAACAACTTCTGATTTGAGGAACAGAGCACATCTCCACTAGGATCCTTTGGAAGGTCTTAGATAAAGCATCCAATGAAACAGAATTTTTAAAATATCACCGAGAGCTGATTTTCAAGAAAAGCAGGGGTTTTGTTCATGGTAGAATATTTACTGGTAGAAAAGGAAAAGCCAAAAAACAACTGTCATCACACAGCCTCCCTAACAACAACGACAAAATCCTTCAACATAAATTTAGCACTGATCTGAGCAAACCTGACACTGTAAAAGATGAAGAGAACACCTAAACGCTACAGCAAGGTGTGTGTTACAGAGCGCCCTGAATGACTGCTTACTGCTTCAGAAACCCCATGTGGTGCTGCAGGACAATGCCATGTGAAGATGCTCATTTTCATGCAAGACAGCAGTAAAACCCTATTAAACAGCTTGAGAGACTAATTAGCTGGAATACAGTGTTGAAGAACAATATTGCTTCGGTATCACTCCACTAGCCCACTTGAAGCTCTCTCCGCTGCGCAATGTAGACATGCCCTTCCTAGGAAAAAATCCGCTCCGTTTTTTAAGTGATGAATCCCTTTTGACTCAATTTGTCCCTCAACCTTTATATTAAATTCCTATCTTCAGCCTTTCAAAGCTAAATATACTGCTGCATGTCAAATGCCATAAACAGCAGCTGAATCTAATGAGGCCTGTATCCAAAATCATAAAAGAACTCAGATAAAATGCCACATCCATATTTATTTGAAATGTTAAAAACTTTCAGTCTTCTCAGGCATAATTAAAATTTGTGTTCTGTGTATGCTTTTCCCCTCTGGAAAAATAATGATCTATAATTTTAAAGGCATCAAAGCATGTTTGCACGATTGGCATCTGACAGATTTCATTAAAGTCGGGTTTCTTTGAAAAGTGATATCTATAATTCTCTTTAATGTAGGACTCCCTCTGTGCATTTTATATGTGTTGACAGTGAGCATGCTATACATTCCCTATTTTCTGACAGTAAATCTGTTTCTGATGTCAAACAGTAATACATTGAAGCAAGCAGAAATGACCCTAATTTTGTCTATAAATTCAATGTATGCAACACATATTATACAATAAAAGCATGTGTGTGATTTCTATGGATTTTGCAGTTAATGGAGTTAATTAGTATTTCTCATACTGCTGCTTTCACAGGGCTGGCTTAATACCTGAAAAGGTGCTTTGCTGTTCAGAAACACCCCCAACACTCCATCTATACCTTCAAGACTCTTCAGCTTTCTGTCCTGAAGTGCAACCACAGCAGCCTGCTCCCACGGACCCTGGACCAGAACATCAGCCTACAGACGTCCTGGATTTCTGTGCGTACCCATCAGCAGGCTGAGTACCAAAGAGTGACAAATTGGGGGTTTTCCCCACAACTAGGAGAGAGATTCAAGGTGTTGCCCCACTCAAATTTGCATGTCTTGCTTATCAAGTGTATTGCAGTCATTAGCTAACCACAGTTCTGCTAATTCCCATATTTGAATGCTCTTTCATTTAGTACTTCCTGCGGTGACTGTAATTACATTTCGGGGCTCGTTGGCTGGGAAAGTCAAATGGCATAATATGAAAAGAATAAGATTAAAGCAAGTTTTCAACTCTAAATGTCAAATATACAAGAATGTACTGTGAATTGGCACCAAATGAGACTGTCATTCTTGATCCTATAGTTACCTACATGTAGAAATTGTCCTTTCTATTCTATACTTCTCCTTATAGCTACTGGTTAAATTATTATGCTCTGGTCGTTCACTATATTGAAGAGTAGGAAAAGGGCATATCAAGATAAAGTATACCAGAACCTGAAGTAATTTCTACAAACATAAACTCAGATTTTCAAAAGAGCTTTCTTCCAATGACCCTGAAGCAAACCTTGCCCAGAGTCTGTAATATTTTATTTGTATTTATTAGTATTATTCAGAGCTATTATTAGTAGCAATATCAATTAGTGATTATTAATAATTACCATTATTATTTTGATCACAGGAAGTACAGCTGTCTACTTGGGATCAAAAACACACTTGCATCTTTCAGGGTGTTGTCAGGGTTTTGCATGTGGATGACACTACTTCAATCATAGGATAGCCGCATAAATAAATATAAATATAATTCAATATAAAAGAAATAAAAATAAATGTATTTATATTCTGTAAAAAATATAATCTGATATGGAAACTGATGTTTCTTCCTGACAGTAGCTGGTTCTGTTTTTCCCCACCAAGGCAGGAGGCAGAGTTATAGTTTAGTCCATACAGGGTTGAGAAAGAAGAATTTGTTTTGGATCAGGGGGACGTAAATGATGAAGGAATCTAGAAGTGTCAGTAGATTAATACATGGCTTTGATTACGTCCAGGGAAAGCAGAGGCAGTTGCTGTGCGCAGTGTCTCCCCTTCTCCCGGTGCCGAGTGTAATTATAGACAGCAGCAACA
This sequence comes from Chlamydotis macqueenii, assembly GCF_036417535.1. Lineage (NCBI taxonomy): Eukaryota > Metazoa > Chordata > Aves > Otidiformes > Otididae > Chlamydotis > Chlamydotis macqueenii. The sequence goes on from NC_141556.1 coordinate 27,188,993, forward strand.
GATGTTGCCAATAAGCTTAAAAGGAGAAAGGGAAGTGGTAGGAATAGAAATGCAATGTCATATAGGAAAAAACAACAGGAGGGACACCTGAAAACACAGTGACTTTCTCTCCCCCAAAAGCCAGACCCATAGCAGCAGCGCGTATCTCCCGCTGCCGTTCAGCAGACGGTTGCAAAGGCTGTAACGGTACAGAGATCACAGAATATCCCGCAAAGCCATAGAAGGAAGGAAACCAGTAGCATTGCTTAATAGTCTGCTTACTTTACAGTCAAGTGGATTGCCAAGCAACTAAGCTGCAACAAGTCCCATATTTAGGGAAAGAAATGTTTGTCTTCTGTCTGTCCCTGCTTGCAAATGGCAAGTGGAGGGCATTTCTAAGCCAGATAATTCGAGTACAGCATGTTCCCTGATCCTCGAGCCCGCGCTGCTGAGCAGCCGCTGTTAATCATGGCAACAGTTGACAGGCGTGCCTTGCCAGAGTCCAAGCTTATCATCATCATTGTGACTTTTACTCTCAACTGCTCAAAACAAAACAAAAAAAAAAAACCCCCGAATAGCCCTGCACTTACTCAGGAATCTGAGATTCCCACATGACTTAACACAGGCAGATCTCTAGGATTACATCAACGACAAACCCCGATGACAAGAAGAGCTTGATTTGGTTGTCTAAGCATGTGCATCCAAAGCTGTTTGAGATGGATAGGGTAGCTGATACACTGGCACAAGTTACAGACAGAATACTCCCGGGGACCCACAGCTGGAGGCCAGGTGAAGTAAGTCTTAGGGCATCTGAAATGGCTCGGGATGCCTCATTTATGTAACTGACCTGAGGCCCAAATGACCCCTTCAGGTCTTGCTTTCTTCAACTGCATCACCCACCAATAAAAATTAGTTAGTATTGCTATTAAAAAGCATCTGTATAAAAGTACAAATATATACAGTGTGTACATTTGGGAGCATATCTTAAATCACTCACAAAGACTAAAGATGCGGTATTCCTTCTGCATACAAGCAGATATTGAAGTCTCTCACCTAGGAGAATCACCTCATAAATACAGTGCTTAAACCTGAAGAAAGATGTGGTTAGGGCAAACGACAGAAGACACTAAAGGATAACACTACAAGACTCCATTTAGGTGGGTCTCTACTCCAGAGCATCCTGCTGCTGGAGAAGGACAATGCAGCAGTAAACAAGCCTACAGGTCATATAGATAAGTGGGGCAAAATTACCCCAGCCTGGGCCATTGACACCTATGACATAAATCTAGTCGGTCAACCTCAACACTACTAGCCCACGGGAGAAGATGTAATTACCTGAATGCTCTCATAGATATTTATTATCTCATTAGGGGCTTTTCAGGAGCCACTTGACTACCTTTATTCAGAAGACAGGTCTTTTTCCCTAGCTCAGCTCTCTGACATCGATGCTTTCCAGGATTCTGCCTAATGGTAACAGAACAAAATGTAAGGTGTGATGAAAAACTGTCTTTGCTTGGGAAATTGCTACATTTAAAGTCACTCTTTTCAGTTCCTAATTTACTACACTTCACAGCCTTGACTCAATTCCTCTCTTTATATCCCAGCACTAAAGCTGACAACAGAAACCCCCAAACCCACAACTGACAGCTAATCTACTCCCTCAAGCACTGTGTGTTATATGGAGGACGTAATATGAAAAAGTAACGTACAGCTTCTCTATTACATAAACCTACACATGCTCTTATTCTTTTACTCAGTAACTGCCACAAATGCAGCCAGAGAACAAAAAAAAAATAGGGGTACTAATAACGACAGCATAAAATTCTGCCATTGCTTCAAGCAAGTGCTGCTCTGCAAGCACGGCAGCTACCTTCCACTCACCACAGGCACTTGCTGCTAAACAGCTTTTAAATCCTGCTCGAAGCAGATGGAATTAGTGACTGGAATTGGAAGAAAATTCTCTTCCTTACCTGTTAGAGACTACCCTTGTCAGTCCACTTGGAGACCAGAAAGTCCCACTGAGCAGAAAACTTAACTACCTAACCGGACTTGATGAAAAGTCTCCTCCCAAAACCAGATGCTTAACAAAATAATCCACCAAACAATTTCTGAGAAAATGTCATGTACTACAACCACACAAACCACAGAGTGGCCACAGCGAGGGCTGGAGCCTGGAGATCAGCGAGATGTGTTTGCAGTGGACAGAATGAGTAACGCTGGTGTCTGAGATGCACTGTGCATCACGTTGAGCCTCATCAGCCAAACCATGTGCGCTACTGGGAGTCAGTCACCAGCGACAAATAAAAAAGCAACAGGTTCAAGATAAAAATATAAGAGACTGCTCCAAGCCAAATAACTGAAGGCCACATCACAGATAGCAATAACTATTTTTTTCTAGATGTCTGTTTGCTTCCCTTCTCCAGGAGGACAGGCTTGTTTTCATCTTATTGTTTCATGGATTCTATCAAAACAGAGTAAGCTTTTAGCTTCAGAACAGATTTATATACACTTTCAAAATACTCAACGCCTACCTGTTAATTGAAATACATGTGTATTTTTGGCTACCTATACTTTGGAGACTTGAACTTATTCATGCCAAAAACTAAGCCCTCTCTGAATCAGACCAAGCTCTCTAAACTTGGTCTGTCTACAACAGACTGAGAAATGGCCTTTTTTAGATTAATGAATTAATTCAGTACATCTTTATAAGCTCAGGCAACCTATCTCACATGCTCTGTGAGTTGTAGCAGAAAGGAGAGCATTTGTGCTAACCTAAGCGTCCAAGGAGAATCTGAAACACCAGCTGTTGGAAGTGATCATACAGCACATGAAACAGTGGCACATTCAGTGATTTTCTCCACTCTCATCTTTAGAGTTCTGAAAAATAGGGAGCAAAATCGAGGTAGCTCTTCAGTAAGTTCCCAATGCATATTCTGAAAATACAAGATTTTTCAGAGTAAAGGGAAAACTATCCAGCAGGAGAATCTCCGTGGGGCCATACTAGTGATACTGAATGCGTGAACAGGCCTACGGTCAGATATCTGAGTTCTGAACAAAAGTGCCCGCGAAGCAGCTGGAAGCTGCAGGAGATCTCAATAAGCAGAGACTTTCAGTTATTTTCTCTGAACCACAAGATGCTCGATCTAAAGCAAGCAATGGATTGAAAGGGATCTTACAGTAGGTGCAGCTGAAAGGAGGGGAGGCATCACTAAGGAGGGCATAAATGCATTTGCTGTACTCACTTGTTCATTAGAGAAAGAGAGGGGGAAAAAAGATGCAAATTAAATGGAAATGCCTCATTTTCACAGGAGCTGAAAATAACACAGCAGCCAATGGGAAGGCACAGCTGGTACTCAGGCTCATTGCTACCATCAAGGCTGAATGGCTAGCAGGCTTAGGAGCAAGCCAGGCTCAAACAAAACAGCACGAGGCAGCTTCTCCTCTCCCCCGCTCCCGCTCCGCCCTGGTTCTGCTCTTTCCTGCTAACTACACCGTGAACTCACATCCCACGATTCATTCGTTTCAAATGGCAGGCCGCACCGATCTGTGTACAGGATTACAGCTTGGGCTCCTGCCCATTTTGTTACAGCACAGATTGCTTCCCGTATTGAAGGGGGAGCCATCTGGGAGGAAGAGCAAATGCTTGGCTACTTAATTGGTGCTTTCAGTAAAGCAGACTACAGTCGAGATTGACAGACCTAGAGAAAAATCACAAAAGCAGCCCTTGGAAAGTGAGGGAAGGAAAAAGGAACCTGTCTCCATGCCAAACTCTGAAAAGATTTGGAAATAAAGTAGGGTTTGTGCCAGCCCCCTAAATCCTGGGTCACCTTGGTTGTCACAGTTTTGTCACCCCAGTCCTAGAGACACTGCCCTGTTTTCCCACCCCAAGCAGAATCACCGGGACTGGCTCCATGGAGGCAATAAACTCCTGCTCACACAGCAGTCAAGAACTGTGAGATAACATTTAGTATGGCAAATTATCTACCATCCACCTTCTCATCTAGATATATCATATCATATATCTTGATCTTAATTTCCAAAATGGCTCATTTACTCCTCATTTACTAAAAACCACTTTAACAGCATTTCCAGCATTTCCCACTATTTCCATTTTACATCTTAAGGATATCTCTTGATTTCTTCATGGAAATGGCAGCAAGTTTTCATTAAATAAGAATGGGCAGGATTAAGCATTCCATCATCAAACCTGTTCACATCTGCCTCTCTGCTGCTTCTCTTGTCCTCCCCACTCTCTTACACCTACGTGCTCTGGCTGCCTACTTGGCAGATCAGATTTTAGCTCTCACACTTTTCAAATCTCCCATAATTTGAGAATTTACTATTCCAGTCTGAAAACTTCCTTCTGTCTTCTAGCTCATCACACCTCCTAAATTTTCTTGTTGCTCAAGAGTGAAGTTGATCTGACCTCCTCCTTCAGGTTTCCAACTGTTCTTCTTCTCCAGCTTATTTCAGGCTCCACAGATCAGCCATCTAGCCCATACTTGATTTTGCAACAGCTTGCAAAATATATTTTGTGCTCAATTTCTGTTTTTGTCAAAATCTCAAAAGTTTTTAAACCAGTTCAAGTCTGGTATTTAGATCCAGAACAGAAGATAAACAGTAGGCTGTTTGGTGTGCAGACTTTTATAGCACCTTGGACAATGGCTTCAGTGCTGAACTTACAGATAGCCCTGCTAAATTTAAGAAGGGCCTTCTCACCTCATGATCTCAGAATTGCTGACACTCTGCCACTGCAGATCAATAGACACCGTCTCTAGGCCTTCCCACAAGCAACCACCTCAGGGAAGCATGGCCATATCTATGGGTTGGGCAATTAAGAATACCTAGTATTCATTTTCTTGGCATCCTCCAAGTATATATCATTAGCTTTGCAGAAACATCACCGAAGGGCTGACTGCAGGGCAACAAGATCAAAGAAAACAAAGTTATTCATTTGTTATGCTTAGAAACTGTAGTTCATCTTTGGTGGATGACCTTTATCAAAGGTAACTCATGCTTGTTAAGAAACCTGAGAGCACAGCAAACAAGGTGATATTTCATTTTGAGTTTCTGAAAACTACAAGAAGTGTTATGAAAGACATCAAAAAAAAACCAATAAACCATGTTGACATTTTTACATGAATATTACTTTAAAGTACTTTGACCTGCTTGCACCCACATTTTGATGCAGTACAGTTCATGGACATTCTTATTTCAGCTAAGAAAGTTTATTTCAATTAACCTTAAACCTACACCCTGTTAACTCAGTCTAGTCGTAATTGACAACCCATGTAGGATTTTTTTTTTTTTTACAGCCTTAATTAACCTTGTTACCAAAAAAAATCACAATTTTACTTAAACTTAAGTAAGGATACATAGAGACACACCTTGTAAGAGATCATGTACTATTTCTGAGAATAGTGATCACAGAAAAGACTGATGTCATCAATCAGCCTAAACTCTTAAGAACCCAGCACAAAAGTTTTTAACACCTATTTAGGACAAGCCTCTCATTGCTCAAAACCATCTTGAAACTCTGTTCCTACAGAAAAGGTGACTAGCTGCAAATGGCCAACACTCAATTGCAGTGACTTGTACCATCAGCCAACTGCTCTTGTTGGCTTATTTTCAGACTTAGTATCCTGCACTAGCTGGTCTGAAATCACTTGCACAGAAGCAATCAGATAAAACTTGAGTCCATGAAGGCCATATTTTGCCTTGGGCTCATGTATAAGGCCCTGGAAATAGCAACTTTATACAGAAAAAAAGGAAGCAACCTCTACTTTTGCTCATAGCTAGAGGTCCATTTTTCTTGCAAAGAATGAAAGCAAATGAAATGTTGGAAAACAAGGTGATTTCTTAAAATATCCTAAAATATTTCTTGTCATATCATGATTATTTCATTCATCAATTATTTTGTAGTTTAATGTCTTAGATTGCTGTTCACAAGTTTACTTTGATTAGATTTCACCCTGACTATATCTGCTGATGACTTTTGCTATTATTTGACCAGCCATCCTAATTTTCTTCTTCCAAATTATTTGATCAGACTAATTCTGTGAGTTTGGATGCTAGAAAGAAGAAGCACGGCCCAACAACTATGATTCAAGTTTAGGGCTTAATAATTGCACATCTTTGCCTTTGAAAGGTATTTCTAGACTGAACTTCTGAAATAAAGACAGGACTAACAGCTAGATTTTAGCCTATTGAAAAAAAAAAACCAACCAACCAAATAATAAAGCAACCAATACTCTCCAGCAGTTGATTTTCAGAGATGAAATTCCAGTTTCTGGAACACAACTTGGCAGTATAATCCTCCCTCACCTGTACACAAGGCAGCACGAGTCAGCTGCAACGCAGGCTTGCCCATGCCGCCCGTGACATACCTCCACCCTCTTCTGTCAGTATGTCTGCAGTGCTTCTGGAGATAAGAGCGTACTTCAGCTTCCAGATGCATGCAAACTTCTGAGCTCCTCACAGAAGCTAACAAGAGTTACCAGCTGCTATAGTACTGAATTCTCAGTTCCTGGAGATAAGCAGTAAGACCACAGCTTCACGTCAGCATCTCCACTATATGGGACACAGATTCAGGCTGGAAAAAAAAATGCTTTAACTTTGGTCAACTAGTCTGTTTTACAATCCTAGAAAAAACCGGGCAGTTACAATTTTAACTCACAACTGCTGTCAAAGTGAAAAAAAAAACCAAAAAACCAAACCCCCCGAAATCCCCCAAATCTACATATATAAGTAAAAACTAGGAGTTTTTTAAACTCCTTTATCTGTAGTTAGATTGTTCCATGACATAAAACCACCTCTTTCTTCCCAGTATAATACCAGACCAGATTTGGAGTACATACAAATCAGTGAACTAAAGGGGAACAACTGAAAATGCAGACACCGCATATTCACGGCCAGACTGCCGGCAGCAGCTGCTGCCCGCGGTGCCGCGCTCCACAGTGGCGGTGGCTGCGCCGACGTTCCAGATTTAGGGAGTCACATCGCTTTGTTCCCTTACGGGGAGGGATGGCAAGTCCAAACGTGAGACTTTTATTATCTTTTTGCATAATTCTGTGTGAGTATTTACCTAGACTTTTATTTTATGGAAGAATTAATTGAATTTCACTATAGACACACAAACAAGGCATAACCTAACTAAATGCCAGGCACGTAGGGCGCTGGTTTTACATCTACAGCTTCATTCCTCTCTGACAGGCAGCCAAGACTCGCAGAGATCTAAGTCATTAGCATACGCGCGATGCCCCGGAGCGACCAAGCTCACGTCTCTTTGCATCCGAACAGGCCACTGCAGGCCGTGACAGGCAATGCCCTCAGCAATGCCACTTTCCGTGGCACAGAGGCCTATCCTAGCAGAGCGAGAACCCCAGTCACAAATATATTTATACTTCTGGAGATAACTCTAGAAAAGGACTCATGCAAAGGCCTTTGAATGCCCGTTCTTTATGTGACCCCTCTCTGCCGTGACAGACCACCAGCACTTTATCCTAGGTAGGCAGCTTCATCTCTCAGTCATCATAGCTGTTGTATCCATATGGGCTGGGGCAACACCCAGTAGACCCACTATAGCATGTGTAAATGACATTAAAGAGGATATACTATGTCTTATTTAATACACTTGGGAAATCCATCATCCCAGTACCATCTCCTTGTGCTACCATAACATTCCAGCTGAAACCTCAGAAAGACATCACTAGCAGGTCAGCAGTCGTGCAGAAATCTGTTCCTGCTTCTACTGCCACAGAGCTTCTCTTCTGTCCTGTGACAAAGGACACCGTATCCTCCCATACAGCCTGCATTAAGCCTCTCGCACTTGGGTGGTTTCTTGGAGGAACTTCCACCCTTGAACGCGACACTTACAGCTCAGATCTTGCTGCTTTTTATCTGGCTGCTCTTTTCCACCGTTTGGAGCTTTTCTCCATCCATCTGCACAAGCAGCATGATTATCACCCTCTTTGCTCTGTACATAATAATAACAGTTTATCTGGAGTTATCACCGCGGACCATGCAAGCAGCAGAGACACAGAGAATCACCAGGCTGATAGATGTTGCTGAGTTACAGGAACGCTTCCCCTGGCTTAGTTAACCCTCTAGCAGACCTTTGCCTCTACTCACTGCCTATAAAATGTCCAGGGCTTTTTACTTGGACTGTTTGGGCTCACGTCTTTGTGAAAGAGAAAGAACAGCATGGGATCTTCACACAACTCGACATGTTCCTTTACTAACTAATTCAGTATTTCTGATCCAGCGTATTCTCTTTGATAATCTAAATCAAAGTTTGAGAGTATTTTCTCAGCAGATGGATGGTTTGAGTGACTGGTTATTTCCTCTATGCAAATACAGTGGCACAATTACTTTCACTGCAATAGTCTTAGATACCTTACTAGTGCCGGTAATGAATGCAGCTGACGGGAAAAAAGGTCAGTGGTGCTAATATTTTTCACATTCAGCTCTTTCCCTGAATGTTAAATATACCTTTTTAGCATCTTTCAGTATTGCTAATTACAATACTGTTTTTTTCTTTCTTTAAATAGTTGTGACCAGCAGTATTTTCCTCATGAAGTCAGTTTAGAGTCAGTGTGAGCGTGACTCATGTTATAAGAATCAGTAAGCCAGTGATTTATGCAGTTCAGGTTCTATTTGGTATGCTACCTTCTTACAGCAGTTTTTCCTTTTCTTGTAGCAGAGATCTTACAGAGTTAGCTGCCATTTTCTGAGCTCCATGGCGCTGTAATATATGTCCTTCCCCTCAGAATTTGCTTTCTAATGGTGTCCTCATCATACGATCCCTTACTACTTTTAAAAAATGCAGCAAACACATAAAGTGAAAAATATCTGATCTTCTTTTCCTACTCCCATCCGGGAACTTTTAAAATATGTAACTGAGTACATTTTCCTTTAGCTGCACTTGAACAACCACAGCTCATTCATGTCAAGACATGTCCTCTTGAAACTCCTTGATGCACCACAACACAGGTACATCCACACTCAGGCACGTACAGCAGGAAATCCAAATTCACAACAGCTTTCCAAGACTCATTCCTAGTGGTAAAACGTTAAGTCAGCATTTGTTGGAGTGATAACATAAATGAAATCATATCGTCACTGTAGATTGCAAAATCACTGGGCTAATAAGTAGCACATTAAACAGGAGAGGCCAAGGGAGATAGATAATATTTCCACTGACATCTTCAAAATCTCCTCATGGCTTCTTAAGCTACAGACCTTTTAGTACAAGGTACATTCTTCAGAGCTCATTCCCACCACTCTCTGAACCTTCTTCCCTGTTCAGCCAAACCTTTACAACAGCTATGTAAGGGCTATACAAATGAGGAAAGTCCCCACTGTAGCTATATACTTTCTCTGAAAATCTCACCAACTTTGTACTGTTTTCACCTTAGGCTCTTGCTTTAGGCTGAAAAACTGTCTAGCATGCTTTGAGGGTCACCTCAGCATCCTTCATTTCACTGTGCCGAGGAAAGATTTTACCAGCCACTGGATTTCTCAAAAGAGGTCAAACACATCAGACTTTAATTTTGTATCGCTGCCTTGTAGTCTTACAAGAATTTCCCTTCTACTTCCCATGTACTGATCAAAACACTTGATATACCTCAAAATGCCATTTCCAAACAAAAACCATACAAAGGCCTAGGAACTCCTAAAATACTTTCCATCTAATGCCACGAAGCAATGGCACATTTCTTGGTCTAGGCAGAATATGGGTTCACTTGCACTCCTGATTTCTGAGCATCTTAAGTGGATCTCTCAGCCTAAGCTTCACCTTGATCAAACACAGCAAAGCCAACCAGTTTTCCACTGAGCTACACCAGATTGTGGGTAGCAAGTGTTTTTCTCCGTCATTGCACAGCTTATTTCCCTATCATAGAGCCTCAGCATCCTATCCTTTACAATAGGGAACATAATGGCATTTCTAAGACTCTGTAACCTCTCATTATAGATAGTGACCTTCATATGAAAGGGTCTGAATAGTGATGTTACATCAGTATTTTCACCCAACAGGAAAGATATCCATCAATCTTGAAACCTGGAATACTCTGTTTCCTCAAATCCCACATGCTCTTTTCATAGTTGCACTTTACAGACCATTTCCTGGTGCTTCAGGAATCAAGCAGGGTAGCTAAGACAAAAAAAACCACAATTCAGATTGTTCTGCAAATAAGTTTTTCACTAGGCATACCTATTAATTACCCCTAAATTTCATGAAACTCTACTGCTTCTACCCCAGCTCAAATAATACGACCCATTCCTCACTGCATGTACTGCACTTCCTATCTGGGTCACACAGCCCAAAGGGACTCCAGTAATCTTTCAGTCATCCTTGGGCATAAAGATTTATCCCTATTTCTGGTCCTGTAAATTAAACTGGCCAAAGCTGAAACTTATTTAGATCTCATACCATTTTGTAAACATGCCAATGGATTGAGATGGTATTTTTCCCTGTTTCTAACTTGGAGGTTGGTTCTGCTCTGAGGGAAGGGCTGATCCCTTCAACCTAAATTATTCCATTACTTTTGCCTTAAATCTGAAAGATCTTTTGTCACGTTTGACCAATCACAGCCCCCCCCCCCCCCTAATTATAGCTTATGCTTTTAGCCATAGCAGGGACAAACTGCAATTCAACAATCTGAAAAAAAAAGGTTACCCTATTCACTGCCTGCACCTGGAGATTTGTTCCCTGTTCCAGAAGCTCGTGTGTGAACGCAACTGCATCGCAGACTGGAATTGTGTTCAGTAACTTTCCATCAGATCCTTGCAACCTCGAAACCAATGAGATAGGAAAGGCAATGCAGGGCTGCAGGAGCCACATTGTCTAAGACTGTCAAATGCATGAGTCAAATCTAGCCTGCCAGATGTCTCCATTCACTTTGTCTTTCGGGAGGAAGAAAGGGCAAGGTGCACTTAAGCTTTCCAAACAGCTGCCTGCTTGTAAACAGCTCAACAGAGCAAATTCAGGCTGCCCTGTCTGAGAAGGAGAGCTGAGCTTCAAGCCCCTGTCCTCCTGAGCACACATACAGCCAAGCTCTTGAAGACACCACCTCAGGCATCTAACAAAGTAATACAGACACAGGAGTTCACAGAAAATGCTGAACCCTCTCTTATCTCATGTTTATATTGTTAAAAAATGTATTTATTTTAAAAATAACAACAATAGCACTCAGTAAACCCTAAAAATCTACTGTGAAGTAGAGGGTGGAACTGCATTTTCCCTTCAAATATCTTGAAGTTTTGCTGATTAATTTGTCAAGTTTATTACCTCTCCCGCAATCTCAATCCCTTTCATAATCCAGGCTTATTCTGGCATTTTATGCTGCTGTAGCCAAGCCTCTCTTTGACCCAGTTCTGCAATTTGTGCAACAATCCTGACTCTAAGGGGAACAGGGGGAACCTCAGCAGCCAGGCACACTGATTTAAAGTTACAGCTTCTGCTATGTTCCCGTAACCTCTCATTGATATCCAGTTGCCTGAGAAATCAGCGTAGCATCACTGGGAAATTGTGGCTGTCATCTGATCACTTACAATTACTGAGTACTTACTATTATTACTGGTCTTGGCAATTCAGGATGCCAGTGAGCTATGTGTGCTTTAGAAATGAGCATTCTGGTCATCTGCTGGTTCAGCGGAGCCTGCTCTCGCCAAAGCTACCATCACACCAGAGTTGAAATGGCCATGTCTCATTTTCCCCTGTGCTGCTGCTTATCTAATCACCCCATGAACCCGCCTGGGGGACCCAACATGCTCAAAACTGACTATCTGCAGAAGTGGTCAGGTTTTGTCTGTCTTTCCACCCCATTTAGGATCACAGAATCATTAGAGTTGGAAGGAACCTTTAAAGATCATCTAGTCCAGCCCCCCTGCAAGGAGCAGGGACATCTCCAACCAGATTAGGTTGCTCAGAGCCTCATCCAGCCTGGCCTTGAATGTTTCCAGGGATGCAAAACTTCTCTGGACAACCTGTTCCAGTGTTCCATCACCCTCATAATAAAAATATTCTTCCTGATGTCTAGTCTAAATCTACCTCCTTCTAGTTTAACACCATTACCCCTTGTCCTGTCACAACAGACCCTGCTACCCATCTTTCCTGTAAGTCCCCTTTAGGTACTGGAAGGCTGCTGTAAGGTCTCCCTGGGCTGCTACAAGGTCTCTATTGCATTCTGGCTAGAAGAGAGTTCGGGAAAAAAAAAATGCCTAGGAACAAAAGCACTTTCTGAACAGACAGAGCAGAAGGCACTTCAGGGAGCCTGGGACAAGCACAGCAGCTTTCCCTGGCACACTTAACTGGGCAAGGTTTCCCCTTCTCCATAGCACTTCCCAGCCTCCCCGTGGAGAGCAACCTTCCAGCATTAGCCTCGCGACAGACGAAAGCTCCACTTGCCCTTTGGTTTTGCATTTCTCCTCCCCTTTGGTCAGCTCTCCTTTGGTCCAGAGTCTCTCTGCTTTCCAGAGCGCAGCTGCTGATCTACCAGACGTGGACCATCATAAGCATTTCCCTGAACTGCCCAGGCTGGAAGAGCACCTCCCATATAACCTTCACAGTTCAGCATTGCTGCTAGGTTAAAACACCCTGACACGAGCAGCATTACTGAGAACATCACCTCAGACTTTCACAGCACGCATCTGGGTCCTTTCAGCAGTGTTGGGGCAAGTGGTGTACACGTGTGCATGTGGTTCCCTCCCTGCAGCTTCCTACTGAGTTACCCTGGGGCATGTGAAGCACACATGGTGCACCTTCTCAGACACACAAAATGGCTCTCTGAGAACCTCTTTGCTCACTTTACAGGATCCGAACTGCATCCTGTCCCTTCTCTTCTCATGACACAGAGAGATTTGCTGGAGCCATGTCATCTCGACCCCTCCAGCATTGCTGAGCCCCACCGACTGCACCTGTTCTCACATTTCAGTTTAATTTGTGCCTGTGTTGTCTCTCCTGTAGGCCTGCAACTGCAAGTATTACAAGTTAGATGAGGGATGTTTGCAAATTATTTCCTTTGGGCTTAGGGTTACCTCTTCTCCCTGGACTGAGGGTGTCCTTCTCACGGGGACCAGCTCGTCACCTGTTCAGAGCCCTACTGCTTCCCTGCTTTGGTGCAGCACTGCAACATCATTTCACCTCCAGTAAGACTTCATCCTCAACCCAATGCTTTATCAAACTGAGTTTTCTTTAGCTCCTATAGAACGTGAAACACGGCAAGCAGATCCATCTCTCAGGTCAGCCGCAGAGGTGCTGTGGGATGGAGAGCTGTCCCTCCATGATTAAAGCCCCCCCACCACCACCCCGGTGGTGCAGCTGCAAGTGGATCAGCACAAAAGCACCGAAGATGAAGGGTCTCCGGCGCATACGTTTCCCGTGGGGATTATAAAGAGGACACGTGACTGATGGAAAACACTGAGCATGACCGCACGGCAACTACCCTGCTAGAGCACAACCCCGTGCATGGACACTTCATGGGGCTGGGGCTTTGCACGCTCTTTCCTCGCTCATCACACGCTGGAGCGTTAGCAGTCGTTTGTGCATCGCCTCCTGCCTTATCCCCCTTCACAGGCCGGCGTCACTGGCTGTTTGTCTTTCCCTGCATCCAGGAGGCGATAAGCAGATGCCTGTGTTTCTACTGGGTCCCTCAGACTATCTCTTATTGCCCTTCTGACTGCCGGTAAAAACAAAAAAAACCCCAGGATTGCTGAATGAGAGTTGATTTGACATTTAAAATATTTTGATACCAAGTGACAGAACAAAAGGTTCTAAACCAGGATTTGCTTCTGACCATTTATCTTGTTTTTTTTTTTAATCAGAGAAAAAAGAAATAAAAGCCTAAACACTAAGTATAAACAGTAGGATTAAAAAAAAAATAATCTGCTCATTTCATGCTTTTTGGACAGCAGTAGAAATGCGTTCTGTCATGTTTTCAAGGACTAGATGATGTAGAATTTTATAAATTTATTTTAATAGTATACAGGTCTGTCTAGTCGACCCACCACTGCTCCAGTCAGAAAAATATTAAAAATTAGTCACACTCTTGTCATTTGACAGCTTGGGAATATGAAGACAGGAGGAGAGGGAAGACCAAAATCCCCTAGCCATGCATTTTAATTTAATTATTTTGATACAATTTTCTTTCTTTGAAAGCAAACCTGCCGTTCCTGCTGTGTGCAGGGCTAGTTACGCAAGGGCTGCCCTGCACAGGCAGGCGTGCAGGGGCATGGCCAGCAGCCCCCGTTCCCCTCCGGTCCACCGGCATCCGCTGACAGCAGGTGATGGGACGGCCCATCCAAACCAAAGAGGAACTCCAGGGTCCCAGGTGGCCCTGTGGGTACGAGGTCCAGGCTGGTGGCAGAGGCGCAGGGGATGGGAGTCCGAACAAAGGCGAGGCCATTGCTCCGCCTTCGTCTGCCCTGGCTGGCAGAGACTGGGCACAACCTCTGCTGGGATGGATGGCAACTGGCCCTGTTGGGTTTAATCCCTTTTTTAAAGGCACCTAACACTGCTAGACCATTCTGGGAAAGGGGTAGGGGCTGTTACGGAAGCTCCTGTCGCCCTTTTCTGAATTGTGGGAACCATGGAAACAAAAGCAGCCACAGCTGCTGTTGCCTTTTAGCCAAAAGCCCGATGTGACAAGCAAGCCGTTTATTAATGCACCTCAGAAAACAACAGAGGACCACGAAAATGAACAGGGCTGAAAAATATGCATTTTTGCAGGGGCAGACCCCACAGACACACAGGCTGGGAGTTTCAGACCTGGCCAGTGTATAAAGAGATGTATTCGGCATCTCTGCTCACGCTCCACTGACCCAGAGCTGCAAACATGTTTACAACCATGCATGGAAAATGGTTCCCCAAACAAAAGAAATCGAAAAGCAAATTTTGTTTTTGTGCTGCCTGACCTTGACCAGGCGTTGTGGCAGAGGAGGTGGGGAGTTGCCAGAGCCAGGCGACAGGACCGATTAACCCTTTGGGCGCCCGGGGCTTTGACAGCCAGGAGGACGTGATTACGGGCCATCTCGATGCTCTTACCACCCCTCACAAAGAGCTGAACTGCAGAATGGGTCCCAGCCTAATGGCACGGAGACCGTGCCGCATGTTATAACGCCCTGAAAAATATGAAGCACCGCTGCTTCATATCCAAATGAGACAAGTTTTCAACACACGGTATTATTTGCACACAAAATGCAGTGTAAACCAACTATCTTCTGTTTTTCAGCCACCTGATAACCACTGGATCAGACTGGACCCCACACCGCCGCACTGTCACCAGTGACATTATTTACACATAAACCCTCAGCCTTCCTTCACAGCCAGATTTGCCAGGCAGGTAATTATTGTTCCTATTGAAGCAAAACTGGCTGGCTTTCAATGACAGGCGTCTGCACTGCTATTATACAGCAGACTGCCTCAGTTAAGATTTTTCAGCACAAAGATTAGGAAGAAACAAATAAATTATCCTATTATTTTGCATTTTTCACCTCATATTTAGAATTCCACCTAATTTAATTCTGGATTCTCCAGTTACAGGAGCAATCCCACGCAAGCCTCCTTTTTCCCAGAAATGAAAATTAAGCAAATGAGACAGAGAGTCCTTTCCTGCTGATTAAATCACTCTCCCCCAGCTCTCGCTCCTCTAATGCTGCAGCATTCCCAGTCCCCAGACATATCATCTGAGCGGTGCATTCATTAGAGCATTTGCAAGTCCCGATCATGGACAGATGCGATCTTATCAATTAACACATTCAAGCAAAACTGCCTTTTCTCCTCATCTTTCAGCGGCTTGAAATCAGCAGCTCTGACAGCCCTATGCTGCCGGCACTGAGGATGCACCCACGGTTCGGAGGTAGGTGCTTCCCCTCCGGCATCTTCCGTCCCTTCATAAACAGGCGAGGACCGCAGCTTTTAGCCAGCGACCTATGGCGAAAGGAACGCGGGTGCGGTGGGAACAGCGAGGATAAAACAAGCCCTATTCTCAACAGAAAAACGATGTAAGTGGGATGCATTTACTTACATGAAGATTCAGTGCCAAACATGGCTGGCCCCAGATGCTGCTATTTTAAAAAGGAAAGAAGAAAGAAAAAAAGAGTGGAAGACAGAGGGAGTGTATGAGAGCAGGGATGAGTGCTACACAGCAGGGGTCATGAAGCCAGACAATGCAGTCCAGGCTTATCCAAGCTGCCAGATTCCCCTCTCCTCTCCCCTTCTCTGCTCCACACCGCAGACAGCTTTTCCTTGCAACCGCAGCACAAGGTCCTTCTTCGGCAAGCCAAAAAAAGCCGGAGCTTCTGTTTTAAATCCAAGAGATAAGAGCAGGCCAGCGTCCCTTCCGCGGTACCGGCAGGCATAAATAGGTAGCGGCCACCAGATACTGCAATCCCCAGCCCCTGCTCTCCGTAAAGACAATGGCAGGGCTTATGCATACACTGGATGACGTCAGGACACTGCAAAGACCGACCGCCACTAACCCGGGGGCTCGGAGGGGGCTTGCACGGAGCAGAGCGACTCGAATGGGAATGCCTTTGTCACAAAAAAAAAAAAAAAGCAGGAGACAAAGAACCAGACATATATTTTCCTCCGTAATGACAAAACCTCCACCCGGGGCTGTAACGCTAGCAGGGAAATATCTGCCTTGAATTCACGCTCCTTTTCTCAGCTGCACAAGACGCAAAGTGCTTCTGTGCAAAGAGAATAAATTGCAGGGACAAATGTCCTAGTAAATGCCACTTAAGCATTTTCAATAAAGAATAACCATGAATTTATATCACTAACTCTCTTCATTATTTTTCCTTTGAAGAAAAATTAAAATCCTGGGCCAATCCACACTTCAGACCTAATTTTCATATCAAAGTGCTAGCCAAGTGTCTCATTTACTTAAATCTATTGTCAGAATACACTGTACAAATGCTCTAACCATAATAAATAAGTCACACATCTAAATAGAAAGAAAAACCCCAAACCACACTGATTTCAGTGATAAAAAGGCATCCTAGCAACCAAAGAAATATTTTCCCTATTTCTTCTTTATTCTTCTAAGTCATCTAGATCTAGTGTTTCCTAGCCTCTGTAAGTGCATTTTTAAGTGCGTTGAGCTTATTTTTTTCCAACACTCAGTAATTTAAAAATGTTCAAACATAGAAACAAAGCCCTAAGCTGGCTCCTTCCGATCCTCCCGCAGACAAAAGGAATTTTCCTGGCTTGTGCTGGCAAGAGCAGCCAAGCAGTAAGTTGATGGTCGGGAGCTACCAGACGTTGGGGGCCATCCATAGGAATGGCTGTGCAGAGGCAGCAAAACCAAGAACGTACGGGTCGGAGCCACAGCCATCCCCTGCCACGCCGATCCCACTGCTCCTGGGGAGGGGGAACGCAGTCCCAAGATCATACAGTGTCCCACCAACATCCGTATGGAACCTCAACAACCCTGGCCCACAGGTGTCACGAGGAAGGAGGGGGATCAAGAGGCCACAGAGAGCCCGACATCCTTGTCCTCCCCGTCCTGGTGCAGAGGGTAGGGGGCACCTGCAAGGCACACTGAGCTCCTCTCCCAGTAACCTCTGTCAGCACAAAATGCTCTTCAACTGTTTCCCTGCCTTCCACCCCACATGTTGAACAGTCTCTTTGTGTTCTACACACACCACAAGAATACTTACGACCAGCAGGCTTTTGGGAGCACTTAACTGTATTTCATCTCTGGAAGAAAGCTACAGGAGAGGCCGTACCCTGGGGTGAGACATCTCACAACACACTCTCTAACAGGCAACTTTTATTCTCTCCATTGGTAGGCAGGACACGGGTGCATAGTGACTCAAATCAACGCTTAGGCAATGACTAACCAGATTTCCTCAAGTCTCTACTTAAGCACCTGAATTAATGGTCTGGCTGTTCAATAGTAATGAATATTTGCAGTCATGTGCATGCATGCTCAGCACCAGGAAGACACGTCCAAATTGGGTTTGACCACAATGCTATAATGGCAGTGGCACAAACCCTCTGAAAACGACCACAGTTTTGCTGGTCCCAGAGCTGAACTAGGTATTTTGACTATTTACAGCTGGTAACAGCTGCTTCAGTCATAACAGTTGAACAAGAAGCTGCAGCATGGGGAGGAAAGCAAGTATTCTGGCTCGGCTTTCCAGCAACCAAGGCAAGTTCACAAAGGAAATGTGTCTATTATGTACCAATAAGTCTCCTAGCATCTTTAAACACAAGCCTCTGGAACAGAAACCCTAGTGTTCATGTCCAGTGGCTGAAGAGCGGATCTGAACTTCCCACAACGTTGTTTCCAAGGAAGATGCCAAACCTCAGGGCTTTCCAATGATATCCTTGAAGGTGTCACAGAGCCCAGGCCCTCTGCCAAGTTCTCATTACACTGACGCACAAATGCAGTCGAAAAGCCTAAACAACCCATGCAGTATCTGGGAAAGATTTCATAACAATCTGTTTCATTAGCATTAGGCTTGCCAAGTTAGTGCTTCGCCTTGCGGGGAAGGTGACTCTTGACAGGCCACCAAAAGACTTTCTCTGAAATTCTTTCAAGTCTACCTAAAACACTTCATAAAATGACTTAGATAAAACATTAAAATCTGTTTCCGATTTATTGCTCTTGTAAGACCATAACCTTATAGTTACGCTTGCTGGCTAGCAGAACTGCAACTATTCTGTTTCCTACCCTGAGTTTTGTTGTTGGTTTATTCTGCAAAGAAGGGTCAAGAAATTTAATCTCTTCCTCTGAGAAAGTTTCTCTTTCTAATACAGTGGTGAAGATAACATGAATTAGTGTACAGAGAATGTAAAATGAAATCTCCTGGAAGTGTAAGCGTTAGCATTGCTGTGCTTTCCTTACAACGGGCACAAGACATTGTTCAAGCATTAGACCAGTTTACAATGTAGCTTCCATACATTTCTCCACAAGCCAGCATGAAATTTTTAAAGCAGCAAATATATTTGCCATTCAAAGCTCTCTGCTATGCATTCACATTTTGCAGAGAAAGAGATGTGCTCCTCAACCATTGCCAATCTTGAACAGATATTCTTTATTCCTCAATTTATTACTGCAGAAAAATAATACATGTATTTTACTTTGTTTTGTAAGGACATGTGTATCTAAAACCTAAAGCGCAGTTTGACTTTTAAGAGAGAAGGTGGACAATGAAATGTTAATTTTTTATACAGATGTAGATTTCTGCTTTTGAGTAATTTCTCTGAAGAAAAACAGTGCAAGCAGGAAAGTGCGAGCTCCCAAAAGGAGTAGATTTGTACACGTGCCTTATGCTGATCCACTGAACTAGAAATCTTTATTCTCTCTTGTCACTAGATAAACATTTCATTTTTAACTTAACCTCATTTTCCACAGGAGAAACTCCTGGATGGAAACAAATCCATCCCATCTGTGAGGTTCTCCTGTCCCACTGCCCTGACCTGCTCCCCTCAACAGGGGAGGTCTCACTTATCTCCTCCTGGAGAAAGGGAACAGGTCCCCTCTACAGGGAAAGTCAAGGATAATCTTCATGGTCCTCAGAGATGGGTAAGGATTTTTATCACGTTAGTTAAACTTTACTTTCCAAGTTCCCTGTTCTGTAAAGGCACTGAAAGTTTTTTAAGGCACTAAAAATTTTAATGCATTTAAGGTGCTACTGGAAACTGCTGAGCAACTGTGTAGTTAATCCACGCTATTCAGCAACCCTCAAAAGGGATTTATTTTGCCTGTAGGCACGTTAGTCCCCTCCTAAAAACCCAGCAAGAGCTCCAGTCACCCACGCTGTGACAACCTCCAGCTTCTCTAGTTTTTGTCGGCTCTGCCAACAGCTGCCACGCCAATTACCGATCGACATGACACCAAGAAAAAGGTGGTTTTTTAGGATCTAGGGAAAAATGAAACTGAATAGCAGCATGTATCACCGAGCTACAGCTCCTTGGCTTCACACTTTTTTTTGGCCTTGTTGTGCTCAACTTCACTGACCCTTAACTAACTTTAACAAATGTTTCTGGTGAAAAAAGTTGACATCACAATTACACCAGGGAGAACCTACTGTGATGGTACAACTTCAGCTCCTCATCTCACAGGGTCATGTAACTAAGGTACAAACAAACCCCCAAACAACCAAACAGAACAGCCTGCGCTGATGCTACAACATCAAGTCCCTGACACAGAGGTGTGAATGATTACCCACCTGCAGGGTACTTTTCCAAAGAGGCTCCCACCTCCTTCGCTAAATGATGCCACTGTCGGAAACAGCACCTTTGCAGCCACGGCTGTGGGCAAAGGGGCATGGGTCCCACAGGGAGGGTCCCTTGGGGTCTGTGGCTTGGATTACATGGCAATCAGAGCCCAGGAGAGCAAATAAAGGCAGGTCCCACTGGGAGGAAATGTCTGAAGTGCTTCATTTGTGGAAATGCCAGCACCTTCCCACCAGGAGAGAGGCTGGGCGGCAGGGAGAAGAGCAGCCCAGAGCGCGATGCAGGTGGGAGAACCAGGACTATGTCAGGCAGCCCAGACATGGAGGCACTGGCACCGGCCAGTCAGACAGTGGAAAAGATCCCTGAACATCTGAGCTGCCTGGAAGGCCTCAGTGTTCTCCTCATAGCCTGCTCATATCACCTTTTGCTCCAGGTTTTCCACTCGCATTCCCTCTTCACAACTCCCTGTTTCCTTATTGCACTGGCACAGAAAGGAAGGAGTCTGCCAGCAGAAAAAAAAAGTCAAGGTTTTTGTTGTGTTCAACATATAAAGAGGATTTTAGACCAGACTGATTTACTGATTGCAGGAAGATTTTTTCTTTTTATTATTATTTGCTCTTGTACTGATTTTTCAAATACTTCTGTGTAGTCCCTATTGCATTTATGCAACCCCATTTCACATAAAAATTCTTTTTCTGCAGTATTTTTACCTAATTAATACCTAGAACAACTAAGTTTCTTGAGTAAACACACACGTGCACACACATACACAAATGACAAGAAAGACTGAGGAACAAGTACTTAATTCTGCCACTAAAAAATCTTTTTATGTCTGCGTTGGTCCTCATCTGAGAGATGAAGTTCAAAAGACAGATTGCTTTTTTAAAACGGACACCATGAACCATGATAGCCAATCATTACATGAATGCAATGTCTTTCAACTTCAATTTTAACAAAGATCTTAGCTTCAGCACTGCTCTGTAGATGATCACTGCAAGCCACTCACTATGGGCAGCAAGAGGCAGATCCGAGGAGACACTCAGCAATAAACAGAGGAAGGCCTCTCCCAGGCCACCCATCTGGGGCACGTCTAACGGACGTGAAGTTCCAGCAGTTATGAAACGGTAGAGTATTACACCCAGAAAGAGGTATGTAGATAATATTGTGTACAATCATGAAAATAAGAAAGGATTAGCCTAAATTAAGCACTTGATTCTAGGATACGGCTGAGATTGTGGATCCTAGGCAGGTGTCTACCTCTCTTCAGAGGATTGAGTGTTTGCTCCTCATTAGCCTCATGATCTCAAAAAAATATCAAATCTTGGGCTCCTCTCTTCTCATAGGAACCAGGAACTTCTGTAGACAACAGAGCCTTGAGATACTAAGCAACACAGTATCTGTTTCTCCCCTGGTAGTAGGTCCTGGACTCTACTTGAATACCTGGCGTGTAGTAACAGGGAGCAACAGAACAAAAAGGTATTCCCATTCCCTACAACACAAGATGCAGAATAAATTTTCTATTTTCAACAACCACTTCCCTTCCAATATTCAGTGAAATTGGAAAATAAGGCAATGTTATTTTATAAGCGGCAGTGTATAGCTCACCTTCTGTATAGTACTGGCAAAGGACCAGGATGACGATTCTCCTCTTTTTTATTTTGGTTTTGTTGGTCTGGTTTTCAGTTTGGTTCGTTTAGTTTTAAATATAAAACTGTTTATCCACAAACCTAAGACAGTTACCAACACAGTGTGACAACCTACTCACTGTGTGCAAATGACATATCAAATCCCAATTAAATGTGTTATTTTTTCAATAACATCAAACCCCATGGCTCAACAGAATATGTGTAATGGCTTTGATAAATTCTGAGAGCAGTCTCTGTTCCAAACGCATGCAACTGTGTGATGAAATGGGGCCACTACTGTATTTGAAAAACATCCCAGCAGAACACACTACCTTTCCATATGATCCAAGGAGAACTTAAAAATAAAGGAAGCAACCAAATCAGCATTGTGGTTAAATTAAATACATTTAAATAACCATCTATTTAAATGCCTTTTAAAAATAATCAAATATTAGAAGAAGGAAAAAAGTGTGCATTTTCTACACTGAGGGAAATACCTGAAATATTTCGGTTTGGGTTTTTTTTGGCATCCTAGTATCAGGGTCATTTCCAAGGATCTATGCCACAGGACTGCACATAAAGCACACACGAAAGCCTCAAATGTAAAAGTGAACAGAGGTGGATAACAAATATAAAAACAGATGATAAACAAACTGTCATCAGTTTTTTACGCAACTCTGAGGGACTGCAGATTAGGATTAAGGCCGACTCACAACAAACCACATGCAAACTGGCATCAGAGGGAACATGTGTGTCCCAGAAAAAAACACAAATATCCGATTTATGTGCATAAAAAATAAGTCGGAGAGACTTAGAAGACTAGTAAACATTGCCGACATTGTATTATAATCTGCATTAATAATGTGTGATCTAATGCCAAAATGTCACGAGTAGGAGTAAATTTGATTGTTGAAAGAGGAAGATCAAATTTAAATTACTTCTCAGTCCAACACAGTAAGAACGTTAAATCTGACATTATAAATAGCAATGATTTCATCGTACATACGGGAAAAATTAAGAAGGACTTCTAAGCCTATGAGGGAATACCCACAAAACATCGTAAGAAGGTATCCGAGGAATTCAGCTGTTCACATGAACATGCTCTGCGTGTGTCTGCTCAGTAACTCAGGAACCAGTCAACCATCTCAACCCAATCAGCAAAGGGACAGGAGAAACAAAGTTATCCCATGTGCTGTGTGACAGCAAGGAAAAGATAGGGAAGAGATAACTTACAAAGGTCCCTACCGGACGAGAGAATGCTGTGTTGAGCACACTCCTTAGCAGACATAAAACCATGGGAAAAACTTCAATCAAGAGTTTTATTTTTATTTTCCTCTGTGGACATTCGTGTACCTAACAGTGGATGAGCTGACATTGCAGCCATAAATATAATACACTGGTGGAGTCAGTGGGGAAACCAAGTCCACTCAAATCTGTTTCACTAGTTCCACTGGACAAAACTGTAGTCTCTTAAGGATTTCAGTTTTCGCAAGATGAAGCATTTCAGTAGTGTCCTATCCCCTCTTTCCATGGGTTCCAGCCAGCCTCCATGCTCAGCAAGCTGGAGATGTAAAATTTCTCTCTTAGAACAAAGAAAAATTCTTAACCACAAGAATTAGTAAATGTTTGGATTAACATAGCTTTTCTTGAGAAAGAAGAGCTTCTAAGAGTCAATAAAACAATCCAAGCAAGAGGGCCTCCTGAACCTGCAAGCTTGATCGGTGTTGGGAATCCCTTTGGGGCATGTTGCTGCAGGCACAGACATCCATGATGAGGCTCAGACGACTGCAGGCTCCAGGCAGCAAGCCTGGACTCTGCAGTCTCATTTGCTGAACACTCAACATCAGAAGAGTAAAACTCATCCTGGAAATGCAATGTTTTCCAAATTAAAAAAGGCTTATCTGGATAAGGGCCAGCCTGAGGAACAAATGTATGGTGAAGAGGAAGCCTCCACCAAAGCACTTAAGCATAGTCCCACTGGCTTTTAGGAGAAGTAGGCTCTTAAACTTGACAGACACCTTGGAAATGTTCTCCTAAACAAAGCACTAGAGAAAACTTTAGGCATTTAGTCATGGTAACAGAAGGCTTACCTAAGCAGGCAGAAGAAAATAAGACTGGAAAAGGTGGTGGCACCTGCCCTCCTCATGGCAGATTCAACTGCACCAACATCCTTCCAACCGCACACAAGTCACAAGAGGAAAACTGCAGAGACTCCCACATCCAGCTCCCTGTGGGAACTCAACTTAGGACGTACAGCAGACCTTTACTAGGAGCTCATGGCACTTACGGGTTGACAGGATTTCTCTTACAGCAAACCACCGTGCTGCCAAAACACAAAGAAACCTCAGTAACTACAGTGTATGCCTTCTGCCCAGTGATGGCCAATGTAGGAACACCATGGCAGAACCGTGACTCCAGATGGGCGTGATAATAAGTGGCACAGTAACTTCATGGCAATTAAATGATCAGACATTAACACTATTCAAGTTTCTCAGAAACTTGATACCAGTTGTAGGCCCTCCCTCTGAGCAGACCACACTGCCCAGAGCCATGGTCCTTGTATCCCCCTTCCTAGCCTCTCCCCTTGTAGAGGTGTACCTGCAGAGCTGCTGAATTCCAGCAGTGCAAGGAGAAGATGGAGACATGAAGGTTGCAGCTCCCAACCTCCACAGCACTCATCCCAGGAAAGTCCTGGTCAATGTGATTAGAGAGCACTGATTTTCTGAACATTTCTGTTGTCAGTTCAGCAGTTGCCAACTCCAGCAGTGCCCACTTCTCTCTGCTGACTAAAGACAGCAGTGAATATCTCAATACTTGGAAGCACTGTGCCACTTCTGTGGCGTCGGTATGATGAAAGATTCAAGGGCTTGTGTCCAGTACTAGATGGCACATAGAGTTTACCAACTTCATCAGTCGAGGCAAGAAGGTCATGCTGAGCACAGCGTTTGTAGATACACAAAGTGGATAAAACCAGCAGGCTTCACTTCACCAAAGAGCAACTCTCCCCTGCCATCAGAGACATTCCTCCTCTAAATAAATTTAAGCACAGAGACACATTCCTTTCTTCAAGTCAAAGGGTTTGTGGCCCTTTTGACATACCTGATTTGTTTACTTATCGCCACCTAATCAGCTGTCAAACAAGACTGAAGAGCTTCAGCTTGCAGTAGAGCATGTGCATACGGCTCTGCTCAGCCTGCAGGGTAAGCAGATTGCCTCCCAGCATCCCTGGTTGATGCTTCATGAAACCCATCAGCCTTCAGATGGCTACAGGCTCTGCTTAGCTCTATCTCTTGTCAGTCAATGTTATTTATCCACTTTAGCCTCTGGCCCTGTTTACACTAGACAAGTAGTGTTTGACACCACTTATCCTTCACGGAAGATGGTTTGGTGGTTGGCCAAACCACAACCTCAAGAACAAGGAGCGACCCACCTCCTGCGTTCAGTTGATGAAGGCTGGCTCCCCACCACTGCAGGACCCCTGTGGGCACCTCAAGGGCAAAGGCTCACGGGTCCTTCAAGCTTCAGTCAAACAGCATTAAAAATATTTATTGTGCAAATAGTTTAATCTTCTTAAATGAAAACTTACAAGAAAAGATATTCTGAAATAAATGACACAGACTCTTGTGCCTTTCTTCAGCTCACACCAAACAGTGCACTGGATGAACCCAGTCCAGTATGGCACCTTCCCTGATCTCAATTCTCACATCTCTTTACAAATTTGTAAAAACAGGCTTCCAGGCATCATTATTTGTCTTGTTGCTAATTGTGTGCTTGACTGAAACTGGTACAACACACTACAGGTAGGGAAAAGCAAAGGGTTAAGCACTTACACAAGAAAAGGATATGCGATATCAAGTGTCCAGCTATGAACATACTGTCTCCCCCGGCATGCAGTGTCAGGTCCAAGGGAAAAGACCTCAGTGGAAAGTCCCACTAAGTCTTAATCATGTGCTCAACATGCCCCTTATTCCAAATATCTCTTGTGTCTGTGCAGAGAGTTACGACTCTTCTGGAACATTGCTTTCATTGTATGCAATAATTGCTTCTTACCAGAGCAATTATTTTTACAGAATATATTCTATGAATAAAATAGCTCACTCAGTTTAACTTCAGCCCTGCATTACAGATGCAAATGAAAGCAACACATATGTGAATTTGTATTTCATCAGCAAACCAACCCTTCACTGACTTCTCATTGTCATTTACTAGCTGGAATTAACAACAATTTAAATGCAGTTAGTCAGATAACAGCTACTTAAAGTAATGCTGATAACTTTTCTTCTGCTCTGAAATAACAGAAAAGATTTTTTAAAAAATCACTTGTTGAAATGTGCCCTACAAGTCATAGAATCATAGAATCATAGAATGGTTAGGGTTGGAAGGGACCTTCAAAGGTCATCTAGTCCAATCCCCCTGCAAGAAGCAGGGACATCCCCGACTAGATCAGGTTGCTCAGAGCCTCATCCAGCCTGGCCTTGAACGTTTCCAGGGATGGGGCCTCCACCACCTTTCTGGGCAACCTGTTCCAGTGTTCTATAACTCACATCGTAAAAATTTTTTTCCTAATTTCCAATCTAAATCTACCCCCCTCTATTTTAAAACCATTACCCCTCGTCCTACTGCAACAGGCCCTACCAAACAGCCTTTCCCCATCTTTCTTATAGGCCCCCTTGAGGTACTGGAAGACCGCTATCAGGTCTCCCCGGAGCCTCCTCTTCTCCAGGCTGAACAGCCCCAACTCTCTCAGCTTGTCCTCATAAGAGAGGTGCTCCAGCCCTTTTATCATCTTCGTGGCCCTCCTCTGGACCTTCTCCAACTGGTCCATGTCCTTCTTGTGTTGGGGGCTCCAGAACTGGACACAGTACTCCAGGTGGAGTCCTTCGATAGGGGCCCGCACTGACGCGGGCAGTGGACAGACACACACTGCACGCTGCACTGTGGAAGCTGAAAGGGAACTGGAATGTTTCACTCCCAACAGCCACAGTCCCAGTTCAGCATTGCCACAAAGTGCAGATTTACATGCACTGAGCTACAGGGCCAGGAGATGCCTCCAGGGCAGGCGCTTTCTCAGGGGGTACTTTCCTGGTTAGCAAGCTGCAGTTAAAGCATTTATTTTCTTTAAAATCTGTCTTTTTAATTGCTCTTGTTTTCTGTTATTAATATTGTCTATTTAAAACAGAGCGTTTCACTAGTTTCTAACAGACAAGGGCTACTATGTCTCCAGCAGTAAACACAAAGCAAAAAGAAATCAAATAAGAACCTACAGGACCAGGCGATGGATAGTGTGGCCAGCCCCCTTGCAAAAAGTCATAGTGAAGTGACAAATCACCCTCTGAGGATGGCTCAAAAAGAGCAGGACAGTCATGTCCATAGATCTTCTCTCAAGACAAAATCCAAGCTAGAAGAAATGGGTATAGCAAGGTGGCTACTTGTTCCACCTACCCTGCCACAGCCCAGCCCTCCTCTTCCCAGACCTGCCCCATGCTTCTTAACCCAGAGCTTTGCTGTACTGTGTTTGTCACTCTCCTTGGGGAGCACCCAGCCCTTCCCAGTGCACAGCCAAGTCCCTCCTCTTCTCAAGCCCATAGAAAAACTTTCTTCTCCCTTCTCATCTGCCTTGCTCTGTATCCTCTGCTCCTAAATCACCACACAGAAGCACAGGTTGCAAGGGAGTCCAAGCCCCCTGTTCAAGCAGGGCCAACTGCAGCAGGTTGCTCATGGTCACGCCCACCTGGGTTTTGAATGTCTCCAAGGATGAAGACTTCACAGCCTCTCTGGGCACCCTGCTCCAGCATTGGACCACCCTCAGAGTGAAGAAGTGTTTTCTCATGTTCAGACAAAATTTCCCGTGTTTCAGCATGTGCCTGTTGTCCCTTGACCTGCCACTGGGCCCCACTGGGAATCCAGTCAGCGTATTCAGTCCACCTCGAAGGCCCCAGCCCCTCCTGGCCCTGACTCCACCATCCCTTGCAATCTCTGGATCATAAACACCCTTCCATCTCAGCCAGAGGTCCCTTAAATGAAAATAATGGGACAACAATAGGCACAATTTATTTATATAATGTCACTTAAAGCAGATGCTCATACAACTTTTTTTTTGTTGTTGTTTTCTTCCTTTTTCTAAAATCAAAATATCAAGTGTTTTGCACTTGCCTTTGGAATTAACCTCAAATTGAAACTCAGCCTTAAGAGCTGAATATTTTTCAGGCTTCTGTAATTTGTCCAGGTCTATTCATTCAAGAAAAGGATTATGTCCATCACTGCATTTGATGTAAAAAGACATGCAGTAAAGTCAGCAAGTTTTAAGGAACAGGAAGCCTGCATCTGCAAGCACAACATCATGTCTTCTCCTAATGCAGAGCTACTGAAGTATAAACACAGATCCCTGTGAGAAATATTTTATAGTGAAAACTTTAACAAACAATCCATGACTTTTGCCAAATTCAGACCCCAGTGATGCTAATTATTAGATTGAGCGAGGTTTAAGATTGTATATAAACAGATTTTAGTACATTCATAAATACTAGTTGTCAGCCACAGAAAATGTGTCTTTGCTTTCCCCCTTCCAGCATCTTTTAAAAAATTAGAAATTGCAATAGTAACAGGACTCTTTTGCAGACCTAATAGTACTGAAGTCACTCTTTCAACTGCAATCTAATAAAAAAAGCATGCTGTGATGACACGACCAAACATTTCCATGTCATCAAGCCCAATGAAACAGATTGCGTCAGGCAGTTCTGAAGCTTCTGCAGATAAAGGAAGATCATTAGAACCTTTGATTTCCTAAATCAAGGACTTCTCCATAATATGCTTTGGGGTATTGCACAGTAAATGGGTTCATAAACAAACAATGGTTTATATTTTTTAAAAAGTTACAATGCTTCTTATTGTTTCTTGAAAATAATCAGACAACTGATTTACTTATCTGCCTTTGTTGTGAAGCAATTGAAAGAGAGTTTCTGAATTTCCTTGATGTGAGGCATCACTGACCTCAGAGAAAAATATGACCTTTTCAATCAAGTCTTTGGTATTTTTCTTCCAATTGATAAATGAACTAACATACTGTTGGCAATCAACAAAACTTCTCATCCTCCTAAGGTGCATCATTTTAGCTCAGGGTGAATTCTGAAAACTCGTTTGTCTAATTTTCTTTCACAATCAAATAAATCCATACTTCCTCTGGCAATACTGTGGCATAATTTTGTTCCTTCTGCAGCAGCCAGCTATGGATTTCAGTATTTCTCAGCATCCAGAGTTCACAAACCCATGTCTTTAGAGGCTCTGCTCAAGCTGTTTTATGATCCCCTTCAGTTGCACACTGCTGTGCCTTGGCTATGCTACTCCCTTTTCAGCAGCTGTGTGCTCACTGAACCCGTGTGAGCCCCTGCTCCTCAAACCCACCTTTTGGTACTCATTCTCCTGAGTGGTGTGTGGGGAACCTGGTCTGGGAACAGACCTGGCTGAGCAGAACATGCGGAAGAGCAACCTGATCTAGTTGCAGATGTCCCTGCTCCTTGCAGGGGGGTTGGACTAGATGACCTTTAAAGGTTCCTTCTAACCCTATCAATTCTATGATTCTGTAAGAGCATGCAGTGAGACTGGCTGCCCACTTGCAGAAAGCTGTTCAACAAAGCACAGTCACCACTGTGATGGCCATCTCAGACACCTTTACCGATCTTTGGGATCAGAGAGTTCCCATTACCTGAGATGCTATTACTGCAGTAAACGTTGTGGTCGTGATCAAGCTAACTGAAAATACAGCCTTTGGTCACCTTTGTACCCCTACATACCAGACCAACAGACCTAACATACTGTTCTCCAAACAGGCAGAACTCTGCTGTTGGATAAAATAGCCTTTAGATACCAACAAACTGCATGTATAAGCTATTCTTTTAAAAAGAGTATAGTTCTTATGGGAAATATAAGCCATCCAGTGATGGCTGAAGCAATTTCTGAATAACATTTGAAAATAAATGTAAGGTTCTCTAGATTTAAAGGCGCTGCTTAAATGGGAATGGAGGACTCCATCTCAAATGATAAGACCTGGTCTCAAGGCACAAGGTAGTTTAAGGAAATGAAGCATAGTCCCACAAAGGTGGATCTAGTGCAGTCTCTGAATTCCCACTGTGGAGAGAGAGCTCACCAGGCATGTTTTTCTCATTCTAACTCTTTTGCCCTTTTATCTCTTTATTTACTTATTTATTGAATAGAGTTTGCTGTCTTCAAGTTGTCAGCAGGACCTCTGGAAGGCTTTTGCCCTTTCAAAGTCTCACCTAATTGCTCCTACACTCAAAGAGAAACCATTTCTCTTCCCTCTTCTATCCCACAACTCTCAAGATCTCTTTTGACAACCTGCACAACTGATAGGAAAAGGCTGACAGCAGTGTGCAGTGAGCCTCCCGATGCACCGCCTTTCCTCCAGACTCTGGTCCCGACTATTAGCTTCCCAAGAGCTCCAGTTCTGTTTCTGTTTAAAAGCTTCAGAGCCTGCCAGAAGGAGCTGGGTTGTCAAATTTCAAATCTGTGCTAGCTACACGGCACTCAGATGTGTTTCTGCATTAATTGCTCTCTTGTGTGGCAAGCACTTGCCCTTCACACAGACATGACTGAAGTCTTGCAGAAGTCCTCTTCCTTGTGCTCCTATTCCTCCCTCATTTCTAGTCCAGACACAGCCTTCCTCTGACTGATACAAGGAACTAGTGACCACTCGAGGAATGGGAGACAAGTACCTGCCCTGTCAGGGTCTAG
Organism: Chlamydotis macqueenii; assembly: GCF_036417535.1. Classification (NCBI taxonomy): domain Eukaryota; kingdom Metazoa; phylum Chordata; class Aves; order Otidiformes; family Otididae; genus Chlamydotis; species Chlamydotis macqueenii. The sequence goes on from NC_141556.1 coordinate 27,219,533, forward strand.
AGATTCTCCATCAACCACCATCCCTCACCCTAACCCCAAAAAATCACTCACATCATGAGCCTCTTCGCGTGCCTCGGAGCACAGCTTCACCGCCCCAGAGCAGACCTGACTATCCCAGTTTTTTCAGATCCCTGATTTTCCTTTGGCAGGGAGCTAAAAAAACTATCCATAAGTTGGTCTTATCAAAACCCACCTTCACAGGACTCAGAGGATACCAAAAGCCATGTCTGAGGAATACCAGCCTAATAAAGCACGATGCAAGAGACTCTACAATACAGAGCCCTTTCCAGCACACAGTGATGAACCCAAGCTAAATATCGCTGAATTGCTGTGTGGCAGCGATCCACATGACAGACTGGGGTCATTTCCCAGGTCAGCCAAGGCTTTCACTGCTACTGGGATGTACTTGCATTTGCAACACCATTTTATCTAAAATCATTATAAGACTGCAATGGAGAGCTGTGCTTCAAGGACCAGGCTCTGATGAAAAGTCAGGGACCTGGCAATCAAAACACACTGCAGGGAAGAGACAGAGTCAGGACAGACTAAGGTGCAAGCACAAGAGAAGAATGGCAGGAGATGGGAGAAGGTTAATGGAATAATATGGCAGGGAGCATCATCCATCCTTCTCTGCGGTCACGACTGCCTGAGCCACATCCTGTGACCAAAGAGAGCATCAACAACAAACCTTCTCCGAACCAGCACGGCTGTCAGAGGAATTTTCCCACAGCAAGGATCACATTCATCGCTCTGTGCCAGGAACAATATTGCATTGTAACATCCCCGGGATTCCAGCAGACGGAAGAAAAAGCATCCAACCTCAGCCATGAGGAAACTCTGAGAAGCGGCTGAAGCGATGAGGAGCAATGCTCTTTTGGCTACACTACAGCATGGCAGATTTTATAGGTGTTGACCACACGCCCAAGCACAGTGGCATGAACTCAAGTGAAGAATGGAGACTAGACTTTAATAAACCTTAAAAGGCTAACGATTAAGCCACCAAGCTTGACCTTACCTGTAAATTCAAGGGAAAGCTAAAAAGGACAGAAAACCCCAAGCATTAGATTAAAACAAGTGTCTGAACCTTATGGATGTATACGAGCAAAAGAAAAAAAGAAAAAAAAAAGAAGACAAGAAAAAAGAAAGAAAAAGAAAAGAAACACTGAGGAAGAATTTGAAGTTGTTTCTTTACCTGTACAATCTCACAGATCTGACAGTGAGGAGGAAACATGGTGATGGCCACGTAGACAACACTGCAAGGTTCACTGTTTTTTTTTTTTTAAAAAAAACCTTAATTATTTCCAAGTACTGGAAATAGAGTTTTTCTTTAAAGTTTCCCTAACATGTGGGAAAGCTTATGTCCTCTTAAGAATTAGACTTTTCTTCTTATCTGTAGTGGTCACTGCTATTTTTCTTCCTACACATTTTTCAAGTAATCTTTCTCAGTGTTCGTATGAGAACAGGATTTCACAGCCACTCTGTTTTTCTTTCTGTCCGGGACCACTTCATGCTTTCTCACAACCTTACAGCAGGAAAGCTGTAGCCTGCACAGAGAGGAAAGCATAAATTATGCTATGACAGGTTTATAAGACTAATTCTAGTAAATATCTCTCAAGTAGCCTCCTATTCACTGTCTCCCTAGAAGAGCAAGGGGGGATTTTTCTGCTGGCAGCATTTTCAACTGTATCACTGTATCTCATGGAAGCACACACATTTCAACAACACTTTGTCAGGGAAGCTCAGACAGGCCTGCAGGCCAGGAGGAACAAGGAGGACCCCTCAGAGCCCCCTGGTCAGAGCACTGGCCTGGGGTAAGACAGACCAGAGACTTAACCCTATTTGATGACCAGATGCATTCAGTCTACTTTTTTTCACCTCGGTCCACTGTGAGTCAGGCTTCAATCAAAGCTTCTTCCCTCACAAGACCTTGCTTTGGCCAGTTCAACTGTCTTGGGGCCAGGCAAGGCACAGATGTGAAGTGGGGTGCCTGTGTCCCAAGACGCAGCCACTAGTACCCGCAGCCCAGCCCAGTCTGACCAACTTCCCAAAAGTGTCTTGTGTTTCCTTACATCATTTCATGGTGTTCATTTTGGGTGTGCAGAAGTCCAAAACACTGCTCAAAACCTCATCTCATTTCAGTAGGACCTTTATACATATCTTAGTTTCATCCTATCTGGATAGGATCCTATCTGAATCGTCTCTGGATTTTTATTGAGGTAAAAAAAAAAAAAGCCCATATTGCAGACAGAAAGAAATTACGTCCCTGAAACGAGCAATGTCCAATGCTATCAAAATCATTGTACCATGTAGTCTGCATGTGGTAGATCTATTTTTCTGTCATTCATCCTTTCATGATTGTTTATTGTCCTGTTCTTATCGTTTTAAAAAAAACATTTCATGCTTTGCCTTCATGTATTTATTTAAATATTGGTTCAGCTGTGTCATTGAAATTCTTAGATACCCAAGTGTCTTTTTCAAAAGTTAATTAGGAATGTCTTTATTCAAGTACCATTGGCTTTCCTAGAAAGTCACGTCACTTTTGAAAACAGGATTCAGATGTGTGACAATGTGGAAGGAAATTCAGAACAACTTCATTTTGGAGACATTAACCAGTCCAGTAGTTCACCTGTAGCTCTGACCCATACCCATATCATTTGTTACCAAAGTCTCTTATCACTGGGAAGTGAATTAATTCACAAGTGAATGAATTTCTTGTTTTGCTTTGCTTGTGTGCGTAGCTTTTGCTTTATCTATGAAACCATCTTTATCTCAACCCAGGAGTTTTCTCACTTTTACCCTTCTGATTCTCTCCCCCATCCTGCTGTGGAGGGAAGTGAGTGAGCAGCTGTGTGGGACTTAGTTGCCAGCTGGGGTTAAACCACTACATCAAGTGAATGCTGCAGAGGCCAGAGAGGTCTGTGTGTTCATGCCTGTTCAAATCATACAAACTATGAAGGTCTAGGATTAAAACCAGAGGCTGAAGGATGATGACCAAAACCCAGAAGCATTTAGTACTAAAGCAACTTCTGCAACACTCGCAGAAGAGTTTCTTCCTATGTTACACTTGACATGGAACATATCAAACAAACTATGGCATTCTACACTCAGACTAACCCCACTCTCTGTACCACAACCTCAGCACACAAAATAACTAGACTCAAAACAGTAACATTAAAAAAAAAAGTTAAAATAAAAGTAAAATTCATCTGGTGATAAGAGTTCTTGCCACCTTAATCTATCAACTCTCATTTTCCAATTACATATAGAAAGTTGCATCAACTTTCAGAAGTATTGAGAAAGTCTTTTAAGTTTTTCCCTTATGCAAGATGTGCAGCTGGACTTCTCCTCGGCTCTCCATTAAATGCCTTTTACCTAACTACTCTGCACTTCTGCACTTTTCCTTTTCGGCCCAAGCATAGAGTATCTGACCCCACCCCCACTTTTTGTTGTGAAACTGGAACATGCCCAGCATTTTTTCCACAGTAGACAATTTATTTTTAAATCCAGGCTAAGAATGCAGCATAATATATTTTAAAACAAATGTTCTTCGTCATCATTTCCATAATACTTCAACCCCTTCACAGGAAATATGGTTCAGAACAGCGACAGAATAAAAAACAACAGTTTTCAATTAGCAAGTGTCCATTCTGGCCCGTTCTCCTACGGAAGGCTTTCTCTCCCAGCTGAGGAGAGAGAAGGTCTCTTCTACTGTAATGACCAGTTACTTCTTAAAAGCACATCATACACACACAGAAGGTGAGGTTAAATGCCTGGTACCTCTAACAAGCTAGTTCACTCCTCCCTCTTTTTGCCTATAGCACTGATAAATAAAGGTGTGTTTTGTGTCCGTGACGAGGAAGGGCAGATGTCAGGTGTGAAGTGTCAGGTTCAAATTTTAAGGTTTTCTAAATTAAGCTTTTATAAATGCCAAGGTCATGGAGCTACTCCATTTCAACCACAACCAGGAATTATTCCTTGCTTCCCTGCTTACTGCATTAGAGTTTGGTACAAAAGTTCTCCTGCCATATAACGTAAAAGCAGATGAATCGCTCCACTGCACTTAGGGATCCTGTAGGTAATAAGATACTGAATTGACTAAATGTATCTTACTACATGCAGCTGGAGGAAAAAATAGGAAACAGTACTGCAAATAAATTTCCATTAAATTGCTACATTTCTTCTTTCCTTCAGTTGAATTATTACTTTAGCTTTGCTCACTGTCATGATTTTTTTTATTTTTAAGTTCGTTCTACTAAAACAAGTAGGAATAGGCTGTATTTGAAATAATAAAAGTTATGCTGTTATTTTTCATACAAAATTAATGAAAACCACACACATCTTAGGTTCAAACCACAAATTCATGACCAAACATGAAAACATACTTTTATTCATGTTCCCATGAACTTTTACCCATAGAAGACAGTGAGAAACCAGCTATTGACACCACTGTGAGCAGGTCAGAACATTCAGAAAAAAATGTAACAGGATAATATCACCCTGGAATTAAATAAGTTGTGTAAAAAACCCAGTGGTAATTAAAACATACAACGATCTGACCTGTATTAAGCATTTTCTCTCAACTCCATTAAAAGGTTAAAGACAGTTATAAATACACTGTTTCCTAAAACAACTGCTTAACAGAGGCAACATGACCAGAATCATGGACCACGTCTGATGTTCAAAAGCTAAAGCATTGCTTTAGCTAACAGCATGGTTTGCCAAGTGGAAAGAACAGGATTTCTCTTAGAGAATACACTGCATCTGACAGTATTTGCGGAAAACAGTATCCTATGCCTATGTCTAGACCTTATACATCCACAGACCGGATGCTGTTTGAGTACCTGTCATACTCTGAGGAGGAGAGGGCATTCATGTCCATGGCCATTGAGCTCCCAAGGATACCTACCTTCCAGGCTGGTATTAACAGGACATTAAATAAGAAAAGCAGTTGCACCTCCACAGCTATTTTTGCAATTAGATTCCCTCAGAAAACCTATTTGTCATTGCTAATGAACAGGTTTCACCTTGTATTCCTGGTAAAGTCCAGTGGCCTCAGAACCAGGGCTCAGGACTCAGCCTCCTGGAGCCACCAGGTATTTGAGGCAGATGTCTCCCAGAGAAGGGGTATGGCCGTGTCACTACCCTACTTGTACTTACATGGGACAATCTATCCAAAGAAACTAGCTAAACAAAACAAAGTTTCTAGTCACAAATGTCTTACTTTGAAAAACAACATAAATCCAACACATCCTATCAGTTGGACCTTATCCCATCCTAAAGCCCTGGGTTTGTTCAAAACCCCAAATCCCAACAGTCCTCCTTGCCTCTTCTAATTTTTGTCTGTTAGGATAAAAGGCCTATAGGATCTCCTTTTTTTCAACGGCATTCCTCTCGCTGTCCATGCAGTTCACAGAGCATAAATCATCTCGGCTCACCAGCGTGGCTGAGTTCTGCCTAACTGCATGGGGAAACTTTCTAAAGTCGGGGGCCTCCCTGGCAGAAAACAACTGCTGCAGTTGTGTGGAGTTCAGATCGTACCTCGCTGTGCCAGAAAATCTCCTCTGGCCCTGAATGTCCATGAAGTATCACATCTGTGCTGAGACAGAACACAAGTTACAACTATCAATGGTTTTCATACACTAGTATGGAATTCATAACTTTATACAGGGATATTTCACATATGCTTACAAACACACCTAAAAGCTCCTGAGCTTCTCACTTAGTAGTAAATGACGAAAAAGTTAACAGTGATTCTTTAAGTTTCTGTTTCTGATTAATGCTGAAAATGAAAAACTGTTAACAAACCAACATCAGAAAGAAGACAAATAGCTGGTAACCTCAAATAGAACCCTACGTACTGATTTGAAATAGAGAAGCAGGATATTTCAAACACACTTACTGTTTGGAAAATTCTTCCAAGATTATGGATGCTTCCAAGTTTATAAAAGAAGTAGCAAGTAGTGCATAAAAGCTCCTTAATCTTGGCTTTAGAGAAAATTAGTAATGGAAAAATTCATCAAAGGTCTACGTCATACAAATTAACCAGTCAAAACCACAACACATAGTCAAGATCTTGTTATGGGTGAAACATTCCTGTGTATGACTTCAAACATCAAACTTCTAACATCCACAATTATCTATAATTTCCCAACACTGTAAAACACTTTGACACTTTGTTGTAAATATTTTTCCAAAGAGGCAAATTTTAGGATCATAGAACCACAGAATGGGTTGGGTTGGAAGAGACCTCAACAGATCATCTAGTCCAACCTCCCTGCCACGGGTAGAGACATCTTTCACTACGCTAGGTTACATCGTGTTTAATGGTCAGACATTAGAAGAAGATTAATTTCCATCTCTTAGGCACAGGACTCGTGTAACGTGCTCACAGAGGTAGATGCCACATGGTACATAGAGGAGAGCAAACACTGAGTCTCTTGGAGGGTGAAGATATAGCCAAGAGCACCAAACAACCGGTTCAGCTACACCAGTAACTTCATCTCAATGACCTTCCTGTCTGCCATATGCTGTCCCTCTCCTCAATTCATAAATCTTGACAAAACTACATAAAAAGAAGGATGATTCTCAAGCAGTGTAAATAAATTGTAAAGCCAGTTTAGTAAGTGGAAGTAAGTGGATTTAGGACAGCTACAGAAGCAGTGATCAGATTCGGGTTTTTTTCCTGGCAAGCTCCGCTTCAGCTCAACTAACCACCTTGACACTTCATCAAACTTTGCAACCTTTCCCTAGCAATTTGGACAAGGAAGACATTGAATTCCTCAAACTTTGCTTTCAACGACTTGAAATTGGCTTCGCAACAACCCATGGTTATTCTCAGGTGTCTGCCAAGTTGGCCTTCCTCTCCCAGTGACAATGACGCTGTGTCACCTCTTTCACTCGTGCCACAGGACACCTAACACCTATTCACATCCAGCTTTCAGCACTCCCCAGGTTACCCAAGAAGCATCAGACAGAAGGGTTTGCCTGAGGCTTCAACCACCTACAGAGCTCCAGAGGAACCTCCGAAGCATGAAAAACTAAATCTGACAGCATTTTTAGTAAATAATGTTTTCCATTAGCTACAAAAGCTATAAAATTAAGGCTTCTGGTCAGTCAATGCCCTTCTGTTTCCATTTACGGTTAAGAATGCAAAAACTTGACCATAATTTCTATCCCAAACTCTCGTCAGCCTGTTCCAATTTTGGGACAGAATTCAGTCTAGTAAAAAATATTTTTAAACAATGTGGTTTATTTATAATCAGAAAAGTGATCTTAGTAATCATCAAAATTACTAGAAGTTACTAAATTTAAAACACAACGACTGCATTTTCTTCTCTCCCTATACAGAGCAACAGACTGAGCAGAAAATCTGAGCGCTGCTGTACACAGCTCGACAGATTCCTCTCTCTCCCTGAACAGCTGCAGCTGGAGCCAGAAAAAAAAAAAAAGCAAAAAAGCAAAAAATCCCAAACCAGCCAAACAAATGTGATGTTAGGAATGGCAAAGAACACGAAATAAATAATTTATGTATCATAGCTCACCTATACTTTATGAGTACTACCACCTTATCCAAAAAAGAAGATTGTAGAGGGAGATGTAGCAGTGGCAATAAAAATTGTAAGATTAAAAAAAATCAGTATCATTTAGGTCACAGAAGAGTTAAAGGAGAAGGGATACTGTTAAGTGTAGAACAAAGAAGCAGAAATGCAAAAAAGCAGCCATTCAATAAAATAAGGGACAAATTGAGAACTGTACAAGAAAACAGGCTTTTACTAAACACATAATTTACTTGCAACAGTCAGTACAAAAAGATGATGCTGAAGTCAAGAACTAGCAAAACTCAAATTTGGAATTACAATAAGACTATCCAGAAAAGTAACACAAGAAAAGCCAAGTGGCAAACTTGCATGTGAAAGTAAATTACAGATGAAGAAGGAGAGGCAGATTATGACTGGCACCTGCTCATGAAGAGTTATTTTACATCGTTGGCTGCATGTGGTATTACCTATTCCCAGGAAAAAAAAAATACAGCTTCTCCAAAAATAACCAACCTTCCAGTCTCCCCAGAACAATACTAGAAATGCCCTGAGTGACTCCACCACAGAGGTTTCAATGTTCTGCACAGTTTCTGGAGCACAGCCTACTGGCACACACGAAAACCCCTATGCTTCTCCAAAATATCAAGAACACGTTAGAAACCCTGCTTTACAGGTAACAGGAAACTGTTCAACGATTTCCAGACAAACTTGAAGAAGCTTTCAAAATACATGATATTATGTTTGAACAGGAGACTTTTCTTCCCAAGTTAGCACCGTGATCTGTCACGCTTACTCCAGCTATGTGACACTCTGCAAAAGGAAAAGGCAGGCTAAGGCTGTGGTCTGACGGGTATTCCTGGCTGCAGGTCAGGTGTTCAGTGTTTTTTCACTGCAAACGCCTGTTGTCACTGCTCTCCCTACCTGGGCTAACCCCCAAAGGTCTGCTGGCGTAGTAGCGCAGCAGTCAACCCATGTGCCAGCCCTGCCTGAGGGATGGAGGTCACAACCAGAACCAAGGAAAACTACTGTATGAGAAGTGTTTGAGCTAACTGAGAACACTTCATCCTGCCACATCTGTCCAGATGTACACCTGGTTTTGTAGCACAAGTCAAGTGGGCAACAGCAATGAGGCATTTCCCATAGGAGGCTTCAAGTACATTGGCTTTCACGCTGAATGAGATCTAACCATGATTCACTTGGTTTCTACTCTCTGTACTCCCAGGTCAAGGCTATGTAACAGCCAGGGATTCATTTGCCTTTGGAGTAAAAATGTCAAGATTTTGCCTCCACTAAGATTTCATGGCAGTATTGCAAAAAGCAGAAAGAGATAAAACCCACTCTTTTGGTAATGAAGACACTGCTTATTAAGCATCATTTCCCACTCTCCCACACAACACACTGAACTCGTATGTCTGATCACTGGAAACGAACTTTCATGACAATTAAACCCCATCCTTCCTGCCCATTGATTTTCAATCGAAGGACCTTCTACAGGAAAGCACTCAACCTAGTTCCAAGCATGAGTAGAAGAAATTAAAACAAATGCTAGCAAAGATGCCATAACTTTTATATTACCTGCAATGACTCCTCGAGGGTTTCACAAAGGATGCAAGTATGGAAAGGTAGCTTTATGTTCTCACTCTCCTCACAGAGCTAGATGTTCAAAGCTTTTCACCTAAATTTATTTTTTTAAATTGTAAAAAAGAAAGTGACACATGGATTTTGAGTCCTTTCTGTATCATTGTCTGTGTTCCTCCACATGCTGCGCAATTTGGGAAGGGGTTGTGGTGACATGGCTGAAGCAAGGGAAAAGTAAATTCAAATATAAGTGGAGGGGGAGTGTGAAAGTTATCACTCACTTAAGAACTGGTGAGCAAATGAGAATTTGATACTCAAAAGTTATTGGATAACACTTGAGAAATAACACATCAGGCATTATATGGCTTTTCCTTTACATATGAAGAATTGTTTATCATGCAAAATATGCAGTAAACCCCACTCATATTTCACATTCACTTGTATGTTCTCAGCTTCAGATGTTACACAGTTGGACAACTGTTCAAAGTACTTCCATGGGAAGCTACTTAATAGGTAAATTTCTTTTAATTGTTCTGACCTCGCCATTGCTGTTTGGCATTAAAAGATGTCGTAAGCTAAGGAAGGGCTGAGGGCTTGCCTACCAAGGCAGGTATTTTTTTAAAAGTCACTGCCTTTCCAATTAACATACTACTTTATACCATGTTAAACGCAAGAGAGAACAAGACTGAAATATATATTATGCAAAGAGATGAAGGAGATGACTCACCAGAACAGAACACCTAGCCCTACGCCCTTGACATTCAATGTGAGTTGCTGGTAGCCATACAAATCTGTTTTCTTAGTTAAGCTGCTGCCTTGATAGACACTAACAAATACTTTTATTCCATTTATGAACATCTGTCATAAAAACACACCACAGCTGAGATTGCTCTTACTAGAATACTTTACAGACAAAAATTTTAAGTATTTAAATTTCTTCTACCCTAGTACGCCTCATTGTAAGTCTCCTTAGCTGAGGTAGTCCTTCACTTACAACAAGCCACACGCACGCAAATCAATGTAATGACCATGACACAGGTGGGAAGTGGGCATTACAAAACTCCAAGACCTGCTCAGTCAGCACTCGGCAACCTACTCTAAACCGTACCTGCAATGATATTTTTCATCTTTTATCGCTGACATTTATCTTTGGTCTGGATAGATCACACAAAGGTGGGAGCTAGCATTTAATACACAGCCGTATGAAGACTAATCACCTGAGCCCCAACCTAGTTGAAACTGTCCAAATAAGCTCATGGATAAAACCCCAAATAAGTAGATGTGCGCTATTCCAGCGGCCCCTGATGTTGAAGAGTCTGTTTTAACTGTCTGAGCAGCTGCAAACACCTACATACTTGTATTTTTAAATGATGCTATTGTGTATACACAAAATATTAATGACAGTCCAGAGCAAGAACATAAAGCAGCTGGAGAAGAAACTGAATGAACAGAACTCAGGCTTGGTTGATTTTATTTATATAAGAATTACAATTTATAAAAGAAAAACATGCTATATGATTCTTTTAGCAAGGCAGACAAAAGCATCAAAGGAAAGAAATTACTTACTTCCTGACAAAATCCTGATTTAAAAAAAAAGGCAAATGCTAAAAATGAGCAATATATGTATTATTCTTTTATAAAGATGATATTGAATTAAGATGGGCATTTTTCAAGACTTGCATCAGGGTCCACAGTTACAGGTGCCCGAATGGATCTGCTGTATTTGCAGTGGGGTAGGGAGGGGATTAAAAAAATAACCACCACCTTTCATTTGTCTGTACATACACCAAACCAACAACAGAAACATGTCTGAATGTATAGGTAAATGTTGAGACAGATGATACATGAGATCCATCTAATAACAACTGGTGAGGAGTCAGACCTTCAGGAAATGAAGCTGAATTTGCTGTTTGTACAGAATAAGCCCACCAGAGCCCAGCACGTATCAGACTGTGCTTATTATGGGCTCCACACGAAAGCATGCTGAGTCGTGGTCCAGGGAAGGGCTGCTCGTGCAGATATGTTCTACACCAGCCTTCAAAGACGGCCTTCTCGCCTCTGGCTGCCCGACCCACTCCCACCGCTCAGCCCAGGTGGTACACGGTCTTCGGGGGGCAGCTCCTCAACCACTGCCGTCTGCTGCCCAACGCTTCAGGATAAACTTGCATGAGGGTTCCTGAGGCTTTAATGGTTGAGGCAGCGGGTTGAGCAAAGGCAGACAAATATGAGACATCCTAAGTCAACAACCAGTCTTCTAGTCCTGCATTTTTCATTTTTTGTCCTACTTAAGATAGTCTGGCTTTACTGCAGTCACTGTTGTTCTTTCAATTTACTGAAGCCCAGGACCTCATCTTTCATCTGACGTTGTAAAAGCAATCTAGAGGACCACCTCAAAAGCAGACTTCTGAAGGTCAAGGCTGGGATGTGACTTTGCCTTACAGCTACATCAGTTGTAGGATGGCCTTAGAACTATATTTCTTACCTATCACATGACTCCATTCAACTTAATACTTCCCCTCTGTGGATAATTTGGTGCGATATAATGACTGTTACAGATTTCCACTTGTGTGTGAAGGGTCTCCATCACATTCACAAGTTTGCTGCATGGGGCTGCGTCTGTGTGGGCATGTGTCCACTACTGGAAACTGATTTTCCACTGCAGCTGCCTCTCCCTGGTCCTGTATGCCTCCCGTGTCTTTAACAGGATGCCCTCTAGTGCATAAAGTGTACACGGACTTTTCCACTTCTGCCCACATCACTGCGTATTAAATGAAAAAATGTTTAAGGCGAGGCATGCTGCAGCGCCCAGCTCAAGCGCTAAAGAAGGGACCAGGAAGGAACTAGCAAAGAGAAGAGGAAAAAAATACCTGCAAACCAATAGTGTAGAACAAAAGTCTGATCCTACTGTTCCCATCTGAATAGCAACCACTAGGAAATGGAAGTGACTCAAATGCAAGCGCATTGGCTTCTAGCTAGTTTTCTGCATGATGAACATCTGCTGAATTGAAAATATAATTTTATCCCCTTCATAAACAAATGCAATGAATCCTTTCCACCCAACTTAAACTGCAAGATGCCAAATGGTAACACTAACGGTCTCTGTAAATAAATATAGTTTATTTTTTTCACTATAAATCAAGAATAGAATTCAAACTTCAGACCGCTCCCATCTACTGCCACGCAGTGTTGCGATCCCCTAATCAGAGGGATCCATATTTAAAAAAAAATGTTGAGGACCTGAGTCAGCCAACGTTCCTCTTGCTGAGAAAGCAAACACACTGCAACCAAATTTGTTTGAACTGGCATGCATTTTTGGTTTTTTATTATTTTATGGTGTTCTCACATCTCTCATTAATATTAACTTTATTCCAAACTGAGAGCGTAACTTCCTGCAAAATCAATGGCTGCGACGCACAGTACAGAATAACTGGAGAGTGTAAAGAATTCTTTACAGAGTAAAAGGACATTGTGCCATTATGGATGCATGTATTATATTGTATATCCGATATTTAATTATTTTCCTACAGCTAGTAAAGAACTTTCTGGTTTATTACTATGCTTATATACTATAAAACGTATATAAATAAGTACATGTTAATAAGTAAACTAATGGCTGACTAAAGCACTTAGGTGACGAAATGCCATGGGTGCTTGTGAAAACATTGCCCTGTAGATACAATTCCAGCCTGTGTGTTTAAAATACATGCCCCAAGCAAACTAATGCTATAAAACGGCACAGAGAAGATACTTTTAATATCAATTTATTTTCCTCTTAAAGCCCAAAGGCAGATAAAAATCTAAGGAGGGAAGGGGAAAGGAGGAGGACAAAGCCCATAGTTTAAGGGCAGGCTCGGGTACAGCTGGTAAGGGCACGGCTATAGGATACTGCTTCCGTATACAAATAAAAATAGGTGCAGAGAACCACAGAGCCTGTCCTGCACAAGACACATTGCTACTTACTCCATCAGCGTAATGAGTTTCTGATCCTTATGCAAAGAGAAATTTTCTGAAGGGCTAAGCCCAGGACCCTCACTGCTGCCGCCTGCAGTGCCTGTCACACGAGACCCCGCGAGGGGATGTGGGCCCCCTTGAACCCCACCAGCCCCTTTGCTCCTTAAAACAAAGGCGTCTGTGAGAAAAGGCTCCATAACATTTCACAGCTCCTGGCATGCTTCTCCCTTAAATGCTTCTCTGTCACACTAGATTAGAAAAGGAAAAAAAAACCTGCAAAATTAAACAAGAGAGATTTTGGTTGGCAGGCCTTTCATTATTCATTTACTGTTTATTATTGACTTTTGTGCCTGTGCAGAAGGGTCACGTGCATGCACGCTGGAAAGAGGACAACTGCAATTTACAGAGGGCTGTGTATGTACGGGAGCTCAATGGCCAGAGAAGCTCTCCATGGATTCTCTCCCTCTCTGTTTTTCTTTTTTAGGTTGGTTGCTTTTAAACTAAGAAAGTGTCCAGTGTTCACCCTGGGCTAAACCAACAAACCACCTCTGTAGCTCTAAGGGCCCAGGCTCCAAGGGTCCACTGCAAAGATGCAAAGGGATCGTAATCTGGATGGGAAGATCTGGGATCCCACCATCTTGGGTGATCCCCAGGGTGGCAGCTGCTCTCACAATGAACCAAGCTGGGTCAGCCTATACAGCTACTGATCTGCCTTACGAAAGCCAACCGGTGACTGCCGTTTGCACCAACAAACAAACAAAACGGCCCCTAAGAGCCCTCCTGTAAAGGGGAGAGCAGAGAGGTGTGCAAACTCACACATTTCTGCCATCCAGTAAGAGGAACTCCACTTTGTCTGTGGAAGAACAGATTCATAATGAAGATATTATAGGATATTTATTTCAGGCCTGTATTACTAGCTCACCTAAGGAAAGCAGCAAACAATGCTGACCAGCCCTGCACATCGCTGACTCTGCATCCCAACTGACAGAATATTTGTAGACCTGCATATTTATAGATCTAGACCCTCAAATTCACAGGGGACAGTACTATATAGTTATTCAGAAACTTAAATAAAACCAATTGCTTAATGAGGATGTTGTTCCATAATCAGTCACTGCCAGCTTGAATGTGGCCTGCAGAAAAATGGGGGATTTGAGATCTACCTGAGCTCTAGAAGAGAGCAGAATAGCACTTCAAGCACCCAGAATCTTCAGCTGAATGATTTACTAATTACTGGATTTGGTTTATAGAATGGAAAATTTGTCATATTGTCAGAGAGCTCACAATACCTTGTAAAACTGAACATTTTTCTTGCAATTTCAGGAATTCAAAAAAGCATGTGAGAAGACTGATTAAAACTCTTTAAATGTAAAAGCACATAAGAAACTTCACCATTTAGTTTCAGACAAGTTGTTTTTTTCTAACACATGATACTTACTAAATATCTTTATTTCATGCTGTCTAAGCTGCACTGCTACCAGTTCTCAGTTTCTTAATACCTGTGATGTTCCAAACACAGGGAAGCAGCAAATGTGCAGACTTATTTCAGGTGGCTGGGTGGTTGTTTGGGAGCCATTCACACCAAATACCTTCTTCTACCATGATCTAATGTAAAAAAACTCTTGGGGTAACACAGTCATTTCACTAGAGTCAGTAGAAGCTTTGCCAATTGCTTCAAGGAGGCAACACAGACCTTCTCAAAACAATTGTGGAAAGTTAAATTCAATTTCTACCTCATCTAGCCTCAGCCAAGGCTTTAAAATAAAGCAACACTAACCCTGTACAAGTAACACCCACAAGACCTGGGATGTTCAAAGATACCCCTCTGCTTTGGTGGAGGACAAAAGGCACAGAAATAGAATTGTATTTGCTAAAAGTCAGACTGATTGTATCTTAAGAGTTGTATAAAACCACTTAATATATATCAAAATAAACCCAGCAAACCAGTAAGATTACTTCAACAAAATAATGAGACAGCAGGGTAAGAAATAGCATACAGTAGTCCCCAAAACAAAGTGAACACTTATTTCACTTTTGAATGGGAACAAAACTGTTGAATGTGGAGGAAAAAAAATAATAAAAATAAGTGCAAGAAAGGAGATACTGTGACAGGAGAAACAGAGACATAATTCAAAGAGCTTAACACATTCAAGACATGGCTGAGTGTGAGATGAAGGGAATATACATCAATCATCTTACTGAAAGAAGTGGCATTTGAAAAATCAAGCCCAGCATCAAGACAGTTTTAATAAACTGATGAAACTCCCCAAACTATGCCAGAATACCTCATATTTCTTTATTTAATACACAGACTCAAGCTACTGCACTACTGACAAAGCAGTACTATGTGAAACTTCAGAATTTTAAAGATAACAATAAATTAAGCAATAGAGGTAAACGAAAAATTGGATAAAATGCAAAATAAATAAATCACGTCAGACCAACCAGATGTGTCTCTTATTAAAAACAGCTAATTTTCTAGCCAAGAAAAATGAATGGCTCTAAATTGTCTGGATTTCAGTAAAGTATTCGACAGTGCCATAGGAAGACAGTAAAAACAGGAGACGTAGGGAAGAGAGAGGGGAACTGGCAGAGATGGAGAAACTGCAGCTTGCCTGGGAGCACTGGGCTACAAGTGTAGCCTTATTGAATATTTTCACTACCAAACCCACAAGGGTGCCAAAGGTGGCTGGTATGAGCAGCAAGAGAAACCGTATCAAAGTTAATGGTGCAAAGGGCGAGGGACCAGCAAGGGTTCCTCCTCACAGCTGGAGTGAGAGGTCCACACCTAGTGTATGATCACATACTGCTATGGTCCACCAAGGAGATATTGACACACACAAAAAAAAGACAATTTTAACCATATGACTACACAGCAAAATTTTTCCAGTGGAAGGCGAGAAAGATTAATTACACTACATAAGGCAGTTAACAAAGCCTTACCTTGGCATATGATGTACAACACTGGTTACCCAATTATGAAACCAACAGAAAACTGAAAGAGCAGAGTATTACTAGCACAACAAAGGACATCCAGTCATTTTAGGAGAGCAGGCTAGGACAACCTAACTCACTCAACCACACAAGGGGAGGACAAAGAGGGGAAAACCCCATGTGAATGCATTGGGAACCGGTCCTCATGGGCAGTGGTGCAGCTTCTGAAGGTGAAGGAGAGAGCTATCATGAGCACAAACACGTGCAAACCAGTCACGAGTGCATCTGGGCTCCAGTAGGAGCAAGCTTTCTAACCGTCAGAGCTATCAAGTTCCGGAAAAATCTTTCAATGCTGTGGTTTATGGGAAGATAACATAAAATATGACTGAAGACTGGGAGTCGGGGACCCAGAGAGCCCCATCCACCTCTCTAGTCCCACACAGCACAGCTCCTACCTACTCCTCATGGGAGGCGGGGGAGCTATGCTAGGACATCAAGAGTGAAAATCCTGGCTCCCGCTGAGCCACTGACAAAACATCCTCAACTGTAGCACTGGCCAAATCCTCACTCGCCAAGTCTAGGGAAATCCTGCAGCCCAGACATCTTCAGAACTCCTGGAGCTAATGAGAGCTCCTCATGGCTTGTGTTCCCCCAAGACCACATAGCTTTTGGGGCTGCTGCTTACACAGCTGTGATCAGCACTGTTAAACCATAGACTCTTGACAAGGATTTCTGGAGAGAAATCCAAGTTAGGAATATGTAGGACAGTATTTATTGCTAAGGAGATTCTCTTGTGCTTGTATCACTCCTCCTTTGTCCTGACTCAAAGAGCTGCACAGACATAGATAACCAGAAAGCACTTCTGAACCACACAACACAGCATGGTACAGGAGCCTACTCTGAACAGGCAGATAAATCCATCAAGTCAAGTGCTATCAAGGGGAAACTTCTGGCTTTTAAAAGCTGTAGGTCCGCATCAGTGCAGCCCTGCAGGAGACCTCCTCAGGTCCTTCCCTCAGCAAGGAGGACGCATCCGCTCGGCTGCAGCACCCTGCCGCCGCGCAAAGTCGGCTTCTGCTCAAGAAGTGGCTTGAGTTGCACTCAGGGACTCTCTGTCCCCTGCACAGGGTATGACAGGCCAGCTGTATGCCTTCTCCTAACGGGGTCTGGTTTAACTTTCTCTCCAAAAACTGAGGAAATTACTAGTTTGGGACTCTAAGCTGAGATTTGTGTAAAACATGCCAGCTGGGTACGCCGCTATCAAGTTCACTTTGCAATTAAAAATAGCAAGAGAAATTTCACATGGAAGATTAAGTGCGTTAGTGGATCATGTAACCTTGCTCCAGATCAAGCCACGCTGTGAACAACTTTTGGTCCTCAGTATAAAACAGACAGGCAGTGCCATGAAAACATTGAGTTCTGTGAAGATCAACATCTATGGCTCTCTCAGGTTACAAGTGTATTTTCTTGAGAAATGAATGGCAGCCTTACAAAATAAAGAGACAACGATGATAACATTTCTTATGCTTTAAATCTGACCCGCGAGTGTCTTGCTGCTGAGCACAAAACCTAACGTATCAGCCTAACAGGCCTGACATTTAATAAGCCAAGTTTATTTCTAGAAAGTGAGCTGGAAATTAAATCTCATGGTTGCAGCTGGCATACTGTGCAGAAGAGGAATCTTACGATGACTGCATTTCATTTTTGCCCTATAGCGTTCATCCTTCTAATTGCTGTATTTAAGTGCACTTAATCACTTAATCATTGAATCTACCACAGTGATAAATCTCCACTTCAGACTCCACAATAATAAATCTTTGTCTTCTCTCAGCAGCTGGCAAGATTTGATTTGGACTTTGAATTTAGGTCCTTTCCTCAGGCTTAACAGTAACATCTTGTTTGTTCTGTCTGCTGAAAGCACGACATTAACTCTTGTCTTTCAATGCATTAGCGTTGCTTAAGCTTAGTGTGTTCGGTGTTAAAATCGGTTGCCCTTCTGCACTGCCTAGCTACAAAACACCAAAAAAAAATCCAACTAGCCTGTGCTGGGAGTTTACAAAGTGACTTTCACTCATTAATATTTAAACAGCATCACGGGTCCACACGACACTTCACAGACACGAGGAGGAGCTGGGGTTTATAACTCAATCTGTCAATAGATGCCTCCAGTGCCACAAAGAGCTGATTTAAAAACAGGTGGAAGGGGCCTTCAGAGACCCCTTTTAGCAGCCAACGGACCATCAAATCACAAGAGGGAAAACTGCCTTTGGACTGAAGAGACTGGGGACTCTGTCCCCAGTTTTGCTACAGGCCTCCAACAGTACCTTGGAAAACTATTTAGGTCCCAGTCGTTAAGAATTCATGGATATTAATTACCTTTGCAGTAAATCCCAGGACCTACGCTTGCAGACACCGTGCCATTAAATATTTGCAGGATTCGGGTCTCATTTCCCTGAGCCTTACTTCTTCCTTACAGTTCAACATAACTCTCAGTTGTATTCAACATACCAACAGATATCTGGAGTAGGGACATATCTTGTTAAATATAAAATATCTCCTTAAACAACTAGCGTTGTCATAAAAAAGCTGAATCCTGACTTGCTGCACGAAAGACTGCGCCTTCATCATTCTCTGACGGTGGTGTTCATTTCTGTAGATTTTAGTCCAGAAGAAACTTCTCGGTCACCCAACATAAGTCACCACCTAAGTGGTTTTATTTGCTTTACCACTTGTCGACAAGACAAACAACTCTCCCTTAAGCACAGAGCTTGCCAGCTAACCGAGCTGCGCACAGAAACCTTGGATTCGCTGGGGACGGCGGTTTGGTGCGTGCACAGAAGTCCTGGCATATCTGGGGATGGCCAGAGCCTCTGTGCTTGCACAACGCACCTGCACACCGTCAGCAATCGCTTCCCGCTGAGTGCTGGGTTTTTTTAATCTCAACATGACAGCATTTTAACTAGTCAGCTCTCCTGTTTATCATGGGCTATTAGCTTTCACTCCCGTTCCCCCTCTATTGAGCTTGGCAGTCCTCATCACACTGACAGTCTTAATACCATGACAGCCAAGCTGCAAAGCCATAGCATCACTTGCCATGGCAAGTGGTTTTTTTACCATGAGGGTGGTGGAACACTGGCACAGGTTGCCCAGAGAGGTGGTGGATGCCCCATCCCTGGAAACAGTCAAGGCCAGGTTGAATGGGGCTCTGAGCAAGCTGATCTGGTTGGAGATGTCCCTGTTCCTTGCAGGGGGATTGGACTAGGTGACCCTTAAAGGTTCCTTCCAACCCAAACTATTCTAGGATTCTATGATTCTAAGTGAGTCCAAATACATACATCTTCAAAAACCTCTATTAAGAACATACTGTGCACATGAATTCCTCTGGACTCACCTTGCAGTCACCCATTTTTGTAAGATTTGTCTCCCCTCTAGTAAAGGCTACTTTAGAACCTGCTCTTTTCTTCCCACAATATCATTTGCAGTATCATCAACAACCTGTCTTTTAAAGTGAGGACATTACATGCAGCATCTCTCACAGCCAGGCTGCTTCTTCAGGCTGCAGATGATTTGGCCTCAGTCCTGCCAAGTGTAACACATGCATTTTAACTCCAAATATTTAGGAAGCTCACTGTATGTCCATCAATTAGATTAAAGCTCTTACTCCTTCTTAGCTACTGTCAAGTTGCTTCTGTAGCTTCTCTGTGATTAGAAAAACAGTTTGAGCTTCCTTGTGCCAGCAATTTGTTTTTGCTAGACATCTACTCTCAGAGATGCTGCAGTTTTTAGAATTCATTTAAAAACACAGGCATACCATTCCTCCCAAAATCCCTGTTTTATCCAATATCATCTTCCTGATTCCGTCTAGGGGGGTATCATGTCCTTCTGTCTTTCACTCCATGTAGAGCTTTGGCATAGAATTATGTCTCTCTCTCTCTTTTCAGTCCTTTAGGCACTGACACCACTTAGCACTTCTTGCATCTTTCATAAATGTAAATTTACCATCTAGATTTTTGCATTTGCTTTGTTTACCACAGAATAATAAACCACAGGAAAAAACACTATTTAAAATTTCTATTTTAATTTAGAATCGTAATATTTTCGTGGCCACTCAGACAATTAGGACCTACGGCCTCTGTGAACAACGGGGCTTGTGTTCCTTTGGGTTAAATTTATCCAGGCACTCAGTGGATGCTTTGGGAAAATCCCACTACATAGATGCAGTTTTAGGAGCACTTCTGGAGATTTTAATCAGCGCACAGAGGACATTAGGCTTCAGTTAGGAGCTGGCAGTACAGCTCTGTGGTTGCGTATCAGCCAGTGTTACAGTAAGCTCACTCAAGATTTTATCAAATATTGTTTTGAAGGCTCTGGCTTACACATTTCCCCTGAAACACTGGCTGCAAATCTTCTAGAGCTTTTGTAGTACAAAAGTCAATTTGTTAAAGAAGTATTTTCTGAAAAATTTGCATGTGCTACAAACTTCACTCAGTTTCCTGCATTTGATGCTGATGGAAAAATTAAGCTCAATCAAAAAATCAAACTCATGAAGAAATGCGAAAAATTTGTAGAAAATAAGTATCGTTGTACCCTGCCTCCATCAGAAATTGATCTAACAAGTTTTGTTAGGGCTTTTCACCCCAAAAGAATCTCAAGTTTCATCTATAAACATTTTTGTCAAAAATAACACATGCATAAAAATTAAAGGGAGAGTTTCCAAGCGTGCCATGCTGAAAAGACACGTGCTTAAAACTGTTAAAATCTGTTTCATAATAACCTCTCGAATATCAGCCTATATCTGAGTAACAACTAATTTTTTGAAAAACCCAAAAAATCAGACCAAAGAAACCTCTGGCATCTAAACACTGTCTGGAGGCTCCGCAGCCACTATGAATGCTTCAGGGTGCTGTAACTGATACAGCTGAAGACGGGGGTTAACAATAAACACAGCACCGTTTACTTTACTTCCATTAGGACTGCAGAAAATAAGATCAGTATTTAGGAAAGACTTAATTTACATTCTGAGAAATTAAAAAATTAAGACAAGTGGGTTTGGGGTCAGTGGGCAAACTATCTATATACAGCTGATTCTATGAAATCTATATGCAGAATTAATGCTGACCTTGCCAGAAGTGGTCATGTATTTAAAATTTCACTTTCAACAGTCATGTTCATACAAAAAAACCCAACCAATCTACACTGATTTGCAGAGAGTTCGGAGTATTTAATCTCCTTTCCGTGGCATCAGAGTTTTGCTCCAGGTTTTCTGTGGACACGCCACCACACTCCCTTCTGGAGTTCACACACCAGATGCTTACAGGGAAATCCACCACAAGGATGGTAGATGACTTTGAAAGAAGGCCAAGCAACTACCAGCAAGCCCGCAAATGTAAAACTAACTGTCCTTCAGTTCTTTTCAAAAGAAAGAAGCTCTTGACTCATTTTTAATCCATTTGAAACTCCCTGGCCTTCATCAGGTTAATGTTTTCCAACCCTCATGACTACCTTCTCAGGCTTAACTTTATGAAAGAGAACAGTACCTCCTGACCGCTCTGTCAAGATGCTGTTGCAGCAAACCCACTGTGACATGCACCGTGGCTACGGTGACCGAGCACTCTGCACAGGCATTGGCAGCCCCAGCACCAGCAGCAGAATTCACGTCCCCTGGCCCAGGGAGGATAAACCCCCAGGTGTCTAGTGTCCCAAAAAACCTTCTGCCCTAAGTGTGGCTTATCACCATAGATCTGCATGCACACAGCTCCAGATGGCCAAATACCACCAGCAGGAATACAGTGACCTCTAGTTAAATTTTAATAACAGGTGAATGTTTTCTACTGCTACTTGAATTTGAGACCATGGGAATGAAAAGTTACTCATTTGGAGTTACCTACTGGAGCACACTGCAGCAGAGCCCAGCACAGATCTGCTAGGTCAGGAAGCCCGGAAAGATGAGATGAGCAACCTCACCCTGAGACAGCATAGCCACAACATGAGAGGGGTGCTCCATCTCTTCATCTCCCTCAGTATTTCTGCTTACAGAATCACACTCAACTTTCTCACACGGTTAAATACTGAATAGTTTTTGTAAAATGAGAGTTCAATGAGATAGATCTACCAGAGTGGTCCAAGTGCTTTATTTACCTAAGCCTGTGCAATGCACACATCAGTGCATGCACGTGAGGTGAACCAGATTACCGTAACACATCTACTTAAAAATCTCTGTTCTGTGCCTTCAACAAGACTCTTGGATGAAGAGGAAGTATTGTTATCCTAATTTTACAGGGCCCAGAGGGGAGACTTTGGAGCACGTCTGCTCTGTCCTCCTGCCCGTGCCTGCACAAACCCTGACGGTGGGTGAGTAATCTGGTGTTGGCCAGGGCTGCAAGCACTGTTGCACATCAGCCTCTTTCTTCCCCTCTTCAGATGGCTAGCACCAACACACGTGCGGTGTTTCAGGCTCTGGGCTCTAAGAGAAGCCTATTACATGGTCACAAATCCCACATTAATTAAAATCCTAGGTAATTATTTCAGTAGGAAAGTCATAATATTAATTTAAAAATCATAATGAAGAAAACAACCATGTTCCTCAGAACACAACTTTGTCAAAACTACCAGCTCCTCACCAAGGTGACATGGTATTCCTCCTCCAGCTGGGCTTCTCCGGGGCTTGCTGACCTCAGGGGCCCAGCAGGACAACATTACTTGCTTTCTTTCATGCTGTGGGTTTCTAACCCTGCCTTCTCTAGATGTTCAATCAGTACCAGTATGGGGCCTTGCTCCAGTGCAGCTGAAGCAGGATGTCCTGCAGAAAGCTAATAATACTCTACAGACATTGACAGAGCTAGATTCAACCCAGAGCTCTTACCCATAGATTTATTATTCACACTTTTAGGAAATCGAGTTTTCTGGTTTCTCTGCCCTCAGCATCTCAAAGGTTTCCTCCCATCTGCCTCGTCACAAGCCAGTTGCACTTAATGCTCTGGTTATTAAATCCATCTTTCTGTTGTGCTTCGAAAGGATAAATAAAATCATCAGAAACTGTTTAACTTCTGGACTCTCTCCTTCCTAGGATATGAATAGAAAGCCAAACTGTTATGTCAGGAAAAACAAGAAGGGCTGCACATTTTTAGAAGAGGTGTGTCTTAGTTCAGATTAATGTGGCATTCAGAAATTGTGCAAGTGCCAACACTGGAGGAAAATACAACATGCTATATAAAATAATCATGTTTATATTTAAATTATTTTGGAATAAGATTATAACATCCACTTCCTCAACTACGTTTGCTGTGTTTAATATTCTAGCCTGGCATATTAAGTCTCTCTTGCTTCCTGGCTAACGGTATGGCACAGTTATAATAGTTCGAACACTCCTATTCATAAAGGATTTTATGACTTGGTTTGTACATCAAGCTTCAATAAAACGCAAAAAAAAAAAAACAAACCATGAAACACCACAGTCAGATTTAACATGAAGATTTTCATATGACAGACTAGATTTCCTTCTCATTATATCACAGCAATGTACTCTGCTGAGGATACTGAAATCATTCTTGCCCCAAACTGTGAGGACTTTCAAGCCTGGAAGCCCAATGAAACATATGAGATGAAAGACTTCAAAACATCAGAAAGAGGGGAAATATCAAAAGAGGGGAAAAAAGGCCCCACACTTCACCTTAACAAAAATTACAGCTAGAAGAGACCATGGACTGTGTGGAGAAACCATCCATAATTACTCTGGCCGCCGCCACTGCACGGCCCGCTGCCCAAGTCCTCTCTGAGAACTCACCCAAGAATGTAGAAACACTACTGACCCTGATTTCCCCAGCTGATTTGAAGACTTTCAGAAATAGGAAACCCAAAGGTTCCTTTACGCAGCTGATCCATGATTCATTAAAAAGTAACGTCTGATTATTACTAAATTGAGTTTGCCTTCTGCTTCCAGTCATCAATTCTTATTATTCTTTTTGTAATTAAAAGGCCATTTATTTCTCCTGGCCATAGCTCCTTACTGTAATGCAGTCACCTCGCAAGGAAAATCTCTTACCCTGATGCTTTTCTCTAGCCCTTAAATAATTTTTCCACTATCTTCTCCAGCTTTTTAACTTCCTTTTAAAAATACTGACATCAGGCACGGAAAAACAAAATCACACAGCGGGACCAAGTACCAGTCCCTCTGGTAGGTACTCTCCCTTCCATGCCACACAAGTCCTTTGGGTCACAGCAGCCCAGTGTGGGCTTGGGTTAAGGTGTTTGATTGAAATATCAAAAATATTTTTAAATCATGATTTTGTGAGGTGCAAATCACACCCGTGGAACTGCATTTCTCTTACTGGCTGTCTAAGCCTGCATCTGGTGGTACTGAAAACCAGTTTGTTTGACCTCAGGTCACCAACAGATCCAGCTTATTCTGGGAAAATGCCCGGTCACTGTTTTTAATCACCTTATTATTTCTTTACATCACAGAGAAGTTTCGTGAGCAACATCTATACTTTTATTTTTGCATCACCGAGTTATATTCGATCAGTATCGCATCTGGGGCCAGTCGCTGCGGTCCTTTGTGAGCAACCTTAACGCACTGACAGTATCCTATTGTCATCAGCTGGAGAAAAAAAAAATATCCACAATAAATCAGATAGTTTTTAATCCATTCACAAAAGCTTTAAAAACAAAACAACAACAAAAAAACCCCATGTTATTGCCAGTGCTGATTTTTTAATAAACCCCATTTAGGAACAGATGATGCATAAAGGCCATACTGTGCCCATTGTTTTCCCCTGGTAACTAATTTTCATCAAGCACTTTGGGACTTACTGTTAATTTCTTCATTCTTTTTAACCCCTTCAGTGCTTAAAGCAAACAGTTGTGAAAAAAATCTCTCCCATTTGCAGATTTCGTACTGTCATTTTACTTGCATTTTGGGACATTTCAACAAAACCCAAGATGACTCAGCTGAAGACAGCTGGAGTAACATTTCAAATGAGAAAGTGCATCAAGAATTAGTTTGTTCAAACTCAGGAAAAGTCAGGTCTCAGATGGATGCCTGTGATTTTTTTTTCCAATAGTGAAAATTATAATATAAAGCATTCTGACATTTTTGATTGACAACCATGGCCTGCAATGTTTACCTGGGACATATGCATTACATAAATTATTAAGCAATGAGAATTACTTCCTGTTCTAATCAGTGTGCAGCAATGTCAAAAGAAACCAGGATACTTGTTCAAAGACAGAGAAAATTTGATCAAAACTGTATTTAAAAGTCATTTTTAATTGTGTTTACACTTAAAGTGAAAATTGCAGTATGCTGAATCTTTTTTTTTTTTTAATTCTTCTTTGATGTTGGATTTGCCAAAGGCTTATCAAATGAGAACAGGCCAGAAAACCGTGCAAAGAGCGCTCCGATAACATTCAGCCACACAGCAGCAGGGAAGCCTGCGGGTTACATCTCATCTGCCCCCAGAAACAAATAGCCTTCTCCAGCGCGGGAGAGAAAAATTAAATTATCACAGC
This sequence comes from Chlamydotis macqueenii, assembly GCF_036417535.1. Lineage (NCBI taxonomy): Eukaryota > Metazoa > Chordata > Aves > Otidiformes > Otididae > Chlamydotis > Chlamydotis macqueenii. The sequence continues at coordinate 27,245,041 of NC_141556.1, forward strand.
AGATAGGAAGGAAAAATAAGCAACTTCAAGATAAAGACGTAACTGCCCAATTCAGCCTGGCTAATGCTACGTAAGTTACTGCTGATTCAGTATAGCAGCAGCATACAGCCTTAGTGAGCCCTAACAGTCAAAGTCCATTGCAACGGTGATAATCTTGCGGAAAACTTGTACACTTATTATTTGTCACCATTCAGAAGAACAAGCTGGTATCTAATTTTTTATCAGAAACATAATAAAAGTTCTAATCCTGTTTAAAAAAAAAATGCTTGAGCATAACATAAATTGTACAGGAAAAGGTATTAATTCCACTCCATACACTGCCTGAATGCAAGCATGTTCCCCATAATAACCAAGGTCGCTTTTTTATCCTTCAAAGAAACCAAGAATTTTCCACAAATCTCCTTTTCCTTTACACGCATACGCCACCTGCTCGTAAGAAAACTCGTGGCAAAGAATGAACTTCTCCTGCAACTGGGGATGGGTCTGTATTTACATATTTAGCCTGTATCAAAGATGAGCCTGTCATGGAAATAAATTGAGCCCAGGCGCACGCGAGGTGTCAGTCACTTTTTGGCTGTTCCTGCCTCCAGCTTGGGAATTGGATAAGCCGCACATTTTTCCTCCAGCCCCTGAAATTCGCAGTTTTGTTTTGTTTTTTTTCTCAAAAGGATAGGAAAAAAAAAAAAAAAAGCGCCTGATATTGGGGTGGGGAATCGCCATCCACCACCACTCTGGGTCCCCCCCCCCCCCTTAGACAGGAGAGTTTCGGGGACGGCAAAATCCACAGACACTACACCCCCCCGCCCCACTTCGTCCCCGGGACGGGACACTCGGACACCCCCGCTGTTTTTACGCCGATCGCGGAGATGGGGCAGCGGCGGGGATCGCGCACGCACGGGGAGCCCCCACGACCCCTTCCCCCCGGGGGGCGGTGGAGCCGCCCCCCGGGGGGAAGGGGTCGTGGGGGCTCCCCGCGCGTGGGTGAGGACCGTGGGGCTGCTGGCACCGTACCTGTGGTTAAATTGTCATTAATCTTCAGGGGCACCCTTAAGATGTAGACGAGGAAGAGCATGATGAAGAACCACAGCGTCCAGAGATAAGTCCAGGACCAGACGATGCAAGACTTCAGCTGTTCCAAAAAGCCCGTCCCAGCTTCAGCCATGTTTTTGGAGGAGGGAAGGAAAAAAAAAAAAAAAAAGGCAGAAAAGAAAAAAAAAAAAAGGCAACCCCAAACTCAGCTCTCTGCTGCCACAACCTCTCAGCGTGTGTTTGTGGGATGGTTCGCCGGCGGCTGCTGCATGATGAAATGCGGGGAAACAGCGAGAGGCTGTGGGGAAGAAAGGGGGGGAAAAGAAAAAGAAAAAAGGCCGCCCAACTGTTTTCACGGCTTTGTGCCAGAATTTCAGGCAGTATTTTCACCATATAACAGGACTTGGAGCCTAAAAAGGGCTCATGTAGAATATTTTTTTGCAGTTTACTTGCCCAAGTGTCTTGCTAGGATAATATCAGAGGCGTAAACCACGATTTTGCTTGTATTTGTGTAAAACTCCACCCCCCTGAAGATACTGTATGGCATGAGAAATAAATGTCTCATTAAAATAGTGTCGAGAAACCGCAGTCATCAAGTCACAAAACTGTACTTTTGTGAAATGCGGGTGTTTTTTTTTCTTCCATGACTCTCTCGATGACGTATTTCTTCATAGAACAAGATTTGTCAAGACAATGTGACAAAAATTCAGAGGCCAGTTAAAAAAACCAATCCCCGCTCGTTAGACGGAAACATTTCAGCAGACACGCAGGGTATAGTGCATTTCCTTTGAATATCTCTCTCCGTCTGTGTTTGCACAATCTGTTTGGAGTGGGATAATACTTTCCAGGATCTTAAGAAACAGGTAGTATTTCTTAAGCGGTATCAAAAGAACAAAAAATCCTCCAGGATTTTTTCCAACTGGTAGGAGCCACTTTATCCTGGGATTTTCTAGTCTGCCAATGAAAAAGTCATCATGAGGAAAAACACAGTAGCTTTCCCAGAATGTTTGCAATATTTAAAGTCATTAAACCCCAATAAATCTGCAGTTGTACAAAGTGGTACCTTCTCATGGTAGCAATGGCATCACGTTTGTTCTTCCAGCCTATGCCATGGGACTTGAAGCTGGATAGGGAACGCTGGCTGTGTCCTTGTGCATTTGAGGGTGACGGGATCTTCTGCTTAAGGGACTGTGGTCCCCATATCGGAATATTGGCGCAAGACTGGCAGAAGTTTTTCCTGCTAATAAATCACAAAACTTTTAAAATTAGAACATACAGATGGCCTTTAACTACAAAAAGGTCATTTATAGTTCAATTACACACCAAAGAAAACCACATTTCAAATATTTCAGCTTCCCCTTTCAGTTATAAAGTCACAAATATACATCTGAAAAAAGTCAACATTATTCCGTCGTGCAGTTCTTTATAAACCATAATATTCATCTCACGTTCCCTTATCTATTAGTAAAAGACCCAAAACACTAAGCAATTTTTTCACTTTTATAAATTTTCCTCTACATATTTTAATTTTCAGAATATTATTGCTTACATTATAAAACTAACTATGATCAATTCCTTTTATGTATGAAAGACAGTGGTGTTTTATGGGGCTTTTTAAAAATGTATTTTAATAAACAACTTTTCCTTTCGTTTCTGTTAAGCTGTCTTTTATCGAAAGACAGGCGTGGACTGTGTTGGTTTCTTCAGCTCTGCTTCCTTTATATCCTCTCTGTTCCTAGAAGATCAAAACACTGTGAAATGTGCCCAATTAAAGCACAGTTATTAATTTTATGCCTTTCTTCCTTCAAGCACCACTGTTTCTTCTTCCCCTGGAACTACAGCAGATATTAATATTTTGCAGTAATTTTATGCATTTCACTCCTGGATCTGCAGTGGCTTTACAGTGAGCAGAAAGTATTTAAAAACCAAGCTGCCAGTGGAGTCCAGCTCCTCAGGAAGCACACTCCAATGGATTTCCCATTAGGTGCTACACACAAAGATTAATAATAATAATAATACACTACAAAGAAAAAGTACATGTCTAAATCCAAATGTTTGCATAAGGCAAAGAGCAATTACTCATTGCGCTACCTTGACTCATTACTAGCTTGGTACACTCATGTAAAAAGTGACATTTCTGTTGTCCCTATTAAAGAAGCACCTAAGCTGCCATTCAAGACAAATTCACAGTTCAGGCTCTGTTTAATACAAGTGATCTCTCTTCTTTCAGTTCCGTTCAAAAGGAGTGCCACGTATTAATACAAAGCCATACATTTCCCAAGTGAAAGAAGCAAACTATTCAGTACTATGAAGAGACATGATTAATATTACTAAGTGTCATCTCGCTCCAAGCACTCATTTGCTAAGTGAAACCATAACAGAACACAGCTGAAGTGATCAATGGAAAAAAATCCTTTTGAAAAGAATCTTTTATCTTTCTGCTAAGATTTTCCACTCAATTATCTCACTCATTTAAGTGTTTTCTCACACAACCTCTCAGGTACCTCAGTTCTTACCTCAAAATACAAGTGCAAACACTACTAATTTGTTTGCCACAAACGCAGTTCAGGGTTCCTGCTCTCTCATATGACTGTTGATGACTCTGCTAAATGAAATCAGGAAGTAGAAGCGATGACAGTTACTAAACGTGAGGTACAGTGAAGTTATCGTTTTTTTCCAGAAGAAAGAAACGCTCATGAACTTGTGTGCTGGCAAGAAAGGAAAAATAGATGGGATGACTGTGTAGCAAAAGTCTAGTTTGAAAATTCTACCCAGTCGATCTTTTTATGTGTCAAGATTCATAGTGGGGGTTTTTTTTTTGTGTGTTTGAGGTTTTTTAAAATAAACCTTAAAATATCTTCTGTCTGAATGTTTCAGAGATCAATAACTTTTTCTCAGCCCATAATGTACAAACCCCTTGGAGCCCGGCTGCAAAAGAAGATTGCATCAGGTTTCTTGGCAGATGAGAGATGGCCAGGCACATTTGTCGAGGACGTTCAGAAGGGCACGCACAAGACCCACATCGGCTCCAGACATCTGTGAGCGCTGGGAAACGTCATCAGCGTGGTTTGAAGGAGCCAGACGTCCCCCTGACCTTCAGTTGATGCCTGGTTAGTAATTGAATCCAGCTAAGCAGTGTTATGCCCAACATCTTTTAAGCTAGATACATACTGAACAGCACTTTATGCACCTATGCATGCACGTATATATCTACATGATAGCTACATATGCATATAGTGCCCCTATCAAACATATGCAATGCATACTAAACAATATCAGGGATGAACTGGAGATGGCAGTCTAAACTGAAATCAGTGGTGGTGAGAAATAGCATGCCAACGTGGGTGAAAGCACTGGAGGACAGCTCATGGCATCCCATACCCAGCTCTTTTCAGATATACCCAGATCTGAATAAAACAGCTTAAACACATACAGCAAGTTGTTTTCAGCTAAAGCACATGGTCCTTAGTCACAATCCGGAGAACTAAAAATATCCTAAGAAAGACTGAAATGAAAATTCATGCTTAACTTACAATTTAGTCAATATATTTTCATTAAAAGAAAGATATTTCAAAAGTATGTAACTACAGACTTCTGAAGAGCATGTCCAGGCTGAAGTTTCTGTTCCCCATCCTAAAAATGAGATATTACATTACTGTGGGAATGTTCTTCTGCTCAAAGGAAGATAGTAATATTTCAAAATATGCCACCATTACTAAGAAGGAATAATCAAATAAGCATTCACATGCCTAGAGCACCACTTGTCAGAAAGCTTAAACAAATATTTCTTCCTTACCACTTCCAAAGCAGTATGAAGGTGACAACTCGGGGATGAAGCTCTGCCCGTTTTATCAGTTTAGAAGGCAGGGGAGTTGAGTTTGAGGGAGCTGAATGCCCGGATTCCCAGAGATCTCCTTAAACTGAAGGAGGATGGAGAAAACGAGGAGAAAGCTGACTTCTTTAAACCCACGGGGTTGTCTGTGGCTGTGGGGACTCTGCCAGAAAACAGAGTGACATAGAACGTGTCTGGCCGGTTGTAGGGGAGAGAGGAAAGACTGTCTGAAAGGAAGGTCACTTTAAGGTCTTTACTGACCAGAAAATCAAGGAACCAGCTGCCTTAGTTGCAAGACAAGTCACAAAACTGAGTTAGACCTGGCTCAGTTAAGAATTGGACATCAATGCAAAGGCAGGGCAAAGAGAGGTGTTATCAAATGGTTGGTGCAACTCAGAGCAGTGTTCCGGTATTTTCAGGTAGTGTTCAAAATAAATCTTAAGCAGAAAAAAACAACAACAACAACAAAAAAACCTCACACAAACCTGTCATCTTCTTTTTCTTGTTTGTCTAACAAGTTACTTTTCTCCCTAAAAATGAGATGGAAATTTCCCCCTGACCATCAGCACACTTAGGTGTCAGCATGGGGCAGAGTGTGCCCTCCCATTTGCTAAAGCACATTGATTTTTTTTTTATTCTTTTTTTTTTTTAAAATCCATGGAAATATCCCCCAGTAGCACTTACATATTTGTATGAAGTAGGTAGGCACACACATTCATTGAGGCATTTTATGAAGATCCTTTATAAAATCAGGTGGTGCACAAAGACACGTCAGTATTTGTTCAAGATGGTACGTGCTCAGGGTTCATAAAGGAATCATGCAAGCTGCGAGGTTGGCCCCTGGTCAAAAAAGAGCTTTTGGCAAGTCCGAGTCTGGCATCTGCATCCACACATGTTCTGTACGTTACGGGAGGCAAACGAGGCTGTGGGAGAAACGGGGAGGCAGAGACAGATGGCGAAAAGCCCAGAGGGAACCAGCGCTGGTTTCTCCCTCCCCCGTTTAGGTTGAGGAAAAGGACAAGAGCTCAGCTCCCCACATCCATGCCTTGGATAGAAGCCAAACAGTAAATCTACTTTCTGTATTTTTTTTTAACAGAGATGCATTTGTGGGCGTAGGAGATGGAGAAGACATTGAATTTCCTTGCTGTTTGGTATCTTGTCTTTTTATTTCTTAAGAAAGAAGATGTTAAGAGTGGGTTTTAATTTACTGAGCATTGTTACTGTATTTAATAAACAAAGCTTTTTAAGAGAGAAAATGTTTCAAATCCTGTCCTCTGAAATCCACAATTAATGTATAGAAAGCATATTTTATTTTTCCCCTTATTATTTGTCAACTTTACAAGCTGCACATCCATAGAAACACACAAATCCACTGACAGTTACATTTTACTTAATCTCCAGAAATTCAGATGAAGGAAATTGAGCAGTCACAGTGCTAGGTCATGTACAGATAATTATTGTGGCTTGAGGCTGGCAACTGTTAGGGAGGATAAGAACGGCTCTGACTGTAGGCAGACAGGGATGGAGCAGGCAGCATGTCCCCTGCCATGGAAGCAGGTAGCATCCAAATGGCACACTGAATTTCCTCATTTCACAGCGAGTCTTGGCTCCTCAACCACATCTTGTTAAACCTGTGCAAAATCAAGTACCGACACATCCTTTTGCCATGCCTGATACAATTCTTCCCTCCTTGGCCTGCCTGTCTCGCCTCTACACGTCCATCCAGTACATCATTGCTGACGAAACCTCTCTCTGGAGACCATGGAACCCTCATCCTCTTTCCCTCTCCACAGATGAAAGTCTCCATGAGCTCTTTCTTGTCTTTAAAATCAGGCTACAGAAAAATTGTCTTATTTAGGTTACCTTCATCATACCCTACTTTCTTCCCTCCTTTGCTTTTCAGTCTGCTTTCTCTCATCAGTATTCTTGTTGGTTCATGGTATTCTTTCTTCTGCACCCAGCAGTCATTTTCACATCCACATTCCTTTCCCACAGCATCCTTTCTCGTTCAGTCCATCCTGCCTCCCCTTTCAGTAATGATGCAATCACTATCCCAAATTGCATTTACCTCACTATATTTAGGCTATAATATTGTGGAAAAAGGAGGAACATGACTTTCTAATGTGTAGTAAGTGAATGTACCAAATAATCTCTGCCTAAACAAAAAGCCTTGTTGACAGCCCTGACGTAGTCCATTAAGGAGAGAGAGAGTTCTGGAAAGGAAAAACCACAATGGCCATTTCTTGAGTAAAGTGGCCTGGCTGCAAAAGGGACATTTCAGAGTAAATCTGGACTAAGGCTTAAGTTAATCCTCTAAATGCTCATGAAGCAGCAGAGTAACCCCACAGGCAGTGTTTCTCACTTCCAAGGTGGCTGGGGAACGCAGCCCTTGTCTATAAAACATTTCTTGTTCAGCTAGCAGGAGCTGACAGACCCCTCAGCCCCGGTGTGGGCAGGTGATGGGTCCAGGAAAGAGAGAATGAAGCTTGCCACTGGTACAGACACCTGGGTCGCCCATCATCCTGAACCAAAGCTCAGTGTTAATTGTTGGTGATAAGTTCATACCTTGCGTTGAAGTGGGGTGCTCACATTTGTTATCTGAACCATGTTTCAAGAAGAGATTTTGTTGATTTCACAGTTGGCTTTTTCCTTCCCTTCTTCAAATTAATCTGTTTATTAATCTAGTTAATTAATTCTAGTTCATAAATCTAGTTAATTAATACTAATCTGAAGAGTTCATATCTCTTTTATTCTACATTATTATAATAGATTGCGTGCTCTTTAGCCAAACTCAGATCTAGGTGAACTTTATGCTATAAATATGTTTTTATACAACATTTTTGTATTTCGGCCTCCTTCCGATTGTAATCAACACAGAAGAGTGCGGCGATGGAGTCCCACCTGGTCTGAGAAGATTCTCTTCCTTCTCACGCCTGCTAATGTTGGTAAGCCCAAAGTAAAATTACTTTCCTTGTCATAAATTACTGCTAGCTTATATCCCACTTATTATCTCTTATCATACAGCTTAGAATTTACTGCACAGCTAAGCATGACTGGACAGCCTTAGCTGAGACTGTTACACACGTAGGGCCTCAGGAAACGCCGTGCATTTCTCACATACCCCACCGGCTTGTTGAGAACAAGGTGTGTTTGTACTCAAGCACCAGTTGATACCCGCAGTCCTATTATTCAGTATGTATCCCTGGCTCCATTTACTACCTATTATTGAAATCCTGCTATAGATACAGCATTATTCATTCACTGATGGCTTCTTTCATGACACTTGCCACTACAGTACCAAGTACTTCATAGACTTCGTACGGACTTTTTCCATAATCTCTTTTGCAAACAGAAAGCTGTGATGGAGAAGGAATAGCACTAAATATAGTTAATAATATGGGATCTTGTGCATCACTGAATACTCACGACATTACACTTGTACCCCAGCCCAACATCAGTTTGAAACAGCAAGTGCTTCTGCAAATCTGGGCTTCTCTGCACTTGCACACCCCAAGGTGAGAAACACAAGCAGATCCATAGCAAAAGAGGATTGTAAGGAGCATTAAATTGGAGACAAAATTATCTTAAATCCCAACAGCTGCAGCTGCGTGGGGAAAACGCCGGTGGCTCTGCAGCCGTAGGGTGAGCAGAGTGCTGGGAGAAGGCACCGAGGTCAGGGCAGCAGGCTCTGCAAACGCTTTGTGAAGGCTCTGAATACATAAAAGGAGCATAGCAGTACCGTAGTACTTACACCAGAGGTTTACACGGACCTGAGAAGCAGAGCTCTGAGAGGAGAGCCTGGGTACTGCTGGCAGCTTCCCCTCAGATTTGTTCTCCTTGCCAAACAGTGGTCATGCAAGGGCACCTTCGGCTGCCCTACCACAGCCTCCCACGACGGGTGCGAGAGGTGACTTACCCAGCATCAGGGATGCTCTGTGCGCCAGTGAGAGCGATGCGTGCAGGTGGCAGTTACCCGAGCGGCTTTCAATTCCTTCCCTTCTCAATATGCTCTGCTCTTTCCACATACTCTCCCTTAGAAACAGGACTCTTAATTCATGTTTCTGCTATTTAGCTGTTTTATAAAGGAAGAGAAGACAGATCCTTGCTGCTTCCCACATTGCTTTTATTACAGGTATTTGTATATTTTTCCTTGCCCTCCCACACTCCAGCAAATTAGCTGTAAGGCCTTTTCAAGGCCTTTTAGCTGTAAGGCTAGCCCAAGTCTGCTCTAGCGAATTGGTTTTAATGGCCTACCATCCCCTCTGCTACTCCAGCGGAAATTCTTCTGTCCTGTCTCGGTTCCAGACAAAACCACGTATTTTGCACATCCTGGGAGTCCTCATTTACATTTGTCTCCAGCTTTGGCTCACTTCACTTTCTGTTTAGACACAACCAGTGAAGCTAAAGAAGCCAATTTGTCTTCATCCTGCTGTCTGAATCAGGTGCTCTGCACAGCAGTAGGGAAGAAGAACAAGATGAAAACCCAGGTGGGTAAGCAGGTAGCTTCACCCACACACTTTCATTCTTTCCCCGCAGGATTTCCTAAACCTTGCTGGTGGCACAAATAGCCATACTGAAGGGGTTTTTTTCCTTACAATTTCATCAATAGACTACGAGAGGTTCTGAGCAAAGGACATAATAATGATTGCTTCTTCCATGTTTTCATCTTCTGTGGTGATCACCACCAAAGATGGTCATGTGATTGTAGCAAACACATCATCTGCAAATAAAATCCACTGGTTTAGATAACTTTGGAACCTCTTTCACTGGGTCTGTTACTTTGCTGGTAACTTTGATTTTTTTTCTTTTTTTTTATTTTTTATTTTTTTCCCCCCAGAACACTGATCATTGGTTGTGGAACTGCCAAGGTTGCATCTGCTACTGCCCTGTTTCTCAACCTTCTCAACCTGATTTGACACCAGGCACTGGGTTACCAGATTGTGTCAGCAGCTACAATTTGGGTAGCAACTTTACTATGTCTGGAAGGATCTTACCAGGGGGGTGAAGTATCAGGTAGCTGGATTTATTGTTTGGGAAATTATGTACTGGCACTCTCAGCTGCCTTCAGGTAGAGTAACACTGATCACACCAACTGCTGGTAGGGCTGCAAGGCACACAGTATCCAGCTGAAAGAGCTAAGGAGAGGTAGGCAAGTTCTTAGATGGACAAGGATGGCTCACTAAGTTTAGTAATTAACTGAGTGCTGGGAGAAGGCACTAATTACTGACTTTAACAGATCCTTTTGCACCCAGAGAATCAGTTATGCAGCAACCTCTGCTTTTGCCTTGCAGCAAAGCCCTGGCACAGGAGCAGCATTTTAATTCTTCATGAGCATATGGCATTTACTTTCTTAGCAGCATCTCTCATGTCTAGTCTTCTGCAACGGAGCTGGCTCCTGGCATCTGTGACAGCTAAAGGACTCCTCATACTCATACACACCTATAGGAACTTTTACCAGGCTCTTACATAACACAGGCTTTTCTGATACTCTATGAGAGGTCCTGGCTAGCTTGGTGGAGGACAGTACCTGTCCTTACACACAGAACTGTTGGGACATATGGAAAACGCTTGTGGGGATGTTACAATAGCTACCCTCCAGTCTTCACCAGTGCATGGCAGGAGAGGTGAGATGCGCTCCACTGCCCCTCTACTCTGCCCTGGTGAGACCCCACCTGGAGTACTGTGTCCAGTTCTGGAGCCCCCAACACAAAAAAGACATGGACCAGTTGGAAAGGGTCCAGAGGAGGGCCACAAAGATGATCAGAGGGCTGGAGCACCTCTCCTATGAGGACAGGCTGAGAGAGTTGGGGCTGTTCAGCCTGGAGAAGAGGAGGCTCCGGGGAGACCTGATAGCGGTCTTCCAATACCTCAAGGGGGCCTACAAGAAAGATGGGGAGAAGCTGTTCAGTAGGGCCTGTTGTGATAGAACAAGGGGTAATGGGTTTAAATTAGAAGGAGGTAGGTTTAGATTAGATATGAGAAAAAAATTTTTTACAATGAGAGTTGTAGAGCACTGGAACAGGTTGCCCAGAGAGGTGGTGGATCCCCCATCCCTGGAATCGTTCAAGGCCAGGCTGGATGAGGCTCTGAGCAACCTGATCTAGTCAGGGATGTCCCTGCTTCTTGCAGGGGGGTTGGACTAGATGACCGTTGAAGGTCCCTTCCAACTCTAACTATTCTATGATTCTATGATTCTGAAAACAGGGCAAGTTCTCCTCCTGGACCCCTGGCTTAGGCTTCCTTGTCAACTCTGATCATTGATTCCTTTTCTTTTCCTCCATATAGAAAAAAAAGCAAGAAGAAAGGTGGTGCATTTCACCTCCTCAGTTTTGACTGACATCAGTGCCCACAGGGCACTACTAAAGAAACTGCCTGCTGTTGGCACAAGTATTCCAGATAACAAGGATCCAGCTCGTCACCCTGAACAAGTTGACAGCAGCCCTTGACTCTTCATTCCAGGATGCTTTCAGCTCAGAATCCATTTGCTGGCTGGTCCACACCATTGAATGGTCTCATTTCTGTACACTCCCAGTGCCTACTTTGTCAGTAAAGGATAACATCAGGCACACATACCTAGCAGTGCCTGGTTGTTTCCTACCCGCCCCTACCTTAATTTAGCATGGGCTTTAAAATTGCAACAGAAATCTTCTAATTGCTGATGAAGATAATGCTAGCGAATATTATAGCATTCTAGCAAAAGGAAATCCAATTACTACATTAGTATCGTCATATCATGAGGACTAAAATGAACAACATGCAGAGGAAAACAAGCTTCTGAAAATAAACAGAAACCAAAAAGCAGGATGTAGAGAAGTGACTAAGTATTGGATTTCACATAGAAATCAGAGTTGCTGGACTCAGTCTTTAGCCTAAAAGCTACATAATCTGGAGACACTCTTCAAATACATAAATGTGTCACAAAGAAAATGGGAACAAGTTGTTCTCTATGCCCACGGCCAAGATAAAAAGAAATTCAGATCCAGAAAGGAAGATTTAAATTTTCCTAGTATCTACCTTAACACTAATAATACCAAAGCCCTACAAGAACTTGGAGATGAAGGATAATCTTTATCATTAGCAATTTCTTTTAGAGTAGACAAGTCTCTGTCCTGCCACATATGATTGAGATGCAGCTGATCCTGTCATGCTGTGGAATAAAAACTAAGATGAGCTTCTGCTTTCCATTCAAGGATTTCAAGATTTCTAACACCACTATTCAGAAATCTTCCAATCGAGTACCCAAACTTCAGAGTCTTTAGCCACAACTGTTTTTTGGCCAATCATGTTTTTGCTACCTCATGTTCCTATTTTTACAACGAAGTGAAAGACTTGCAAAGCCTACCAGTTTCACAGCATCTGAAAGCTGGTTTACAGTGCAGCATCACGCAAAATGAAAGAAGGAAGCAGATTTTTCTTCCTGCTATTTAGTTTAAAACTGCCAATGGCTCTTGAAAGCTCAATTTCTATTCCAGTTGCTTGTGCAAGTATTAAGATGTCACAGCAAAGTTAAACTGATTTTTAAAATATATCTTCATCTTTGAAATGATTTATTTTGTAATTGGCTTACTCCTTTTCCAAGCCTTCTTCCCTAATTTCCAAATTATGTGTGTTTCAAGTTATTACTGCATGGTTAGACCAATAGACGAGAAACAGGTGCTAGCTCACAATACAAATAACAGGTTATTAACAGAAAGGTCACAGAGGCATTTGGAGCAGCATCCTCAGGAGTTTTGACTAGGTTAGGACACAGTGCTGGAATGGGAAGAACAGCTCGAGCAATACCTGCAGCACACCTTTGCCATTGCAAGGCAGAGGTTTGAAACAGCACATGTACCCAGACAGGTACTCGCAGGCACCACGTACCCAAAACTTCTGTGGTCAGTGCTCCCACAGCCTCCATCAGACCTGTGCTCCTGGAGTGCAACTGGACTTTAACTGAACCTTTCCTCAGAGGCTCCCACTCTCAAGGCTGAAGAGGAGACTGGGTTGAGTGGAAACACACAGCACCTTTCTTCCTTAAGGAAAATCATAACAGATCTCATTCTTGTACCTCTAACAATCTGGCTGATACATCTTTCTTATAACTGGATGTACTGCCTTACCTGGGAAAGGGCAGCATGATGGCATCCTGAATCCCAGGACTGGTATTTGAGTCCCTTGCTGCATTATTGGCCCTTCTGGCACCTTAACAGCACTGCAAGAATTTGAACTTTGGGCACTTAACTTTTAGTACCCAACTTCTGCAACAGATGCCCAGTCCGAGACCATACAGACCACCATCCAGTACTCGAGAAAGCTAGCACACTGGGCTGTGAAGCAGCTCAAACAGGCAAAGAAAGAGGAGATAGCCTGGTTTTCTTTTAGCCAGTTATGAGAACATTTGCTCCAGGGAGACCCTTTACCTCGTGGGACCAAAACCCCCTACCTCTGAGGAGGGTAGCCTAGGTTGCAGACGTACCATGAAGTAACTTTTGCCTCAGCTGGCTGTTGCCTGCTACATTATCATTCCTAAGTAATTTCTGAAATAATCTTGAAACATAACTCAGACTGAGCTGCACACTGGGAAACTATTTATTAAAGGAAGTACTCTCAATTCTTCCACTGATGCCTACAGTAGTTGTACTCAGTATATACTTGATACTGAAAAATATTAAACACATTTAAATACAAAACTGAAATGAGTATTTACTACAAGTCATTATTAGCACATGGTGCTGTCCCCCCCAAACCAACCAACCAAATACTACTTTTAGCAGGCACATTTACAACCCTGTAAGCTGAGGTTATTTCAAACTACAGCTAGTCAGGCAAAAGTCCCTACATGCTCCTGTTGACTTAAGAGGAAAAACCTAAGATATTTGCCCCTGCCCAGCTTTACTGATTTGCAAGGAAAAGATGCACAGAAAAATCTAAACATGTTTACAGACTGTATCCTTTAAGGCAACAATTACCATCTTTGTCCTCTCTTGTGATGAGCACATGGATAGTATCATGCTAAGCAATATTTGTTACAGGTAAGCTAATCACAGCAGCAGAGGAAAATAGGCTAATAAGAAAACCTACCAGGTATTAAGCATTCATTTTCGCAGAGGAAATAAAGTACGCATTCACAGCTTCCTCCCTTTAGCTATGAAGAAAAAAAAAAAAAACAAAACCAAACTTTTTTTTTGGTTTAAATCTGATACAAATTTTCCCCTTTCAAAAAAAAAAAAAAAAAAAAATCAGAGTTCACGCTGTCACACAAAAATTGACACTTCAAGGTTATGAACAAACTAAGTTTAATCTAAACCTAGTTTACAGTTGCATCAGAGGAAGAACAGTTTCAGTCTTTCCAGTAAACGAATGCAGCAGAAGCTATGTCTGTGTCAGCAAGTAATTCAGTACGATAGCAGTGAAGCCATAGAATCAAACAGTTAATATTCAACCTCTGTACGTACAGTATGTAGAATCATAGAAAAGTTTGGGTTGGAAGGGACCTTTAAAGGTCATCTGGTCCAATCCCCCCTGCAAGGAGCAGGGACAACTCCAACCAGATCAGGTTGCTCAGAATCTCATCCAACCTGGCCTTAAATGTTTCCAGGGATGGGGCATCCACCACCTCTCTGGGCAACATGCACAGTCTGGAAATTTGAAGGCCAGGTTTGGTCTGATCCTCCAGACATCCTCAATGCACAGGTGGTTTCAAGCTGCCTTGAAAGAAGCCACTGCTACGTACTTGCATCACCATTAGGAGCTGGAGGGCATTTGGTGCACATGCAGTTCCTAGCTTAGATTTCTCTCAAAGGGAGTAAACCCTAGAGCACCAAAACTGCTTTGTCAGCCAAACCAGTATGTGGCAAGTGGGGATGAGAGAAGAATTTACTCCCAAACTGCACAAACTACATCACTGCTAGAGATGAGGCTGGAGTCATCCCATAAAGATGACACATCTATTAGGATGTTCAGTCTCATATAATACTTTTAACCCTGGGCTGAATTATCATTTATTAAGGAACTCTGCTGCAGTGTTCCCAACTGAACCAGTCGGCAGAATTGCTTTCAGCACGTAGAGCATAAGAAGCAGTAGCAATGTAACCAAAATGACAATGATTTTAAAGTCTCATTCTACCTGCAGTATGAATTAAGACAGGCATACAAAAAAGGCTGCTCAGAAGAACTTGAAAGCAGAATTGTCACTCCTATTGCAGATGTTCAGAAAGAACAATTGCTTTCTTGCCTAAGTTAATAATTCCTATGTATGAAGGGGCACCCAGATGCATAAGATGTAATACACTTCATAAATGCAAGCATTTTACAAGTCCATATTACAAGCTATAATGTCTAGTACATCAACATTCCACAATACAAAGCCTGTATTTATATTTAAAAATAGAATATAAACAAATAGTAATTCACATTGAGACAATTGCCACAGCAGAATTTTTCAGAAAGTGCTTTACCTACACAATATACTCTAAAGTCTACCAAGCAAGCTCTAAAGTTCTCCAATTTAAAAGGAGTAGGGGTAGAAACAGAAAAGTGCAAGTGACATCCAAAATTTTGAGAGAAATCAATAACTCCAAGTGTACAACGTGCCTCAGATGAAGGTGCCCCCGGTCAGCTTCATCTAGGGAGTCATTATCCCTAAATATGATACAGTATAACATTTTGAAAAAGTAACAATAGTTGCTTTACTTACAAATTGCTTTATTGAAGCTATAACTTAATAAATTTGATGTTCAAGGTGTAAAATTATCTCACAGACTAAAAATTAACACAACAGGAAAAATATAAGTAATACAAATCTACTTATGTCACCCTGCTGGTAGAACTGAACCTGTAGGATGCTATTCTTTGAAGATAAGGAATTAAGACTGTCCTGGGACTGAATAAACAGAGAGGGAAACACAGCAACAGAGTACATCACAGTAAAATACCTCTTTATTAGGAATATATTTAAAACTACCTTTTTATTACAGGTAAGAAAGATAGCATTCTGACTTTCAGCCAGTGCTGATCCTGGTCATACACAATATTCTAACAGCTAGAAAAGTTATTTGCACCATTGTTGCCCCTTAACAATTCTCCTGACTGTCCACTCACTATCTTATTTTTAGCTTGTTCTTAAATAAGTTGAAGAAATTCTTCAAACAAGCTTTGCAGTTAGGTCTTAGTTAAGATTGACAGAACAACTTGACAGTGACTCAGCATCTGTTATTAGCTCACATGAAGCTTTTATCAGCCTTCTTTTAAAGAACAACACAGTTCAATAGCTGATCTATGAAGACAATTAAGTGGGCAACTCTCCAGGAAGACTGTGGTAGAAGAAATCCCACTCTTCTACTATACAGTTTAGTACTGTAAAGTAGCAGCAATTTAAAGAACTTCAGTTAATTCTATACCCCTTTATAAGAAATCACTGAAGAACAGAAAATAGGGGTATTGCCATTACAACTCAAACAGTAAACTGCTTTGTATGTACATTTTTATACTCTGTACAAGTCCAGACTCTTTCTCTTGCTATGCTGTAACTTAACAGTTTAAGGTAATTAATTGAATCATGCTGTAAACAAAGATATAAAACCTTTGTGTAAGCTTTACTGTTTTAGGAGTGTGCATAAATATCTGCCTTCAAAAAAAAGCTGTTTAGTTTTCCATCATGAGCTTATAATTAGGTAGCATATTTTAAAACATGTTTTCATCCAATTAAAAATGAATCTATGTGTTTCACAGAAGTGTTAGACAGCATTCTTAATGAAGTCTGTGTTTTCAGATACCTGATGTCCAGTTTCAATATGAGATACATCAGACAGGGAAAGTATTCTCCAGACAAATGTGCTATTTTTGGTCTTGTAATTTTTTTCCATCCTCTGTAGCAAATATGAAGCTAAAAAGATGACTGTTTTAAGCAGATTTCCATATGTACATGTTTAAATGCAGATGGAAACAATGGATGATGATATTACAACAATCTCCAAATACACCAAGAACAGCAAATGGGCCATAAAGTTTGGGGCTATTTTAAGCAGTATTTTAAAAATATATATAAACACCAAAAATAGGCTATATCAGGAAGCAATCTGATACTCAGATAAATAGAAAATTTGCATTTTAATGTCACATTGAACTTTAGTACATTTCAATCCAAGAAAAAAAATAAACTAACAGACAATAGTAATGAGTACAGGGTTATATATATTACAATATGCCTTATTATAATACATTTGTGGCTTTATGATTAAAAACCTCAAGGGCACATGGAGTTTGAGCTCACGTAAGCAATTACCAGGAACAAAGCATTAAATGCATTTCTGAAATAAGTACTTTTATTTAATTTCAAAATCTTAAAACAGTGTTAGACCCTGGCCTTTTCTTTTAAAAAAATTTAGTTGCCACAGAGCTAGCTAAATAAGTATTCTGAAAGGTTTAAACAATACAGAAAATGCTTTTCCCAATTTTACATACAATGAAAGGATAGATATTTCAAAACCAGCACCTATGGCTAACTCCATGTTGACCTTGATCTAGAAATGCACATTACTGATCTTGGCAAGGAATCTAGCAAATTTTGGGAGTTGTCCATTTCACATGAAAGCAAGAGAAAGGGTTATCATATGCAAAAATATTTTTCAAACTGTTCTTAATGTGTAATTGAAAACTAAAGGCATAGTCTCTTCATTATAAAAAAATAAAGGTACAACAGAAACTCTAAAGGAAGATATTCAGCTATACTGAAGTTGCAACCCTCTGAAAAGAAAGAAAAAGGAAAAAAAGTCAATTAGCTAAGCTTTGTGCTCTAACCAAACTACTTACAGTGATTTTCAATGGCAAAAGCCCATGCTGACTGGGTGATCTGACAGTTCCAAATATTTTTTGTAATATTTTTTATTTGTATACAAGGACACTAAAATGATCCAGTCATGCAACGTTCACTTTAAGCATTCTGCATCTCTTTTCCAATCTTATAGCTAAGGATCTTGTTCCAGTCAATTTTGGTGCGCGTCACTGGCAATTGTCGACGTAAGGCCTTGAAAGTAGTGTCCGACATAGTCTGGTAATTCTCACTGATAGCAGTCTATTAAACAGAAAGTCATACAAAACAAAGACACATGAAGAACAGAACTAGGATGTTATATAAAAAGTTAAATGATTGACTAGTCTGTTACCTCCTGAACAGGCTTAAAAATATGCTAAATTAAAATAATACTTCATGAAGGAAAGCTGTTAGATCTAGAGTGAACCTATGTGAAGAAAATTAGTGAGACAGATGCAATAAAAACCTGGCTGTAGCCTAGGTGTTTCAGCATACTACAGTATGGTTAATCAGCAGCATGAATAAAGTGCTAAATTAAGGAGGGAAAATAATTAATTTCAGATACCAAAGTCTTGCACTGTTTTTCCTGCGGGGATGGTAGAGTCAGCCCACAACTTGGGTATAATGCACACGATACATACTTAGTAAATTTTTGTTAAAGAGCATTTTTTTTAAAAAACTGACAGAACAGGGTGTCTAATATTTACCTTCTGTTCCAGACCTAAATGAACATGAATCCACTTCTACAGAGCACATCTAGAAAGTTATACTTTTTCTAACTTCAAAATGACTAATTGAAATGGATAATGCTTATAGTCGTATTTAGCAAAGCTATCTAACAGAGTAGCCTCTGAACAGAATCTAAAAAAATTCCACTTCAGGAATGCACTAATACTGAAAGAGATCAGAATTGCTGATATTTGATCACACCAGGGACTTTTCTGCTCTCAAAAATGACTTCTAATGTAACGTTAAGTAGGTGAGTGCAAATACCAGAAGGTATGAAAAGGGAGGATATAGTTAACAGCAGCGTGTAATCTCTTTATATTTGTATGGAACTGCATCATAATATCAAAAGCTTGCTAATTATGGAATACTAGCTTTAGTTAAGAATATGGTAACGTTATACATGTCAGTAAGAATATAGTCTTTATGTCCAACATACCTGATATTCATTTTCTGCAGCCTCTACGATTTTTATAAATTCCTTCGCTGTCTGGGCTTCATTCTAGGAAAAAAAAAAAAAAAAGAAACCAAAACATTTGAATCAGGTCAGCATGTACAGCATGATTCTAAGGCCAGTTGGATTATGCTTTTTCCTATAGTTATGAGATATGTCAGATAGCCACTAAGTTATCATGTGTTCTCATGGAGTCTAAGCCAAAACGGAACAAAACTTTCATCCAGAAGGCATATGCCACATTATGACTGTATTTTTATATTAAAAAATTAAAGCCAGTCCAGCTGCAACAAGCGTTAAGATCACCATGCAGCTCATTAAAATATTTTGATCTAGAATTCTATGGTATGATAAAAAGACATATGAACAGAATAGCATTTGGAAATATGACAATGCACACACGTGTCTAAAACCATGCAAAGTATGGATATAATTTAACATTATCAATGTTAAGTTTTCAGTACAAATTCACAAAAACTTAAAAGAGCATCAGCTAACCCAGAATTATGCAGAACACAACGAGAAAACCAAATCAAATTTGTTCACTTCTAAACATTCTGACTCTGAAGACTAAGCTGAGGCAAACACTACACTTTATAAATCTGATCTTCTAAAAACATCCCCAAGTACATCATGCAAAAATGGGAGTGCAACACACCACAATGTCCAGATGTCACCATGACTGATAAACAGTCTCTTGGCTTTGGGCCTCATCCTTAAATATGCAAGTGTGTATTTGTTTCAAAAATAGAAAGGGACCCATCAGTCAATCTGGAGACAAATTAGCTGAAGTGCTATAAAGAAGTCTCGAGAAGGAAGCAAGGGTTCCTGAATTTTAAAACTTCCAACTTAACGTTGGAGACATTCCTAAGGGTGCTTTTCCAGAAGCTGCTGAAAGACAGGAGTGTTCTTGCTCCACGTGATCCCATGTTCCGACAAAGGCAAAGACTGGGGAAAGCTACAGCAGCTTCAACTACAATTGGTTCAAAACTTCAGTGAAACTGCACCTAGCAGCTGTGCAAGTGCTCCTGGACACAGCAGAAAGAGATGAAGGAGGAGGCAGAAACCAAGTAGAACAAATGAAAGAGTTTTGACTTTTTAGCGAACTGAGGCAATGACTTCAAAGGCTCTGCTAATGAAAGGAAGAATTCGGGGGTATGAGGTCTTATTTGGCTCAGAGAGAAATTAGGGATAAGAACGTAACCTTCAGCAAAATTATTCATAGCTCTAGCAACAAGAGAATTCTTAAATCATTTATTTCAATTGTGCCCATTAATTGGTACACGATTGTTTCTCTGCCAAACAACAAAAGAGAGGAGTCATTTGGGCTCTTTTTAATCTACCTACCATTTGTTCTCTGTGAAGAACCTGTACAGCCTCTGCCCTGTATGAAGCTCAAAGTAAACGCTAAAAATTGGTAACCAGCAACATATTTGCTTTTGTTCTAGAAGGAGGTAGGAAAGTTATGTAAAAGATGTTTTTCTACGCATTAGTCTTCTGCCGCATTACTGAATTGCAGAACAGGATTACATTTCTTCCCAATAGAAAGTGAAGCAAAAGCTATTGAAATGACAACTTCTTCCACAGAATCTTCTCTGAAGCAACTCTTAGTTGAATGAAAGACTAAACAGATCCCTTCGCTTAGGGGGTCAAAAGTAATTTTATATCTAAAGCTTCAGAAGCGTTATCAGTTGGGATCACACTCTCCCATTCTTTATCGTGCTATTGCAACTGAAAAGCCAACAAGCCTTGCTTTATATTAACAAACAATGTTCTTATTTATGAACCGAGCTTTTGAGCCAAACTGGTCACTACTTGTCATTATCATTAAAACACTTCTCCTGTTCACTTTCACAGTTTCCCTTTGCCAGTTTAACTGCACTGGCTTAAGTTTTACTAAAGAACACTTCAACAGAAAATCTTACTGTTCATAAACACAACCTCCAGGAGGGAAGAGCAGCATTATTTCAAAAGCAGTTGTTATTCATGTTGCAACATTAACAACTCTTAAAGGATACAGCTGGCACTATTTCCAAACAAACAATTTCTATTTCTACTGTCTGCTCCTCATTATTATAATGATCCATTCAGAAAGAAGTTGAATAAAATTATGCTTTAAATATAAAGTATGTTATGCTTCTCAAGCCAAAGCATCTCTGAAAGGGCTTTTTGTACAGAAAAGTAAGAGGCTGACAGCACCAGTTACAGACAGGGAGGAAATGAAGGGAGAATACCCACTACTGCTTCTCAACTAGTAGCGTTTGTTTACTCTTTTTAACACTCTAGTCTTCTCCCAGTGAGCAAGGGAGGCAATCTCCTACAGACTATACTACTTAAGTGGGTTATTAAAACTCAAACCTCCTTTATATTAAAAAATTATTTCTGTAGGTCACTCTGCAGACCAAAGTTTAAATACAACAGAAGTGCAGGAAGACTGATAGCAAACTAAAGATTTACAATCAAAGTTAATTTAGCTTATATAAGCCACAGGCAAGCATGCATTTCTTTCTTATTTTTTAAAAGAACAGTAACTACATGTTAGATAAAATAGTAAATACTACATACAAAATATTTATAAATTAGAATAATTCCCATTCATGCAGAAGAGCAAACTAGCCTCCAAACTTCTGAGTTTTTTTAAGCTTGCTTCTCTTTTTAAATTAAAAAGTCACTTCAATACACACACTAAGGTCTTTAAAGTTCACTTACAGACACTGTTAGAGAATCTTGTATGTCTTTATGGCTCACCAGTTGAA
Source organism: Chlamydotis macqueenii (assembly GCF_036417535.1). NCBI lineage: Eukaryota > Metazoa > Chordata > Aves > Otidiformes > Otididae > Chlamydotis > Chlamydotis macqueenii. The sequence goes on from NC_141556.1 coordinate 27,266,631, forward strand.
CATTACCATCTTCATAATAGTGAACCTACAAAAAAATTAAACAAAGAACCTCATATTAATGTTACAGACCACCCACAGAAAGGAAAATTGAAGTGTTGTAGTATTTGTGATAATAACAAACCTATAGGAATCAAACACACAAAATTTTACAGAACAACAAAAACAAATAGGAAAACCAAAACACATCGTAGAATGTAAATATTTTTGAGGGGAAATAGTAAAGAAGCTACTCTGGAAACATTTTTGTGTTGACATGTCTTAAGTAGTATTTCATGCAAAGAAGTTCAGAATCATAGAATCATTTAGGTTGGAAAAGACCTTTAAGATCATGGAGTCCAACCGAATACCTAACACTGCCAAGTCCACCACTAAATCAGGGTTTTGATTAACACCATGAAGACGACGACATACTATCTATGTGACCTTACTAGAAACTCTTGAAACGGTGAATATATCTTTAAAATAGGAATAGTTCTGGGACGGCTTCGGTATACTGTGAAGTTGTTTTTTGCCTCACCCAAATTGTTTTCTAGGGACAGTGCAACAGTAAGCTTCCCTTTCTAGATCTGCCTGGTTTTGATATCTGCCTCTATTAGATATGGCTCATAACAAAAGCTGGTATTTATCTAGACAAAGGAACTCTTTGGGACAAAGTTTGCCAAGGTTAGATAGCAAAGCAGAATGAAATCTATTTACTCTTGAAATGTTATATGTGCAGAACAGCTTCCTTGATTATTTTGCAGGAAGAGATGATCCGTAAAACTCTACCCAAGCTAACTTTAATACTTTTAAATTCAGTTTGGAAGGATCTGAAAGCATTCAGTTTCTAATGCAACTGCTGGAAAACATAAAAAATTGGAAGCATATATATTGTGAATGACAACATGTAACATTAACTGATAACATTTAATATGAGCTGCATTAACTGATGCAGCTCATTGACTTTTACACATGTATCTAAAGATTTTTTAGAATTTTGATAAAGTCAACATAGTCCTGTAGAATAAGGAATCTCATCCTATTAGGCAAGATAACATTTTAATTTGGAGATTAATTCACAATACTACAGTTTCATATATAATATTATAATAATGTGTGCAAGAGACCCTCAATTTTATAAACAACAACAGAGAAAATATGACACAGAATAAAACAGCTATAATGCCTAAGTAAAAGAAAGGTTTCCTATATGAGAAAAACATTATTTCCTATGATTCATCTTACATTATTATTTTACTTATTGTCAAATACTTGGTTTTCAACAAAAGGTATCATCCTAACCATAAAATAAGCTTCTTTTCAAGAAAGAAACTACTGCCAGCCTTTTTCAATCCTGTTCCTGTAAGATGAGAAGTGCTTACTCAGTGCAAAACTGTGAGACTGCCCAATGAAACAGCAGAATCCAGAGAAGTATAAATCTCCCCCGTTCTCCATCACAACCCAGTGCAGAGGGCCTAAACCTCCCCTGTGCTCTGAGGCCAAGATCAGCATGAACACCTTATCTGTCTCATTGAGTCACATCCTTGCCAAACACTCAGGGCCTAAAAATTTCAATGGGATGAAGAGTCAAATCTAGTTCTGAGGTGTGTTATATCTCAAAGAAAATAGGAGAAATAACTGTTCTGTACTATACCTCACTGCTGACATCCTTCTAGAATGCTAGGTCTGGGTTCAGGAGACTACAAGAAAGATGATGTTTATGAACAGAACCTCTTGGAAAGGTTAACTAAGAAGGGATGAGAATAACAAATTATCTAAGAGATAAAGTTAGTAACCAGTACACTTAGTTGTTTTCCATGCACAGCTGGAGCATGCCAAGCCCACAGAGACTTAGTTGTAGTAAAAGACTCTGCTGTTGCAGCTTTCCCCTTACATGTAATTAAAAGAAAATTAAATAATGGAAGAGATTAAGATAGTTGAGAATCCCCTATATTAGACTTTATTAATATAATTTAAAATTGTGCAAGCAACAAAAATACTGAAGACACCTGAACACAGCAGGTGATACTGGAATTTTCCTCAACGTATTCATAAAAGGTCTTATCAGAAACAGGGCAGTGGCTGTATTGCTGTCAAAGATTCTGCAATAACACTGAAATTTCAGTACCGTGAAGTTTCACTAATGTTGTAGTCAGTTCATATTCTGAAAGATCATTTTGCTTCTTAAAAACAATTAAAACACTTTCTTTGTTTGGAGAGGGGAAGAGGGAGCACTCCCACATATATTTAAAAAATAGTACACAATTTCTGAAAATTTGAAACTGAGTTCAGAATTTCTTGGTGAAACAAGTAGTTCCTATACAAGCAAAAAAAGAAAAACTTCTCATCACTCCCCAAAACACAGACTTTAATGAATGCAAATAATGTCTTGATTAATTATGTGAAATAGTAATAAAAGACAAAATCAGCTGGTGCCCAAACTGAGATGCAGATTAAAACCTTACTAAATTCCCTAGTCAGGGTATTTTCTAGGCTACCAGGCTAGACACCTGTCTGCTTGTTCTGGAAAATCTCTTAATACATTTAACCAGAACTGCATGCTGTGGAGAAAATGCCTGTTTTGCTGCAAGATGGATTTAAGTGACAGTTTAGTTAGAATCTCCCAAAGTCTTGAGAAGCCTAGAAGTTACTTAAGGTGCTTACGATGACCATCTTGATCTGACAGCATAATAATGTCCACATTTTTACTATCATTCCAGTTATTATAGAATTTGCCCTAGAATGGGAAGTCAGATTCAGGCCCCCTGCTTGCGTATACCTAAACACAGCTACCACATCCTCAAATAACATCTTAGCCTCAGGCTATGGCTAGAAAAACATTCCATTGCCTCTTCTTTCTGAAGTCAAGTCACTGAGCAGTAAGGAAGTGCAAAAGTCATGCGGGCACAAAAAGAGCAGGAAAAAGGAACTTTATTAGCTTTTTACAAGACATAGAATCAAGTCCTACACTGAAAGCCAGACTGCACTAAGATTCTAGTCCCTGATCCCAGAATTGTTTTAATAAACTATTCCAAAATATGTGTACACATTCCAGGGAACACATTCCAGGGAACCAGTCCAGGAAGTCACGTCCCCCTGCCTACCACATGACAGTCAGACTTCCATTGGTCTCAAGATTTCTGCATTCCTGCTTGGACAGTATCTCCTTTCTGAATGCCCTAAAGTGAACAGGAAAGGCAAATTCTGAATGAAGGAGATTTAGATTAAAAAAATTTCAGATGGTGGAATGACTGAAAACAAAGGTTCCTACCTTTCTGAACAACAAGGTGGGTGACATGAAAAAATACTCCTGTTATCACTTAAAAAAAGGTTCTACTTCAGAAAGGGTCTACCCACAGGAAAGGCTTGTGCCACTGCAAATTCAAGAAACAGGAAATTGAAGAGATATATGCCTACCTGAGGTGAATATACCTTCTGAAGTCTTTTGAATCATTCCATTAAACCCATATTTTGTGTTTGTAAGGATTACGTAAATATGCAATTAAGTTGCTAACACTTAAGTGAATGGACATCTCTGCTTTGCTTATTGGGTCCCTAAATTCTCTTAGAATATTTAATATACTGGCCTGAGTCTCCCTTGATAATAACTGGAGACTACTGATCAGGACACAGTTTGAGATAAGCATACCTGAATTTTCAAGATGCCAGCCACCTGAGTGGTTGAAGGGGTGATTGTAAACTTCCATTCTGACCTCCAACGGCCATTCCTTTAAGAAAATAAAATAGAAAATCAGATGTCACCCCACTGGTTAAGGAAAACATCCAACATACAACTGATAGTCAAAGGAAAATAGAGAATTAAATATGCTGTGCAACTACACATGCACAAAATCTTTCCCTTAAGATTGACCCCCATGATCAGTTAAGAAGGGAACAGTTTCCCAAAATATTTACCCTAATTTCTGGATGTCGACCAAGAAGATTTATTACTGAGGACCTTTTAACAATAGGACTTAACTTCTGAAAATTAGGTATGTTCTTTTCCTCCTTTACTATTAACTAGGCATACATAGTCAATATTTTGTTTCCACGCCCTGGACAACTTGCTGGATCAAAGTCACACTTCACATCAGGCTATGAAAAACTTGAATGGAAGGAACATTAAAGTAGCAAGACTTTCCACTATGCTGAGCTAACTAGGCCTTTCAGCTCTTCTAGCATTTCTGTTCCAGGACAACTCTTTCCTTCCAGTTTCCTTCCACAAATTCAATATTCTTGCCAAATCGCTTAAAGGGAGTTTCAAACGTCTGGAAAATAGTACAGAGAGATTGTAGTTTCACCTGATTTCTTTCCTGTAGACTAGATGTTTTCTTATTTAGTTATGAGGTTAGTGGATTAGAAGGTTAGTACATTAGAGCTATATTAAGAATGCACTACAGTTGCCTCTCGGTTCCTCCTTTGTTTGCAGTTAAAGAAGGAAAAAAAGTTGATGCTACGAGTTCCAGTGCTACTAATGTTAGCTGTAGATTCCAATTAATTTAAAATCTATGGAACAGTATACTGGGCAAATCATTTAACTGATGCAGACATACACTGAAATTGATATGCACATGTAATATTCAGCTTCAGAAACCAAAGGTTTCTGTACTTCCATTCATTATGTGTGGAATTACTAAATACAATTTCAAGCACATGGAGAACAGCAAATAAAATAATAATGAAATAAATTTCTTCACACAACTGCATATATTGGCTATCTTTAGGAGGTACTTCCTTAACTCAATTCCAATGCTGTGACACTTATTTCAGCTGTGGCCAGATTCCTGCAAGGAGCTATCCAAAGTTCACTCCAGGCTGTGGAAAATATCTTTCAACCAAGTTCACAAAAAAGTCAAGTTGCAGTTTATAAGAGTTCATTTCATCCAAGATCATGTGTATCTACCTGACTCAAAAATGAATGATTACAGTCCTACAATAAACTTAGTTCACTTTCTTTCTCTGAGACATGCAAACTAGAAGGAGCTGGTTTTACTCTATCAGTCACAATGGAAGCAATGCAAGCAGAAGTGACTGTATTAGAGAACACAGGCATGGGTATTGGTGCCAGTGTGATAAACTGGAAGAGTCATAAGAAATATTATGAAGTTCCTGAAGTTCTGCAAAGGAGATGCAGACGTGCAGTCTGCCATTTTACTTACCGTAAAGGAAGAGATTTCTGCATAGTTCTGGCAGAAAAACTTGAGGTGAAGTGGAGGGAGAAAAGAGTCACATGCAAGATGTGTATGCATCTCCTTCTCTGATCTAAAGATTTTCGGTGTAATGGCACTAGTGCAGTTATTCTGTTTGCTGTATTTTACTGTATTTGTATCCATGCAGAAACTTACCAAAAATTTTTTGCTTGAAACTGATGGCTCTCTATGCATGCAATAATGGTCTGTTGTCCATCAATTGTTTTACCATACACCTTAATTTGAAATGAGAAAAAAAAAAAACAACAACAAAAAACACAAACCAACAGAGTTAAAGTTTCTGCATCTGTGGTTTTGGTCCTCTGTTCTGCTTTATCTCCTTAAAATCAAATACTACTAAAAATTATTTCAGTGAACATGCAATCTGGTTTCCTTTACAGAATCTGGAACTTATCTGACTACCTGAGGATCCAATTCAACTTGTTAACTCAGTAACTGATTTTTTTTTTCCCTCTATTTAATTTTTCCATAAGGTTAATACAAAGCACAGGACAGTTATCATTAGATCAGTTTGCTGAACTTTGAATAGTCATAGGGCTCCTAACAGCTACTTTGGACCAGAGGGAGAGTTTTTTTTTTTAAGAAGCAATCAGAATCCACTGATTCTGGTGGTAAGAATATAGCACTGATATATAGGAGATGTGATGGAGAAAAAAACAGTTTGCTTTACTGACAGTTTTGTCAGTAAACCGAGTCAAGACAGACATTTGTATCTTATGGATTTTTATTTATTTATTTTAAAAGTAACCAGCCAAGTAGCGAGGATCAATGGGATGAACCTGTAACAGTTTACAGAATGCTTTAAGAAATTTAAAACAAAAGTTCTTCAGAACTGAGAGTTAAATCTTCACTGTGACCTGCAGTAACCACCCACTACTAATCCAATAGCTGAACTGTTGAAGCTTTCCCTCATTTCCTTGGATGAATCCTTGGCAGGACTGAATTCTTTACAGTTGAAATTGCCTGGTTTACAAAGGGTTACACTTTTATTCTATCTTTCTATCTATAGTGGTACCATTATATAATTTAGTACTTACTGTGCAGACACCATTTGGGTAGTGTTCTTTCACATATGCTTTCATTGCTGTTTCAACTGAATTTCTCCAGGATTCTATGGCATTTTCAACTTCGTGGGGTCTAGGATCAGTAGCCTCCTTTCTTAAATGATCAAATTTAAAAGAAATCTTGTTCTTTGGATCCAAAAACTTTCCATTTCCCAAATCACCATGTTCTGTTATCAAAACCTGTATGATAAATTTTTAGTTAATAACACTTGCTATTGAATTAAACAAAAAAAACCCCAACCAAACAAACAAAAAAACATGTCAAATCTAATTATATTCTACATTTAACTGGAGCTTACTCATATCCAAAGACTCATAGTTTAAACAAAATATGCATATAGCAAGGAGGATGAGACTGACATAACACACTGACTTGCAATAAAAATCCTGCATTTTACTCTCTTACTGCAACAAAGAATGCAATACAGAAATTCAGGTCTTCTAGTACTAAAGACGGAGCAAATTGTTTCTACAGCTTCCAGTTAGGTCTGACTGAATTCAGGACGACAACACAGAATTAAATTTCAACCTCTTTAGATGTCCTAATGTTTAACTTATGGAACTGGTGCTCCTGGAGGGCCATAATCTCTATATTTTACCATTTCCTTTCATTTTCTTGCCAAGATAATGTTCCAACACCAGAACTTTGTTAACTGTTTAATGAACATTGCAAGTATTTCACTGTATTCATACCTGTTCATCGTAACCGTCAATTTTCACTGGAGTAAACTGGTCCAAGTTGTACTGTGCAAATGCACTACAAGAGAGGAAAAAATAATCAAAAGCTTGTGCCAAGCACAATCTTTTTCCTTAATAGCTGTAAAAGATTTAAATAATAGCTGATAATCTGGGCAGTGATGCATTAAAAAATGCTATCAATGCTTCAGTATCTAGCAGGCTCAAATTCTTGGAATCACCTTGGTTCATTCAGTGCTCATATTATATAGATTCCAACCACCATTACAGAAAAATTTGTGTTCAAAAGCAAACTGACATAGACAATCATATAAGCTTTACAGTAACCCATAGAAATTGGAGGAACAGATAAAGTTTAAATTCCACAGGGATCCAACCTACTAAGCCAGACATTTCCATTCTTACAGATGAAACTAATTTTGGCATAAAATACAATAGGCATAATGTTTTGATATTAAAGTAGGGTCTAAGGAAGCAGTATCTTCCAGATGTTCAGTGCCTGTAACATCTACCAAGAAGCAGAAAATGAAATCCAAAAAGGTGGAGACTAGTTCCAAAATCCAGGTCATCCATTTCCAAAACAGTTGCTCTAATCATTAGGATACAATATAGATCTCTCCTCTGCCAAGAATTAAATCTTGATCAAAGATGCACAACGCACATAACAGAGCTTTATTTGCCAGGCACACATCTTTTTAAAAAAATCACTGACAGTGAAAGTCTTACTGAAAGACATCTTGCTTTTATGCAACTAAGTATGTGGCATCTGGTACTTACTGAGCTGCTCCTTCCCTGAGAAGATTGTCATTATTAAGCAGCAATCGAACATCTGAAAGGAGATATTTACAAGATAAAAGCACAGTTAACTCAGAGACTTGCTTCAGTCACATAACAAATATCAGACTCCACAAAACAAAAAACCCAACATATCCATACAGACTACTAGGTAGAAAATTTATTGCTTCACATTTTGTAATTCTGACTGAATAAAATGGGAGGAGTATGGAAATGGATCCCTTCCAACACAATATGGTAAGCAGATATAAGCCATATTATACAGGCTGTCACACTAGTTTTTAGAGAAGTTCTGAATGAGAACAGCATAGGATTCAAATGAGTTCACTTTTAAGATGTAAACTACCAAGTTCCTCACGCTGTATCGATGGTAGTGATTACTGTATTTTGACTACACTAACATGGTATGTGTTGTACTTATTTTTTTAAACCTTACTATTTTTGCTCTCGTTCCTTAATGACACTTAGAGCACAATATCATTTATTCTACCACCATACAAGAAACGTATAAATATAGAATAAAGTTAATACTCTCCTTAGAATGACTTCTTACTGTGTTATTTATGCACTTGACTTACCAGCTTATTATTTACTAGGCACTATTTTAATAACAATTTAATGCACTGATCATTAACTAATTGATCATTAATCTCGCTATAACATTTGAAACTCTTCTGAAGATTCCCAAGATATCATGCAAGTGAAAAAATAAACTGGAATATATTTGAAGTATTTTTTCCTTAAAAAAAACCCAAACCAACCAAACAAAAAACAACAAAAAACACCCACCCAAGCAACACCTCCCCCCTAACAAAAATAAAGCCACATTACAAAACAATAAAACACCTCAAATGGAAAGAAACCCTACAAACCCCAAAAAACCCACACCAAAATGAATAAAATCACAATTTATAAAATTGGAATTTAAAGCTCTCTCTCTCTTTTTTTAAGAAGTCAGTCTGAATCTCATTGAACATTGGTCGCACATTTATGATCAAATGTTTTTTTATGTGTATTCAAACACATTATACTCTGTTACTGAGCAGGTAGTTGCAACTATGAACTAGTGTAACAATAACGTTTACAGCAGTACTGCTGTAAGACATGGTATTAACCTTCAGGGAGCTGGTTTAATGAGCTGCTCACCAACAGTTCATTTCACAAATGCAGCACAAGCTAAGTTTAAATAATAATCACCTTGTCACAGTTTAACTGAAGAAAAAGGTACTTCTAAAAACATTACATCCTTTAACAAATTTAAGCTTTCTCCAGCTTGACACTGACTAAAAGTTTAGTGTACTAAACATACCTCTTTACTTAAATAGCATCAGAGCTATCTGTAAGCTACAGTTACGAAATGCAGGCCCTCCTATGTGATACATATGCCCATATATCTTAATGCAAGACAAATACAACAATTTTAAAAGAAAATTTAAACAATTTAGAAGAAAAATAACATCTTAGGTAAAGTTCAGAAGCTAATTTAAGATTTCCTTTCAGCTTACCAGTACACTCAGTAAAATGAGCTGTGTCCAGAATTTAAGGGTTAAAAATGTTTGATGATTAATATTCTTTCCACAACTGGCATCAATCAGTAGTACTTTGTATATTCAAGGTTAAGTTTTTGTAATCATATTCCTTCTTAAAAAAAAAAGACCATTTTAATTTCAGCTAGTTTAACTTCTGTTGAAAAATGTAATAGTCTATCAAAGACTGGGGGAAAAAAACCAAACATGTGTCTTCTAAAAGAAAACCCTAGCAACTGCTAATTAATGACCAATTAAAAACAGAAAGAAAGCTCATTCTCACATCCCAAAGCCAAGTGGTATTTCCCCCCTTTTGCATTTAAGCTCCAAGTTCTCTTGTGACTGCAAAGCTTATTATGCCAAGCTACAAAACGAGCTCTCACAGCAAGTGAGCTACTAAAATACAAGCTACATGAAATTCAGGAAAGTAATCAGCAATACAATTTTAGATACAGATACCTTAAAAGAAAGGACAGAACAGACAGACTCACCATTGAACACCTCATTGAATTCCCCAGGAGGAGCATGAATTATGAATTTTGCTGCTATACGCACCTTAAATACAAAAACAATTATGTGGTTGTACACACTTTTACTCATTCCTATTCAAACCAAAGATGCATTGTACAGCTTTAATACCCAGACATGAAATCGTACAACTCCCACTGCTTCATATTTGTTTACATTAAACTACTCTGTCAGAAACACAGAATATAAAGTTACACCTCTTAAAACAGAATAGAGAAGATTATATGTGATGGAAGCAGATATTGAGCCACTCATGTTTTGTATTACTGCCAGAGAAAAAAAAAAAAAAAAAAAAGAAAAGATGTAACAAATAAGATCAATAACACATTCACAATCTATGTCAACTTTCAGTCCATGGATGCCTGAGTATCAAAACACATTCCAAGAGAGCCAAAAATTATGATGAAGACCAATCTTAGAATCACAGAATCACTAGGGTTGGAAGGGACCTTCAAAGGTCATCTAGTCCAACCCCTCTGCAAGGAGCAGGAGATCTTCAAAGCTTCTCCTCTCTTTTAACTACACATTCCATGGTTCTAAACTTTCCAAAAGGCCCACAGCTAGACAGTAATCAATGGATTACATAAGCTTGAAAATACTTGTGCAGACACTAAAGCATGTAATTTCATCTGCGTCTACCTGTAAGGCCGCTTAGTAACACAGTATCAGCAGATAAAGTTTAAAAAAAACAACACCTTAACAACTACTTTAATGTAAGTCCTCCAACAATTTTCTTCAGCTTAATTTCTTGCAGACAAAACGCAGTATAAACCAGTGCTTCCACTAAAAGTATGTGCACCTGCCCTGGCTTTCCCCATCCTTCTGCTTGCACAAGCACTTGTACAACTGCCCAGTGAGCAAAATTAGAAAGGTTGTTTTTTTTTTCTCCAGACTAGTTCCCTGAATTGGTTCAATGCACAGCTGCAGACACATCTGCTTGCAAACGAAACATTTTTTTTTTTTTTTAATGTGAAGCAACCTTAAAATTTTTCAACTATTACCTTATTTGTAGAATGTCACTCAGCAGACTTGCTTTCATTCACTCTTCTTTCTCCCTTAAATTGTTAAGGGCACCTATTCTAAACGTAAATAAATGGATGCTGGTTTCCTAACTTAGCCTGACAAAAGTTCCTATCTGTCACACTCTACAGTAATCTAAGTTCAGGAGACATTCAAAGCTCTCTTGCATCCTTGGTACAATGTCGTTGTTCAAACACAGGATACTACCTCAATCATAGTTCTCATTTCTAACACATTCATTTGTTTCTATCAAAACTGGGAGATTCAGTGTCTGCACTCTCTGGGCTTCCTGCTTGAAATTAAGGTGTTTGAGAAGCACATCCTCCATTAACAAATACCTAAAAATAACCAAAGAATGCTTTACACTTACACATTTGTATATATTTGAAACTATAAAAGAACTGTCTACAGCTGTTGAACTGACTTGTAAATAGCTTTTACAGTTGAGGGTAGCAATACAGCCAGTTCGGGCCTCTGGTTCTTAACTGGGCCCAAGTTTCAGACAATTGTCTCTAGGAGAGGTGGCTCAACCTTAGAGTGCCTTGAGAGCCCACTTAGCTGCCTCATTAGCAGTGTTCAAACCTCAATGAGATCCCAAATGACTAGCCCAGGCAGCTTTCTGCTCACTAACAGTCAGCACACCCTGGCTAATGGAAATTTTAAGGCTGTCAAGTTCCCAAATTTCTAAATGGAATACTACTTTCTGGATTGCAGACAGCTTTTATCTGCTGCCTCAAATACCTAAATCAGAACTCCTCTTTCCACGTAAACATAAATTTGCATTATTCTGAGATAAACGCCACAAGGTTTACTCTTCTCAAACGAGACACACAGAGACAAGAGCATCATCTTCTACAGCAGCTTACTACAGCACTTGCCCAGCTAAGAAAGCATGACTTGGATTGTCTCCTTTGACCCAAAAGAATGTAAACTCATCTGCATTAGCCAGAGATCACCCCAACCACCAGTCTATACACTGGCACATACTCTGCAGATCTCCTGCTGAAGTCAGGGCACTCTGTACACAACTCAATCCAAAGCTATCTAAAGGACGCGAAATATAGCTAAGCTACAGTACTATTAAAGCACTCATGAATGAGAAGGGCAAGACAGATTCCAAGGCTCTGTTACCAGGAGATTTTATCAAATGACCAATTAACAAAGTCTGGGATCAGACTGGAATTTAGGCGTCACACTTCAGAGCAGGAATTTAGTTGTGCTTTCAGCATGACTATCAGGCTGACTCCCAGCTCAAAGTTAGATGAAGGAACGCCGCTTCTCAGTTCTGATTCAATTTCAGGACATGAACAGAACTACCTACCCACCCCTGCCAAGGCCAGGCTAGCTCTGGGCAAGAGAAGAAACAAGACTTATTTAAATGAGCAAAATTAAGCAAAACTTGGGTGCCCAAATTGCACTCTGAATGACCATGTGCTTTAAACTGGTAGTATCTGTAAAGTAAGATATTTAGTCTGTACTAAAACTGGAATGATACCTCATTTTCAGCTGTTTTGGTAATGTAAAACTGGTTTTGCTTCTTTTTTTTTTGTTATCAATAAGAACTACTCTATCAGTCTGGTTAGCTATAGTACGAGTAATATCCCTTCAGAAGAATTCAGTTACAGATGTTTCCTCAGGACAGACCAGCCTAAACATTGCTTTTAATGAACATTTTACTAGTAAATTCAATTCCTTAATGATATTTTTTTTTTCGGTGTGATAATTCAGAATAGAGGCCACTTTTTACAGGACAGACAAACACAATCATGCAAATTTGCAATGAACATCGCATCAAGAAGTATATTCATGCTTACAGAAGCAAGAAAACTAATGCGTCTTCAGAAGCTGAGAGTCTGCCAGCTAAGACATGCACTGTATTTTGCTGATCTGCCTCTGTGAAGCCCGTTTAAAACTAATTCACTTTTCTCCAGCAATTAAACCAAATTATGTATGGAGACGAGTATCTGAAAAAGCCGTATTTCCCTGACTCACACATACAAGAAGCCCATATAAAAATTAAATCCAGTAGTCTCACTTAACACATTAAAACTGAAAAGCACTTACAGCCTCTTTATTGCCACTGAGTTCTTCCAGAAATAAGTGCTCTAAGGGTTGTTTTTCTGTTTTCGAAAACCAGACTGATACTGAAGGATAAATGAACACACTTTCATGAGTCTCAATGAGATGATCTCCCCCTTTTGGCAGTAAAAAGCAAATGGCTCAGCTATCACTTGAGGAAGCATAATTTAAACAGAAGAATAGTCCTTAGAAAATGTGCTGTTTATGGGCAAATTAAAAAAAATAAAATGCACATATAACAGGAGATGTATTACTTGTAATATGAAGCAACAGGCAAAAAACTCAACTGCAATATAGTCCGGTTGAGATACAAAGTTATTTTTGCTGACAACTATTTAAGAAAACACTTCAATCAGATGCATTTACAGTTGAAACCAATGCTGGTTATTCAATACATTCAGACTTTAAAAAATGGATTAGAATTGATTTGAACAAGTTAAAACAGAAACAACATAACATTTAAAAAAAATCTAAATGATAAGACCTTCTTCAGTCAAGAGAACTGCACCTTCACACACAGTACAAGAGCCTTATACACATATCAGGAAGTAACAAAAAAGTAGGTTAGTTTAGTATTCCTTTAGGAAACTCAAAAACTAAGACCGAGAAATCACCTGATGTTTTTCCACTTATTACCATAGTTACTCCCAAAACACCACCTGAAGTTTAAGACAGTGTTTTATTGTCGTAGCTTCCAAGATCAGATTTACAGCCACTGTTTTCAGTTACGTGTCTGCAGAGTAATTTGCAAGAAACTATAAACATCAGAGTTCACTAATCCAGAACATCTGATCATCAGTGGTTCACAAAAAGCATGAAACATTGAGAAGGGAAGCATTTCCCACTGCAGGTGTGTTCTCTATCCAATTTTCATATAAACACCAGTCACAGTCATCAATTCTCGCTTAAATGGAAGTCTGATAGGAAAGAGCTAGTGAGATTTACTTTCTCAATTCAAGCGAAGCCAAATGCTACCCATCACATCAGTTACAAGCTTTTTGATTTTATAAAGTAAACTATTTCAGTTAAGGTAAAAATTCAGACTAGAGAAGCTTAGTGAAAGAGAAAAGGACAGGTTTTTGTATGCAGTGAGCATGGATATTAGGCATAATAATGCCTAATTCTTCATTCTGCTATAGATTAAAACAACTGGTCTATCAACAAATGCCTACACTGTCCACTTGCAGTTTTCAGATTACACAGGCACAGAGGTAGTAATGTACAGGATGGCATCAGTGATGCTAAATCTGTGAAACAATGGGAAAAATATGAAAACAAGGCAATCTATTATCTCAAGGCATTACACCCATGACATACATAGAGAAATCCTACTTTTCTACCTTCCCCATACTGAGACATTCTGAAGTTTGTTTTATTTCGAAGAAGTTATATGTAGCAACTTCAAATGCCCCCAAACCACTCTTCCTGTTCCTGGCACATCGGAACTGACACTGGTTGAAAAAGCCTGACCTTCTGCACTGTATGTGCCTATATATGGTCATGAATACGTGCTCGCAGCAGTGCAGGGGCTCCTGCAACGCCGTGCCACTGTCAGCTCCACTAAGATATGCTCATTCCTGATAATCAGCTAGGGTACACCTAACAATAAAAGAGGTATTAAAACGTCAGTTAGCTTTTCTCTTTTCCCCTCCCTTTCCCCTTTTCTTTTCCCTTTTTAAATTTAACTGAAATACAGCTGTATTTGCCAAGGCACTCTGACAGCTCACTCCTTCAATCATCAGCCACGCTGTGCAGGAAAAAACACACTGGTAAGCAAGATGCTGTGAAACCACATACTTTGCCCTTACTCTTTCCTACACATCACTTATTTCAAGTTCAGCTGTGAAGTCCTTGCAGCAGGGAGACCCACCCTTCCTCTACACTCATAACAGGTTAAAGTTTACTGCTCCAGAGCAATAAAAATAGTGAAGTAGTTATTAAAAGCCCTTTTCACCTTAAAAATACACTAAAATTTGGAGGCGGAGGGATGAAAAAGTAACAGAAGACCTCTGATACATTTCCACTCAAAGACAACTTTGTTGCTAATCACGGGGGGGGGGGGGGTGGGGGGGGGGGTGGTGTGGTGTGTGGAGAGAAGAGAGAGAGTTTCCAGCAGTTACTTTTATCGGTGATTACAGAAAGTACTACAGAAGGAGTAAGGTGTTGTATATCGTGCATTTATATTCCCAATTCCTAAACGCACCCTTACTTCCTTACAAAACAACCAAATCTTCCACTCACAGGAACCT
Source organism: Chlamydotis macqueenii (assembly GCF_036417535.1). Classification (NCBI taxonomy): domain Eukaryota; kingdom Metazoa; phylum Chordata; class Aves; order Otidiformes; family Otididae; genus Chlamydotis; species Chlamydotis macqueenii. The sequence continues at coordinate 27,281,777 of NC_141556.1, forward strand.
ATGTTTGACAAAAAATTAGATGAGATATACATCACATCTGGGAGAAGGCAGCTCTTTGCTTCTGCTCTAGGAACAGTAAAGAGTCCGAAGAGTCCTATTGCCAGTGTTATGCCTTCTGCCGTAGCTCTTGCTGGTTCACGATGGCTTTCTGCAGGCAACTTAGCAAACGGCTTTGTCTTGACCCACTGAACTCTATTTACAGGTAGCTACAGGGGTTTTTCACAATTAGCCTGCAGCTACAGAAATATTAACACAGTTAAGCTGATTCAAACTGAACAAAAGTTCAAATTCTCTCAAGACCCTGCAATTCACACTCAGAATAACATGCAAGTCGTTCAGGGATCCTTCTTGTACCACCTGGAGTGATACCAGACAAAAGACTTCTCAGTTTTATTGAGTTCTGAGTTTGATTCAGACTCATGTTTTGAGTTCAGCTGAGCCATTATTTTTCAATATGTACACTTTCTAATGAACAAACTGCTCTGACATCTTCTAACAGTCAAAATTAGTTTTGCATTGACACATCTAGCACAGCAAGGAACACAGTCTAAGGTTCAGTCATTTTTCAAGACACAATGCCTGATAATGTGTCAGTACTGCAAGCATCAACATAGTTTGTGAGTTTGCAAACGCTTCAATGTTTAAAAAAAAAAAAACAAAAACAACCAAACAACCGGCTTCTCCTTTGAACAGGTAGATACTCGGTATTACGGGCTCCAATTACTCATTAAATTCTTAGGTTAGATACTTCCCAGGATGTTACACCAGCAACTACAATACAGCTTTTACAATAAAAAAAAAGAGCTAAGAGTGTTTCATAAGTGGCATAAACTGACCTAATACCATTCTGCTGCAACCACCGAAAGGACTAATCTCCCTGCCTCTCTTCCCAAATAAGCCCTGTGGTTCCTTCTTACAAACTCCTTTGTATCACCAGTGCTCATCTATTTATGTGAACATCCCGAGAAGCAAATTGATCCAGCTAAAGAACAGCTTCAGAAGGTGGCAAGAACATAGCAACCAATATACTTATTAAGAGAGCTTTAAAGAAATATTGCTTCTTGCTGCTAACAGTTTTGCGAGGTAAATAAGCCTTCAAATGGCCAGATAAGCACTGAGAACATGTATGTGAGAAAGGCAGTACCCCATGTCAGCAGCAAGTTGTCTTCTCAGCATCTCATGAAACCTCACCTATACCTGTGGGTATAATTTCCAATAGCGAAGAAGCATCCCGAAACATGCAGCACCTCACACAAACAGGGAGCAAAGGCAGTGACTCTGGTAGAGAGGGAATTAATGTAAGATGTACTGTTGCAACTGCTTTCCTACCAAGCTCAACTGAAAAATGCACTGTAGTATTCAATTCACTTCTGCTTCTGGGAGAGCTGAGGAAGAAAACACTGCAAAAATGTGGTTTTGTGGCACAGGAAAGGAGGGGCACATTCCACGCCTATGGCTTTGACTGAACAGACATTTCCTTCATAGTAATGCCTGAAGCTGCATTGCATTTCCAGAACGTGCGTCTTCCTCAATTATTTTTAAAACACAAGTATTTAAGAGTATGTAACAGTACCAGCACTTAATAGTGGTGCAAAAAGTAAATCTTACACAGTGTGAGGTAGTCTAGCTGCATTCTTTCTACCGGAAGAAGTGACTTGGATAGTGAGATTTATTTTCACAAAAAGAACCACTTTGAAAGGTGATGATTGTTTCACTGTAGGGCCTTTCAACAGCAGTGTATCTAAATATTAAAGTCTCCATCTTAAAAATCACTTTACACATCACATTACATTAAGATGAAAGATTAAAAAAACAACCCAAACCTTGTATCAGGTACAGATAGCAAAGAGGAATACAAAAGCAATGTAGGCTACTTGGGTGACACACAGGTTGAACTAGAAAAAAAAAATTAGAGTAGATAAATCTGCCCCATGTCATTTTGCAGTTACTTTTACTATTCCTAACTATGCCTAACTGGACACATTTTTACGTCACGCATTTCCCATATTTTAGTTCATAAACATATTAAAAGAACTGTACTGGTCTCAAATTAGTGAAAGAAATATGTTATGTTTGCAGATGTTAAAGGAGCAAGATCAACCTGAAACTTCAGCTTCAGCTATCACCATCAATTCCCAAAAGCTCCGAACTGAAAAAAAATTCCTTCTTATTATTAATACAGACAGTAGAGTACATTGTATTATTTTTCCCCACATCTGTATTTCTCTGAAAGCCTATGCCTTCTCAGTAGATGTCTGAAAAACAAATAAGCTGAGAAAACTACATACATGCAAAAGTGATTCTAAAATTAGTGATAGCACTACATGTCCCAAATTTGTTATACAGAAGACTCTTCCTGCAGTGTCTTTACTGCAAGTTTTTATCTCTAATGTAGTAGTCCTTTTTCCAGATATGTACACGAAAGCTCATAATATGAGCAACAAGGTAAGAGGGAATTAAAAACATCTCAGGTTCACAATTCAGACAAAAGTTGCTTTCAGTAACTTCCAAAGGACTTTCTGAGAACAAAAGCAAAGAAAAAACCAACTTAACAAAAAAAAAAAAAAGCCAACCCAAAAAAAGGATGAATAGGTGTGTCCAATAAAGCAGCATTAAGTTCCAGTCTCAGAAGACTATATATTGGGTGCTTTAAAACATAAGTATCTCAAATTATGATTCTTAGGTACTTCCATTTAACTGCAGGTTCAAGTCTCGGCATATGTAACCAACACAAGAAGCAAAATATTACTTTGGGAAGCATGCCAGAGGCTAGCACTCCCTTTGCTAAATGGAAATCTCATATGATTTGACAAAGGTCTAGTGCAGTCATCGGTCCAATGTAAATTTATGAGTAAATCCTATCCATAAAACCTTTAGAAGATGAGCAATTGCATACTTTGCTTATGGATCAGATAGACAACAGATAATAAGCATTAAAAAAAAAAATCTCAGCATTTCCTTGCAAAAGTCATTTGCAAACTGGAAAAGCAGTACAATTTTACATTTAGTGGAAAGCAAAAGCATTAACTTTTGTTTGAAAAGTGAACGGTGTAAGAAGCAGCCAACAAAGACTTCACAAACAAAGAAGGCAATAGCATCATCTCCCACATAGAGAATCAAGACGTTCTGTCAGCCCAGCATACTCAGCCCAGGTGCTCCTCAGCTGCAGCAACCACACCCCTCTTCCTCAGCAGTCTTTACAGAGGGGTATCTACTGTAACATAAAAAGCACTTGGTTCACATTTGCACAGCATTCTTCCACCACAAAGCCTAAATTTTTAAAGTGATCCTTCCTACTACTCCAACTTCATTATTTATAATTAGATACTCCAAGGACACCAAGCCTGGATTCAATAGCAGCAGGGAGAGAAAAGGAACAAGATCAGAGCTTGCTGTATGAAAAATGTCTTTATTAAACGTCATAGAATAAGGTGCCACCTTAACTGTATGCACCTGTGTCTTAAAATTCTCTACTCTACCTAATTGTTCAAAAGTTTTAATGCCCTCTGTCAAGTTAAGAAAGTATTTGAAGTGTTTTACATTTCAGAAGCTTTTTACTCAAAGTTAAAAAGTAATTTCCATATGCTGACAAATGTGCTTTTATTTAGAATCATAGAACAGTTAGGGTTGGAAGGGACCTTTAAAGGTCATCTAGTCCAAATCCCCTGCAAGGAGCAGGGATATCTCCAACCAGATCAAGTTGCTCAGAGCCTCATCCAACCTGGCCTTGAACATTTCCAGGGATGGTGCATTCACCACCTCTCGGGGCAACCGTTCCAGTGTTCCACCACCCTCATTGTAAATTTTTTTTTTTCTAATGTTTAATCTGAATCTACCTCCCTCTATTTTAAAATCATTACCCCTCATTTCTGCATAAGCAGTTCAAATTCCTTTACACTCTGCTTTCAGAAATTGGAAGCGAATTTTACACCAAGCTGCCTGAGAAAAATACACCGGTTTGGCTAAATGATGCGGCTAAAATCCTTATCCTACTCCTCTTTGACCACCAAAAACTGAAATAAACCAAAGATGGTATTTCACAGCAGAACTGCAGGTAGATGACTGTGATGGTGGGCAACAGAACCTTATCTGTTATATCACAAATTATTGTCTCTGATTTCATTACTGTATTTGTCAATAATTTGTTCTATTACCCTCCTCTATTTTTGATTCAATTTGTTCCTCTTATCTACTTAAATGGTAAGAGGAAATCAGCAAGCTTCTGCAAGAGTTCTGTGAGCACAAAGGCAGCAAGAACGGGGCTTTTGATGGTCCTGAGGTGCTACTGCATTATAAATACTCCATGACGTGGTAAGTCATAATCCACAAAAAGTACCTAATTTCTTCAAACTACCATGAACAAAAGAATACAGGAACTGCAGTTTTAGAAATCACTGATCTTATATTTAGATTAACAGGTTTCATTTGTATTCATTGTCAGGCTTCAGAAAATTATTTTTAACTTGTCAAAAATGCAGACAATTTTGCTTTGCATAATAACTTTATGTGGAGATGCACAGTGAAAAGACAAGCAGCATTGGATACAAGTTGCAACAATTAAATATTAAGAAAAGTTTATGACTATGGGTGTAGTCAAACATTGCAACATGTCACCCAAAGAGCCTGTGTCTCCATCCTTGGAGATATCCAAAACTCAAAGTGCAAGTCCCTTAGCAACCTGATCTAAGTTGGCCCGCTTTCACCAAGCAGCATTTGGGTCACCTCCAGAAGTTTCTTCCAGCCTGCATGACTCTACAAATAAATGAAGTTATTATTTGCAGTTATACATACAGTATATGATCATTTCTTTCAGACAGCGTTGAACACTTCTGTAATTTCCTAAAGTGATTAAAATTTCTATTCTGTCCTTCAATCTCAAGGGTATTAACACATTTTTTAAAAAATTAATTCCTAACTCAAGGCCACACACTATGATATCTCAGGATGCACATACAAACCTCAGTCTTGGAAGGACTGCTATATTCAGAATTACATGTCAGGCCGAGAAGCACTCCCAACTTCATCATTCTTATTAAAGAATTTCCTCCACACAACTTCTGTTACATTTCACTTGTACAAAAATGTTAACTCTCCCAACTCTGATAATGCAGTAAGCTAAACAGAAGATACGCTTAAACAGTGACTGAGTTATTTCACATTTAAGTATTAAAGGTTTTTCAACCTGTCATAGGAACATGCTACAGCATTTCTAGTTCCATTCAGAATGCAAATATAAACAGGAACCAGAGACCTCACAAGGTCCTCCTGCTAGACACTTTAGCAAAGATCCACTTTTAAATATAAAACAAAGCACACACTCATGAATATAAAGAAAGAACATTAAGGACACTTGCAAAACTTTACCTTAAGTTTACCTTACAGATTACAGCGCAAGTATACCCAGAAAAGGCTATTCAAATCCTGGTTCTGCTCCAACACATTTGGCTTCTAATCATCTTTGGTCTCCAAGTCTCATTCAGGGCAATTTCGAAAGTCAGAATTCAAGATCCTTCCAAATTGAATGATTTAGAGCACATGTATTGTTTTAAACACACAACGTTTTTTTTTTAAAGTAACAGTTTCTTTGTAAAAAAAAAAAATCTGCTAATGCTTCCAAAGCAGTTTCAGGAAAAAGGTTTATGTTTGCATTAAGGAAACACCTGAACCTCCTGCACTGGTAGGCTTGTACACACAAGTGAGATCTGCTGTCAATGTATTATGTTTTAAAGACCAAGATACACACATGAGAGAACGCATTTTACTGGCATAGACTTTTCATCTCAGAGCACTGACTGAAGAAACAAGTTTTCCTTAAACAATCTGACAAAAATACACTGCAGAATTTTATCGGTGTAAGACACTCACTCTTATTACTTACATTTGCAGGTTTTGCAATTAATTTAAGAAGTTACAAAGTTACCCAATGCATCAGGAAATACCTGGAAGCTATGCTGGCTCATTTTCACAAATGGGACTACTTCCTTATCAGAAGAGAAGTTTTGTTCTAATTACATACAGCAAGCTGACCTACTGTTAAACCCCACCTTAGCCAGTAAGCCTCCCTGAACAAGTGGAACCACTGAGACATAACCTCACTGAGAGGTGTGGTTCCTTTTCTAGAATAATGTTTGACACCTCCCATATTAATATTTGCAGAACTTTATGGAATGCAGGAGCTAATTTTGCATTTAAAAAATGTGATGTGTTGTCCTTTCCTACAAGGATTCTCCCCTTTCCTCCCTGAAGGCACTCTGACTTCCTCAGGCTTTATCTTGATATCAACACAGCTATTTAACTCCTGTGCCTTGTACGGAAAAAGATACGCATAAAAAAAACCAAACCACCAAAACCAACTCCACAGTAAATACATCCCTTCAAGTCACAAAAATGGACTGCAGAACACTAGTTTTATGATTTAAATAGTTTTAGTCTTGTTTTGCATTTGCGCTATTATTTGTTAATGAATATTTGCATTACTAAACATAATTTTTACAGTAAAAACAGTAAGTTCCATTAATCATTGTCTATATTCATGTAGATAAATTGTAGCTTTTATATTCACACTAATATGCTCATTAAAAACATTTTAATTTACGCTTCTCTGTTCGACATAGCCACAGGTAGGAAAACAATTTCTACAGAAACTGGAATAAAATTAAACTGCAAAAAAAAGGTTACTAGACTTTAACAAACTGCTTCAAATACGCTGGATAAATAAATAGGTTTTGTATTCAAAACTTGTTAAGTGAGGATGCATTACCCATAGGAAAGGGACAGAAGTGATGACTTCTCATTGCTATCTCCCTTAAGAGTTCAGAGTTTCAAGATTTCCACCTCTCACACCTCATTTTTATTTACAGACTGAAGCAGACAAACTTTTTTTTCCACCTATCTAGAAGCTTTCAAGCTTTCAGTGACTTACATGAATAAAGCAACTACAAAACATTGTCTCACAAAAGCTGGTTTTAGCACTGGAAAATCCCTGGTACTGTCTACTAAAGCCAGTAACATTCATTGGCAATGGCCCAACTTCAGATCTTTGGATGTACACAAATCTTAGCGTATTTACTATAAATAATTATCAGATTTTTTTTAAAAAAAGCTTTTTCAAATTTATCCTCACACTTACTATCACCCCTGAGTGATAAGCAAGGCTTCAGAAATCTCATGCTAAAATGTGAACCTAAGGAACAAGACTGAGTTCAAAACCACTTATGCAATCTTGCATATTGAAATTATGTTCTTTCTGGCAATGGGCTCTTCTACTTCCTTGGTTTTAGAGCTTCTTTACTGGAACTGTAACTCTCTGCTTTGCCATTATTCCAATTCATGCTCTTTCTGTATTCTCAATTATGCTAAACACTGCAAGTTTTAAACCTGAATTATGTTACAGTTAAATACAGCCATCTTAAACTGACTACTAGACAGCAACAGGAAGGCATAGCCGCTGCAAGCAGAATTGCTTATTACCTCTGCAACTCCTAAATCTACTGACTATACACAAAGACAGACATGAATCAAAGACCTTTCAGAACTTGCCATATCACTACATCACTTGATCTCCTATTTACTTATGCTTTTACAGCATTATTAGGAGCTTGGTACAAAAGAGTTCTGTTAATTTTGTCTACCTTCTTCCCTCCTTGAATTTCAGCAGTTTTGGCCAGTGTTCTAGTCATGCCTCTATTGAAATTACCTACAAAACTATACCACCACCACCCCCCGCACCAGCCTTCGACACTATCAGTTCCATATCACAGGAGAAGAGTATATAAAGGAGCAATGTGATTTATCACCATGCAAATGAATGTTTGTCCATCTGCCCCTACTCCTACACTTATTTATAGTCCCAACTGGATGGGCGAGAAGGGTGTGCTTTTCAAATGTTATCCAGCTGATTTTTTTTTAGCTCAGTAAAACTCAATGTTTGAGAAAACATTTTTATGGAATTACACAAGCTTTAACTTCAAAAATACTTGCAGAAATCTTTCAAAACAAACATCCATGGAGACATTAGAACTTAATCAAAGCTGAAGAAATTAAGTTCAAAATCTCCACATGTATTGAGAACTTGCACTTCTAAATTTAATTCCTTACACAGAATTCATTTAGTAACTCACTAGAGCGCAAATCTATCTACTTAAAATCACAGTAACTTATACCTCCCCAAAATATTTTACCCTAAACTGAGTACTTATCAGCTATTTAATCCACTTGGAGTGCACAAGTATCTAGATCTTAGTTTAATACCACCAGAAAATTATTAAAGCTTTTAAGTTGTACACATTTTTACTGTAAAATGATAGCACAACTAAAACACATCAGAATGAAAATCTTGAGGCATCACAAGATCTGCATGGATATTTGCCTACTTTTCCAAGAGTTTGTAGTGTTACCCATCTTCACTTTATCAGATGATAAAATACATTGCCAGGCTTGGAAAATTCCGCTCATATATGATAATCAAATTTATACGTGACTGAAGTGGATAAAGGAATTAATTTAAATTTACAATGGAAGAGCACTGATTCTATTCACTTGTACTGAGGCAAGAAGCACCTCTGCATCCATTTTGGCAGAAAAGAAAAACTGGAATTAATGGATAGAAAAAAAAGTCAGAACTTAACTCCATCAGTCACAAAAGCACAGACACTACCTCTCAGATCAAATAGAGGCAAATTAAAACTGTCATCGTATCTTTTATTCTTTATATGACAGGACAAGAGGCAATGGGCACAAAATTAAACACAAGAGGAGCCATCCGAGAATAAGGAAACACATTTTTACTGCGCAGGTGACCAAGCATGGGCACAGATTGCCCAGCGAGGTTGTAGAGTCTCCATCCTTGGAAATTTTCAAAAGCCATCTGCACATGGTCCTGGGCAGCCTGCTCTAGATGACCCTGCTTAACAAAGGGGGTTGGACAAAATGACCTCCAGATGTCTCTTCCAACTTCAACCATTCTGTGGTTGATAACTTGTAGTCTAGGTATTTTCAAGCATACCCTCTACGAACAACATACTGGATTAGCGCTACCTGTGTTTTCTATAAGGGCCTGAAAGAATCATGGATTACCACATATGCTTCTTGATTCCATTACTACTTGTACCAACAGATAGGCAGTATTTGAACGTGAATTAAGGAGAGGAAGACACACTTAAAGCCTCCTGGAAAAAGACAGTGAGGTCCCATAGTGCTACGGATCTCATTGTGTATCAGTGCATCTCTAGTTCTGCAAAATGGTCCTATTAATCTCAAACATGCAGAAAATCTGCCTTATTGTAACTACTTAGCTGTTTTTAAGACTTCCTTCCTCTAACTTCAGATAAGCATGACACATAATTTATTTGATATCTCCCACATTTAAGCCATCTCACAGCTTCCACAGCCAGAAAAGCCTCAATTTTTCAAGTTGGAAATTAATAATACCATGTATTACATAAAGACATGAGCAGTGCACCAGCACCATTTACACAAAACACCACACCCCAGCTCTGAAACAGGCCGCTCCTATGAAGCTAGATCCAACAGAAGAAGACAAGGAGTACTGATACTGAGGTCTTGCAAGACACTCTGCTTCTTGTGAGATTTTTCTGGAAAAATCTGTCCTAAACGTAAGAAGTTTCCACCTTACATAAAAAGAGATGACATGTACATCTCAGTAACACAGACCCTCTGCTCCTTGACCTTACACTTCCCCAATTATTGTCTTCTAATAGGAAGTAAAATGGCCCTCCTCATTTCCCTACCCTCCCTCCTCTCCCTAATCTCCCGTAACCCATCTCCTCCCGGAGCCTGCGGGGTTGTGAAAGGGGAGGCGATGGCCAAGGCCGGCCCTGCTCTGTGGCCAGGGCCGCGGCACGGAGCCCCTCTTCGGGAGGACGGGGCCGGTGCTCCGGGGCAGCCGGCTGGCACGGGCAAGGCGCCTCGGAAACGGGAAGTGGAGGTGGGGGAAGGGGAAGAGAGAGTCCCTCCGCGCCTCTTCTGCCTCTCCCTACCGCCCTCCGCTCACCGCCCCCCCAGCGCACACCGGGAGGGGGGGGCGGCAAGCAGGGGCCGTGCCCACCGGCAGAGCGGCGGCGGCCGCTGTCTCCTCCACCGGACACCGGGCCCCGCCCCCCGCCGGGCCCGCACCGTACAAGGAGCGGCGGGAGATGCGCCGGGCCCGGCGCGGCGGTGGGGCCAGCCCTCCCCTCTGGCCTCCCCGCCGACCCTCCTCCCGGCCCCCCGACCGACGGGCCCGGCTGCAGGGCGACGACAAAACCACGAACCGCACGGTGAAAGCCGACCTCGCTCCGCGGCCTCCCGGCTCAGAGGGCCGGGGGGACAAAAGAGCTGCCTGGCCCGGCGCAGCACCCCCACCCCCCCGCTACCTTCTCCTCGTCAGACAGCTGCTCCTCCAGGTCCGCCATCTTCCCGTCCGGCTCCGGCCGCCGCCGCCCCCGTCTCCTCCCTCCCAGGCAGGAAGGGCGGGGCCCCCCGGCTCGTTGCGCGGCTCGCTGGGGAGGTGGCGTCTCTGCGCATGCGCAGGCCAGGGGTGGCGGGGATAGTGCTGTGTGGCAGTTGGAGGGGTGGGGGTGTCGTGTGTGCCCATGTCCATGTCCATGTTCACGAGATGGTCCCTGTCGTGGTGCTCAGGGGAAGTAGGGAGCTTCAGCCGGTGGCTGAGTATTGTGGCAGAGGGAACGGGGGGGGAAGCAGGGTGTCAGGGCCCGCTGTGCCCCTTAGGGCATCTTCATATTGAGCAGTAGGGGTTCCCATCTGTGTTTTAATAGCAAAAGGAGTTATTTAAGTAAGATCACTGGAAATCTGGGCAAGCAGAACTGAGAATTGCCAGGTTTCAGGCATCCCCTTGGCTGTGCACCCAAATGCGGGTTAGCGGATTTGAGTGCCGGAGGGCGGCGGAGCCCAGAGAGATGGTAGAGATCTCTGTTACTGTAACAGAGACTGAGGAAATAGATTGTGTGAGATGGTTGGAACTCTAGAAGATTGAACATGGAAAAAGGAATGTGGTGAACTGGAAGACTGGAAGAAAAAGAAAAATAAATGGATTGGAAATTTTTTTTACCACAAGAATAAGAAAATGTGAAGGCTTTCTTCCAGCAGTGTGACATTGCAGGTGCACAGAGAAGCATTTGATATGGCAGCTTGCAAAGATTGCCTGGAAGAAGACAATAGAAGTTTAAGAAAAGCTGTAATAGAGGAAAGAAAACATTTGTGTAGCTCAAACTAGTGAAATTCTATATCCTCTTCCAACAGTGACTCAGGTAAATCCCCGGGTGATGGGAGTGGTGAGAGAACAAGGCAGTATGTGTTGGCACTTCCTGGGAATGCTTCCTCGCTGGCAGCTGTGGTGTAGAAGATGGTCTTCCTCCTCAGTGACTTCCTTCTAACAAAGAATGTTGAACTGTTCTTCAAGGGTCAGGTAGACAGTGGGAAGTTTTGTTTTCTTCCAGGAGCAAAATCAGATTGGGAAAACAGATAAGCAGGAGAAGCTGCTTTGATAATGATCTGTTCCAGCAGCAGAGAGACAGTCACAGACTCTGTTCTGCAGAAGGTGAAAAACTGCAGAGGCCTAAAAAGGAAACCAGGAGACTCAGATCACGTTTTTGATAAATACTTCCTCTTCCTTGATCAAAAAGTAGAAAGAACATGGGAAATACTGGTGTTAGCCAAGTAGAGTGTTTGGGTTTTGTGGAACACTGGGATAAAATCTGAATAAAATCGGGTGTCTGTAGGCTTCATCTCATTAATATGGGTGCCAGTTTTCTGGATGATACAAGAGCAAGGGCAGCTGAGAAAACAAAATAAATATCCTCATTCCATATTTTACAAAAGGACAACGCTAAAGAATTATGAAGTAAATACCTTTTCCAAACAATGTAACATTTGTGTGTCTTTCAGTTTATTAATGTCTGCCTATTAATGTTAGAAAGCTCAAATATGTAAGACAATTTGGAGCTTGAGAAAGATTGTATGATAGTATAACAAAGCTATCGTCTTGTATGACATTGAAATTGATGATTAGACCTTGTTCTTTAGGATGGAAAAGGTGAAAAGGCTGGTGTATTATGCCAGAGTGGCCATTAGCTGTTTCAAAATCAGAGAAGTTTCAGAAGAATAAGAACTTAGTTATTTATAAGTTAAAGTTCTAAATAATTAAATGAAATATGGTCTTCCATTAACCACCTGATGCTAGAGAATAAGTTGAACTTCTTAATGGTCTGTTCCTAATGTGTGGAAAGAATAAAGTTTTTATTGTTACTTCAAACTGAAGGAAGTATGATGGAGAAATTGTATGTCCAGTGATAACTCTTTGGTAACATGTAAAAAACACATTTTCTTAATGTCCAGCATAGTGTACTTCACCCCAGTTACGGCAGACAAGGAAAAGCTGATCATTGACTGGAAAATTACGGGTGTCAAGATCTAAATCAGTCATGGTTAGTGGTATGCATGTAGTCAGCTTCCAGCTAAAGGATCTTGTTATGCTATAGAGTTCATCAATATCTATCTTTCTTGCATAAGTGTTTGTACACAATGATTAATACTGTCACATGCAGTATAGCAAAATATTGCCAGTATCTGTAGATTTTTTCAAGGCTAGCATTCTATGTGACCTAACAGGACTGTTGCGTGGAAATGAAAGTGATACTGAACAAGAAGTTGTTACAGTCAAATGGATACATGGAAATGACAATGGCACTGAAAATCAATATATGAACAAAGGATGAAAATGAAAAGAAGTCAAAATAATGAATGTACAAGTTGAACAATATGACCAATTCAGGGAAGTAAACAAGAGATTTAAAATACCTGTAGCCATGGAGGATAAATGTAATGGACAGTAGCTTATCCACGTCAGGAACAAAATAAAGGACAACCAAACCTAATGTTTGATAAGGCCATTGCTAGATGCAGAGTGGTGAAGCGTAGAGCAGAGAAGGTATATCTAAAGGATGTTTGGTTTTGGAGCATCTCGTATATGTGATTTGGACTCAATAATAAAAGATAATGGTCTGTAGCAGGAGAAAGCATTGTGCAACATTCAGTTTCACGCAACAGGGCTTTATAACTTCCACCCAGGAGTCTTAAGAGTAACTAGCTGAGGAGGTCTGTGAAATGCCTCTGTTAATTTTTGACAGACCTTGGCATTTTCCACCTAGGGGATATTGCCATGGGTGTTGCTTTATTGAGTATGTATTAAGAGGATAGTTGAAAAAGGTAGATCCTACCAGATAAACTTGAATAGTTTTTTCATAAGTTAATATGTCTATCTGTTGGATGTACTGTGTTTACACCAGGTTTTTTCTTAAAGTTTGCTGAAATTAACATGATCAAGTGAATGATTCAGAGGAGGACTGTGCAGTCATCATAGATACTAATGGGAACCTTCTGCGTAGTACCCTGGCAGGTGCTTAACTCTGACCATAGGACTTGATGGGAAATGAATAATCATGCAGAAATAAGTACTGTGCTTGGCTTGTGACTCAGTGTTTTGGAGTGCTTGTGTGTCTTTTCATGAAGAATATGGAAATTTCAGAGGGATTTTAAAGGAGGACTAAAATAATCCGGAAGATGCAGAACAAATTTCAGGATGTGAGCCTTAATGATGTCCAGATTAAGAAGTGACTTAGGAAATGTTTTCTCGGTGAACTATAGTATATAGCAAGGGCCAATGTTCCTGGCCCTTGAGTAACATTGGGAGGACGGGCACAGCAATCCCTCCTGCAAGGTGTACTTGCAGGGCTGTCAAAATGGCTTGAGAGAAGTGCAGTTTCTGTGCTAACTCTTGAAGACAAGTGAGGAAGCAGTGGGACGTAGGGGTTAGCACAGCACAATTCCTCTGTCCATCTGCACTGGCCCTAAAGATTGAGATAAACGATACAGAAAAAAAAAATTACATTTTTGTTCTTCTTATTCAAGACAGGTTATTGACATTTGACCTATTGCAGCTGTTCAGAGGACAAATTGATGACAGGTATATTTGGTGCCTACTTGTTTAATGTGGAGGATGTGCTACACCTAGGACAAAGGTGGACTCTGGCCAAGCTCTGAGCCCTGCTCATATGGTGCTGCTGGCAGTGGGACAGAAGGAGTGCCCAGAAAGGTGTGGCAGGCTGTGTCCGTGCTCCTGCTTCTTTCTGTGGGAAGCGTCTCCCTGCATCCTGATACCTGTTTGTATAAATCCTCACATTCCTGCAGGTTGGTGGGAGGCATACTCCAGTTCCAAAGATTCCCAAATACGTATCACATTATAGGGCCTTGGGAATTTCCTGCCAATTTGTGTCTGTATTTTGGGGGAGTTGGTGTTTGCAAACCTCGCAATTTGCTCTTTGTATGTTGTAGAACCTTCGCGGCGAAAGCAAATAGGTTTGTTCTAGAGAAGCTGAATGTTAAATCCTTACAACAGTGTTGGAAAGAAAGCTGTTATGGGAAGAAAACTATAATAAAGTGCAACTGTAGAGCAAACTTGAGACTGAGCTTCCTTCTTAGATAACACTTAGGATCTTTTAGGCCACAACAGGCATTCAAGAGAATGACTCAGTAGCCCTTCACTTACTGTGGAGATCCCACTTGGAGTCATAGAACGGCTCAGGTTGGAAGGGACCTTAAAAGATCATCTGGTCCAGCCTTTTGTGGGAAAGGGAGTGTAGGTGAGTTTATCTAGTACCCTGACCAGCTGCATCTTGAAAACCTCCAGTGACGAAGACTCTACCACTTTCCTGGAGAGTTCAAGTTAATGATTGTTTGCACTGCAAAAAATGTCTTTCTTATATCAAGATTTTTGTTGATACCTTAGAATTTACTATCCTTTGGTTTCTTTGCTCATCAGGTTCATGGTCTTGCTCAGTGTGGCATTTTTAAGATTGTCACAACATTCTTTGTGCTTCACAACCATAATATTTTTACAAATTTTATTAATTTTGCATTATATTCTATGTTTTCCATGGAGACTATGCATGTCATAATTATTTAGATGATGAACTCGATATTTAGAGTGGATTTTTTTGGGGTCAATTTTAAGGGCCTTTATTACCACATTTACCCTAGAAGCTCTTTTTAGGTTCCTCTTAGGAATTGCATTCAGCAATCCAGCCTTACTCTGTAACTTCCTACTCTGTTTCTATTCTTGGGAGTTTTCTTGGCTTCTTTCTCCACCCCATCCCCTTCAAGAATAGTCAGCTTTATATCTTGCCTTATGTAATTCAAATTCCGAGTATTGCATTTGCCTTTCTTTTGACATGTCTATGTTTTAGGAATTAGATACCCATGTTGTTTCTTAGATTTATCTGAAAATGCAGGCAAGCAGTCACTGTACTGTAGTCACAGTCACAGTACTTCACTGGTTACAAGAAGATTTAGTTCTTCCATAAACTGAGGTGCCTCGAAGCAGATGCGCTCTTTTAAGAACTAAGAGTGGGATTATTTATTTGTGACAGAAAATTTTTATTCAGGGATGGGAATGTGCAAAAGTAGAGTGAAAAAGAGCAAGTGTTGAGCATTTTAGAGGAAGGCAACCAAAGGAAGGAAATACATCTAAGTCTTGTTGGCTGCTACTCTTGCTCCAGCAGAGATAAGGAGGTTGCAGGTCTTTGAAGACAACAGGCAGTAGTGCAGCAGCATCTGCAGAGAGCTGAAGGCAAGATCATGATAAGGATGAAGTGCTGCATACTGAAACATCTACTTTTGGTTCTAGCAGTCCCAAGCTATCTTTTGAGAGGAGCAATGCTTATATAATCCAAATTATGTACAGATTTTTCAGAGATGCCAAAAAATTTTATGTTCCACTGATTCTGAAGCCTGTAATCTTCATACATGGGGAATGTATCAGTAGGTTTCTCCTAACATGTTTGTTATCTTTGCTATCTGAGTATGTTAACTATTTAACAGCCACAGCGTTACCTTTTAAAATGTTGTCTCTACCTGACAACTTTTTTTTTACTTGCCCTTTGGCTTCTTGAGTGTATTGTTTAATAAAATTGTCAGACTTGCAAAAGCACTTAATCCAAAATTCTCTTATGAAAGAATTGTATTTTCCTTCTGAAAAGTAAAATTAAGTAGTCAAGCAAAGAAGATTAGTGACTGATTATAAAACATCTTTCATTACAGAATATCTTCTCTCAGTGGTAATTTTTTAAAATTCTGATGCAATGTAAGGAACAATACCGTAGTAAAAGTGCATTCTAAAAGTACACTTGCAGTTAGAAGTGCATGATAGATTGACAATACTGAGCAAATTTAGGGGTTTAAATTACAGAACTCAAGTTTTCAGGAAAAAATAGGACAACTGGAAAAGTTTTCTCTAGCATTGTTTACAGTGTCTGTGGAAAACTGAAACATTAGTCTGTGCTACAGTGATAAATATTTTATTAATAAATCATATCATAGTCATGCTGTGGCAGTGCTTTGGGAAGAAAAGTATTAGCATGTCTTATTTTACAGCCTGTTTTTCAAAGATAAATAAATTAGCTATAGACAGGTACAGCTAGAGGGTTTCAAGAAGAATATTTATGAATTGCAAAGAGTTCAAAGAATAATCAGGGACTGGAAAATGTGAGCAATCCAATCTGGTTACTTTATGAGCAAAAAGCTTAAAGGTTTGTGAGTACTTTTTGGGAGATCAGAAAATTGTTAATAGGGTGTTCTGATGTATTAGGATATGACAGGATTCATGGCCAGAAGTTAAAACAGGATAAATTCAGGCTAAAAATAAACTTAGTATTAATAAATAAGCTTAGTATTGATTGCCAGAGTAGTTGACTACTGGAACAATTTAACCAAGGCAACATTGGCACTAGCAATTTTAGAGTAAAGACTTAACTGTTTTTCTAAAACGTGTGTTCTACAGTTCAGGAAGGACTTAAGGAGTCTTATGGCCTGTGTTGCAGAAGAAGGTAGCAAGAAAGATCCTGAAGCAATCCTGTCTGGTGTTGTATGACGTGATTCTCTGAGCCCTTTTCCTGTTCAGCCACTGATGGAGAGAAACCCAAGTGAGAATGGAGGTGGTTTCGTGGAAGAGCCAAAGAAGAGGGAGTGTAATTGGAGTGTGATGAACTGGAGCCAGCAAGGATGGAGTACAGAAGGAGATCTGGATTTTAAAGGAGAGCAAAGAAAAAGTACCAGGAATATTACTGAGGTTATGGTGGATATTAATGAAACAGGGAAGACCAGGGTCAAATAGGAGGTCTGTAAAAAGGTTTAGCAGAGTATTTGAAACGGGATTATTTGTGGACTGTTTTTGATACTTAACTTATAAACAGCTGAGTCTGAGCTGATGACCCTCGGCTCCCATTACATCAACAGGGAGAAATAAGCTCTCCAAGGGTGAAATTCGTCTGACCTACTTAAGACGTCTGTCTTAAAATAAGATTATTGGCTTTAATGAGGTGGCTAGTTCAGGCCCAGCTGTCTAAATATTAGGTGCCTGTGTTATGACAGCCAAATCTCCTTTCAGTATTAGAAGATCAAAGAACAAGAAGGTGAAGGACCAAGGAAGGGGGACAAGGGCTAAGGGAAGAATGCAAAGGATAGTTGAAGTTACAAGGCTCAGGGAAGGGAGAAAAGATTACACTTGTAATTAAGCATTGCTCTGTGCTCCTCTGGGAACCTGTACTCAGGGAGGTAAATCACACGCTTATCCACAAAGGACTTTGTACTAAGAGGGCTGTACTTCTGTGCTGCTTTTATTGCAGCTCCTACTCGGATGTCAGGAATGCTGTATCAATAGCTATTGATAATACAGAGATAGAGCAGGATTAGGATTAACAAAGGGAGAGGACAGGCTGAGGATGAAGAAGCGGGGAAGAATCAAAGTGTAAGGGTTCTGCACACCATAATGGCTGAAGAGGGCCTTTAAAATGAGTGTGTGCCTTACAATAGCTCTGAGACTTCTCCAGCCTGATCCAGTCTAGCTCTCCTTTGGCATACATCATTTGTTTGCCTTTGCTCCGTACCGGAATATGTTAGGAAGAGAGAGGAGGACCAGGAGAAACCAGCAACAGTGCTAGAAGGAAGCAAGTAAAACTGAGGAAAGCAAAGGAGCTGGAGCACTGCTCTCCCCAGCCATTAGCTTGTTACAGGAACAGAGCATTTACTCATAGGAATGGAGCAGCCACCTGATTTTGAAAAGCTCCATAAGAAAACACAAAAATTCCTTTCCTTCCCTCTCACTGAGCCTAGTTCCTGTTTATATTTTTAGTTATACCCTTCTCAAAAAGGAAAGTGTAGTCTTCTAGCTAGATTTATTTACTTTCATTTTAAAAGGGACATTGTTTGCCAATTTTATTTTTCAACAGGAAATGGCAAATGTGCTGATTTGTTTAATGAAGTTGAGATTCACTGGAGGAGTCCAAATTCCTTCTTCTGTTGCTTTCTGTAGAACTGAATGTCTTATGAAGATAAAATCTCAATAAAGGTAAACCATACAAGCAGATGTGACTGAAGGGCTGAGAATTTCTGTGCCTGTGTAGAGAAAAATGCCTCAGAAGCAGTGGTACTTCATGCTGCATAACAGTAGTTGTTAATTTTTGACCTTGTGTCATGTATTAGAAGAAACAGGAGGAAGAGGAGTTAGGATTTTGAAGTAATGTGATTTTATTTTTGGTTGTTTGGCTCTGGAATGGTGCACAAAATTAGTACTTGAGTACACTTGCTTCTGACTTCACTAAAAGTCCTGAATTAAATACTTGTGAAAATTGGGACATTGTCTGAATGTTTATGTGGGAACGTAACTTCAGTCATCTACTTTTGAAGCAGTTGCCATGTTGTGTATTGATAGATCACATTAATATCTTAAAATAGGGTTGTGTTTTTTTTTTTTTTTTGTTCTCCACTGTTTAATGGAAGACTAGCACAGATGGTGGTGCAATTTGCCTGTAGCAGTCATGTAAACTCCATCCTGCAGAACTCACCTGTGGTCTTAGAGCCCAAGATCTGCTTCACTGGGAGATTATCGCAAATGGGAGATTTAGGATCCTGCCAACTATGCCTATTTGTTGTGAATGGGTGATTTAAACACTTAAAGAACCACTATTAAAGGTATTAACAAAAGTGGTTTTAATATGATATTGTAAAAGTGCAACCTAATAAAATTCAATGGCAAGTTTCAGTCTGCATGGAAAAGCATACAATGGAAAATTGAGTTACACTTGAGTTAGAACAATTCAGAGAGAGAGACTGAAGATGCAGAGAGTAGGAAGGGCCCTCCCATTGAGTCAGTGGTTCAGAGTGGACCCTCTTGCTTTCCAAAGTCCTTCTCAGACAGGAGTCTAGGTGTGGCTACGTCCAGACTTGGCCTTAGATGTGGTCAACCGTTTGTGCCTAGGGATTACTTATACAGAGTTTGTGTAACATTGCACTGTTCAGCATCATTGCAGCATGCAATCAAAGTTACCAAGGTGTCATAGTTATCCTGTTACAGGGTTATATGCGATACCTGTCGCTTACCAAAGATCTGCCACTGGTGAAAGGTCTCTCTGCCTCGAGGAGCAACCTTGAGGGATATCCCAGCTCCAGGGGAGATCACCACTATGTAGCCATGTTGCCTAGTAGGGAGAGCTCTCAGAAGGCCCTCTTGGGCTGCCATATTTATGGAATAAAGTGGTTGGCTCGTAGTCAAATTACATGTGATGGGGAAGGGTATGCATGAGACTCCTTGTACCCACAACTTGCTTTGTTCCTTGATAAATGAGCGGGAAAGCCACCAGCTATTCATGTGTCAATCGCACGATTGATGTTCCAAGCTTATATGGCTCAATGCTCACTGTGCCACTCTGCTCCTTTGCGAGTTTTCCGAGAACAGCTTGAAACTAGAGGAGTTCTTGGCCCAGCTATGGCTCAGGCCTTTACCTCCTCCAGAGCCTGCACCAAACCACTGCCAGTCTGGTCCATTTTCCTTTAGCACTAATAGTCCTATATATGACTGTAATAATTGCATTTTTCATAATTTTATAGTGCTCTAGAAATTATTAGGTCTCTGTCTGACTACAAGACAGCCAGGATTTCACCCATTTGGATTCTGAAGTTGATGATGACCATGGGCATTTTCAGTTAAGATTAAATGACTGAGAATCAAGAGAAGAGATTGCAGACAAATGAGCAGTGTGCCTGTGGAAGGGAATACCAAGTTTTACATGTCTATACATTTTCTCAAGATGGCATTTATCTTGTTTGACTTAAAAAAAACCCCCATTTTCTTATTTTGAGGCCTCAATTTTACACTTAATTGGGTTATATAATGGTACGGAGGTCTGTTGCAAAGAGCAGAATTAGTATCAGAAGTGTAACAAAGCTTGATGCAGGAATTACCCATTGTTATATTTCATGCTTGTTTTGTACTTTGCTATGATCAGCTTCATATTGGCACCCCTTTATTCAATGGTTTAGACAGAAGAATCCCCACCCCTCCCCCAAGCATTTCTGCTATTGATTATCTCTATGGGAATGGGATTTTGATTAGGTTAGCAGTTCTCTCTGTTCCTAAGAAGTTTGTAAAAAGGGAAAAAATATGGCTTTTTTTTTTTTTTTTTTTTTGTTGCAGTAAATTGAGATATAGGGATGGTTGGTCAAATTCTCCCTCAACTGGCGTGGAAGACAACTGACAAAAGTGTAATGCAAACCCAGAGGAAATGCATCCCACCATAATGCTCCCCCAAGAGGTAATCTTTTGGTTAAGTAGAACAACTCAGAACAAAAGTAACACAAAGATTAAAGGTCAGATTATACTACTTTCATTTCTCCATGTTCAAGAAACACAGAGAGGATTAAAACGTTATGCTTATTCTGAAAAAAAAAATGCTGCCATTTTCCTCTTTATGCTCTTTAGTAGGCATTTTGTGTGAACTAATTTGGAGTGGAAAATATTAAAACCAGAACTGTATTTTGGTAGTAATTAATAACTCACTAAATAATTTAAATATCTAGATGAACTATTTTGAACCAAAGAAAATGCTTTTGATCCTGGACAGGGAACAAAGTTTTATTCCACATGTGTTTTAACCAGTTTTCTAATTATCAGAGAATTGCATTTGCTATGTATCCGAGCCCATTTTATCTCCTGTTGCTGCTGTTATAATGATATCCCTGACTGATACAATCATTAATCTGACAGAAAGCCTCACGTACTTTCTTTCCAGATGGTAAGCTCAGGCTTTCGCAGTCTGTGGAAAGTTAGTGCAAATACTGTGCTCCACTTCCTTCCTCAGCAGAAGATTTTGAACTTCTGGTTTTAGTCTCCTATGTCAAATCAGGATATACAGCAAAAGGAGTCTCATCCCTGCTGTGATGAGTAGGATGAGATGACAAAGAGATAGAAACAGAAGTGGGGTATCCAGATATGTAAGGTAACACCATCTAGTGTGATGGAGAGAGGTCTCTCTTCTCACTATTCTTTTTCAAATTTTTGTGGCCCTAGACTCAAAAGACATTTTTAGGGAAAGAGGCAAAGGAGAGCAGCAAGGAGCCTTTGTGTATGTTTCAAGTGAAACACAGGGGAAGACAAAGAGTTTTCTTGAAAATGTAATGGTGGCAGGATGTGAGACTTTGGTAACCTGTGAAAGACCTAGACAGAACTATAGTAGGCAGGAGGTGGCGAGACACAGGCAGACACAGGGTTTTGTTTTGTGTTTTAACATCTGCAAGAATTTCTGTTAGCCAAGCAAAACAAAACAAAAGGGAAACCAAAACAAATAGTCAAGGAGTTTCAGTGGGTGTCAATGGACTAGTTCCCCTGATGTCAGCAAAGGAGCTGATGAAGAAGATAGAAAGGAATTTCAGTCTTTCTTGTCTAAGCTGCAAAATCTGAAGGACGTGTGCTTGACTTCTGTGCGTGCTGCACACATCTGTGCGCCCAATGTCATCTGAGACGTGCCTGACACTGTTTCGTATGGATTAAAGATTAGTGATACCAGGCTATGGGTGCAAAAACCCCAGTGAAATATGAGTCCTTGGGGTAGAAAGGAATCCAAGGCAATTGGCATAGAGATTGTAATCTTTATTTTCCTGCTGCAGGATATACAGCCTTTATTTTAGGCTCCCCTTTGTAGTTGAAGGCAATCTGTGTTAAGAGCTGACAATGAATGTACATTAATCTAGTGGAGAGGGCCAACTATGATGCTAGGTGCAGTGGAAGGACTCTACAGGGTTTTGGGAAAAGGAAGCTAAGTCAGTATTCAGTGTTCCTGAAAGGGAACATGTAATAATAGAGGACATTAAAGCAGCCAGAGAGAAGCAAAAATGGGGGGCAACAAAATGGGAGAGCAATTATGAGGAATCGTGACTTCTGCAAGGGGTCCTCACGTGAACTGGACCCTGGCTCTTCTAGGGAAGAGGGTCTAGAAGCAAGCCCTACATGCTTTGTCAGTGACATATGGGCAAAAAAACGTTTAATGGCTTACACTTTTCTGATAAAAATGATGAGCATTCATTAGCAAGGGGTAAATTTATCAGACCCTAAACAGATACTACTCTACTACAAAAAATAAAATGGTAATGTCCTTTTCTGCTTTCTATTTTTGCTCACTGGTGTGTATACATATACATCTAATAAAAAGCCATGAAAGATATCCAGAGATTCTTAACTCATGTATTTTATTGCATATTAAAGAGATACCATCTAAACAGAGATGTTCCAGTGTAGCTGTTTTGAAACAGAACAGTTTAGAAGCCTGAGAGTTACTGTCAATGTAGAACTTTTATTTATTTCAGTTAATTCACTGTTAGGAGTTGAATCTACTAATCAAGTAGATTTATCTTTAGAGTTTTATTAATTATACAAATGTAACTATGATGTAAGACTTTCTTCGTCTGGAAGTCATGTATTCCCCGATGGTAAGACTTGAGACTTCAGGTAGATGGTGTGTGATAGTAACTTCTCAGTCCTTTTTCGGTAGAATTAGGAAATAGCTGAAATAAAGAATGGTGTGAGAGATTCTGTATGGTACTCTTTGAGCACAGTGATGCACTAGATGGCACTGTTGGTTTTAGTTTTACTGCAGTCTTCCTCTTCTAGGGAACTTGTCTTAATTAGCTTCCTTTTGAAAACAAACATGCTGTTTCAACAGAGGGTCAGTGTACATTGTTCTAGGCTGCTGCTTTTATGTTTATAGTCATGTAATCAATATGTTGGAAGGGTAATTAATTTTTAACTTCAAGCCAATTGTAGATCAAATGCCAGTAGAGTTACTGGGTGGAGACAGTTTAATTTTTTTTGAAGCACTGATACTGATTAGCTGTAAAGGGTTTGCAGTGAGTTGCTAGAGATCCAGAAGACCTTCTGCTTTGAAATACTGGTGTTAACTTTAAAGCAACATTATTACTGTGATACAGATTAATGAGTTGTGGCATAATTCTGATCAAGTTCCTCTCATGTACTTGCTATATTTTTTCCTGTCAATTCCTATTTCAAAGCAGCTTTATTTGCTTTGACTATTCTGTTCCTATCAAAGGAATGGCGCAAAGTCAACACTAAATTGATCAAACTCACTTTCTGCTTTTCATCCCTTTTCTCTCATTATCTGTCCTCAGGGGCTCTGGAGGGCCCACAGCTAAGGATGAGATGTGACCCTCTCTACAGCAGCTCTACAGGGTATAGGATACTGTAAGAAGCTGGGGGATTCTGAAATCTCTCCCCCAACCCATGTGTGTGGGGCACACTGATGTCTGGCCTCCCTTCCCTCTCTCCTGCTGTCTCAAGCAGCTATGTCCATCTCTCAGGTTCCTTACTTGGAGATACTTGCTAGCTCAATACTTCTAGTGCTTTCAGCCTGTCCCCTGGATGCTTCCTTGTCCCCTAAGCTGACCTTTCTTGATCATATTTTCATCCATTTTCTCTCTTTCATCTTCGTCCTTGCCCCTGTTCTTCAACATTCAGGCAAATTACAGTTTCAACACTCAGTTCTCCATCCCTGTTTTATGACTTTAACATCTTCCTGCTTCTTTTTTTACAATCAGTAAATGGGCCATTTTCATGGATAGGCTATTGATCACTTCTCCAGGTGTCTGGATTCTTTCTGATCTAGTGTCTGTACTTTCCATTACATTGAAATTTCACTAGAAAATCTATCCATTCTTGGGGAAGTCTCAGAGCTTCTCTGCTACCCTCATCTTTCTTGATCTCTTGGCCCAGTTTTAATACTTTGATCATTTAATTGGATTTCATGCCAAGTACAACCATAAGCACTGGTTTAATCTGAAATTAAACTTTTGTTTAGTCTAACATTGAAAGAATAAGGTCAATTTCAAAACAAAAAATATTTCCCTTTCTCTGAAAAAAAAGCCAGCCTCTCGTCTTTTTGGGCTTAAACTATTAGTTGAATTCAATCTGAACTGAAGAACAATTTCTGTCCTTTTGAGTCGTGCTTTTGAGTAAATCTTATCAGTTAATGGGGCTGTGTTACTGAGCTGTGCTGCAAACGTCTCTGGTTTCTGCTGGAACCAAGAATAGCCCTCAGTATGGATGGGCACAGCCGTTAGCTATTGAGACTTGTCAGATTTTTAACCTTTGCAGGAAGACAAAGCATCATAAGCAGGATAATAATCAGCAGAGGTTAGGGTCCATGCCGTTACATTTTCTGTCAGAAATGAATATTGTGACTAATAAAGGCGAGACTGCAGTTACTGCAGCAGACTGCTCTGTAGACCGTAGTCTACAGCTGTTTGTAAGATATTAGAGCAAGATCATTAAATTTATTCCAGTTTTCAGACAAACTAGAGATGGATATTTGCAGCATACAAGAAGATTGAAAACTCAATTACCATAACCACAAGAACTGAAAAGAAAAATCTGTGCTGTCTTTCTGTCTGTTGGTTCTGCAGGATGCATTTTTCCAGTAATCTTAGTGCTTCAGAATAGTACTTCTATCAAAATAGACTGTTTTGGGAGGTGGTGTATTTACAGTAGAGGGAGCTGATGTTCAATGAGTGCGGGTGTGAGTTTTTACTGCCATGCCAGTCTTAGCGCAGTATGAGCCATTCCCAGTGCATGTGTAAGCACTATGGAATAAATCTCTTCTCTCACCGGTTTGAGGGGGATACCTCTGCGTCTGTGCCCACCGGCTGCAGTCATGACAGAACCCTCTGGCAGGGGAAGTGGCCTTAGAGAGCACTTGTTAGAAAGAGGCACCTCTTGAGGCCCCTGGGCATTTTTCCATGCATCAGGTTTGACATGAAGGAGAAACTGGCAATAGTGTTCGTATAACATTGCAAACACGAAGCCTCAGTGCACCTCCCCCCTTACCTGCTGAAGTCTGATGTTTCCATCTTTCAAAATATCATAACTTCCTATTGCACTGCAAACAATGTCTCTTTTGTGCTCTTAGCTTTGCTCTGCTCCACGGATTTGGCCTGGTTTCTGCCTGATCCATCTCATGAATAAAGCCAGAGATCTCTAGTTCTCTGGCACTGCCTGGCTGGATTATGCAAGTTATTCCAAGTTAACTGATCAAAGTTAGTTAAAATAGACACAAAGTAAAGTGAAGCAACAGAATACATCTGCATCAAAAATATAAAAAGTTATCATTCTTTTAAGCGAATTTGGTCAGGTAATGCGAGCTAAGGGATTGAAGGACTGGGGCTCCAACTAACTTGAGTTCCTGCTCCTGACTTTGCTGTAGCTCTTCGGGTGAAAGCTGTCCTCCTGGTGAGACATCTTTCCTGACCACAGTGGTTCAGCTAAGGTAACCACAAAATAATTAGTTGGGGAAGGGACATTGTCCCGAGACAAATGTAGTATACATACTTAATGAAGAGAAAACTTAGAGAATTGCAGGCCCATCTAACTTGTATAACCAGAAAGATCCTCAAACAAGTTATTAATTTGCCTTGTTAGAACCTAGAGCCATGGTTCTCCATTTACATCTGTTTGTGGACAAAACCTCAAAGTGTGTAATGTGCTGTAGTCCCTTGCTTTTCCAGAGAACTTGGGTTTACAATCCAGTTTACTAGTGGCTTTCTTTAGCCATGAGCAACAGAGCTGCTGACCTAATCACTCTACAAAGTAGTACATTTTGAGAGTACCGAGTTCATCCTTGGCACCACTCTTAAGAAATGTGGATAGGCTGGGAAGAACCAGCAATAAGAAAGTTAAGATGTTTAGAAAATAAAGGATATGACTAAGAGTTGGAAAAAACTTTTTAGCTTAGAAAAGATGAGACTAAGATGGGATATCTTTGCTTAATTTTTTTTCTGTAAATAACATGACAGTTATTTGCTGGCTATGTAGCCAGCATTGAGGCAAAAAGAAGGGGGGTGGGTCTCATGCTGCAGCAAAGAAGATTTAGAGAAGAAACCCAGGAAGAGTTTAGCACTATAGAAAGAATGAAGCCTTGAAATCCTTGTATCTTGTACAGGTGGTTTTTTTAAAGAAAACATTAGACAAATGTTTGTCAAGGCAGCTTAGGTGCATTCACCCTATCGTAGTGACATGGGATGGACCAAATGATCTCCTGACATTTCTTCCAGCCCTATATTTCTATGCAAATGCTTTGAAATTTATTGATGGAAAGCACTATCTCCAAACTGGGTAGTACTATTCACTATACTTCTTCTTGGTGTAGTTATAAAGGAAAACTCTTATCTCCAAAATTGGTTCTTTCTGCTCATTCTCTGATCAGCTTTCCTCCCCAGGCCTTCGCACTAGGCATTATCATAGCAGGCTGAAATAGTCACTGGCTGTTTAAACAGAGGAGTGTTTGATTAGAAGCATCAAGAAAGGAAACAAGAAGGTTTTTACGATGACATTTCTATTAGGAAAATCTCCCAGTGTTTCAGTATTTCCTAATTATGAGTAATTTTGGTATTAATTTCCTTAACCAGTCCTCCTTAGAGTGATTGATTTTTGAGCTGTGTGCTCTGGTCCCTGTTACTGGATAATGCCTTAATGTTGGACAATGTATTGATGTTATCTCAGCTAATCACAGAGGTAGGATGGATTTGCCTCTTTTTCAGCCACCTTTTATCAGTTTTCCCTTGTCTTGAGCTATAAATTATTGTAGGCTGAGGAACATCTCTCCTGTTCTCTAAATGTAGCTTGGCTCTGTGAGAAAAAGTATTATGGATGCAGTCCGTATTTAAAGAAAACCCACTCCGCAACATAAGCTTCTGAAGTTGTGGATACCTTTCACGTACATGAAAAATACAACACTGGCATTGCAAAACATAGATAAGCCAAAGCAGCAGCCCTCCTCATTCAGATCCCCTATATCTGAGTGACACAGCTTACCTCTCAGTTGTGCTTTACCACTAGATAGAGGTTCCCTTGCAACTGTGCAAGTCTGTCACTTTCTGCTTAGATATTTGGAACTTGCAATATATCTGGGAAGCGAAAAAACACTGGGAAGCATTTCAGATCTTGAAGGAGCTGAATGCTTCAAACAGATGGCTTCTTTCCAGAGAAAGTTCTTCCATCTTTCAGAAATGCTTCTCATAAAATTTGACCTAGCTGTTAGGAGTAGTATATAACTGAGTAAGGGGGCTGGGGAAGAGTGATATTCAACTTGTAGAAAATAGTGTTGGGTACCTTGAGCAGTAAAATCCTTTGATCTCATTGCAGTCTCTAATTTCCCGATTGTGGCTGAATATATGAATGATGGATAAAGTTTCTGTATTCTCATTCAAGTGGTAAAGGAAGTTGTTTGTTTTTTAGTTTTCACTGGAATCATGGAATCATACAATGGTTTGGGTTGGAAGGGACCTTTAAAGGTCATATAGTCCAACCCCCTGCAGGGAGCAGGGACATCTCCAACCAGATCAGGTTGCTCAGAGCCCAGTCCAACCTGGCCTTGAATGTTTCCGGGGATGGGGCATCCACCACCTTCCTGGGCAACCTGTTTCAGTGTTCCACCACCCTCAGTGTGAAAAATTTTTTCTTTATATCCAGTCTGAATCTACCTCCATGTGACCTTGTTAGTCTGAATTCAGATTGAAAATACCACAGTGTTGCTACTGTATATTGTACTTTATAAATGACTCTGTTATTATAATATCTGCTTGACAGACTAGTGCGTAAGTACAGTATGGCAAATATGATCTAAACCAAACATTTCATTAGGGAAGGACATTTGTTATTGGCTTTCGGTATGGGCTGTTAGCCTTCATGGACACCAGTTTCCCTGCAATGAAGTTACTATTTTAATACCATTCAGGGTTTTATGCAGTAAAATATAGGACTACATAAATTTTAATGCAGTCATAGTAAGTACTATAGAGACTTCGGAAGGAGGTGCAAGGGAAAAATGCTGTGTTGATAGCGATTTGTGCAGCGC
Source organism: Chlamydotis macqueenii (assembly GCF_036417535.1). NCBI lineage: Eukaryota > Metazoa > Chordata > Aves > Otidiformes > Otididae > Chlamydotis > Chlamydotis macqueenii. The sequence goes on from NC_141556.1 coordinate 27,310,039, forward strand.
AGCAATAAGAATTTGCTCATATTGATCATCACCACCCAGACATTATCTTCCGATTCAGGATTATCTACAGAAAAGAATATTCCATAGAATATTAGGTTTGCACACAGGACCTCCATATTGTGATGTCTTCTGGCAGTGTGAAGGTACTAGAGACAAGAGAAAGGACAAAGTATTTGGTAAATCAGTTCTGGCAGACAGAACAACTCTCAAGTACTGCAGAGAACTCTAGTTTCTGCCAAATAATCCAAAGTCAGTTTCCCTAGACTGCTCTCCAACCAACTCAGCTTTGAGAAGAAGCAAAACCTATTTCAAGATGTCCAGAATGACTAACAGAAGACAATTCTTTTAATTTATCCAAATAGGTGTGCAGATGTATTTTGAAGGCATTAATTCTCCTGGACATTTGACATAGACTTAAATGTATTTTAAAATAATGTACTTTGTATTTTTGTGATGGTCTTAAGGAAATCCTCCTGGTATAAATTAATATCAAGATACTTAGCAAATGTATTTTATCATTGTTGTTGCAGATGTACAAGTATTTTTCCAGGATATTTTTGAGTAAACTTAATATTCACAAAAAGAAGTAGAAATAGTGCTGACATAGATGTCCTTTATTGACCTGCATTTGATGCAGCAGCCCAGGTTTACACTTGTCAACGAGGTGAGTTTGTTTTCATAACTTCAGTGAAACGATTCCACACTGCGTGGGCCTGCCAAACTTTTACCCTCTTCCCATCCGATTCAGAGTGGCGGTTCAAAAGTTCTGCCAATAGCTGCAACAATTTGGTGCTCAGAGGTGTACGGAGAACCCAAGCAGTGCTGGAATGTTTTTAGAATTATTGAGCTGTTCATTTTTGAGGCAAATACTTTGAATGCTATTACGGCTCTTGTGGCCAGATGGCAAGTGTGTTACATAGACGTGGCTAGTAATTTAACTGACAAGCTGATTTCAATAGATATGTTTCCAGTAACTGAAAATGAATGAAGAAGTTATTCAGATAATTATATTTGTCAACAAAACACAGAAGTTACATGGTGAGAGTGTTTCTGACTTCTGAAGATGGTTGTCCTTCCTGTAGGAGTGACCTCTTCTAAGAAAGAATGTTTCTTAAGAAAACCATTAACATACAATTGGAGTTGGATGTGACTCACTCCTTGTTATGAACCACTTACTGACTAGGGTATACGTGTTGTCACGTCATCTCCCGTGTTTGCCATAAAGTCTGCACCATGAGCTCCAACAGGTTGCAGCTCTGCTGTCTTTTTAAAATTGCCTTTATTTTTTTTCTGAGCTGCACAAAACATAGGGAATATACCACTGTTGTCTGAAGGCCTAATTGAAGCTTACACTGTATTTTTAGCGTTTGAGTTCAGTTTTGTTGCACTTGCAAAGCATGCCAACTGCCCTAGTGAGCTGCAACCTCATGGCAGCTGAGGTGTCCATGTTTGGTCATGCACCCTAAAGTTTTTGGCAATAACACTCCTCACATCCTAAAGGAGGCTATTCAGCTGTCATTTGTACCAGAGAGGGTCTCAACGTGTGCTTGGTAATTAGAACTTTGGCAAGTGTTAATAAATAGTGTTTGTAGAAACGCACAGGGCCTCAGAGGCCTGAGTGAGGATGACTTCCCTGTTAAATTGTAATAATGAACGAGAGAAGGTGTTCAGCAGATACTGATGAACCTCTAAACAACTCCAGGCTGTGGCAAAATACTTACTACTGAAAGGGAAAAGCAGAAACCACGGAAACCAGATTAAATACATCATTGTTCTTTGGTGTTTTACATTGGATTGTGCACATGAAATCCTATCACACTGGACCTACAGTTTCTGGCTATGTTCACTTAAATAAATTCCTATAAGGACAGGCTGAGAAAGTTGAGGCTGTTCAGCCTGCAGGAGAGAAGGCTCTGGGGAAACCTTATAGTGGCCTTCAGTACCTAAAGGGGGCTTATAAGAAAGATGGGGACAAACTCTTCAGCAGGGCCTGTTGTGATAGAATGAGGGGTAATCATTTTAAAATAGAGGGAGGTAGATTCAGATTAGACATTAGGAAAAAATTTTTTACAGTGAGGGTGGTGGAACACTGGAACAGGTTGCCCAGAGAGGTGGTGGATGCACCATCCCTGGAAACATTCAAGGCCAGGTTGAATGGGGCTCTGAGCAACCTGATCTGGTTGGAGATGTCCCTGCTCCTTGCAGGGAGGTTGGACTAGATGACCTTTAAAGGTCCCTACCAACCAAATTATTTGATGGATCTATGATTCTAAATCCCTAACTAGAGCCATGCTCCTTTGTTTAACTCAGGAGCCTCATAAGGGTGCAGACCCAGAAGGTCAGTCTGCTGCCTCAAGGCTTTCTGTGCCAACTCCAGACCTAGGGAGGAAGGAATGAGGTGATAGCAGGGGGAAAAGAAATCTAAACATACCTCTCCTCCTCCTGTAAGCCTAAATAAGCTATCGACTGAAAAACTAAAAGCCCAGCCTGGTGTGCATGTCAGAGTCTCCCGTTTAAGCCTGATTCAGCTGGTCTGCCCCCGATTGCTTTGCAGCCTGGAGGATCGTCCTGGGCTGACCCTGGCAGGGATTTACCCTCGGCTGAGGGTCTCTCCCCAAGCGTGGTGTGTTGTGAGGAGGCTGCCAGCTCTGGACAGGAAAGCACCAAAGTTAATAGTGACACCAGCCAGGGAAGCAGTGTTCCTTACAAAACAGCAACCTTTTCTCTGTTCCCCAGGAGATCGCGGAGTGGCTACAAGTGCTTGACCTTAACCAGAAAAAGAGTCTGTCGGCATCTTCTTTGGAAGGGATTACACCTTCAGTGTTAGCAGGTGGGTGGGGATTTCAAAAGGCAAATTCAGGTTTAATGTCAGGGCACATAGTTCCAGTTCCATGGTGAGGGACTTGATCTCCTCTGGGCTGGTTTCCGTGGAGTCAATCAAGTTGCTCTGAATTCTCCCTGCTGTCTGTGAGATCACAGTTTCTTGTAAATGTTTTTACTAATCAGTCTGGCAAAATCCTAAGATTTCCTGTGTCTTTCTTCGATGCTCGGAATACTCAGTTCATGACCTGTTTGTTAAAAATAATGGAAATTGGAATCTCTTAGGAATAGATGTTTTGTTTAGTGAGTAAAAAACCCATTAGGATTTGTATTTCATTTATCTGCTGTGACCTTTTCCTGTGATATAGTGTTATGGCTGAATTCCAGAAATGAAATTTCTGAAGGGAGAGTTTCATGTTTAGGTTTAAAGTTATTTTGATGCCCTTTTGCAGCTGCTCACCCGTATTGCTTCTGCCACCGTAACGATTGCAACGTACCTTTCCTCTTCGTTTATTTACATATGGCATTTAGGTCTGTTCTTCATGACTGAACTTAAAAAGAGAGACAGGAAATTAGCAATATGCAAACTCTTAGCAACCCAGTGTACAGTTTTCCTTGGTTTTTAGAAACCTTTAATATTGTTGGATGTATTAAGGATCTTCCTTAATTTGAGCAAATTATTTAAAATGGCTGAGCTAGTAGTGCACTAAAAAAGTGTGTGTGAAATCAACAGGAAAATTTCTATGGGGTGAGGATATCCCTCCCTATTTTTTAACCTCTTGGCTTTTGTGTAGGGTATCTGTTATGCAATTTTTTTGACCATGGGCCACGTCCACTGTTAATGTGCATGCTGGGAGAAGGCTGCCAGTGTAAGTCAGCTGAAGATCTGCTGCAGTGCGTACCTGGTATAAACAAAGTTACCAGGACGAAAAACTGAGCATGGGAAGCTTGTGATTCTGTTGACCCTTTCAAAAAGGCAATATATAGCCATCCCTTAGAAATCATGAGAAGTAATCAGAGGAATGTGTTACAAATCTGGTATTTAGGTTCAGACCATCATTTGGCTCTATATGATGCTGGTTTAGATTTGAAGACCCTGGTATTAATAGCAGACTGCAGTAAAACCTTGGAGTTTTTTTACTGACTTTTCGGGAAATCTTGAGAATGTCTTGGAAAATACATTAGATGTAAATAATTAGAATAAAAAAGTCACCTCTTTTAGCGAGACTGGGCTTGTGACACAACAGAAAAATGTTTTCATCCTTTCCTGCTATTTTCAATGCCTTTTTTTTCCCCAAAATACACTTTGAGTTGAAACTGAGCATATACATTTTCTGTTAAGAAGTAAACGTGTCTGGAGAAAATGGGTTTTCATGTTAGTTTGCTTGATATTTTGAAATTACAAGAGTGTATAAATGCTGTTTTTAATAGGCTGAAACGTCATGCATTAAAATATTTCTGAGTGAGTTAAGTATGAAATGTCCCCCTAAGGTAAGCTGCTGAAGAAATGAGCTTTTAGAATTGTCTGGCACAGGAGTGGCACAGGACAGTGCATATTGCAGTGTTTGTGGGGTACCCGTTTAAAATACACTTCACAGAAGTGAACTTGTGAATTCAGTGGGAGGCATCTAATGTAACTAGGAGGAAACACGTGGCAGAGGAGCGGGATGGCTCCCATTCCCCGAGAAGAACCAAGACCCCTGGGGACTGCAATGCCTTCTCTGTTCAGGTGCCACAGCACCTTGCAGAGAAGAAATGCGTGATGGATGACCATGGGACATGGGTTCAGGTGCTTGAACCTTCTTGTGGATCATGACTGATTAGGGAGCTTGGGTGCCAAATGCAAGTGCTGGGATCCTTATTGGGCCAAACCGACTCTTTATGATGCCTCTTTATGAGCTCTTTATGAGCTTCCAATGTCACTCCCAACACTATGGGCATGAAGAATTTTAAGGCTCTACATCAGTGCAGCTGAGGTTAGGGAAGAGGTTTGCTAACCAAATGGACTATGCTATGATTGTTCACAACAAAATATTCTGCACTTTTCGCTGAGGCATCTATTAATGGGTAGGAGGCTGATGAACTGCGTGTTTGATTTATTGGGGCACTCTCCATATTTTTTGTGTTTCTAAGTTGTTTCCTCTTTCTCACACAGTTCCACAAGTTGCTCTTCCCGTGTTAGTCAGAAAAAGTGTACTGACTTTTATCAGCTTAACAGTCAAATGTTAACAGTAATTACAGCACTAGAAGTGTAAAGTATTACAATAATTCATTTTAATAACATGTTTATTAGGTCATAACAACAACTATAAACATAAGTACCATTCAGCTTTTTTTTCAGATATATGAACTTACTAACATCAAGTCTTTATCAGAATCACGTATTCTTACAGGTGTCCCAGACACAACATTAACTTTATTAAGCAAAAGTTCATAAATAGTAAAAATGTCCTCTGTTTCACATTGCAGCGTTCCTCAAGCATGTATGTACAAGTTTTGGAGATTCTTCTCCAAATCTGTGTGTCATAAACTTCCTTAGCTGTTTTAACAACCATAGAGATGATTTTTTTTGCCTGCAGCAAAACCTTTTGTCCTTGAGCAATCTACAATTAGTATTGCTCTCAGCAGACATGAAAGTTCATTTCTGAAATGAAAGTGGTGATGAAACACAATACAATATTATCTGCTCATAGTTTGCCTACACACTCTGCCCCCATTATAAATCTTTCAGTTATAACGCTGTCTCCCAAGAACAATATATCAGTTCTTTATCTGCACTACCTCTTTGAAGATCTTAAAATGGTTGGCTCGCAGCAACAGAAATATTATACTTAGGGTGGAGTGTGTTTACAGTCAGTTCTTTTCCTTTTTAATATTTACACAGTATTTTTTTAAGGTTGCTACAATTTATGAATCATGTAGGTTGACATACATTTTCTGAAATGTTCACAGTGCAGTATTTTGTGGCCTAACCAAACTTTGTAAATGTCATTAAAAATAAACTTTTTTTTTTAATATAAAAATAGAATACTTTATGTGTTTACACCAACAAACCCAGTTCTATCCTATACTAAACAAGCTATACAGTAGTATGCACAGAATTCCACAGGAACAGAAATGACATGTGATGCTTGCCCTAAAGCTATAGTACTCTTCTCTAAAGAATGAAAGTTTGATTTACTATCTCTTTTCAAAATTGTTTTTCTGGTCATAATTTAGAAATAAAAGTAGGTGTCATTATTCACTGGGCTGTGTGATCTAAGAAGAGGCTAGGGAGACCTAAAGCTATTTCTTCTTTTGATCAGTGTTCTCAGCTCTTTAGGGTTGGCACAAAGAAGTTATCAACATTCCTGCTATGGCAGTGTCTTTTTAGGTCAGGGCTGCTGCAACGCCTCTGCTTTTTACTCACCTTTGGCGGCAGCTCCACCCCAGGGTAGGTGGCAGAGTTTGAGCTACTTGCTGTGTGACTCACCAGACAGCAGCTCCATAAGGCTGCCAGCCTGCCTGTCTCCTATTCCTCTCAAGAATAATGCAGCCCATATTACTACATCCCAGGGATTAGCCTGCCATTTAATATGGATGCCTTCAAGTTTTTATTCTCAAAGAGTGGTTAGTTCTTTATTGAAAGAAATTGAGGTTTCGCATTTTTCAGCAAGAGATCTGTTGATATAGGCTGTTTGACTCAAAGAACTTTGAATGTTGGAATAAAGTTGACACTAGGAATGCTTTAAGCTAGACGATTTTCCCTTCATTTTATGTACCATGTGAGTACACCAGAGGACTGGCTAGGCTGACACACTTATTTTACTGCACACCATTTTTTGATGTTGATTTCTGTTAAGATATTTACCTAAAGCTGGTTCTCTTGGCTGTCTATGTTCTAAGAAACCTTATGGATGTAGTGCAAAAATACAAAGTTTGGGTTGTGCGGGAGGAAAATACATTTTAAACTCTTGAAACTGTCAGCATTTGTCTTAGGCTTTTGTGTGAAAACCATTTCTGCACTGCTCATTATCCTAACGTACATGCAACAGTAACAGTCCTTCCAGCCATACTGATTGGTATTCTGCTTGCTCCTTCCAGGCATTAATGATGCATCTTCATTCTTGGGTCTGAGCACACATTAATGAGGGCTAGTGTGAACTAGCTCTGGATGGTAGCACACAACGATTCCATTTGGTAAACTGATGCAGTTGTTCAAATACTTGGAAATTACTCTGATGGTTTATGGAACCCCATCGCCTTAAATGATATGATATCGTGTCCTTGTACTAGTGCAACTTGGGCAACAACATAAACATGTGCAACAGTGTTCTCACAAAGACCGGGCAGTAAAAACTAGTGGACAAAATGTTTCACTTTTTGTTCATACAACCAGGAATGGATTTTCCTCTATTTCAGACATACTCGTCATGTGTCAACATCCATGTCTGTGTTGTCTTGGGATGATAAAAGAGAAGGATAAGGAGCAATGCACTTCACGTTGACGTAAGTAGCGTTGACATGAACATAGTGTTCCCCAACAAAAGTGGAGAAGATCGTTGATATTTTTGAAACAAGTTCAGAAAATGCTGGACGCATCTCAGGTTTTGGATGCCAGCACTTCAGCATAACTTCATACCTGCAATTTAAATAAAAGAAATGTTCAATTATGAAATCATGTAAAAAGAAAAAAAAACCCTCTGCTCCCACAGTTTCACTTACTATAATATCAGAATTAAAAGCATTTGCAGAAGGCTTTGCAAACTATTTACTTACAGTGGGTCGGGGCAGTATTCAGGTTGTAGCAGCCTTCTTCCTTGTAATAAGTAAACAGTTATATCAAAAGAATTTACATCAGGATAAGGTGGTGCCCCTCTTGTCATAAGTTCCCATAACAACACACCAAAGGACCACTAAGAAAACAAAGAAATAATAAGTGATAGGGTTGGAGGGCTTTACAGTCCAGTTTTAGAAGATGGTTTGACAGATTTAAGCATTCAAATGCATGGATTTTGCCTTTGAAAAGTTATTTTACTGCATTCAGGTTCCTTTCAAGTGGGCTAATAAATACTGTAGGGACTTGAGGAGCCACTTAAATTAGAAACTCAACTAAGTAAATGAAAGAAAATAAAAGCTTATAGGGCTGCTACTTAGCTAGTATAAATTGGAAGACCTCTTTTGAGGTTAATGGAGCTCTGCCAATTCACATGAGCTGCTGATCTGACTAACTCTGCGTAAATAGATACTGAAGAGAATATATGTGGTGAAAATTCTATGCATCACAGGCTAATTTGAATCTGGATTGAAAGGAGAGCTAAAATACAAAGTGATACAACTAATGACTTCATCTTATGATTTTTTTCTTCATAAATGTCCAGGTAGTACTTGAGATTGCTGTAGGCAGTCAGTAAGTATTTATAAAGCAAATAAAGTTTTTGAGAACTATTAAATATTAGGAGTGTCAAAGTTAACCTGTTTTGTCAAGCTTTCCAGAGCCTCTCCTATAGCAGGGTTGAACTCCAGCTTGGCTTCTTGGAATGTCCTTAGTTTCCCTTGGAGTGGGATTAAACTCCTAATTCTTTCCTGAGCAGTAACAGCTAATCAGGTCAACAACTAGTTGTTTTGGGATTGGGACAAATAGCCTTCCTGGATGTAGAAACAGTCTCTTGTTCTTACGTGAACTAAAGTTAGATTCAAATATAAGTTTTGGTTTGGAGTTAGTCCATTCATTAAATACTAGAGAGATGCCTCAGGCAACATAAGAGAAATTAATAGGTGATACAAATGTGTTTGTACATTACCACATCTGACTTTGTTGTGAACTTCTGAGTTTGTAAACTTTCTAAAGCCATCCATTTCACTGGCAGTTTAGCTCCTGTTTTATTATGCACACTATAGTATTCTTTATCATAGACATCTCTGGCAAGACCAAAATCAGCAACCTTGACAGTGAATTTTTCATCCAACCTAGAGAAATGACAAAAAGTATTATCTGCAACTGAGCAGGCAAGATTTACAGTGATGGTGGGTTATGAGTGATTTGCATTTTTGAGACCATGACTTTGGAAGGCAGTACTTTATCTCGGACCTATTAACTAATGTAACAGTGAAACAAAAAGTGCAGCATAGTATATTTGACATCCATTTAATACAGTGAATGAACTCAGGAAATTACTGATATTGTTTTGATAATATAATTTGAATTACAGTTCTTTTAAAACAATTGCTCTGTATAATAAGATCTTTGCTAATAGCCTAAACATCCTGATTGACTGTTACGTAATTTCTTCCACAGCTTTCTTCTTCCATAACTTTAGAAACCCCTCATTTTAATTTCAAAGTCAAAGCATCACCTTTCCTATTCACTCTCAATTTGGATAAGGAAGGACTCGTCATTATCTCAGTGACTGCCTGTATATAATAATGTAGTCCTGTAACTAAGGGTGTGTTTGGTGTCTGTACTGGGAAAGAATGGTGGCATAAGAAGAGTTCTGCTGGAGTTACAGTTCAGCCATACAATAAGATCTCCCTAGCTTTGCACCTCCTAGGCTCAGTGTTTGTCCTGGTAAGCGTTATCATTATAAGAAAACAGATAGAACATGGGTGTTGGCATGCTTAAGCCTATCCTTCATTATATGTGCAGAGCTAGCCACAGCAAACACCTGCTTTTGCGCTTCTTTACAGAATCACACACAGAACAGGTGAGGTTGGAAGGGACCTCTGAAGATTATCTAGTTCACCACCACCTCCCCAGCTCAAAGCAGGGTCACCAGCTGCAGGTTGTCCAGCACTATGACCAGTTGGGTTTTGAATATCTCCAAGGATGGATATTCCACAGCCTGTCCGGGCAACCTGTGCCAGTGTTCAGTCATTCTTACAATAAAAGCATCTCTTCCAATGTTTAAATGCAATTTTCTCTATTTTGATTTATGCCCACTGTCTCTTGACCTGTCCCTGGGCACCACTAAGAATATCTGGCTTCATCTTCTTTACTCCACCATATCAGGTATTTATACACGAGTAAGATCTCCCTGAGCCTTCTCCAGCCAATCCCATCTTTCAGCCTCTACATGTTGCATTTCCCTGTCTTGAATTTATGAGATTTGTATCTGGGAGACTGTCTGATCTGTTGAAGTCCTTCTGAATGACACACAACCATCTGCTGTATTTACTGATGTAATAACTAAACCACTATCAATGAAGGGTGGGGGAGGGAACTTTGTGGGTCAACAGGGGACAGTTTATGCCATAGCAGCTTCTTGCACCTCTTCTAGGATATTGGAATAGAGTCAAGAGTCCACGAGGACTGTATTTGCATCCTGTCCTCCTTTCTGATGGGCATTGCCATTGTGGCAAGGGCTCTGCTTCTGAGTGCTGGAGTACACATGGTCACTGGGGCATGTGAATCTTCAGCCCTACATCTTCCTCTTGGGTGGCAGCAGCTCTTCAGGCTTTGAGGTGCTGAGCCATAGAGAAGTACAAAAGCAGCCATTCAGTTGGCAATGTGAGACATCCTGATAGCTATTCCCTCCTCACCCATGGAAGAGCCAGTTGGCCAGAGGGCATGTCTTGTTGCCACTATTGATTAGATGAACTTTGATTAGATGAACCAGGACTTCTAACCCAATTCCTTTCTTCTTAGGAAACCTGAAAATCATGTTGCTTGTGTCTTTTTTCCTCCCTTAAAAAAAACAGCAGCTGTATGAAAATGTTCTTTTTCAGAGGCTGTTCAGCTGCATGACTGTGCATCCTGTCTCCCTCTCTACTCCGCTCTGGTGAGAGAGACCCCACCTGGAGTACTGCATCCAGCTCTGGAGCCCTCAGTACAGGAAAGACACGGATGCATTGGAGCAAGGCCAGAGAAGGGTCACAAAAATGGTCAGAGGGCTGGAGCACCTCTCCCATGAAGAAGAGCTGAGAGAGTTGGAGCTGTTAAGCCAGAAGAAGAGAAGGCTCCGGGGAGACCTTCCTGCAACCTTTCAGTACCTAAAGGGGGCTTATAAGAAAGATGGGGACAAACTTTTTAGCAGGGCCTGTAGGGGTGATGATTTTAAAATAGAAGGAGGTAGATTTAGATTAGATATAAGGAAGAATTTTTTTTATTATGAGAGTGGTGAGACAATGGAACAGGTTGCCTGGAGAGGTAGTAAATGCCCTGTTCCTGGAAACATTCAAGGCCAGGTTGGATGGGGCTCTCAGCAACCTGATCTGGTTGGAGATGTCCCTGCTTCTTGCAGGGGGGTTGGACTAGATGACCTTTAAAGGTCCCTTCCAACCCAAACTATTCTATGATTCTATGAACAACAAAAAGAATAAGAAATCTGATGTTACAGGTGTATAACTTTTTTGCAGCTAGAGTTCCAGATTATGAATGTGCTAAAAATAAACTCTAACACTTAATCCTGTAACTCATTAATTCACAACATACGCAATGATAATGACAACTCCTGTATCAGTTAGTCTTTGTGTGAACTGAACTGTTGGCTACCCAGACACTAGTAAGATTCTTTGCATGCTCTGACTTTTTAATGTTAATCTGTGTGCACAATTGAGCCAAAGTAAGCTCATACTCATGTAATGAAAGATTACTGTCAAGAGGTCTCACTGGTGTTTCTTTGTGTTCCTGTTTTTCTCACAAAGTGCCCCTGTGTTCCTCTCCCTCTTGCTAGGTGCGGCAGCAGAGATGTGCTGCTTCTGAAGAGGCTGGGTGGAAGCACAGCAAGTTGAGACAACAACAGTTTAACTTCCCTTAGGAGATGCCTTTTAAATGCTCTAACCAATGATTTTGAAAGACTACATTTTCACCTCAGCTTTTCTTATTTCCCACACTCAAAAAAGGCTTATGTGTAAGAAGTGAGCCCTTAGCAAGCTGAGTAGCTCATCAGTATGCAAGACAAACGTCAGTATAATTATGGAACAATGAAATAAACACCCTATTTTGACTAAAAAAGGAGAATCCTGGAAACTTTTGTTTACCTCATCTCACTGTCTTGCAGAAAAGAGTGTGATAGCATGTCTGGAATTAGATGTTTATACTTACATACAGTTTCTTGCTGCCAAGTCTCGATGGACAAACTTTTTGCTTGCAAGGTATTTCATCCCTTTTGCAACCTGAAGGCCAAATCCAATCAAATCTTTTACTGTTGGGTTCTGTAAAATACAAACACTTGTGATACAATGAATGCAGAAGCCCAAGGAGCAGACTGTTTTTTACTGTGACTCTCAGGTTTTGACACACCTATTTTGCCACCAGAATGATCAAGACAGGTTGGTGCTTGTAGTAAAACTGGCATAAGTTTAGGTCAAGTTCTTACCTCCAGTGAGGAAATACACTCTAAGAAATAAAAAAAACACTGACAGACTCCAGAAGAGTGCAGTTTGCAGCATAAGGAGCATGACATGGGCTGGGAAGTAGAACAGTATGCTGAAACCTCAGCATCACAGCTGATACACAAAATTCACATTTGTGAACTTAGAGTATAAGTACACTCTGTAAAAGGTGCTAACTGTGCACTTGGAGCTCATAATCTGGAAATGACCAAGAAACTAGAGTCCTATTCGGGGCAAAATAAGTGCAAGCTATCATCAATAGGATGCTATGGAAAAGGCAAATGAGACCTTAGCAGTTACCTGAGCAACATTTTCTGCAGAGATTGGTAACTTCCTCTGCTGGTCTACAAGGTGAGACCTTACTGAAAATGTTAAATATGGAAATAAATATAAGCATAAAACTGTAATACTTTTAGCTCATATCATGTCTTGTTATGTAATAGTATGGCCCAACAGATTTTTGTGTTGTTGCCATTGCTCTGTGTAATTTTCTTCTGTGGAACAATCCTGCTCAACTGTGGCATTATTCCGTTCATTTCAGGAAGGACCATGACAGTATTCACAGATTCCCTGATGCTTGTAGAATGAAAGAAGCTCAAAAGAAATGAAAGAACCTCAGAAAGCTTAACTCCCCCAATAATTTTTCCATATACACTTTTTTTTTGCTTCACTGTCTATTGTTGATTGCCACAGAGGCAGAGGTGAAATCCCATTGCCTCAGAAGTCACTTTACATTGTCTTAGCACTGTGAAATGGGTGAAATCCTACAGTATAAAGTGGGCTTACATTGCCTGAGGCAAGATCTGTGATCTCATACTTGAGAGAAAGCAGTGAGGCACATTTGAGAAGTCTGCAGTCTTTCAATGAAAATTGAGAAAATCTCTGATAAGAGAGTACTCATAGTTCATATAACAATTGCTGTTTTTCTCTCTTAAGATAAAAAGAAAAAATATTGATAATAACGAAGCTGTGACATTCTCTAGCTGGACATGAAGATCCCTTACCTAGGAGTTGCAAGAGCAGATGGTGACGACTGGCACAGCTGTGCTGAAGTCAACAGAGATATGCCAGTTTAAACCAGCAGATGGTTGGGCCCCTTGACTTAGATCTCATAAACACATTTGTTTATAAAGAGGCTTATGGATGGGAAATGAGAAATACTTATTGCTGATAATTTCTGGGAAACATTCTAGAGAGGAATTTGAGGGGGAAGGGAGGGAGTGGCAGCCCTGTGGTCAGGCTTGGTGCCAGCCTAAGCAAGTGCTAAAGGTTAAGGTGTAGTAACAGCAGCAAGTTATAGATGTAATGTAATTATCAGAGCTCATAACCTGCAGTGTTGGAGCGGGGCATGGCTAGGCTTGCATTACCATTTTGCGGACCTCACCATGTACTTACATGAGTTTCATTCCTAATGAAGTTTCGAAGATCTCCGTGTTTCATGTATGGAAGAACGACTAAGGGGGAGCCTTCATTGGGCAAACAGATTCCCAGGAGTGACAAAACATTTGGATGAGTGAAATCTTTCATGATTATTCCTTCTTTCAGAAACTGAGCTACTTCTTCCAGGTCTGTAATCCCTAGAAATCCAGTAATAAAATGAAATCATTAAAAAAACCCCAAACAAACTACAGTTCATTTCTGTACAGCATGTCATTGCACAACAAAGTGTTAACGAGAAGCTACAGACATGATCCCCACCTCCCACATTACAACTAGGTTACGTACATAGTTTTTCTTACAATGACTAAATACAGTTTGTTGGTGACTTTAATTCAACTTCTCCTTTTCTTATTATGAATTATTTACAACAATAACACTTGAATAAAATCTTTAATAAATGTTGTTATAATCTTTTCCTATTTTTCCAGCAGCTTTGTCCACTCTTTAGCAATTTAATTTCCAAACACAAATCTTCAGTAGTCAGAAGAATAAAAAATGACACTGCCTTTCCCTCATTTTTCATTGTCCTTTTCTTTGTAGAGGAAATACATGGGCATTTCATTTGACGCACAAATATATACCAATGCCTCATGGTAATCTAAAGTTATTGGAATTGCTCCAGAAATAAATCTGATCCAGCTGCAACTAAGAATCTTTATTTGTGAAAGTATACTTCACTGTAGTTAATTAGTTCACTCCGATTATCTTTGGAATTATGGTACTGTCTCACTATTAAACATGTAACTTACTATTCAGTGACTTCACAGCACAATGAATTTTCCTGCCATCATTACCCAGCAGTGTCCCATGGTACACACACCCAAAATGTCCTGTGTAAAAAATGAGCAAGATTAGCTTTAATAAGTACAATTAGCTTTCTGGTATTTTCCACTGGGTCGCAATTATGATTTAAGAAAGTGATCACACTCCATTTCTGTCCAATTCCCAATACTTCTAATGTATACTTCATAACTAACACATAAAATGATTGTTACAATAAACCACCATTACATAAAACCATCATTACATAAAATAAAAACTCTATTTGCAGCATAATTGATATTTCTTTACCTAGATGGAGAGTATAAATAATGACAAAGCTGGTGCCACAACTGCTTCATAGTCTTGTGATGACTATGCACACAAAAACCATGTCAGCCCATTCCCGCCATGCTCTCCCGTATATACCCAAGGAGGGCACTGAAAGGCACAGGGAAGCAATTAGAAGGAGCTGCTGTGACCACTGGATCGGTGGTTCCCAGTGGTCTGCAAGCCCATGCTAAGTGGTCCACAGGACTGTACAGCCTTGATGCACCTTCGGTGGAATCTTGCATAAGGAGGGTCACTGTAGGCTTACTGTCTCAGGTCTTGCTATTCCATGGAAAATGTTGAGTATTAACAGTGGTGTAGAGCCATGAATGGTCTGGGAGTCGCTCTGCTGATTACAGACTGACCACATCACTAAGCGGCAGTCTACGGTCTCTGTTGTGGCTTAGTTCCTAGTGCAAAATATCACTAAAAGATGATCAGTGAAATCTGCCTTCTTGCTGGTGGTCTAAGCAGTGAAATAAACTGCCAGTGACACAGAAATCTTTCCTGATCCTGTGCTTTCCCATCAAGCAAATAGTCTGCAGAGTGGGGAAATCTACTATGAGAAGTCAGGTTTACCTGTATGGGAAACAGAGAACTCTGAGCTCCAGGCATGTGCATTAATTTATCCGAATCAAATTATGTGCACATAATGGTGACTTTCCTTCACAGATATAGTGTTTACTGAGTACTTTTAAAATATTAATATTTGCAGTGAGAAAGCAAAATAGCTTTTTGTCAAATGTGAGTTCTGCAGAGAGAACAAGACTATCTGATTAATTCTACTAGGTTCCAGTCCTATGTGCTGGTGAGAGCCCAGTTGGCTTTGATTTTGGCTTGGGATAAAATTAATATAAAGTTTGTTTTATAAAAGCAACTAAAATCCCATCAGACCACAGCTTGTTTGGAGCCTGGGCAGAAATCCTAAAGCTCGGATCGGGTGTGTCTGAAATATTTTTGGTTTTGGCCCATTTCTAGTTACAGAGGAGAAAATTTTAAAAAGGTTAATTATATTGGTGTCATTCCTGATATTTTTCAACATTAAAAAAAAAGGAAAATACTTGGCCTTTTCTGAATCAAGAAAGAAAAGAAAAAGGCCCACCCTTGCTTTGGGAATGATGAAGTGTAAGACATGGAAGGGAAGCACACTGACTGTTTGATTTGTGGCTATTTTCCTGCAGAAAAGGCATTAGGAATATCACTTATAGCCAAATTTTTATCAGTATTCTGATATTTAGCAAGAGACTTCTCATGCATGATCAGCAGAAGAACTGAAAATCCAGTTTCTACTTGGTACTCGATAGCCCCTGTCGTAGAAATGCTGGCTTGGGCTATGAAAGAAGGAGAGAACCTGCTTACAGAGATGTAGAGGAAAAGGGGTCATGGGAGAAAGTCAGAAAAATAGGGGACTTGCCATATCAGGGACAAAAATAAGGGGAAGTGAATCAGGAGCTACGCATTGCTGCAGCTGGGAGAGAGGAATGAGGGTGAACAGAGAGACTCTGGAGGGAGGAAACAAACAGGGAATTCCTCAGAGCTGGGGGAAACATGTGGAGCAAAAAGGGGTGTGTGCATTTCACCTGGCCCATGGGGACTTCTACTGAATGCAGTAGTGACTGAAGGAGTCTTCAGTGTCATGTAGCAATCCTGACAGCTCTCAGGCTCCAAGTTTAAAGTTGCTGGTGCCCTTGCCTCGGCATCCCTTGCCACTTAGGCATCTGTCTTAGGCTCGCACAATGTTCTGTGGCAGCCTCCCTCCTGCTCCGCAGCCTTGTGGATCACAGGCCCTGCCTGAGCCTTTCCATGGCTCAGAAAAGGGTGAGAGTGAGGTGGCTGAGGGGGATCCAGCAAGTCTTTGAGTTCAAAGGAGCCCCATTAATTGGCAGACTCCTTCCCCTCTCTGCTGTCTTCTCCAACTGAGCAAATGCACAACCCTTCATCTAACTTCAAAGGAGAGCCCCTTGGTTCTCCCCTTGATTTGGTGCATGGGATGCAGTGATCTAAGAGACAAAAAGTTTGAAAAACCTCCATGTACACATCTTATTCAGAATGGTTTATAATGGATGGATGTGCAAAAAGAATAGCAGTTTGCAAGGTAAGAGCCGCGGTACCTACCTCTTCCTATTACTTCGCTGAAGTGCACAATCAGACTGTCAGGACCAATAACCACATGCTGCACTTCTTTGACCAGGTCGGGATTTAAGGCACTGATGTCAATGTGGACATTAGTTTGGAGAAGCGGACTCGCTAAATCTGAGTCTCCACTAGACAGAATTGGGGAAAGGTCAGAGTGAGGATACTGGGCAGGTCTGCACGATCCATTCTGAGACATGCTTGGAAATTGATCTGCAAGAGGAACAGAACCTGTTACAATCTATTCAGACTTCACCTTGGAAAATGAAGAGCTTTATTTCATTGGTAAGCATGATTTGAGTTTATCAGCTTGGAAGTGGCTTGGCTCTGCAGAAGTTTTGGTCACAAAGGGAAAATGAAAATATGCATTGCTAATCTGCCAAACTCCAGGAAAACCATGCCACTAGAAATTTGTGCTTGTCTCAGCTCTACTTCTATGAAAGTAAACAGCAAAACTTCCACTTTTCTGAGAGGATCGAATGAACTCTTGTCACTTCTTGCCAAGTGTAGGTCATAGCATTTCTAGTAATTGGGAGTAACAAGAGCAAATGGAAAAATGACAGCGATAAGGGAGGAGGAAGTAGTGAACAATTAAAAACATGAAATCCTTTATTATTTTCGTGTTCTAATTTGGTAGGGAATTTTAAATTTCATGAAGGTTTCCAAACTGCTGGTGACCAGCTATATTTATCCAACGGTAAATATTCAACCAGGGAAATGCCTAGAGGTGATTCATATCCTGTAACTGCTGAAGATAATACAGTTGGTGCTACTCATGAAAATAACATGAGCCAGCTGATTTAAAATAGCAGAAATTAAAATGTTTCAGTCAAGTCAAGAGTATTTATTTGAGAAAATTATTTTTGTCAACAGCACGTTTTTCAGGTATTTAAAATAGCTGTTGTTTAAAAGATTTTTTTTCTAGTATTTGGTGTAATAGAATCATGGAATTAAGTTTAATTGACACCAATTTCAGTCTGGAATGATTACAGTGGAGTGAATAAGCAGAATTTATCCCAAGGTCAAAAAGAAAAAAAAAGGAATAAATTTAAGAACAGAAAATATCAGATATTTTATCACAAAGAAAAAAAGGTGTTGCACAGACATACTTTATATATTTATGTATAAAACCTGGGAATTGTTCATATAGTGCTATTACCTGTTTAGGTGCTGAGAAAAACTCAGTGCTGCTCTATCTAGAAGGAAAAATACTAACTCTTCCATTTACAAAGCCACATTTATGTTACCAAGGGCAAATATCTATTTAATAATCACGGTAAAATACTCTAGCCATGTTTGCAAAATAATTTTTACAGCCGATACATGTAAACCTGCATGTTTTCTAATGCTCCCATCATTTTATTCTTTGATGGTAATTGAACATTCCTATAGGAACATTAAGTGAATGCACCTCCTTCTTTGATATCCTGTCTGCTGTGCGTTGCCAGGGCACAGTGGCCCCAGGACCACTGCAGATTTACCTTCCAGCAAGGATCTTTGCATAGTTTTGTCTCGTGTACCACTTTCCCTTCTAAGCAGTGGCACAGGCTTTCCTTTTCCTTTGGGAATCTTTCAATCAAGAAACTTCCTGTGCAAGCTAGTGGCAGCAATTAAAGAATCATAAAGGAAACTGGGAACAGGCCTGGCCCTCAAAAAGCTCCACGACTGGGAATTACAAAGGTGGAATAAGGATACGAAGTGATTTCTATTGAGTTGTATATGGCAGCACCTGAAATAGTGCAAGACTATGTCTATACCAAGACTAACAAGTATCTGTGGTATCTCAAATATCATAATATGATAACTCTTAATAGTTAAAGACTCTTTGATATTAATCACAGTACATGTGCTCCACACGTCTTAAAGGACATGTTCAGCCTAAAGTCGCATGATAAGTGTGGCAGAGAATACCTACTCTAAAATGGTGTTACAAGGCACAAAATTATATTCAGCGTAGGGTTATTATTCCCTTGTGTCCACACCTCTGAAAGTGAACAGCATGTTTTCTGAGCCTGATATCCCAGCACACATGGACCTCCACTCAATCTGTCACTGTTTTCACATCTCTTTAGCGTAATTTTGAAAATTAACATTTCTGCATCATGCAACATGACATTTTATAGGAAATGCATGGACAGACAAAAGAATATCAGTTTACTAAACTTCATGTCCCATGTTGGGCTGACAGAACAGCTTTGTAATGACTGCATGAAGTCACTGAGACATACTAAACCTACAGCTGCTTGGTGCTATCCTTAAAATCACTTTTCCAGAGTGGATTTGTGCATGGTGTGATGAACCTCTTGATAACTCAAAATCATGATATCCACCAGCTCCTAGTTAATTGTGGAGCATACTTACAGTGATTTTCTACTAATAGTATTTTGTATATTCCTCCAACCTGAGTAAAAATAAAAATCCTTTGCATCTTAATCTTGGGAAGCACCTGAGCAGGTCAGTTCAAATAGCAAATCTGTGAACACATGAAAGTCCTAAACAATGGAGACAGACAAACCAGATGAAAAAGTGAAATTAAGATACTGATCAAAATAGCTATAATCTGAAGAAATGAAAAGCAAGATGCATAAAACAGTATCATCCATACAGACTCATAATAGAGGCGTACCTTCTAGAAAAGTTGATCTGTAGTCTACAGATTCACTTGAAACCATTTCTGTCGTTGGACTCACACTCCTTGCACTCACCAGCCTGTCCAGGTGAGGAGTGTGCACTCTGCCATCATAGCGCACCAGGTCGCTTCCCAGATCTGAAGAGGGAGAAGAAAGAAATATTGGAAAATTCTCATGTTTACTGTGCGCCAACATTCACGTAGGTATTTATTTAAGTTTAAGGTGTTCCGCTGTGCTGGGAGGAGGGTCAGATTGTTGCTGAGGCAGATGCATGCAGGACCTGAACTTCAACTACTTGAACAGCACAAGATTTGCTGTAACTTGTGTTAAAGCCCTCCTCTTCGCCACAGTGGAAGATCCAAGAGAGCTTTGAAGCCTCTGGAGCCAGCTTCATGATCTGTCTGTGATACCACACCAGAACAATACTAGTTTCCCTCCTCCCTCCCCCTTATGTAGTGCAGTGAAAGGAAACTCAAACATGGGGGCCAAAGAGGAGGCACACTCTGGCCAAGTTCTTGATTTGGGTGAACAGGAGACCAGAACACCGCAGCATTCTGTGTCTTGCACAACCTAGGCGTAGCCTGGAGGACTACAAGGCAACTGGATGAAGCTGAAGTACTCAAGATTCCACGCATGCCATATATTCATCCCCTCTTCCAAGGCTGACTAGGGAAGAGAAGTTACTAAGTTTTCCTAATAGCTCAGAGTTCCTCTGAAATCCTTCTCCTTTAGGCATAGCTGGATGGCCCTTCACCCAGCTCAGGCAAGAGCCAAGGGCTGAAATGCAACAGAACATTGGACTTGATTGTGAAACATCTGCTGACAGGTTACAACAGGGCATTGCATGGCAGTTAAGCAAACCATAAATTGATGTCAGTTTTTAAAATCTAAGATACAATAACAGAGTTATTGGATGGCAATGACTATAATGGACCTTTAATTTGTTTCTTCTTCCTTCTCCAGATGAAAAACACCAAAAAGATCAAAACTAGAACTGATGTTGAAACAACTCCAGCAATTAGTCCTGTGAAATTCTGATCCTGCCGAATCAGCACTTTTCCTATAACTGTTGACAAAACTTCTTGCTTCCACTGAAAAAAAACAAAGAAAAAAAAGTGTGTTGATTTCAAAAGACAAGTAAGAAGTAAATTATTAGTACTAAAGTATAAGCTGATATGTCCCATATGTATTAAATCTTGACTTTATGATTCTGTACTGCGATAAGACACTGGGAGTGGAGAAATTATTATATTGGTGTACGCAGGAGACCTACATTTTTATGATTCATTACATGCCTTCAGGAGCTCTGGTAGTGACACAGCTATGTATGTGCTGCACCACGCACACAGCACGCACTCACACACGCGCTCTGGGTAACAGGGTCCCAGTGCTGCCAGGTGTTATTTCAAAATGCTAAATTCATACTTTTACTCAAATGATGCAGGGAAATGTATGGGCCTATGGATATATGGATTGAGACATATGTTAAAAAAACCAACAAACTAGCCCAAATGTCTTTAATATGTTCCCTTCTGGCATAAATACACTGTAACATCAAACTCTCTGTTGACAGCGTGCCTGCATTTTAGTTCCCAAGGTCACGTGAGCCTGTCCCTTGCCAGCTTCTAGCTTGTCGACAGTTTAAAGAAACAAAACAAAACAAAAAAGCAACCCCCAAAATCAACAACCAAACAAACGCCAAGCAGCTAACAGGGAAAAACTGTTTTAGGTCACACGGCACTAGCTCAGTCAGTTGGAATGCATTTGGCCATCCTTTCTCTTCCTCCTGTGGAATTCATTCCTCTGGGTACTGTAATGATGGATTTGCCCGTCAAAAGAGCAAATTTTCTTCTTCGCTGGGCAGACTGCAATTTCTGAGGCTCCTTGCCAGTAAACAAGCAGAAACCTTATTTAACCCCTTTATGTTGTGTTCTTTTCTACGTGCAAAACACGTCACAAATATCTGTTTCTTAGAAGTTAAGGAAATATCACATAGTAGAACTGATTTAATGTAATGCCAGTTCTGGTTGCATATGTAAAAGTATGAACAGGTACAGAATGCAACACATGCTCAGTATATAAAACTAGGCATTTACAGCTCTGGGAAACAGACACACCAAAAGAAGAGCTGCATTTAATTTTACAGTTTGCCTGATACATCCAAGAAATTTAACTTGTACTTTTCAAAACAAAGCAATATTAAAATAAATTAATATTTACTGTATTAATAAAGCAAAGTAGTTATTACTATTTACTTACGTTGCAGCAGCACATAGGAATACTATTCATGGCCCAGGATTCTACTGAGGATGAATGCCGTAAAGACATAAAAAACCCAGATGGTTCGTTCTCCAAAGAGCTTACATAGACATTGATCCTAGTCACACTTACATCACTGGCAAAGTTTCCACTGTTTTCAGCGAATCAGAGTCCACAATCAGCAAATTTCATAGTTTAAAGGTAATCCCCTTCTGCTGTAATTTTTCTTCTTTTATATTTAAAAAAATACAAAGATACTGAAAGATTTGTGTCTTATTCCATGAATCAGTAGGTCAAAACTGTCTAAATTTTTAGTAGCACTCTGAATGACTCTAGTGAGACCACCTTTAGAACCTTAGCAGAACTCAAACATTTCTCTTAAGTGTCTGCATCTTACAAAAATAATTGAAATGAAATTATAAAAAAACAGACAAAAAACTCTTTCAGAAAGGATCTGATTCTCTTGACTGCAGATTTTATTTTGCTGAAAAAAGGACTTGTGAGCTCCAAAGTAAACCTACTCCATTATAGCTTCCCGTTCTTCCCCATGTTTCCTCTTGTGTTTGGATTAATAACTACCATTTTATTTCTGTGCTTAGTTTATGTCCCACTTTGTGCCTAAGGCTCCAGAAAGTCTCTGTACAAACAGGTAATAACAAGAACGATGATAATATTTCTTTTAAAATAGTCAATATTATTTGAATTTCCATCCAAAACAAACAGGGATAGAGATATCTCTGTAAACACAAGCTTAGGCTTACATTTAAAGTTTATAGGTTCACTAGTGACTAGTGATAATTAAAAAGGCATTAATATCTCATGTGTGGTGGTGTAGCTGCCTCACCTCTATATTTAGCTCGCTGTTGGATTTCAGAAGATCACTGGGAACCGTACACAGAATTGATTCCGACTGCAGGAGGAGGTTTTCGCAGCTTTTATTTCCAACTTTTAGCACCTCTCCTTTAACAGCTTCTGAATCAATATAATTTCCCTTGGAAAAAAAAATTAATATTACATAACCATCTCATAAAAGTTAAGGAGAAGTCCCTTTATTACCTTGGAAAATGTTTTTAATGGAAAAACAATTGTGAAATAAAAGACTAATGCAAATTTACATTGCCCTGTCAATATGCATATATCAGTTTTCTTCACATAAATGGGAGTTTGACAGACAGGCCAGAGAGGGATGATAAAGTTTACAGATAAAACGTGCTGTCACTAATACTCATAGAGCCCATACAGACTTCTAAAAATGTAAATGTCCAGGGGATAAATCCTGTTGGTCTTGTTTGATTTTTGCATAATTTGCACAAGAAAGGAAGCATTATGTGACCTTGTTGTTTATACAAAACTGGCATTATATTATCCACAAACTAAAGGCATCTCAAACATTTTGTTTTGCAAGTGGTTATGGTAGCAAGAATGAAGCTTTCGAAATGAACTAATTAATTAATTTCATAAAACCACACAAATCTGTTAAAATTGTGTTCCACAGACCAAAAAGGAACAAACCCTGGTAGAGATGACAGCACGAAAAGTGCACTCAGAAAACCTGCTTTCACATCCCACACTTGGAAGAAACATTATTCCTTCTGGTATTGTGATAGTAGTGTCCAAAGGCCCAGTTCAGGATGCTTTGTGCGCAGGAGTGCAGCATTTAAGAAGCTGCCCTACCCTGTGTACAGCCCAGTTTAAGATGAAGGAATGGGCATATTAAGCGGGATTTAAAGGGGAGAAGGGAGGATGAGGAGTAACATTAATACAGGCTCTTTATGCAGGCTGAATCTGGGAGTTTTTCACAAGAAGGGAGGAAGGCATCATGGCTGACACTGCTGTGAGGCCTTGTGTACCGGAAAGAAAATGAGAATCCCAGTCTGAGGAGAAAAAAAATCTTTGGAATACATTTTAGGTCTGCTGCAGAATCAGACTAAGTCCTGGGAAAATTTTAATAAACATATAGGAGAGCCAGTTTAACGACTTATTTTCACTGGCAAAGCCACGCACCAGGTGAGGGCTCTTTAATTGCTGGCCAAAAAAGCCAATTTTGCACTCTGTCTTCTGTCTGCTTGGAGCCATTCTGTTTGGTGTTAATTAAGTAAACATTCAATGGGCCAGGGAGCATGTGATTGACTGCTTATTGCTTATTAGTATGGAGGCTTGCTGCAGGTTGTGAGCCATTCCTGTTCAAATCTTTCCTTTGAATGAAGTACCTCAGAGACTTGAATTTGAGCCTTTCATTTTCAGGATAAATATACTATCCTGGAGAGTGTGGGTGAGTGGCCTCTTTTTTTTCTAGACCAAATCTTAGAATTTTTGTCCACCAAAACTGATGCTTAACCAAAAGAAAAAAAATATATTGACATTTTCTAAGGTGGTCCGTAGCCAGTTATAATGAAGACAGCATTTTTCACTTACTACAATTACCATTACATTGCAATTAATATAGTCAGTATAATACCTCAATATATAAAGAGTTTTAGAACTCTTTCAGTGGCAGTTTTGCTTTTCTAAGGACCACAACATTTGCCTAAGAAAAGGAGGAAACTGATTCCTGTGAGAACTGGGAAACAATATTTCCTATTTAAAGTGTGTATGACCCACCTTCTTGAGCAATGCCCTTGCATGCAAGCTGGAAAAGCTTGTTACTGGACTGAGTAGCTGCGGCAAACCAATCTGCTAGATCTACTACCTCACAACTTCAGAGAGATGGGAATCATTTCAGTGAAAGTTTAGAAGCCGTAGAAGCACCACAAACCAAGTCATGGAAGTTTTAAGATTGGTATCAGAAGAGTTTTTGAGGTTCCTAAGCAGAGCAGGTTGACTTGGGAAGAATAAGGAGTTACTGCAGCTGCAGAGCTTCCACTTCAGCTTGCTCAGAAATACCAGAGTTTCCATATTGCACTCTCTTGGACCAGACATTGAGAGAAACAATTTTCTATGTGATGTGGAGGAAGGCTGAAAATAGAGTGACTCATAAATAGACAAGAAGTGTTCCTTAAGATTGTCTCATAAAGAATGTTCTGTACTGGCTTAGGAATAGAGTAGGCAGTTTAGTAAGTCTTGTCCTGCTCTTAGTTTTAGGACAGATGTGCCACAGGACAGCCAAGATCTGAGATGTGATGTTTAACATGAAATGACAATTGTGCTGCTTATTTCTCTAGTGGGAAATACACTTTAGTCACCTACCGGCCTATTCCTAGGCCTCTTCTGGAAGCACACACAGAGACTGTGCACCGACTTGGTACATGAACACAACCCCTGACCAGGCCAGGCCTCCAGGCTGACTGAGGTAAGAAGCTGTTTCTTTCCTTATTTATTTCGGTTTTTTTTTTTCACAGCTAGGACACACTGGGCTGTCAGCAGGCCAGCTCGCAGATCTGGGTCAGCGGCTCCTGCGGGAGGCAGTGAGTGGATTCTGTCCTCTTAAGCAGACTCAGGTCTTTGGTCATTCCCAACAGTGAAACATCAGAATTTCTCCTGCCCTGAGAGCTTCCCATGTTGGCAGGAGACAACAGCACTTCTGCAAACGCTTCTGTCTTCACGGTGCTGAAGCAGAGAAGTGCCTCAAGCCACTCTGCCATGACCTTTCTGACTGCGGCATGGTGGGCACTGAGAGACTTCAGAGAGCCACATACTTGGCAGAGGAGGACAGTGATGATGTGGGACCTTGAGAGGCTCGGTAGTGTGGGAGACAAAAGGGCTGGCATTCATGGCACACAGTGCCCTGAATGTGTTTTAGACAGAAGACTTAATGTTTTCTTGTGAGTAACATTTTCTTACAAAAACATCTTATGGTCATCAGGGGAAACGAAACAGAACCTTTCAATTGGTACCCTCCATCATTTGATGAAAGCCAAATATGTCACACTAGATTAGTTTGATTGAAAAACTTGTGATAAAAGGTCCCTCCGCCCTTCTGAAACTAATTAAGAAAAAAATAAAAGAACTTTGGTTTGGTAGAACAGACTGTTCACTGAAGCAAGCTGCCATTTAATTTCATGCTGAGCTTGCTTAATTACTGCACAAAATATGACCATGAGGCATGTAAACTTGTGTGTGTGTATTTTCGAATGCGGGTACGGGGCGAGGGAAAAGTGTTGCCAATATGGCTTGTAATGATCTTTTGGCTCCCGACTATAATTTCTGGAAGTCGCCTCAGTGTTTTGATAGAAGCATCCCACTATAACTAATTCTATTTAGAGGAAGATGTTAAATTGGTGCTTGTTCATGCTTTGTTCTAGGAGGCCAGCTTTCACTAATATTATTCTTCAGCTGCTTGTGAGGAAATAACCAGAGCATTAGGCTTAGGTAGACATCTGCCTTGGGTGCCGTGACTACAGGTGACATCAATACTACAAAATTGTGACTTTGGTCAGTTGTCAGTGGGACAGTCCTCAGCCAGCGTTTCTCATCTGAATGGCTTCTTCCCAGTGATAAACAGCACTAGGGAATTCTCCTTCAGAGAGAATAAAAGGTTCAAGAGTAGAAGAAAGTAAAAAAACCAACTAGTATTTAACCCTCAGTGTCTGAGAAGATTATGGAGCAAGTCTTCATGGAAGCATTTCCAGGCAGAGGAAGGACAAGAATGCAATTGGGAACAACCACCACAGGTTTCCCAAGGGTAGATTTTGCCTGAGCAGCTTGATTACCTTCTGTGCAGAGATGACTGGCTCTGTAGATGAAGAGAGAGCACTGGACAATATTTACCTTAATTTTAGCAAGATTTACAATACAATCTCTCCTAGCAATGAAAGCAAATTGGGATGATATGGACTGGACAAGTGGACTATAAGGTGGATGAAAAATTGACTGGCTATCAGCTCAGATCTTAGAAGCCTAACAAGTGGAATCCATCAGTGGCTGATACTGGGACAAATACTGCTTACAACTTTTATTGACAACCTGGACAAAGGGATAGGATGCACCGTCCTTGCGCTTTCAGATGACAAATTTAGGAAAATGACTGATATACTGGACCACAAGGTGAAATGAGACAGCAGTGTGTCGTAGTGATGAAGGTTCAGCACATACTTTTGCATCAGCAAAGCCAGTAGATCGAAGGTGTTGCTCTCCTCTGCTCAGCACTTGTGAGATCCTGCCTGGAGAACTGTGTTGAGTTTTGAACCCCACAGAACAAGAGAGATACTTACAAACTGGATGAAGTACAGCAGAGGGCCACTGAGCTAGGAAGAGAGCTGAAGCACAGGATGCACAATGCAGGACCAGTGGAGCTGATTTTTTCTAAGCTGTAAAATCTCCATTCTTTAAGGTTTTTAAAACTCATCTAGAAAAGGCCATAGGCAACCTGACCTAATTTTTATCTTAGCTCTGTTTTGAGCAAGGGGATAAGACTACAAAGACCTCCAGAGGTTCCTTGCAATCTAAGTTATTCCATGGTTCTTCTCAAATTGGTCTTCTTTCCAACTGGTTGATACGCATGACCTAGAAAACACTGGAAAACACTGCTGTAACTGCACAGAGGCACTGAGCCATGCAGCAGCTATATATTCCCAGTTCTCAGTTGACCTACACATCAGAACTCTTTCTAGCATTTCTCCATAACTAAACAGGAGAATTGCTCTGCATTGAGGAAGGGGTGATTGTATGGTCACAAGTTCCTAGTAGAAAAACGAAACAAACAAACAAAAAAATCCCAGATTGATTATTCTCTGGAATTTTCCTAAAACACTTTGTGGAGACACATCAATACTCAGAGAGTTTGACTGGAAGCCAGCATGGCTGACAGAGGCTCTGAGGTAACTCCCTCTGATTTCCTGCAGCTCAGGAGCTAGCCCACTGGACCATCTTGGAGTCAAAGACCTCAGGGCTTCCAGATTTCATAGCTGTCACAGGGAAAAGGAGTTTTGGCTTACAGAGCTATGCAGCAGCTACACAAAGAGATGACCCCAGCATTAGGGCTGATTCTCTTCCATAAAGCATTTTTAATAGATTATATTCTATATAAATTATAGATATTCTATACAAATTACATGTACATAATAATAAATTTTCATAAACTTAATTGTAAATTAGAAGTATGTGTATTTATACTCTTTCTATTTGATACTCTAACTCAGAAAAGCACTAGATTTCAAGAAATCTGTCTCTTGCAGAATGGATTTAACTTTTTCTACAGCACTCTAGTAGAGAGTGGCCTGTGCCTGCAAGGGCCCTGAATTCTGAAGAGATGTTTCTTGGTGCTGTGGAGGCTATTCTCAGTGCTCCTTTAACAGGCACTCAGCATCAACTTTGCATTTCTCATGGATCTGTAAATATTTATGCTACAGTGGTGGCTGATCCTCATGAGTGACTTTGAGCACAGGCCAGCGTTTACCTCAGCTCCAGAGAGCCAAAGCCGCTAGGCCACTTTCTAAAGGCAATGCCACATCTTTTGTGAGCAAGGACACACACACACAAAAAAGTAAGAGCTGAGACTCAAGCGCAGATTGTACACTTCAGTTTCTGGGCTGCTGGCCATGTTTAATCCTGAACTGGTGACGCAGCTCATCACAATTGGAAGCTGACGCAGCGTGGTCCTGCCACGAGCATGAGGAAAGCCCCTCTCCCACCGCACCTCATGCTAACAACCACCCTGGTATATCTTTGTTTTCAGCTCTGCATCTTTTAAGTTGTGACACCTGGAGGCTCAGGTGAATGCAGTACTGAACACACTGCTGTCTCTGCCCTCCCTTCCTTGGGGCTTCTTTTATTTCATCAAAATGTCTGTTCCATGCTACGCTGCTGATGTGCGCTTGCAAATAATTGAAAAATTTACTTCAACATTTCTTACCTTAATTTCCAGAACGTTTTGGTTGCCTCTTGACATGAACACTGGCTTTTCAAAATGCTTAAATACAGGATTATTCACATAATCAAAATCAAAGTACAAAGAGCTGACACCATCAAAAATAAAGAACACTTTGGTTACAAAGGGTGGTTGAAGATTGAAGGCTTTCAGTGAAGGAGTTGTACAGCAGATTATCTCTGAGCTAGAGCGGTGGCTACATGCCTATAAGAAAGAAAGAAAGAAAGAAAGAAGTAATTGGAGTAAGTATGTGCATAGGAAGTCACTGATGAACGTGACTGTTCTTTAACAATACACATATATTGAAAAAATAAACACCAGCGGTCTCGTTCTTCTTTACCCAAAGCAAAATCCTGATCAGTGCTATACTGCATTTATTTAGAGCTGGGAGAAAAGTATAAAAACTTCGTGTCAATGGTGTTTGCACTCTTGTTGAGGAAATGTTCAAGTAAACAAGCTTCCTGGCCCGATTGTTCACAGCATTTTTAAAGTAAATATTTTGCAGATAATTAATGGAAAATTGTTTCCAAAGCCAAGGACCATCAGCAGGCTAGTCTGATGTACTGAGCAGCCATAGTTCAGCTTACCCAGCCTATGTCAGAGTAACTGCCACATGGATTTCTCTTCCTTTTTTACGACCAAAGCAATAGCAAGGGACCAAAGGAGAAGGTAAAAGCAGGGCCAGTGAATCTGACTGAAACACGGGAAACCAGAAGTAAAGCACCGTTTACACACAGCGTAGCTAACTCGCTATGTTTCCAGAGAGGCACTACGGATGCACTGTGAGAAAGCACTTTAGAGCAAAACCACCATGCGATTCCAGGCCAAGAAAACTCAGCAAAGTGTGTCTTCTTTCTAAAAATGGATGTGTAAGGCCCCAGATGTGTGGTATTCGGTGCTGACGTGTCAAGCAAGTCCCTCCTGGGAGTGTTGACTGTGGGACATCACGCTGTATCTTGGACCAACGAGGATGAGATGTTTGCCTCTCACTGAAATGCTGGAGCTGCCTGACAACAGGCCTGAAGCCACACTTGCCCCTCACTCTCTCGTTACTCCTTGTGAGGATCTGCTCTGGAGGTGCTTCCTGGGGGAAAGCTGATAGCGCATCCCACACTCCAGAAGACCTGCCAGAGCATGCTTTGTGCTGTGGGAGTGTGATCCAGCATGAAATGTCTGGCCAGGGTGCTTCCCCCTCTCTGATACCGCCTTGACGCAGGACTCATGTAACAGGCAAGACGGACTCAGGTCCTTCCTGAAATGATGGCTGTGTTGCAAGCAAGGACAGGGGGACTTGCAGGCAGCCTGATCTGAAGCTGAGTTTAAGCAATTTGCAGGGACTATATGAATCCTTGCAGATGCGATTCATCCAGCCTGCATCCAAACACCTGCGCTGGAGTTGTACAAACTGCCTTTACAGGCAACAGAGGGAAACAGGCTGACCTGGAGTGGGATTAATCTGATCCATTTTAGATAACAGCTTTAATTCGATTAACGGTGCTCTATAAGGGTCAACTTCTCTCTCTTGACTGTGAAGGTTTCTACATGACTAATTTTATTATCATGTCAGCAGCACATCTACAGGCATCGATGGGAGGCACAGTGGGTGCTGGGCAGCATCACGCAAACGGCAGAGTGGCTTGTTTGTGACTCTGTCGTGTACTCCCTTCACCGTGCTTCCCTTCCACACTGCCTTGAAGGACTTCTAGCACAAACAGCAGCTCCACAGAAGTATTTCTCTTCCAACTGTATAAACCTTCTGTAAGTTGTTCTCTGTACATTATGCTCTGACAGCAGAGATTACACTTTTTTTTTTTTAAATAATAAATAGAGTGGCTGACATGTGCCCTGGTATAAATGGAACCTGGCTCCTAGTCATCATAAATCTCACATTTGTTCTACAAGAAATTTCCCTGTAAAACCAACAGTGCTGTTGAATACCTTTGTGCATCTAGAGAAGGCCAAAAATATATATTTTTCTGTTTTGTTTTTCAAATTAAGTTGATTCTCATTACAAAATGCTGCCTGAAGGAGCTGTGAAATTAGTTTAAATTTGTCTCTAATATGCTAAATTAATGCAATGTAATTTTGCTGTTTCAAATCAGTGACATAACCGTTCAAGCTATATCAGTTACATACTCACATTAGCTGAAAAGTGAGATTAAATTAGCTATCTACAAATCAGAACTTTTTCTTATCACCACAACAATTCATATTTCTGTGCATAATATCACAGATCTGACAGTGGAAACATTTTCAAGGCTCTGAACCTGAGTTTTAGAGCTCTACTATAAGGGTTACATGTCTGTGAGCTGTGAGTTCGGCACTCAGTTAAATAACTTGGTGCAGCTCTCAGTGATGCTAATGGGACTTGCACCCATGTATCTAACAGTTCATTTAGATTCCTAGCACAAATTCAGAAATATTTGTGCAACCCCCATTACAACAATGTAAACTGTGGGACACAAGACAAGGCAGAATTTTGCTCCATTTGCTTACAGTATTCGACTGTTCTTCCTCTTTTGAATACCTTTTTATACACCATTGACTGTATCTCAGGCTTTGTTATATCACACGGATCTAGAAATTCATTTGAATCAGTGTGATAATAATAAGACGCATCATTAGTATAACAGATGATCAAGCCATAATTTTCCATGATATATGAATATTCGTGAGGTTATCTATCATATTGTGTAGATTTTAAAAGGGATTACTAAAATATATATAATTATAAAAACAAATATGTCCCAAGTAATCATTATATTTATTTGATTAATGTAAATTCATTAGACTTTTTATCTACTGTAGAGCAGTGATGTCCCTTAAATGAATAGCAGTGGTATTCGTAACTTTGTTTGTGGCTATC
Source organism: Chlamydotis macqueenii (assembly GCF_036417535.1). Classification (NCBI taxonomy): domain Eukaryota; kingdom Metazoa; phylum Chordata; class Aves; order Otidiformes; family Otididae; genus Chlamydotis; species Chlamydotis macqueenii. The sequence continues at coordinate 27,341,393 of NC_141556.1, forward strand.
TATTAGAATCAGATACTTTACTTTATCAGGCTCGTCTCTGAAGAGGAAGCTTTCAGAAAATGATAAAAATCTAATAATACTCTTTGGAGAGGATGCAATGTGACTGATTGGTAAGGTCAAGAAAAATCTTATTTGCAATGCCCTTATTGGTACATGATTTGACATGACATTTTTACCTTGAAATTGGTTTTAGCAATTGAAGAATATGACGGTTTAGTTTTCAAGAAATATTGGATTGAGGATCTATAAGAAAAAACCCTAATTCAATCTATTGCCTTCTCAATTAAGATACTGCCTATCACCCAGCACCTTTAACTTTTATTTAATTAGGCTTTAAAGTACATTCACTTTAAAAGCTAAGCCTACATTATTCTTGTGACTATAATCTACATCTGAAGACAATAAGGAAGAAAAGATGTAAAAATTATGGAGCATTTCACAAGCATAAGTAAATACTATACCCCAAAGGGAATAATAATCCATTATACAATGCATATGACTCACCACTTAAAGGTATGTATTCTTGTTTCATTTGTAAAATATGATCCCTGAGGCAATTATTTCAAACCTGACCTATACAGAATTTGAACTTCGGTGCCCAATTCAATTTTTTTTTCATCTGACAGAACAACAGGAAAAGTCTGAGGGAGGATCTCTGAGCCCCAAGAGGTCTCCCAGCAGCTGACCCAGATAAGAGAGGGACTGTTGGATGTGTATTACAGGATCTGTAGCAGTCAGAAGAGAGAAAAGGGCCATTTTGTCCTTTCATAAAAAGTAAACTTTTGGAGTTACAGTGAGGAATGAAAGATGAATGAGGTTAAAGACAGACTGGGAGACTCCCTAATCATCTTTGCCAAAGGATGATTTCTCAATTGAAAGAGATGAGAATTCAGGTCTGACTTGGGAAAAGCTCATTCAGAAGGCTTTTCTGTGTAGATGAGAAACTGAGCAGTGACATTCAAGCAGGGTATCTTGAAGATTTTTCGGAGAACTCATTGGCTTTTGCTGCCATTTCAGGCAGTGCAATGAATGGCCCTAATGGATCGGTAGCATTTTTATTCTAGTTATCTTCTTGGATTAAGGCATGGGAGATGATACTTTCAGTCTATCAGATCATTGGAATAGAAGGTACAGTAAAACATCTCCTGCTCCTGGGACTGAGAGCCAGCCCTTCACACAACATGACCAATACTGACTGGCAGTCTAAATTCCTCCCTGGGCTTGGGATGGTCAGTGTACCCACTAGAACCACATCCCTGGCATTCTGGTGATTTCACAGCGTGAGCTTTTCTGTGACACCTCCTGCTGCACTCTTTCCTTGGGAGGAGATATGCATGAGCTACAGATCCAGCACAGAAAGAAAGGCCACTGGTTCCCCTTCATGAGGGAAACTCTTTGTTGGGCTTCTGTGGCAGCTTTTTGCCACAGAGTCAACACAGATAGAGGATCCAACTCTGAGTGTCTTTGGATAGGTAGTCAGGAGTATCTTCGATAATCACATGCTCACCATCCACAATTTCCAGGGAATTTCTTCTATTATTTAATAAATCTAAGGTAGACACTCACAGGTGAATTCTAGGTATTTTGAGTATGGATTGTTCACGGACTTGTAAACGCCGAAAGAACTTCAGGGTATTTTAAAATTCTCCTGTAACACAGCAGGAAATGACATCTAGCAGGTAACAATTAAGAAATGCTAAAGATCATTCAAGACACTACTTACTGAAGAGAAAGTTAAAAGTCTGTGGAAACAGATGATCCTTCATAGCTACAGGGTCAGTTGTTGAAGGTCATCCATTAAAAGGTGCTTCTCCCTAATTTTGCAACCTTGCATATCTTGGGACATTGATGGTTAGAAGATATTAAGCAGTGCGAATATACACACAAATTAGTTAATGGATGGAATATTAAAACTACTACAGCAAAGAATCTACAAATAACCACTTGTTCTCTATTGGGCAATTAATGCAAGGTACAGGCTTTCAAAGATAAAATATTGGCTTCAAGTGCTTTAGAAACAGAAGAATCATCTAGCACAACTTATAGGAGAGGTTAGAAGACACTTATTTTGTAATCAAGCTCCTGATGAAACACCATTCCAAACTGTGCAAAGCTTTTTTACAGGCACAATGCAAATGAAAGGAAGGAATGAGCTGCTTCTCTCCTTGTGCACCTGACATAGGAACTGGATGTGTGAGCAGAAGTGAGAGGGTTTGCGTATCCTTATGCTTTATCTAGAGCTGTCAGGAATTTATGCAGCACTGCCTAAATTCTTATTTTTCGTTTCTAGTCAGAACAAATGGTCAAAAGAACTCATGAAATAGAAATGAAAAAGAAACACATTGCAAATATTGAAACATGTGATTCAATAACTCTAGAATGTTTTTTTCAGTTGTTGAAATACCAAATTCAAAGAAGGCAAAATATATTATTTTGATAGTGTTAATATAGAATGTAATATAAACACAACTAGTATGAACACAGTATTGAATAATTTTAAGGAAATTTACATAAATATGAAATGAAAATTATAAAATTGAAGCAAGGCATTTCTGCCTTATAGAAGAAAAAGTTTCAGAAATACTGAATCTCAAACATGAAAGCTGAAAAGCTCAGCTTCAATGTTTCTTCTATAGGAGGCTGGCATATTGCCCCCAGGACTTTTCAGTCTCAGTGAAACTGCATTTCTTATGCAGAGTTGTTCCAGAAAAAACTCTTTTACCAATTGTACTTCTCATCACTTCCACCTGGATGGAAAGAAAAAGGGAGAGGAGAGCAAATGCCCCAGGGCGCATCTGCTGGCTCTGCTCCCTGAGGCTTTGGGATGCAGAGCATCCCCAACAGCTCCTGCTGCTTACAGAAGTGACCCTCCACTCACACTGTGACTCCATCAGGGCTCTAGGCCACAATTAAGCCTCAGGGAGTGAATTAAGGGTCTGGGGGCAGATAGCAGACTGGAAAAGGTGTGATCGCTTTTAAACTGGGCACGACCAGTTTTAGGCAAATGGGAGAAGATCTGGGAGGTCACAGAAAGAATAAACAGAGCCCTAGGAAACAACACTTCTCCGGAGAATTTGGAGCGGTTTGGTTTGTTTTAACTGGAAAAGAAAAAGGCTGAATCATAACGTACTGCAAATATGTAAAATTAGCAGGAGAGACTGGTAATCTGTTGTTTGTCTCCACTGAGGGTTAAATAAGAAGACAGCTAATTAGCAGCCAGGATTTGGGTTAATTATTAGACAGAAGTATTTCCAAACCACTAGGTAAGCAGGTAGAGCAGCTCTCTCCAAAGCTTGCTTAAGAAAAGTTGTGAAATTTCTTTCACAAGGAGCTTTAATAACAGCCTAGACAAATATCTGTCAGGCAGCGGTCTGGGTACATTTGCTCCTGCCGCAGGGAAGCGGGCCAGGCTAGGTCTTTGTGGTCCCTCCCAGCTGTACTTTCCTTTGATGCTCTGGGATGTGTTTCAGGGCTGGCTTTGGTTTTCCCAAGAGCCAGAGTTTCTGAATGCTGACAGAAGCAGCTTCTTGGAGGAGGCTGGTGAGAGAAAAGTGAAAAGAAAAAGGGCTTAAATAACAATTTAAAAAAATGACTCAGTTAGCTCTCCTCTCCCAAACTAAGGAAGCAAAAGGATATATAACCTCAGCTATGGGACGTCCTGATCATTTTGGTTTGTATTGTATGATTTGTCTGGATTTGGTCTACTCAGAACACAACCTGTTTTCTTCTTTATAAACAAGATAGCTGGTCATTGCAGTGCTCTGAATCCCTGCTGGAAATAGTTCCTCATTGTTGTGTATTTTTGTAAAGACTGGATGAAAGTTTGTTTTTTTGGCATATCGCTCATGCATAGGGCCCAGAATCTCCAGCGCAGGATGGGGCAGGCTGCAGCCATAGGCATCCTCTGCCAGCACTTTCCTCAGTTACACAGTGCAATCTTGTTTTGACACTTATAAATCTTCCCCTTCTCCCTGAGAACTAATATCCTTCCTTGAGAAATAAGCTTGAGGTAAAGACTAGTGGCAGAACAAATGGTGAGCAGAGCTGCCCGGCCACAGAGGCAGGGAAAGCCACTGAGTGCCAAAAGCCTTTAATTTCAGTAGACCAAAATATATTGCTTGGGCAGTGTCAAAGTATAAAACACTCTGGTTTATAATCTGTTTGATGTTATATTCCACCCTTTGTGCAGGGAGAATGAACTTGTGTACAGTTGCTTTTACACTGGGGCAGATTCTTAGAGATCAGCAGTGGCAAGGGACAGATGTCCTCAAGGAAAAGGAGGGTCAGACCTGCCGCTTCTTGTGTGCTGGCAAATATCACACACACTGCAAGGTATGAAAAGGAAAAGAATAAGGGCGATAATTCTGACTGTCTATGTCCATGTCTTTTTTCAACAGCAGGTTAAAAGGCAGGATAGCAGCAAACCTCTGCTCAAAGGAGAAGCTGCTGCCCAATATTTGGGGGAGAGAGTAAACTCCACAGTGTTCATTGCCTGGAGTTGCCAGTCACTTTTGGACCGTGGATTTAGTTCTTTAAAACTTCCGATCCTTTCAAATCTACTCAAATTCTGAGGAAGTCCTGAATATTTGACAAGAAAGGTATGCAGAATTAGGGCCTGAAGAGAAGCAATGTTGCATGTTCTCCCAGGGAACAGAGAAAGTATGCAAATGATCTTTACTTCGAAAGAAAGACTGTTCAAATCCATACAAAGCAAAATCTAAAGAGCTGATTGCAGCAATGGTCTTTTATTTGGAAATCCTTTGTACTTAGAAATAATTATGCCCCCATTACTCAAACTCTAATAAATTTTTAGTTTGGTTGATTTCACTGAAATGTTTTGCTTTCCGACTCATGGGTAAAGTGTCTTTTTGAGAACATTGAACACCATGTTTCATTGCAGGGGTACTGATTTTCAGATTAAAATCTGAACCCATTAAATTACAAGTCATGACTACACCCAGCTGAAAATCAGGTCCCGACACCCATAATGTACAAATTAGAATAATGAAGAATATTATGACCTTGAAGCCATAAAGGACTGCAAATTTGCAGACATACTGTTTAAAATGCTTTGAGCACACCTAGGTCTAATACTTAGAATTCAATTCAGGAAATAGTGTATGATGATCATCAGAAAGAAGCTGAGAATATGAGCAGTAACGCAGCATGTCATAAAGAGTGTAGGTCAGTTTAGCTTCAGTTAGGCTAAACAGACCTTACAGGATAAGAAAATGCACGACAGATGTGTAGGCAAAAGCTTAAAGGAAACAGTTCCATTACAACTAGCCAATAAATGTCATATTTGCCTTATAAAAATGAAAGTAGATAACATATTCATATCTGAACACCTTTTTTTAGATTTAGACACTGTGTATTATCAGCTCAGGCAACAAAAGAAGCTCAGATCCCTCACTGACCTGTTTATGCAGAGGCACCCAACTGCAAAAATCCAAACCTCTCTTAAAACTTAGTTGGTGAACTTTGATAAGTTAGGAAAGATTTGTCCGAGTAGGTAATTTGGCAATCAGAAACTTTTAAAAAAAATATTTGCTTTTGATTTTACGTTTACTTTTACTCTTTCTTTGATGCTTGTTCCATTTTCTTTTATATCCACAGTGAGCATTTGAATATATTTCCTACCTATCACAGTAGCACTTGAACTTGCCATGCAATCTGACTTACCTGTATTGCATTGTTCTGTGTTTAGTCACTGAATTTGCATTGTTAAGTTGCAATATAAAAGTCTTGTTATCAGATACTGTAACAGCCTTATTTATTTGGAAGAGGTTCCTTGGAAACTGTTGTTCTACCCCCAGCTTAATTTCAAATTTGTTGTTGAGTTTTGCCTATGCAGTGGAAACAATCTGTGCAGAAAACACCAAAATGTTGGTGGAAGCCCCAAAGTTTCAAGGCAAAAATCAAAGTATTTTGATTGAAAATTCCGTGCCATTCACCACATGAAGATGACAAGAAAACAGATTGTCTTCTCCAAGACTGACTCACCACAGAGAAGTTCATTCCCAGTTTAGGCACAGTAATCACCATCTGAGGAAAGCACACTGAGTTCAAGTTGATTCCCTGAGCTGTGATTGTACTTCCACCACTAGGAAAAATTAAAAAATAATTTAAAAAAAAGAAAGATGAGTAGGATAATGATACATCTGCTATGTTAATCTTAATTACAAATTATATTTTACTGTAAATGACAACATAAAACCAGAATTAGGGATATGTGAGATGAATGCAAATACATAGCTCTGAGCAGTGAGATTATTTTTCTGGGAAACAAATTTTACACTTGCTGTAACAACTAATCAAGTATAAGAAAAGAAAAATAATTTTAAAAATTGCGGTATGCCAGGATATCAAACAAATGCATACATTTTAAAGGAGGCTGTATGCTTGTACTTAGCATTTGCTAACTTACTTAACTTATTGCTTTCAGTGATGCTGAAAAAGGTGTCTTTTTTACTGCTGACATTTTTTTGGCAAAGGCAGATGGCTTGGATTAGAGCTACTGAGACCATAAATATGTCACTTAAAAACACACACATGCTACCATACACATATATTCATAATATTTATGTAGCGCTGGATTTAGACTATTTTAAAATCCATTTGCTCTCCTGAGTACCACTGACTTGTCACATTAAATGATTTCCCTCACTAATCAGTGCAATGCCCAGATGCAGCAGACACACTTAGCTGTAGAGTAGGTATCTGAGCAGGACATCACAGGTACGCTCAGCAGCAGCTAGGAGCTAAATCACAGAAAGAAAAGAGGGGCCCTTCTCCCTTCTCCTTCACCTCTGAAAGGAAATGATCTGCCCTCTGCAACGGCACCATAATAGAAGCAATTGGCATGGCAGATAGAGATAAAAATGCAATTTCTTTTGATAGATTGCTGCGCAGTGTAGCCATTCTTCTTTCATTCATTACTTTTCTTATTTCTATAAGAAACTTTTACTCACCTAAGAAAAGATTTGGCTGGATGAATTTTTAAAACAACAGGGTCTTCTCTGTATGTGAAATGACCGCTCGCGTCTCGAATAGCTTCGTCGATTCCCAGACTGACACGATATTCCTGGGGAATTCGTTGTGCCGGAGTGTAGCACTCCACAGAGCTCACCGATACACTGGATGGACAGAAAAAGGCTCGCTTGTCAGCACTGTAGAACATGTACTTGGTTTAAAACACTGTCCATCAGCGAGCTCCAACCCCGCCTAAGGATTCGCTTGTGAAAACACATCATTGATTCCCACACTGGATGATCATATTGCAACACACAAGCATGGCATGAGGTAGAAACAGCAACACTACTGCTTTGGCTCAAAATTCATCTTCGTTTGGTTGACTTGCACCTCGCCTGCTGGAAGGTGTTTCCCCAGTGCTGGCCACAGCCACCTCAGCCCCTGTACCATGCAAAGGCAGCTTCCAGCCTGGAAAATGACAGCATGCTCTGGATTTAAGGAGAATGGCTTGTTCTGCTGTAACCAAGGGATAACAGATTTCTCTTTCCAATCCACAGGATGTACCCTGTGTTAAAAACCTCAAGAAAAGGTGCTGGTGGAGAATGCACCAGCATGTTAGAGATGTCCTGCCCTGGGGGGCACCTGCTGACTCCAGGCGCTGCTGAGGGGCAGGTGGGGGGCAAAGAGAAGGGAGAAGAAGGTGAAAATTCAGGAAGAGCTGGCTTAATTCAGCACAGCAGCAGAGTCTCTAGGGTATTCATCTTTCCATTGCTCTCTCATCCTTGGCCCTGGAAGTCCTCTTCCTGTATCGAGCTCAGTAGCTGAGTGGCAGCAGAGGGGTGAAGGATCCAGAAACCTGAAGCATGTGAAGTGTGGCCGCAGGGACCAGGGCACATCAGAGGCAAGGGTAACAACTGACTGGAGAAGTAAATGTAACTCTACCAGCTGGTTTCAGTGACTTGGACCCAACCACATCCAGAAGCCCTCCAAGTGAGGCCATTCTCAAAGAATCTGAGAGATTGTCTCCAAATGAGACAAAAGGGGTGTTTGCTGCTGCTTCTGAAGCTTTCCAGGAAGTTGGGGTTCACTGTATGCTGTAGGGGTTAGTGATTTCTTAATATGTATCTGGAAGCTTTTTACCATCTTTTAAAGGAAAAAATAAACCTTCAGTCCAGCTGTCCTCAGAACTGAGGAAAGCTGCTGGTTTAGGCAGTGAAATACCAGCCCTGAGAATCTGGCTAAGGCCTGTGTAGAAGTCACCAGACAACTTGGCTGGTGAGAAAGAGGGGTATTGGGGATGCTTGCTTGACAAGCCCCAACTGCGGTTCGATACCTAGAGGTCCACCTGAGTAAAGCAGATGTCTGTCTCTGAGCTGGCTGTCATCTCACCACCACAGTAGGTGTCTCAAATGGATCAGATGAATCATTCCCGAAAGGTTTATATATTTGTTCATTAGTTGACCAGTTGAGATTATGACATCACTAAATGCCACCCTAAACTATTAACTTACCACTAAAAAGAAGTGCTGAAGATCTTTGTAGTGATTAAATATCAGACTTGAATACCTAAATCTCTTTCTTGATTTAGTCAGACTTAGCTGATTTGATCAAAAGCATGAAATAAATCATTTAACAGCAAAGAATAAAATTTGAGTCTGACATTAACTAATAGGCTATTGCATCGCTATGTTCTCTGCAAGTGTGATGTTTCACCACTACAACTTTCCATAATCATTAGGACAGACTCAAATTTTAAAGGAATTGCTGGACATCCTGATCCTGGAACACAATGGGCCAGATTCTGCCTCTGGCTGCAGAGGTGACAATTCTGTTCACTCCAGTGGGAGCAACCCTACGATACCTGAAACTAGGACTAAGAAAGAATTGCGCCATGGTAGAATGGCTACCAAATTCAGAATGCTTGTCTACCTATAGCAGAGAATCTGTGCTTGGTATTTAACATTTATATTCAGCTGGGACTGAAGGCATTTCCACACAGAGCATGTCAAAGTTTCTTGACTGAGCTCCTCCTGGATCCAGTACAGAGCCACAAGAAATTCCGGCTTAATCCTCAAAACAATTTTAGATATACCAGGAAAAGTCCCAAACAGATGCTGCCTCTGGTTTGGAGGCTGTTCACTGATAGCAGAATCATGGAATCATAGCATGGTTTAGGTTGGAAGGGACCTTTAAAGGTCATCTAGTCCAACCCCCCTGCAAGGAGCAGTGATATCTCCAATCAGATCAGGTTGCTCAGAGCTCTGTCCAACCTGGCCTTGAATGTTTCCAGGGATGGGGCATCCAACACTTCTCTGGGCAACCTGTTCCAGTGTTTCACCACTCTCATTGTAAAATTTTTTTCTTTATATGTAGTCTGAATCTGCCTCCCTCTATTTTAAAGCCATTACCCCTTGTCCTATCACAACGGGCCCTGCTGAAGAGTTTGTCCCCATCTTTCTTATAGGCCCCCTTTAGGTACTGGAAGGCCACACTAAGGTCTCCCTGGAGTCTTATCTTCTGCAGGCTGAACAGCCCCAACTCTCTCAGCTTGTCCTCATAGGAGAGGTTCTCCAGCCTAGTATCACAGAAATAGCTGCTCCTGTGCAAAGGATACACATTCCCACACTGGTCAGGTTTCCACCAAAAAAACCCAGTAGGAAACGGTAACCTGCACCCACTGGACACTCCCTGGGACCTGCTGCATGAACAGCAGCTCTTGCTAATATAAGAGAGAGAACTGGGGGGGTCAGTGTGACAAAAATGATGGGAAATCGACAGTTTCTAGTCCATTAGAAGCTGATTTGCTGCTTCGTTATGCAACCTTTTAATGAGGTTAATGAAGGCATTACAGAATAAACAAGTCTTCTAGGGAACCATAGTCCCTTCTAGGAACCTTTCAGACACCCTAAGCTCAGGATGGAATCCAGAACTGAATGTTTATTGCAGTATCAGTTCTCTGATATGTAACATGAGGAAAGGAGAGCAATGCACATTTGTGGGTTTTTTTTTTTTTAACTCCAAGAATTTCAATATTACAGGCATCACTTTTTAGTAAGTACATTATTACCTTTTCAAGGTGCACGGCTTCTCACCGACAAAAATCCTTCTAGATTTTCCACTGTTTAGGTATTTCCCAGATACAGTTAGCAATGTTCCTCCAGATTTGGGGCCATAGGTAGGAGAGATACTTGTTATTACAGGATTCTGAGGAGGGGGTAAAAATAAGAACAGTGGATTTTTAAATTATTTTCAAAATGTGAGGAGGAAGTATCTTAAAACATTTATTAGCATTTATGTGAAGTAATAATAAAGCAAACAGGAATACCGAATTGCCATGCTGGATTGGACTCCTGAGGAATTTCCTTCCAATTAACATTGAAGATAATTTTGACAATAAAGCTTTAATCATAGTGCTTACCACATACGAAAATGTATTGAATGCTGTTTTGCCATGTCCGACAGAAACACTACTGGATATATTAAAACTTGAATTTTTTGCTGCAGGAACTGTGCATTCCAGCCTTTGTAAAACAAGGAAAAAGATGGGATTACATTTTTTTTCTGGCTTGAATTTTTGTATTAAAATAGAACCACTTCAAACTCATAATAATGGAGGATCCATACTAAACAAATCATCAATCTATGCACGCCAAGGACATTTCAGAAATAACAGCTGTGGTCATCTTCTTTAATACTAAATACAAACACTGTGGTGTTTATACTTGGTCAGAGAAAATAATTTTAGTAAATCAAATAAATTTCAGAAAAAAAGAAGCAAGCTAGAGAAAACAAATACCTCCCATTCAATGGCTGAGTTGATTTTTGGAATTTTCCTTTAGTGCCATATTTTGTCAGACATTAGGATTAGAAAAAAATGCATCATATACACAAGTTTGTTGTATAAGTTTAAATATTATCAAAAATTAAACTTGAACTTTTGTGGCAGCATATGTCAATGTATGACATTACGTTTACACAGTCTCATATATGAGCTAGTCTCATTGTGTTTGCATTAAGACTGTTCAGAATAGCAGTTAGGAGAGTGCTTAGAACTTCTGGAGGGTGATCTTTTTGCTGCTAGATATATGAATAGGGAAGCTGTGCCGTGATATGCACATTGCTTTGGTAGCAGATAGTCATATGCTTTGAACTGAGACAGGATATTCATTGAGCTTCCTATTTCTCCGAGATAACAAGTGGAATAACCTCTGCGTTAAAGTCACACCATTATCCCACTGTCTCAAATACTTATTTCTGAGGAGGAGGAGGAGAGGTGCAGCTGAAGGTCATAAGCCTTTGGATGACGAAATACCCGCATCTTCTCACATTTCTCTCCAGCAGCTTCACAGATCAGGAAGACGGAGGTGACATAACTGAGCCCAGCAGGATCCTGGCCAAAGGAACCTGCCTCCTTTTCAAACCCTTGAATAGTTTTGTTCTTGCCAGCTCCCACAGATGTTGAACAGCATTTTGCAGACAAGCCAGAAAAAAGCTGCTGCAGGAGCTGTCGGCATTAACTAGATTTATCTGATCTCCATTTCGAGCACTTTTTTTCTTGGGGAACTTATCAAACCAAGGGATTGTTTCCTGTTTAAAATTTCAGAATGTGACATGACACTTACAGATTGAATGTTTATATTGTAAAAAAAATTTATACCACATAAAGAACATATGTATAAAAGGAAATTAATATTTTAGGTTTCTTACTTGTTTTTGTTGCTAGATTTTGCTTCCAGAGCACAAATTTGTCCTCCGATATGGACTACTGTATTTTTTAACTCAAATCTATTGTTTTTGCTGAATCCAAAGTCCCATCCACACAGTGTTAGTTTTGTCCCGCCTTCTAAGGGAGCGCTGCTTGGGAGAATCTGTTAAAAAAATATTGTGCTAGTTACATCAGGTTTCCTTAAACTTCAAATGGAGTTAAAGAATGTGCAAAGGAATAATTTTAGAAAAGCATTTCTTCTGGTAGACTATGTCCTGCCATTCATCTTAATTGTTCTTCACCTTTCATTTGTCACATTATGAGCTTTCTCTGACAGTAGAAATAAATAACAAAACCTATACTAGAAAGCTTTGAAGGATAGTGTTTAGGGGCACTGAACAAGCTGTGCATTGTAATAGACTTTTAAGTCCTGCCGTTCTTGTCTTTCACATCTTATTTCTGGCATGTTAAACTTACAATGTACTTGTTTTGTTAGAAGCTGAATGCTGAACACAAAAGAGCCCCAAAATGACCATTTTTTTTGTCAGCTCCATGAAAGTCAGGTTCAGAGTGAAGTAGCTTCAAAGACACCATAATCCGATATCGCGTTGGCTGTGATAAAGTCAACGTGACTTCTGCTATTCTTTCTTTAATTCTTTTACATTTGGTCACCTCTAATTCCGAGTTAAAAATAAACTACCCCTCAGAAACACAGAGACAATCTACAAAGGAAATGTTTTTTTTTCAGTATATTGTAAATTGTCCTGTAAAATATAACAATGGTGGGAAAAACGTAGAAACACTATAGAAAGCTTACAAAACTCAGTAAAAGTACTGATCAGTACTGCTAGTTAAAAAAAAAAAAAAAGACATTGGTTCAGGGTTTATGGGGGCTTTTAAGAATACTGCATAATTCTCAAACATACCAGTACCACTGGACAAACAACAGAGAACGAAAGACTGAATTTACACTTGTGGTCATAGTGCCTAAATGTCTTAGACTTAATGCTTTAGCGATAGTAATTTTGCCCCTAAAATGCAATACAGCTGTGCCTTTCAAAGGACTCTACTTAATTTTCAAGCTGAAAGGAAAGTGTTTGAGAGATACTTGGCTACTATTTCATCTGGAAATCCAGTAAGACAGCACATTTCTTTTCAGCTTTCTTGTAACTGTGCTTCAAGACTCTCACAAATGAACTATTGTAGATAGAAAGGCAGTTGAAGAATACTTCAAAAGAATTATACCATATATTCTATATAAGGAAATTTACTGCCCCCATTAGAAATCAGACAAAGAGTCTGATCTAAAATGCACTGAAGCCAGTAGGAATCTTTCCTGTTTTAATGAGCTTTGAATCAGCTCTCAATGAGCAAAGAAGAGGGAACCTATGCAGGAATGGTACTTTTGCACAAATCCTGTGAAAAAAGGGTGATGCTTTCACAGCCCCCTGACATACAACACTGCACCTAAGATTGTGGAGCAGTACTGTACCCTGTGGAGCCTGTGCTATTCCCAGGTTTAACTTTCTCTTATCTCTTTGTTTTTTTTTTGTCCGAAATCTGGATTGACTTCTGATCCTAGTTTCCCACTCTGCTTAATATCTCAGCGCACTATTTTTGGAGTAACAAAACCCTAGCAGAAACTGAAATTGCTCTGTGGGGGTACAGGATGTCTTGATGTTTTGTACAATAATGCATTGATGTCTGGCATTTGAAGAGTTTGAAATGTAATCCATAAGTCAGCAAAATAAGGGTGTTAAAATCAGGCTTCACAAAGCCATACAGAGGGAAAACCAAAGGCACTTGACTGGTTTTGAGTTGATCTTGTCTGCCAAAAGAGACTTGTGATAGCAGCCCATGTGCCTTAATTGAGGGAGAGTAAAAGTATTTACTACATTCTGCCAGCAAATTTAGGAGGCAAGACTTCTAAGTAGACAGCAAAAAATAAAGCAAATCTTAAACTTTTGTATTTAAGTTCTGCACAAGTGCTTCTAGAGTGTTTTTATTCATCTTTGGTTTTTTTCCATTTGTTCTGTATCATGAAACCTCTGAAAGTCAAATGTGGTTTCCCAGACTTGTTCTTGGGAGAGTCGAGGGGAATGAACAGTGAACCTTCTGGACTTTGAACTGAGGTATACGTAGGCATCTTCTGTGTACTTACATCGAGCAGGTAGTTACAGGAAGTAAGCAAAACCCAAGCATAAATGCTATGAAATTCAGGATTCAGTTTTCTACAGCAAGGAAACAGATAACAGGGAGCAAGTCCTGCTGCAAGGCCTGCCATTCTGCTTGTCCCTGCTGCTCTCAGGACTTCGGGTTAAGGGAGAGAAAGTTAACTTTTTATTTTTGGAAAAATTTAAAGCATTGTGTTTTCCTTTTGTTTATGTTGACAGACATTATGCTAATATCCACTCACATACTTTATAAATTGTTAGAAGAAAGTATCTATTTATTAAAGTTTCAAGGGCCGAATCATTTTAATTAAGAGGCAAGAACATGTACAGGCCACATGTGATATTCCCAGCAAAACTTCCAACCTAAATAGGCAGCAGAAGGCCTGATGTCCTTGATACATCTGAGACAAAAGCCAGCTAAAATGACTTACTTCAAAAACAACAGCAAACCATGTCAGGTTTTAACCCACAACAAAGAATCAAAAGGGAGACCAATTTATTTCTTCTTTTACGCCGTTCACCTTTCAGCGTGACCCGAACGCTGCACGCAGATGCCTGCAATTTGTTCCAGCACCAACCGATCTCTGAGGACACTCCCTCGAGTCGCTCGGCTTTCCTCCAGCACCACTTGTCCAGGCTGACAAAACACTCCTCGTATTGGCAGGGGCGGTGGATGGGAGCGGGGTATGGTGCTGAGGCGTGCACGGGGTGGGAGCTGGGCTGCGGTGGGGACCTGTGCTGGTGCCAGCCCTCCTACGCTGTCTGTAGCAGGGAGAATGCAGGGCAGCTCCGAGGAAAAGTGCTTAAAGCAGGGCAGAGAGACAAAGGATGTGCAGGATTCCATGGGAAAACACTGGGTTTTTTCTCTGCCATCCCTCCTGAGAGGAAAATCCTATGGCTTTTTTTTTTTTTTCCCCCATTGTGCACCACTCTGCGTAATAACCTGGGAAAACTTTGCTGAAGACTTCGCTAGCTAACATCCCCTGGACCGGACCCTCGGAGAAGCTTTGCATTCCCCCCAGGTTAAAGGGATCGTATGACATCTCTCCAGCAGTCTGTCCCTCTGAAAGCTGCAAAATATTAGGGGGAGTTCAGACTGAATTTCAAATACTATGCAAAGCAGGTCATCCTCTGTTTGTTAGGAACAAAACAAGCTTGTTTCTCATATTTTATGCATATGGGTTTAAAGACAGATCAGAAGATGATGAATAATCTGTTTTATATTTTTTTTCAGTAATAATGTTAAATGTCATGGTCCAGTAGAGCATGAAATCTGTCTTAACAGCTAGCAATCCAAAGGGATTTAAGTACTCAGATGCACTTTTTTCCTTACAAGCCTTCTAGAAGCAACTTCTACCAGCATGGGCATGCTGTAATTCGAGATTCACTTTAAGATCCATCAGTGCCACAGATCCATATTCATTACAGGGGTAGATAGGGCTTGTGCTGAGCAGGCAGGGCTGAGCCGAATGGGGAAGGGGAGCACCTAGCCAGCCCCATGCCTGCTCCCACCCCCCCAGTCCACTGGAGAAGAGTCCTCCCAGTGACTTCATAAGGATGGCAGAGGTGGGGATGCACTTCTCAGCCTAAGCGTCTCTGCATGGGCTCCAGGCACTTGGTTCTTAAAACTGCTGAGTGCACAGACTCATAATTGAAATTAAAGAGGGCTATATGAGCTCAGCATCTCTGAAAATCAGAAACTAAGCAGTTCAAAGCCTTAGAAATCTTTTTTGGAGGCATAGCAATACACAACCACTGCTGGAAAGTTTTGCCAAGAAAAAGAAAACATTCAGGGATGCTACGAATGCTTGAACTCTAGGAAAGGCAAAACAAGCTGTGCAGGATAGGTGAGCAGCTTGGGCCTGCAGAGGTATCAGGACTAATTCTCAATGCATCCCTTTGAATTGGTGATTCATGGTCTCACACAAACTGAGGCCAGAAAAGACTATTTGATCATCTAATACAGCCTTTTTGAAATAAATGTGGTTTTGTATAAAGGGAAAGTAAACTATTCACATTCTGCATCAGCAATTTTTTTACATCTCCTTTGTCCAAAGGTAAATGGCGACAGAAGGCAAGGCAAACACACAAACACACCCCTTTCGGGTTTGATCCCTATAATGCTTCATTAGTTGTTCATTGAATTTTGCCTGTGTTAGTCTTAAATTTTGTACCTGAAAGGTGAACATGAAAAAGAAAAAAAAACACCCTGTAAACATGTGTTTCTAGATTTGCTTCTAGATTATTAGCAGTTTTGCCTGTCTACTCTTTAAAAAGTTGTTGTACATGAAATCATCTGCCTGGTTGAAAGAAATACATTATTTATTAAAAAAACTCTTTTGTCTCCCTTTCTGTCTGAGAGTTTAACATGTCACATTTTCATCTCCGTTGATAAGCTGTATGCCCATGAGGGAAACTGTATTTTTAGCTACATGGTGTAGTTTAAATGTACGAACAAAAGTAAATGGGTATAAGTACTATCAGAAAGTTTTATGCTTGCTCTTTCCTCAGTTTTCTAGTCTGTTAACTGCCCTATAAACCTCCACCTTCACAGCTATGTCACACTTCAGAGGGGATGATTCGGTTACACGTACAACCAACCAGTGTGAATCCTGCGGCAACCATAGCTAAATTAAAACAGAAATGTGCTAATGCCGTGCTCTGCTCTTCCGTGGGGTTTCGTTCTCTCACGCCCTTTGACGGGCTTTAGCTGGCTGGCAGCAGCCTCCGGCTGTCCCCTGTCCCAGGGAGGCGTGCAGCTGTAGGCTCGTCCCCCTTGGTGGTGAGTGGACCCATGGGAACAAGGAGCCAGGGAGGGACGATAGAAAAAACATCTTCCCCCAGGATGGTGTTGGGCTGACCGTTGCAGAGCTTAGGTAGGGGAAAGAGGGACTTTTCCCCACAGGGAAACACAACCCTTTCCCCCTGGGCTGGAGCCAACACGGCAACGGCTGAGGAGCGGGGGCTGGAGATCTCCTGTGTTGGGTCAGGCTGTGTCAGCTGTGGGTGGGAAGTGCTTTCCTCCACCTCCTCCCTTTGAGACAGGTCTGAGAGGAAGGGTGCTCCTTTTTGTGACCGGCCTTTCCGTCAGGCCCCTGCCAGGCTGGCTCAGACCCATGTTGTTTACCCATCATGAGTGCATGGCAGGGCCAAGGCCCTCCCGTGACAGGCCAGGATGATCAGACAGACCTGTCCACCCATGGCACCTGAGTCACAGCATTCAGGGAGACCATGTGCATCCAGCTGGAGACTTTATGGACGCTGAGGCTGAGGGGAAGTCAAGGAGAGCAGACGCTTCATTTACTGTAATTGCATAAAAATAAACAGACAATGTCCACAGAGCGCAGACTGCATTCTCCCCTCAGAGATAAATACGAGAAATCCATGGGTTTACCTCATAAACTGTCGGTGAGCAGGTCTCCTGGGTCCAGGTGCCGCCGGGGCACTCTGGAGACCGGAGGCACCGCTGACTGCACCAGCCGCACCGCATGAAGGGAGGTGCCAGCAGGCACTGGCTGCAGGACCTGAAGTGATGGCAGCCCGGCCCGTTCAGCGGGATCTTCGTTATCTGTCAGTGGAAAGGCATGACACACAGACCCTTTTAATACATACACTGAGCAGCAAGGAGAGCCTCTATTTATGCAGCGTGCTGCGGTGCCACTCAGATTTCAGATGTGCAAGCTGCGGTTCGACTTCTCTTTAGCTCAGTAATTATAGGATCTTATAAGTAATTTAACTGACATGATTTTAAATTCACTAGGGAGAAACCCTAAAGGCATCTTAATGTTATATATGGTTACTGCCAGCATCTGGTGTTTACAGCAAGATAGCATTTTTTGCTGATGGAAAAAGAAAACAGCAGTGTGCTTCTTCCAATTCTGCACTAGTTCTTGGAAAAAACAGTGTATCTCAGTATGTCTTAGTTCATGCATTCGTAAAAATAGGCATGATGGCTATTTCAACTTTGGCGAGCCTTTATTAATATCTGTGACACACTTACAGCACGTGGCTGCCCATGTACTTGTTTTTTAACATTGATCATAAAAAACCTTGTATCTAAAATATGAATTAAAATTTATATTATTTAAAATGTCAAGATAGTTACGATAATAGTCACTCTAAATATATAAGAATATGTTTTAATCAAAATATTAAAATTAGTATATAATTACATTACTATATAAGTACATCATACTTCTTTACACTTCAGTACCTTTCTTAAATCTATTTTGGACATTTTTTTTATGATTACTCTTATAAATATCTCATACATTTCTAGTAAATGATTAATAACCATCTTTAGTAATGGCTGATGTATTTCTGTAAATTCTTACAGAACTCAAGGGGTCAAATTATTGCTTACGATTATGATTTAGGATTATCTGTAATATTATCTGCTGATGTTTTAAACCCATTCTACAATGCATATCTACTTATGACAATAGCATATTTATGACAGCTCTTCATCTTTTATTAACCCTTTGCAGACTAGATGCTAAAGCAACGTTCAAACCTTACTATCAACACTGACTCCCAATTTTAAACACACCCACCTAACTCTTGCACACACACCCTTCCTTAAAAAGTTATAATGTTATGACACAAATGACAAAAGCCAGGAAACTGTGAGCACCATTCTTTCCTTAAGCCATTGTGTGTTTTTTTCTTTGCAAGCGCTTGAATTAAGGACAGGGTTTCAGCCTTAAAATTTGCATTTCCTGGCTTTTGTTGGTTTATATCACAGCTCTTACGTTATTTAAACATTACTCAATATTAGACTGTCAGTTTGTTTATTGGGGGGGAAAAAAATCTTGGAGGAAACTTGCCCCTCCGACATTCCCAAGGGAATGGCAAGGCTGGGAGGATGCAGAGCATAGAGCAGCAGTGTGAATAGTTGCTCCTGCTGAAAGCTGCTGCTCTGAAGGCAGGTTTACACAGTACACAGAAGGATTAGATTATGAACCACTCACCTTTTTCCCAGTCACTACCAGGGTGTAGCCATCATCGGCTAACGAATTCTCGACAACAACCTGGGGAGAGACGGGCTGGGAGTCTAGCTGGAAGCTGACATGTGGAGCTGTGGGCTCTGAACGGGAAACCACTATCTAAGAAAGAAAGAAATGGGGAAGATCAGCAGGCAGTGTGTGACACAAATGCATGCTGCTCAAGCAGTCTCATGTTCCTACCACTTGCCTGCTTGCATTAATTACTTTGCATTACAGTGCATAATATTTTGCATAATGTTCCATCATGATCTGATTAAAGCGCTACAAAATCTACTTTATTTAACACAGCAAAATCATGGCTGTTGGAGGATCCTCAAAATACATTGTATTTATTAAAATATGAAGGAGTCATTGCATGTTTTCTAGTCCTTTAATTTCAGGTATTTGTAAACCAAGCGTAAAAAATGGAGATGGGTCATTGAGTCAGCCCTGTACATTTAAGAAGGATTTTACCTACAGTGTCTATTTAAAAGAATCTTAAAACTCCAGGCCTTCAGAAGTCAAAGATACTTCCATTTATTTTCACTTTGGTCCCTCAGCTTGAAAAGTAAACTTTACCCTGTGTCAGCAGTACCTGGTCTTGGTGCACGTGGGACCACTGGAGTGCAAAGCTATGGCAAGCGCAGGTTGCACTGCGAGCAGCTCTGCAAAGCCACTGGTACCCAGACCTCTGTTCCCAGAGCCGGCAAGGTGGCCCCTGCTACAGACAAGCTCTTTGCAAGATGTGGCTGGGCACCTCCAGATCTGGCTCCTGATGATTTCTGCAGGAGTCGGGTGTCCAGGACAGAGCCCTCAAAGCACCTCTTAAATGACAGGCAGAGCTGGAGGCTTCTCTGGAAGACGTTCCAAAGCAGGAGCCTAATTTAGTTGTCTTAAAGCCCCTTTGCAAGAGCCCCCCCTTCTATTGCTCTCTCTCTCTCTCTCTCTCTCTTGATTTTAGGAGATCTTAGGAAGATTAGTCACACCAGTATGAAATTCCCCCACTAGTCATCTCTCTGCATCTTCAGTTACCTAAATACTTCTGAGAATTTGGGTCTATTCCTGCAAACACACGCTTAACTTTACTACTGTAACTTTGTTGACTTTAATGGGATGAGTCATGGCTGTTAAGCACAGGCATAAAGCATCTGCAGATTGGGGTGGATATTCGATAGCGAGATTTTATAGGCTTGGGTCTACAGTCCAGAGGGATGTGCGCCCAAATATGATAGATAGCATCAGGCAACAAAGGCAGAGGATTGTTTACACAAGGGAAGATCATGTTCATGTTTCAAAAGCTGCATCACGTGTAGTTTACTTAAGGAATTTAGATAATCAACATTTGCTGAGAAGTTGAGATTCAATGGGGTTCATTATTTAAAAAAGATTGAAGCCATTCTGAAAATAACTTGTATGTCAAATGTTTAATTTTTCACTATAATGAAGCTTTTCTTCTGACTCCGAAGGCAGCATCAGAACAGCTAGAACATTGACTTACACGATTTCACCGCCTTTTCACACTGCCAAGGTCTTTCAACAAGATGGCCGACTCCAAAACTAGACTTAGAGCTGCTGTAATTACAGCTGATGTTTTATTGTAATTCAAGACTTAAATAAAATATATGAGCAGTTAATTCATGGTGATAAGTGCTTCACATCCCAGAGGTATTTACAGTTTGGGGTAACAAGAGGCTTTTTTTTTTTCTTTAAAATGAAACTGGCTTTGTTGAAGACTTTGCTATGGGCTTGTTCCACAGTACAGAAAGTGCAGCATTTTGAAATCGATAAGGTCTGATCATTTTCGGTGACACAGAAGCATGGTCTCTGACTCAGTGTATTAGGGCATGAGCTCTGTTCTTATATTCAGGACAATGAAAAATAGAATGGACTGCAAAGCTGCATGAAAAAGCTTGATTAATGTTGGCATTATGGGGAGAGGTAGCACCGCAGCTGCAAATACCTTTTTAGTTGATCATTAGCCATGTCTCATCTCGAATACCCACTGCTATAAAATGCTAAGAATTCTTTTCTATCATTAATCCAGGCTTCCTCCTATTGCCAAGCATTTGTTCTGATTGAGCCACAGTGTTAACCCTTTAAACACACGTGCATTGCAACCTCAGAGCAATACATGAAAATTTGGATGCCATATCTACAATCTTGGAAAAGTTATTCAGTACTTTAAACACTGACCAACCTTTATTTTACTGAGGCTGACAATCAACTCACCTGCTCTAAGCCCACATGAATAGACTTTGACCTCGTGACATACATGGAACTCAAATTATGCCTCCTAACTCACTTGGGACTATGGAATAAAAGTTTGGAGTTTGCTTAGAATTAATCTACCAGCCTACAGTGCTGCTGTAGCAGATGCTAGATGCAAAGTTGCTCTTTTTGGTCTATATAACTGTGCAGTTTTTGCATGCATCAGCCCCGTCCTTGAAATTCTATCTCACCCTTATCCAACATAATCCTGAAGAAAAAGGCAATCTGAAGACAGCTTCTACAGCAGGAAGAAGAGGCTACTTAGGACTCCAGTGTCATGCATCAGAAACCTCTGATTTTTATTGCTTGAGACTGGGCTGGTATGCGTACAGTGTGGCTTTAATCTACTGTGGACACATCACCGTACAGGGGCCACTTCTACCATGAAAATAGTTCAATACTGCAGAAGGATTTCTCCTTACAGAAAATATAAAGTGCTGGTTTGTTTTTTCTTTTTTTTTTTGGAGGAGGGGCTGTTGGGGTTTTTTAATAATTTATTTAATAACCAAGCATTTCTCCAGAGCATAAGAGAAATTAAAGTATATCTATGCGCCTGCACTCAAGCAGTTAGGAGAGAGGGAAGGTCTTGCACAGACAAATAATTGACTAAAAGAGAACGAACAGGTGTTAGCAGCAAATGGTCAGTCCTCGCAACAGTGAGAAGTCACAAGAGATGTTCTGCAAAGTGTCTGTGCTGGGATCCATACTATTCAACATACCCATAAATGAGTTGGAAAAGTGGTTGTGCAGTCCAGTGACAAAGTTTTCTGATGTTCTGAAGGTATTCAAGGTGATAAGGATGAGGACAGACTATGAAGGATGGCAGAAGGACTTTACAAGACAGCACGTCAAGGCAATAAAATGGCAGGTGAAATACAACAAAGATGATGAATTTAAAGTGATATATGATAGATAGTTCCATGAAAACATCATCTCACTGCTCAGTAGCAGTCAAAAACTCAAATAAGAACTGAGGCATTATTAGAAAACGATTAGAGAACAAATCAGAAACTATCCTGATGTCATACAAATTCATGGCTTGCCTGAACCTTGAATTCTCTGTGCAGTTCTGTTTTCTTTATGACAAAAAAAAGTAAGTTAAAATGGGAAAAGGTTCAGACAAGGGTAAGAAAGATGGTTAAGAGGCTGTAATGAACAATGACTGAGTAGGATAGGTGTGAAAACCCTGTGAAAAAGACATACAGAATCTTGAGTGGGAAGAGACCGAATATTTACTCTCTTCTAATAAAAGTACTAAACATAATGAAAAGACAAAAGTGAGAGTCAGGTTCAAAGCAAACAAAAGAGAAAGACTTCCTAGCAATATGTGATGACCTATGGGAATCCTTACTCAAGGATGTGAATGCAAGAGGAATACACATTCAAAGGGAAACTCGACATGTACATGGAAAGAGCTAAACAGACAAAACCCAGTAGCTCAGGAAATCCCCAGAATGGAAAATAGTTGGAGGCCTGAAGCAGAAGGTATTACCTATGTTGCCTGGGTCCCTAGGCATCCACTTGTCACCAGCGCTGGAGACAGAGCACTGAACTAGATGCACCCTTCGTTTAAACTCATGTGGCTCTTCTGATGTTCTTACAAATAACCCTTCCGAGAATCACAGTCGTTATCAGTAACTACAACCGCAGACATCCTCCTCAAAGCAAACACAATATTTATGTCCCTCTATTTAAGAGAAAAACAGAAAAGTATGTGGTCTTTCCGCACAGCTCAGAGTACTTCCATGAAGATAACAGCCAACAGTTAATTAATTAATGAATATATTAATTAATATATCCTTTATACTGGAAGTCAGTCATCACTTAGGTCCATGAACATTAAAATAATTCATTTAAATATTCTTTCATTGCCATAATCTATTATTAATGGTAAGTAAGAAGACTCTAGGTTCATTTATGCATAATATGTCAAATTAAGACTGATAACTTGAGTTGAAAAACAGTACGCAACAGCTTTGTTTAAAAATCATTCTGTTGCTCAGTTCTACTAGTCAGCAGGATTGAATTACAAATATTACTGTCTGCACGTTGAAATATCTTCTGCAAAAATGAGAGGCCTTCTAAAAGCAATCCCATCTAAGTATCATATTGTTATTTTTCCCCTAGATGTCTGGCAGGTGTGGGCCATTACCCAGCAGAGATAGGCTCAGGGTTAACTTTATTGTGTAACGCCTCAAATGCCCTGGGATATGCAGCGTAGCCTTGCAAAGGGCACATATGTAGCTCTCTAAATGCTGTACATCATTCTAATCCACGGAGAGTAAAATGGATCTCCTCTGAAGGGTGTGAGCTTTTCTACTTAAACTGAATATTAAAACATGTGTGCTCTCAAAACAGTTATTTGGCACCAGGTGCTAATTTTAATTTGACTACATGGATTTTGCATTATGCAATATTTTATGTTTTTTTTTTTCTGAGAGCATCAAGATACATTCTTTACCACAGAAGGAACTGCTATTATAAAACTTTTAAAAGTTGAGCGATAGGTGTTACTTATCTAGAGTTTGCCACAGTTTTCTGTTGGTTTAAAAATGATGAAATGTGAAAGACTGCAACTATTCGCATTCCTACAAATGCATGTGTGCATAGTCTGCATTTAGCTTTAAACGGGTCAGACTGCCAGCACTGAAAAGCCAGGTGAATTGTTGGATCACACAGGCAGGACAGCAGCGGGCACTGCGGACAGCCTTTGCAATGACTCCATAGCCATCCCATCACTCTTTCCTCCATTTGGCTCTATATGGTTTAAAGTCCATGCCAAGTATTTCTTGACCTCCTCGCACTTGCTTCTAACATGGTTTACCACTTGCACTGGTGGGTTTTGTTACGACTACCTTTGTCTAGTGGGACAGGAACTAGATCAAAAGAAGTCTGATCAACTCAAAGGTAGAAATGGCTTTCCGTAGACTATGGTAAAAACTGGATTTGAATGACCATGCTGAAAAATGCAAAGCTCTGCACTTCGTTGCTCTGTGTCAACTCATTTTGCTGATAGGCATCATGGCTTTGAGCCTCGATTCCTGGTGTGGCAAGGCCTTGCCACTTTGATGTTTGCAAGCGGAGAGCAATGTTGAAGGCTTGGCTCTCTTCTTGCTGAATTCTGGGAAAAATTTTTCCAAGCCTTGACTGCAGTTACAAATAAAAAGCAGATGTGATAATTTTTGTCTATACTAATTTCTGTAGCATGCATTATGTTCCCTGGCATGTAATCTAGGAAAGCAGCTATGACACATGCTAATTTTTCTCTTTTCAGGGAAATGAGATGTGTGTTAAAGCTGGGTGGTGGTGGTGGTGTTTGTTTTTAATCATAAGTATTCCTGGGAAATGAGTGTGACTATCAAGTGTTCTTTCTGCTTGGATGTGAAAGCCAACAGGTTCATGCTCAGCGTGTGAAAATTTCCCAAACTATTGCTCTGTGAGAGCCCCATCCCTACTCCTCATCAGACAGAATCAGGGGCTCCAAATGTGAAATGATAAGGAAACCCCAGAGGAAGCTCTTCATCGTTCAAAGCAGAACAAAATTATAGAAGTCATTGTCACAGCGTATCATGGAGGACAAAACAACAAATAATTTCAAAAAACAATAAGCAAAATTGATGGAAAAGAAGTTCATAGAGGGCTATTAAAAGCCAGATATGGGTGCGATTTCCAGCTCTGGGAATCTCTGGGCCACTGAGTGCCAGAAGCAGGATGGTACTGGGAGAGGTATCACTATGTGCTTTTACTTGCCTCATACCTGTCCCTCATGCATCTTAGCCCCAGCCAGAGATAGGAAACTCCACTCCTTGAACCTTTATTCTAACCCCATACATCTTTTCTTAGTTAAAAATCTGGTTAAAAATACTGGGATATAATGGGTCCCTAGAATAAGGCTTATTATTATTGTGTATTGTTTCATGTCTAACAAGTGCAGAGAGGCCCTGAGGAGGGTGAGTGGCCTATTGTGTGACATGCTCTACTCCAATGAGGCCTATCTGTGCCATCATGCTTTGGTTCTCGTGCCCTAAGCCATTTTCAGTCCAGAATCTGTTCAGACACGACAGTGTGTGACCATGTTTTGCTAACGCTTGGCTTCTCAGCTAGATCTGGCTGATGTCCAGCTAGATTGGACAGGGCTGCAGCCAGCATGTGGCTGACTCAGGGTGTACGTATACCCATGGGAAGACCCTTTCCTCACCTCCAGAAGCTACAGGATGGATGTCTTACTACCCTGTGAAGATGAGAGGGCACATGAGGGACCTCCTCACTCCGCACATAGCCCAGTGTTGCCCCACTGTGCACTGAGTTTCACTGGTATAGTCAAGATGGCCCTGTTGCCAAAATTGCATCTAAAGACAGTGGTTGCCCATGGTAATTGTAAAACGTACAGTGAAAATTCTCCTGTCCCTCTCTTCCTCAAGCAGGTCACCACCAAGCAGGGCATTTGCT
Organism: Chlamydotis macqueenii; assembly: GCF_036417535.1. Classification (NCBI taxonomy): domain Eukaryota; kingdom Metazoa; phylum Chordata; class Aves; order Otidiformes; family Otididae; genus Chlamydotis; species Chlamydotis macqueenii. Next base: position 27,366,946 of record NC_141556.1, read on the forward strand.
TGGGCTTTACCTCGGTAAGGACAGCTTCAGGTGGAGGAAGCACATGAAGTATTCTGCTTCCAAACAGTGTTATGCCAAAAAATAGCCTCTGCATATGTCAAAGGCATCGGTCTCTTGTTCATTGTTAAAACCAGACCAAATGTGAGCTTTTCAGAATAAATCTTGTAAAACTTTCCCATATCCCACTCTCCTTAGAGCTATCAGAAAGATTTCCTCTTCCTGAAGAACTTTGCTCTTTTCTTCATCACTCAAAAGTCACTCTCTGAAATAATACCAAGCTCTAGATTAAAAAAAAATAATAAAAAAATCACTTGGAACTTGGGAAAAATATATCTCAATATATCATGGTTTTGTTTTTTTTTTTGACAAACTGTAATTTCAAAAAATATTTTCCAAAAGCATATGAAACTGTCTTTTCCAGTTGTGAGTCGTATTCTCAGCATACCTTCTTTGGCTTGAGCAGAGTAAGGCTGTTTGCTTTACACCAGCTGAAAATCTGATTCCTCAACTATAGCAGTGTGACTGGGTCCTGTTTTCTAATCAAATAACCACTGTGAAATACCTGATTCACTTTGCACCCAACAGCTGTACTTTCAGCCTGCATTCCCGGTCACACTCTGAAAACAAGCACAATAAGAAAGCCCGAAACAGCTGCAACTTCTCAACAACAAAAAAAAAAAAAAGGGGGAGAGAAAAAAAGCTTGTTGTCAGGCTCCAGCTTAGGAAGGAAGTAAAACCATTTTTCTTTTCCATCTCATGCATGTCAGCTGTCTTAGAAAAATTATTACTGCTCTGTTTTGTAACAGAAACTCCACAATATTTGGTACACTACAAACTCCAATCTCTTCATGGCCAAATACAGATTTCACATTTCTGATGCAGCCAAAACATGCTCAGTATGTCAATGGGCTGCAATTACTCTCCAGGAGAGCTTTGGAATTCACCTCCTGGCCCCAATTATCCTCCTTAAAAGAACTCATGAATCTTCTGTATTTGGACCATTCAGGTTGATTTGATTTTAGCTTTAGATTTTGGCTAGAAAAAAAAACCAACAACCATTTAGTGAAGGAGGCTGCATTTGCTTTCCAGTATTAGTACCTTCCAGAGCTGTTTAAGTGAATAATTCTATTTAATTGAACTAAAAGCACAAGCAGACAACAACAGGTGACTACTCCTTGTTTGGATGAACCTGCCTGCTTTTGCATTCTGAATATTACTGGCTCCTTAGATGACTTTTAAAAAAAAAATAAGCAAAATACGGGCTATATTCTGGTTCAGTCATTAGCACAATTTTGATGGTTAAAGCCATCAGCTTCAGTGGTCTCACTTGTAAAGACAGGAACCATTCATTGTGATACAGCTCTAAATACATAAAAACCTCAGAATCAGGCAGCCATCATCTGCAGAAGAAAAAACTTTGTTCTCAGAAAGTACAGGTTAAACCTTCTGTTGAATTCTGCAGCAATGCTGTGCTATAGTCATGTGGTAAAGAGAGAAAAATGGATGGAGATGGAAACAGTCAGAGATGAGGGGTTGGCCAGAATGCAGAAAGTGATGAGCAGAAGAAAGTGCAAAAGGAGATGAAAGACAGCATGAAAAGGGGAAAAAAAAAAAAAAGAAGGAGAATCAAGTGGTTGGCTGCTGATCAAGTATAAGCAAGTATACTGGGAGAATATGAGAAACATTCTGAAATAAATTTCTCTTGGGTTGAGCATCAGTAGCTTGCTGCTGCACTTACTGGCTTCCCCAGCCCAGGCTTGGAACTTCAACCGAATTTAGGTGATACGATCATTATGTTTTAAATATTTTTTTTCCCCCACAAAATGTTTCAGAACAATTAAAGGAAACCCTAAAGTAATACAGCAAACTGTGAATTAAATGTTCATTACTTTCACCAAGCTGTTTCATATTTGGGCACTTCAGGGTGCAGTTGTCAGAGACAGAGGTACTGTACTACTGCTTCTTTTAATCTCATGGATGAGTGCTAGTGCTGAAATTTATGTCACAAACAGAATTGTCTAAATATGGTAATGTTTGGTATTTCAGAGAGGATACAAGATGAACTGGATTCACTGCAAAGGCCGAAATTATATTCTTATTTTAGAAACCTATATATGATTTTTTCTTTTGCTTTTAAATAGTTGTCATGAAAATATGTTTGCAAGGTATTAATACAATATAACCAGTTTTAAAACAGGTTCCCCGACAGGTAGAATTTTGCAACTAATTGTCTCTGAAAGCATACCTACCTCTGAAGGAATATAGTCAGCTCTGAATAGCTACAAGGGGATTGCACACAAAAATTCAATATTTGCATGTACAAAGAGCTAAAAATATGAGTGCAAATTACTGTGCAAAAGTGAGGCACATAATAAGTGAAAAACTGAGGATTCTTTGTAATATGTCCCAGTAGATTTGTGAATTAAACAAAAAAGAATGTAATTATATTTCTTTGCTAAAGAAATGTGGGGAAGTGTTTGGGGATACGTTTTTGATAAATTAAGTAATTGTTAGATTATCCTGATTTTTTTAAACCCATTTTACTTCAGTAATGGTCATTTAATAGCTCAATTTTTAATGATCTCCATCTTATTGCAGTTAATAGCTATATTTCCATAGAAACACTGCAAATCTGCTTTAGTTGGGCATTTGCTAATGAACATGTTTGAAAGCACTTCCTAGATAGCTATTAATGAAAAAAAAAAGAAAAAAATTATTTAATGTAAGTGAACATTAAATTCTGCAAAAAGCTGTGTCTGCTGTATCCTACAGACCTAGTATCCCTTCCAAGATCATTTAAAGGCATCATTCCATATACGAACCTTTTTATTTGGAGGTAGAGTCACTACAGGCCGTCAGTATGCTTAATCTCCTGCTGATTGTACCAAACCCTCAGAGAAAGAGCTCCTACTTACTACAATATGAGCCCAATGCTGACCTCCCCCTCTAACTCAAGCCAATCTAATTCAATGATGAGAATATTTCTGCTAATGGCAATGTGCAGTTTACACAATAGCCTTTCTTTTGATTTGTAACCGAAACTGCAATGGGAAACGTATTCTGGAAATATTTTAATTGTTCCATGAATTGGACAAATGTCTGAATGAAGTGTGTGGTGCAGGACTTCAATGAATAATTTAAAGAATGTTACAAATAAAAATAATACTGCCTTGCGCTTTTCACCAAACCTCCCTAAAAGCTTTGTGACAGCCCAGAAGAAATGCCATGAGTAAGACAGTAGTTGTTATTAACTGTATTTTGTAGATAAGGAAATGGCTTCAGAAAGGTTAACAAATTGCTCATGTTTGCTGTGTGAACCAGTATCTACATTTAAGAACAGAGTGTAGGTTGCTCCTGTGTGCAGCGTGTAGCTCTTAGCATTTGCCTTTCCTGCGCTGAAGACTGACTGCAGCTTAAAGATAACAAGGTCATCATGGGAAGTTCAGGTAAAACCAGTAGGCTTAACATTTTGTTAAACTCCTATCTTTTAGGGGTAAAGAGAAACATGATTTTCTCCAGTTCTTCACCTGTTCTTTCTAGTAAATCCTTTGACCTCCCTGTAGGAGCATTACAGATTTTGCATTATGAGGCAGGTTCCACGTCCACTCTATGCAGAAGACAGAGATGGAGACATAGGATTTGCTTTGTCCAAAAAGGGTGCCAATAGTGGGTTAACAAATACTGGAGACAATATGTAAGCCTACTTACTATATGTGACAAGGACAGAGAATAAGAAGAAGGGAAAGAAGAAAAGGAAAGCTTGTTATGTAATCTTATCTGATGACTTACACCAGACAAAAGATTTTTATGAAAAGATGCAACTGCCTGAATGAAAAGTTTTGGGAAATGGGAAAAGTGGAAGGGTGCAAATCTCATCAGGTTTCTGTTAATGATGATTGGGGGACAACACTACTAACTTGGATGACGCTCTGCAGCCTACAGAGCAAGAAGGGCCGAAGACTGCCAGTACTTCAAGGAAGCCCACTAGAATACAAAAAATACTGGCAGAGTAAAAGAACAGAGGTCCTTGGGTGCAAGAGGGATCCAGGCTGAGATGCATATCCAGGCTGGACCCTATGGAATCTGGAGAAGCCAACTTTCAAAGGTAGTCATTGCAGGATGACATCTTGAAATAAGATGGGTGAATAAAGCAATGCTTTCAAAGTATTTTGTCTTCTGATGTTTGATTTTGCCTGCCAAGTTTTTAAGACTGTTGGCCCTGTGGATTAGATTTATTTTGTTAGTCATCTAAGAAGAAGTCATGTAGTGTAATCTACCTGTCTAGATTAGTTACGTACTCAGTGGAGGGAGACAGGCTTCTCAGGGGTGTGATTTACCACTTATTATGGAAAACTTGATTTAGGACAGGAAGAATTGCTGTTCAAAAGAACAGAGAAAGAAGAGAATGAGCAAGAGTCCAAAAATCTAAGATGCACTCAGAGAGACTTAGAAGTAGGTGGAGAAGGAGCTAATCTCAATTCTACAGCTGTGAGTCATAGGCTATGGGTACATTAGCAAGTAATTTGGTGGCAGAGGAGTGGATCAGTATACAGAAACAAGTAATGCCAAGGCTCCTGCTTTTACACTACAAAATGTCTTGGCATTTTACTTTGGACTAGGTTTAATCTGATCCTCTAGACCAAATGACCATTTGAAGTGTATATCTGAAGCTGTTTGAAAAATCAATTACTGTTTTGGACTTTTCTGCCCCAGCTGGGGTTGGAGCATATTTGATGTGTATTCAAGACAGAGCTTTCAGTTTGAAAGAAAATTTCTTTCCTTTGAAAGAAATCTAGTTTGTATGGACCAAAACTGCTCTGTGAACTGAACCAGCTGGACTAAGTGGAGATCATGGTGGAATTTGTTCTAAAACCATTGCTCCAAACCACAAAGCCCATGTAAACACTCAAAATGCTGAATGCTCTATTAGGCACTTTGTTTCTATTCCAGAAGCTCTATTTTACTCAGCAACTTCAATTTTCTAATGGCTTGTTAAACTGGAGTAATACTGCTCCTCACTTTCCACCATCCTGCTAAACTCCAGTAGATTTTTTAATTGTGAAGGTGTCGTAGTAATATTTACCTGCATGAAGCGGCCCTCTGAAGTTCCGAGATTAGCAATGGTAAGGTTCCCTTTGGTGAAGACAGATATCGAAGTCAACAGGACACTGTTGAACTGGCCCATGAACAAGTCAACCCTCTGCAAAGGAGTCGTAACTTCTAAGCGATATTCATCATCTTGTGCTCTGCAGTAGGAAGCATTTCTTGAAAAAGCCTGTTAGAAAATGAAGTACAGATGAGCACTGTCTTTATGAGGAGGAATAGATCTTTGTCAGAGTGAAGTCATTTAGCACAAATGCATTTGACCAAAAGTATTTTAAAATGTTTCAAACTTAATTGCTTCATCAGTTACGATGTTCCATGAGGAAGGCAATGACTTCTTAATGTTATGGGAATGTTTCTTTTAACTTTTTAAAAATTCTGTCTGTTGGGAAGAAGACTACAGGGTCTTTATTTAACCAGATGATATTTATATAAGCACATATATCAAGGTATCCTTTCTCTTTGTGACTTCCATCCTGTTTCTTTTTCAAGGGTCTCAGAATTCCTTGACTGCAGAGCCTGCCCACAGACACACCTGTTTCTAAAACAAAGATTCCTAGAAAATTAATTCCTAAAAACACTGCAAATTTTTTAACCTTTTTTGCATTAAAATAACGATGTTCGGTATTCTTCTCTTTCTAATCTTTTTTCACCACCTTTTTCAGTGATAGGACAGAAAAGAGGAGAAAAAGATGGAGAAGCAGAAAAAGGAGGTAAGCCAGGAAAAATGTTTCTGATTGTATATTTAAATGAAACTATGGAGAATTCTGGTTTTTATAATTAGGCTATTGCATTGATCGTCTATTGCTCATGCACTGTTTTGTCCAATCTCTATATGCCTCGTGTGTGCTATAATAGTTGCTGCATTTGCAGGATTTTCTATTTCAGTTTGGGAATAGAGATTACATGTTTTTAATTTTCATTGGAAAAATTCTTGAACAGTCCACTTTAAGTTATCTCTCGAGAAGAATATAACCTGCTGTCCTGACAATTCAATAGTAACCTATTAACTGATAATTCCATTACCATTGATACCACATCATCTGTTTTGGTGAGATCCTACAGATTATAACAAGGAACCCCCTAAAGGATCTGTAACCAGTTTAAATTTGGAAGTCATCTAGCATGTTCCCACTGTGACATACTTTATGAATAAACATGTAAGGAAACGGAAAGGATCATATGATGGTTCCCTCTGTTGAAATCAATAGAGAACTTCATTTTTCCTAATTTTTTAATTGATTTGTTGTAGTTACAAACATGTTCTTAAAAAATCTTTTTATAAGCTTGAATTAAACCTTTTAAAGACAGTCAGAGTCTTTCCACTAAATTCAATAGATCTGGATCATACCCTTAAAGAGCAAGTAGAAGTAAAATTTTCTTTTCTTATTTTCTAGATTCAGATGTTTTTCCTTCAAAGTACTATGAGAAAGCAAGAAATGAACCAAGAATTTCTTGCTGGCTTGACTCTGGTTAATTCTGGAAAAAACCCAAGACATTGAAAATGCTGTTAACAAAATGTTCAACCTAACAGTTCAGTCCTTTGCTGTTGAATTGCAATGCTTCTGAACTGTGCACAGCAACAGCACTGGTGAGTGAAGTTTCTATGATCCCTAGGAGCTGCAGTCAGCAGTGGTGCCAGCTTTTCTCCAGATGCCCTGTCAATTTACTCTATGATTTAGGTAAAAACCTGTGTAAGACCAAACAAGAGCAACTGAAATCTCTGTGCACTGCCTAATGATACAGAAAGAAGGCTTTCAGATTAGATCTGACACACAACAGTTTGATAATCCACATGCTAAACCGTTTGATGTATTAGTTTTGGTATTAACTATTAAAGTATGCGTATTCTGCTCAGCAGGAACTGAACTAACACATTCCACTAGGCACTGAACATTCATTGAATACATTTTAAATATTTTAACCCAGTATTTGACTGGATTAAATCATCAGCAAGGAATAAAATTAACTTTCCTTTGCTTTGGCCACCAAACAAGCTAAAAGCTTTATTCTTTTGCACTCATATCCTATCCAGTCTAAAAGTATTTCTGAAACATCTGTGCAAAGATTACTCATACAATGAGTATGAATAGTTCAAGTGCAGAACGATGTACAGTTTTCATGCTTTTTGAAATAAGGCAGATTTCTGAATTTACCCTCCCCCAACTCAGGGTCTGTGGTCTTTACTGTAACTCCTTTTTTTTTTTTCCCATAAGTGAACAACTTTGGGGAGCGATGTTTCTGTGCTAACCTTAAAAAAGTACTTCCTACTATGTAGCCATCTCAACACAATTTGAACATCCTGAGATGCCTCATGAAATTCTGTTCAAGCTCTTTTTAAAAAGTGGCTAGATTTTCCTGCTTGCCCTGACACCTTTTCTAGCTTCCCTGAAGTCAGTTCAGCCACAAAGTCAGCTCAGCCTTCCTCAGAGATGTCGTAATTTTGGGTATCTGCCCAAGAACCTGCAGATTGTTCCACATATGGCCCTCTTACAAAACTTGGCACTTCATGGATTAACCATAATGTAAAGTTAGTGGTTTAAGAAATAGGAAGGCTTTGATCTTTGAATAGAAATGCAGAGATTAAAAGGCTGCTGAGAAAAACTAAAGGAAGATTGATAACACAGAAAACTTCAGCAAAGAAGCTGCTTTAAATTAACTCTTTGAAGCCTGAATCTCTCCCTCCCTCCCTCCCTCCCAGTATACACATAAGTATCCATTTGGCTGTCAATGTGGAAAAATAACTGATGTCAGATGATGCACTCTGGATATTATGCCAAGTTCCAGTGACAAATCACACAACTATTGAAATGGACGATTAGAGAGCGAGTAAGTGCTTGGGTTGGGCTATATTGCTTCTCTTGTAGGAGAGGTGCCAACTGTGTGTGATTCATAGGTTTTGTGAAGCTGGTGTAGGTGTGCCACTGGAATGCAATGAGGTGTTGGCAAGTCCTGCCTTTCGGCCCTGTCCACAAGAGTAGAAGATAACCAACGGTATCTTGTTTGTTCATAGGGGAAGTTGTGGTGTTTTGGAATTTACCCTGGATTCGGTCCACAGAAGAAGAACACACCAAAAAAGTCTCTAGACTTTGTTGAGCTGGGCTATCAGGTGCTGTTGCTGTTTGGCTGTTAACTGATGATTAGCAGCTGATCATATTCAGTGAGCATAAAAATAAAATTTCAGACAGAGTTGCATATTTGAAGCCAAAGTGCTAAGTCGGGAGGAAATCTTAAAGCCACTAATAGAAATCTCAAAAAAAATACCCAGTTAGGTCGGTTTCAGAACTAATCATAGAGGCTAGTCTCTAGTCTAGTTAGTAGCTAGACTGAGGAAAAAAAAAAAAAGTATCAAAATTTTAACCAAAGATTTTTTTGTAGCTTTTCTATTATTTGCAGTGACTGCAGTTTGGAGAAACAGTCCTCCAGGCTCATCCTCCTAGAACTAGCTAAAACTTGTTCTTCTTAGTTAAGTGTAGTGCTCAATTAGAAGTGATATTATGTGTAATGTCTTGATATTATGTTTAATGTCTTGAATAAACTAGAAATTAATGACTTAATCACTGCAGAACATCTCATACTGTCTTGCGAGCGGCTTAGAGGACATCGTTAAAATTAAAATTTAATTTGGGAAATTGAAGAAATGGTTTGAAAGTAACTAGAAAAAATTTCTTACTGTCAATTGTAAAATATTACCGTTATGAAGGGAAACTCAAGTAAATGTGGGAATAGGCAGGAGTCTTATTTCCTACTGGCTTCTTTATATGACTTTTAACTTGTTGGCTGTCAGGCATCAAATTCCCAAGTATCAACTTCTGTTTTCTGCTATGGATCCTAGGACTCTCCCTCAAGAGAAGTTAGCACCAACAAATGCCGATGATGTTTCTCTTTTGAGCGTTACTATGGCATAACATGGAACAGGGGAAAATGAGCTACAGCTGAATGAACTGGATCCTGCTATCTGCAAATGGCAAAAAATCCTATTTCAAAGAAACTGCTGTAGAGTGAATGAATAGATAAGTCTACATAACAAATTGATCCCCATGCCAATTAAAAATGGAGGTGTATGAGTTGCTTATCTCTCCTGTTGTGGAGGTCAGTTAATTAAGATGAATAATAAAACTACAGTTTTCAGAAGTGTGTCCTATTGGAATCAAGCACATAATGGTGAAGAATTTATGTGTACAGCAGACTTTGAACAGAGGAGGAACACAGAAGAACCTGATCAGATTTTCCTCTCTAAATTTTCTTGTGTGTTTTCAGCCAACACAGTTTTGCTTTTCTGTAATACATTTAAATTTTCTGTGTAGTTTGCAGTATGTCTCTTCAGGTGACAAATGCATCTGACCACTGCTTCTCTCCATGTGAAATACAAGAAGCGAAATTCTTGCCCCAGTAACTCAGTGAAGCCAGTGTATTGCCTGAAGAGGATGAGTGACTTGATCATCATCATGCTGGAGGTCTGTTAAAGGGCTGGAGTTAGAACCTGTATTGTCTGTTTCCCAGTCCCATGTAAATAAAAGTGAGGGACATTATAAATGTGGCCTGTCTGTCATTGTTATATTTGAAAGGAATTACTCCTTAAATTTCATAAACTTCATAAATATTCCCAGCCATCACATAATGGTCTTTTTAATCCTGGACTCAGATAGAGATGACTACTAAGATCCTTGTACTTGCAGCTCTTTGACAAAATGGGGAGAGGAGAAAAATAACCAAGACAATCTTTCTGGCTTCTGGCACATTTACAGACTATTCCCTTCATGTCTTCTTCCGTCAGTTCCCTTGGCAAAGGACTATCTCCCTTCTCCTTTCCCACACGGTTTCATGCCATAGTTGGCCAGAGTGAATAAAGCGTAATGGAGGAGAAATATATAAATAGCTTTCTACTCTGATGCCACAAAGCAATATTTTTCCTCTGCAATTTGCAAGACAGAAAGTTTGTGAAAAGGACAAAATTTTACTACTAACAATTCTAAAAAGTCATAGTCACATTTATTGTTCTCACTACACATAACTGTCATGGGGTGTATGATCCTTTACAGTTATGAGCACATTCAATGATGATACATGGAAAAAATATGGACACATTTATTTTTTTGGAAGTAAGTGACCAGAAAAGAATCTTTTGTGAACAAACTCCAGTGCTGTACAACAGGCAGAAGAGAAGCCAGCCAGAATTGAGGAATATGAGAAACAGAAATCCTTTGGATGTAGCACGTTGGCTTTTGCCAACATGATCAGCTGCAAATCCACAGCGAGACTCCTCACCCCCTAGGTCAGCATGAGAGCAGTGTGACTTCCCAAAACTTGCTGCTGCATTTCCAAGGGAAGCAACTGCAGGTAAGTAAACAGAGATGGCCATAGATCAGTACTAGTCATGGGTATTGTTTGATAGCAGGCCAAATGCACATGAACAGTGTTCCTTATTGGCACCAAGACTGCACTACATTCATATTCTCCCATTTCACTCCCTTTATCAAATATTATCAATTAAGAGATTGAGTCTTTCATGTTAAACTATTGCGCATATTTGTACTGATAGGGTCAGTAAGTGCTCAGAAAGAGCTATCTCAAATGGATGAGTCAGCTACTATTTGCCGTAAAGACTACACGGAAGCTAGACTAGAGCAGTCTGCTGCTCTCACAGCACAGAAAGACAGCTAATTTCCATGTTAATGTGGCCATGACAGGTACTAGGTATGCTGTAATTTCTCTTTCTTCTTCAAGCACTATTTTATCAAACAACTAACTTGTTCTTCCCAAGGACTCCATGTTCTTGGGAAGTGGAATAGAAATCACTCAGAAGTCACATCACAGAAGAAGAGTATTTGACAACGCAGTTTTCAAAATGCTATGTGCTCTGTTAAACAGATTTCTGCACAGTAGTACCAGACATCATTACCAAGCCCTTCTTGTAATCCTAAGGAAGGCAAAGAAGAAGAAGTGGTACAAAGACTCAGTGTTGCCAATGGGCACAAATTTATGTGCTAAACAGTTCCCATAGAAGCAGATCCACTGTGCTTCTGGTTTCTTCTTGACTACCGAAAAACACATTGAGAGTGTATGTGCTGTGAACTCAGTCCAGTGGTCACGGAGAACTGAACATGTCTGGGACAGGGGACTGAGTTCTCCTGTTTCTAAGAATTTCTACTGAGGCACTGAAGTCTACTTTAAAAGGTAAAAGAGTTTTTTCCTCTTTCTGTTTTAAACAAAGAATTGTTTCCCTCTTCCTTCCTCCTCTTCCCATTATTCCTCATGTATTTGAAAGCAATTCAAAGGGTTTTTTTTTATAAAATACAGAAGTATGTTTCCTTTCTGAGAATAAACTTTTCAAATCTCAACTGCAAAGCAGGAGACTTGAAGGAAAAGCAAGGAATTTGAAACAGTCATTTAAAAGGGAAACAATCAAGCAATCCTAACTACTCAGTGGCCACTGGTATTGCTACTGCCCCTGGTTCCACAGGAAACCAACCCTTCAAAATACTTGTTGCAAAATAAGAAACAATTCAGAGGGAATTACTGAAGGATTAATTACCTTTAAGCTACACTTTCAACTTCAAGGACTTGATCTAGAACTCAGTTTAGTTTATGAAAAGACTACACAAATTGTTATGACCCCTAGAGAAAGAGAAATTTTTCAAGAACTCCATTGATGTAAAATTTTACATAGCAGCATCCCAGTAACTCTTAATACTTGTTGCTTTGATCTACTTCACTGCTAAAATGAGAGAGGAAGGAAGTTATTGTACTGATGCTCCACTTAAGGTAATAGGCAAAAAGACATCCATGTTAAATGTAATTAGTTAATACAAATTAAGATGATTACATGTTCTATTGTCAAGACCATTCAAAGAGTTATTTGCTTTTGTCATTGAGCAGCACTGCATTAGTTCTCATAATCTGCTTAGTGCGTTAGCGCTAAGTAAATCCTATTGATTCAGCAGATAAAATGGACCTAAGTAATCTTTGTATTTTGCTGATTTCCCTTGTATTAATTTAACATTTAACTCAGTATACAGATTACCAGAGGAGAAGTGTTGACTAATTGCACATTTTGAAGAAATGAAGTAATGCGTTGCAGATGATGTGTTGATAAAAGCAGTTTGGCTGTGCATTTGTACTGCACATCAGGTGCATTTTTCATAGAAGTCCTTATTTACGTGGAAGCTGTGATGAAATAGAAAAGCTGTGGATTCCAAGTAGACCAGTTATCCTAAGATAATGCTGAGTGTCGAGACTCTTATTCCAAGACAACATTGCACAACAACTGCATGTCTAGCCAAAACAGTGGTGTAAGAGATGTGTGGGATAGAAAGGAGTCCAGAAAGTAGAAAATCATGCAATTTGCTCTAATTTCCACAAGCTGTGTCTAAAAGCAGGGTAACATGTGCCTTAAGAAAATGAAGCTCACATTACTATTTCCCTCAAGATTCTTCCTCTAACATTTCATTGTTTTCACTCACTCCATAGACAGTGCAAGTAATATTTCTTTGCGACCTACACTTGCTTTCTGAACCATTTATGCCACAGATGTTCTTCCTTAGCAGTAGGGTTGGATTTTTTTTTTTTAATTTACTGTGGGATTTGACTCCGATTTTACTTATATGTATGGAAATGAGGAGTAATTTCATCCTGATGCAAAAGCTGTCTGAGATCAGAAACCCACATGCCACCTAGAAAGTCCAAGTAACACAACAGTCTCCTGGATAATAATTACCTACTGCTGCTTTAGTGAGCAATAATGACGGCAATATGTGGTCCTGAGTCAGATCAAGTAGAGTAAGTAGAGAAACTGCTGAGGTAAGGTTGGTGCTGAGTGAGCTGAAAGGCAGATGTCTGCTTTGTCAGGACTTATTTGTGTGTCTCTCTTGTTTGGCAGCAGACCCTGAGGAAAATTCATTGCTTGCTTAGATATCTCAATTACCTACCAAAGCCAGGTGGGATGAATCCAGGACTTAGATATGCATGCAGTGCGCTGCAGAATCAGCTTCTCTTTCTCTGGAAGATGGAATTGTTTATAAAGAAATCCAAGCACATCTTTCAGGAGCGGCTGCCACAGTCCTGTTGCAGAATAGCCATCAGCAGACTAGACAGGAACTTAAACTGGGGCAAAGGAGCCTTAGAATTTGAACCCAGGAAATAGTCCTAGATCTGAATATTACACGTCTTTAGTGAGTGTCTTTAATGCTGCATACATGTTAGTCTACATTTTGGACACCTCTTCTTGTGGGACTGTAAAGTTTTCCAAATTTGCAAAGTTACATAGGATAAGAAAATCATTCTGTGTCCAGTTCTAGTCTTTGGAGTCATTTAAGGGCCTTCAGAAACTCTGACACAGGAAAAAACACATGAGCAGAGAATCCAGATATCAGTGTTAAAAAATAAAAGTTACTTTCTGCCTAAAATTATTTCTGTGCAATTCCAGAGAAAGGCAGGAGAGTCACTCTTCCACATTAATAACCAATAGGGAACCCTGCCTTCGATGGAAGAATTTGATTAAAAACTCTGGAAATTGAACTTTGTTAGTAACTTTGGCTGATAAAGCAGTGCCCTTTGCAAAAAAAAAAAAAGGTAGTTTAACAGATACTGCTTTTTCATACAGAAATCCAGCTTTCATCGAGAAAATGATAAAACACCAAGCAGCGGCACTGGGAGGCAAACAGAGACAAGCCCCTAAGAGGAGAGCAGAAGGAAAACTCCCTGTAGTTTTTGCAGCACTTGAGGACTAACAGCTAAAACCCATAGCTCCTGGGACTCAGAAGAGTACACAAAGATGCCCACAACTCGGGGCAGCGCGGTACTTCCCAAAGAAACTCCCTGACCTGCCTTTTCCCCTGCATTGCCTTTTTCTTGGGAACTACCTTGTGATGGCATCCAGGTGGCCGGTCTCAGGGACAGAACAGCCCTTACCTCTACTTGTCTGCTGAATCTGGCCCAGCCTGAGATAACCACACCCATACCTGTATCTATACCTACATCCATACCCTACCCCACATACCCATACCTATACCCATGCCTCTCTCATATGCAGCGTAACGGGAGTTCAGACTCTTCCTGCAATCCCTTAGGCCATGCTATTTGCCCCAGTCAGGTCTTGCATGGCCAGGTAGGTGGATGTCCACGTACCTAACGGTGGAGGGGAGCTGGGTGGTGAGCACATCCTGCCTTGCACTCTACCATACTGGCCACAACGTGCATCCTCAAGGTACCACCTGGGCTTTCACCGGACAGGCAGTGAGCACAGAACAGGAACATGGATGCAGACTGACACCCTACTACTATGGCTTAAGCCTGTTTTAAAAGGTGTCAGTACACATTGCCCATTACCCAGTCCTTCTTTGTTTATTCTTCTGAGACATCAGAACCCATAGAGAAGCTTACACAAAATCTGTATGGATGGGAGCAGGCTTTGTGCCCAGGCAGAGTGCCGTATGCCATTTGATACAGCATTTCTAGAGGAATAAATGAACCCATCCGACAGATTCTGGTGCCTGACACTGAGAGAAAATATTCAGGCACATTCTACTTGCAATATAAACATTTCCTCCATGCTGTGAGATTATCTAAATAAGCCACATCAGCCCTTCCTAATCAGAGAGATGTGGTGTTATTTTTAAACCTGCCAAAAAAATTTAAGCCAAATGGTGTGGGATATTACGGTTACAGGGCCCCAAAAGAGTTATTTGTCTCTGTTTATTTTATTAAATATTCTTAGACATATCCTTAGGATGACAGATCAATAAGTGCCTTTGCGGTTTTCTGATAGAAGGCAGTAATTATTTTCTTCCATTACAATATAAGCATAACCCAATTTTACTCATCTATCATATGTGTAATGGTAATAAAGAAGCATCACCATGTGTTTATTTTACTGTCACTTTATCTTTTGTTTTGGTGTTCTTCTGTTTCCATTTCACATTCTTCCAACTGTGTGTGACTTTCATTTGACGGGAGTGGTGACCAGTTTGTCTTGCTTTAGGACATTTGTTGGGAACATGGTGGCAAAATTCTGTGGTTTCTCTTTTCCTGTAAGGTGAATGGAGTACTTTAGTCTTTCACCTGAACTTATCTGTAGAAGAAACAAAGCCTTAGGATCTGTGCAGAGCTGAATTTGGATTTAATTTTTAGAGGTGATTTTCCATGGAAATCAATAGTGATCGAAGTTGGGTATCAGAGGAGAACTGAGCTCACAATTGTTTAGCACATAAGACATACAGAAAAGCTAAACAAAGCCCGTAAGATCGTGCTTTAACTAATGACAATTGAAATGTACAGTTGAGATTGTCAAGGCTAAACTCAACTCATCTTCCTCACTTGGAGAATCACATTTAATCCATGGTGCGCACTACTAGACCATCTCTGCAAATGAAGTAAGCAGCATTTGTCTCCTCATCTAACTACTCCTCCACTTTAAGAAGTGGCACACCAGGGCTGATAGTGACTAACTGTGATCAAATAAACTCTGCTAAAAGCCTACATCCAGTTTTCTCTTAATTGTGGGTGAGGAGATTCCTGAACAGTGATTCAAAACCTTCTGCAGCAGCTACCTTTCAGATATCCTTGGTCTGACTTGGGCAATAAAACTCCTTTACTATGACTTTTAATGCAAAGCCAGTTCTGTTTCCTCCCTGCTGTCATTGAAGTGACAGTCGGCTCTTCACTGAAGGAAATTATTAGGAAGTGCTAACTGGTCACAGCTCTGCTGAAGTACATCTGATACCAAGCAGATGCGCCATCGGATTCACTCTTCCTAACACTGACTTCAGTGAGTCCAGGCTCTTTGGCTTATAATGTATTTCACTTAAACAAGACTGGAAATGTTTAATTTTGATTTTATAAAGTTTTCCATGAGCACTGAAATAAGTGAAGCACAGTTGCGTCTGGATTTATACCTTGTGGTTGGTTGACTTTGCTGTCCAACTAAGCTCTGATGGACTTTTCCCATGGGTGAGCAATACCTGCTTTGGTCCCTGTGAGTCCTTCCGATGTTTAAAAAGTGGCTCCTTACACTTCATTGCTTTCCACAGCCTGCGTGTATATTGGATGTGTCTCTGGATTCACACTTGGATTCACATCTTTAAGATTTCTTATTGTTAAAGTTATCAGGAAAACTAACAGAAAACAAGGCTAAAAACTATCAAATTTTGTCAACTACATCAAGATGAGTTGAAGGGTTTTTTTTTTAAATGCTTAAAATATGAGAAGAATGGGTTGGGGAAGTGTTTTGGATGTTTTATTCTGATTTATTTTGGTCTAATTCTACCTCTAGCAGCCTCAGACTAAACAGTCCTGAGGGACAGCCACTTAAAAAGATGGACTACCCAAAGTCCAACAAAATTATGTACAGTTGTCTTGTGGGACTTTTTTTGATAGCATAAAATGGCCTTCATCAATCAGACTCTAACTGTAAATTATCACATAGCACTCCCTTGCAAACATTGCTAAAGGATCATTTTTCTTTTTAATGTTGAAGTTAGTGGTATACCATATTCACTGCTGCACTCTTTTCACTGTCCTATGACTTAATCTCACAGTGGTCAGTGCCTTTCACTTGCATCAGTGGTCTGTGGTTTCATTCTTTCAACATCAAAGAGAAAGATCATCCTGGCTACATTACAAAAAGCAAGTTCTGAATTTTGCCAAAAGAAACTGTGACAAACTCTTACAGTTTATAACAGCTTTCTTTTAAGTTGAAGGTGACTTACAAAGGGGAAAAAACAGGTTATGCCCTCATATATGTTTTTATAATGTACAAAAAGGGCCTAAGAAGAGTTGTAGGGTTGGGATTCTTTTTGCAATTATTTTATCTCAAGCAAAATCCAGGAAGACCAGATTTGGCATTCCTGACAGAAGCATAAGCATAAGATATAATGGGCTTTCCTCCTGCCTGCTCCTTGCCTTCCTTCACCTTCCAACCTTGCAGGTCCATTTTACACACCTGAGAAAAACAAGTGTATAAAGGATGCCTGGTAAATTCTTGCCAATCTTTTTGGCCAATTGAAACCACAAAAAACTCACAGGACACTTTTCAGTGGAGCCTTAATGAGTCCTCTGGAATAAAGCAAAGGAAATGGAATGGCAAAACTTGACAGTCTTCATATTTCAGTGTTAAGCAAACAATCAGGACAAAAATTTCTGACTGCCTTCACGCTATTTAAAGAAACCACAAGAAATCACAGAAACATTTTTCCCTTTATCAATTTAATGTAGCAGAAATCAGAGTTCTGATGACATTTCTTGAAAATGGGCAACTATAATAACCCGTCTGCAGTATAAGACATTCAGTTCTGATATGCAAAGCAGCAGCAGACTCTGGAAAAGCTTTTGAAACAGGAAAATACTTCCCAGCATGTGAAAAGTGGCAAATTATTCTGTCAATATTTTAATGGTATACTTTGCTATGAAAAGATCGCCTTATGAAACAGGTGTATAGGCAAGAACAGAACGAGATAAGTTAAAGGCTACGAGCTTTAAAGACAGTCGCTCACAAATAAAATACCCCAGGAATAAGGAAAAAAGGTACTTTCAGAGAAGAACAATGTTCATTGTTAAAAATGAACTAAAAATGAAAAAAAAAAAGGATATTAAGACCTGAAATGAAAAATTAGGACAGCAATAACACAGTGAAGAAAGATCAAAAGTTACTGTGCTGAATGTTTGCTAACTTGCTCTTAGTTCCTGAAAATTGCCTTCCCCTCAAAAAAAGGGAATAAAATGCTCCATCTGTTGTGGTTGCTGTTATCAGCATCATCCAGCAATGACTGCGTTTATGTTGAACACCTGCAGCCTGTGATAAGCAGTTGTCCCCCAAATGCCAAGGTGGCTGTGATGATGCTCGGACTGGGTCAGACCCCCACTCTAAGCACATTCCTGCTACTGGGGAGAAGCCACAGTGGCTCTGTAACAGATCCTTCTCCCCATACCACCCTGTTGTCATGCTCTGTGCTGGGCAGCCATGTTGAGGAGGACTCTGGTGGTATTGGGGCCTGCAGTTCCCACCCTCACCCCAAGCCAGCCCAAGAATGGGACATGATGGATCCCATTCAGCCCCAAATGCAGGGTGAGCTGTTGCTCTGCCCTCACACAGGCCTCATCCTGGCTCACGAGGCCCAGCAGAGCCCCATCAAAATGGCTCTGGCCCTGCCCTCTGGTAGAGGACAATGTACCACCGCTGAGCTCCAATTTTCTTTTATTTGAGATGAGAAAGCTCCCCAGAGAGGACGTTTAAGACCCTGCTGGATAAGCAGGTACAATTCAAAGCTCTAGCATTTTGTATTTCAAAATAAATGTTAAAAGTACTGGATTCCCAGATTCTGTATTTCCTTTTCAAGACCTGACAGTGGCACAGACACCAGAAGGGAAGAAATAACTTCTGTACTTCCTTCACTCGCAATATTTCAGATGGTTGGAAGGCAGCAACCACCTGAACACACAGTGTACAGAGAGGCAACCCTCCCGTCTAAGACTGCTGGTATCCTCATTCAGATACACTTTTAATAGACACTTCTTTCATTAAGAAAACTGATTTCAGTGGGACCATTTATGTATCGAGTATGAGTAATTGTATTACAATCTGGCTCTTCATGGCGTGTTCCAAACGAGCTCTTTCATTTTTTTCTAAAGAGGGCAGTGATTCAGCATTAACACAGTTTAAAATATGAGTGATATTTTCAGGGACTCCTCAGTGCACACGGATACGAATGTTAATGAATACCTTTTAAAGACAGTGAAAGAAATAACTGCCTACATGTTCCATTTATCTGCATCACAGTCTCTCAAGCACACACAAAAAATAATTACTTACAAATTATAAGAAAAAAAGGATTTTTTTTTCCAGTTCCACTAATACTTTGTTAACACCATAAGGACCTCAGCAATTTTAACAGTCAATTTACAGGAACTAATCCTTACAGAGATGAATCATCAGCAATGCTAAGTAATCTGAAAGGATCAGGGACTTACATTTTGTAACTGAAACTAAGGGACAGCTACCTGGCAGTGGAGTAGTCAGAGAGAGAACAAAAGTCCCAAAATGTAACAAATTATTTGTCACTTACCCTATTCAAGCAGTATTTGCTCTCTTTCCCATAAAAGTGCTGGAGACATTTCATGTTCTGCTTGTCGACAATCTTGTTGAAGAACTCGTTGATGGTTCGCACGGATACAGCACAGACAGCAGATCTGTTGGTTGGTTCGGAAGAGTCTGGTTTGCTTTGTGCAAAAACGCCGTAGAGAATATCATCATTCAACCCAAGGCCCATTTCGTGGGCTAGAGCTGCACCTGGCTTGCTTACGTAGGCAGCTTGCAAAATGTTGAATACCTCCTTTCGGATGGCCCTCTTCCTCCGCTTTTCAGTAAAAATACACTCAAGTGGCATTTCCATGTAAGAACGCATCTCTGAGTCTAAAGTGCAGAAGCGGATAATTCTGGTGTGAAAAGCTTGGGAGTCAAGAGATTCTCTCTGGACAGTCAGAAAATAGACAAAGTGATCATTTTCAAAGGCATGGACATACCTAATGGGATATGAGTCACGGAACTGAGGGAGGATATCTATATAAGACTGATCTGTGAGAAATTCAAAACCATCCTGTGTTTCTTTTAACCTTCTAACGGATATTGAATGCAGCACATGAGGAGGCTGAAATGTAGATGTCACAGTATTTCCAACAAAGAAGTTGACAAACCTGTCCTTTTCAGTCACCAAAACTTTGGTTCCTAAAGTGCTTACGACACAGTCAGGACAATTATCTGCTTCTCCGTCCGCCCGGGGTGAATACATGCAGTGCACCTCGCTTTCGATGTCAGCAGGGTTGTCAGGGTGAATGATGTGACGGTGGCAGATGCCTCCAGACACGCTACCACAGCTGATGAGCTGATCATCATAATAAGTTTCTAAGAGCAGTGCCATGTTGATATTATCTTTCCACACGCTGTTAGATAAATTGGCTTTATCTTTGCAGTCTTCGCATGGTGCGCAGTCAGGGTTCTCCAAAACGGGCCCAGTCTTGTACACAGAAATGTTCTGGAGAGTTTCATTTAATACATAAATCTTGTTGACTGCTCCAATATAAACATGATGCTTGTATAAAACTACATTCTGAATCGGTGTTTCCGCGACGAAGTTAGGAAGATCATATTTTACACTCAAATCCATCTCTGATTTTTTAGCTGCTTCTTTGCATTGTCCATGGCTCCTCTGCAGCAAGGCAAACAGGAATACGATAAACCCAGAAGGATATGCAGTAAAAGGCTTCATTGTCAGAGATCTAATCTGTCAAAATATATGTAAAGGAAAGAGCGGTTACATTTCATATACTAAAACATCAGTTTATCAGTCAACAGAAATTTGTTCCTAGGCTGCATGCATTAGCTGAACTATTTCCATTTAAGAAGTGTCATAATCTTGCTTAGTGTCATTATTAATTTTGTGCTAGAAACTGCTATGATTACTGCTCTTTGTTGGTACCCATTTCACTGCTTTCAGAACAATTCGTAGATGGATTTTCTTATGTTGAATTTTGCAACACCCCTTGGTGTGTCGTACAGCAACAGAAAAGAGATGACTCCTTCCACATTGGCGTTACACCAGCTGACTGATACGGTTTAGAAGAGGATGGCACACAGGTAGGTGAAAGCAAATCTGCTCAGGAGACTCAGGACAGAACTGCACACAAAGCAGTTGTAGTGCTTCAGTGTGTGGACAGAAGATATTTGGCAAGTACCTCGAGGGGCTGAGCTGGTTCTTAGCACAGCTGCTCAAAAATAAGAAATAGGAAAGTAATGAAATAATGTAAAGATCTGAGCTGGAAATGGGCTTCTCTTTTATTCCTTTGACATTTTTGATTAACCAAGGAAGAGACTTTTCTCCACAAGACCAAAGGAAGAAATTTCTTTCCCTCCCTCCAGCTCCCCAAATCATTGTCTTTCATAAAAGCCCGTTTTTGGAAAAAGAACATTTTTTTCCAGCCAGTTCTACTTCTTGGAATACTAATTTTCGCTAGTGTTGACAAGGTTTTGTAATATATTGCTAGAATATTTTCTGCATCATGTGGTGCCTGGCATGTGCAAGTTTTATTTTAGGCCCTGTACCACAGCAGTAAGTCACTCTGGTGAACCTTTACAAGATACAGGCGTATCAGTGTGTTGTCAACAAAGGGCTATCAAGTGACCTACAGCCATTAACTGATGAAATAAAAAAACCTAGCACTTTTCTTTTTTTTTTACTTCTCCACACAATTGTTTGATGTGGCTTGAAAAACCAAAGGCAGATGACGAGTGTGATATTTCACCCCCTCGGAAGATCAATTGAACGAACTGTGGTTATGAGCGTTTCAGTGCAGTGTCTACGCTATGCCCTGTCACACCAGACATTTTCTGTTAATGCCATGACACTGTTGTTACCCAAATTTAGCTTCTTCATGGAGAAAACAATTATGCATTCTAACAGCAATATGATCACATACGTTGGGAAAATACTTATAGTTTGTCTATAGTTAAGCAATCGTTGCTAATAGAGAAATGAAAGGATTTTACATAGAAAACCTTGAAAATTACAAACTAATAATAGGAACCAGGAGCTCGGTATTGATTTTTTATTTCATTAAGACTTTAAGCAGAATGGAAAGATGACTATAGACCAGAACTGTTTCAGCTGTGAATAAATTCAGTGTTTTCACTAGATTGGTTAAAACAATCCATCAATAATTCTCTTGCATTCCTTGTGACATTTTATTTCAGCATCCACTGAACTCTTTCTGTGGCTTACTTCATTAATTACACAAAATAATAGGTTTTGGAAACAAAGAATTGTTCTTCCTCCCTGTTATCTGATAAGAATCATGATCGAGAGCTGGGGATACAAGTCAGAAACACAGGCTATTTGCAAGTATTAGCTGGTAAGAACAAGTTACACCTCTGGTATCAAGAAATTAAGATCTTTCTTCAAACCAACAACATTCTTTTTTAATATTAATTAGTGATAACAGAATCCTGGAAACAAATCAAACATGGATTTAAGTTTAAAAGAAAAAGAAAAGAAAAAGAGCAGGGATATTGCTATAATTAGAAAATACCCCCAGTATGCAGAGTGCTGATTTCTATATTGTATAGGGCAGGAAACTGTTCTCTCATCCTCTGAAACTTCTTACTCTTACAGAATTTTTCCTGCTCTGTGCTGGGACGAAACCAAGAGCTTCCAAAGTTTGTGTGGAACACCCAGAAGTCACACCCGATCCAAGAACAACCATTTCCACGTCCCTGCCTTGCCAGCGCCAAGCAAAGGTCCCCGCAATGGGAGGAGTGGGAGCCTGGTCTGACTGACTGCCTCCTCTCAGCCAGCTCTTCCACCCAAGAAACTGCTAAAACTGATACATTCCTGCAGATTCCCTTCTGACGAGTCAACGTGTTCTGACAAATACTAGATTAAGCAGCAAATTCCAAAAGTGCTCTATTTCTAACACAACGCAGAGGCAGGTAGTGTTTACTGCAACAAGTTTAAACCCACACAACAGAGGTGGCACTGCAGTGGAAGGAGAAAACAATAGGTGGGACAATAGTTAGATGAGGATGAGGATGATCGACTACCAATACAGGAAAAAAGATGCAAGGTTACTTGACAGGCACCTACTTTGTTGCAGTATATTTTGTGCCATGTTTTTGTTTTAACACGTTGCCAGATTTCCCACCCAGTACGTCCCTCAGTCTTCAGTTTACAATCCTCCTCGTTCTTCCAGTGTGTGAAAAAGAGGATCCCTTGCTATTCAACAGTAAATACCAGTGTGTACTGCAGAGGGATTTAGAGCCATAAATGCTGTCTGACTTATTCTTTCCCTCAAACCACATCTTGGATGTGAGGCCACTGTCCTCGGATAGGCTACTCTGCCTACATGCAGCTGGTGAAACAGCGCTGGTTTGAACCCATGCTCTGGAGACAGAAAATTTGTCCTTAGACTCCACTCCTTGTTAGCAAACAAAATCCGAAGCAAAGAGCTTAACAACAAGAGTAAGGGTAGGATTCAGTGTCATGCAAAAGATGCCAGGAATAATAGGTACTGTATTTCACTACAACAGGAAGGAAAATAAGAGCAATAGATGAAAACCAAGTCATCTTTACTCTCATATCCGAGCTCCATCATTGTGTCTTCCTTTGTATGCTTTTGAGGTGTTTCAAGCATCCTCCCGGATAGAAATCTGCTGATTCCCATCTATGGGAAGCTCAGGCTCATGGGCAGCTCTAGGGAAGACGATTCCCCACAATGCATGTCTCCAGCACACTGCGTATTTTTCCTCAAGATGCCTGAAATCAGAAGACACATGCTCAGCTGTGAGACATTTATAGCTTAGGGAGGACACAGGAGTTATGTGAAGAGCACAGTGTGCAACTCCTTTTCTTAGCTATTTGTTTTTTCACACTCCACTGTTCCTCAGCGAGACTCCTGTGATGCTTGGTGCCTCTTTTTAGCTATATTTGACCCAGAGTCTTTCTCTATACCACTGCTGCAGCCTCCAGCATGGAGTTGCTTTTTTTGTAACCTCCAGCCCAGGTCATTGCAAACAGGCTTCACTTGAATACATCCTGAAGAAGCAGGGAAACTTCAGAGAATTAAAAATTCAGTCCCATCTCTCTCCAAAGGTCCAATAGTCCCAGTTCTCCTTAGCACATACTCAAACGTAATTTCAATTGAACTTAAGCACTTAAAAGAGTTTTGCTGAATTAGAAGCAAAATACTTGGGCTATAGATACGCTTTTTAAATAGAGGTCAAAGAACTGGTTGCTGCCTATCAGTTGCAAAAGGAAAACAAGTAATCCCTTTGTTTCTGTACTTGGTTTGAATGTTGGATGCTGTTCATTCTTTTGTGACCTTCCCATGACTCGTGTGTCAGGGTGCCTTTCATGTGTCTACACAAGACTTGTAAGCTTTGGCTTGTGATAGCTATCAGCAAGCAATAGTTGTGGATGGATTATTTCTTCTGTAAGAGATATTTTCAAAGCCTGTGTCATGATGCGCTCATTTTTCCACCCCTCAGCAGACACTAGCTTGCGTAACTGGGTTTTGGTTGACCGTTGCAAGTGGCTAGTAATGATGTGTCATATTAGTGTGCCTGGCAACCTCAAGTGCTATGGCTGATGCTTCTCACCAGGCTTGGTCTTGAGTGTTTGTGTACCATTAACAGCTTCCCAATGGCAATCTTTTTCCTACAAGTTTCATTCTCCCTAATTATGGCCTGGGTGGTAATTTGTAAATGTTGAACATCATGTCTCTTCTTCACACTGTTTGCCATTGTAGTGACAAGTCAGGCCTGGCCTTATTGTGGAATAATATTCAAGCTGTCATATGCAAGGAAGCCAGAAAACACAGTCATGCGTGCTTTCCTAGCCCTCATTTCAACAACTCAGGTCCCATGTAACTCTGATTAAAAAGCACTCCATGGAGCTGCACAAGCTAAGACAACATGCTGACACGAAAGCAAGCATTTTGTAGGTGGATTGGTGTATCTCATTTTTCCTTGCTTTATTACAGGAAAGGAAATGACAGGGTCCTGCATATCCCACATAGAGCGTGTTTGTACAAGAACCTGGTTATTCCAGGTTAGGTAATAGCAGAGCCATGTTAATTCATATTTCGCAAACTCTATTGTCAGTAAATGGTAGCCTTTTCCCTTCTTTAAGGAAATATTTCATAGTATAGTTTTATATTTTTTCCAGTGGGATGGTACATCTTGTTAGTATGGGCTCTGACAGACTCGTGGTGACAAATTTCTATAGGATAACAATAGTGATTACTGCTCCTGAGAGTTCAGTTTGCTTTACTGTCCTGGACGAAAATCTGTGCCAGTTCAGGACCTGATTCCCTGTGGGTCAGATGCCCTGCCATGGAGACAGCAGCATCATTTAATGGGACAGGGCAACTGAGAGGGGGAGATGGTAACAGCTCCATCCATCCAACTTTAATCTGTTATTGCAAATCTGTCACAGCACTGGCAACCGCTTCACCAGACTAAGCTCACAGCGGACGTGTCTTCATCAGACTTTTCAACTAACCATTTGCATCTGTAGACAAGATTGGTTATATGTGAAACACTTATTGAGGTTAATCTATTTTCTATGTCCACAGATTAAAAATGCTTGTAAATCAGAATTGCTGACCTGAATTAGCTCCCTTGAGTTAAAGTAACAGAGAGAACATGGAAATTTGAGAAAGTAAGTCAGTAACAAACATACAAATAATACCCAAGTTGAATTAAAATGGCTAATCGGAGTTAAAATCCATGTTCCCCTGTCTTCAGCACTATTTTAACTGTAGTTTAGGTTACTCATCCTGACTAGGATGGGAATATAACTTTCCTGCAGCATGGTATGTACACTAACATGATGCATTTTCCCAGTGCATGGAGTCACAGGACTTAGCAGTGGTGATTTAGGTCATAAATTCATTCATAACAGAGCTGGGAGGTTTCTATGGTACTCCCAAGAGGTGTGTGTGCATGCAGATGGCTGATGGTGAGGAACTGCTGGGCTGGGAACAGCTTAGGCACTTGCTGGAGGATCTACCATTAACTAAATCCTCTACATATCCAGTGCAGTCGTGTGTGTCAGAAGAAATTGCTTTCATTAGCACGTTCAACTGATCCGTAAGTCTTTTCTTACAGTATGCAAATAAAAAAAAAAAAGAATCTAAATTCTCCCAGCATAAAATATACTCCTTAATATACATGGTCCATTACTGAGTCCAGTATACCATTGTAATTCACAGCAGCTATCAATAGAAGCATTTTTGTTGTCTGCTAGGTTTATTTTTATCAGGCATTAAAACACAAGGACACTAATCTGTCCTTTACAGTGGAGAAAATGTTGTTCTTATACTCATTTACCATTATTTTTGTAGGTTTCCTACAGTGCAATAAAGTGTAGAGTGTTTTCTCTGAAATTTGCTTCAGATCTTAACATCCTAAAGCCAACTCATGTCTTGGGTCTGTAGCACAAACGGATTTTTTTAATCACGTTTTGTTGTGATGGGCTGCAATGGCACTACAGGCTCTTTCATAACAAACCGCAGCAAACATTCACTGATATATTACGAATGAATGGAGCAGATCAAGAGCTATACATTGCTCAAAAAGACTAATTTAAAAGGTGGTATACAGCATTTGTTGGGATTCAGGGAAATTTCTCGTGTGAGGAAATAGTACTCATTCTGAGGGCTGAGGAATCAATTCCACGAAGAACAGGAACTAGAAAAGAAGGAAATACCCACAGTAAGGTAGGTCCTTTGTTGTTTGTTTATGCTTATATTTCCAGATGGATTTGGATCTTTAAATACAGGAGGACAGCTTTCCACATCTGGATGCATAAGGATGGGAGGATTTTTTAAAAAAATTATTATATTGCTTAGAAATAGCAGGAAAATAGAAAGCAAACTTTGAACAACACAGCACTGTTGATCCACTCCATTAACCTGAAATGCAAGCCAAAAATAGTGGAGCTTCAGTAAGAAAATACCTGTGATGCTGTTGTGGCTCTTCACCACTACACTGGCAGTAAAATAAATCCGGTTCTAGCACAGACTTAAGGTAGGTATCTACAGCAAATGATTCAGCCCGACAACTGGCATGTGAAAATCTTACTCAGTCCAAGTGTTCAGTCCAAGGAGAAAAGGAGCTGTGTGTGGTGTTGAATACTACGTTATGTTGATTATTGTACGTCACCCCCAATAACACAGGGTAAGGTTGGTCTTCTCTTTCAGGTGAGTGAATATGGAGATATCTGGGTTTCACTCCCAATTTTTCACGTGTTTGGACAGACCAATGAATATCTTAATGTATTTTCACTGCCTTCGCAAAGCAAAGACCTTTATTGACTCTAGCCAGTAGAGGTAAATGCAGAAATGTGCCCTGGTTCACCAAGGAAGTCACACTAGCTCAGGTAAAGATGCAAGTCTTTTCCAGTGCGTATAAAAACTACCTTTCATTAGGAGAAAGCAGTTTTCTTGTATTTCTGAGTTGATCCTGTTGATCAGCTTTTTGCATGAGTCTGAGCATTTTGTGGTTGTCTGTACAGAACAGGGACAGTGTAATTTCCTTGGAATGTAGTTCCTCCTTTCTAAAAGAGCCAAGTTGGCAAACCTGGCTGCAAACACAGTTTTAGCTCGATTCCCTTAACTACTCTCAGAACTTACTGAGATTTTTCTGCTTTATGCTTTATGGTTATAACATTTATCTACCTGAATTCTTGTATTGATATGCAGAGCAGATTTTGGAAGCCTTTCCTGTCTTGTCAAGCTAACAGCCTTCCATACTGTGATAATTAAAGGAATGGCATGGGTCATAAAATGAAAAAGATTAAAAGGCAGATAGCCATGAGTAACCAAGACAGCATACAGATTGGATCTAAACGTTCTAACAGCAATTATGAAGGATCTTGATGCAGGGCATTTCCTGCAGTTTAACTGTCATTTGGTGCTAATGGTTCTTAGGAGTCCTTGAGACAATAAACCTTCATAGCCAAGCATTAGTCTCTTTAAGAAAAAAAAAAATTCTGTACATCAATAGATAGCGATGATAAAGTATATTATATGAAAATTGTACCAAAGGATCTACATGCATACCAAGTTACTCAGTTTCCTTTTGATGTCATAGTAAATGTAATAAATATAATAATAATAACAGCAACTAAAACCCAGCAAGTCCCTGAATTCCTCCAAGGTGTGGTACAAATACCTAGGATACCAAGCAAAAGGAGTTGTGCTGGCTCTGTTCTTTCCTCTGAAAGAGCTGGCAGGACGGTGTCAGGCAGCGGCTTTTCTGCTCCGCAGGCACACATAAAGCATGCCACTGGGTGCCGTAACTTCACCCTTCTCAGTCAGTGTGTCTCCGAGGGCCACAAGGCAAATCAGTGACAAAACCTAGGGTCAAGGATTTCCACTAGGTTGCTGATGCCTTGCTTGATACACAGCTCATCAGGCTGAGATGTCATGGCCAGACTCTGTGCAGGGTCTCAGCGAGATCAGCACATCTGTAAGAGCGAGCTCCTTGCATCTAGCAGCCTTCGTGAGGCTGCTGAACCAGCGTGGCCTGGCACAGCCCGTTGGGCTGATACTGCGATTTGTCCATATGCATTATATTTAGTGCTGG
This sequence comes from Chlamydotis macqueenii, assembly GCF_036417535.1. Classification (NCBI taxonomy): domain Eukaryota; kingdom Metazoa; phylum Chordata; class Aves; order Otidiformes; family Otididae; genus Chlamydotis; species Chlamydotis macqueenii. The sequence continues at coordinate 27,395,180 of NC_141556.1, forward strand.
AAAGCAGACTGCACTTCTTCCATGCCCAGGCTGGCTCCACAAGCAGTATAACCATGCTTGTGTAATGTTGTATCTGAGATAACCAGCCCTGCCAAACACAAACTGCCTCTATGCAAAACTAATTCTTTGCCTCATGAAAAAAAATGTGGTGCAGACCCTCAGGACAGCTACAGAGAAAACTGAATTGGCTGTGTTTGTAAAGCACCTAGTGAAAGTAATGAAGTCTGTATTTATGTCTCAGCTTAGTAGAACACATCCTTTATCTGGTACCAAAGTTAATAACCTGATGGTCTACTTAGCTTCATAGCAGCTTTTTGATAATCAAACAGGAGCAATGTCAAGGATAGTGTTCATTTCCCATCTGTGTTTGGTTAGGAGGTTATGACCTTTTTTTTTTAATGCTGACCTCGCTTTTGTCACTGCAAGTTTATGTTATTGCAATGCACTTTAACTGATGCCCTACTTTCACTCAGTTTAGAAGCTGAGTTAATGATGGCTCATTGGCATGACTGCTGCCTTGCTGCGAACCTGTGATTCATGATATGCTTCCAAGGACTTTACGGTATTGGTGCTCATAAATCCCAAAATGGCCTGGGACCAGCCTATCTGACATCCTGGCTCTCACCAGAGGCAACAGTGTCACAGCTGCAATCAGTAGAGTGGCTGATCTGGAGCAGCCTCAGCTCCTGGTTTTTGGCAGATCTCCCTCAGCAAGGGTCTGTCAGCCACAGCTTTTATTCTGAAATATTGTGCTGACCTTCAGAAGATGCTGAAAAGCTCAATAGTTTGAAGAAGGTGTTCAGGGATGGCTGAGCTGTCTAAGTTTTTTCTTGCTAATGAAGTTTGTTTTTTTTTTTTTTTTCCCCCAATGCATTTTCCAGCTGCTTCATTTACTTGCTTTCAGCCTTTCCCCTCATTGTGAGGAGACCTGGGAAGCTTAAATGTGCAGCCCCTGCTCTCAGGGGTTCTTGTTTACACAGGGTCTGGTACCAGGTTTTGGAGTTGTTCAGATCCTGGAGTGTCTCCTTTGGAAATCTGGAGCCAGATTCAAGGAGTTTGTGAGATAAGCAAAGAGGTTGTTTCCAAACTGCAGAGAATATTTACCTTTCTCATAGGGGTGACATGAGGATAAATTAGCTCATTCTTACAAAACACCTCCAAAATATGAAGAGCTTAATGCTGGTGTTTACAACAGGCACAGCACAGCCAGGCTGAGCTATAGGATGATGCCCGCCATAAAGGAATTGATTGAAAACTGTGGTCTTCATCCCTGAATGAACAGGTTGGCCAAAAGTCTAAATCTGGGACTAGGGCTTGGCTCTGCCCCTCTCTGCCACCTGCCCTTCTGCCCTAAGAGATCCAGCATCCCACCCTGACAGCTGTTCCTCGTCCTCCTCCTTCTGTCCTCATGGGAAGATGCAGACAGTGGAAGGCACGGATGTGAATCCTCCCAGGCAAAGCAGTCCTCGCGCTTCGGAGCTGATTGGGCCAGGAAGAAGAGCAAGGATTTCGGCTGGGACTGGAGGCTGCCTGTCAGCAGCAGGACCTGTCTGCAGTGCCCGGCTCCATCTTGTCTGGAGACTGCAAAGGAGCTTAGCTGGGAGCTGTAACCCAGCCAGGACCGAGGGCCTCTTACTGCTCCATGTGATTCCTTCTCCTGTGGAGCTGAAGCTCAGGGGAGATCCAGGGCATACTCAGCATGAACCACAGGCACCGGTTAACTGAGGGACCTGAGAACTCTGTGCCCAGTGAGTGTTAGTTTTCTGGCTCCCCTTCTTGGACTTAGGCCCTGAACTCACCCTAAACCCTATTTTAGATGCCAAAGTAGCCTCTCGGCATCTTACCCATAGTTTTAAGCTTGGTCTGCTTATCCAAAAGGAAAATAAAACGGCAGCAGGAAAATTGGAAATGTCAGTTAATGTATGTTTTTAATTTAGGACTTTATATTACAACAATTGCTCCTAAGCATGAGGTTTTGTTAAGTAGTTGGTAGCACTGAATACAATACTTCAGGCACTGACCTAAGGTCACTCATTTAACGAGAGCATTTTCTCTTAAATTCCTGCTCCCACTTCAAATATTCAACTTATATTATATTGCTTACTAGCACCATGTACGTCATGTTCAAATAAAAAAAAATGGACTGCTTATCTGATTAATAATTACTCACTTGAGCAATTTAAATTTGAGCAAGATACAGCTGTTGGGGGTGATGATGGGAGAGATCTAAATTCTTACACACCTGGATTTTCACATGAAAGCCTGGTTTCAGACCTAAAGTTTGTCAGGGTAAGTTACATTCTTTTACTGTGAAGCCACCACCTTTTCCAAGGTGGCTTGACTCCGCAGTCTTTATGCAAACAATATTCTCATCGATTCCTGTGATAGTTGAGCTGACTAAGGACTAGAAAATGGGGTGCTTAAAACAGCCTAAAAGGCAGAAGATCTGTTGACATGACAGAATCTCAATATTACCTCATTTAAAATGAGCAATAGATGATACAGGGTAAATACTGAGATGCAGAAGGCATAACTTATGGGGATGATAGGTGCAGAAGAGTAAATCTTTAAAAATCTTATATATTCTTAATGAAGATAATCATTACTCTTTAAAGAAAGACTGAATTAACCTACATTGCATTTCCAAGTAACTAGCTAATGGACACAGGCATTATCTTTTCACATGTCTTTGAAATCCCTATAAACCATGCCTACTCAAATATTTGACTGATGGGCTTTCACCCCTATTAATAGCATGCAACGGAGGTCTCGGTAAATAACCTACCTTCACATTTGCCTTTTCCAGAAGGGAAGGGGGTACTTTCTTATCCTTCAGCCACCTCTTATTGCTCCTTGCTGCTTCCTGAAAGTCTTTTTTGTACTGTGAAAACAATTCACTGGTTGTTACCTTATTTTTGTGCCCTGCAGGGATTCCAGGCGAGGACTCTCCTCTCAGATAAGCAGGAAGCCCTCCCGCTGCAGTCAGGGGAACTTTGGAAGCCATGCGTGCTTATCTGGAGGCAGAGGTTGGCCCAGCCTATGTTTAGTTTACGAGAGAAATGTGGTATTATTTGCATAAAAGGAGTTATTTCAAAGCATGTTATACGAAAACCTCTAAATTTGAAAGCAAACAAACAAAAAAAATCCCACATAGCAATTTTCAGGAAGCAGCAAAGATGTCTCTGAGCTCTCCCCAAGCTGATTTTATCATGGCAGCTTACATCTGAAGAAGAACAAACACATACTTATTTTTGTAAATGTGTTTTCAGAAGGAAAGAAAACTCCAAAGAATTGGCAAATAGTCCTCCTGACTGATAATAACCATGCACAGTGTATTCCCTTTTCAGCCCTGCAGAAAAAACACGGGATTCAGTTCTGCAATTAGAAGGTCATTAATGATTTTTGTGATTTCATGCATTCTGTGCTGACTTTACCTACCTCCTGCCTGGCTCTCATCTCTCCCACCTTCTGTTAGGATGCTCTGCATTCAGAGCTCCTCCTCTCACGTAGCCTGCCACAGTTATCCAGGAAAAAAGATAACTGTTGTCGGACAGGTCTTTCTGAATATAACCAGGAAAGGGAGGGAACCATCCCTTTCTCACAAATGGACATGCCTTGCAATCCATCTCTTTTGTATACATAAGGTTGGGATAATAAGGACAAAAATCCAATGGAATTTGATACAAAGAAGAGGAACTGAATTCTATGGGATTTAATGGAAGATGAAATGTAACGGGGTTTTAACATATCGCAGTTCTGAAGCATGAACAGAATTGATAATAAATTTCATAGAATAGTTCAAAACCTTACAGGAAGGCTCCCATGTTGGGCCAATTCAACAGGATTTTCCCATTGTGCAGATCTGACTGATTAGCCAAGGTAGAGAACTGGCAAGATCTGGAGAATGTCACAGGAGAGGACATCCCCAGACAAGGAGCTATGTAATCCTCTGAGAAGGCAGAGGACACAGTGAATTGCTGCCACCATGCCATGTTCTCTGGTGATTCATATGTAAGGCCAGCGTTTGCAATACCAGGAAAAACAGACATTTGGGAATTTCAGCTTCTGACTACAATATACTTAATAAACACTAAATACTAGGAAATGGGGAAAACAAAGCAAAGCATAGAAATAAAGCCATAGTACAAGTGTGGGTCCTCTACTCCTTCTCAGCACTTGCACAGTTTCCACTGAAGGTGATGGAATGTACTTATACAGAGTTTAACCTCAGGCACCTACATCCTGGCTGCGGGAACACCCCCATTTACTATTTGGAAGCACTGCAAACACAAGCAAGGATAACGCTCATTATCAGGCAGCACTCTGTCCTTGAACACATACGGGAAGGCAACAGCAAAGTGGATGCCAAAGTTTGCCTTCATCAGAAGGGTTAAACAGCAGTTAAGATAAAGTTTTCAGTCAGCTACTGTGGGCTAAATTGCATCCTCAAACATGCACAGCATTTTCCACTGTTTTGAATGGATGGTAAACACATTTTTCAGGTTCAAATTTGGATTATATCCTCTGATGCAAAGTACTTAATCACATAGCGAGCTTCACACTGGCTCACTGCCTCACTGGAGTCCAATACTGTTTGCATTCTGCCTTCTTTTTAAGGCATTATTAATAGTGCGATTGTATTTTTTTTTTTACTGCAGCTTTGGGAACTTGTAAGAATGATATCAAATACCCAGGATTAACATGAAACATTTTTCCCTAGGAAAAATATTAGCCTTTAATCCAAAAAGCAAAAGGAATAAACCTACAGAGTTTAAGCAAAGGTTTGGCAGGACAGTAAGATATAACATTTAAAATTAGTACCCACTTTCTAGAAGTAGACAGGAAAACTGGATATAACTCCAGTAATTCATTTAACATTTTCAATGACATTAGGAAGGAGGAATTAATCAACTTTTGACATGAATTCAACTACCAACACCTTTCATTGTCTCCAGTAAAGTTGCCTCTCTGCTTTATCGTGCTTCCTCAGACCTAACCAATACAATCTGCTATTTTTTAATAAAAAGACACAGGTCATGAAGACACATGAAAATTATACAATAATACCCATAACAGATAGAAGGATATATAATAACAGATAAAAGGATCTGTAATTCCCATAACAGAAATCCTAATACAATGTTGGCTGTGTAACAGTCTTAAAGACAGAGAAAAATACAAGCACCACTTACCCCACCACATGTCTGAAGCTTGTGAATTTATTTCAGTTTTACAGAGAAAAAAATGTACTTTTCTAGTCATGCATTTGGGACAACCCACAGATCTGGGAATTTGCTCAAAGGCTGGGGTCACTCAGAAACCTGCTACCTTTATCCTCATAAGATCATCAATGGGGTGGGTGTGAGGAGGTGAGGAGCAAATCCTAATGTCTTAATAAATATCTCTAATGATCCTGAAATGCTGGTGATTTAGTTTGGGCCAAGCAATCCAAAAAGCCTTGTTAATCATGATAATGCTAAAGACAAAAAAAAAACCAACCCAATGTGCATCTCTAGGTATTCACATGGCACAATAGACCTCTACCAAGCTTGAAACCATGCTAGCTAGAACACCTGCAATATGGAAAAAACAATGTAAATAAAAGGTGAGGTTCAGCATCCAGCTCAAAGAAATTAAAAAATAAACTGAGAAACAAAAGACGTAATATCTCCTGAAATAAGGGTAAAATAAGTAAGTTTGGAATTCTAACTGTAGCTGGTAATTGTTTTCATCTGCTCATTAGACATGCTCAGAAAGGATTTCTGTTTCCACAAAATTTATACAAAAGTAAATAGCTCCTGCAGGAACGGTCAATTTGTACAAATATTAATGAGAAAAAAATTCATGTGGAAAAAGATACCTCAATCTTCTATTTAAGCCGACAGAGAGGAAATTAATTTTGCAAATACTGTGCAAACATGCACAAAGGCAGAGCAAAACCCAGTGTCCATGAAGAGTCAGTGGCAAAGCTCCAACTGATGACCATAAGGCCACAGTCTTGCTCATGGTTCCTACCAGGCAAGTAGCTCAACCACAAAAGGAGGTTTGAAAAGCAAGTCACTTAAGACCCACGTGTGTCGTAGGTCCGAGCCTCTGTGGTGCGTGACAGAGGGACTGGAATTCAGCTGAGGCCAATGTTCTACCAGATGTGGGCAGGGGCAGCAGCCGACGCAGCTGGGGCTGGGCGCGGACATCCCACACCGGGGCCATGTGGCGCTCAGCTCTGACAAACGCTCGGCGTAATCAGTGCATTAGTCCAGGTTTCTCCCAGTCCCAGACAGTTGTTTAAAATGAGCATCATTTGAAGCAAACCAGAAACCTTAACACTGTATTTAATAAATAACTATAACTTTGCTGCCTAAATTCAGGGTGGTCCAGCCTCATTACTGTTATAGGCAAAATGCCTGTTTTGAGTCTCCTGACACCAACTCTCCTCTCTGAAGGGGGTTCAGCTATGGCATGTAGGGTGCAGAGGCAGGCTAGAAGGTCCCAAATATAGGCACTCCAGATAGCCAGAGGCAGGATCGTTATATATGCTTTATTTTCTGGTCACCTGCCCATGTCTACACAGCTGGAAGCCCTTCAGGTACCGCATGCAATCCTCCAGCAGTTGGGTCCTCGCCTGGAGGCCACCTGTTGGGCCATTCTTTGCTCTACAAAAAGAATCAGAAGATTTTACGGCACTCTCTTCAGTCCCAACCAAAGCTATGATACTAAACATTTTATAAAATAAATTATACATTTGGCAAATTTCATATCCTTATGCTGAAAGAACATCTGCCTGAAGCCAAAAACATCCTGTGTGGGAAGTGAACAACTCACATTGTATAAAATTGTCAATAAAAGTTAATTACTTATTCCCTAAATCTAGCTGTCTCTATAACTGTGCAGCCTCAATTAACTGAGTCTGCTTGTAGAAGTGTAACTGAGAGGCCCCTACGCTTCTTCATCAACTCCAGAGCCATGCTATTTTGAAAATAAAAGACCTGTATCCTGTCCAAAAAATAAACTCTGGAGGTGACTTGCCATGTTGCCATTTTGGATTACAAAAAATAAAATACTCGGCCAACACACAGGGGAAGGCTTAATTCCAGCAAACACACACATAAACAGGAAATCTCTCTCCAGTCAGAAGGTATTTTTCCTTCGTACAATGGGGTTCAAAGATGTGTCATCATATAGCTTGAAACAATTGCTAAGGAACCTTACCATTTCCAACAGCTGAGGAGTAGAGTCGGCTTCCACGGTGGAAAGCCTGTCCAAACTTGCATGGGAAGCACACAAACACTAACAAATCTATGCTGGCTTAGGCCAGCGCAGAGTTTTTAATCAATAAGCATGTCAAACTGGGGGACAGGGAGGGGAGGGAATCAATTTTCAGAAGGCAAATGGTAACAACTGTAGATTTAATCAAATTGCAGCTGCAATCCCTTACTATTCTCAATATTTTTGAAAGAAAGTAGCTCCACGGCAAAGAATGAATTTCAATAAATGTCACATATTTAGTTATAGTGCTGATGTTTAAATTTATCAAGCTAGGTCACTGATCCTTCGCAGAAATGATACCCGTACATGTCAAAAAGATTCTGATACTGCTTAGTTGGATAAACGTCAAAATGAAGGAGCTACAGTAGGGGAAAGCAACTTACATATAAATTGTTATTTCTCTGTGACTACAGGGAAAAAGATACGCCAACGTGACCCTTCAAAGAGAGGTTAAAGCTTCAAGGTACACAACAAAATGGATAGCTATCAAGTACCATGGCGATGGCCGTGGTGTGAACACTTGAGCAAAATGAAAATCTTCTGAAAGCATTCGGCAATTTTCCTTTCACATGCATTTGCAACCAAATTTATCATGAATTCAAATGAGATCCCTTCTACTGTCTTCCACACAAAAGGACAAGTGTATGTTCATGGTCTTGGGATAAGCAGAAGAGACTCTCATGGAGCTGTAGGATGGGCCAAAAAATTATTTTATTTAAGTATTTTGAGCTTATTAAACTCCTCAGCATTACAGAAACTCTTCTGTTATTGACACCTGCTTGAAAAATGAAATGCTCCAAGGCATTTGCTTCCCTGGAGACCGGTGTGCCGGGGGGAAAGGCAGAGGAGAAGGGTTTCAGGGCATCCACCACCTCAGTGTTTGCACCACATGTGCCCTGCACCTGGGTCATGCACATAGCCTCTCCTTAAAACATTAGGGTTATAAAATCCTTAAAATGTGAGGGTTATAAACCCCTCATATTCGTTATCTCCACTTCTATTTTCCACTCTGATACTTGGTGTACTCAATCGCAACTAATTCAAGGAAGGTCCACCTCAGCCACGAGGTGTCTGAAAAGAAAAAGAAGTCACCATCCAGCCACATCAAGTGTCTGAAAAAGATCACAGCACAACTAAAAAGTCTCAGAAGAGATCAAATAAAAGTGGCAATCTACTTGGGAACACCGTTTCCTTCAAAGGAGTTATATCCTAGATCAGTTTGGTCTGATAACTTTACCTCTTCATTATTTTTCTTATGTTTAAAATTGGAGGAAAAAGATACTTTATCTTCTCATACAACACCACAGTTTTCCTGAAGGCAAATAGCTTGGCAATTTGCTAGATTTGTTAATGCTAGAGGAAACAAGTTAGCACACATACCATGTGTTTGAATGCCTTTGCAAATTAGATTGAAACACTGATTTGATTTCCTAAAAGGTATCTTAAACAAGGCAAGGTTAGAGATTTGGAGAGTAATGAAAATTTGTGTGACTTCAAACAGCTCTACATAAAACAGACCTGATATTCTGGGGGGAAAAAGGTCACCTAATTATTCGTTTCCTGAAGGCCCTGTCTATACTACATTTCCCCTGGGTAAGGAAACTGATTTAAAAATGGCTTCTGCTAACATGCTCGCACCAGTCACTAGGTATGAGATACAGATTTGTTAAAACCATCGCCAAGAAAAACGCAACATTTTTACAAGGAGAAAACAACAGAAACCTTCCTGGCTTGGCTGCGTGGGGAGGGAAAGGCAAAGAGGTGCCATCCGCCGGCATCTTCAGCAGAGCCGTGGTCCTGCCTCCTCAGTGATGACGCGCTGCTTGGCACCCTGTGGCAGCTGCCATGGCATGACCACGGGCTTAATTGCTGGGTACAAACTTTGAGTGGGAGGCAATCACAGGCTGTGGCCATGGCGGACAAGATGCACGGGTTGATGCTGCAGCTCATGGTAACAGCCTAATGAAACATGAAATTGTGGCGAAGGCAGGCCAGCGAGGCAGCAGTGGGGAAGTGGGAAGCCTGGACACAAGAGTTTCACAGGAACCGGCCACAAAGGTGTGGCTGCCACCCAGCATCTTAGGAAGGTTTGTCTGGAGTATTACACACTGCAACCTGTTTCTTCTCTTTTGCATGGAACAAATCCTGTAACTTGCTTCGGGGTTTATGTTCCTGTAGTTTCAAAGAACTCTATTCCGCCATCACTTTCTCATTCAAGAAATGAGGTGTGTTTCTGTAGCGCTGAGAGAGCCTAAGCAGGATTTCCCTGACACTAGGTACTCCACAATCACATATGGAGATGCAGAACCCCTCCTTGCCTTCTGCCTGAAGTGAATAGTCTAGGCGCATCACCGCTATGAAGTAATCGTGGTACAAAGCAGATCATCCAGAGGTACAGGACTCCCACTGCTGCAGCTCAGGCCTTCCAGCTGCCCCAGCATAGCATGCTGCCGGCATCAGGCTCCCTTTGTGGCTGTGAAGGCAAGGCTGATGCTCTTGCACTGCAGCCAGCTGTGCTCTCTGGAGTCCTGGAAACCACATTTGGGAGGCAGCAGCATCTCTTCCGAGTTGCAAAATACAGAACAGCCTTGCAGGTCATAGAAGAACGAGAGTAGGTGTGTTTGCCCCTTCAGTTGCATTGGACTAGCAGGAAGTGGTTACACGTCCTCAGCTAAGATACCAGAAAACCAAAAAATCTGGGAAAATCAGGATGGGAAAGGCAATCCTGGGAAGACAACGTTTGCTGCTCAGTTTTGCATTTATGAGCTGTTCATTGAGCCTCTGCTGAGTTTTGGCCCTGACTCAGTGTGCTCCCATCCATCTACAGGCTGCACTGCCATCTCCCCTCAGCAAACAACACCTCCACCAGCCACTCTCCAGCCACAACACGTGCAGTTTAGTTTACCAGTAAAGAACTGCTATGCAGTGGTTATGCTTTGGGAAAAAAAAAAAAAAAGAAAAAAAAAAGAAAAAAAAAAAGCCCTATAGGATAATAAAGACAGACAATTCATTCCCTCCCCACCAGAAAGGCAAAAAATCTGACTCTCTTTTCTGTAAATAGAGAGATGAATGTTTTCCCAAATATTCCTTTCTCCAAATGATTCAGTTTGTATTAGAAGACAGTCAGAAAAAGAATCATACAGTGCTGAAGAAGGATTAGGGCACACAAAGAACAAGCGGTACAGTCATTCTCTAACTTACTTTGTTTTCAACATGCAGCTCCTGCCAAAGGCTAGCTTTTTGCTCTGCCAGTGTATGATCTGTAAACATTTAATCAGCTCTTAGAGAAACATGGGAGATGCTTTATCTTGCCTGACTATGAAACCAAACCTCTCAGATTGAAAAAAAAAAAAAAGAAAAAAAAAAAAGGAAAAAAAAGACACCATCCTCTTTTCGCTGGTGGACAATGCAAAAAGCACCTGTAGGATGAAAGCAAATGAACTGCCAGCTTGAATAGCCTCCTACAGGTTACAAACACACAGTTTGTTAAATATCACTGCTACTTGATTATTGATCCCTGTTTTAAGAGATGCGTGTGAAACTTCCAATTTCTAAGAAGCGCATTTAGTATTTATAAAGCCAAAGACCACCTAATTTAATGCTGGCAGGGAAACAGTGGTGGAATGCCATTAAATGATGTGAATTATTTGCCATTTCAAATACATTCTGCTTTTAAAAATGAAAAAAAAAAAAATCCCAAACTGCAATACGAGTGCAAGGAGGGCTGCGAACGCCGTACAACCACGAACTACAAATCCCCAGCGCGTGGAGGGAATCCCACGGGCTCGCCCCGAGCCCTCAGCCCCACGGGAGGCGGCCGCACCGGTCACCACAAACCCCCTACCCCCCTGCAACGTCGGAGCCACCGTTTCCGAGCTGGAAGTTCCACGTCGGGCTTGCGGGCAGTGCTGCCGCCTCAGCTCCGCTCCGCGCCCGCGGAGCGGGAAGGGGCGGCGGGGCGGGGTGGGGGACGGGGAGCAGCCCGGGGAGCGCTGCCCGCCCTGCCCTGCCCGCGGCGGCCACTTCGCGGGCGCCCTGCGGTCCCGGCGCCCTGCGGAGCGCAGCCGGGCAGGGGCGGGCCGGAGCCGGCGGCCCCGCACCGCCGCTCACCTGCCCCCGCGGGGGCCGCCCGGCGCGGAGGTTGCGCGGCCCGGGGAGGGCAGCAGCGGCCCCGGGCACCGCGCTCCCGCCAAGTTCCCGGGTGGGGCACAGCACGGCGCGGCGCAGCGCAGCACCCGGGCCGCTCCACGTCCTTCCCAAGCTCCCGGCTCATCCCGCTCCTCGCGTCCCCCGGCTTGCCCCGTCCTCCCCGCGCTGCCGGTCCTTACCGGAGCGAAGCGGGCTGCGCGCCGCCGCCGCCGCCACCGGAGGGGCGACCACTGCACCCCGGCGAGCTGGCTCTGTGCTCCTCGCCCGGCACTCAGCCCAGCCCAGCCCAGCCCGGGCGGGGCGGAGCGGAGCGGGGCGCAGTCCGCCGCACCTCCGCCGCCCTGCCCGCTCCCCGCAGCCCCCGCGGGCTTGACCCCCCCCGGCCCCGCGCTGCCGTCCCTACCTGCGGGCGGCGGGGGCTGCACGCCCCGGCGGGCAGGGCCGGACCCTCCCCTCTCTTCCCCTCCCCTCGGGCACCTGGGCTGCGGGGCGGCTCTCTGCGCCCTCCCCTCCAGAGCCTCCGCCGCGCCGGTGGCGGCTGCCCGGCGGTAAATCAGCCGGTCCCCTCGGCTCCCTCCGCCCCTCCCTCGCGGTCCTGACCTGCCTGTGACTCACCACATCGCCGGAGCCCGGTTGCGCGCCGGGGGGAAGGAGGGAGGGATGGAGGGAGGGAAGGAGGCGCCCCCTCCCTCCATCTCCCCTCCCTCCGTCCCTCCTTCCCTCGCATCCCTCCCGGCCAGGCTCCCCCGGCCTGGGGGCAGGAGGGGTGGCTGTCACTCCACAAACCGGCAAAGCCGCGAGGGTGCCCGCCGCGGCCGCTCTCGGTGGCCCCTTACCCCGCACCCGGGCGTTTTCATGCCGAGCGGAGAGCGAGGCGTGCGGGCAGAGCCTCCCTCCCTCCGCGCTCCGGGCCACTGGGCACCGTCAGGTGCCTGCCCTGGAGTGATGCTGAAGCCTTACCCTGAGTGGGCAGGATTTTGGCACATCCAGGCTGGTCCCCCGACCCAGTCCCCCCCTCCCCAGGCAGTGTAGTGGAGAACAAATCCAGCCGGTATTGCCCCTGTCATAGTGACAGTGCTGGCTGTGCTCTGAAGATCTAAAGGTCTAATTTGGAGTAAATTATCTCACTTCATCTAGACCATCATCTCCCTCTATATTGGCATCCTACAGGGTGCAACCCAGCAAGGGTTGAGGTCTCTCCCTTGCGATGTTCATAAGGCAGACAGCGGCTTTCTCTTTCAGAGGCGCTGGGAAACTGAGGTGCTGAGCGATGCCATGTACATTGGTGGGGCCGCTGGGATACTGAAAGTCTCAGCACCAGGGCCTGCACCAGAGGACCCATCTTTTTTTTGTGGTAATGAGTTTCAGCAGCTGATGATTTAAACCAGATTTTAAGTGAAAGGCTCCATATTCCAATAGAAGTTATTGGAGACATCTATTTTCCTGTTGCATGCTTCCTTTTTTGGCCCCAGCTCTGCTCCCCTTAATCATACCAGTTAAACGGATGAATGTTTTGCACGAGTAAAGTACGAGGAACTGTAAGAAGCACTGCCCACTTTCAGGATTAACCATGGGAAAAATGTCAGACCTTACATCAAAACATTTCGAGGGGAAAATTAAATAAAGTACTGTATGTGTTTGGTTCAGGCCTGGGATGTCACTGTGATGTACATATAGACAAAGCTGTACATCAGAACAAAATGCTTTTAAAAAGCAGTTAGCCAGCCCTCCACTAATCTGCATCAGCAGCACTTTCACAATTTGTTTATCTGTCTCTTCTTTCCTATGGGCTTTTTGGCACTAGCGATAAAAACATCTAACCTTGCTACAAACCAATTCTCTGCAAAAAACAAATGTGTGATCGAGGCAGCACGTAACCTTTTATGTGTCCAACTTGCGAAATTCTCATTCAGCAGTATCTTTTACTGGCAGCGGACAGCAAAAAAGACAGCCTGTTTCTATAAGGGAAGTGTACGACGGCTACAGGTGGGGTTATACTTACTGCCCTCTCGCTTCATGCGCATTAGCAACACACTAAAAATTAGACAAAATGAAAATAAAACCAGTCCCTGCTCCCTGAAAGATGAAATTGCTAAAAACTAGCCAGCAATTACAGATGTTCTGACTGATCTGAGCTCATTTGTTTGAAGTCCCTGAAAATCTGTCTGTTTACTTCAATGATCTTTACTTCAATTAACAGGAGTTAGAAAAGGAAGACTGAGGAGCAACACGCCCAGTGCCAGCCCCTAGATGGAAAAGCATGGTCATGGTTAAATCATGCTGGTAACTGGGCTTCCTCTAGCGAACAGTTAATCAGTGTGCACCCATACAGTTCCACCAGATCTGGAAGCATCTTCCTCATTAGTTTTGAAATAAAGGGATAACGAAAAAGATTTCAGTCTGGTGTTGATCCTCTGAAGGACAGCCCCATGTTATCTGTTCTTAGTCTGCTCCTCAGCTCCCCGTGCACCTGCCCGGGCTGAACAGCCAGCGCCCGAGCCGTTATCAGTGGGACAGCCTCTGCTATTCTAAAGCTAACAAATGGATTGTCACTAACATAAAAAGGAGAAACAGATGTTTCCTTTTCATTTTGACCATGCCAATGCCATGTTATTTTAGGTCAGCTGTATGAGACAACTACACTGCAGCAGGGCTTTGATAATCCTCAGATACTCACTTCACCGTGCTTGCAGTGATGTCTATGCACCATGAACAGCTTCTCAGATGCTTGAGGAACCTTTAAGGTGCAGGAACTGGTGAAAAAGAAACTATGACCTTCTTTTTTTTTTTTTCTTATACCATTTCCTTCTCTCTCCTGTCCAAAAGGAGCTGGTCCTCTGCACACCTTTGAGACATCTGGCATAAATGTGATAGTATGCACATTTTAGAAAGCTGACGGCACTGGAAAAAACGATTCAAAACTGTACAGGAGAGTTCACTGAGAGAACGGGAACAGACTGGGGAGAGTATTGACATGTGCATCCCAGCCCTGACGTGTTTCAAGATAGGGAGCTGATGAGCAAACACTATCACTGGTCCAGGAATACAAAGACACACTTAGAAAAATGAGTTGCAAGCCTATGTTTAGGTTGAACTTTCAAAAGTAAAGATGAGAAATGAAAATGCAAGATTATTTATATTTCTCTGTATTGGCAGTAGTGCACCCACAATACATGAAGGAGCCCAGTTCAGTCCCATAGGCTTGATTGTGACTTCTGTTCAGAGCCTAAGGAATGGTTTATCATAACTACAGGTAGCAAATGGAGTCCGAAGACCCGATTCAGCTAGGTACCCAACTCCTATTTAATTTCAATAAGGTGAAGATACTTAAATATCTCTGTGAATCGGGATCTAGCTGCCTTTTTTAAACCTGCAAAATAAAAAACAGCCTTTCTATAGGACCACACTATACTATATGGCACCACAGCCATATATTGCCATCAGTGGATTTGCTCTTTGTCCTTTGCTGCACTCATTCACACCTTTGGGAGCAGATATAAAATGCAGATGTCATTGTGAGACTCCAGAGACTTCTCACTTAGTGGAGCTTACTCATGAGTAAATGATTTCACAAGGAGCAAGACAGTGGAAAGGAATTATTTTAATGCTTAAGAACACGTGAGACAAAGATCTTCAGACCTGAGTTTAGCGGTGGTGGTTATCAGGTACCCTCCTGCCGTGGTACCCCACAACGTGGACTGGCAGGAAGAAGCTCAGGCTGACTTTCCCTGCAGGGTGATATGCTAAAAAAGAGCCTTAGATGAATCCACTCAACCCAACTGTCTTACAGACCTGTGACCCAAAGGTAAAATACTAGTGCGATAGCCTTCTCGGGTAATGTGTAACTGTAATTAGAATCATAGAATGTTTTGGGTTGGAAGGGACCTTTAAAGGTCATCTAATCCAATCCCCCTGCAGTAAGCAGGGACATCTCCAACCAGATCAGGTTGCTCAGAGCCCCGTCCAACCTGGCCTTGAATGTTTCCAGGGATGGGGCATCTACAATTCCTGTAGACCCTTGTTTACTGGAAGGCAGCCTGGCTGCAAATGCCAGGAGTGGCTCGGGGAAGGGGCTGTGCCTGAGGCACAGTTCCCTGTGGCTGTTTTGTCCCTGGAAGTCACTCTGACATAATCCATCTTTCACTTCTGTTTTCCCCTGGCTCAAAAAACATATGGTGGGCAGAGACAGGCAATGTGGACTGGGGAACTGGGCTCTGGAGAAAGCATGCCTGTGATGGTTGTTCTGCCTCTGGAAACCAGGGTAAATAACCACAATTGCTGCTTAGAACTGTAGGCTCCAAAGATTTGATCATCACTGCGCTTTATGGCTATTTATTAATTATCTAGGCATTTATTAACTAAGCCCGTAGATTCTGCAAGCTAAATAAGTACTTTCCGTTTGTTTGTAAGAGGGTCAACAATGGCACTAGGAGAAATTTCAGCCCGTGGCTAAAGGTTGCAAAAGCCCCTTGCAAAGCCAGAAATAGAAATCGCCAGCTAGAAATCCTGATCTCTAACCACTGAGCTACCTTGGGCTGTTCTCCGTTTGTACGGAAACACAGATGGTAACCAAACGTGCTTCCACTAATTGCGCTCTGTATTACAGGTGCTTTCTTTTCTCTATTTCTTGACTAAGCAAAGAGAAGCCCTTTGTTGAACTTGACAGTGGTTTTCTCCTTATTTGTCTTTCTGGTTGTAGCCGAGCATCGCAAAGAGCGATTTCAAAATCTGAATGGTGCAGGCACCTACTTAGTGGATTGCTTGAAAACGGAGGATAATATGGATGGGGTTAGTGCATCTGAAGTCTGGATTGCAGTGGGTCCATGTTCCTGTTGTGCCAGCCCCAGCGCCTCCGTGACCAGGTGGGAAGCTGGTATGTGAAGTTCAGGAATCCAGTAAAAATTAATCGCTCAGAAGAACGAAGATTAGTTTACAGACAGACCAGCTCTTCAAATCCATCTGCCATGCAGTAACATGAGTGCTAGTGCCTGCAAAAGGACGAGGTCAGAGACTGAGGAGGAGGGTGGGCTTGCAGCAGCCGAGATTTACGTTAGTTTAAATCAAGGAGGCACCTCACTCTCTGGAAAGCAGCAGAGGAACTGGGGGGAGATGGACTGGATTGCAGCATGGCTCCCCACTTTTGCCTCGCCTGCCTTCCTACCAGCATTGAGATGCGTTAAATCCCTGAATGACTCTCTCTGAACGTACAAAACCCAGCAATAATTTCAGGGGTGGAAAGCTGGACAGTCTATGATTTTAGGCTCACGCCTCTGAAATGGATACAAGTATAGCAGCCCTCAGTGTGCTCGCCGAGCTCACACAACAGAAGCAAGGGCTTTCCAGCACAGAGTGCAGGGGACTGCTGTAGCAGAGCTCATCCTGAACTGCTTTGAGCAAAGCACAGCGGCAAAACCCAAACCCAGTTATCACATACATGCCACTTTGGCACAGTAGATTTGTTTGTATAACTGGAAATGAGCCCGATGATATTCAAAAGTCAAATGTTTGCAAAGTGGGGAATTTACTGTATATTGTACTCATATGTTCGCTGGTATTGCACATTTAGTTGTCTTAAAATGGTCTGATAAGCGTAACTGCATCTTCATAGTCTTCTCAGTACATTTTAAAAGCATTTTCTCCCCTTATTTTGACAGTAAACATGTTGCATTTGTTATGTAGTAAAATCACTTTGGTTATGACATTTCCAGGATTATTTTTGGAACAACCGCCAGAAAGTTTCCAAAAGTCTCTTCTCAGTCCAATTTCCGTGACTCAGGTGCAGCCCTTGTTTTCCTTCGGTTTGCTATTTGTGTTTACAAAGGTCATAGCAGCCAGATCATTGGAAGTAGAAAATCTGCCTGTTTAAGAGCCCAGGGACAAACCCTGCCTCCAGCTATGCGTGCACCTGGTGAGCAGGGGAAGGGTGTGACTCTACTAACATACGTGTGAGCGCGCTTGAGCAAACACAGTCCTGATTCAGCCTACTTTCGAAGGACATAAGGCTCACTAGAGATAATTGGATGCCTGAAGTTAAGCACATACCTAAGGCTGGTGACGCTGAGCACCAAGGGGGTTTGCAGCCTGGTTCCTGTGGTTGGGCCCACCGCTGTAGGTCACGACGCAGGTCTGCAGTGCGCCATTCGCACAAGCGTTGGTGAGCTCCTGCAAGTTGAAGGAGAACCATCACCTTCAGATTTCTCCTTTGTCTGGAAGCATCTCAGAATGGTACTTTCTAAGGTAATGCCGCTGTAAGCTCTATTTCAGAGGAGTGAAATGGAGAGAGATTTGAGAAAAAAAAGCAACAAACCCTCTATTTTCTGCTTACTTACTCCTTGCACTTATAGCACTCTGCCAGTTATCAGATTAACTCAAAGATTTTTCCTCAATAATTTTTTTCAACATGTGAAAGAGAGGAAAGCATTTTAAAACCAGAAATCATCCTTGTAAAACTTCCACAAAATGCCAAGGAGTACAGGGGAAAATAGATCCTGCATCGACCTATATTTCCCTGGCATAGTGTTGACCAGGTGTCAAGTGGAAAGAAAGGAGAGGCATTACAGAACATGTTTGGTAATGAAATCAGTTGCATACATAAGTGTTTGCAGACTTGGGAGCTTGCGTCTTAGCTCCCCATAACTACCAAAATTGAGGTCTTTGGCAAAACCTCAGACTGGTGTAGTTTATAGTGAGAATTTGCCTGGCATGCTTAGTTCGGAAGAACTGTGTCAGTGTTTCATCCTCATCATCTTTTCACCACCTCTAGGGGCTTATACACAGAATTACTTGTTGATTTGGAAATCCAGCTCCTTTATGAACACATGAGTGTATCAAATTTGTCTTCTACATGGCCATGAAGAGGAACACTGTTCTAAAAACTCATAGTGGCTTTTTACTTAATGTTGTTAAATATGAGCTATTTCCCAGATGTGATTTAGAGTGTGTTGCATTTTATGTACAATACCTGTTTTGATACATTTTTAAAAATAAAGAAACATGTTCTGTCACCAAGCCAATTTGTTGTAAGTCAGGGCTGGATTTGGTTCATTATCATAAAAAAATGTGCATTTTAGAGTTGACTTTAGAATAACATTGTTGATTCTATAGTGATGTAAGTATATGGTATTTGCCAACAGCCGTATTTCATAAGACTGGTTTAGGATACAGCCCAACTCGTAAGAATCTTGATAGGACATTATTCCTTTCAATAACTTTCATAATTTAATTAGATACATGTGCTGATTATGAATCTAATACTATGGAGAATGAAGTCAATGTTAAAATCCCATTATTTTAAATTAGGCAGGAGCACACCCAGAATGTGTAGCCAGGAAATATTTGTGCCCTTAACAATACATCTATACTGATAGCAATATGTTTCTTCATAAAAAAAAAAAAGCAAAAATCAGAGAATCCTTGTATTATTATTAAAATATTACGTTTTTTATTCCTTTGGGAGCTAGTAACACGGCTGCGCAACATTCAGAGGACAGGCACGTTCAACATACCAGCAAGGACTCAGGCGAGTTTAAAGTTTAACTTTGAGTTTGGGAACATTTTCAAATCAAATGAAAAAAGAAGTTTCTAGGTAATACTGAGCCAAACCAAAAGTGATTACTTCAGCACTGTAATTTAATGTTTCATTTTCCTCTAACTGTTATCAAAGTGGTCTCAAGGCAAAATTCAAAGTTAAAATGTGGGTTTTGTAAGAACACCCTTCTGATTTTGGCTGCTTTCATAGGTTTAATTTTATCTCTAAGAAGGAGCAAAAGCATCCCGCCAAGAACTGGGCAGCAGGAAAGAGGGGACCAGTAGGAAAAAACCCATCCAGCTCAGAAGATTTAACCATATAATGAGTACATCAGAAGTGAGGAACTGGAAGGTGATGCTTTTTTTTCCAAATTAAATTGCAGCAGTCACCCTGCCAACCTGCCCAGCCCACTTGCAGAGGGTTGGGGAAGGCTCAGGCATTTTGTGCTGCTCTTTACCTGGCTCGGTGGTACCTGCACATCTGTGCCAGTCCCTCATAGGTATGGTGACTGTGTCTGCCCTCAGTTTGGCAGGGGTGTTTTTAATAGCATGCTCATTATACAGAAATATTTTCCTTTGACAGACAATTTAAATGATCCTATAAAAGCTGCAATTACCATCAGGACAAATCCAGCTCTGATTGACTCCCACATTAGCTCCCAAAGTTTGACTCCCAGCTACGAGGCAAGAAAGATTTTACCCTTTCTTTCTTCTTTCTTACGTATGCTCTTCCCCCTTATAGCTGTCTCCCATGTTAATGTACTGAAGAACATCTCAAACACCTGCTATCTTAATCCTCCCCAAAACCCATTGCTGAGAAGTGCTATTAGCTTCATTTTACTGACAAGGGACTGATGAACAGAGAAAACCACTGTCTTGTCTAAGGTAAGACAGGAAGGAAACCTCTAGAGAGGCAGAGGGAGGAAAGTAGGTCTAATATAGAATCATCTTTCTGAAGGTCCAATAATCCTAAAGGGAACATTTTTTTTGGATGCCTAAATAGGTCAGGGAGGTAAGCCTCATGTGAAAATAAAAATTAAAAGCCAACTTTGAATTCGGGACCTTGAGTTATGAAGATAATTCTGAAAATATTTCTTTTGACAATGCTTTGTTGTTAATATATACATTAATATAAATTACAAGGAACCTGTTTTCATAGCTGGCTGCTCACATAACTGCTTGTTTGTGAAATCCAGGGATTTTTGTATGCAACTGTTTCTTGAGAAACAGGGAAGAAATCAGAGTTATTTGGATCATCTATCTTGAGCATCCTGGTCACCAGATGAAGGAGGTCACCTCGGTCGCCTTGGTCAAGTCAGCTTGTGAGGTCAGTTTGCCACTTTGAAGCATCCAGGTCACTTTAGCCAGTCCTCTGAGTCCCCTGAGAAATAAAGAAACTGTTCTGCAAAACTCTCAGAAGTTACACTGAGGGCAATGCAGAAAGATTGGCCATTTGTTGGGGGGTTTTCAATTTCCTCTGAATGTGCAAGCCTAGACAGATCTTTTACATCTTAAAGTAGTTGTTAATGCTTTTCTCAGAGATAAAATGTATTGCAAACATTTTGCTGGTATGTGTTAGTGCTCTTTAATGACAATAATGATGTAATAACTGTTAACATTATCTTAGAAGGCTGCGATGTGTCTCATTGCACACATCCTATTGGCATTAATCAGGGAAGAGGCCTAATCTCAACCCAAACATGTCAGGGGAGTGGGTGGGGTGGAGGTGTGGCTGGAGATAAAAAGGAAAGGCTGCTCCTTTTTAGGAAGGAAAGGAAGGTCTCCAGCTCTGTCACCCCGCCGTGGGGTGACCTCTGTGTTAGAGGTGGGTTCGCCTCTGCTGGCAGCCTCTCCCCTTACCTGGTCAAGGCCCAGCTCACTTCACATGTCTCTTGAGATGCCCAAGCTGGGGATCTTGTCAGTCTGATCTCCTTTTATAGTAAAGAGCAGCACAGAGAAAAATACCTGAGAATGTAATTCAATGCATCTAATACATGAATTGCTTTAATTTTCTTTGTATACTACATACCAGATGCAGGACATCCAATGCTTCTTACCTGGGTCTCAGTTACAGACAGGTAGTCAGGCAAGAAGAACCCAGCGTTTCCACCTGCATGCTACCATGGAAGCACTGAGGCAAATACAAGAGATGGAAGTTTCAAAACCAATTAATTCTGATAAAAAAATTAACTCCATCCCTGCCAAAACCAGGACAGTCTGAGTGGAAATATTCCAGCTAAGTTTTGTTTTCTCCAGTATTGTCTAAGCAGGTAATTTTGATTTGAAGCAGGTCATTTTTGTTTTGAGGGAGAAAGCAGACAAAATCCACAGATGAAAACATAAAACATAAAACCCCAACACTTCCTCAATTTCTCCTAGATTTATTAGTCCAAGACTGCTAATGTTTTATTCTTATTATTAAAGGTAAAATTAGACCTCACTGTAGAGTTCTCTCTCTTTTTTTTTTTTTAAGATTAAAGAGGTAGAAAAAAATACAGGGATAAATTTACTAGTTGTGATAATTAACAATGTCATTAAATTTTCATTAAAGGCATGGCTAATGAGATACACTTGGACTACCAATCTGCTTCTGCCATGGTAGTTTTGGAGATAGCCCTTAAACGGACACCAAGAGATGGCAGAGATTTTGTCTCATGGACCATGTTGTTTCTCTTCCACTGTTCATATCGTGGCACTTACAACAGTCTGATCAACATTTAGTTTATGTGGAGCAGGTTGGCATTTTTAAATTTGAAAGTTTCCAGTAAGAGATTTCCTAATCAAACCTTGATGTTTTTTCACTGGCTTGGGTGTAAGCTTCACATACCTCTTTCCTGGATGGGAAGCAGGCTCTGTGGCTTTTGCAGGGATCCAAAGCAGGTTCTACTTGTCCTGATACCCCTGCCTGGTCTTAGAGCTGAGCACTGCTGCTCTGAGGACCTATGGATGCGTTCAAAAGGCTACAGAGATCTCACTCAAACTGAACCTGCAATTTAGAGACAGGCCAGGTGTGAGCATCTGGAGGCAGGTCCGAGCATCTGGAGGCTGATCGTGGGCACGGCACATGGTGGTGGCATGCCTTGGGCTTGCAGCAGGACACATGTGACAGAGGAAGGCTGAAAGCTGTGTCTTAACCAGGTTTAGCCTAAGCTGCTGGAGATGGGAGATGTCCACAGAGAAGCTGAAAGGCTGACTTGGACAGAGGGATATGTCTTGCATATGATGAGACTCATTTTAGGTGTCTGAATCTTTCCTGAACTGGCTGACACCTCCATACAGTGTGGCCTGAGCACCCAGCTCACATGCAGACATCTGCAAGCAGGTACCTCCAGGTGGGTGTCTTCATCACTAAGTTAAGGTCTAGTCTGGAATGGCAATAGAGCTAGGATCACAGCTGAGATGTGTGTGGGCGAGATTACTCTGGGAGAAAGACCAGAGAAGAGGATTAAGAGGGAGAGCCATGTGGAAAGCTGGAAAAGGAAAGAGGAGAAGATCACCCTTAGGAGTGGTCAGGAGAGAAGGAAAAGGTACAGTCACAGATGTGAGTTTTCAAAAAGAGGACTGTAGCTGCCATGGAGCCTAGCTGGTCATTTTGGAAGGAGCTGACAGGTTGAGCTAGCTGACAGTGCAGCTCTTGCTCTGAGAGGCAGATAGAAAATCACAGTCCTGGCTCTGCTGAGAACAACCCAATTTGCACGTTCATAGCCTCACATCCCTGGTATTTCATAGAATCATAGGAGAGTTTAGGTTGGAAGGGACCTTCAAAGGTCATCTAGTCCAACCCCCCTGCAAGGAGCAGGGACATCTCCAACCAGATCAGGTTGTTCAAAGCCTCATCCAACCTGGCCTTGAACGTTTCCAGGGATGAGGCATCCACCACCTCTCTGGGCAACCTGTTCCAGTGTTCCACTACCCTCATTGTAAAAATT
This sequence comes from Chlamydotis macqueenii, assembly GCF_036417535.1. Taxonomy (NCBI): domain Eukaryota; kingdom Metazoa; phylum Chordata; class Aves; order Otidiformes; family Otididae; genus Chlamydotis; species Chlamydotis macqueenii. Next base: position 27,418,051 of record NC_141556.1, read on the forward strand.
TTTTTCCTGATATCTGATCTGAATCTACTTCCCTGTATTTTAAAATCATTACCTCTCCTCCTATTGCAACAGATTTTCCCCTTATCTTTTGTGTAAGCCCCCTTTAGATACTGGTAGGCTGCCATAAGATCTCCCTGGAGCCTTCTCTTCTCCGGGCTGAACAGCCCCAACTCTCTCAGCCTGTCGTCATAGGAGAGGTGCTCCAGCCCTCTGATCATCTTCACGGCCCTCCTCTGGATTCTCTCCAACAGGTCCAAGTCCTTCTTATGTTGGGGGCTCTGGTCTATTGAAGGACTTGCTAGAGTAAGGGAGGAAAGCTCATGTTGGATGTAGAAAAGTTTGGAATTGATATATTGTGTTTGAATAAGATTACGTTAATTACTCACCCTCCTGATAGAGGCAATCTATCCAATTGCATTAAGGTTCTCAATGTGACAACAACTCTGCGTGGGCCACCCAGCTCTGCCTCGGCACAGAGCCAGCAGCCAGGGTGATGGCCACAACCCCAGCCATCGGGAGACAGCAAGACAGCCCACGAGCAGCCTTACAGTGGGTGCGAAGGCAACAGCAGCCAGGGAATTCAAATGAAACCACTTGTTAAATTTTACATGACCTTTTCCTTCATTTGCAACAGCGATGTTGTGTTTCCTAGGGAAGACCAGAATAGGACAAGGGTATTTCTCCCTTTAGACATTCTTAGTAGTTCTGTCTTGGTTAGTATTTTTAAACATAAAATGAAGTTGTATTTTAATGAACACAGTGGCATATTTTGTATTCTACTTTCTAAATAAAGAACTTTTAATGAAAGAGATCTAAGCTAACATAGGCCTAACATTTCAGTATTTTTGCTAGATAACAAAGTCAAGGCTTTCTAAATAAATCTGAAACAAGGAGAAATTGCAATTAATTTTTAATTTTACTTTTACTACTGTAAATGAAAGTAGTTTTTGAGGACTGGCTGATTTCAGGGTGCGATGTTCTGATTTCTCTGCAGGACATGATCACGTCTGAATTCTGCATCCTTCACAAGCCTCCGTAGGCACCCCAGCACCGAACACCCATGAGCATGACAGATGCTTCACGGGAAGCCGGCTCCTCATCTTTATACAACAGTTTCTGCCTTTTGTTAGGAAAATAATTTTTCATTGTCAGGTTTTGGAAATGAAATACTTCCCTAAATTTTTCAAAACTGAGGTGATAAATATCGCAATGACATTTAGATATTTTAAAACAAAATGAACATTTCAGGGTGTGATACTAAGAAAACTATGACACTGCCACCTCGTGGATTCTGAGATAATATCTAGATCATATTTTACCATCACTATTTACATAGTGGCGTAAATGTCTGCCACACTTCATGGCCAAATGATAGCTCATTTCTTACCCACAGAATTTTGAAATATAGAATCCATATTCTTGTAAACATGTAAGCTTCTAATGATACAGATGAACATCATACTATGATTTATGTAAGCAACTGCTTAAGAGAAGTTCCTAACACTTCCTTTCTGTTTTAAAGTTAGGAGGTACATTCTCACAGAAGCAGTGCTTTAAAACCAATGTCAGTCTAAACTTGCCACTTAGTTCCTCCATAGCATCCACAAAAGCTAATGCTACACTGAGATGCAGTAATTTTTGCAAATTGTGCCTGGGATGCAATTCTTCTAAAATTGTTGAAGGTTGCTAATATAAGGAATAAAAGCCTTCTCCATGTGTAATTGTTCATTGTAATATAAACTGAATTTCATAATACACCTCTGAGAAAGTCTGGGGTATGTGCACTTAGGATTCCTTTCATCTCTGGTATTCTGGTGTATAAATAACGTGGACTGAGAAATGCTCTATTCTATTGGACACAGTGAATAAAGAAAAAGGGAAAAAAGCAAAGGAATTTCTTTTTTTTTTTTTTTTTTTTCTGAAGGATCTGAACCTTTCCTTCAGCAGATCAGTGACTGCCTATTGAATGAAGGCATGAGGAGAAAACCCAGATATTACAACAACTTCAGTGCTGGTTTTGCTTTTTGAGTTTACCGAGAACAGCACCAGGATGCCCAAATCCCATACGTGTGGGAATCAACGTCTGAAGCAGAGCTTCTTGTAAAAACATTGCTGCAGCTTGATGTGCAGCATGAATCCCTTCTGAGACCAAACTATTGGCAGCTGTAATAAACCAGTGATATCAATATTTGTATCTAGACAGCTCTTCCCTTTAGGGGAATGAAAAATAGCACTTCTGCATATTTAAAAGTCAGCTATGAAGACATTTGTGAAAGAAAAGTAGTTGTGCTGTACAAAGACAAACCAGAAGCTAGGGAAAGGGCATTAAACCCCTTAAATAAACAGTGCCTGGAGATTACTTTAGTACAAAAATGGGAAAACAGACACCATCACTGGCATAAACTCCATTACAATTCCAGTTTAAGGCTAGACAGTGATTCATACTGTTTCACTAGACTCAGCTTGCTGCAAAAGGCACTTGAAATAATTAACACTTAGAATTAAACTACTTAGATTTCACATCATCAAACATTTAACTTTCTGTAATTCCCTCTGCAGCTGTGGTTTATCTGCATTTATTATTTTCTCTATTTACCAGTTCTGAGTTGCTTTTTAGGTTGCTCATACTTCCTTCTTCTGTAAGTCTGAACACTGGCTTATTGTTTTGGTTTTAGCTCTTGCATCTTACTCATACTCACACTTCTGCTGGCTAGTTAAACAAATGCATTGCATCAAATATGGTCCTCAAATTGCTGAAAGGAGTTTTCTGTTTATTTATTTTAATCGTTGCTTTTGCCTTACTTGGTATTCATAACATCCTTACTCACTACTGCAGTTTGGTTGTTTAATATTGGCAAGAATATCACTAAATACATTTTTCTGACTTTTCTCACAAAAAAAATATTCATTTTGTTTTGACAAGATTTAAGGCAGAACACATGTGAAGAGGAAGTCTCATTGTATCCCAAAGCTTGTATTGAGAAATATAGATCAGAGTCCTCAGTATGACAAAGTTAGTGAATTTGTGGAGACAAAGGCCTGATAGATACCTTAAGAAGAATGGACTTGGGAAATACTAGAAAATTCACCAGCTTTGACAAAATGCTCTTGAAGTTACACTGGGAAACTTCAGAAAATATTTATAGCCATAGTAAGGTAAGAGAGATCCAGGGAGAGACATCAACTACAGAAGTATATAAAAATCGCTATTCCGGATCAGGACAAAAGTCCAAAAACCTCATCAAACTTCTGCCAGTCACCCACAGCATATGAAGAAGTGCAAGACCAAGGCAAACATACAGGGACATTTTCCTCAGTTTTTCCGCCCAGCTTCCAACTATCTGTTGGAGGACTTCCTGAGCCAGCTGTTGGCTCCTCGGGCTTTTTTTTCATTGTTCCTGATGGACACTTCTTGCATCCTTTTTTCCTATCACATTTTGTATTTGTGTATACTTCTGGCCTTCAGTGTGCTCTGCCCATGAGTTCTACCATTTAACTAGAATCTGTGTGGAAAAAAACCTCCAGCACCTCCTCCTGTATGTTTTAACCCCTCTGCCTTATCATTTTGTCTGATCTCTTCTCCTGTATTTTTAGAAATACTGAATTTTTTTTCCTTACATTGTTTTTCTCTGTGCTACTTTCACTTTTTTTTTTGTAACTAACTCTTACATTTTCCCTTCATTGTCACTTTTCCAAGCTGGCAAGTCCTAATCAATTTAGTCTTTTTTTCAACACCATCCTTATCACTGTATTCAAAACCTTTTTCTAGTTCCACTGTGTTTTAATGACAGTCTCAGAAGCCCATGAAAACAAATATTTTCCAAATCAATAAACTTTCCATAATAATAATACAACATTTCAGATTTTGAGAGTATATAGGGTTTTCTTGGAGTGTGTTTTCAAAGTTGGACCAAGAGTTCATCACTCAGGTCCCAGAAGCCAGATTAATGCAAGCTGGTTGTGAACTGCACACCCACATGTGCACAACTGTTTTTTTCATTGTTTTTTACAATTTATTGCATGTATCTGGCTGTGTAATTTCTAGCCCTTGTGCTTCCTCAGTCAATTTGGGGAGAATCTGTTTATCCCTCAAGGGAAATTATGGGAAAGTACTGGCAGACTATCAGCTTTCGACTGTTAGTCAGCATCCTCGCTGCAAAATACCAGGTTAAAAACAATACGAGTCTAACTGTAGTCTGCAGTGGATTAATTTACTTGCTCTCAAGGTATTTCCAAAGGAGAGTAATTTTTTTTTTATTTTTGTGTGTAGGTGGACTTTAGGGTTAAAATTTGAATAAGAGCTTGGGTTTATACTGCTGTGTCTTCACAGGCTATTCCGGTGAAGATTTTTACTAACCTTCTGCTATTATTGCCCTTCCTGTGCTTGGTATTTGTTGAAATAGTTATAGTGACAAAATTGCCCAGAATTGGATTAAAACCTGGAGCAAAGACAAAGGGTGGTGGTCAACACCTCTGTACCGAGCAAGGGGTTCAGAAAAAAAACAAGTGCTTGGATCTGCCTCCTGTTGATACCCACCAGAGCTGGTAAGCTGATGTAGGCCCCTGGATTTTGTTGATGAGCTGCTTTGCACAAGAGCTCATCACCTCAGAATTCAAAATGTAAAGCTCAAGCTGCTATAATTGCTGAAAATTAGATTCACCTCACCTAATTTTGAGAGTGCGAAAGCCTGGCATGTAATGTAAACTAGTTGAATCCTTTCTGTAGGCAATGAAGAAAGATGGATCCATATGGATAGCAACCATTCTACCTACTTCAGACTTCACCTCTACCGTGCCCTCAGCAGCCCAAACAGCAACTGTAGAGTTGACTTCTTAGAAAGTTAGTATTGATGCTAGGTGATTTCCATACTGAGAGCCATCGTGGACTGATACTTCAATGGAAAACAAACTTGCTTGTAAAGAGGACAAGATTACACCAAATGAGAAATCTAAGGGGAAACTTGACACGTAACCTAGCTGGTCTCATTATTCTCAAGGAAGCTGGAGTTAGTTTGTAATTGCACTCCTCACTTGAAGTGCAAAGTTTAAGAGTGGAAGAATGGTCGTATCTCAAAGTCTTAAAAAAAGGTACAACCCAGAAGATGTAAATTAAAAAGATAAGTCAGCAATGATTCCCAGAAAGCAAGTACTGGACATTGTACATAGCTGTCTTGCAGCTTCAGCTTTCCTTCGGCATTTCTCAGAACTGGTATGTATTTACTTCCCGGCAGCTCTGCAGGTGGATGTGTGAACGTGTGCTCTGGCATAGCTGAGTTCTGAGGCAGGACGAAGTGAGGTGCAGCATCCTCAGAAGACTCCAGCCTTCACTGCCTTCCTCCAGGGCCACACCTTACCTCTCAACAAGCAGGTTTGGTCCAGGGCGCTCACAGGTTGCACGGCTGTGCTGCGAGGCAAGGCTTCATGATAAATGAAATGGTCTTTGTGAGGCTAACCTCTCCTTAGGGCAGTGGCTCTTGTCTCAAGACTGACTCCCAGCACTGCAAGATAGAAAAACACCGGTTAATGCAATGCTTCACATAAACTGAAGAAACTACCATAATACTTCAGAGAATTGAAAGATGCTATAAAAGTCTGTGTGGAGGCAAGATGACACCATGAATTCCAGAAAGAACCTTGCAGGTCAAAAACACAAAAGGAAACTAAGAAAATAAATAGAACACTGCAGGCAAAAGTGGAAGCCAAACCAAACTGTAATATCTGTGAGAATATTTTGAATCTTACAACTGTAATGAACTATTTACAGAGGTACAATGTTTTTGACAGAAGTAGTGAGGACTTATGTGATCAGACAACCATAAAACTAGTTTGTTGCAGAGTTTGATAACAAAATTTTTCCTGATAGAGAACTGGGTTTAAAACAGTAGTTTGGAGAAATCTGAGAGCTGGAAATAATTTTGGAAGGGTGTTAGAAAGAGATTTAATCATCTTGCTTCATGGAAGTCAGCTTCATGGGTTTTGTTATACTTTGCAATACTTCATTTTAGAAAGGAAATTTGCAAATTTGGATAAATAGAATATTTTTGAAAGTGAGTGTTGAAGAATGATTTAGCAGTTTTTTTTGTGACTTACCTTTCTGTATAGAAACAACTGTTTTCTGGAGGAAAGTATACTGTCTCCCAAATAAACTTCCCTGATATCTTAAAAAGAATATTGTTTTCTGTAAGGATGATGCAAGTATTATAACAATGGATACCTTGAGCTTGTCACTGCTCATTTTTTTTTTAATTAGCCTAAGTATTAGTTGATTTCTTGATACTTTAAATAAATACTACAGTTTAAGAACAAGTGTGATTACTGTCATCTCAAGTCTGATCCTGCCATTTTGATGTTCTGTTTTAGAAAGAAGTTCCAGGTAATAATTATGCGTTTATAACCAACACCTTCCATAATACATTCTAACTCGTGCTTTAGAAAATATAGGAAAACACACACTGAATGAAATTATGCAGTGTGAGTTGTAAATGGTCTATAATGTACAATGCTAAGGGACAGAACTACCTGCACATCTTCTCTTTCAAGGCACCTGCATGAAGGGCCACCATTATACTCACCAATGAATCCAATCTTTCCTTTATCACAGGAAAGACATCTCTGTTTAAAAAGAACCTCTTTTTATCTGAGTTCCTCTGAAACAGCACCAAGAGACCTGAACACAGGTATTCCATAAAATAGTTCACAGAGAGTGTTGTAAGACACAGCTTGGGACCAGAGGGACTGTCATCCGCACATGTACATACCAGTGTCTCTTTATTTGAAATTACCTTTATGGTTAGCATAAATATATAAAAATATATATATTTATACACACTTCTTTTTTTTTTCCTGATGAACAGAATGGTATGCAGTAGATGGCTGCTTAAGTAATCTGACTTTGCTTGAATGTGAAGGCTAGAGAACCTCTTATGTTATATAGATACCTAATATAACTCTGCAGTTATTTATTTGCTTTCTGTATAGCAAAAATTCTGATTGTATTTCAACTGTAATGATGCAATTAAGTTAATGGATAAGACTTTGTCTTCTACTGGCTATCCTGTCTTTCTTTGCACAGAAACATTGCTCTTGTTACTTTAAGAAACATGGGAGATGAACACATATTATTTCAGGCAGTTACAGCATAAGAAGTTTAGAAATTTGAGTTATTTATAGTCTTGAAACAGGGAGCATCTTTTAAAAATTTTACTCCCTGGAGAAATGTCACTGTAAGTCTGAATTTTCCTTTCTTTCTAAAGAACATAATCACATTCTGCCTAACACTGTTGCACCAATGAACTGTGATGCTCTGACAGAGGAACGATTTCTCAGAGCAAAAGGACGGCTCCTCTGGAGCTGCTCAAGGGAGATGTGGTGAGATAGAAGGTGTGACAGTGTTTCCGTGGCCTGAACATGTTCACTTCAAACTGGGTTATGACTCTTGAAATGGTTTCAGAAGACAGAAGTTGATGGATGGCTATACCCAGGACTGAACCTTTTCTTCATGTTTTACACAACACAACCTAATGATCAGTGTTCTTGGCAATAAGGAACTGCCCTTCTGGTAATGAGCTTCATTACGAACTGTAAAATTGCCAGGAATTTAAGTATTTTGACCTGTTATAGTCCATGCCTCCTTAGCTCTGTTATTGTCAGTAGTCAGTATAACTAAGCTAAAACTAACTTGGAAACATCTCTCAGGACTGGAAACACTTAAAATCTTCTCCTTTCTCAGAATTTTTTTTTAGCTCGACACATGCATATCCAAGGACTTTTAGGAGGACAGCACAGTTTGGTTTTGTACTGTGATAGTAAAAGTATACATCTCTATGTCATATCCATCATAATACGACCCTCCATTCTTGCTGATACAGCTGTGCCTTGCATAATTCTTGAGAGAAAGGGTAAGACAACAAACTGTTCTATCTTCAGAAGGAGGCAGATTGTAGATAATCCTCCAGAGATTCCTGGCACAGGAGCTGGCAGAAACCTAGCCAGTACTGCATGGTCACTTTCCAGATTGTCCCATCCCTGGCTGCCAGGCTTCTTGCCTGCTCCTCTGAACTTCTGCAGTGCACCCAAGGCTAAGTTAGAAGCCATGCACACTCACTGCTTCCCTACTTTCTGAGAACAGGGAATGGAGGGTGCAGATGGTGGGGCCATCACACTCAGTTTTCAGAAGTGGCCAGCCCACCTGGTTAGGGGTGTTGCACACCACTGGTGCATCTCTGTGCGTAGAGGAGACAGAAGTCAGTTGATTACCTTATTTGAGATGGTTTGACTTTTCTAATATAACCTCTGTTCAGATTAGATACCAGGAAAAAATTTTTTACACTGAGGGTGGTGGAACAGGTTGCCCAGAGAGGTGGTAGATGCCCCATCCCTGGAAACATTCAAGGCCAGGTTGGACGAGACGCTGAGCAACCTGCCCTGGTTGGAAATGTCCCTGCTCCTTGTAGGGGACTTGGACTAGGTGACCTTTAAAGATCCTTTCCAACCGAACTATTCTATGATTCTATGATTCTACCTACAATGCACGTGAATGGCAGTATTATTATTTTTTTTTTGTAGGATGTGCATTATATCCAAGAGGTACTAGCTTCATTTAAAACAGAAATGAAAATGCAAATTGTACTTCTATAGATCTTACTATTTATGTGATAAAACCACCCCAAAGACACTGAGATTAGATCAGATGGAAGAGTGCAGATGTACAATTGTATGTAGGAAAACTATAGAGTACTTGGATTTTATATTATGAAGCTGGGAGTCAGCTTGAAGATGGATAAAAAAATACCATGACATATTCCTGTTGATTCCAGTCAAGACAATTTCTTCTGCCTATCCATAGTCTATTTTAAAATGTACCTTTATTTTTTTCTCTACTACCAGCTTTATTCAAATGTAAATCTATTGACTTTAGCAGAGTTCTGATATTTATCTCATTTCCTCAGTGTATTTTCCAGTCTTATGCATGACTTTTCTCTCCTGAAAAACCCAAGGAAGAAAAACCCACCAAGGTTTATTATGTGCAAACTGAAGCTCAGCAGCTGCAAATTGTTGGATGCTGAGGGTGTATTACAACACCTTGTTTCAACACCCTTTCATAGGCCTCTGGTGTTAGCTTGCTGTCAGATAGACTACTGGGCTGTGTGGACCTATCCATCTGACATGGTGCAGCCTTTATTATATTCTTCTGATTGCTCCATGGGCTGCAGGGGGACAACCTGCTCCACCATGGTCGTCACCACAGGCTGCAGGGGAATCTTGGCCAGGAGTCGCATTACTCCTCCCCCTCCTTCTGAACTGACCTTGGCATCTGCAGCCATTCCTCACAACAGGCTGGTAGATGTCTCTCAGGATCTTTTTTACATCTTATTCACTTCTCATCTCCTCTCCACTTCTTGCAGCCGGGCCAGACCGAGTTGGGCCCAGTCGGCCGCCTGGCAAGAGGCCAGAGGGTGAGGCCTGCAAGGCCCATGAGGCCTGCGCCTCCCCCTCTGCACCTCTGCCCCCGCTCAGCTTCTTCACATCTTCTCTCCTCTTTTTTTTTTTTCTGTTTTCCCCTTCTTAAATACGTTATCGCAGAGGCGTTATCACGGAACATTCTGCTACCAATCGGCTCGGCCTTGGCCAGCAGCAAGTCCACCCTAGGCCCGGCCGAGTCCACTGAACAAAGGGGAGCAACTTCTAGCAGTTTCCTACAGAAGCTACCACCTTAGGCCCCCCCTCACTAACAAAACCACGACACTAATCTAATTATTTTTTAGAGTCTGAAAATACTAACATGAATAACAAAACCCAACATAATTAATAATTATGAGGGTTTTTCCCTAGTAAAAGATCAATGACCAAAAGAGAGAAAAAACCCCACCAAACTCCCATCCTTCTTGCTCTGCAATGATATATGGCTAAACACAAGAAAGAGAAATGGTCAGTCTTTTTACATGTGACAGGAGAGTTCCTACTGGATTTATCACAGCAATACTCCTTTGACGAGCTAGAAATCATGGAGGCATCCCAGGGAAGAGTTTTTGTTTCTAGAGAAAATGGTTAAGGTCACTGGGAAAACAAAGAAGAAAGCTTGTATTCATGCTGCTGCTACTAGAGCCTCGGATTAACATTTGGGGCTTTAATTTGAGCAGTGTCAAATACCATAGTGCTTAGAAGCAGAAGTACAAATATTTGCAGTTAGAATTAAGGCTTTTATTCTTTTACCAAAGCGTATGAGCTTGTACATTTTAAAATATAGAATCACATGTGAGATAATCTTGGCAGCCTAGGATGCTAAAAGATAGGAAGGTACCACATTCAGGGTACTACTACTCTGAGGGCTGGGAGCTTGGAAACCTTAGCTAAGTTAGGAGCTGGGGTCCCCCCATCTTGTTTCTCTTAACCAATCTGGAGAGCTTTCCTTCTCTTTTTGTTTGGTAGCTTGGCAGTCTGGGTACTCAGCTGAGTTGAGGGGGATCAGCACCAAAATCCTTCCACTGCTTGTGGGGATGGGATTCCACATCTCCCATTTCCAAGGTGTTTCTGGCCATCTTCTCTTGTGCTTTTGTTTCTGTTCAGCTTTGCATAAATATTGAGCATTCTAAGAGCAGCAATTAGAACTTTAACATAGGCTGTAGGAGAGACAGTCTCTGCCTCCTCTGAATATTTTACACATGTGATCAGAAGCATCCTCAGCTGGGAATAACTGAGAGAACCTTTATTTAGATGATCCAGCAGTCCAGTTGGTAGAGTTGGAAGGTTAGAGACTGTCTCTGCTGGGGAGAACACCAGTGGCACTGGACCGTGTTCAGACAGTTCAGTGTTGCCAAAATGTAGGTGGTTCTGGTACACTCATCTGCAGAAATGCAGAAAGTCAGGAAGTTTTTTGATGTGTATCCAAGGTCAGGCTGGACGGGGCTCTGAGCAACCTGATTTAGTTGGAGATGTCCCTGCTCCTTGCAGGGGAGTTGGACTAGGTGACCTTTAAAGATCCCTTCCAACACAAACTATTGTATGATTCTATGATCTCTAGTGTTAAATGTTTGAAGGACCTTAATTTGGGCCTTCAGGAGTCAGACAGGAGACTCAGATCCTGTTGTAAGGATAGCAATTGGAGGCAAAGGTCTTTCCCATGCAGCAGAAGTCAGATTAAGCACCTAGTTGCTTGGACTGTGTGCATGCCTCTTTCACATAATGTGAAGCGTCCTAGCAGTTGTGCCTGTTCAGTTGTGGGCACCAAATGCTAAAGAATAGCTGTCTGACAGCCTGCTTGGCCTTTAGCTATGTTTCTAAGCCTACAAGGCAAATTTGGCCAGCACAGTGGAAGGGCAGCTACACCCAAGTAAACAGTCTGATTCAGAGTTTCTTTCCTTTGCTAAAATGAAATGTGCATAGAAGGGACTCAGCAACCCCCAATTTGGAGAGCACAGGATTCACAAACAGCAGTTTACTGCAGAAATACACTGTGCTGATGAGGAAACCTTTTTTCATCCAAGCGATAACGATCTTTCCCAAAGCATGATGTTTGTTCACCCTTTCTGGGCTGGCAATGCTGGCACTCCTGGTTTCCAAAGCTGTTCCAAGGAACAGCTCTCTCATCGCCCCGATGGCTGTGGCCTCTCCCAAACCCCACGGATTATCCAGGGTACACAGCACAACAAGGTCTCCTGGGGAACGCAGCACAAGGTCCTGCAAACAGCCCCTCATTGCCACCGACCCGGGCTGAGGTTACTTCTGCAGAACAATAGGCTGAGCCATATTTCACTGTCAGCGCAGTGACAAATGGTGGCCTGCTGAGGCTCTGAGACGTATGTAACTTGGCTGGCAATCAATGGCAAAGGTCACGAGTTGTCGTCTTACATCTTAAAGCTCACTCAATGAGTGGGTTTTGTGCCGTATTAGTCTGCATGTATTAAGTTTCAGCAAGGAGTGGGCAGGGGAGGAGGAAAGAGATTTTTATCTGGAGTTAGGTGATGTTAAATGTTCTGAATAATTAGATAAGATTGTGTGTGTCAACCTCCGTAAAGAACAGATCATGTTTTCCGATAAAGCGTCTCTAATTCCCTCTGCCTCCCTGCCCTCCAGTACACGCATGCATGCATGCACATACACACACTTTTAAAGTGGTTTCAGGGCTCATTAAATAAGCTGGGCTGATAGCTCTAGCAAATGTCATTCTTTCTCAATGGGGCAATGAATCCTTGCTCTGCACATTTTTGGAAGTCTCAAAAAGTAGCCAAAGTAGGTGAAAATGCACTTTCCATGGCTGATCATTTTATTTTCAGCATGGAGCATTTAAAGCCTGACTAAGCACCCATTGCCTGGGCAGCGTCCCAGAGCTTACACCACAACAACTACCACTTCGGCTCGATTTACTTTCAAAACTCTTCTTGAATTTCCAGAGATATGTGCAAAGCTTACCAGGAATAGGCGTACAAGGACAACCGCAATGTAGTCCTGGCCCCATTTGAAAGGAGCCTTGACCAAAACTGAGCCATGCTGGAAAAAACTGATGCAAGGATGTGATTTTGCAGGGGTGTCCCCATGGGCTGCAGCTCTTTCCAAGACTGGAAGAGAAGCCAAGAGGAGGATGGGCCTCACACCTTCTGCCTGAATCCAAGGCTGCCCTCAACTCAGGATTTAGCTCCTCCTAATGTAAAGAAAATACCTTCCTGAGCAAAATGTCATTTTGAACATTTATTCATACCCTCTCGCTTCCCTGGCTGCTGTCAAGTCAGTATTATTAAATTGGGATCCATGGTAGTTTATCACGCAGAACACCTGAAAAACTCTGGGAAGCAAACTTATGACAGGGGTAGAAACACCAGGGAAATCACAAGAAAATCATGAAGATGAAGAATGTTTTAAAGGTAGCGCCACCACTCAAGAGGTCTATCAGCCTGGGAGGACCACAGCTTAGCTTTTTTAATTCTTTGCACCCCTTGAATCTGGTGTCAGGACAAAGTATACCTAGGGATAGGCTTACTGCCACTCTTTCCAGACAGGTATCTTCTACAGCCAAGTAGGTTTGCCTTGCGCACCCCAATCCCTGCAGAGGGAAACATGGGGAACATCAGTTCCCATCAGCAGATTGTAGAGGAGCCGATGTGTGGAGTGAAAACCTGAGCATCCCTCTTGTACAGCGTGGGTGGTAGGACCAAGCAGGGAGACAGGCTGTATGCTTCCTTCCTGCAGATGTGTTGGCTGATGGCTCCCATGTGTGATGGGGTTACAGTCTCTCATGTGGTCTCATTGAGGTTTACTTCTCACATACCTACTTGGTAGTAGTTTTCCTTGCTCTGGGGCCTGATTACTACGGAGGAAGCTGGAATGTGGGACTTCGGCTGGGTTGTGTGCTGTGGTGGGCTGTGGCAGGAGCCCCAGGCAGCATGTGAACAAGTGCTCCCTGCAGTCAGTGCTCCTTTGTGGCTAACCTGGGGCACCCATGGGGCAACGACACTACATCTGCTCATTGTACATTAGAAGAGCTGAGACCACCACACTTGACCAAAAACTGATGAATAAGGGGAAAAGTGAAAGCAGCCATCCATATTCCCTTCCATATTTGTTTTTCCAGTGCAAATACTTCATGAGTACAAATAGATGAATGTTAGGCATGATATTGTTATTCACTCCTTCGAGCTCATACTTGTCTGTGAATCACCAAACTATTGGACGAAGAGCCATATATGCTGAACAAATCCGGCACCTGATGGATATGAACGGGTATGCAAGGCCGCAGGTCAGGGCAGGACTCTGCTGGGTGTGTGGAAAAGACTGCGAGACAGCACTCATATGTAAGCAATTCTTATAAAAGATGCTGAACAGGGATAACGTCAACTCCTGCTCTTTCCTGATGAGAATTTTACACTTTGTATTGATGCACCCTTGAGGAATTAAACACTGCTTGAAAATACCTATACCTACACGTTTAGTGCTGCCAGGGGAGCGGAGGGAGGAGGTGAGTGTGTGCTCTCCCTGCTCCCAGCCGCTGCGCAATGAGATGATGCGAGCGAACAAAGCCGGTGCTTACAGCTTTACCCAAGGATAGTTTAAAAGAAAGAGAAAGACAATACTTTTGAAACCAGGGCCATAATTACTATTTATTTCAACAGCAATTTGCCTTATTATGGTGCACAGCATTTGTTACCTAGGCAACAGGTTTCTGTAGAGGCCCGGCTCAAATCAAAGTAAATCAGGCAAGATCTAAAGTCAATATCAATATTATATTTTAAAACCAAAAGACTAGGGAGTCAGCAATTTCACATAAGTGTTGCATTTTTAATTTTTGTTACAGACAGATACAAGCAGCACAGTTTGCATCCAAGTAGTACTTTTCTTTACTGTGCCTGACTGATCTTCTTCATATACATTTGCAAATAAAGTGAATTTTACAGAGTCCTGCTCTTTCTTGAGGAAATAATTGTGGGCATGGACGAGTGACATGCAATACACTGCTGCAGCCATGTATAGAAGCAGCTCCTTTGACATGTCCAACCTGCTATTTTAGTTTCAAGCCCTTGCTCAAGCCTAGCCTCCATGTTGTTTATGAGCAGGCATGTGCTTTGCTGTGGGTTCAGATGGATATTTGGCATATATCTGGGGGAGAAAAGCTTGGGTCGGGTCACTGCCTTGGTACCTGTGCCCTCTTGGGTGACCTGAATAGATAAGCACGGACGGGTCTATGGATAAAGCTTATTCATGGGTTGCCTTAAGCATGGGTGCTTTGAGTGAAACTAATAGGCATAGATACGTATGGAAAGCATCCATCCATGGATGGAGAGCATGACATGAGGCTTAATGTCCTTATGCTTGTCTGCAAGCCTGTCTTAATCTCGTGGCATAAGAAGAGGTCAAGCACTAGCTTATGAATTCATAAACAGTGTGAAGTTTGATGTTTTTCTCACCTATCAGCAAATAATTACATTAAAGGACTGAACACTTACAAGTGGAATTTAGAGAATAGTATGCAGATATACTTTTAATGTAGCTTTTGGGGAAGAGAAGGTTGTATTTCAGGACTTTCCCTTACCTGAAGGAACACTGGAAATGTAAATCAGTGAAGAAATATAATTTTTAGGAAAGGAATTTGACTCCAACACATCTTTTAGAGTCCAAGGTAGAATGAATACAGAAAGATAAACATAAACACATGAACTATAAATATAGTAATCTATTTGTAAATTCTACTTAAAAAATGCAACTCAGCAAACACTAGACAGCTTGGCAATGAACCATTCATCGTTTTAACCTTTTTCTTGCATCTTTTTTCATTTTGTTTCTGTAAGTACAGAACTTGCATAAAAAAAAATCTGTCTTGAAAGTTTGAATGGGCCAGAAAAAGTAATAGGAAGTTTATAGTGAATGGCAATGTAGGAAGGCTCAAGTATTCCCCTCTTTTACACAACTCTGCAACTATAATCTTTTAATGGGGGATTTTTCCTGCAGATTTTTGACCTATTATATGGATTTGAGCAGCTATTATAGGCTTTCCTCTTTGGACTGGGCTTCTACTCTTGGCAAGCTACCGCCTTTGTTATCTAACCCTTCCTTAATGTACCTCAGTCAGTCTTTCTCCATCCCAGGGCTGCTGAAATATTAGGAGTCCTGTAGCAATTATGGACAGACTCCGTGGCTGCTTCGTGGCTGCCTGTCCGTCCTGGTTGCCTGTCCTTCACACTCCTCCGCCGAAGGCAGTGCTTGGGCAGGGTGCGAGCCTGTGAGGCTGGAGGCTGAAGATTGCTACCGAGACAGTCACCCACCTTCTGATGACGCTCTTCAGGGCTGTGTCGTTTCCTCTTATCCTGCCCCTCACATACTCTCAGAGAGTCCCAAAAAATCTTTGAGAGAAAAGAAAGGTCCTCACTGTTAGAGCCATTGGGTAGCAAATATTTTGCTGGAAAAACTTCATTAAGATGTTGCAATATGACTCTAAGGTAGTGCCCGCTTTCCGAGAGCCTTTACAAGTTCACGGCTGCCAGTAAATCCCACAATGGTAAACAACTCTGATGTTGAGGGAACAAGAGCTTTTTAGTAATCTTAATGTGCTTTGATGTTCTGTGCCGCACTCTGTTGGGTTTTCAAACATGCACTTGGGGAAGCTGCTTCAGTTTGTGCTGAAAATGTCAGATGCTTTTCTTGCTAATATGCATCTTGTCTGTTGATTTATTATTTCTAATAATACCAGCAATCAAATGTAGGAAAGACTATTCCATCTTAATACGGACGGAGAAAGAGGTACACATGTTGAATCATTCACTTGTTGGCAAAAGAAAGGAGTTTTACTCAGCTTTGGCAAAAATAGGCATTTATTAGTTGCTAAGTTTCCCCTGAATCCTTCCTGATTACCTTCTTCACAGGGCCCTAGGGAGGTGCAGCACTTTGGAGGTAACAGGTTTTGGACGAGGTGTTATCACTGGCATCCGTGACTGTTAATGATTAGCAAACGTCCCCTGGTTCTTTTTTTTCTGAGAATATCCTGGCCACGCACCAATTTCATAACATGCAAATTCCCCACTTCAGTTTTAATAAGCCATTGAACTGTGTATGCCACTGGACTGTTGTTTTTGGAGCAGCTCAGAAATTATTTTTCTTAATGAAAATTATGCTTTACGATGAAAAATGAAGCTCATGTTTTCAATTGAGAATGATTTTGTTTTGATACCTCAGGCGTCTCATGGGAGCAGTAGTCTGCATGCTTCATACTGCAAAACCTTCAGCTGTGTGGGCTTCTTAAACAAACTGCTCCTCCCTTGACCTCCTGTATGAGTTCCCGGCTGTAGGACTCATTATATGATATCTAGTCCAGCTAGAAAACCTGGGCAACAGAGGGGACTGGAGACAGCTACATCTTTCATGAACCACCACAGGGACAATCCTGAAATGTTTTGATTTTTTAAGGAAAAAAAAAAAAGAAAAGAAAAATATTATTTACATTTCTGGTTATCTGCTTTAAGGAAAAAAAAAAGAAAAAAAAAACTAATTTAGATTTCTGGTAATCTACTTTTTGAAAAACAAGAAATTTTGTCCAGGAAATGGATAGTTCTCACCAAGAAGTTAATTTAGCTGAAAACTTGTCATAAAAAGAGTTTGCATATTATTAACTGGTTTTCTTTTTTGAGGAATAATGCTGTCGGAGAGCTGGTCTGTGCCACACCAGAGGAAGGTTTAGAAGACTTACACTTGATGATATTACAAATGGCTGCATTTGAGGCCTACATATGCAAAGTACTGAACACAATGGAAACTGGAAAATGTGAAATGACCACCTGCATTTGGGTGATCACTCTTCTGCTCCATAATGAACCTATAGGCTAAGCACTTTACTGCCAGAAAATACGGAGCATTTTACATTAGCCACAACTGCTTTCAAACAATTTCGGATTGATTTTCCAGGTATTTGGACCAGAAGGTATTTGGACCATGGGAGGTTTTCTTAACCTGCTTGGGTACTATTTTGTTAAGGCTTGGCATGACTGCCTCTTGTCATCTATTTTCCTGTCTCTGTTCTCATTCTTGCTGTATGGTCTTAGATTTAAAAAAAATAAATATATTGTATTTTTAACTCAGAACCTGGCCTGTTGTTTTGGCTGCCCTGTGGCAGCAGCAGATCCTGTTGTTATGTTCTCAAACACATTCCTCTCCCTGTTTCAGCCAGCTCTTCAAGTCCCTCACGTTGCTGTTTACACACATGGGACTTTCTCATACTTTTGTGCACTTTGTCATCGATTTCTGAGTTACCTGAGTTCATCACTAAGGATTTTCCTCCTTTTTGTTGCTATGGGCTACCTCAGCCAGGTTTTGCAATGCTAAAAAGAACAAATTGGGGAAAGGTTTCCTTCTATCCATGCTGTGGATTTAAAATCCATTCTTTTATGGTATGCTTAGTGCCAACTTTTCTTTCTTTGTGAGAATCAAAGATTTTCCATCTGTAATAAAATTATTTGCTGGGCCTTCTGGCTTTGTCTAAAATGCTTTGTGCATGTATGATCTCTGTTAATTTTGTGTTTTTCATGTCAACCAAACTGCTTGGTGAAGTATTCTCATTTCCTAGCTTCTCTGTGGTCATTTTTTTCTACCCCTATTCCCTCTCACCTTTTAACCACAGAGCAGGAAAAAAAAAAAAAAAAAAAAAAAAAGAGTTCTTTAGTAGAAATCAAGTGTAAAATTTTTAGAGTTTCAGGCCAATTAAGGACTTCTCTACTATTTTAAAGGTAACAAGCACTGAGGAACAGCGAATTCACAGAAAACTGACAGGATTTAGGCATGTTAGTTGATTTTATCGTGAAGACAAATCATTGTGTCTTCCAAGATACCTTATGTCTTTTGTTTGCCCCTTCTCCTACTCCTGTGAGACTGATGGAGCAGACACGATTCAGTGATTCCTGTGATGTCAATTGGATGAAAGCCACGGCCAAATTGGGCTATGAACTCTCAAGATGACTTGGTATACTATTTTCTGGTTGCCTTAATAAAGCTACTGTAGCAAAACCTACAGCTGCCAGGATAATTTTAATACAACAATTGTCTTTCTCACAGTGGTATTATGTAATTATATTGTGGCCAGGACAAAAATGCCTTCAGGATATTTCTGGAGGCTGCTCTTCTACAATATTTATTTTGATTGCTAACCTGATAGGTAAACTTCTTAGTTTACTGATCACGCAGTCAGTCTGGCTTCCTTTGTTATAAGCGACTGTATCATGCAAGATCTACCTTTGATTCAAAGAGCTTGAATTGGCTGAGGGGAGATAACCAAACTGACAGTCCTACTCTAAAATGTGAGTGTCTGAATTGCAGTGTTAGCTCCCATGTTTGCTAACTGTTTGGGACATGACCAAAATCTCAAATTCAAAGACACTATTTTTCTAAAGACCTAGAGGTGTTTCATCTGCATGGGCAAGTCCAGCTTGCTTCTCCCTGACTCATGTCAGCTGTAGGGATTCTGCCTCTGTAACCTATCTGAGGGTGCTGGAGCTCCTACATCACCAGAGGCAGATGCGGTTGGGTATCTCTTTAGGTGCCTATCATGGCTCTGCAGAACCACGCATGGTAGAGTAGTGAATGCATGTCGTGATTAGAAAATAAGCAGGCATCCATCTACTAAATTGACCACAGCACCTTCTGAATAAAAAAATTAGTTGCTGTGCAGATGCAGTTTGGAGAACAAATTAACCTTTCAGATGCTTTTAATTTATTAGTTTGTTCTGTCCAACATAGATATGAATGTTGATGCTTGCTTCCCTGAGAAGAGGACTGCAGTGATTGCAAACCTCTAGGTATTTTACATGTTTATTTTATCTTTTCAAAACAATTACCTAAAGCTTCTTAAAGATTAAAATTAATCAATTTATGTTTAATTGAACGGTGTTTTTTAAAATCACAACATGTATCTTTAATGCTACAGCAGATTTAAAAATAACCAGAGAACATAACTACTGAGACTATAATTGAACAGTATTTATGTTTTCAGTCACTTCCTGGTTATGTTCTAGGCTTAGCATCTATGAAAGAATGTTCAACAAAATACCACAAAGATTTTCTTTCTAGACTTCTACTTAAATTAGTTCTTACCTGCAACTGTTAGTAATCCAGTCAATACCCAGTATTTAGTATGCTGCATCTGTAATAGAAACATGTCCCTGCACAGGCAAGTGTCTTTGACTTCAGTACAGTATTAAATAACTAATGTTGTGACAATCTTTCAGAAATGTCATCACTCCTGCTTGTCAAATGGCTCTTCAACACATTTACAAGCCGGCCGATAGCAACACAGCTTGTTAGCTCAGCTTAAATAGCAGCTCCGAAGGTATAACTTCATTTACCCATCAGAAGAGACTTTAAATTTCTGTCAGGGTGATTTTACAAACCATTAAACAAGCTGCCAGGCACAGGGGTGCTCTCAGAAAAACCAGGAGGAGCAGCGGTGCCACTCAGAAGAGGACCCTGCGCGATTCCCCCACCACAGCCCCTCCGTGTCCCTGCCGTGCGTGACAACACCCCAATGAGCTGCTCCTCGGGGAGGCTTTCTTTTCGTTAGATAAATATGTAGGTATCCACACACTCAACCTCTTCCTATTTATAAAAAAAAATAATCCGAAAAGTCCTTTCTACCTGAATTGTTGTACAACAGCAAAATGGAATAACTGCCCGTGGCTCTGACATACAATCAGATCCCAGATGCAATAGATTAGGCAGCAGATTATCACTAATCCATTCCCATTTAAACTCAGGTGACAAATTATTCTTGTCCATTATTTTTTTTTTAAATACAAACAACAAAAGGAGGAATATGGGATGAAATAAGGAGGTGGATGTGGAACTGAAGTTTGTTTTTATCACCAGCTGATTCCCCTTTCTGCTTTAAAGCCTGTGTGTCACCTCCAGTGGCTCTGAAGATGGACTTCTTACAGAATCGTGTCTGCTTAGCATTTTACCTGTTTGAATGTATTCATATTTAATCAGGGTATTACTGTGTATTTTTCCAGATACTACCTTGCCTACAGCTATGGCAGCAGCCTTTTAGAAGAGTCTTTTAAACTGTAATTAAATAGAATAAATATACATACAAAGAGTACAGGAGCTGTTTGCTGAGGACGAGCATTCAGGATGCAAAAGGTGCTATTTTTCTGCCTTGACCTCTAATAATTTGCATAAACCACCTGCCTTAGTTTATCCAACTGTTAAATTGTTATAAGAGCACGTTTCTCCCCCCAAGGGTTCTGTTGTGGACAGAACTCATTAATGTTTCATAAACACTTTCAAATGCTTTTGTAAGATCATCCTGTTCGTAGTGGGTCACACTAATGAGATCTACTGATAAAAGGTAAAATACAGGTATTATTATAATATTATTCACTTTCAAACAAAAAATATTTTGATGGAGTGTAACAACCATGGCACCTTTACAATGAGAAATTTATCATCATTTTTAATTAAAGCATTATTTCTAATTAAAACAGCATTAATTCTACAGCAATAACATTAATTTTTCCATTGACAAGCCAATCAAAATTCTGACACTGATAGTCAGAGATTTTGTAATTAAATTCTTTATGACACATCCCAGCTCTGATTTTTATCCATCTCAGTACACAGCACTGCCAGCAGCTTTCCACAGTAATTTAATAATTTCTGAGAGAGCAGCCATTCGTTGACAAGCTACCCTCCCCAGTCCCTGTGATATAAACCTTTCCTAATAATAGAGCTTGGAGTTTCTACTGTCTTCAGCCTCAGTTAGGAGGCTTACTGCACCTCTCTTATGAGGACAGGCTGAGAGAGTTGGGGCTGTTCAGCCTGGAGAAGAGAAGGCTCTGGGGAGATCTTGTAGGGGCCTTTGAGTACCTAAAGGGAGCCTACAGGAAAGATAGGGAGAAACTCTTTAACAGGGCCTGTTGTGATAGGATGAGGGGTAATGGTTTTAAAATAGAGGGAGGTAGATTTAGATTAGATATTAGGAAAAATTTTTTTACAATGAGGGTGATGGAACAGTGGAACAGGTTGCCCAGAGAGGTGGTAGATGCCTCATCCCTGGAAACATCCGAGGCCAGGTTGGACGGGGCTCTGAGCAACCTGATCTAGTCGGAGATGTCCCTGCTCCTTGCAGGGGAATTGGACTAGATGAACTTCAGGGGTTCCTTCCAACCCAAACTATTCTATGATTCTATTTCCAGCAACTCCTGAAATGGTCCAGATGCATCTATATGAGTCAGGTGTTGACCAGAAGCATTTAGCATGAGACCTTAATCTCACCTCCCATAGCATCTATGAGTGGCTCAGCTGGGACCTGGTGAGCATGGGACACCAGACATCAGTGTGCCTGTAGAGAAGGCATGAGGGCAGGGTGCAGTGTGGCAGATGTGCTGTGATACACAATAATTTTCCCTCACAAGGCAATGAAAAGCCAGTCTAATTACTAATGCATGGACACAGACAGGAACTAGGGTTTGCCCTCTTCTGAATTTTGGAAATTTAAAAGATTTGCTACATTACTTAAGTTTTCCAAAGAACTATCTGCATTTTCAGAAGTGAAGTTACTTCCAGGCAGATTCAAGTGTTTTTTTTTCAGGACACCCTCAACTTTTCTTGAAAAGGATCCCTGTGGGTAGTGCTTAGTGCCTCGTGGAGGATGCTCAGTTCTGCAAAGCTGGCCATGAGGTACAGACTGCATATGCTCAGATAAAGTTTAAACCTGCTCCAGTCAAAGCTGGTGGAATTATGGCAATCAGGATTTCATAAATACATAAAACACATTGTTATACACTATATTCCAGGTCTTTTTTTTCTCTGTTTTCAGTCCTAGGACTGTCTAATAAATGTTAGATTTGTTTACACAGGGTTCCCTCTGGAGAGAGGGACATGTGCAAAGATTTCTTCTCTGTCCTGCACATTTTTAGAGCCAGCTCTAAAGCAGACTGGAAAAGTGAAGTCCTGCCCTGTAGGAATTCCTATATTTTTAGTTTAATGATCATAGTGAAACATTTCAGAATGCATGTTATATGAAACAGAAAAGCTGAAATGATAACAGTGAATTGTTTCAACAGTGCAGAAATTAATTTGCAGCTAGCTTTTCAATTTACAATTCCAATGAAATTTAAAAGTTGCCACAGAATATTTTGATCTGCCTGAAACTCTGATTCCAACAGAAAAAAATACAATTGCAATTGGAATACTGAATCCTGCTGGTTATTTGCAACACTATTTGACATTGTACACCCTTTCTTAAAAAAAAAAATCTTTTTTTTTGAGGAGTCTTTGCTGGGTACAGGTAATGCAGCCAGTGGTTCAGAAGGAAAGTTCAGCTTGAGTGCATTGCACGGTCGTCCAGTGGAGCCTTCCTCCCCCTGGCAGGGTGCCTAGGAAAGACAGCCTGCAAATACAGGCACCTAATGTAGGATTTAGGTGCTATACAGCACCTACATTTGTATAAATTATATTAATATTTATATAAATATATACAAAGGCTCCTGTTTATATGTAAATAAAACACCTCACTATAGATTTTCCTCAACCCCACATAATCAGTTTTTGCAGTAGAAAGGGGATGATCAGCAATTTACCAGAGGATATTGTGTGGCAGAAAGAACATTGTGACTGCCCAGTGATGTTTCCTTCATTAATTGCTTGGAAAAACAAATCTTAGCTCTTCAAAAAGGCAAGCAGGCTCAGCTTTACAGGTTTATTGTACAGCCATAAGGTATACATACTTGAAAGACAAAAAATCAGTTTTAAACATAGGTGCTTGATATCCACTGGAAGCGAGCTGCACCCCCTCCACCCATACCCTGTCCAGAATGAAGTGAAGGCTACATTTGCTAGAAGTCTGTATGTGGAGCACGGCTGATAAACTGCAGTTTTCCTAACTTAATGTACAAATCTGTTACCTGTTAACCTGAAATAGCTTTCAAGAACTCTGAAAGTAATAAGTAACAATGATGTTGCCGCTTTATGAAAAATATTGAGGTCCTAAGGAGACCACTTGCTTTGCTATTGACCTACTGAATGCTATGACATTTTAAAATGTAGGCCAGAGGGCCAGAGTTGGCCTAGAGATCCCTTTTTTTTTTTTTTTTCTGGAGAGATTGAAAGCTGTGAATTTCTACTACAATGACCAAAAGAAGGTAACTGACCATAAGGGACATCTACAAACTTACAAATAGTGGAGCATTAAAGATCAAACAGTGCACTCCTCCCCAGTCAGCTGTGGGGATACAGTTGGTAAGCAAGCAACCCTTCTTTTCGAAACTTCTCCTGCTCTTGTCTCTAAAGTACGTAAGGCTTTTCCCAGCTATATGGATGACTTTCTGGACCTTTGACTTTTAATGAAACACAGAAACAAAATGTTCCTTTGTGAGCCTCATGAACATGGAAAGGAACTTTTCTTGCAAGCTTTCCATTTTACACAATACTTTTTGAAGGTCTGCCAACTGTATCAACAGCAAAACAACACTGGATTGTGTTTAACAGAAGTTAAAAATAAGATGTGTACGCCCCAGAAACTACGATCACGTTGATGACCCTTGTAACACAGCCATGGCACAATTGCAAGGAAAGATGCTCCCATTGGCTACAGGAGGCCTACAGTTCCCACTGACACCTAGAAGTGGAAGTACCCTTAAAAGTATGTGAACGGTCATCTGGATGCAGCAAAATCTCCACCAGAGCAGCTGAACCCTGCTCTACTGAAAAGATGGAATGAGACAGTGAAGGGCCTCGACTTCGCCCACGGCACCTGCAGAGCCTGAGTGCTCCCCCGTGAGTTGGAAGCTGCTGACCTGGCAAAGCACTGTCAAACAAAAGTGACAGCTGCTCCTGTCACCTCCTATCTTCTCTGCAGCTCAAGGAGAGAAGCTCACTGTAGAGAAGATCTGGGGAAGATGTCTTCTGAGTGTCTGTCAGAGCCTGGCCATTTCATTGCTTCTCCCTATATGCCATAGAGGATACAAAAAATGCCTTTATGCCATTGGGACAAGAATTTGGGGTTCACTTCTTAAAAAAAATTGGAGTCATAGCATGAATGTGTCTGATAGATGCACTCGCTGCTAGGAGGTGCTAGACCTTTCTCACTGGTATACTCAAAAAGGGTAGAGATGTTCGTTCTTCTCAAACATGGAAAGTCACCAAGTGATATTACTTCTATTTTGGTAGCTTTCCTGTTGACAATCTGTAAGCTCATGGATGAATTTTTGCTGGCTGGTCCAAAAAAATTTACAGGCAAGATTACGTTTTTACTAGGCACATTGTACTGCTTTAACAACCAGAATAGCACTGATGGATTTGGCTGTGTGAAGGAACACAGAACCGTGCAGACTGCTGTCGTACACTGCTGGCTGCACTGGTGGGCAACCATCTAAACTGCAGTCTTCTGACCAGGCATGAACATCTGGATGTGCTAGAGAAGGCTTACCACAGGTCCATGCCTGCTCCTCCACTCTTCAACATCTACATTTTTGTGATAAGTTCTTCTGTGATGATAACATCCTTGCAGCACAAGCTCCCATTTTGGCTTAGTTGAAAAGAGCCATTACACACCTGATGATTTGGAAGCTCCACTGTAACATTTCCAAACCTCACTGATAACTAATCAGCAAAAGAGCAAACCCAGCACAGAACTACTTACTGTCACTTTTTGCTGCCAATGAGTCCAAAATGAATCTCATCTGAAGCATACAGGCATCACTGTGGACTGAAGATTGGCTTGAAAATTAATCTGAAAAACATATAAGAGTGCATTAAAACTGCTATCCAGCGTCAAGTGGGAATACTGACGCCGATTCACACACACCTAGAAATGCGTCTGCTGAGTGTACAGTGTTTGCACTGAATATATCGCTGGTTGTGTAACTGAATTAAATGAATAAAATAAAATTGTTTACCCTCTGTAGCACCCATTTTGCAAATCTTTTTAGGATCACCAGGCTCTTAAAGCATCTGCAGTCTTCATCCAGTCTTCAGGTCCCTGGGCTGCTGGTGTCCCAAGCAGACTTCTTACAGACAACATCAGTGAAAAGCCTCTGAGCATGAACCCGTCCTGGAAACTACACTTTGCACTGAACTCTTTCAGGATATTGCAGAACATCTTCTACCTTGGGAAGGTGAGTTAGATACAAGAAAAAGGGCTGGTCACAAGCTGCAGATTGCATCATGAATCAGTGTTTTACACTTAACAGCAAGCAACTTCCAAAACTTTCTGTTCGTAGCCCACTGATCCAAATTTAATTAGCCAAACGTTTCCTACAATTTCTTGCAACATGGGAATCATGGCCTTTAGCATGATTCTTATTTCTCCCCAGCAGACTGAGCTCTCTGCCATGTTAACTAGGAGATCCCTCCATTACCTTGTATTAATAGCTCCAGAGTCCAGGCAGCGAGGTTACCTAAATCCAGTAAATGCATACTAAATGGCAATGTTAACAATTTAACAATCTACTTACAAGCAGTAAGTTACAAAAGAAGTCAAGTTGTCTCTGTCTTTCCTTAGTTTTCCCCTTAATGGTCTCATTAGTTTCTGTAGTTGGGCATAGCAGTTAATGGCCTCAGCAATAAATCCAGCAAAGTGAGGTTTTAAATCATCAAGGTAGATCTGTGCTACTGGTTTGTCTTGTTGTTTTCCATGTCTGATGGACTGATAGCTTTCTTTAGGTCATGCTTCCTTAACTTTAACTGTTTCAGAGTCTAACAAGCGACATCTAACTCTGAAATATTAAAACTTGACCACATATATGCC
The DNA here is from genome assembly GCF_036417535.1 of Chlamydotis macqueenii. Lineage (NCBI taxonomy): Eukaryota > Metazoa > Chordata > Aves > Otidiformes > Otididae > Chlamydotis > Chlamydotis macqueenii. The sequence goes on from NC_141556.1 coordinate 27,444,263, forward strand.
AGATCAGTGAGTGCTCCAGTGTAGTGCTCTACGAAATGTTGTATCAAGGCCTTCCAGGATTACAGTGGCTTAAAATCAGAAGGGTTTGCAAACAGGGACAGTAAAACCATTGTTGCTTTTTATTTGTCTCTTGCAGTTCTGAACTTTATTTTTCAGGTTTTGCTAGCAGCCCTATGAGGGCCAGAGAGTCTCTTTAAAAAAAATAAGAACACAAACTCACTAGTTTTTCTTTAATCGTGTGACTCAAGCACCTGGGAGCTTAAGGAAGATCGACAAAGAAAACAAAAATTGCAATCAAAGCTCAAGACTGGTAACAATGTGCCTGACACAAAAGTCCTCCATCACGACTTCAAGATCCATGTATTATGATAATTAGTGATAAAGATAATTGCATTTTGCATTTCATTTTTCTTAACAGCTTTCATGTCTGATTCACTGAGGAGTTTATTGAGTCCAGGGATGTTCGGCCAGTGTACAACCACAGTAAAACAGCCATGAATCACGCCCTTGAAATGCTCTTTACTATAGCCACTAACACTTTATAACGTTGTCTACAAATCCAAAAGAATGATTTAGTCAAACCATGGCTTCTATTTCATTTTTATGAAACCTGGCTCTCTGCCTAAACTCTTGGCATTTTGAACAGTGAACCCAGGCTAGAATATATTGCTTCATCCGGAACATTTGTAACCTTTATTGATCCGCTCAGGTAAAAGCACAGAGTAAATTGTCTTTATTATTGATATGGAAAATATTACTTCTCCATTGCTTTTCAGTCCACAAACATCTATCACTTTTCCTTGATAAATATCCTTAAGTCTTCCTTGTTTTGGGCCTAGAAATCCCATCCATGGTTATTTTGAGGGATCCAGGTTTTATTCCACACAGAATCATAGAATAGTTTGGGTTGGAAGGGACCTTTAAAGGCCATCTAGTCCAACTCCCCTGCAAGGAGCAGGGACATCCCCCACTAGATCAGGTTGCTCAGAACCCCATCCAGCCTGGCCTTGAATGTTTCCAGCGATGGGGCATCCACCACCTCTCTGGGCAACCTGTGCCAGTGTTGCACCACCCTCAAGTAGTTGAAATAACACTGGCTTGTGGCACTTCCTCCACATCTAACTTTTGAATACAATCATATTGTGCGAATACAGCTTACTGAGTTCACTCCTCTTCTCAGACCAGTGTGGTTTCCTGCGGCTTTGGGGACCACCCCCACCAGGGACCCTGCTGTGTTCCCTGCAGCAGTACTGCCCCAGGCCGAGCATCCTTCCTGAGAGCACAGCAGCCCTGCCGTCTGCTCCACCCATGTGTGCATATTTTCCAGAGGAAAGTTAATTGACAGCAGAGATTGCTGCGCACAGCTTCACTTTCTGATTTTAGGACCCTTGATTTTATCACCCTCACCCCCGTCCTTGCAGCGCTGTGAGAGCTGAACTCACCCCAGCAGTGGGGAACGGTGCAGAGGGACCCAACATCTGCACCTGCCCCAGAAGTTGGGGCTGATTATCACGGCTAAGGATTTTTCAATTTTGTTTTTCTGCCTGGTACTTGATGTCTCTAGTCCTTGTATCTGACAGTTCCAGCGGTGTAAGTAATAATTTTTGTACCTGTCGCAAGCCCCGTGACCCAGCCATGGCCCAGGGAAGCTCGCTCGGTGCCTCCAACCTGCCAGGGCTGCCATTCCAGTGCCCTTTTTGGTCTTATGACTTCTGAGGCAGAAGGAGCCTCCCAAGGTTTTCGGTCAGTGCATGGCTGTCATGTCTCATTTTGCCTAATACATATCAAAGTGATACCTTCGACAAGTGCATTTTCCTATGCCATTTGTTGATTTCTCCTTTCTAATTCCACCTGCTGGGACCCAAACTGTTGCCGCATCGGTCACCAGGGCACAGAAAATTTCACTGGCTATTTTCTGTGTCTGAGTACAGTTTTTTTAGTCATTAGCATTTGAAAGGATTATGGATTATTACTATTTATGTATGTGCCTTCTGCGTGTATGAGTATGGGTTCAGGCCATTTATATTAATTGTTAATTCCTGTCTGGGCTGCACCTTAATTTTGTGTGTATTTGTTTACATATGGAGGATAATATAATTTATCCTTGAACAAGCAAGGTGTGTGTGCCTGTGTGCATGCAAGCAGGTTAATGTATTTGTCTCTTCATATATGTGCAGCATGTTCCTGTCCATGTGACACTAAGATGAGCTAATGCTGTGTTTTGTTCTTCTGCATGCAGTATGTCTCTATCTGCATGTTAATACTTCTCAGCAGTCTGCCATTTGAATCATACGTCAGGTAAGGAAGGCAGCACTGCTTCCCAGTGGAGAACATTTATTTCAGGTTTTGATTTTTGGAAATGAATTCAAGATAATATTCCACCACCATTATGAAAGGGAAAAAAAAAGTATTTCACCTGACTGAACTATTTACTCGGATCGGGAGCACTCCCAACATAGTGAAGAACATCTCTGGATCCAGTGGCTGGGATCCATCTCACCTGTGATTGACCATAGTAAAGTCAGGCTAGTCCAAGTTTATAATCTTGGCTCTTTCTGTAGTCAGTGAAAAAAACACAGTTCTAGAGACTCCGTCCACAGACATCCCACCCTACAAGAGATGCCTAAAGCAGTTGGGAGGACAGCTGTCCAGGGATGGGTGTTTGTAGTAGGTCATTGAAGCTTGCTGGCTTTTGCTTTGCTAATGTAGGAGGAGAGCTTTACTCACCTCTTTATCTGATGAGGTGAGTCCCGGGACCCCATAAGAGCAAAAATAGCCGAACTGAACGTAGCATTCTTTCTCTTTATGTGTTTCATGACCACAATTTTCCTTGCAAGCAGGTTTTTCAAGACTAGACATGGCCCACACTGGATGAAAGGCATTAAAAGGAGTGGACTAGAATATGTGAACTATAAACAACACAGGCATTTAACAGTATGGATCCTGGAGGGCAGCTTCGATAGAGGAACTGCAGATGCGTGACTAACCCCAAAGTCAATGAAAAAATCCCCTTGAATTTATGGGCTTGCATCTGATCCTACAGGTGAATGATGATTATCTTGCAAATCACCTGATTTTTTAGTACAGGGGCAGGGCCAAGAGCTAACATTTATATTGTGCTGGAACTGCTGGGCAGACAAACAGGACATCAGTGCTACAGCACTGTTAAGCCTGACGTGGAATTTAAAGCAGCTATCCCCAAAGGAGCATGAAGATGCTGAGTAAAAAAAAATAGGGTCCAGGCAATGAACAATTAACACCCAATTTTTTTTATGATTTCCCCTGTAGTATTTGTGAAAGGAAAGATAGAATTCCAATGCAAAACCTGGTGCATTTTGGCCATTTTGTAGCCATTAAGACATAAAACAGACACAGATTTGAACTAAGCAAAACTACAAGATGTTTGTTATTCAGTGGAATAGGTTTTACCCTCACCAAAAGAGGACGTGTTTTAATAAGAATGTTTCAGATTTGGCTGTTTTTACTATTCTAAATATGGAAATGCTTTGGATTAATACTTTTTTTTTTTTTTAAGAGCAGTAATACCAAATCTGTCTTAAGCATGCCTCACAGCTGTAGCTTTTCATTATCTTCTCTTTTCCTCCTCTCCTCTATCACCCCACGACCCATGACTCCTTGGGGTCCCTGCCTTCAGAGATCTATAGCACTATAGTTCCTTACCACCAAGCAGCACGTTCTTTTTCTCTGAGATTTGAACCTGGGAGTGAAAAAGAGAATGAAGAAACACAATAAACTCAACAGTTCTCTCTCTTCTGTTCTTCAGTCTCAGCAGCACCTCTGCTCTCTCTTCTGTATCTTATCTTTAATGCTGTCATGTCTCACTAGATTGGCTTGACTCATGGATTGGGAACTACTGCTTTTGGTGATGACTTGTTACTTTTTTTTTCTTCCGTTTATCACGTCTGAGCTAACTCGACAGTTCTCAGTCACTGCCAGATTGTCAGCACTGGACCCAGACGTTCTCTGTGTACAGAATGATTGTGGCCGTAGCTTTCCAAGTGCAGCATCTGAAAGCACATTGCTCCCTGTTTCTCTCCCCTCCACACCAAATACACCTCAGTCCTTTCCTGGAGGGATGGCATTGGCAGCGGGAGGAGATTTAGCTCCTTTGCCCACTTGCCCTGCTGCCTGTTGTTTAAGATGCCAGCCTGGGAGTCTGCTGTGATGCTGGTGTTGGGATGTGGCTTAGGGCAGAACTGGAAGGGCTGCTTCCCATCTGGTTCAGAGCAGCTGTCAGATGGCAATGAATGCCAGTATCCAACGGCAGGAGCCTGTTTTCATCATATGTATGTGTTTGTGCCATGCACATGTAACTTCCAAATTGCCCCTGCACCGGGAAGCAGCTTTCTGCTCTTTGGTGGCGAATGCACAGAACGGCTCACGGAAAGGTGCGTATTACCCTGCGCTGTGGTTGGCAAACCAGAGTTTGCATTGCTCTGACTCACTAGCTAGAAGGCCAAGTGAATGTGTATGTGTCAAAGCAATTTCATGAACTATTAACTGGAAATAAATTTTATTTATATTTTGCAAAGGGATCCAGGAGAGATGCCAGCTTGACAACTTGACTAAGAATCCGAAATGAGTGTTCTAAGTCCTTCATTTAATGTGCTAAGTCCTTCATTTAACATATAACATGATCCAATACCTCAACCACCACCTATGATGTTTATATATGGTGTTTACATACAAAGCATGTGAAGCAGAATTTCTGCAAGAATGCCATGTTTTCAAGAGTTGTAGGAGTATCCAAAAGCCTGTAGCAAACCCACAAAATAGAAACAGGTTCAAAACTTTCCCCAACAGGACATTTTCAAATAAAAAAAAAAGACTATTTCTTCCCTGCAGCAGGTAAGTTTGGGTCCCTGCCTAAAGAAAAGTAAGGACTATTACAAAACTGAATACAGGAAAGCAAAAGAAGCTGAATGAAAGGCAGGTTGTGTTAAAAACTATTGCTGCTTGTTTTGTGATGCTGGACAAGTCTTCTGTGAAGTTTTAGTTACCTCAAGAACTGACTGGGTAACGGGACCAACTTTCTAGCGCTTGCTCTTGCCCATCTGGCTAAGGGGCTTTGTGCACTTGGCCAGGACCTGACAACTTTCGGGGCTGCTGGTGTGCGGCATTTAACGACAGAGAGCAGCTGTTGCTTTCTGTGGAGCCAAGATCTTGCCTGGTCCCCGACTGTGAGCTTGTCATAAAACCTACCCCCATAATGGAGATAATAACATTTGCCCTTCTTTAGAAATTACTTTGAGATCTGCCAGAGAAAAGGGGCTATTCAAATGCGAAGCCCGATGCTTTTATTTATTAATAAATGTTGTGCCAGAGTCACCAATCTGCTCTTGGTGCCTGCTGCAGCACTGAAAACAGAGGATCTGCCTACTTGATTCAACCCAGCCGGCGAGCCGAGGCCTAGGGCTGCTTCGTGATATTGGAAGGAACATGAAACAGCCAGATGTTCATCAGCAACAACTCAAGCTCAGTGTTATCCTGCCTGTTATTCCTCTAAAACTCGAGCAACCGTGGTGCTGCCTAAGCTTGCCTGCCAGCAGCACTGTTGCTTCTGACAGAGAGGGCTGGGCTTCTCAAAACACACTTATTCCCCTTGAGGATCACTTATTTTGGCAAAAAAAATAGCAGTTACAGGTAAAACTGTCATTTCCCTCAGGGAATGTATTTTACTTACTCTGTAGGACTCATAGGGTGGCTGCGTTGTGCTGTGCTGGCAAGCACAGCACAGGACTGAAGCAGGTTCACCTGGTGCATTGCCATCACTACAGCATTGCCTGGTGTTTCTGGACCCCCTGGCTCAGCTCAACCTCAGCCAAAATTTCCAGGGAAAAGAGCAGAAAAAAAACCCAAATAAAAATATATTTTCAAGCTTGCTCTGGCTTGATCCCTCTGCTGTCAATGATTAGCAGGTGGGAGGTCTGCTTGTCTGGTTTTGTGCTTTCCCTGGCTTCTTTTTGATTGCACTTTCCTGGTGCGAAAAGCCCAGTGCTGATTTCAGTCAAAGCAGAATCCTGCAGGATCCGTTTTTGCTGTCCTCAAGGGAGGGCTTTATTCAATTACTCTCCCCTCCACACTTACAGTAATAGATTATTTTCTGAAACACTGCTATGAGAATGAAGGTAGAGCGTACATTTCCACAGATAAAGTGGTTGACAATTTGTTTCACCAGATGAAGTGGAAGTGGAAGTAACCTCACTAATGTGCTTTTACAAAGTTGGTTCCTGCAGCCAGTGTCTGCAGTCTGATTATTCTGATTTCTTGTATTTAGGCTTCCTTCTCATGTTAGGATCTTGCCTCTGAATATTAGAATATTCCTTACTGAAGGAATGTTATCGCAGACATCATGTAAACTGATGAATAATTTTAACTGCATCCTTAACCCCTCGGTAAGTCAGAGGCAGTGTAGGAGAGCCCTGTTGCTAGATGTGCTTTGGGGTGTTATGATAAACAAATGCCGGGCTGAAGCGGGATGAAATGAATTTCCTTTTTGGGCTCCAAACGAGCGTTTACCGCCGGTTTTCCTGCCGGGGGAGCAGCCGGGAGGTGGCAGCCTCGGCACGGCGATGCCCGGCTCCCCGCACCGCGCCTGCTCTGCCGCTCCCATTCCCAGTGGAAATTCTCCCTTCCCGAAGTGTACAAATAAAATATCGCCTACTGAGTGTTGTCATGGGTTTAAAGAAAAAAAAAAGGGAGGGGGGCGTATTTTCAGGGGACTGGCCTCGGGAGTGCTCCCTGGGGCTGCTCCCGCTGTCGCGGATAAAGTGCAGCACTTTGGGGAGAGCGGGATGGTGGTGAAGTGGGAGACGTGTGAGGCTTGGTGAGCTCTGTCTGGTTGACGAGGGCCCAATTTTCACCTGGTTTGGATCAGTGTCACTCATAAATGTTAGAAGAAAAGGGTCACTGGAGCGAATCAGGCAGAAAAAAAAGTCCTGTTTGCCTTGCTGTGATTGCAGACACCTTTTAATGATGTTCTCCAGTACGGGGTGGGATTTTCCTTGGCTCACTTCAGTTTCCATTGAAGTAACTCGGAAAATTCCAGCAGCTTTGGTGGAAATAAACTCCAATAATCTGGGATTCCCAGAAGTGTCCTTCCTTTCCAGGAAACATCATCCTTTTGCGATCAAGAGTGCTCTATCTTTCACAGAAGTTTAATGCTTCTTCACTTTTGATGCTGAAAATGCATTGCATCAAAAATAAAGCCCGGTGCAAATGAGATTATGCACTGAGCTCCCTACTCAAAGAGATTAAATTGCACAACATTTAAAATGCCTTGCATTAATATTATTTGGTCCTTCATTTCATTTCTTTTGTTGATATTTGGTATTTATTGACTAGTCCAAGTTAGTCTCGGTTTAATGCATTGCTGTCAAAGAGTTGACTAATATAGCAAATTTGGCTGGCTGTCCTTAAACAGAGATTTCTACATCTTATTAGCAAATTCCTGGAGCTGTAAATGCTTCTTTGGTTTTCATACCTCCACAGCATTGCTGTAAACTGACAGAATCACTCAGAAAGCAAAGCTATTTTCGAGTGTCTCCCTGGTCAATAAGGAAAAATGTTCCTCTCGCAAAAGAAAACTGTTTCTCTTCTGTGTGAGTCATGACTCTGCTTGTATGCACAGAGCAAAAGATTTCCAGCTTCTCAGGCTTCAACTGGCATTCGGGGTAGGTTTCAGCCAGCCAAGATTCACATGTGGAAACTAAATATGGTCATAGGGTTACACTCCCATTTTTTGCCCATTACTCAGGCTCCTGCATGGTGTATTTCAGTGCCCACTCCCTTTCTGCCACTGCGCTTCTCCCTCTGCAGGGACGGTTTACTCTGTGGTTAAGGCTGGTAAGGTCTTAGACAGCACCAGGTACAAACAAGCAGTGTGTTTCATCTTCTGCTTAGGAGCACTATACAGATAAAAAAGACCCAGTATCAGTCCTGGGAGGGAAGCTAAAGAGTAGGTACCTTTGTAAAGCTCCATCACACAGGGTGCAATCTTAAGTCTTGCTCGAGCTTTCAGCTGTAGTAATCGCCACAGTTTTCTTGGTAGAACCTGCCAAAAATAGAAAAACAAGAGGGAGAGAACATGTTGTTTTTTTGAAAACAAAACAGCCTGGGTATTTTCAGCAACAAGAAGTCAGAGGGACATTTTTATAATTATATACAACAGCAGAAGGGTTCTGATGTCATGGGAGCCAGAAAAATTCATCCTAAATTATACTATATTTCACTATGGAGGTTAATCAGCACGCCAGCAGTATTTTTAGGTCTCTGTGAGGGTGTTCAACCCCTGCTTGGGACCAGTCAACACATGTGGCTGTGGAATAGCAGTGGTGAACACAAATTACTGGGGTCTATCAGCTATGCATAGCTCTGACACAGCGACACTGTTCTCAGCAAGGCGCTGGCTCCCTTCCCATCAGCTGTCCTGGGGAGCTCTCATCCCCATCTTGGGCGCTTTATAGAGCTGTGCGGGAGTAGCAAGGGGCCTAATCTCCTACTTTGGGCTTGCCTTTGACTTCTTCAAGAGCTCTGTGTTCTCCATTCGACTCAAAGCTATTCCGTGTTGCCTCAAGGCATCCACTAGTGAAGAGGTGACATTTGCTCTGGTCCCAGTTTCCACCTTCAGTTTCCATGTAGAATTCATTACAGAACGGTAACAGCACTGTGACAAAACGTTTCTATGAATCAGACTCATTTCCAGCAAGGCTTTTACATGGTGTCAAATACATATGTTTTCCCAGGAAATTATATGAGACCATACTTGATTAAGACAGACTTACGGTCAGGCTGGATTACCATTTTGGTCGGGAGATATTTTGTTAGCTGATGATTTACACTTGCACTGTACAAGCTCCATGTGACTTTGTGGCTTGCTGCAATATTTCTGTTAGAAACCAAGCCCGAGATTTTTGTACAGTAGATGTGGTTACAACATGGATTAGCATCCTTGAACTAGATGTATCTTATACAAATTTTTCAGTCAAACTTTTTAGATTACACTTATACTTTTCTGTGGTTTTTTTTTTTGGTGTTTAACTGCAAATAAGTTGCCAGTAAAAGAAATGCAAAATAAATCAGTGTAACTTTAATGATATAAACAGAGCTTATTGCTGTGAGAAGTGCCACACGCTAGAGAACCACAGAGTACAGAGTTTAAATTCACATCACATTCACCGTGGTCACATCACTACTCTCTGGCTATGGAAGGGTTTGCATGGCAGAAGTGATTCCAGTTTCTGTCTGAGGTCCACACAACACAGAAATTACCAGAACAACAGCATCAGTGTTGGAAGAGGTAAGAACTAAAAAATGCTGCAGCTTATTTCTTTACTACGAGAACCAGTTTTTTGAGGAGACGCGGGTTGGACATTTCTGCAGGGCACTATGAAGGCATTTTTATGTCTGTTGTGTGTACCAATATTTATTCTGGAAATAGACAACTTGTTTTGTGCGAACTATTCCATTTCATGCCCTTTTCCAAGACTATTGAACTGTCTTTAGAAATATTCAGACATGTTTTATGCCAACTATTTGCACCTGTTACATTCTTTATGCAGAATTAAGTTGCTGACTGTAAAGCTCCTAAGGGACTTACGTTCTGCCTTAGAAAATAATTTAGTGTTTAAACATACTGAAATTTGATAGCATATGCCATGAAAAGGGATCAACATGGCTGCTCGTCTGGACTGCAACCACCCACATAATCCTTGGTCGATAGATAAACTGTCATTTCTTAAGATAAAAGTGTCATTTCTTAACAGACTTTCATCAATTGCAGTGTTTGGTAACCCAGCAGGACAGCTTAGTTTTGGGGAGCAATTTAAAATTTGCATTTGACATAGTCCATGTTCACGGGGCCATGGCAAGCAGCATCATGTATTGAAAGAACTGGATCTAATACATTGGTATCATTTGGTCACATCGGTATTGTCTGATTACATCAGTATTGTCTGATGACATTGGTATTATCTGATGACATTGGTCGTTATCTGATGGGCATTTGGAAACATAGTTGTCATAGTTCAGCCCCGATCGGGACCAGACTACGCAGTCTCTGTCTCACTCCCCTCACGCTCCAAGAGAATAGGGGGAGATAATATAAGAAAAATGGCTCGAGGTTTGAGATAAGGACGGGGAGAAATCCTTAAAGTCACCGTTACGGGCAAAACAGACTTGACTTGGGGAAAACTATTAATTTATTACTAAAACCAGCAGGATAATGAGACAGAGAACAAGATAACCTCTCCCCACCCATCCCTCTTCCCAAGCTTAACATTATCTCTACTACCTTGCCTGCCCCCGAGTGGCACAGGGTGGGGAAGTGGGAATGGGGGTTGCAGTCGGTTCATCACACTGTGTCATCACTGGGGGAAGAACTCCTCACATTCCTCCCCTGCTCCATTGTGAGATCCCTCCCACGGCCCACAGTCCTTCGTGAAACTGCTCCGGCATGGGTCATCTCTTCCACGGGGTGCAGTCTCTCCAAAATGGCTGTCCCAGCGGGCCCTCCATGGACCACAGCCACCTTCAGGCATCCACCTCCCCCAGTGTGGGGTCCTTCATGGGCTCCAGATGGATCTCTGCCCCTCCGTGGACCTCCATGGGCTGCAGCGGGACAACCTGCTCCACCATGGTCATCACCACAGGTTCAGGGGAATCTTGGCCAGGAGTCGCATTACTCCTCCCCCTCCTTCTGAACTGACCTTGGCGTCTGCAGCTCACAAGAAATGTTCTTCACAACAGGCTGGCAGACACCTCTCAGAATCTCTTCACATCATCCATCTCATCTCCTCTCCGCTTCGTGCAGCCAGGCTGGGCCCAGTCGGCCACCTGGCGAGAGGCCAGAGGGTGAGGCCTGCAAGGCCCATGAGGCCTGCGCTTCCTCCTCTGCACCTCTGCCCCCTCTCAGCTTCTTCACATCTTCTATTCTTTTCTTTTTTCTGTTTTCCCCTTCTTAAATATGTTATCGCAGAGGCGTTATCACGGGAACATTCTGCTACCAATCGGCTTGGCCTTGGCCAGCAGCAGGTCCGCCCTAGGCCTGTCCGAGTCCACTGAACAAAGGGGAGCAACTTCTAGCAGTTTCCTACAGAAGCTACCACCTTAGCCCCCCCCTCACTAAACAAAACCACAACAATAGTACTAGGACTAAAAGGAAAGCAACAAAATGGTTATCTAGTAGATTTTAACCACTTCCAATGTGGTTTCCTTAAAGGAGTAAAGGCTTTTTGCTTCTAGGTGGTGTTTGTAAACAGAGACAAAGAAGAACATAAGCTCCACCCAGGAGAAGGTTATGAAATACTATTGAATGGGAAGAAGGGCAGTTAGAGAGTGATTTTATTTACATAAGCTTTCTATCCAGAATCATCTACATAACTGCTGGAAGCTCATGCTGAAATAGAGGCAGAGTAGAACAGAGATCAGAACAGAATCAGGGCAAGGACTTTCTTTAAGACTCCTACAAGTTGTAGACCTTCTGCAGACATTGTGATGAGCTAATGTGGAGGTGACTTTGGAGGGAAACAAACACCTTTGAGCTGAAGCTACTGAGCAGAGCACCTCTGTGAATTCCCTGTAAGTCTCTTAAAAATAAGTGAGGTAGGGCTGAGCATCCCTATGAGCTAGCGACATGTCTGTGTGGATGAAGGAGTTCGTGGACATCGTAGCGATGTAACCACTGACAGTGAAATAGGGCTGTCTGAAATGACAGTGGTGACCACAAAAGGGTAATAGCTGAGACAAGCACTATGGTTGTGGCTGTGAAACTGAGTAAAAAGTTCAGTGCAAAGAAGTACACCATGCGCCTTTAATCGATGTTAATACAAATATATGATTAATTGTTAATTCTTCCCAAGTTATTTTACTTTCCCTTGTCTCTGTATAGGCTTAATCTTCTAAGTGAGAAATATTGGTTATCAAGAGAGTCAGGGTTCAGCATCCTCAGGACTCAAGGTGAGAATTCAAACTGGAGGCTTTTGCTAGTGCTAAGAGGAATCCCTCTGCATTTAAGCCCGGTTCTCATTGCCATCAGCAATAGGGTTGCTTTGAATTTCAGTCCTCAGTAATCCGTGATTCAACAGGTCACAGATAATGAAGATTTTTTTTTTCTTATTTTGGATGACTATCCACCAACAGGATAGTTTCAACTGTAACATTTTCAGTCTCTCAGCCAGGAAGGAGGAAAAAGATACGTGGAATGGTCCAAGTTTTTGGAGAATACTACAGAAAGGCTTTCCCCACCCCACTGAAGAGCTGGACAGCGCTGGCTTTGACCTCTCTGTGCTGAATACTGGTATTTGGTCAGACAATTCTGCAACCTATAGAAGTAAATCTGTATTATCCTTGGCCTTCCTCAAAGGATGCTTGTTAGGGATACACAAAGGAATTGTTTTAACTATAGAAACGATGCTCCAAAGACACTAAAATTCAGACCAAAAGATCCAGTCGTGCTAAAATCTGACAAAACCAGCTCCAGCTCTCTGTCCCTAAGAAGTTCTTTGAACTGTTTCAGAAACTTGGTGCAGACAAAACAGGCAGAATTTTAGCTGCTTCCAAATGTAGTTGAATCATTGTCTAATAGGGAGTAACAACACCTGCTCTTGTTAAGAGAAAACAGCTGAATTGACAGATGTCTTCAACAGTTGAATCAGAGTCTACACATCATGAAATAAAGAGATAAAATACTGTAGAAGCCAGAAGATTAAAAGTCAGGAGATGACAAAGTATGAACAAACGTCAAAGGCACTTGTCTAAACGTACAAGAACTCATATGCTCTATTCAGTTGTCAGTGCCTATTCTTGGGATATTTACTGTCCTACAAGGAATTTCAACTACATCAGAGGATTTCTGTCGGTGAGATAGAGCATATCTATAAAATGAGTGGTCTGGCAAGGCAGCATATGCTTATCGCAAGGAACACAGGCTAAGCATTGCCCACCAGCACATTTGGGTTGGGCTTTGGGATTGCAAGCAGACAGTTTTCTTGCATGAGTGTGACTGATGCTGGCAGCATAGGGTGATTTCCCAGCCTGCTTCCCAGTGTGCTTCTCCAGGATGGGAAATAACTTCCAGACCTGGTTGTCTGCCCAGCCAGGCTCCTGTTGTGTGAATCTGGTCATAAATACCACATCCAAGGCAAGTTCTGAGCTGACTTGTCAGTGCATTTAAACCTATCTCTGTCTAAACATACCTATGGTCATTCCCCTTCAAGAAAACTCACATTTAAGTAGGACTTTGCACATCTTGATAATACATTAATGCCTTGGTTATTGCTGTCTCTTTTGATGCCTGTCACTGCACTTTTCATATCTGATCTCCTGTATTATTCTCTTTTGGTTCAGAATTTACCTGCAAAACGTTACAAGTGGGAGCTGAAAAAAAAGGTATGAAGAGTCATCTTTCTCCTTTTTTCCTTTCAAAAGTCTCCATCTGTCACTTCCAGATGGGAATGTGCCTGCTGTGCATAGCTTATCCTCATTCCTTGAGTATGAAAGGCAGACTCCTGAGATTTTCTCATCCTCTTGTTCTCTCTATAGAATATAGGGTCACAAAGATGATCAGAAGGCTGGAGCACCTCTCCTGTGGAGACAGGCTGAGAGAGCTGGGGCTGTTCAGTTTGGAGAAGAGAAGATTTCAGGGAGACCTTATAGCGGCCTTCCAGTACCTAAAGAGGGCTTATAGGAAAGATGAGGAGAAACTCTTCAGCAGGACCTGTTGCAATAGGATGAGGGGTAATGGTTTTAAAATAGAAGGAGGCATATTTAGACTTGATATAAGGAAAATTTTTTTTACACTGAGGGTGGTGGAGCACTGGAACAGGTTGCCCAGAGAGGTGGTAGGTGCCCCATTCTTGGAAACATTCAAGGCCAGGCAGGATGGGGCTCTGAGTAACCTGATGTGGTTGGAGATGTCCCTGCTCCTTGCACGGGGGTTGGACTAGATAGCCTTTAAAGGTCCCTTCCAACACAAACCATTCTATGATTCTAATACACCTGCTACTTTTGATTACGTTCTTCTTCTTTTTTTTTTTCTTAGCACCAACTATTTAGTTTCCATGTCACTTTTTCCACTTGGGATTTTCTGCCAGTAGGATTTCTGGCAACATGTACATCTGGCAAGCTACATCTGGAGCTCTGGTTGCTGGAAACCAGCAGGCTGAATGTTTCAATGAGTAATAGTCACAGATGAACGCCTATATTCTGACAGTTGCCAAGAAGTTACACAACTACAGATCCCTTGGTCCTTTAAGGTTCCTCTGATCTGATCCTCTGGTGTAAAGCATTTTGTAGCTCAGCATAACTAGTCAGGAAAAGATTGTTAATGCCTAGCTGTGCTGTAGGGGTACTCCATATCCTGGATAAATGTTCAGAGATATAATCAGCTGAGAATGTTGCAGCTATGACAGCCTTAAGCTGAAGTTAATCCCTGGGTGCCAAAACAACCCCTGAGAGCTACTGTTAGTCTGCAGAAAATAGAAGAACCTTCAGCCTAGATCCCTAGTGTTTTAAGCTGGAAAAGAGAATTATCTCTAGAAGTGGTAGAACTGGAGCCCATAATGCCTTTATTCCCCTCTGCACTGATGACCGCTTGATGGAAGGGAAAATCTGCATTCTGAAGACTTTAGATCAACAATGGAGTCACAAAGCTCAGGCAGTGCCTTTAAGGTGACCTGGCACCTATTGGAAGCCGCCATCCCACATCAGAGATCTATAGTTAGTTCCTGCACAGCACACAAGGAGAATTGGTCTTATAAAAATTTGGTCCATACTAGTCTGCGTACTGACCAATGAGGGGCTTAAGTTTACACCTGGGAGTGCAGTGAGAGGAGTTTTAAGTCTTCTCTATCTCAAGGAGTGAGATACCTCAGAGAGGCATAATTTCCCAGCTCTTGTTAGCGATCCTTGAGAATACCTATCATCTCCAGTTCCTGCAGGAGAAGGTGGCATCCACAGGAACATCTCATTTGTACGTCCCAGCAGTGTGTAGGAGTGAGCTGGGCAGCTTTTTGGAGAGTTTTACTAACAATTATGTGTCAAGAATATTCAGGTGTCTGCAGGGTTGTGTAAATTCCTATTCTCAGAACAGAAGCAAAGTACCTACTGACACAAAGCCTGTGGTCCTTTGTGGATTGTGTCTCAAATCAACACTAAAATGTGTCTTGACTCTGAGGGAGGACACAAGCTTGTATTGAGTCTAACCATTCTCTTCCCACTTTTGACATCCTTAGTAAAAGCAGTTACAAATCTAGTGAAAATACTATCCATTTATATATTGTCAGTTGTCAAATGTACAACACTTTACCACTGTGCCTTCAGAAGGCCATAACAGAGAAAAGCATCTTGAAGACAGGATCTAATAGTTGTACTATGCAATTGAAATTTTAAAAAGTTTGACAGAAGAAAGCAAGATGGAAATAATATAACTTTTATCATGTGGTGTCCCATTGTCAGATAACATGAAATGAAAAAATCAAGGTTTGTAAGACATAAATGAAGAAAACAAAAGTGTTCTAGCTTAGCAAAGACTTTTTTTTTCTGTACTTCTTTCCCCCTTCTCAGGAGATAAGGAAAAAAAAAGGAAAAGGATGCAGCAGATGCACAAGGCAATGAAAGCAAACAAGTGAAAAGAGAACAGTTCTAGTTTAACCTAAGAGAGGCTCAAAAGGTAGCTTGGGTGCAGCTGTGGAAATTCTCCATTGTTAATAAAAGCCTGTGGTTTGTCATTATATCTTGTCGCAACTTCATTCCAATAAATACATTTTAAAAAAAATTCTGTATTTAGTTTGTTCTTAAATTATCAAATTCAGAGGGAGCAACCACACAACCAAGCAGTTCACACTCTTTCATTTCTCAAAACTTGAGTGCTCCAGTTGATTTTAATTGGAGTGTCCAGCTCCCTCATCCTTTATCTCAGGGTATTGAAAAGAAAACAGTTCAAGCTACATGGCACAATTTAAGAACTGGTGGCTCAGAGGATGAGAAGAGTGACCAGTGACAGCTAATAAAGTTTTCTGGTAGGAGCAAAAAGTGGTGTTGAGCGCACCTGGTCCTGAGGCAGCTTATGACACTGACTTTCATATCTAGCAGTGTAAGACTGTCTGCACCACATTTACAGCCATGGAAGAAGATTGCCTGATCCCGTTGTCTACCAGCTAATGTCTAGTCCCCCGTCAGACAGACCTAGATCATGCTATGGGATGTATCACGGCTGTGGGATTGGTCATCAGTGTTATTGCATTGAGAGCCTGGCGGAAGCACGGGTATGAGATTCACCCAAGCACAGCCCTGTGACCGCTGCCCAGTGAAGTGCCAGGGGCAGTGCAATCGTAGGGTGAATCTGCCCGTCTCTCCCATGAAGAGTCTTGGAGACGTGATATTTTAAGTGGTTAAGATGAATAGATGTGCCTGTCCTGAATCTATCAGGCTCTTTGCCAAAACAAGATGTTTTTGAATACCAGAAGGCTCATTTGCTTTACTTTCACATTAAAACCTCCCCTCTACCTTTTAAAATATTTTAAATTATCTCACATAGTCCAATTCAACATACTATTTGCTACCATTGGACTATTAACTGCCATTAAATACACCATGCTGCTATTGGGAAACATATTGCAGACTACCTTAAGCTGGTATCTGCCATTTGAACATTAAAATACTGTTAATGGATTTGTAGGCCAAAACAGACTATTAAGCTTGTTTTGTTGGACTTTTGTGTACTGGTTTAATGGTGTGTCAGGTATTGTGCAATAACTCCACAGAAAAGAACGGTTCTGTCACAAGTTAGGTCTATACACAGCTGGATAAAAGCTGTCATTCCCCTATTTCCATACATTAAATGCTTACACTAATGAGCTTTTAATAGGAACAATCCTGTTTCCACTGGACTGAAAAAGAAAGCTTTAAACAATTTTAGCTGAAGAGCTGTCATCAGGACAATCCAGGACTGAATTTTGGATGTCCAAAGTCTTTTACATAAAATGAACTATAAACAACTCATTATATTATGATATAATTCTGTTTATTCTTTTATATTAAAATTGTCTCAAGTAAACAACATTATCCTAATTTGAAATGTAGGGAAACTGAGGAACATCATGCATTTAAACCAGCTTAGGCTCCCTATTCAATGCTGTACTCACTAGTCCTACTGCCTACTCATTCAGCAGTAGAAAATATTTACTTGGTGGAAAAAAATGTCTTTTTTTTTTTTTTTGGGAAGAACCTTCCTGAGACAGATCCTGAACCACAAATTGAGACGGTTTCGCGCATTCTTTCTTGAGAAACAGATGACATCGCTTTCTGTTTCTTTATCAAGAAATACTGGGCTTTTCAGAGATTCGTTCACATGACTTTCAGGGAAAAAGAAGTCAGACAGGAGCTACCATTACACATCTTTTTATTGTAGTCTTTAATGTACATGCAGAATTTAAAAAAGTGTCAGTTATATCTGTAAGCGTATAACAACAATGTAAATGTCTTGGATCAGCAATGTATTTGGATTAGGGACTAATTAAGTGAACAGACATCTTTCAGGATATACAGTTTATATGGTAAATCAAGAAGGTTTTCTTCAGAGTGATTTTCCTCATAAAAAGATAAAATATTTCTTGTTTACAATCTCACTTCGTTTTAATTCTGAAAAAATCTATAATAGTACACTCTCCATTATGTACATAGAAAAACATAAAACTATATCCATACCAGTGTCTGTTTTAAATGCAAACAATAGTAGTTAATAGCTTTGTAATTTTTTTTGTGCACCCTCTCCCCTCTGCCCTCCTCCCCCCACCCCCATTAAAAAATGCAGCATTTTCTAAAGTTTTCAATGCTTTGGCAGAAATTGAACCGAAGGCACTCTCGTGTTAGGTAAAGCAGTATGTGAAATATCAGCGCTAAATAAAAAAAAGCTGTAGGTGTACCAGAGAGCTCCATGCTCATCCCAAGGGCCAAATCTTGCACTCTCCGAGGTCAAGAAGCAGTTTGCTGGAGGTCCCAACTGGAGCAAGCTCAAGCCCCAAGTTGGTTTACAATAAAGCTGATTAGCCTCACAACTGTTTTTACAGATGCTTCATGCAAACCATATGTGGATGCAGAGAGCATCTCTGAACACAGTACTGTCACGAGGGCAAAAAGCTCCTGCAGGTCACAGCATCAGAACACGTCGCAAAGGCTTTGCTTTCTAGGCCTTGCACTTTGCGACACGGTAGTTTCACACAACACCCTCCGTTTAAGACTTGCTGATGTTGCAGCTCAGCTAAAAATGAACAAACCAACCCACAAACGCAAAGTTTCTAAACCATCTCTTGTGATGGATCAGTTTAGACTCAGTGAAGCATCAACTCTCCTGAAAATAATCTGTGTGCTAGTGGCATGCTGACTTCTGCTGAGAGGGAAGTTTTGAAAGCTGATAGAGAAGTTTCTCCTAGGGGCAGCTCCTCCTTGGCCTAATGTGGCTTGTATTTGGCACACCTTCATTCTTCTTGTTAACTCAGGGTTATCTCTGGCATACCTGTGATACGTATTTATATGAATGCTTTGCAAAAAAAAAAAAAAAAGAAGCCTATCAGATAAGCACCTAAATGCTTGCTAAGGGATGTGTCATAAGTCACAGTCAGGAAAACATTTCCATAATGACCAGTTTTAGTTCTCAACTGCAGTTTGCTTCTGCAATCCTAGCAAAGGTTGAGAAACGACTGGATGCAAACTTCCAAGGGAGAATGAGACAGAAAGGCACTGACCGAAGCTTTTCATGCGCATGAAAAGCTTTCATGTGTCAATGTCTCCAACCTGATAAAGTGTTAGACTTTTAGGACATATATTAGTTCAGTAATTTGTTTACTTAACTAATTTATTCATAGTGCACCATATCTGACCATGACTGTAAATAGCTGCAGTCAACTGACAATCCAATTGAAAAAGAACATTCTGCTAAAATCTGCCAGCTGGTCACGTTCATTCTGCTGCAACAGCTCTGTGCTCTTTGGCCACAATAAAATGAATGGCTTTATAGTGCTGGAAAGCATTTTTGTCGTTCTTCAGTATCACTGTGGATTTATCTCACAAGGAATGAAGAGGGAGATAAAAAGGCATCCAACAACACTTCAGTCTCTGAATTGAAGAGCCAGCAAAATGATATGCAGCTGGCATGGAAGAATACCCATTTAAGGTTAGTTTGAAATGCAGACTGAAAGAAAAAAAAATGAAAAAAAGAAAAAGAAAACAAAGGGAAGGAAAAAAAAAAAAAGAAAGAAGAATCAAGTAGTCCAGTAAGAACAAACAGTAGAAAAAGAAACTGAGCAAGTGATTCTTTGTTTTGGGCCAGTATATCCACCACCAGTTGCTGTATGTTGCTTTGGGAAACATGAAACTGGCACCAAAACACTCCAAACAACACAAAACCCCCGCCCCCTTCCTAGGCTGATGGCTCTCCTTGAAATGTCCCTCAAATCTCCTTCTGTACTGTGGCTCGGATGTTGCTGAACATTTTGCCTATGGCCTCAAATAGCGGGTCGCAGAATGTGTGGATGCAGATCGAATAGACGCGGCTAATGCACTGGATCTCAATCAGGTAGCTCCTTATGCACGGCACCACCGCCCAGATGTGCAGGAATGACAAAATAGCAAAGTAGATGCCCCAGATGAGAGCCATAGGAATGCCAAAGAGTGCTGACAGTAAACGATAAAACCAGTATTTCGTTACAGTGAAGGTGGTAAAACTGGCCTTCCAAATCCCATCAAAGCTGTGTGTTCCCTCTGGCTCAGCAATCACATCTTCAAAATCAATCTGCAGCAAAGAACACAAAGTCAGGTCAGTCAGATGTTTGCATCAAGGATGGAGTCCAGAAACACCCTTCTTGGAGAGCAATGGTCCCCTGCAACGACACATCGAGGCATGTACTTCCTACATCCCAACATGACTCAACCCATTTTAACACATCATTTTAAGCCATGAATCTTCAGTAACTATCTTTTTCCAGTGAGTATCTGGGAGCCTGGATGATTAGCTCAAAATTAGACAATTAACTTCTAGTCCACAAAATGGAATATATTTTTCTCATCTCCTACTGCCCTAAGGGTATGCAGTGCCCTTGAAGTCTACTTAAGGGACAAACCAGGGGAACAGAATCATCATGCTGTCATGGCCTAACTTAACTGTTTCATGTCTTTATGAATGGAATAAATGCAGTCACTACTTTGACTTTTTACACACCTCAAGCATGCATCAACAAAATGGTTTTATTTGTCCAAATTTTCCCATCCTTCCTTCTATACCCTTGCTGAATTTTGACAGTAAATAAAAGGTGAGGGTAGCTATTTAAATATATACTTTGAAACAGGCATAGATAGTTCTTAGTAGACTGAAAAATAAAAGGCTGGATTTAGATCTGCATCAGGTGGAGCTCCTCCTTAATCTGAAAGGGTTAGGGAGCTCTTTCATCTTATTAAACAGAAGGAGGATCTTCACATTAGAGCCGTTTTGTTCTAGCCTATCCTGTTTGTGTGGTAACACTTTATCCATGAAAGACATGGCCTGGCTAACATATTAATATTTAGAAGGAACACACTCTTCCACGTACGTCATAGTTTTGACTATTCATAAGTCGTTCAAAAAGTCACCTAAGAAACAGTGCATTCCAACAGGCATATTTTACCGTGCTCTGTTGAAATACTGAGCTATTCAGGAAGCTTAATTGTCATAACATTTCTATTAGAAAATTAACAGAATTGTGATGATAGTTCAATTCTATGTCATACAAACGTGTTTGAAATAACCCACAATACAGGATCTACAGATCTGCTCCTTGCAGGGGGGTTGGACTAGACAACCTTTAAAGGTCTCTTCCAACCCAAACTATGCTATGATTCTATATTTCACTTAGTTAGCACAGCCAATTGTATAGGTACTGCATTCAACAGGGAGAGAACATCACAATGCTACTGCTCTGCAAGAAACAAAATGACTGTTTAAATCAGAAGAAAGAAAAAAGATAAATTGCATTCCTGGGACTGGATCTCAAAGTGCTGCCGTAATGCTGCCGTAAGCAAAGATTTACAGGAGTAGGGTAAGTACAATACAGGCCAGCAGCCTCAGAAACTCAGGCAACAGTAGCTTAGCATGTCCGAAGGAGGTAAATATGCATACACTCAGTGTAAGTATTGCTTATACTGTAGGAAAAGGCTCACAATAACTTCTTTTACTCTAAAATATATATAATAATTGGAAAGAACTCCTCCCTCTCTCCTGTTGAATCTTCAGTCGCCTCCAAACAGAAATTACCAACAAAGGGGGAAATACTATAAAACTGCTGGACTTTCCAGTTTCTTTTTTTTTTTTAAAAAAAAGAGAATTCTAAAGCAAAACTTGACAGTCTAGGTGCCATTTACTTGAAGGGCTTGAAACTCCTTGGGAGGACATTTCTGAATCAGCTGTGATACCAAATATCTTGAATGTCTAATATCAAGCTGGCTTAATTCAGCAGATTACTGGGCCTATATATATATTTTTTTTTCTTTTTGGAATACACAAGCAAGCATATTTATAGTATCTGTTTCTGTGGCTATTCAAAACCAAATTTTTTTGTTGTAGCCCATGTCCTATATTAGCTCATTTTCAAAGTGAATGTATGTTCTTAGCTTATCATTAACACCTGCCTTGAAATCAGGTAATAAAAATATGCACGTGATGGCAAACCCCAAGATGATCACAGAAAAAAAAAAAGTTGCTTTTTAAAAAATTCTACTACATGAAGACTATTTTTTTTTCTCATAGGTTAAGTGTAGTCCTCTTATTCTAAAACTTCTGGCAATTTATTGCATGCTCCCTGCCAGCCGATGTAAACATTGGCAGAGCCGGTTTGTGCACACAGCCATTACCCTACAGTTCAGTGCATTGAGGACTATTCAGCATCACACCTAAAGTCTTTTTATTCAGTTCAGTTCAGTTGTGGTGGAGTCTATCCTGTATTTTTTCAACTGGCCCATACAGGAAAGCTTAAATCTCAACAGGAAAGCAAGTTTGCATTGAACTCCATCAGCCTTTTCATGGTTACATCTTTAATTTAGCTAAATGGAATTTAATTTTAACAGCAAAGCACTTTTTTTTTTGGCATGCAGAAAGAAACCATAGGTTAATGTGAACTTCCTAGAACTTTTAGAATAATTAGTAAGACTGGCCTGTAATTTCATTATTTTTAAAAAAAAATCTTTACAATTAATGCTTTCCTGAAAAATTGAAGCCAGTAAGCTCATTGGTTTTCAAACCAAACAGTAAACTTTCTGTAACTGTGATTCTCAGAAACTAATGTTTTTAGCCTGTAGTGTGCTCCAAGACATCCATGGAGTTAATCCTGGGGAGCTGACAGAAGAATCATGCCATGTAACATTTCCAGATGGACAGCCCTTCATTCCAGAATATGATGCTAATATTAGAACACTTATGCTATATCTTTGGCCAGGATTTCCCAGCTCAAGTCATACACAGTTGTCCTAAAAGTACTCAGAATCAATCTGTCTGCAAGAAGGTAATAGCGATGTATTTGTGCCACTAAAAGTTGTCAAGAGGTTACGTTCTCAGAGTAATTTTAACAGCTGTAGGAATGTTTCTACCAACGCATACTCAATAGATGGTGCTGTAGGAACCATAGCTGATGTCTCACTATCATATCCTTCCCATTTCATAGAATCATAGAATTGTTAGGGTTGGAAGGGACCTTCAAAGGTCATCTAGCCCAACCCCCCTGTAAGGAGCAGGGACATCTTCAACTAGATCAGGCATGATCCCTCAAGACCCATGTTCCCCTTTGTATAAGGGAGATATCAAACTGAACTTGAGAGTGAAAAGACAGAAACACTCTAAAAACTCTCAGCTGAATACAGTATTAAAATGAAGCTGTTATCTCCCTGAATGCCATAAGAACGATATGAAATTATGTACATGGCAAGAAACTCCAGCTATGACCGGAACGCAAACCTCTGCGGTGCTGTCCAAACCCAGACTTACCCACAGCAGTGCACAGTCTAAAGAAAGATAGGCAAAGAGCTGAGGTAATCTGGGCTCTTCTGCTTCGCAACAGATCACATACAGATCCACTGGCAGGGAAACACTCCATTTGTTTCACTGCTCAGGCAGTACAGATAAGTCCTCACACTGCAGGAACTGAGATTTCACCCCGATTCTTCCTGCACTGAGCCACTCCCATGAAAAATCCTGTTTTTAATTCGGAGATCAGTCCTCCCCAGGCAGCAGGAGGAATAGGTGACTGGATGCATTTTGCCTTGCTGTGGGTTACATTTGCATCACTTGGATTACTCGCTCCTCAGTCTCATCTCCTGCTGTCCTCTGGTTTTCAGTTCGGTAGCACTCAGTGACGGTGAGTGTCATTGGACTGATAACGGGAGTCCAACTGAACTGAGTAAAGTAAAAATAGGACTGACAGGAGAAAGAGAAGTGGCCAGAAATATGATCCTAGAGAAGAAAAACACTCTAATTTCTGGAAATAAACCTAACTTGCTTGCAAGGATAAGATATCTTTATATCTTTTTTTTGGGTATTGTTCTTGAGGCTACTTTTGACAAAGCATCACGTGGATGTAAGTCTGCAAAGAACTCTGTTTTATCTACATAAAGGCATGCTTAGGTTAGGCACAGGTCTTGTTTGGGAGACTGAAAGTTCAGTGTACAGCTTGTTCCTCTAGAGCTGCCAGGGTGTGCTGTGAAATCAGGGTGAATTATTTGCCAAGCTAATGGAAATACAGGCATGTTTACTTGTGACAAGGAGAGAAGTAAAGGAAATTTGTTTTGACCCTCTAAAGGATGCTAACAACTTGCTACAGCCTTCTGTTCCAGCCAAAGCTATTAAACACTATCAACTCCAGTTCCATGCCTACAATACACTTCCTGACTTCAGCTATTCTTTGTTTCCTACTATTCAGTTTGGTAAAGCCAGATTTTACATTGCTTGAAGGTTTTGTCTAATTCTGCTATGAGAATTACCACAGCTTCTTTTGCTCTGCATATGTTTATTAAACTTTTCCCAGGAAATTAAGGCACCTGCTTTGATTCTAAGAGATTTATTTACAAGAAAGGGAAATGGTATGGGGAATTTGTCTTTTATTTTCAAAGTCTGTTTAAAGAAAAAAGCTTCACTAAAAAAGCTTAGCAACGTGAAGTTACTTTTTTTTTTCCTAAAAAACCTCAGATGACTCAAGAATATAAGCTTTACATATGAAAACAGTTGGCCTGTTGACCTTGCCACTTTAGCCCCTAAGTATTAAAACCTAGCAGGCTGGAAAGGTGTGTTGAAATGCCAACCTTAAATTGCCTACTTAACACCTGGGTTTCTCCTCAAAAGTTTGTTCTTTGAGGTACATAATATCCATGACACAGAAAAATTTACTGTGCTGGTCTATCAGAACAACATTATTAAAGCCATCAGTATTTTATGGGGGCTTTGACCTAATCTCTATTTCTGTTACTGTAATTGTAATTATAATTATTCAGATCTTCATGTGTAGTAGCTGTGTGCTGCTACCGTGCTTGCTTAGACAGGCACCACCCCTGCTCCACTGAGGAGGAACCCAAACAAGCACTGAGGATGCCCACATTTTTGAGTGCCACCAGTACCTTTTGAAGTTAGCGAAAGGATGCGCAGATCCTCACTGGATCTCTCTTGATTGATCACTAGTAACTCCAGCCAGGCAAACCATACAACCTGAAAAGTGTGAACTGTCCCACTGATGCCAATATGCTTACAGGCTCTGCCAGAGCAGGGCTATGGTCAAGTCTGAATATATATTCATACAAGAAAGAGTCACAAGCTAGTTTTCTTTACATTTTTAGCGGAGGATATGGAAGCCATCTTTACGGTTTACCTTGTGCTGTTTTTAAACAGGCTTTTCCCTGATACCAAGACTGTAAGTATAATATTGTTTCACCAGATTATAGCATGTCCTTGTAAGACTTGAAACAGACATGTAAATAAAAAGCAGATATTATCTTTTTATTTTTTTTACTGTTGTGATAAATGCAATTTGTAAAATTTCCCAATGCATTCAATGTCCTTTAAAGAAACATGCATCAAAAGAAAATGTATAAAGGATCATGAGTCACATTTGGGAAGTCATGTTCAGGACAGCGCTACTAACTTCAGAGAAGTTTGTGATATATGTTACTAAAAATTAGAAAATGCATGAGCACATGAAATCATTCTTAGTTTTTGTACATCCACATACTATTTGAATCTTAAAAATTGACAGTTACAGTGCTTGGAAAACAAAGGCATTACAGCAGAAGCAAAAAGACCACTAAGCAATAAGCTCCAAAATCATTCTGTTAAATCAGTGATATCAGCTAAACATTTAAATGTTTCCTTGACTCTTTGAAATATCATATTTCTATATCTACTGGTGCTTGTCTTCCTGACCACTACCACAGTTTATCAGAAAATTATGAAAAAGCATATTAGGTTTTTCCTACTGAAGCCAAGGGAAAGAGTATGGAAGGTGCTGGGACTCATAGACGTAAAGCTGCACTTCTCCCTTCCCTCACCTCTCAAACACCAGATTTCACCATTTTGAAGATGTAGGGTGTAGCACATGGCAGCACTTCATGGCTGCAAGGCTACATGAAAGAGATGCAGGAGAACGTTTGGCTGTCAGCATTGCAAAGGGGTCCAATTCTCTCCCTGAGGATGCGCATCCATGCCTTGGTTGCATGGGATTACAGAACTTGAACAGTGTCTTCACTTGTTTCTACTCTAAAAAATCCTTTTAAGAGCATTGTGTAATCTTCACTTGGCAAAAGTTTACCTGCAGTTATGCAGAGAAACTGGTACTTTGTTCCTGAAAACATACACCTTCATGATGCCTTCTCCACTTCCTCACTAATCACTGTTTTCAACAGCAAACATTAGGTATCATGAGGTGTGTTATAAAGGTAAAACTCATTCTATTCTGTAGGAGCCTTAGGCTACAGCATGGGTGATTACAAAACATGAACATCCAGCAGTGTTCAGAGATGGGTAAGTTGCATCACAAGACAAGAAATCACCTAGACAAGAAATCACCTCGTGGAGTCACCATCCCTGGAGGTGTTAAAAAAACATGTAGACATGGCACTTTGGGACATGGTGTAGTAGGCATGGTGGTGGTGTGTTGATGGTTGGACTTGATGATCTTAGAGGTCTTTTCCAACCTTAGTGATTCTATGATTCTATGACTCTGGGTATGGTGGCAAGCACCTAACAAGGGAACCCCAAGAGCCCCTCTAGGCTGGATTGCAGCAAGATTAGGGTCTGCCTGTCAACCTTTAATTCCATCTTAAAGCATATTGCTGTTGTGGGAACTGGCCAGATCAGCGGGCTCGAGACTCATTCCTTTGCACAAAATGAGAGATGCCACGAGTGCAGATGGCTAGGACCACAGCTTTTGTGTAAAGCTGGTTAAATGAAGAAAAATGACAAACAAGTAATTCCTAGGCAAATGAAACCCTAAACAAGCAAGTAGAACTGTTCCACCCCAGTTACTTGTTCAAACTGACCAATAAATTTGTCTTACAGGCCCTGTCTCCCTGTGCCTGCTTTCCATAATACGGCATAAAAAGAGTTTTCTGCTGGCAGATCTCTTAATGGAAATCATGAGTCTTTCCTAAGTACCATAGAGTATGCCAGAAAATCGAACAATGCTTTAACAAGCAAGGATATTCATATTGGAAAACAGATTTGAAGGACTACACTCTTCTAGTCAGAGAAGAAAACCAGTCTGGTCAGGAGTGACTCCTACTGCATACATAACAATATTCAAATAGATTGTGGACAATTTTAAAGAACATCATGATTCAGAAAAAGGTTGTGATTGCAGGTCACCATTCCACAAAGCAAGAATCAATGGAAATGGCCAAAAAATAATTTGCTACTAATAACTGAGAGCACAACCTCCTGCTCCCTGCCTGTGCTGAATTACTGACTACACACCAGAAAAGCCCTGGTGATGGGCTTTGTTTTATCAGACTCATCGAAATCTGCAGGGCAGGCTCACTGAAATCTGCAGAAGTACTCATGAGAAAAATGCAACTGATGCCAATGGGTCAGCATTTGCAGTAACCAGCCATTCTCCAGAGATCTCCTCCTGAAGCGCTTGCCTGTCCTGTCTCAATAAAGCCCAGCAGAAGCAAAGACCAGCAGCTTCAAGGAGACATCTGCCCTCCGCTGAAACACGGCCAAACTCCCTGTGCAGGTGGGGATATCATGTCAGCCAGTTCCTCAGAAAATACATTGATACTGTCGGAGTAAGCAGTCAGAAATTAAAGTGGCTATTTTCCTCCCTACTGCGCTACTGAGAAACTACTGCAGTTTTCCCAAAGAGAAAATTAAGAAGCTTTCTTCATTTTATTATTTCTTTCATCTTCCACAAACATCTGCGTGTATGTGTGACCAAATATGTCTATCTGTCTGTCTCTTTGTATGTTTAAAGAGACAGATTCATCAACATGAAGGCTAGGGTGAAGTTTTGACTACACTAAAGATAATGGGAATTCTTTTACTGAGTCCAGTAGGGTCTGCAGTTAATTAGAATCCAGAAACATTAATAAAAGTAAAGATACTATGTAAACAGATTTTTATACTATGTTTTAATTTATTATACATATTATATAAAATATGTATATTATATTATTATATTGCCTGCAGTGCAGGTTTACAAACCTGTTATTAAGGTAATAAACTGCTATTAAGTATGACTTTTTAGAACTTGATGTAGCTTCATCCCTCCTAAATTTAGGCACTAATGGGAAATGGAAATATAGTGACCTTAGACTCTTTAGTTGTTCATGGAGAGAGACAGGCACCTTTGGAGGGTGCTTTGGATCTGGAAACCCCTTTTTTCTCTTTATCATTTGTAAAGGGAGTCTAAGGAGAGGAGACTTAACCAGGTATACTACCCGCAAACACATTCCTGTTTACTGCTGCAATTCTTTTCAGCAAATCCGTATAACTCATTCTGCCCTTTCCCTTCATTTCTACCTGAATATGCTTATTGCTGACAGTGAGTGCACAGTGATGCTCAGCTGCCTTTCCATTTCTTAAAAAAAAATTGCCTCTGCATTCCTCCTGTTAGAAGGTTGCCTTTCTTATGGGAGACCTTAAGTTACTTATCCTTAAATACAAGGTAACTGTTTCTTTAGTATTTCATAAAAATCAATATATCATTATTCTTCAGTTCTGGTCTTGTAATAAACTGCACTAGAACAGAGATATATGAACTTGGACTTCATAAAACAACAGGAGACTTTACAACTGAGGTCTACAGGAGATATTAACCTGATCTGGAAGGAAAAATGATATTTTTTTTGGTAGCATTTGTTTGAATTCCGAGAAGGGATTTCAAAGTTGACAAAGGAAGTGTTGCAATCTATGAGACTCCCTTAGGCTTTTTTGGAACTCAGAGTACAAATTCAGCACAGCAGGAGTCTGGACAGGGAATGTGATGCTTGCTTCAGCTGTGACAGTATCTTCTCACTTCTTATCTACAAAGCTGAATTTATGGTTACCATTTATTTGAAAATAAAGTATGCAGGCCAGATAAGTAGAAGAGTATGGACAAACCCTGTTCTTGTACAGCCCCACTAACATCTATAGCACAGCTCCTTGACTATTTTGAACAAAATCAGGTACAAATTATAGAATCATAGCATAGTTTGGGTTGGAAGGGACCTTTAAAGGTCATCTAGACCAACTCCCCTGCAAGGAGCAGGGACATCTCCAACCAGATTAGGTTGCTCAGAGCCCTGTCCAACCTGGCCTTGAATATTTCCAGGGATGGGGCATCCACCACCTCTCTGGGCAACCAACCTGTGCCAGTGTTCCACCACCCTCACTGTCTACAAAATTTTTTCCTGATGTCTAATCTGAATCTACCTTCTCCTAATTTAAAACCATTACCCCTCATCCTATCACAACAGGCCCTGCTAAAGAGTTTCTCCCCATCTTTCCTGTAGGCCCCCTTTAGGTACTGGAAGGATGCTATAAGATCTCCCCGGAGCCTTCTCTTCTCCAGGCTGAACAGCCCCAACTCTCTCAGCCTGTCATCATAGGAGAGGTGCTCCAGCCCTCTGATCATTTTCGTGGCCCTCCTCTGGACTCTCTCCAGCAGGTCCACATGCTGATGTTGGGGGCTCCAGAACTGGACACAGTACTCCATGTGGGGTCTCACCAGAGAGGAGTAGAGGGGAAGAATCCCCTCCCTTGACCTGCTGGCCACGCTTCTTTTGATGCAGCCCAGGATGCAGTTGACCTTCTGGGCTGCAAGTATGCTCATTAGAGTGGGGACAGTGGTACTGAAAATATCTGTCCTATTGAATGCTAATCTGATGACATAATTTCTGGCAAGAGCAATACTGCATAAAATTCAAAGTTTCTTTTGAAACGAACAAAAGACATTTTCATAAGAAAGCTACCAGAAAAATACAAAAGGAGTTACAAAGTTAAACCTGCCTCCCCAATAAATGAAATTAAATGGCATATCTTTTCTTTCATCTTCAAGATAACAAATCCTTTTTAGTCCAAGATGGTTTTTATTACTGTTGTTTGTCTGGAAAAGAAAAGAGAGATGGATGTTCTGGATCAAAAAGCTCAAAAAATAAATTGCCAGTGTAGATTTCATCCCACTGATTGTTTATTACAAGAGTGTTTGAGAGCTGTGGGAGATACAAGCTTATCTTAGTTCAGAACTATATCTCTTCAGTTTTCCAGAGATCACAAGTTTTAGGGAACCATCCAAGTTCATTTGTATTTTCTTCTCTCTGTTGCCTAAAATACAAAAATGAAATTTTCTCTGGGGCCTTCATGAGCAGATCACTCTATTATACACATTTTCCTTCCTCCCCCTGGAGAGTTTTGGATTTCCATATTTTTTTTTACATTGATACACTCTGCAACATATAGTGGGCTAAAAATTCTAAAATTAATTCAAATTGTTCTTAAAATTTTCTAACATATAATCTAAATTTTGTTGAATTTATCAGAAACTAAAAGTATTTATCTCCTCTGAATCTGTGATAGTGTCCAAAAATTCTAACAAAAGGAACGTCCATGCTGAATCGTTGGCTCTGTCCCCATGGCCATCAAATGAACATTTTCCTATGGAGTTATGAGTCATGTTCATCATACTAAGCAGGAAAGCAGTGCATAAGGCTTTAATAATACTATGAGCTCAAACGCAAACACATTTTTTTTGAGAAAGAAGCTTTCATTAGAACAAATGCCATTATTATCTGTAATCTTATGGACATTCAGAAATTCCATGTCTGGAAACTCCTAATTAATGTGCAAGAAAACTGTTTTTCAGAACTCTTAAGACCTTGTTCAGTCCTCGTATAAACTGACATTCATAACGGCTCGAGTTTTTAATATCTCACTCCTAGACTAGCCTTGGAAGAAACATTTGAAACAGAATTGTATCTTGCGGAGAGACAAAGTCAACCATTGAATATTCTTGCATTTTAATTCTAAACCCCACAGCTGGATATTAATATGACACAAAGTTTCAGAATAATTTCATTTAAATGCAGATGTGTAAAAGTAAAGTTTGTGTCTAAGCTATGTTATCGTCAATGGAGAGAAATACACAGTTTGGGAGCACTGCTCGTTCCGTCCTACAGTTAGGCCTAAACTCTGTGATGGGAATCTGCCTTCAGAGGCATCTAACTGCCACCACTGCCAACAGCAAGAGCTCAGATGACAAGCTTGGATTAGAGCATACACACATTTATATTTATATATTAATGCAATTAAACTTACATATTTATATTGACGTATTTAAAAGTATATGTCTATTTTCACAGGACTTTAAACAATATCCGAAAACAAAGAAAAAGGATCTGCATTATATGTAATTCCTTGTTTCAGAAAAAGCACCTGACTGAGCTCTGCTTTTCTCTCATTGTTCCATGTTGAAGAGCAGAACTCTGTTCCCCCCAGGCTGACGCTTGCTGTTGTATCAGAGTGACAGCCCTGAACGCCTTAGCCCTCCCATCCAAAAAGGGTGGAGGATGACACCTGCTTTCCTTCCAGGAGGTTCTCAGGTGCGGAGATGGGAGCTGCTCTGCCCAGCCATCACTCTGAGCATTATACTGTGCTCAGAGCAACAGGTAGGGACTGTAATTATGAAGGATTCAATAAAATGGCAAATTGCTTTATAAAAAAGCCTCTCTTTTTATTAGAAAGCAGCAGAAATTGTAAATGGCTTTAAAATGGCTGAGTAATGCTTTCCTCCCTAATGCCTGTATAAGGGTGTTATGGTATTTGTCAACCTCTGACTAAAAATTCCAGATTTTCCCTTGCAGTGAGCTGAATTGCCCTTAACTGCATTAGCTTTAAGTAGAAGGCACGAATACGTAACTGTTTAAAGCTTGGTACAAAAGCTCCGCATCCTTACATGTGTGGCCAAGTACTGGGTTTTTTCTTTTTCCAGAGAGAAAAGGACTCTTATGCAACAAACAGCAGATAGACACCACTTGTTTAAAACAAAATAATAATTATGTTCTGGATGGTAGACCAGGCGCAGGCCTTTCTTCCTGGCACACCACTGTAGGAAAAAACTGTGATCTGGCTGCAGATGTGACTGCATGCTTGGTCCTCGCTAGTCCCAAAGGGGCAGACTTTGCAGGGTTGGCTGCAAGGTCCGATCCCATCCTCAGCAAGGAAGTACCGAGAAGCACAAGCTGCAGGAACCCTGTTTCCCTCCTCTGCTTCTTCCAAATTCAGTAAACTTTGTGCAGACTTGACCACAGACACTTTGAGAAACTTTGAACTCCAGAGAGTTGGAAGGCTGTAATTTAGCCATATTCTGGAAAACATAAATATTGTGCTGGGAAAGAGGAAGAGCAAAAGCTGAGCTCCACGCACCTTCGTGTGAATCCTGCATCACCAACGAGTGAATGAGAGAAAAAAAAAACGATCAGCTTTCTATCCTGTTTGTTGCGACTTATCACACTTAAATAAAACCTGTGGGACACAAGTCCAAGAGTAGAATTATCCAGTGAAGGACATATGAAATAGATACCACCGTGAGGCAAAACAGCTGTAGAATCATCAGAATGACTCGTAAGGAGATCCCAGGTGCACAGAGGCTGTTCCTCCCTCGCTAGATTCCCTCCTTTGCCTCCTGCATCACTAGGCAACTTCACAAGCCAAAGTCTCAAGGCATGGGACCACCCTTGCACGTTCTCCCCTTGCTGAGGTGACATGAGGGCAGTCCTAGGAGGAAGAAACTCCTCCCTTTCTGCTCCCCACTGAAGGAATTGGAACAGGAAGGAAATTCTGGTGATTTTACTAGATTGTGCTCTGTTGAGCCCAGAGCTGCCAACTCCGTTGTCTGCAGACTTCAGGTTTGGTAAGGCCTCATTTCCATCCCTCTCTGAACAGAAATCCAGTCATTTGCCCTACTTTTCTGGAAACCTCCCAGCACTTAGTTTCCACTTGATAGCTAATCTGAAGATAAACCGTAAGCAACGTTGAGGCCACCAGTAACTTCGGTATGAAGCTGCTCCGTGTGTTGAGTTCTTACCCAAGGATCTGGCCCGCTTCTCTCCTTCTTGCCCGGATCCCCTACTCTATTGCTGCCCGCACCGTGTATCTGCTGCAGGGGAAGCTCTGCAGATGCCATGTGTGGCACATCAAGGGAACATGTCTCCCGCTTCTCACAAGCAAGGGTTATTTTTAAAATGTGCTATGGGAAGTATTTGAATGCAGACAACACTGAGGCCTTTTAGAGAGCTGCTTACAGAGCAGATTCCTCATTCTCTGTCTAATCATTTCTGTTTCATGGCTGACTGATCTGTCCCCAGTTTCTATGCTATTGTGCCTCATAGTCAAGTGGGAAGAAATGCATTAAATGCTGGGTAAAAAGCAGAAGGTTCTGAATCTAGAAAAAATGCTATGGCTCTAAACAAAACTGAGCTAAGCCTGAACCATACTTCTGGTTTACAATATCACCGAACATTTTTTTTTCTCTGTCTTTCAGTACCCGACCGAGACTGGGGACTCCTTCTGCTATACAAGC
The DNA here is from genome assembly GCF_036417535.1 of Chlamydotis macqueenii. Lineage (NCBI taxonomy): Eukaryota > Metazoa > Chordata > Aves > Otidiformes > Otididae > Chlamydotis > Chlamydotis macqueenii. The sequence goes on from NC_141556.1 coordinate 27,477,340, forward strand.
ACATTTTTTACACTCTACCTGGATGATTTACAACTGAAGTAAAGGCAGCTACATGACGGAAGGGGACCACAGACTGACAGCTAAGTAACTGAATCTGTGTATCTTCACTCCAATCTGAGTCCATGCCTTAGGTACTGGTTCTGAATTTTATGGCTACTTCTAAAAGCTGAACCTGAGAGTAGTGCCCGAATAAACTCAAATTTTGGCAAAATTCCTCTCTCTACTTTTCAGGTTGGACCTATCCATGAAATACAAAATCCAAAAAACAAAGCAATTCTTCCTTATCCTTGTAACAAAACAGAAAAATGTTATTTTACGATGCCCACATTTTTTACAAATGCTGTTGTTTTTATGATGCAAAATGGATGCTGTCTGATTGACATCAAATTCATGTTGATACATTCACTCCTGTGTCTTGATGTGACTACGTGCACTACCAGGAGCTCACTTGCTGACACAGGGGCAGTACCAGTATTCTGGCTGTTTGCTGGTTTTCAGTGAATGTGTTGGTCCATGATTATTTCAAAAGGATAAACTGAAAAGCTTGTTTTTTTCATTCCTATAATTCTTATTTTTCAACTTTCTTTCAGATGATTGAACGTAACAAACTTTCTTAATCATTGCCCCTGTGGGAGGCAGAGAGGCAGGATGGGCTCCGTACGCTTCAGTTTCTTTCAAGTCCATTAGGAGTTTTTTTCCGTCAGTGGTCTCCCTCTTTTCCCAGCAGGATCTTTCTTTCCCTAGTTAAGTATGTGGACACCCGGATTCCGACAGCCTGGGGGCTGTGACTCATCCTCAGAAGGTTTGGTTGCTTTGGGGACTTCTTCTGTTGATGTACGCAACAAGCCATGATGCAGTCTCATTCTTCAGCTCTTGCATTCCCTGTCTACTCAGCTGCTCCTCCGTGGGTAGAAGAAAAAAGAATTGCTCTCTCCTTTTTAAAACCAACCATTTTAATGGAAGTTTTGTACCATTAGGTACACAGATTATGTTTTTCTAAACAAATTAAAACTTTATGCCTTTTCTTTCTAGATTGCAAAGCTGACAACAGCTCCTTAAAAACACTTCTGCCTGCTCTGAGGGATAATTCTTACTGTTGATCCAGCACAGTGGCTGGTCATATTCATCACCTTCAACTTGTGTTGAAGTCAGTGGAATTTGAGGTTACTTGGGACCTTGCTATATTGTCTGCACATAGCATGAATCATTTTAACTGACATACATTCAGGAACCGGAGTCCAACCTTTTCATTCTCTGGAAACAATGCAATATTTCTCTTTTTCAATAACAGGTTTTCCTGACCAACAAACATGGTGAACTGCACACACTCTGACTCTGCAGGACACTAAATAAGCCAGTTAGTGGCTTAGTCACCCACTACAGCTGGGCAACTCCTGTTTTTCCTAGGTTCTGATGAGCCCAGATGATAGCATCCTCAATTTTCACATGTATAGTATAAAATTCTTCTGCTAAGAGAAAGATAATCTCTCTGATTTTTCTGACTAAAGTGACTTCAAGCAAAAATCTCCATCGACCTTGATTTGTCAAAACAGCTGAACTCTGAATTAAAAACTGAACGAAAAAAAATTCTAAACGAGGGCACAGTTAGATTTTGCTTAGCTTGTTTCCACTTTCTCGAAGGAAGGAAAAACACCAAGGAAAACAAAACAAGGAAACAAACCCAAGCGCCCACCAGGACCTCTGATTCTGCACCCACGGGAGGGTCTGCACAGCCACCTCAGCCTGCACGGGTTCGGTGCCCGAGGGAAGGCAAAATCCCTCAGCCGGTGTTACAGTTACACAAGTGTCACGCAACTTTCCCCCGCCCCCCCCCCCCACCGCATCCCCGGTGCCGGGAGGGATGTCCCGGCCACAGGACTGACCCGCTGGGCACATAGACCCACAGCCTTTTCCCCGAGTGGGCTGCCCAAACCCCCGCCCCGGTCAGCGCCCCAGTCAGGGGCAGCCGCACCTACACCTCTCCCTTTTCTTTAAAAAAAAAATTAAAGAAAAACAAAGACATTACACTGCCCCCCCCCCCCCCCCGGCGCCTTCCCCCTGTCAGCAGGTGGAGGGAAGCGCCTGGCGGGCTGCTGTCGCCTTATCGCCCCCCCGCCCCGTCCCGCCTCAAGCCCCCCGCCCCACCTCTCACCTTGACCACGTCATCGTTGAGGTGCTTGGGGTCTCGGTTGACCAGGTCGATCTCTTTGGTGTGCACGTCGTGCACCGGTTTTTCGCTCAGCTCGTCTGCCATCATCTTGTTGTTGGGTTTGTAGATGTTGCCCTGCTCCCTGATGGGCGCCGTGTACAGAAAGCCCTGCGGGGAGGGAGCGGGAGAGCGGGCGGGAGGGGAGAGCGGAGCCCAGCCGGGGAGGGCAAGGGGGCGGGCTGGGGGGGGCGGGGGGGGAGGCGGCCCCGCGTCCCGCAGAGCGGCGGGAACCTCGCTGCGGGGCGGCTCTCGCTCCGGCTATTTAAGGGCGGTGGCGGGGCGCACACCACACCCCCGCCGCACCGGACAGTGTGCTGGTTCCTCAAACCGATCCGGATCCCGATCCTGCCGCCAGGCGTCCCCGGCCCCTCCGCGCCCCGCACCCGGCTCCGCGCCCGGCTCCGCGCCCTAGGCGTTGCCCCCGGGGCGGAGCGCAGCCGCCCCTCGGCGGGGGGAGGGCGCAGCCGCGGCCCCCACGGGCGGCGCGGGGAGCGGCCGGGGATCCCCACACCGCCCTCACACCTCACTCTGCCCCCCCTCCACCCCGCCGCCCTCCCCGTCCTGCCCTCACTACACCGCCCTCCCCGCACGGCCCTCACCGTACGGCCCTCACCGTACCCCCCTTCCCGCCCGTCGCCTCACGCCGTAGAGTCCACCCCGCACGACCGCCACCCCGGCGCTCTCACTGGGACTCTGGTCCCTACCGCAGAGGACGAGTGTCGTCTCTCCGCCCCCCCCCCCCCCCACCCCCGGGTCCCGCGGTCCCCGTCGCCGTCCCTGCCCGCAGGTGTCCAGCTGTCCGCCCTCCCCGCCGTCGAGTTGCCCCCCTCTCCCGCCCGGTCCCGCTCCTCCGCTGGGCCGGTGGGCGGTGAGGGGACCAAGCCGCTGCAGGTACTCGGTGTCGGGTGCGTGGGCGACGGGAAGCCGGCAGCGTCCCGGCTTCGTCGCCCGAGGGGGGTTCCTACCTCCGAATCTACGTATTTGGTACCGGACATGCTGCCCCGGGCTGGCTGCCGGCTCTGCGGGCGCGTTTCTCTGCGCTGTAACTCGTAGGACCGGAGGCAGGAGGATCCGGCCCGGCGGGGAGGTGGCTGGGAGGGAGAGAGGGGCTGGGCGCCGGCCAGGAGCTGCTCCCTGCCTCTGCCCGGGGTGGATGATGGCGGTGGCAGGGCCCGTCCGGGAGCCGCCGGGGGTGGGAGGGGAAAGCAGCCCCTGCCCGGCAACCTGGAAGCGGCCGGACCCGGTGCCGGATGCTCGGACCAAGCCGAGCGGGGACGGAGACACGAGAGGGACCAGGAGAGGGTGCCTGCCTTCCCCCCCCCCGCTCCAACCCCGCGCCGCCCTCCCTGTCCTGGCCGCCTGGGGGGCGGGAGGAACGTGGGAGGGGGGGCAAGGAAGCAATGAGGGGATGGAAAACTTTGGTTGTGTTTCACGTCCAGAGCGAGCGAGGCGCTTGTAGGCCTCCCCCCCTTCCTCCCCTCGGCATGGACAGTAGTTTACACATACTCATCGCTGCCCCAGGAACAATTGTGGAAACTTGGACATCCTCGGGATGAAGAAGAAGAGATTTTTCTCAACTGGTTCATTTCAAAACTATGCAAATATTTAACAGTCCTGCACTTCAACTGCACTATATTTTTTTCCCGGGAAGAGAGTGACCCATGTATGTCTGCCGTGCATATTAACCGCCGGGATTTACTTTTTAAGAGGAATGGTGGGACACCAGTGTTTTGCCATGCTCTGTTCTCTGGTCCTTCGTAAGCTTAGGGACATATGTCGGTGCAAAAGCCGTAAGGATTCATCACTGTACTCAAAATGGTCCAAGTTAGGGTTGCAATGGCACTATACGTCTACAAACTATGAATTATATTTTACCCTATTTTTTTCCCCTGATGTTTGCAGCCATCACTTTTCTGTTAGGAAATCAGAGCATGCTGAAAGATTTATGACATTAACAGAAAAATTGTGACCTTGGTGTTATGCCATTTAGCACAGAATTGCAGCAAGAGAAGTAGAAAATTCTTGACTGCAATATATTTGGCTTTGGCAATTCAACACAGAAGTGACCTTGAAAAGCCATCACTGGCTGAGATGGATGCAGCCTCCACAGATGTAAATAACTGCACCTGTTGAAAATGCGGTCCGCATGGACACGTATCACTGGTACGGTCATCAGTTAGTGCTGAACTTTATGAGTTTATATTGCTCATAAACTTTAGAACAAATGCCTTGGATGGATGTTTTCCAACTTTCCAAGTTGTAATTTTTAAAAGTAACTTTTTTTATTGATGCAACAGTTCACTTAGACCATCATTAAAATATCTGGCTGTCCAAGCATTTCAGTGTGCGCACAGGGTCAAATGGGTGGGTTGAAGGACGTAGTCTCTGCAATTTTTCAACCCATCTGAAAAAAACCCTACAAGAAAGTTCTTTCTTTTCACACCTAGGAAAGTTTTTCAATTAGTCAGTGTCCCACACATAAATCAGAAGATTTTAACCCATTAGTCAGCATATCTCAAGGATGACTAAAAAAAAGAGATATATTTACTAATTTGAAATGCTGAATTGGTCCTGGAATGGTTTCTGCAGAACCACAGCCCGCTTAAAAAAAATTCTGAATCACAAAACAGTACTGCAGCTAGAAGAATATTGGAAGCTGGCTGAATTTGTAAACTTTATTAGATGAATCCTAGAATAGGCTGCTATGAACTGACATGAACCATCCCATCTGACGAACCTTAGAGGTGCTTACTTGAGCTTAAATACCAAGAAGACAACCTACAGAGAGAATGGCATGGGTGCTACCAAGTTGTGAGAGGGAGGAAATTCCATCTGCAGAGATGGATAGGGATAGAACCACGGCCCATTGCCTCAAGGCCTGTTGTGTGAGAAATGCACACAAACTTAACAGCTAGAGACTTGGCATGGACATGTGCAGGAGCTCTGCGAGGAGCTCCCGTCGCATATGGAGGCTCAGATGGAAAGGGCCAGGTAGAGGCTTGCAGGCATCTTCTGAAACTGTGAAGGTTATGGTCCCCTCTCATTCACTTTGAATAAATTATCCAGGGGTGACCTAAAATTGCCAGGGGTTTAGACACCCAAGCTAGCCTTGGAAACACCACTCAAACTGTCTTCTTATTGAGCTCTGCTGCATCTTTAGTAGCCCAGGTCAGCTGTTAAGCAGGACTATGTGCCACCTTAGTTGACCACCTCACTGCCTTTCTTCTTTCTCCATCACACTAGCCTTAGGGATTTCATGCCTAATTTTAAAAAGTTTTTTTTTTGTGCTTCAAGGTCTTGCTTTAACTGACCTTTCAAACCTCAGGATTATCTTAATTGAGAACTTGCTCTAAACATGGAGCAAAGTGTGTGCAAGGTATGAGCTGCCCATTTTGAGAAGCGAAAAGGTTTTGGGATGTGTAGGAAACACATCTTCCTAGAAACCAGTGCAAAAAAAAGAAAAAAAGGACTGGACAAAATTCCTCAAAAAACTGTCAGAAAATGAGTCATGAAAATGAACTGAATGTGCATGACTGCTCGCTGCGTGTCTTTGTCTGGTATCAAACACCCCCTCCTCCTTTTTTTTTTTTAAAAAAAAACTTTTGTAATTATTCCAATTATGGTATTAGCAATACTCCTGATATATTCCAGTGTCAGCAAGATCAGAATCAGCTGTGGGAAACTGTGTTCTTTATGTATCGTTTCAACAGCGGTGAGGCTGCCAGATAGCAGGGGCTGTCAGCGAGAAGCCTGCCTTATGCAGAGCACTTAAAAACCTGAGGCTTAGGAAAGGAAGACCTCTGCTTTTTTTTAGTGTCTTCTGTTGAACTGCTTAAGTACATCCTTTTATGTGCATTTTTGGATGTTTCACTGGACGAAAGCCTGAGCTGCCAGAACTGTTGGTAGTGAGCTTTTATTGGCCGCTTCACTGTCCTCACCCCACTGTGTGATAAGAAGAATTGGGACGGGTTTAACATGTAGGCCAATGTTTTGCTTATTCCATGATTGAGGTCCTGGAGGATTCCTGGTGGTCATCCTGTCCCCAGTCTCTGGAGAATTTCTGTGTTTCAAATTGTAAGTCACTGAATCATAACTTTTCCACTGAGATGGGTGCCTCTCACCACCAGTACATAGGACCCCATTTTCATGTACGCATTTGTTATTTGGCCTGTTCCTTGCGTCAAAGAGACGGTGAGATCCCCTCACATCCCTTCCTTCTCATAACTTCTAGCTAGGAGTGATTTCCTTTCATATGGAAGCACTGCTGCCATAACACATTTCACAATAGCCTGAGGGCTAGAAGAAGTAATGCAACACTTCAGAGACCCGAAATCAGTATTTGCCTGTCTGAGGTGTACTAATGCATTTGGACTCACTCCTGGGAAAGCATATTTTGAGAAGTGCCCCATTCTGCTGATGTGCGGTAAGTCTATTCTGAGGGGTCCGAGACAATCTCTTCCCTTCTTTTGGGATTCTGACTGGTCTCAGATGCGAGTAAGATGCCAAGTTGCTCAAACAAGGGCAGTTCTGGGCATGACCAAAGTAAAACTGTAGGTACTGAGGGGAGGTTACGTGAATGGGAGGTGCCTCCTGAGTTTAGACATGCTCCTGGTTGGGTGGCAGCTGGGCAGAGATTATTAATTTGGATTTAAATTCCTGACTCTCCTCTCAATTCTGCGGTAGGTGTGTACACCTTTTATTAGAGCTAGTCCCTGTAGGTCTCAATCAAGATAGCTCGTAACCGTCTTGGCTGGAGAGGCAAAGAGATTGAAAGCTTTAATTCTGCCAGACCTTGTGCATTCAAGTCACTCTTAACCCTTTTCAATATCCAATTCCTTGACAAATACCGAGCTGGACCATGAACACTGATCATTGTCAACACCATTCTGTACCATTCTGCCAGTTCCAACATATTAGCTGTTCAGGTGTCTTACAGAACTATCAGACTGTGAGAACTAGTCTCATTAATGGAACCTAAACACCTGCTCCTTGAGGCTTACATAGGATGGGACTTTTTGTCACTGGACTTTACTGTCTAAGTATGTCTTGGCCAACCCTAGCTTATAGAATCATAGAATCATAGTTGTAGCACTGTGATAGCTCTGACAGCATGAAGTAAAAAGCAAGGTGTGGTAGGTACCTGGGGTGCAAAAGTATCTCTTATTAAACCGAGGCAGTTGAAAAAATAGACAAGCTTTCCTCAAAGTTTGACATAGAAGTGTGAATCTCAACTTTTTATTCCATTTAAGTGTCTAAAGTAGGATCTGATTCAGTGCCCTGTGAAGGGGTCCTTTTTTCTCCCACGTGCAGTTGGAGAGGGAAGCCAAGGAACAGACAAAACCAATCACCTAACACAGGTGACACTCACCCCTGGCCTCAAGTTTTGAGAGAAGCACGTAGAGAAGAACCTGCCCCACTACTTACAAGAAACTGTAGTTGCTGCCATAGGGCCTATCCAATTTCTGCAGCAAATTCAACTTTTTATGTAGTGGAGGAAAGGAGCCACAAGCCAAACATTTTGCATGAATCACTGCAGAGTCTTCTCTGGATGATTCAGAGCAGGAACCTATCTTAGCTGCTCTGAAGTGCCCCTGCAGAATACATTTTCTTTTTCTTGCAATAAGCTTAGGAAGATTAGTGTCACCAGGCTAAAATTAGCCTTTATTAATTCTCCCCTCAGTTGTAAATCCCTGCATGAAGAAAGCACCTCAGTTTTTAATGCATAACTGCTCGTTCAGTATACTCACTGGAGGTCTTCAGCTCTAATTATCATGAGCACGGTGTACGACCAGACAATGCTGGTAAAGTGTCTGGTGGTTGACCTTGTTCCATTTGCATTTTTATTTAAAAAACCCCAAACACATGTATTTTTCCACGTATTTTTAAAAGAGATTTAATACAACTTAACAGCAATGGTTTTATCTCTGCAGGTGGGGGAACTATCACACCCTGTAAAAATAATTAACTTCCCATTCTTTGGCTTCCACTAAATATGAGTGTGTGGTCTGAGGTCCCAGAGCTGCAGGGATGTTCTGAACTTTTCAGTCTGTGTATGCCTAAGTGAGCTTTTTGGATAGGTGGGAAAAGGCTCCTCATTTACTAATATGTCAAAGATTCTGTTAAGAATTTATTCCAGTCCTTGTGATGAACAAGTAGGGTGGGCAAATAAAAGATATAAATATAAAAGTTCTCGAGTCAGATGAGAAGGATTTTATGAAATAGCTGTCACAAGGAGGCAGGTTAAAATTCTTTGTTAATTAAAAGAAAAATGTCTGTAAACACAAATCCGGTGTTAGTTCTGTATGTTAGTTGTGATCTTCATGAAAAGTAAGATGCTGAAATATTTTGCATGACAGAACTGAATCTCCAGTTCATGATTATTTATCTAAGGACTGCAGTACTAGAGGCAGGCTGGAATCTCACAGTTTTTATTTATTTATTCTCAAAACTCAGAAAGTCTACTCTTATTAAGGGCAATAACATTTTCTCCATTCCATAGAGGGGAAGAAAATGCATCAAAGTAGATCACCTGAATTCGGCGTAGATTTTCTTACATTTGTTGCAGACAATGAGACTAAGTTTCCAGACTTGCCTTCTTGGCCAAATTCTCATTTGTAAGTTGCTGTTAAGGGATCAGCTGGGATAGTTTGTCTACATTTCAAACAAATTTGAGACGAACTTAAGGAACCTACCCCGACATCGAAGATTACAGTTCAGTTCCAGAGCCCGTTCAGTCCCTGTCGTCCAACAGTGCTGTCAGCTATTGACAGTATCAGTTGTGGCAGAGCTTTGGGGCATCTGTCACAACTGTCAAATTCATAAAATCCAGATAATACTTGCCAGCCAGAGTTGCCCAGGGCAAATTCACACCTAAGTGTTGGAGACTCTGTGTACATTCACGCCTCCTTCCCCTCCTTTCATGGATGAAGTAAGCCTATTTGCCAAGCATCTAATATTTTACCCTAAGCCTAACAGTCCATTTGGTATTTTCTTGTAGTAAAAGCACATTTGCTCCAGAGAAAGATGTTGCTGTCAAATATGTAAGAAACTAACAGCTTTAATTATTTAATTACAAGGTGCTTGAGTCTTGTAACAGCTAGAGAAATGTTGAAAAGTAAATCAAAGTAAGAACACACCAAACTGTTCTACTTGATGGTCTGTGGTAGCTAGAGCCGGACGACTTCAGTAAGCTATTTAAGAATGAATATATCCAGGAGTGCATGACCTAAAATGATGCCTTTTTCTCCAGGGAATGGCCTCATTCTCAAAGTTCGGATCCAGACCTGAGTTCCCTCAAAGCTTAGGCTTTTGTAGGGCTCCTTTTAGACACAAGGACTAGTGCTGATTGATTTATATTATTATTTTTATTTAAGTTAATTCATCAAGGGGACATTTTTCCATGGAAAATATCTGTAAAAATCCTTGGATATTGTAAAAGAAAATAACTCTCAAAATAATTCAAGCCTAGCCTGACCAATTTTTATTTTCAAAAGAGATATTTCCATTTTTAACATAAGAAAGGTATCTCGAAGAGCACATCTGAACAGCGAGCTAACTTCTTGCAAAAGAATAAAACTCCAGAGACGTTTCCATGGGCACTAATAATTAAGATCCAGTTTTGAAAAGCCATATGAATCCCTCTCTAAATGGCACAAATGGTAAAAATATTTTAATGTACAAAGATATTCTCAATGTAAAAAGAATATACAGTGTCAGCTTGCTTCTGTAGGTCAATAAGCAAGAAAAGGAAAATCTGGCAGCTCATCTGCAAATAAAGCATGCGCCTGTAAAAAGAATTAAGCGTTTTTTTTTAATGTAGCCAAAATAACGCACCTTGAGACCTGCTTCAGAGAAAACAATCATTCTGTATGGGCTTAATCACATGCAGAGATACATAATTTTCTACTATAAATAAGTTAAATGCAGTTGATAATAGTGGAACTGTGTTGATGCTCATTCACTTATTTTCCCTCTCCCATAGTTTGGAAGAACTGCATAGTATTCTATGCTGTCTAGCATTTTAAGAGCTTTTTAAAAACTTGAAAAACCTGAAACAATGAAGTAGAAAAACCTGAAAAAAATGAAATCGAAAATAGGAAAAAGCCGATGTTTTATTATTTTATTATATATCTCCTGTTTGATAAGAAATCTGTGATATAATTTTAGAAAATAAGATTCTAAATGATACAAACATTTTACAATTGCAACTTATCATCTGTATTTAAAAAAAAAGAGCAGCATGAGCCCATCAGAAGGCTAATGTAATTTTAATGTACCTCTGCATACGTTCTGTTATTCTGGTTTACAAAGCCATATTGGGTGCAGAAGGAAGAAAGGCTTTTTTATGGGTTAGGCCTTAAAGTAGCAAACAAGCAACATGGAAAGTCAAGTCAACAGGTGAGGAGAATTAGTCAAGGATACCAATTACACTTACTTGCCTTCTATAAGAGCTTGCTACCCAGTTAAAGTGCCAGCATAATGTCTATCCTTTTAAATATCACAATCTTCACATAGATAATACACAGAAATAGGCAGGGTTGCATTTACTACACCCCATTTTTAATAACAAACATTTCTTATAAACTTATAAAGTTCTTTCCAACTCTTGCATGGTCTTGTGTGAAAACACTTACAATCTTTGCTTTTACACACAACCGTATATAATGAATATACTAGAATTGCACGGCAACACTTAAAATTCTACATAATTTATGAACCCAAATTTTAGTTATCTGAAGTATTTTTTTTTGCAGTGTCTCACTCCTGCTGCCTAGTAAGTTGGTCAGAATTCAAACACTATAGATATAATGCTTCCAAGAAAACCGATTGAGTGCCATTTACAAAGGTACAAAATACACAGCAAAGTTAACCTCTCATTAAATAAAATATACAGATTAGCTGATGTTCCAAGTCATTAGCTAACACCTTATTTTAAGGGATAAACCTCCAGGGGGCTTTTCCTCCCCAATATAGAAGAATCACACAACAGTTCCTTTCTCTGTCTCTTATGCAGTGAGTCACATTCATTTTGACTGCTGATAATAAAGGACCAAGTTTATCATTCTGCATAGCGAGAGCCAAAAATGATCCCCGGTGGACTTGTAGTCACATCAATGGGAAGCCCTAGAGACCAGTTTCATCTAAGGTATCACAGCCTATTTAAATATTTATAGTAATAATGCAAATCATTATTGCTGTGGTGACTCTTGAACCTCCATGAAAATTCTCCTGCAATCTAGAAATCGATGTACCATTAAAATAAAGTGTTGCCAATGTACTCCATGTTTGCTCTGTTGTTAAAATAGTGAGCCATAAAAACCGCCTATTTATTCTTAAACTGATCTCCCTGACGATAAATGAGTTTTAGAAAAAATAGCATCTTCCCACTTAAACCAGCCATTGGAATTTAACAGTTTGGAATGAATGGTAAGTGCTTCTATGTTAGGGTAGCAAAGAGGTATAACACCAGCTACAGTTACAGCAGTGTCGCATCCCTGACGTTTACCCTTGGTCCAGGCGTACATTAACCATGGCAAAGCATCGGCCTATGCTCTGAAAGAATGGTACGACGAAAACATCTGTCAGGCTCTTCCATATAGTTTGCACTGAAGGCAAGACCATGAGACAGGTTTTCACAAAAGGCACCACAATCCTGTAAAAGAGAAAATGGAAGATTTGAAGATCACTGTGGCTATAGCATGGGGAAATCAGGATAAGCAAACACAAGAGTGAGATCTTATGGAAGACGAAGTGATTTTGTAACTCTAAATCTCTAAACAAGTCGATTTTACACTCTTGCACTCATTCTCCATCAATTTTGTTCACTCAGAGCCTCACATCTGGACATGCAGAAGCACCATGATGCACATGGTCCTCTGGCCAGGATCATTCAAGTGCAACACAGGGGACAAGAGGCGCCTGTTTTCTTGTCATCATGTCTCTGCTTCATCTTAATTGCCAAAGCTGAGCTAACTTTTGGACATGCCTTTTATAGGAGTGAATTTTTCTGCTCTCTCCCTGCTGCTGGAAGGGCTGGTGTGTGTGATATGCTGCAGCCCTGATGCCACCACTGTGGCTGAGGAGCAAAGTCATCTGCCAAGGACTGATTTGCATGGTAGGCATATCTGAGCGTGGGACTTCGGAGATTAACAGAAACACCACGTTCGCCAGTTTGCTTGCATGGGGACAGTGCTCTTTGGGATCTGTTCTTGCTCTGCTGTTGCTCTGCTGTCTCTTTGGGGCTTTCTTTTACCCCCCCCCGCAAATGCACAGGCACACATGTACATGGCTATTCATGTCTCATTCCTAGCAATCTAACATCGCTGGTACAAGCTGCTACAATAAAACAGAAACAGTAAAGCAATATGCAGTTTAATTGGATTACTATAGCACAGACATATGCTGAACCTCAGAAAAATGGGATCTTGCTGGTACTGTAAAGTTTTTCATTTGTGGGTGAGATACTAACATAGAATAAGGTCAAAAGTCCTGGTGGGAGGAAAGATCATTTTATCCACCAAGGGTGCACACTTGAAAATATTGTGCTTTCATCTCCTGAGCACCAGTAACCATCTGGGGATGCTCCCCATATGTCCCAATTCCAAAGCAATGTCATTAGCGGTGGCTTAAGCCAAGCACAGTAACAAGGGAGACGAGCCAGCAGGACACATACGGGCGGCTCACGAGGGCCAGTGGGTACATGATGACTGACCACACTATTTTAAGTGATTCTCTTGATTTAATCATTTACTGGCCAAAGCCCCTGGTGATTTCACTAAGCTGGGTGTTCTTATTTTGGTGCAGACAAATTAAATGAATAAATAATCTATGTAATACTGAAGTGGCACTAAAGCAAGGTTTTAGAAAAATCTCTGTGATTTTGTAACTCTTGATAAGGATTCTCTTGACAAAGAAAATAAACTCTGTTCTAGTTTGCTGGTGCATTCAAAATTTAAGATCCCAGTCTTGTGTCCACATAATTCCATTGCAGAACTCTCATTGACTTTGCTTGGAATGCCAGGAAATATTTAATTTACTGTTTCATCATAAGTCTGAAAAATATGTAAGTATTGTGTATTTCCAATACCACTCAGAAAAACAAAGTAGAAAAGCACATTGTACATTTTAAAAAGTTGAAGCTTAGAAATGTAAAGAGTCAAAATGAATTATTTTCAGTGTTTGTCTAACCAGATTCTCAGCTTTTATCATACAATGCAGGCCATATACGAGTACATCTATGCTGCACTCTAAGCTAACCCAGATGGATTTAAATGAGAATAGTTTTTCTAAAGCCTTCTCTTCTTTTGTCTCTGCTGAAACAGCTAGTAATATACAGACCATATAGAACTGTGAGCGTTACTGGGATAACGTCTATCTAGCTTTAAATGGAACTCAGTAAACTATGTGTTTGATAACCACCTATAGTATCACTGCATGTAGAACAGATAATTTCTAGAGAATAAAATAAGGGCTTCACATGTTAGAATACAGTTGAGAAACACCAGTAATGGAAGGGCAAAAAGAAAAAAAAAAAGGTATTTCTCCAAGCAACACAGGGAAAACACCAGAAATGGCTACTCAGCTTGTGTTGACTTCACCCCTTTTCATTCATTTAGTTTGTAAAGGCTATGTCACTGCTCCTTTGCTGCCATCTAAAATTAATTTAGCCTGCACTTTAAAAAAAAAAATCTAACTGAATTGTATGGAAGCAGAAAAGCCGACAGTTCTATTGGACCCTCTGTCAACAGGATCATACAAAATACAAACTAAACAAATATCACACTGTGCAAAAGTTTCACATAAAAATGTAGTGAATCACCAGGATGTCATTAGGGAAGAAGGCTGGAAAAGCAGTGATCATATTGCTTGCAACTGCTGTAGAGGTCATTACCTTCCAAGTTTAAAAAATGTGAGTGTGTCTATATATGCATCTACATGTATATAAGTACGCATCCTGTTCTGCATAGGATATATTATCCTACTGTGCAGTGTTTCCAAATCATCAGAGGGTGCAATGTGTCTTCTGTGGAGTGACTAGACACACTTTAAAAACAAATAACCAAGCACCATTAGAAGTTATGTATTTATTTTAGTGACCTAAATAAACTTTAATGTATACATCCTTTACTCCCAGTGTTCTGGTTTTACCCCAGTCTGCACTTCCATTCACAGAGACGGTAACTGATGGCTTGAGTAACGCCTAACTTGAGTGGAAGTAAAGTCGGCGTATCCCAAGGATATCAACATTTACTGCAATATTGGTACTACTAGTGTGACCACATGGCACAGCACTGGGAAGAAAATCAAAGCTCTTTCGAATGTGGCATCTGAGCTGAAGCATAGCCAAGGTATTTCAACTACCTATATGACCCTCATTGAATTTTTCTATGTAAATATGTAATAAAATACCCATCCTTTCACTAAGTAGAAGGAATGACCTCTTTTGGGAACTGCTGAACTAAAAAGAGCAAATTACTCCATTTTTTTTTCCATCCTATCCTATTTTACCTTCTTTCTGTTCAAGGCATGACATCTACAAAATTATACCCATCAACGTTTCTCACTTTTTCTCACATTACTTTTTTTTTCTGCTAATCCCTGAGGGAACATTGTTGAGAACCAAACCCCTCTTGGAAATGGCAGAGCACAATTTAGTTCCCACTGATAAGGGTATTTTCAGTTCAAAGCAGCTCAACATTTCACAGAATTGGGCGATGCGGTTGGAGTAGTCACTCAATATTAGTTCAGATTATTGCTTCAAAGTGAAGAATCACATCTTCTCCTGTAAAGTTTTTCAAAATGGAACCTTAGACATGTCCTCATGCTATTTTTCAAATGCTACAGCATTCAGTGGTTAACTTGCCTAATTCCAAGTATTCCCATGTACTCCATCATGATTTTGAATAAAAAGTCTTGCATGGCTTTACAATACAAGCAAGCATTGTGAACACACAGATAACTATTACCTAGCAGTTGCAGAGCTTCTTGTCAGGTCCCATTGATTCTTGGGATATTTACGAATGAGCAAGAGATAACCAACAAAGCCTTCCAGGACCCATATATAGTATCTGAAGTGCATTAAAACCAAACATGATATATCCTAGCACCTGGATAGATTGGAAAAGATAAAACTAAAAAAGGAAGCAAGACAACATCAACCTACTTTCTCTTCAGAAGTCAAAGGATATATACTGGACATGAATGAAGAGGCATCAAAGCAACACCAAATCGTAAGGTGGGTCTTCATGGCATAGCTGTATGGTAATTTCTTTTGATTTCAGACAGCCAGTAGGGAGGAGGCTTTGAGGCTGAGTATGACAGCAATAAGTTATGTAAATGGAGTTGCGGAGAAAAAGGTAAAAAAAGGGATGCATGTTCATATCTACTTCTCTGCGTATAAGTCCCTGGTGACATCCTAGCACTGTGACTGGAAGCTCAAGCTAAGAGGAGCTCTAAGTACCTACTGCTCCAGCTGATGACAAGAGCATAAAGCTGGCTGAGTCCTTGTGCTTTGGAGCCCATCTCAGATCCAAGACTGGAGTTAGGGATCCCCAGAGGAACCACTGATTTTTAGCATAAATATGCAACATACCAGAACATTATTCAGATAAGACTACAACAAAACATGTATGAGATTCAAGTGTTAATTTCCAAGAGGTGGCAAATGTGGCTTAGAACAAGAATCAGTTCCTGATCTATAATAAATATCATGATTTTGCATGTGCTGCCTGGAAAACCAGCAGTGTTCTGCTCGTGTTAAAAAAACAATAACCTTAACAGCCTCAATCTAAGGACACATTTTAAAGGTTGCTCAGATATTCAGAGAAAGATGTTAAAACTCAGTCTTGACAACTTCTGCAATCTGTGGTTCTGTGGTGAGAATGACAGCCATCAGTAAAGGAGAAGGAATGTGAAGAATTAGCCTTCCTTGAACCGGCTTGTATGTAGGTCACCAACCTGCTAGCTGGCACAGTTTCAGCCTGTTGTTATCTTTTATCAGGTAGTGTAAAACTGGACTAAGGCTCAAGCAGCTAGTTTGAGAACAGAACCAGAATATGTTCCTTCTTCAGAGGCAAAAATGAAAATTAACATGTATTATTATATAATTCTTATTCAGCTTTCTTTTAGCTTTCCATGAGGTCTCACATGTTTACTTTCTTCTTCAGCAATCTTTTTGCTGGTGAGCAACAACACCTACTATCAGGTATGAGGGGTGCAACTCATGAGGGGCCCTTGATGCACGAGGAATGCTGAGTCAGAATTCTGTGGGTTTTTAGCATGCTGGCAAAACTGCAACGACATGTGTAACAATCAACAGAGCTTTGTGCCTGAGCACTTCCGAAGCTGTTGAAACACCTTTGAATTTGGCCTCAGGAAAGGCTCCTCTACAGCAGATCAACATCACCATCTCAGTGGTTGGGATGATGAAAGTGATGCGTGGGAGCTCCGATAAGACCTCCTGCAGGCAGCCATGTGGGAGGGTGTGCCCAGGGTTTTCCCATGATGTTTCAACAGCTGAAGACAGAGTTATAATGGAATTCCCTTCCTCTCACCCACAAAACAAGGAGTTACTATTTTTTTCAGACCCGACGGGGCTACACGGGAGCCAGTACCATGTTTAGAGTCCCTATACCCGCACTGCTCCTGCGCTACCCTCTCAAACGCAGCAGCTTTGAGCTCCTTACTGCCAGGAAATCTGGAACACAGAGGGCTGCAGAGAAGCTAACTTAATCTCAGTGTGCTCCACTGTGGTGCTGGAACAAATCCAGCTTGCGGCTGTGGGAAGACAAGACAGCACTAGCTTTGGATGGTGGCACTGGATGGGGTCCGAGGGAGTGCAGATAGTGCTACTGAGTTACAGGATTTTTTCACACCCATCCCAGGTGCAAGCAAGATCAAAATGGAAGATCACTTGTGTAGTGATAATGAATGTAGGGAAAGAAAATCAGTTGCTGGGGAAGCAAGGGTGTTCACAGAAAGTCAAGGGAAACTTTTCAAATGAAGTGCCATGTGCAAACAGTCCTATTTCAGATGTACTGGGAACCCACAGTTCCTGAGAAAGTCACTAGGGACTACTTGCATAAATAGAAACTGACTTCTGAGTCCTGGTTCAGTGAAACTCATGTCTGTGTATCCAGACTGTGAAATCCTGATACAAGATCATTCTGAAGCACAAAAACTTATTAGTCTTAATAAATTGGGCATCAATGAATTCTTCCATAGATATTTCACTACTGGAAATCTATATGCTCACCAAACACTTTTGCAGTAACATGGTACAGTGCCGCACGGTGACAGCTGACAGACCTGAAAGTCTCAGCACACTATACAATGCTCATCATAATCTGGGGAGTAGCAGGTGGGCAGCTTAAACTACATTGCAACTCCTTCAGGTATTATGCAAACTTTATGCTCTGAAATTCAAGTTAATAATCTTTTGAAGTGGCTCATGACAATGGCATCAACTCAAACTTCCATTCCACTTTTGGAAACTGTAATCTTCATCCAATCAGGCTCAAACAATCAATGTATTCCTATTGCTTTGAGCTTGTTTCTCAGTTTCTGGATTGTGTTTTGGTTTCCTTGAAAACTTCATCATCATTCCAGTGTTACCCAAGTCAAACAAGACTGCCCAAAACCCATAAATACGGAAAATCCTGGTTCACAGGAGTGATGTTGATAATCTGCATTTACCCCTTCCTCTGTAGCCTGCTGGATTCTCAGTTCTTTCCTCAACCTCATTATTTTCCCTGCCTTTCTTCCTTTTCCACAGTCATCTGCCTTTCTGGTCTCAAGGTGCTCTTCCCTGATATTTTACCTGTATATTCTCTTTAAAGTACACCAGGTTTGCTGTGACTTGGAGGGCTACTGTATTTGCCTGTGAACCTGAGTCATGGCCAGAAGCAGCTTTCCTGAGCTCAGCAGGGGTTCTCTGCTGCAGTGGAAATGCTTTGAGGCACTGCATCTGGAGGTGGCCACGTACCAGATGCAAGGCAGTGACAGCAGATTTTGTGGCAGTAGCAAAGAAAAAGTCAGCTGGGCCCTCAAAAGCTTTCTTCAGTCTGTGAGGACAAAAGTGAAAGAGGTAACTGTACTGAGAAGGTGTCAGGTGTAAGTAACACTTCTGCCCAGGGCTTTAATTTCAAATAGACACGTTTAAAAAACAAGCAGTTTAAAAAAACCCAAGCAATCATTATTATTACTCCAGAAGGCAGGTAAGGCTGGAATGTACGGCAGTAGGTGCCATACCTCTCCTATGAGGACAGGCTGAGAGAGTTTGGGCTGCTCAGCCTGGAGAAGAGAAGGCTCCAGGGAGATCTTATAGTGGCCTTCCAGTACCTAAAGGGGGACAAACTCTTCAGCAGGGCCTGCTGTGACAGGACAAGGGGTAATGGTTTCAAAATAGAATAGAGGCAGATTCAGACTGGACATTAGGAATTTTTTTTTTTTTACGGTGAGGGTGGTGGAACACTGGAACAGGTTGCCCAGGGAGGTGATAGATGCCTCATCGCGGGAAACATTCAAGGCCAGGTTGGACGGGGCTCTGACCAACCTGATCTGTTTCCTGATGTCCCTGCCCATGGCAGAGGGGTTGGACTAGAAGGGACCTTTAAAGGTCCCTTCCAACTCAAACCAGTCTATGATTCTACACAAATGGCAAAACAGGCTCTCTGCCCCAAGAAGCTTACACAGACACAACGGGCTGCTGGTAAAAGCAAGGCAGGGAACTGAATTGCAACGCAAGCATTGTTTTCATTTATCTCCCTTTAAAAATAAAGCAGATAACGTAACTCGACCTGACTACCGGTTGCAAAGACAGCTATCCGCGGTCAGGCAGCAGTGCTGCCTTGTGCGGGGCTGTCTGCGCAGCCCACGCAGCCCACGCACCGGGGAGCAGCGAATCCCGCTTACCAGATGTGCAGGCAGCTGAGCACCGCAAAGACGATTCCCACGACCAGGGCCAGCGGGATGGCGAGGACCAGAGTCAGGATCTTGTAGATCACGTACTTGCTGAGCTCGAAGAGAGCGTGGCTGCAGATCCAGACTTTGTCGAAGGAGTGGGTCAGCTCCGGCTCCGCGATCACATCCTCGAACCCCAGCTGGAAGAAGAAGTGGCACTGCCGTTACGCGGAAAGGGGACGAGGGGACGCTACCGGGTACTCCCATCCCGCCCGCCCCGCCGAGGGCCCGGCCCGGCCGCGAGGCCCCGTCCCGTCCCGCCCGCCCCCCGCAGCAGCTGCCGGGCCGGGTCCCCACCTGCAGGTGGGCGTTCAGCCCGCGGGGGTCGCGGTCCTCCTCGGCCTCCGCTCCCTTCTCCGCCTCCGGCAGCGCGGGGCCGCCGCTCCGCGGGAAGCTGTCGTCGTCCATGAAGATGCGGGTGTCCGCCTTCTCCGTCTCCAGCCCCATGGCGCTGCCCGCCGCTCCGCCGCTCCCCGCCCGGCCCGGCCCCGGTCCTGCCCTGCCCCGTCCGCGGCGGCCGCGGCCCAGCCGGGCTGGGGCGGAGCGGGGCTGCCCGGGACACGCCCCGCGCCGGAGCCGAGCCGCGCCGGATCAGGCCTCGGTTCGGGCGCCGCGGGGCAGACAGAACCTCGCACCCCTACGCACCCCAGCCCCTCAGCTCGGCGGCCGCTTTGCGGGTCGGGACTCCCTTCCACCCCCGTCCGATTTCCCCGTCCCTCTGAGCTCCCTGGCCGGCAGCACTCCCCGCCCCCCCGTCCCCGTCCCATGCTGCCCACCCTGCGGCCTCACGCGTGGCTGGGATTTGTAGGAGCAGGCGTTTGTGGCCCTGCGGCAACCGGCAGCAGGGGGGAAAAAAAAAAAAAGAAAAAAAAAGTAAAAAAAAGTTGAAGCGGTTGTGCATTAGGCCGTATTGGGGTGGACCTGCTGCCCTCTTTGCAGCCATAGCGGGTAAATGAAAAGAAGAGGAAAAGAAAAGCGAGTTGCCGCTGCCCGCCGAGGTTCTGATGTGCAGCCCCACCAGCCTGTCACACTCCAACGTTACCGGGATCATAGGCCCTAAACTGCCCGATTGTTGCCACAATGAAATACTGCATCCATCATTACAAACTATCGCCATGCCTGCCTTGGGTTTTAGCTTCAGTCTGTACAAATTTCTCTGTTTTATTTCAGAATGTGGTTTATGCCTGAGAGTGTTCTATATAAAAGTGAGCAAATTGCTAAAAGTGTTTGATAATACTGGCACACAGCATGAGCTCATGAGCTGTCAGGAGCACATTCTTGCTGCATTCAGTAACCACGGTCACCCGCCACTCTCAGAAAGAGAAGGGATATTACTAATCAACGGTCCAGGCTTGTTAAATTAAAAGTAACATGTAACTTTCTTTAATTTTCACCACTGCATTAAATTAAGGATAGCTTTAAGCTTTGAAAAGCTCACAGGAAAGTGATATAAAAATAACTACGCCAGATTTGCGTAGCAGATCACCTAATACAATGCTGTGGACCATTGTTCTTGACCGGATAACTTCTGCAGAAAAGCTTCACATCTGTGTGTAACTCACATCGGTGCTTTTTGCTCCAGCGCTGATGAGTTTAGTGTTACTGGTGTCACGTAAATGATTTGGATCCAGCAATGTGTTTGTGGGGTCATTAAGTATAAAAACCTGCAAATAGAAGTTTACAACAGGTTCAAATGCAAGCAAAGAACCAGTGTGATGACTCAGGACATATTTATGGGCTGCATTTCCAATTCCTCTTTTCTCCATGAATGGGAGGGATAAAAAGGCCAATTGATGAACTTGAGGTTCAGACCCACCTTTCAGGGTGCTTCTGTGCAGCAACTGATATTTTTTAGCCTGTAGATATGGGAGGCTGAGTGCCACCCAAAGGCATTCAACAGGCTTCTGGTGGCTGCTTGGGTCAGGCACAGGAATTTGGGTTTGGAGCTGCTGAAAAGTAAGGTAGGAGCAACCAGCAGAGATTCCCAAATGAGTCTCTTGTACTGAAGTCAGACCACACTGGTTTGTACCAACTACTTTCTACCTTCCCCCTCACTGGAGGCATGGACCGGAGTGCATGTGCAACAACCAGGAAGCTGCTTTTGAACAGCTCTACCCATTTCTCAGCCGCTCCTGCTGCATCTCACTCTACCAACCAGCTGGAGCAGCGAGTCTGTAGCTCCAAGTGCTCAGCTCCAGCTTTGCTAAAAGCTAGAGAATGGTTCTTGCAACATCGCCCAAATCACAGCCTGCCACTGGGGAGTGGTCTTGCAGTATCAGCCCCCCTTTGTAAAAAAACAAATAGTACTTTTTGTTTATGTCCATCTGTTTATTTGAAATCTGCTAATGTAATAGCTGATAAATATTGATGTCTGTCAAGACAGCACTGTGGAAAATGAAGAATTTTCCTTTGTAGTCTCTGAGGATTTGAAATAAAGTGGTGATGCAATTGCTCCTGAAAGAGTAATATTTTTCATGAAAAGCCTGTTTAAAAGCAGTAAAAGCTCAAGGCTACAGGTGATTTGGGATGTTGTTTATTAAGAACCCCTTAAAATATGCTATTTTCAATAACTTTGGTAGTTATTTTGGAAATTATTTGTGTATGAATTATCATGTAAGATTAATGGCAAAGCCTGAGCAGTGTCAAGCTCTGATCCTTGATTTTTCTGGCAAATGTTCAGAAAATGAGGAGGCATACACAGTGTTCAGTAGCGGGGATTTTTCCAGTTTCCCTCTCCAGGACTGCCAGGCTCCGCTTTCTGCCAGCATGGCTGGACAGACAGTTTGTAGGACAAAAGTAAGAGTAGAGAGCAATGACCACAACCAGGGTGGAAATCTTCTCCAGTTTTACATAATGTTCTGTAACATCCTTTGGATAAATTTCTTTTTTAAAAATCTCTGTGTAGGTAGCAGTCGAAGAATCATATAATGTGATGCAAAATGACTGTGTATGTGTGAGTGCTTCCACACTGTGACCCAGATGTAGTTCTTTATGGTGCTAAACTTACACTTGCAGGTCCCATCAGCTACTGAGGAGCTATAACGTGTTTCAATTTTCTAAGCTTTACGCACTTTGCTGCTGTATTTTTAAAAAGTGGAAAGGTGAAATTGTTCATTATTACAACTTCTTTTTATTAGAAGTCTCTCAGAGCTATTGCGGCATAGAGCGCACAACGATTGAACGAGAAGTGGTCTCTCAAGGAGTTTGAGTCAAGATTATAGGCCCTGGCATGACTGAAGGATGCGGACATAAAGATGGGCCATCCCAGGAAACAAGCAAGGCTGTGATAAGCTCAGTAGTTTTATTACTGTGTTTTCTCACACATTATATTGGAAAGGGAATTTTAAGAACTTGTTTCGAGAAGGATTATGAGGATGCATCTTGCATGTCCACAGCAATTCCTCTGAGGTGTGAAGTGCAGCGTAAGGGGAAACATCTCAGCTCACATGCAGATTTTTGGAAAAGGAAAGTTTTCAGCAAAGAAGTTTTCGTATTTGTCAGTGGCAAAGGATGGGTTAAGGCAGTTATATTCAGACTCTAACCAATTTGTAATTTTATTGAGAAATGTGTAGTCCGTTCAACATCTGTTTTATAAGGATGCTCCTGTTTAAGCTCTGAGCGCTACTTTGATTATTGCAGTGATTTATATACAGATAGAAACTTGTCTTTTTTGGCCATGGCAAGGATGTCAGTTATATGACTTTTAGCAAAAGCTTTCACAATTACACTTTGCATTTGAGAAAGCTCCCCAGTATTTGCAACAGGAGCGTGGATAATGGCCAGTTGGGCCTCATCTATTCTATTTTTCTTGTCTGGATGAGTTTGATTGTCAGGATGTTCTTTTCCTCTTTCCCCTCTCCGTTTTATAAATTATTTCTAACCTGATCTAAAGTTATCACATAATGATTATCATATACATAGCAATTTACATTTTCAAAAAGATAAAGGACAAGGAATCCTATTAATTTATCTTGTAATTTCATTGGAGTTTTAACTCCAATTTCATTGGAGTGTGCTTCAAATGTGTTTTTTTTTTCTTTTCAAGATCAATATTGAATATTATATTAATGATTTCAGAGGAGCTGTGAGAAGAGTCTTTTATTTTATCCTCATATCTCTATGATGTATCTGGGGAATTTTATATGTTGCTACCATTTCACAGGTGGACTACTGGGATACAAAATGTCAGCTGGGCTCTAAATATTTATGTACATTAGGAGTGAGGTGTGAAAATGCTGGCTTCAGCCCTCAGCTGGCTGTGAAGTGAGGGTGGAAGGGAGAGGCAACTGCAGAGCTAAGAATTCAGGAAGTGAACCAGGCAGTGTTCGTGGAGAGGTTACAACCCCTTTTCCCAATTTTCCTTCTGATAAATGCATTCCTGGGTGTAAATCTGTAAGAAGGAGGCGTATGTAGTACACTGAGAAATTAGCGTGGCATTCAGGGATATGCAACATGCGTTAAAATGAGGCAAAACCTGAAGGATCTTGGAGATTAAATTTATGGATTAGAATCTAGATTTTCCTGTTTTCAAAGTGGACAGATTAAATATTCAGATTTCACATATATAGAGAGGTTTAAGCTGCAAAAACTCCCATGCTCTCGGTTGCTTTTCTTGTAGTTTTCTGCCCTGTGGACTGTAAAATTCACTGGTTTTGGTGATCAATCAATGTCAACAAATGTAAACCACAGCTAAACATTGATATTTATTTTGCCAAATTATATTCAATGCAGCTGAATTTAAGCCAGAAGCTTCTATGAAGACTGGTTTTCTGTGTGTCAGGGTGAAAGCTGCTTAGAAGGTCAGAGTAGACATGACATGATAAATGAGTTCAGGTCAAAAACTTTTTGCAGAAATGATTTTAGGATTTTCTGGATCTCTTTCAGCCAAGCTAGGCTAGTGGTAATAGAGATGTTTATAGTAGCTTTCAGCAGAGGCTCTGATTTCTAATATGAGAAAGGAAGAAAGAAAGTGCTCCCATGAGGTCTCCTGAGTTACTGTTTTGATGATTTACCAGTTAGTGCTCAAATGGTCTCCAGTGAGGGGGTGAGAGAATTTGCTGTTTAATACTGACAATGGGAATAGAGCTCCTTGTGAGCAGATGGAGAGCTTGGGGAACAGCAAAGAGGCTGGGCTTAGATATTTTTAGATATTTCTTTTTTTTCTTGTCTTCAATCAGTAGAAGTCTGGAAATGTTTTCAGTGTGTTTTCATATTTCATTCTCGTCTAATTTTTTTTTTCAATTTTTGCTAATCACTGCAATGTATAGGATGTATCAGCACAGCTGTTATGAATGTGTCAGCATATGTTACCAGCTAAAACTCACAATGAGTTAGTGGGACCTGTATTCAAGTGCTGAAATAAGTGATGGTCTGGTGAAAAAAAGTCCCAGGTTGGGATTTGGGGGCTGACAGCACGTGGATTTGTACTCCAAAGTTTACAGCAGTATAGGGACTGTTATAATCGATGTTTTCTGCGTGTTTAGGCATGTTAAAGATTACAAGGAACTCTAATGGGGTTTGGGAAAGTATTTAAGACAGATTCCTGCTAAGTGGGCCAGCTGCACATTGTGAAATGTTGGGAAAGGGATGTAGGGTATGGAGAGTTATTCAGCTCCGGAGGGCAGCTCATGAGCCTGTTCGTGCTCCAGGCCAGCTGGAGCTGGGGAGAAAAACCATCTGCAAATCATCTGCTTTAACCTTGCAGCACGGTGGTCAAACAGCCACCTGCTGCTGCTCTGCTGACCGGTGGTAGCTCCTTAAAATGTGGTGACCCAGGTGTTTTTGACTGTTTATTCATATAAGCAGAGCAAAGAAAGGCATTAAAGTTTGGTGTATCATGAAGCCAGAAGCTGAATGCTGATCAGAACTTCAGAGCTTGTGCTGTTCATCCACTGAAATTAAAAAAGAAAAGGGAAACTGTGGAGGAGACATGCCAACAACTCTGGTGCTGGTAGGATCTGCAGAAAGGACCAGGTGATTTCTCCATGAGCATCTAACAGTTAAACCAGATTCTGATGGAAAATCATTATAAAAGCGGTAACTGTGCTTGGCTGCACTCTGCTGCAAACTTTCTGTGATTAGCTGTTGTGATGGAGAGTCTTGCTTTTTAGTGTGGGTCACACCATGTTTGCTGGAGATTGCTAAATGCTCTGATTTAATTAGGTCTCTTCTAGTGGTTGTTGACACTCCACTGCTGATGGAGTGTCACTTTGCAGGACGCTAATGTGCAGTGAGAAGCAGGTGATGTGACTGGGGATATGAAGCAGGGCGCTGTCATTGATGGATGACTTTTTAAAAAATTAAAATAAAACACTTCAACTCTTCAATATCTGCCACAAGCTTAGGTGCTTGGGACACATTAAAAAAAAGACCCAAACAAACCCTGGTAGATTATTTCTGAAGATGCAGACTCCTATCCATTCAGCAGCTGGATCAAATATGTCTCAAATCTGTTTATGAAAGCTGTCCATCTGGAATCTGACTTTAAATGTGACAGTCACTTGATGGAGACTAGCATGGTTTAGTTTGCATTTCTAAACCACACTTCAGACGTTTACTCTCACTAAGTTTTCCAGATGATTTCTGCAACTTGCTGTTTAACAGCTTTCTATGTTGAAATCTCTTTGATCTTCTCACAAGTTTCTGCTCTTCTCATGGTTTGGATATGGAAGGAGAATACTGAGAATGTTATGCTTGAAATTAGGTCATTCTTTTGTGCAGTTCCTTTAAAAAAATACTTACAATCTGATAAACTACTTATCCTAAGAATGCATTTTTGGTCTGTTTGCAATGTGTTGATGAGCCAGAAAGTCTCCAAGGAATTCGGGACATTCTCAACGATAAATTAATCCAACCTTGGAGAAGCAACAAAACCTTTTTTTTTTTTTGCTAAAATATAGAAAAAAATATTTTCCATTCTTATTTATAATATAGTTTTAGAATGGCTTATTGGAAAGTCAGTAATATATATAGGTCAACTGCGTACAGAGTGATGAGTTTTTAATTTACAAGGCATTGTCCATTCCTACACTTAGAGTTCATAAGGGTCTGACTTTTACTTGCGCAAGGAGTGATTCACAAACACTGTTGTTTTTTTCTTAATGTATGCTTTATTTATCTTTTTATAATCTGATAGCTTGGTTGAATCTTGACTTCTTTAGATAAATTAAGTAATTTTTGAAGTTAAAACCTTCCTTTATGAAAATGGATGCTGCTTTGCAAAAAGAATTTGCAGAATACTTTTCAAAGGGCATACAGTTTAAAAATACCTACTTTGAAAACTCCACTGAGAAGAGAGATGAGGAGAAAATAGAAGACAAGTGCCTGTGTGAGCTATTGTTATTTTTGCTAACTATTTTGAGTCAAATAAGTGTAGTTTTTCCCATTCTTGAAGATGATTGGATTGCATACATTATATGTACAAGTATCTATCTATTACAGTATTTTACTCTGTCCAGCTTACCCAAAGAAAGGAGAGAGGAGCAGGTAGAGTGCAAGGTTACTTTCTGAATGTACAAGATCAGTAGTCAAAGTCTGACAAACTGTGATTAACCTTCAATTGGTCACTTCTGGGGTTTTTCCCCTCCAGGCCGTTCCCTCCCAAGGCTACGTGCTTTTTCTCTTCCTGTCTGTCACTTAGCTTTCTATTAAATCCAGATGTAATAAGGAAACTCTTGCCTAAATGAATCAGCAGCACCCAGTGAGTTCAACAAATGCTGAAAGAAATTGTATAAATGGGATGCTAGCATCTTAAAATGTCCTTCAATGTTCATGTTTGTGGCAGCAGTGCTAGGAGACACAGCAGAGAACAGCGACTAGGTTAGGGGCCAGTTTGTTCTCCGAAACTGTTTTGACCAGAGCTAGATGATCCTTGAATGAAATGCCAGCTATGCTGTCTTAGTAGCAAGGAACACTGAATTGTGGAGAAGAACTAATAAGAACAGGAATAAGACATTTTTAAGAGACCTACCGTAGACAGGGCTGGGAGAAGAAAACTTTGTTAGTCCCAGACTAGCAGATCTTTTACACATTCCATGCTTGGGAGACTACTTATTCTATTTTGGAAGTCTAGCATACATTTTGCTTTTCTTATTTAGTTGCCCTTCCTCTTTTTCTATAGAAGTTTCTCTCTTATATTCATGCCTTTCAAACTGTAGATTGCTGTATCTCTTTAATTGTCATAGAGCCAAGGTCTTAAAAATCCAGTTCTATTTTAGTCACTCACTATGTATCAGCCTCTCCGGCTCTCTGATCATTTTTGCTGTTTTCTGGACTCTTTCCATTTTCTCCCTCGGTCTTTCTGGTAGTCAGATGGCTATAACTGCATGTAAAATTCCTGGCAGGCACACAGAGAGTAAGGTCATCTACAGATAGATTTTCACCTCTCTTCTTTTTGTCATGTTGTGTTTGTGAGAACAGCTCAAAACTGTTTTGTTTGTATTGCAAACAAAAAACTACAAAAACGTTTTTTTTTTTTTTCAGTATGAGCTCTCTCAGGCATTATAGCTTTAAGATTAATCAGAATAAATGCTTGGATTCCTTTGCTTCCATTTATGCCAGCTGAAGGTCTGCCCTTTTTACTTTTTGTGGACTGCTTCAATTTATAGCTGAGATTTTGTAATTTTTTTAATATGTGTATGTGTGCTCTTCTTCCTTCGTTGATGGTATTTATCACTTTTTCATAACTTTCTTCTTTTCCGCTTTGACAAAGAATTCTATGTAAAGAACCCCATCCTCCAGCAAGAAACCTGTTAGTCCTGCAGCTGAAATAAAAGCCAGAGCTCCAGCTTTTCCAGCAGAACCTTTGGGAATAAGGGCAGAATCAGAGACTTGCATGTCAAGTACTGGAGGACTGTATCCAGGCTATATATGGTAAAACAACTGAGGCAATACTCTGAATTCTAGGCTACTCCTGAGACTTAGCCCCGTCTTGCCCTTTGAGGCAGTTTTCCCTCGACCTGAGCTCTGGTTCCTTAAAAATCCTGCTCATGCTGGGCCAGGCCGTGCTCTGACTCTTCTGAGGAAGCACCCGGGAAGCATCTGTCATCCCCCAAAGTAACGATTGTGCACATATATCTATACTTTGTTTTGGTGACTATCTAAAACATATCCTGGGCACTCTGAATCTTTGAATATCACATTTATTAGATAATATTGACATATTATACCGAGAGCATGGCAAGCTTGAGGCATTTCTTGGATTATGACTCATTCTGTTTTCCATTTCAGCAGCTCCAGGTTTATTTTGGTGCCTTAACCAAGTATTTTAGATTTGTTTAACTCTTTTCATTGTAGGCTTTCAAGTTTACTTCAATTTTTTTTTTTTTTTTTTTTAGTAGAAGAGAAGCAAAAGACAGGAGAACACAGCTTCTGAAGACCTTCTGACATGAATATGAAAGCTCCAGTATGGTCATCTGAACACTGAGGGCTGATAGACCAGGGCTTTGTTTTTCTCTCTGTATAACTTCTGGCAAGACATCTGTGCTTTTTGTGCTATACTGTCTTTATCTGTGTGACTCATTACCATTTCATTCTGTGGGAATGAAATGCAGTTTTGTCAGGCTTATGTTTATTAATCCTATGAACCTATTTGCACCCCATACGGACCCAGTGTGACATTTAGAAACCCGTTAGTGTGTGCTGCACGATACTGTATACAAAACTTCCATCATGAAAATTCAAAACTTTCTGGCAAATTCCCCTTTTCTCTCCAATTGATTTTATAGTCCACATCCTCACATCCTGGTGACACTGTACCCAAATTCTCAGAAACAGTATACAAAATCTTTTCTGTCAGTTTGCCTCATTGGTATAGCCTTTGCTTCTTGAACCGATTTGCAATAAGGAAACATACTGTTCAGCATACTTGGTAGGGAAAGCTATTAGGAACGTGAAAGCTGTTTTAAATAGACTCTGCCTGTTATGTGTTATAATGATGGATGCAACATGCACCTTCACAGTGAGTTTGAAAATACAATAAGGACTCAAGTCTGGGATTACCACAAAGTCTGATGAAAGAGTAACATATCAGGTTTTTACTGGTAACCGTATTTAGTGGTTCTTGTCTTGTTCCAGCGGAGATATATTTTGCCCAGTCCGTGCAGTAGATCATGTCAATGGTATGGGTAGGGTAAAAAAAAAATACCACTCTTTTCCTAGCTTGCTGCCTGCCCATCCCATGGTTAGAAAACAGGTGACTGGTTTCACCATTGTGTTGTTGCTTGTGATGATCTTTGTTAATGCTAGGAGGAAAGCTGAGGTGCAAAGGGACCCACAAGGGTCCATTGCTGCCCTCAATGAGTGCAGAGGATGAAGCACAATCCTTCCCAGAACTGTTGCCACAAGAAATAGCAGTGCAGCCTTTAGGGCTAGGCATTCTGCAGGTTGACCAGCAGGTATATTACTGAAAATACTCAATCTGCCAGGGAAGGCCTCCTGTGAGAGGCTGGCTAGGACGGATCTTTAAAAAATAAATGAGACTGCAGTTGCAATGCAAGGGCTGTGCAGTCTAATGGTCCCTCTAACAGATGTCAAAAGAAAAAAAAACTCATCTTTGCCTGTCATATGTAGGATACAGGTTATTCTGATATTTTCTTAAAATACCATTTTAAGACAGGCCTGTGAGAAAATGTCTTTTCTTTCTGTTTTGTTCCATTCTGATACATTGTTTCCAGATCACTGTGACATGAAAGAACATGTATTTACAGAGTATTACAGAGTGTCTCTGACAGAACATAGCTGAAGGCAATATAATCTGGAGAAAAATGCCTCATAAATTCCACCCTATCTCATGATCCATCCCGCAAAGGTGGTTTTGTTCAGACACTGATCAAAACCCAACCATCATTGTGTAGGCAAGGAATATTAACAGTAGACAATCTGAGCATTTACCTAGAGCTCACCAAGGAGCAGGTGGAGAGGAAAAATCTAAAGAAAAATCAGGAGCAGAGCTGAAGCCTGACATGATTAACAGAAGCATGTTTTTGTAATTAGTATGTTCTCAGCAGCTGAAATCTTTTGCTTTTCCTTCTATGTGCTCTGTACAAGTCAATTGGGCAGTGGGGAAGGCTGGCCAAACATTCCTGCATTTGCAGAGAAGTGCCACATGCCTCCACTGCGTGCAACGTTTGAAGATACTGCAAAGTTTGTTTTTTTTCCTGTAACATCTGCAAACTATGACTAACAAATAAAGAATCAGAAGAATACAGTACTGGCTATGCCATCCTTCCCACTGATAAACTTGCTTTCTCGTATCTGCCCTGGCAGCGCGTGTGCTCTGGGCATTCACACCCTGATGGCTGCAAGAAAGCAGACGCTGTGGTAAAAGCAGGTAAGCAGCACAACTCAAGCTGCAGTGGTAGAGAAGGGGTAAAAAGGAAAGAAAGGGATGGCAAAAAAGCCCAATATCAAAGCAGCACTATTTTTTGCCTTTGAACATGACACAAATCTCCATTAATAATATGTATAGCAGGAATTTATAGAACATCACCTAGATGGAGAGAAATTTTGCCTCTTGTGTGCTCTGGGTCTAGTGGCTTTTACACACAGTGTCCAAAAGAAACCGAGTGTTGCCCAGGTTTTATGTTTCCCAGGTGCAGAAGTTACAGGAACAACAAATCTCATTCGTGTTTTTATCTCAGCATGCCTGGCAGAGAGAACGGGGCTTGGCCTTTGGAGTCCACACAGGGCTCAGCCAAATACTTCATGTCAACTCAAGTTCAGCGAAAGCAAAGAAAGATTCAGTACAAATAAATTGTTCACATTCTGGGGCTGCCCTTTTGCAGGTGAAAATCAGGATGGCTCCATCTTTTGAAAGCCTGAGGAATGGAGAGGTTGAAAGGCTGAGAGCACCTACCCCTGTTCTTTGCTGTATGAGACAGACTTATTTGGTCTGATTTCTCTGTGAGGAGGATTTGAAAGATACTGAAGTAGAAATCCATATAGTAAAGACTCTCTGGGAAAAAAGAAATTTGTGGTTTATGAGTTGTATAATGCAGTAATTGAGGTTAACTGCTGAAACAATGTTTGTTGCTCTATTAATGGTCAAAGAGTTTGATAGTGAAAATAAAATGTTAAAATAATTATTTGAAGATTCTTATAGGCACACTAACTTTCAAAGCAGGATGTCAGCTCTGCCAGCACATCAGTCAGGATCACTGAAGACCTGTTCCTGCACAGCACCTCTCTGCCATCTGAACAGAGGAGAACGGGGGACACATGTACGGTAACTAAAGCAGAAACTGGAGCCAAGTTGCTTGCTGGGCGCAAGGCAGCAGTGAGTATTACAAGAGAAACACTGATCCCTAAATTCTGATTTTGGACAGTAAGATGAAGGAGAAATAATATTTGTCACCACCCATATAATATTTAATCATTTTTTTTTTGTTAAAATGTGCTTAAGTGTGCCCACCTATGTTAAGCAGATGAACTTTGTAATTAGTGATCCATCAAAGTCCAGTTCCCTTGCTAGTAACTGTTCTCACTGCTAAGGGATACTGGAGGTTTTTGAAGAGCTCTGGGAGCAGGTCGGGTTTTATAACGACTATGCTAACATCTATTTGGGTGGTTGGTTAAGTATTTTAATTCCTTTTGCCACATCAGAATTAAAGATCGAGGATTTCATCTATTCGTTCAGGAA
The DNA here is from genome assembly GCF_036417535.1 of Chlamydotis macqueenii. Classification (NCBI taxonomy): domain Eukaryota; kingdom Metazoa; phylum Chordata; class Aves; order Otidiformes; family Otididae; genus Chlamydotis; species Chlamydotis macqueenii. The sequence goes on from NC_141556.1 coordinate 27,509,145, forward strand.
TGATGACCTCTCTGTCTACCAACTTTGTCTACCAGCACAAGTTTGAAAACATGAGAGAAGCTCTTTTATGCCTCCAGCAACACACCGCATGCTTTTATGACAGGCAGGTAATTGTTTTGGGTACGCCAGAAGATCAGGTTCGACAATATATGACCAGATAAGAGAGACATAAATATTGTTTGACGGGAGCTGGCCACGCGCCGACCTGCAGCATGGTTATTAATCGGAGCTAATGCCAGGGACGTAACAGAAATGTTTATCCGCTGCCAGGAGAACAAAGAGCGGCAGCGTCTGGGGCGGCTGTTGTGGTTCCTGGTTCCTCTGCACTCGTTTAAAGGAAACCCTTATTTTTAGCAGTGGGGGGTACAGTTTCAATTTGTGGAATGTGAAAATGTTTGTAATTTTTTTTTTTTCATGCAGTTGTGTGACACTATCCACATCTAAAGTTTGGTTCATGCAAAGTTTGATAGACTGCTGTATTCATAGGCTTCTTGGGTGGTGTTCTGGTGTTAACTTCATGCTTTTATTTGGCTGAGCCATTTTAGCTGAAAAACTGGCATCTTATATAGTTTTGATAAAAACAGGTCTTTTAAAAATTTTCAGCGAGATGGGAACAGTTAGATTACTTGTATTGTGTGCTAGTAAAAACCACAATATCCTACTTCTTCCCCCGAGTTGGCTGGTGAGGGCACTTCCCTGTGATTTGCAGGCTCTAATTTCCAGCCTCTTGAGACTGAAAAAGCTGAGAACACAGAACCCAAAGCTTATTTATAGGGTGGTTCTGGTAATCACAATGATATTGTGCAAAGGTAGAGAGCACCACAGGCTGTTCTGGTCTCAAAGGTATTAATACACGCTGACTGCAAGGACATCTACTTTGCAAATTGCACATATTTTAGGTGGAGATACATAAGCTCAACTCAACTAGAAAATAATTCTTCTTTTAAGTGAGAATAAATGAATAGCAGAAGCTAGATGCCAAAAGTAGTCTAGTGTTATGATGCACTATTTCGACTTACAAGGACAGCTTACTGTACTTCTAGCTTAAAAATTTAGCAGGGGGATTTGTTTAGGCTGTGAATTTGTCTTGCTGCTAAACAACAAGGGAGACCAACTGTGCTCAGCTCCTTTTGGAACAACCTTCAGAAAAAAAATCCATTAAAAAATGAAGGAAACCAAGTATTTGTCCAAAATGCTGCCTTTCACAGCATCAGCGGAGTCTTCAGTACTATCATTATTACATCCTGGTGCTTGGATTTCTTTTTGGCTCAGTTTCTTAATCTCTTGGTTTACAGTCTTTTGTCATCAGAAAAGGAAACAGAGACAGCTTATTGCTCCTAATTCCTTGTTAGAAGGAAGAAAATGTAATTGTCTTTCTGAGTGCTTTCTCTCTGTTTCATTGCAGAGCACTAATCTAGAACCCACATAAATTGTCTCAGAGTAAAAAAGTATGTTATGTATATTTAATTTCATTTTACAGTATTATATATGGAAAGTACTTCAGGACAGCTTTTAAAAACTGATTTTTTTTTTTTTTTTTTTTTTATAAGTAGCCAAGCCGGCAAATCACCCCTGGAAATGAAAATGGATCTCTCTAGGTATGAAGCATGCCAAATGCTACTGTCTAGTTTGATTTTATGTTTCTGTTTACATTATCCCTAGCATGCCACTGTTTTTTAAAATTACCTTGTGTCCTGCAGGATAAGATAGTAACATACTTCCGTTTGGCTTTCAAGCTGTAATTAAGCTGGGTTTGGTTTACCATTTTAATGAGGAGAACTCCCTACACAATTCTCTGTATCGTGCATAAACAGAGATTCCTGTTTATTCGTACTGAGAGATGTTAGTACTGTATTATACTAACATTTGCATCGTGAAACAAAATGCCCCCTTTTTTAAAAATCCATGAATGAATAGCATGTGTGCTCAGGTTTATGGAATATTAAAGCTGATGAAAAGTTCAAGTGTAAACAATCAGGGAAAGGCACCTGAGCTTATTTAATTAACATTTAGGAAAATGCGAACACGTGGGGAGAAATATTCCTGTATGTTTTGACACATTTCTTTGTTCTTCTACCCATCAAGATACAGTCCCTGCACAATAGAAGTCTGGTGGTTGTTTAATGTCTGGATAACTGAGAATAGAACAAGGGCTATACTGCCTGTTTATGCGTCTTATATCTTGGATCTGACAGGAATGTGCTGCAGCCCCCGTCCAGCCGGCTTAGCTAGGCTGCCTTCCCGTGGGAGCCACATCACGATGGGGAGGGAGACAGGGCAGCTCCAGCACGCTCTCGAGCATGGACTGGGCCTGTGGGTCCTGCAACTCAGAAGCCCTTCCAGCTCCCATGGGTGAGGAATAACCCTTGTGAGCTGGATGCGACAGGACTTGATATGGGAGGTGGTGCTGGTGCAGAGTGAAAAGGTATCCGTCCCACATATGCTACAACAGGGGTGACTTGAATTGTGGTTCCTGCATTGAAGTAAACACAGGGACTGCTCCTCATCTGTTGTTATTTGGTGTCTGGTCACAAGTGGTGGTCCCCAGGGATCAGTAATGGGGCCAGTTCTGCTTCATATCTTTATCCATGATCTGGATGAGGGGATCAAGTGCTCCCTCAGTAAGTTTGCAGATGACACCAAACTGGGTGGGAGAGTTGATCTCCTTGAGGGTAGGAAGGCTCTACAGAGGGATCTAGACAGGCTGGACTGATGGGCTGAGGTGAACTGTATGAGGTTCAACAAGGCCAAGTGCTGGGTTCTGCACTGGGGTCACAACAACTCCATGCAACGCTACAGGCTTGGGGAAGAGTGGCTGGAAAGCTGCCTGGCAGAAAAGAACCTGGGGGTGTTGGTTGACAGCCAGCTGAATATGTGCCAGCAGTGTGCCCAGGTGGCCAAGAAGCCAATAGCATCCTGGCTTTTATGAGGAATAGTGTGGCCAGCAGGAGTAGGGAAGTGATTGTGCCCCTGTACACAGCACTGGTGAGGCTGCACCTCGAATACTGTGTTCAGTTTTGGGCCTCTTACTACAAGAAAGACGTTGAGGTGCTGGAGCGTGTCCAAAGAAGAGCAATGAAGGTGGTGAAGGGTCTGGAGAACAAGTCTTATGAGGAGCAGCTGAGGGAGCTGGGATTGTTTAGCCTAGAGGAAAAGAGGCTCATGGGAGACCCCATTGCTCTCTACAACGGTCTGAAAGGGATTGTAGGGAAGCGGGTGTTGGTCTCTTCTCCCCAGTAACAAGAGATAAGAGGAAATGGCCTCAAGTTGCACCAGGGGAGGTTTAGATTGGATATTGGGAGAAATTTCTTCACCAAAAGGGTTATCAAGCATTGGAAGAGGCTGCCCAGGGAAGTGGTTGAGTCACCTTCTCTGGAGGTATTTTAAAAATGTGTAGATGTGACAAGTACATGGCTTAGTGGTGGACTTGGTAGTGTTAAGTTTATGGTTGGACTTGATGATCTTAAAGGTCTTTTCCAACCTAAATGATTCTATGATTCTATGATTTAGATTCTATTTAGAGACAACTGAATAATGAGAAAGCATTTTTAAGTGGTGATAAATTATCTATGAATGCATGTAGCTACATCTGGGAATATTTTTATTGACATGACAACATCAAAGTAAAATACTGAACTGGTGAATGCCAGAGTGTGAACAGTAGCTTAAAAATTATCTTCTAGTGAGAAAATGAAAGATAAATTCAATTTACAGAAGGAAGTAGAAAGCTTTCTCCAAAGGCCTTAATTGCAGAGTGTGTGTCTGTCTGTATGAAACCACTTTTGAAGTTGCTGGAGAATTATGACATGGAGAGCCCTCCAGCCCCAGCGTTCCCTATAAGCATATGCTTAACATTTTGCTTACAAGATTTTCACTGAGTGAATGCCGGCACTATTTTAGCATCTGTGATGCTAATTTTTATCTATGAAGATGTTTTTAATAGTTTGATAGGGAAGAGCTTTAGGGTTCTACAATATAAGATGGCTGCATAACTTTTTCAGGGTCCTGTAAAAATAGCAAATTTATGTTCTTCGTGAAATTGAGGCATTCCTTGAGCAGACATTGCCTTGCTTCATAGTAAATCAGCTCCAGTACCTTTGGTACACATGAATTTACCAAGAGCATGTCTCTGAAAGGTCAACAGATTTCTCAGTCTAGTCAAAACATCTTTCCAAGTTTTAGATTGCACAAACTCTGGTCTTGAGAAAGGTCCACTTGAGTGATTCCCTTTTTATAAAAATATAGTGTTTTGCCAGTGAATTTTCAGTGTGCTTCTTGAAACATGTTGCTAAGGTACGCTGTCTTGTTTTCTAACCGTTTGGGCAACACTTCACCATGCACTAGGAAAATCACTCTGAGGTACATGGGCTGCTGACTAATCCAGCACTGATGAGCTGCTGTCCACGACCACCTATAGCACAAATGTGTCCACCAAGAAGATGGGAGGTAACACCACTTTATTTAGATTTCATTCACTGATTAAGACAAAGATTTCATTTTTAGCAATGCTGTGCTTTGCAACAAAGAAATTGTGGGTCCCACTTCGGTTAGTAGAAAACACATTTGGGAGTTCAGTTCTGATACTGTAATAATTATTTCCCAACAGCCTGTTGCAGTACTTTCCAGCCTCACATTGTTCATGCCTTAATCACTTCCCATCTTAACTACTCCTGCTGCCACTTCTGTGCACTTAAGTCTCATAGCTTCTCAGTGTCCAAAGTTCAGTGGCTAAATCATGGACTTACTCAAGGAAATGGAAATGTCCCACCCTTCTCCTCAGCCACTTTGCACTGGCCTTCTATACAGTTTTAAGGACAATTCAAAATTTGCTCTTTGTCTTCCAAACCTTTCATCTATAAGCTGAAATACAATGTCTGCTCTGTGACAATGAGTTTGACTAAGTTTTAATTAATCTATTCATGATGTTCAAAGGGGACAAATGGCTACCACATTTCACATTATTAATTGGGAATAAAAGTTCTCATGAACTACAAATGTTGCATTAGGCACCATTGTGAGAAACAGTTCCCCAAGGTATCTCTGAATATTATCTTCCAGATATGATTTTCAGGCAAGAGTGTGGTGATGGTAATGAACTCTAGACATCTTCTGAAGATCCCTGGAAGAATTTGGTCTTCAGTGGTATTATGAACCTCTAAGGTTCTCTCGGTGGCAGTAGCTACATATTTAAACATCAATAGCCAAAAAGATTGAGTGAAATTGTGGCCATCTCAAGTCAATAATAAAACATATAATACTTAAATATTTCTGTTTTTCAAATTTAACCGTCTTAAAACTGGAAATCCTATAGTTTAGATGTTTGGCCTAATCTAGTTCTTCTATGGTTAGCAGAAGGAGAGGCTCTTCAGAAGGTGATTTGGCTAGTTATTTTAGATGTGTGTTTTATATTTAGGCTAAAATGCCGTAGGAGCCAATTTCATTTGCCTAAGAGCCAGTTTCTCTCCCTTGACTGTAGACAGTGTAAGGGACAGGCTTAGAATAAAATTCAGCTGTTGTACAGGTGGTGTTAGTTATGCATTGACTTCCATGGTTTTGTCTGTATAGTCTTGGGCTCAGTCCTGCATTGTGCACTGTGTGTTCCTGCCTACAGTCACCTTGATTTCAGTGGAAGAACAGGTACTGGTTTTGTGCCATAATCCAGGTTGTACCAACCAACATTTCTTAATTATCTTTTTTCCTGTGTTTTGCAAAAATTGAGACATTCAGCAAGTGTAAGTCATTTTTAATGCTATTTTGGTAGGAAATACAGGAACATCCTGATTCATAGGAAATAACAGGAAATTTTTAAATTATTTATTTAGAGTTATAAACATATTTTGTATAATTTTCCACAAAATGGAAAATATCATTCCTGTAAAGCTCTACTCAAGGTATAAAACTTCTCAGATGTTTGCTTTACTGTGAAAACCATTGACAAATAAGGACTGCACAGAATTTGGTATAGTTTACTTTAGGTAATCTGTAACTGCTTTGCAGAACTTTCCTGATCTTAAAAATATTTCTTAAAGTTAAAGAATACCAGAAAAAAAAAATGCTATTTTAACTCCTTCTGTCAGCATACAATCATAGAATAGTTTGGGTTGGAAGAGATCTTTAAAGGTCATCTAGTCCAACCCCCCCCTGCAAGGAGCAGGGAAATCTCCAGCCAGATCAGGTTGCTCAAAGCCCCATCCAACCTGACCTTGAATGCTTCCAGGGATGGAGCATCTACCACCTCTCTGGGCCACCTGTGCCATTGTTTCATCACCCTGATCTAGCATATTGTGTTGCGTTTCCCTTGTCTTTCACTCTTCAACCACTGTTTTTCAGTGGTTGTTTCACTTTTATCTCAACACTTGTTTCTCACTTAGGCCATGATTTTGTGAACATATTATTGCAAACTAAGTGTCGATTTATACCCAGTAGTTGTTTGGTAGGTGCCTTTGTGCACATACCTAACACTAGCAAACATTAGGTGTTTTACTAAGTGTCTAGAAATACCTAATAAACTAATTAGTCAAAGAAAATTGTAGAATTAATTAGTGGAAATGGAATATACGGAGTGAACTGTAAGAGATTCAGAAGCTATTGGATCATTAGGCTTTTCGAGATTCTTAAAAAGTGTCAGATTGTAGCAGAATGTAGAGATTTCCACCTACTTCCATCATCTCATGTTCACAAAATTAGTCATCCTTTGCTTCCCCTAGTTCTGCCTTACACAATAGATATAGAGGAATCCACTGGGATAACCATGGAGTTCCAAACCATTGAACTAAATTTATTTAGATTACAAAAACAAAAGCAGCAAACCTGACTGATGAACATCACAGACTGAAGGAACAATGCCTTTAGAAACATGCAAATAGATTTCCTTTAATTCTGGAAGGAGATCTTTGAAATAAACAGCGTGGTAAATTATTTAGCCACTATTTTTTTGGAGGTTGAGCTTGCTAATGTTCCAGATGTGAGAGAACAGGAAGTTCTATCATTTCCTCAGAATATGTGCCGTGTAGCCTTTTTTCTTAAAACTGCAGATTGGTAGAATAAAAAGAAAAATAAAACAATCATTCCTTATAAAAATATGTTGTGGTTTTAGTGTTATTTATTGCACTGCTTTTCCTGACTTTTTAGTTTTTCCTCAGTAACATAATTGTTTTCTACATTGTAAGAATCACTCCAGCAGTAGAGATCATTTTTACTGCAAGTGGGCTGAGAAATCATTAGGATGATATTTTGAGAATATAATTGCAGAATATTAAGCATCGCTAATAATAATAAAGCAGTATTACTAAAGTAGTGGAATCTCTATTGGGTATTGATGATGATTATTAGTACATATGCAGAAATACATTTTCCACTCCAGGTGCCGTAAAATGTTGTGTAGCATTCATAGATTAGACAGATTTCTCTATCAGTTTGTGTGATTAGTAAATTCGTGTTTGAAAAGAAAAAAAACATAATTAAAATTTATATAGAGAACTGTAAAATTGTCTCCAATCTGTTAGTAGCTAAAGTGACGTAGTTGTTCAATCAGTAACTTCTCCATTAATTCATTTTAGTGGTGAATTTTTCAAGTTTTTCTTGCTCTATACACTCAGCTCTTCCACAATGTGCACTTTTCTCAAATATAGAAACTACTACAGTAAACTCTTTCTCCACTAGTATATATTTCAAATTATATGCATATTTGTTTTATATATTTTACTTCAGAAAAATAGTGAACATGAGAAATGCTGAACATCACCTTTTGGTCATCTTTTTCAGAGTTCCAGTCTGCACTCTGGTTCTGACTCTGGTTCTGTAAATAGAAGGACAGTCTCAGGTCCTCAGGGTTGAGGATGATAAACTTGCACAAGTAAGCTGAGAAGAGGGGACAAGTGAATCCGTAGAAGGGACAGCACTATCCTTAGATGTCCACGAGATATTGAGCATTAACAGAAGGAAGCAACATAGTATTAAAAATAGTTAAAGCTACTGTAATTTAATGAGTTTTTGCTCTGTAGTTCTTTATAATCTGATAATTTTACTGATTCTGTAAATGCTAGGAAATCCTCCAGGAAAGGTAAAACTTGAATTACGCATGAATTTACACATCCTGAAGAGTAAAAGAGGCAAGCCAACATCTTTCAAGAAAATCTTTCATTGGATTGTATTTTTAAAAATACTGCATCTGATTAGCAGTCCCTGTTTGGTCTTAAAATATTTACCTTATAAGATAAATGTTGACCTACTGAATACATTTCTGTGGATGGTTTTCTAGATAAAGACACGAGTGAGTGTCCCAAACACAGGAATCAAACTAATTCACCAGTAAAGCTTACAAGACAGGGATTCCCCTGGGTCTAGTGACATTTAAACTCAATCTTTATTAAATATAATTTGTTTAATTTAATATACTGAACTATGCTTAGTTTATGTTTACTATAACTGTCATTATTAATGATTAGGCATACTACGACTCAAGTTATGCAAATTTTGGGAAGTACTGAGGCCACAAGAATTCAAAATCTAATTCAGGTACAAGTTGCAGAGAGAAAGATGGACTATAGTCCTGTTATAGTGCCAAGTCTGCAAGGATGCCATCCTGCTTTTGTAACAAACCAAGGCTGACAGCAGGTATGTGATACCACAAATAAGGCTGCCGTGTTGAAAAATATCAAGAAGAGGCTTGTCAGTGCCCAGCTGGAGCTATACTTAGCCCTGAATTGCATAGATCCTGAAAAAAATGTGTTGTTTTAGTATGGAAATCAAATTTTGTTTTTCTCCACCAGCAGAAACCTCAGCCCAGGGCAAGACCATGTTGCAGGGTAATAAATGATCGTGCAAACAAGATGGAAAGGGATGTAATAACTCTGTGTTACATTTGAAGAGAACGGAGTATATGAGTATCAATATAACCTAATAATTTAGGATTATTTCATACTGTGTAATTTCCTCCAGAAAAATATATAAAACACTGTAATATGGCAATAGATTCAAATTTGTCTCTGATTCAGCTCAAAGGGACTTGTGCTCTGCAAAGTGCCAGAACTCCTAACATTTCCTGAGATATATTTTGAGAAAGCTGCTCTGTAGAAGTGACTAACGGACTATCAATAAATTAATGGGCTATCAATAAAAAGTCTATAATAAATTGCTTGGCTTGCAAGAGCCTGCTGATAGCCTACTGAAAGCTGTGCTGCAGTAAGGCAAAAGGAGCACACACGCCTGGCAATAAATACTGCTTTCTTGTCATGAAATAGAGCAATGCAAAAGATAAAGACATATGTTTGGACACCTGGTTATAGCTCAGATGTCATCTACAGTTGCCCTGATCACTACAAATACTTCACAAAACTGAAGCCAGTATTAGATATCAAAGGTATGGATATGTCTATACTTGAACGTGTGGTGAGTTATATTGTGTTATTTCATAAAATACAAAATAAACTGAGCCAGAGTGACATAAACCAGGACTAATTTAGGGAAATCAATGAGATTACTCTGAAGTTAGTGCAACTTTCAGAACAATTTGCTTCCCCAAAGGTCCACTTTTAAGAACTGCCTAAAAAACAGGAAGCTATATTCAGCAATCCTGAAAACACCTTGGACCATAGCAAGGAAATAAATAGCTCCTTTCCACTCCAAGTTGTTGGCTGTGCTCACACATTGTTTTTTTGGCTGGGTAGCAGCTGTGAAGACAGGAATATTTTCCAAAAGCAAATATAAAATGCCCTTAGGATGCAGACATTTTTATTGGTCTTTGGGAACAGGGCATTCTGTTTTAAATATTAAAAATTCAGAGTACAGCACATAGTTCACACCTATTCACTAAATTTCTAATGGTGCTTGGCCTAAACAGCACTGTGCGTGGCAAGGATATAAGGAAGGAAAGACTTGATGGAAATTAAATGGATTCTAAATATATGGTCTTCACAGAATTATGTTTAAAGATTCTCATTCTGTTTCCAGTCCTTCTCTTAGTGAAGTCGGTGACAAAACTAACGACTTCAGTGGTATACAGTCAAAATCCTTTGCTTTTAGCACATTATCTTGGAATAGTCTCCATGTCTAAGGCAGTAAGAAGTGTTTTATTACCCCACGAAGAGGACAAAACACTATGAGTCAATGTTTTTTACACTAAGTCATCTTTTTAAAAATGAAATATAATGTCCTGCAAGCCCTGAATCATTAAAAAGTAATAAGGGTCCCTAGCAGGATTTTTGTTAAACAGTCAAAGAAGAAACTATTTAATTTTTAATGGAATTGTAAATTTATTATCAATTAGATTTCTAGCTCTTGTTTAAAGAACAATTGAGACGTTACTCATCATCTACTTTGTTCTGATTAGGAATGAACTGAAATTTTCTAGAAGAACAATTTTCCATTAGAAAATATGATCTAATGATATTGAAAAATATCTGAGAAGATTTATATTCAGTTGAAACTGCTAATGGAAGCCAGACTAGCTTCCAGATTTTCATCCTGCTTGTTGTTCCATTCACTTTGTTCTATTCACTACCTCTTCAGCAGCTCTACTCAACTAGCGTTTAAAAAAAACCCCAAACATTGCCATGAAGGAAAATTTTATATTTTCCATTGTTTCATCAAATGCAGAGGAGAAAAAGTGGATCTTTGATATTTAGTTTTAGGTGATTTATTTTTATTTTACAGAAGGAAAGTGCAGGTCTCGCCTCAAAATATTTACTAATGCAGAGTGTTAAGAAGAGCCAGGTTAAGAAGAGCTAGCATATTCTGAACTTCCACCCAATCTTGGTTTTTAATCTCAAGTAAAAACCTGCAAGGCGGTAAGAATGAAAAGTTAGTTTCAATAAATAAAACTCCTTATTCTTGACTTCTTTCTCTTGGATTTGACATCCATGCAATTATATTATCCTATCTTGAAAGTGATGTAACTCTGTGACTTCTTGATACAAATGTTGGTTTTTTAGAGAAACTGTTATATTGTGCCGTTAGAAATTAAGCCTTGTAAGCGCAGAAACCTGTATTAGCATTTACTTTGGGGCAAGTGCCAAATGACATAAATTGTAGAAAATTATCACAAGAGAGTTCACTTTATGGATGCTTTTAGCTTTCTGTGAAAGGTCAACCAGCCACTAGCATTAATGGTGGAGGTACTGCCTCTTCGCTGATCCTCGCAGCAAGGCTGGAGCATGGCAGAGGCTTTACCCTAGGTGTGATCAAGTGAAAGCAAAAGGTAATGTGTTAATATTCACATTGTAGATGCATTTTGCTCAGGGTTTCCCTTCTTCTCCTCTAGCATTCTCCAAAGGTTTCCTTAAAGCTGTGTCTGAGCCTGGACTTCAGTATGTGCTCAGGCTCATGTTTTTGCACAGCATATATACAAAGTCAGAGAGATTAATGGCCAATTAATCTCACAATTCTTTCTCACAATTAATCTCAGAATTCAGGCACCTACATTTCTTTATAAGCCCAATTTTAGGAACTAGACTTCCTTGGGCAATTAACATAACGCCTGCCTGAGCAGCATAGGTGCTCAGACACTTGTCTCAGACCCAAAAGCTTACTTAGGTACCTTTAATGGCATTGCTACACATAATGTGGCCAGAGTTTTTGGCTAAATTAACCAGTTCAGTGCTTCTCTCTGAAAGGGCTTGATTTGCTAAAGTGGTCTGAGCACTCCCGGTTCAGCAAGGGGTATCGATACACTGCCCAAGGAAGAGGGAAAGGCAGTGGCCATGTTGTTCTGGTGACCCTGGGGGAAAGCACTTGCCTGGGAAGTGGAAGATCTGATTCAGTTTCCTCCACATCCTGAGGAAGTCCCAGCCCCCTCCCATTTCCCAGTCTCTAAGCTAGGCTGGGATGGGGTCACACTCCATCCTTCCTATTGCAGATAGGCTACCGATAGCTCAGATAAAGAAATCGTGAACCCAAAGAAAAGGTAGACAAGAGGGCTCCCGTGTGGCTGGTGCTGTATTAGGAATAGGGAATCTTGGCTTCTGTTCTCTGATGAAGAGTGAATATGTAAACAGCTTGGGAAGTGGGCATCAGAGTCTAAGAATTTCCTCTAAATGAGTAATGTATTTTCTGAGCAATACCATAACCTGTGGTTTTGGATTAATATGGATGACTTGGTGCCACTAATGAAGTCTGCAATGTGCCTGCTCTTCTGGAAACATCAGCACTCTCAGTGGAAGACATATGTCCATTTTGGCCCATTTAGCAAATTAGTAAAAGTTATGAATAACAGCCATGATAAGAAAACAGGAGATGACTAATGAGTTAAGTTATTTTTTTTTTCATGAGAATGTCCAACGATATTAAACATTTTTCAGAGATAAGAAATGTAATAAGCCTCTGGACTGCCATTAAAGGGCAGTGCTAAGGCAAGGAAGAGAGAAAACACTTGCATGCTTCTTCCAAAACAGAGAGGGCTGAATCTTAATTAATGAGGTAACAGAATCATAAATTAATGAGGTAACAGAAACTCCTTTTGAAGAAAAGAAGAGGGAATAAAGTAGCAAAAGGCTGTCTTTCGCTGAGGTTACTATTCTTTTCTTCATCCTTGTCCTTCCCTTCTGTTCTATCTTCCTCATCAGAGTGAAGCAGCACAGGAGATACTGTGATTTTGTGATTAGTCCAGAGCACTGAGCAACTTTAATCTTGAATGTCTGTATGTGTTTGTGCATGTGTGCATGCACTTGTACAAAACTCCATCTGATGCTGACAAAATACATCCAAAGGAAGGACTGATGGTATTTCCTCCTTTTGTTCTTGAGGAGAGTAAGACATTTTTTTTCTGCACACAAGTGCTCTCCTGTTCCTGATGCAATCACTTTCAAAATGTGCTGTCCCACCCAAATGAGGATTGCATCCTACTCTTCTCCTCTAGGGACTGCAAGCTTTAACTTTTAGGGCTTGTCTTTACAGGTATAGTCTTTACTTCCCTCTACCTCCACGTAGCCAAAGAGAGAGGAGAATCTGGTCCTGCATCCGTGGTGTATACCCTGAACATCATCCACAGTCAACTGTTAATACTGAAAAAACAGAGCATGTCTTAACACCTGGATGGAACCTCAAGATGGATAGAGGGAAAAAATCTGTACCTTTAAAATAATGTTTAATAAATAATAAAAACTTAATGCTGAGAATTTGATGTTGTTTTGCAATGTCAGCCTGTATTATCTGTTATATTTTGAGCTTATGTCTCCAGGGACCACAGAGGTAGGTGCCGAGCCTGGGGCTCTTTCTGATTCAGAAAGGCACAGGGCCAGGAAAAATGGTAGTTCCCAGCCCTTATTAATGAGAGCATGGGGAGATCTTTCTACTTACAGGACTGAAGATCAGCTGACACTCATTCTGGCACTGAGAAGATTATAAATAAAGATCCTGCTTCAGTGAGTTCCTGAGCACCTTCAGATCTCTTTGACCTTGATGAAAAGGAAGAAGAAATTGTGAACATAACTGTCTGAAGATTCTCTGTGAAGTCCTTGTATTCACATGGGACAGCAGTGAGAAATGTCACGAACTTGAGCATCCTCAAGATACCATGACCTCTTTGGACTGTTTCAATCAGACACTTTTTTGCTGAAGCCAGCATAAATATTTTTGGACTACAAAATTATGTTTTTCTTAAATGACCATTGGAAGAAATGACCTTGTGATATGGGTGAAGTTGTATTGAATGTCTTAGATGATGAATGATGATATTATATCGTATCCGATTGCATGGTTCCTGAATAGGCATAGTTTGGCTGCAGGAAGGGTATTAGCTTGGATATTTGCTACCATTTCCTTTTCATGTTACAAAAACAAAAAATATCCAGCTTGGCTATGTATGATTTGCATAAAAAGATGTGGTGCCCTGACCCTGGAAGTGTTCAAGGTCAGGCTGGATGGGGCTCTGAGCACTGGTCTAGTGGAAGGTCTTCCTGTCCAGAGCAGGGTGGTTGGACTAGATGATCTTTAAGGTCCTTTCTAACCCAAAATGTTATATGATTCTATGATTCTGTGGTTGTTTTTCTGTTATTTACTAATGTAATGCTATGTGCTATTGTAATTAAAAACAATTCCTTCTCCATGGCTTAACTATGCAGTGTTCTATTTTCCTGATTTGTGGCAGAAAACTAAACAAATGTCATATCTGCATTTTTACCAGTAGAGTAGTATCATGCTTTGGCATCTTGGTATATTTCTTTCTTTCACTTATTTAGTCTTCTATTTTTCCAATTGTTTGTTCATTATTAATAACCTAAAAAATTATTTTGTATCTAAAATGCTCTGGATGCAACAACACGCAGAATGAGAAGTAAACCATGACTAAGCCTTCACTTCTTTCTGCTTTTGACATCTGCCTCCTGCAAATCAATGATTTGCATATAAATACATTTAAACTGCTGCTGTTTGATTTTCTGGTAACTGTTCTGGAACACTGTTGGCATGAACAGTCATGATCATATCAAGCAATGCCAAAAATCTAAATCACTTTTTAAAGAGTGTGATTTTAAAATGTCAAAATTAGAGATAACCAAGCGCTGGATAATTACTTTGTTATTCGATAATAACATCAACCAGGTAGAGTGATTTGATGTGTGGCTTTGCTTTAGCAGAATAAAGAGAAAGAGTATTGTAAAAATTTTAAATGGAAGGATTATGCATTTTACACAGATGCTGTTCAATTTAAATTTTTCAAGAAATAATATTTTTTAGAAAATCAAGTGAGATTTTTGACATTGGTGACCCTCTGTTTCCCAGCATCAGCTCAGCAGCTTTTTGCTCTTCTGTCCTTTCAGTCTCTTGCTTTTTTCCCCTCTCAGTTTCCATGGTTTTTTTTTGTTTTTTTTTGTTTTTTTTTTCTGTGGAGCATCTCCATCACTTCTGCAGTCTCTTCTCACCTCCCTAAGCCCCTGCATGTGAAGTAGTACTGCTTCCTGGGATAGGCCACTGGGAAGAAATGCACATCATGAGAGCAACTTAATTGGTACGTAGGAGAGTAGTATTACCCTGATTTTAAAGAAGGGAAATGCAAACACAGAGATGGCATTTGGGAACCCTACAAGAAGTCTAAAAAACTCCCAAATAGACAACTATAACCACAAGCTTGACTTTTTTGTCCCTTTATCTTTCCTATCACCTTATAAGAAAATGATCTAAGAAAAATTACCGTAATATAGACACAGTCTCTGTCAAGTTCTTTCAGGCTCAGCCCCTAAACAGACAAAATGCCTTAGAAATCTGCCTTATAAATGTTTATGCTGACAATAAAATCTGTTAAGGAAAGTCTGAATGGCAAATTCACCTGTATTAAATGTTAATCTCATGGAAAGACATTTAAATTCACTTTCATAAGAGAACCTTGTTTACAGTGCTGGAGTGTATAACTTGGAGGCTTTTCAAATGGAATTGTTTTGAAAGAGCTTTTTTGCTTTTCACTAGTTTCCTGATAAAAACTTGCAGGACATCAGATATAAACACATATTTCAGTGGGGACAGTTTGTAATAGCTTCATTCTAATGCAAATTTATACCAATTTTGCATTGGTGTAACTGCTGGCTCCAGAAGAGCGTCAGTGGAAGTGGGATCACAGCCATTCCCTGAGGACCTGGAATAGGGAGAAAAAAAAGGTCAAGATACAGTCATATAATACTCAACGTATATATTTAATTAGGCATTTATATAATACTCTCTGTGTGTATGCAGTATATATAATTTATGTAGAGAGATCATATATCCATACGGGTGAAGCACCTATACACACATTCATAGAATCATAGAATGGTTTGGGTTGGAAGGGACCTTTAAAAGCCATCTAGTCCAACCCCCCTGCAAGGAGCAGGTACATCTCCAACCAGATCAGGTTGCTCAGAGCCCACCATTTTCATCTGGTGGGGAAGCTCACTTCTGCCAGAGTTACTAATAATGTAAGTTTGACTCCAGGCTAAGATTAATGGGACAGGGGAGCAGTGTGCTGAGGACTTTTCGCCCTTTTTCCTGAGTGGTGCACATACTCGTGGTCCCGTGGTCAGGGCCTGGCTGCACAACCCCATGGCCCCCTCTGCTCTTGGCAGAATTACATTATTCCACATGATTTGTGCACACAGAGCTCCCACGGACTACTGGTTGCTCTTCTCTTGGAGGGGGTAGCTGCCTCTGCTAGGCCCTGACTGAATGAACCCATTTTTCTGCCCTTGAGCCAAATCCATTCCAGCCAGGCTGGAGGAGATTGTGGCTGCACTTCAAACATCTCTGATATTTTAATCTGGACATAATAGTCCACATTACTCTAAATTCAATCTGATTCCCCATCCATTTTCATCTCTTGGTCCCTGTAGGTTATTTCCCCGTTTTCACAGCACTCTGATCAGCTCCATGCTGAATTAATGCTCTGTTTACCTTCTCATCCAGATTCTTAACAGCATGACCCTGGTTCATGCGGTTCAGTGGCTTTTATTGGGTTTAAATTGCTCCTTTAATAGGGCTGCTCATTCCCATCAAAGCCTGGGAGATTGGCTTCATTTTTTTTTCTTTGTATCCAAAGCAGAAAATTCAGAAACACCCAATACCTCTAACACAGTTGCATTTCAAGTCAGTACAGGTTTGCTTTTGTTTCTGGGATTTCCACTGGGTTTTTCAGTCATAATCCCTTGCTCAAGTAACAGTTCTTTTTTTTTTACTGGAAGAGGAAAACAAACTGCCTTTCCCCTGCCCGAGTCTTTTGTATGCCTCATAGCATAGTTCTTTGCAAATCTGCTAAATGTGAATGTTGGAGGACCTAGATTGCTTGTATTTACTGGAATCAGCCTGCTAATCTCTTCCTGCATCTGATTTATATGTAAATAGAAAGGAGGTGCCTTGTAGGGAGCCCAAATAGGAATCCCTTCTGTTATAGGAAGCCACAGCTATGAGTCACTCCAAATGAAAAGCTTAGTGAAAACATCAACATCCCTAAAATATTTGGGGAAAAAAAAAAAAAAGCCACACAAAGGGAAATTAACCTGCTGATTCTAAGCCCACATTAGAGGGCTGCTTTTTTTCCCTGAATGTTCATCCCCTTTGCTTGAGCTAATAACAGCGCTTTACTACAGAAAGTGATTTTAAATTGTACACAGAGCCAACCCTTTGAAGCTTAATGGCTATGCAGAGATGAGTGAAGCTTTCATGTGTTGCGCCCTCAGAGGATCACTGGCATGAACGAAGAGTGCAGAATAAAAGTGATAAGCAAAACAGGGACATTACGGAGCTACCGTGAAGTTTATGGCTTTATTGAGATGCCAACTCTTACACAAAAGAAAAGCCCAACTAAAATTCTCAGTGTCTTTTAACTGTTTACACTTCTGAGCTTTCCCCACCGAACGTTCTATTTACAGACTCAAGTTACTCCTCTTTTCTTCAGTTCCTCACCCTTGTTTGTTGGGACATTTTAAATTTTTTTTTCATTTTTTCTACTTTTTGATGCTGCTACTAGAAGGGCCTGGCTGGCATGGTGTTCCTCTCCAGGCCCTTGCCTCTGGACCACCAAGAGGAGCCAGCAGCTAGCTCTGAGTATGAGCACGGCCAAAAGCGGAGCTCACTGCATCTGTTTTTCTCTCTTCTGCCTCTTTTTTTTTTGTCAGCAGGATGTTGTATCTTGTCTTCTGTTTGCATCTGGCACGCTAGTCCTGCTAAGCCGTGGCTGTCTTTTGGGTGTCCAGCCTGCTGAGCTGCTTCTGGGAGCCCAGCTCTGTAGGGTACCTGGAGGCCTCAGGTCCTTGTGGAGGATCCCCACCATGCAGGCTGAGGGAGATAAATGAAAATGAATGGTGCAGGGCAAAGGAGTTGCAATATATGGTCTTCTCCCTGACCCTGGAGGACCCTCTGCCTGTGGCCAGCCACCGAACTAGGTCCTTCCACCCTCCGTCGAAGGGAGGGGAAGCGGCTCCTGCTCCCTGCATCAGGGCTGGCAGCTCATCCATCGGTGGACGGAGAGCTTGTTCTTGAGGCTGAGGCTTGGGGTGGGTGCCCACCCCTTGTGTATGCTCCCTGCGGGATCTCACTGTGCTCCATCACCTTACAGAGCTTCTCTTTTCTGAGCCTATTTTTGTTTACTCTTATTCTTCATTCATTTTTTTTTCTCTTTCCAGCAAGAACAACTGTGATAAATCAGAAAAAACTCAAGTCAGTTGGACTAGTAACTGCTACCAATCACACATGTGATAGCTATGAACACCTTCACTGGTGAGTGCCAGCTGTCCTGAATTGCATTTGGAGATGTGATCTATCTCTTAGTACCGACAACCAATTGCTACCTATGGCCATTTTCGCTTTCTAGTTTCAAAGGCTGTCAGAATGAGATAGGAAGCTTTGACATCTCCCCCAGGTTGAACCTGAGTCCCTCCCTGGGCTGGGTGCCAGTCAAACTTAGGTTTGTGATGCGCACAGAGATGCTCAGCCCTGCAAAGGCTGCAGCTGTCATAGGCACCATGGAGAAGCAGTCCCCTAAGGGACTCTGCTGTCAAAGGGGGCTGCAGGGGTGACCCCGAAGCAAAGTGCCATCTGAGCACAGCCTGAGCAGGCTGAGGTGGTGAAATCTCTTCTAACTCCCACTTCAGGTGCCTGTGCTCTTCTGTAGATCCAGTGCTGAAAGTACCAGAATACATTTGGCGGTATTCATTGCACCCTAGATGGTACCCTCAGGTGGATCCTTTATGAAGGGATCTTGGAGTAGGTAGATATTGCCTGGATTCTCTGGTCATCCAGAAAAGTAAAGTGGAAGTAATTTTCTGAAAATGCATGCATGCTGTGAATATATAAAAATATAATATATTATCTCTATAAATATGGAATATATATATACACAAATTATCTAAAATATTTTCTACTGTACTCCACTGGAATATTACTACTTTGTGAAGCACCAAAATTAATATTGCCAAATCCAAGTCACAGACCTTTGTCCACTCCCTCTTTTTTTCTCTAGGGTTCCTCGCACCGTTCAGTTTCAAGCAGCCTTGCTGTGGTTTTACCATCCTCCTTCCCTCTGTTTCATAGCTGAATGCTCCAGATGCCTCCACCCACATGTTTCTGTGTACTGTGCTTATGTTACTTGAGTCTCTGTTTGTTTGTTTGTCTCCTTGGCTTGGAAGCTTTTCCATGCACAAGGCAGGGGTTAGGGACCAGCAATTCATCTGCAGTAAAGTATAGTTGTTACATATTTTTTATTTTAGCAGAGCATTGCCTGGCCTTGAGCAATGTGCAAACTGCAGACAACACTGGAAATTCAGCTTAAAATCAGAAGTAAAAATTAGCAGGGGAAATAACAGGAAGTGAACAGTGAGGGTTTGGTTACACCAGTCCGTTCGTTCATTCTCAGCCACACGGAAGTGCCCAGCAGGCTCCATGAAGCTGCTTGTGGGGGCAATCTGCACAGGCAGCATCTCCTTCCCCACCTGGGAGACTGAAAATGAAGTAAGGCCATCAAACCTCTGCCTGCGATTTAGTGACTCCTGCAGAATTTATGTACCTGTTTCCTAAACTTGTAATAATTTGTTTCTGCTGTTTTATTTTTTTTCAAAATTGCTTCTTATTCTTCGTCTTCTGTTAAGGTCAAAGTGACATTATATAAAACTATTCCCTCTTGTTTACTGGAATGTGTAACCAGGAAAAGTCTCAACATATTTGTAATGAATAGGAACGCCTAGATGTGGCTCCTAGAAATGCATAAATGTGTAAATTGAAGTTGTCCAGTTCTTTTCAGGGGACTTTGTATGGTGTCTCTAGATTTTAATGCAGTAAATAGGAGAAGAAAATAATTTTGCAGGAGAGATTGTAATGCTTTTCCAGTCATTCAATTAATGTTGCCTGATTTCCATAAAATAACGTAAGTAACCATCACTTAGCAGCACCGTAAAAAATGAACAAAATCCCAAGATATCTGACCTTGATTTTTTTTCAGTTTAGTTAATAGATCATTTATTTGATCATTTCTTTGGTTTATATCTCTTGACCTGCACATAACCTGAAGCAGCACCACTCTAGCTGGAGGAGAACAGAAAATAAGGGACCAAATAAAACAAGTTTTACATCTAACCAAAGTCTTCTGTATGTCACTGCTGCTATAATTGTAATTTGATCTAGGTACACCTACTATTTAAACATCCTTTCTAATTTGATTATCAGCAAGATAAAATATGGAGTTATTTACCTGCATTTGTGTGCCATATATATTTGTTTTGGCAACATTTCACAGAAGGTATATCTTAAAAAATATCAATAACTGTTGCTCAGTATCTTAATGAACAAAGCCTAAATAAATCTAGAAGTTTTTATCTAATTTCCATTTGAATCTCAGCTGTAAAAGGAAGTAAACTCAGGATTTTGAGCCAAAATTTACTTTAATCTGAAGTGGCCAGCAAGCAAACCCTGAAGGTGCGGAATCCAGCCTCACTCATGGTGACAGGTAACATGCCCTTGCAAAACGCAGAGCTGGGGTTTGAAAGCCTTGTGCCCTCCTTGGAAACCTTCCCCTTTGCGCTCCTCCTCCTTGCATAGCAGTAGTGTTAGTCTGATCTCTGTTTGTTTTTCAGAGGCTCAATTTAGAAGCAATCCTCTAAAATATTTATGACTTCTAATACTGTCAAGTTGCTCAAAGAAGCCATGGAATGAAGTTTAGGTCCTTGGATAAGCCATCAGCTTAGGCTGAAGTCAGTGGAGTTGTGTCAGGAACTAAACAATTTTGTGGCATTTGACATTTTTGGTCTAATACTAACTTCTTGGTTAGTATGCTGCTGCTGTCTGCTAGTAGTTGAAATATTTTTTTCTCTTAGGTTTTCTTCTGTGAGATTAAAGATTGCTTTAGGGTCTCATCTAACAACAGTTTGCTAAATGTTCCATGTACTGGATGTGGACATTTGGACTGTATTCAGACTGTCTATCCCTAAATCCTTTACTTGGTCAGCATCTCTGCTTTGGTTTGGTACTCTGCAGTAGGTGATCTGAAATGACCCTTTGTCACTTATTCTGTGGCTGATGAGGTAGAACTGTGGCTCTCACCCAAATAGAAGAAAGACACAGCTGGCAAGCTGGTCGCTTGTGGGTTTAATGCTCCAGATTTGCAGAGAGTGAGCACTCAGCATCATAGACCAGATCATCCGGGCAGAAATGCTTTGTCAGAATGAAGAAGTCTCGACTGTGTTCAGATTGTCCTATCCATTTTCGTGCTGTGGCAATTGCTCTCACAGGATAGAAACTTTTAATCAGATCTGCTTTCTTGTAGACTATATCAAAGCAATGCAGTCATATACAAAGCAGTATGTTTACTAAATGCATTTTTTTCTCATGCTGTATGACATTGGATCCAAATCCAAGTGAGATGGCTGATCATTTGCCCTTTTTGAAAGCCTGTATCTTTTTAATAGTGGAAGACCAATATGCACTTTAGAAAAAAAAGGTATCAAAAAGCATGCACTAGCTGCAGGAATAGGAGTGCTAATATCTTGTGGTAGTATGCCTTCCTGGTACAGTAGTAAAACTTGTAAGAATGGCAGCTAAAGCTATGAAACATCTTTTCATCTAGACATTTTGACAAGACAGGAAGAAAAATGTGAGCATTCTTTGCTTCTCCTAAATCTTTGGTTTTTTCTTTGTCATTGTAGCAAGGGTTTTATCTTTCAGGATATAAGAAACTTCCAGAAAAATAAGTTGGGTTTTCAACAGTTGCAAAGCCAAGGGAGCCCCTATAGTTATGCTAGCTTGCACCAGCTGGAGGATCTTGTAATTACTGAGTTAACTCTGATAATTATTCATGGAAAATGTATTCCTGACCAACTGAACAGTAACTGCAAGTACCACAAAGTGCTAATTATCTTCCTAAACATAAGCATATTTGATAACAGTCTTGATAATTTTTACCCTGTTCATTTATGGACTGAAATGCCAATATATACAGTTGTAAGTCTGTATTTAGGTAAGAAACAACAACAGTAATAAAGTCATACAGTTAATGAACTACTGGATTTTACTAGAGGTGCTAGCTAATAGATTCTCTGTACCTGAAGTCTTTAAGTTTAAACTTGCATCTCACAATTGTATGTTACAGTTCAGACAGTAGTTTCCAGGTCAGTGATGGAGTTGATTAAATTAAATGTTACGGCTCATAATAAGCAGGAGCCAGATCAGACAACTGCAACATTTCTTCCCATCTTCAAGAAAATTTATAAAGAACAGTAAACATTAGTTTTCTACACAGAGCTGAAGCTCTTTTTGAATACATGATTAAGAACTTTGAAGCGTTTCTTTTTAGCAGTGTCCCAAATACAACTTTTTTTTTCTTTTCTTTTCTTTCTTTCTTTCTTTGTTTTTTTTTTTGTTAATGCAGTTTATAGCCACTTAAGAGTTATATTCTATGTCCAGACAGTGGACAAGTAGTGAATTACTTCTATACCACTGGAGCTGATTGGTTAGCTGTAGTATTACAAATATTTCTGGTAGGAACTAAATGAAATAAACCATCTTCTAAATCCGCTAGCTTGGTAAGACTCTGCACAATAAAGTGGTGGTCAAGAGAACAGAAGTAAAAATCAACTTGAGACACTTCTGTGATCACTGGCTGTGCATGCTGCAAGTATGTTTCTTTCGTAGCCAACACAAGGAAAAAAAAAAACTAGAAAAAGATTTCTGTGATTGTAATTTCAATGTATTTATTTTGATCACTTTCACACTGGTTACAGTCAGTACCTGCTGTGTGTATTCTTCAACTGGACAAAAAAATACTCTATAGCTCCATGGTTCCAAAGCCTGTTCAATTTGTTTGTAACTTGCCAGGCAGCTTTTGTAGTCACTCAGTGAAATCATTGACATGAGTGTGGAAAAATAATGGAAAAATAATTTAATAGTACTTTTAGAGTATTTCTCATCCTTCTAATTCCTATCTACTTCAAACAAAATCGTACTGAATGGATAATCAAATAACCTTTTTCTTTCTGTAAGAGTGAAGCTTCTTCCTATTCTTATTTCTACGAATTCCTTTGCATTTCAGGAAATCAATCCTTCAGCTAGTATCCCCAAGAAAAGAGTGGGAAAAGATCTAAAAAATCAAGTGATATAGTTGCTGAAGTTGTCAATATTTCCACTAATTTTAAATTTCCACGAATATTTCAAGTTTCACAAAGGCGGATTTCTTTTCTTCCATTGTATTGTTTAAGTCAGGAGAGTTTACTGATTCCTAACCCATAGCCTTCCAAATCAGCTTCAAAATTCTCCATTCTTTTCTCCACTGTCTGCTACCTAGAAATGTAGTAGTAAATGTAGTAGTTTAAGCATCTCTTGGTGAGAAACTGAGAAGAATTCTGTTGAGCCTGCTGAGCTTGATTCAAAACTAGTGTGTAGGACAAAAAGAGCCAGGAGCCTCCTCCTGGAGAGAAGTCTTCCTACACTCCCACTGCCAGCCCAGATATGAACGAGGCCTTTCCAAGTGCTCTGGCTGGATTCTTCTTGGTGCCCCAGGCTGAATGACACAGTTTGCAATGCCTCCTCTCTGCTGCTTGCATTTCCTGTCAGCCTGACCGCAAATACAGCAGAACTATCCCGACAGATATAACTAAAAAGGAGAAACTATGGTCCAGAAAGTGCCACACGGAAGCAGCTGTAACAACATCAGTGGTGATGTTCCACGAGGGAAGGACAAATTTTTTTTAGCAGAAAAGGTGAGTCATACGCTTTTTGCTTCAGAGTGCTTGTTTGAGAATATTGCCCACGGATTCTGCTGCTGAATTTACTTCCTTCCTACTTCGTAGTTAAAAGCAATGGTAAAATATTCCCAGAACTCCTTAGGGTTTTATATAATGGGATATTTTGCATTTATTAGAGCAGACTAAATAAACCACTTCAACTGTTAGTCACTCTAATGTATTACTTTCCAAATGGGAAACTCTCTGTTGAGTCCATAGCTTTGAAACATCTCTTCTGGTAGAGATATGCTGTCTATTAGAGCTGACTTTCAACTTTCTTTCCTCAGCAGCTGTGACTAGCAAAACTATTTGAAGAGGAGGCTTCTTCAGAAAACTTCACTGGGAAGGTGGTGACAGCAGCTTGCTCCTCTGGTGTCACTGCAGAGCCCACGCAAAATGCACAGCTGCTCTGCACGTCTCCAGCTGCTGCCCTCTGTGCACCATGCCAGATTCTAGGGCTTTCTCTCAATGGACTTTTTGGGAATCTTATTTCAGATGCTCTGTCATCAATGATTAAAAGCAAAGGAATCAATACAAATGGTATCATACAAAGAATTTGGTGCAGAGAAAATAATTTTCTCAGCAGAATGGCTTTAGCTGCAAGATTGCACAATGAGCTTCCAGAAGGAAAGCAAAATATAGTCTTGTGAACTAATCAGTGAAAAATAGGTAATGGGATTTTGTTTTACACCAGTCTTAATAAGGAGTCATGCCAAGGGAGTCAGTGATCCAGGTTCAATAGCGTGACGCTGAGTTCTGTTAGATGAGAAAGCAAACAGCTAACATTACTGTGAAGTAGACTGAAATAAAAAAGCATAAACTTTACTGAAAGCCCTAATACACAAAGAGCTGATCACACATTGTGTGTTAATATTTTGACTTACTGGCATTTTAAGTATCAATTATTGGAAAATTACAGTTTTCTCTCAAAATAAAGTAAAAAACCTATTATATATAGCTATTTGCTCTCTACCAGCTCTTTCTAAGTGTCTGCCAAATAAGGAGGAACCATGTTGCATTTCATTTGAAGTATTAAACAAGTTTAATAAGTGATCATTAATAAGCTAAGATAATGTATGAGAATTTTCTGACTGTGGAACAAGCATATCAGGATTATTTAGTCCAGTAATGGGTAAGGGAAGAATAAACTGCATTTCATCACTTGCGTGTGTACCTTTGTCTACGTGTATTTGTGAACACAGATCCTTTCTTGTCATTTTAAGAAGTACATGGACAGAATTCCTTCCTTCTCCTTTAAAATTAGTGATCTCTGTGATTGTGACACACTTCTCAAAGCACAGTGCTACCCAAGAGTAATGTCTTTGCCTTTGCTAAATGCATATGCATGTGTTTACACCAGGACGAGTACAATTTTAGCGGCTGGAGGTTTTGTCAGTAGAAGCAATGCGCCTGGACACCACTCTTCACTTTAACCACACACTTGTAAACACTCCCATGGCAGCAGATGGGAATGTAATGTTTTTGGTGGGATTTTTTTTTGTCTTTGTTTTTGTTGGTTTTTTTTTTCCCTTAAATAGCTCAGAATTACTAGTTTTTCATTCTGTTTAGTTAAATAAAAAAAACCGAGATATCAAAGACTCCAAGTGGTGTTATCAGAAATAGCAACATCTGTCTACTTCAAAGAACAAAGTGCCTCTTTCCTTCAAACCTGCCAAGGTAGGACAGGAAAAGCAAATAAAACAAAAAATCTTCCATCTGTAGCATCAGAGCAGGTCTAATATATATTTTTCTATTTAAAGCTCCCAAAAGTTTCCTGCATTACTGTGATTTGCTTACACTCTTGTAATGCTGAAATACTCCTCCCAAGCACTGTCTGTGGCTGACTGGTTGGGTGAGAGTGGTCCTGGCACAGGATCTCAGATGCAGTTTAGATAAGCAGATCCAGAAGGTTTGGAGGAAGCCTTCCCAGGCAGGCTGAGGTCTGACTGTGGGCTGTCTCCCCAAGCTGCTTGCCCCAGGCATTTTCCAGGATGCTACAGGGACAATATGGGACAGATGACAGAGTCCAGTTTTGCTTTAACTCCCTCTATCAGCATGGGTGAAAATACGGTGCTTGTTTAGTGCTAGCAGAGATTAAAGGAAGATGCTGCTCCAACTGAAATTCTGATTTCTTTGGGATACACTACAAATCATGAGCAATCCTTAGAGCTGTGAATTGCCATGTGAATGAACAAAAAGGAAGGCTACTTTGCTGTCCAAGACCATTAACTGCCAAAACGAGTTTCCAAGTAAATGAAAGTTCTCTTTGTGCTGCATTTTCTTTTGCCATTGCCGAAACCACAAAAAGCCTATCCAGTTTTATTAGAGAGCTGGAAGATAAATGAAAAATTAAAAGAGCTTATCTTGTTTTTTCTATAACAAAAGTCACTCAAGCTCATTTGAGCCAGTTTTATTGGTGTGCTTTAGCCTGCACTCTGCAGGGATCGGCATGTGGCACCGTACAAAGCAAACAGATGGAGCAGATCAGAGATTTTCCACTTTCCTTCTCAGAACTGAGGAAGCACGGAAAAAATTAGAGCCAGACTGCAGATGGAGAGCCTCATGTGTTGGTTTCATGTTTCGTTTCATGTGTGTTTGCATACATGATACTACATGTAGCAAGCACAACTCGTTGGCTGAGGGGATGCTATTACAAATCTTAATTAGTCCAGGTTTAAAGCTGCTTTCCAAAAAAATATTCCACAAAGAGGGGCAGAACATACAGCAGACACCCTTTAATGGTGTATTATATTTTTTTTATACTGTTAATCTTTGCTCATCTGTTTTGCCAACAGGAGTAGAACATGAGAACATGTATTTTTTTAAGCAAGTACTGTTTTAAGGCTATAAAAAATTCTGTTATTAGTAAAGGCGTATCAAGCCAGTCAAATTGTGGATTATAAACACCTGTGTACAGTAAATTAAGAAAACTCTTCAGATCTGGCAAATTTGGTCTATCATGTGTGGTTTTGCCCTGCTTTTACTTCAATACTTCTTTACACTTATATAGGAAACAGGAACTCAAGTGGGCTACCCCCCTGTATTTTCAGTGTACCCTGATGACCGGAACAGTTCCACATGAGCTGGTGGCATTGACGTGTCCATGCTGCCATGCACAGCACTGACACGGCCAGACACCACGCCATCCATCCATTACTTCACACTCACTCTTCAGCACCAGTTTTCACAATCCTCTCTATAAACTGAAAAAATGTTTTATAAGACACAGGAATTGGAGAATTCCCCAATCTGCAACATCAGTACTCAAGGCTTAGATTTGCTGAATGTTATAGATAATAATCAGAGGTGTTTAGAAAGGAATTTGCTTTATCTTAAAAAAAAAAACAAATAATTTTCTAAAATTGCAAAGCTTCATCTACTGATTGTATTTCTTATTGGGGGGAATGAGGGAGCTAAGCAGACAGTGCAGTGTGTAACTACCTATGCTCACCCTGGTAGCCAGATAGAAACATTTCAGCACTATCAAGAAATATTTCAGCCCTTTTCTCTCCAACCCTTTTGCTGAAATTTGACCAGTATCAGTGGGGTTTTTTTTTTTCTAATATTAAACATAATGAAAAATAAATAAATATCTTATAACAAACATAGGAGAACTAACAGTTAAACACAATATGGGATCTCAGGGTTTCTTGATAATCATGGTACCAAACTCAAGATCCAGCTTTCTAGGTCTCTTCATAGTGGCAGCATATGACTGCCAGATTGATGTTCCTGTCCATTTTCACTGGACTCTTCCCTGTCTTTGACTTGCGTGTCAGGTAAGGCTAAATCTTTCTCCTATCTTCGTCCCTTTATGATTGTTCCTCTGGCTCATTGAAATAGATTGTAAAGATGCTCCTGTGTATGAACGAAATACTTTTCCCAACAGAGAGGTGGAGTCATGCTCTGCTCTTGAAGTTGGCCAAGGGAAAGCACAATGACTGTTATTGAGATCTAGAGGAATCCATTGAAGAAGGTACTAACATAGATATGGTAGAACTGAATACGAACCACTCAGAATTTGGCTTGTTTGGGTGGTATGAAGATGAGATAGACACTGTAATATGACCTTCAAAGGAAGGCAGTGAAGCCAAAGTCACAAAATCCTGCAGGTCCAGTAGAAGACCAGACTTTTGTGAGCTGTTAACTCATGTTTGTTCTGCTTGAATTGCAGAGGCAGTACAGACCAAGGCTGTAGCTTTTTCTTGTGAGCACAGCACAGCAGCTAATGGACTTGAAAACCCTGTAAAAATATTCTCCCTCTCATGAGAACCCAGTTACACCAAATGCTTTGACATTTGATATTCCTAAACAGGGCAGTGAAGGGTAGAGGAGGAAGAAGCAGTTGAGGGCAGGGAAAACCTCCTAAAACTGAAAAGGTTTCTAATACATTGGTGGCTGTTCTGCTTTAAAAAGTCATCATCCTCTTCCTCTCCTTAGCCTAACTTGTTCTGCCTTCCCTGCAGATCTTCAGCTCTGGCTTGTGTCAAGTGTCAGACTGTGACTGATAACCACCTGGGTGACGTTTACCATGGAACAAAAGCTCGACTGGAGGAAGAAGGTCAGGGCAAGTGTCTAGGATGGACTGGGCAGGAGGTGATCTTCTTACAACTGGTGAACGCTGTGAATACTGAAAATGTACAGATCTACCAATTTCCTCATTATTCTCTTTCTGCCCCAGTAAATCCAGGAAAGCACTTCCATGTACTTGTTCCTACAGGCAGATGAGAGCCAGCCCAGAGCAGTCCTGCCTGTAAGTGACCGTGGACCGCACTTGGAATTCTGTGACGGCTATGAAAGGGAAGAGGAAAGAGAGACAAGGACAAAGCAAGGCTATGTCAGGGGACATTTTATCACCTGGCAAAATGATGAGCTATCTGACAATTCATTTACAGACTGCCTAAACTGTCTGAGATTCCTCAGTTTCAGAAAAGGGGTCAGTTTGAAGTGTTTGCACGGTACAGTGCTCCAAAGTGGATCAGATTGGGCCCTTGGGCTTGGATCCTAGGCTGGAACTTTTTAAGGATGAGATACTGCTGAACTTTTAAAGTACTAGCTCTCAGACAGTCTTTGACAACATGACATAGTTTCTGTTCTACATTTTTCACAGTTAGATCATAGCTGGTGTTAGGAAGAGCCAATTTTAAAGAACCACTTGATTCTCACACATGAGACTTCATGAGTCTCACAGCCTGCCTTCTAAAGGCTTATCTTACCTTCCCAAACTTATCTCCCACAGATCTCTCACATACCCACATAGACCATTTGCAAAGGGAGGAGGAAAACACATCCAAGAATAAGCAATGCTAAAGGTCGATGCTTTTCCAGGCCTTGATTCAGAAAATTGTCATTTAGAGATTTTTCAGATTCTGAAAACTCCCATTTGAACTCCCTGAAGGAAACTTCAAGGAGAGAAGATTTGGCAATAGCAAAAAAACCCGACTGGTGGGCTGCCAAGTGGACTTCCTACCTGCTTGCTCATCAGCCTTCTTAGATCTCACCGGACCTGATAGCAAGGGGGCCAGGTAAAACAGCTGCTGTCAGGGCTGCAAATGATGCTCTTTTTAGCTACAGAGAGCACTGCCTGAGCACTTGCTTGTCAAAAAATCCCTCCTGCTGGGACACCGGGCAGGTTGTGGTCATGGGATGGGACTGCATGTTGTGGGACAGATGTAGGCGCTAATACGCTTGTGTTTGACCCAGTCTGTGAGTCAACCCCAGAGCACAACCTCTGCTGTTTCATAATGAACTACAACTTACTAAGTGCTGTTTTCAGGTATATATCTGAAAAAAAAAATATATATATAATACATGCTTTAGCTATAGCAAAGAAAGTAGCATTTTTAATTGAGAAGAGTTTCCAAAACAGTTACATTTCAATCACAGAAATATCTTCTTTAGTTAAACAGCAGCTGGCATTAATTAAAATTAAAAACCACCTTGATCCCTATGGTCTGAGAGCTGAATGTGGCTCAGAGGCCTCCCTGTCCCTTTGGAGGTGTCTCCCGTGCACAGAGGATGCCAGCTCCTCAGGGTATGGGATGACACAGGTGTTTGACCAAGTACCCTGCAAAACTGTTTTGCCTTTTCTTTAAAAAAATCATTGCAGAGTTGCTATGGTTGTGATGTTCCAAGGGTAGAAGCAGCATGGGAATACCTTTTAGTAGAATAAAGCTCAGGTGTTATATAGAATCATTTAATCAACCAATTACTTATTAAAGATATTCTCTCTTCCCATAAACTCTGCCCTATTTAGAACTTCAGAAAAAGTTCATCTTAAAAATGGTAGATGGCCCACATATCTCCTCATCTGCACTTAGCTTTCCTGATCTAGAGGACCAAATTCCCTCCACACAGCTTCTCTGTGTCGGTCCCTCTGTTTAGGAGGCATCTCTCAGGGACATCTTCCATTCCAAGAACTTTTAAAACACTTTTAATTTTCCTTTGCCTTCCAGTTCCCAGGCTACATAAACAAAATGACTGATCTATTGGAGTTTGGATTTTTAAAACTAACATTTGGCTCCTATTGCCATTGCAATCTTAATCTATGGAGATTTTCAGCCATTCTGTTTTCTATATAATTACTGTGTAATCCAGTCTACAAGGAAATACAGTAAATATTCCCATGTTCTCTCACTGATTTAGATCTCTTCATTCACCTTAGAAATAAGCCAGTGTAAAACAACTTGAAAATATCATTGTCTATTGATATTCATACAGATGAATAATACTGAGTGATTCTTGCACTAATTATATTACTGTAGAGTATGGCTGCCACATTTCCTATAAATACTAGAAGACTCTGGATTTATAATGCAAGAATTCAAAATGATCTTGAAAACAAAACATTCTAACAAGGTTAAAGCAAAAGAAAAAAGCTAATGGCAATTTCCAAGGATGAAAATATTTTTCCTATTGCTACATCAATAGTGTGTAAGTCTGAAACTTGACTCCATGGTTAGCAGTACTCTCTGTGTTGGCAGATGCAGCAAATGTTTTTTGCCAAATAAACTAAAATGTCACCTGAACACACTATATATCTTCTTATTCATAGACAGGCTAGAGAGAGAACAGCTCAATTCAAACCGCCTATAGCAGGTGCATGTCAAAACCTCAAAAGTGAATATATGCAATAAATTTCTTGTAGTAAGGCTCTACAGTCGGTTTGAATATAGAACTGGGGTTTACATTTCTCATATTTTCTTACTGTCTTTCAAAATCCTATCCTAAATTTTGTTGTGAGGTGAAGAACATCAAACTGGAAGCAGAAATAAGAACGTGAATGGGAAGCGAGCAAGCTAAGGACAGGGGATTTCAATCAGTTTGCAGGCAGCAATTAGAGTTTTTTGACTAAGATGAGCATTTTTCAACTATAGAACAAATGTCCGTTTTCTGAACCTTTGGTCTATGTTAACCAGAAGGGGAGGATACTACACAAAAAAGTATCTTGGGAAGGTTGCATAATACTTTGGAAGAAAGAGTTACTTTGGATGGAGTTGCTCTATCATGCTGATGGTACAGGTCTAAGTGGCAAATCGTTTTGCACAGGGGGAAGTGGTGTCTGAGATTTGAATCTGCCTTATTAGAGATGTAGTTTCTACTTCAAACCAGTGTAATCTCTCACCGGTGAATTATCTGCTTGCTCACAAATGTTATCAAAGGCACAGAACTACTATTACTGCTCAATAGAGAAGGGAAAAGGAGAATTTACAATTCCTTATTTAAATTGCTATCATTTATATCTTGGGTTTGTGAGTCTACAAACACTATAACATCAGCCTCTTCCTCCTGCTCTACAGCATGAAATCAGTATGTTCCCAGTTATAGGACACTGTGGATTTGCTGGCTTAGGCATTTCTAACAAACACGATGAGGGACACGAATGCAGTGGCTTTGTCTCTGAGGCACCAGCAGAAGTGAGGCAAAGGGATGCCAGGCTCTTCTTGCACTGTGCCAGTGAGAGCCATGCAGCACCAGGATGCTGCTGGCGAGGAAGGAGCCATCCCAGGGGACAAGGCATGGACACAGCCAGCATCACGCTGTCCCCCTGAGCTCCTCCTGCAGATCGCTCAGGGCAAGTGACATGATAGAGGCCTGAAGTCTCGCTTCTCCACGCAAGAAGCAGGATGTCAGCGTCAACTGATGGCTGCAGACCAGGAATGAGCAGGCACCCAGCCCTTGCATGGGGAGGGAGCTTCTCCCCATGCTGCTGCTGCTGCAGCATTGGTGGCCACCGTCGTTCTTCAGTGAGGGACTTCAGGGAGAGAAAATGTGCAGAGAATCATTATATAAGCTCACTGAAAGGGGTGAAGATTTAAACTACTGTAAATCTGAGCAGTTATATTGTTTGCAGCTAAAATGTGACTGATAGGCAGCTGCAAGTTTCCCGTGCAAAGCCAAATAATGTCCAGTTAAGAACTCCTGGAGCTGTGGTCCATGGCAGGCTTTATACTCATATAACATGAGTTATGAAAACTGATTACAAACAAGATTTGCAATTCCTTTGGGCTGGAGAGAGAATCTCACATCAGCATTTTGACTTGCAAATATTCTAAAATATCTCCTACTGTAGGAGGACTAAATCTTATCTTTCCAGACATATAATGATCTGCAATAATTAAAGGAATACAGGACACTGGGTCCAATAAAAATAAGTGAACAAAGTAAAAAGATATGCAAATGAAAAAAAGATCTGATATGTCATGGTGTAAAGTTTAATCCAAATAAGGCTAAGAGTGGGTCCTTCATGGTGCTTCATCGACATTAAAAAATGGAGTTAAGCCAGTAAATGTACAACAGCTGGCAAATACTATGTGCCAAATCTTATTTTAGATTAGTAAGAGAAGACTGAGGCTTGTTAAACTGCTGCTGTGATTCCCAGGACAGTCAGTTGGAGATTTTAGAACATCATATTCTTTCTGATGCTACTAAATTAGTACACTTCATTAGGGAATCTGTGGCTTTGAAAATGGAAGATACACAGAAGTCATTGGATTGATGAAAACAAAGCAAACAGAAACCAGAGAAAGGCAAATAGCCCATCCCACCCTCAGTTGACTTCAAATGAATGAGAAGCAGGCTTGAAAGCAATTCACTATATAGGTCTTGTCATCTCTTGCACAATCAGGAGTGTGACAGTCAGTTAAAAAACCCCTGAGGAGTTTGAATCAACTTTCTACTTTTAAATACTGTTTACCCATCTTCCTGCAAATGGCATCCATTTTAGAAAAGCTAATTATAGATTTTTAAAGCCCTATAAAAGTTATAACATTCCCCCCCCCCCCCATTTTTAAAAAACAACCAACTGAAAATACATCCTGCAGAGAAAATAGCAAAAATCTTAATTCTGGAGCCTTTAGTATTATGTTTTTTGTTCTTTGATTGTTTTCTCTTCTTCACTAACAGAAACATTTGTAAAGTTTAAGTTAGGACTATACCCTCAATTACTATCAGTTAAATGACTTTTTTTAAAGACTAATTAACATTTCTGCTGAGATGAGCAGTGTAACTCAGACTGCAGAATGACTGAAGGGAAGTAGCACAGGATGATGATAATGCTAAATGTGCCAAGCTGTGAAGAAGTTCCCATAAGATTTGTTACTGGGTTTGGTTGTGTACAACCTCACTGATGTTTGGGTAAAAGTGTTGCATGTAGAAATAAGGAAGCTCCTGTTTTTTCTATGCAATAAATGTCATTTATCCCCCATCTAAGGGAGTTGCAGCAGGTGAAATCGCTGGTGCTCTGAATTCGCAGTCTTCAGCACAGATGAGGCTCTGTGGTTACTCAGGGGGAGTTTTGCTTGTGAAGATGCAGAGAGGTGGTGGCCATGAGGCTCCATCAGTCCCTTTGCCAGGGCTGGGATGCTTGCCTGCTCCATGCCTGGATGTTCTACCTGACCTTCCTCCTGAGGGGTTCCTTGCCCTCACCTGGTGGGTTTCAGAGGGATTCATCTCTCTGTAGCTTTGTGTTGGTGCTCTGAGATGGTGTGATTTCATTTTTCAAGGAGTAAACAACAGTGCTAGGACAATTTTCCTGGAGTGCCACTGAGCTTGACATTCTCCATCTTTTAGCCTGACAGAGCTGGATTTTACCCGCCTCCTTTTGGCATGAGTATGCCTTGCAGTTCAAAGGGTGGTTAGACAGCAATATATGATTATTAAGTTTGGATTTGTTTTGTTGTTTGGTTTTTTTTTTTTTTCAATATCTGAGCTGACAGACTGTGTGCATGATAGCAAACGTGGGGCAACTCCCTAAGATTTTTTTAGGAAGTTCTTGTAGCAAGGGCTGTGTGTTTTCAGACATAAATACAAACATATGACAAACATCCTTACATGATGTTTTATATTTTTTTTTCTTGGGGTCTTTTTTCTTCTGTTTTTTTTGAGCTTTACAAAGCAATAAACTCCTAATTGTAGAAATGCAGACAGGAAATAACAAAATAAGATTCAATCTAGAGAACTGTGGGATGATACATCAGATGAAAAAAATAACTCAAAACATATATATTCAAGAAGAAAAAGAAAAGATAATTGGAAAGCAGTAATATAGAAGAGACCTAAGGGTAGCATTAGACAGGAAATTACAAACCCATTTCGAATGCAATGTAGCAATAACTTACATGGAATAATAATAATAATATTTTATCCATCTGACTGAAGATCTCAGAATGATTCATGGGCTTCATACACTGCAATCATTTTGCCCATCACTAAGAAACATTCATCTTCAAGGTGCTTTTTCTTGTATTTTATACTTTTGCTACCTTTTAAGTACTTATGGTTATTTGTAATTATATTTTGCTCCTCAGGTCTCTGCTGCATGGAGATGAGGAAGCTGCCAGGATTCCCAGGGCTGTTGGAGGGGTGAGGGCAGCGGCTGAGTTTCATGGAAATCACGTTGCTGTGTCCAGAGCAGCTGCTGGTAGGAATCACCCTTCAAAGGACCTCCCAGTAATCATTTTAAAGCTGCCTGAGTTTTGTAGAAAGTGTTCAGCTGGAGCTTTCCCTAGAAAGTTGGTGTCCTGGGCAGCCCCTTGCCTGTACACAGCTGTTCAGGGAGCCTTGAGGAAGTGGAGGTTTTCCTTGGTGGAGGTTTTCAAGCAAATATGGGGCTGGTTTGGAGAGAAAATGGCTTGTGCCAGTGCATCATAGGTTTACACTTCACAAACAGAGACTAGCTTTGAGCGATTTTATGGCACCTGGGTGATCCATGAATATAACTCTAATTATAGGCTTAACAGAGGATCCACTATTATATGTTTTGTTTTTTTTTTTAAATAAGTGCAGTCTAATTTGTCATATTTGGGGGTGGGTGTGCGCATACTTAATTCGGTAATCCTACAGCACTCTCTGCCTATGTGGATGTCTAAATCCAGAAAACAGCACCAGGGTGAACTCAAGCAATATGGTTACTACAGCTGTTCTCTGCTATTTCTTGGCATTTCAGTTAAGGTTAAAGCCCCTTTTAAAATGTCTTGGTTTTCTAGAGTCATTAATTTTATCCCTAACATTCAAATTACAAGAACATAGTTTTCTGCTCATCAGCACTCCCTGATTTTATTAACTGGCCTGATTTAACTTAAATGCACAACAACCTGTTGTAGAGCAAACACAGGAAAAAAAAGATTACTCACTTTCTACTGTGGTTTTTCCAGAATTCTTGTAAGCAGAGGTACTCACTACGAACAATACAGTGAACATCATTCTTGAGGAAACACCCAGGGTCAATGATAACAGCTGCACGTACACCACTGCAACATGCAGTAGAAGCTGTCAAATGGTTTGTTCTGGGGAAAATGATTGCACTGACTCCCTGATAATCTGTGCATCCAGAAAAAAATGTTAGGAGGAATATTTTCAAACACAGATGTGAGTGCTTATCGTTCCTCTCTACTGGTATGTACCTCCACATGTGTCTACATACTACTTTCCATTTATGTAATGGGGATTTTGCAGAAGGAGATATTCACCACTGAAGTATTTAGATCCTGCAGCTGCAGGTACAGCCTTGGGTTTAGAAGGTGGAGAGAGCTCAGATGCTTCCAGTTTTTATTAATTCCTGCTCTCTGAATTGCTTTGGACACTTGCTCCAGCTCCTTCAGGAAACATGTTGCCCTTCCTGCGGTCAGTAAAGCAAAAGGGCATTGTCTTCATGCTTTTCTGTTGTGCTTGCTTCGGAAGATACAATGAGCAGGACAAAAATCTGTCATACATGTTGAAAAAATACGGCATATAGGCTTTCTTTTGCCCTTATATAGAGAAAGGATGCTCTGGAGTGCTTGAAATGCACAAAATAGCTGTGGGGACAGGCCACACTCTGAAATGCAGATGTCAGTGTGGAGGGTCTGCCCTGAGGCTGCTGGCAATGCAAGCACCCACCAGAGTGGATTTGAAGGTTGTGCCAACAAACTGTTAGTAGATGGAGAAAAAAATTCAGGGCAGGGTGATTAAAATGACATTGCTTTACTGACACATTGCACACAACGTACCTTCCAAGCTTGCTAAGTATTACCTGTAACAGTGTTATAGATCCTGCCCAACCTCCCTGCCCGTTTCAGGAGTCCAGAGCATCACATGCACAACTGTAATCTAGTCCTGGGTTAATTACTAAAAGTACCCAAATACACTCTAATGAAAGATAGTGGCACTCCTGAATGAAAGTGAGCAAACACTGCGGAGTTCTTTCTAATCATATTAGTCACTGACTCACAAGGCAAAAAAAAAAAGGCTTTAAAATAAGTTATTGGAGAAATACTATGCATGTCTACATTTGATTGCTGGTGAGTCAAAATTAAAGACAAAAAGGGCTTGTTCACAAATAATTTCTTCAACACTGGGCTGAAAAATGACCAAGCTGTTCAGGAGAATGACTTAAATAACTTCAATAATCTCCATTTTATTAAATGCAGGGAAAACAAACATTTCCTGGGAGGTGGCTGTATGGCTTTAACTGGAACTGAATTTTGGCCTAAAATTAGGATTGTTTTTCATAGTGAAGGATTGTTAAGAAGTAATGGTTTTGTTTGTAAGTATTTCTGCTGGATTTGTATATTCAGACCAAGTATGTATGTCTACAATAGCTCATAGACGCATCACATGTGAATTCTGATAGCTTGGAGGTTTGGAGTCCATTGAATGTGTTGGTTTGGTTCAGTCTGTAATCTTTTCTGATTGGGGGCTCAATACAGAGAATTTTATGTGAAGTCAAAGTGTACTGACTGTGCATTTTGATAGCTTGGCACTAAAATGCTTTTAAGTCACATTTTCTCCAGTTTCTCTCCCAGTTTGAAGCATTCCATCATTCAAATATTTTTAAATGGTTTGTTTCTAAATATATTAAATATATCAAATATTTTTAAATGGTTTGTTTCTAAATGTACACATCTCTTTTTGTCTTATTTTAATCTTATTTTAATATTCTGCCTGTGCTGTTGGAAGTCCTTTATCAGAAAGATCTAAAATCTGTAGGATTAATAAGTAAAAGCTTGTTCAAAGGGGCAATTTATTCCTGTATACTTAACTTTCAAGCATACCAAGCACCATTGCAGGCCCTTGCTGAAAATTATTTAAAGTAGTCCAACTTTGCTTACTTCCTTGTAACATTAGGGATATTTATGAGATGATTGTTAAGCTAGACTAATACTAACAACATTTTTATCTCCCTTCTCTTTTTCAGCTTGGAGTAAGTTGGAATTTAACCACTTGTTCCAATTAAAAAAAAAAAGATAATTGAATGGTTCAGCTATGTCATAGCAAGTCAGTCTTTCTGCTGTACTTCACCCTGGGCACTAGGAAGCAGAGTTTCTGGATTTTGTGCCCTAGCCATTCATCTGGTACCCACGTCAGCGGTGTCCAAAATATTTGGATGGCAGAACCATCTCTGACATAAGTCCTTCTGGCCTTCAAACTGGCCAGCACCCTCAGCTTGCAGCAGGGGCCTGGGGGAGGGAAGGATGCTCTGTCCTGAGGAGCTACAGAAGTGGCACAAAGGGCACAGGAGTGGTACAGAAAATGCCAAGCAATACAACTCATCCCAACAGTCCAACAACTTACTTCCAAAAAATGTTTGTTAGAATATAGCTCAGATCATTATGCTGTCTGTTGAGTATTGTCATCTGTTCAGATGCTGTACAGAAGGCACATGATCCACTCAGTCCATTCCAGAAAGTGGATGCAAGAACCTAAGAGACACTCTGCCGGGCTTGATGAAAGATCTGCCTCACCCAGTATCCTGCCACTGGCTCAAAGCAGATGCCAAGTGTCGTAGTTCAGCCCCGACTGGGACCAGACTACGCAGTCTCTCTCTCACTCCCCCCACCCTCCGAAAGAATAGAGGGAGATGATATAAGGAAAAACGTATCAAGGTTTGAGGTAAGGACGG
Organism: Chlamydotis macqueenii; assembly: GCF_036417535.1. Taxonomy (NCBI): domain Eukaryota; kingdom Metazoa; phylum Chordata; class Aves; order Otidiformes; family Otididae; genus Chlamydotis; species Chlamydotis macqueenii. The sequence goes on from NC_141556.1 coordinate 27,547,188, forward strand.
GGAGAAATCCTTAAAGCTACCGTCATGGGCAAAACAGACTCGACTTGGGGAAAAATACTCATTTATTTCTAAAACTAGCAGGAGAATGAGACAGGGAGCAAAATAACCTTGCCCCACCCATCCCTCTTCCCAGGCTTAACATTATCTCTACTACCTTTCCCCCTCCCCTGAGCGGCACAGTAGGGAAGAGGGAATGGGGGTCACGGTCACTTCATCATGTGTTGTTTCATGCCACTGATTCATCATCGGGGGAAGAACTCCTCGCATTCCTCCCCTGCTCCATCATGGGGTCCCTCCCATGGGCCACAGTCCTTCGTGAAACTGCTCCAGCGTGGGTCATCTCTTCCACGGGGTGCAGTCCCTCTAGAACAGCTGCCCCAGTGGGCCCTCCATGGGCCACAGCTTCCTTCAGGCATCCACCTGCTCCGACGTGGGGTCCTCCACAGGCTGCAGGTGAATCTCTGCTTCTCTGTGGACCTCCATGGGCTGCAGGGGGACAACCTGCTCCACCATGGTCGTCACCACAGGCTGCAGGGGAATCTTGGCCAGGAGCCGCATTACTCCTTCCGCTCCTTCTTCACTGACCTTGGCGTCTGCAGCCGTTCCTCACAACAGGCTGGCAGAGGCCTCTCAGGATCCTTTTTACATCTTATTCACTTCTCATCTCCTCTCCACTTCTTGCAGCCAGGCTGGGCCGAGTTGGACCCAGTCGGCTGCCCGGTGGGAGGCCAGAGGGTGAGGCCTGCAAGACCCACAAGGCTCGTGCCTCCCCCTCTCTGCCCCCTCTCAGGTGCTTCACATCTTCTCTCTTTTTTTTCTGTTTTCCCCTTCTTAAATACGTTATCACAGAGGCATTATCATGGGACATTCTGCTACCAATTGGCTCGGCTTTGGCCAGCAGCGGGTCCGCCCTAGGGCCGGCCGAGTCCACTGAACAAAGGGGAGCAACTTCTAGCAGTTTCCTACAGAAGCTACCACCTTAGCTGCCCCCCCACCCCCCCACTGAACAAAACCAGAACACCAAGGAAAGCACATAAGGGCAAGGCAAATGTGTGACAATAATTGCCCAGTGTGCTTTCCCTGTTTCCAGCTTACCACAACTGAGGGGCTTCCGTAACTGTAGGCAGCATTTTTGTATGCCATAGCCCCTGGTGACCTCTTCTTGTGACAGTCTTTTCTTCCAGTGATCTGTCTAGTTGCTTTCTAAACCCCTGTAAACTTGTAGCTGCAGTTCATTTTCATAGCTCAGGGAGGGATTTCCCTGTTCATCCTCTCCGTCACTGGTGACTTTAGGGACTTTAGGATCATCAGATCTTCACCAATATTCTCTGTTCTCAAGTTGAATTGTGCTTGTCTATTTAACTGCCCTTATTCCTGATACAGAAACTGTTCCCTATGGCTGGGATCATATAGTTAGCATTTCTCTGCATGCTCTCTAGATCTCCTATACCTTTTTAAGACTACGAATCAGAACTGGGCATACCATTCAAGAAGCAGGCACTGTGTGGTTTTATACAGGGGACACAGCATTACAATCACCTGAGTACATGGGCTCTGTGAAGGAAGAGCCACTCTGTGCCACTCACAAAGCAAGGTCCAGCAAAGTGTTTAATCCACCTTCCTCTCACTGCGCCGTTGTTCTGTGGGTGAGGAGAAGCCGTTATACTGCATGGTCACTGGTGCAGATCCTGCTGAGTGCTAAGTACCACACAATAAAGTAAAAAGAAATAAGCAACAGATATTGTGATGGTTTAGCCTGAATTACCACACAGTGGGATGGGGGAGAGAATTGGGAAGGAAGGAGAACTCGTGGGTTGAGATGAAGACAATTTACTAAAATAACAAGGGAAAACTACAATAATAACAGAATATAAGGATATTAAAATATACAAAGTGAACAATATATGTTTTCTCGCCACCCGATCTCCCAATGACTGACACAGCCCATCCCAAGCAGCCATCACGGAAACCAAACAGAGTAGCAAGCAAAGGAGAAAAAAAGGCAGCCAGCAAGGTAGAGGGAACGACGCCAGCAAACGAGAGAGAAAGATGGATGCCAGGAAGGCAGATACCCATTCTGGCCAGCCCCCACTTATATACTGAGCATGACGTTTATGGAACGGAGTACTTTCTTTGGCTGGTTTGGGTCAATTATTCTGTCTGTCTTTCTCCCAGCTCCCTTCATCTGCAAATTAGCGAGACTTGGAAAGCAGGACGGTGTCCTTGGTTTCATTCACAACAACTGGTATCATCAGGGTGTTTGTCAACATTCTTCACACACAAAATCCAAATCACACCAGCTACTGAGAGGAAAATTAACTCCATCCCTGCCAAAACCAGCACAGATATGTAAAGAAAGAAGTGTCACAAGGGAAAACACTACATATTTGAGAAAATTATTTGAAACTAGATTTTGTGTGGTCTGATAATGTCTGAATTTTCTAAACCACTCACAAATCCACTTACTTGTAACCTGTGGGGAATAAGTACTAGAATAAAATTAATTCAGAAAGTGAACTTAAGTGTTATGTGTTATGTCTTTATCTTTTTTATCTGTGCATTTTTCTGTAGGCTACAAACTATTCAGCAATAAATCATACATCTTGACCTTAGATGTCTTTTCCTGTCACTTAACCTCTTTGGATAAATACTACAATTCAGACCTGCCTATTAATTTTGTCTGTTTGGGTTTTTTTTGTTTGTTTTTTGGGGTTTGTTTTTTTTTTTTTTTTTTTTAACCTGTAGTGCAATTTACAGTGTAGTTGTCCACTTCTAACACCACATGTTTTTATATTAGGAGCTTACCTTTCGCCACCAGGGAGAAAAGAGGGGCTTGGTGTAAAAGCTTTTATCTGTGCTCTCCACACAAAAAACAAATGCAGTTAACCACAGCAAAGAATACAAGGGCATGCAAATATTAACATGTTTAAACAACTTTCCAGCATCACAGACTACTATGCCTTTCCTGCTATGGTTAGCCATGAAAACTGGATCAAGCTGGCACATGTTTCCATCATTCCTTCTTCCTGTAATGTAGACATACTCTTAGTGTATTTTATTCTCCTAATCCTTATGCCAGTAGCAATTCAGACGAAGTGATTCATTTGAATATCTGATCCTAAGATAAAATGCTGAATCCTATTGAAGATTGTGTCCCTCCGGGCTATAAGGTTTCCCAATATTGCAAAACAGAGGAACTGTCTCTCTTCTCCAGTTCCCCAGTGACTTTGGATACACTCAGCAAATTTGCTGATCCTTTATTTCACTAGTCCTCGTATAGAGCAGAAAACCTACGCAAATGTATTTAACACTGGCTATGGGTGGAATTTTGATGGCAGAAAAGCTGTTGTCTTTTTAGTAGTTCAACAGGGCTTGCCTCTTCTCTTATCAAAACTGTAGATAGAAGCAAATTAGTGTCAGTGTTAGTAATACATGTCTTTAATCAACTCGACTTAAAATGACATGGTTTCCTAGAAATATCATATAAACACCTAAGTTAAGGAAATATTAGCTAGCAGTGCAAAATGAAGCACTCTGAAGTTTGGAGAGGTTACAGGAAAGCTCTAACATGGACTGTAGATACACACATTGGAAACCAAATTTTAAATTCTCCTATCCAGCTGCCTAAACTCTGGATGCCCAAACATCACTGAACACTTTTTTTTTTTTTTTACTCCAAAGTTTCCCAGGGGCTTTGTAAATGCAAATCAGCTTGGCATCTGTCTCACGCCTAAGTAATTACTAATTACATATAGAGAAATACCTAATGCTATATCCACGCTGAGTACTCCCAGGGGAGCAACCTTACTGCCAATCTGTCTGTTACGTGAGACAGGGACATAGGGAGAGATTGCAGGAGTGCATTTGTACCTTTCTTCTTGAAACTGTGTTACTCCAAAGCGGGGAGAGGGGGGAGGAAGTGAAAAATCTGTGCAACACCGTATGTGTGACAAACTGTAAGGACCAGAAATTAGGTCTTCCCTATTTCCTGCACTTCAGATTACTTCCCTGGTCAGTAGGCTCATGAGTCACCTTAGTGATAGCTCATGGAATCATAGAATAGTTGGGGTTGGAAGGGACAGTTAAAGGTCATCTAGTCCAACTCCCTCATTTCCCTCCTTCCTCATTTCTTTTCCTATGCTCTTCCGGTCTACTGCCTGCTGCAGTATTTTCCTTATTACTTCTCTTTCACTTATCAGCATTTCATGGACAGATCACTGCTTCTACCTTGTCTTCACATCCTGAGTGTTTAAGCAGAGCAATCTCAGAAAGCACACAGCTTTCACATCCAGACCCACAAGAGTGATGCCTTAATGGCACCGTTGCGTAGAGAACTTTTATGGTTACAGTTGTGTTGAGAGGGTGAAGAGTTGGTGGAGAAACTACAGACCAAGTTGCAGTAGAACTCTATTGTCCATGGGAGATGAGATTTCTCAGGAGTTTGTAACAGAGTGAATCAGTGATTTTCTTAGGGACTGCAAAAAGTACACTCTACATCTTACCCTTTTACTAAATTCAAGTCCCTCATTCGTACTAAGCAAGCTGAAGAGTTTCCCAATACAAATACCTTAAAAAAAAAATTGTATAGGGAGAACATGTATTTTCCCTTGACCTTATCTGGGGCAACAGCCGCAGCTGGGCTTTTAAATCTTGCATGTGAAAAAAAAAAAGGATAGAATTCCCTGTTGGCCTAAAAGTGCATAGAAACTGCATCTGCTTAAGCTATTGGCAAAACTGGCCATTCACATCTTCCTGAAAAACATTTCAGGAAGATAACACTTTTTAAAGTAATTCTCAGGGTGGACAGTGAAAAGGAGTGCTTCAATCATGTTGATTTAGGTAATGCTTGTCACACAGCACTGGCCATTATGACTTTTTCCATAATGGTAACAACCTATCAGAAGTGCTTTAGCAGAAAATGTGTTCCAGACTCTCCCTCTTCCTCACTTCTGCCTTTTCATCCATTGAATCATCTCAAATTGTATCAGGATGCATTTTTGCAATTTTCATAATTTCTGCTTCTTTAACAACTCATGTACCCAGTACAGTTCAGCCATATGGAATTCAATGATAGGTGGGAGGACAAGATGACCTGTCACAGATTTGTGCTGAGATTAGAAAAATTGAGGATGTGCAACAAATAATTCCCCTCTAAAATGTTGGAGTTTTAAAAGAATAGTTAAAAGGGCATCTTCAAATCTTATGTCTATTTATTTTTTTTTTTTAATGAACAGCACTCTCCAAAAGAGTATCAGCAGAGAAAAACTGATTTGCGGGGGCGGGTGTGTAAGGAAAGCAGGGGTATATTGCCATTCACTTGAGCGGGGTGAAGGTCTTCGGTGGATTGGTTTTGTTCCCCGTATGCCTCACTCGGCTTCTTCCTTGGCTGGCGCAGCCTAGCAGAAGCAGAGCTGCGTCCTTTGCTTCCTTCTGACACATCTGCCCTTGAGGATGTTTTTGTTTGTGCCTGCCCCAGTAATGCGGGAGCTGGGGGCTTCTAGCTCCCTCTTCACCCAAGTCTGGGCTCCTTTCCAGCTTCCCTTCCTGCTCGCAGCGTTGGAGAACCTGAAATCCTCATGGGCAAGCTGTGGGGTGGTCCTGCCTGGAGGCACCTTGGGGCTGTGTTTTCCCGCCCTCTCTGGGCAGCAGTGGTGAGATGGGGCCCAGTCCCAGCCAGAAGGAGGAGCTCGCTCTGACTCAGGCACATGGCGGAGGAGGAGGCCGTAGGCACAGCCCAGTGCTGCAGGGGCCAAGGGCCCTGGCCCTGGCACGCGTTGGCACAGCAGAGGCATGCTGATGCTTGTGTAAGCTGCTCCTGGCTCTTAGCAAGGGCTTGCACCAGCGCAGCTGTGGAAGCAGGGTGTCCCAAGCCTGGAGGGGGTCACAGAGCAAATTCATCCCCTCGGAGCACTGGCATAGCCTGGCCTGGTGTGCCGCTGCCAGGGACTCAACAGGTGTTTTGCAATAGCTGTTCTCAGTCCCAAACATGGCAACAAATCTCAGATAACAGAGCTCAACAGCACTCAGCACGCCGTCTCCTTGTTTAGCCAAGTCTTTCCCTAAAGAAGCTGGCTTTAGGAAAATATTTGGGGGAACTCCTGCTATTGAGCTGTGTTTGAATGGAGTCGGCTTTGTTTAAGTGCAGGAATGTTATAAAGAGAGCATTGAAAAGCCAAGCAATGCTGGGCAGGGCTCTGGTGGCCAAGGGGCATGAGGTTTGTATCGGGGACACCGAACGGGGAGGGAAATACAGTAACGCTGCTGTCCGTCCGTCCCTTCACATCTGCAGGCACGTCGCTGTGTTTCCCTTCTGCTTGTTTTGCTGCTTCCCCTCTAAACTTTTTGCATCATCCTGGCTGCTTTCCTGAGCTGCGGGCCCGTTTGCTCGCCAGAGTCCTCTCATTCCCCTTAGCATGAGGGCATTGGATCCTGTTGCCATGGGAAGGGCTGTTTGTTACCCACTGCGCCAGGCTCCACAGCTGGGGGAGGATGGAGAAACGGTATCTGTTAAATCAACACACCGCTTGACAAGTGCGTGAACTTTTGTGATCTACACTTTGGGGGAACAAAAAAAAAAATAAAGGCAGCTTTTGGCTGCTTTGAATGTGCTTGAACTGGGCAGTGCCCGTACCACAGCTCTGACTCAGCTGCTTGGCATGGCCGGGATCCCTGGGCTTCTCCTTGGAGATAAAACACAGCACTGCATATTACACCTCTCAAAGCAAAAATACCTTAGAGGTATCGGAGAGGGTGACTCCCGAACAGCAAAGGCCAAGCGCCTTGGCAAAGGCCAAGCACCTCTGTTTACCCCATGATTTTCTGGGCGTAAGCGGAAAGCCCGGCTGAAGGCCGGCAGCAATCCCTGCCTCTGCAGCAGAGCGGGGAGGACAGATTGAGGGAGGTGTGGGGCGCAGAGGCTCTGATCGTACCAAATTTTTACCATGGAAATTGACTTCATGCAAGTAATAAGAACAGGAAATACTTCTTGTTTTCTCTCAGGAGGGGAACATTAAGTAATGGCTTTATCTTAATTTGTCAGGCTTTGCCCTAGGGACCAAAATTAAATGGCTGGAAGCCAGCGGAGGACTCGAGAACTGAAGCATTAACACTCCGATAAATAAAAAAGAATTCATTTTAATTAGTTTTCCAGCTGAAAAATAATGAAGTTCTACATGCCAAAAAGCTGCGATGGAGTAATGGAAAGGCCTGTGCTTATACAATAGGGCCTGATTGCAATCTCAGGGCTCCATTTGTATTCGTTTGTATCACGAAACAAAGGAAGGTGTTTGGATTCTCTCTCTTTATATAAAGCCTCTGCTCCAGCATTCTGGGCTGGTCTTCAACCAGGCTTCCCACAGTCCTGCTGCCAAATCTACAAAATTTTCCTGGCTGACATTCAGGAAAGTACTGCTCGGGCTCTAGGATGGAAAGTTAAAAGACTTTGCCTGGATACACTGAAACATATACAAACAATGCTTGACGTATGGCATTGATTCATCCTGCACAGGCTGTCCCTGCTGTATCCCCGGGGGGGAGAGGATTGTAAAGCTCCCTCGAACCACCTCAGTCACTGGTGTTAGATGTTAGCGAGAGGAATCATCTTAAACACTCATGGAGATGCTTCCCCTTGGGGGATTAGCAGCGTGTAGCCAGACTGTAGCACTCATCAGATCCAGGGTGGGTTTAGCGTGGGATAAACAACTCAGATGCATTAGAAAAAAATAATCCTATGGTTAAAGATACCATTAGTCAGTGTGACTGTTGGAGGAATGATAGACATTTAGATGCTCAGGGCTCCTGTTGTGTATTGAGGAGAGCTAGCACAGTTTGAGTCAGAAGCTGGTATTTATTTACTGTATTGCTATCCAATTAGCTATATATATATATATAAATATATATAAAAATCTGCTCAGTGGAGGGTGGAATAGGAAATGTCTCACTGCCCTGAGCAGCCTAACGGATATGTGCCTTGTTTATAAAATCACATTGTGCCTGCGAAGGCAATTATTAGCTGGGCAAACATGCCCCTGCCTCTGCCTGGCAATCACCCCTAGGCAGCAGGATTTGGGATGCCAGTTCTGCGGCCGCCCTGCTGTGCTGGTGTACAGTGAGCAGCTGTGCAGCAAGAGCAGGGCAGCGTGCCTGCTGCTGCCTGCTTTTGACAACCTTGTCCTGGAAGGGGTGGCACGGGACTGTTTCAGCCGCCGCGATGCAGCCACCTCCACGCTCTTTGCAGAGGAGGCAGCTGCCAGCTCCAGCACGCAATTCTCCGAGCCAGGTTGGGCTTGGTTCCTGCCATATGCCTCAGCTTTTCTGTTTGCTTCTCCATAAACAGCCTGGACATATAAGGGCAAGAATTTACCCTTTGCTCATCGTTGCTTCAATCTACCTTTTGCCCGCAGAGAGCAGAACCCTTATGTTTTCCCCCACTCAAAGAGCACTCTTACATTCTGTGGTCAAAATGATACGAAGGAGAAGAGCCCAATGCAAAATCAGCCGTCGTCCTAAACCAAGACCCCATGAGAAAGCACAATGTACAGTATTGTCCATGCTTGTGGCTAGAAAAATGTGAGTTATGCAGCAAAAAGCATCAGACTGGCTTAAAAACACAGCAATGTTTTTTATTTGCTGCCTGGCATTTTCAGGCTTTAGGTCAAGTTGTCAGACCTCTCTGGTGGCTGGGAACTCTCTTTAAAGTGAATTCAGTGTTTTCTGGACAAATTGTGTAGTTCTGGAAGCTAAGACTTCCTAGATATCAAGAAATATTAAAAAAAAAAACAAAACCATCATTGAAGCACTGATGTCAAGAGCAACCACTCATTTCCAGTTTGTTAGGAGTCACTTTGGATTGATTTTCCCAGTGGCAAGCTATGATGGAGAACAAAATACTAGTTCTGTACTGCCAGTCCTGCAGCAAGCATGTAGGATCCTTTCTATGTGAAGTTGCAACATCTAGAAATCCCTCTAGAAAGAGGTAATTGCCACTTACTGCAAGCAAAAGTCAGTCAGTAAAGTAAAAAGTGTGTGAAAGTTAGGGGTAATAAAAACACATTTATATCACGTCTATTTGCCATATTACCCATCCAAAGAGTCATAAGTATGAAGAAAATAAACAACTCTTCATAAAGTCAAAAGAGATGAGACACTAGTTTCTAGTTTTTCTTGGTTACATTTAGATGGGGTGTTTTATTTATTTATTGTGCAATATTGTTTATAAGTGATGGTGGTACCTAAAGTTTTCCATAAGCACTTTTTTTTTTGTTTAAAAATTCAAAATATGAAAATAGAAGAGTCAATAGGTTTCAAAGAATAGACTTACCTTTTCTTTTTTTTTTTTTTTTGATAGAAGAGACCCTCAGATTACCCTACCTGTCCTCTGTAACACAAGCCAAAATACTCCCTCAGGTGAATTTGTAACTGATCCAACAACTTGCCTTTGGTTGAAGTATGTATTTCCAGAATGGCATCTGATTACAGATGTGAGGAGACTGATAATCCACCAATTTATGTGATGATTTGTTTAAATAATTATGTAACCTGACTTTTTTTTTTAAGTTATGTTTTTATTTTAATTTGTCTGTCCTTCTGATGGTTGTTGTTGTGTTTGGCCTCTTAGTAGCTGGGAATGTCTTTGACTAAGATGTTTATGTTCATGCATGGCGAAAAAACACAAAGATTTTTCAAGGCTAGTGTTTTTCTCAGGGGAAAAAAATAGGAAATAAGTAATTTTGTCCTGGACTGAACTAACCTGTCATAAGGAGCCTTCCACATCATGTGTATGAATTATCCATGGGACCCATATCTTCCTGCCGCTTTCAGCTCTGTAAGATCTAAGCCCTAAACCAGTATGCCACAGAAGATGTGAATGACTGTAGAAGAAGACAGTGGCTGTATCATTCAGAACCTTTGTCATCATGGATTGAAAATTTAGGCATGGGGCAAAACAGATTAAATTGCTTCCTGAAGATACAGAGATCAGTTGATCAAACTGCCTGGTTGTCAGATATACTGAGAGCAGAAGCATGGCATGGCAGTGGAAGGGATCTCCAAGGTCCCTACTCGGGCAGGCTGAGGAAGTAGAATTACAGAATTACAGAATTATTATCAAGATTGGAAAAGACCTAAAAGATCATCCAGTCCAACCATCACCAATACTTCTCAGCTAAATCATATCCCTCAACACAACATCCAAACGTTTCTTGAACACCCCCATGGTCGGTGACTCCACCACCTTCCTGGGCAGTGCATTCCAGTGCCTGACTACCCTTTCCGAGAAGTAATATTTCCTAATGTCCAGTTTGAATCTCCCCTGGCGCAGCTTGAAACCATTGCCTCTAGTTCTATCACTGTCTACACGAGAGAAAAGGCCGACCCCTAGCTCACTACAACCTCCCTTCAGGAAGTTATAGAGAGCTATAAGGTCTCCCCTGAGCCTCCTCTTCTCCAGACTGAACAATCCCAGCTCCCTCAGCCGCTCCTCATAAGGCCTGTGCTCCAGACCCCTCACCAGCTTCGTAGCCCTCCTCTGAACGCGTTCCAGGGCCTCAATGTTTTTCTTGCAGTGAGGGGCCCAAAACTGAACACAGTACTCGAGGTGCGGCCTCACCAGTGCCGAGTACAGGGGGACAATTACCTCCCTGTTCCTGCTAGTAACACTGTTTTTGATGCAAGCCAGGATGCCGTTGGCCTTCTTGGCCACCCAGGCACACTGTCGGCTCATGCTCAGCCGAGCATCAATCAGTACCCCCAGGTCCATTTCCTCCACACAGTCCTCCAGCCACTCCGCCCCAAGCCTATAGCGCTGCCTGGGGTTGTTGTGGCCGAAGTGCAGGACTCGGCATTTGGTCTTGTTGAACCTCATCCCATTGGCTTCAGCCCAGCTCTCCAGCCTGTCCAGATCCCTCTGTAGGACCTCGCTACCCCCAGGCAGATCCACACTCCCAGCCAATTTGGTGTCATCTGCGAACTTACTGAGGGTGCACTCAATGCCCTCATCCAGATCATCAATAAAGATATTGAAGAGGACAGGCCCCAGCACCGACCCCTGGGGAACACCACTTGTGACCGGTAGCCAGCTGGATTTAACTCCATTCACCACCACTCTCTGAGCCCGGCCCTCCAGCCAGCTCCTTACCCAGCCAAGAGTGTACCCATCCAAGCCATGGGCTGCCAGCTTCTGCAGGAGAATACCGTGGGAGACAGTGTCAAAGGCTTTGCTGAAGTCTAGGTAGACCACATCAACAGCCTTTCCCTCATCCAGCAGATGATCATAAAAGGAGATCAGGTTGGTCAAACAGGACCTAGCAGATGGGTCACTTGATCATAAAAGGAGATCAGGTTGGTCAAACAGGACCTGCCCTTCATGAACCCATGCTGGCTAGGCCTGATCCCCCGGCCATCCTGCACATGCCGCATGATCTCCCGCAAGACTATCTGTTCCATAACCTTCCCTGTAACCGAGGTCAGGCTAACAGGCCTGTAGTTCCCCGGATCCTCCTTACAACCTTTCAGGAAAGTACTGCTCGAGCTCCTGCTCCAGCAGCCCCAGCAGGCTCCCCTCAGCCCCCTCCTTTTCAGGGCAGAGAAGAAGTTTGAGGGATGCCAGTTTGGGTATGGCCAGGCCACTTGAAGTTATTCAAACCCCTTGAAGAAACTTGTGAGGCAGATAGCAAGCTGCTATGCAGGCTATACTTGGTGGTGTTACCAAAATGCAAGGCCCTCACAAATAAATGCAATTGGTCACTGAAAAAATGTAAGGTGGTATCCAGAAAGGCTTAAGGAGAAGTATGTCTTTCTCCTTATGGGTGTCTTTATTCAATATTCCGTCATTACTCTGGTGAATTACAAGGTTTTTCGTACTATTTCTGTGATTCAACCAAGGTTCTCAAATTGAATGTTGTGCAGTCTCTTGTTATTCTGTGTGTAGGTGTTTAACAATCCAGTGTCAAATAGTCCTGCAGATTCAAAAAGATGTTAAAAGTCAACTAAAAAAAGTGAAATAATTTTCAGATTATTAATTAGTATCAGCAATTGCAATGAGGATGTTGTGTAACCTTTAGTAGAAACAGTCTATGGCACAGCACAGAGAAGCATCAGTGAGCTTTCAGCCAGACCTGCCGTTTAGCAACCTACAACGCAGCACTACAAGTACAAACCTTATGGATAGGTTGAGTTTAAGTATTGTGAAAGAAAGGCTGAGAAAATGGTGGTTTGATTATACCCTGTTGTCCTAGCACTTACAAAAACGGTATCTGACACAAGGCAAGCATAATATAGATCCAGATGTTAGAAATTGGTTTCAAAAAAATTCAACAATGAGGAATACTTATCAGCCAAAAAAAACCTGTGATAGTCCAGTAGAATAAGTATGTCAAATGATTAGTTCTGTTTTGTGAAAATCAATTGTAATTGTACGGTTACTGACTAGACCATTGGCTTTCATGGATAAATCATGTTTCAACAGCGGTTTCACCTCCCTGCTTGAAGCACTTGAAGCTTCCAGCCCAGGGTGCTGGGCTTTAAGAAATGATGTGAGAAGTCCCCAAAGTCAAGTTGAATAAATGAGAGTGGGGGCAGTAACAGGTCTTACTGCTATGTCCCTGTCCTAGCTGTGCCTTGCAGGTCTGTGCCATGGCTACTCCAGCAGTATTTGTGCAAAACACCATGCGTCCATAAGATGCAATGTTCAGAGAAGATGTTGGAGCCTTATCACAATGTGTCATCACTAAATCAGCGCCAGGACTTTGTGCTGAGGCACTGCACTTCAAAATGATGTTTCTGGAGTAAAGTAGCCTCCCATCTGATACTCTGACAATCAGAAGGTGTATTTGACTGGGTTTGCCAAAACATTGACTTCTCAATAAACATACTCACAACTAAGTAGGCTTTTGCTCTGTCAGCAGAATATCACACATTCAAGGTCCCACAGCGTACATGAACTGTAAGGTTTTAGAATGGAGCATGAACTCTAACCACTTACTGTTTTCAAATAGGATGTTAAAAAGTTGATACAATAAGTGCCATAAAAAAAATCCATGGAACTCATTTTACAAAAGGAAAAAAATGGAACTGCCAAAAAACAGGAAGTTCTTGAAAATGCTTGCATTTGTAACTACTATTCAAATTTAACAATAGACTCTGTGAGAATGACATGCCTAGTATAATAGCTATTAGGAGTGTTAGATACAGAAAGGAAAATCTACTGCTGAATGAGAGATCTATCCTAGTAGTTTTCGACATGTCAGAGAATTCATTTCAGTGTTCAGTTTTGCTCATCGCTGCTTGACATCTGCAAAAATCTCTTCCTATTGTTTGGCCTAAAAACCAATTAACATGGTTTTCTTGTTACTCACACTTGTGTCATATAGGAATATGCCCGTTCAGAGTCATTTGAGAGAGACCAATGTAACTGAAAGGACAAACAAGTCTGGTGTGTTTGTGGCTGTAACCGGAGGGTATTTATTGGTTTAATGCTGAACACTCTTGTAGACTCACTGTCATGAGTTGTAATCTGTTTGCCCGCTCTGTGTTTAAGTTGTGAGCGCTTTTGGTACAGTACCTTCACTTACCGTGTTTTCACAGCACTTTGCAAAGTCTTCAGTTTCTTGATGTTTTGCTACCACAGAAAGAAGAGAAATAAATATTGCATAAAGCTGCAAAAAAAAGCCCCACATTGCTTAAAATTTATTTAGGTTAGTACTTTAAAAATTTAATTTTCTGACTTTGAGCCTGTATTCCTGGACTCAAGGTTCTGTGTCTCATCCTGCTATTCCATCCTATGTTATCATGGGCACTTGAACCTGGACTCATCCTCTCTCTGCCAGCCACTGAGCAGAGATGGCAGGATTAGGAGTAGACGTGCCCTGAGATCCTTCTACAATGGAAAGAGACGAAGAGTGTGCTTGTGTTCTCATGCCTATCTCTGAGCAAGAATCTGAAGAAGTTACTTCTATTGTACTCTACCATAAAACTGATGAGATAGAGTTTGTGAGATTTATGTCGTCCAGATTTCTGTTACCAATAGATAAATGTGGTCACAATGAGGTCAGAAATTATGATACTTAGAGTATTTAATATTGGGAAATTTGTCTTTGCTGCATAAACTAAGAATTCTTAAAATTATCTGCAAAATAATGGTTTGAATCAAAGCTTCTTGGCATATTGTTTAGAAAAATATATTTTGTTTTTCACTAGGTATAAAAAAATTACAAAAAGTCTTCAAAATATGCGAACTAGATATTCTGTTCTGAAAGAGGAAATGAGGCTCATCTGAATTTCCTTTTTTTAAAAAATATTATTTGATGAGAAAACCATCATTTTTTGAAACATGACAGCTTATAGAAACTAAATTATGTTTTGGAAAGGGTTTCTTTGAATACTTACAGCCTGTTCTATCTAGAAGATCATGGTTTATGCTATAGACAGGGAGGAAATTAGTTATTAGAAAACCATGTCAGAGCCACTCTGATAACTTCATGCTACTGTGCCTAAATTTCAATCCACAGGAAAGATAATCTTTTGGGAAAGGACGTAAAGAAATCCAAACCCACAAGTCTACTACCATCTCTTCAATGTCTGTACATTGCACAGTTTCGCTAGGTCAAACTAATCTGTGTGGCTCAGGCTGTACATCACCAGGGCCTCTCTGGCTTGCTGTCTGTCTATCGACAGAAGGATATCGCACACTTCTCTGGAAAGTTAGGAGATTGTCTCTATTAGCATATAACCTTCTGCAAGATTAATTTATTTTGGGTGGTTTATTTGAAAGCAATGGATGTGTTTCCTGGGGCCAAAGCTGTGTTTCCTGGGGCAAAAGCCATATTTGCAAATCCAGGAGGCATGAATGGGCTTTATGGCACTTTTAACTAGGACCACAGGCCTGATAGAAAATGTAGGGTTTTACTGGTATTTGGGCTCATGTACCTGATGAGGATGGAGTTTCCAGCTCAGTGTGTCTGAAGACGTCTGGCTGAGGCATCATGAGAGACATTGCCACTGCCTAGCTTTACAGAGTCAACATGAGGAAGCTAGTTCCCCAATTGTCCTGATACTTAGGGAAAAAGGAACATCCCCAAAGCAATGAGAACAAGTCTAATACTTTGAGGGATACATTACTTTCTGTTACTTTTTTTTTCTTTTCTGGAAGGAAAACAGTGAGATAAAGCTCAAGGACTGCACTCCTTCGATAATGCTCACATTTCTTCAGGGCAAAATATTTCACTGAAAAAATTCTGATCAGCTCTAGTGAAAAATTGAAAAAGGCTAAGATAAATAAACAGTGGAACAAATTTCTGTGGTAGGCTTCTCATCATTTGTTGCCTTTAAATCAAGAAAACATTTCTTGCTAAAAGATATATGATCTTTCACCTGCAATTTATGGGATTCGGTGCAAAAATTAGTGGGTAAAATTTGATGGCCTATGCTATGCAGGTCAGATCAAATGATCACAATGGCCCTTGACCTTTGCAGCTATTAATCCTTCATGAGAGAAAAGCCATAAAAGACAGATGAACTGTAATAAAAAGGAACTGGAGTCTCTGGAGGACTATTTAAAGGATCTCTTGAATTAGCTAATGCAAGAAAAAGACCTTTTCTGATAGAAAGGCCTTAAACCCCTTGAAGTTACAGGTTATTTTTCATTTTGACAAGAGCATAAATTGCATTTTGGTTTAAAAATTGTTTGTTAATATCCTTCTTGTTTCTCTCAATTTGGGGTGTTGTCAGAAAGGGGAGGAGATTTCATGAAAAATGAGAACATGAATATGTTGCAGGGTTTCCCCTTTCACACGTTTAGAAAATGTTTATCGCTCAAAAAGCCAACTCCCTTTGGGAGAAAAGTAGAAACATAGTGTCTCCTCTGGTATTACCAGAATTTATAGTCCTGCTTATGCCAGAGGCAGTCCCTTTGACCTCCCCATCTCCAGCCAACATGCCTAAAGTGCAGCTTGGGCAGGCGGTGCACTGGCAGCTCCCTTTGGGAGTAGGACCTGATCCAAGTTCTTTGCTTAGGCATTGGTAATACTCGAGTGGAAAGGCACCATGCTGTGTTTAGGGAAGGTATTCAGGTCTTTTGTCCTGATCACAGTGAGCTGAGGGGGCTGATGGAAACCTGAGGTGATGCCCAGACCCCTGAAAGCCATGCCCTAAAGAAGGAAGGGGTCTGACCTCAGGGACTGGGCCTAGGAATTGGAAAGATTTTCCATAGATGTTTCAGACTTATTATGGGAGGAATCTGGATGTGGGAGGACTAAAGAAGCTTCCTTCTGTTTAAGCCAAGTTTCAGCCAAGTTTCAATACCCCTACCCAAGATGGACTGAGGAAAGTGATGATGGTACTGGGGCAAATAGAAGCTGTCTGAGACGTCTTTCTAACAGGCCAGAGCTTTCCTGCTTAGAAAGTGCTGGGAGTCAAGACTACCAAAGACAAAAGCAAAGACAGAAGAAAATGAAATATTTTCACTGCCTGTGGACCCTAAGGGAGAGGAACATTGATTGTAAATACACTTCTGTGTATGAAATCCTGGGAAATCTACCCAGGAAACTGATGCAGGGCTTGCAGTACAACTGCAGTATGGTTGGGATAAGTCATGGAGGAGAGCAAGGATGTGCAAAATGCGAAAATGAGCCCCTGAAACCATTCACTCTCATGTAATGGGGAGGATTGGTGGAATGGAAAATGAGGATAGAGCACAGGGAAAATCAACACCTGCAATTTCATCTATTTTAAGAGTGCAGGGAAATAATATGAAAAAGTAATTCTGTTTCTCTTCAAATGAAAGCAACTCAAAAAGATTGAAAAGTAATGTCATAGTCTCTTCTTCTGATTGTTTTCACAGAAGAGATATAGCGTTATGTGCGTTTAACAACATATATTAGTGCTGACAGAATGAATTGCTGCATAGGGCTGAGAAAGGTTGGGAAGATGAAAATGAATTAATCAGGAAAAGCTAGACCAGTGCAGAAAGGAAAAATAGAAATAAATCAAACTGAGTAGTTTCCAAAGTACACAGGATGTCTATCACTAACTGCTAGGCAGTTTCAGCCCTTAAAAATTTTCCTGATACCTCCAATGAGGACTTATTGATTCATTGCTGTTGTTACTTCTTGTCCCTTTTAATTGTTTTTCTCTGACATGAACTGTACTATAATTGGAATACTTATATTACCATCTAGTAGAGGGCAGAATATGCTATGGCACCTGGAGAGGAACAGCACATCTCCCTAAAAAACATCTGTTAATACTTGGCTCTTGAGATGAATTTCCATCATCTCATGAAACTTTTATAACTCTATTGAAACTCTTTCTGGAGTGATAATTAAAAATCCTAGAAGTACTGGTACCTTGCAAATGAGTGCTATGTCCCACGCTGGTGCAAGTGGCAGCAGTGAAAGCACAGCAGCTGGTTCTCACCGAGGATCTGATCTGACTAATATACAATTTATATATTGTATTTTAGTCAAGTAACCATGGTCAGAGATGAGTACAGGCAATGCAGGCCACCAGCTCTGGGCTTACTTTCTGACAGCTGAGATAGACATGCAAGGAATTTTCTTAATGATTGTCCCACCACTGGCCAGAGAGCAGAAGGGGACAGCTTGTGATGCAGTCCCACAGGCAGCTGCCGAGACCCTTGCAAACCCCAAAGCTGGCTCTGCCAACTGCTAGCTTAGAACCCATATGTTGGTTAGGAGAGGAGAAACGTTCCTCTTCTTCCACCTCTTTTTGTGGTCCCCAACCATATCATTCCCAACGTTATGCATGAAGGAATCTGGTGGTTTTTCTAATATCCATGTGTATTTTTCAGTTATTACATAAATAGGGCTTCCCCAGTGAACTGTGGTTGAGATGTTCTGCTGGCTCACAGGTTGAGCTTTTCCCACAGAGATGTTTAAATTAGATGAAATGAGAAGATGATGTTATGTGAACAGCTTTTCTTTTCTGCCTGGTTTCAGTTCGGTCCCTACAAGTGCACTCCAGTAAGCGCTCACCTCCTCACTGCGGCTCGCGTTCCTGTTCCTTGGGTCGCTGACTCACGCTTACCAGATGAGTCAAGGTGTAGGAATGGTTAGTGCAGGCTGCCAGCTGGACTAGTAGGAAAAACACTTGGGCTTGAGTTTTACAACAAACGGCAAAGTAGTTGAGCTCAGATGGCCTGTTTTATTTCTTGTCCTCAAATAAATGTTTACATTTAGTCTCAGCTGTTACGCTTTCCTTTTGTATGCTTATTCGCCAAGGTTTGAGTCTGTGTTCGAAAACAGAACTGACTTGGGCAAGCTTACAGTGAGATTGGGGAAAAGTTTCCCTCCACCAAAAATCAAATAATAACTTGACAATGAAGGGGAAGAAGAAAAACTATTGTTGAGATTCCCACACCGCAGTGTCCTTTCCTGGCAAAATATTTGCTTCACAGTCCATGTTGCCTCCTTTTGATTAGCACCTCATTCTCCTGCTCCTCACAAAATATGTGGGGATGGGGACGTAATTGTCTGCCTCACACTGTCTGTCCATGGTTTTATTCCCTTTTAGAAGTTATTGAAATAAAGCACATAAAGAACAAAGTTCTTCAAAGAGTTGCAAAAGACTACCAGTGTCATTTTTCAGCTGGGCGGGATTTCTGTGAAGCGCTTGTGACAAAGCTTATTCCTCAGAATACTCTTCATAACAGCGTGAAGGCTCTGGTATTTCATATATAATCCATCTCCACTGATTTATAGTTCTCCTCTGCAAAGAGAACATTTACTTTCAGACAGGCCTGCATGAATCTTATCTCAGTTAGCATCAACAAATAAACCTGTAGCTTTTTCAGCTAAAACACAGAAATCTTTATCCCTTATGCTGAAAAGCTGGTAAATTTGTCATTTTTCCTGGCTCACATCCTCTGTTATTTCAGAGCAGTTACACACACACATACCAGTGGCTTGCACAAATGAAACAAAATTATTTAAACATGATTCCCATTAATCAGGAATTCTAGTTATTTCCCTGATTTTGGTATAGGAGCATGGTTTAGAGTGGGCAAAGGCTGAGTACTCATAACAGAATTTATAAACTGTACATCAGTGTTCAAGCCTAGCACGATGGTGTTAAAACTGAACACATTATGCAGCCAAAAGATGTTCCTTTACCTTGCAGATCATAAATTACATATAGATGGTCTTATCATGTGTTTATACAATGTTTTGCACGTGCAGCATTTGGGCCAATAAATTATATTGCTCCAAAGTTGACACAAATATTTAGAGTGCTATGTTATTGCCTTCGGAAAGTCAGGTACTTCCCTGTGGCGATCTGGTTTGGTTGCAAAGAATTAATGAAAAATCCTCTTATCTTGAAGTCACTAAGGAACAAGAGTGGTCAGTTTTCTCTCTTTACAGTGAGCAGCTGCTTTAAGAGAAGCCTCTTCTGGCCTTTTCCTCCATGTCACACTCTCATCAAAGAACCATAGAACCACAGAATGGTGTGGGTTGGAAGGGATCTTAAAGATCATCTAGTTCCGATCCCTCTGCCATGGGCAGGGACATCTGCCACTAGACCGGATCATTCAAAGACCCATCCAATCTGGTCTTGAACACTTCCAGGGATGGGACATCCACAGCTTCTCTGGGCAACCTGTTACAGTGTCTCACTACCCTCATCATGAAGTTCTTCCTTATATGTAATATAAATCTACCCTCTTCCACTTTAAAGCTATTACCCCTTGTGCTATCACTACATGCCCTTGTCAGAAGTTCCTCTCCAGCTTTCTTGTAAGTACCCTTTAGGTACTGAAAGGCTGCTATCAGGTGTCCCCAGAGCCTTCTCTTCTCCAGGCTGAAGAGCCCCAACTCTCTCAGCCTGTCCTCATAGGAGAGGTGCTTCAGCCCTCTGATAATCTTTGTGACCCTCCTCTGGACTCACTCCAACAGATCCACTTCTTATGTTGGGGGCTCCAGATCTGGATGTAGAACTCCAGGTGAGGTCTCACAAGAGCAGAGTAGAGGGGCAGAATCACCTCCCTCAACCTGCTGGCCATGCTTCTTTTGGTACAGCCCAGGATGCAGTTGGCTTTCTGGGCTGCAAGTGCACATTGTTGACTCACATTGAGCTTCTCAGCAACCAACACCCTGAAGTCTTTCTCCTCAGAGCTGCTCTCAATCCATTCTCTGCCTAGTCTGTATTTGTGTTTGGGATCGCCTCAACCTGTGTGCAGGACCTGGCACTTGGCCTTGTTGAACTTTGCGAGATTTGCATGGGCCCACCTCTCAAGCCTGTCCAGGTCCCTCTGGATGGCATCGCTTGTCCACTTCTCTGATCCTGGCTATGTCTACCGTATAGACATGGGTTTTGAACGTACATGGCTCCAGCAATCAATGCCAATGCTTGCCCTGCAGAAGCCTCTTCCTCCAGCAGCAGTTTGCACTTATTAAGAACTTGTTTTCATTCTGACAGGTGCTGCTTAGACTGAAAAGTAGAAATATGCTCAGGATCTGATCAGCGTCATCAGATAGTAAAAAAAAATATTGTTGGATAAGTAAAGCAGCTCTTTTTTTCCATGCTGCTATAATCTGTAGATGAACACATATGCTTGAAAATTATATTAGGGATCAAATCTGCAGAAAAGACAATACAAAGTAGGAAAATCACTTGGCTGAAGTCAGCCCAATAACAAATAAGAATAACAACAGTAATAGATAACATTATTTTATTCTATTAGTAATTGACATTGTCATCATATTATTCAAAGTTGGCTTTAATTAGCTGTACTTTCTCTTCTTTTGCAAAGGCAAACTGGTAGCACTTCAGATCTGCTGTTTCCACTCCTTCTGTTTGCTTTACGATTTCCTTTTTCTTTCTGTGCCACTGCCTTCTTCTTGTGCCAGGCCCTAATCTGAACCTTATTAATCATTCTTTTTGCCTGCCACACAATACAACAGTATTGGACTTGGAAATGTAAACAGATCAACCTCTATGGCTTTTTTTTTGGTGTGGTCAGTTCACTCCTTTGGTTTTTCAGCATTAGGTCTTTGGTAGTGTCCTTTCAAATGAACTGCTGAGATATGCCTCCTGTTTTCCTATTTTCTCACTTGTAGACTTTTTAAAAAAATTCTTTGTATTCTTTTCCACTGGCTTCACCTACATCTACAGCTCTATTGTTACTCCAAATGTACTTCAACTCTCATCTCACTACTGTTATGGTACAAAAAAATTAATTACATATGACTGTTGTATAAATCAGCAGTTTTGATTCAGTTTGACGTACTGCTGATCTCTAGGTTCTTCACTACATTTGTAAAAACTTGGTTTTCTGATAAAACATTCCTTGCAGTTAATTTTTTTAAGAACACCTTAAGGACATATAACTTTTCCCTCCTGCTAGAGCCTACAGCTAAGATGCACCAACTCTATGTTGTTACCTTTCTTTTCAATTCCATTGCAATGTCACAATTTTGTGATTCAGAGCATAGTCAGAAAGCTAACTTTACTCTGTTTCCATTTCATTTGCTCTAGGAATGAATTTAATATCCTACACTGTATTTTTGCCTTTCTGTCCTGTTTCCATTTGCCAAGCATCCCAAAAGAACCAGCTTGTCTCCACACACTGCTCAAAGGCAGATGATAGATGAAAGCACCAAGAGTAAGAAACGTCAAGGCTTTATTCTTCTCTTAAGTGAGGCCAGACTGTAGGGAGAGCTGGTAACTTCGCATGGGAGATAATCACACAATGTTAAGACAGCACTTGGCTCATCGACTTAGGTGGTTATAGCCACAATAGCAGCACTGTCGCTGCCTCCGTGCACCTTGCCCTCTCTCAAAGAGTGCGTCTTGAAGGGAGTTCTCAAAGTCTCTACGCCAGCACTGCATAGAGCTTGAAGAACATAAAAGCTTATCACCTTTACAGCCTCTCTTGTCTTGGAGAAAACCAAACGCCATCAAGTATAATTTCAGTGCTAGCAGTAGATTTTATACTGTTACCACTTCTGTTGTGAATGTTACTCCAAACTCTTCTCTCTGATCAACCTGTTTTATTAAGGTTTCTGGGGCCTTGCTACATCTCGTACACAGAGATGCAATTTACAGTTTTGCAGAAAGAGTACCAGCTGTATTCCAGCTAAATTTTTATTTGGCATAATTACAGCTTTCTTTGTTTGTTTCTTTTTTTCTTTTATATCTGTTGAGGTAACCTTCTTAAGCTTGCTAGAAACAAACCATTAGGTTGTTTGTGCTAACCTTTAGGCTGCTTGTCTTTGGGCCTCGTAAACTAAGCTCGCTCTTCAGCTTCCTTTGATCCACAGTGCTCTCCTGCTCTTTTTGTTTAGATGCTGGTTGCTTACATTGCTTTCTGTTTGCTGCTTCTTGGCGGAAGCTGGGGGCCTTTCAAAAACCCAGTAGTAATCAGGTGCCAAATGAATGCATACGGCTTGAAGCTCTCCAACTTTGTGTGTTATCTGGGTTTACAGTGCAAAAATAGTAGCCTAAAAATTTCTAAAACCTGTACTTTATTCTTCACTTTAGATAATGTGAAAGTATGTCACTGTCCACACAAAGTTGTAAGACTGAACACAACCTTCTCTGTTACTGGCATTTTGGGTTCTGTCTTTTCACACTCCTAGGTCTTTTCTAAGTTCAAGTCAGATTCCTCTATGTGTCTGTCACCTTGCCTCTGCAAACATATCCCTCTGCCAGGCCCTGGGTCTCTCTATCTCTCCCAGAGCTGTTTCCATTGGTTGAGTTTGGGGCATAGCCCCACTCCTTCCAAGGCTCACAGCCTTGTCATGCTCCACCTTGCTCTCCCTGTCAATGAGTTCTCCTGAGCAGCCCAAGTCCACACTTGTGTCCAGACATTTTGTTTGGGAAGG
This sequence comes from Chlamydotis macqueenii, assembly GCF_036417535.1. Lineage (NCBI taxonomy): Eukaryota > Metazoa > Chordata > Aves > Otidiformes > Otididae > Chlamydotis > Chlamydotis macqueenii. Next base: position 27,570,023 of record NC_141556.1, read on the forward strand.
GGGATGGGGTGGAAACAATTTTGAAATTTCCAAAGAGACATGGAAAAATTGAGTCTAAGAGGATGAGATCTAGAAAGAAAGAAGAACAAAATAATGGAAACCAGAAGATTTCACTTGTTTCTTTTCAGGTCAGCCCCTCTGCAGTAAACCCATGGTTTAATTCCCATGTCATAGATCTCTATATACAGCCAAGAAGATGAAATTTGAAATTGATTTAACTAGCATCATTTTATTTCAGCCAGTGAATCACTTTTATCGGCATACTTATTTTAATGGCTCCCTTCACCATTGTATATGTAAACCTCTCAAATAATTATGGGTTTGTCATCACAACACTTCTTCAAGGCAGAAAATTATTATGAGCTTGCTGTAACAGGAAAATTGAGGTGCAGAAAAATTAGCTACTTGCTCAAGGTCAGGTAATGAGTTTCAAGAAGAGACTCAGTTCAGTGACTTCCCTCCCCTATTTGTACAGGGTTATATGTGTACATGCTTCTGTGCTTTTGAGAGTTTTATAACTGTTAAATGACTGATTAATAGCATTTCATTCATTTATTTAAAAAGAAAAATTAGAACATTTAGTATTGCTGACAGACACACTGAATTGGGATTCTTGGCACATGAGTCACAAATTACATGTATTATTCAGAGGTTTCATAGACAGTGATGCGACTGCAGTTTATAACCTTCTCTCCCGAGGGACATACACTAATTCATTCTGATGGAATCACTAGGAAAAAAAAAATAAAGTAGGTATTTATATCCAAACTAATGTTGGGAAGACAGGTGGTTTTGGTATTGGAACTTCTCTATCTTTTTGTGACTGGATAGGCCAAGTATTTTACTGTGTTTCTCTGCATATTGCTTTATATTTCATTGCATATGCAATTGTTACTGTTGTGACAATAATTGCATGTGAAAGGTTGCAATTCTAATAAAAAAAGTGGAATGACCTACTTTGTAATCCCATGGTTTTCCATTCCACTACAGACCAAAGCATTAAAAAAAAAAAAAGTAGTTTTAATATGGAGTTTCTGGGTTCTGAGATTTTCCTTATCTCTCTGAAGACAATTTTTGTAGGGTTGTGATGTGTGTTGGTGCTAAGAGCTGTACTTAAAAAACAAAAGTCTTGGAGCATTAAGTGGTTTTGCTGAGTTACTAAATACCCAGTTAGGGGATGAGTACATTTGGTGGAATCCTGGCCCAGATATCATCACCAGGAATTTTGTCAGTGACTGTAATGGACTATCAAATTTATCCACTTAAAGAAAGGAAAAAAATAAACAACCTCTTTTTTTGTTGTTGTTGTTGTAGTACCTTTTTCTTACATGATTTTTGAAATACTAAGCAACAATTTCCTTTTATCCAGCTTTCACAAGCCTCTTGGAGTCTACATTTCCCAAGAAGACCCAAATTCCAGCCTCAATCTTTATATCAACCCCCCTGGCTTTCTCTGAACCAGTTGCCTCAGGTTTTCCTGTTGAATAGCCTCCTGTTGTCATCCAAGTGCACGTCGCTGGGGCTCCGGGAGGAACTTCTGGTTACTGCATGTTATGAAGGCAGCTCACACAGAGCAGGGAGGAGGGAGGAGAAGGGGGTGTTTATTTCCATAGTGGCTAATTTCCCAAACGAAGACCAAATTATTCAACTCCTACGCTGAGTTTATGCCTGTCAATACAGTAAATGCATGTCAGTAGCTGCGATAAAGACGGCCCGTGGTTTTGGAGAGCAGATGCTGGGGTGGTCTCTGCTCCCCAGCAGCACCTGTTGGACTGGGGTCTGCTGTTGAGTAACCCTTCTGTAGTACAAAGGGAGGTTATAGTATTGGGTACATTTTAATTCTTGCTGGTATTAGTCATAGCCTCGGTGACTCATCAATCTGGCTCACAATGTAAGAGCAGATTTACCCTTTATAGGGTTTGGCCGTTGGCAGATGATTGTTTCCCCTCTGTGAATCAGACTTTTATTTATTTAGTGTAATCAAGAAGGAACTGTCTGTTTTGTGACCTTCTAGGTTAGTGAAAGGGAACAAAGGATTTCTCTTTATTATTATTATTTTTTGGCATCATGCAGTTAGCAGAACAATGCAAAACTACGATAAAGGGTCATACTCCGATTTGCTCGCTGCTTGGACTGTAGCTCCATGTCACATTATTATGCCAGTGAAGAATTCCTTTACATGAGCAGAAATAATCATTTCATTACAAATAAAGCAGAATCCATACTCTTTAGAATCAATTGGGAAAAATTAGACCATTCCAGCAGATACTTAGCTAACCATTTAACATGTAAGGCACTGAAAGTTCCCTGAATGATTTTGCTAAGCTGGACAAAATTAATAAGAGAATTTTGCAACTTGCCTGGCTACTGAACAAAGTACATCCTGCCAGATTATAGACATATCTCATGCAAATTAAAAAAAAAAAATTCAGATGGCAGGCAGGGCCTGTACTAAACAGCTCAAGGACAGCAGTCTGGGTAACAGACCTAAAATACATTCAGAGATTGCTCAGCGACAGTGGAGCTGAAAGAAATCAGAAAAAGCTAAGAATAACTAACCCGAAATAATTAATTGGTTACTGCTTCTTACCCAGATAAGGGGAAAATGACATTTGGAGTGTTTATGCAGTTCCTAGATTTTGTATTTTGTTTAAAGAAAATGGCTTCACCAGTGTGAAGAACACTAATTCACTCCCTGGTCCTGGCATTCTGAGGCATTTTGCTGAGACCTGTAAATGATCTGCAATATGTTCAAGGAATGCCAACAAACATTATTCATTGTCAGAACTGCATTTGTTCCATAGTTTTCAAAGGTGGTTCCTTCTGAGTGTTTTTCCCTTCTGCGTTTAGCTAGTGAAAGGTTTCAAATGCAGTGAAAAACCTTGGTGGTCAGTGAAGCTAAGCTAGATTGTACTATGTAGAATGAAACATCACCACTAGTGAAGTAAAAAAGAGGGTTGTTGTTTTTTTTTTTTCAAGTTTATTTTAATAAATTTTCATTGGTGTCCCCTGTGGCAAGCTGCAGCGGGGCTCTGTATCCATGCGAGTAGGCTGGCTGCATGTCGGGTGTCCCTGCCGTGGCAGGGGGCACTGGCCGCCCTGGCAGTAGTGTGAGGCCTCTGAACATTGCACCCATGAGAGGAGGGCTTCTTGTCCTCCTCACTGCATTTCTGTGCTGCCACACTGTGAAGGTCAGAAATGTGCTGTTTTGCTAAGAGCCTTGGCTGAGGAAGAGTATATTTGGAAGAAAACTTAGAAAAACTCTAGTTTATCAAGCTACATACTTGAAAAGGTATATTGCAGAGTAATCTACGCTTTTTAAAACTCAACACTTTCTAGGACAATAAAGGGCTTCAACTTTGAGGTGGGGAAAAAAATCTGGGTTAGGTATAAATAAAGTATGACTGCCTAATCAGTATAGCGGGGATTGGGGAATTACAATGAAAACTCCCTTGAACAGTTTCTTTAGTAAGCCAATATGAGTAAGATTAAATTACCAAATTGAGAGTGTTTTTGAGCAAAGAGTATACTTTGCTTAGCAGTGTATGGTCAACTAATTATGTCAAATGATCAAGGGATACTGCAGGTCATTCTTCACTGGTAACTATAAGGACAAGATAAACAATCATCTGTGGGGAATGGTTTCAGTGAGAGATGAGTCTGTTGAGGTCTCTTTCACTGTTGTATTTTTATCTGTTAAAGGAAAGTTAACAAAATGGAAAATTATGTCTGATGATCTGAATTCAGACATGCGTATTTTGACCTGAAAGAAGATCAGTTCCATGTCTGTTGAAGCCAGTGGAAAATCTCTAAATAGATCACAATTGATGCGCAAAGCTATAGTGTTCTGTGCCTTAAAAGAAGACTTTAAGAAGTGTTCATCTTGAAGAATGTACTTGGAGCACATTCCCAAATTATTTACTCTGACCCTGATAATACAGTGACACATCACTGTGATCACAATTTTAGTGAGGCTTCACCTGAAATACTCCCAAAGCAAAGCATAGGATCATAGAATGGTTTGGGTTGGAAGGAACTTTTAAAGATCACCCAGTCCAACTCCCCTGCAAGGAGCAGGGACATCTCCAACCAGCTCAGGTTGCTCAGAGCCCTGTCTCCAGTGCTCCAGCCCTGTTTCCAGAGATGGGGCATCTACCACCTCTCTGAGCGGCCTGTTCCGGTGTTCCTCCACCCTCACTGAAAAAATTGTTTCCTTATATCCAGTCTGAATCTACCTCCCTCTATTTTAAAACCATTACCCCTCACCCTATCATGACAGGTCCTGCTAGAGTTTCTCCACATCTTTACTGTAGGCCCCCTTTAGGTACTGGAAGGCCACTATAAGGTCTCCTTGGAGTCTTCTCTTCTCCAGGCTGAGCAGCCCCAACTCTCTCAGCCTGTCCTCATAGGAGAGGTGCTCTAGCCCTCTGATCATCTTCATAGCCCTCCTCTGGACTCTCTCCAACACGTCCACATCCTTCTTATATTAGGGGCTCCAGAGCTGGATGCAGTACTCCAGGTGGGGTCTCACCAGAGCAGAAGAGGAAGAATCACCTCCCTTGACCTGCTGGCCACACTGCTTTTGATGTAGCCCAGGATGTGGCTGGCTTTCTGGGCTGCAAGTGCACATTGCCAAAGTTATTGAATTACATAGTGTGGGCTATGAGATAACCACTGGCAACTAAAATGGTCAAGAATACAACTAGACTCAGGAGAAAATTACTTGTGAGACACACAAGTGTGCTTTGTTCTTCCACTTTGTTTGCCTCAGAAGGATAATGCTCCTGAGACCAGCAGCTGTCAACAATATAGGAGCAAAGATAATACATTATATTGGTTGCCTGTTGTGCTAGGCACTGTGTAAAGATATAGTAACTGAAGTTAACAATATTAATAATTTCATTACTGCTGTCAAGATTTTTAGTGTTCTTCAAGCCTTTTTTTTCCCCCTGTTTTCTTGTGCTATGTGAATGTCTCAACTATTGCTTAATAATAGGGATTCTACCTCACATAACTGTGCAGGAAAACCTTAAGAGTTCAAAACCAGACAAAGAATAGAAAGAAGACAGATTTTTTTTTCTTTTTCGTTTCTTAAGTGTTACAATTTTAAAGTAAACCTCAAAGTGTGTTTGTGCTTGCTCTGGATTTGGGGGACTACTAATACTAAGGAAAAGCAGACCCTCTGCCAGACAAACCATTCTGTCTACGTATACAAGCTAAACAAAGGGTAGGGGAAGTAAACTATTGTTAAGAATATGGAAATTATGCATAAGGAGATTAAACTTCCAGCTCTTTTAACACTTGGTTATGGGGATAAAGTCAGTGCCCAAGAGAGCACAGAGCAGCCTGCAGGAGAACTGGGAACTGACCCTGGCTGCTCCTCAGGAAGGCAGGCAAGTGGCATCAGATGTAAAGGAAGCAGCACTCACCAGCACAAAAGTTGAATCAACTGCAAAGCTTAGTACTTTCTTAGTGAGAGTCACTGCGAAACATCTCAATGAACTACCAGGACTGTCCATGTTCTTGTCTCTAGGTTAAGGAAGGTAAGTGTGAAACAAATTACTGTTCTTCACAAAATAGTTCAGCTTGGGAACTGCTTGCCACAGTATGCAGTGAATGCTAAAACTTTACACAGCATTATACGGGAACTGGATAAGCCCATGCGTAAGAAATAGGTAAATATTACCAAATAAAAACAAAACTAGACTCAACGGCCCGCCTGTGTTGCTCTCAGAAAAATTAGTTTAATTTTATCTGATAATGACACAAGGGTGCAAATGCATTTCAGTGAAATATATTCTGTTTTCCTTGTTCTCACACTCTTCCTTAAGGATTGACTTGTGGTTGCTGGCGGAGACCGGATGTTGGTCTAAGTGGGTTTTTCTTGTGACCTACTACAACTGTCCCAACGATGTAATGCTATGAGAGACACTTATTGTCAGCAGCTGAAGATCTAACTCATTAGCTGTTGGAAGTTCTCTTAGATGCTACATAGTTTTTGTGGCTACCAAGTAGTTTTCAGAAACTCCTTTTCCCAGAATCTCTTGGCCCTACAAATAAAGAAATTCTGCATGATTCTAGCCACTTTAAACTGTCTGTGAGTCACTTACTGGGACTGCAACTTATTGAAGGGGTCAAATGCTTCACATTGGGACAGACTTTTTAACAAACCCTGTAGCGATAGGACAATGCATAATGGTTTTAAACTAAAAGAGGGTAGATTTATATTAGGCGTAAGGAAAAAAAATTTACTATGACAGTGGTGAAGCACTGGAATAGGTTGCTCAGAGAGGTGGTGGATGCCCCATCCCTGGAAACATTCAAGGCCAGGTTGGATGGGGCTCTGAGCAACCTGATCTGCTTGGAGATATCCCTGCTCCTTGCAGGGGGGTTGGACTAGGTGACCTTTAAAGGTCCCTTCCAACCCAAACCATTCTGTGATTCTATGATTAACAAGAGTAGGCTGCAACATTGGAAAATCTTCTTTCCTCAGTATACCCTTGATAGTTCTAAAATCTAAGAAATGGGTTTTTACAAATAAACAACATCTGTGTGTTATCAGTATTATCCATCTTCAGGATGGAACACATTAGTTTGGGTAGAGCCTGAAAGCCCTCCCAGGAATATTGCAAATCCATTTCCTAGGTAAAGCAAACAGATACTTATGCCCCAGCCCTACATCCTACACCGAATCCTGCATTCACAAGGAACTCCTGTCACCTCTCTGGGTCCATACAGGGTAACCATGCTGCAGGAAAATGCATTAGCTTTTATAATTAGTACAGTATGGATTTTTAATCTGTTTGCTTCAATTCTGTCACTTCTTCGTAATGAGAAAATTAGAATTAAATTGACATCCAGGAATGAATTCAAATGTGCAAAGTGTCTTAAATTAAAAAGTGTTAGGTGTCCATGTAAGCTCAAACAGATATCTAAATTATCAGATGAGAAATGCAGCTCTTCAAAACAAAGGTGTGCCACTAGTTTTATTTCAAATAAATACACTTCTGTGTGATTAAAAGAAAGACCTGGAGCTGATGTGAATAGTTTGGAAGAAAAATAAACCACACTGTAATAATATATGAAGAAGAAATATGTGGGAGTTGCAGTGATTTGTAGAAATATAGTCCAAATTCGTGGAAAAAATCATCAAAATTTTACTACAAATGAAAACTTTATTGTAAATATCACCATGTTTAGAGAAAACATAAGAAAGAAAAGGTAAGCAGCACTTCAGTTTTCAGTCTTGATTCAACAGTGGGAAGTCTATGATTAAAAAAAAGCTGGAGGATACAAATCAATTGTTTTCCTGAAGCCTTTTGACTCAGGTAGGAGTTACTCTTCCTTGGAACTAAGCATGTGTGAATTATTTCTTCAGCAGACTGACTTGTGGATTCACAAAATTTAATCAAACCATTGCTAAAACTTACACTGTAATATAATTATTTGGCAGTTAAAAAGAGCAATGTAGAAATGGGAAAATCTTACCTTTTTTTCCCCCCAAAACCCACTGGTGAAAGAGTCAGTAGTTCTTCATGTTCCCATTTCTAATTCCCTTTGCCTTCTTGACTGCAAGATGTTACTGGTTTTCAATTAACTGGTGGTGACTGACTGCTCTAAGCATACTCCTAGCCTGTTGCAAACGTCAAGTAAGATGGGTTTATAAAAAGTCACCCATGAAGATTGGTTAAGCTGCCTGCTTGACTGCATGTTTGCAATGGGCTAGGACCACACGCGCAACCAGTCACTGCGATTTGACTGACAGGCAATTACAATGTGCTAACGTGAGCTTGTGGGAACGTATCACTGAAGTGCCTTATCCAGTACTTCACCACATTAAAAAATATATTGTGTCAAAGTTGTGATAAAAGATTTATTTTATTGATATTACATGTGAATTAGAAATGTAGCTGTGTACCAAGAAAACTTTACATCTTCTATCCACATTTACTCATCCTAGTTTCTTATGATTAAGTTTTCTGTGTCTTCCTTCCAGTACCAAGTGTGCTTCCAGAGAAAAAGATGTTAGATAATGTAACTTTTTTTAGGATTTTTATTAGCATTTAGAGTATCTCAGGACCACACAAGGAGGTCTTTGGCAAAAGTCAAATACAGAGTTTTTCACAATGCTGGATGGCTGCCTTTTTGAGAATCTTTAGCTTCAGTTATGATCAACTGGTTGCAAAAACACTTTAATATGTAAGAATTGAAGTGCTGTGCTTTTCTGTCTTAACAAGTTATTAATTTATTTTTAGCTGAGACTCCACGTCTAGATAAGAGCTCCACTCTGAACATGCACATCTCTCTCCCTGCCTGAATTCTTTCCACCAGAGGACTATGTATAAATTTACCTTCTTTTTTATCATAGTGACAGCAATCTGCAGATTCAGTAATAGATAGGAAGAAAATAAATTATTCCTCTCTGACAACTTGATGACTGAGTGATTTCAACCCTCGTGTAATATTAAAAAAAAAAAGAGTTTAAAAAACTCATAGCATTTATTTTCTCTTTCTGCTCACGTATGGTAACAGAGAGATGTAGGCCTTGACTTTATATTTAAATTATATCAACATTTTCAGCTGATAAGGTTTAATGTTTTAAATGTAATCTCTAAAATATGTGGATTAAATGTGAAATGAGTACAAATTCAGCAAAAATTAATAGATGAGTGACCTGAATTACTCTGAAACCCTGAAAGTCAGCTGTCTAGCCTAAGATAAAGAGCTACCATCAAGAGAGAGTGAGAAGGAGAGGAACGTGTGGATACCATTCAGTTAATTTAGAAATAAACATCTAAAATATAATCACCCTCTGGAGATGCTTTCCTCCTCTTGTTAGTAATAAAGTTTGGTGATTAGCTTCAGTTTGACACCTCACTTTTAAATGGCTAAAATTAGGTGACACGAACCTTATCTTGCTATTATCTATTTCCACCAGATACCACAATGCATTTAATAGCAAGCTTATATTTAAGTGTAAGATAAGTGCCATAAATCTTTCTAAGTGTTTTGCTGGAGTAGGTCCAGAGTGCACATCAGTTTCCAGGATCAAACACTGTGTCTTTAATGGTGTTTAGCACTTGAAATTCCTATAAATGTCATTGTTCTAATGCACAGTTACAGCTTCAAAATGTGAAGACCGGACTTGAGAAGATTTGTTTACCACTCATCCATGTTGCTGTCTTTACCAGACGGAAGTGAAGGTGTAGAAAAAGAGCTTGCACATCTCACATCTGGCTGAAGACTGAGCATCTGAAAGTTATTTTCACTGGGGATCTTCTTAAAAGGCAGGAATGTTTAGAGCACAGACACTGAAGTGGGAATAGATTTCACATACAATTATTCAATTTACTTAATGATCTACTAAGCTTACTTTAGGCATCTACTGTAGGTGCAATTCAGGACATACAAGTTTAGGAATCCAGATTTCCTTTACAGTCCATGGGAAGAGACACTCAGAGGGCCAGTGGGAACATCAGAGTCAGCTGTCCGTAATTTCTGGTGTTACTCATTTTGCTATTTAATTGCAACATTAATGCCTGGTTGTTTCCTGGCAAGGTATAAAGTACACATGGAAAAATAAGATATTGCAAGAACACAGAGCACCTTTTTGAGCCCATTTAACTCCCCTGTATGCTGGCAAGCAAACCCTGCTTTCACTGAAGTCTTGTGTCTAACCATCACAAAAGTGTTTTTCACACGGTATTTACCATATTTTACAGTACTATTTAACAGCAATCTGGCCTGCATAAATGGCGTTGCAGTTTGAGTATGAGAGGCTAAACTCGACTTGTGTACGTATCACAAAGATAACGTAGAAGCGACTTAACAATGTTATGCGCTGGCTTTAAATGTGGTGAGTATAGCATGTTACCATCCTGCCAAAACAAACATGTTGCATTTGTGACAAATTTCCAGAAAAATAGATTTTTACTCACTTAGCCACCCAGTTTAGTTTCCAAAGTGACCCGAAAGAGTAAAATACTTCTCTCGCCTACATTAGTGTTGTTTTAGGCCAAGGAGAGGATTGGCTTAAGCAGCTCTGCTCTGACTTTCATTATACTGTTTGACTTATTACAAAGATAGTCAAAACAAAGGAAAGAAAACATTTCAGATTTTGAAGACTATCACATACTCACTTATTTACAGCTTATATAAAACAGGACTTTGCATTTGCTTCTCTGACTCCAGTTGCCACAATAGGTGTTTGGCAGTGCTGCTCATCCAAGGAGAGTCATGCTTTTTGTGAGGCTCCACTGCAAATAGCTTCATTGTGCAAAAAGTCTTGTTTAAGACAGGGGGGCCTAAATCTTTACTCTCCCACCCATGGTGGGAAGTGAAATATCTGCTTAAGTTGGCAGATGTTGACTGGTCAGTGTGCTAGAGAAGTCCACCAGCAAAAGAGAAATTTTGTGTGGAATGGACCAACTTCTACTCCTGTACCACTGCCTTACACAAAGGAGAAGAGACATTACCGCCTTGATCTATTTGCTGATGTGAAGAACTGTTTATTAGTTTACAGAAGAAACCTTATCCTGACATGCTTATTAAGGTAAAATGTGGATGCCGGTATTTCTGAAAACTCTGAGACTTGCCAGTTTTTGGGAGCTGAGCTCTGAAATCAAACGGATGCCTAACAAACAGCCACCTCCACTGTTCTGAATGAAAGAGTGGGAGCAAAGGACACTTGCTGCAGTTATCTGCAGGACTCTTTCACCATCTCAGGTGCAGCATTAGTAGCAAAAATGTAATAAAGGACACACCAAAGAGGACCTGGTTTCCATATACTGTTCTTAGTGAGGCCTGCAAATGGTTCTGGCCTTGCAGAGGTGCAGAAGATGGTGCACAAGAGAGAAAGAAGTTCCTGCTGTGGTAGAAGGCTTACAGTCCAGTTTCACAACTGGAATTCAGTGGTTTGTATTTTCACATCTGTTCTGATGCCAGAGCCATCAGACTCTAGCATCCCATAACTCTGAGACTTTGAATCAGAGTGAAACAGATCTTTAGACATTTGCTTCCATGCCTACATATCAGAACAGATGATATAAAGTATGACCTCCGAAATTTGCAGAAAAGTTCAAAGATTTTCTCTTCCCTAGCCCATCATCTATATGTGATCATGCTGACATTGCTGAGGTGCTATAAAGTCAATCTAATGTCAGGTCATGTCTAGGCTGCTAAATACAAAGTAAAGCACTTGCCTCCTCATCATCCTCATTATTCAACATTTTTTCCTTGCTCTGTTTTGGTCGTCTTCTAGTAGCTCCGTCTAAGCCAACACCTAGTGCAGTCTGGCAGTCTAAGAGATAGTTCATTTTGGGGACCCAAAATCAACATTTTCCAAAGGACACCGCTTTTACCTTCTTCCCATCATAGTTTCCTACTATTATTCACCAGACTTTGCATCATCACTTATCTCAAAATGGTCTCATGCTACTTTTCCAGGCATACAGTGCATACAGCCTCAACGCTATGCTCAAAGTAAGCTGCTGCACAGCCCTGATCGTAGGACCGTCTATCAAGCTTTGCTTTAACACAAGAGAAACTGTCAGCTGCACACAGATGTTCTGGACGGTGGGCTTTTTGGCCTTTTGTCCTTAGTAAAGCAAATTCTTCCCCCACAAGATTTTCTGATTTAACCCCAAAAGAAAGAAGTCCCTCGTAAACCTGATAATTGTCAGACAGATAAATTGGCTGCAGACGGGTACGTGTGTGCAGCTGGCCAGGTGTCATTTCTATGTCTCCCCTTCTGACAGTTCTTCTTGTAGGGGTCAGTATCAGCGATAGCAGAGGTGATGGCATTGGCTTGGTGTAAAAGAGGTATAACAAAATTTATACTTTCATATTTCTTGTCTGCTTTATGGGAAGTGGAGAGTCCTGTGAAAATAATTTGCTAGATTAGATTACTCAGTTGTATTGTTGCTTCATTTATGGATGACAGCTCTATCCCTATGAATGTAAAGTGCAGGATATGGGGTAGCTAATGAGGTAGGGCTTTGACATTCCTCAGAGGCTTCTAATTCCTATCCTGTTACAGGAGTCTCTGGGGGACTCTTTCTGCAGAGCTCCATCTTCCTGCTAATGGGATGGAGACCTGTGCACTACCATGTATGATGAATGCTGGCAGGTTTCTTTGAGACGGGAGTCTTAAATTCCATATCCTGTTCCGTTCCCACAGACTTCTGTCAATGGGAACCTGTTCTTAGCAATTTGAAAGATGAAGAGCTTGCAGATACAACCTTTTCCTGCACTAACGAGATGTCCCACCTCGTAGATGTCCTCTGAATGATTAGCAGTAATATTGCTGCCATAGCAAATGATACTCAGAACCAGGCAATCTTAAAGAGACCATTTTGGATTAAAGGATATATTTGCTTAGCTATCTATCTATTTATTTATTTTTTAAAATACTGTCTTATAGTAGGTAAATAAATAGCTGAAGTTAGCCTGGTGTACAAGTTCAATTGACTGAACGAAGCAGTGAAAGTTACCCGCAGTGGCAGCATTAGGGTATTTCTGAAATACAAGAAACTGTGCCTTGAGCCAAGATTCAGAGAACAAGAGCTGAGAGGCAGGATACAATGAGAGTCTGAAGGCCCACGTGTAACGGCCCGGCAATGCTTGCCAATGAAACCTCTATACTGAGGTGAAACTGGAATGCTGAGAACGCAGGCAATCATCTGAAGCACAACATTTACCACCTTCCACATTCAAATTATTTTTAAGTGATTAATTGACTCCAAGAGATTCCAGAAACATTTGCACTGCCATCCTCATTCAAAAAATGAGATCACAGAATTAGAAAAGGTAATGGCTTTTTGTAAGTGGTCAGCAGAGAAAGGAAGAAAAGCCAGTCCCAAAATGACACCTCAGAAGTTCTCTTCCTGCATGAATACCATTAGTTTTGTAACCATCACTGAAACTAAGTGTGGTGTTATTATCTTTCCCCAGCAGTACACTACTGTAATTCTGATGAAACTAATTAATTAATGAACTAATTAACTAACACAAGCATGCTTGAAATTCAGAATTTCCTATCTGTGGACTTCATAGTTTATACTACAAAATTGCTTTTCTGACTTTATGAAAGCTTGCAAAAATGTTACTGAATTTGTTCCTACAATTTTGTTTTTCCCTCTACATCTTCCACTGTAAGTAGATTTCAGTAAAAAAAACAATATTTCCTCCAAACCACTCACAATGCAGCTGATATTGCACCTTTTCTTGCTCAGTAGAGACAAATTCTCAGTTCAGGGTATCAAATTTGGGTCAGGTTTGGAAGCGGCACAGCCCCATCCCACTCTGGAACAGCGTGTGCCTTCCAAGCCTGGTCAGATGCACGTCCTACAACTGTGCCCGAAGGCAAGAAGCAGCAGTTTACATTAAGAGCAGAACTGGGCTTGGCACAGTGAGTTCAACAAGCATGAGAATAATGCTTCTTTCTTTAGCCATCTCCAGGCTCCACCCCGTTTCTCAAAATCGCTGAACTATTTACAAATGTTTAAGAGAACCTCTGTGTTATTAGAGGAATGTTTACACGGCCATGCATTTCAGTTGCAGGCAGAGCTGTACAACCAAGGCCCACCCCAAAGACAAGAGCTGCGCTGTATTATCAAAATATGTACTGGTTCTACTCTCTGCTACCATACAAGGCAGCTCTGCATTCCTGCTGGTAACCTTTTATTGCCTCCTAAGTTTTCCAGATGACTGCCAGATTTCTAGAACTTACATGGAATGATTACAGGCTTCACAAACATAAACCTCAGATTCTGCTTGGCAGCTTCTTCTGGGAATGCCAAAATGAAGAAAATAAAAAGTATTTCGGAAAAGACTATTAAGACCATTTGTGGTTGGTAATGGATGCAGTTGTACGGTTTACAGTTTTAATAAACTTCACCAGTTAGAGTGAACCAAGCCTCAAAATATCACCATGATGTTGCTTTTACAGCCATCTTACATAGGATGTTAGCTGAGGAACAGAATGCTCGAGGAATTTAGACAGTGTCCCGTTGCATTCAGCAGAGGACTGGAATTAGATGTCAGAGGTTTCTGCTTTGAAATCACAGTCTGCAGTCTACTAAACTGTGCTGACTCCTTATGCCTTTAGACGGGAAGAAAGTGTTACATATAAAGGGTTCCAAACAGCTTATATTGATACTCTCAGTGCATTACGATTAAATTAAAAGGGGCCAAGAGTCCATTTGTTTGCTGTAAATAAGAAATTTGTAGAGGAATATTCAGTTTTAGAGATAATTCCCCCAACATATTAAAAAAAAAAAAAAAGAAAAAAAAAAGAAAAAAAAAGAAAAAAAAAGTGATGGAATAAATGCAGGTCCACAAAAAAGCAGCCTGAAAAGCATCTGAATGCACATCATATAGAGGGTTTTCAAATTGAAAGACGTGCATTGAATTCCTGGAATGAGAGAGATGCTGTTTGTATTCTGCCCACAATGTTCTGGCTTCCTATTCTGGAAGGTCATTAAAATGTTTTCTAAGAACTGATGAACTGTTCACTGATTTTATTCTTACCGGTTTTTCTGATTTCTGTCCTGAATACACTTTCAAAATTATTTACTAAAAATGCCTCCCAGCTTGTTGCAACTGGAACTTTAAGGTATGTTGTTGGGTTTTTTCTGTATTTTCTTTGATGAAGATCTGTGTCCAACTGAGACAAGTTAAGCCCCGATAGCTTCCATTGAATCAAATTCCTACACAATCTTACTCATTTCTTTACACCTAGAGACCACATAACGATGTCAGTACCTAAAACTTAGCTTTCAGAACATGTAATTTTTAGGTGCAGAATTTGAAGTGCTGAAAAGGTTAGTGCCAAAATAATTGTCATGCTGAACAGAGAGTCACCCCACCAAAACATAACAGTAGGAAATGGTGAAAATGCTGAACACCAATCTTCCAGCCTGTTTGGAAGCTTACTAATGTCAGATAGAAATGGGTGCAGACCACACTAAAGTGTTAGTTAAGGCAGTTTTGGAAAGAATCTTCAGACTGAGTCATGTGTGGATGCATTTTTTTTTTTTTGTGTAGGGGGTGTGTGTGAGAGAGAGACAGAGGAGCCTCTTCTGTAACCTCAGCCAAACTTGGCAGAGCGATGGAGACCTAACACTATTAAGTTTTTTGCAGATTTTGGGAAACTTGCAAAACAAGTTTGGTCTGTGAATGCGAAACCTCAGCATCTAAAAGACAAGAGAAATTTCACAAGGGCAAATGAGATCTAACGAGTTCCCTAACCATGGGAAATGCTTTAGTCAGAGCTTATGTGTTAAACAGGAGGAAAGCCTCAGACAGGAGTTCTCGCCTGTGTGGAGTCTCTGCTGCCTAGTAAAATGCAGACAAGGATAGGAGTCATAAATACATTTATAAGTATGGTTTCCCAATTAGATTCTCTGAAGTCCGTAAGGGATAAACTCCTGCTGCAGCTTAATATAATACAATTAGCTAGTCAATTAATCACAAAACCACTGGGAGATATGCTGCTTTGGTTCAAGTACTTGGAAGTGCTTGTTCCCAGTCCCAAGATTCAGCTGCATCTCTGTACTGGGGGCTTTGGGCTTAATTAGGGAAGACACAATGGAGCAATGATCTCAGTTAGAGGGAGAAGCAGCACCTGGTGGGTACCTTTTTATGACGTGCAATAGTGAAAACCAGAGCAGGCCATGAGACGAAGAACGAAATTGCACCAGCTGTTGGAATAAGCAGGTGTGTGACTATAACTTGGCTGGACAAGGCACTGAGTAGCTTGATATACCCACGAAGTTCACCCTGCTTTCAGCAGGGGGTTGGACTAGATGACACCCAGAGGTCTCTTCAGCTTAAATCTTCCTGTGATGTTATGAACTCTCAAACCCTGAAGTCATAGTTAAAATCAAGGTAATCATTCTGTTGTTATTTTGCTTAACTGTTACCAGTGCCTGGATGCCCTTACCTTTTGGAAAATTTAAACGGACATCAGTGTCCTGCTTGTTTGGGGACATAGGGATCAATTCAGACTTTTCCAAATGCCTTTTCTCACTGCCTCTGTGTTTCACTCCTCATCTGATTCCTCATTTTATGAGGAATGATTTCCTCAAGAATCAGATCTGTTTCCTAGGAAGTGTCATAAAGTTAACCTCAGACAGCAGTTTTCAGCATAGAATATCAACCCATTATCATGCAAAAAACATTTATCTTTTTTATTTAAGTGAGGCACATCTATTAATCAATGTACAGGCGTAACTGATTATATTTTAGATATGATAAGCATGCAGCATTAGGAGCACGGATTACTGCACAAGAGCAACTTCTTTCCTCACCACCTATCCTGTTGATATCCTCTTCTCCTTATCTTACAGCCTTGATTATTGCAGGCTGTTCCCTAAGCTCTTGATCTGTTTTCTACCCATAGCAATTAAATAGCATCATCAACTTTGTTAGAGCAACTACCCTTCACCACCTGAGTTTTCTACATTTTCATAGGAAGTCAAATTTATTCCAGAGTGCCTTCATGATTCAGCATTATCATTCAGCATTATCCCCCCTGGCTTATTTAACTTTTCCGCCCTCTTTTCCCACTCTACTTATGTTCATCCTAAAATACCTTCCCTATGCCTCCTCCTCCTATCCAAATTAATGATTGTGCTGCTTTCTACTCCCGCACAGCCTCCTGGATTGACAGCCCCCTCCTTCTCAGCTTATTCCTTTCTTAAAACCTTCAGAACATCTCTTCTCTTCCAGTTCAAGATTTCCTTTTTTTCAGCTGAGTATTTCCCAGGGTCTTGCCCTGTGGGTGCAGCGCGTGTGCTCAGCGTAGCACAGACGGCATCTGCTGGGTAACTAAAGAACATCGTGTGACTGCTCTCAATATATTGCTTACTACAAACACGAAAATCAAGGCTTCATTCATGTAAACAACTAGTTTAGGGCAACCAATAAATACTATTTATATTTTGTTGTCATGCTACATTTTTTTTAACAAATAAAAAGTTAACAAATATACGAAGCTTGACTAGTTTCTCATAAACTAGGTGCAAAAGTTTTCTACAACAATGCTAGGCTTGAAGCCAAATCTGAACAATGCTGGGCTTAATCTGCAGCAGAAACATCCTCTTATTTGAGTCATTTTTCACTTGTTTGGAGGGGGAGGCAATGGGGGGAACTCTGATTTTGTTGTGAATCATATGTTTTGTTGTGATTGCTCATAGTGACCGCAGAACTTGGCACTGCTGCTCTGGTGGTGGCACAGCGAAGCCGGTGCTGCCTCGGTGCTCGCCGGGGTGCAAGGTAAAAAAATATCCGGCTCATTTTTTGTGATTTAAGCAGGGAACACAGAGTGGCAACCTACAATCCGAGCCTAGTCCTGGCTCAGCTGGTTTTAGACTTTTGTTCCCTAACGCTCCTTTATCCATTATTTTGTTAATAAAGACATTGAAACAATTAACATGTTATTTTCAGTCCTTTGACAGAATGTTTTTCTCTCCACTTCTCATGGATTGTTGATGATCTTCAGATGATCTGTTCTCCATTTAATAACTACTTCCGGGACCTCTTTGGCAGTACACTTAATTTTATTAAGTACCATTCTTAAGCCTTATACTTAATTAATAAACTCAATTTACTTATTTATGAATGAATGAGTAAAGGCAGGCTCAGAATTCCTGGACTACAGACTTTTTTGGCCTTAGCACTTTGAAGCAATAGAGTAGCAGATGTAATACATGAACGTGGATGATCAGTTACAGCCTTTGCAAGAGCAGAGAGTCTCCAGGTTTATACCATTAGCAAGCAGCTATTGGCAAGACAAAAATCACTGAATCAAGCTCTGTGTCCTACTCACTGCTAACTGCTAATGACATAGCTAATGACACAATTTTAATAGCATATTTCAGCTAACATTCAAAAATCAGGGATGGGCTGCCTCATTTAGGTTGACTATGATGTTCTTAATTGCCATGGCCTACCTCTGACAGCTGGCGTGAGGAATCCCTGCCTGGAGATAACACTGCACTTGATGGTTGGGACATTCTCCCAGAAGGTGTGAGGCAGAATTTGGAGTTGAAATGCTTGAGCGCAACCTTGAATCCAGACTTCCCACTTCTGGAAGCAAAGGCTTCACTCATCCAGAGATACAGAAGAAGCTGAACACACCCTCCCTGTGTTTCACACAGAAAACTGTAATGCAAATAATGTTTGTGCTCAATGGAGTATGGCAGGTATGTGGGCAGCAGGCCTTACGCCAGCAGCTGGACTGGGTCCCTGTCAGTTCTAGGATAAACCAGGGCACTCTCTAGTCCTGACACATGAGGAGTTGTGGAGGCCTAGCAAAAGATTTTCTGTTGGCCTGTCACATCCTTTTCCACCATACACAAAAGCATTCGTATATATTTACGTGAATTGGACTGGAATCTTCTCTTACAGTATTTTGCTTGGGCTGGGAAAGGAGAAGACCACATTGGCCCCAGTAACACAGTGGACTGCTCTTGTGGAGCTGATTTTTATGATGGCTTTCCACTGAGATGCCACAAGGTATGGGGCTCTGCTGTGGTGGGAGAGCACACCCAGGACCTGAGGACATTATAAAGGAATTCTCAACTTTTTGAAGCAAGTCTCTGCCCTTGAACTGCTGCATCCTCGTACCAGCTCCCTTCATCCTGTTCTTACAGGACAGCCATTGTGCTCCTATTCCGTTGGAGGGCCTGCTGCTACTTGAATTGTTGACCTGGACGGCCAACCTCCTCCTAGCCACCCTTTGCTAGCTCTAGCATCCCAAAACCATGCTAAACTTGGCAGAGTTGTTGAACCAAGTGTTGCCATCCTTACCACCTCTACCTTACCAGTTCTGGGAACAGATGCTTTACAGCTTCCAAGCACCTCAAGTTAGTCCTGAATGTAAACAGTTTTGTGCTAATGGTCATGACTTCAACAAAGCCAGATAATTTTGCTTCACATCATCAACTGTGTCCCGTAAATCTCAAAACCTAGGATTCTGCAGGAAAAGCGGAAGTTGCTGTGTTGATTGCTTATTAGCATGTATTTTAAGAGATGTGGACATTAGATTTCCAGAGGTAAAGCATACATACAAAAAACTGCTTAAAATGTTTTTCTTTTCTTTCTAGCATATGTATAACCATAATAGGTTTGAGATGCAGTCCTAATCTCAATAGAAATTACAGGTTATTCCTATAATGTATAAATATCTGTTACTAATTCAAAGATGCATTTAGTTAATTTCATTCTTTTAAAGTTTTTGCAAAGCCTTTGCCAGCCTGGACTTTATCGACCTGCAGGTTAACTCTTCCTTAAATAAAAGGCAGTACGGATTCTGAGTATATAATGGTAGCAGAGGCCCCATGAAATCCAAAGCCAACTGTGTCTGTATGCTAAGGTATCCTCCAAAATGCCATCCTATATAGAATTAACTCAGCCTTGACTTTACATCTTCCCAGCAAATGGAAACATTTTGCCTGGAGTTCACATAAAATGTGTTTTTGTAGCAGTAAATCATAAAAAAAAAAAAGAAAAAAAAGAAAACCTTGTTCTTTGTACCATAAGAGCTACAATGGCATTACCACTTTTTTTTTTTGTCTAGACTGTAAAGACTCCAATTAATAAGCTAATATTTGGAATAACATACACAAGTAAGTTTTTCTATATGAAGTGATTAAAAAAAGATAAAAACATAAATGTGCTAAAAGCGTGTCTTCTGCATAAACAACCATATCTCCTGAAAAGCAGCATGCTCAGTTATGCATGTTCAGAGCGCCACAGACCTTTGCTCTTGGGACATGGAAGAGGCTGTGTTGCAGCGCTTGTATGATGGGTCTCCTGGGTGCGTAAGCTCTGCAGTCAACCAACAGGTAATACCTACATGCTCCAGCCAAGGTTAGCAAGAGGTTAAGTGAAGCAGGACTTAGCAGTAATCTCAACGGTGTTGCACCTTGTCTAACTTCTGGGCAGTAGGCAAGTTTCAAAATTTCATGGATGTGTTAAAAGCATACGTGGACAGAAACTTGGTAATTTTAGGGGTTTTGAAAAGGCTGACTTCTACTGGAAAAGAAAGATCAAGTTCACAGATGTTCCAGGTAGAACAGTGATTAGACGGTCTCTCTTGTGCCCTCTGCTGCCACAGTTTAAGCTATACTCCACTTTTGTTTAAATCCTATTGTTAAGATTCTACTGTACAACCCTACTTGTTCTTCACAGCCAGTTGCTACAAACACAACTCTACTCTAAAACCCTCAAACTTTGAGTCATAACAACCTACATTGTAACAGTAGCCACATAAAGTGCAACACAGAACATAAAGCCAAGATGGGCAGAAAGTTACCTCCCAAAGGCAAATTTGAGCTTTTCCTTCCCACACGTGCTGATAATGACAAGGCCAAATTTGTCTTCTTTTGTGAATCTTCATCCTAATTTGATGCTCAACATGCGAAGAGTTAAAATCAAATATGTCGCTCTGGAAGTGGCATGATAAATAGAGCTGGCTAAGTGCCTCTTCAGGCTGTTGCAGCCAATTAACTATTTCTGAAAAGAAGAGTATGCTGTTATAATGAGTGCTTATAAGGCTTTCTTACCAAAGTTGGACTCTTAAGGTAGAACTTCAACTTTCATACTTTGAGTTCAAAATTTCATCTGCAAAGTATGTACTGAGGTACATTACTGAAGTATGCAAAAGCTTCCAGCTTCTATTCTCAGCTTACTAAGATAAATAGATCCAAAGGGACCTCCATGATAAAACAGCCAAAAAATACAAAAGGAAAAAAAAAATCCAACACTTAACTGCCAATATTTTTATTATGGCAGTGACAGAATGAAATCTCCTTAATGCTTGTTTTCAGGCTCCAGTATGTTGACATATCTTTTAGCTAACACTAAAAGCGTTATCTTCAGGAACATAAATTCCTTCCTAACTCATTACAGGAACTACTGAGCACTCCTAATCATCCCCTAATCTCTTGTGTAGACACACAGCACTATCTTTGTCTCCCCTCTACATCATCTGCAGATTACACTTGACCTTCCTATAACTGATCCTTTCCAATTACTGCATGGACATTGATTAAACTTTGGCTATGCCATAGCAAAACCTCCTAGATGCAGTGCTACTTCACTTACAGCTAATGAGTTTTGGCATAGTCTTCTACACTGAGGATGGTGGAACACTGGATCAGGTTGCCCAGAGAGGTGGTGGATGCCCCATCCCTGGAAGAATTCAAGGCCAGGTTGGATGGGGCTCTGAGCAAGCTCATCTGGTTGGAAATGTCCCTGCTCCTTGCAGGGGGGTTGGACTAGATGACCTTTGAAGGCCCCTTCCAACCCAAACTATTCCATGATTCCATGCATCAGGTTTCAGGAAAGAGAGCCAGAAGGGAGCAAGCAGGCAAGGAAAGACTAATCTCAAGAAGAGAGCTAGCTAAAGACAGTGTGCTTCAGAAGAGACATGGAAAAAGCTAGTCCCAGAAGATGATGGACAACTGAGATGCCTGACATGAATTTCCTTGGCAATTCTATCTTGATGGAATGATTAAGTCCTGAGGTAGTGCCTGCTCATCCTTTTAAAAGAAGGTTACACAATAACAAAGTTTAATAAACAAAACTGCACAGAACAAGATTTAAAGTGAAAAGTAAGACTGCCATCTGTGCAAGCAATTACATTAAGAAGAAATAGAGCTGTTACATGGGGTGGCAAGAGAGGGGCAGGGAAAATTGCACAACAGCTTTTCACAAAGGATTTTTTGTAAAGATCAGCTGCATCTTCCACAATACATGTTAGTGAGTGAGTACAGATGCACTCAAGACAAGTAAAACCCAGACACTATTAAGCCATGCTTGTAGATAATAATCAAATAAGACCTTATCCAAAATGGCATTCTCAGAGCCTGTCCTGCTACAGATTAAGGAGCACTTAAACAGAAAAATGGAAATACCTTCTCTTACAAAGGCATGTGATTTTCCTTCTTTTAAAATGGCAAATCTGGCAAGAATACAGCTCCATTGGTATGAACTGAAAGATATATGCACCTTTTTGTATACCTGACAGATCCCTGAGAAAAGCTGTACAGGCTTCCAGAACACAGATGTAAAGTTCACAATCTTGGAAGAAGATCTATTGTCTTGTACCTATAAGCATATCAACAATATTACACAAGATAGTAAATACTTTACAGTAATACAGGCCTTAAGTTTTTTCTTTTCTAAAGAATATCAGAGCTAGAGAAGTATGGAAACATTTCTCCTCCTTTTTGCCTCCCCTAAAGGGCATTCAACAAGAACAGAATTAGTAGACAACTCAAGTTAACACCACTAATTTTTATTTGAAAGTGTCACAACACAGCCACCATAAAACTTAAAAGAGCTGAACATAAGACTTGCATAGATTTTTTTATTATTATTATTTATTTTGGTTTTTTTAGGCCAAAGACTCTCCTTTCACTGTTTGGCACAAAGTTAGCCAACAAGTTTCACTGTAGATCTGTAATTCTTCGGAAAAAGAAAGAGAACCACACATTTGGTTTATCTAGTAAGGAAAGCTAATCTGTAGTAAGCAAAGCTAATCTGCAGCTGTGATTTTTTTCACTCAAATACTGGAAGTCTTCCGGGAAAGACTTTGTGCTTTGGTTAAGAACCTACAAATCAAAAGTCTAAGTATGATCCTTTTGCAGAATTACATTCTTGGAAATGCATACAGTATTGTGTGCCACATCCCTCTGATAGAAGGCACAATTTATGAAAAGAACATTCATGAAAAAAAAAAACCAGAAGACAGTTCTGAAAGGATAAGCGACATCCACTAATGTTGGTAGATTTTTAGTTTGTTGGTTTTTGGTTGTGTTTTTTTTTTTTTCCTTCTTTTTTAAATCTGGGCAAGACCTCCTCTTATATTTTCTCCTTTCCCTCTCCCAACTAAATCTGTAAAGTAACTTCAACATTCATAGTATGAAAACTTTTCCAGGCATGAGCAGTTGTAAGAAAGAGAAACATGAGCCACCACAGTTTTCTACTGTTGCAGCGTTACTTTACAAAGTAGATGTGAGAGCAGTCACTATCCCTTGAGAACTCATGTGTCAACAACAAGCAAAGGAATACAGGCAACTTTTTTTTCAAGCTTCATTCTCCCTGCATACTTGATATCTAGTGAACAAAACTGTGTGGCAGTAAAGCTGATCATTTTGTCTAAAGTGCTTGATGAAAGCAGAGAAACTATAAAAATGATAAATTAGTGAAACCAAAAGTGGAAGAGTTACATTTATCATACAAAACAAGAAAAAATGGAGCATTTTCACATTTTCTTCTTCTATTAGACACGATACAGTGAAAAGATCCTTCATCATAGTGAAGAGCTCCCTTAAAGTGTACATAGTTCATAACGCATTTTTTTCTTACATTTCTGGGATAAGAAGTCATTTGACATAAGACTCAGGAATAATATTCCAAAAAAGAAAGTATTATTATGGCTAGAAATGAAGATTACATAGCAAGTTTTAGTCATTAAAAAAAAAATCTTTGGGAAAATGATAGTTAATACTTTCAATTATTTTAAATGCCCCAATACGATATATTTGACAGTAGAAATGCAAGAGCCTTTGGAACACAGCAATGCTTGGTTCTGTGCACGTCTTCTCTTAGGACATCATCTTTTTCTTACATTCCACTGAGCAAAAGACCATCCCTTCCACTGGCATGAACTTCTGGCCAATTAGACACTTGCTGCAGCAGGAGCACAAGAAGCATTCCGGTGTAGCATGCCAGTTGAAGTTGTTGTACGTCACACGCTGAACTTCTGGATCTATAGCATTATGACAGCCTTGGCAGATCTGTTTAGAAGCAAAATGACATTTAAATGAAGTATACACATCCTCTCTACAAGTCCAACAAAAGCAGGAAGAGAAGAGAGACAGGTGTTAAATGAAGCCTTTGAAATAAGTCTCCAGCTTTTGATTTTCCTTTATTTTTAAAGAAGTTTCCAATCAAAATGCAGCTGAGGACACAAAACAGAATAATAAAATGCACACAAGAAGTTAGTTACCACTGGGACTAAACTTAGACAGTTATAATGGTTAGGATTTCCCAATGCCCAAATAATGATTAAAAACTTGTGATGTCAAACAGCACAGATTTTTGAAGATAGTAGTTACAAATCTTCCTGTGCATTGGTAGCTGTAAAGCAATGCAAAAAATTTAAAAGCAACTAGAAAATCTTGAATGCAGTTCATCTTAAAATCTGGTTGTCAAAAGTTACTATTTAGTTCTCAAGGAAGTTAGTGTTTTAAGTAGAAAAAAAGTCTTTCTAAAAAGATAATTCCTAACACCTACCCCAGAAGATTATTAACTGTCAGCTAGAGATAATAGTTTTGCCCCTCCATTAACTACACAAACAGTCTAGATGCACATTAGACTGAACTCCCAACTAACAGCTAGTTAATTTGCAGTTATGAATGGACTATCCTCTGAGATTAGAGTTCCTAGCATAACCAGGAATCAAGAACTACCATTCTTTTCCCAAACTTGCAGCTTCATCCCACCAGTTGCCCTCCTCTAACTCATGTGTTCATAAATACAAAGAAACAAAGTACCACTACAGGCTTTCAGCAGACCAGCTGGAGTTGAATCCAACTAGTCATAGTGAACTATGATTGATACAAAGTATTTAGCAGCATTACTCAGCTTCACCTACTCTACTCACCACTGGCAAAGTTAAAGGTATTTTTAAAAAAGCCTTCCCCCACCACTAGCTTTTGTTCAAGTTTATGCATTGACAAAACACTTGTCTGCTGTTAAGTTTTTTTTTCAAAGGGGAGAAAATATGATTGACTTGAGTCTAAGCTTGCATTCAATTCATTATCTTCAGATAGTCCCACACTAGGAGAAAGTAAGACTCTCAAGCTCCACAGATGTAGTACATTCCCTTCCTTCACATCACCAACATGTGCGGAAGGATCTTACCGCAGCATGGTTCTTCACGTAGCAGGGTTTGCAGACTGGCTTGTCATTCACCATTACATAGATTTCCCCAGCCAAAACACAATCACAATCAAAACAGCAGAAGTGCTTCAGATGCCAGTTTTGACCTTCTGCTTGAGTATATTCATTGCTGAATATTAGCTATGAGAAAGACGCAAAGAAATATTAATACATGCATTTGAATAGTACTTCTTTTAATAAAGTCAGTCTCAGGTTGTTTTGTAATTTGCAAGGAACTCCGGGCAATTCCACTGTTTCAAATGGTTTCAACAACAAAAATTAATACATTCACTTATTTGACCGTTTTCCAAAAGCCTCCACTGTTTTTATTAAGAGCCACTAGACACCAAAACCACCAGGCAGGCTGTTCGCTGTATGCCGCTCAAGGTGTAATTTAGTAAGGCGCTCCCCCTAGTGCCCTTCATGAGGAAACAACTGCATAACTGGGACTTGAACAGAATTTGTGCTCATGTATTAATTACATCCCATGTCCCTGCAGACCACATAAAACCCCCTCCAAATTAAAACTATAAATCTTCCTGAATGAGGAGTGTTCATATCAGTTTCAGTTCCTTGCAACTACGATCAGCTAAAACTGGTGAAGGCACATCATGTCCCTGCACTGAAATATTTTACTAAAACACGCACATTCACTTCTCAGGAGAGCAAATTTGTGTGCTAAAACAAAGGACTAGGATATTTCCTACCTCATCACATCCAGCACAGCGGGGTTTTTCGCTATCACAATAATGTCTTCCACAGTACAGTTTACCATTCTTCCAGAAATAGATCATGTCTACCAGAAGTTCACTGCAGGTGCAACAGACAAAACAAGCTGGGTGCCACAATTTGTCATATCCAGCACGTTCTGCATAGACAGCTGGGTCACCTTCTTTCATGTTCAGTTTGCAGCAATAGCAGGACTGGAAGGATGTTATAAGCAAGTTAAACAAGTCTTTGAAAAGATACATTTATAGCAATTATGTATTATTGACATATTTAATAAATCCTATCTTCCTTGAGTGAAATCAAAGCATTAGTTTATTCTCATGACCAGACAGCAGTGTGACATGATGCCAGAGCACAGGTTTAACTAAGCAATTCAAGATGATGCGCTAGTGCTATATCAGTAGAATGCGCTACCTAAATGGACTACTGTATTTTGACATATTGAAATTCTTGCAACTACAATACAGTTCTTAAATAAATGACAGGCAACTAAAATTCATGTCACATTCTATGAGTCTTACATACTGAAGAATATGGAGAGCACAAATTCCAAGAACAAATACAGGCTGGGTGGAGAATGGATGGAGAGCAGCCCTGAGGAGGATAAGCAACTCAAATCTTTACTTACACTGCTAAACACTTCTAAGCCTCTTTCTAAACCACTGCACACAGTGATGAGACATGCCTGGTCTAAACAGCAAGAGGTATACTCAGGTGCTCCAGTAAAGAAAACTTTGGAAGTGATAAATCAGTTGTCATGTAAAAACAAAGCACCTTTTGATGCAGTTACTCAAGAGTACAGAGTGCCTCCTGCCTTTGACTTAACATAGTTCAAGGCAATTGGTCAGGGGAGTACAGTGCAAGGTGTGTATTTCTGTAGGTCTTTCTTGAGGAGATAAGTGAAGAATTGTTGTGGTGCAACTAAAGTAACCCAGCAGGAGAGGCTAGGTTATACAAAATGACAGCACTCTAATCAAGCCATGATAAAATAACTATTTAGTCTCTTAGAATCTCCACAATAAGATAATGGCAAAGATAACTGCATAATTAATTTTAGAAAGTAGCTACAGGTAACCAAATTGCACAGCATATGAGTGATTAAGGTAAGTGGGCATGTTCAAAGCTAAAACTGAAGTGTTAATTTTATATTCCATAAGAATTAGATGGTAAGTAATATACTGCGTCAGTTTAAAAAAAAACAAACAGCAAAAACACAGCAGAAGCAGCACACAACACCTCTCAGTAACAGTAAAAGCCATATTCTACAAACATGTTAACAAACAAACTTTTATCTTCATTTAGAACTTGAATATTCATTTTTTGTAAGTAACTTGAAGGCAGCTTTTGTGATTCATAGACCTAACAGCAACATTTCTGGAAATCAAGTTACAGGAGCTTCTGTCACCCCGAAGTGAAGGTCTACCCTCACTAAACTCATTTAACGTTACTTCAGTAATCCTATCTCTATTTTGTATTCATAATTGGTGCACTTCATGCACAGCAGAAGTTAGCAAGTTATGTCAGAAATATTTTCTAACACTATAGCCTTGATAAGGTATCAATGAAAACCGCGTAATTTTCCAAATCTTATTTTTTATTGAGCTGTTACAAAGCAGAAATCAGATGCGGAAAATAAAAAAAAAAAATAGATCAAAGGAAAAAAAGATCTGAATACGAGAAGGTGGCTAGTGAAAACAGTCCTTATACGACTTGGCTTGTTGGACATGGGAGGGAGAGGTGTTACTTTATTATTTCTTAGTTTCATTTAATTTTAAACACAATTTTTCAAGTGGGTAATTTTGGTGCACTTCCAAGAAAGGGGAGAAAACAGGCTTCTAAAATAAAACTAAACCCTTCAAGAGGAGAAAAGTGTAACAATTCGTCTATAAGACTACACAAGTTTCCTGGTTATTATTCTGTAAAAGCCACCTTGCTATACTACATCTCCAAGCTAACATGTTTTTGCAACGAGGATGAAAAGGTCACCTAGGAAGTTATTTTCCGCAATGCACTAAATACAGTCAGCAACCAGAGTTCTGCGCAGAAATTCACAACATTTTCCAGTTCCCCTTGTTTCTTTCCCTCCCCAGATTCTCACTATTTCAAGTTAACAAACAAGTTAGCTGGGTTAAAATGACCAAAGAGACTCTGATTATAATATACCTTCTTGTTTTCTCTTTTCTTATACTTACATACTGAGATGCCTTCTGATGTGGGGACTTGTCCTCCATCACTCCTACAGCAGCTGAGGTGCCTCTGTCACCATTATTCACATTATTCTTCTCAGTAGCTCTTGTTTCCACCTCACCAGGGAGCTTGACATCTCCTACGCCAAGTGCCTCGTTTTTGTACTTCTTCACAAATTGTTCCATCTGCTTAACTTCATTGGGGGAGAGCTCGTGGCATTTTGAAGGATCCTGATCGTGAGCAGGCAGCTGCTTAGCCAACTGCTTCTTCCTGTACTGCGCGCCTTCCGAGCCAGCAACAGGCTGCTTCTCCTTGGGTAGCATCTGCATATACTGTCTAGCCTGAACCAGAAGGAATTAGATGTCAGATGCCACTTCAACTAGAGACCGATCTTTTTAAGCAAACACATGTTAAAATCATGTCCACTGTTGTTAGTGACAGTCAAATTTGTCAAAACCAAGGTTCTTTCTATAAACATTAAGCTCCTGAAACATAGTAGATGGAGATAAAAATACAGCAGATGCATTAATTGGCTTCTTCCCAGAGTAAGAGACAGGCTTCCTTTTAAGCCTTTTACAACATGCAGAATAGAGTTATTAATTCTTAGAGTAAACAATAATTAACATTTACACAGCACCTTGTCTCTTCAATGCTATCTAAAACTACAGATCATTAGTAGAGCTTTATAAAGTAGAAGTTGAAATAATCTGCCTGAGGCACACAGCCCATTGCAGAAATAATTCTAGCTAGATAAAGAAAAAAGCTCTAATGTTAATAAAGCAAGGATAAGCCTGAAAACCAAAGTGGTAACTGAATACTAAATAACAGTAAATTTAGATGCACAAAGTTTGACGAATTCACTGAAAAAGGATGTTTTGAGAGGTAGGTCTGAGATAACATGATTTCGGCATGGATAGCACAACACTGCAGTACAGTAAATTAGCAATCAAAGTTTGAGAAGTGAAGCAAAATCCTCAGAAGGCTATCTCCCATCTCATCTACTTCAGCTGAAAACATACTGGAATGGAGTTGCTCTTTCAGATGTCAACACTGACCTTGTTCTTACCATATACAGTAAAAGCTATATGCAAGATTGAGTGTTCCCCTTAACTTTAAACAATGACATAAATTGGTGTGGGGTGTGGTGGTTTTTTTTATGGGTTTTTTTTTTTTTTCCTTCTTCTAAGCCCATGCTCCATACAAATTTTTCAAGTTTACTAAAAAAGGCAGGTTAGAGAAATTGGACTCCTGGGACTCAGCAGATTAGGCTTAATCCCATCTATTAAAAACCACCTCATCTCCCTGGTTCTCAAGAAGCTCCATAGACAAGCATCCATACCTGCAAGATGAGAGGCAAGACTCATTAAATAGACACCACATTTTCAGTTTTGAGGAGGAAGAAAAGAAGACTATAAGAGACAAATTTATCCTTCCAGTAAGCCCTACTTCTCTATCCCCCATCAATTCCTGCCCTGAACACAAAAAGTGAGTTAGACTTACAAGTGTCTGATTCTGAACAGGAGGAGCCCACTCATAAGTCACAGTATTGATGGATATGTTCTTCTTGGCTGGCACTGGATTAGTCAGTATCATTACATTGCGTTTATACATGGGAATGCCATCATTCTTCAGCTTTGCAATAAGAGTTGTGTATTTTGTGTCTTCAAAGAGTTTCCCCACTTTCCGATCTTCCTCATTGCTTGTGAGGACATCATGCTCTTCCTGGCCACATTTGCAGTTGCGGCATATTTTTCTGAAATTTGTGGAAACAGGAATAAAGTTAGTCTTAGCTGAAAATTACATCTCGCAGCAGCTGCATGCTTAACAACAACACTGGGAATACAAAACCTTGTTTCTGTGCTTTGATTAGGGGACATACAAGTTATTCTGCAATATGTCAAACATCTCTTGAGGATATTCTTTATTTCTCCTGTTTTATTATTTACATTCTTTGTCCAAGAGATTGTGATCAGATAGATATCAGTCAACTACACTAATGCATTTTGAATATGATGCTTTATCATTCCTTCAGTTACATCTCAGTACTGATCACATACATACATGTCCATTATCACCCATCTATCAGAAATATTATGGGTAATCATCCATGGGTTACTTAAATGCATCAACATGATCCCTCCAGCAATCATATATTTGAGCTTTTAGCTTTTCAGGTTCTCTTCATACACTCAAAATCACACATGCTATACTATTTTCTTCATATGCATTTCACTGTATGCATGGTACTTGGTTATCACAGGGTTGCTTTCAAATGCAAACAAATATTTCCTAGAAAGGAAAAAAATGCATACAGCCATATATACAGTGTAATTGCAACAGGTTCTATTCAAAGTTCAGCATTTAAAAGAGAAGATGAAAGAAAAATGAAAGGCTTATACAGACAAAGCCTCTCAGATAGCTCTGAACCAAGTCAGAGGTACTCTGGCACATGCTGTACAGGGAATTTTCACAGATAACATCCTTAAAAGGTAGAAGGCTTTCCTTACTTAGATATAAATGGTATTCTTTCATATACAAGACATTTTAACTCCTTTGATTAAGGTATATTAAATAGCAGTTTGTAACCTTAAGCATAATTAAACAATTCACGTAAAATAAACAGAACCTTGGATTAGACAAGCTAGTTTACTATTTGTTAATGGCTTCTCCAGAGCTTCAGCTCAAAGTAGTCAGCCACAGTATATGGAAATAGTGAAGCTGGATGTTAACTAAAGGTTCTTATTACAGCTTATGAAAATAGATCAGCCTTCTGGATCTCTAGAGTTTGAGGAGGAATGAGTAATATTTTTACCCCATTATTTATTCTTCACATAGCGAACAGCATAAAATTATTACTATCAAATGCTTCTCAACCCTGCTTGCCAAACCCCACCGAACTCAAACATTGTTCTGCACCTTATCTTTTTAAAAGCAAGATACATACTTTTATCTTAAGGCACCTGACAGGTACATGATGAGAACACACCATGACTACAGCAGGCCCATTAGGTGATGGGAAAGGAAGGAAGAAGGAGGACCTGCATGTGTGAAGCGGTCATGTGAAGTGATGCACTGCCACCCCCAAGATACACCCTACATATGTACACCAGTTTATGATGTGGGGTACTGGCATTGTGTAATGAGATGGATGCTACGCTGGTTGTGTGATTATACAGTAATCATAAGTCATGGTAACCCAAGTTACAAAGCCCACTCCAAATAAAAACAGCTAACTCTGCAATAGAAATGAGCCACTCCACTCTAAAAATAATGAGCAAAATAGGAGTGTTAGCCATGACAGATTCCATTTTGCAACACAAAAACCTGAAAAGATCAAAGTGTAGGTTGTGCAACAGCTTGCATGACTTTCAACTCATTTTCACAACAGGAAAGATACAGAGAATTTCAAAGCTGATACTTATCTGGATACCTAGAGCTGTGCTGGTTTTGGCTGGGGTAGAGTTAATTTTCTTCATAGTAGCAAGTATGGGGCTATGTTTGGGATTTGTGCTGGAAAGAGTGTTGATAACACAGGAATGTTTTAGTTACCGCTGAGCAGTGCTTACACAGCATCAAGGTCTTTTCTGAGTAGGCTGGGGGTGCACAAGAAGCTGGGAGGACACACAACCAGGACAGCTGATCCCAACTGACCACAGGGATATTCCATACCACATGACATCATGTTCAGCATATAAAGCTGAGGGAAGAAGGAAGTGGGGGGGACGTTCTGAGTTATAACATTTCTCTTCCCAAATAACCGTTACACACGTGGAGCCCTGCTTTCCTGGAGATGGCTGAACAACTGCCTGGTGATGGGAAGTAGGAAAAAAATTCCTTCTTTTGTTTTGCTTGTGTGCACAGCTTTCACTTCACCTATTAAACTGTCTTTATTTCAACTCACAAGTTTCCTTACTTTCACCCTTCTGATTCTCTCCTCCATCTCACTGTGAGAGGAGTGAGCAAGCAGCCGTATGATGCTTAGTTGCCAGCTGGAATTAAACTACGACAACAGTAAACACGAAGCACTTTGCAATCTCCCAGCTTACTAAAATATTCAAGCACGAACTGCAGTATCTTCAGCATTAGTCTATATGAGTCCTTTATGTAGCTAATACTTACAGACTATTTAATATACTAACAGAGCAATTTATATTCACTTTGCTCATCTTTTAAGGCGTGCATATGATTATACCTTATTATTAATTCTCAATCATGGCTTCTTTGAGATCTAACACAAGGTGACAGAATCACACCTTACTTTTTGCAGGTTTAGTTCATTATTACATCATGACCATCATGTAGTTATATGCCTCACAGCACACGTGGAACCTGAATTCAAGCTGTTAGTCCATCCAAACAATCACTTACCAGATATTTTGTTAATTTTTTCAATTTAAGTCTTTAGCAATAGTGAGCTGCAGTTTTAGTCTTGCCTCTTGACAGGATGTGATCTAATAATGTTGCTGAATGAACAGATATTCTCAGGTAACCTGCGCACAGTCACGCAAGTATAGTCTGTCTAGTCTTGCTGTCCAGAACTGCTCTGCTTGCAAAACAGAACTCAGCAAGAACAAATCACGTTGTGGTACTGCCTGTGCAGCCACAACAGCAGCGTGACAGTTTGTGCGGCTCTCCCCACTCCGTACAGCATTCAACTACAGTGAAGCAGCATTGACACCCTGCAGAGACCAGACCATCCCCAACAAGCTGTCGTTGAGTTCTTCCCCTGAGATTTTCACACATGCTGGAAAAGTCACAGGGGCACCTTATTTTTGCTCACGCTACGTCATGAAACTTTTCCAGCAGTACTCTCTCAGAATGCAGAACAGCTTTGAGATACTGTTTGTTTACAACTAGGAGAATACCCTGACTCAATTGCTTTTATCATCCTCAGTCCCACCTTGAAGGCTTAACATGTTTCACTAATTTCAGTATCCATGAGAGATTTTCTGTTGCCCTGATGAACAGATAGTTGGAAAGAAGTAAAGCATACAACTTGTCTTCACGTCCTTCTTGGGTCCCATTGTGAAAACCAGCATACAAAGAACAAACCATGCGCTTTACACTTGCATTGAAAAGTATGAGATACTCACTAATCTTCCCCCCCACCCCAGACTTAAAGTAAGAATTTGACTATGTAGGTTTCAGTCTAATGTTATCTCCTTGCTCTTTCAAGATTGAGTGACTCTTTGCATACACGGAGTGTGCAAGAAGCCGTTACACGGGCTATGTTACAAAATTATAAGTGTAGTGACCCTGCATTAGAGCTCGTGGATAATTACAATCTTCAAATGCAGGAGAGAATAATGTTGAAAGAATGTGGAGAATGCTGAGTCACAACTGATGTCACCATATCTCAGTAAGTCAAAGGAAAATCCCTGAGGCTGTTGCCATTTCCCTTGCTCCCCAAGGCTCCTCTGGATCTCAGCCATGTGAAGATGTCTGTACACTGCTAACAGCCAAAAAAAGGTTTCCTGTCCTGATTTATAGACCCTTTTCTTGAATAATTTCCAGTTCTAAGAGCTATCCAGTTGACATTTACACACAACTCTTCCTGCATAGTACTGTTTACAATTTAGTCATGTCTTCTATGGATTTGCCACATCAGAGTCCTGTTCATTAGTCAGTGTCCTTTCTGCAGAAGGGACAGAGCCAATTACTTGTACTTAGCACAGATTGGCTGGTCATTTCTTTGACTGCAATACAGCTATCTTACTGAAGCAACCCCGTCTCATTACTTCAAACTTACATTTCACAAGTCTGTCTGACAACTGAAAATTTTTTATTTCTAGTGTTAAAGTAAACACCTGACATGTGCCAGGAAAACCAGCTGCTATTATATACACACTGACATACATATATAAACACATGTACACATACAGACTCTCTCTCCTTCGGCTCTATCAAGATGACAAGCAGTGAGAATTTCTTGGTCTTTCCATCTGTATTGTGGAAAAGATTTTCCCTTCACTTGAGGACATTCAGCAAGATGCTTACTGAAGGAGGTATTAGGGATTCCTGCTCATGCGTTCACAGCTCTCAGGACTTCAGTAAAGGAGAGAAGTGTTCCTCCAGTCAAATCTCAGCAGTCTGGGAAGCTTTTCCCATTCAAAACATGGAAGATAGGGAGAAAGCTTCAAAATTTGTGGAATTAAAAGTTGTATATCAGTGTAAAAGACCAGAACAGTAGATTGTGCCTTGCTTTTAGGTCTTGTGGGTCTTGGAGAGGCAGAAAGGTCTTCTAGGTCTTGGAGAGGCAGAAAGAAGAAGGAAGGTAAGTGATTCCACTCTCTCCCAGGCTGGTGAATTCCTGTGTCCTGGATGTCTACTGACAGCAAGGATCAAAGATTTCCTTCCAGTTGCTCCTCCAAAACCAAATATCAGTCATCCTCCTACTTTTCTGTGTTTTAGTGTACGGAGAGGAAAAAATAATTCTGATCATGACCCTTCCTACACTGGCTTTGCAGTAACTCCTAGTGACAGAAGGTGGCAGCTGGAAGCACAGAGAGGCCCTCAAACACCTGGCAAGTCCTGAGGCTTGTGTCCTCCACACAGAAAGACTAACATCTTCCTATGATTCCTTCTGTCACATTTTCTTGCTATTAATGCGGCAATAGTAGCTGCAAATGCTTTGAACTGTGCCTCAGTACTTGCCTGTCAGCGTAGTATCAGAAAATGTCAAAGCCAACTTAAAGCTCTCCCTGCCTTCCAGGGATTGTATCTGTGCAGAGAAGCCAGGTGCCAAAACACATCATTCCCAGGCTTAAGATTCTTGTCTCCAGAAGCTTTTTAATATCTTGGCAAGCTGCACGAGAGACAATTATCGCTTTCCGGTATCTACATGACCAAGATAAATCAGAGCCTCCCTCCTGCTTTTAGCAACTTCTGACTCCTGTTCCACACTTCCCTCTAGTGGGAAAAATACTCCCAAAGAGAAAACGTGTATCCGAGCAGCAGTCTCTTACAGCCAGTCTGCCCTGCTCAGTTTGTGGAGGCTGTTTTGCAGTCTGAAAGAAGTCTAACATCTGAACTGAGAAGATCTTACCTACACTTGGATGGAAGCATGACTCCAAGTACAATTTTAAAAGCAAAAATACTAACACATTAATATAAAACAGGTACTTGTTCACTATTCAGCTACTGCTGTACTGTGGGTCTGATTCATTTTATGTTCGGCTCACTGAGGCTTTCAGAACTTCAAAATTCAGGAACAAATTTTACCAAGGACTTTGTTTACCTCTATTTCTGTACTAACCTAAATTAACAGACCTATGTAACCATCCCACACAATGCTGCAAGAATTACAGCATAAAGTGCTTAAAGAGTAGATGCCACCCTAGAAGAGGGTTTTTCTAAACGCTCCCAGTAGATAGAAGAACAGTGCAGCAACTCTGTGTAAGAGTCTACTAGATAGGTATACTTGGAATTTTTCGTGCACTTTCCAATCAAACTCCCTGAAGGCAGAACTACAGCACTTTTGTGCAGAAACAGAGAAATTACACCTAGCTCCTTGAAGTACTACAGTTTTCGTGTATTAGACAAGGGAACAGGAATTAGGTGGTGTGCTGAAGCTCCTCAGCTCCACCAAAGAGATGGCAGTGTCACCATGACAAGGAGCACAGCCTGCCCATGCTGCAACACGACTACTGCTTCACTTACTGTCCTGGGTCTGGCTGGCATGCAAGTACCCTTCTTCACAGTGCTGGCACGGTGCTGTGCCTTGGATTTGTGGCTAAGGCAGCACTGATAGCACTTGCTATTGCTGAGCAGTGCTTGCACAGTGTCAGGGCTTTCTCTTTTTTGGACTCTATTCCCACCTCACCAAGTAAGCTGGGGGTGGGGCACAGCTGACTCAAACTGGCCACAGGGATACTCCCATATCATGTAATGTCATGCTCAGCAATAAGATGGGGTAGAGGATGAAGGCAGCAGGGTTTTTGACTTCCAAAGTGGCCACTGCTTGGAGACTGCCTGTGGATTGGCCTGCTGGTGGGAGGTGGTGAGCGACTGCCATCACTTCTTGTTTTTTTTCTCCTCTTCCCTTCACCTGTTAAGCTGACTTTATTTCAACCCATGAGTTCTCACTTTAATTCGTCCTTTTCTCTCCTTCAATCTGCTGTGAGGGGACAGGGAGTGAGCAGCTGCATGGGTGCTCAGCTGCTGGCTGGGTTCCACGCACCAGTTATTCTTCCCAACTTGTAACAGTTTCTCCAAGTACAATCCCTCCTTCAACACATATCTTTTACAGAGAAGTAACAGTGAAATTAGTGAATAATGAACCGTTCCTGATCATTCACGTTATAAAGACTAGCAGAAGTGGAGAGATTGTACAGTTTGCTTCTACTTAAGAGAGTTTCAGATTTTTAAGGCTAACAAGACTAAGTGAACAGGTACTCAGGATCCATCCATTTCTGTTCAAGTGGTGGACTCCCAAAACCCTTGTATCATGCAAAGCATATTAATATTTTTTTTTCCTTTGAAAACTGGTTAGAAAACACTGATTTCAGACTTCAACTTCACACCCTTCATGTCCTCAGTAGCGGGTCTGCTGAAGAAACAGCTATCTTCTAACTCATTCTTAAATTGCCCCAATGGCTAACTTTTCAAGTATTTCAGAGGTATGTGCCACATTTGTCTGACACCTACAAGATGCTTTTCAGACTACTTCCAGCCACCTTATTTACCTGGTCTACCCAACATTGATTAGATTTCAAAATTAAACCTTAATCTTAACTAAACAGCCACTGTTTTAATGTATTTTTCCTTCTTGCTATTTAAACCACTGCTGCCTACAGGCTCTTGCTTTCTAGGACAGACAGTGCTCTGATGACCTATGTATTCAGGACCTGGCATAGTGAGTCCTAACTACAGGAGCACAGTGAAATGTGCATAAAGCAAGACACACACACAAAAACCTCCAAATACATGCAACAGAAGCAGACACATTCTAGCTTGGTAACCATGCTTTTATATGATTAAATAACTTTAGATATTTTATATCTATTTATCCCAAATTCTTCCCTGTGAAGAATAAGCTAGGAATTATAAGGTATTTTAATAATATGAACTAAGAAAAAGAGGACAAAAAGGAAGAGTTGAGGAAGAAGTTAACTGGCCTAGTCTTTTTTTTTCTGCCCCACTTGTGATTTCCCTATTTATCACACTGGCTCTAAACAAAGATCTTTCTCTCAAGGAAGAGGTGACATAAGTTCTCATCGAACCATGGATAAACAACACTGTTTACTCCTGCAAATATTTTGATTATGTTTTATCAATTTGCCTACATGTGTTAACTGTGTTCTATTTTTCTATTATCTCTACATGAATCCCCTCTACAACCGAGTGCATATGGAAAGAGTCTTTCAAGAAATTAAGTTTCTTCTGCCTTTAGATGATCATGTTTGTTTATTAGTGTATTACCACTTCTTGCTCCATGTCCCCATTTTTAAATTCTTTCTGTAGTTATATATTATAGGTCCAAGAAGCTATATCCTTATCAACTTATAGCAAGTTCTTGCTGGGTCTGTTTTTTCTGATTATTTTCCAAATTGAATCTCAGCTGCAGTCAAATACTTAGGTAAAGATGTGAAATCCCCTAGGCCTTATCTGCACCTGACACCACTCTGGCTGGAATTTAAAGACTATCTTAAAAAAAACCCACGAAACAAAACCCTACTGCAGGTACAGTTATGACTGTAGCTAAGTAGCATTGGTGAAATGTAACCCCCTTCACTGTCGGTATGTGCTAGTGCTACTAACAATTATTTCTTTTTATGTCCTGTGCAGGCTGCCCCCTTGAAGATTTTTATTTTTATTTCATAAATCAGAATCACTAAGCTGTATCTTAAAGCACATCCAGTATAATCAGTGAACAGAGCTAGCTAGACATATATTAAGGTTTGAGTGAAATAAGAGAAGTGTTAATGGAATATAAAATTTCTGTAGTATTAATGGCATAGACTACAGCAT
This sequence comes from Chlamydotis macqueenii, assembly GCF_036417535.1. Classification (NCBI taxonomy): domain Eukaryota; kingdom Metazoa; phylum Chordata; class Aves; order Otidiformes; family Otididae; genus Chlamydotis; species Chlamydotis macqueenii. The sequence continues at coordinate 27,607,865 of NC_141556.1, forward strand.
AGCTGAGGTACTGCAATTATCATCAGCTCTTACTGGTTTAGAGTGTATCACCCAAGGCCAAATACTATCTAACTTACTTGAATTATGACACCTTTTCCCCTTAAGTCATCTGTAGATGTATACAAAGTTTCAATGTTTTCAGCATAGATAAGATAATTTTGCCTAAGATCTCAGATCAAAGCTTATATATTTGGTCAGGAACTAAGGATGCATTTTATTATTGAGACAAAGCACACTTCTTCCCTGTCATCTCTCTCACTGTAGGGATAGAGATATTTTTTACAAACCTGCTTCAACTGTTTATTAAGCTAAAGCAAATGCTTCAGTAGAAGTACTACCATCGACTTCAGACAAAATGTATGTCCGTAAGTGATTACACACTTAAATATTCTGTCATAATGCAGCTGAGAAGCCCTAGCCCTGAACTTAGACAGCTTCTTTAAAGCATCTGAAGAGTCTAATAGAAAGAGAGAACAAAAGCAGTTCCTTACATATTTGCATACATGTGCCAAGATCTGTAGTGCTGAGTCACAGCTTAAGAGACATCTGGTGTCACTTACCTCCAGAAGTGAAGCTCAAAACCTTCACACTTATCCTTGCATTTCAAGCAGGGGGCACCAAATCCTTGCTCATGGCCCAAGCCCATCTGTGTACAGAGTAAGAAGAAAACTACAGTCAGCTTCAAGAAATATGCTGCATGAGTGATCTTACTGCTGCCTTTACAAGCTACAATCCACAACTAAAGCAAAAGATTAAGCATTTGAGTAAGCTGCCATCAGGACAGTGTCTTAGGGTTCCCTCACCTTCCTATTGCACCTACATCAGCAACCGTGTGCAAGCTTGTTCACAAGGTTGAGCTAGCAAGCAGAAAGTTAGTCAAAATCTAGTATTTTTCTGGTGATTTGTCACCCTAGCCCAGCTCACTCCGCAAGCTTCACACAAGGGAGGATGCAGGTTCTTTGCAGCCTTGACTTTGGTCTGTGGCTGTGAAACCACAGCGAGTGAGGCCATAAGACTTCAAGTCAGAGGACATTTGTCAGGACAAAGTGATTTGGAGTATATGACTTGGCAAAATATGGGAGACTAAGAAATAAATAGATCCCACATTTACATGCACTAATGTAGGCATCTGATAGGAATAAAGAAAACACATAAGTGATTAGTCTAATATTCCCAAGTATATTTGAAACTACTCTGGTAGTGACTGAGACCAGAACATACCCTTTACGATTATGTTTCAACTGGACTTGCATCAGTTTACTTTCCAAGGAGAAAGAAACAGCACAGTCAGTAAACGCAACGACCATAAATGATATACAGAGGGTTTCACTGTGAAACGATTAAAAGGGCAGATGAGCAATTCATAATGCAAAGGAAATATGAGAACATAAAAAACAGTGCAGTGTAAAGGCCAAGTATTCACACAATAATTAAACACATCAACAAATGTAACTGAGTTAGAGATAAAAAACAGACACCAAACACTAACTTCTGCATTCATACAACAGAGTAAATTTAAAATGCCGCATTCCAGCTCTTTAAACCTTTGGAGAGGGCTGCTCTTAAATCACGAGGACGAAGGACCATGGAACCGTGGCCAGGGTTGGCTGTGCAGGCTCACGCCCCACAGGCAGAGTGGAACCCATCCCCATACTCCCACCCACCACTCCAGCAGCATGAGGAGTGCTCCCAGTTAGATGTGGGTAGACACAACGGGAGGAGCAGTAATCGTGAAAGAGATAGCTCACCTCCAGTTTGGCTTTTACCATGAATGGAGAGTGAGCTAGAGCTGACAAGTTCTGGTACTAATCTTCATTCTGGCAACAATAATACAATGCCAGGGTTAATTAGATGTGGTGATACAGTTTTGTTATTAAGAAGTCTGCAATTTACTCTGAGAAGTCATGTACATACAAGGATATAAACAGCTCAACTTTCAACTTGTTTTTGTCCAAAATAAATAGATTATTCACAAACCTGTTGCTCAACATAGAAAACGTAAGATGCAGGGAAGACCACCTTTGCAGTTATTTTATAACTTGAAGGATCACTGCCTCCAGTTGTTAGACAGATTATGGTTTATTTCTGCAGATTATGGTTTATTTAGGAAGAGGAGATACTTTGGCAGCTATTAAGCTACTGCTTGCAACTGCAGGGCTGGACAGAGGGACATTAAGTTATTTCTTCCCTTCTTATCTGGAAGAAGAAATACAAGCCTGCTGTGATTGTGGTGACAGTTTATCAGCCTAAGGGCTCAACAAGTTCACATACTATAGGTGCTAACCTGAAGCTGGAGCAGCAGACATCTAAAATAACCACAGCTTTAAAGATCAAGTTCTCTTTCATCAACTACATTTTTGTCTATGTTGGATATATAAAGCTAATGGGTTAATAAAATTTTGTCTCCACTGAAGACAGAGTTTACAGGGGTTCTCTCCTCTGGAATCCATAGCCCTGCCACACACATATCGCACCTCAGGCACACACACCAGACATCAGAAAACAACTAAGTGCTCTTGTCAAGCCACACACAACAGAACAAACTGTTGGCCAGGATGTTCTCTAAAGAGAAAGAGGAAGCTAAAGCAACAGGAACAATTGGGTGTTTTCTTTTCAGGACAGATTGGTTTTTGTTTGAGGTTGGTTGTTTGGGGTGGGTTTTTTTTTTTTTTGGTTATTTTTTAAAATAATCCTCCCTAAAAAGCTGTTAAATTTAAAGTGTGCTTGCACTGTCCTAAAAAACTCAAAACAACAACCCACATCCACCCCCAAAAAAGGCCAAGTTGGCCTCAACCCATTCTCTCTAGCTGCTACTTCAGCTACAGACTGGCATTACTTCTTTATTCTTGGGCTCTCCCCTTTAAAAAGACGGAAGAAGGAGAAAAGGGGAATAATGATAATTTTATTAGTGTTGTAATTAGAAGGCTTAGACACCTAGGGTCATTTGTGGATAGAGCACTATTCTACAGTACACAGATAAATAGCCTTAGCATTTCAAGAATTCCCAAAATAGAATCTGAAATACAAGTGAGAAAATGAAAATGGTTTTTGCAATTTTTCAATATATCATTTCCAAGCCTCCTAACATTTAAGGGTTTAAGCTAAAAATACCTCTCCAAAAGCAAATTAAGGAGGGGAAATATGTGCTATCTAAATGCTACACCCAAAACATACTCCCTCTACAGACTATGCTGACAACAACCACCCAGCCTACTTGCATTTTCACAACCAGTGGTCAGCACAGATTTCTTCAGTAATGCTGGATTCCACATCCCCACTCCAGGAATAAAGAGCACATCATTAAATAAATGCTTATGCAGCTTGAGACAAATAAACTCAATCAGCAAACAAGACAATCTTGTTCTCAAATGTATTTCTCAGTTCGCTGCAAAAGAGGAAAAAAAAAGGAATGACTTTTCCATATGTGATGTCTGGTCACCTTATGGAAAAAGTTTAGCCCGAAAGTAAGGGGCACGTTGAGAACTGAATTAGACACAATTCCAGATGTATGCACAGCCTCTGCCTTTGTTCTGACAAAGAAACTATGTGGCTGCCTGCCAAAAATAAAGATATAAAATAACAATAGCACACAGCATTTTTGAGTTTCACTATCTAGAAGTCTGTGCATGTCAAATATTCCTCTACAGTCCCGGAACACTGCCTCCTTCAGTGGTAAGGAAGCATGAGCCTCAGAAGCGACTGTTTCTTCTTCAGCAGCCCATTCTGCTGTAATCTGGGAAATTCAGAAAGCCTACAGCTGCAGCGTGCTTCTTCATTGCTGCTGCCTACATCTATTCCCCATGCCATTTGAAGGACATGGCCAGCTCTGTGCTGGAGCACCCAGGGATACAGAGCAGGCTGAGCACGCACTGGAGGGAGAATATATGCCTGTGAACAGGAGGGAATTAATTTTCCCCATAAATGGAGTTATTGGAGAAGTGACACAGATAGGTCAGCTGAAATACTGCCAGGAGAAGGTTCCTGCCTGTCTACTGCCATTAATTTTCATTTTACAGCAAAAGCTATCCAAATCCATCTGGTACTTCTAACATACCAAATACAGATTTAAATAGTCTGAGTACAGACGATGATATAAATATGATTGAGATCATCTGTTGCATGCTGCTTTCAAGATTAAATTGTCCTCAAGGGCAAAGAATTTTAAATGGTTACAGCTAAGTAAAAATTAGTGAAAGACTGCCCCGTTCCAGTTCAGATCAGAATCCAGTGTCAAGTGTTGGCTGTCTTCAACATTAAGGAACCATGTGCAGAAGCTTACAGTCATCTTAAAAACCCAAGTGGTCCTATTCATGTGTTTAATAGTTTGTTCAGATGTGCAAGAGAAACACAGCAATTGCTATGAAGTAGTTAAACATGGCTTATCAGGAGGGTTTATTGTTAAGTTTATTGAACATGATCAAGAAAGAAAGTCCAACAAATCCTGTTTCTTCCTCCTACTAATTTAAACTCACCAGCAAGTGTTGAAAACTTGCTCCTTTGCAACTTCAGAATTTGTATTCCTGTAAATACAGCAGATAGTTTCTCCTACGTGAGAAAATACAGATAAATTTGTTTACAAGTTTGTTCCGACATGGAATGAACTGCGCCACAGCTCACAGCACTGGTAAAAAAACCAAAACGTTGTGATGAATTGAGGATTAGCTTTTGAATAGTTAAAAAAAGTCTAACATCACAGAACTCAAGATCATTGTTGATAGTTACAGGAAAAACAAAGTAAAGCCCTAAGAAATGTAGATGAATTTAAACATAAGACAGTAGTTTTTAAAGCTTGCCTATACTTGCTTTTAATAAGCATAGACTCTTTTAAGTTGAAAAGTCTCTATGGAGGTCACACAATTACCCACAAAGAACAGGTGAATTAACTAACGTGTGCCCAGGGCCTAGTCCAGATGCAGATTCAACAGCCTATTACAATGTTAGACCACATAGAGGAAAGAAAATCCTTATGCTTAATCAGAACGTCTCACATTGCAGCTTCTGCCCACTGTCTTTCAATATAATCACTGTAGAGTGACTAGAGTCTGATTCTGTCTTTTCTATTCCCTCCCACTAAGCAGCTGGGCACCAATGATATCAAGAGCATCCTGACAGAGTTCCACTGGAAGTCTTAAATTATTTTAATTTATCTTTTAATAGTCACCACACTGAGCACAAATATAGCCCTGGAATAAAGCTAGTTACTCTGACGTTCCTGTCCCTTTACAAAGGAGCCCCTAGAAAGGGTGATAAAAGAAGAACCTGTAAGGAAATGCAGAAGCTCCACTTGGCTTTTCTAGGTCTCCCTATCACAAGATTACTGTTACCTCCTCAGTCCCACCAAAAGACCAGAGCTAACTCTGTTCTCAGCTCCTTTTCCTTCCCCTCCCCAAGGGGACTCCTGTACCACCAAACAGGCCAGCTGTCTTAATCTTTCACCTTGCCACAACAGTAAACACAATACCAGTACTTAGTTTCTGCAGTAGATCAGAAGTCCTTCCGCTGTTTGAGACCTCTCCAGAACTGAAAGATTATGGCTATACAGTGAGAAAGTTGCCATTAGTGGGCTGCAGTAAATAACAGTTAGCTCCAGGACAGACTTAAATACTCTTCACTGTCCTTTTTGCAGATTTTTCTGCTGTGCCCTTGAGTGCTCCAAGGGTAGAAGGGATTAATGCTAAAGCTATTATTGGATTTAGGGTAAAATCCCAGGGATCTTCTGGTTTGACAATTACCTAACAAATCATAGAATCATTTGGGTTGGAAGGGACTTTAAAGATCATCTAGCTCCAATGCCCCTACAAGGAGTAGGGACACCTTCCACAACACCAGGTTGCTCAAAGCCCCATCCAACCTGGCCTTGAACACTTCCAGGAATGGGGCATCCACAGCTTCTCTGGGCAACTCATTCCAATGCCTCACTATCCTCACTGAATTTATTCCTTATATCTAACATAAATCTACCTTCTTCTGCTTTAAAGCCATTACCCCTTGTTCTATCACTACATGCCCTAGTCAAAAGTCCCTCTTCAGCTTTCTCGTAAGCCCCTTTTAGGCACTGGAAGGCCGCTATAAGGTCTCCCCAGACTCTTCTCTTCTTCAGGCTGCACAGACCCGACTCTCTCAGCCTGTCCTCACAGGACAGGTGCTCCAGCCCTCTGATCAGCTTTGTGGCTCTCCTCTGGACCCTCTCCAACAGGTCCATGTCCTTCTTATACCGGGGACTCCAGAGCTGGACGCAGTACTCCAGGTGGGGGCTCAGGAGAGCAGAGTAGAAGGGCAGAATCACTTCCCTCAACCTGCTGGCCATGCTGATTTTTATGCAGCCGGCTCTCTGGGCTGCAAGCACACATTGCCAGCTCACGTTGAGCTTCTCCTCAACCAACACCTCCAAGTCCTTCTCCTCAGGGCTGCTCTCAAGCCATTCTCTGCCTAGTCTATTTGTGCTTGGGATTGCCCTCACCCATGTGAAGGACCTTGCACTTGGCCTAGTTGAACTTCATTAGGTCTGCACAGGCCTACCTCTCCAGCCTGTCAAGGTCCCTCTGGATGACATCCCTCCCTTCCAGCATGTCAACCACACCACACAGCTTGGTGTTGTTGGCAAACTTGCTGAGGGTGCACTCAATCCCACTGGCCACGTCCCTGACAAAGATATAACACTGATCCATTTTGATGTTTCAGGAGCCACATGAAGTGACATTGTTTCCCACTTCCAGTGTAGGCTTGAGAAAAACACCTGTATAGTACAATAGAACAGATTTCCAGCATATCCTAATGTACCTTAGGAACTTCTAAAGAAGCCGTGGTAAAGCCAAGTATGCAAAAACCTCCCCAAAAATGTGAGAACAAGACACATCCGAAATATCATATGCTGTACATGCTTTACTGCTAAGATCTGATCTTCTGCCATTACTTTCTGTACCAGCAGAAGTATTTTTTAGCAGTGAAACACAACAAGCTAGAAATTAAAATAGGTTACAGCACTTAAACTTTAAAAATAGAAGAGCTATGTTATTTCTTACGATTCCAGAATGAAAAAAAAAAACCACAGAAGACATTATTATATCTGGACAATGCTCTTACAAGACTTCTACAGATACTATATGAGAAGACAGAAAAAAAGTTTAATCTGTAGTGAAGAGCTGTATCCCACAGACCAGTCTATATTTGTTATTATTATTTAAAAAGTTATTAAAATCAATAGCAAGTACGCCCTAGCTTTTTTAAAATACGCATTTAGATTTAGGGAAAAGTTGACTGGGATTAAGATGTAGAAGCTTGGGTAAGGAAGTCCATTTGCACAGAAAAAAGGATGCCAAAAAGTGGTTGCATCCAAGAAAAATATTTGAAAGATGATCCAGGCAGGATGCGCAGAAGAATAAATCAAGGAGCTGCAGCAGCCTACAATAGTACACGTGTACTAAGAATTTATTTTATTATGACATCTTCACCTAAATATCAAACAGCTCAGATTATAAATATTTAAGACACTCCTACACAGTCTACTGTCAAAAGACTAACAGCTATTAAAGAAATCTCAGACAGATAGAAAACAAGTAGTGTTTCTTCACAAAGTCCAGTATTACACTAGTTAATTTTGAATGCAGTTGACAGGCACTATAACATGATCTATAACCTTGCAATACAGCACTATCCATCACCCAGTACTGCAGAGGCATTTTTCACAATACTTCTGTATTTTGTTTTGACATCAGCACTCTTCTCCAGTTGCATCTTCTAATAGTAGGGTTTTCAGAAGCAGACATGGAAATCTACATATTCACTTATTAGGATCCTTAGTCATGCAGCAAAGCGCATGGCTTTTTTCAGCCAGTGCTTTTAGAATCTGCAGACGTAGGGAGACTTTAAAAGCCAAAAAGATTAGAGACACACATACAGCAGTACTAGAGTACAGTAACATCTGATATCATCTGGAATTGTTACAACTGACAGAAGCGTCCTTACTCCCTTTGACCCTATTCATTTGACCAAGTCTGAGATCCTAGATAACAGGCGTGACAAGTTCTCATCTTCACAGCCCTACTCTTCCTGTAGGCCTCCAGCACCTAGAAGAACCTCATCAACTCTTCATCTTAGTGGAAAGTATATATGACTTTTTCCATATACATCCTATATAAAACAAATATACACGTGTGTATGTATATAATATATACATAAACACTAAACATTCATATCTATTTAAAATAGATTATAAAAATATTAACTACAGCACAACGTATTTACATCTACCTCATTATATCCATAAACTCTGTATTTGCTAGGAAGAAGTCATTAATTTGCAATACATGTTCAGAATACTTCCTTGAGGTAGAAGTTTTTTTAAGCAACTTTTACGAAAAAAAAATTCATTCACAATTGCTACTCATTATTATTTTACTGATAGTAAAGGAAAACCATTTGTTTTTTCCAGGAACACCTGCAGAAAGAGATCTTTGTAACTTAAAAGTATTTTGTCATTAAAGGCAAAGTTAGTTAGTTTTCCATCTCAGTTTAATACTTGGCTTATAATTATCCAGATCAAATAAAGTTCCACCTGATCTTGGAAGTCATGCAGCCCTGCATCCAAGGAGTTTCTTGGCTTGCTATTCAGGCATTTCGTGATCTTTTATGGTCAAGCATCTGGAGAGTACTTCCACCAGAAAAAAAAAAGTTGAAAAACTTTAATTTAGCCTTCCTGTCTTCGCCAAGCTGATATCCAGGAACAACAGACAAAAAGTAACTAGGGGTGCGCATTCAGACAGGTGTTCCAGAAAGCAATTCACATCAAAGTTCTGAGGGCAAAAGTCCTGCCGCAACATATGCGGGAAGCAGTTACTCAATTTCCTCATTAACAAAACCGAATTAGTTCCTTTCACATCTCCAGACTTGTTTTCATGCTTCCCCTTGCAGGCAAAACTCACCCATTAATAAATTTGCATTTCCTTGATCTTGCTATACATAAGGAACAGCAAAAAAAAGCTCTACTATCCTGAGTTTCCATGGCAGTGACACCAAAACAAACAGTGACCTCAACAGGAAGCGCAGTCCAGCAGATATTACTAAATTATGCTTTGCAAAACACAAAAGAGTTGACTTTGCTCCTATACGTACTTTATTCTCCGTTCATTTATCAAAGAGCATTACAGTTGTTGACTTAACAATGTCCAAAGCACTCTGTGTTTGGTTTTCCACCATAATAGAACAAAATGAGTCTCTCTCATAGAAAAACTACGCAAGTGTTCCACAATTGAGAAGTTGAACCTCTTCCCCCAAAACACTCCTCTACTCCTTGTCCATTCCAATCAAAGTTCTTTTTATAAAGCAATTTTACTGTGAAAGCTTATACAAAGCAGACTCGCTGCCAGATTCTTATTTTCTCTAGTGAAGCATGAAACCATGGTGCCAGCAGGACTGCAAAGCAGGACCATGACCTACTGATTCATTTTACCAAGTTCAGGGAGGTGACAGACAGGGCAGGAATCCAGACTAGCAGAACTTTGTTCTAACATGGTCTTCAACAAAAAGCACTAAATCTTCATTTTTCCTACACCCTCAAAGCAAGGTTTGAGAACACAGCATATATTGTATTTGGGAAAAATAGCGCTCTGTTTGTTGCACAAGTACTTTTCAAGCTGGAGCCACTGTTTTTAGGCTTCAGCTCTGTTGTGCAATCTCTTTTTATATACAAAGCTATCTTCATGATCCTCAAATGCAACAGCAAACTAAATTCCTCCTAAGAAAAAGGAGAAAACTTTACAGTCAGCCTAAACTCCCCATCCTCTTTAAAGGGAGAGTATAACAGACAGCAAGGGATTGGATTTGGAATTTACATTGTAGCTAAAAAGATTGTCTTGCAACTTCATTTCCCCGTACTATTCACTGCCGGATATGCCAGAGTTATTTGATGCCTTTAAGAAGTATGGTGACCTGACTACAAAAACTTACATGTTATCCCACATGTTCTGCATATATTCCCCGTGCTGAAAATTCAATGTGAAATTTGTGTTTCTTGCAGACTGTGGTTTTCTCTCATGAGACAGCAAATATTTAAGCTATTTATTGCTAAAAGAATGGGTTTGAAATTGTGGCAGGTGGGGCAATAGTTTTTCCTGCTGTTCTTCTTGAAAGCCAACAGCAGTTTTCCAAAGAGACAATGCAGAAGCTCACAAGTGAAGAACAGATTCTTGGAGTACTGACACTTGAAGAAATCTTAGAAATGTCACCATGGAAATTTAATCTCTTGAGTTCTCCAGAAGCAGAAACTAGCCCCATTATATTACCCTGTGCAGTTATACATTAGCAGTTGTGGGTGGGGTAAGAAATTGTTCTTTTACAGTAACAGCTGGGTGTCTGAGCCTTGACACCACACCCTGCTCCACCACACATTCATTTCCTTCTGGACTGCTGAACACCAGGGTTACAGAACAGCCAGCTTCTAAGTTGAGAATTTGAGCCCAGTGGAACAAGGGAGCAGCAACTTATTCGGGAACCACATGGCAATTCCTGCTTTCTTTCGCTCAGTCATCTTTGAACTTCCTACCCAACAGGCAGGTCTGCCAGTCATTAGTCTCTAATGTTTACCTTCATTTGTCAGGCAGTAAATAGGTATAAGTCACTACAAAATAAAAAGTTAACGTAAGGTAGCAAGCAAATCTTGTGAAAAGACGCAAGCTATTTTAGCCCAGGGTGCAGGATATGAAGACAGGGTGAGAACCACAATGTGTGGTTAAGTAACCCATTACTGCTGATGTACTAAAAAAAAATCTGACAGGGCCATCTCCACCTCAAGACAAATTTCTCTTAAAGGCAAAGTGGTTAACTGGTTTTGATAAACTTGACTGGAAACTTCCCAGAATATTCTTCCACCTTTCAAGAAAGAGGGAAGTTGGCAAAAAAGAGAGAAGTAAAAGATAAGAAAACAAACAGGTTGAGACTAGTAATTAAAGGCTGGAGAAACTGAAGACATGCAGCTTTTGCAAAGTTTATGTGAACTGCTATTCATTTATTCCAGTGTGAAAAATCTGAGGAAAAGTTTTGATGAAGCAAGCATTGGTAGTCAAAAAAGAACAGGATTTAGTACTGAACACACTGACATATAGCAAAGCTTCCCAGTTCTCTGTGCATTGACTTGTCACAGATCCTTGTCTGTTATCTTGGAAAATAAACTTCACCCAAGTTATAAAGACAAAGAAGGTGATGAGGAGATGCGAACAAGGGAGGGGATACAGAGGAAGAACAGAAGTAGTTTTCTCAACACATGTATAGCAGAAACAGAAAATGTGAAGTTCTTCACATCATAAACATCTCTTAGCAGTATTGATACTAAAACTGAACAGAATAGAAAATACAAATTACTTTCTACAAACAGAGCTTTGCTGGTTTCTTTTGTGGCACTAGCTTCTGTGTCCGTTTGAGCAAGTTCACAAGGGTCTTCAGGAATCTTTGAAGTTGATGAAGGAGAAGAGTAAAAGGTGATCAAAGAAAAATATAATAGAAATAGTCAAATAAACTTACAACACACACAACTATTCAATAACTACAGGGCAATTTAAAGCAGATGTTCAGCAACTACAAGTTCACTCAAACCAAGACTCCACTATGAGGAAAATTTTACCAGTATTTCACAGTACGTATTTATTTTGTCTGTAGATGGAGAATTCTGAATAGGAATGCTCTATCTCCCACAAATATGCATCTCTCCCCTCCTGGAGTTCAAAAAAATTTCAGTGAACGAAGTCTGATGCTGTCAAGTTTAAGTTTTAAGTTGTGCTTCGAAAATATAAGCAGGTCTACTCAAGAAGCTTGCTTTCATTACATACAAGCAGTCACACAAGGGGGACAACCCTATGTGCACAACTAAGTTCTAAATACAGTGATAGTACTTAACTACACCCACCACTGACGGCTTAATGTTGACTGGGGGGATGAGATACGTAGTTTCTCCAAACCAGGACCCTCAGTCAGGTGACATCACTCGGAAACAGCTGTAACTCAAGGCTAAGCCACTTCACTAGGATTCAGCCTTGACTTAACGGGTAGCCTTCCACACTGCACAACTACTTCTGTATCTGAGTGAGTTTCTAGCCTGCAAGTTGGAAAAGCATACAGGTATACAAAAGTGCATACGCGTATTTTAAAACAAGTTACTGTCCTCAAATATAACAATTCAGGAATACAAACCATGTATGTCCATACAACACGCACTTCAAAAGATTAGTTTTCACTTGTCAATAAGGGTTATGTGCAGATTTAACCCATGCTCATATACAAAGCTCCTTCTGCCTTCAACAAATAGTGTTGTAACAGGTACTATAAAGAAGCTCTTACTAAAAGCAGTCATTGCTTAAGCACTGCATTTAGTTTGCAAGAGCACTAGAAGCAAAAATTTGGAGTTGAGTCCCACATGAAGTCAGTTTTACATATGAAGTTTTAAACAGTGAGTTTTGGAAAGAGATCCAATACCACTGGATTACCTATCACTTTCTGTTACCTATCCTTCTCTCCTTGCCAGTTTGACTCCAGATTAACCAATCAATACGCCTTTTAAAAAACACCAACCCAACCCTAAGTTTCTGTCTGGGGAGCGTAATCCGTACACACGCTGACAACACATTTGTAATGAGCTAGTCACATCAAAGGTCAGAAATCAATCTTCAGCACATCCACAGAAAGCATTTTGGCTGCCCATAATTCAGGTTTCACACATACAGACGCACACAGAGCACAGACCTGAACACAACTATTACATTCCGGGTTTTGTTTTGTTTTTTTTTTTTCCCCCTGGGGGTGGGATCCTTTTACTTGCAGGATAGGCCGGGGTACCCACTTGGCTGTCTGGGAAACGAACTGCAGCACCTCAACGGGAGCAGAGGAGAAGTTTTCTGTATGTCTGTACCGCAGCAGCCCTCTCTGGCACCTCTGCACCTTCAGACGAGGTCACGGAGCCCGAACGGTGGGCGCACGGGAAGACCCCAGCGAGGTCCCCGCCCCCGGCGGCAGCGGCGAGGCGGGTCCGCGGCCGCCACTGCCTTACCTTTCGCACTTTACTCTCCAGGTCCATGCTGCTGTCGCCGGGCCGGGCTCTGGAGCAGAGCAGGGTGCGAGGCGGCTCCTGTCCGACGACGCCGGGGCGCGAAGGGGAGGTGGCACCGGCCGGCCCTCGCACCCTCCGCCGCTGCGCTCAAACTTCCGCTGCCCTGCGGCAGTGGCTGCCGCCGAACAAAGGCAGGGCGGCAGCCAATCCCCGCCCGGCCGCCCGCCGCCCGCCAGCCAATCACCCGCCGCCGCTGCCGCCGCCCTGCCCGTCCCGGTGCCGGCAGCGGAGGAGCCGGGCCGGGCCGGGCCGGGGGCTGCGGCGTCATCCCCGGCGGGGTAATGAGGTCACGGGGAGGGCGTTTGCCGGCGCACCGTTCTGCCTTCCAGTGCAGGCGCTTGGAAACACCGCGCCTCCCGAAAGAGAGGGAAAAAAATATAAAAAATAAAAAATCTCGCTCTTCAATGATTTATTGACGTGAGTAGGAGGGGGAGGCGAGAGCGGGCCAGCGCTCGCCTTGCCGGGACTTCCAGAAGTGCCGCGCCCGCGACGGCCGGGTCCCGGCCTCCGCCGTCCTGCAGGCGGCCCAGGAGGCTGCCTGGTGCCCGGGCTGTGCTGGGGAGAGGCTGGGCACACCGCTGTAAAATCGGTTAAAATGCCACCCTGCTGGGCCTGAGCTCGTGTTGAGGCAGCGGAGGAGCTTTGGTTGTGCCCGTTTGCAAAGGAAGGTGGTGACAGGCCCTGCGGTGGCTCAGGCGGACGTGGCAGCAGGGGCAAGACCCCGCTGCCGGCCTTCTGCCTGGTCCAGTCCCCCAAGATAGCATACAACTGCTCTTCCATGCAGGTTCTGTGGCCTGATTCTGCTCACTCTCCCCGTCACAACATCAGGAGTAAATTACTCATTTTGCCCAGGTGGGTTTGTTTCCACCTGAATTCACTCAAGAGGTTTTGAGACTACAGAACCTGATCTTATCCTGTGGTACAGCACGTTTTGCAGTACTGATTTTTATCTGTTCCTTCAACGGAAGAAAAACTTTTTCTTCTGTTGGCGCTGGATGAACGTTGTGAAAAAAATTTAGACTTTGAGCTCAGTCTTGAAACTCATACGCACATGACCAGCCCTGGATTGTCACTGACAATATAAAATATATTTTATATATAATGTATGTGTAATACAAAATGACAGAATAATTTAGCATTTGCAAGATTGAATATCACCATAAATATTTTCTTCTTTCATATTTCTTTTGATCTTTGGAAAAAGTAACAAACATTCATCCAGACTTTATAGCTACCCTAGGCAGTGTTGGTGAATAATTTGGTAGATTATTTTGTCGTTCATCTGCAGGATCTAATCTTTTCTTTCCACATAGACCAACTTTTCTCAAGTAAGTCTGAGATCATTTTGTTTCTTCCCCAGAGGCCAAATATACTTTCAGTGTTTAATTTTTTTTTTGTCTGCTATCACTTGTTGAAAGATGTTTGCAGCAAAGCAAAAATGAGACTAGGCCTGTTTGTTTTCTGTTACCAGGTAAAAGCAAAATTCTGTTTAACTTTTCTGCTGGAACCGGCATCGTGGTGTATGGCATGGGCCAGCAGCTCCTACCAATGATCTTGACCCAGCAGATCTTGACCAAGAAGTTCAGTATAAAACTAAGAGAGGATGGTCTCAAGCCATAACATTAGAAAAAATGAGAGAACATAGACCCTCAGGTAATGCTGCTCAGTGTGCGTCTGTTCCAAAGAGAGGTGAACAATAAAGGCTGTTGCATGAATTTTGGTTGGTTGGTTTTGAAATTTTGTTTTTCCTTTCTGTTTCTCTTTTTTTTTTTTTTTGTTTGGTTTAGTGGTTCCTTCCTGCTGGTTTTGAGGGTGAAAGACAAGGGGAAGTTACAGGGCCTGAAATGTTGGTGTGCCTGGGATGAATATAGTTTGCATACCCTCCATGTTCATAACTTCCTCAGAATAAGATCAAAGGACTAAGCAGGAGATTTTTCCTGTTCAGTGAATGTGCTATTGAGTGATATAATGTAATAGTGAAAAATGCCAGCACTTACAAAGACTTGCTAGGTACCTTTGACTGTGCTAAGCAGAGAAATCAGTGTCATAGTCCTCATTATGTGCTTTTTGTGTGGGAATAGATGTTGAAGCATATTTTCATTTTAGGAAGCTAAAAAAAAAGTAAAACAAAATCTTGTATGATTTGAGTGTATATTATTCTCCCTGAGAATAATAGCTTCATAATAATAATAGCATAATCATAGTTTTGATAATGACATTTTTCTTCCTTTTTTTTTTCTTCTACTAAGTTATGACACTGCTGGGTTAACAATAATTTCTTTTGCTTATATTTTTCTTGAACCGCTTGAGTTGGAGATGTTCTGGTTGTGACTTGTGCATCTTTCAATTGTGTAACTTAGTGCCAAAGTACAGTAAGTTTTAACTGCCTTCCTACCTATCAACTTGTATATGAAGCCTGCAAAGTCATATATGTAATGGAAAATGCAGACAGTAATAGAAGACTTCTGTTTTGCAAACTGGGAGATTGCTGTTGGAACACACTTCCTCTGAGGCCTGGATCAATAAAGAATGCATTGTAAGATTCAAACTCTTTTCTGTGCTTTCTCTGACTTTAATTAGTCTGGCAGAAATACCTCTTCTGAAAATGTGATCCTATATAGCTCTTTCCCTTAAGGATTCTGAAGGTGCCAGGCGCACAGCATTGAAATGTGCCAGGGCACAGAGCTGGACTTTCTCGTAATTGTCTAGGAAATATCAAATGCCCGTTTTAAATATTACTGTTTCTTGAAGAAAGAGCAAGATGCATCCCAGCATTAACTTTCCCACAATAACCTGCATGGAGACAGCAGGCAGAAGATGGGAAAAAGCTAATACTTCTACCATACACACATCTGGAAACATGGACATGGAAAGTGGACAATCTGTCAGATTGTCTGCCTGGTTTTACAATTTTTTTTTTTTTTTTGCACTCAGATACTGTAACAATGAATGCATTTGGAGTAACTAAGTATCTCCAAACATTAGATTTGTAGATAATATAGATGATTTATAAGTCCATCCTCAAATGAGAGGAAGGATAGTATCATAATGACTTAGCAATGCTGAAAATTTGTTTCTAGTAAAGCTGTTATTTCATAAACAGTTTTTTTGTTTAAACTGTGAAGCAGATACCTCAGACTAACTTCCAGCTAAATTCTTCTAGTTGGGCTGTTTACTCAGTGCTTCATATGTTAGAGCTAATGACACTGTGTGCTTTTAAGATTTTTTTTTGTAAATATGTTCTTAAGTGTAATATAAATATAGGAGTCTGTCTTGCCTCAAAGTGGCTTAATAGACTCATTTAGTTTTCAAAAAACATTTCAGTTTGAGAAAGGAATAACATTTGCCTTTCTGTATCCATTTGAATAAAACAAGGGAATGTTCCATGGAATGTCTTGGGGTAGGTCCAACAAAAAACCCAGAAGGGAACTTGGTTGCCTAAATCAAAAGTTGCAAATCTTACTGCATTATTGATCATCTGTGCCCCAGCAGATACTTAGTTCTCCATTGTACATTAATTGTTTTACTTTTTGCTTACTTAGATTTGAGATTGTCTGAATGTCGGTATTGATGAAATAGTTTGATACCTGTCTCATTCTTGGTCCATTGAAGATCTAGAGACTAAACTTCATTGTATTTAACTCTTCAGAGAGGCTTAATGTGCTAGGCAGTTTCAGACCTTGCATGAAATAGAGGGTGATTTAAGATCCTTACAAAATTTTATAACAGCTGGCTCTGCCCTGCTTTTTCTGTAGTGCCCGAATAGATAGTGAACTTGCCCCCAGGCTGGAATATGAAGTTGTAAGCTTTCCTCAGCCTGATGGGGATTCACGCCAAAGCGTCTATCTGTTAGGACTGTGGCCTAGCTACCAGACTTGGGCTACATAGTTAAATGACTTGTTTTAACTATGCTATGAAGTAGTGCCATTGTGCAGAAGAGAAAAAGAGATACATTGAAATAGAGAGTAGTATGTCTATCTGGGTGAGTGGGTATGCAGTCCCAAGACCTACATTAAACAGATACTGGGTAAGCCTCTGGTTTTACAAGTGAGGAGGACTTGTTATCTTAAGAACTGTTAACGCAGGATACACTCATGCACTTTCTCATTCTCCCTGTCTGTCCCTAGGAATTTTCAGTTCTTGAAACGGTGGCAAAGCAAAATGGTGGAAAACTGTATTGTAGCTTCGTGACTATAGTACTTGGTGAGAAAATCAAAGCTTCCTTTGATCAGAAGAAGAACTTGAACCTGTATCTTCCACCTTGTGGACAGTGTTAGAGGAAGAAAGAGAAGAAGAGGGGAGAAAAAAACCAAAATAAAAGAAAAACCTCTTCTGAAAGGAAAGAATGAGCTATGCTTTGTTCTTTGAATGAACAGGAGGCTCTGTTTCCTAATAGGCAGAGATGTTTTCTATCAAGTATGGATGATTCAGATAAGTTGGGAGGCAGCTGCTTGCTGACTGTGGTTCCTTTCTTGCTCAGTGTCCTTCATGGCTTGGAATCTGTTCTGGATTATGGAACTGCTCCATGAACTCTGTGTGCTTTAGGTGCCCTAGCATAGAAACCAAGTATTATAGTGCGTAACTTTTAGGCTTTTAAGTCCTTTACTGGATATAACTCAGAAATTATGTAGTAGAGAAAGGAGCTAATTATTTATTTGATCTCTACTTTTTAGTCTCAGTCACAAAATCAGTAGTTACAGATGTGCCAACCTGAAGAAGTTTCCCGCATTACTAAATCTCTAATTGAGGTAAATTTACTTAGATGAAAAAAACCCCAATACTTACTCAAAATGTATCATAAATTATATTATTAAAAAAATATAAGTATGGTATCAGAAAAATACTAAGTAAAGCCAGAGATACACTTCTTGTTCTTTGAAAAGCTTATTGTATAGTAAGTTTCTGTAAATATTTTATTCATGGATTAACGAGGAGCTTCTGGCAAAACTCAAACATGAAAGGGAGGTGTACAGAAGGTGGAGGCAGGGATGGGTAACTTGGGAGGAATATGGAGGCACTGCCCAAATATGCAAAGACATGTTTATGAAATCCAAAGCCCACCTGGAGTTGAACCTGACAAGTGATGTCAAAAGCATCAAGAAGGGGTTCTTAAGTACACAAGTAGAAAAAGGAAGAGTAGGGCAATTGTGGGCCTGCTCCTGAATGGAGTAGAGGCCCTGGTGACCCAGGACATGCAAAAGGCTGAGGTACTGAAGACCGTCTTCACCTCAGTCGTTATTAATTAAGACTGGCCTTCAGAAATCCCAGAGACCAGGAGCAAAGACTGGAGCAAGGAAGATGTACCTTTGGTGGAAGAGGATCAGGGCAGGGCATACACAAGCAAACTGGACGTATGTAAGTCTATGGACCTTGATGGGAGGTACCCCTGACTGCCAAGAAAGCTGCATGATGCCACTGAGCCTGGGAGAAGTGCCTGAAGACTGGAGGAGAACAAATGTCACTCCTATCTTCAGAAAAATCAAGGAAGAGGACTGAGGGAACTACACGCCAGCCAGCCTCACCTTCATCCCTGTTAACTTGTAATCTCATTATTGTTTGTAAATATCTGAAGAGAAGGCACAAAGAAGACAAAGCCAGACTCTTTTCAGTGGTGCTCAATGACAGGACCAGAGGCAATGGGTACAAACTAAAACACAGGAGGCTCCATTTGAACATCAGGAAACACTTTTTTACTGTGAGGGTGACTGAGCACTGGCACAGGTTGTCCATGGAGTTTTTGGAGTCTCCCTTCTTAGAGATATTCAAAAGCTGTTTGGACATGGTCCTGTGCAGCATACTGTAGGTGGGTCTGCTTAAGCAGGGCAGTTGAACCAAATGATCTCCAGAGCTCACTTCCAGCTTCAGCCATTCTATGATTCTGTGATTTGATTTTTGGCAGTACTGAGAGGTGCTATCTCACCTAAAGATGTGAAAAAAATAGCGAAAGGTAATGTTTGTTTGTTTGTTTGTTTGTTTTTTTAGGAACTCTGTTGTGGCAGTTTTTCCTTATAATTTCTGTTGGATTCTGATATTTTATTTTGATTTGGAACAGCTATCTAGTTACTTGTATTTTCCATCTGAAGAGAGATCAAAAAAAGGTGACGTTTATCTGTTAGCTGCATTGACTTTATCTAAGTCAATGAATTTAACCCTTTTTTGTTGTTAAAAATTATGTCGGAGGTCTCTTGATGTCCAGTAGCAAAATTTTGAAACTAGAATTATTTGGAAATTTTATGCCAAACAGTTTTTATTTTATCATAAGAACAGGCCACTTCTTTGAAATAAAAACTTTCTGCAGGAATTCAAACACTAGGAGTGGAATTTCTGATCACAGTGAGTGTATTCAGGAAAAAGTTTTCCATCTCACCTAGGATTAAGGTATTAACATGAATCACAGAAGACTAATATCTGATCCTGCTCTGCCTGGCTCCGACTAGAAAAATGTTACCATGGTGAATGCTTTCATAATGGGGGTAGTTAGTTTGGTAAAGGGCAAAGGGTGTTTCTGTCAGGTTTCTCCCTTTGAACATTCTAGGTTTCATTCCAATGCAATGCAAGACAATTTTTGATCTCACAAAAAACTATGGGATGGGAAATAATTTCCTGTACAACTCTGCTAACCATATAATGTTATGAGCATTTGTTTGGCTTCTTTCCCATGCAAGAGAGCTCTAGCAAATGTTGTGCAGTTCCCAGATTTTCTGTTAGTAATAATTTACATAAAGATTGTATACAATGTCTAAAAAGGGATAACATATGTACCAGCTGGATAGAACCATAGTGAATCTTTTGCTGTAATGTATATTTAATAACTTCAGCCTAGGCTTGCAGAGATGATGTCTAACACTATTGAAATAAAGTAGTTACAGTATATGAGATCATGCTTTTATGACTACAAATGCCAAGAAACATTAATAGGTAATTGAATTCTTCATGTGTCCGTTCATAATTACAGACTCTTACGATACTTGCCACCCACATCTGAGAAAAGCAAGCCTGTTAAGTCATAGGAAACAGGCACTGATCATCAGCTTTCCTACATACCAGACTGCTTTTATAGGCATTGAAAAATCTTCTGGCTTGGCTCTGCAAGCAGAAATTTTTCTCTCAAGTGGATTGAGGCTGTCATTAGGGTCATATGTCTCCAAGTTGCCACTTCAGTAGATCAGACACTCTTGCTTTTTCTGTCACTGATCAAACCCATTCTTAGGCCAACCAAAAAGGTACCCATTTGAGATCTTACTCAGTTACTTACAGCTTGTCAAAGGACTAGAGTCAGTGGGAATGATTTATAGTTTCTGGTGTTATGTATGGTATACAGTAAGAAAAGTTAAAATTAGTACAATTATCTAAACTGTAGTAAGTAAATTCCCTGCTTGGGCTTGCTACTTCTCTTTTTTTCAGTCCTGGAGATTTTCTGCTGCACCCTAATTCTTCTTCAGATTGAAGTAGTGTCATATAATAATATGACTTTCCTAGGAGTCTAGCACTTGCTACCTCAATGTAAATACAAGTTTAGGCCCTAATCCAAAAGATGGGAATGCTCATTGAGATTCCTAAGTCATCCATGGAAAGCATTTCCCTACATTTGTGCCTTCATTTAAATTGAAAATGTGTTATTTATATCTGTGTCAGCTGTGGATTCTGTCACATGCAATTCACTTTGGCCGTTGTGTTCTGATGTTTGACTTGGAGGCTTTGGGTGTAGAGGTTTTCCAGCTCTGAAATAGATGAAAAGCATGGCTCAGGAGGACTGATTTGCAGGAGTGGTATTCACCACAAAAACGTTGTGAAACGTTATCTCAAGAATAGATCAAGAATCAGAGCAAACTGCATTTTCAGCAAATGAAAAAGAATTTTCAAAAGCTTTCAGGAAACTTGTGACAAAGAGCCTAAAAAGGCGTGAGTTCAGCCACAGGCTGATGCTTACAGGCACTTACCGCATTTGATCTTTGTTAGGCCTTGTCCTACAAGAGTTTGCTTATGTGTTTAGCTTTATGTAGCCACATAGTGCCAGTGACTTCAAATGGTTTATTGGCCTGCATACAATTAACAGTTGTGTTCTGGGTGGAAATAAAAATATTTTCATGTGCTTAAAAAAATAATTCAATAAAGGTACCTATGTATCTGAGGAACAATTAGGGAAGGCAACTTATCATATCTAACAGCCATTTCTGACTAAAGCAGCAGTTCTATTTCTTCATCCTTTCCTACTTGCTGCCCTTTGCACAGTCTCATGACACTCCTTGTGCCACCTCTGGTGCTTCTCTAATTCCTTGAGTAACCAGTTCAACTCAGTAGACCAGGAGAAGTGTATTCATCTTTTGATTAATCAGTTTCCCATCAGCTTAGTGAGCTGAACTGCTTGTGGAGGAAATCAAACACCGGAGAGGGCAGAAGGAGATGGGCAGGACTGTATAGCTGGGAGCAGAGAACTCCATGATTAAATGGGCCAGATAAAGTCATTGCAGAAGCAGAAGTGGTAGGACTATTAAATACAGCCACGAGACAGCTTTACTACAAAATGTTGTCCACACGGGATTAGGGATTAGGTCTTGAAGATTCGACAGAGGCAAGCATGGGTAGCTGGTTGTTCAGGAGATACTCTAGAGTTAATGTCTTCTGTACTGTGTCACTGGGAAACTGGCTGTTGTACATACCACAGAGCAAGAAGCAAATCTGTGAGTTCCAGAGATTATTGGCATGTTTGCATGCCTTGAAGTACAGTACTCTCTAGATTCTGACTGTTTCAATGGGCAGTAGTGAAATAATTACAGTATATAAGCTAAGGACTGAAAAAAAAATCATTCACTGGTCAAACATCTACTTCTAATGAACAATGGGTATATTGCTGTTTCAAGCTGTTGGATAGAATATGATGCATGAATGCTGAAGAAAAAAAGAAGCTGTTTAAATTAAATCTCATTTTGTGTTTTCACTTCTTCATTGTCCATGTGGTGTATTTCTTCTTTTCTGTATGTATTAGGCATGAAAGATTACAGCAGAATTTCTGGCAGCTGTTTTGTATATGCATCAGCTGTACTCCTTTACTGGTAAAGACTAAAAGAGTCACAAGACATTAATAAAAAGAAACTGTGAATAACAGTTCATCAGATTAGATTTCATATATTTTCCTTGTTTTTTTCTATGTATACATTCTCTTACCCTTTGCTGCTCTGTTATTTGGTTTCCATCTTCTTCCCACTCCCTTATACGGAGTGACTGAAGTCTTAGTTTACTTTTCTCATTCATGCTTTGCCTTCCTTTCTCAAAGAAACCTATTTTAATATAGCTTGATAGCATCTTGTGTTTATCTGTTACTAAGGGAATATATACAAAAAGGTACACAAGAAAAGACAGTCAGCAGTCAGTGTGCCCACGTACATGTCTACTTCTCAATGCTTTTTTCTCTCTTTCTTTCTTTGTCATTTTTCCATGAATGACAAAATTTAGTACCAATAGTCAAAGCTATCCAAAACTTCCCAGTCTATTTTCAGTTTGTTATAACTTTGTCAAACATCAGCCATTTGAGATGAAAGCTTTACTGCCTCACATCCTACACAACATATTTCTTCTAAAAGAAACGTTTATTGTTGTGGGGTTTTTTTTTTGTTTTATTTGCTTGTGGACGTGCAACAATAGAGGAATTAAGGAAGTTGGTTTCTTTTTAATGCCAGGTAATTAAGGTGTTTCCTAGAACATGAATTGTGGAGAATATTTCACCTTCTGTTGTCAGAGTTAAAAAAATTTGTGCCTGTTTCACTGGAAAATTTACTGACAGCTAGAGGCTCATTTTGGAAGCATTTTGGATAGATGCTAATGGCTACATCCAGCAAACAAGCTAAGTAGATGTACTGATTTCCTC
This sequence comes from Chlamydotis macqueenii, assembly GCF_036417535.1. Classification (NCBI taxonomy): domain Eukaryota; kingdom Metazoa; phylum Chordata; class Aves; order Otidiformes; family Otididae; genus Chlamydotis; species Chlamydotis macqueenii. Next base: position 27,630,823 of record NC_141556.1, read on the forward strand.
TTGGATAGTCTTGTGGTTAGGGTCCTCAACTGTAGAAGTATGGAAGATCCTCATCTAATACTTTGTCTTTTTATACTGAATCTCCCACGGAAATCCTGTAACCCCTAACATAAAGAAACATTCTGTCTCACAAAGTACATACTTAAAATACTTCGTACTGAGTAGAACATCTTTGACAAGAAAGGCTCTTTTTCTGATATATATCTCTTTTTGTGCAGAATCCCTGCTGTGAAGGAGCAACCTCTGCTTCTGGATAATTATCCATTCCATTTAGTGTGGGATAGTTGCCAGTGTAGTCACACTCAGAGTATATAAACTGGGCAATTTCTATAATCCCTGGCAACTTTATTATGCATTAGCAGATAAGGTTTGGGAATAAAAGGTACCCTTCTTTTTTGGTTTTGTAAATGTCCCCTGTAAATGTCCACTTTTTATTTTTTTTTTTACAAAACCTCTTTGTCAAGTTCAGCCCAGCTTTACAAATGCCATAGGCAGAAGTAAAACTGCCTTTTTGTTAAGTCAATTATTCACTCCAAAAGTGCATCCAACTGTAAGTCTAATATTTCTGATCTCTGCAATGAATACTTGAATTTTTGCAGAAAGTAAGTCAGGGTTTTCTTTTTTTCATGTTTTATAAAGAATCAGTGAATTTGCTTCTAACTTTGTCATATTCTAAATTTCTGAAAAATTATTCTCACAAAAACTTATCACAATTTGGTAGCTCAGTTTGAAACCTATCAATGCCATGTAGCTCAGCGATCATTCAGCTTTGGCTCTGTAACCTGAAATGGTTACACGTCTCCGAATAACATATTGGAGATAAAAACTTCAGATAAAAAAAGTCAGCTAACATTCTTTAAATCCTACTGATTTCTCTTTTGAAAAATCTGATGCTTCTATATCTTAGTATTCATGTATAAAATATGAATAATAACTTTTCCTTAAACCCATATGACATTTGAAAAAAAAATAATTCAAGAATCCAAGAGCTTCTTATGCAGTAAGGAAGTAACTGCATAAATACCCAAAATAGATACATTGCTCTGGAGTAATCAAATAGAGACTCAATTCCAACATTTTACAATTTCTTGATGTTAGTTAAGTCAAACAACATATATCTATTTATTTCTTCTGGACTAGCTTATCTTTCCTGTTGAGAGGATGCCTTGTTTAAACTAGATAATTCACTTAAGATTTTGATCCACTCAGATTATTAAAAGACCTTTTTCTGTCACCAGTGTGCTTTACGTCAAATAGCCAGCTACATCAAATAACAACAAATTACAGACTTGTTTTATCAAGTGCTGCTATGCTTTAAAGGTCTACTCAGCGCTGCAAGTAAAGATTCTACTCCTGGCAGAAAAATGCTGCATTTTCCTTTGAATTCAATTTGCAATTCAAATCATGTCTTCAAAACAGGATTATCAAACATCAGGTCTATGCAGGATTCCTAAAACATCTTAATGTCAGTTGGCAGTCACTTATCACGCATTATTAAACAGATTTCAAAAATCACAATGTTGTCACTGTAATTAGAAGCCTCTTTATATTGTACTACATAAGTGGCTTGTTAATCTGAAAAGAAAGTTATTAATAGAAGGGTTTAATTGCTATAATTACATTAAAAGTAGTCTTGTTGTGAAGTCTGAGAATGCTCTGGTTGCTTTACAGACTTTTACATCTTTGTATGATCATATAAAATGCCAATGATTTTGAACTAGCTTTCAGAGATAATTATGATTTAAATAGTATAACCTATTTTAGTATAGTATAGCATGAGTATACCTTCTACTTCAATATTCTAGTATAACTAAGGATGAAATTCTACCATGGCTACCATCAGAATTTTGGTATCAATTTTTTTTTTGTGAGAAAATAATTTGTGATTTTCTTTTGTCTTCTGAAGGAAAGGTGAATCTGGTGAGAAGCGGATCATCAAACTACAGTGATATTTTAGAATACCACAGATTGTGGTATTGGCTCCTCCATTTCTTATTCCCCTCTCTGCCACTCAAGGTGAGGGGGGGAAGGAGTGTGGATGGAGAAATAGTAACCAGGAAACAGCTGTATGAAGAGAAGAAAAGTACATGCTGAGAAACAGCATGCAAAGAAGGCCTTCCAGGATCCCCACAGACTATTGGTCCCTTTGACTCCACAAGAACTGACAAACTCAGGACTTTAAGAGTTTGCTGAATCTGTATGTGGCCACTAGCTTACACTAGCATCAGACCACATCAAGAAGCACTGGTAGCTGCTCTATGCAGATGAATACTGCATAATTGCATATACAGTTGGTGAAACAAAGGACCGTTGGAGGGATTATTCTCAACACCTACATACAAGCCACTGATGCATCAGTATGACCTTCTGCTTCTGAGTAAGCAGGTGGGGTTGGCCTTTTAACTGTTGCTCCAACTGGTAAGTCTGTGTGTCTGTTTAAGTGAATTGTGTGAGGGAAATGTATTGTGTATATACTTGTCTGCTATTCATAACAACAGCTTAATTAATAAAAGGTGCTCTATTAAATATTGGCTGTGACCTACATCTCCCTCTGACTTGATACTCTATGAGGGAAAAAGGAACTTACAGTATGGTCATAAAGGCCAAAGTACTGCTTGTGACACCAGTCATGCAACAAGTTGGTAACTCAGAGGATATTCAGTCCTACCAAGCCTTCCTCATTCACCTGTAAGACTGAGGAAAATTCCCCTTGGATTCTCATGTCATTCACCTTTGCCTCTTGTGCTCTGCAGACCTCTAGATTTGCTGTAGGTCTTCCTTGATGCTTGTCTGGATGATCAATGAGAAATAATAGTCTGGGGGTGTCATGATCTCCAGCAGTGTCTCCACAACATGCTCGATCAGGTCCACAGCAAACAGGAAACCTCCCATGACAGCAGCTCCATCACCTACACAAGGGGATCTCCAACATTATCAGCCATCATTTCGTCTTAATGCTAATGTGCATTTTGGGCTCCAGAGTCTTCCCAGTGGAGCTCGTGCCCCTTTGTTGGCTCTTAGGGCACTGTAAGTTCAGATCTGAAGGCAAGGGAGGACCCATTTTGTGGTGCCAGAAGTCATAAGCTTCCAGTTTCCCCTACTGTGGCAGTCTCCATCCACCATGGATTCAAGCATAGCTTAGTCACTTTGTGTGCCTCAGGAACCTTAAGGTGTCTGGGAAGACTCTGTGGTCTCCTCTTCCTCCTCCATGATGGTGTGCAGTCAGTCACCTCATCCCACAACCCCAGAAACCTCAACAGGGCACACCTCCCACAGATGAGGCCATCGTTAACCCTAGCCCAGAGACTCCCTGCAGCCTGTCACCTGGCCACATTTCCCCTCCAAACTGCCAGCAAGGTCGAGGTCTTTTATGTGCTAAGATGCTTCCTCCAGCAGGTGACAGAGACTGCACCACAGAGCACATCACCACCATTGCTGCAGACCCTCATCACCTGGAGCACCGTTTTTTTTTTTAAGCCTTCTCTAAACAAGCTGCCTTGCTAACTGCCAAACTCTGTTCGCTACTTTCCGATTTAGCAGCTAAATAGATGTCCCCACTGTGGATGAACAGCAGATTGCTCCCTAATTAGTAGCAAGATAATGACTAAAGAGACAAGTGATTTTTAATCATGAACCAGCCTAAAAAAAGCCTCAGTCAACAAGGTGCAGTTATCCATGGATGTTCCTAGAAGCTACAGGAAGCATCAATCTGAAGAAAAATAATGAACAGAAGAAACCCCAAGCCAGAATAAGTAAATAAAAGTACAAACCCCAGCTACTGGGGAGAAAAGAGCTACTGATGGGAGATGTATGCGATATAACGGCAGTGCGGCTGATAGCAGTACCTACTTTTATTACAGGTCATTGCTCAGTAGAAATCTGTCCAGTCATCCTTATTGCTCAAGCATAAACACAGATCTTAGGATAGTCTACAACTTCTTGTGTTCCCTCTGAAGACAGATGCAATTGTCACTCATTGTTAAGCAAGAGCTTTTCATCATTCAGTTTTAGATGTGTAGGAGTTAAGTGTATGACTCACAGCTAGTCATTCCGAACTGCCTTTACAGCCTATGGAAAGAAGTAAGTATACTACTGGTGGGTGATTCATTTGGCTTTCTTAGGCACCAGTCGTAGGGTGATTTGATTCATACTTTAAAGACAGCAATTTCTTTTTATCTTTGATGTTCAGTTAATCACACTCTTTCTTGTCAACTCACCCCTAGCTGTGGTGAGTATTTGCAGCCTTGAGGCCAGAGTAGTTAAACTCATTTTCACGGAATCACAGAACCACAGAATCACAGAATAGCTGAACTGTTCTGGCATCCATTAGAGCCAAGCAAAGGTGGCAGGAGGACTGTATGAATTAACATCTTCACTGGGAGTAGCCATTAAATAAGGTTTCAAGAAATGTTACTTAGTTTGGCTATCTCAGATATTATTAAGCATACAACTTTCTCTTAAGAATTTTGCATCAAAGGCAAGACTATTTGTAGAAACTCAGAAGCAAGTAACATTCAAGTCTCCTTTGGGTTGTAGAAACTCAACCAAATAGCTCAACCAAGTTACTCATAGGACCCAAAGATAATCTGGGTGCTGAGTCAGTACTATATGATGCAAACGAGTTTAGCCAACCGGGTTTCATCTTACATGGATAACTTTGGTTTCTTTTCCTTTTCTTCCTCCAATCCATCCTACTTAACCCCTTCCCCCACCAAATTTTAATTAAAGCTTGAATCAGTTAGTGATGGCAATACTATTGTCTTTTGCCATTTTATAGTACTAAGGGATTGAACTTGCTTTGACTTTGACAAAGTAAAGGAGTAAAATTAAGATTTATTTGCTTTTATGCAAAGCAGAAAACCAAACAAATAACATCACAGGCATCAGTTAGTCATTTACAATTGATTGTTGGTCTCCAAATCTTCCCGGCTCATCAGTCTAGGTTTTGTAAGGTAACAATTTATGGTTCCCCTCACCCCCAGTCACCTTCTTCCTTTTGAAAGCCACAGACTTATTTCCAGTGAAACACTGCCCCTTTGCACTTCCCTTTCCACTTTAGTTCGAGCTAATTATACTTGGTGTTAGTAGGAGGCTGCCCCACACGTTCTGGGCTTTGCCACCTCTCTTCTGCTGGTCTGATCCTGCAGTGTACTATTTTTTCCTTCCTAAGTCAGCAGGAAACCTAGACAAGGGTAATATTCTGCCAGTTTACCTGTTTGAATTATTTCACTCTGCCAGTGTTGGCATTGAGGGATGGGAGGAAACAAGTGACTAGAGGGAACTGTGAAACCTTTGACTTAGATTGGCCGAAGCTGTCAAAACAGCATTCTCAGACTGTAGTTTGAGATACATCTAAATCACCACTAACTCCCCCAGAGCAATCCCCTTCCTTCTTAACTGTGCCCATGTGCACATTTCTGTGCCCACATTGGCATGAGCGGATGACAGCGGCCTCATTTATTATGTGGCTCTGAAAACAATTTCATTGACGCAACTCAGCAGGCATCTCAGAAAGAAAAATTGAATGAAAGGGTGAGACTGATAACTTCTCACAATGGTAAGAAATCCATCTCTGGCAGTTCTGTTCTCTATTCTGAAAGCATACCAACCATTTCAGTTGAAATTACATAGAAATAAAAACTTAACGATGTGTCTTGCTTAAAAAAAGCTCTATTTTCCTCAGGGTTCAGCTTAGGTAAATAACTGAGATTGTTACAGCTCACTTGGAGAAAAAGGAGAGGTATGAGGCAACTGCTAGTATAAGGAGTAGCAGTATGAATGGTCCATGTTTTCCATTGCCCAAGAAGGCAATCCTAAAAGCTGTTTCTAGCTCATGCTGTAAGACATCAGAGAATTTATTCCTGTCATTGATGCATATATCTTTAGTAAGTGCTGAATGAAGATGTCTTTCTTATGCCATGGTGTTATTCTATGTATAAATATTTGTGTATTCAATATTTAAAACATTTCAGAATTAGACCACTGTATTTTTTATGGTTTAATTAAACTATTCCCAAAATATGCCCGTGTTAAAGCAGAAACATCTTCCAGCTGCCCAAAGAATTATTTTTTGTTACATAGAGAAGATATTTTATTACTTACTTTGCTTTGCCCCAGGAGTCAAAGTTAGTTTAGCTTTTGAACAAAGTCCAAAGAAGTATAGTGCTAACTAAAGGTCACAGTTCTTCTATGTAAAACCTCAGTTGATAAATCTTCTTGACTAAAACAGCTCAGTTTTCTGACAAATTTAGCTCACAGCTGATACCATATGAATTTGATGGGCAGATGTGAGAGTTGTTTCATTCTTTTTCTTTTTCCTTCTTTTGATTTAAAGTAATCTTTAGTCACTAATACTGGTGCATTAATTATGGCAAAGTAATATATGATTTTATGGGATCAGGAAAGCATAAAAACAGATGGCTCTTTGTAATGCATGAAATGCAGATAAATGGATGTCATTTTTGAAGGTCAGAGGAATATCCTGACACTGGGTATTTTTATATCAGGTTATTGTGCACTGATCTCTTTTGTCTCAGCTGACAAAATGTGATGTTTGGTGATTGTTTATGGAAGCAGAAGCAGGGAAAACAGTGTCGACTGAACTGTGTAAGAACTAAGTTAGGAGAGGTCTAGGAATAGGAAACACCTGTGAAAAAGTCAGGAAACAGCAAATTCAATCTTCCTCACTTTTTCACAGGCAAGGAAAAGGTGACAGTTGTTAAAGTTGCAGCTGTAAATCCTGCAGATTGTGAGACAGTGAGATCTTGTTCAGGTCTAGCTCCACAAGCTGCTGTGTCTTACTGTTATGGATCTCCACGAGTCGCTCATTCACTAGTTTGCTGATGAAGCTAAGGAAGGCTCTGACAACTCAGAAATGCAAGTCTTCATTCTTGCTGTGTTTTACAAGCTGAAGAGCTTTTAATGTAGCTTGATTTGCAAAACTCCATTCCGAGATTGCCAGGGTAGCAGGGATAAAAATCGTCTTTATTTGGAAACTGAAGAAACATACTTGTGCTGTTAAATATAGACTCCACTAATGTGACTAGGCCTGTGTATATTATGGCCAAAATTAAGATGGCTGCTATGTACACTTAACTATGGGTTTTTTTTTTTGTGTGTGTGTGTTTGTTAGTGTGGCCTTTGTGGAGCGGGTGCTGTAGGCTAGCATCCATACAGAATCAGGAAGTATGGTGAAATCATGGGAATATTTGTGCAATATAAATTCAGTGAATCACACACTTTGCAGAAGCACCAGACTAACTGCATGTGTACCGTACTGAGATTAGGAATGCGTATACAGAGTGTCCACGTCTGAGATTTCTGCATGGTCAGGAGCCTAGCCGTAACTCTGTGCCTTGCAATCCTTCATGGATGTACAGTACCACTCACTCTGCCTGGACACGTTTTCAGTGCAAAAAGATTAAATGTATCTGGGGAAACCCAGACATATGGTAACTTGTTTCCAGCATCAAGCAGGTTTGAAAAACAGGACAGGGCTTGTAGATGAGACTCTCACAGGCTTGTCAGCACCACAGATAAAATGTTGCAGCCACAGAGTTGTAGAAGCAATGATAATTGTTTCATATACAATACAGCTTGTTAATTTCGACAGTGAACCTCTCTAGTGCACAGATGGAGAGATTTCTTAGCTGTAAACATGACTGTGAAAAGTAACATATTTTCCATGCTGCTTGCAAATATATACTTTCCAGAGATACTGAGTATTAAAATGGCATGGGGCTCAGTAACATGAAAACTTAAGGAAGGGGATTTTATCACAGAGCATAAGCCCTGTTGTGGGTTATGCTCAGCACTGAGATCAGCTCATTTGTCATGAAAAGAAGTTACCAGTCAGCTCACAGTGGGGCACATTCTGTCCTGTCATTGTGGGAGGTTTTTTTTTTTTTTTTTTCCTGAGGATCTAAATGCCATTTCGTTTTACTTTATGAAAGTATCTGATGTTCCTGATGAGAAATAATACTTTTTGAATTAGAGAAGTACATATGCTGCAGGTGTACTAATTATTTTTCTGTTAGTAGGATGATGGCAAGGCAGTGTTGAAGCACATCAAAAACATCAACTTTGTGCCAAATGGGACAGAAAGTTACCGCTCTCAACTAAAAAGGGATTTGCTGCCACCTTATGGGTTTGTGAAGTATTTTCTACTAAAAGTAATGCAACACTATTATAAATAGTTCTTATAATTATTTTCCTTAATGTATAGACGATCTTGTGAGAGTCTGGCCTGTCCCTAGTCTAATCTTTTTTTTTAATTTTAATTTTAAGTTTCATTTTAATAAAAAAGCCCCCGCCTTATTTTTGCCTTATTTAACTGCCTCATTCAGTACTTTAAAGGTCAATTTTCTCAGCAGATATTAACATCTCAGCTGAAATACACATTTTTATATTTTATTAATTGTAGCTTATGTATGTTTTTGTCTATTGTGTTATCTATTAATGATTTTGTAGAATTTTTTTTTTTTAAGATCTTAAATTACTACTTTAAAAACCCTATTAACAATCTGGAGGACAGACATTTAACTCTGTACATGCTATACTGCTTTACATTGGTAGGCTTGCCAACTGATGGGTGAAGGAGTTTTTTTTCTGCTTCTGCTGAAGATATGCTGGTCTTGACATGTACTCTGGAGTGCCACCCCTTCTCTCTGGGCAGGGGTCAAGACTGTGTCAAACTTTTTTTCATCTTAAAAGCAAATACTCATATTAAATAACAACAGATTTCCATGCCTTTTAAAAGGTAAGTAACTGGTCCAGATGAAATCATCAGACAAGTTCAAACTTAAGATTGCTGACTTTTTAAGTACAAGGGAAGAAAGATCAACTGCAAGCAGCATTTGAATTATTGTATTTCTGTAAGTGTGCTTCCCATCAAAGAAAAAAAAAAACCCAACAAAACATGGTATTGTTTAGGCCAGCTATGAGGAATTGTGAATCTGAATAGGACAAAGATTTTCTGTTATACAGAAGTTTCTGATCTTAAAAAGTCCTGCGTTGTTTTCGAATAAACTAGAAATGTTACAAATTTATTGGAGAAAGAGGTTCCAGAATAGTAAATATGCCTCTAGTTAGTGCATTCACCTCATAAGAAATGGAAAGAAATCCTGCTTCAGTAAGTTTTCTCATTTGTTTATGCAAGCTGAAGCAGCTTCTGAAAAATAGACTAACTCAGTGTGGTGGTTTGTATTCAAGAGCTTCTTGATTGTGTCTCTCACCTGGGATGCAAGAAAGCCAGAAAGGAGGACAGAACTGCTTCTCTGATATTGCAATTCACACTTCTGCTCTGCCTGGAAATTCCATGGAAGTTGAGACTGGGAACTTACTGAGTTTAATTTTTTTTTTTTTTTCATTTCTGCAGAGAAGAATTCTTTAATGAGTCAGCGTTTTCTGTTAGGCTATTTTCCTTGAAAAGTTCTTACTCAGATTTACTCGCAAACAGCTCCGTGATATTGCTGGGCTTTTCTGTGAATCTGAAGGAATTTGCAACTGGGTTGCAAAAAGTTGAACTGCAGTTAATAATTTTTCTCTTAAAAAAATTTCACTTTCACTTTCACTTAAACCTTCACACTGTACTTTCTCTTGAAATGGCTCAGTGGAGCACATTGCAGAAACATTATGTAGGTGACAATTTTGATAAAGGGATTCTGAAAGGAATATAAATGATTAATCAAATGCACACATCTGATTTTCCTGTGTTAATGATTGTGTGTTCCCTCTAGTGGCTGGCTGCGGGTTAGGGATGGCTGCTGATGGTGCTTGGACCAACGCACACTGCAGCAGCCGTTTTTCCCGAAATATCTTCCGGTACCTAACACCTTCCTCCCTGCGTGGGCTCCCCACTGAAGCCAGAAGCCTAAGCCTTTTCACTCAGCATTTTCACTGCCTTCTTCATTGCAGCAGGCTGTGCCTGTTGAGGACAGCAGTGTTAGGGAGCAGTGGAGGTTGCTATCTCTGGGGCAAAGCTGCCAGACTCTCACCAAGTAAGGGCTTGTGTTAAAAATACCCAGAGAGGTAAAAGGATCTCATGATAGTTTTAGAAATTTATTCTTCTATCAAATACTCTCCCATGTCTTTACATAGCTGCTCATTTAAAGGAAGGTGCAGTGGAGTGGGTGGTTTGTGTGCAGTGGAGTGGGTGGTTTTTATGCAGCTATACCTCAGTTGTATGAATTGCAGGAATCAGGTGGGTTTTTTTGGTTTGTTTGTTTGTTTGTTTTTTTTTTCAGGGAATTTAAAAGTATGTATGTCATGTGATAAGCCTCATGAATAAAACTGCAGGCCAGAAAAGGAAAACATGTATGTCACTTTATAGCTCTCACTCCAAAAATCTTTCAAAGAAATAAGTATTGTTCCTGTTCTAGCATGACATGCAGTTATTTACCACAAAAAACACCCTTTTTATTTGTGACGCAGTTTATCATTTCTCATCAAACATTTCCTTGTTATATGGTGTACATGAGCAAAGATAGAATTGCCTGAGTCCAAAATGACTAATTCTTCCCTTATAGCTTGGTTCTTCCTTCTCCTAGACTTGGATAATTTATGCATTCACATAGCAGGCAGTCAACGGAGAGTACATAGCCATCTTTTTTAAGAAGAGGCACATATGGGGCATATATTAGTCAAGAGAACCTATATGTGACATAAAACTTAGAATTTTGTTGCTGAAGTTAGTTTTTCATCTTAGAGGGAAAAAGTGGGACATTATGTGTCCTGTACAAGTGTCATTATAATGAATTTGATTTAGCTTTTAAAAATAAATGAATCTCTCTCTCTATAGATTGCTAATGAAATCAGTGTCAAAATAATGTTACATCACCTATGTTGGTTCCCTTCATTGAGGACTGTCAGTTGAGGCTATATGTCTAGAGTTTACTTTCTTCTTAAGTTTAAGTAACACTATTTTCTGGCATAAGGACTCTTCCAGGGTGACAGGGAGATGCAGTCCCACGGAGTGTTGGATAGGAAGCTCAGACACTCCATCCTACTGAACTTGCCACTCCACTGTGAAGGTCTGCAGTGAATTTTCTTAATCCCAAGTGCTTTACAGTAGTTATCTGCAAATATGGATCCAGAACAATTTTACTACCATTTATTGATTTTGATTTAATCTTGATATAAAACTGTAAATTTAGAAGTCGTTTCTGGTATGATCAGATGACACAATGACTCAGCAGTTAAACTCCAGCATCTGCTGCAACGGTACCTCCTGGGAGTTTCTAACAAGAACTAGGTTGTTATCAGTTTATAGATTAGTCATATTGAATAAAGAAGAAGTAACCAGTAAGTAGAGTAGGGAAGCACAGAAAAACTTCCTATAACAAAAGATAAAATAACTAAAATGCCAGTAATATTTCCTTTTTCCTACTTCAGCATGACTATTGAGACAATAAAAAATTCTGGACAAAGAGACAAAGCGGTCAGAAGCTTTGGCTCTTAGAGGATACTCCAGAATGGCCTATCACAGCAGACTCTAATATTACAGGCTAGAAGATCTAATTCGTATCTAAAGGCTTAGAAGATTTTGCCACTGATGCTGAATGAAGGGTTGGGCAAAAGAAACTAATATATTCATTACAAAGAAGAAATTTATTAAGCACTATTAACAATGACTTAGCAGTTTCTGCCATTTGCTGTTACTACTCTTCAGCTTTCCGTGATAGCTCTTATTGTATAAGGATTTGCTCTACAGTGACAGTAAACTATGGAAAAGGGAGATTTTTCGTGGGGGATACTTTCCCTTGAAGTTCCTTCACAAGACTGTGCAAACCAAATGGCATGTTGAGGCGCAGCGTTTGTATGCGTGGGTGGGGAGCAGGGTATCTAGTTAGGGAATTTCAGGTGAAGCAATATAATGAAACCGTGGGAGTATAGAGAAGGGTAGCGTGGGTGGAAATCAGCTAAAATGACATCCTGAGGGTCGATAACCCACATTTGATCAGATTTTGTTATGTGTAACGTTAAGATGGGAATATGGCCTTCACTGCACTCTCAGCAGGGGTAGGAAGAACTGAGGTGGTTCCCGTACACTTGTGGGCTACCAGCCTGGCACCAGCGAAAGGGCTGTGGTTTTGGCCTGAAAACAGCACGAAAACTTTGTAAACTGTCAGTGTGTGTATTGGTCACTTGTGTTTCAATGACAAAGCTCACAAACAGCAAGTAAACTGGTTATAGTAAAGAATTTAGAAACCAAATGTGAGGAGAGAGTTGCTAATCTTTGTGGTTATGTACTCTTGGCCTTTGGATTTGGAAGTTACTGATAGGTGTTAAGAATGTCAGAACTTAAATATTGATCCTTACTTAAGGGAAGAGTAGGAGCAGTTGAGCAGAGGATTTACTGGACAGATATGTTACTTCTTATGAGCATGCACTAACTAGCTTAGAGGTTATAAAGCCAGAAGTTCCAAAAACCACTGAATTACCTGCAGATGGTAGGCTTTTATATCTATATATCCGGAAATTTTCTAATGTGGTGACGTATTTCACAGGTAGGAATGAGCTGTGATTATATTACATCTGATATTTCTAAGGAGCCGTATACTTCAGAAATACCCAGAGATGATTGCACCTTGAATATGTTGAAGTGCATCTTAAAATTCTATACAAAGGCAAAAAAAGTCACGAAAATTTTGCTTGGAAAAAAAATATTATGGAAAAAGAGAACATGCCCAAGGCAAAACCACGTGCATGACAACTTTAGAAAAGACTACCTCAAAGTCAGAAAAATGGTTTGTAAACCTCCATGAAGTGAACAGTACTTTTTCCATTCAGAGATGCCATTTTTTGTGTACAGTAAGCGCAACATTAATGAAGAAATGAGATTTGACATAAAGAATTTATTTCCTGAAAACTCCTGAATTGTTCAGAAAAACGCCTAAAATTCATATAGACAAAAAATACATTTCAACACCAAATGCAATAGAAGAAAAAACTGGATTCAGAGGCATATTCAGAACAGGGAATATGTTTTGTATCCAGAGTCTTAATAATGAAATGCCACGTGCTGTTTTCTGAATCTAACCATCGTAATGCTTGTTCAGTAGACTCACAATTTTGCTGTGATATATCTATAAAATATTATAGTCTGCAAAATGTAGCACAAGTATTATATTGATTTGCTGTAACACTTTGAGTGAATAAGGAGAGAAATCATACCCATAATTTAAGGCCATGTTAAAATATTTATGTATATTAGTTTTTTTCTAAATAGTCATTAGTTGTACTCTATTTTTTTTTTGTTAGGTTTTGGTATTGAATAGTATTGCTATTCACTAGACTAAACACATGTATTTGAGTTTTTATCATATGCAATATTGGACACTTGCTAAAAGACACTATGCTGTTTTTTCATGGCCTCTTTTGTAGCATTGTGTTAGAGGAATAGCATTTTAGAAATACCTATTGTTTCTGATTCTGAAGTCCTATCCTGAAATTTCTCTGAGAGGCTGCCAGTAGTCAAAATAGATATGCTTTTACATTAGTCACAGCTTAACATTTCTGTTTAATAAATGGGAAATGAGTTTTCTGCGAAAAAGAGGAAGCGACTTTGGTTTATATAGCATGACCCTGTGTAAGGGGAGACACAGTCGCTCATTTAGAACTGAAGGAGAACATGTTCTGTGTCTGAAAAGCCAATACAGAAAATACATACAGCAAATCATGTGCCTGCAGCATTACTGAAGGTAACATTTTTCAGAATATTTCTTCAGGAAATAGAAAGAAGAAAGCAGATACTACTGATTGAGATATATGACTTATTTTTTAAAAACATCTAAAGACATAACTTCACTGCAGCAAGCTGTGAGAACTAAAATATTTTTTAATTATGTGTTTGTATTACAGTGATGCCCAGAGATTTTCTGAACAGATTGGGGGTCATTGTATTGGACAAACAGGAAAAGACATTTCGTTGCCATAAAATGCTTTGTGTCATAGTTTAAAGGGCTAGTGAAATGAGAAAACTAATGTGTTAAAGGAAAGAGTAACACTAATACCAGTGTGTTTGTCTGTTTTATGAACATGCTGTGAAGTTCCTTACTATGTGTAAAATTTTCTGTGTGATATACCGAGTACATTGATGTTATTACATGACTCTTGTAGTGTTTCTTGAAGTTGGTGCTAAGATGTTTAGATACAGATCTGCTGTTCTTGGCTGAATCATATTCTTCAATGTATGCTGCTAAATTCACTGTTACAGTAGTATGTGCAGGTGAAGTGCTCATTAGTTGTCAGTGCTGGCTGATGCTCTGGCCTGAGTCAGCTTCTTGTCCGTTCTCCAGCTGTGCATCCCCATCCGTACTGGGAGAGGATGAAGGGAAGTGTGACAGGGAAGGGAGCCATGGCTGTCCTTATCCTGCCATCCAGTGTGTCCCGCAGCTGGGTCAAGGCTGATGGCTTGGTCCTGTTCAGGCTCTGGTGCCCTCCTTGGGGCCATGCTTCTCCAGTCGAGCTTTTCTGGAGGGAAGATTTCTGACCCTGTAAAACCCAATGTGTGGAGGTGAAAGAATAGTTTACCAGCCTTGATCTCTCTTCTCTTGGCTTTTTTTTTTTTTTTCTGTGCTTTTGGTAAAGGACAAAGCAGCAAATAAGGTGTGGGATTTTGAAATATGTAGAATCTGGTGTAATTTAATGATTTCACACTCAATCAGACTCTCGCACACTGACTTCCTCTCACCTCTTGATTGCAAGAAGTAGGTATAAAAGGCATTTGACATAAAGTTGCATCATCATTGCTGATTTTGGTCAAAAGTTTTAGGATGACACAGTGACAGATCCAGAGCTATTTTTTTCTAATTGGAATAGCTGGCCTGGATGCAAGATAGCAGAAAAATAATCTCCTCTCTGACAGACTGTCAGAGGTTTCTCAAGCCAAAAAAAAAAACGAAGCTAGATCAAAGAGAGAGAAAAACTATAAAAATGACAGTGTGTTCTTTAAAATCTCTGTCACTGAAGAAATAACCAGGTCCTGATTTTTCCATCCCTTCTTTGCTTAATTTATATTTAAAGCCCATTATAAAAAAACAAACAAACAAAAAAAACAAAAAAAAACCCCCAAAACCAAACAAAACAGGAAAACTCTGATGTTTTATTGGCATCTAAATTCTGAAAATCTGATGGAGGCAAGAAGCGGATTCATGTGCTACTGCCCCCAAAGTGTCTGTAGAACTGAAGTATATGTAGATGTCGTATAAAAATAGATGTGTTCAGCAATTTATCACAAAATACTGGAATCACTATCAAAAATCCAAGAAGTTTTTTCTTTCCTAATAGCAGTCACTTCCCTCATATTTTTCAAAGCACTTAGAATTTTTTTTAAATTAATACTCAGAATCTTGGCTTCTCAATTCATCTGCAGACCATTATCTTTTCATGACATAGATAAGATATAAGTAGCCATTTTATTATTTTAGTCTGCTAAAAATGTAGCAGTAATTGTTGCAATTCATTTATCCTTGAAAGAAAATTTATTCCAAAATAAACCCACAAAAATAAAAGGATGTATTTATATTTACTTACATTTTAAAAGAACGATAAATGAATATTAAAAAATAATACCATTTTAGAATATGTTTATTCGTATTGTGTAAGTGTTACCACTGACATAAGTGGAGCTACTTAAGGAGTAAAGCACTATTAAGCATGAGCAAAGACATAAAAATCATGCCTTGAATGTATGGAAAATATACAATGTGCTGTAATTGCTCAGTTTCTGGTAATAGCTCTATGTATATGGAAGAATGGGTGTTTAGTTATTTTAACATCATTTTTAGCAGCACAGGATGACAATGCTGAAATCTCCCGCATCTATATTTGGACCATACTTCCTTCTTTCAAATGTCACTACGTATTTTTAGATATAAAGAAAGGGGGATCTATATTCTTTCAACATAATGCAAAACATGTGATGTTTAAGCGTGAGACTGTGCATAGCCTTTTAAAATTGATCTTAAATGTAGTTATGCTTCTCCACGAGTTCCTTCTGTGGAAATGGGTCTTGGAGTCTGGAGTGAGGACTTGGCCTCTGTAAAGAAAATGTCTGTCTTACATGCAAGGGCTTGACCTTCCCACAGAGGAGATGCCCCTAAATGTGCACGCCACGGCTTCAGAGGCACAGCCTGTGCTGTGCACTTGTTTTGCTTGTGTGCACATTGTATAAGTGCTGAATCCGGTGTCACTCAACTTGTGATGCAGATTGAGTGCCTGGAACCGTGTAAGCACATATATGCAATATATAGGTGTACATGCACAGAATATATATACACATCTACATACGTGTACACAATGCAGAATGCCTAGCTCCCTATGACTTTGAAAGTAGCTTTGGGTGGAAAGTATCATGAATCTTCTTTTTCTCTTCTCTGCTTACCTTCAATGATCAGGAGCTTTCTCCTCATGGCCAAAAAAGAAAGAAAAGTTATGTATTTTACTGAAAAAGCCTGTCCTGTTAGTAGGAGAAGAGGTTATGATGGGAATGGATGCTAGATAGTTAATTTAAAAATAAAATTTGCCATAGCTTTAAAAAGCTCTTCTAATTTCATATATTTGGATTCCAAAATGGTGTTTTTTTCCTTGTTATTATTGTTTGGACTAATTTCTTGTATTTCTTGGCCATGTTTTTTATCAGTAGCTTTTTCCATAAGATTGTCTCTATGTCATGTCCGTGTGACTCACTATAGTTTCAAGATCTTTGTGACCCTTTTCCCTCTAACTTCCGCTGTCTAACATAGAAAGTTTCTCCATTTGCCTTACTTATCTGACAATATGTGAAAAAATAAGATGCCGTGTTCTTAATAAGATTAAGACCATTGGGTAATAAGGTAGTAAAAGGACAAGGTGGAAAAGTGAAAGACATTTGAAAGGACAAGGGGTAATGGTTTTAAAATAGAAGGGGGTAGATTCAGAATAGGCATCAGGAAAAATTTTTTACACTGAGTGCGTAAACACTGGAACAGGTTGCCCAGAGAGGTGTTGGATGCCCCACCCCTGGAAACAGCCAGGTTGGACGGGGCTCTGAGCAACCTGATCTGGTTGGAAAGGTCCCTGCTTTTTGCAGGGGGTTTGGACTAGATGACCTTTAAAGGTCTCTTCCAACCCAAACTATTCTGTGATTCTATGATTCTATAAAGAGTAGCAATAGTTGGAAGAAAAAAAGTGTTTATTAAATGTAAAGCTTCTGCCTGACTTAGACACTAAAATAGTATCACAACAAACTATGAACATGTACATGAAACAAGTTTACCTTATATTTCAATGTTACCATTTTGCTTTGGTTTCATTTTACGCTCTTTTTTTTTTTTTTGTAAATAGAGATATGAATAATTTCCTTAAGCAAAGCATTTAGCCTGGCACTTGCATGTCATTCTCCTTCCTGATGGAATACAAGTTTTTCTTTATTCTTTTTACTTTTATATATCTTGTGGAATTATTCTCAAAATTCTCAGAGATTCTGTTCGCTAGGTCATGAACATGTTGCATGTGCCTCCTACCTAATGTGGAATTCGTGGTGCTTTTCAATGCTGTGAATGCTGTAATCCCAGTAGTATAACTATTTACTGATCGGATATCATTGTCATGTTAGTAACTGAGAAGTCATCCATGCCAGTTTTGTTTTATCACTAGACTTTAAGGGCAATGTCTATGTTCGTGCTAACTTGTGGCTTTTTTTCACTCTGCAACTTTCACACCATTCTGCCATTTTAGAAATCACTATCTTGTTCTTGCCTAAATACTCCCATTAGCTTTTTTGATATTAATATGCCTATAGTTAAATTTCTAAGCTTGGAAATACCTCATTGTTTTCTCTACCTTGACTATCTGGCCTTTTTTTCCTTCACGTTATTTCCTAACACATTATTTCTGCTGCCACCCAATATGTTGATTTACAGATTGTTTGGTTTTTTCCCCCCTTTTTCTGAACAGTCCTGCTGAAGATAAGAGAGAACTTGACTACTGGCTTTTCAGAAATGACTCGGTTTTCTCCCCTCCTAAATACATCTGGTTTACTGCTATGATTTTTTTCTATCTCCTCAAGTTTCTCACCTGCTTATGACACAGAATCAGAGAGAGGTGTCAAAGATGGCTTTTTGTTACTTTTTCAGTGTCGTGGTTCTCGGCCTTTCATTGGAATCTATTTTTATAACTCCAGATACTGCAGTAGTGTTCTTTCATTTTATGTTTTTCCCATTCCAACTAAGTTTTAGGAAAAAAAAAAGGGTAAAGAGAAGATCTTGGCTCAAAAGTATGTAAAGAGGAGGAAAAAATCCCCTGCTGGAATGGCTGAGACAACTTAATATCTCCCAAAACAGGTCTGAGGATATGATTCCATGTTGGCAAACTTTCATTTTCAGAGTGTTCATTTGACAAAAAGTGAAACTAGAGTAAAAGCACCCGTCTAAGACATTTGAGGTATAAAGTCTCTAGGGTAAAAAGTTGTGTATATTATTTTTTGTGTGTGGGCACTTGAACATCATGTGAGTGAGAGTGACTCAAAACTGTCTTGAATTTCCTCAATTCAATAAAATACCATCACATTTACCAGTAATATTTGCCAGCCCTTTTTGGTAAAATTATCTTATTTATTCTGTGTTGTGGCATGTGTTAATGTAGATTCTTGTTAGACAGCAAGTGTCATTTATAGATGAATAATATTGTTTGGAGGTCTGTAGGCCCTGATAATTAGGATAGTTGAGATTAAAATAACATAGTCCCTGTGTTAAAACCATGATGTGCCAATTCTAAAAAACACCATTTCTAATAGTGAGACATATTTGTCTAATAAAATAAAATAGCCAGGAAAGTTTTCACGTTATAAATATAAAGTTTGCAAACATAACTACACTATTTTTTGACATATATAATATTTAGGTATATACATATACTTTAATATATAATTAAATATTACATAAATATAAAAATAAAGTAAAAGTAAGTGATTTAGAAAATAGGAGTAAACAGGTAATAGTGAAAACTGAGTTTATGCTAAGGCCTACGCATGTTGCTACTGAGAAGTGTCTGGTTTTCTGTAAAGGAATTTCTACCACTGGGGCTTTTAAAAGTCATGTTATACAAACATCCATCAGGAGTGATGTGGGTACAGTTTGTCACACAGTAGATCTGGGGAATGGATGAGGTGATTTCCAGACGACCCTTCAAGTTGTTATTTTCTATGATTTTGTGTAGGAGGCTCTAATGTTGTTTCTGATTTATATTGAAGTGCTGAAAAATAAATTAATCTGAAGACCTTGAGGAAAAAAAAAAATTACTCTATATATGCAAGACAAACAGAAAAGGTCAGAAGAATGTATAAAGAAAGGAAGATTTAAAGGCGGCTTACATGGACTTCAAGCAGATTTTTAAACTGTGAACTTTTCATGGTTCTTCCTACTAATCTGCCATCCCGTTTAGGATTTAACAGTAGAAAATCTGGCAGCAATCACGTGCATGTGCTCCTCAGTGCACGCTTGGAAAAAATTTGGCAGAGGAAAACCAGTTGCTAAAGAAGGGATGTAGTGCATGTGAATTCCCTCATTTCTGGCCGCTTGCTAGGAGGGTTACTCACTTGGGTGCTCTGAGCATCCTTCCAGACTTAGTTCTGCTATTTTTCTACAAGCATCACTATTCCTATATATAAATAACTCATGGGTCAAATTATAGATGATCACTAAATGAACTTCGATATGTATGTATTCTAAAGATTCAGATCAGGATGTGCTTTATTTTTCATTTTAGTTTGTTTTCCTTTCTCCAGCTTTTCGTGGTGTAATGGCATTTCTCAACACTGGTGGTACACTGTCAGTGAAATGGCAATACCAGTTTGCTTTAAGCAGTACTTGTTGAAGCCCCTTCCTGTCTCAAATTTATTTAGGCGTCTATGCTTACTCCCAGCAGATTTCTCAAGTGCCTTTTTTTATAGCAGAAGTACTATCTTTCATTCATGAGGACAAACAGGCCTATCTCTCTGCATCAATATTCACACTTTGCATAAGCCCCTAAGAAGAAGATTTCCATTTTTAATGGTTTTAATTAGCATTTATGAAAAACTGTGGTTTCACATGATATAAAGCGACAGATTAAATTTGTTAAGTGGATAATAATAAAATGTGAGTTGATTTGTTTCACTGGAGTTTAAAAGGCTTTTGCTCAACGGGGCCTCCATGTTAATTCATTAAGCATGCTTTAGACCTTATGGAGATTTTTTTTTTTAAATTTAATTAACACAGATCAAATTCCCAGGAGATTTTATGTCCTCCACAACTGTGTGTGATAGAGACAGTAATTTAAAACCTATTTATAGGTCTTTGTGTTCATTTACTTGAATAAGGGATTAAAGAAAAAACCTCTCTGAAATCATTCTAATGCAGCAGAAGCTACGGAAGTTCTTTAGAGTAGGAGCCAAATGCATTTATAAATGATGGAAAGGCAGTGGCTAGGACCAGGCTTCAGAGATCTGGTTTATTTTCCTGGCTGCAACAGTGGCATCTAGTCAATGGTACATTTTCTCCACTGATATTTTAACCCATGGTGCATAAGCAGGCGTTTGAGTAGAGTCTCAAGACCCTGACCTCTCCCTCTCATGGTGTTCGTCAGTGGGCTGTGAGATCAAACTACCCATTACTTCCTCTCTTTATGAGAAACTCCCGGCGAGCTGTGGCCTAGTTTTAAGATATGGGAGGGAAAACTGGTGTGGTCAGGGCAATCTCCTGGGAAGTTGTGGGTTCCAGGTTTCAGCCTCAGCAAACTGAGGAGGTCTGCAAAAGCTTGGTTTCTCAGTTCTTGGGAGTACTGTAATAATTTATTAATATAAGAAATCACTGCTAGAGCCTTCTTTGCACTTCTCTCAATGTGACCACTGTAATTTTTCATTGAAGTCAGTGATTTCTAAGCACATTAGGTGTAGTCTGAGAATGCCTCACAGATCAGTTCCTTCCAATCTGTTTTTGATAGTGTTTTGGCTAGACTGAGGTATCCAACCTCTGATTATCTCAGGATAATCTGAATTAGGATCAAGGAGGGAAAAAAAAATATCACTTGCCTACAAAAAAAAATGAGAAGTGGTGAGAGAGATGCAGAGAGAGAGAAGTAATCATTGAGGAATACAGTGGCAAGGAACATGACAAATACTCCAGAACAAGATTGTGTAAATCATACAAGAACTGCGGAAGGATGTCTCAAACAGGTATGCAGCGTCCTCTTGTTCTGTGCCTGAAATTCTCCTTTTATCACATGCCCCATCAGGCTTCTGCACTAAATGAAACAGGGTCTTGAGGGAAAAAATAACAGCATGTGATCTCACAGTTAAATAATATATCCTGTCACATACACAAAGGGTAGAAGAACAAAAATTGCATGCCCTAAATGGCATACAGCACTTAAGTTGTTCTTCCAAGCCAGGGACCAGGCTGAATCTCAGTAGAAACAGGCTGGAACAGAATGAAACTCTGCTGTACTCGAGAAGTGCCATAATAATATCATTCTATGAAGTCCTTTAAAGAGATGGAATTTGTTTTGGGATTCAGATACCTGTGTGTCTACCTGTGAGCTAGCTAAACTCCCTTAAACTGACCAGCTTCAACTGACCAGCTACTCCAAGGTCAAGTGAATTGCTCTTTGATTACTGCCTTGATATCCACTAGCTGTAATGGAAGCTTAGGTACCTAACACAGTGAGGATTTCTACACACAGGCACCCAAACTAACATTTCTTAATCTTGAGCTGAACCTCTGCTGGTAAGAGTCCCCTTGATATAGATGGTTTTTGAACAGTCACTACCTGAAGTACTTCTGTAGCGGTGCGTTTTAATTTATACGGTCTGCTGTAAAAGTAAATGAATGCTGCTTTTTATATTTTATCTTATGATTGTAATGCTGGACAGTTTATACTTTTCAGAGTTCAGTAGAGATTTTCCAGAAGTAAGTAGAATTCTGTGTGTCCTAAAAGGCTTAATGATGAGTATTTTACTATTCCACTCTCCCAGCAATTCTCCGAGAGGTGCTGGTATTACGTGATAGTAATCAGGCAGATCTGTATTTCGGTGCTGAGACATGGGATGTCTGCTATTCTGTGTTCCTGTTCTGTGATAGAAAGGAAAACCTGCAGCTCTATCTCCTTTGTTGGTTTAGTCAGCAACAAATAGAAAATGTGTGGGCTTGTGTTGGAGGGCTGCTGCTCCCTCAGATAAAATGTCAGCACTGTCCTTTCCGAGTTTGATTTTATACATCTCTCAAGTTAGTTTTAAGTTATTACTGTTACAATTATTATTGCTATTATTATTATTATAATATTCCATTGCACTTTGCAGATTTTAGCAGTATTCCTGTGAGATTTTTTTTTGTGTTACATTCCTTAAAATGTACAATTTTGATCCTAGAGGATCATAAGGATTGTCTCTGCCTAGTGCTATGCCTTTCAAAAAAGCATTTTGTCTTTGAGGACTGCTTTCAGGGACTCCCAGAGGATTACTAGCAATTCCTCTTCACTGCTATTAATTACTGGGAATATTTTAATCTCCATAAAAAAAAAAAAAGAAAAAAATTGTGTAAACTGAGCATCTTTTAAAGGTGCGCTCTTAGACTGTAATGGTTTCACACAGGGTCTGAGGCCTGCCTGAGGTCTAGCAGAACATCTGAGTGTTTTGTCAGCTTTTATACTAGAAAAGAGAATTACGTTCAGAAGGAACTCCTAGTAACGTAACTAACAGAGCTGTTAAAATTGGACCTTTAAGGGAAATTTAATTTTTTAAAGCTAAACAAATTTAAATTAATATTTTATACAGAAATTAAAGGTCAGAATGTTTCAGCTTCCCCAACACTTAAACACATGTTTAGGAGTGAGAGTGCAAGTAACACAATAACTTTACCAACTTTATTCTGGCCAAGTGCTAAAGAATTTTCCTGAATCTGGGCTTATTATTTCTATGATAGGAACATGGTCTTTTGTAAAAGAAGTATTATGTTTGACAGGAGGAAGACCATCTATCAGGTTGTGCTAATAACAGTTTTTCTGAACACTTTATTAATTTTCTGGGCACAGTAAGTTTTTTGAGTTTTATCTTTCAAAAACATAAGAGCTATAAAAAATTAAAAGATGTGATAAAGCTGTTTTCAGAGGGAATATCACCCAATCCCACATGAACTCTGTGTCATAATACACCTTAATGCCTCATAATGAAATTGTAGTGTTTATAACCACAGGAGCAGTAAAGATTATGCAAACTGGTCTTGCATAGTTAGGCTTTATTATAATACACAATTTATGAGTATAGTTGGGAATTTCAAAAACACCCTCTGTATGAGTGTTTATACAGAACAAAACATGAGTCTCCTACAGGAAAGGGTTAGTACATCTTAGGCCTGTATGCAATTAGATGTCATATATGCATACAAAATAGTATTCATGCTTGTAGTTCCTCATACAGGATCCTGGAGCTATATATATATATATATGTCAATTTGTGTGTAACTTTAAACTCATTATAGTGTTAGATATTTGGCCTGTGCATGGAGTCTCGAGTTATGGTAATTTGAATGTTCTTTTTGAGAGCGCAACTTAACTTCATGTTTTCTTGGTTTCTAATTTGTAATTTTTGAGCAGTGAAGTTGTGAGATGGTGGAGGTTTGTGGAAGTAATGTATCCCCTTTTTCCAAACATCCCATATTTTACAGAGGCACAGATGCAGCAGGCAACACTAACCTTTTCCAGAAGAGATGACTGTATAGTGTTTCCAGTCCTTTTTTGGCTCAGTGGATCAACTGCTTAGCAAGACTTACAAATCACAGCACGACTCCTTCCTTTTGAGACTCCTTGAGAAGTGTCTGCATTTTCCAAAAATACTTGAGAGTGGGGAGGCAGAGCAGCTACTTAGGGGGAAGCTTTTTGTAAGTGGGACTGAAAGTCGTCCCATCTAATTTTCATCAAAGTAATGTTAAGTGTTCAGTGTAAACTTGTTGTCTAGACTTCCTCTAGAGAGGGAGAGAGAAGGGAAGAGGTAGAAAAACTCCTCCCAAGGTGAGTAATTTTATCTTCTGAAGTTTTAGAACAGAGATTAAATGAATCATTTTCTATGTCTCCATTAAGAAGCCTAGATGGCGAGCTTAGACCACACATGAACTTTCAGCAAGATGAATGTAGTCTGGAAGAAGATGAGAAGGATAAATAAGGCAGAGCTCGAGTCTGTAGGAGAGGATAATGAGTGGGCTTATGTAGTCAATGAGCTTTCCCTGCTTTATGGCATCAGGACACTTGAGGCATGGAAAAAGTGTATGGTTTTCTAATAGGGACAGGACAAAGCAGAGAAGTTGGGAACAGGGAGGGAAAAATTTACTAGTGCAGTTTATGACAAAAAGCAAAGCTGAGTTTTTTACCTTGTCCACTAAATAAACTCTATGGGGTATCAAAGGGGAGTTCCAGTCCAGAGGAACCTCAGAGGATCTTAGACAGTCTGCAGACAGGAAAGAGTAGAAGAAAACAGATGATCTGATATATTTGGCGATATTTCCCCTGCTTGTAGTCCGCAGAAGGGGAACCCCCAGAGAGCTTTAGTCAGCCCACCACGTGAACTTCAGGGAGGAAATGTTCTTTTACATTGTCAAACATCCCTTGTGAGCAAGTTACATTTTGAACACTCTGAACACTATTTCTGCCACAAAAAAAAAGTCGGAGAAATTTTGCACTGTATCAATTCAGATATTCTGTCCTAGTTTTGGAGAAAATCCAGCCAATCACAGAGCTCCTCAGCTCTCAGTTTTGGAGATATTGGGATGCTTTTGCGAATTTTAGAGTACAAAGGAGGTAGAAGTAAACCTTTGCATATTACTCAGGGAAACCTTAACTCTGTGGTAACTTATCTCACTCTGTCAGAGTTGGTTAGTCATTGTAAGACACAGTGAACATGCAGAACATGTTAAAAAGGTTAGTTCCTAGAAGCTGATACGCTCTCACAGACTCCCACAGAGCTAGGGCGGTTGAGTATTATCTCTGCTTTGCAGACGGGGACGCTCAGACAGGCAGCTCTTCAGGGACTTGAAGGTGACACAGGAAGCCAGCAGTAAAACTGTGCTGTAAGCCTTTGTGACTTTTGGCCTAATGCCCTACCTACTTATTGCAATTTGTTTGGCTTAATTTGCTTGAGGCCTAAGTGAAGAAGTACCAAACTAGTTCTTCTTCACAAAGACTTTCACGAGGAGCTACATCCAGCTAGTTGTATGTAGAAGAGGATATACACTGCGCCAACTGGCTGAGTTAAAAAAGGAGAAAACAAAAAGAACCAGGGATCTTGTCTGGCCTATGTTTAGCCAGGATGACTACTTATTTTCAAGACATTTGTGATATTGATGTTCTTTGATTTCTCTGCCTAAGCAAGAGGCAACTGGGGCTGCATGTTGCTGCGGGTGGCAGGAGCCGCCCCGTTTGGTGAGAGAGGATGAGCAGAGCAGAAACCATTCTACTCTCTCTATCCTTGCATCAGCCTGTTCAGCCTGGAGAAGAGAAGGCTCTAGGGAGACCTTATAAGAGCCTACCAGGGGGCCTATAAGAAAGATGGGGAGAAATTTTTTAGCAGGGCCTGTTGTGATGGGGTGAGGGGTAATGGTTTTAAACTAAAAGAGGGTAGATTCAGACTAGATATAAGGAAGACATTTTTTACAGTGAGGATGGTGGAACACTGGAACAGGTTGCCCAGAGAGGTGGTGGATGCCCCATCCCTGGAAACGTTCAAGGCCAGGCTGGATGGGACTCTGAGCAACCTGATCTGGTTGGAGATGTCCCTGCTTCTTGCAGGGGGGTTGGACTAGATGACCTTTAAAGGTCCCTTCCAACCCAAACTGTTCTATGATTCTACAGTCTTGCCACTCTCACTGCCTCCATGCCAGCTGCCCCATGCCAACATGTCATCACCCGGCTGCTTTCCCCCTGATCCACCTGATAGCAGGGGCACAGAAGATACCACAGCCCCCAGGCACCCCGTATGGCCCCCAGCATGTGCAAGCATCTGGAAGAATGGCCACTCCTCCCCAGGGCCACCTGCCACCCCTCAGGCTGCTCGCCCCATAGCTGGAGGCTGCAGGCACAGATAGCCCTGGAGCCCTGGTTCTCCCCAGGGGAAAGGGCTTGTGGCAAAGCAGGAGTTTGCTCCCCACACCGCCGCTAAGATAGGGCCAAGGGAAGACATTGGGGCCAGAGCCTCCTCAGGCCTGGCCCAGCCCAGCCACAGAATGGGGGCCCTACCTCAGCACCAGGGTGGCTCTGAGCATTCCCCAAGCCACTGAAAACATCCCAGGCCTCAGCTCTCCCTGGCCCATGTGCAACCCAGTGGCAAAGTGACAGGGCTATGTAAGTGGGAAGATGTGAAAAAGTTTTAAGACTGAAAATTCAGGCTAATTTGTGATGTGTTATTGCCAGACCCTGGACGGAAGCTGCTGCAATCGAGAACTTCTCATGGGCCAGATGCTCAGCTCCCGCTGATGCATGAGGGGATGGGAAAGCTAGTGTAATGGCATCGATGAAGATTTTCCCTGGCATGAGGGAATCCCTTTGTTGCTTACATGTTAATAAAGAGAAAGCAAACAACAGTTTTGAAAATATTTCACTGTATTCTCTTTTACTCCACTTTTGACTGCTTGGTTTTTGCTTCCCTGAATCTTGTTGCTTCCCTGAATGTTGTTGTTTCACCAGTTTTTTGGACAGCACTGATGATCTGGGTTACAGAGGAAATTATTTTGAGAGGAATAGGCTGAAAATGAGAGACTTAATTGTCTTTCTGAAAACAAACCCCGCACAAACCCTCCAAGATTCCTATCATGAAAAAGCCTCTCAGCAGCCTTCTCAGCCAGCTCACTTTTAAGACTGATGTTTTTCCACTGTAAAACTCTTTAGAATCTTTTACAAAAGAAGGGAAAAAAAAGTACAGAAAAAGGGCCTGTTTCTGGTAGCAAATAGCATCTCACTTCAGGTCTGGAAACTGAAATACCTAAGTATCTGTAGCAAATGCATGGCAACAAGAGCACCTGGCTTTGTTTCGCTGTTTCTTACATCTATTCTTTGTTAGTATTGGCACAATTACATCTTTTATTGTCACAGTAAGTCCTGGTGGCTCTGCTTACGTGCTGTGAAACCACTGGAGGTGGTGGACCCCCAGTCAGTGTTTACCATTGTCCCAGGGATGTGTGTGAGCTGCAGAGTAAAAGGTCACTAAGAGTACTTGCTTTGATATTTTTTTTTTTTTTCTCACTAGGACAGGACCTGCTCGTCTATGCAGCACCAATGTTTTACCTGATGCCCTGAGAGTCAGAAGCATGCTGCTAGGGTATTTCCAGTCAGAGACCCACGGGCACCTTTTAGAAATCCTTATTGCACCCCTGAAAGTAAGAGGCACACAGCCCTCCTCCACTGCACTGCTCCGCTGTGGCAGCACTTGCAGCAAAGTGAACGCCGAACCCAAAAGCTTCACACAGCTTACTGCATTTTCAGAAAAGCCAAAGTGTTACAACATTAGTTCTAGTTCAGCTTACCTGCTTTGAGGGTGTAATACGACAGCTTTGTTTCCAGTCTCCTATGTTTTGTTGCAGGGGCCATTTTGTGGAGCTGGGAAAGGCATAAAATGAGATTTGTGAACATTCCAGATTTTGCTCTCATCTTACTTTAAAGATCTATTAAAGCTCAAATTAAGCAAGACTCCTGCTGTTAGCTCAGTTAACTGTGAATGGGTCTGTGCAACTGTTACACACCCTTTGAAAGTAATGGAGTGACAGGAAAAAAACCTGCTAAGGCTCTCCCTTTTGATATAGAAGGATTTTTACTGCAAGGATTTTCGTTTGTTTTAAGGCTTTGATTGCTTAAATATTTTCAGAGAAGAAAGCATACATGATTCTTAATTGCTTCCTAAATTGGGAAGCTGCTATATCTTAAGCAAAGGTTTAAATTATTGTGTTCTTCTTGAGGATCTGTGTCTTGCTAATCTTCCAGATAAAATGAACTCTAGAGTGAAAGTCATTAATCATGATATCTTAATAATGTACACTTCAAAAGAAGTATGTACCCTTTCAGATTACCAAGAGATCAAGCAAAACATAATGTGACGTGCTGGGGACATCTAGTGGAGAAAAATTAAAACAGTAAAAATGCTCAACAGGAACGTTGCCAGCTGTTACGGTGAAATAAAAATCAGGACTCACACGACTGAGCAAAGGTTCACTCTATTTAAACCTTAATTAAAAGTTTCCAGACCGAAGAAAACTGTTTTCTATTTCTAGAAGAGCCAGCTATGCCTTCGTAGTTGCTTTTAAATAACACATAATTAATTTAGTTTCATTTTGGATATGGGAGTTTATTTAATTTTTTTTTTTTTTATTTGGCAAGTAAATTGTTTACATTTATTTCAGATTCCTTGCCTGCAGTAAAACAATAGTAATACTTAGCAAATAGCAATTGCCAATTATTTAATTAATTTTGAGATGTTTAGCTGGAAGATGTTAAAAGCGATATGTACAGGTAGTTCACATATTCCTTTCTTGTCAGAATTAAAGCTGTCAATGAAGTTGATTTGTATGACTAGTATTTCCAATGTTATTACCTTTAATTGTTGACATTTTAGATAAGACCTTACAATTCAACTTGGTTTTGGAGCTGTGCTGTCATATTATGGAATGAAATGGTTACTTTGACTACCCTCACCGCAGATTCAGAATCCTGAGTTCTTGTCAGGAATCATTTTACATCTCCAGGAAGTGACATATTCACTTGCATGGCCTCCAGTGAGACTGCTATACCTTGAGGTTGGTCAACTGAAGGAGCCCGCACGTTTTAAAAACTACTTGGAAGTAGCATCAAAACAATTACTGACCTGCCATTATGACTACAGACAGGACAAATGATATTTATTACACACAATAACCATCTTCCCATCTATCTCACTTCACTTACATACCCAATTCACTTAAAAACAAACCCACACAGGTACGTACATGCAGGCTTGTGACCTGCCAAATCACTGCTTATGGGAGCAGCCTGAGACTGATTTCAGGAGCCAAAGCCAAGGAGAACCACCTGGTCCCAAGCAAAGGCTTCAGACTAGGAAGCATGGGAGAGCAGGTGTTACAATGTAATCATAGAATCACAGAATGGTTTGGGTTGGAAAGAACTTTAAATATCATCTAGTTCCACCTACTCTGCTGCTAGCAAGGATGTAATGCTTCAGTATCGCTAAATGGAGCTATGCCAAGACCCCATAGAGAAGTAGGACGTTACTAATATGCATTGATTAACATTTTTTGTTGGTGAAACACAGTTACATTTTTAGGCCAGCAGTAGTGGTGTTTTCAGACAAAGACATTGGGTAATGCCTCTGTAAAGAAGCAGAGAAGTGTAGCTTGTGTAACAACCATATTAGGGAAGAATTGGGTTACTTGAATTGGAAACTTGAGAGAACCAGGAAGCAGGCAGCAGTTCATCAGAGGTGTTCTTCAAGCTATTCTACTCAGTCTATACTATATTTTTCTCAGTGCATCGAGAGATCTTTGGATAAAGGAAATGGTGCCACAGCTTTTTATTTTAGTGTAGAGGTTTTGAGGTAGTTCTTCAGAGCCTTCCCCACTGGGAGGTGTTATAAAAAGCAGTGATTGGGAAGGCAAGTAGGTTGAGGAAGAGTTATCTGTAAGCAGGAGTAAAATTTGCTGCCTTAATTCACTAAAACAGTGACCTTTCTCTCTCCAGGTAAACACTGTGATAATCCTCTCTCCCACAAAAGGAGATTCACTAGCCAGGTTCTTACCAGTCCTGACTACTCTTTTCCAAAGTTTTGTGAAAAAAATATGTGATCAGGCACCGTGACTAGGGAGTTCTACTGTAAGATCAGTGAATGAAGAGATTCAATATATGGTTACAATTTTCAGGTAGTTGAATCTATGGGACTGCGATCTGTGATAAACTGCTACTTTATCTGCTATTTGTTTACAGGGCTTATCCTCAGAAGTCTTCCTTTCTGCATTCTGCATTTTGTAAGGGCTGAGGGGATAGTAAAATCCTTTATTTTTGGAGAAACCATCAGTAGCGAAAGCCTGACAGTTATTTAAGTAAAATTTTAAGCTTAAAAGAAATGTAAGATTTGCCAAGAATAAGTGAAATAGAAAATAAATAAGAATAGGAAAGGCTGTCCTTCCATTAAATCAAAGGGAACAGAAATCAGTCCTGTAAGTTGTCTCTGGGTAATGACCAAGGTCAGATTTTCTATTTCTAACTCTTATATGACTAACTGGGGAAACTGCCCATGAAATTTGAGCCACTGTGAAGACAGAGGCTAAACAAGCTTTTCAGTCTGTAGCACTCCCCTGCTAACGTTACTGGAACCCAACACTAATGCGTATTCATGAAAACAGAAAGGCTTAAATTCTCACACTAGAACTGGTGAGATTTTAAACAAGCTGCACAGTGTAATTTTCTTTATGGAAGAGTGTTATTTAAGTGTAATTTGCCTGTAGACTGTTTCAGCATCTGATGAACCAGCTCATTAAGGAGAATGAAGGTCTTTCGTTGCCTAATAATACATTAATATGATCTTATTTCTATCTAAGCAAAAGAAAAATATGTTCCCAAGGGTAAGCGTGAGTTTGATCACTTTTAAGATAAGGTACTGACTACAAAGACTGAAAAATATAAAGAGGGATTTTTATAACTGGTTTGTTAAAGTGACATACAGCCATATAAAGCCACAGGTAGAAGATGGGACCTACTGAGGGTTCGTGAAGACCCCAAGAGCATGCCTGGACCCTTTTAAAATGTTGAACTTTTATGGACGATCCATACCGTGTTCAAATTTGACTGGCTTAGGTAATAAAAAACTCAACATTTTCTGAACTCATTAATGTGAAAAGTCTTTGCACGGCACTTAGAGTAGCACAACATAAAAACCCAGGTCTGGTAAGTACAGTTTTTGACTAAACCTCTGTAAACTTCTCAGTCACAGATCTGTCAAAGTACTATGCTGATGCAGACTACTGCTAGGGCAGGAAGATAACCAATTCCATACTTGGGAAAATAAGAAAATATTACTTTCCAATAAAGTTACTTGTAACTGTTGAAAAAGAAAGCCCTGAAATTTTTGATTCTTTGAAAGATAGGAAGGCTGTCAGTATTTTTATCTAGGCACTAATCTTTTGCCCTCTGTTCTATTTAAAACACTTGTAATATTTTAGCTGCTTGATTTGAAAAAGCTGACTATTGTTACTGCAAAATTCTTCATGTTTCTCATGTCATGAAGTGATTTTGAAGATGCTGAAAAGTTTTTGGAAGAATAAATGAAACAGCATTCTAGTGAAATCTTGATGTGATATAGTCAAAGTAGGATAATTAGTACAGGACAACACTGAGGAGATCAACCAGGTAGTGTGCTGGGGATTTTTCAGCACTGTCATTCTGTTTATCAAACCTGCTCCGTAAATCCTCCAATGATGTTTTCCAAGTAGCCTATTCAAATACTTGACTATCTTAATCCTTAAAAGGTTCTTACTGGTAGCAAACATTAATCCTTTTAGTTATCACCAAATCTGCAGAAGGCATAAAGAACAGCGGATGTCATTGTAGCTATAAAACCCTTTCACGTATTGAAAGAATATTCCCAAGTTTCTTCTAAATGTTGAGGTTTTTTTTTTTTATTAAAACAGAACATTTCTTTTAACATATCTTGCAGATCATATTTTCTAAATCTCTTACATTCTTCTTATCTGCAGGGCTGTCTCCCAAAGGAGAGGTAATCTCTGTATTACATTGCAGTGCCCCGAAGTGAACACTGCACTGCAGGTGACTTCTCTCCTACGCTGAACAACTCTCATGTCTTGTAGATGATGCTCCTCAAAATATGTCCTGGAATGTCCTTTTGCAATAGTATCACATTCTGGACTAAAATTAAATGTCTGATTCACTGAAAGCCCAGAGCCTGAAAGCCCAGTGGTGCTGACTAGTCAGCTATTCCCCTGTTGTATCTATGCGTTTGAGTGTTCCTCGCTGAGCACTTTGCTTAGCCTTTATTGAACTTCATCATGTCGATTTCAAGCCATGCCTTTTCTTTATTAACATTACTTAAAATTTGAATCCTATTCTGAAGAGCATTTGCAACCTGTTGCAGTTTGAAGTTCTCTGCAAATGCTACAAATAAGCTCTCTAGTCAGTCATCCAGGGCGCTAAGGAATGTACTGACTGCAGCCTATAACGGATGTTTGCAGCCTGTTGCTTGATATCTTCTGACAGTCAGACAGAGAATTTTTCATAACTACCTTGTGAATCCTTTCGTTTTCCTGGGTAGTTGCATTTCATGATGTTTATCTATATGTACTCTGTATTTGTGTATTTTGCAAACAAGAATGATACTAAAACAGTGTCAGTAGCCTTACTAAGTGCAGTGTATATCAAGTATCTGATCAAATCTCACCCTTTGTGAGTGCTGAAGAAAAGGTGGTACTAACTTTCCAGCCTTTACTATGTGCTGTTCTCTTTTCTTCTTTGTTAAGCAATAGACATTCTTTTCCTTGTCGTCTTCACATTTCTAAAATATTTTTCTTGTTGCATTTTATGTTTCTTGTTAGCTTAATCTCATAGTCACTTTGATCTATGTTGCATCTTATTCCTTTATAGTCTCTTTTACATCTATACCTGTAGGTCCTTGTTCCTGCTTTTGTATTTATATTTATATTTTTCTGCTTTCCCTTTTCTTTTCCTGGCCCTTAAAGAGCTTTTGATGGAGCCATATTGGTCTTTTACTATGCTCCATATGTTTCCTTTGCATCACGACAGTCTGCCATTGTATTTTTAGTATAGTCCCTTTCAGTAACGGCGAACTCTTTCGCAGTCCTTTTTTCCTTAGAATATCTTCCCAAGAGACCCTACCTTCCAGTTCCCTCAGTTTGATGAAGTCTGCTTTTTCGAACTCTATTGTCCTTACTCTGCTGCTCTCATTCCTCCTTTTCTTTAGATTTGTGAACTCTGTAGTTTTGTAATCACTTTCACTGAAATTACCTTCTACTTTCAGCTTCTCAACTGGATCCTCCCTATTAGTCAGAATCAGCTCTAAAACAGCTGAAAGATTCTCAGTACCTTCTTCCATCTTCTTAAAAGAAAGTTGTCCTCAACTTGTGTTGAAAGCCTACTGAACTTTCTTCATTCTGACATTATTTTCCAGCATATATCTGTGTATAATTCAAGTCTCCCATTGTGACACCTCCCTATTTTGACATTGCCTTTATTTTTTATTCTTTTTACCTTTTCCTTGACACACTCAATGCACCTCTCACCTCTTCTGGCAGTTGAGCAAGGATCTACATTTTTGATGTACAGTGTGGAATCTTCTTCTTTTTCCATAGAGCCTGTCTTTCCTAAACAAAGTGTACTTCTTTATCCCAGCAGTTGGAGGAAATAGAATGGAAACATGACCATTACACAGCAGTCATAGGCTGCTGCTTAGTCCAACTGGGACTGCTTTTGTCTCACATTCAATAGCTACCTTAGTTCTAGGGAACCAGAAAATTTCAGAAACTTCCTCAGTTTTGTCATACTTTCATCTGTGATTTTTTTTTTCCACTTTAGTTGTGATGATATTTATTTGCAGAGCTACAGAAATCTTAATGAAGTTGATGTACCTCTTTAACCTAGTAGTGGTTATTTGGATTACCTGGATTATGAACAAGCCACAGCAGTCCACTGGCATCACCCTTCCAAACACTGAAAGGTTTTTTTTATGTTTTCATTATGGAAAATGCAGCCTCTCCCTTCCTGGTTGATAGTTTTAATCCAAAGAGCAAGTGATGCCAGCTGCAGGGCTCCTCTGGGATTATTCCATGATTGTGGAAACTAATCCAGAAGATTTCTCATTATCCCAGAAGTTGTTCCCCGTGTCTTTGATTCACCTACACTGAAAAACACAGAATCACTGAATGATTGAATTGAAGGACCTCTGGGGATCACCTAGTCCACCTCCCCTGCTCAAAACAGGGTCAGCTACAGCACGTTGCCCATGGCCATGTCCAGTTGGCTTTTGAATATCACCAAGGATGGTAATTCCACAACCTTCCCGGGCAACCTGCTCTAGTGTTTGAATAGTAAAAAAGGGTTTTTTTGTGTTTAATTGGAATTTCCTGTATTTCAGTTTGTGCCCACTGTCTCTTGGGCCTGTCCCTAGGCACCACTGAGAGACTATGTCTTTGTCTTCTTTACTCTTCCTCATGAGGCATTTAATCTTCTCCAGGCTGACCAGTCCCAGCCCTCTCAGCATCTTCACATAGCTCATATGCTCCAAGCCCTTCACCAGCTTAATGGTCTTCTGCTGCACTCCTTCCAGTATGCCCATGTCTTTCTTGCACTGAGGAGCCTAGGACTGGACTCAGGACTCCCAGCTGTAGCCTTCCCAGGGCTGAGCAAATCACATTCTCGACTTGCAGGCAGCGTGATACTGTTCCTAATGCAGCCCAGGAGAAACTGTTAGCCTTCCCTGCTGTAAGGGTTCATTGCTGCCTCATGGTCTACTAGGACCCCTAGGGCCTTCTCTGCAAAGCTGCTTTCCCACCAGTCATCCCTCAGCCTGTGCTAGTGGATGAAGTTTTTACCTCAGTTTTGTATCTTCTTCAGTCTTGCTGAGGGTGCAGTCTGTCCCATCATCCATATTGGACCCAGTATTGAACCCTGGGGGGCACTGCTAACAACTGAGCTCCAGCTAGACTTTGTGCCACTTTGACTCCAGCATTTCAGAAAGTTTTTAGTCCACCTCACTGTGCGCTCATCTAGTCTGAACTTCATTCTTTTGTCTATGGGTATGTTACGGCAGGTATTTTTGAAAGCCTTACTGAAGTTGAGAGACATCCACTGTTCTTTCCTTGTTCATCAAGGTAGTGTTATCACTGCAGAAGTTTATCAGGTTGGTCAGAACTCTTTGTAAATCCATGATTACTACTCCCAGTCACCTTCCTGTGCTTAACGTCTTGTAAATGGCTTCCAGAAGGATTTGCTCCATCAACTTCACAGGGATTGAGGTGAGGCTGACTGGTCTTTTTCCCTGGATCCTCTTTCTTGAAGGTAGTAGTGACATTTGCTTTTTTTTTTCTAGGAAAGATGATAGATAATCAAGAGTGGCCTCACAATGACATGCTACTAAGTCACATGCCATTATTTGTGTCTAGTTTTTTAAATGTTTCCTAATTTGCTCTTTCTCCAACAATGGTAAGTCTTGTTGCTCCAGAACAATGCCGTAACAAGAGTTGCCAGAGTGTGATGGGGTGACCAATCTAATGGTATACAGCTGACTTTCAGTTGGAGATATGTTCACAAAATCGCTTTATTTTTGGTTGGAGTTCACTTTAATGTAGGCTGTATTACTTATTTCAGCCTTAATTTTAAGAATCAAACAGAAATACCCACCATGAAATCCAATCCAATGATCTTTCCCTTTCTTATGAAAAATGTAAGCCTAACCAAAGTCAAATCCATAAACTATATCCTCTAACAAAGCTTGTTTATTCATATAAATATAGGAAGAGTCATATTATAATATGAAGTTGTCTCATGAGGAATATGGTAGAAGACAATTAACTTCATTCTGAGCATGACCAAGTAAAACATTGTCCTTTGTGTAGAAATGCAGAATAAGACATATTAACAAAAGACTACTCAATGGCCATTCGCTGATCCGTATAGGTACACAGAACATTTTAAAATAAGTAGTGATGTTGTGAATATAATTCTGCCTACTTATTTGGGATACTGAAAAATATAATTGGTATTTACATGTCTGTTCTTCTTAGAAAGAAAGTTTTCCTGTAAATTTAAGATGATTTGAATTTGAAAAATTTACGCCAGGGGTAATGCAAGAGTTGGCTGACAAATTTTTTTATTTTTTTTTTTTGCTGTGCCCTTTTAAGAAACTCTTTGCAGCCCAAGAAATAAGAATGAAATTTCAAAAAGAATCTTCTAGATTGAAACATTTTATCCTAGATCCAGGATCTTTTTTTTTTGCTTTGTAGAATATACAGCAGCAACCAGGAATGGTTAACTGGCTGTGGCTTCATTTTCTCCAGATAACAGTGTGGTTCATACTTCTGGAAAATATTCAGTACAGTATTAAACAAATGAGTGAGATATATCCTCAGCCTCAGTTCTTCCACCTGCTTCTGCAGGTGAATAGCTGTTGCAGGGAGCTATGGATACAGTGAATGCTGCTTCTGTGTGCAATCCTTTCCTTCATTGCCAGAGCCCATGACTACTCTGCATGGTTTGAACCCCAGAGTTCTGGAAACAGAGATAGCCAGAATGCGAGAGCAAGAATTGAGATTTATAGCAGATTTCCCTCAAGGAGAGTGGATACCTTCTCAGATGGCCATACCCAGTGCTCTCATAGTAGCATGCTGGCAGTCCCTGTGGACAGGGGGTCTGCGCAGGTGTGGGGTGGCCCCTGCCGGACATGTGCCCACAGAAGGCATAGGGGCACAGGGGAGCATTCTGCTGCGTAAGGAATTTCCCATCTTGCAGCTATGCCTGGGCTCATGAGTCAGAACGCTGAGTGTTTCTCCCCTTAAAAGGCAAAATTTAGTACTTTCTCTCCAAGAGGTCCCTGTCTGCCTTCTCTCTTTACTAGAAAAGCCATAGAGAGGATAAAAGAAGTGCTGGCTTCATTACTTGGACTAAAATCAACAGGAGCAGAACCAGGCTCTCCATGGGTTTAGATAAGTTTGGATTTATAGAATGTATAGTTTGTACACAAAGCATACAATACTGATTAAAAGGTATTGATTGAAAATGAAATATAAGTAATAACACTGTAATTTTTTATCTGGTAACTGTCTGAAAAAAACCACATTCAGTCGTAATGCAAATATGCCAATCCATACAGCCTTTCTTTCCAGGTATATGCCTTATGTATTAAAAGCTAATGCCCTCACAGTAACTTCTAAGAATTTGCATATACTGAATCCACTATGCGGAGAAAAAAAATATGACTTGCATAATGATTTGCACACACATAAAAAAGAAGGTATGCAAAATAAACACATCAACTAGCTGAATATTAATTACCTATATGCAAAATCTGGAGACACTCAGTATGCAGAACCAATCAGTTGTTGCAGTGAACACCTATAACTAATTTCCTCCAGGAAGAAAATTTTCCATTAGCTTTAGTGAATTTATACCCATTATAGAAAGGTTGTGGCTAAATAAATATTATTTTAGTTTAATTGGATTAAAAATTAGAAATGCAAATTCTGGTGCACCATGTCTCTAAGTCCTTGTCTCCCTTTTTATGGTAATACTCTTCTAATGGTTTAAGCCTATGAAGAAAAAACACTGAAGATTTTAACTAGCAGCTTTGCAGGGGGGCAGAAAGGAGCAAAGAAGATTTAGTGGTGAAAAGAGCAAATAAATAGGTGCTCCAAGATTAAAAAGAGGGTAGAAGTGCATGCTGAGCTGTTGAAAGACCTCTCTGTGTTTAAAGAAAAATATTGTTTGGTTCTTTCACCAGTGCATGATCAAAATAAGAGGTACAAATTAGTTCATGGCTGCTGAAGCTACAAAACATCATGCAGAGAGCTGTCTTTGGGAACGTTTTAATGAGGAGAAGAGGTCATCAGACTGTGACATTGCTTTTCAGAATTCTTCAAGAACAACACAGACTTCCTGTTCCAAATGTGGTAAAGAATAAAACAACCTTAGTAGTAA
Organism: Chlamydotis macqueenii; assembly: GCF_036417535.1. Taxonomy (NCBI): domain Eukaryota; kingdom Metazoa; phylum Chordata; class Aves; order Otidiformes; family Otididae; genus Chlamydotis; species Chlamydotis macqueenii. The sequence goes on from NC_141556.1 coordinate 27,668,521, forward strand.
TCGTACAACTTTTGAACCGTGTTCCTTGGAAATACTGTACCGTGCTCATTTTGTAGCTTTAGTTAGGTATCTCAAAGGAACTCTTCCATATTTTCCATGTGCCCTTATTTCAAAAGTACAGTGAAATGGTAGAGCTTCAACAAGGATTATATTTATAAAATAAAGTTTTATTCAGTCTTCTAAAGAGATTTTAATGTTTTCATTGCTCTAGGTGAAATGGTTCTCTGTGGCTTTGTTCATTAACATTTAGCATCAGTGCAAAAATCAAGGATTACCACATACAGTTTGAAAGGACATCCAAAATGACTTTGAAATTAAATTCACTACAATCTTAGTTTTGCAGCGTTTCAAACGTGATTTTAAAATGTATAAGTTAAGTTAATGGCATTCCAGGTCAAATATCCCCAGCCCAATAACAAGTCCCTTGTAGAATGTCATTATTTAAATTTGTAGCATACTGTATATACTGACTAGGATTGAAGAAGGCCACTGTAAATTTAATAAATAAGATGTATACTACAGTGCAGTTGTCAGAAAAAAAAGCTTCCCTTAGGATATTTAGAGAGACTGTTAGCAGAGAGAAGATACTGTTAAATCGAATAATTATTCTAAGTTACGGACGTCATTAGCAGAAGTCTCACAACTGGAATGACTTCAGGATTGCCAATAATTATAAAAATGCCAGTAACTAGCAATTGGCAGTGGTTTTTAGTCCTGATAAAAAATTTCTCCTGTGAAAGAAATAGGTATCAAAATCATTATTTCAAAACCTCTTTTTCAAAGATTTCTAACAGTAAAAAGGAATATAAATGTATGTCAAATAACATTCATAAGTTGGGTGCTATAGTTAATAATTTGTCTAAAAAATGACTCACTTATCTATTCACTAAAATAGAAAGAGCTGTATTATAAACCAGCCCTTTTTCTTTTTAGAATAGTTGCAATAAAATGTAGTTTGTAAAAGCATCAGCAACCACGATACAAAGCTGGTGTAGATGGACTATTGCTCATGTCATAGAAATTCTGTTGTAATTCTTTCATTGCATATTCTTTCAAATTAGAATCACTATGTTAAGAGAAGAAAAGATAACATAAACCATAGTGTATGCCACCTGTCTCTTCATCTACCAACAAATAAAGGGAGCAAATGAATTTAATAACTGTCTTCTGTAGTCAGAAAAAAAAATCTCCGTCTTAGTGATTTCACTCAGCTTTTTTTTTGGTTGTAAGAGCACTGGCAATTGTCCACCATCTGAATCATGTAATTCTAACCTGAATATTGAAAGTCTACAAAAGAAAAATATATGTATTTTTTAACAAAGACGTGCTATCATTGACAAATACACTTTAGCAATAAATATTTTTTTTTATGCTATTAACCTAACAGCTTTAAATATTAATGATTACCAGGTCGTTGCACTCTGCAACACTGCCCCATGAATCAGTTTACTTAAGCATTTACACTGATTTTATTTTCTGTGGTATAGTTTTCTTCTCTTTCATGTGAGGTACACAATAAGCATTTGGAAATATTTTAGTCATCTGTTACACCTCTAAAAAAAATCCCAGTGTAATTTTTTTCCCACAAAGTCTAACAAGTTTTTTGGTTTTCAGTTTAAACCTTTAATCCTGTTTGAATGGATTGATGTCTTTTTCCTTGATTTACCAGATTCTTCTGTCAGTGATTAGGGCCTGGGAGTTTGGGCTAATCTGAGATTTCTCCTCTTCTTGTATTGTCATTCTAGTGCCCATTATTCTTCTTTTTTTTTTCCTGTCCAAGAATACCACTGTATTCTATTCAATAACCATTGCTTGCTGAAAGAAGATGTCTTAGATAGCCAATTAGCTGTTATGCATAGAGTTTTTAGCCAGCATGGTAGCAGTATTTGTTACAGGACTGTAAGCAAAGCATTGAAAAGTAAACGTTAAAAAAGGGCGAGGAAGGAAAAGGAGATCCTGAAATTCTGAATTTTGCTTTCAATTATCCCAAACTACATCTACAGGCAGTAATGACAAGTGTAAGTTTTGCGAATCAACATGATAGGAGAAAAGAATCTTTGATTCAGTGGATAAGCTGTAATGTAGAAAGCCTGGAGCAGTTTTACTAGTAAGTATACTTTTATAATTAGACTATCAATGAGTCTCTGTCTAATGCAAAAGTGCTGTAGGGTCCTTTGATAGGAAATGTGGGCAGCTCTTGGAAACTTTTATACAGCCATCATAAAAGGAGACACTAGACAATATTCTTGAATTAAGTGCCATTAAATCCAATTAATAACTTCACTGACTGCAAAAGATTCCTACTGATAAAAAACTGCTCCTTGATACATAAAGACCTAAGTTTTGAAAAAAACCCTACAATTACAGACAGTCATAAAATACATGTGTATAATCTAGGAAAAAATGTATATATGTGTTTGCTGTAGTCAGAGTTTAAATTACCAGTCTTCTGTCAAAATAATTTTTGGGTAAAGAAAAAAAACAAAACCTATAGCAACATCCAAAAGTATTGTTTTAATTTTTTCATTAACATGAAGTGATATTCTTCATTAAATAGCAAACTGATATCCTCAAAATAGAATGATACGTACATAAAGTAAAATATCTGATATTTGATATTCTTTCATTTGACAGGTGACTTAAGACCTGCTTACATAAGGATTTTGTTTAAAAGTTTTAGAAATATTTTGTAAAACTTATATCTTTATATAACTCTTCTGAAATTTTATCAAATATCTATTGTACAGAAAAGTCATTGATGGTTGTATCAAAAATATTTTTGCAGCTTCATTTCATCCATTTTTTATTTTCAGGGTGAATTCTCTTTGTTTTTTAGTAAACAAAATTCTGCAATATTTTTGAAACAGACTTATATGCCATTTTGGGCAAAGTATTACAGCGGATAGGAAGGGCAATCCCTATAATACAGAAAAGGTTTTTTGAGAACTTTCTATTCTAGAACATTATGTGTATATAGCATTTTCTATGAGGATGCCACTCTAAAAGTCTACTGGTACTAAACAAAATGCATGTTGGTACCAAAGTATCTGCATCTGTGTTTTAACATTGCTGGATTTAATCTAGTATACCTCACATCTTTTGAATTGTTCCTTAAAATTTTATCTCAGAGAAAACAAACCATTTCAGTAAACTACTACTGAGCAAGCAGACGTGTACCTCTATGTATATTATTGTGTACTGCATAAAATAGCATCCTGCATTATCATGCCATGCATGCTTTATGATCTTATCAGGACTTATGAAAGGTATTTTATGAATGTGAGACATACAGAAGGACAGTCTAGGTGCTGTGCTCTGTTATGGAAGTGATTTAGCAAATGGTTAGTTCATGATGTTATGAAAGTACCAGTGTTACCATAGGAGCTGTGAGACATTATGCACTGCTGAGTTATTGTTTGGATGAAAATTAAACCTAAAATTGGGTTTTGTTGCAATTGCCACAGATTACATGGTAATTTTAGCAGGAATAGGAATGCTGAGCCCTGTACCCTAACCAAACTCCAGATGAATTGATTAGATTCTACTATTGCAATAAAATATATCTATGAGGTTTCTTACTTCCTAACTTATTGCACTGTGCTGCTTTTCTTTGTAAAAAACGTAAGATGTCACAGGTTGTTTTGTATTAATATTGGTAACAGTGCCTCACATATTCATAAATTGTATATTTATGTAATTCATCCATAAACCATACTTTGACTTTGGGGATGTACACGCAACCCTCTTAGAAGGCATTGCTTTGTACATAAGTGGGAGAGACCATTTCTAAAATGTGTTTCCATAAAGAACCTGTTAGCGATGAGTACTTTGAGACAGGTAAGCAGGGGGGATCCTAAATCATAGCATTCTGTAAAAAGTAGCACCTGTAATTAATATAGAACAAATCTTAAGACCTTAGTAACTGGTGTTTCTTCTACTGGTGTTTATCTTTACATATATATATATATTTAAACTTTGATGTTTATTTATAGTAAAACATTGTATGTATAGTAAAACATTTTATAGTAAAACACTTAATTAAGTCCAAGGTTGCTAGAGTGCCAAGACAGGAGCATTGATCTCCGCTTCTGTCAGCAGAAAGCAATTGGGTGACATTTAGTCTTCTCTCGAGAGTAATTCTGCTTGTCCTTGGAACCCTCTGCTCGTTCCTTCCATACAGCCCTGCGGGTTCATGCTCAAAGACTGAAAGGTGAAAGAGAAGAGGAGAAAATCTTTTAGAAATCTAACAGAAGCAACCTAATAGACAGTCAAAAGTGCAGTGAGGCAAGGGCAGCACCGTGCTTGAAGGGACCCTGATATGCGAAGGTAAATGGCCTTCTAGTCTGTCGTAAGATCCAGTAATTTAGGAGGCCAAACTTCCATTTTGTGGCAGTCATGGGAAAATAAACTGTATCCCAGAAGATGAACAAGAAGGAAACTCTCTGAGTAAAAAGTATGAGCCTGTTATCCCTGTCAATCCAGCATGGAAATAATATTACTTGGGGAGAATAATAAGAGAGAAGAGATAGACCCAGAGGGTAGGCAAATAGCGAGACATATGAAGAACGTACAAGATCCTCATAACTGATGTTATTAACCTGATGCTGCCAATTTCATACTCAAACTGGCAGCTTAAATGTAGTAACTATGCATCAGTGGTGGCATTTATTAAAGCCTCATCACTAAGATTTAAAATCCTGGTGTTAGGACTCATTTGAATGGTTATAACCATGGGTAGGCAGAGGCTTTGATCTTCTTCTCTAGCAGTTTGAGTCTCGCTCCATGGTTGATTGTTGGTGAGTTGAGAAAGAAGTTCTACCTGGTGCCATGCACATACCATGCCAACACCACCCAGCATGAGAAGTTAGGTGGCATTGGCATTTGTTTATATGTCTTTCCAATCTACTGCAGAACACTTGTTCTAGCTATATTAAATAAAAGTTTCAGACATTTTTCTGTTTCTCTTTTTCTTAGGTTTGCAGACACATATCCTAGTTTAAAAATTGAGATGTGTGCCCTGCATGTAAACCCTTGTTCACTCTCTAAGCTTTGAATATGAGTAATGAGAAACTGTGTATAGTATTCACAGTCCCAAAGTCTTTTCAGCTACCTGGGAAGATACTTTTCTACTCATATGCCATGACTCTTCAGAGTTAAGAAGACAAAAATGAAGCATGTGTAACAAGAGGAGGGTAAAAACATCAGGGTTTTGTTCCTCTGAAGCAGTTTGCTGTATTCACAAAATGATATTTATAATCTTGTCCAGCTTAAAGTTTGGCAGTTTTTGCAGATGTTGTAATTTTCTAGCAAGGAAGCTGCAGAACCACATATATATTTTTTACAACATCATAGACCAGAGTAGAGTTATGAGAGATCAAGTGTCCTGAGAAGGGAGCTCTGAATGCAGGATGTATATATCAGCATTTATTCCATAACATAACTCAGCACTGAGTCTATTCATTCACCTCCATCGTCATACCAGCACCTATCATGAGAGAAAAGAAATCTTGAGCAAGGAAGACAGACATCACAAATAAACATGTTTGTCAGGATAGGGCACCCTTACAGAATGAATGTTCAGCCTGGAGAAGAGGAGGCTCCGGGGAGACCTTATAGTGGTCTTCCAGTACCTCAAGGGGGCCTCCAAGAAAGATGGGGAGAGGCTGTTCAGTAGGGCCTGTTGTGATAGGACGAGGTGTAATGGTTTTAAGATAGAGGGAGGTAGATTTAGATTGGATATTAGGAAAAAATTTTTACAATGCAAGTTGTAGAACACTGGAACAGGTTGCCCAGAGAGGTGGTGGAAGCCCCATCCCTGGAAACATTCAGGGCCAGGCTGGATGAGGCTCTGAGCAACCTGATCTAGTTGGGGATGTCCCTGCTCCTTGCAGGGGGGTTGGACTAGATGACTTTTGAAGGTCCCTTCCAACTCTAACCATTCTATGATTCTATGATGTTGTGCTCAGTGACTGAAGTTGTTGTGTTAGAATACAAATTAACCTGAAATATACAGAGGAAAATATTTGGGTTACATTAAAAGTTATTTAAAAATATCTGTGTACTCTGGTGAACCTGACAGCAACATCTGTTGTTTAGATTGTCTAAACTTGTCAATCATGTGATTGTTTCTGAACTATTAACTGTTTGTGTTGAAATAACCTCATCCCTGGACATGGCCCCAGGTAAATTTCTATGTGCGTGTGAAAATTTCTGTAGAAATAGCACCACCGTTTCTAAGACCAAGATTATGGAAAAAATATATTAGGCCAATGTTAAAACCTTTTATAGCTCTCTGAAAAGAAGTTTTGCTGCCATGAGGTGGAGATGGTACTTTACATTTGCCCAGCAGGCTATTGAGGATCAGAAACTCCATAATAATAAAAAAAGAAAAATCCCAGATTATTAAATTCAAAAGCTGTAGATTGCACATAATCTTTTGGGGTTTGTTAAACTATAGCAACAAAACTCTTGTGTCCCTTTGAGCATTGCTGCAGCATATAGTTGCATAGACTAAGGAAGAATTTTTGCGCAGGTGATCTTTTACCTGCTGGAGGTCACAGAAAAACGGATCAAAAAGATGCTTCAGCTTCATTTCCAGGACTCTCCTTGGAACAGAGGCAGAGAGATGGAGAAGTACAGAGAGGCAGGAAAGTCAGCTACTGAAAAGCTGGGCAATATCAGGAACTTAAAACTGGCCAGCAAGTATCCACACTGTGTAGTTTGTGCTATGTGATGGAGGAATGTTTATGCTCTTCATCTGACTAAATACGTAGCAACTGTGCTTCTGGTAGCAGGTCTGCTGCACACGTTGTTGTAGATTTCTCAGCAAAAATGACAGGATTCTGCCTTGCTCTCCATTTATGTGGTTGGCTGCTGCCAGGCTTGCCCATGGTCCAGAGCATGATGACCTCTTATTTTTTCACACACAAAGGACACTCTTAATGTATTAGAGTGCAAGGGACATCATGGCATAACTATTCATGTCATTGGCAGGTTTTTTCAACTGTGTATGCCTGTTTAATGAATGTGTTTCTTCATTTTCCCATCCTCCCTCAACATTTGGCCTTAAAATTTTAATATTTGGTGTAAATATACAACCATATGTATTCTTCAGTCCCTAACAGCCCCTAACATGTATTTTAATTATACACACAATTAAGGTATTTTTGTTAGTATTATGTTCTTTTCTGTTTTTCTTAACGCCTCACTCCCTCAAGTGAATAGAGTAGTATCTCACACAGTGTCTCTTCCAAAAACAGCTTTTGACTCTTCCAAGACTGAAAAAAATCAGTAGAGTTAAGAAGCTTAAACTCAAGTTATGGTTTGGGTTTTTTTTTTAATTTCAGGTGGTTTTTTTTGTACAGTTATTGAACTCAATGGATTAATAACACCATTTTAGATGTACTTGGGTAAGGAGAGACTGTCAAACTTACCTGATATGAATTTGTACTCTGTGCTGGATACAACGTATTTTCATTAGAATGTCTGTGAAACTTGAATTTGTTCTTCATTCATCCGAAAAGCCCTTGTTTTAACACAGATCATGGAAGACATTGCATTGCATTGCATTGCCTAGGAGGTCCTAAGGCCCCTGCTGAAGGGACACCCAAAGTACTGCATGAGGCCCAGTTGGATCAGGGAGCAGCCAGTCCCTGTTCCCATGGTGCTAGGGCATCCACACCAACATAAGAGTGACTGCTTCTGGGTGGAAGTGGGAACTTCAGAGGGTAACTCATGTTGTGTCTTTGGAATTTAATGAGATGCTAATGAGATGCTAGTGCATCAGTTGTGCTTGCAGTGCGGAGGTGTCCATTGTCTGTCTGTGGGAAGGCTGGGCAGATCATACATGGTAACCTTGGGCAGTAAACAGCCCCCTGCAGGGATCTAGAATCAGAGTTTCTGGCGATACACCTAATTTTGATCAGGATGCATGCAGACTGTCAGAAAAGGTGAACAATGTTGTGAGGTAAGCTTGGATGGAGAGGGCTGTGTGGAGCCTTCCTCACCATCTCTAGGCCATATATAGCCCCATACATTCAATGTAAACTAATCCTGCTGCTTTGCTGAATCAGGGACTTCATGGTGTGGTGCCGCAAATCAGGAAAGAGAGGTTAATTCTTCCATCTGTTTGGATTGGACAGGACTCTCTTGCCTTGGCAGTATCAAGTGCATCAATCACAAGACTGTATGTTTATTTCTTTATTGGTGTTGTTGGAGACCATTAATTTCTTTTATGAGTTACAGAGTTCCTTAAGCGTGTATCCTTACAGGCTGTATTATCAACGAGCATGCTTTTATGTTTTCAGATATAACTATCTGTATTGATTAGTGAGTTATATAAATGGAAGAAAATAATAAACTGAATTGAAGAGCTACATCATTCATCTCAGGACTCTGGGTTGCTGGTGAAATTCACTTCCTTCAAATAGCCTTGAGGAGCCCCTTCCCAATGGCTGAAGTGCCAAGCACAGCGGGAGCATCTTGCCCCCAGCAGCCCTCACACAGAAGAGTTGCCATTGTACTGGTAATTACCAGATCTTCTGATTTTGGCTCTGAGGGCTGGAAACCTAAATCTCATCATATAACAGATTCCTTCCAAGCTGAAAAGAATTTTTTCAAATAAAACTAGACATTCAATGTCAATATCCAGACTGATAATTTACAACAGCTATAATATTTTTTAAGAGATGCCTATACATAATATTCAGAGTCCCTAACATTTTCATTAACAAAATTGACAGTACTAATCACCATTTAAATAAAATAGTTGGCTATGTGCTGTCTTCATTTCCACTTTGAGTGCTGTAAGGCAATGTTTCTCCATTATGAACTGTGGATTGCTGGTCTGTAAGATATCAAGAAGTGACTCGTGAAATTATTGCAAAACTACCATAAATGCAGAGATACAATTGAGACAATAGAGAATTATTTTTTTTAAGAGATTGTTGACATTTTAGCATGTGTTTTAGGCTTAGAGATTAGATGGCCTTTGATTTAAGAAAACAGAAAATACTCTTTTTTTTTTTTTTTTTCCGGTAGTCCAGAGAATGGATTAATATCAAGGACAGGGGAAAAATACTCTAAGGAACTAAAACTTCTGGGAGGTTCTGAACACACTCCACCCTGGCAAGTGCTTTGACAGCTGAGGGCATCCAGAGCTGGTGATTCGAAGTTCTTTGTTTATCATACTACAGCCTCTGATATCTGTTATCTTATTAAAATATTCATTTGAATAAATTATTGGGATTCTATGTCCTGCAATCCTGAATCTGCCATTGATGCTGAAGACAGGAAGAGGCACCTATGTGGAATTTTTTAACCCCCTTGCTGACTGAGGAGCACGTGCCCTACTGAAAGGCAGTGAGAATTCTGCTGTAGAAACACTCTTCTTAGAATTACACCACAAGATTATGTTAGATAATAAACGTAGCTTTTATTGTAAATCAGTGGTGCCTCCAATGCGTTTAAGCTTGGGGGGAAAATATGTGTGTATTTACATGAGTGTGCATGTATGCATTCAAAAAACACAACCGAAGAGAACGGTATCTTGCAATACAATAAGGCTATTCCTTATTAAGATAGTACTAACAAGGCAATAATATCTAGTTGCTATACATTGGAAAATAGAAAAAGTAGCTGTTATGTTGCAAAAGACTTTGTGACTTTATCCTATGTTCTCCTGTCCATATTCAGCCCAAGCTGCCACATCTTTGTCTCTGCAAGGTTGGAGTTAGCCAATAAAATCCCTGGAAGGCTACTCTCCAGGTTCACAAACAGACAAGAACTTGCAATGCGTTTAAGCTTTTTTTTTTTTTTGTAATAATTTAGGAAAATTTGTTATGTATTGTAATGTGTTAGAACTTTTTACAAGCTTCCTTCATTTTTTCATGTTACCTCTTCCTCACGTACTATTTCTTTTGGGTTATGCTGCTGCTGCATGTCATTAATAGTGACATGCAGTAGCTATGACAGGAGGATAAAGAAAGATTTTGGTGAGGTTATTAAGTTCTGGTGGGGATGGATGCCATTATCCTCAATATAAAAGCCATCCCTACTGAATCAGCTAAAATAAAATAAATTTGGAAGCATTTAAAGATGTCCTCTTGAGCTACAATGCCTTCTGCTGTGTTTGCTGTTTGTTGCTAACCATTAATGCCACAAGTCAAGAAGTACATTTATTTTTAACCTCTCTCTACTTCAATGACTCCTGTGCAACAATTTTTTTGGTCTTTGAAAACTATGTCAAAGCCAATTCTCTCCTCTTTTTATGGCATAAAGAATGTGGGAGCTGCCTGGCTTGCTAAGGATCTACAGGTTTGAAAAAAAAAGTTAATTCTGGAAGAGAAGCGAAACAATTTTCTTGTCCTAGTGGTCATGTCAAAGCTTGATTAACGAAGTGCCTGAAGGATTTTCTATACTAATTAGGATATATGAATACCTTTTTTAAGGCTAGTACTGTTCCGGTGCAGTGGGACCTTATACAGTTGGCTCTTAAAGGTGTTGATGATGTACACTGCACAGGAAACAATCCCATCTCCCCAGACATGGTCTTCTCCATTTCCTCAGAATGATGTAATAATTGGCCAGAGCAGATCATACCAGGCATCTTTCTGGCTCAGTACCCAGTTTTCAGCAGTCAGTAGCAGAAGCCTAGATAAGAGTCAAAGGACATCTCCAGAAAGCAATCATACTCCTCCAGGAAAAAATTCTAGCTTCAAGCAATGTGTGGGTCAGGTAATTCCTGAGCCAGAGATATGGTATCTTTGTAATTTATAGCCTTTGATTATTTTCCATTAATTAACCCACTGACTTTTCAACCCTATGTAACTTTTTCCTATATACGTAATCCTCTGACCAAAAGTACCACAGTTTAGACGCAAGTGAAGTTTTGTTTTGTTTTATTTGTTTTGAGCTTATCCTGTGGTCATTTCATCATAGACATGACAGTCCTACTCCTTAACTAATGACAAGTTTGAAGTGTTTTCTCTTCAACTTCTTCACTCCATGTATGTTTTACACATATCTGTATCCTGTCTTGCCTGAGGTGTCTTTTCTTCGGGATAGAGAATTTTTTTTGTCTGTTTATTTGAGGTGTCTTTTCTCTAGGATAGAGAATTTTTTATCTGTTTACTTGATCATCATAAAGAACTCATGGTATATCTTGAACCACTTTTGCTGTTCTTTTTAGCACCTTTCAATTTCTGCAGTATTATTTTTACACAGATAGACACAAATAACATAACATTTCAGGTATCGATACAGCATGAATTTAACCCATGACATAACGTTTTTTCCCCGTGTCATTTGTTTCTAATATTGCATCTGCTAGTTTGGCAACTACTGACCATTGGATTTGCCATCTTACAGAACTGGCTTTTTTAGCTTCAAAACCCTTTCCTAAACAGTATCAAGTAGCTCAATAAGAGCCTTTGCCAATAGTGTATAAAGTTTGAAATGTGTTCCCCCAAGTACATCACATAATTGTTGCTGACAGCGAATTTCATCTGCCAATTTTTAACTGTTCAGTAAGTGTCATGAGACTCTTCAGTTATATTACCTTCAATAACCAGCAAATTTTGTTACTTTCCTCTCTACAGTTTTTAGAGACTATTTCTGAATGCTTGGAGCATCCAGTGACACCTCTGAGATTTTGCTAATGTGGTTCATTGAGAAAACAGTCCATTTATCCCTACGTTTTGTTTCCTGTTTTTCAGACTGATATTAATCCCGATGAGGAGCTCTCTTACTCTGCAGTGTGGTCCCCTTTAGCCACCTTTGGTGAAGGAACTTTCTAAAACCCTCCTGGAAGTCCCAGTGGACTGTTCAAGCTACCTCCATTTTTTCCATGTTCTCGGTGACTACCTTAATGAAATCCAAGAGATTTGTAAGGCAGGGGGTTGTCTCAGTAAAACTCTCATCAGCTCTATCAACTTGTTTTGTTACAGGTGTTATAGGTGTCTAACAGTCTCTCCTTTTTATAATTCTGAGCAGTTCTCTGGCATGAACATTAGATCCATATGTACGGTCAGCTTAAGAAAACCAACACTAATCTTGTTCCTCAGATGAAATCGGCAGCAAATTAGGTCATCAGCTGGAGGCTTACTGATGCTGCCCTTTCTCTATGTCTTTTTGCACTTGTGCTTTAGGCAGGCCACTTCTACACAAGGTCAGCAAGACACACAGCCTTAAATGTGGTATAGGCAGTAACATTTAGTTGTCCCATTCACTTGCTGTTAGACTAACACCCAATGCATTTGAACACACTGTTGATATAGACTGGAGGTAGGAAGCCCTCGGTGAAATCTAGGGCTGATGGTCAGGTTCTGTGGTCACAACAGACCCAAGCATTACGGACCTTTATAACCAGTAGTTGCTACCTGTCTCATCACCTCCTGCCTTCGTAACAAGAAACTGTAATGATCATCAGGGTATTGAATGTTCCTGAACAACTTCAAATGAAATAGTTTTCTTTAGTTCTAGGTTAATTCCAAAACATTACTTTCTAATGCTGTCAGTTGTCAAGAAAAGGCTGGAAACAGCATAGAAGGCTGCAAACAGCAGTGAAGCTTTTGGTAGGAGCTTTTCTTCAAAAACTTGTTTCTATGTGAATGATAATCAAGAAAAAAAGTTGCACATGAAATCCTGCTACTGTCTTACCTTTGAGACCTGCATTTTCAAAAAGTTCATGGCAAGGGACTATATATTTTCTTTTGCTGCTACTCCAGCCCGATCCCTCTGCAGTAGTGACCTCTACACTTATTTTGCCTTTCAATGTCTTAAAATTTAGTTTTCTGTGCAGTCCTTCACACTGAACCCTGAAAAGAAGATACATATATATTTATAATGATAAAAGAGAAAGAATTTCTTGGCTGTTGTGGCCTTCTGATATTTTATTAGCCAAGTCTACATTCACCCTCACCCTTACAGGTCTCCCTGTGGTAGCTCTGAGCTCTGCTGATCTTGTAGACGAATGATGGAAGCACCTGACTTAGAGCCTTTTAGAATCAAAGAATTTTGAGAGGGAGAAGAGCTGCTAGGTCATTTTGTCCATCCCCTGCCAATACAGGTTCGTGACCTATTGTACAATAACTTCACTAATGTTTTGCCAAGTCTCAATTTAAAAGAATCAAATGATGGGGATTATACGACTTTCTTTGGGACAATATATCCCTGTTGCTTTGTGTTCTGTACGAAGAATTGTTATTGTATTCTACTTAATATTCTTAATATCACCATAATTACAAGGATAACTTATTTTCTTCTTGTAATAATTGTTTTCTCTTGGTGCTCATATTTTTCACATACATCATGTTAATGACGCTATGTTTGTCACGTAATTCTTTCCAGCCTTCTTCATAAATCAGCTCCTAAGTCTCTTATAAATATTTGCTGTTTGCCTTCACTGAATTTCCTTCCACTTTATTCCTCTTTCTAGTATAGGCTGATCAAATCTGTATGCATTGCTCATCACATTACTCTAGATGTGATTCTCAGGTGTTAATGTTCTACAGCAAGGCTTTGGCCTGAGTCATAATTTGATGCATCTGGATACGTAATTCCAAATCTCCTTGGTGTTCCCCTTTATAGCTTAATGCAGCTCTCTGACCAGTTCTCATTCTTATCTTTTATTGCACCAATATACCTTTTACACACTGCTGAAATTCCATTTTAGTGAATCATCCTTCCAATTCTCAAGTAAGCCCCCTTGTTCATTACCTTCATCATTTAATATTCTAACTCATCCTACTTATTTCCCCATGCCCTTTTGTAAAATGCAAAACTTTTTCTTTCAGAATTTCTGTATCTTATGTTTTACTCAAAGTGGACATAAAAAACCCATTATGCCAGACTTTGAGTTACGTAAACTGTACTGAATTTTTAAAAATCTGTTTGATCTTTTCTGAAGCTGCAAAGACTAAAATGCTATAAACATAAATATACATTATTTGCTTGGCATTGCTACAGATCAGAGTTAAGGTTCTTTGGATAAACACTGGATATTTCCAAACAAGCACATATTTACCTTTCATTTAAACATAACTCTCATGCAAAATTGTTATGAGATTTTTAAAATTCTTAAACAACTCATAGCTATTTTTAATTTTAACATAGCTTTCAAATTTTGTTTCCAATGGAATTCTTTGACTTATTGGTCTGACTAGAAAGTTCTTAAAGCCTGAAACTATCAACAAAAATACGAAAAAGATATTACATGATTTTTTTTTTGGGTGTTACTTCTTGATCAATTGTGAAGAAAGCAGCATGGGAAGAGGCAAATTGTATTTTAAATGAATGCAGAAATTGCATAGGATTAACTTTGTTTAGCTATTTGTAAGCTGTTGTACAAATCAGTTAAGTTGGATTTCAGTTTCAAAATATTAATTTAACTTACTTTTTGCTTTTTTAATTGCACAATTGCTGAGATAAATGAAACTATCATAAATATAAATATACTTGAAATGTCTCTATGTCTTTTCTGCATAACATTTGTATATGTGACTATTCTCCTCCTCCCCGACTAATATAACTAAGGGATGATAAGTATGCATTCCTTAATAAACACAGATTCCTTCACTGTCAAAAGTTGCTCCAGGCAAAAAGTTGGCAAGCAAAGAGTTAACAAAAAGGTCAACTAAATGTGAAGAAATCTGGTCCTCAATGTGTACAAAAATAATATTTGTGGGTTTAGATGTCTTTTATGTTCCTATTTCTCAAAAACAGATTTTTTTTTTTTGATTGAACATTTTCAGTCTTCTATTGACTGAAATAGATGACTGCCTTAGGGCATTTTTGAAGGGGAAAACGAAAAGAAAAATGACTAAATTCTTTTGTTCAGAACTTCTGCTCTGCATATCCAGCAAATTTTTTAATGCAAAGACATACCAATCAATGGGGAGTTCTGCTTGCAAAAGGACTGCAAGATTAGGTTCTTAGTATGCAAGTGTGACCACCAAATAGGCATAATAAGACTACAGTGAGCAAGAAGGAGCAGTTACAGCCATCTTCTCAGTTTTCATATTTCAGAACTTTGCAGGTATTCACATTGGAGTAGTTTGGCCAAAACAGTGGAAAGGGCCAGTGAGGGAAAGAAGAGATACTGTTCACACTGCAGAAGAGCTAGGAAGCAACACTAGCCAGTCCCATGGTTGAGGCAGCCTGGTGCTCAGACACAAGAACAAGGTGGCCTTCCAGGAACATGGGAAGACTTCAGTTTTTGCTGAGCTTTAGTATGGAGCTGACTATGCATGTACCTGCAAAGAACGTAATTAATCCAGGCACTGTGGATTAAAGACTGTGTACAGAAGGACTAACCATTTAGTCTTCGTGGCTAAGGAGCAGCATTAGCAGTTAGGAGATACAGCACATTTCTCTTCTTACTTAATTTTTGAATCAGCACAGATAAGTTAGCTAAACTGTTCCTCAGCTTTCCTTCTTGCTAGTATCTGTTAGAAGAGGCTGCTGTGAGAAGCAGTGCTGTAGTTTGTGTGATATATTTACATCAGAGGCTCAGTTGAAGATGCTTTGAAAGAACAAAGCCAGAACCTTGCCTTGACATTTATTCTGGACACTCAAGCAGAGCTCTGTGCAGAATTGCGGGTGTCAACATTACTGGAATAAATTTTAGAAGTGATGTTTATTTTGTGGGGAAAAAGAAGAGGGGATAAAACTCACATTTTTATTCAATTGCAGTTACCCCCCTCTTTAATGCATAGTAGCCAGTAAGAAATACATTGAAAAAGCCTTTTTCAAAAGGGAAAATTTACAAGACTTTGTTCTTCTCCACTGATGCTGCTGGCACTATCAAAAATGCTCTATGTAACGTTTTAAAATTTTTGTTATGTTCTTGGATATGTGTTGGCATCTTAACTCATAACAGCTACTTAATAGCTGTTATAGTTTAACAGGTTCATCAAATGCATTTTTAAAGGACTCTAAGCAGGAATGTTCATAAAAGGGAAAGGAATTCTGAGTGTTAGAAATATAATACACATTTTAAAAGGTCCTGTTGATATACATTGAACAATGGCTAAATTAATAAATTCCATTTTATTAGAATAGAATAGAATAGAACGTTATATTTCAGTTGGAAGGGACCTACAATGATCACCTAGTCCAACTGCCTGACCACTTCAGGGCTGAAAGCGTTTGGTTTATTTTTTGGTGTTGATTATGGAGAGGGACATGAATAGCATCATGAAAGGTTTCTACAGGTAGATCCACAGGAATATGCAGACTCAGGAAAAAGAAAAATCATACCTGAACATCCTGATAGGCTTCTATAGTGAGATGACGAGCTTGGTAGACAAAGGGAGAGCAGTAAGTGTTGTTTATCTTGATTTTAATAAGGCTTTTGAAGCTCCCATAGCGTCCTCATAGACAAACTGACAAATTATTGCCTAGACAATAGATGGTGAAGTATATTGAAAAGTATCTGAACTGCTGAGCTGAAAGTGTTGTGATCAACATCACAAACACTGTTTGGAGACCAGAAACTAGTGGCCTCCCTCAGGGGTCAATGCTGGGTCCAATATTGCTTAAAATCTTCATTAATAATCTAGACAATGAGGGAGAGTCCAAGTTTGGAGACAACAGAGAATCAGGAGGACTGGTTACTACACCAGATGATTACACTGCACTTTAGAGGGACAATCTGGAGAAATGAGGTAAAAAAAGGTGGAGCCAGACTCTTCTGAGTGGTGCCCAATGATAGACCAAGAGGCAATAAGCACAAGCTGAAATGGGGGAAATTTCAATTCCCCTGTAAGAAAAAACTCTTTTTACTATGAGGGTGATCAAACACTGGAATAGGTTGACTGGGGAGACTGTAGACTCTGTCCTTGGAGATTTTTAAAACCCAGCGTGGCCCTGAGCAACGTGTTGTGGCTGACCTTGCTTTAAGCAGGGCGGTTGGACTAGATGATCCCCAGAGGTCCTTTCCAACCTCACTCACGATGGGATTCTGTGGTTCAGACAGTTCATCATAATACACTCTGCTGTGGTCATTACACATTTTGGAAAACTTTACTCCTCTTTTTTTTTTTTTTTTCCTGAGCAAATCACATCATTAATAAACAAAAGGCAACTCAGACCATGGTGTACCACTTCCTTTGTTTCACTTTCTGTTTATCTGATAGTGCTCTCTGCCAGGGCCTGCACCAAAGAGCAGGAGGTCTCACGTCTCATGCTGTTGATATTACAAAAAATGCTCCTGCTGCAGTGAATTAGTGATGGTGTTCAAGCCTCATTGTGTTTCCTGGGGGCAAAGGTAGTATACACCAGTATAAATGTGCTTTTATTTTAAAGGGTTGGAGGCTGATCCCACAAACCCTTTCTAGCCTGAATAATTCTGATATAAAGTTTTCTTCCCCAGAGCTGTTCACTTTTGAAAGGGTTACTCTTTGCAGGAACCAATCCTTGTGTAGCATATGGCAGTTTAGAAATCAGACTGTGAAAATATTTCTTCTTCTAAACACAGAATGATAATGTGGGTGGTTGTTAGCTATGCAATTCCTCCAGCAAATGGGAATGGTTACTGCATACAGAATCGGTTTTACCTTCATTACTTTTCACGAGGTTACTTAAATATATATCGTACCCACTATAGAGCAAGTATGAATGTGGAAAAATGAAGGCTTCTCATATAAATTGTGGTCCTTTTTTTTTTTTTTTTTTAACTGGCAGCTGTTCCTGTTTTCAAGTGTTTGTTTCTACTTTAATGAGATATCAACTTTCATCCAGTGAGATATGTGAGTCACTTTGTTAGCACACTTACACACACCAAGGCAATACACCAGCTGGAAATTTTGACTTTTAGCTGAATTATTTTTCCCCAGTAAATGGCTTTCCTTTTGACATATTTTAATGTACTTGCACACTGAGAGGAAGAGTGGGTGAACAGAAAACAGACTGTTTTATTAACCCAGCAGTCACCTTTGAGATTCATACATGTCCGCATTTTTCTCTCCTTTGTACCTGATCCCGAGAGACTGGTACCTGGCTTCCCTTGGAATAACAAAGTCACTCACAAACCTCCAAACATGATTGTTAACGGAATGCCAACTGTTTCTTCTCATCTTTCCCCCCAGCCTCCACCCCGGTAAAGTGTTAGAGATTGTGTCCTTTTGGGTGCCCTATAACCATAACATTAATTTGGTTTTATATTTAAGGATTTTTTTTTTAATAGTAGAGGTACAGTGTGCAAGAAATTAAATTGCTGTTTCTATTTTGTGTGTGTGTTTTATAGTGTTTTTTTCAGCTCTGCTGATAGTGAAAAGGGAAGAAATAAAGCAATGCTGCAGGCACTGACTGGACTACAGTTTCAGCTCAGAGGAAAGCTACAGAATCAAGAGTGGACAGACAAGCACCCTCAAGAAGAAGCCCACGCACATTATTCACAGTATCATATGCCATTTCCACAATATCCTGGATTCAATGGATTTTTTCCGGTGGGAACAAACTTTTCATCAGACAAAGGTCCATCAGTCTCAGAGGTACCTGTATTACCAATAGATATTTACTAGCAGATATCTGAGTGTTGTTATCTGCAAAAAGCTAGTCTTAATTGTAAGATAATTAGCTAATTTTGAAGTGCACCTAAATGAAATCCAGGAGGGAGGAGAGGGGTGAAGCTGTTGGAGTTAACATGTGCTAAAAAATACATAGGGCTCAAGCATAGGGCTCAAGCAAGGAAATGTCGGGATTTTAACTAACCAGGTTTTGTCTCCATTCTGCCTCAAAACCTGCTCCTTGAGTCATTAAACTTAGGACCAATTCTCTAATGATCTAGAGCTGACAGCTTACACTCTGTCGTCCTTTTGGATAGTGGAACATCTCTGGAGTTTTCTGTCCACACCACGTCATATTTCCAGGCAGCAGATGGGCTGAGGTCCAGCCTGGGGGGAGCAGGAGCAAGGCCCAGTGGCTCCACTTTTGCTCCCTCGGCCCATGGCAGAGCAGACAGCTTCTCATCACATGGGGAGAGACGATGCTGCCTCCTCGTAAACCTGTGTCTGCCAGATGTGTTCTTAGCATCAACCATTTGGGAATATGTATTTTTCATGCAGTGCTGTTGACAGCCTGGGGCAGTCCTGCACTGTGGTCTGCCAGCTCCAAGGACGAGCAACGAGGAAGCGATCTGGTACAGTGGCCACGGTGTCAGGGGACATAGTGCACAGGCTGCCTGCTCCTCAGCCTCAGCAGGGCCTGCACAGGGGCACAGAGCAGCCTCCTGTCAGCCATGCCGTCTCTCGCGAGCTGTGCATTGCAGAATGGATGCTTAAAAACCATCACTGGCCTGATTAGATGACACCACCATATTTCTCTCTATTCAAATGGGAAGTAACTGTGGTATTTTAGGTACCACATGGTGGCAGCTGTTGATAAAGGCTGACACTAGTTTGTTTTTCATTTTTAAAACTGAGGAATGCTTAATTGCAGTGAGTGGAGCAGCCAGGTAGCCATTTCAGGGCTGTTACATCAGAAATGTCCTGGTAGCTTTGTATCTGATGCACTGACCCTTGCATTCTCCTTTAACAGTGGGAAGGAAAATAAAAATATAAGTAGAGATTCAGCTACTTACCAAACTCTAAATCCAACAATGAATATTTCAAACCTTTCTTTGACTGCTAATAAACTTTCCATGCCGTTCCTGCCACTCCCTTTTCTTCTGGGCTCCCTCTTGCTCTCCTGTTCCTCCAGTATTCCTCACTGTAGCCTGGGGAAAAGAAGTTTAAGAAAAATAATAAAGTTTGTATTTATTCCTTACAGCTTTTCTGCCCCTGTGGGCATTTGTCTGCCTGTCTGGCTAATGTGCTGTAATGAATCTGCTCTCTGCCATACACACACGTATCGTCCTATCAATCAGTGAGAGGAAACACTGAGTATGGTGAGTGCTAACAAGCACTCAGAGGGGTCAGTACACCAATGCACTACACTGGCATGCTACTTTCCCTACAGGCTGCTTTAATTGGGGGAACATAAACGAGGTGGCATGTGGCTGGCACCATGTCTTCTTGCCAATCTCCCCGCTTTGGCAAACTGACCCCCTCCACTTCTACTTTCAGGGCAGCAATAACCCTCCTCTTGCTCTTGCTGTAAGACAAGTTCCTTTCAGCCCCCTTGGAGTTTTCGGGTTAACTGAGGCAGGTGGAGCTGCTGGAGGAGCTCCCTTGCAGTGGCTAGCAGGTGATCAAAGGGTGCTGAAGAGCCTGTGGGGATAGCACTTCTCTGCAGATTGGAAATCACAAGGAAAAGAGAAGTGGGAAAAGGTGGAGAAAAAGTAAGGAGGTGGCTGAGGAAAAGTAAAGCAAGGTGGGGATGGGGGAAGGAAATGGTGAAGGAGATGGGAAAGAGGGAAAATGGAAGGACTGAGGGAAAATGACAAGCAACCAAATAAGAGGAGAGAAGAAAAGAAAAAGAGAAACAATGACCAAAAAAAGATATGGAAAGTTATGTATTACTGGAAAGAAATACTAGTAGAAAATAGAGAAAGCTAAAAATATTCCTGTGCAGAAGTCAGGGCAGACAGGAAGCAACATCTCCAAAAGGTCTCAAAGAAGATCAAGTCACCAGAGGAATTTTTCAAAGGCAGGTTTCAGGTTTCAGACAAGAAATCATGCCCAATCTAAAATTAAGTAGCAGTGTTTTAAGTTATATTCCTATAGACAGGTTGACTTCTAGACATGATTTCTTTTCACCCGTTTGTGGGCTGCCAGCATGCCATTAAGGACTGACTGTCATTGCTCCATAGCAAGACTTATGATTGAGTAAATTTTCTACCAGAGGCTTCACAGCAAAGCCAGTCTGTTCTTTGCTAGCTGTCTGGAAGGTGAAAAGGGATTTGTTGGGAAGAATAAAGGAATTCTAAATCTCTGAGGGGTTACATAGTCTAAGGTGGGAACTTAGGGTTAACAGCATGTAAGGACAGACCATTATACCTTTCTGAAATCCCCATATTTTATTTGCAAGCACATGAGTTCTAGTGTTGATAGGTGTAGCACTTTTGCATGGCAGTCAAATGATAAAAAATCTTAAAGCATTTTTTCATTGCCCAGAGGAATACTAATAGGGAATCCATCTTGAGTGAAGATTTACCATAAAATACTATTGAAAACACTGTCTTTTAGGATTGAGAATTTGGAAATGTAGCAAGGAAGGGTTAGTTTGGTATTTTAGAAAAACAGTAGCAAAGGCCTAAGAAAGAGATTTTGAAGTCCGAGGACTCATGCTGAGGCCGCTTTTTGTTACACAAAACCTGGATCCAGATTAATTTCTGTGTTAATCAAGGAGAGTCAGCTATACTCTCCAGGAGACAGGTTAACCTGTAGAAATATCAGAGGCAGTAAAAGAGCTACTAGAGTTTCTCCTGTGATATTTGTAAGCCCTGTAAACTAAGAAAGTTTGGCTTTAGCAAACATTGGGATTGGAGATTTTGAAAGAAATCCAGAGGAAAGCAGGATGCCATTTGTGACTCAAAATGTGTGACTTCTGCTCTTCACTGAATGCCTGATGAGGTGAAGGGCAACATGCAGTGAAAAATGTCATCCTTCAGTCAGTGGGCAAAGGCCAGATTCCTACTCTCTGTGTGTACACCCTGCTGCCCTTTTCTCAGGAGTGTTCCAGTATCTTAGTCAAAGTTCAGCTTAGATAATTACTGGGAACATCCTTTGAAGGAAAGTTTATTTTCTTTAGAAATGGCTTTTATCAAATATTCATTTTGGTGGAAATTTTAGTGTCTTTCATTCTTCAACCAATAGATCGAAACAAACTAATTGTTTAGCATAAGGTTGCCACTTATTTGTTCCCTCTCTCATCCTTTAGTGAATACATTTGAGTGGAGGTTAAGTTATTAATTAATATATGTGTATTCCTTCTCCAACCTGTCCCTTTTCCATGGCATGACTTTTTGCTCTCAGTGATAGACTGCGTGTTCTCAAGTTCAGGATTGTGCATGTTCTTTGTAAAGACCACTGGTGACTTTTAGGTAAAAAGAGCAATATTATAATTGTCATTGTTAAAAACGGAAATAACAATTAAAATGCAAACATTCAAAAAGATCTATTCCCTGATGAGAAGGTGTTACGACTGGAAGAACTCTGTTGTTATGGCAGTATTTTAAAAGAGCTAACACATTTTTAATAATAAATAATAAAAGAATGGCTGATGTGGGACTTGCTTAATAAGGAGTGAAAGAAAGACAATGTGGCTTATGGAAAATTGACTTTGTCAAACTAACTTTGTATCTGTTTTGATCTGATTTCAAGTTTGGTTGATAGAGGTAAGATTGTTAATATAATATTGTCAGACTTCTTCAAGGTGTTTGATTAGTACCCATGGCAAATTAACTTTGCATGCAATAATTGGATTAATAAACTAAATAACTGGCAGGTGTGAATATAGATTTGGAAATGGGAGATCATTGCTGATTTTGACATAGTCCTTTGGAGTAGCACAAGAATGAGTTCTTGGCCCAGTGCTACATAAATATATTGCCAGCTACTGAAAACAGTAATGTGTAAGTGGTTCCTTTGCTGAAGAAGTGGAAAACAGTGCAGAAAAATGCTACTGGTATAGAATAGTATGGGCTTTTCAAACTGTCAAATTGTGTGCACAAGTAAATTGTGTATTTTAATGAGAAGTACAAAAACTGCACTTCCAGAAAGTGAAAAGCTCTATCAGACCATAACAAGATGGGGGACTTAATCCTGGGAACCCACAATTTTGTCAAAGGCTTGGGAGTCAGAGACCTTTATCAGCAGGAAAGAAGCTGTCAGAGCAGCATTGTAGCAAAATAATAAAGTTTGTATAACTAAAAATGCATATAATAAATAATCCTTGAATAGGACGAGGGATATAGAGTTACCTGTGTATTTGGGACTGGTGTGAGCATAACTGGATGCTATGTCAATTCAGATCTCCCCAGATCCAGCAGGAAACTGGTAATAAGGTAAGGACTAGACAAAAAGTCCAACAAATTATTAAAGTATAAAAAGATCTAAATTATCATGAAAGATTGGGGAGTACCATCTATGTAAGCAGTGTAAAATTAAGTTTAAAGGTGACCTGCAGAAATTCCACCAACAGTTGGAGAGATACCAAAACCCTGAGAACAGGCTCTCCATTATACATGGTAAAACTGTGGTTGGAAGCTGAAGCTGAACTCACTGGATAAGAATTTTTCCATTTGATTTCAGGCAGCTACAAGGTAGGTATTCGATAAACACTTTCCCATAGCTCCCAGTGGGGCCAGAGTGATGCTTGCCTGCCTATAATGGGAAAAGCTCTGCATAATGGTGTGTCTGTTAACCAGTTCAAAATCCCCACCACACTGTGATCTTCTGTAGGAGTGGCTAGGGAGAATAATACTATTGCAGTGACCTGGGACACTTGCAGGTAAGCTTCTCACAAACATGTTTATAAATGGGTACATTTCTTTTAGAAATAGTTGTTTTAAAGCTGCTGGAGCTTAATTGTAATACTTACTCTTTTAGAACCTTTCTGCAAGCAAATTTTGTATTTAAAAACAGAACAGGTCCAGTTCAGACATTGCTAGGAGGGAAGTTGTGGGTTTTTTAAGGTATGCTGAAAGTCACAAATATCTGTTATACTTAAAAGTCCTGTGCTGTCTGCCTTATATTTCTGATGTAGGGAGGCTCGTTTACCCAGTGTCTGCTAAACTGGCATCTTTTCAGTTCCTTTTCTGATGTCCTCTGTTTGTTGTAGTGACTGCCTGTCACTGTACTTCATACAACAATGCAAACACTTCCTAAAGCCTTTTTTTTTTTTTTTGGAGGATAGGCACATGATTTGCTAAATTTTTGACAGATTGGGAGACAGTATGAAAGGAAGAAGAGAATGGCAGTGTCTTACTACTCCCACAAAAATATATAGTGTGAAAGCATGAAGATGCTATATGTCCAAGAAGATCCTTTTGCATCCAATTGTATATCTCATCTGCCTCTGCAGGCTCTGCAAGATCATCTTAGGGCTTAGCTCCAGGCCACAACTCCTGTGTAAAGGACATGTTAGCAGCACACAGGAACATAAGAATACTTAAGCTAGAATAGATCAGCCATCCATATAGCTCAAATATCTGTTTCAGAATGCCTGCCTTGGGATCTCCCCAGTCTCTGAAACAAGTGTCGAAATCTGAACTAGATGCCTTAGGAACTTTTTGTAGGCAGTGGGGCAAGCAGGCGCTTTTAAGATCCAATTTATCTGGCTTATCTTAGACGTTTACTTTCAAGTGAGACGGATCCACCCTCAAAGTGCCTTTTTTCTCCCTGTTGACTGAAAAAAAAGTCTAGATAATTAGCTTGGATGTACGCATCTTCATTTTCTCATACACACAAAGTCAAATGAACTCCACCTCTATGTCTTTTGCTTCAGAGAAAGGACAGAAGTCTCAAATGTCTTGATTCCACTTTAAAATTAGCGTATGAACTGGTGCTTGAGGGTTAAAATTTAATTTTATGTCAAAGTACCACAAGTAAAGTAATTGAGGTTATTATGCTTTTTAAGTCTTCCTGAGCTGTTTGCTGAAGCAGTTTCTAGCAGCACAGTTGTCTGTGTTTTCGCTGAATTATCATAGATTTTTTTTTTCATGGCAGTCATTTGAAATACGTTACTTTTAGTTCTGTAGACTATGATGCTATTATTTTTAATGTAATGCATGTATTTATTAATATTAATAAAATACTTATACTTTATATAATGAGAAAGAATACATAAAGAAGGGCAAAGGCGGAAATGAGGTGAAGGGGTTCAGAAATAAGAGCAAAAAGGGAAATGTGAAGGGGAGCAAAATATGTTTTGGAAGATCTGGAAAGAGGAGGAGCAGAACAGAGACCAAAAGATACGAGTAAGTGGGAAATAAATAGAGAGATCTGTGTAGGATCCTCAGGCTCACTCATTATTTTGTAGACTTTTATAATATCTCTTCTTTTCTTCTCCTTTTCAAACTTCACAGACTTCATCTTTTTAAACTTACAGCTTGTAAAGTCCACAGTCTCCATTCTTCCTCCCGTATACCTCATCATTTTTTGTCGTTTTTTTAGACCTTTTTATTTTTGCTATGTCTATTCTTGCACACACCTCTTCACATCTGAGCACAGCTGTTGACCTACTTCTGTGTGATAATTCCCGTAGCATGGAAATCACTGATGTCGCTGCTACTGAGAAAGTAAGTTCAGCAGGTCCATCACCTTCATCAGTTGAAGAAAGCATTAATGCTGGATCAAAATTTGATTTTTGACTCAAATTTAGAATCACAGGTAACAATTCTCTAAGGAATTGAAGCTGTCTACTGTTAGGATGGTGCAGTGTAAAGTGTATTGTGATTCTTTGTATAAAGGAGGCCAAGAAGTATGGAAGACAGGTCTAAGGAGAAAAATAGTCATGCTTTAATCACAGGATCTCCTGATTTCTTCCCATGTGTTCTCAGCTCAGAGTGCTGAGCAGCAGTGAGATGTCTGTCCACTCTTGTATAGAGTGGACCTTAAGTATATACTTAGAATCATAGAATCATAGAATCATAGAATGGTTAGGGTTGGAAGGGACCTTCAAAGGTCATCTAGTCCAACCCCCCTGCAAGGAGCAGGGACATCCCTGACTAGGTCAGGTTGCTCACAGCCTCATCCAGCCTGGCCTTGAACGTTTCCAGAGATGGGGCCTCCACCACCTTTCTGGGCAACCTGTTCCAGTGTTCTATAACCCACATCGTAAAAATTTTTTTCCTAATTTCTAATCTAAATCTTACCCCCTCTATTTTAAAACCATTACCTCTCGTCCTATCGCAACAGGCCCTACTAAACAGCCTTTCCCCATCTTTCTTGTAGGCCCCCTTGAGGTACTGGAAGACCGCTATAAGGTCTCCCCGGAGCCTCCTCTTCTCCAGGCTGAACAGCCCCAACTCTCTCAGCCTGTCCTCATAAGAGAGGTGCTCAGCCCTTTTATCATCTTCGTGGCCTCCTCTGGACCTTCTCCAACTGGTCCATGTCCTTCTTGTGTTGGGGGCTCCAGAACTGGACACAGTACTCCAGGTGGGGTCTCACCAGGGCAGAGTAGAGGGGGAGAATCACCTCCCTCGACCTGCTGGCCACGCTTCTCTTGATGCAGCCCAGGATGCGGTTGGCCTTCTGGGCCGCAAGGGTGCATTGCCTGCTCATGTTAAGCTTCTCATCCACCAGCACTCCCAAGTCCTTCTCCTCAGGGCTGCTCTCAATCCATTCCCCGCCCAGCCTGTATTTGTGCCTGGGATTGCCATGACCCAGGTGCAGGACCTTGCACTTGGCCTGGTTGAACTTCATGGGGTTGGCATGGGCCCACCTCTCCAGCCTGTCAAGGTCCCTCTGGATGGCATCCCTCCCTTCCAGCGTGTCGATGGCACCACAGTCTGGATATACTTAAGTATATCCAGACTATGTCCAGACAGTCCTCCTCTTAGTAATGCTTAAAGGTTGTCAGTTTTGGCTTATGTCAACTGGTACACTCCCTCAGCAACGTTTGGAAGTTACAACATCCTGGGACAGTTCATAATTGGCATTCTGCAAATTGTTGTGCTCTTGTAGCAGGTAAAGAATTTACTAACAAAAATATGGGCTCTTCTGTGACTTCTGGGCACAATGCCCAGAGCCATTCCCATAAAATATAGATTTTATGAATAAAATTATAGCTTGAGCAGGTCCTGTAAAAATTCTCTTTTGAGAGGCATGTGCTGTTCAGTACATATTTCAAAATGGGTGGTGCAAATAGGGGCAGAACCCATTTGCAAGAAGTGATAAGAAATTTTTTTTTTTTTTTTTTTCCATGAGGAATATTAACAGGTCTCGACTGGAATTAACAAAGGTTTTGCAATTGTAAAGTAGAGAATGGTAGTGCAAACACTGCTGGCGCTACCTTGAGGGTGTGCAGGCTTTCCCAGTGTTAATGAAAGGAGGCTCAGGTTCTTGTCACCTGCAATAGAGAAAATGAATCGGCTTCACAGACTTCCAAAGCAGATCAGCATTTTTTTGAAATGTTGGCCCAGGATTAAAAGCTTAACAGGACTCCCAGTTTCCTGTTGACTTTAGTGGAAAGGTAGGAACCATGATGGGAGTTAGGAGTCCTCTCTAAGTCTCTACTTGACAGTCATACTATTCCTGAACTGACAAATGGCAGCCAAGCAAGAAGTAGTCAAGCTGAAGGGTCACTAGGGAAAAAAACGCTTTGAAGCAGTGCTAGTCTCTATGACAAGGGTTATAGTAATTGAATTTTGAAGAGACTTTGGTGTTGAAATATTAAATATTATACATTGCATTAGTAATTATGTAACAGATGATATTAATGCTTCTTATGCAAGTGTTTGTAAAACTTATATTTCAGAATTAATTAATAACCAATGGCCTTTGTTTTTTATAAGAAGGAAACTCACACTTCATTTGTGAGATTAATCTTATCTAAAGCAAAAATTCCCCTCTCCGAATAGCTGGTGGTATTCAGCCTAAATTAGCATCTGCTGAAGTGAAGAGTTGAGCTTCATCTGACATTTATTAGGACAAATGCATAAAGGCTGTGCTGTGGCAATACCATTTAATTGTCAGGGCAATTAGTTGCCAATTTGGATATCAGAATTGTCACTGAGTTTAAAAAAAAAATAAGGGAAGAATCTGTTGGTTGTTATGAAGAGCCAGCAGAAATGGTTTCCTTTTTAACTGGAAATCGTGTCTGCATTTTATATTGCTCATAAAAGTGAGAATCTGATGGCATAGACAGGACCCAGGCATAACAGGGAAAAAGTAATCATTTTAACAGTGGTTGGTCTACTTCTTGTGACTTCAAACCAACTCTGACTTTTATAAAAAATATGTAAATCACTGGATGCTAGGGGCAAAGTCCCTGTAGTGTTTACGGTTTCCTTACATCCCTAGAAAAATCAGGTTTATTTATTTTCTTTTCAACTGTATTAATATATTAAAAATAAAAAGCCCTTGTGTCCTCATGTATTATTCTGTGAGCCTTAGTTCATTTGCTCTGCAGTTTGCCTAGTTCTCCTTAAGCAAATCAGATGTGCAAGCTGCCCAGCGGTTTGACTCTTATCTCTTACTATAAGAGCTTTCTTATTTTGAAAAATATTAATATGGTCATATTCTTCCAATATATAAGTAAACTTGCCATTGCATGAGACACTCATCTTCAGCTACTCTCATTTATTGCCTTTTGTTCTCAAATGTTTTCTAAAGATCTTTGCAATCAATGTTCATTATCTGCTATGTGAAGTTAACATAGCAGAGCCAGAAAAAATCCGGCATAGAAATGGGAGTCCATTTAGGTCAAGGCTCTGATTACAAGCGCAGTGTCTGCAAGCCTGTACTCTGGCAGCGTGTACAATGGCTGGCCTTTGGATTAATATAGGAATGCAGGGCTACAAGTCCCTTAATCTTCACAAAGAATGACAACCATCTCTAAACGGCTGGAGCCTCGGTGTTGTGTGTTCATCTCGTCCTTCTGCCCTCCTCACGTAAGTGGGATTTATGGGTTCCAGATCTGTCCAGATCAAGTTTGCAGACTGCCTTTTTCATGTGTTGGCTGTTTCTGCAGCTGGACAGATCGAGGTGATTAGATGATTCTCTGCATTATAAAGGGGGGATATTAAATCAAACATTAGAAAGAAGATAGTGAGATTTTTATTTTGCATGTGCTGAAGGCCATGTTGTGATCCAGCTATGCAGAGGGAGAGTTTTGCTATTTCAGCTGCCATTTACTAGCCCTGCAATAACGGTAACACACCTCATATATTCATTCAAAACTATTGCCAACCATCCCCAAAAGTTCGGTATGTTTTTACCACGAGGAAGAGGATTCTGTCTAATCAAGTGGCTTGTCTACTTTCTGAGCAGTGCCAGACAGAGTTAGGTTAATCTAAAGCTAGACTGTAATTGAATTAGCTTCTGTATGTTATTTTCTGAGCAAAGATCTAGGACCTGTGGAGGCTAACTCTTCAAAACTTGGGAAAGTAATATTTTTTCAGAGATAAGATATTAAAAATGTCTGCTTCAAAAACCAGACTAAATCCTTCCAATTTATAGATCAATTGATTTCAGGTTAACTTCTTTTGTTGGAGTGAGAGGCAGAGAGATTGAAATGAATTGAAACTCCAGATAGCAGGTAGTTGAAATCTAACCAAAATAAGACTGAAATAGTATCAAGATGTCATGATTTATCTGTGATTACCTGCAGTCCAGAAAAACAAGAGGCTGAAGCCAATCTGATTCAAGAGATTGCACACTTTTTCCTTATTTCGAAGGCCTGGAGCTGAACAGACCATTTTGTTGGTACTCTGAAGTGCTGCAATTTGTAGCCCATATGAGCTCAGATATTTCTCTGTATCTCTATCACGATGTTTCTGCTCCCTTTGAAGACAACACTGTTTCTTCTAAACCCTTGTTGACCTCTGGCATGTTGTGATCTTGACTACACTGTCTTTTATCATACTGGTTGCTGTTATACCCACTCCCATGGAAATTTTTTATTAGTGAACTTAAACATAAAGCGATCTTTAACGGACCTCCAGGGTAATCAGCTTTGCCCGTGAAAGTACTATTTATTTTCTTTTGTGGAGTTCTTATCTGTCATAGTATTAGGGCCAGATTTTTGAAATATGCAACCAATGATGCTGATTTACAAATCTTTGCAGCATCTTCTTGTATTATTTTGAAAAAGGTCATCTAGTCATTCTCTGGTATTTCCTGAAGGGCATTTTTCCAGAAATGAAGCACATGGTTATTGTCAACAGAAACTTGTGGCTAATATTGGGCTTGATTTTTCCGCTAGTTGGAAGGAAATAAAAAAAGTGTGTCACTTCCCTCTGTCCTAAGTCACAGCTGGTTCTGGATCTCTTTAGCTATACTTCAGATGTCCTGCTGTATGAGTTTTTGATGAGTAAAACATGATGTAAATCTTTCATATTTGCCTCTGAGAAAAGGATACAAACAGCTCTTTATAACTGAGGTCAAGCAATTTTTGACTTGACAAGAAATTTTAAGACATTCTAATTTTATCTCAGAAGTCAAATGTACTCCCTAAAATGGAAAACATCTTCAGTTTGAGGTGTTGTATCACACACTGTAGAGGCAGATACTCAAAATGTAGTGAAAATGAAGTCATTCGTTGCCCATCAAATGCAAATGCAAAATAAACCACAAAAAACTCAGCATGGGTAAAGTAGCATAAGAATTCTCTTCCACAAATTCAGTTGCCCGCTGTTCAAATCTATAGTATAGAAATATAGCTTTGGTCCCCATGACACTTTTCACCTATAAATGGGCGTATTTCTCCTTTCTCAGGAGACAGCTATTAGAATCCAGCAATTTACATCTGTGGGACTGTTTAAATTTCACAAAGCTGAAAACCATACAAATATGGTAACGAAGATAAGCGTAACAGACAGAAATGGCTTTGGTGCTCTTCAAAGGAGAATACCTGTTGTGAATGGCGGCAACTTTTTCTAGCATCCATAAACCTAAAGGAAGAAAAAATACAGTTATTCTGTAGCCATGGTAGTTTTCAAAGCAATGCAACCTGCAGAGGTTGTCAAGAAAGCAAAATACCCACAATAACCCCCACAACTCTAGCATTCCACATTCCACTTATTTCACCTAGGGCCGCATATTTATTTTGAGATTAATTTGGTACATGTAGTGTACATTTGCCAAGTTTTTTTTTCCTATTTAAATCTTCAGTTCCAAAGCTATGTTTTAATCCTATTACTGCTAATTGAGTGAAGTCTGCAGTCTTTTTGAGTTAGGTGAAGTTCAAGTTGTAATTGGTATCAAAGAAAGGCACAATGCAAGAACTGAATATTAATATTTAACTCTTGCCATTTTATTATTTCCACTTGAAAATCACAGCAGTGGTTAAAAGACCTTTTTATGAGTTCATGAGGGTAGTGAATTGGATACTATGGGATGAAATTTTTCATTCATGCAGCAAGATTAAGAAAAATTGATGTGTAAGAAGTGTAAATGAAATGTTATACTGGTGCCCAGTAGTACTGGTTAAAGCTACAGGTCTCTCAATATTCCCATTATGAAATTTTGCCTGTAGGTTAAGTAGCTGCACTTTAAAATTTTGCTCAAGGCTAATACAGCATACAAGATTCTAACCCAGGAGCTATTTTGTTTCAAATCTTTCATTTAGCCTTTTGCAGATAACTGGAAAGTGTGCCAGATTTGGATGACATTTTGGATTTGAGTACTTTTTAAATGACTGTGATTTTAAAGCCGAATGTCTCATAAGATATGCACACAATGGTGGATTAATTGCTTATGACTGAAAATAAGGACAAAGACCACCCACGACAAAGACCACCTCTTTGATTTCAGATCTCTAAACAAGTACATTTGTTTGCCTAAAATAAGTTGTTCAAACACACAAATGGTTAAATGGCCATTGACGTGGTGGCTTTGGAAATAATTTTTACCCCCTACCAAAGAATATTTGGAAAACCAGTTAACGAGAAGTTTCTGTAAGTTTTATTTTCTCTATTATTGTGGTTGTTTTTTTTTTTTTTAATTGGGAATTACAGGCTCTGGCTTTAGTCATATCCATAGTGCATACTCACCATTATACCCTTGGGACTGCTATAATCAGTGATTTGAGATCAAACTGGAGAGACCTCAACAGAAGAACCATTCCAGCAGCACAGTAATAGCAACTATATTTCTCAGAACTGTATCTTACTGAAATATAAAAACCAGAAACAAAAATCAGGTGCCTGAGAGGAAGAAAAAGGATAAGAAGTAATGATGAAAGTCAGAGTAAATAAGCAAAGAGATCAAAACATAGAAAGGAAGCAAAGAATAGATGAAAAATTGATTTCACTGTGATTTCAGACAAATGTACAGATAATCAAAGCTTCATCTATTTATACATCAATTTTTCCATTAATATTGTATATTAACTTACTGCAGAGTCTGTTACATTGAAAGACCTTGCAAGGCTGGACCACAACTGGGGTCCATGCAGGCCTAGTAACTTTGTGAGGTGCATTAATACAACTGTAGTCATAGACAATTCCTTATGCAGGACAGATCTCAATTGCTTTCTAAAGCAAGAGGGAAGGTTTAGATTTTCAGGGTTTTTTTTTTTTGGACAAAAGATTATGAAACTAAAACTGAATTGGAACCACATGATAAATATAAGCTTGTAAATTTCAGTAGTGCTGTTACCAATCATGGACATATTTCTAAAGAAGGACAGACTCCACATTTTCTTTATATCTAAACCATAAATAACCAAACAGTGTCCTTCCTTTTTAATATTGAAAGAGGCATATTACAATTACAGGCCAAAGGGTGTGAATAATTAAAAATAGACTACGTCAGGTCTTGAGATAAGCTATGTTATCTAACACATAGAGAATGAGAAAAAATTGAATGTTGCTACAACAACCTCCAACTGACTTAGTGAGAATGTTGCCTTGAAAAATGCCTTGAAAATTTTGCCTCAAAAAATTCAATGGGATTGAATACAAATAAGCAATGTCATCCACTTTGTGCTACTGAAAATGAGGATTTTGTGGTTTAAGTGATAATATTAATAGTTAAAGGACATTTCACACAGAGTTCTTGAAGTGTCATCCAGTTCATTCAAACTCCAAACTTACTCCTGTCTCTAGATTTTTCCTTTAGTTAGTAAAAATGCCGACAACATTAGAATACAAACATTCAGTTCATACCCTTTGGGGGCTGGGGCTCATTGCCTCCAGCATCCTTTTCTATCTATTTATGGTAATCAATTTTCTGACCCCCACTGACATTTTGACAACATCATATAAATTTTAAAGTTTTAGCCCCCCACACTCTCACTGTAAGGAAAGTGTTGCATTTTACAGGTGAAAATTTAAGATGCAGAGATGCAAATTCAACTCCTCATAGTACAGGGCTTAGCTTTCAGAAATACCTTTTAGTAATGTAAATAATAGGTTTCTAATTGAAGTTAGTTGCCCAAGTCTCCCTCTGTGGTGAATGGTAAGAGACAGGCATTAAAAAAAAAAATCTTGCCTTTATATAAAGTCTGTCAGAGGTATCTGAAAGTGATTCACTTTTGGGAGGTCCTTTCTTTTGCTATTGTCCAAAAGACAGACTTTTTCTTAACTTAGACTAGGAAACTATCTCTTAAAAATGAATGTCACTTGTGATGAATGCTCAAAATTACCCAGGGACCCATGTTCAGGTAGGAAATTGCACTACACTCTGTGAAGTCTTTGTGTAGCAGGTAACCACTGAGCCATTCTTCTTGCAACCCAGATGATCTTCCTCCAGAGACTCAGTCCAGTTCTCTTACATCCAAGTGAAGTATGAAGTCTTTTCTCTTCTTCAAGTCGGTAATATGTACTTCATTCTTTCACAGCAGGATCATCACCTATTACAACAAATACTGCTCCACAAATGGTTGCAGGATGCTAATGCTCATATTTTATGATAGTGATACAGGCAACTTTATGACCTGTCTGACGCTATGCTTGTCTTATAGCCTTCTGCTCCTCTGGTGCTGACCACTGGTAGAAGTAGAACAAAATGAACTGGTAAAGGTGATGTCTTCCAGTCCCTAACACAAAGTATTTAATGTTCGATTCCATTTGTTAATAATCCCGAGTATTAACAATGTAAAAAAGTTTTCTGCAGTAGTTCTACAATAAAACAAATGTAGCTTCCCTGCAGGCTGGCTAAAAATTGCCATCTGCAAACTGAAAGACCTGGGACCAATTCCAAAGCCCACTGAAAACAATTTGACAATATTGAGCTTTACTTTGAGTCTACAAAAGCAACATTTTTAGAGTTACAAGAAGAGTCATTCTGTGTACAAAAAGAAAAGTAGCTCTGAAAGCATTTTGAAAGCATTTCAGCCAGTGATACTTCCAAGACACTTGCTGACTGGTATTTAAATGTTTATTTAAAAAACATGCTATGGAAGGTATTATTTTGGATCATAGGTAATAAAACTTAAGGGGAATCCAGCTCTTTAAAACCTCATATCTGTGTGAATAAAATTGAACACACATAAAAGGAAAAAAATCCCAAACAAATCCACAAAACTTTTCTGTACTTTTATTTGAAATCTTCACACCAAGTCAGGCCTCCACGTGCACAGGGCTATTTTAAGCACACTTTGTACCAAAAGAAGTGCTGATGACATTTCAGAAGTGATTCCCTCACTGCTGTGCTACAGTTAATGGGCCACTCTTGTGACAACAGCAATATTGCTTCTAAAAATGTGATGATCCTCTGCAGATAGAAACCCCTTTCTCTGCATTATGCCCATTGATTCAAAAAAATAATAGTAAAACACTTCTCCATGTTGGAAGAAATGAGGCTTAACTGGACTTTATTTTCAAAAATGACAGAAAAATAAGAAGAGAATCTCCTAGAAGAGGTAGGGTCTTGCCAATAATTTTTTTCTCCTTATTTTCGGTATTACCAAATACATAAATATACATATCACTCCCTCAATGCATACATGCATCCGCTTCAAATATCTTCTATACATACGTGTGAATGTGTGGAAGTGTATATGAAAGTCAAAAGCTGTGAGGAGTGGCCCATTGTCACTCTGTTGTATAAGACACTGTAAATATGCCTATGAGCAGTCAGTTAGGCCACCAAAGGCGTGCTACCTAAGAGTCTAAACTCTGGCTGTTCCTAATGGATAAACAACAGTTTAATTACAGAAATAAGAATTTCCCTTACACATAGCACGTGGTAGTCAAACAAACAAGTAACGTACGATTGCTTTTAAGGTGGTTGTAATACAGTACTTACTACATTTATACTTTTATATAAACAAAGAAAACTAGTGGCTAGAATTGACCCACTGGTTATTATTGCAGGAGACAGACACTCAAACATAATCAGATCAGATGCTTAGATGAGGCACATTAAGCTGAGATTCTCAAAAATGCCAACATGACTTGGAAATGCAGTCTCCATGACTTCAGTTAAATAATAAGTGCCAAATTATGGAGCAAACAGGTGAATATAATTTTCTTAATTCAACAGCAATACCTAAATCTCTCTGACATATCAACAACATTCATGCAATTAACCTGAACTACACTACCAATTTTTTTTTCCTATACTTATTTCTTTCACTGGTTGAAGATGAAAGTTTATTTTCTTCATATCTTTATGAAGTTCCTCTAAATACAAGCTTAGTCTCTTAAGCAGTTTCCTTGCTGCCATTGTTGGCTGTATGCAGTTATTTGGTTCACTGGCCTTCTTTGCAACTCCGAAGCTCATCATGCGTGTTAGTTTGTTCAGAAAGTACTTCTGAAATAGTCACTAAAAAGCGAATTTTCCCAGATGAAGTATTAAATAGTGCTCTTCAAGACTTCAACAGATATAATATACATCTTTAATGCAATGTATTTCAGCAAGTCACTCTAATTTCAATTATTAGTCAGCAGCTAGATTAAACAAGACACTGATGGTATGTTTGAACAAATCCTAATACTTCAGAAACTTAATAGTTAGAAGGATTTGCATTTCCATTCACCAGCTTGAAAATCCAGACTTTCAACGGGTTGGGTTTTTTTTGTTGTTGTTTTTTTTTTTTTTTTCCTCCAATGTTTTTAATATCACTGTTTTATTGCATCAGATTTTTTTTCTCCTGTACATACCCTTGCCTAAAACCTTTTCTACCTTTTCTGACTGCGGTTTGGTATGTATTAAAAACACTGAAGTTACATTCTCAATCATATCTATTCTTACCTTTCAATTAATGTTAATATTAGAGAGTTGTTCCATAAGATTTCTTCACATTATGAGAAAATGTAATGTTTTTTTCAAAATAACAGTATTTGCTGAAAGAGTATTATTACTTGTGTATTGGCTTATCTTCATATCACTGTAGATATGTGGTCTTGTAGCTTGTAGCTTTTCTGGGATTCAAAGGATATCATGGTGACTGTTTAACTTCTCTGAAATTCATTGAGAATTTTGTATTTTGGGTAAACCCCCCTAAAAAGTCTATAAAATCAGATGCAATAAATATATTTGATTTTCATATTTGTAAGGAAGTATACTATGGAACTTCAGTTTTTCTTCTATTATCTCCCGCAGGGATAAAGTCTGTGGTACTTCTTCAGGGTGTGTTGTGTTAAATAAATAAGAAACTTTTGAACATGGCTCATAGTGAAGCAGTGTTCCAGGAGACTCTGTTTCAAAATTGTAACCATCACTTTCCCAAGGCAGCAATATTTGACTGGTTTTTAGCATATCTTCCTAATGAAATGTGGCATTTTTTGATGGCAGCTGCCATCTATTTGATTATCATTAAACTTTTTTTTTCTTCCATCTCAATAGTTCTTGAACCTGCAGGCCAGTTTCAACAGAAGTGCCTTAAGGTGTCATGGAAATCCACAGGTAGATAGTGAAAAAAGCATGAACTGTACCACAAGGAAGGAAAGCTCTTAATGACTCCACAGAGTTGTGAGGAAGGGCAACTGGTGTGGGGTGGCTCTCAGGCTCACATGGGGCTCTGGTTCAGTAGCCCATGTGCTGCAAGCTCCCATCCCAGGCAGCAAATGTGATCAACTCTTGGAACATGCAATGCAGTGATCATAAGAAACAATCCAAAATAGGGTCCTGGGAAATAAAGATTTAAGGGAAATACAACAGAAATCCACAGGAAACATCACTGTGCCAGTTTCACTATTCATGGACCGGCTTGTTAATATGCAACATTCAAATTATATAGTGTATATGTAACATCATAATGAGAAGAGGGACAACTGATACATTTTATTTATCACATTTCTTCAGCTCATGCTCATTTTGAGGCTGATCATCTCTGTCTATTATTGTACTGCAGGTTGTTAAGGTAGTGTAACCAATCAATGCTTTTGGCTTGTGTGTTAACTTTTGAACCAGGTTTTGTATTTAGTTGCTATGCTTACAATGTTCCACATGTGAAAATAGACATCCTTTTCCCCTGAAAACTTCAGGTGCCTCATTTACTTCATCAGAGTTCTGTGCAGTGCAGAAAGTTCATGGAAAATGTTATTAGCCCCTCTAATGTGGAAAAGTATTATGATTATTATTATTATTACTGTAATTATAATTCAGACAAAGATCCTAATCAACGGCAACGTTTAAAAGCAGAATGGTAGGTGTTTGCCACTGTTAAAATAAGGTATACTGCTTATTAGCTAAGAGAGAGGATCTAAAAATAAGATGCAATTGCCAGGGATAATGCTCAATTTCTGAATCTCATTACTGAAAGAAGAAAGCTGCATTAATGTGACTAGTTTCAGAATCATATAATATTCTTGCTGTATTTAGCAGACATTAACTTTGGACTGCAGCATTTTAAATGAATTTAAGAGGAAGGTTGATATAATCTTTAATATATCTTATTTATTGTATTACTGAGAAGATATTTAATTTGTTGCCACTTTGGAAAAATTAGGTTTTAGCCTAACAATGCTCAGTTCGTACAAGATTCAGATACTCAGACTTAAGTCCACCAGGGAAACATACTTTATATATACTAAAGAATCTGGCTGAGGATAACTTGCACCTTTTTGCAGAAAAATTTTGTTGCTGTTTTCACTTTTCTTCAAGTTCAAAGCAGTTGCTCTTGTAGGCAATCAACCACTGTTTCTGTTCCCTGCTCTATTCCATATCTAGTGCAAGTTCAGCTTATGTCATGGCCCTTGGAGTCTCTTTATTAAAGTGTTCTGATTTAGGAGTTAAATATTAATCTGTAAGCTGTAGTAACCCTATTCATATATGAATTTCCATTCTTCCTGATTACTCAGGAAGGAAATAATTTATGTTTCATGCTGCTTTATTTATAGAGAAAGGAGTCTAGGAGACTTCCAAACTTAGCTACCACACATGAGATGGGACTTCTGAAAAACCTCTCCACGAGGCTGCTCCTGTGGAAGTTGTAAGGAATTGCTGTTGACCTCAGCAACTGAGCACTTTCAGAAGCCTCAGCAGTGACTGGAAGAGGTTGTAGTCAGAAGTGATTGGATAGTTCGGGTTTCTTCAAGCAGATCAGTGCCCCAGTGTGTAAGGCATTATACAGACGTAGTGAACTACTTCCTTAAGGGCCTTACAGCAAGAAAAGGACTTTATTGACAGAAAGAACATCTTAGACTTCTAAAGTCTCAATGTCAAATCCATCAATACAGAAAAAAAAAAGTGGAGAGAATAGCAGCATCATTCAATGCAGATACTTAAATTGTATGTTTGTTTAAGTTTTATTGGCCATGTCTTACTTTTCTACATTAAAAAAGTAGTTGGAGCTATATCCAAAATAAATAACTGTGCTCTGAAATAAAGAGCTGTTCTCAGCTCTGAGGCTCACTTCAAAGAGTGGGGCTAGGAGTTATGGAAAGCTCTGAAATATTTCTGTAGCAATGAAATCCTCCTTAAAAAGTAGGACTCTGTGCAAAGTATTTTTTATTGGATCCTTCAGTGTAGAAAACCAGTATTTAGAAAACTGATGTATAGAAATCGTCTGGTCCACAAAGTCTGCAAATTCTCAGCCACTCTCTTGGCTTGGCTCAAGTGGATTATTTCATCCCCACTTTAAATGCTGTGGCATGGTTCAGGAGAGTGGGGTGTCAAACTGTGTGGGCAGATGCCCTCGCAGCTGAGGATTGTGTGATATTGCCTTTAATTTAGCAGCAACGTAAGTAGTAATGCCTGCTGCATTTTTTTTTTCAAGTGGGAGAGGAGAAACTAGCAGGAGAAAGCAGCCATATGCTGAGCTGTGGTTAGTCTTTGGTGAGCGGCTCTCTGTGGTTAGATCCCACAGGACCAGAGCTCTTTGCCTCCTCTACCCAGTGAAGGTTTTCCTCAGCACAGCTGCTGGTAACACAGCATAGGGTGCCTTCCCTTCTTATGTGATATATTCAGCATTATCAAGGAATTCAGAAAGCGGAGGCTAGATTTCCAAAACCAGTTTTGGTAGTTTATGGATTTGGCATAAATCTCTACCTCTTTCAAGGAGTAATTCTTTGTGAATATTTTAGCTTTCTGAATTTTTAACTTTATAGTACCACAAGTCCAGCTCTGCACCATTGACTCATGGCATCCTTTTGCTTTAGAGTTAGATAATATTCTCCTATTTCTATAAACTATCTTCATTTTAAGATATTAAAATGTACTCTGATTTGAAGAGAAATGATTTGATATCTGATTTACCTGAATTACATATTAATGAATCTGAAACTTGATATATAGGAAAAAGTCAAGTCATGGAGTATGAAAGATCCATATTTTATGCATGAACACAACTATAAATTACTCCACAGCACTCTTTGTTTTTTTTTAGTTTTGATGCTAATGTATGTTTTGAAACCAAGTTTGAAATTGAACACTTAATAAGTACGAATTTATAGATGACGAGTTTTGCATTAGTCCAGGCAACAGGTCAGTCTAAGAAGTGAGGCCAGAGACAGTAGTTTGTTTAGACTAACAGAAACATTTTGCACACCATCCACCTGAAGATGGAGCTTGAGTGGTTCTGAATATATGTGCAAAGTGTAAATCGTTTCACAGAACTGTGATTAATAGCTTTCTGTTTGGACTTCATACAGAGAAAGAAGTACATCTTAAGCTTATTTAGATTCTTGTGGCAGAAAAATGAAATCTATAAACAAACTTTCTTTCTTTAATCTTCCTCAACTACCCTATGCTCCTGGGTGTTTTACAGATTCTTGTATAAGACTCCTGTAATTATTGAGCTGTTCTTTTGACCTGGTTGCTCGAAGGATATTGGATTTATGTTATCTGCAAATGGATATTAGCACTCAGATCACTTGAAGTGCTAAAACAGTGATAATTTTTTAAAACAGATTTATTACAAAATATTTTTTTTTCCTTACCTTGGACTTCAGTATCCACATTTAACTCATTGTAATATCTGCTCAATGTAATTCCTTGGGTAAAATGTTACTAAAGAACTCTTCCGTCTGCAGCAGAATGATACCTCTGAAAACCAAAAATTACATAGTTGGATAACTACTTAGTTACTTAATATTATTATTTAAAATAATTAAAGCATGTTCTCTGTGGTTCTGTTTTGTGTTTATTTCAGTCACCAATTTCTTAAAGGACCTCTTGTCTGTGTATACTGAATGTCTGAGTACTCTCTGAGGACCCAGATTCACCTCTTTTCTTTAGCTTCCAACTTTCCAGGTAGAGCCATTGATTTCACAGTTCCCAGCCACATGGCAGTGACTATGAGGACCGTTGCCTGCAGTGAAGCTCCTTAAAAAGTAGGGTGTACCTAATTGTCAATAGGCTTGGTCCTAATTGTGCCACTTCTGATTTGTGCCCCCAAATTGTTGTCTAAAATTCCAAATTTTTTAGGGTCATACAAGCAAGAATGTGGGTATCTGTGGCAGCAGGATGACAAACATGGAATTAGTGGTCAAACCCAGGAAACAGATGTCTTCATTCTCATTTGGGGTGAAAATGAAGAGAGCCCTAAGTGCCCATTTTCTGGAATTGGAAGCCCACAAAGAGTTACTGAGTTCAGGAGGCAACAGGAGCCTGGACTTTGACCTCAGAGAACAGACAGGTTTTTTTTTTCTTTTTTTGTATTCTCATCATTACAATTTATTCTTTTTTGTTATGAAATTTTTGTCATCGAAGTATTCTTAGCACTAAAAGCAACAAAGAAACACGACATTTTCCTTTTCTTAACTGCAAGACTATCCCTATAAATTGTCTCTTAAGGTTGTAAAGCGATGTATACCTCTCCATTCAACAAAGATCCTTTCTGACAAAAATGAAGAGTAGGTAGGGGCACGGAGAGGAAAAACGAAATATTCTATAATAATTCTTATTTCTAGATATGCCATGAAAGTACTAGACGCTATGCTTGTAAATAAAGGGACAAGTATGTGGGGAGGAAAACAGGGTCGCTAAGCCCAGTGACCTCCACAAAGAACGAAGAAGACAATTGTAAAATATGATCTATCCAGTTCATAAATCTTCTTCAGCCTCTGTTGTACAAGCTTGAGTGAAACCATTTTAGGCAAAGCTTTAAAAGAACCTGGAGAACTGTACAAAAATGCCAAGAATTGGATTAATTGGCATAATACAAGGTGGCTGGGCACAGTTGGGGAAAGTGTCAGTGTAGGGAGAATCCCCACCAAGTAAGACTGTCTGTGCAATTAGCTATCTGAACTCTAACCCTTCCAGAATAATTAATGAATAACAGAGGGGATCAAGACAAAGACACAAAGTGATTTGGTGGGTGCTAGCAAGTAATACATCAAAGAATGCTGGTAATTGGCCCTGTGGCTTTCATTCTTTGCCCTATTTCTTTCAATTCATTGACTCAAAATAATGGGTTCAGGTTCATTATCAACAGGTTTTAGCTGCAAGAGCACAAACTTCAACAAAGCGATGATTGTAGCAGTGCTGGTGGTTAAGTAAAAAGTTGTAGACTGTAGCACACTCCCTTGAAAGGGAAAGTCGCAGCATAGTCATAGGCTTTGTCTTACATGAAACAGTTCGTATTCACGA
Source organism: Chlamydotis macqueenii (assembly GCF_036417535.1). Classification (NCBI taxonomy): domain Eukaryota; kingdom Metazoa; phylum Chordata; class Aves; order Otidiformes; family Otididae; genus Chlamydotis; species Chlamydotis macqueenii. The sequence continues at coordinate 27,710,046 of NC_141556.1, forward strand.
ATTTGCTCTGAGTTTTCTAAGACTTGGTGTTCACTGAGGTTACAATGCTGGAATACAGTTGGTATGGGCAGGTATGTATAACTCCACTTCAAACCCTTTTATAGCTGCATCATCTGTATTCTGTTCCTTCAGCTGTAAGAAATGAAATAGAATTCTTGACATCATGTGTCACATGTACATGACACTATTTGCATACTAATGGAGACAGTTTGGAGGCTTTGTTTTCCCCTGTTTTGGCAGCATTGCAGTAAAGGAAAAATAATTCATTTTAATCTGTAAAAATATCTTCCTGCTCTGCAAAACTTTTCTTGGGGGTTTGAGGGTTTTTTTTTTGGTCAAAATCAGAAATGGAATCTCCACTGTTCTGTTTTATTTCTAGTGTAAATGCTGCCTTAAGATGTTGATTTATCTGATGAGGAAGTATTTAATGAATTAGAATAGCTTTTCATAAAAAATAGAAGAAGCAGCAGAATATTAGAGCAGTCATCTTCAGTGAGTGAATGATGTGTATTTTTGCTCTGCGGTTTCATTTTGCCTCCCTGTTTGCAGGCTATATCGTATGTTGTTTGTTATTTTATCACCATCATATTAAATATAATTGCACTTAGGGTTAAAAATTGTATGGCACTGTGGTTAAAAACTGCCTTTTCAGTTTAGTATTTGAGAAACTTGAGAAGTATTTTAAATTTTAGAAGCATGCTTATGAGCACAAATGGATGTAAAATTATTTTTAAGTTAAGAGACACTAATTTGAATTTGGGTTCATAGCAAATGCACGAAATTCTGTAAATGTTTTAATCACTAGATTGTGTTCCATATTCTTATGGACTGCAATCTAAAAGCTTCCCATTAGCTCTGACAAGTCTTTTAGGAGGTAGCTGTTGGTGCAACTATTGGCTGCCTAAGTGTTACAGGTCAGATTCTGATCTCCAATATATCACTGTCTTTTTGAAACAGCTTGAACAAAATTTATGCAGAATTTCATTTCAAGAGGACTGTAGTTTGTAATTCTGAAATCATAACTCATTTATTATTATTGAAAAATAATAAAGTTAGTAAAAAGTTTCTAATAGAACTTGTATTTCATCTTGATCTTCGTCATGATTCTGAAAATAACACTTATATATGAAATATTCAAATACAGCTAAGATTTACCAGTGTATAAATACAGCTAGAAATATGATTCATGGCCAGTAGCCTACCTCACTTTAAATGCACTCGCACTGTTTGAAATAATATTGTCAATGATCTATGTGTAGTAGCTTGTTGTTATCTTCCATCATGCAGATTCATCCATTAGAACACATGCTTTATCCATAACTTTGTGCCACGGACAAAAGCATTCTGGTTCTGGAAAAGCTTTATTAGCACATATTCTAAATTGAATAGTTGTTTTTGATAAATTCTAAGTAACATTTCTTAGATTTTTCACACTGGGATGTGGATGTAAATATATTGTCTTCACAATAGTTAGTGTTAAAGATGGCAAACAAACAGTAATCTTTACTGTTTAGTGATTTACTTTAGTCTTGCCAGTGTTATATGTTGTTAAAATAAATATTTTTAAACTACTTGTATTGTGAAGGGCCATACTCACAGGGCCTTCTGTCACACATATAACTCAAGATTCTGAGTTGACAAAATATTGGTTGATCTTGTCCCAAAGGTTCTTACACTTTTTCAGAAAGTTGCTCCTCTTTTTGTATAATTTTACCTTCAAGTGAATAACAAGACTTTGGGGGAGAAAGAAAATCGTTATTAAAAATACACACAGACTTGATCAAAATAACTTTGATGGCTAGAATGATGAGAACAGTCGTTCTCTTCCTTTGACAGGTATTTTTTGGTCTGAGATTTGAGGGCACCAATATTGATTTAGAAAGCTCTGTGGCTCAATTTTAAATGAAATGTAAAACTTTTCCATTTTATCACCTATCAACCTTCAGAAAAGAGCAGCTGCTCTTGCAGAGAGAAGCACTACTCTCACTTTGGGTGTCACAATGCATTTATGATGTGGGGCTTTTCTGAGCAGCTTCCCTTTATGTGACCAGGAAAGAAAACCTATCGTTATTTAGGGTAGGAGCTTTGTAGCAGCTGGATGCAAGCCTGGACCCCAGGCCAGGATGTGGGATCTGGACCTGCCTGAGGGCATCCTTTTCAGCAGGTACTCCCTCTCCAGTAAGTGACGATGGCAGGGGGCTTATTCCCTCCACTCTCTCCTGCAAGCACCTGCATCCTTGGCCCTAACATCCACTCTTCCTCTCCAAAGAAATAACAGCAAGCTGAATGTGCCTGGGCAGTTGCTTGGACCCTTGTTATCCCACAGTGTCTAGTTCAGCCCCGATCGGGACCAGACTACACAGTCTCTCTCTCACTCCCCCCACCCTCCGAGAGAATAGAAAGAGATAATATAAGAAAAAACGGCTCGAGGTTTGAGATAAGGACAGGGAGAAAATTCTTAAAGTTACCATTACGGGCAAAACACACTTGACTTGGGGAAAACTATTCATTTATTACTAAAACTAGCAGGAGAATGAGACAGAGAATGAGATAACCTCCCCCCACCTCTTCCTCTTCCCGGGCTTAACATTATCTCTACTACCTTCCCCCCCGAGCAGCACAGGGGGGAAGAAGGAATGGGGGTTGCGGTCAGTTCATCACGCATTGTTTTACAACACTGCTTCGTCATCAGGGGAAAAACTCCTCACATTCCTTCCCTGCTCCATTGTGGGGTCCCAGCCATACGCCACAGTCCTTCATGAAACTGCTCTGGCCTGGGTCATCTCTTCCACGGGGTGCAGTCTCTCCAGAACGGCTGTCCCAGCGGGCCCTTCACGGGCCACAGCCACCTTCAGGCATCCACCTCCCCCAATGTGGGGTCCTTCATAGGCTCCAGGTGGATCTCTGCTCCTCTGTGTACCTCTATGGGCTGCAGGGGGACAACCTTCAGGCATCCACCTCCCCCAATGTGGGGTCCTTCATAGGCTCCAGGTGGATCTCTGCTCCTCTGTGTACCTCTATGGGCTGCAGGGGGACAACCTGCTCCACCATGGTCGTCACCACAGGGTGCAGGGGAATCTTGGCCAGGAGCCGCATTACTCCTCCCCCTTCTTCTTCACTGACCTTGGTGTCTGGAGCTGTTCCTCTCACAAGAAATGTTCTTCACAACAGGCTGGCAGACGCCTCTCAGAATCTCTTCACATCATCCATCTCATCTCCTCTCCACTTCTCGCAGCCGGGCCAGACCAAGTCGGGCCCAGTCGGCTGCCTGGCGAGAGGCCAGAGGGTGAGGCCTGCAAGGCCCATGAGGCCTGCACCTCCTCCTCTGTGCCTCTGCCCCTGCTCAGCTTCTTCACGTCTTCTCTTCTCTTCTTTTTTTTTTCTGTTTTCCCCTTCTTAAATACATTATCGCAGAGGCGTTATCACAGAACATTCTGCTACCAATTGGCTCGGCCTTGGCCAGCAGCGGGTCCGCCCTAGGCCTGGCCGAGTCCACTGAAAAAAAGGGAGCGACTTCTAGCAGTTTCCTACAGAAGGTACCACCTTAGCCCCCCCCCTCACTAAACAAAACCACAACACACAGAAAGTTTCCCAGAAACACATAGGGAGTTCGTGCTTTCTATCCCTGATGATCAAAATTACTCTTATACACTGAAACTGGATTAGGTTTGAGAGCAGAACTAACCATATATGGGAAAGACAGAGGAAGAGGAGCTGAGGGACAGTCCTGTATCTCAAATGTACTCAGTTCCTGTCTTTTAGTGAGAAGAAGAACAACTCCAGGTTTTTAAGGACGTTTAGCAAATGAGAATTAGAATAAACCCCGTTGTGTTTCTTTCTAATAGAAAGTGCATGAAGGCTGCAAAGGAGACGGGAGTCTTGGTTGCTGAAGGCCAGGTTGATCTTCTTTGAAAAGAGGTCTCTCTGCTCAGTGTTCCCATAGTAAAGGACCCAGCTCATGAATCCGTGCTGGTCTGCGGTTAGGGAAGTGCTGAGCTTCCGTTCAAGTCACTGTTCCCTGAAAAAAGCCATTTCAGCATATCCTTAGGTGTCTGACTGAGAAATGGATGCTTTCTAAAGTAAGATCTTCATTTGGCTGATATTATGTGCTTGAATATCTCAAAGGCTGGAAACTTAGCAAAATCCAGACTCTTCTTAGACATGATTTTTTTATCTTCAGTTGGTGTGGTTTCATTTGGCCTGTTGTCCACTGTACAGTGCCTCAATGGGACTATCAGTAAAATATGGGCTAAATGGGTCTGGGAGAGAAAAATCACCTTTTTTTTTTTTTTTTTTTCAAATTTTTAGATGTCAGCAAAAGAAAAGCATAATATGGCAGTAATTAGGCTCAGGGAGTGCAATCTGTGTTTCTGGATTTTATTCCTAAACTGCATCATATACCAGCTTTATCACCAAGTCTCTCAAAGGTGACAATATTTACCAGAGCAAAGCCTTTTGCGATTCTTAGGTGAAAAGTTTATGTAGCAGAGAAATACTACAGTAGTGACATTTTAATTTAATTATTTCCGTAGCAGTGAAAAAAGAAAATGTTCATAGCTTGGGCAGGGGAAGCAGCTGACCTGTGTTAGCAATGTTTGTACTTTCACATAAAATCCATTCCTTAAATAAAGGAATAGGGAATCACCTCTGGATCTCAGGAAAAAGAGTGGCAGGACAATGGAGGGCATAGGGATGCTGAATAGAGTCCTGAGCAGCCATTCTCATGGAAATCAGTGAAGTGGAAGCCAGGAACAGCAGGGGACACCGGAGAATGTTGGATTAGATGTTGTATCTGCTAATGTGTCATTGGCCAATCAAGAATAGTCTCATCCATCTTTCCTCTCTCCCCTAAGGCTCGGCCTTCCATTTCTGTCCCCTTCACCATCCTGATCTCCTCCATGATGGTTTTTATATCACTTGCCACAATTTTCTCTGGCTAGACGTCCAAATATATTTTCTCATTAAAAAAAAAAACAACTCTGTGAAGGTTGTCTTGTTTGTGAAGCTTCGAATGCATCTCAGGTTTTCAAGAGCCCTGTGGAGAGCTAAGTTGTCCCTGTCTACAGCAGAGCTCAGGTGAAGGCAAGCTCAGGTCCCATGAATTTTTTAAAGTTTTGCAATGCTGTGAGAATAGCAATGGCATCTTCAGCTCTTTCAATGTCTGTTGAAATGTCCAAGGTGGACAGTATCTGAGTGTTTTATCTCTGTCTGATGGTTTTATCCCTATATAACTTTTTGTCATATTGGACCTCTTTCTCACTTGGTGAGATCAGAGGCATTATTAACTTCTTCAGTATTGTTACTAAAAATTGTGAGGTGCTGTTTGAACTTCAGCCCCTTTGGCTGTTGGTTTTGTGCAGTGCACGAGAAAGGCAATTGTCAGTGTGAGATCTTTCAAAGTGTTTTAGCATCTTTCAAGTAAAGAATAATTAAAACAGGAAAATACCATGGTAGTTATAGCTCTTCTCTCATTGCTTGTGTATCCTTATTCTTGTCTCTCTTGAAATGCTAGACAAATCCTTTACTCTAACTTTGCACAAAGAATAATATAGTGTGGGAGAAGTGGGTGTTTCCCGAATAATACTGGGTGATATAACTCTCACCTTTGAAAGTATTTGTATTTGAAGATTCAAATATGCCCATAGCACCTACAACAGTTATAAAAACTGGGCTTAAAAGAGGTAAAATTGCCTCCCTCAAGGCTTTAGCCCTACTTAAAAAAAAAAAAAAAAAACGAGTTAGGGGACTTAGCGTAATTTCAAGTTATTAATAATTTAGAGGAAATCATTGCATTACAAAAGCCTATCCTGATTACAAACTTTTTAGTCTCAATCTAAGATAAACATGTCTTCAACACCATATACACCTGAGTTGCTCTTTTAAACACCCAAAACCTTGATCCATACTCAGAGGTTTTTTTTCCTCAAGTCTCCCTGCTGTGATGAAAGAATCATCTCATCTTGTATTAATTTTGTCTCAGTACATGGAATATTATTATGCTGTAGCTTTTGGGGCTTTTCTAATAATTTTAAAGCTGTTAAAGTAATAGCTAAAATTTCTACCTTGATTCCAAAAACTATGTTTTGTCTGTGAGAGAAAGGGGGTGTTATGCAACATTGCTGTGACCAATTGTCTGTAACAGCTGTCAAAACTCAAATACAGAACCAAATTTCTAGTAGTTCCTTAAGAGACGAACCTTGTCTCCACCCTTCAGAAGGGAAGCAGGATCTGTGAAACCCCTGGGTGCTCGCTTCCCTCGGCATTGCTGACCTCCAGCCGGCCGGTCATGTCTGCCGCCCACAGTATGGGAAAGGAGCTAGGGTGAGTAGGAGGACAGGCAAGTACCTGCCTCCAGGGATCATTCTGCTTCTCGGTAGTGGGGACAATCATCTGGCAGGGTCTACCCGTAGGAGAGGGTACAAAGCCTCTCAGTGGTGGTGGCAGCCCTGGGGAGAGCCCAAGTGCCCATCCCAGCCTGGCAGGCAGCATCCTGCTTCCCAGCAGGGCTGTATGAGAGCACAACAGGACTTCATTGTGTAGTCATTAATAATTGATTTTAATGCTTGTATTTGAGCTACAATTGAACTTGCAGTGTATTTTTGCAGCAGAAATTGATTGGTTAAAGAGATATTTTCAGTGCTGTCTGGATTTGGACTGCATTACAATTAAACTATTGTACTTCTATAGGCATAGCGTTGCTCCATAGCTAACCGGGTTTAGTTTAGACCATTAACTTAATAAACTACTTTATGAGGAGATAAGAAGATTTAATTTATCTGTTTTATAAAATTAAATTTGTTGTACTGTGTAAAACAGTACATGCGCTTTACTGGTTGTTTACAAAAAGCTTCTGTTGAGTTCAGTGGAATTTTTGTTGGCAAATTCAGAGAAAGATTGCATTAGAATAGTATTTATATCACACCACATTTTTCCATTATGCAGTTTACCTCTTCGCCTTATCCATTTATATTTAAAAATGAAATTATTTTTAGAACTATGAAGACTTTAGCAATCATGTACGTACGGATTTTAAGTCCATGTGTATGGATGTGTAGACAACTATATTCATTCACAATTGAACTCTTCACTATAAAAATTTGATTCTAAATATAGACAATTTGTCCCCAGGGGAAAAAGAAAATAAACCCCACTGATCTAAGGAAAAAAACAGTAATGGCTGTCTGTCCCCCAAACTTATAATTACTATTTGGTAGCTAAAGAATTTAATCATACTTGATCTTTTTGCCTCCACGGTCATGGACAAATCTCTCAAATTTGGATGTCTAAAATGTAGATGAATTTTCAAAGCCTGAAAGTGATTTAAGAGCATGGTCCACAATAGGATCAGGGAATGCCAGGGGACTGGCATTCTAGAGTCACTTTTGTGGTTCTCACAAGAATATCCTGAATGTATAATTTCACATCAAAGTCAATATGCTCCCTGCAATGCCAAGAGGAGCTATTGACTTTTGGAGAGCTAAAGGTATTCTGGTACTACCGTGGCAACTGACAGAACTAAGTACTAATTTAGATGCCTAATTTTAAATTAAAGTAAATTTAAAAAATCCAGACTTACTTATTCCAAGTCATATTATAAAGCTGTTCCCAGTTAGCTCATCTTATCTGGGTTGCTCTAAAAGTTTGACATCTGGGCTAAGCCAGTTGTCATTGTGGAGAAGCAAGATCTAACACAGAGCAATCAACCTGCCTGTTTTAGACATAATCAGGACACAACTCCCTAATTTAGTCCAAAACTTGTATTATGAAACTGACATGTATTTGTATGGAAGAAACATAGCAGAAAAAAAAATTATAACAAGGTTAGATTTGCAGCTATTCTTTCCTCTTCGTATTGACCTACTGCATACTCCCCAACCTCAAGAATGCCCAATACCTTTACTGAGTGGAAGAAGACAAATGTGATCACCAGTCTTGGGGAATAACACTTGCTTATGAGAGACGTGCTTACGTACTCTACTCCAGGGTAAATGATTGTGTTGGATGAATGCAAGTATGAGAGTGTACACAACTGTAAATGCAAATGTATTTGAGAAAACGAAGGTGCAAATTAGAAGTTTCTAAACTACGTCAGTAAAAGGCAAGGCTGCCTTTGAGTTACGCTTTTCTTTTGGGTGTTGTGTTTTAATCCATCACTCTAATTTGCTTCTCCTTTATAGAATTGTACTGTCAGTGCACAAGACCGTAATTTTTCCCTGTCAGTTGTTTGCCCTGTACCAAAACGGAAAGGGAACATCTCTGTGAGGATCCTTTTGCACAAAGGCATAGGAGGGTTGTATCACCAGAGCGTTGCAAAGACATCTTGAAGCAGTAAGTGGTGAGCAAGTGGGCAGAGGCCTAGGATTTGTTTCATGGTCATCCTGTGACTTTTGGAGGCTTTTTGGGACTGTACGAGTGTGTTGCTCATCTAAATGATGTGTAATCTGGGCTGGGCAATGTTGTGGTAACATCTGCCTGTAACCAGCCGTGTTCCAATGGGACAGATTCTGCCAAGCTGGGAAAGCAGGGTAAGCAGCACAGGGCTGCAGGCTGTTGTCAGCACAAAGCTGGGAACTGAACAATTTCCTGCAAGTGATAATTATACCACGGTTCAGTAAAGGAGTTCTTGCAAAACCAGGCACAGCCAAGCACAAAATAAGCTTGCTGATCAAGCAGCCATACCCATTGGGATCTATTAACTTTTCATCTTAGCAGAGAACATATAGATGTGTTCAAAACCTGTTGGTTTGATGTTTCTTTCAGGAAAAATTTACGTGTAGGGTAAGGGGAAGATGCTTCTCAAGTCTCAGGCTATACACGTTGCAGGAAATACTTGTCATTTTCCTCAGTTTCATGTGATGTTTCTAAGCCTCCCCTCATCAGAGGGCATTGAATCCAGCTGCCCCTCTTTGCATAAGTGTAATCCTCCTGTTCTCCTCCCTGCATGGCTGGATGTGCTGCAAAAGTTTTAGGGGATGAAGCGGGATATTGCAGCACAAAATCATTTTGCCCTTTTTGAGTGTTTAATGAATTGTGACTTTGAAATGAAGGATGCTCAACTAAAGCAAATCCAAACAAATTAAGATAAAACTTTACTTAGAGTTGTATTAAGAGTCTAAATCACCACACAGGCTGTATTAGAGAGACTTCATCCGCTCTCATGTCCATGTCCAGAAGTTGAATGCCTTAGCCTGAGTTACTAGTGACAGGTTGCCTTCATAGCAAATGGCGCAGAGGAAAGAACTCAGGACATCTCTGTGCAGTCCTTGGTTAGCTGTCTAAGGTTTCAAATAAATGATCTCCTGGAGATTTCTCTCCAGTAAGAGGATCATCTCGGGTAGAGATATCTAATTTTGAAGTGTCTAAACTTGGGCAGGATGAATTCTGTCAGGTAAAAATGCATGGCAAGAACTAGGGCTTACCTTGAAGAATGTTTTTTTTTTTCTGGGTAAGGCAGGCAAAAGAGCAGTAGAAGGATGGCACAGAGAGGTGACAGGAATCGGCCAAAGTGAACCAGACCATCAGTCATTGCATGGCAATATACCCTTGCTACACAGAGACAAAGTTCTTCACTATATATCTTGGATTCATTTTAATCTAGTGTGTTACTAATTTTGCCATGCTCCTCCGAACTTCCTTGTTAAGTCTTAAGCAATAGCTGAAAGCCTGAGGGTGGGGAAGGGGAGAAGGAAGGATGAGAGGAGATTTCTCACACTTCACAGCCTAATCTGAAAAAGGAAGTGCTGAAAGTTTTGCAAGATAATCAGTCCCTGAAACAAAAGTTCAACCTGTTTTGCAGACAGTTTCAGAGCCAGTTTCATGGATGCAGTGAGCACTGCAAACCAGTTCAGCAACGAGCTTTACTGCAGCTGCTCCCACTTGTACTGATTTGAAAATGGCCTAATAAACAAGGGAAACTTTATTTTATCTAATTATTATATAAACTGATGATAGTTCTGTAAGTGGAAATTCACAATCTATAGCACATGGGTTATGGGTTGGATTGGAAATGTGGAAATATGTTTCAGGTCACTTTGTACTTTTTCCTCTTCTTAATTTTCATGGGCTAAATGTAATCAATAGGCCTGATAAGCATGAAATATTCTTTTAGGTTTTTTGGTTTTTTTTCCTTTTTTTTTTTTTTTTTCAGAAATGCAATTGCTTTACCTGCATCATAGATAGTACGTGAATGTAAATACAAGAGGTCAGTGGACTATATTGAAAGTCTTCAACATCAGATGTGTTCCACACCGGGAAAAATAGGAGAGAAAGCAGAAACAAAATGAAAATAGTTTCAAAACCAAGTGATTCACCACTCAACAGAAACACGAATGAGATGGCAAACTCAAAAGACGAGAATTAAGAATGATTTCTAGAATGAAATAAAAAGAAAGATGTTGATAAAATTTAAAAACATCAGCATTCCAGATTTGTTTATTTAAACAAAATTTAACTTGTGAATCAAGTAAATTTTGCTTCCCTGTTCTAAAATGAGTCTTCTAATGAAAAATTTCAATGTTCTTCTTCATCTTAACTTTCCTCAGTCTTCAGTCTCTGGGTTTAACATCTATTATTAAAAAACAAGCCTAAAAAAAGGACAGTGAAATGGCATGACTCAGATTACTTTTTCTTAGAGTCCACTGTCAACTAAAACTAAGGGTGGCCTTTCTTCAGTTTTAATTGCTGATGTTAGGCTATCTTTCTTGCAGAACTTTGGTCAAAATTTTGTTGTATAAATTATGATGCCATATAAACTTTAATCAAAGGGATCCAGATACTCAGCTACTATATCTCAGGATTTAATGAAACAAGATATATCAAGTCATGATCTCAGCTAATGTGATCAGGATACAAAGATAAGGACGATCATTTACCTTACTAATGTGAGATAACTCCAAGAGCATATAATTGACAGCATCTGTATCTCAATGGCATTAATATATTTAATATCATCATTAAATATGATGATAACACAAAGCCTTTCCACTGCAGCATGGGAAATGTTAAAGTTCTGTTTCCATAAATATTGAGTGACCTTTGGGATAACGTAATTCTCACAGCTGGTATCTGGGTGCTTGAGACCCCACTCAAGAAGGGCTGTCTTGAGGTGGGTGGTGATAAGTATGAGGCTGCTACCACAGAAAGAAGTACCTGCTACCACAGACAACTAGGATTGATGCTGCCACATGTGTGTCAAATACCTCTGGGGTGTTTTCTGCTCCCTCTCAGAGTGGATGATGTTGGGATTGCTGGTCAGAGCACTCAAGAGCTGTTCAGCAACTAGAAAGTTACTCTTTCTGAAAAGGATCCCAGAGAAAAGCCAGAACTTAAATACTGGCTGTCTTTCCTGAGGAGTAAAGCATTCTGGAAGTGCCCACAGCTTCCCACAGGTAAAGGGAGCACATGTGTTACCTTAGTGCCATGGATGTTTGATCAGGTCTGCAGTTTCTTGTGCTTTACAGTGAAGTCCTTGAAAAAACATGTCCAACCAATTATAAACAATTATAAAGGAATTTTAGTTTATCTTTAGTGTTACTAACATGATAGCATATTGAAATACTCCTCCTTTTAAACAAAACTGAATTAATAAAATTTACCTTTTTCTTTGATGCGAATGGCTCCTGTCATTCTGCAAAATACTCAAAGGGTTAAATTAAAGATTAAATAGAACACAGTAACATGCAGGAGAGCCTCCCCCTCCTTCAAATCATATTTAAATGATAAAAAGCCTTTCTACAGGCATAGATCCAAACTGTGGATTTCCTGTTACATTTAATAATGTAACCTCATACATAATGATAAAACTTAATTCTTGTAAATGCAATTTTGGGAATTACCATAATTATTTATGTCAGAAAATAATTGGAACAATTTATTTTCTGTTTGTTTGAATATTGTTTAAAGTTGACTATTTTTATGCAGGACTTTTTTTCACGGAACTTGAATTTTAAAGATCTTTTTTCATGTTAATTCTGTTGACTTCATTACTTTTCTCCAAATGCTATTTCTGAATTCATACCTTTGCAATTAGGTTTTGTTTTAAATTTTAGCTGAGGAGAAATTATGTTACATTTATATCTTAGGGAGCTGTACCAAGAGCATGTGACAATTAGGAGAATCATGATTTCATATTTGGAAAATGTCAACAACTTTATTAAATGAAATTAAATAAGATAGCTTCACAGACATACATATTCAGCAGCTACTGAAAATCTAGGAGTACCATTGCTTTTTTTGCTCCTTTTCATCAACAGGTGCAAGAAAAACTGTCAAGGAAATTAAAAATATCATTGTTGTTATTGAAGATTTTTGAACATAACTTCATACACCTGTGGGATTCATAACTACAGATGTGCAGAGTTTGTGCAGCTGAGGGATATTCATGACTGAATGTTATGGAACATTAAAGTAAAACATCTTCAGAGAGGTCCTATTCAGAACTTCCTATTTCACCATCACTAACTTTAACACTGGAAGTTGCCAGTCATGATCTTTTAGCTCAGTGAATCTCATCGTTATTTGGATTGTCTGTACAGTTCTCATGATCATATTATTTCCCTTCCTTTTACTGAATAGCTAAAAATGGACAGTGTTTCATACAAGTAGGTAAGTTGGATGACTTTTTTCTCATTGTTAGGTTAGCTTAAGCTTCCTAAACTGAGCCTAATTTGTCTGAAAACATCAGGACCTTGAGGTTAAGCAAACAAACCAAACTCTGATTAGAGACGTGTGTGTGTATATATATATATGTATTTAATTCAGGAGAGAGGATTAAAACACAGATCCACAACGGTGCTTAGGGTATATTTAGGAATCAATTATTACTGGCTTCCAGAAAAAAATTGAGTATTTAAAAGGGAATGATCCAACTGGGGCATGGAATAGAGCTTTCTTGTTCTGATGATAAGACATGACAAACGCACTGCTCTTCAAATTATGCTAATGTCTCTAGAAAATATAATTACAGCTACTCCTGCAAAGACTAGGATAATATGATATAATAAGAATCAATAAATTGCCAAACTGTTGCAATCCTCATAAAAAAAATAATAGTGAGATTGAGAGTATGCACAAGAGTGCAATGAAGGCAGATAGTGACCACATGTAGCATCTGAAGGGATTCTTGTCATTCCTCATCAGTCATGCTTCTCTTTGCATGGTAAAGATCAACACCTGACCCCTCTTTCTGCTGACTCTCACAATTCTTTAAAGTACCTGTGTCTGTACAGAACATGAAACTGCTACCAAAACAGACAAAAGAAATTCAGAGACTGATCTTAACTTTGTTCTCCTCTAATGGCCTTTGTTCTCTGACTTGAGTGTCAATATTATGTTTTGTTGTTTTTTATTAAGTGTGCATATTTTCATGTTTAGCCAAAGTAAACCAATAATCTCATGAATATTATCATGCAATTCATGTTACAGGTCATTTGAATCTATGAGAGTTAGCATAATAATTAATTTTGTTTTGACTGAAGAAATTCAAAGCACGCTTACTCCCTAGGTGCATGAACAGAAGTCTAAGATAGTAGTAGCACGTATTTAATCCTAGCTTTGTGTGCCGTGTCTGCACATCATCTTTAATGCCTGAGCTAATATTGTCTTATGTCCAGACTTCCCCCTCTAAATTCAGGTTTAGATAGAAGTGCTCCTGAGAGTGGCCACTGCCTATGCTATTTTGTAGCCCATATGGCTTTCCATCATGGTGATTTTCCATACTTGTAAGAAGCAGTTCATTTGCACTGAATGCCCTAATGAAAAAGTGAAGCATAACTCTCAAAGTACGTGAATTTGAATAGCTCCATTCTATATGTGAAGTGCATTGATCCACAACTTCAGAAGTGGATGAACAGCTGGACAAGAAACTTGCACTTGCAATGTGCACTTGCATCCCAGAAGGCTAACCATATGCAGGGCTGCATAAAAAGAAGCGTGGCCAGCAGATTGAGGGAGTGGACTCTGCCCCTTTACTCTACTCTGGTGAGACCTTGCCTGGTGTACCGTGTCCAGCTCTGGAACCCTCAGCACAGGAATAACATGGACCTTTTGGAGTGGGTCCAGAGGAGGACCACAAAGACGATCAGAGGGCTGGAGCACCTCTCCTATGAGGACAGGCTGACAGTTGGAGCTGTTCAGTCTGGAGAAGAGAAGGTTCCAGGGATACCTTATTGCAGTCTTTCAGTACTTAAAGCAAGCTTCTAAGAAAAATGGAGACAGACTTTTTAGTAGGGCCTGTTGTGATAGGACTAGGGGTAATGGTTTTAAAATAGAATTATAGAATCATAGAATGGTTAGAGTTGGAAGAGACCTTCAAAGGTCATCTAGTTCAACCCCCCTGCAAGGACCAGGGATATCCCCGACTAGATCGGGTTGCTCAGAGCCTCATCCAGCCTGGCACTGAACGTTTCCAGGGATGGGGCTTCCACCAGCTCTCTGGGCAACCTGTTCCACTGTTTTACAACTTGCATTGTAAATTATTTTTTTTTAATATCCAATCTAAATCTACCTCCCTCTATTTTAAAACCATTACCCCTTGTCCTATCACAACAGGCCCTACTGAACAGCCTCTCCCAATATTTCTTGTGGGCCCCCTTGAGATACTGGAAGACTGCTATAAGGTCTCCCCAGAGCCTCCTCTTCTGCAGGCTGAACAGCCCCAATTCTCTCAGCCTGTACTCATAAGAGAGGTACTCCAGCCCTCTGATCATCTTCATGGCCCTCCTCTGGACCTTCTCCAACTGGTCCATGTCCTTCTTATGCTGGGGGCTCCAGAACTGGACACAGTACTCCAGGTGGGGTCTCACCAGGGCAGAGTAGAGGGGGAGAATCACCTCCCTCGACCTGCTGGCCACGCTTCTCTTGATGCAGCCCAGGATGTGGTTGGCCTTCTGGGCCACAAGAGGAACTGGGCCACAAGAGGGCCACTAGAAGGAAGCAGATTCAAACTGGGTACAAGGAACGATTTATTTTTTTTTCACTGAGGCTGGTGGAACACTAGAACAGGTTGCCCAGAGAGATGGTAGATGCCATCCCTGGAAACATTCAAGGCCAGCCTGGACGGGGCTCTGAGCAACCTGATCTGGTTGAAGATGTACCTGCTCCTTGCAGGGGGGTTGGACTAGATGGCCTTTAAAAGTCCCTTGCAACCCAAACTATTCTATGATTCTATGAAGTGATGTAAGGATTGTTATTTCCATGTGTCGGCCAGCGTCCTGTCCTGTGTATAACACCTGCTGAAGACTAACAGTCTGCATCCTGTGAAACTCCGCAATGGAGAAGAAGATCTCATTCCAATTGTGGTCTGTGAACCTGTGAACAGGTTCAGCCTGTTCATTGGGATTGTCAAGTAGTCTTTGAAGTTTTTTGTGACTTTTTTTCACTGAGTAAGAATTTAAATAGTGCTTGACACACCTTAAAGTTCTGACTGCATGAGGAGTTAGTGGCTCTATGTACTTCCAGTATTTGGCTATGTTTTGTTTAGCTATGTCTTATGCTCATTAAAGCTGTGTTTTGCAGTTTCTTAGTTGTGATCATGGACTGATTAGTACAGCTGACTCCTCCTGCCCTGCTCTGAGAGAGCTTTTGTTGTCTACAGAGTTCTATTGACGGAAAAGTGGTGAGAGTGAGGGGACCTAAGCTCATAATTAGAAGCACACAAAGAAGGCAGACTTTTATCTCAATTTGAGGTGAAAGCTAATTTAGAAATTCCAGTAATCATAGAGGACCTCACTTTTTCATTTCAGGATATAAAAAATACATGTTGAAGCCAATAAGATTAATTAATATAATGAGAATGAGTGCATGGAGAGATTTGAAATAAACTACAGGTCTTTTCTTCTGCTTTAAAAGCTCTGTCTGTGTTTGCTCATCTATAGGAAGGCATGTATGAGAAACAGACAGAAATACATACATGTGCATTTGTATATTTTAAATATATATATACTGTCTATATATTATGATTTAAGATCATCATTTCAGTTACTCATTCTTTACTGAACAGAAGAATAGGAAGGAGATTTTCTTGTTTACAGTTGAGTAAAAGCCAACTGTGTTGACCTGCCCTACAGCTTGGTCATCTTCTGCCCTACAGCTTGATCATCTCCTGTTGGGGGACTTGCTACCAGAGCCATGGTAAAGCTGGATCTGAAAGGAGGGCTTGTACAGGAAGAATATTTTTGGAAAAAGTTAGAATAAGAGACAAACCCACCAATAATAACAGATTATTTTGATATATTGATTTATAGCAAATTGTTTATTAGAACTTTTTTTGTATGAATATAATATTACATAATTATGTTGTTGCAATTTAATTCAGTTTACATCATAAGAAGGAATTCTGATAACTGCGTAAGATCCAATTAGAAAAAAAAAATAATCTTCTGAATGCTGTAAATGTCTATCTGTCTGTCTACCTTTGCTCAGGGACAGAGCTGTCATTTGGAAGGGAGGGTGAAAGGAGGGAGTAGCAGATGTCTGCAAGTTAGGCACAGCTTGCTCAGCTGTACGATATCTACACCCCTTTAGGTATCTTAATTCAGAATTCTCTCATGTAAAAATGAAAAACACCCTTTACAGGGCAAGTGAAACTGCCAGAGACAGCCTTTTTCATAAACAGCAGCTTATCTGCTCTGCTTTCTCTAGAAGAATATGAGTCACACTTGAGTAGGAGTGACTGTGCCTTCGTATGTTTACCGTACCTCTTAGATGTATTTAGAAACCATATCCCTATTGATACACTTTTTGTAGGAATGTAAAACTCTACATAACATTTTGGATCTAAACTAACCCATAAATTGATGTTATTCTTTTGTTGTCAGTCTTATTGAGTGCTCTTATTTCAGAATCCCTACATTGACAGAAGCAGGTCTACAAACCTGCTGTAGTTTTGAAAAATTGTCTGCATATATTAACTAGTCCTTAGCCACACAGTCCTATTGTGCAAATGCTGCATGAGACTGCGTGGATTGCCGAGGTAAGCCCTGGTAATTGAATAGCTGGTGTTCCTGGTGGAGCCTGAGGTGGGATCCAAGTGTTTGCAGTCTCTCCCTGCCTTCTTCCTACATCTCCCTCTCTTTCATGGGCAATACAATTCACATACAATTATTTTTTTCTGTTAAAAAAGTCAAGCAGTTGGTGCCAGCCTACATAATGGCTGGCTATTATAATACCTTCTTTTTTTTTATTAACAAAAGGACTCTGAATATTCATAAAAAGTTGACATTATTTCCTTAGATGTTGCAGGTGCATGACTAAGCCTGCTGAAAAGACTATCATGCTCTCTGCTGGATGTCTGCATGAATGTTTCTAAAACATGACTTCCCACAAGCACGGAGGACCATATAGCAAGGCAGTTAATAAGTACTGAATGTGTATTCCGCATCTCTTGTTCCTGCTCTCTTCCTTGTTAGTTCAGAGCTGTATTTATTATTACTTCTTTCATAAATCTGTGAGATCCTAATCAAGCTCTCCAATAGATAGACAAAAATGGGTGTTTGTCAAATTTCTCAGCCCTTTTGACTTCCTCATTTTTAACAAAGAGGTTTTTATATGGTGGATTTTTACCAGTATTACAGAAACAAGACTTTCAGAGTTTGTTTCAAAATCATAGTTGCACTCCGGGAGCTCAAAAATTTCTAGTCATGTTCAAAAAGCAGGAAATCTGCCCCGTTGTAAAGCTGGTGGTTAAAACTATTGGTGGATTGTGCTTCCTGAGCAACCTACGATGTGAAGCAGAGTCTAAAATTGTGTTCAGAGTTTGTGAAATGTATAGTGTGCGGGGTCTCTGGCATATCTCAGGCTCTCAGGAGCGACATGGCTACTGAGTGTGGATGCAGTGCAGCTGCATGGATCCAGTGGGCTGCAGGTGCTGGGCTGCCAGGACGGCAGGAGGTTGATATAAGTGGTGATGATAGGCTAGAACCCCATTTCATTCCTAACTTGTGCTGTACCACCACTTCTCTGTCCTGCTATAATGCAATTAATAGCTAATAATGAGGTATAATGGACAGCTTTGGCCTGCAGACATTTTGAAGTAGTATAAATGGATGAGGAGCTTGTGATAAGAGAGTTAGGATGTGCAAAAATTATGTTGTGTTGGCCTCACGGAAGAGCTATTAGAAAGAAAGATCCATAATTCTCTGCTGTAGGGAGTATTAATCAGTCTGGAGACCTGATGCATATAAGCAAATGTCCTGGTTTTCCAATGAGCTTCAAAGTTATGCTTTCAAGAAAAATAACTACTTTCTGAATTTTGGCCTCCTGCCCCAAGAGAGTCTTCCCCTCTCTGTCCATACAGGTGTTGCTGCCAGCCTCAAATACACCCTACCTCTGTCACATCCTATACTAGAAAAGAGAGTGCCTATATTCAAAAACAGAATAAAAATGACACGGTAAAGACGAATCATCAGATTTGTTCCAAATTCTGTACTTTGCAATAAAACCCCAGCAGTTGAGGTTTGTGATTCTGTCCATTATTTCCAAGCCCTTATGCTAATTTTTATCCATTGCTTTTCACCTCTGCATGGATTAGCATCTGCCTGTGAACGTAGAGCCTGCAGATCCACAGAACGTTGTAAGAGCTGCAAATCGATAGAAAGCAGCTGCTTAGCATCCCTACATCACCCTCCACAGAGGAACACTCTCATGGCACAGCACTGGGGGCTGAAGCAGACATGCAGAGGGAATATAGTGATGCTGAACACTTTTTATTTCTTCCTTGTCCTTCTTGACCAGGGTTCAACGATTCCAGAAAATATATCTGATGTAATAATGAGCCAGCAGGAATAATTTGCAAGAACTAGATCCAGAACATTTTTTTTTTTTCACATGTACTCTTCTAACAAACTAAATGGGCAGATCTTTTTTTTTATGGAAATTAATTGTTCCCATGCCTCTCTGTATGTTGTCTTGCTGGTACAAGGGCCAGGTTTACCTCTAAATTCTCAGTATGACACTATGGCTGAGACTAAGCTTTTAAAATGTATATGTGTGTGGGGTTTTTTTTCCCACATATCTATAACAGAGCTAGGTTTTAATCTCAATTCTATCTGAACAAGCACTATATGAACTCACAGTTATTTCAGTTGTAAAACTGGTGAACAGTTATTATCCCCCAACGTATGAAGTCTTTTTGCATATTAATGGCAGTGAGCATTAGTGAAATATTAAGAGCAGTCAGTGGACTTGCTGGGACCACAAGTCATGGTGTCTGGGTCTGTGGTTAGCTGGGACTCGTAGCCAGCTACTACTCCAGGGAATGGGAAAAGAGTCATGTCTTCCTAGGGTGGATTAATAATCTGTATTTTTTCCTATGAGAGGCTGCAAAAAACATAAATTTCAGCAGAGCAGGCAGCTGGGCTCCACAAAGGGGTTGGGGCTTGGGCTGAGGTGAGAATGTGTATAATTCATTCAGTTCTGGAGTTTTTCCTGTGGTGATGGTTTCGCTACGTGTACAAAGCAAGCTTTTTAAATAGAAGTTTTAGGGATAAATAGGAAAAAAAATGACTAACATTTTCCTAATAAGTGAAGCCAATTTAGAATACATTTGGGAAGCAGAGTTGACAGGAAGATATTCTGTAGACATGCTCCACCATTTTGTAACAGGCTTGTTCTGAGCTACTAGAACTATCTAGACTTTTTATTCATTAAGCCATATCCCAATGCTCTGTTCCTCAACTCTCATACAGGTACAAAAGTGGAGAGGAATAAAAAGCCCAAAATACTTTTTTGTGTGTGTTGAAGACGCTGACTTCAAAAAACACAAAAGTGTAACTTATCATCAGGCCTAAGTGGGCTTGACTGCATTTGACTCCACTGCAGCTGCATTGATTGACATAACCTAAAGACCTGAGTCTACTTCTTTTTTTTTTTAATTTCTCTCATAGTTTTGAAAGAAAAACCACTGTTCAAGTCTTTCTTTTAAAACAAAGAATGTATGTAAAATGTGTCCTTTATGCTCATCAGACATATTGTTGAGTTTGATAGTCCTATCATTTGTAAGCGTTATATGTTGTTGCTTTAATGCATTCCCTCACTACTTTGATAAAAGCCTTAAGATGTTGCCACTAGTCCTTTGATGTTTCCTTCTGATGTTACAGTACCTCCTTTTTTTCTTCTCTTCCAAAAAAATCTGTTTTGCATAAACGTGAGCAGGCAAGACATGTCTAGTTAAGGATAGAAACATCAAGTTCTATCAATAAAATGACAAAATGAGAAGGTATATCCAGACTTTTATATACTCTTGTCAATCCTTTACAGATGAAAAATTAGTCTGCATGAGTGTTTAAATTACAAACATATTAGAGCAAACATATTTCACTAGTTAAAAAAAAAAAAAAAAGAAAACCAACTTAGACTGGCAGTGAATTTTCTTGTGATGCAACAATTTATTTCCTAATAGGCTGTTATAGGAACTCTGGGAAAATAAATCTCATACTGGTAAGAAAGTACTTGCATGTCCAGTCTTCTCCATTAACTAAGAGTGGATAACTAATATGGATTAATTGGTTATCATACAAGGGAAAAGATTGAATTTTTCTATTTAGCTTCAAAGCCATATGTGTTATCTTGAAAAATAAAATTGCTTAGTTTTTTTTAGTGGGAATAATTAAGGGACTAGTAGTAGTAGTAGAAGAAGAGAGATTTCAACTAAAAGTCCCAGTGAAGAGGAGTTGCCATTGTACCAATGGGACTGAAATAATCCTTGCCCCAGAGATTTTCCAAAAAGAAAAGATAGAGTAATAGCCATAAATAAATATTATTATTCACATTTATCAAGGAAAAGATATTAAATATTTTGCTTAAGGCCATACAGGGAAAATGTAGCAAGGCAGAGACTGAATACACAGAACTCTTGAGTGTCAATCCACTGTAATTTAAATTATTGGCAAGTGTTGTGGAAAGAGTGATTTTCCTGTGAATAACATGACTGTTTTGCTGCATTCAGGAAGAATTCAGTTTAGTGGAGTCACAACACGGTCTGGTGATTGAAGACTGTTAGCTTAAGCCAAGAAATGCCAGCTTGTCATCTTGCTTCTTCCAAGACATACATATCCTTTGGTTAGTCAAAATTTCTACTGTTTTCAAGAGCAGAAGATAAGATCTCATAATACATCATAGCTATAAACTGAAAATTGCAAATCCTTTTAAAAGGTTTATAAGATCGGTTCTCAGTAAGGTAAGTAGGCATAAAATATGGCTTCTTTATTGCATAACCAAAGAGCAGTATGCTTCTTACGGACTTGTTTCACAGCTCACTAATGCAGGATGCCCTTGTCAATTACTACTTAAAGCTCTAGCCCTACAAACAATTGTCCATGTGAGTACTTCTCATGAAATCAGTGAAGGCTCTTGGTACGATAAAACAGGAAAAGTGTAGGTAGTCGCAGGATCAGAGCCTAAAAGGTATTAGCAGGGATAAAGACATTCTTTAGCTGTAGCAATAAGCAGTGATTAAACAAAAACAAACAATCCCTCCACTTTCACCCCTCTACGCCACCACCAATGAGATGGAAGTAGGTAGAGACCAGGTAAGCTCCTAAATAGCTAACAGGAAATTTGGGAATTGGAAATAAGTAGGTTAAATAAAAACTATTTGACTATGGAATCAAAAACTATGCAACCACAAAAAGTTCTAGAGGAACAGAAAAATAGATTATTGAGAATTAATATTTGTAAAACATATTTATTTCTTCAGCTGCTGCTTTTGCGTCCACCCTGTGTTGGTTTGCATCTTCCATGTGTTGTTAAAGCTACTGAGTCTGGACTCTAGAAGACGAGACACTGCCTTCAACTTTCATTACTCCCTAGTAGAGAAGGTCTTGACTCCAAAAAGTTCTTTTTTTTTTCCAAATCTGCAATACAATTTATGCCACTGAAGAGAGTGTGAATGTTCTCTGTATATAAAGGTGGTTATTGTATTTCCTACTGCTGTGCAGTATTGCAGGACTTATATTTCCTACTGCTGTGCAGGCCACTTCTTGCTCTAATTGTCTCTTTTCACTTGCTTCTTACTAGCCTTTCTCTTTTGCTGACTCTTCACATATTTTCTTCAGAGGTGGTGTCCAGATCTGAAGCCTACAGTAAAAAGACTTGGAATTTTACTGTACAACAGTCACTGGTACCATGAATGATTTTAACTTGTCTTGCTTCTGTGCAAAGATTTTTTTTTCTGTATCTTTTGCATCAATGGGATCACAGATTGTTTTATATGAGACCTCCCAGATGGTGGGCTTTAAAGGTAGGTTTAGGAAACTAATAGCTATTTTAATCTCTTTCGTGATACACACTTCATACTACTGAAGTCTAGATGCTAGGACTGCTGGACATCTGATGAACTGAAATTGAGATTGGTATACCGGGATTGGGGGAAGAAATGTTTACTATGGAGTGTTCTGTGACTTCTACTCAATCTTCAGCCAAAAATAATCCACTTGTCCCTCACTTCTCAGTGTTTGAAGTATGGTTAGTAACCAAATCAGCTGTTGCCCAAGGCAGCTCTTCCATGAGACACCTTTCCCTTCCCATCCAGGAAAGTTTTTGCACAGCAGACACACACCTTGCACACTTTGACATAAAATCTATTTCAAACAAATTTCTGTGTACATCCTCTGAACAGTGAAACTGTACTGCTGGTACTGCCTTCTTGTCTATGAGGCAGGATAGACTGGGGTTTGCTTTAAAGAACCAGTTAAAGCTTTCAGTTATTTGCCTCCTTATTCACTGTCTGGTCCAAAATTTGCCAACTTTGAGAAAATCCTAGCAACAAAACAACCAGGTCTACTTTGGATCCATAAGGTGACCAAAAAGCCCTTTTGGGACTATCACTGTTTCTTGTTTTGCTGGTTGTCTTTTGTATGATCCCCAGCCCATGCTGGCAAAGGAGTTTCTGACTGATGTAGTCTTGTGTTCTCTTCAGCTTCAGGTGTAAAATCAGAACCCTTTGTTCTGTACAAACACAGAAAGGAAGCAAATCAGGATTTTCTGCATCCAAACTTGTTTCTATGTTGAACACCTCCTATTTCTTTGTTTTGTTTAATAGTTAAACATTTCTTCTACATAACCATCCAGGATATTTTCTTGTGCCAAACTGGGAACTCCAATCTTTCATGTTTATTATGGCAGCACTGCTTTGTGCTTCTTACTGCCAGGGCCAGTTTTAGACTTGGCACCTAAGTAAACTATGCACTAGAAAACTGGAATGGGGTCTAAATGTCTTCTTCTTATGTTCCAGCATTCTCTGGTTGTTATTGTTTTGTCTACTTTCCAGCTTGTGGAATTGCCTTATCTTGGTTTACCTTTTCTTCTTTTAAGGTTGTTTAGTTTTCATTATGATGACAGATTCATCTTTCTTTTCCTTCATACTTTTATTCTACCTATTTTCTTGGTCAAGGGCTTTATTTTTGCTTTCAAGTATTCTGGCTAGGAGTAGAGGGATACCCAAAACACCTTCTAAGCAGAAACTGAACTTAATGTTCTTCCCATTGCTTAGTCTTCTGACAGCTTTTTATCAAGCCCTATTTTTTTTTTCTGTTTACATTATCAGCCTAATCTAGCCAGTTGGTCTAACTTTTCCAGTTTTTCTTAGTCATATTGTTTTCTTCTTTCATAATCATATTAAACCCAGTTCTCATTTTGCACATATTCATCCTGAGTCAGCATTTCCTGCTCTTCCCACTACTCTGAACATTACCCCAAAGCTTTTCAGCAAATAGGAGGATGATGCCATCCACAAATTTCAGGTGGACATTTTCAGGACCTTTTCACTTGTCAAATGCAAACTTCAACTCATCTACACTATAAATGTTTTTGAAGAGGGAAAATCTACAATAATGTAAAATGTACCTTTGCAAGTAAAAATGAAACTTTAGTGATCTACCTAAAAAATCTTGCTTCAGGAGCTGAAAATGCAGGTTAAATTTAGCTGGACTGGAGACTGATGGATTAATGTGACAAGATAAATTCTTCTGCTGGAGATCCAGCCATGGGGAGGGACAACAGGAATTTTGCACTTCAAGAAGTGGGATTTCATAATCTTTAGGGAAGGATGACCTTGCCCGTTATAGAGATCATCCTAACTGAAACAGTGCTTTATGCACTGGTGCAGCTGTGGTCAAAGAAGGAGGGACAAAGCAAACAAACTAGTCAGAGACCAGCACAGCTACATTCTGAGGCCACATTCACCTGTGCCGTTCTTTCTGTCAGTTTTCTGTAAGAAAGCCTTCCCCATTCCAGTAAGCATTTATGCATCCGTTAATTCAATGGGATGGTCCTCAAGGCCACCAACGTAAGGAAAAAATTTGGACTTGACTGAGAAAAGCAAAGATGTTACAGAAATGTAATAATCTTGCATGTATACTCTGCATGCAAATAAGGAAAAGATGATGAGCCCAAGTAAATCTCAATAAATTCTGTTGTTAAACTACTTTCTAACAGTGCTGAATAAACAGTGACTGTGAACAGGGTTGAGAATAACCGCAGTGTTTGATATTGAATTAGCTCGTTCTAGATTATAATAATAAAAGACTGGAAAAGGAAGAGTTATGCCTCTGTGTTTAGGCTTTGTGGCCTTTTGAATGGCAACAGTGATGACAGATTGACAAAACGATTGAAGGAAACTGCTAACATGGCCATACTATTACGCTATTGATTTATTTCAGCATCTATTCTTCAGTTAATAATGCATTTAGACACAGATAGGAAGTTTCTTTCCTTAAAAGTGCTGTATCATTCTTCTTCTTTAACTGAAATTCCCGCCAGAGTTAAGGAAATACCCTTACGAACCACTTCTCCTTTCTCTCCCACGAACCAACTGGACAAACACAAACAGTGACACACACTATTCACAGCCAGATTGGTACTAATCTTTTCTGCTTTGCCCTGCTGTGTTCAGGTACCTGGGTTCTGGGGCGATGCTCTTTTGTAGAGGTGATAAAACTGATAGAAATCCAGCCACTGCCGGTAGTCAACTCTGCTGGCAAACCAATGTTTCTGCACTTAAACTGTGCGATGAAAATCAGGCTAATCAGTTCTTGCTTTATTCTGCTCGTATGACAAAATCACAGTTTTATCTGCCATCTTCTCAAGGCAGGCCAAAGAGACTATGATTTGCCTTCTTTCCATAACATGACCTACAGATTATGCTGATAAAGGCTAATTAACTCACTTGGTAATTAAATAAATTTGTTAATACTAATGAGCTTACTAGCTAAATCTCAGTGTTAACATTCACAGCACATCACTTTGTTGCGGTACAAACACTGTGACACGTTTTCTTGCTGAAAGTTCTGTGCCAACATACTGAAGACTCTTTAAAATACTGTTATCATTATTAAATAGTCTTACTTTCATCTAAAAAAAATTAGTTTTGGGAGCAGAAATATTTCACACAGATGCGTAGCTATGACAATAATTTTTCTAGGCAATTGTAACAACTTATTTTGAACTTGTACATTCCTTTCCACATTAAGACTGTTGCATTTGAAAGACTTGTTCTGTACAATACTGCTTATAATTAATGCTCTTAATAATGACTTACTAGTAGTAATCTTTAATTCCATATTCACACAGAACTCTCATTTAAACTTTCTCTTCATTCATCTCGGTAAAATCAACCATCTTTCGTTAAGTAACTTGTTTTTATTTAGTGAATATTGACTGAAAACTGTTGAATAGTTTGAGCTCACCCTAATATAACTTCTCCAGCTCCTATTCTGTAGTGTCTACTAAGTGCGAAAATGTTGTATCTGAATTGAAATGGAAATGCTGTAAAGTAGAAGTCTGAAGGACACTGAAGGACATGTGCTTGTTTCTGCTAGGTTGCCTTTTGATTTTATTTATGGTAGTTTTATAGCAGTTCTTGTTTGAAAGGTTTTTAAAGGTTGATTTCAGAATTTAAATAATTATAAAAGGAACTGTATTTTGGTCTTTTGTACCTTAGAAATGTCATTAATATATTAACTTTTTTTTTCCTGGGTAATTGAGTTACTGCTGAACGGAACATGTTGTGAACTAAGATTAGGTTAAATACATGTCAAAAGGCAAGACAGCTTGCTCAGTTCAGTACTGAAAGTACCAATTATGCTGTTTTTGTGAGATTTCCAGTCAACTGCGGAGTACAGCCAAACATAAGTGTTTGGAGCCTTATACTCTGTAAGTGTTCTCTGAATGAATTCTCACCTTCCCTTCTCCTCTTCTGCAGTTATTCATCAGTGTTAGGCTGAAAAGTATATTTTCAGACTCAAATATGCAAAACCGTAGTTTAGAAAAGACTCCTCAAAATAAATTATGCCATTTAAAGTAAAAATTTATATTAATTATTATTTCTGCTAATATTAGGTGTTTTTTTCACTAGCAGCCAGGCTCTTTGTTGAACTCCTATTTGTAAGAATAGTGGCAAACATAAATCCTATGAAAGTATTAAAATATTTCAAGAACCACATAATTACTGCACTGTAAATCCACTGTTACGACTCTCAGAACATAAGTGGGAGTGTATTGCTGAAGGAACATACTGATTTATAGCTAGTGTTCACGTGCTGAAGGTAATGTTTTCTAACTCCATGGACAGGATGCCAACAGCATCCTGACGCATGAACATGGTAGACTCATTACCACTTACAGCCCTAAAACCTATTTGAACACAAAATGGACCAGGTGGATTTACGATAAATGCTCTTAATAACTGATATTAAATATTTTTGTTATTTTTTTTTCTCATATAGCTATCCTTGATGTGCCATTCCTCTTTTTGATGGAAACGTCACTTACTGCTGTCAGCTAACCCAACCTACTTCCCTTGTATGAAAGTATACTTTGCAGCCAGATCCGAAGCTGGCTCAAAATGATGTTGCTGCCTTGATTTTTTTTTCACAAAATCATGTTGTGAAGCTGAACCTAAGATGCCTACTTTGAAAGCTTCCCCCCTTGCCCTCTTTATCTTTTTGAGACTGAGGAAAGCAAGAGAAAGAACATTTCTTAGGCTGAAGCTGGTTTTGTCTGTGTCTTTACAGAAGCTATAACCCTTCACAGACTTAAAATAACTAGTCCAACAGATTAGCCTCCCTGATGTGACTACCTCACCAAACCACCTTATGCCACCAGCTTTTTTTCTTCCGTTCTTGCAGTGCGTGGGCTGGGGGCACACACCTCCATACGGTTTGTTTTCAAAACGAGGGAGGACTGAAACACACAAAAAGGTGTTGGTAACAAGCAGTGCTGTCATCTGGTGGTGAAATTTTTACCACTTTTAACAAACTGATCTTACCTTTCATCCAATGCGTTTCACTTTTCTGGGGATGTTGATGCAGTCCCCTTGGCATACAGTCATGAATCTTTCATATTAGAAATAGGTAAACCCAGTGGTTTTATCCAAAATCACTAAACCTTTTGCACTTGCTCTGTTTTTGAAGAAGAACAGCACACCAGAGGTAAGCTTACTGTACTCAAGTTTTGTCTTTTTCTTCTTTAGCTTGTGCTGCCAAAACATGACAAAGTTATTTGAAAGCGCTTTATAAATGTCATTATTTGTGTGCAAACACTACTTGTCCAATGGAATGAAGAAGTAAGGACAAAAAGAATACTACACCATGAGAAACACCAGTATATTCAAATGCCAAAGTACTATTTTCTCCTCTCACAGTTTACCATCTGTACTTTTTTTTCTGCATTATATTTGATGTCTATATCCTTATACACCAGCAAGACACACTTTTCAGATCTAGCTTCTAGGATTATTGTGCTGTCTGTAACTGAACAGGAGGACTATTACTGCCATCATTGCATCTCAAATGATAAAGTGTCATCTCACCTGAGGAGCCATAAATATGTTTAGCAAACAAGAAACTTATTACTCCATGCTCCTTCTTCATACTTTATAAGGCTGACTTCTCTTTGAGTTCTGTCAACACTTAAAGTGAGATGTAAGTAAGAAAGTGATAACAGTCACATGAAAACAATTAGAAATCAAAGAACAAATCAGAGTATTTTGAAACTATTCAGGAATTTGCTAAAGCAGGAAAGATCATCTTAGTGATCTTTCTTTTTTTGGCTCATTCATTTTGAAGTTCAGCCACCTCACTTTCTCATCTACACATAAAGGTCTCTCCAATGTCAGACCTATAATCTAGACTTTACCTATGGATAACAAAGTTGGCTACATGGATCTTCATAATACAGTAATCTTTTACTCTTTTGGGTGTGCTTTCATCTGAAGGCAAATAGTTAAAAATGCTGACATTAAAATATAAACTTTCACATCTGCAAGCATTTTTATTATTCCTGATCCTTGTATCAGCCTGTGTTATATGAATCCTATATTTTAGAGTAGATTTCTTTTTTAAAATCTTGAGTCTCTGAATGTCATCATTCTAGTTACGAATTTCCCATGCTGTTATAACTGTAATTTTTATGGATCTGTGTTAGTTGCAGTTGACAAATACAGAACTTTTAATGCTGCTATTTTGCTTCTTCCTCAAGGACCGACCGAGCTGCACTGGTAGAAGTCCATTAGCAGATGATATTTAACTAAAAACCAGATGATTTTACTTTCCATATTCAAAACTGATCTTCCTTGAATACGTGTGTGATAGTCACTTCTCCATTTAATATAATCTTATTTATTGATCTAATTTGAATGAGTTCTGGAGATAGAGACAAGTAGTTAAGTAAAGGTATCAGGACCTAGCTCTTTAAACATAGCTAGCCATACAAAAAGTTCCTTTCCACTCTTCAAATGCAAGAGTCACATTTGCTGTCCTTTAATAACACCAACAGTAAAGAGGAACTGGAACAGTAAAGATTTATTATATTCACAGATATCATTAATCAATGAGAGTATGGACAGGGTCACTGTGCAGAGTCAAAGTAAAGATATTAGCCCAGGTTTCATAATTTGAATGTGGTCCACTGTTATGCCTGTGCAGCCTATTAACTGTAGCAGTTGGTTTGATTCACAGTTTAGATTTTCAGGTTAAATTCTAACTTAAATCAAAGGATAGTTTTGTAAAAATACTTCCTGTAGTTTGCTTTGCTTAACTTTACAGGCTGTTTTTTATAGTGCAATGTTAAAAACTTGAGCCTTTTCTGCCAGTGAGGACCACAAAGTCGTCGAGACTCACTGTTATTTTAAAACATGACAAGCTGGCCTTAAGACCTTAGGGATCCTTTCTTCAGAAGTCAAGTTGGTGATGGATAAGGAGCCATCAGAGCTGTGTGTATCTTAACTGCAGGAGTTCAATTAAGAAGCCAAGAGTGCCTCAGGTATACTGGCGCAAATGGAAGTGCCTGCTTTGATAATGTCTCTGTAGCTGATCAGTGCAGGTAGTCGGCTTCCCCCAACTCATTTCTGATTGCATAAGGAGGTTAGCACAGAGGAATGCCTGAAAGGACTGAGCTCCATCAATGCTCAGTGAGTGCTAGAGAATACCCCAATGGGGAAAGGCTATCAAAATCCCTGTGACTGTACAGGGATTTGACAGGGAATGTCTCGCTGTGAAATCTAGCCTCTAATAGCCACAGCCCTGAGAGCTCTGCTGCCTTTCTCTCCCTGGGAGAAATGCTGGTTTACTGCCTATGCCACACAGAGAAACTTTCCTTACCCAGCACTGGTTCCTGCAAAGTCTGTTCCGCAGTTCTTTTGCTCCCACATTCCTCTTGCTTTTCATAATGATTGGCAGTGTGATGGAGAATTTCCAGCTGCTCCTATCCTACCCCACATTTACAATTACCAGCTATTTTTAGACATTGAGATACCAAAATACAGAAGCAGTAGTCATTGTTGAAGACACAGCCTTTGTTAAAGAATTTTAAAATGTTTCTTCTTCAGTCTCTTCACCCTTGAAAGAACATTCACTACTTCCTGATGAATATGATGTCAAAGGTTAAATAAGATGAAAAATAGTGCATTAGAGTCACATGAGAATTTTTTTCTTAACTTGAAAGCTACTGTAAGGCATCAGCTAAACACAGCTGTGAGTTGCCAGACTGGATGTCTTTGGCTTTGTGTTCTCTCTTCATGCATATTAATGGAAGGTCTCATCTAGTCAGATCAAAGTTCCAATAAGAAAAATATTCACATTTAAAAATTAATTACTGTGTTTAGCTTAAGTAATTAATTGACTTAATCACACACGCTTTTATAAACTAAACATTAAAGTGAACAGCTATATTATTTGGTGATAGTTTTTAAGATAGAACAGAAGTGTATAATTGCTAAGTTAAATTGAAATTTCATTTTATTATGAAATAATTTCACAAATATACTTTTCTCAAAAAGTTTAATAGAAAGAGCAGGACAAACAAACAACTGATGTTCATTTGTAATAGAAGTTTAAAAGGATTATTTCATCACTAAAAATGCTTTTTTTTCCTAACTCTTAAAATCCATTTGAAAGGCCTCAGAAATAAAGCTAAATTAGTCTATATTGTGACTATGTTTCTTATCTTAAAATGAAATTAGACTTTCTGGGTACTTACAGAACATTTTAATAATTTAAAAGTTCATAATTAAATGCTTATTTTCTGGTACAGAGGCTGAAAAGAACATGAAACCCCATAACTCACACAGTGTCAGAGAGGTGTTGTGTTCAGGACTAATGATAAATGATGTGATCTCATCAGGGTGAGAAATTTTACTTCAAAAGCTATTAAAAACATTGGAACAAGTTAACATCCAGCATAAATGGTGAACAGTAACAAAGTGTACTGAGTTCTGTCCAGTATGCTGGACATATTTAAGCATATTACTTTGTAACAGAGATTTAAACATTTATTAAATTCAGAGTTAATTTTAATTTTTAAAATGTTGCAATTATAATAGCCAGTTCTCAGATCCAAAAATCCATAAAATTTAAACACAGAAAGGGCCATTAGACCATGCTTTGTAATTCCTCTAAAATTGCAGGCTTTTGTATTCCATTTGGTTATTATCCCAGTACTCAGCTTTGAGTCCAAGAATGTGTTTGAAAAAAAGTGTGTCTTGGATTTGGCTAATGCATTTCTTCCAGAAAGTCATTGACCCTTAGTTTGAACAACACAGCAGTTAGAGTATTTCCTTTTGAGGATTTCACTGTTTATTCACATAATTTCTGATATGAGCTTGCCTAACTTCAGCCTGTGGCCAGTGGCTCTTGCCATGCTTTCTGTGATAGCTGAAAGGCCCTTTCACATTCAGCATCTCCCACAAATTTCAATTTGACAACAAGAACATAGCTGAGTTTCTTTAAACTTTAATCAAGGCACCCTTTTCTTGGTCTTCAATTGCTTCCATAGTTCTTCTCTGCATCCTTTCAATTTTACCAACAGTGTTTTAAAAATATTTAGGGTAGAAATATTTTTAGGATTCCATTATTGATCTCTCCTGAGCCATAAATAAAAGGAGA
The DNA here is from genome assembly GCF_036417535.1 of Chlamydotis macqueenii. Classification (NCBI taxonomy): domain Eukaryota; kingdom Metazoa; phylum Chordata; class Aves; order Otidiformes; family Otididae; genus Chlamydotis; species Chlamydotis macqueenii. The sequence goes on from NC_141556.1 coordinate 27,741,419, forward strand.
GTAAAGCTAGGCTCCTATTCACTACTTCCTTTATGTCATTTTCCCTTTCTTGCTATAGCATCAAGTGGACACTCCTACTGAGTTGCTCATTTGTTATGACCCCAAATTCTTTACAGACTCCAGACTTGCTTCCAGTGTTTTCTCCATTCAGTTTTCTTCATTGTTGCATCCTGTATTTCTTCCCCCAGCATATGCAGATGTGTATTTGGCTGACTGGGAACATATTTTCTTTCAACAGCATCACTACTCAAAAAAATACTTCTTCTTTTTAGTCATTTTTATATTTCATTAATCCCAAATCACTGATGGAAATGTTGAGTAGTAAAAGATTGAAAAGCCCCTCTTTCTGATGCCAAGCCTTTGCTGATTACTTTCTTATGCATGTTTGTTAGCCAACTCTTAATCCAGTTAAAACACACTTTATTGATATTGTGTAGTGCTATATTTTTAATTGGAATATTGAACGATACTAAGTCAAAAGGCACACAAAAGTTGAAGTGTATTATACCCACATCGTTACCTTTGGCAACCTAACTTGAAATCTCATCAAAGAACAGAAGTACATTTGTTTGACAAGGCTTATTTTGCACAGAACTATGTTGACTAGCATTAATTATATTCCTATCTTTTAATAATTTATTAATTGACTCTCTTTTCAGTTTTCCTATTATTTCACCCAGGGCTGATGTTGGGCTAAGCAGCTCGGGAGTACAGGTATCATCTGCTTGCCCTTAGTGGAATATCAATACAAGATGTAGCACTGCTACGTACTGGAATATCATTGACATTGTTCATGCATCTTTTACATCCCCTAAATATGCTCTCTTTCTTACTTTTGGCATGCTAGGTGTTCTTTTACTAATGGAAAAAAATCTCATCAGCAAATATGGAAGTAAAATAGTTTATGCAAATAAACAACTGAAGCCCTACTTCTGCCATTGTGCAATGTATTAGAAATGAAAGTAAAATTAGTGTGAATGCGGTAAAAGATGTTACACAACTCTACCACAGTTTTACAATGTGACAATGTGTGCTCAAATTAGAAAGAGCAATTGAAGAAGTTTGAATATGCACCTCTAATTCTGAAAGGCTGTTGTGTTCTTGTTCTCAAAACTGTCTCATCAGTGAGATATAAAATAGAAACAGGTATAGTCAGTTACATGTGCATTGGGTTATTTTGTGGATTACAAAATCCATCCCAAAGTGTTCATTTCTGTTCTAGCTTTGTTCTGGTGGAATGATAACGTTTCAGTTAGGACTGGATGCTTTTGGCTCCCTGCATGTTTGATGTTTCTGGTTCTGAATGGGCTTTAATTTCACCATGATTCAGAAAGCCAGATAACAGACAAGAGCTGTTACTAGGAGGGAGAGCATAATCTATTTACTGTTGAACTTTATGCTGTCCTTCACTCCTCAAATAATCTGAAATAATTAGCATTTAAAGTACACAGCCACAGTCGTGGCAAAAGAATGGTTGGGAGGAGAACCAGCACTTCATCTGCACAAATTCTTCACCTTGTTGCACCTTACGCACAATGGTCAAAAGAGCCTATAGAACTTCAGGAGCATATGACAGGAAGGGTCAGGTCACTGACTATACTGAGAGCTAGAGCAGGTGTGCCAGTACGAAACCATTAAGTCCTGAGCTGTGTCTGAGGCTTGTCTGAGTCAGGATCTGGATCATCAGGTGGTCACTGGGTGCCTATTTCTGCTAGGGATTCTGAGAAATTAGGCATGTCAACGAGCAAGGACATCCATTTGACAAAAAAAAAAAACAAAAAAAACCCACCAAACAAAAATGGAAGGCAGAGAGATATTTCATAGAAAATTATCTGCTGAAATCTAGAAGATATACTTTATCAAATCACACTGCTTAATTTGTGTCAGAGACAAGAATCCAGGTTCCATGGAGCCACCAGGCTCTTGAATGCTTTACCCTGAAAACTGTCTCAGGATCTTCCTTTGCAGCTGTTCTGCTTTAAACAAATGATTAAATATTCATTGACCCAGAGAGAAGGAAAAAAAAAAAAAAAGAAGACAACTCTATATTCCGACTGTTGTGGCAGTAAAGAGTGTGTCAGCATCAACATTGCAGGTCCATGGTCCAAAGAAACTTTAATAATTTTATATATGGGAGGACTCCTAGACTGGAGAGATTCAGAGACTCTCACCTTAAAATTTCACATAGTCTCTGATAAAATGTTCTCAGAGATTATGAGAACTCCTCAAAAGATGAGGAACTAGAAAATTATCCTCCTGGTGCTGCTGGAGGATACTATACAGGGATTATTGGGTGAAATAAGGAAAAATTTTTTTTTTTTTTTTTTTTTGCAGAAGGACCTTAACTGGTGGATCTAAGACATGCACACGATCAAGGGCTCTAAGCAGCTAAGTGCATGTTGATCTGGATTGTTTTACTTGTGGGGTTACTTATGTGTGGGAATGATCTTTCAGTTATTTTGCTTTTTGCATTTATTTCACTGAACCCCTAATCTGATACCATTTTTTTTCCCCCAGACTTAATAATGATTATCCAGAGTTTCAATATTTAGACTACCAATTCAAATTTCCCTGATTATGTCTATGTTTCTTTTGCTTCCTCAGGTGCTCAGGGCCTAGTTCAGTCAAGTTTTGAAAATCTCCAAAGATGGAGATTCCATGACCTCTCTGGGCAACCTGTGCCAGTGCTTAGCCATGCTTTTTACACCATTAGAAAGAATCTTAAAATCAAGTCAATGTTTAATGTTTGTAATTATGGTAACAGTTATTTGAAAGAGTTTACTTCATCTAAAATTTTCTGAAAACCTAAAATGAAACTTAGCTTAATACTTAATACTGCATGACATACTATAAAAAAACTCATCCAGCATCCCAGTGGAGAAGAAACTGATTACAGTTGGTATTTGACACTGGACTATCTGGTTTCATGAAATTAGTATGTTTTGAGTTTCTGCTCCTATTTCACACATGCTGCATAGGCAGTTTTAACAGTAATTTCTAATTTTTGAGAGCTTGACTTTCAAGAGTAGTATTCCTTTAGCATAGCATGACTTTTTTTCTTCATTTATTATACACTAGCAGTATGATTATAAAAATAGGATTCCAACTCTGCTTTGTCTTTACATAGTGGTTTGACTTTCAAAAGTGCTTTACTTCTTCTTCTTCTTAACATTGACTTGTAAGACTTACTTAGATACATAAAGATGATCAGGGATTGCAACTTTATGTACTTTTTGAAAATCAAGGCATAGATCCCTTTTTAACCTCAATGGTTCTGCTTTGTAATGACTGCAGCTGGCACAGTAAAGTGGATGGAGAGGTTTCCAAAACCATGGCAACACATCCCGTCAGCAAAGCTTTAAATTCTTCTCCTGTTTGTGGGAGATCAGGACAGTACTGATAGGATATAAGCACTGAAAGACTATTATACAAAATAAGCACTTCTAATAAACTTGAATTTTTACTTAGTTAGCAGTTAGATGATTGTCTTTCACAGATCCTCCCCTTGCCAAGTAGGATGGCCCTGTGGTGGTTCACTAGGAAATCAGGCTGCAGAGAGGTTTTGGTCTCCCACTAGCAGTTTGAAGTCCAGAGAAAGCAAAAAGCAAGCCATTGACCTTTCAGCAATCTTCTTCTGGCAGAACTCACTTCCTTTTTAAAACTTCTTAACAAAAACAAAATTTTAAAACAAGGTAATATAGATTTGTTACACTGCAAATTTCTTATGTTTCCAATTTAATTTGAAGATATGTGATATTCTGTATTTCATGCTTCTGGTAGGCCTGTAGAATTTCTAAGACAATGGTTCATTGTTCATTATGAAGTGATCATCAGCTTCATTTAAGAGAAAAAAGTAGTTGGGGTGAAATGTGGTAGATGCATTTGTAGCCTATGCATTCGTCCCACTGCCACATACGCCCTATGAAGAAGCTGTGCTTTCAAAGCTGTTGGTTGCAGTACTCTGCATTGCTGGAAAGAGATTTTAATCAGTTATAGGCAGTGCAAGGGTCTGGGTAGTGATCACTTTGTGTGGATTCATTCAGTGACCCTAGAGTCCAGCAGAAGCACAAAGTCTCTGTGGGTGCTTCTGAAAGAGCATCAGAAAAGAAGGGTGCACAGCAAATCCCTGCTCTGGCCATACAATGGGACATATTTTCTTTCCCTCAGAACACTGCATTTCACCCAAGATCGATACTCTGGTTAAACTGGTGTGCAGCAGATGTCATGTCTGGATTTTAATTTAAGAAACTGCTTGAGTGTCTGAATTTCAGTATGAGCATAAGTCTTACTGAAGCTGAAGGAGTAAACAGATGCACAAGGATCTGAATGATCTGGGATGGCTTTACATGTAGCCTTGCACATGATAAATCAGAGCATAAATTAAAAGTACATTGTATACTTTCTAAAACTAACACACAGATCTCAGTCAAGACAAGTAATATAATGATTTAAGTAAATCCCAGATACATACGTAATTTTAAAACCTTATATGGGATGCATAGCTTCCTAACATAAAACAGGGGAAAAACTAAACAGAGTATGTAAGATTTTATATCAATATTTTAATGGAATATTATTTAATAATTTTAAGGCTTACATCAAAATAATTAACATTATAATCATAACTGCATGGCTTAATCTTTTTATATGACTAGAAAATTAGTTTAGAGAAACATAATTTAAATAATTCTAGATATGCCACCGTAACATGATAAAAAATAAAGTAGGTACTTCAATATTGTACAAAAATACAGGTAATTTAAATGCAAGCCCCTTTTATGGGCTATTTATCTCTGCTTATGTATGTTAGAGGAATTAAAAAGAAGTTTATTTAAATCACTGATTTTTTTTTTTTTAGTAAAAAGGGCTGCAAAGAAAGTCTTGCAATTATTGAACAAATATTAATCATGCTTACACAGAGGCCACTTGAGAAAAATTTATTACAAGAAATTTGTGACCAGTCATGACATTGGAAGAGGAGAAAGCCACAGGGCTGAAATGACAGTGAGGTTTGTGTATGCAGTGCTCCTCTGGTAGTTAAATTGCAGGAATGTGGCATTGATCTGAAATGGGAGCTGTTTGAAGTAGCAACTGTCAATCTCTGTAATCAAAGGATGACCCAAAGTCCTACTCAATTAGCCATTTCGGCATGACCACACAGTTTATAAAGTCCTATCAACTCAAAAGGCACTTCAAGAAGACTGCGCAATTCGAAGATAGTGAACAGTCATCCAGCACTATAGCTTGGACTCTATTTTGTGGTTTGTTTTTTGTTTGTTTGTTTGTTTGTTTTTTGCCAAAGTGCAGCAATGCCTCATTTAACTGACTATACTTACTATAAGGTGAGCCAAATCTGGATTTAGGTACTAGTGATTGTTGTTGTTGTTGATATTACTTGAAGTTGATCGGGATATGTTTTTCTTTATACATTTATTTACTCTTTCAAGTACAAAAGAGCAAATACACTGTGATATTAATTTTAGAGTACATGTATCTTTGTAGATTTGATTGTGATGATCAGTAACTTCACAAGGATTATTCTTAAATGAGAAGATAAATATGTGTTGCATACTTCTGGTCTTTTCTTGTGATCATGTTTATCTTTTCTAATTCTATTTTTCTTTGATAATTATTCAGAAGTTTTATTCAACTGTGTTAGAGGAAAATAGTACAAAAATAAGAAATGTGTAAGGGTGCAAAACTGAAAAAAAATATTTAAGATTAATAATAATTCTATCCAAGTGTTATTAAAGCTGAATCTATTATTTTGAAGATTTTTAAGTGAACATATGGGCAAATACTGGTACTAGTAACTTGAAGCTCTAGCAATTATTTCCATTCCTTCCCAGGTACAAACACACTTGGAAAATCAGTCGAGATACCACATACAGCAAAGCCAGAGGCACCAGGTGAAGCAGTACCTGACCCTCGACACCAAGCTGTCCAGCCAGACGCTCTCCCTGTCCCACTCCCACACAATCCAGCCTGCGGGAGTGACCTCCATTTTAAGAAACGGACATATGCCTCCCATCAGTGATATTGGCGCAACAGAAAGCCCCGTTACCAAGCTGCTGGCACTTGGAGGCGAACACGAAAATGTGGTAGGGCAGGGCTGGTGAAAGGAATGGGGAAATGGGCTTTGTGTACTTTGACAGAAATTTTACATGACCGACCTTGTATTGGTAGTGGGCAAGAGATTACTTTCCTTACTTTCATGAGGCCTTTGGTTGCAGTGCTTGCTCCCTGAACCCTTTTGGATCACATGGGTGATTCCCCTGAGGCCTTTGAAGAGCTGGTTGTGTGATCAGGCTTGTAAATTTCTGCCATTTAAAACGTAATATTGCATCTTTTTATCTATGTGTCATATATTGCTGTACGTTCTTTGAATATGTACTTTGCAATGCAAAACTTTTTTTTTCAGAGTTATTTCTGTCTAAAAGTATTATCCTAGCTGCATAACAAAGTTAAATACTGATTACCCTAAAGATGTAACTGAAAGAATTACCCATTCATTTTTCAGTTAGCTGATATATTTATATATGGGTTATCTTGGTAAATGGGCACAGATATGCTAACTTTAGTGCCACCATAGATTTTAATAGAGGTACAGCTATTATACAATGTCAGATTCTCAGTCACTGTGAGATCTAGATCATTATGGCCTTTAATACTTCAATAGATTTCAAAAGAGACTGCTTATTAGGTAAAAGGGGAATTCCTGCAGAAATGAGAAATGGAGATGCTGTATCGTATCTTTGGCTTTAAAGAACAGAAGGACCTCACGAACAGACTGTGACCCATTTGAGCATTTAGATGTTACACAACTAAGCATGGGGCAGCTGAAAAAAATAAACCCAGCACTTCCTGGAGAGTTTATCTGGGGCCCCTCTATTCCTTCTGCATTGACAACTGACATTTGATGTCAAATTTATGGATTAATGGAGCCACTACTCTGCAAAGATAATTTTAGATGGCCTTTGTGGAGGCCTCTGTTGTCACCTTTGTGCTGACAAGCACAGGGTGCTGGAACTGTTCTCAGGCACTTTGGGTATCTGATCAGGAATAACCATGCCTGCCCTTGCGTCACTCTCTATTCTGGAGAGCAAGACGGCTGCTTGTCAACCACCCTCCTGAAATGTGCCTGGTAACGACTGGGAGAGTGATAGTTGGCACTGGCCAAAATCTTCACAGGCATCTTTCCAATGATTTGAATAATCCCATCCCAGAGCTTCAGGGAGATGACTGGCATGGTGTAATCTCCTAGTGCAGATATGCCCTTTGGTTCAGCGTAGGCTACAGTTATGTTACTAAATAATACAGAGCCAAGACACCAAGGCACAGGTTGGTGCAGTGAACTGTAGTCATTCATATTGTCTAATTCTTGGCATTTCTCGGCATCCTTTTGGCCCTGACAGCACTTTCCTGGATAAGTCTGGGCACAACACCTGGGACTGCACGTTTGTTTTTTAGAGAGAAAGAGGTGTGCACCTATGAGCTGTGCTGGGCCGTGTGGCCTAAATGTCTGTGTTGAAAGGTCCCTGGCCTGTATGATACTTTCTTTGCATAGGATCCTCTACATTTCCTTCAGCTACAGCTCTTCAGACAGCTCCCAAGAGCTGCTTGAAAAGCCTCAGAGCACGAGTCAACTGCTCCTGCAGACGGTAGAGTTAACAGTGATGGGTTCTTCATGGTATCTTTCCCAAAGTTATTTTGTGAATGGAAACAGACCAAAAATATAATTGAAAACTCATGCTGTACCTTGTCCAAATCTACATGTGTCTGCAAAGTATTCACTGTTTCATTCCAAGCAATTAATTAACTATCATCTCATCTGCTGCAGTAGTTTCTGATTGAGATTACAACAAAAGTGGGACCAGCAGGCTGTCTGGAGAAGTGTCCAGTGTACTGCCAAATGCAACACAAACCTCTGCCTGCTGAGTCTGGAGAGCAGTGTGCAACCCCAAATCTTGAGTGACTCATGCTCTTGCAGAACCACAGGTTCCTTTCAGCCTTCCTGCACCAATGCAACAATGCTCTGTGGATATGACACATTTGATGAAGGTGACAGATCACAGTTACAACATAGCAATACACTCCTGTCATCTGGTCTTGGTGTTGTAATAAGGGGTTAAAAAAGGCGAATGGGCTGGTGTTCGGGAGGAAAGAAGTAACTTGCTAAACCACAAAAACTGTTTTCACAGGAATTAAAAAATGTGAACATTGTGTAAAAGTTAAATTATTATTAAATTATTTGAATTTTAAGATATAAACTTCTGAAATTCAGTTTTATTAATATAATAAATACTTGAGGTTAATTCCTCTGTATTTTCAGAATAACATTGTTTCTGTAATTGTTTGTAATGATTGGTCTTGAAATATTATTTTGTCAGATGGAAGAGGTGATTGAAGACATAATCAATATGGAATCAAGTTTTAATGATGAAGGGATAGGTTGTTCTGAAACTCCTCTACTAATGCAAAGAACTGTAAGTATTTTGTGGAATTTCATCTTCCTGTTTATGATAGAGAATTTCATTGAGTAATTCAAACACGTCACACTTCAGAGGCTAAAGCAGTACTGTCAGTGGACTATTTTCCTTTCTTTTCAGTTGCTTGTTTTTTTTTTTTTGTCAAGAAATGCTACAGGATAGGGTTCAAATGGGGTAGGACACAGCTGTTTTAAGTGGTCTAAATAGCATTTGGGGTTCTAGTTCAACTCCAGGTCTGGTGCGTAACTCATTGGAGGTATTGATTTCCATGCAAGACTATGGATAAGAGGAGTCTCTAGACCCTAGAAGGCTTTCTATCTCATCTAAAAAAAGTCAAAGCTTCCCCATGTAACAGTTTCTACAGTACAGTAGTTTCTCCAGTGTCTTATGCTGAAGCAAGGATGAGCTATATTTCTTGACTTTCATAAAGGCAAGTTGCACTTAGTTCAATAATTTCAAGGACTAAATAAGAAATGCAGCTTTTCAGATTAAACACTGTATAGGAGTAAGCGTAACAAATTGTTATAATTTTGTAATGTCTTTTTGTAAAGAAATGAGAGAGGATTAACAAAGACTACTTACATTTCCATATATGTTACACATTTAAAGAGGAAGAGTGGGCCTTTTCTGGACATAGCAATGCACAGAGTATTACTATTTCTGAAAATGACACCTGTCAATAGCTGTAACACAACACACCTTATAGAAGAGATGTTCTTTGTCCCCTCAACACTGATTTATCTCAGGAACAGTTTTCCACAGACTTTGTTCTCAGGGCCTTAAAATGGGTACTAATAAAGGGAAACTTCACTCTGGTGAAGGCAGAAGTTTTTTCACAGGCTTTGACAATTTGTAAAGTTAATTTCAGAATATAGAGTCAGGTGCTTGCTTTTAATCATGCACTGGAGGCACATTCTGAGCACAGAACACCACTGGCTACAAAAATACCTTAGGAGATAAGATCTCTATGCCTCTGTGTTGCTCACTACACAGTCCAGTATTAATGGCAATTAATAGTTCCATGAATAATTGGCATTTACATGCCAGCTACAGAACTAATACAATCAGACAAATTTATACCTATCTCAGTACATAACATAGCAAAGAAATGCTCCCTGGGTAGTGAATTAATATTTTGGCTCAAATTAACATGAGGCAGGGGAGGATCCTTTCAGGTGTGATACTATGGGATGGTGATGAGAGGCATGAATTCTGGGGTTTAGATTGGACTCATACTCCCTCAACATCTTTTAAAACTGGATGATGATAATCTATGCTGATTCCAGCCTCATTAGCCTTTATCTTCAGCCATGAAGGACATATCTCTCTAAAATGTATTGACTACTCTACTCTTGATGAGCAAGGAAATAGGCAATGACTTTTAGGCCTAGCTAAAGGTATCTTACTTGCAAAGACCTGAGACTCCTGCAATGCCTGTGGGCCAGGTAATAGTATTTAGATTTTTGTTTGTGCTGAGGAAATTACCGTGCTGCTAGGTAAGCTAGGGAATAGTGTGTATTTCCAAATCTCTCTGTGCAATACTATGGCAAAATGAAGCCTGCCTTCACCAAGGCATGTGAAGTGTGTCAGTGTGGAAGCAATCAAGCAGTGTCTCTGCCTCTTCTGTTTTCTCTTCTGGCAATGTGCACTCTAAAACTCTATGAAAGAAATGGGCTAAAACTAAAACTCTATGAAAGAAAAGGTGATTTCAGGCACTTAGCTCTTGACTCATGGTTTTATGGCATTCTTCAGGCAGCGTCCTAAATCTGCCTGCAAAATTTTGGTCATGAGCTATGCAATAGAGAAAGATAGAGATGCAGGTAGAAAATAAATCTTTTAAACAGTTTTCCAGTATAATGATGAAGAATATTTTTAGAATTTAATCTCAGATGTTTCCCTCTTTGGCGTTGTTTTGAATTTGCCCAAATTGTGCAGAGTAGTATCTCTAAAATTCGGAAAAAATCTAACTCTCCTGGATTTCAGAATGTAGTAAAACACTTGGGTATTTTTTCAGCAAAATCTTTTCTTGAACAAGCCAAATTCACAAAGTTATTTTCTTTTCTCATTTTTCTCAATAGACAGTGACTGAGACTTTGCAGTGCTACCTGTTGTGTGTTGCAGTGAATTAATGTTTGTTTTAGTTAGATGCACCCATGTACCATTTAAATGACACATTAAATGAGGACATTGAATTCTGTGAGACCACTCATGTGAATAATTGCTCAGAGGCTCATTGTCTGACCCTGAATTAATGAATTACAGTCATGTATTAGTAGAATCAGAGAAGTGAAAACAAGAACATTCCTCCATCTCTCATTAAAATAATTACAGCTTCTGAAGAATGGATTGTCTGGCTTTTATTGTGTTTCGTCCCAAATTCATAATTTCATAAAACTCTCTGGTTTTGGGTGGCAGCTTAAGAATTGCTCAAAGTAGGGAACTCTCTGGCTGTGTTTCTATTGCTCTTAACAGTATTCTAATGGTAGAAACCTACTTTTTATAATAATGTTTTAGAAGTTCAACTAAAATACATTACTAGGTTCTCCCTATATGCAAGTCTTGATTCTTCTGAAAGTACTTGTAAACCCAATTGTATCTTTGTCCAGAAAACATAGCTGAAATAAAATCAGAAATATTCTTATGAACATTTTTTTCATGATGGAGAAGGTAAGATTTAATTTAAAAAATCCTTGAAGATTACACCAATTTACAGTAATTTTTCCTTACTCCTATCATAGTAATTTAGTTTTATGAAACAATTTACTAACCGACAGCAATGTATTTGTCTATATTTTAAGAAATTAATTTCTTCTCTAAGTATCATATCAGGAACAACAGGTCTCTTCCTGACCTGATAGGAATCACTACAGAAATTAAGTAAAGAATATATGAGTGAGTTCTAGAAGCGAACTAATGTTATGTATGTGAGATATGGTGACAGACATTTGAAAAGTAAACAATTTTCATTTTTATCAGACTTTCATTCTTATTCAAAATCCTCACAGTCTATTCAATGTTCTGTAGTGAGTTTAAAGCTTATTTACTTCCAAATGCTCAGAACACAGGAAATGTAAATGTGCAGGTCTGTTAATATAAAGTATATATGACACTATAATTAAAAATTTGGGGTGAGTTCTAAAAAGCTGTGGTCTGTATTCCTCTTAATATCTGAAAAGGGGAAGTATAAGAAACACGTTACATTGGGACAGATGTGGAGAACATTAGTCACAGTGAAGAAAGCAGAGTTAAAAAATAGGATATCTGTGCTTTTCAAAGTGTGATTTGACAGTGTGTGACCTAGTGAACCTCTACTTGTTACTAAATGTTGTTTTGTTTTGCTAATATATGTATACAGCATTAGGACTCACCAGAAAACCCAGTAAGTTAGCAAGCACAACAGTGATCTCTATGAAAACATTTGGCATTTTACCAAAACTTTCATTGAGAAATAACTGCTGCTGCTCAGATAATCACTGTACAGCTACTGGGATAATGTTCTCTACTTGACATGCAGTCCACTAAAACTTACATCAAAAGCATTAGAAGATTGACTGACTTGGAATGAGACTAAAATGAGAGGATATTAATGTTCTGCATTTAATTTTGATTTAATTTTGTGAACATTTCCAAGGATTCTAAGTTGTCTTTTGTTCTGGTGGACAAGAAAGCAAGAGCTTTTAGAAGTATTCTTGAAGAAGCCTGGGGAGAGAGGCTCTGGAGCAAGTGGATGTCTGCTGGTGAGAACTAAGGAGTAGTGCAGAGCAGTGCTTGGGACAGAGCACTACCGTAAAACTGGACTTCAAAAAATCACCAGCAGTGGCCCAGTTCGTGATATGTTGAGTCAGCTGGGCTCATTGTTGCTGGAGTAGTAGATATTGAATGACTAAAAAAAATGGAGCAGTTCCTTTCAGATTGCTTGGGAGAAAATGGGAGGTTCTCCGTGGAAAACCTTTTAATTCAGTTTTTACAATGTCCGGTACTAAATAGAGCCAAGAAAAAAAAATGTGGCTATGTTGATTTATTCATAATATTTAAGAAATGTTTTATTTCATTATCCCCTTGAAGGAGCTTGCCAGCAGGAATGTTTCCTGAAAGGAATGTCTTCTAACCAATAGGAAGCACAGATTTTATTATTATATAAGGATAAATACACCATAAGTGTGATCTGAAGAATTATTCTCACTCAGGGAATAGAATAGCCTAGGCAAAGCTGGAGAAAATATCTGTTAAAACAAGTTATTTTTTTTTAAAAAAAAAAGTCTTCAAACCAATTTCCAAAATGGTCCTTTCCTTTAAAAGAAAGAAATACTTAAAGATTTGAAGCAGCATTAATTCTTCCACCAGCCCCAGCTCTAAGTGCATACTGAAATCGTTATGGTGTCACTAGTGCTTTGAAGTTCACATCCCCTCAGAGATTTAGAGCTGTCACAACCAACGAATCTTTTGTTGGGAACTTTGTCTGTCTGTGAAGCTAACCAAATTTCTTCATCCTCCTTTGAATCTGACTTGATGTATGGGGTATTCATATGCTGGGAAAAGGATTAAATCACTAGCAGAGAGGGGAAGGAAAAGCACCTGGGCATGCAGAAAGGCAGAGGTTTTTGCTAGCCGTTAGACAGCAGGGCTGATCTGCGGGCCAGCCGGACGTGGGGAACGTGGCACAGTGGGGAGCACCGCGCTACACTAAGGCCTTGCCTTGCAATAGGTCATCTCTCCAGGGATCCTGCTAGGCTTTGCTGCTCCACTTGCCTGACTTCATTTCATATGTTCATAGTGCACTGTTTCGCTAAGATTGGGAGCTACAATCTGCTTTCCTGTCTGCTTTGGAGTCAAGTCAGTTGGGATTGCTCCACTTCTGTCACTCTTGCTGGAAAACAGCTTATGGAGGAAATCCTCAGTTGGCCTGTGGCTCACTTGTATTTGTTGAGCTCCTTTGGCATTTGACAAAAGCTTGTGTTGTACAGGAGTGGAGTAGAGGTTAGATCAGGACAGGATAGATGTTCTCCTTCTCTAATTTTTATGGTTCTGTTAACTACAGCTGGTATAAAGTTCCAATTAAATCTATTAACTCTGGTTTTTATTTTATGGAGGCGCTATTGATAAAAGCACAGTGCACTCTGTCTGCAAAATCTCACTGCTATTACAAGGTCTTTGAGGTCACAGTTTCTCATCATGGCATTAATTATTTGTATTTGTATTAATTATTTGTCAAATACTGATGGTTATCATCTGGATGGATTACAAAAACTGCTGTCTGTCCCATTCCCAGAAATCATATAGAAAGAAGAAATTCAGATAGGTATCCTTCAAAGTATTTTATTCAATAATTGTTGTGATTATTCAGTCATGAAGTAAAACCAGGTTTCCATTAGAGGTGCATAAAGTATTGCTGATCTAGGCAGCCCCCTGCTGCATAATCACGAGTATTTTTTATTTAGTGAATACCCATGTCATTTGGCAACCTTTGTAATTTTATAAAATCTGCTAAAGTTCAAAACCATTTTAGAGAAAGGCACAGAGCAAACATTAACAACCTCATTTGCTTAGGTTGGGTAACTTGAAAAGACTGCATAACATCAATGAAAATGCTTTGTCAATCACATTCTACACTAGACTAGTCTTAAAGTCCAAGAAAGAATCAAAGTTCACAAGAGTATATAAACTTCTGTCTAGCACTCCCTGGTGTCATTTTCAAGTTTAACGAAAAAGAAAAATGAAGGAGAAAGAACAGTCGGTAGCTATTGAGGAAATAATAGACTCCTCAAAAATAAAACTGGTGAGCAAATATTTTCTTTGTCTTTCTTCGGTGTGAGATAGGAAGTTGTGTATTTCAGTTGCAGAGAACTAACAATGAAATGCACAAACTGAGAACACCCCAGTCTGTTTTCTGCAGCTGGAGGTGTCTTTTGCTATCACTGCGACTGTTGTTTTGAATGTCCTACAGATACCAGATGAAGGTTTGTTTTCAGTATTTCACACAATAGAGTAGTTTGAGGCTGAAATGGGCAGCGTACAGCTCTCTTGCCTGCTCTAAGTACTCCAAATAGTTTGCAATTTATCTCATGCTGTAGAAAATGTCTTCGTAGCATAAAGCAGACAATTCTATGGGTCAGGAGAAGAACTGTGGTCTGTTTTTACATAGCTGTAGCACACAAAAGGTGTGCAAAATGCCCAAATAGTTTGGCTCTGTCTCTAACATTATAACATCACAATATCTAATAACCCTTCTCTATTTTGGGGATAGACCTCTCTGGCTGAAGGAAGCCAGAATACTCAAGCTTCATGCAACCGGAGTACATTTTTTCATATATATGAAATGAAGGAGAAGTTCCTTTTTTCCTCTTTGGTTTTCTGTTTTGGAAAGGTAAATACATGTACATGGAAGAAGTATTCTAAAGTATACGGTTGTTTGTATGTACCTCTTACAAACATGATCTTAATCTCAGAGCTTAACACATGTTGAACAACAGTAAGAGAAAAGGATAGAAAAAAACAAGTTTCTCATTCTCCTAATATGCACTCCTCAATAATTCTAAGCTCCTGTGCAGCAGGATCTGCAAGCGAATGCCTGCTGTTTGGGGCCACCAGGCAGATTCTGTCTTGTCCCAAAGCCCTAATGCATGACCCCTGCCACGTGTCTCATGTTGTTGTCTGAATACAGCAATGCAAGACCTGAAGTCCCTAGTAGATGACAGATAATAAAGAAGGCTACATAAAGCTCCTTGGGGTCCTTAACATGTAGGTTATGATCACTTCTGGAGCTAAACTTATGAATTTCTGTCAATGGCATTTGCATAGGTTGAATAAAATACTTGTGAGCTGAGAGGCAAAAATGGTGGCCACTTTGTTCTCCAGGCACAGTCAAACTTCTCACTGCAAGATATAGTTAACTTGTGGAAAACACAAAGATTTCTTAAAGGCCATTTTGAGAAATAAACTCCTGAAAGATATAACTGCTTTTCTTAGCACCTCCTTCTCAATCAGCCAAGGCATTCTATGACTTTTACTATATATGTACAGTAGTTTATGAAGTAGTTAACTATGCATTTATGTTTACACTAGAAATAAACACTTGTGAATATATCTGAAATCAACAGAAAGGAATTCCAATCAAAACAAAACTCTGCATGGTAAATATTAATCTATCTGAACATATTAGATCACAGAAACCAGTACATACCTTCTTGTAATGTACCCAGATACTTAGGTGATATGTGAAATGTAAGAGGACATAATATAAACCATATGATATATATTAAAATACGTAATATAAATACTGCTAATAGAGATGTTAGCATCTATATTTAAGACAAAAAGCCTCATATTCTAATCCTGAAAAAAAAATCTAGTTTTCAGTTGTCCCTCAACCTCATTTTTTTTCACTTTTCTTCTGTTTTTGTGATTACATCAGTTCATTGTTTTTAGAGGAAGAATTTGTATGGTTTGGTATATGCATTTACATGTGGTAGTCAGAGAAACAGAAGTTGTTGGACAGAACTTGGAATTAGTGCATTAGCTGGTGTTATTAGTGAAATAATCTTACTAAAACAGCTAACAGAGCTGTCATTTAATTGTCATCTTTGGGTTTCAGACCCTGGAGGTCAGTGGGGCAGTACTCCTGTGACGTTTGATGACAGTATCACAACCTCACCTCACTTTTGGTCTGTCTCTGTTGTGTTAGTTTTTTAACCAGAAATGCCAAGAACAGCTAAAAACATATAATTAAGAGATAATAACTGAAAGGACAGAACTCTCCTGCAAAAGCCTGATTCTCCAGAAAATTTCTTTGCTTGGTCATATTTGATCAGACATTTATCTAGACAATGGATGTCCACGTATATGATCAGGGCAGGAATGTACTGTAACTGAAAATATGAACAGAGTTCATTTTTCTCTGATGAATAATGAACCAGCTTGATGATCATTATTTGAAGATAAAAAATGAACCAGTTTTCATGCATAATATATAATATGTAATATAATATATCTGAACATTAAGTCCCTGCTTGAGGAATGTGTAATTATGAACAGTGTTAAAGATAAATATAGAAGGAGATACAATTTGTTTAAAGGATAACAAGTCCAAAAAGGGAAGCATTTGCCTTTCTGCTGTTCTCTTTAGATAATAAAAAGAGAAACTGGAGCATTTGGTTATTAGTTATTACTAAAGACCATCTATTTTCAAATATAAGTATTTTGTATTGCAATTACAGAAGAACCTAAAACATTTAGCTGTGAATGGGATATTTCTGTTCCAGACTCTAAAACTAGTATACTGCAACTTTTTTTTGACAGTTGACAGTGAAAACAAATACTTATAAAGCAAAAGAATATCACAGCTTATGTTGTTCAACTTTTTTTCAAGAAACAGAACATTTGCAAAAAAAAAAAAAAAAAGCCAGAGATTAAACCCCAATCTTCTGAGTACAGGACTTGTATTAACCCACAGTATTATGCATCCTGTACTTTTGAATTAGATGAAAAGTCATAATTTACTAAAACATACATTGAAGATACAAGAATTACCCCAGTTTTCCCCTTGTCAAAATTTGGAAACACCTGATATACCAGATATTACTGTTTAGAAATTGGATTTGCAATGACTGGGTTATTATACCCTTGCTGATCAGCTCACCATTTGTCCAAATTCAGTGCACATTTTGAAGTTAAGCTGTGAACTTCAAAGACTGAAAAAAATGTTTGTTTACCTGTCATGAATAAACAGGGAAGGAATGATAAGGAATTAAGGATGTGGTTTTTATGTTTTGTATCTCAGTAACACAAATACTGAACAAACTTTAACTTGATATGTAAAATGAGCTGTGAACAGTGTTCCAAATTTAGATTTCTACATATATGTGCATATATGGAATAATAGTATAAAAACTTAATAAAATCCCTGCTTTGATTTTTTAATTAAAATGAATAAGTAAGAACCACATTGAAATGGATGGATACTAACATATTTTTTTTTTGTGCCTAAGAAGGACAAATAGTCTTATTTTATAAAACTGTTCTTTGAAGTGATGCAATCAGTTAGGTTCATGAGAACGTGATTTAAGTGGGATATATTTAGGGGTGGGAAAGGATAAAGTATTGGGCTAATATTTCACGTGTGAACACTTCATTCTAGATGCAGTCTGAGCAAGCACCAATTTTTACCAAGCACCAAAAGAATTTTTCTCTTGCAGATATAGTACTCAACCTTTCAGGTTAGGCAGCGACATAGTTTCTTCTTGTGACAAGCAAACCAGCACATATTAGGTTTCCCTGTTATTTGAGTTTGCCAAGCCTGTAGGTGCAGTTCAGGCAATCTGACCACATGTAACCAGGCCAATGACCCTCAGAAGTGTCTGTACTGCACGGCTCCTCTGGATGTGTGCCGTACTTCTGTTATGGCAGGAAATACAGGCATGTAGACACTCTGGGTGAGTTGCATGTCTGCAGCTATTAACCCTGGAAAAGAGGGTAGAAAAGGAAGTTTCTGCTGGCAGGACTATTCCTGCAGCTTGCTTCCGACTTGCCCTCTTTTTTACAGAATCTTCTGACCTGTGCAAAATGAAGACTTATGGTAGAGGCAATCTGGTCCTGATCTATGCATTTTCTGGGGGCATCCTGACCCTTCTAATTATACGGTTGGGCTTGTGAATGTGACTGTGAGGAGCTAAGACCCTGGGAGAAATGGCAGCTGGAAAAATGTCTCCACTAACAGGACAGTCCATCCTACTGTGTATTCCCAGGTCCCTCAAGGGAAAACAGGCTAGCTAATGTTGGGGTTTTTTTTTGACCTGTTAGGGCAGTCCAGATGCCTTTGGTGAAAAGCTCTTGCTATCCTAGAGTTTAGCCATTTTATGTAACTATAACATGTAAGGTGTCTGCTCTTTAAAAATGTACATACCCTCCATCACTTCCATGATTAGTGACACCCTTTTGAATGTATGAAGAGCTATTTGCTACTGGAATTAGTCTTTCTAGTTAGTCCTGCGTATCCAGGGTCTGATGATTGTAGCCTTCTTTTATGAATGCATATTGGTAAAATGCAATACAGATTATATAGCAAGTAACTGAACAGGATTCTTTTCAGGTTAAGGGGCAAGCTAAAAAGATGATAAAGATTTTGTTAAAAGAGAAGATATTAATGAAGTGCTTCAAGAATCAATCCTCAACCTCAGTTTATTTAATATTTTCATTAGTGACCTTGGTACAAAAAATACATTTATGCTGATGAAATGTACTGAGGTAGCCAAAGTAAAAAGTATGGCCAATACAAAGGAGGATGAGGATATCATAGAGGAAGAATTATATAACTGTGATGACAGAATAGTATAAATGGAAGGAATGTAATAGTACTGAGTGCAAGATCATTCATTTAAATACTAATAACAGGAATGTCTGCAGTAAGCTGAGAGCTCATTAACTGGAGATGACAGAGAAAGATCTGGTTACATTAGCTGCTCGGAGGATGACTATGAGCCATCAAAATGATGGGACTGTAAAAAGGAGATAAATATGATCTTAGGATCCATCATGAGAGAGATTTCCAAGAGACACAAGGAAGTATCCACTGTGGAATTCACTGGGTGCAAAACTTTTAGAATGCTGTAGACAAATAAGGGTGTCAACCTTTCAGAAAAACTATTCAAAGCAGGAAAGGTAGAGGGAGGCCTGTTAGGACATACCATAGCATGGGAAGTCTGGCTAAAGAAGTATGGCCTGTTCAGCTTAGCAAAACAAAGGCTTAAGGGAGCTCTGGTCACTCACAATAATCACATGGGGATGTTAAACAATGAACTTTGTAAGTTAAAGGAACACAAAATCAGAATAAAATTTGTCTAGGAATGGAAATAAAAAGAAAGATTTTTAACAATAATTTGCTGTCATTCAACTTCTGGAATGTACTCCAAATAAAAGTATTGGACATATGAAACCTAATTGATTTTAGATAGAGCATTATAGATTTATGAAATGGATAGTGTGATGACATGTTAAATGAACCCAACATCCAGGAAAGGCTTTCTAGTCCAGGCTGGGCATTACCACATTCAGCAGAATTTTTAAATTAAAAAAAAAAAATCTATCTGACTTTGGAAGGGGGTTGGGCTGTTATTTTCTAGCTGTGCAACATTGACTCTGATCCTTATAGACTTGAATGTTACTGTAAGACAAACACATCATACAAAGATTAGCCAATATGGAAAAATACTTAAATAATATGTGATCATGTAAGTGAAGACTATTATGACATATAACTGTCTAGGGGTTAAAGGTGAATAGGCAGAGACAACCCATATCCATATATTTTATTATCATGTTAAGAATCCTTCTCTTTCATTCCTGGAAGATATGGAAATATCTTATGCTGTTTGGCATAAGTTGGTATTAGAGACTGCAAATTGTGAACATAGCTGTCCATTGCTAGACATCCATGCAGGTAACAAACCCTTAGTATTTGCTACACAATCCTGCCTGCGTAGCAGTTCAGGCCCAAGTACTGAACATATAACAAGCTCCTCTGGATGAGACCTTTACAGGACTTGTCTTGGACACTGCCAGCAAGCACAAGGTCACAGACTCTTACGAGATGCTGCTGAGCTCGAGCCAGGCACTCGCTCAGGTATTTCAGCTGAAGCTTGCTTTTATAATTGGTCTAAGCTTCAAAGTTGAGCATGTTTCAGGACTGAGCCCCATGAATGGAAATTCTCATGTTCCAGTCTTTGCACACAGGCACTGAAGATCCCATGACACTTCATACAAAAGGAAGAACGTTAACCCTGGTGTCCTTGCCAAATGCTAACTTTGTTAATTACAGTCTGCTTTCTTTAATTCTCCTTGTAGTTTTAATTAGAGATGGTACTATTCTTGTCCTGTATTGCATTGTCACTGGCTATTCCCTCTTAACCATTTGCTGTGTTAAAGGTTGTTAATCTTTTGTCCAAAGCTGGCTGTATTTTAGAAGCAGGAAAACTGGCTAATTATATACTGTTATTTTTAATATGTGTGGGCTAACCCCTTACGAACCACTTGCATCTAAATTCTCAGACACACATATGTAGATAAGTGTATCATGAATTGAAAGGTTAGAAATTATGTGACTTACCAGGACTTCTCAGAACAACACAGGTGTGAACCTGCTCATGACACCTGCAGGATAAATAGATTATTGCCTGGGACTAATGAATTTTCATACCCAAATGTCTGTGTTTCCACATCTCTAAACCAAAAGCAAGAACGTACTTTTGACACAGTGTAATCAGCTGGAGTTTTAAAGTTTCATCAGGTTTGACAGTGCCATATAATTGTAAGATCATCGTTGTACACATATCATACAATTATGCCATTGCAAATGATCTGTACTTTTAGTAAGATTGCATTGAATTTTTGTAAGATTATGTCAATATATGTATTTATCTTGTAATGTAGAACTGGAAGCTATTTGAATCCTTAGTATTACAAAAGCTCTCCCCACTCTACATGACATTGCAAGAAATAAATTACATTATGGTGTACGGAGTTTTAGTGCATATCCAAACAACTACGTATATTTTGACAAACAATTTCAATAATATATTGTGATATACATTTTTTAATTTTGTAACTTAAAAATTAATTATGTCCCCGATGTCTACATTTCTAAAAGAACTTCCTGCTTTGACAGATTAAAAAGGAATCTTTCCTCATGTTGTATCAAAATTGGCCAATTTCTATTTTAAGATTCTTCTCAGTGTTCAGTAATATTAGCAAGGAAATTCCTTGGGATTTTCCAAGCTTGACATCAATGCAAGGCAAATTCAAGTAAAGAGTTTCAACAAAATAGTTTGATTCATTTTTTGTTTACTTTGTATTTTTAAAACTACCCCATAATCTGAAATGTGAATATTTGTCAAGAAAGATCCAGTCTGGTTTGCTTTGTTTTTCTTACGTGATTTTTAAAATAAGAGTTTATTTGGAAATTTTCACATTAGAAGCACAGTGAGGTTTCGTGAAGGAAGGTACATGTGAAAAGTCTGCAACAGTCACCCCAGGCTTTCTTTGGAGTCAATAAGAAGAAACAGAGGTGATTTAGTTCACTCTAACTGTCCAAGACAGGTCAGATTAATCACCTCCTGTTTCTTCTCCTGATCCTGAATCCTGACTTTGAGAATTATTCCTCACATAAATTCATAACAGATTTTTCCCTGTGTCACCATTTCTGTAGGAACACAGTGACTGTCAAAAGTAGTCTAATTTACTGGTGCTTTATATTCACTTGGCCCTACTGTAAGTGTGAAGATGCTGTGCTGGCTGACTGAGAATGAAGACAGTGTCAAAGGGAGATCATCAGTGGCTCTGTCCATAGAGAAACACATTGCAGTGGCCATTACAATGTACCTGAGATTTCTACTAGATGCACAAGAAGAAAGAGGCTGTTGACAGTGCGATTGACACAAGTGCTTTTGTACTGAGAAGAATCACCCAGACAAATGCTGAAGGGAGAAAGCAAACCTAAGTCTGGAAGGGGTGTAGGTAGGAAGAAAATAACTTGTGTGTGTGTGTGTGTGCCCTTTTTACAACCAGATGAGTAAGCTGTTTATTCTGTTGTCTAGTCCTTCAGTACACTGACTGAGGCGATAACAGACTTAAGGAAGGTCAAACCTACCGTTCTCTATTCCCCAAGAGTACCCTACCTATAGATTACTAAAAATGGTCATATTTGTCAGACCTGTGAATGTTTCAATTGAAAAGACAGATTCTGCAGCCCAGAAATTAGTGCTTTCAGATAGGGAAATGAGTGAGAATTTTGTAGGCTCTCTGTGACAGTGCTGCAGAATATGATTATTCTCTGATGTCCCAGTTCTGGAGAATAATTTAGGACAGTTAAGATTAGATCAAAGTTTCTCTTTAATGGTATGGCAGAATGCTGATTTTTACACTCTTAGTGATTAACACATACGTGAATCGTTCTAATTAATAAGGTTATAGGATTGTAGCCATCAGTAGATGAATGACTTGGGTTTGTCTTTCATTTTCATCATACTCACATGGAGTTATGACTCTGGTTTCCTAATGACTGATGAAAATTGCCAAATGATGAGGGGAAAAAAAATGCTGGAGATCATCTGTGTGAAACAAAGATGATATGGGACATTTGGGAAAATATTTCATGCCATTCACTACTCGATGAAGGCATTAGTGCAGCCAGACATAGACTATGGACAGATACTCGCTTGCAGCCCTGGCTGTGTGGGATGACACTGCCCCAGTGGTTCTGCTGATGGAAGGAGGCATATGAACTCTTATCACTCCAGACAATGACGGTTGAGATAGATGGAAGTACCTTCATCAACTGTGTAATCAAATTCAGCTGAAATGCCTACATTTGGCTTTAGGTTTAATTTACTCATCCTCTTTTGAACTCTCACAGACTTCTGAACTTTCAAGTGTGTTGATATAATTTTTTCATTACTAGCTAAGTTGGCCACTCATTACCTTTCCTCTTGGTTTTGGGCCATGTAGTTTGCATTCATACATTTGTGAATAGACTGTAGAAATTTAAATATATTTTGATAATAAATATGAATTATTACTTGAAAATTAGAAGTAATCATTGGTGTATCTCATGTGTTTATGTCAAACTGTGGTTTACAATTCTGATTTTTTTGTGAATGACATTGATAATCTTACAAATTAAAAAGATTTACACCAGTTTCTTGCAAGTTATTGAACTCATGTACATAGCTAGTGAAATATGTAAAATATGATAAATATACATTTATCATTTTTAGATGATTTATTAGATTACATTATTTTTAACGGTTACCATTTCCTAGTATTTCACAAAAACAGTAGCCTAAATCACATAACAGTCTTATCCAAAGTCCACTGGAATTAGTGTAAGAGTCACATTGACTCTCAATTTTTTATATCAGTACTAAATATGAAAATTCTGTTTTCATATCATTTCAATAAGCCAAATTAATTTACATGAATGTAGGAACTCATTAAATATGTGTCTAGAGCTAATATGAGTTCACTCTTGTAATGTAGTTATACTATCCCTGGAACAAAGAAAATGCGAAGTTAAAGCTGCAGTGAATTCTGTAATACTTGTCAGTTTACCACTCAGGAATTAAACAAAGGTGCTTAATGTGTGAATGTGCTTAGTGTTCTAATCCTGCATATTAAACATAACTTGTTCTTGAGTAATACTCAACTGAATTCCAAACATTCTTTAAAAAAGTATTTTCTTTGAGAGATCAAATATGTAAGCAGATTTTCAAAACTGACTTGGTGTTGTGATTTCTAATGTTATTTAAGAATTGTCAGTTCTCCCAAGTAATGAAGTTCTACAAATAACTTTTATTTAAAAATTACCATGTTATTTATGTATATTCCAAAAGAATCCATATTGTTTCCTTTCATTGTGGGTTATACAGCTAGGAGAATTTAACACAAACTTGGTTCTCAGATAATTTAGTAAAGTTATTAGTTAATTTTTAAAAATTATTATTTAAAATAAAACTTATTTACAATTTCAGATTTAATATAAAAATATAGCAAGCACTGTCATGGAAAAATTTCACACTGAGAAACTCATTGGGAAAGTGTCTCCATTCAGAACAACTTGCGGTAAAGCTCACAGTCTCTGCAAGAAAAGGAATTATCAGAATCTTAAAAAAAGCTGGTTCCCAGCAGACCTATAGTTGATGCTGAGGTGATCTGCCTGAAAATTCCAGGGCGTTTCAGGATCCAGGGGTGCAGATCTGTAAAAATATGTTTTCTTGTCTATAAAAATCACTTTTCTTAGATAACTCCTAATTTCCTTTCGTGATTTTCTGTCTCAAGTCAGTAGTTTTACTCACGATTTTCCTCATTTTTTTTTTCACCCACTTTTTACTTGTTTTTTATTTCTTGGCCAAGTGGACCCAGACTCAATATCTGAGTCCTGTATGTTGGTCTCGAAAGAAAAAAAAATGTCTGCATAAACTTTGTATGCATGATAAAATGAAAAAAAAAAAATGTTACTCATTGCCTTAGAAGGCAATAAGAATGCAAATCCTTTTTATGGACGTGGACTTGGACTCTTTTTATACAGCTGTTTTCACATGAACATACAGAAATATAGAAGATCATGATAAATTCTGAAAGGTTGGTGATATGGTCATAGAAACTGAGCAAAGCTTGAACTATTCTTTACTAAACTTCTGCATATTTTACAGTTATTTCACATATGTAAATTATTCAAGTAAAAGTAATATTTGAGTAGTAATCTGGAATCCGTAGAAACATACTTTAGCCTTACTTTTCTTTAAGTGCATTCTATGGATTTATTTAAATAACGTTATATTATATTTTGGAAGGTAATAAGGATAATGGTATACATGATCATATATGTTATGCATGCTAAATAATTAAGTTATGTGGTCTACCCTGACAACAGCACAGTTTCTTTCCTTAAAGCATATTCTTTGATGTTCTGTCCACTCTAATTTTAACTATTGCATCTAACTGGGTCACTGAATCTTTATACTGCTAAACCAGGCACAGTATGAAGTACCAATGCAGAGTTTAGTGATGTGGTTGAAAAAATCACTGGGGAGCAGGTCAAAACCAGCAAGGTTATTTTTACTTGCAACCTAATTCCTGTTTGAAGTGCAGTTGTGGTAATCCTGTTATTGGAAAATACTGTATAGAAGTGATTAAAAAACAGGCACTGAGGGCCGTATCCTGCCATCACTCTGCATCTGAAACCCACAGAAATGGCACTTAGAAAGCTGCTTCTGGAGCAGTGGCAGGCTGTGACCCTTCACTTTCAATTTCACTTAATACTACATAATGGCAAACTTTCCCTTTAGACGCATATACACAGCTGCTTGGAAAGAACACCAGACTCATATTCAAATAAGTTTAGTCTTTATATTATGCTTTTTTTCATCTTTTAAGTCTTTTATTTATTTTAATTTTATTTGTTTTTTCTTATTCTTCTTTTCTCCCCCTACACCTCAAGCTATCTAGCAGCATTTTGGATATATATAACAGTGACCAGGGAATGGCACCAGCTAATATGGGTCTCACAAATGCTTCTTGCCCAGCTAATCTACCAGTAAAAAGGGAACTCACAGGTAAAAGAACTCTAAGATTTCAGTATTTTATAATTTCAACAGTGATGGTGTTTTGCTTAGAAGGTGAATAAATCTTACCTTTGAAATAGATGTCTATAATTAAATTCCTGAGAATTTTGGATATAAAGAAAAGAACAAGGACCAAGAAGAAAAGCTTTCTTTCTGTTCTCCTCTTTAGCAATTCAGAAACCATGTTTGCCCCCTGTTTTTCATGAATATCATGCTTCTAATAAACCGAATTATTTTAGGAAACATAGTGGATTCTTCCACATGTTGGCTCCTGATCAACCGTATAAATAAATTATCATTCATTAAATTTGTTCCACGGTAGAACAAATAGTTCTTTTAAAACCTTACAATAAGGCTATTCAAGGTAAATCTATATTAGTGGATTAAAAACTTTAAAAGTTACATTCATTAATCCAAAGAATGCTAACAACCATGTACAGTTTATTAGTGTCACTCAGAGGAAACAGTGAGTTGGTTCAATATCTTACAAATCTGATTAAACCCTTGCATTATGGGATATACAAATCCATATTCACATTAGTGTATTGTAAGTTCCATCCTGATGTAAAATACAGCAAATTGGAGAAAAATACCCTGCCATAGAATTTCTATGTTCTTAAATAAAAAATATGCAATAAAAAAAATCTTAAGCAACCTGCCAGACTTACTCAAAAATTTAGTACTGGTAGAATATAGTTTTGCTTATGATCTTGTTTAATAATAAAAAGAGTAATGAAGTAAAAAGACTAAAAGGCTGCTCTTCGTGACAAGAGGACATTTTGAAAAGGTGAAAGAAGTATTGGAATTGCAACTTAAGGACTGTTTTAATAAATGTTACTTTCTGTCAGAAGCAGATACAAGAGCAATGGCAAAGGAGAGACAAAAAAAGGATAACCACAATCTCAGTAAGTATAAGTTCAGCTTCTATCTCATTAAAGAGAAGGTATGGGGAATGTAGCTACCACGTCTCAGTTCTTCTAAATCAGCACCTTACCAGGGTCATCAAATTGAATTCAGTCTGCAAACACAGCCAAACACAGAGTTTTCTTCCCTGAAATTAATTTGTCCTTGACTTTTGCCTTTCAAAATACTTAGCATATTGTAATTAATTTCTTTCCATATAATCTCCTGCTGTTATACTTTTATTCTACAGTTGTACATGTATCCTGCACAGTTTACTTCATGTTATCTCTAAGAATTATAGTACAAAACAGACAAGAAAGGAGGCAGATGATGAAAAAAACAACAGTGACAATCTAGAGTCTTCACATCTTATTTACTGAAGCACCCGACAGAGAGGCTGTATCTCTTTACAGATGATGGGAAGGAAAAAAAATTACAGAGGATAGCAGACAACTTCTAAATGTTAGTTAAGGACTTAAAGTTGTGGAAATCGTCTCTCACAAAAGGAGATCAGGGCAGGACTGGATGAGACTCGCGGTGTACTAACTGCTCTGATAGACAAGCCCTTTGACCTCTTTAGGCTGGGAGAGACTTCTGTGTCCTTTATGGAGAACAGTGCAGCCATGAGCAGATGTTAGGCATTTCAGCCCTACAAGAACAATCTTCTGTAGTGTAGGCTTAGAACATAGTGAAATTCATAGTTCAGTGTCTAAATATTAAACTTATAAAAATAAAAAACATTTTGGTTTATCCAGAACAGAAAAAAAATTTTTTTTTTAATTGCTGAAAGAACATTACCTAAAAAAATAGGCAATTCATCCCTCTAAAGAGTAATTTGAAACAAAAAATCTGAAAGATTTTTTTTAAAGTGTTGAATAAAACAATTACATTTTCCAGTTCTCCTTTCCATTTTTTTTTCCAGCAGATATAGCCTGGGAGCTGGACTTGATGATCCTTATGAGTCCCTTCCTACTTGAGATATTCTATGATTCTATTAATTTAATGAACCTAAATTGATAATTAGTTAATAGCCACCATTTATATCTTTGTTCTCTTGTTTATATCTTTGTTCTCTGGCTATTCCATTAATGTTAGAGGGAAGGATAGCTTTACTTGCATGAAGTTACATACCTGGAAGTATACATCCACTGGTACTATGTGCTAGCGACGGCTGTGGACAACTTTCTCTTAGACTTTCCAGAAGGCATCCTCATTTCTGTCTTTATGGTTTTGTTGATTACAGATAGACTATGTAGATTTTTAGGCCTGTTGCTAGCACATCTTCTCTGAAGTGCCAGTGATGCTGCTGCTTGTCTTGTTTGGGCAGGAATGGGGAATTTTTGCTGGACTGGGAAAGCTGGTGGGTGGGAGTTGTCTGGAACTAAGAGAAGGGAAAAGACAGGCACGCACATGCTTTAGGGACTTACCATTGCCTCCGTTGTTTATTTTGGCTTTGAGATCATCATTCCTGAACACAGAAGACATGGATGAGAACTGTCCCTCACCACCAGCAACTGAGCTGAAGGCTGCATGCCAGGGTGATAGCATGCAGACATGCAATATCTCTTCTGATTTGGCTCCAGGTGTATACTTCAGAGCTAAAAATCTCTCTGGGGTTAGCTCTACTCTCTGAAGGCTTGGACTTATTAATGCATTACATGTAAAGGCTTTATTAGTATCATTTACTCTTTGATGAGTACTAGTTTTTTTAGAGCTGTCTGAAAAAAATCAGGGTTTGAAACCTGATTTTTACAAATATTCATGTTTCAGGTTGAATTAAGATTCACATTTTACAGAAATGTTCTTGTACTTCCTCATACCAAGGAGGAACTAGAAAAACATTTATTTTGAAAGAGTGGATTCTCAGTGAAATCAGAAAAAGGGATTCAGATCTAAGAAATGGAAAGCTTTTCTTCTTGTAACAGCAAATGTTTCATCCATTACTAAATGTATTTTGTTTCTGGTTTGTTTTGTTTTGGTTTTTTTTTTAAAACAAAGAATTAAGGGTGTAATTTTTTACAATGCGAGTTGTAGAACACCGGAACAGGTTGCCCAGAGAGGTGGTGGATGCCCCATCCCTGGAAACGTTCAAGGCCAGGCTGGATGAGGCTCTGAGCAACCTGATCTAGTCAGGGATGTCCCTGGTCCTTGCAGGGGGGTTGGAGTAACTTTATTTCCTATATGGCCATCCTGTCAACGCAGTTTAAAAATTAATTTTCTGGTTTGGCTTTGGTATAATTTAGTACTTTAAATGCTATTCATAACTCAAGAGAACACTGGAACTGCAACAGATGTAATTCAGGAAAGTTCTATTGAAATACTTTTCCAAGCTTCAAAATATTCCCCCTGATTCACTAGCATAATCGTTTGGGGGTTGTTTTCAGGAAAAAAACTACAAAAATAGAAAGAAAAAGTACATTGTAAGTGTCCACTTGTAAAGAACATCTTTTCTTTGCCTTGTTTAATAGCCAGTGTTTAGTTGATTACTTTTTGATGAGTCTCTTGCAGAGGTTTTGCGCACTGTAATTATTAAATAAACAACAGCTATTATGCCAATGACTGTATAGTTAATGCACATTCTCTAACTCTTTTTGCTCTGCTGCTATTTTTCCAACATAACTGAAATAGATCTTCTCAGTTGCTATGTGCTTAGGTATGCTGTGTTCTCCTACAAGACCCAGCACATTTGTGCCAATGGGGTGCAAGGGGTCACTTAACTGTACGCTCAGGATAGAGAAAGGACACATAAACATCAGACAAAAAAGAAGTGTTAGCTCACATTTAGGCAACATGGGCCTGTTTCATTCTCTGGGAGTCTACTTGTAAACGAGGGAGAAACCTACAGGTAGGGTGAGATATGGAGATGGTACTAATCACGGAGTTTGTCCTGAGAGTAAGTCAGAGACAGGTGAAAGATAGTGTTGAGACTTCTATTTAAGAAAGAAATTTTCTGTACATTGACTCACTCACTTTTAACTAATTAAAATGTTTTATGTTGAATTTCTCCAATAATATTTCAGGATAACCGTAGCAATTGTTTCTTTTTAACAGTTGAGAGAAGAAGGAGGTATAATATTAATTACCGAATCAAGGAGCTTGGCACACTCATCCCCAAGTCTAATGATCCGTGAGTTCAACAGTCTTTTCTATAATAATGTTTATAGTTTAAACACAGGGAAAAAAAAAAAAAGACAGTTTCATATACTGGCTATAGGGTTGAGTAATGGGATACAAAATCTTCAATGCTGGGTCACTGACTCAGATCAGACTGTTAAAGTAACAAATCTTTGACAGATTTTTGGTGCCTGTTGGGAAAACTCATGTGAAAGGATAATAAAATGAAAGCAATTCCAGGTGTTTAAGAGAGACTGCCACATAAGGGAAAAAAAACCCCAAACCCAAACAAAACCAAAAAGAAGAAAAAAGAAGAAGATAAGCCAAACAACAGAAAATCCAGCTCTGTGTCCCTGGGAGCAACGTGTGGTGTCTCTGGAGAAGGAGGGAATGATGCTTTCAGCCCTTGCCATGGGCCCTCTAGTGGGATAAAACAAAATGCATATTGTCACTGTCTACCCTTTGCCTAAGGAAAAAAAAAAAATCAGCTTAAATGTCTGTAGACTGAGCACTTTTCAAAAGTCCTCTGCTCAGTGCAGGGAAAACAACAGTCTTAAAATGCAAGGATAAAAATAATAATTGCTATAATAATAGCATTTTATACTAATGCATATACTTACAGTAACACAAAATGCATATTGCTTAAACTATACCTGCATTCCCTTAAAGCTTATATTTGTTATCAATGTGAAAAAAGCCACCTCAGTAGGACAGCCTATTGCAGGATTAGCAATAGCAATTCAGTGTGATATTTAATGCTGAACTTTAGTCTTAGATTTTTCATGTTACTCCGGGAAGCCTTAAGACCATGCACTAGCATGATTGTGGCTCACATAAAATTGATTATACAGATTTTGTCTTTATCATTTGCATGTCAATACAGACCTGCATGATACTTCAAATGAAAACATCTATTGATACTTCAGCCTTCTTTTTTTTTCCTTAGGACTAAGAAACTTCTTATTATATTAAGGATTTCTGTAACAATATAATGCTGTGCGAGCCTTACATAAGTACAAGGTTGATCTAACAAGCCACTTGGAGTGAAATCACCAGACAGAAAGTTAGCATACCACATCCATTTTAGATAATTAATGAACTCAGCTCCTTCTACAGCATCCACCCAAGATTAGATAAACGGGCATATTCTTGTTATGAATACAGAATTAGATATTATGACTGAGTTAAAATAAGAAGTGCTTTAAGTACTTAAGTGAAGTTTTGGCCACGTGTGTTCTGCTGCAAACACAGACTGGTAGAAGAGTTTTAATTTTGCTGGTGCATCTTTCAGTACTCAAGACCATTTGGGCAAAGAATTGAAAGATTTCTCATAAAAACAGTGGATGGCACTGTTGGTTTGCGGCTATACAGCAATAATGGAAGCAAGTTATATTGCAATTAGAAATGGGCATGAGGTACAAATTCCAGCTGTAATTTTTTATTGTCTACAGAGGTGTTTCAGTTACATGTTGTGGTCTGGATTCAGGTTTAGTTTATGAATTTATTCAAAACATTAATACCTAGAGGTAATCACTCAAGCTCTTCTTAAAATGGATGATCTGGACCTGTAATTCTGCTCCAGTAAGTGGATGATGGATTTTACTGGCAGGTTTTGGTGTTGTTACCTGATGAAAAAGTTTCAGGTGTAGATCCTGAAGGCATCATCTTTTCTTGTTTTAGTCTGAAAACCTGTGACTGAGTTCAACAGTGTGACAGCCCCAAAGTGGTTTATGTTTACAAAAGCACAAGGTGAACTTGCATGTCTAGCATTTTGAGGACTGCTGTCTTCAAAAGGCTGGTAATCACTACTCCTTTTGAAAACAAGCCTATTTAAAAGCTTTCAAGTTGGTGTTAAGAAAAAAGAGGCACCAAAAGCTATAGGATGTTTTCGAAAAACTAAATTATGTTATAGCTTTGCTGTAGCTTAGTGCCAGGTTAAATTAATCCAAATAAGTGTAAATACATTCTTTTGATATTTGTAGGCAGAACTACGTTAATTTAACCATTTTGTTTTGTTGACTGAGTAGATCAAAATTGTTATTTCTTTCTAGTACAGTCCTGTGCTGCTAAATCATAACTCGGTGTCCTTACCCTCTCTTTCAGTTCTTGCTTGTTCCTTCACAACACCTCACTGTGCCCCCAATCTGCCCTCTTCTTCTTTGAAAGAAAGAGATGTATCATCTCTCACAATACTCTATCTGTAACATTTTGTCACACATAGCATTTTCACCTCATATATTGATTTTAGAAGATTCTTCTTATAGTGGGAACTTAGCTGTAAAATGAGAAACCTTCCTAATGCTTGGACTAATGACAGTGAAGCAAATCAGCCTTTGCATTGAAGAGCAAATGCTACTCTAACTAAGCCATTGTGGTTAGCATGCCTGTCCCAGATGGCTTGCTTCAAGAAGATTACATTCAGACTCAGGAAGTGAAAAGGACATTTTTGATGCTATTTGGAAACCTTTTATGATTTATATTTCTAAGAAGTGGTGTGTGGGGTTTTCATTTCACTTTTGTTTTGTTAGTTATACAGTGTGCTTGTTTGGCTCCTGCAGAGCTTCCGCGGGGACTTTCTTTTGACTGGCTTAAACCCCTGTTCTTTTCACTTTTTTTTTTTTTTTAATTTAATGATGAAAAGTGTGGATTACACTGCTTAAATGAATGGGTGTTTTAAGTTCACTTCATGAGCATTAGAAAACAGAGATAACTATAAGTTGCAAAGATCTTTCACTCCTTTGTTTCATTTTCAATGCTTAGATATCCAAGTGGTAGATGATTCAGAAATGCAAAACAGCTATACAGAATAATTCAAAAACAGAAGTAAAAAAAGGCTTAAAATACTTGGTCATATTTTGCTGAAATGCTCATAACCTGCTCCTTTAAATATGTCTACCTTCCCATTCATGGTTCCTTCGTGTTCAGCCTTTGAGAACCCCATTTTAGGTGGTTAATAGGATTTCACATTGTGATAAAGTCTGGAAATGTCTACACAAGGACTGCTTTATGGTAACTGGACAAGAATTGCCAGAAATACTTAGGAAAAAAAAAATCTTTCCTTTAAGAATTCTAGTCATTTTACAGAGCCAGGATGTTAAGAGAACCACTGAGGATTTGGGCATAAGTACTGGGTTGCTCTCACTCTCTCTCTGCTTTCTGCATCGGCCTGTGTCTGACCTTTTGTTTGTTATCTGGGGACGGACCCGCTAACGGCCAGCACGGCCACGTTTCTTGTAAAGGAAGAGCTTGTGCACACTCATGCTATTATAAAATGGAAACTTGCTGCCCCTTTCAGAAGAATACACTTTGTAATTGCGCTGGTCATCAAAACAAGTACAAAGTCCTTCAAAGTATTTCTTTGAGCAAGCATAGTTTAAAGATAATTTCTCAGAAACAGGGAAAGAAATGATCTGCAAACATAGTTTCTACTTCACAAATATATTTGTTATTAGTAACCGCTCTGTGGCTGGCAAACTCTGTGACTATCACCCTCTTCCAAACTCTGTTTTTGTTAATTAGTTTTAATCTTAAATGATCAGATGCTTGTCCTTCCTACAGGAGTTCAACTCGTGTAAACTAGTGAAGCTCCTTTGACTTAAAAAAAAAGTTGCTTTAATGGAAATGAGCTGAAGATCACTCTCATGGCTATGTTTCTTTTCTACTAAACGAGAAACTCTCCTAGGTGAGAGTTACATGTTTTGATCTGGGCATTTGAGGTCTGCAGAGATTCAGCTGGTAAAGTTAGGAGGAGCTAGGGTTCAGAGACTAGTAAAACACTATGTTTTGTACTTATTTGCTACTTTTCCATGCAAATCATGTGTGGTAGACCTCTGTTATTTAAACTACATAACACATGCGTGGCTTGCTAAAAATTTCAAATTATTGTACCACATGCACACACAAAGACACAATCCTCCTTTGCAGAGGTCATTTCTTGTGACCAGACCTGTAAAACTTCTTACTGCTCTCAACTGACTGGTTTCACGTGTAGAGTTTCCCATGTGTTTCACTACTTACAGGATGAAGCCTGACATACATACAACAAAAATGAAGAGTAAGGAAAAAAAAAAAAGAAATTAATAGATAGTGAAATAGTAAAATGAAAAAAATATTTCCTGCTGTCTCTAAAGACTAGTTGATCTGTATTGAACTTTGTAGGTTCAAAACAGTTATGAATGCAACTGTTTTGGCTGTTTTTAAGAAGCAGTTTCCAATAAAATGACTAACAGCTGCCAGTGGCTGCTCAGTTTTTAAAGATTCTCAAATGGGTTTGTAGGCCTTATCATTTTAAATTTCATCTCTATTTTGTACTGAGCAAGCACAATAAATAAATCTCTAAAAAGCAAACCTCACAATTTCCTAGTGCCACTTTTATCATTTTTCAGATAACTTTATTTGCCCCCAACTTAGAATTCGGTATTTTCAAAGAAGTAACAGAAAACCAATAACTCATCAGAGAATTTCTGAATTCTTCTTATGCACTTGCTATCCCTGAATTTAATCCATCTTCAGATGCTGAGGGGCTTTTTTTCTTCTCATCATAGATGAATCTTCTTGCCTGCCTGCTAAGCAGAGCTAGATGCATTGCAGACTATTGCTATGGAAGCACCTCCTCCATCCTGTTCCCTCTCATTTGTCTTCATCCTCACTAGTTATATTGCTACTCTTCCAACCCTGCATATCTGCATAGAACCTCTGTTTCTCCATAGCACTGCCCTGTGACTGCTGTATGGTGCTCTGGGCTCAAATGGATGGAGAGTGTCTGCCATGCAAAACCAGCACAGACATCTTCAATATTTTCTTTTGCTCCTGGTATAAAAAAAAAGAGACACGAAGTGAAAGACATGTTGGCTTCTAAGGTCACCAGCTGATCCTTTGCTGTGTTGCCTTCAGACGCTGGAAGATTTAACTTCAATATTCCTCATTCAATAAGACATCTGTATAAGAGTAAAGATGTAGAAGATATGTGCAATATGTGCACAGACATGTACACACTTGTAAAATAACAGTCTCTTAAATGATAGTAGTAATCACAGCATTTTCATCCTGTATCTCCATGATACTTTTGCCTCTCAAATTTATAAATATTACAACAAGAGATACCTATCCATATATATCTCATCAGAAGCTGACCAGATCCATCTGTCTGGCAGTTTGAATCCAGGAGTTAGCCCTGCAGTGAAGATTTATTACAACCTATGAGAAAAAAATGTTATTACTATATACATAAAAATTCAAACTATCAAGGCAACATGAGCTAAATGTAAGTAAATCAGAAAAGTTGCCAATTATGTCTGACATAAATGAATTTAATCACAAAGTGATTCCAAATACAGTCATGAATATATGGCTTATGCATATGTTGATCATAAAAATTAACCAAAAATACTTTTGTCTGAATTTGATGTTGCATTCGTAACATTTTGTAACAGACATTAAAGTGTTTGTGATATAACTATGAAATATTTGCCAAATATGTGATATGTGCATATTTTTGTCCTGCTGTTATATGTCTTAATTATTTCCATTTTGCCAGCTATAGATTAATTCCTAATTTCATAGTGCTACATTTTTATGTTCAGACCATGAGTCCAAAACTAACTTAGTTTTGTCTTAATCACACGCTAGGAGGAGCTGACCCTCCTTGGTAGGCAGATCGTGTTTCTTTCAAGTTTATTCTATAGGTTTTCGTATTACCATAGTGCTTTTCAAAGTTGTCATGAAAATGTCCTGAATCAGTCATTTTCATTTGAGATTAAACAAAAAACCTAGTGTAATTATGAGCTATATATATCACACATAGCTCATATCTGCAATGGCAGTGGAGATTCTCAGTTTGAGATGTTGTCGTCCCCCTAATTTCACCTCCACCACAGTGCTCTGGTGTAGACAGATGGGCACCTCACTGCCTTTCAAACACCACTGCAATTCAGGTGTAAAAAGAGACCACTCAGTCCTTATCTAGCTTTCCAAAGAGGTCTGAAGAAAAGAAGATTGTAGTGTGGCGATGGCAGTCAAAGATTTGTCCAGAAAGTAAGCATCATGTGTACTAAAAACTTCCATAACTTTTACAGTTTGAACACAGGTATCCCACATGTGAGGAGAAAGTCCTCTCCTGGGAGGGAGTCCATGGGGTGCTGGCAAGAAAATATTCTGTCCTCCCACCTGGGCAAGAAATGCAGTGAGAGAAAGGAGGAGGTAGAGGGACTGCCAGGAGATGGTTCAGCTGTCATGAGAGAGACAGGTTCTGCTCTTGGCTCCCACTCCCACCTCTGCTTTAGTTTCTTTGACCAGGGATGGTATAAATGAGAATATATACCCACTTCAGTGAGCA
The DNA here is from genome assembly GCF_036417535.1 of Chlamydotis macqueenii. NCBI lineage: Eukaryota > Metazoa > Chordata > Aves > Otidiformes > Otididae > Chlamydotis > Chlamydotis macqueenii. The sequence continues at coordinate 27,777,367 of NC_141556.1, forward strand.
GCCTCTGATATTTTGGCTTTGTAGACAGCAGGGTCTGAAACAATAATTATTTTCTCTCTGACCTCCTCACCTTCTAATCCTGAAAGCTGTGCACTCCTGGCCCACATCACTGAGACAAGGGGAGGTCCCAGTGTGATGGACCCCTGTGGTTTGTGTGCTGCCCAGAGAGGATGGAGATGTGGATTCAGGCCCTCTCTGATCGAACAGTTGGTTCTCCCAAGTCTCTGGTAAATGATCTAAATTCTAGGATATGTTTAAACATTGATGCTTTATCATAAATAATTTTGTTTATTTTTTTCTGAGCATCTTTAAAGCTGTCAGCTCCATAAGCTTTTATGCCTGGTACAGTGCATCAGGAAAGACCAGGTGGTCTGGGTCCCCAGTTCATGTTCCTGCCTGACTTTTGCCTGTACATTCAGCAGAAAGACAACTGCCTTGGTGGAAGTCTCTAAGGGTGCTAAGCCTTGGGATAAGGTTGGAAGGTTTCTTAGGCACTTTACTCTGAGAGGCTGAATGTAAAGCATAGACACTGCTGCAATAAATCCACTCCAGATCACAGTTTTACTCACTGTAGGGGAGCATGTGAGTAGGAGTAAGTCTCACTGAAGAAAGAAACCAAGGCATAATGGAAAATGATGACAGACTGGAGTATAATTTATATTTCTTTTTGACTCTATAAATGCCAGCATATGAGTATAAGTGTTTGGAATAGGTACTAAAAAAAAAAAAAAAAGCTCTAAAGGGGTTATTTGTCACTCCTAACCTCAAATTCTTACTGGTTTAAATAGCTTTTTCCTTCTCAGGTTGCTTTATAGGATCAGAACCTCCGCCAATCTTCTGCATGGTCTAAGCTGTCTCTTAGTGAAGTGGATAGTTTGGATAAAACCTTCTGTTTGTATTTTTAAAGCAGCAGGCCTGTCCTATATCATAAAATACTGAACTTTATTAGAAATTAAACATTTTCAACAAATTTCATTCTTGTTCCAAGGCCTCCAAGACATTACATAAAGAAATATGTGCAAAGTTGATAAAGGGGTACATGAAAGTCCTTCAACAGATGCATTTGCACAAATGTATTTTTGTTAGTAAGATTGCTTATAAGCTGGAAGTTAAACCGTGATTTCCTGAATGATGGATAGACTTAATTTTTTTTTTTTAATTTTCCAAGGCTTTCACTTTGAGTTGGAGTCTGCATGTAGCTATGGATTTTAACTTGCTTTATATTGTTTCAAGATTTTTGAACAGGTTTTTTGTCATTCCGTAGCCATTATGGCTACCAAAGTGTGATTTGTCTTTTCTATCATCAGTGAGGAGTGGCATTCAGCATAGACCATTTTTTTCTCAACAAGCATAAAAGCAACCTCATTAGTAAGTCAGGTAAAAGGAGTAGTATATTCAAAATGATCTTTAAAAATTTAGGCTTAAGTCCTCAGTAATGTATATTTCCTAGTTCATTAATGCAGAAATACTGCACATAGATTTTAATCTTAGAGTTAATAATAAAAGCAATTTTCACTAAAAATATAAAAACTGTAATGGTAGAATCATGATATTGCATTTAGCTCTCCCACAAAAAGTCACTTTATTACTTTCTTTTGACACTTATTTTCATTCTGGGATTAATTTTACTATATAAGGGCTTCTTAACTATTCTATTAAAATTTCCATTCAGAAGCAATAATATCTAAGAGTGAATAATAGTCATGTAAATCATTATTTCATATTAATGTAAAAGATTTTGTAAGTTCTTATGAATTCTGCTGACATGCACAATTGTGAAAAGGTTATCTCTACATTCTGCAGTGATATGCGCTGGAACAAAGGAACTATTTTAAAAGCATCAGTGGAGTACATCAAGTGGCTACAAAAAGAACAACAGAGAGCCAGAGAATTAGAACACAGGCAGAAGAAATTAGAGCATGCTAACAGAAGACTTCTACTCCGAATTCAGGTTTGTATAAGAACATCACCATGAACTACAAAGCTTCCTCAGTACTTATCCCTCATCAAATTTTATTCATCTATATAATTTTTTTGCCAAATGACATTTATTAAAAATTAATTGACTTTCCCTATTTATTGCTGTGTATATTAGGGAGTAGGGGTTTTTTTTTAGATTTCTAGGAAATTCCTTTGATAATTAGACCTTGCATAAAGGAATACATGGAAAGTTAAGAAAGCATTTGTACAAATAGCTTCCTTATGTATTAGAGCCAGAGAAAGACAAAAAAGGAAGGAAAAAAAGTGTATTCTTGTACCCAAAAATCAATACTGGACACAAAATCCCCTCAGTATTTTAATTTTCCCTTTGTAGCCATTTTATATGTTACACTTCCTTGGGTATAGTGTGCTATGACGGGGTGACGGCATCGGTGGACAAGGGATGAGCAACTGACATCATCTACCTGGACCTGTGCAAAGCTTTTGACACTGTCCCGCACGACATCCTTCTCTCTAAACTAGAGAGACATGGGTTTGATGGACGGACCACTCGGTGGATAAGGAGTTGGCTGGATGGCCGCACTCAGAGAGTGGTGGTCAACGGCTCAATATCCATGTGGAGACAGGTCACGAGTGGCGTCCTTCAGGGGTCTGTGCTGGGCCCGGCCCTGTTCAACATCTTTGTCGGCGATATGGACAGTGGGATAGAGTGCACCCTCAGCAAGTTCGCCGACAACACCAAGTTGTGTGGTGCCGTCGACACGCTGGAAGGGAGGGATGCCATCCAGAGGGACCTCGACAGGCTGGAGAGGTGGGCCCGTGCCAACCCCATGAAGTTCAACCAGGCCAAGTGCAAGGTCCTGCACCTGGGTCACGGCAATCCCAGGAGCAAATACAGGCTGGGCGGAGAATGGATTGAGAGCAGCCCTGAGGAGAAGGACTTGGGAGTGCTGGTGGATGAGAAGCTTAACATGAGCAGGCAATGAGAAGGCCAACCGCATCCTGGGCTGCATCAAGAGAAGCGTGGCCAGCAGGTCGAGGGAGGTGATTCTCCCCCTCTACTCTGCCCTGGTGAGACCCCACCTGGAGTACTGTGTCCAGTTCTGGAGCCCCCAACACAAGAAGGACATGGACCAGTTGGAGAAGGTCCAGAGGAGGGCCACGAAGATGATAAAAGGGCTGGAGCACCTCTCTTATGAGGACAGGCTGAGAGAGTTGGGGCTGTTCAGCCTGGAGAAGAGGAGGCTCCGGGGAGACCTTATAGCAGTCTTCCAGTACCTCAAGGGGGCCTCCAAGAAAGATGGGGAAAGGCTGTTTAGTAGGGCCTGTTGCGATAGGACGAGGGGTAATGGTTTTAAAATAGAGGGGGGTAGATTTAGATTAGAAATTAGGAAAAAATTTTTATGATGCGAGTTATAGAACACTGGAACAGGTTGCCCAGAGAGGTGGTGGATGCCCCATCCCTGGAAACGTTCAAGGCCAGGCTGGATGAGGCTGTGAGCAACCTGATCTAGTCAGGGATGTCCCTGCTCCTTGCAGGGGGGTTGGACTAGATGACCTTTGAAGGTCCCTTCCAACCCTAACCATTCTATGATTCTATGATTCTATGATTCTATGTTACATCTGCTTGTGACATGAAGCAGCAGAATATGGCCCTGCATGGCTTGAAACCCAAGATTTGAATATAGACACATATGCAGATGAGATAGACAGACTGACAGACATAAAATCCATCATCAGTCAAGTAAAGTATCTTCTGTTTCTCTGGATAGCAGTGGATAATGAACTAGAAGGTTGCAATGTTTTTCTGTCACCTTTAGTAGGTTCAGTATGCTATCCTACCTGATGTTCCCATAGAACAGTTGCTTAATGACAGGAGGGGAAATAAAAACACTCGAGTGGTGAATTTTCATAGATTAACAATTTCATATTTTAAGATGTAGTCTCACAACTGGACAAAAGGTATCATTCATTTGCATGTACGATCCATATACTTATTGCAATACTTCTGAAAACACTGTTTTGTCTTTTAGAGCTATCATCTAATTGTTTTTGTTTTAAATGTTAGGAACTAGAGATCCAGGCACGTGCGCATGGCCTTCCAGTCATGTCTTCACTCAGTGCTGTCGATTTAGCTGCACAGGTCATCAAGCAACAGTCTTATCCAGAGGAGAACTCTGTAGACTACTCTCAACAAATGCCTCTGGCACATGGACCAAATTCTGATATTTGTGATGGATCTACAGCCTTTTCTGATCCACTTTCACACTTCACAGATTTGTCCTTCAGTGCAGCTTTAAAAGAGGAGCAACGGCTAGAGGAAATTTTACTGGATGACACGGTGTCGCCATTTGGAACAGACCCACTCTTGTCCTCCACGTCCCCAGCTGCATCGAAAGAGAGCAGCAGGAGAAGCAGCTTTAGCACAGATGATGGAGATGACTTATAAAAGCAGAAAGGGCCTCATACTTCTCTAAACAGCTTCTTAAAAGACTGAGTTGAACATAAGCATGGTGTTTGTGCTTATTTTGAGTACTAATAAGGAGGGCCATTGTGAAGATAAGTTACTACCTGACAAGAATTTAAATCAGCCCTTACTTCACAGGAAAATGAGATGCACCTGAACTCATATCACTTTGCTTCAAACTCACACCCTCTGCTCACAGGTGACATTTGCACAAATCTTTCTTGATTGGGATGTTTTTACTAGCTTTCCATGACTTTTTACAGCACTGAACCATGAAACTGGTTACCGCAAAAGGAATATCCATGTTACAAAAGTTTATTCAAACTCTCTTCAATCTGTGTTCACTATTCTCTACTATAAACATGAGTTCTAGTAATTTTTAAATTTCTCTTTCTTATATAACTAAAAATTCTATGAAACTTACAGCAACAGGGAACTATTTAAGCTGGGAACTATAGAGATGTTACAGGTTTTAAGATCTGAAAAAACAGACAGTAATGCTTTTGCACAAGTGAAGTGAGCATGAAATTTAAACTGCGTAGGTTTCTCTTTAAAATGAGAAAATCCATTAAGCTTTTCATGGAATTCCACTTTTTAAAAATTTCATTTGTAGAAAAAGAACAGACTTTTAATATATGTTTTAATGATACAGAAGAAAAATGGAAACTAACATAATGACAGAGACTCAGATGAACTCAGATAGAAGAAGATATGACATTTCAGCAGAAAGACTGTGTGGACGTACAAAGCGCAACAAAGATATTCCGTGTTACAATTAGCACAATTTAAAACAAGCACTGTTACACCAGTGACAGTGCTATGTCAGCTGCTTATTTCAAGAGTATTCAAACTGTGTCCTTTTTGTGTGGAAGAGATCAGAATTAAGAGACACGACAGCATGCTTCTGGACAAAGCTTTCAGTGCCCTTTGGCAGCACAGGAAGATTTTTCCAAAGGAACTCTACTTTATCCATACACATGCCTTTGATCCATTTGGAAATGGAAGGAAATGACAAGATTCCCATTGCATACACTTGAAACAAGGAGAATTTAATTTCAAATTTGGCTTTGGAGTCACTACAGAAAAGCACGAAAGGAAGACTTTTCAAACCGAAGGGGATATTCAGAAGTGTTGGTGTGATGCACTGCTGCTCAGAACTAGCTTACTAGGAGGGGGTGTTCAGAAAACGTGTTTGATGACTCAGTAAAGGCTTGGCAGTTAGCGGGCAGGTAGAAGGCATATCATTTTTATACATAGTGGAATTCTGGAGAGTGATGTATGTTCCTGGAGGACATTAAGTACAATCATTCTAATTGTAATATTAATACATGGGAAAATAAGCTGGCACAGGTTCTTTGTAGCTTTTCCTTAACCAGAGCCAAAAGATCACATTAGAGATTTCTCTAACAATTCAAAATATATTTCAAAAGTATGTATTAATTTTGCTGTCACTGAGCCTGCCTTACACCCCAGAAGTGTCACAGAACTGGAAAAAGTAAGAATAGATTAAAATGGATTGGTTTTTTTTTTGCGTTAATGTTTTAAATGTTTGTAAACATATTATCCAAGAACAGAGCAACTGTTTCTTCCTATTGCCTCTTCTGTTATTGTTACCTGGGTCCTCTTCACAGTCCTTCTGAGGTTTGTGTTCCTCCAGAGCCATAGCCCATTCCTCACCAACCCAGACAGTGTCACAATAGATTCTTAATTGGAAAGTTAGCAGTAGGTTAATAAATTACATCCAGATGGTTATGAAAGATGATGGAGCATCCCATTTCACGAGAATATTTATGTTTTTAGGAAACGAAAGGATTTCTATGACCCTATGCAAACTACTTGAATGTAAGCTGGACAGAGCAGAACTGATCATCTTGTTGCATGTGTAGGGTCCCAGACAGGCCAGCACACACTTGACTCTCAGAAGACACTAAGATGTGCTTCCACTGCATGCTTAAAAATAATAACAACAACAAACAGTCTTCTGGTAATTTTACTTTTTTTTTTTAGCATGGAAAGAAAGAATGGAAAGACAAATGAGTGTTAACCAAAGGTAATTGAACATAGAACTAATCATCATTTTCATTTGAGGGTTCTGTAAATTAAGGTCATTAAAAGAGGAACCACTTTGTCGTAGTTTTGCCAAAGACTAGCTAAAATTGACATTAAAATACAAAATACAATGAATTAAAAGTAACATTTATGCCCACATTATGTCTAGTGTAGGATGCGCATTGTCCATTTCAGCTGGTGAAAGGAAGGGACAGTTGGTTGATATTAAATGCAATTTGTCCTTGTACTGCAGTTTCTACTACATTAGTTTTAAATACACCAGTGTGGATTGCTCGTAATGGAGAAAAAGAAATTAAATATGAATGTATTACATGATTTTCCCATTGAACTTTTACATGGGAGTTAGACCATACTTCTTAACTATATTGACTTTAAATAACATCCCGAATTTCATCACTTTTATAAGCACTGTTCTAAAAAACACTATAGTGCATCCATTAAATTTTTTAAAGTTGATTTTCATTCTTCTGACAATTGTTTCAGTCTGAAAAATCAGATTTTTTTTTCCCTTTCCTGCATAAGAAACTTAACAGTAGGTAGCAAATGCTTATTTTGCAATATACCATATTGCATCTATCATCAAATATATTAAAGTGCTCTCTTCATTCACACAAAACCCCCAACCCCCTTGCCCAAAACACTAAATGTATCCATACCTGTAGGTGTGTATTATGGCAATGTTGTTTCACTGCCATTACATTTTTTGTAGTAGGACGTCATCACAATTTGTATTTTAGCTGATAATTATATCATTACAGCGTCGGATGTATTGCAGATGTATTACAGCATCACTCTTGAAATTAAGTGGTAATACAGGGTGCAAGAAACAGCACTCTAGGACATTCTTGGCATAAATAGGTGGTACTGAAGGCATTTACATGTGTGTGCTGGTAACCATGTCCCAGACTTCCCGGAGCGAGCACTCCCTCTCCCACCTCAGGTTTGGTGAGGCCGCAGTGAAGCCAAGAGGACTGTTAGAGCAGAGCAGACCACCGTCCTATCCGCTTGTGCAGAGGAAAGGGATTTCACGATTACAGAGACAAATCCCAATGTCCTTCCTCAGGCAGAATTTCTTTACAGTCCGTGAGAGTTTTATTGGACTAAAACATGGTGCAAGTGTAATACACTTTTTAGCTGTTTCCTTCAGAGATCTGTTTAACGAAATCTCATGAAAGAGACGCACAACATGTCTGTGGCTCTGGGCCTAGAAAAGAATTTAAAGACGTACAGAATTTGACCTCAAGTAGGGCAGGGGGTGAGGGGAACTGGCTGTTTTTGTCAAGATGTATTAAATGAGGAGTTCTTGCTTGTTTTCAGCAGCAGCTGTTCAAAGCTGGTGGACATATTCCTGTAGAACACACAAAACAGTGGATGGATAATTACACAAAAGGAAAGGGAGTTGAAATACTAACATCCTATTTAATTCATGAAATGGATAGAGATATTATACTGAGAACAGCAACCTAAATTATTTTGTTGCGCATAGTGTAGGTAGTGTGAAAAGCTCCAGCAAGTGCAGTTTTAACAAACAGGAACACAGTTGCTTATATAGTAAAATAACTAAATATAATTCAGTCATTTAATCTTAATAAGAACATTGTTATTATAATACATTTTGACTTTAATAGGGCTGTATATATGAATGGAGGATGTAAAATTATTGTAATTTAAAATTATGTTAAGTCTCTTAGATAAGTAAAGTCATTTACATTACTATTATGAGACTGTAGAATATTTTTATAATAATTGCTATTTTTCATTGTTAACCGTACAGTATCTTGTTTTTTAAGTCAATGTATGCAGACAGAATGTACTTTATTACGCACTGTACATGTAATCTTTGTAAAATTACGTTTTATACATGCTGGTATTTTATGTTTATTATATGAATACAATTAAAGGACTGAAATTAAAACGTCTCTTTATATGTCCCTTGTGAAACTTCACTATCCGGTCCCTCAAAGAATGCCATCACAAGACAATATAATCACATTCGCTAAGAACATCTGAGATACCTAACAGACAAAACACTTCACAACTGCTAAACATTTAGTCCATTATGACACATCATGATCCAGTAGCCTCCCATTAATAAAAAGAATTGATACATTCTTTAATACGGTCTCCTGCCATCTGCTTATTCCTGCTGCTAAGGCTTTGATTTATGGAAAGTGTTTTCAGAATGTTGCAAAATTGCTAGCAGGCATGATGATATCAGTTAAATCAGTAAGAAGCTCTACAAAAACCTTTTAATGTACTAGATGTTCCCCAGACAATCTAGGATAAACAGAATATTGTACTTCAAGATGTAAAACATTTTTTTAAAGCTGATAATTAGGTAGCATTTGGCACTAAAAGATACTCCTACTTAATGAATTAAGTAAGGATTCAGATTCCATTTTGAATTCCTAATATCAAAAGTGATGCTTTCTTTAGAAGATACTTGGTGCTTTCTGTGCATTAAATGATGCAAAAGTTGTTGACTAGTAATATATATTTCAGCTATAGCTTTGTAATAGTTCATTGTTTCATGTAAAATAGTGCTCATTGTTTGTGTACATCACATAAACATTCTATTTGTAATAAAGATGTTCTCCAGGCTCTTTATTTCATCAAAATGTTAAGACATCCCTATCAGTGTTAAAACAGAATATTAATACAAATATTATTTAAAGTTCAGTGATTAGCCATAGAAAGACGCTTTGCTTTTTTACATATTTATTATGCACTTAGGATTTAATCATAAAAGGTACTCAGCTCCTTTGTGAAGGACTGAGAGCCCTCAGTTCACTTTGAAGAAAGGCAATGCTCAGCTTGTTGCCAGCTCAGACACTTAACAATTACATAAACAGCATCAGAAAATAAAACCAAAAGTTATTTCAGAGATTAGAAAAGCACTATGTGATACACTACTTGATTAGAAGTAGTGATATTTGCAATTGACAGACAAACAGATTTAATGTCAGCAGTATTTATACTGACAACCAATGGGAGATTAGAGGAAAATGTATGAAGTTGTGATAATAATCAGACCAAAAGTCTAATTATAAAGGAGGCTGCAGCAGTGAAGTATGCTAAGGCTTGTTGGTTAAATCACTGGTACCCATCAAGTTAAATATATATCAGTTTCATAATTGGCAACCACAAGACAAATGTTCTATATCCAGGGTGGTGATGATTTTGATATAATCCACCACATTGTGGTTAAGTATATGATTCATGTAATAAGAAAAAGGTGCCTCCAGGCTATTGTTCCTAGCATGGATTAAAATTCACATATTGCTTCTCCTTATGTCAAAACATCTGGCGCCTGCAAATGCTAACATTTCGTTAAAAAGTTTCACAAGCTAGGAAAAGTGGATTGGAAATATTGCATGTGAATCATTCAAGCATTATAATAGAATAAGAGGCTGAGTTATGAACAGGAAGATTGAACAATAGTATTTTCACAGAGATTCATATGCTTATGAGTTTGATAGACAACACTTTGTCTAAGAAGGGGAAATACCCCAAATCATAAGAAATAACCAATATTTTTTTTAAAAAATGTAATTGAGATATATCATCTCAGTTACTTTCCAAACCATGTTTTTCCCCCAAATAATATCCCTGTGCCTAAGTATATGTACTTAGTGCTAAGAATGTGGCTAATACATTCATTTCATTAATAAACTTTAACACATTGGCATCCCTACCAGCCGTGCAATTTCTTCAGAAAATTTCATTATTGTTATTTTTACTCTCCTGTTTTACAGCAGTAGAGCAGGGTACAGCAGAGTAGATCTCAAAAGATTTGGATGGCTAGTTATCCTAATACTTGTAATGGACTTGCCTTCAGTTACTAAGTGATTCCAAATTATTTAAGTGTAACACACAGAATTTTGAAAAAAATCTGTTAGCTAAGTATTTTACATACTCTCCCAGGAGCAGGCTGAGTTAAAGGAAATGTGTCTTTTTAAAACATAAGACAATATCATTAAAAATTCTTAATAGGATGACTTTTTATCAATTAGTTGATCTGTGGCATGGGCACCTTTCCTCATCATTAGAGGGAGGAAGCTCACCCAGAAAAAATCCTGCATTACTGTAGAGCCATTAGGAAAGTAAAGTGAATACACAAAATCATTGCAGAAATACCGTTCCATCATTTCCACTGGAAAACAATTTCTACTGCATGACAGCTAATACACACAGCCAGCCTGCTATAAAAACAAACCGATACAAAGCAATTTAGTCTTACTGCAAAGTAAAGTAAGCATGGTCATCCATAAGCATAGACCAGAGAACCAACTTCTGCAGTAAACACTCAAGAGGCATTGTCTCCGTTTGGGAATTTGCACTCTAAATTACACTAAATTTGACTTGCTCTTCTGCAGCGGGTAGAGCATCCTTTGGGCAAGTAACAGAAAAGCCTGAGATAACTGAGATTAAGGAGCATGGAAAACAAAAGAAGGGATATTCTAAATCCCAAAATGTTACAAATGGGATCGGGTGCACCCCAAGGAAGATCTCTACTCAAGGGCAAATGTCAGCCTGAAAAGTTATGATTACCTTTCCACACTCACCTCTCTGACATCTTTCTCTCCTTTTTCAAACTGTGCCAAAATCTGGAGGATGAAACAGAAATATTCTTCCCTACCTTCCTTACTGCTCTTCCTCCTCCAGAGTCTGGGGCAAGTGTGAGGAGTATCAGCTCCTCCTGCTTGTCAGAGACAAGCTGCAGCCTCAGCTGAACCTGGCAGATCAGTCAGTGGTTTAACAGGTTGATAACTGGGAACAATACCAGTGCACTACTGGTAACAAGTAATGATATCATTATTTAAACGACTAGAAATTGTTTTCTACATATCTTCATCCTCAGTATTACCAAGCGTGCGAATAAACTAAACTTATTTGCCATTTAAGCCTTGCCATTTCAGAGGAACTAATTTAGTTTTGATGCTCAGTGTATTGAAATCCAGTAACAATTAGATGTTTGGTTCCCCTAGGACCCTGAAATTCCAAACTGGATGGTTGTTGGCTCCAGTTACTTCCAGTGTTATGAGGAGGTGCGCTTGGCTTGCTTTTGAAAACCTTGTGGTGGGAGCAGACTTTACAGCAAGGGCTTGTTGGCTTTACTGGTGACTTTCTTCTAAATAAGGGTTTTTGTGCTTCAGCTTACAAAATTGTCTTTTTGATAGGCCAACAAAAATATGCTTATTACTGTAGCTATCAGCCTCACATCCTATTTTCCAGTGTAGCAAGGCAGAGAAGTAACTACATTTCTCACAAAAAATACTTACAAAAATGTGCCTATTTGGTCTTTCCCCTTCAAAGCCCATTTTCTGAAGCAGGTGTCTGGAGTCTCAATACAGGCCATGCATTACTTTGTTTTGGGGAACTAAATTCTTAAGTGAATGAGAACAAGCCATTTAGGACCTTTCACAGGCTCTTTCTGACAGCTTTCTTATTATTCTTTCTGTCTTCGCATAACTGTATCTTTAAAGTGCTTGTGCTAGACCATGGTACCAGCCAGAGAATTTAAAAGCACAGAGGCAGTGATCTGATTGACAGGTATTGCCCAAATCAGATTTATATATGTACTCTGAAATATGGTCACAGATTCTGTGTACTGAAAAAATTAAGAACCTCAGCATCCTCTTCAAATTCAGTTCTGTTACGTGAAGCAAAGATGTTACTCATAGAGTGGCACAAAGGAGTGATCTTGTGGGAAGCATTGAAGTGATATCACACTTTCCTAGGCTGAGAGACCTGGGTTTCTTCCCTCCTTTAGGAAATAACTTCATAAACATTGCTTTTCTATTCCGTTATTGGAGCACACCTGCTAGCAAGAGGCTGTGGAAGTCCTTTTCCTGTTCAGCACAAAGTCCTGTGCTATCTTCTTCATCTATAAAACACAGGGATACTTAGGTCTGTATTATAAATAATAATACATGTATGTGGTGCATTATTCTAATGATGTAATTCAGTTTCAGGTTTTTACTGCCATTCATAAACTGCTTCAGCAGACTTCTTGTAATTTATGATATCAATAGAGCCCCTTAAATTACATCCTAGATTCTGCCATGTATTGCCCTATGAAAGAAAATGGCTTTGTATCCAATATCACTGTAAGAGGAGCGCTAAAGGGAGAGTGAACCAAAAGTCAAGTGTCCTTTATTGACAGCTAATATTGCCTCCACAGTGTGCAATATGTGAGAAGTGAACACTTGAAAACAACTGCTGTAATCCTCAACTTAATTGTTTGCTTGGAAACCATGTGGAGTTTCCTGGCACTGGTTCGAAATAAGCTTGTCAGGGTCACAGGAAAGGTGAGACCATCTTTCACTGCGCTGTGCTTTTTGGACCTGCAGCTTCTAACTCTGAAAACGTCAGGGCCAAAATAGCTGTTGCAAGATTTTAGAATCACAGAATGATAGAATGGTTTGTGTCGGAAGGGACCTTTAAAGTCCATCTAGCCCACTCCCCCTGCAAGGAGCAGGGACATCTCCAACCAGATCAGGTTTCTCAGAACCCAATCCAACCTGGCCTTGATTCTTGTTTCTAGGACTGGGACATCCACCACTTCTCTGGGAAAGCTGTTCCAGAGTTCCACCACTCTCAGTGTAAAAATTTTTTTCCTGATGTCTAATTTGAATCTTCCTCCCTCTATTTTAAAACCATTACCCCTTGTCCTATGCAACAGGCTCAGCAATTTTGGTATTGTCCAGTCTGACATAAGAGCTTCTTTCTCTTGTCAGGGGCTGGCTCCCATGCCAAGACCTGCTGGGGCAGAGCAGACCTCTCTGGCTGAAAAGATTGGTCCCGAAGCCCAGATTGCCCAGGGTAGTGATGGTGTTTGTGCAGGAGCCACACACTCCTGGCTGTAGCGTGAATCTGCACTGGAGTTTTGAATATTTCCAGTTGTGGCTCAGGTACAAGCTGTCTCTTCTGCCTTTGTTAGGCAAGGATATAAATCCCAATGCACCTATTAGGAGGTGGATCACAGCATGGTAGACTATTGCCTTGACAGCTTTTTTTTCTCTTTATCCGTCTTCCTCCTATAAAACCCTCTAAGGAGGTCAAGCACTGCAGGTGGTGAGGGGGTGGAAAGGGGACTCTTCAAAACTGAGCAAAGACAACTGGCCAATTTAACACTAAGTTATTTTAATTCAGGTGCTTTCTTCCTCTGCAATGTGTAAACCTTCCTTGAGCAGAGGAGTCCTGGGGCAGTGGCTGGAGGGGATCCATCACTGCCTGGGATCCATCAAAGCCCTTCTGGGGACAGGGAGGTGGCGTGGAGGCACTGAACCTCGCTGGGGGACTGCTCCTGTAGTTTCCCATCACATGAATGCTTTTATTCCTGCCTAAGGAATTATCTACTACTGCTAAAAATCAACAGAAAATAAAGTTGTGTAGAAGCTGTGCTTGCAGAACCAGCTAAACAACTTCTGATTTCACAACATTCAATTTTTTGCTGTGTTTCAGCAACAAAAGCCATTTGTATTACACATTAAAGCTGGAAACACTGTGACCAGTATGCTGGTCAAAATATTTGAAATGTTAATAGGATTTTTAGTAGTTTATTTTTAATACTTGCAGATACCTCTGATTTTTCAAAGTGTTTAAGTGGAGTTTGACCTTAATTGTTACCTCTGAAGGAAGGTGGCTTTAGAACGGCTCTGTTGCAGAAAGAGTGAAAAACAACGGTGGCTGGTTTCCTCTATGTAGGGAAACTTGTAGTTTTCAAAGCAGTTCAGCTGGTATTAGTGAAGCATAAATGGATTTATTTTTTTCCTAAACAACAGAGGAGATCAGAAGAAAATACTTGTTCCGAACATCCCACAAGTTTAAAAATGCTTGGTCTTGAACCTAACTTTGAATATTTGATATACTGATACTAGAAGAGGAGGAAATGCAGTGGAGACAAACAGGACACAGCATGTGAAAATATCTCAGATTTTTAGATAGCCCCATAATCTTACTGTAGCTGTACCTATTTATATAGGACAACATCCCAACACATAGGAATGTTATCTTGACTACTTTTTATCACTTTTACAGTTTTATTTTATTTCTTTCTTTTCCTTTTTTTTTTTTTTGGTGCAATTGAATTCTAGTGGCAGTGTGTAATTTCCATCAACAAAAGAAATGAAATGTATACAGTAGAAAATGGATCCTATTTTAAAATGCTCAGACCTGTCAAGTGTCCATTAATCTATATATATTCCATGTAGGAAGTAGAAAGCAATATGAGTTTTCACATCCTTTGTATTTAATATTTACCTGTGGGCATGTATAAAATAATTCTAATAAATCCACAGCTACTTACAATTTACAGAAGGGGACTAATGCTGGTAGTTGATCCTAAACTGACACAAACCAGATATTCTCTTAATGTTACTCCAAGGAATTTTAAACTGACTCTGTTAAAGCCAAGGTTATTTGCCTTGGGGATGCCTAATGGAAGGGTTATTATAACACTGTCCACAAATAGGTGTCTTGAGAGAGCCAGGGCCATAATACTTCATTGACAGCTAATAGATTGTGCTATTGCTGTATCATAGTGATCTTTGAGGCCAAAGGTCATACCTCTTCCTTAATATTTAAATAAAGATACTTGACTAGAGCAGAAAACAGCTTATTGCCAGTGATGGCTGCTGCTCAATTTACAAGAACCTTTACAAAGTCATGCTAATTCCCGGCCTCCTTAGAATGCATGATAACCTTTCATAAATCCATCTTTTCCAGATGTCCTTGGAAATGACAGTTATAAAACTACAAATGATTTGTAATGCAAAATGGGACTGACAGACTTGGAGATTAGTTCTCCATGTACTAAAATGACTAAAGACTATAGCTAACAAAAGACTTAAAATGCATCAATAAGTATCTGCCAAAACAGCTCATGAGTATCTTAAATACGCTCAGTAATGACTGGAAAATAAGAAATACTCATGATTGTAATATGACAAGTGGCTGTTTTCCCTCTAAGGGTCTCAGAGCAGAACTTTGTTTCTATGGATTGATCTGGAAGGCAAATTTTGAACTGGTCATGCTTCGAATACAGCATTTTATTTCTCTATATCGTCCGTTTCATGAACAAGACTGTTTATAAACCAAACAGAATTGTTTATGAGATCAACTTCTACTTAGACTTGTGCCCATCACAGTTCAAATGGATTATAAAATGTATTTAAATTTAGAATGTGCTACAGAAAAAAAACACTTCATTAAAATAAGTACTCCTTCAACATTTAGCAATAATATCCTCTCCAAGATTTTGAAAATATATGTGATCAAAGTTTCTGAGTTTCACAGAAAATATACACTGTCACTTGTATTTACAAATAATTTTGTTTTCTGGTACTCCAGGGGATGCTTTATTCTGAAAAAAATATGAATTTTTAAATATACTTGCATAAGTGATCTATGAATTCTTCAATATTTCCAAAAGCCTGTAGAAATCAAAAGAAATTATGGATGTTGACAGGTTTCCTCAGAAATACAGTCTTCTAGATAAGGCAAAAAATACTTACTAATACTAAAAAAGTTAGGAGGAGCCCACCACAAGCCGTGGTGCTCACCGCACCCCTGTGCAGTAATGTTTGCCAGATCTTTTCCTTTTATGGGATATGTTGACCCAACCTGTGAAGTCTTTGTCAGCTGTCGCTATTTGTTTGTTCTCACTGAATGTCCTTTCCCTTCTTTCTTTGGGACCTTTCAGCTTACCTCCCCACATAATTTATTCCCTTTCCAGTAGGATGGGACACCTCTGGTCTTGGCATCCAGCACAGGGTGCTTCACAACATGGTATGCAGGGCCTCCAGCTCAGACTCACTGTAGCAAGATGAAGGGGAATTAAGCATCTCAGGGTAGGGAACCAGGGATCAACTGACCAACACCAGAGGAACCTGCCAGAAAAAGGGCAGAACTTCCACTTTTTTTTCTGTGTGCCTCAGTAATGCACTTTTATTTTGTTCTTCTCATAAACAATTTTTCCTTGGCATGAGGCACTAGTGGCATTTAGATGAAAATTCAGAGAAAGATTTAACCCCCAAGCCCTCATCAGCAAAAATGTGTCTTAGGCCATCACCCAGGGGTAACAGAGTTGGCTTTGAAATACTTGTTTTGCCTTGTCTGATGTCAGGCTTAGCGCTTTTTCCATCCATGTCACTGATGAGCATCATTCTCTGCACAATTGACTTTGGGTTTTGAGGTTTTTTTTTGTCTCATTTGGTTTTAGTTTTGGTTTTGTTCTTTTAATAGGACATGAAACTGTTTCAGTCAGGAGAGATTATTAAAAAAACAACTGAAGACAACAGTCTAGTCTATCTATCTTCTCTGACAACGAAAGAGAATGGGGCTCCTCTTTCAGATCAAGTGACATTAGGGTTCAGGTATCCTGTAAGAGCCCCCAGAGCACAGCTCTTTGAATCACTGTGTGTAGTCTTCCTGTCTGAGTGTACCTGGTGTGACTTAGGTGTGTGCTAAAGATACATGACAAATGGACTCTGGTGGATTAAGTGCAGGAGAGGAAATATATGAAGGTTGCTAGACGGGTTTTGACAGGATCTGATCTGAGTGGCTGAGGATCTCCAGGACTTTGGTAGTTCTGTGTATGTTCATGAGAAGAAACTCTGGCTGTAGTCACTACCTTGTTTGCAAAGTGATGTGCAACCACAACTCAATTGTTCATTGTCACTTTTCAGGTTTCCCAGCAGGACCCTCTGATGGTGGACTCCAGTCCAAGGAGAAACAGATTCACTTGAATCAAGCACTGAAGAGGCTGTAGTGAAGGTGAACAGCAACAGCCTCAGGAATAGATCAGCTATAGATATCTTGCAGGCAAATTTCTCACTATTACAGTGCAAGCATGTGAGGAACATCCAGATCTGGGAGACAGATGAGCAGAGGCTTGTGAATGCCACAAAATGTTGCCCAGATGTTTAAAGAGGCATCTAGGTGCCCAGTAACACTAACATAAATTCAATGATTACTGAGATATTATTTCACATTTACACTGGAATATTAGTGTCTGGTGGCTTGTCACGGTGACAAAATGGATAAAAATGTTTCCTAGGTGTTTCCCCTGATAATTCAAGTAATGATGACACATCTGGTTAACCTAATTCCCAACAAAAAGTATACTCATAAACATATACCTCTCCTGTGAGGGATATAGGAACACAGCTTGCTTGCCTGTTTAAGAAAAGTGTACTCAAAAAGTAGGGAAAAAACTTCTCTGATATTTTAAGTTTAGAAAATCCCATCTGTTTATATTATCAGAAAATGAAATATAAAGAGCAATAAAAAAATATCACAGTGAGAGGATCCTGTAGTTTTGGATCCCTTGACTCCAGAAAACAATCTCTGAACTTGCCAGATACAGTCTGGACATTAAAAAGAAGGGGAGGGAGTATTGGATGGCTACATATGAAATGGTTTTACTTTGCCAACCTGTCCGAAACTAATAATTCAATTGCAATATGAAAATTTAAACCATGTGTCTCTCTTTGTAGGAGTGATTGGTAAATTACATTTAGTTAACCATTTTCTTCCTACTAATTCCTAATATGGTACACTTCATCAGGTTTTTTTTTTTTTACCTTTTTGCAGGACTAGCAATGAATCTTTTCCTATTTAAAAGATCAGAACATATTTTATGCACAAAGATTGCAGTGCCAAATACATTTCTGCAGCAGACCACCTCCAGCAACAGTCTAAATAATATTTAGAGAGGAGTCCACCTACAGGGGAAAAGTAACCCAGACACCTATCTGATCAGAGATTATGAGGCAAAGATGATGAAGTTATTCTCTAAAGTAGACCCCGTAGTTCTTCTGCCATCGGCAATATATTCAAAGAACTGATTGATAAGGCTTGTTTTCATGCAATAAACCTCTGAAGGATGGGGAGGGAAAAATGAGGATGCACCACGTAAGAGTAAATGTGGTCGGAGCACAGAAGCAGGTGGCTGAGAGGAGATAATACAGCATAAAACCTGTACCGTAAACTTGTCTTTTATGTTCCAAAAAGAAAGAGAAAACAAGAAGTAAAAAAAAAAAAAAAAAGTTAAAAGAAAAAAGAAGGTAAATTGAGAAAGAAGGAATCAAGCTTTTTCTCCCTTTCTTAGTAATGTTATTGCTTACTTAAACTGCTACGTACTTATTCCTTTCCCCAGCAATGTCCTATTGTCACCTAGAAAACAAAGCTATGTGAACAAATTTTGTACTGTTAGGGTCTATTGAAAAAGATAAATGCTCTCACTGCAAATTACAGAGTGGCCGATTCATGGGCTTGCTGAAATACTAACACACAAGTAACAAACAGGTTTCCTTTGCAAATTGCCGAGAACTGTTGGTAAAATTCCTGAAAGAACTGTGAATGACCTGTGTGATGAATGGGGTTGAGAAATCTCATCATCTTCATGTATCTGAGGAGAGCTTAATTAATTCAAATGAATGAATTAAAGGTATATGAAAGGGATTAATGCAAAAGCTGAAAATAAAAATAGATCTGCGAAATATTAGATCTCTCCCAGCCTCAAAAGAGATCAATTAAATCTTTACAAGAGAAAAGGCACTGAAAAGGTTTCCTGTGGGGCCAGCAAAAGTCTGAAGTGTAATATTTTGGAAATGCCATAATTTAAGGAGAATACAATGTGTTATTTTTATGTGCTGCAGAACCCCACAACTCCACCTCCCTCTCCAGTTAAAAACACTACCCAACTAGCTTAGTGCTAGCAACTCTCTGACAGTGCCCTGGATTTTAACACTTTCTGCCTCTTTTATTTTTCATGTCTGCAGCAGTTCCAGAAATCAGTCCCCCCAGTGCCATTGTACTCCATAAATCAGGGAGGAGTGATTGATTCCTTTATAAATGATGTGTACGACACAGGAGACTGGCTGGCAAACATTGCGATAGTAAACAGGCCTTATCTTCATACATATATTTTTGAGAACCCCGCACAAAGAGTTTAAATTTCTGATGAACTGCTTGTTCGGTTTCTAATTAGCACGAACACTAAAAACACTATTCACTCCTCCTATTTGCTCATCTCCTTATCTTAGATTAACCGCTGTTTAATATGTGGTTAAAATTATTCTGCACATCATCAACTGATCTATGTGAAACAGCACAGAGAACAAAAGAAGCTTAATCTTCCATGAAGCTTCAGTCAAGTGAAACTGTACATAATCCAGAGACAGTTTCTTTTTGATAACCTGCACTTAATACACACTGCATGTCTCCCCTCTCCCAGCCCCTGCTTATTTCGAATCTGCTTATTAAAATAAAAAATAGCCTGATTTTTTTTCTTTTTTTTTTTTTTTTTTTTTTTTTTTTTGCTAGATTTCCCACACTTTGGGCCTAATTGTGCAAACGCTTTGCACTGGGCACAATGGCTGAGCTGTCCCAGGGACACGGCTCTGTGCTAACAGCCATGACACTGATGGGATCGCTTGCAGTAACGTTCCGTCCAGGACGAGAACGAAGACTTTGTGAGGTGAGGCTTTGAATAGCAATTGCATCTGCAAATGACTTGAGACAAGGAGTTCTCGGTTGGGCTGCTAAGATGAAATAGAAATAAAAAAAATAAACAAGGTGCTTCCTATAATCAAATAAAGTAAGAGGATGTTAGTATATTGAATTAATAAGGTGTGACAGCAGACGGTAGGCTCTTGTTAGTGAGCAAGAACCTGAGTTGCCTGTTTTTTTTTCCAAATTACTCACCTAAATAAGTCTAAGAGGGCTCAACAAGCAGTCGCGGAAAAACAAAACAAATTTGCTGTATCTTGAAATATTTTATGTTTTTTTAAAACAGTCACCTGGGAGTCACAGCAGCACTCTAATTTTTAATTTCATGTCCTCCAGAGCACTGCTGCATCATTTTATTACATTAAGGCCTGAAATTGAGCAAAAAAGAGGGTTTTGCGCGTTTAGCCGAACGCTCGCAGCAACAAGATGCCGGCGGGCGTCCCCGCGGAGAGGCGCAGCTCCTTGCCAGCGGTGCGGTGCGCGGTGCCGTGCGGAGCGGGGACGATCAGTCCCTCGGAGGGCATGGCGCGGCGCTGCCGCCGCTAGAGGTCGCTATCGTTACAGCTTTCTCGCTCTCGTCGATTGTTTCCGTCAGAGGCGCGATTGTGCTTCGCGGACGGGAATGCCTCGCTTTGGGCGGTGTGCTGGAGGAAGACGTGATGCCGCCTCAGCCTTGCTCTCCTGCTGACGAGTGGCTGTTGGGTTGACGGAATGAATCATCCCGGATATTTTAATAGACGGTGCATGTAGACTTCAGCATGGAAGTTTGTGCTGGGCTTCCAAAAGGTTGAAAATTTGACCAGATGAAACAATGTGCTATGGTAAAAGATGCCTTACTCTTGAAAGACAGGCAGTGTGGCACTTCAGACTCTCCTGAGGACACCTAGCATGTGCTATATACTTAGATCCCATAATTTCAAATGTGAACTCTTTTGCATTGATTTCTATTTCTTTTGGAAAAAAAAAAAAAGCAAAACAAAACATATTTTCCCATATGAGTTGACAGTAAAATTCTAGTGTATAACTATTTCCACTTCATCATGCATTTTTCTTTTAATAAAAAATGGGATATTAACTGTCATAGTAATATTTTTTATTGTAACCTTATTATGAAAAAAACCCCATCAAAGTTCTTTGTTTACCATCTTCTTACTGTTTTAAATTCCCATAGGGTGTTGCTTCCCTTACACTTGCTACACAGATGCAACTCAACGTCATCCAACTTACTTAAAGTTATGTTCTTCCGATTAATAAAAGCAAAGGATGTGAAGAAAACGGAACAAAATGTAAACAGAATCCCATCCCCATAAACAACGCAAACTGTGTTTGAAGAAAGTATGGCAAAGCACATTGGCTTCAGCTAGAAATCTATATAAACATCCATGGGACAGAAAGAATTTTGCAGTTTCCAAGAATGCTGGTGGAAGAAAGGTGAAAAGCATTGTCTTAGCACAGGGAGTGGTATGTAGGAGGTAAAGAAGAACGTACTGCAGCAAACCAATGCCAGCATCACACTGAAGGAAGTTGGAACAAGGGAGCAGATTGCCCTGTTAAACAGAGAGGTAGGCACTGTGCAACAACGGGGGAAACAAAGGGGCTTGAATCAGTAGTGGCAGGGCAATACAATCTGACCAAAATTAGGAAGGGAAAAAAAATGCCAGAAAGCTATGGAAAAAGATACTGAGGCAAAAATTACTGTAAATTGAGCAAGGCCCTGTAAGGGAATATTATGGGGCAATAATCACACCATTCAGGCTGTGCTGAAAGAATTCAAGCCGAAGTCCATTTCCTACTAACAAACTGTGAAGTGGAGTTATAATGCGAATACATACTCCCTTCAATATCTTATTGAGGTTGTTAAAACGACAGTGTAGGTCCTGATTCTGATTTCACTTACACTGCTTCCACTGTAGTGCAGCTGGAAATGTCACTGGAGGTACTGCTTATTTACAGTCCTGTGAGATCACACTCAGTCTCCTAAAAAGTAAAGACGTTCTCAGTATTCCTTTTACGATTCCAAATTACTTGTGCAGTAACAAAAAAAATCTTTATCCTAAAAATTTTAAAGGGCCGGATTTTCCATTTCCATCTGCCTCACTGTTCCCACCTTTCCAGAGTGGGTGTAGAATGCTACCTTCCCAGTTTTGCCTCTTGGCACTCAGTTTGCCTAAGCACATAAAGCTATGCAGGTGCTAGGCAGCAGAAAATCATACACTCATAATTCTTAGTATAATTATGTTTTTTAAATGTTTAATGGACCAAACTTTGGACCATGATACTCCTATTACATGGCTTACGCAGAGCCAGATGCTAAGGTAGGCTGATACGTATTGTGGGACTACTGTTCTGCTTTGGTGAAGCTGCTGGCACCTGACGAGATGTTGGTTTACCTCTGCAGAGGTGAATGGCAATTGTGCAGCCGCCAACTTGTGTGTTTAAATTCTGTTGCCCAAGTGAAGAAAGAAGTAGGTTTTTTGAAGTCAGAGAGGACAATGCTGAGGGGACAACGAGTAGCCTGTAGGAGAGTGAGATCACCAAACCCAGAGCTTTCCTGCAAGCAGTGAGCATCTTCTTGACTCAGTATGGAGAGTGAAATCCCTCCTTCCCTGACCAGTGTAAATCCTGGGAGGCTGAGGAGATTGCACAGTCCTCTGAGCCCATTATGTAGGAGGAAGGTGGGAGTATGGAACCTTCTTCATCCTCTCTTTCTGCATGAGAGGCCATTTTTGTTTCGAAATCCTGGTAGACGTTCAATGCAGTTAATTTCTCCTTTCTTTACTGTAGTTCCACACCGATCATTGTAGCCTGAGGGCTGTCATTACTGCTAGGGCTTACAGAAGGGGAAAGAAAGACTGGATTCATTATTCATTTGTACTGAAGGGAACGAGAATGAATCCAGAGAGACAGAGTGGTCATATGCAGAGCCCAGTTTTCCCGATTCACAGTGTATCTGCCGGGCTATGCTGCCTTTGGCGTGTGTCAGGGGTAAGAAATGCATTAAGTACAAGTATCTGTCCAATAAACTGTGCAGCTACCACCCATCTCCTGGGGCAGAGCATCTTCAGAGTAGGGACTGCAAAGTGACAGCTAAGTCTGGGAGCCCTTTCTTCTCCTGTTTGGGGAAACATCCCAGCCCAGAAAGTGATGGGGAAGGAGTGCCATGTCCTTAGCCAGAGCTGGATACAGCTGTAATGGTGATGCAGAGAGAGCAGCATTTTCTTCAGCTCATGACCCGGAGTATGTGCCCCTTAGTTTCTCCCGTAAATCCATTGCTGCTAACTGCTGCATTAAATAGACCCATGACCCCAATATTTTTAGTTCATCTTTTCTTGGGCTCTGGCTTAGCTATTACTATAAATTAGGAAAATGAGAAAGGATTGTATTGTCTCTGGAAGTGTCCTTGTTCTGCAGACCCCTCACCTGGTGTCAGTAGTAGCTACAGCTTTCAATTAGCCTACTCTTGTAATTTGCAGGGTTGGGTTTTTTTTTGTTGTTTTTTTTTTTTCTTTTTTTTTTTTTTACATTCACGTAGGACAAAAAACCACACGGTCAGCGTGGGAGGTTTATAGGTGATGCTTTTTAGCACCAGTGCTAGCCAAATCGTTATCCTATGTCACCGTTTGGGAAGATGGTTCTTTGCAGGTTAGACCCCACAATAGCTTTGGTGAAGATTTCTGGGGAAGGTTGAGATTGTCAGAGAATCTAGTGGCCAGGGATGGCTTCTGAGGAGAAGGTCATTTTACCCAGAGTAGGAGAAAGGATCCCTCCCAAGACGCTGGGGAGAATACTTGTCCTCTGGGGACAGGTTTTCATCTTGTAAAATAAAAGAGAAGAGAGAAGTCTGCAAATTAAAAAGCTCAAAAGAGAATATTATTGGGTAGGGAAAAAAACATCCTTATATTTTGCTACAGAGAAATTAATTCCAGAGGCTTCAGTTTGCACATGCTGCTCTTTGTTCGAGCTTGGTGCTTTCTGATCCAAGCTGGTAGCCTACTCACTGCTGTACAGAGTGGTAGAGCTGCTGGTCTTGCCACTGGTTTGGCAGGATCAGATCAGGTATTCATCAGTGACTTTCTTACTAAAATATGGATTAAGCTTTACAATTGCCAGCCTAGAAAAGGGAAAGGGCAATGTATTTAGTAACTCCTTTGCCTGGGAAAGATGTAATAGTTCATGTAACCGGGTCCAGGATCCAATACTCATGGAGAGCTTGAGAGGGAAACAGAGAAAGTGCCTATTTTAATCACATTTGCTGGAAGTATCACAAATTTTCTCACTAAGGTAGATTTTTCTCATTGCCATTCATTATTAACAGAAGCTACCCATTCTGCCTATGCAAACCAGAATATTGCTTTCTGGTCACACAGTTACAGATTTTGCAGCAGATTATAAGGCTTTTGAACTTTGTCTGTAACCCTACTTCACCAGGACATACCAGCTATCAGTCAGTTTATCTATAGGTCTCCACAGGTAGTAAAAGAATAATATTGTAGCTGAGATCCACTGTGAGCCTAAGAAAACAAAATACTCATGATAATATTAATTCTGACTTAAAGGAAATATTTGGAGATGGCTTCTTTCCCTGTATGAATTGTGCTATGGAGACTCCTTAGCCATTGCATTTGCATTGTTTTCATGATTGGGATATTACCAGTCTGTTGGGCTGGCACTAAATTTCAGCTTATGGGGAAAGAGAATCAGACAAAAAACAACCTCTGAAATATTATAGAAATATCCCTCTTCAGCTTGATTTCAACCCCCAAAAGTATAAAGAATACCAGCATACCTATTTAAAGTGTAGATATACATCTGCACATTTGTTGGGACTGAGCTTTCAAAAAACTCTTTGTCAGTAGCCATCTGATACATAAATGGCTTTGTTTACAGCAAAATGCTGGCATAAATAAATAGGAATATGGAACCAGAACAATTGCCTTTAGCAGCCAGTGCTGCAAATCATACACAAGCTGTCATCACGAGTTGAAACACGTCTGCATATTTAGTACCATGTTTAGCTTGCCTAATCAGAACAATATGTAAAGCATTAGTGCACAGGAGAGCTTGCCAAGCCCAAAATTATTTACAAGTTGCATTTTGTGTTCCTGGAAATTTTCAACAAAAAGGAGAGGAGGAAAGGAGGAGAGGAGGAGAGGAGGAGAAGAGGAGAGGAGGTTTGGAGGAGAGAGGTTCGGAGAGGAGAGGTTTGGAGAGGTTTGGAGGGGAGAGGTTCGCAGAGGTTCGGCTGGGAGAGGAGAGGAGAGGAGAGGAGAGGAAAGGAGAGGAGAGGAGAGGAGAGGAGAGGAGAGGAGAGGAGAGGAGAGGAGAGGAGAGGAGAGGAGAGGAGAGGAGAGGAGAGGAGAGGAGAGGAGAGGAGAGGAGAGGAGAGGAGAGGAGAGGAGAGGAGAGGAGAGGAGAGGAGAGGAAGGTGCGGCAAGACAAGGCAAGGAAGTTTGTTGCTAAATAAGGGAAAATACATTGGTTTTAGTAATCAAGCAAACACAGAATGTTTGCTTGATTGAAAATTCAATAGTGTGGGCCAGATCCCCAGTTGATATAAATCAGAACAGTCACTGAATCTGTACAGATTTATACCAGCTATAATTCTGGCTGTTAAACTTTTACTTTCTGTTAAATTCAGAGGAATATAAACAAATAATTAAAAACCATATGTATTTTTTAGCTTGATTCCATTTGTCAGACTATGGTACCTTAATAATAAGTATTCTGACCCTAACAGTCCTTCCAGTCTGTAGGTGGTTATAGCTTTTGAAGGATATTGTATGCTGAAGAAGATTCCCAGCTGGGTATACTAGATAGTTCATTTGTATTGCTGTTACTTCAGTTTATATTTCCAAGGCTCTGTTTACAAGAAACAGTAAAGTTCCTTTATTTAACTGAGTAATAAAGAAGCAAGAGCTGGACGAGTTCTTATTAAGGTTTGTTCCTCTCTGTACATCCCTTGGATATCACCTTAAACGCTGTCCCTGACAAAGCATTAGGAGTATATGGATTTACTTCTGTGTCCCTTGCAGTGCTGTTGATGAGCACACTTTCTAAGGAAATTCCTCCAGTGAGACAAGATTGTGTCTATAGCACTGCTGGGAGACAGTGATAAAGAATAAGGGGGCTACTACCAGCAATGCCTGAGGCAAAGTGTGTCTACAGTAGTTTTTGATGGCCCTTCAGAGTGTATGTTAAAGGTTTTATTTGCTGCCTGTACCACCAGAAGAAAACAGCCCTTGGTTCAGGCAGGAGCTGTTCTGCGAAGACGTGCAGTGAGGTTGCAGCAGCCCTGCCACTGCTAAAGCCATGCGGGGAAAATGGACAAGAGATGTCACAGTGCCTGCTCTGGCCATGCATCAGCTACTGAACAGGGACAGTCAAGACTGTCAAATCCAGGAGTGACAGAGCACGTGACATGCACTAGTTCACCTTGGGAGGAGCAACATGTGTTCCTCTGTACAGCCACCCAGGTCAACCAGAGGAAAGCGGCATTTGGGCTTCAGATTGGTTTGCTTGGTATTAGAGCTCGGAGAGAAGTATGAGGATGGGAGATGAAACCTTCCCACTGTCATCAGCTGGCACAAGGACCAGGCATTCATCACTAGACAAAATAATATGATCAAGTACACAATTGCCTCTGTTATGTGACCTGAAGAAAATTTCAATAATCACTCTCATTTTTATATGACAAATCTTAATCTTTTTTTTTTTATGGACTATAAAGAGCACAGAATTGTAGCACGGATTCCTGCCTTGAGTATTTTCTGTTTACAAATTGGATTTTCTTTTGTTTCTGAGCATGTTATTCCAGCAGAGAATCCTTTGTAAACTTCTAATTGCTTGGTGGGCCACACACTATTTGATCCTGGTGGTCTATGAAGAACAATAAAAGTAGACTTACAATAGCCTTCTTTAAATCCTGCTTGGCACTTGACCATGAACATGCATGTATTCTGAGGTTTCCATTTATTAAAAATCCAGCACTTTTTATTGAGCAAATTAATGGTTCAAAATCACAATGAAATACCACCATTACAGCTGATCTTACCTAGAAAAATATGGCACTAAACCTAACGAGAATGAACTGTTCTCTCTCAATTTTACATACGCTCCAACATCCATATGTGGTGTTACAAAAACTGTCTTTGGCCTTTTTAGAAAAATCTTAATGTGTATTTAAATGAAAACATAAGTGGGCTACAATCCTCTGAAGTACTTTATTCAATTAACTCTTTTTTTTCTTTCTTCAGTAGAAAGATTTGAATTATTTTATATTGTTTTGCTCCCTGAAAGTCTCTAGTGTGATTACTATGATGATGCCATTTGTGCCACTCTGGGTACATTTATGTCGTATTTTTCATTTATAACTCATTGATTCAGATTTTTATGATGAAACCATTAGGAGTCCAGTCCTCTAAAACAGGCTTAGACCCAGGTCCTGGAAACACATATACACATATGCTGAACTTGACTGCTGAGAGTAGTTCTGATATAGCAAATTTAAGTGTGACTGTAAATGCAGTACTGTGGCTTTCTGTGTTTCAGTAGCCCTGCCAACTGCAATGGGACAACCCAGCGCATAAAATTAAAGTTGGGTATATTGTGTAGGTCCAAGGCTGAATTTTTCTCTGGGGTGGAACTACAGGATCTTAGTTCAAATGGAACTAAGAAAAAAGAAAAAAATGGAAGCGAATTGTTTCAGCTGTTATTATGTCACATAAATGAAAGATACAGGTACAGGGTGATATTAGATGCCTTTTTTAGCTTATGAAACTTAAAAAAATATTTTAAAATTAAATTTTGCAGGTCATTAGTCTTTAAAAGGCAGAGAAGTGTTGAGGACTATTTTGAAAATGCCAGATAACTAATATTTTTTCTAACTGGTCATTCTACACACATACACCCACAACCTAATTTTAAAAATAATAAATTTCATAACTGCTCACGGATTGTTCTGTATGTGCAGCAGCCAAATAGACATGAAATGCTGAAGCAGATTTAATGGAGCAGTTGTAGTCTATTGGGGTTAAAAATCTCCTGTCTACAAGAATTTAAATATGCATTTAAATAATAGCCCATAATCATTCAAAGAACTCCTGTGCTGTATAGAAGAAATAGAACAGCTGATAATAGCAAGTCAGCCAAGTTATCATAAAGATACTTGGAGAACCCCACAGCATGGGGATTCGTAGGGTAGGGAATGATGCCACGGGCAGCAGTTGCCCTTACTTACCCAGGCTGTCCACTTGGTTTGCAGAGAGGCGATTCGGCAGCCAGATTTTGAACCTCTCACTCACATTCCTCTGTGGTTATTCATTCACACAATGAGTCCTATTAAAACCAAAGGGACTCCTTGGGAGAACAGCGTTTCTTGCCTGTGAGCAATGGGTTCTTGATTTGACTCCAAGAAAGTGAGATGTAGCAACATTACACTGCCTAATTGTGGTAAAGTGGTTTGCCAAACTGGCACATAGTTTTGGCGAATGAGACATGCTGAAAGGCATCCGCTCCAGTACACTGTGTCCAAATTAGCACATGCTTTATCATCTCTCTTTACCAAACAAATGTAGCAGGGGGTCATAATCCTTGCCAGTATTTTGGGATGTGATTTTTTATGTTAACAGTCCCATTTGCTCACCTCTTCTCCGTCTTGGTATATTATCTTCTTTAATGACATCTGTGAGCTTCTCTGTATTTTCTATACTCGTACATCCAAGTCCTGAGCTTGCTATTGAACACTCACACAAACATCTCCTTGATTACAAAGGCACTGGTCACAACAGTGAAGTTATCCATGAGTTTAAACTCATGATGGACTGTGCCTGTAGGATTAGTGCCTTAATTTCATTTCCTTTTTTTTTGTTGTTTGTTTAATATTTAAAATTGCTTAAAGTAGTTTTTGTCATTATGATTGAATACAGGTGAGGTGAAGCATTTTTGGATACTTATCTTCCTTTCATCTTTATTAAAGTTTTTCTTTTATTGAACTGGAAAAATATTAAACTTTTCACCTTAGACAGCAGGTTGCAGTATGACAGTGTAATCCAGATGGGAAACACAGGAAGACTTGGATAAAAGAAAATGAACTGCAAAGGGGCTCAGGCTGACGAGGCTGACAATGCTGTAATACTGCCTTCCACTCCGTCTCGAGCTGTTTGTTTTTGCAGTGAACACAAGTTTCCATTATAACATTTGCCTGTATGAAAAACTATGGCAAGATTTTTGGTTTCCATGGTGATACTTCTCTTTTTCATACATATTTATCATTAAAAAGCAGGAAGCCCACTCTTTTCTATTTGAGAATGTAACTTTTAACACTTAATAATTGAAGCCAAAGCTGATTTATTTTTCATGTCAGGGTGTCTTACACACATTCCTCTATCAGCAAAAACTCCCACAGTATTATAGTCATTTATTGTAAGTAGTTTATTCCATATATTACTTCAGGAAAACATTTCCAGGTTTTACAACTGGAGAGCGGCCTGCCTTTCCTCCCCCTGGTTTCAATTGGCACCACAGGGTATCAGTGCTAAGCTTTCAAACTATTTCAGAGCACAAACTGCTCTACACACAAAGCTTTCAGCTTCATTGTTGTGACATGCAAGAGATGCAACATCTCCGGTTCTTGCCACTGACCAGAGAATACTTGGAAGAGTAAAATATTTTATGAAATTAACCTTTTTGGAAACAGAAATGCTCTATCTTTACCTGGCTGGCAGTCTTTTACATTTCTAATGCAGCATTGCTATTTTTAACTCCTTCACAGCAGAGCTGAAACTAATAAATAAGCTATAATGGCCACTGTGTCAGTTTTCCTATTCTTCAAATCTGTATTTCACCTGGCAATTTGCTAACATTTCTCAAGTGAAAAAAGTTAGAAACTCAATCCTAAACAATTTTTTCCATTCTCGGGTTCCCAAGCTGATGCCTTTTATTAGCAGAGGTTTGTATTGTGGAGGAAAGATACCCTGGTGAAATATGTTGTCTAATTAGTTTTGAATCTAAAAGCACCAAGGATATGTGACATAATTAAATATACAAATGCTACTTGAACCTAAACAATTCTTACAGAAATTGAGATAATATTGGAACGATATATTCAGAAATGTATTAAGGAGCAACGAGCAAGGTCTGCACTACATATACTATCTGCAGTGTGTCAGTCACCTTAGGTGCCTTAGTGTGTCCTTAGTATTTACAGGATTTCGCTTTCCAGTGTCTGCCAGGATAACTGAAAAAAAGGATCCTGTAAATCTATTACAGACTGGTGCTGTAAATCCAAGCTGAGATGTTTGGTCAAACTGGTGGAACAGACTGTGATTTAGGATACTGTCACCATGCAGCTGTGATGATGAGTATGGTATAAAAATGCAGGTATTTTTTAACTTAATGGCTGGTAGTCATTACAACATTACTCAAAAGTCAATGAGTATTGCAAGTGCAATGCACTGGAGACAAGCATCAGAAAAAATGAGGATTAAATACTCCTTCAGAAGAGTTGTTACATGTGAAAAATCATGGATACTTCCATCACTGTTTTCATTCTGGCTTAAATCCAGACTACACTGTCTGGCCAGCAGAACTGAGCTGAGTGGTGACTTAGGCCCTGTCAGCATTAAGAGCTGCAGTGCTGTGCACAGTGAGGACTCCTCACCACGATGGGAAGGGGCACAGCAAACACAGGAAGTTCTCCACCAGGAGATGGAACTGTGCTGCCTGCATGGAAGTTTTTCTCCTTGAACATCTCCTTCCAGGTTGTAGGATGCTGATGGGACTTGCTCTTTCTGAGTGGCCTCTCTGAGGACCCTGTCCCCTGACGGTGCAGCTCTTCTGAGAGGCTGTGGTTTCCTCTTGTTTGGGGGGACCAGATATTCTCATTTAAGAAATTTTTCTCTTTGTGTTTTTTTTTTTTATTTTTTGAGGAATTGAACAGAGTTTGTATACTGTTATGCATTTAGGAGTAAAGAAATAAAAGCTATTAGAAAAACAAACCAGTCATTAGCTTTATATTACAGTAAACAGACAGCTAGATAGCTAAATAAACGCACATACACATACATGTACTTCCCACATATATTAGTGGTAATGTGTTGGTGGGCAATGAAGAAGTAAGAAATATCAATAAACTTATTAATACAGGACAGGGCAAACACAGGATTAGATATATACATGTATAAAAACTGTAGAATTTGTACATATATTTATATGTGAAACCAGTAGTTCAGATTTTTGAAAGCAGTATCTAGGTTAAACTCTATAAAACACTTGTTAACTACTCGGTGTTCTTAGCTTAACTTTCTCAAATCCTTGTTTTCTAATAATTCGATAAAGATAATTTTTTTCTTTCTGATAACTTGATTGCTCTTACCACATGCAGCTGGTTCAGCCTAGGCCTTGGTCTTTTCTTCTGGATTTATTTATCTTCCATTGTAGAGCAGAGGTGGTCTTTCATATATGCACTAATAATGTTTACATTTCTAAAATGGAACACAGACTTTCTCTTGAGGTAAAAGATCACAAGGTCAAGGAAACTCAGAGATTAGATCTTCTGCCTAAGCAGACTGCAATGTAGTAAAACTTTTGAAATCTTGATCGGTGATGCTAATACCCTCCTTCAGAATCAGAGGCCAAGGCCTTTTGTGCACCAGCATTTTTGTTAAAATTGCCTTCTAAAATTTCTTTTAATTACTCATTCACACCAGTGAAGCCCCAACCAACCTAACTAGCAATTGGGAGCATTATAGCCTGTTTCAGCTTAGTGCTATAGCCTCAGCATGATCCAGCCCTGGTAGAGAGTGATGCCGATCCGCCAGCTGCCCACTCACACCTCCTGCCCACTGCTAATGGAAGTGTATTGGTGACAATGAGACAAGAAGAAATATTAATAAACTCACAAGTAGTAGAGGCAGGATAAACGTATGATGGTGATTTTTAGTAGAACAAATGTGCCTATCAACAGTTTCAAAACGAAGAAAGTGAAAGTCAACATCTTGGAGACTGTGCTGTTTGGGTAACAACGTCCCTAAACAATTAAGTATGACATGCTGCAGAAAATCTCTTGAGATAGATTAACTCATGAGTTTTGAATTAATTGGTGGTTACATTTAATTCATTCAGATATGGTGAGACCAAATTAGTAAAAATACTCAGGATAATGTTCAAGTAGATTTTCCTAGGAAGATTTTTGCCCTGCATAAACATACAGCATTATGTCCGTGATGCGCATGCCATTTCCACATGCAGCCCAAGTATACCTCTTGTTTTCTCAGCCCCTACATTGTGCTTTGGGATGGAAACTTACAGGCCTTGCTCAACCCAATCTAGATTTCGCACCTGTGTCTAAGTCAAGAAGTGGAGTTTAACTTTCTCGGTTGTGCTGTTGTATCTGTAATAGTTTAAGACTATAAGAGATGCAAAGCAAAATGGAGAGGTAGCATCTGTTGTTGGACAATCTAAGAGAGGTGAAAGATAAAGGGCATTTAGAAAAAAAATTACGCTATTTTTACTTGCTTTCTTTCAAAAAAAATCCCATGGAAATAAAAAAAAAAATTAAGCAGAAAAAGATTTGTCTAAATTATCAGCTTTTTGACTGAAATATTTTGACATTGTTGATCTGAAATACTGTTATTAGTTTGTCAGTTGGAAACAGATGTTTGTTTTGGACAACATCAATCTGCTTCATATTTTGAGTGCCTCATGGGAACGGTAATTCTCAGACTTACACCCTCCTTGTTCCCTTGGTCGTGCTTCGCAGTCAGACCACTGCTCTCATGGTCAGCAGTGGCCGCTCCCTAGTAGTGAATTACTACAATTCTTATGGGAGAGAATATGTGAAGTCCCCTACTTGCAAAAAGCCCCCGTTGCTGGACTTTGTGTAGGAATTTTTGTTGCAATGCCGAGAAAGGAAAACATTTATTTTCCTGTGGTTAAGTCTGCAAAACGACTTGCCTGTTCCCCTGCAACTTCCCTCTCCCTTTTTGCAGAGATCCTTCGTTGTCTTGTGAGGTGCTCTGTGGTTTGTGTGGTCCCTTTACATCCCTGAGATCTAAAATCACCTTTCTGTTTTACTGAAACATATGTAAGAGATACTGTGCGAAGATGTTCCAGCTGTATAAACAGATCACAGAGGTGTCATCCAAACTTGCAGACATTTGTTGGTTAAACAGGAGAAAGTGACTTCTGTATATGGTGAATGAAATGGGGACTGTCAACCTTCCTGGAACAAAGTCCATGGGTACAGAGTGTGTGCAGCCCACCAGAGACGAGAAAGATAAGATGGATGCCTGAGCAGAATAAGAGGCACTTATTTAGTTGCAACCACTATGAGAATGGAGCCAAATCAGTCCCTGTAAACCTAGACAACTTCAGGCTAAAGTTCTGATTCCAGCCAGTTTCTAAAAATAACATGAAAGCTGTGGTGAAAACTGATAAAAGCTTGGAAATACCAAGCTACAGCTGGTCACCGGGCTTGATTCACTGCTATATTAAAGCCCCTTTAAACATCTTTGGCAGGGCAAAGGGTCTTTAAAGTGAGTGTGAATTATATGGTTAAATACTTGCAGCTGATTTATCATAACTTGTGTTGCTGTATAGGGTTATGGAAATATATGTCGTCTAGCCTTATTTTCCTGAGCTGTGCAGGTCTAAGGAGCTCATGTGTTTGCAGGATAGCTGCAGCTAGAATACACAGAACGCAGCGTGGTGTAGGAGGCTCAAGCTCAAAACAAAAGCTCACACTTCTCAATAGAGGAGGTTGTAATGTTGCAAATTATACCAACATTTACATTAAATTATTTGTACTTGGTAGAAATTAAAATTGTTGGAAACAGATTTAGACTGCATTCTATGTGGGTTTCTGTATCCAGCTACAATAATAGTATATAGAGAAGTAAAATTCAAGACATATAGCGTACTGTTCAGAGTGCTCTTTTTTTAAAAGATGGTAAAAGCCTAAAGTTCACCACATAAATACCATCTAATTCAATGATTTCGCCTTAGTTTTAACACCATTATGCAAAATGTCCAGGCAATGTTTTTCTCTGGGTTCCAGCTAATCCAGCTGAATCTGTTTTAAATAGCTATAATTGGTCATTTTCTAGATCAAGGGTCTTACTCAGATCAATGACAGTAGCTTGTGTATATTGATTACTAACCATGCCTATGAAAATACCATTTGTTACCTCGGGAATGATAGTGGAATGAACAAGCTAACTCCAAATTGGAAGGGGATCAATGTGTTGCATGTAGATAAAAAGAAGCATGTTACCTGAGAGAACATCAATTTTTCATGGACTGTGGACAAAATATGAAAGAAAAAGGAATTCACTAGGTCAGACACTTAATTACTGAGGTCTTGTATTATTTTCTTCTAGCGAAAGAGTGAACCAAGTTCATTTTTCAGTCACAGAGAACGAGGAAATTCTCTAAACCATGCTGAAATATGTGGGGCATATCCGTTAAAAGTGAAGATACATGCTGTGGCATTACAATCATACTTAATGGTTTTGAAACAAAGACTAGTGTGTCATAATAAGTACTCCTGGGCAGACACGCTAAGCCACCCAGGGGTGAACAGCTGATGCACAGAAACATCCCAATCAGGAAAATCCCAGGAGAAGCTCACTTCTCTCCTTTTCCTCAGACATCTGAAGTTTGGAGTACACCAAATTCAAAAAGTATGTAATACTGAAATTGTATTTGCAATCATGCTTCCTTGCAAACACATATTTCAGAATATGTCTTCCCTTACTCCAAGCTTGACACCGAAGTAGAGTGGCAGATCATAGCAGATCAGCTTTTTAGCTGTAACTGTGTAACATAAGAAAGACGAAAGACATAGTTCACAGTCCAGCAGCACTTATTGCAGTTTCAGGGAAGACGGGACATTCTGCAAGGCAAAGGGGTGCAAAGGACAAAGTATACATCACGCAGAGCTGCCCTGCTGAAGTGCAGAGCAGCCCAGAGGCAGAGGAAATGGATTGGCCAAGCAGAGGAGCTGCAGGTGTCCCAGAGTCACGATGGAGGCTCCCCTTGTCTCTGCAGACAGGTCAGTGTTGCCAGTTGTCCCTGGGCGGTCACTGGGAAAGCCCACTGCTTGCTCCAGAGCAAAGAGGAGACGAAAGAAGAAAGACTTCCTTCACCTGGGGAATGATCTGATGGAAACATTCCAAAGGCAAATTCTGGGACTGTGACATTTTGACAGCCTTGGTTGTTCTTTCTGGTATGCAGATGGCAAACACCCATGTGTCAGGCTATACTACTAGACTCAGCAGAAGGTAACCCTTCCTTCTTTTGTGGCACTAATGTGAGTCTTGGTCTCCAGGAACTTAGCTCATCCCCAAAAATCACAATTCCCATATGCACTCCAGACCTACCTAGTGGGATCTGTAGGAAGTTACTCAATTCTAAAGTAACACTATTTTTACGTGGTGTTTTAAGATTGAGGAAAAATAATGCAGGTATTGTAATCAGCAAAGAAGAGTGGGGAACGGAAAAAAGAGTCTAAATTGTTAGCCTGTTTTTCATGGCTTTTCTACCTGATCTCCACCCTATGACATTTCCATATTGTTTCTTTCACATTACAGCATTGTGAAATGTATGGAATATACGGGCAAAAGATATGCTTTCTGATTTTAGCGTAAGTATTCAATTTTTTTTCCCCTTCAAATACAAAACAGGAAGGTGCGAGAAGGTGCGGGAAAGGAAGGTGCGGGAAGGTGCGGAAAGGGAAAGTGTGGGAAGGTGTGGGAAGGGAAAGGAAGGGAAGGGAAGTTTTGGGAAGGTTTGGGAAGGGAAGGTGTGGGAAGGTGTGGGAAGGTGTGGGAAGGTGTAGGAAGGTGTAGGAAGGGAAGGGAAGGGAAGGTGTGGGAAGGGAAGGTGTGGGAAGGGAAGGTGTGGGAAGGTGTGGGAAGGTGTGGGAAGGTGTGGGAAGGTGTGGGAAGGTGTGGGAAGGTGTGGGAAGGGAAGGGAAGGGAAGGGAAGGGAAGGGAAGGGAAGGGAAGGGAAGGGAAGGGAAGGGAAGGGAAGGGAAGGGAAGGGAAGGGAAGGGAAGGGAAGGGAAGGGAAGGGAAAGGAAGGGAAGGTGTGGGAAGGTGTGGGAAGGTGTGGGAAGGTGTGGGAAGGGAAGGTGTGGGAAGGTTTGGGAAGGGAAGGTGTGGGAAGGGAAGGTGTGGGAAGGGAACGGAAGGTGTGGGAAGGTGTGGGAAGGTGTGGGAAGGTGTTGGAAGGGAAGGTGTTGGAAGGGAAGGTGTGGGAAGGTGTGGGAAGGTGTGGGAAGGTGTGGGAAGGTGTGGGAAGGGAAGGTGTGGGAAGGGAAGGGAAGGGAAGGGAAGGGAAGGGAAGGGAAGGGAAGGGAAGGGAAGGGAAGGGAAGGGAAGGGAAGGGAAGGGAAGGGAAGGGAAGGGAAGGGAAGGGAAGGGAAGGGAAAGGAAGGGAAGGTGTGGGAAGGTGTGGAAAGGTGTGGGAAGGGAAGGTGTGGGAAGGGAAGGTGTGGGAAGGGAAGGTGTGGGAAGGTGTGGGAAGGTGTGGGAAGGTGTGGGAAGGTGTGGGAAGGTGTTGGAAGGGAAGGTGTTGGAAGGGAAGGTGTGGGAAGGTGTGGGAAGGTGTGGGAAGGTGTGGGAAGGTGTGGGAAGGTGTGGGAAGGTGTGGGAAGGTGTGGGAAGGGAAGGGAAGGGAAGGGAAGGGAAGGGAAGGGAAGGGAAGGGAAGGGAAGGGAAGGGAAGGGAAGGGAAGGGAAGGGAAGGGAAGGGAAGGGAAGGGAAGGGAAGGGAAGGGAAGGTGTGGGAAGGGAAGGGAAGGGAAGGTGTGGGAAGGTGTGGGAAGGTGTGGGAAGGTGTGGGAAGGTGTGGGAAGGGAAGGTGTGGGAAGGTGTGGGAAGGTGTGGGAAGGTGTGGGAAGGGAAGGGAAGGGAAGGGAAGGGAAGGGAAGGGAAGGGAAGGGAAGGGAAGGGAAGGGAAGGGAAGGGAAGGGAAGGGAAGGGAAGGGAAGGGAAGGGAAGGGAAGGGAAGGGAAGGGAAGGGAAGGGAAGGGAAGGGAAGGGAAGGGAAGGGAAAATCTTCCCAGACTGAAATTAGAAATATTGACTCTTCTCTGAGGCAAAGGTACAAGATAAAAAAGAAAATATTTTCTTAATTGCACAATTTTATTTGCTCCTGTGATTTTGGGACCCAGCTTGTGTTATTTTAGTTCATTTGGCAATTTGGAAATAATTAGTGAAATTATAGGTGTTATTAAAATCAGGAAAAAATTGCATGGTTTTCAGTCATATTAGCCTGAAGTATTTCCACCCTATGAGCTGACATAATCCTAAACAGCCTGTACCTCTTCTCAGATTTGCTTTTGACAACGATAGAGTAAATACTGAAAACAACTGAATACAGGCTTTCTGCTTTATTAGGGAAAAGTACCATGTGCCACAGAGTTTGCAGATTATTTGCTACCACTTCAAATAAACAACCTTCCACAGTGTTACTCCCCCAAAATATTTTTGGATGGTTGAAACAAGTCAACTACATTCATCCACTGATAGAAAAGCATGAGAAGTTGGAAACACAAGTACTACTGTGGCTCGGAGAATTTATAGCTTAAAGTAAACACGTTAGCTCCAATGCTAATCCTTTATTTGTTTTTAAAAACTGAAGAAGGTCATAAAAACAACTCACAAAGAAGAATTTAGCATCTGGGTGTACTGAAGGAGTGAGATCCTCATCAGAAAAGAAAGAAGTGTTGATATTAGTCAGCTAAACTGTATTCATGCTGTTTTCTGCTTCTGCTGCCCTTGTTTTTCCTTTCCTTCCAAACACCAGACAAATGCTAGCTTTCTGCTTTGTTTCAAGCAAGATGATTAAGTGTAGACTCTGGCTAGCTTGCAAAAAAGAAAGACTGTCTGAAAGAATTAGCACCCTTATTATATGGTTCAGATTCTAAATCAAAATTAACAAATAAGACTGTCACGCTATTGTGTATGAGCCATAGGGCATTTTTTACATCTATGAACACCGATTAGAATTTCACTTCAATTTGTTAATTTAATTAGGCATTTTCAGAAATTTTAAATATTGTTTGAGTAGAACTCCTATATTTAAAGCTTTTATACGAAGGTCACATGGGCAAATCTTGTTTTGCCAGGTGGACTGTCTACAATGTACAGAGTCTTGATAAAAACCAGCTGGAATTGCCTGATACTGGTTAAGACTCAAAAATCAGACTGTGGAAACAAATATATCTTGGCCCTAGATACTTGCCACATCTGCCAACAATTAGTTATATATCAGGACTAGAAAGGGGCACAGAATAAACAAGATCTGATTTCAGAATAAGCAAATAAACAAGGAGCTCGGCATCATTATTCATCAAGTGGATGTGGAATTGTAGACTTATGTTCAGAGCTGTCAGTCCTTGAGGTTTAGCTAAAAGTATTAGGTAACAAAAGATCTGATTGACAAATACTTTGCAGATGCTCTGGGAGCACATTATCCCATCTGCTTGTCTGCTCAAGAGCACCACCCAAATATTTAGCCGGGGTGCTTCTGGGGGACAGATATTAGGGTCAAACTGGCTGTGGGAGCACACAGAGCCAGTTCTGAGGGAGCCAGTTCTGAGGAGCTTCTTATCGCTACTGTTAGGGTTTCTACAAACAGTGGTGTGTGGTTATGCCAAGGGTGTCATGAGATGTTTGTCTGTTCAGAATTAGGTGAGACTCTAAAACAAATGAACACTAACATTTTGGATGGAAAGGTAGTTTTTAAACCAAAGTGTTTTATGGGGATTGAAGGAGGGAACTGAATCTGAGACTCGGTGAGAATACTGAGGCTTGCAAAGTTAGGTTGCCGTGTAAAGAAACCATGAATCTCAACTCTTATCTTGCAGGCAAACTGTTCCAAGTTTTGAAGATTTTCCAAAACATTCTGACCTGTTTCTGGAGAGCATGAAAATGAAACAATGTTTCATTTATGTAACAATGACACATTTAAAGACAATAAAATTGACAAATAATAGGCCACGTTTACTTTACTATCTGGACAAAGCAAGTTTTTGCGGTATCATGTTTCACTTGAAAGATTGTATTCAATTAAAATCAAAGCAGGAAAGGAATTTTATTACCTGCATGTAACGTGGGATATGATATAATGATCTTCGTTCAAACTCCCAATCATTAAAACTCTCTAACTGGTGATCAGGGAGAACTTCAAATTCAGGTCCAACAGCTGCAAAATATGAATAAAAGCTATAGCTTAATTGAATCAGTGATTCTAAATCTTAATACACAAATGGCATGAGAAAATCAGACTAGTGGAAAAATAAGTTTTCACTCTGATGTATTACATTTTATTTTGAATAATTCTTCAGCTGAGTTGTGCTGGGTAAAAGACAGTAAGACACTGCCACTGTTAACTCTCTCTGATACCCAATTTTACTCTCTCTAGTGAACCCTTTGATGGTTGGCAACAGCAGTAACCTGCCAACAACAAAGATCAAGCCACTGGTCTCTTGCGCAATACAATTTCTGTAGTGGACCAGGTCCAGAGCTCAATTACGTCAAAGCACATCAAGAGTAAATGTCCTTCTGAGGCTTGATCTGAATGGCATACGAGGAAAGGCATTTTTGTGTCTATGGAATGGGAATTAATGTGCATGTTTTTTTCATTACTAGATTGATAATGGTCGTACAATCATACATTCAAGGATACTGATCGCAAATTCCACTGAAATCAGCTTCAGGATTTCCACTGATTCTGGCCAGCTTTCAGTCAGGCTCACAGACAGCAAACGGGTGGAGGTGAGTAGAGTATAAGTTATTTTTCCTAAGCTTTGGGGAAATCAATTTTATTCAGAGTATCTCTGAATTAGGACACAGGCCTTAAAGGGACCTAAAAAATAATTTCCTGTCCTTTTGTACAATGTCAGAGTCAACGTAGAAGCTTGTAATGACCGATTTAGATTTTACAGGATAACCAGACTTAAGGGTTACAATCATTTTGTTTCTCATGGATCAGAAAGAAAAACATGTCCTGGTCAATAATACTACAATCATGTCCAAAAGGAAAACGAAGAGCTTTCCTCAGAAACACAAGTTTCAGAAAGGGGAATATGATACCTCTCCTTCACACCTCAGGTTGCTCTATTCAAAGTAAGTTCAGAGATCACAAGAGGAAACAGAGTAAAACCGGAATTCTAATCTACCTTATATTGCCTTAAAATTTCACATACATACAATGGAATATTTTGTCTGAATTAATTAAAAACCACTCTTTTCATCTTATTAACTAGACTTAACCAACCTAGTTGAAAGTTGCTTAAAAAATCAGAAATTGGAAAGGAGCTCATTAAAAAGTGAATTAGCATTTCACTGATTTGAGGTTAATATGATTGCATTTATACAGTACAGAAAAATTACCACTTTATTAGAAGTCATTTGTATACTTAACTGCTGTATGAATAAAATTGTATTTATATCAACTGTTAAGTATT
This sequence comes from Chlamydotis macqueenii, assembly GCF_036417535.1. Classification (NCBI taxonomy): domain Eukaryota; kingdom Metazoa; phylum Chordata; class Aves; order Otidiformes; family Otididae; genus Chlamydotis; species Chlamydotis macqueenii. The sequence continues at coordinate 27,817,835 of NC_141556.1, forward strand.
AGAAGTTAAGTAGTCTTACTCCGTTCTGCTTCTAAACAGTGGATTATTAGCTGCACGTGATATGATACAAGTCTCACAATTTGTGGCCTAAAAATCTCCATGAATCTATTGCTGTATGTCTCTGTAGTGGCTTATTCTTATTCCAGGAAAATGATTACTTTAGGAAAAGTCTTGCAAACTTAATGCTGATCTGACACGACCCTAAAGTCTAATTTTTCTCTTTAACCAATCAAAGAATCTGGAAACTATCTGCAAGAAGCTTAGCATAGTGTTTCTTCTGGGAAAGACATTGTGCCTGAGTGGCAGTGTGCTCAGAAGCTGTCCCAACACCTGAATGTCCCGGGGAAGTTCTGTAATTTTAATGTCCTAAAATAAAAGTACAGTAGGAAAAAGAAGTGTATAAATATATATTGTATATATCTAGAGGATATGTGGTCAGCTTTGTGCTCTGGTTCTTCCTCATGCTTGAAAATGCGGCGGAATATTTTTTAAACCACATTTCAGACTCCCCACCTCTACTGTTTTTCGTAAATCTAAGTGGTGCTAGAGCAACGTGCTCCAGACTGGAGTAAATGTGCCTTTTTAAAGTGGAGCCAAGATTCTCCCTTGAGTCCTATCATCTTTCATCTCAGGGCCACAGAACTTTCTGTACATTTGAAGTGAAGAAGGAAGAAAAGAAAGGAGAGAGAAAGGGAGGGAGGAATGGAAGATGGGAAGGAAGGTAGGAGAGAAAGACAGATGGAAAGAGAAAGAAAACATTTTACATTACTTTTGCTCCTCGTCTGAACTACTGGAAAAAGACTGAATAGATTCAGCAGAACCTTTTCTGGGATTGTCCAAAAATCTGTATAATTATGAATGACACAAGTAAAACACAATTGCTAGTACAAAGATGTTAGAATCATAGGATCATAGAATAGTTTGGGCTGGAAGGGACCTTTATAGGTCATCTAGTCCAAACCACCTACAAGAAGCAGCAGGTACATCTCCAAATTGATCAAATTGCTCAAAGCCCCAGCCAATCTGCCTTTGAATGTTTCTAGGGATGGGGCATCTACCACCTCTCTGGGCAACCTGTTCCAGTGTTCCACCACAGTGCAAAAACTTTTTCCTGATATCTAGTCTGAATCTATCTCCTTCTATTTTAAAACCAGTACCTCTCATACTATCACAATAGGCCCTGCTAAAGAGTTTGTCCCCATCTTTCCTATAGGCTCCCTTCAGGTACTGGAAGACGGCTATAAGGTCTCCCCAGAGCCTTCTCTTCTCCAGGCTGAGCAGCCCCAACTCTCTCAGCCTGTCCTCATAGGAGAGGTGCTCCAGCCCTCTGATCATCTTCGTGGCCCTCCTCTGGACTCGCTCCAACAAGTCCATGTCCTTCTTACGTTGGGGGCTTCAGGGCTGGACGCAGTACTGCATATGGAGTTTCATAAGACCAGAGTGTGCTCATTTGTGTGCATTATTCAACACTTCTGTAAAATAATGAGTTCATTAAGGAAAACTGAATTGAAAAAGCATGTGCACTTTGTTCTAAAAAAAAAAATACCTTTATTTCCATTATTATTGTGTATGAATTAATAAGATCTTTCATGATCCCCTAAGAGCTCAGTTTCCTGGGCTTGCAAGCCTCTGTTTGTAACATGAGAGCTTTACTTCTGAAGGGCAAAGCAGAATCTCTCAGATAACTATTGCCACATTCCAGGAGGAGTCTGTGACTATCAGGATGGGCATTTATCTTTGAATTTTGTCTGAGGATGGAGAGGGCCAGCATGCAAAGATCATAACTGGTTATGTTCACAGGGAACTGCCTTGCCTAAAGGATGGGGTGCAGCTTTCTGCAGCAAGAGACTCTTTATGGAGACACTTTGTCATTTTCTTCCTGGCTCTTCAGGGTTAGAACAGCAAAGCCTATGGAGTTATTTTCTGCCCCGTTTTATGGCAGGTTCAGATATGAGGTTTAACATGAGATTCAAACTTCTGGTAATAATAAATGAGATGCTTGTATATATATATGTAACACTAAAAATCTCAATAGCCATAAGTGGTGAGTATCATGAGGATGAAGATTAACTAAGTCAAAGGCATATTCCTTCAGTAGTGAAGTACACTACAGAAGAAGCAAATGCTTGTGTCTTTCTGCAAGTTCCCCTCTTGGTAACACTCTCAGGCACAGCAAGAAGAAAAAATCTCTGTGTAAAGAATGAAAAGGTTTCTGCCTGCCTTTCTTTGCTGTCCAAACCATTTTTTTCCCTATTTAAATATGGAAAAGCAAAGCTCTGAATACATTATAAAAGAAGGTGTTGAAAGAGGATTAATAAAATGTGTGTCATCTTTTGCATTCATGGCTTCTATTACAGAGGGACCTAAAAAGACTGTAGTGCACACCTCTGTCATCTTTTCCCTAGACATAAAATAGTGAGGAAGGCAGAGATTAGAACTGAACATGCTTCGATTCTTGTCGCTCGCATACAAATGCGTGTGGATGACATAGCACTGCTTAGAGTAAATCTGTTAGAGAGATAACTCCCCTGTCTCATACTGATTTCAATTCTACTTGTTACTGGTTTAGTGATAATAGATGTGTGTTAAACGGACATAAGTCAAGGTCATGGTTTTGGAGCAATAGTGAAATTCATCAGCCTGAGTCCATCTTCCGGTGTCTTCTCTGACTTGTACTAAAACTTTCTTTTTCAGGTGTCTTCTGTGAAGAATTCTTGTAGTATTCCATCTGTATACTCCTGTATGATATTCAGAACCCCTTAATAGGGAAATTATAGTACCTGTCAAATTGATGTTCGAACACTACTACGCTTCTGTGGGATAGTTTTCATTTGCTTTGTTATGTTTTATTTCCAAAGTGAAAGACATATTTGTATCAAGTTGAGCTAAAGGTATTTATTATCACAGTATGTTAAATAAAACAGCCAGAGTGTATAAAGACTGATTATTGGCTGAATATTTTGCAATCAATTTACAGTCTCAGAATGAAACATCCTTTTTTCTCTTTTCAATTTTTTATAAAGCCTTTTGTAATAACCTTGTTTTCTGAAAAGCATATGCCAACAATTACTAGTGTGATAATGTACTATTAATATAACTAAGCTCAAAACCAGTCGCTTGTTTAGCTCTTTCTTCACTTGTGGGGTTCTTTATTTAGGACCTGGATGGGAGCTGATGGCTCCATCTGTGCACAACCAGCTCTCTGAAGTTGACCACTTGTCTTTGAAAGACTCATGGCCCTTTCAGCTTGGCTAGGCTGGAGGTAAAAGTCTTTGCAGGTTGGTGTTTAGGCAGTGAAATGTCTATGTTTCACCAAAATGCACCAAAGAGGTAGTAATGCTCTACGTTCATTGCTTAAGTCAAAATGCTCCTTATTCTGAATTTTCTTTCCTCGTTCTGGACCTGTCATCTCCTATATGTCAGATTTGGGACTCAGGAAGTTTCATTCTGCTCTTCAATCCCATTAGCATACGTGTGGAGTCATTTGACCAACCTAGAGTTTTATTTTGTAGATATAGGCTATTTAATTCTCTTTAATTCTTTCAGTCTTCTGAAAGACATTAACAACAGTTCACGTTTGGAAATTATACAAAATTAAGAGGTATTGCAAGTAACTGTAAGGATGGAAAAATAATATGAGAGTTGTGGAGGTTGGTAATATGCAGCGAAAATAAGTTCACATAGGTGAGAATCAAAGTAGAAAAATGCAAAATAACATATTATGAGATGAAGAAAATTTGAAACAGAGATATTCACCAGGAGGATAATACTTGAAAAGTTGCTGTGTTACAAGAACCTACTGTGAGATAGTACAGCAAACTGGTTGAAATTAAAATGTGACACAATGGAAAAAAAAAATCCAAAGCATAGTTGTTGCAGTGAAACTGGTTCTGATAGAAGAAAATTCTTATTTGCCCTTTTGGGTCTGCAGAACATCTTGAGGCAAAGTCACCATCTCTTTTTAAGTGTTTTATTCTATCCCAATTAAAACCTCAGATTTCCCACAAAAGAGGAACTTTTTAGTACTCGACATAAGGAGAAGAATAAAATAGGTATCATTGTTCTTCCTGCCAGCCTGTACGGCTACTGCTCTTCTAAGACTTTTTAACTGCTTTGTTTGCTTATGAAATAAAAGTCTTATCAAGGATTCCTTGAAGCACTAGTTTTTCACTTTCTGAAGTCCAGCCTCAATCAGCATAAAGCAGACTGTTCTAACCTTATTATCTTGGTGTTCTGAATGCAAGGTGCAATATACAGATGGCCCAGCATGATCTCTCTGTATTCTCTGTATACTGTCCAACAAATCTTAGCAATGGCCTTATAGTATGGATTTGTTAACTTGATTTTTTTTTTTTTTTTTTTTTAGTTCTAACAGGGAAAATGGTCTTGCCATTTTCTGATTTAGTTTGGCCAGATCTGATCTGATTTACAGCTGCAATCAGATGAGATATTTTCCTGATAGATGAAAAAATGAATACTTCCCTTTAATATGATTCATTTGGGCCTGCAATGGAGAAGTAGAAATTGGGTCAGCAATAAAAAATGTCAAGTTGTTTCAAATACAGGAGACCATGAAATAATGATCAAAATGAGGTCACTGAATTATCCGATTCTGAAAACAATTTTATTTGTCTGCATGCACTGGATCTTGAGGGTCATAGACACTGAGATGAGAGCAGGAATGAATATGCCTGGAGACCATGAGAAGCACTTGAACTTGTAGCTGCTGTGATCTTTGATTTTGGAATATTCTCCTTGAAAGTGATACTTCAAGGATTGGCATCAGAACTTCTAACTGAAATTATTGATTGTTTCTTTGACAAAATTCTATTTATTTCTCCTCCCACAGGCATTACTTCTGAGAATTACTTTATGGGTCCTGTCAAGAATGCAGTTATTTGTAAGGCATCCGTGGGTGCGGTGTACTCCAGTTTGAATGCTCTCTGAGCAATGCTTTTTCTAGAGTATTAAATAGTCTGAAAAGCACTGGGAAAAAAAAAATTGGATATGAATTAAACACTCAAAACCCCACATTTTCAGTCTTTTAATTCTTCATCAGTGCAAGTGAAAATGTCTGTCACAGCTGTCATGACTCATGTACTCCATTATTTTTAAAATAGTGTGTGACTTCTGACATTGTGGCACTTCTGTGCTGCTGTGAGTGGGTAGATGGAAGAAAAATTTAACCACCTTTACTGAGTTTCAGCTGTTAACTTTTGATAAGCCACTTTCCTCCTGCATGTCAATGCAGGGACAACTGAGAAATCTCACTGAGTGGTTCTGAGTTGTCCATATTTCCATGACATGTTGAAACATAGCTGTTCCCATCAGAGCAGTTCCTGTGTGCAGGGATAGTCTTCTTCAGAGGAGAGCAGTGGAAGAAGCTGGGGCAAGTGTTCCCAGTATCATAGCCCCAGGTTTGCTGCTCGCTGCTGAAAGACAGGGAAGCATGTGTTATGTACTGAGCTGCTGTGCATCTTCTCTGAATATGTCACCTTAAGCACAAAAGTGCTTTCTGTACATTAAGGAAAGCACCTTGAGAAAGCATGGAAACTCTTCCTGACTGTTCACATTTTGGATCCTGCTTGTGTTCCTCTGCACAGTTGTGAATGATGCAAATCAGATCTTCAGAAAGTGAGTTGAAGGGAGTAACGATGCATGAATGAGCCAGCAGCGACACAAACTTTTGGAGTTACCATAGGTTAGTGGATATGTGGGAATTTGTTACCCTTTGGTAACTTGTTTGCATATCTAGGAACTTCATCTTTCATTTGAACTATTTGAATTTAAAGGCACTCCTCTGAGGTCTATATTACTATCTAAAACTATGAGCGGAACTGGGGTCTCAATGCCTATTAAATGCAGAATGTGTTTGTTTTTGTTTTCTTTCCTCATGGGGACTGTAATGAGATATTACTTATCCTTCAGATGAGTCAGTGCAAAGACAGGTGATCATTTCCCTGGACCAATAAATTACCTAATTTAGGGCTCAGTCTGAAGCTTATTAAAAGGTCAAATCTGATTTTGATTTCTTTTTTTTTTTTTTATTAGTATAACTTTACTCTAGTGGAGTGGTTCCTAATTTAAATGAGAAAGGAATGAAGACAATAGTTCTGGTAGAGGAAATAGATTTGAATTATTTGGCCTTGTTAGCCACTTTTCCTATTCTGATGTCCTTGCCTTCACAGACTTCTAAACTGCTTGACTTCACTCTAAGTCCTTCTTTCAAAAGTCATGACTTTTAGAAGAAGAAGATTGATCCAGGCTTGCTCACCAGCCTCCCTCAACTTTCATGGAATTGATTTGCATTATCACATACCAGAACGGAAAAATAGGTAAATCGAATGTGTTACTAAGTTAGCAAAACATGAAGTTTAAAATATTATTGCTAGGCTACTTGCAGGTCACCTCCAAAGGACAGGAACAAGCACTTTAACAAGGAGCACATGAAGTACAGTGGTAATCTTACTGGAATATAAAGCCTTTTACTACAACACATTCTTCCTTTTTATTTAATTTTCAGTGTGTTAAACAGCCTTAATTCCAGTGGAGGTGACCTACTGCTGGCAAAATGGTGAAATCACTGCATTTGGACATGAAAATTCAGATTTGAGAGGAAAGAACCACTTCCATCAGTACTAAAAATCATAGTAACTAAAGATGTTGGTATCTTCATAAAATCACGTCTGATACTTTTGTGATGGAAGACATTTGACATCCATCTTCTTAGGATTCTCTTTAAAATTTCTGTAATAAATTATGTAATAATGTGAACATATTCAGATTAGAATAAACTGTCCCTGTGTGAAGATTTGTATACAGATAAGCAACAACCTAATTCTTCGGTGAAAGAAAATCAAAGCGCAGTCACTACGGAAAGCAGTGATGATAAGAAAACCTGGTGGAAACTCCTCTCTGTTAATCCATCTATTCTCACAAACCTGATCCTAGGTGGAAATATAAAACTATTATCAATATCAGTCCCAAATTAAGTATCTTAAACAGTTGATGATACTTATGTTTTGGCACCTGAGTTGAGTTCCTAGCCAAAACAATCAGTGAAGGCTATTAGACACTCCACCCACCCTGCAACCTGCATTTGGGGAGCTGAACCATCCTCTTGAATCCATTGACTGCAATAGCAGACTTCTACCAAGCTCATGTAAGATCATCTTTCTGTGAAAACCACAATTTCAGTATCTTCATCCAGAAGATGAATCTCACTGAATCCCACTCTGGGGTTAAAATTTAATTGACTAAACAGAAGGTGTCTCACATTTTTATAAGCAATGTGGAGTTAAGCAGTTTCTCGTGAACAACTGTTGATCTAGTGATCTAGAGAAGAACAGGTCTAGTGTGACTTTTGCCAGGCTTCAAAGTTTCAGATAATCCAGGGCATTTCAAACAGCAGTAGACACCTGCATGGTTGCAACTGTGATAAGTCTTACCAAAGACACACCTACATCAATGGGAAAGATATATAGACTTATACAGGAGACTATTACACTCATGTAACTGCTACTTCAACTGAAAAGCACGAACTACTTTTCACTTGGTCATTTACAGATGGTTTCCAGGCTCACTCTAGACCTAGCTATACCTTGAGCCTGGTGTTTGCATCATGTGGAAACAGAGATAACATAATTCCTCTGCTACCTCTTAGGCACACGAGCAAGTCATAAAAATATTGACCAGGCTTTTTAAATTCCAAAGGCTGTTAGAAGCCATCAGCATTTACAGACTGAGAATATGGTACGTTACTGTAATCTACTTTCTATTACTGACATATCTGCTCATGATACATAGGCTTCCCAACAACTCCACAAAATTAAGAACAAAAATTTATCAAACAGCTTGTGTGTATGTCTTATTTTGTATGCTGATTAGCTTCATATTATGCTATATGAAATCTGCTGCATAGTATTAAGTATTATGCTAAAAGTGGTATACAACTGCAGTCTTTCTGTTGATACAAGTACACTATAGGAATCAATGATGTCTCCTTCAAGACTCCTAAAATTTGTAACCTATGATCTATGGATCTGACCTAGGTTCTTCTTTGCCAAGTAGAAGAGTCTGAAAATTTAACTGGCTGGAAAGTCATACCTCATTCAAGCAGGAATCTTGAAAGGATCCTTCTTCCTGTAAATATACCTACTAAGTGGTCTCATGACAAAGGGAGAATCCATTCTTTCATTTCCTTATTTGAAGAAGAAAGAATTCCCTGAAGTGGCCTTAAGTTTGTATGCCACTTCAAGCCTCATACAGAGTCCATAGACAAAACTATAGACCAGCTACAGCCTCTAATCAAAGAAAACCTGTACTTGAAATAACAAACCAACAAAAGGTAAACTGTAACTACCTATAGGTACAGTTACAGAAATTCAGCCCCAAATGATATCAAATTTGGTTTGGCACAGAATCCTTAAGGGGGATTTTCCAGAGATTTCAAAGGATATTAAATCAAAAATCTTCCTGAGGTTTTCCTACTGTTTGCGTGGGTTCTCCCTACAGAATTCTATGAAAGATAGGAAAGGGGGAAAAAAAAGTAAAAAAAAAAAGGAAAAATATGAGTACAGAAAACTAAAAAAACCCACCAAAACTATAGAGAATTCAGAGGAAAAATTCACTTGGAGAAAAGGATCAAATTAGTTTAAAGTTTACTAGGTTCTATAAAATCAGTTTACTTTCTATTCTCCATACAATGGAAAACACAGTAAATGTGCATTCATTCTAATTAGTATTGTTTGTCACTGAGCGTTATTTTTAGACAAAATGTATTATACAAAAAAAAAACCCAAATGTCAGTTTCTGATAAATAGACATCCTTCTCCAATCATTAAATGTGAGCGTGCAGATGATCGTAGCAAATAATTATAGATATCTATATTTTTATGTTTTCATGATACTTTGTAGACCCAGTGTATGATATATGGATTACTGTTACTAGTAACAGTAATAAGTGTTACTAGTGAGATAGTACTCACAAAGGCGTTTAGGTGCTTTATTTTAGTGTATACTTATTTATTGTATTCACAATTTGATAGAATTGTTTAAAAATAGTTCTAGATACTCAAGACATTAAATCAGACTTTCACTTAATAAATTTTCATATGATAAGTCATATTTTAAAAGATGGCAAAAAATATAATTGTGTATCTATCAAGTAGAGTTAGCCAAGAGAATATCACAAGTTATCACAAGTGAGTTTAAAAAAAAATGCAATCATTTTAATTTCTTATCCTGAGCTTTATCTTTGGAATGCATTATTTCTTCTGTTTTCTATTTATGTTCCAATTTTTAAGTACTAGAAAAAGGAAAATTTTGTTTTCCCCTGATGAAATATAGGCATCCTTTCTACTACATATTTTGAACTCTTAAATATTCTGTATTTTGATTGGATTGCCACTCCACCTTTGTCTGAAAGGTTATTGAGGCTGTCAACAAGAAAAGGACTAGAATTACCAGCCAATCAAATTACAGAATACTTAAAAGGTCAAAGTAGTACAGCACACTAACATAATTCACAGAATATATGAGGCATTAAAATCCTAATACCTCATTCTCGTAACAAAGGTTGTAATGAGAGCAAGAAATGGCACAACATGAATTCATTCACGTGACAGCGATTATAACAAGAACCTGAAATGCAATAAACTTAACCCATTCTTGCTGCTAAGCTAAGACTATAACTTAGGCTTGTTTCAAGCTACCTTAAAAATTATTTTGAAGCCAAACATTAAGTAAGATACTGTGTAGTAAGTTTTGTTTATAAATCATCTCAAATTAGTTATTAATCATAATTTTGAATTTGTTGTCTTTGCTATATTATGTAAAAAAGACCCCAACCCAAGCCAAACCATGAATTATTACTGGGTAATCTTTTAAATCTAGTTCATTTTTTTCAGCAAGGAATTTCTTGATATCACAAGTGGTGAAATGCTACATCTGTTTCTATTTTGCTAGTAATAAACTGAAGTTGTGTTGTCTAACCAACTACCTCATACAACAGCAACACAGAAATGCCACTCACAAAAGTAAACACGGCAGATTTTTTTTGTAGACTGAAATTAATGTGTTGCAAGATTTCACAGGAACGAGACTTGCCTTTATAGGAGTCTTTAGTACCTGTGTCATTGCAGTTATTAGAACATGTAAAATCTTAACAAGTCTTTTTTTTTTCTAGTAGAACATTCAGCTTTAGATCACAAATCTTGTCAAGGCAAAGAAGGCTGGCAATGACAAGCAGCCCAACCCTTAATTTTCCAGCATTTTGGGGAGGGGAGTGTAACAGTAAAGTATATTTTTATTGTAAATTTCTTTTCCTCAGTGAAACACGTGGAATAGTCCTTTAAGTAGTACTATCTATGGAGAGGAAATAAAAACAAATTTAACCCACAGACCTTTGGTTAACTTCTTCCTAAACTAAATATAAAATGTTACCTCATCTTGCTCAGATTAAAAGGGGAGAGGGGGAACTCCCCCCATCGCCACACATTCCCTTATTGAGAATCTCTTCAGTATAAAAAGAAGAGTCTGCATATAAAAGACAATCCAGAGACATCTTTGAAGGTTCTCTTTCAAAGCATCTCTACTTCCCTGAGCGTCTGGGGATTTCTGTTATTAATTGAAGTTAATTTTCTAGGATATCAGTTTGCCATGCACGTGGGAAAGATTGATAGCCTCTTCGATTCTCAAGAGTGTTGAAAATGACACTGTTCCATCACCGAGTGTCTTCACTTTTATCATCACAAATCAAATTATAAACATCGGGGCAACCTTGCTGGAATCTGGCTTCGGGAGATTTCCATAAGATTAATTAGGCGGCCAAAGCAAAGATGGTAAAATCTAAGGGGGGGAGGAGGCCGGGGGAAGGGGGGGAGAAAGGCACCATTCATTCCTTGTAGAATGGGAAGTCAATTCAACAATGGGTAATTAGCGTGGGCCATGGATTCTCAAAGGCACTGAGGACACTGGACTCTTTCTCTCACTCTGATGTTTAGTGCGGTATTGTGGACCCCTCATTTAATTAGTGCACTTTGATACCCACAGGAGCTTGAAGCTCCAGGGCATGCTAAACACAGACTGACACCAGCAAGCTTCTGCCTCCTTCCAGTCTAATTAGAGACACAATGAGCTGCAAAGACAATGTTTTACTCCAAGATTTCTTCTGCAGATACCTCTGGCAGGAAACAATCGTTTATTTTGTGTCTATATTGGTATTCAGATTAAATTGTTAGCATGCAAAAGATGAGCTAAGGGCACATATCTATTAAAAATGCTTAACAGAGTTCAGAAATGATGGAAGCAATTTGTGGGAAAAAAAAATGTATTTTCCCCTTTGGAATTTTTTTTTTTTTTTAGTTCTCTTATCTAATTAGAAGTAAATGGCTTGAGTAAGAAAACCAAAATAGGCTGGACTCCAAAGCATCTCTTGTGAAACGATTTTTACCCCTTTGCATTAATAATTTCTACCTCTCAGAAAAGGGAATTTTTAACTTAACTGTTTGCAAAAGTGAAAGGGAGGGAAAAAAAAAGAAAAAAAACTAACAAGTGCTTCTGTTCCAATTTTCTGTTGAAGTGAACACCCACCTACCTGAACAGGTCATTGTGTACAGAAAATGGTACTCAGATTTACAACTCTTCAAACAAGCAACCCCAAAAAGTTTGTGGCAGTGATTGTAGGTGTGTGTGTGTGTATATATATATATATATATTTATAAAGTTACTTTTGATGGACAGTTCTATGCTGATTGGAGGAATATAAATATCCCAAGGGAAACTGCGTATTGAAAATTAATCTCAGCATACACAAAACACTTGTATGTGCTGCTTAACAATAGGTTGGAGAAGCAGTACTCCTAAAAATTCAATGTCTTCTATATTTATAGTATCATTATTTTCCTCTTTCTCAGGTAATTAAAGAGAAACAGACTAACATGTATCAATAAGTTGACTATTAGGCTAGAGCAGTACTCCACTGGTTAAATTCTGGTGATGTGGACAGATCTAGAATACAATAAGTGGTTGTAGGGGGAGAGGAAATGGATGTGAAAACATAGGAAAAGAAAATCTAAAAAAAAATATTTCTATTCAAATTTTAGGGCAAGATCTCTGAATTTACCTAACTGTGGGCAGGTTGGGCTGAGGAGCAACCAGGGGAGCAGTCTTAGCCTGTTTCCCGATGTCAATTGTAAGACCCTTGCTGCTGCTCTTACCCATGCTTACTTTGGTGACTCCTTGGAGGCTGCTTCTGCTGCCTAGGGATCACAGGAGGGTTACAGACGTCCTGCTACCCTCCTGTATTCCTCTGCAAAATCTGTTCCAATGAAGAGAGTCTTCACCAATCCGAAGAGCTGTCACCCTTTATATATCAGGATGTCATCAGGAAGTCTAGCAGGAGCAAAAAGCAGGCTTCAGCTCTGACTTAAAAATTCCTGGCCAAATTTGGACAAATCAGAGCATTGAATAGAGATTTTACCTGGGTTGGAACTGCCATCCCAAGCTCAGAGGCCGTGTCGATATAAGTAAGATAAATATAAGGAACACATTTACTATAAAGCAGATATATATACATTTTTAACAGTTTGAACCACCAAAAGGTTTGATTAGTAAAACTTATAATGCTTCCTTCCTTTTCAGATATTTAACTGAAATACCTCAAGCAAGTTTGTGGTCACCCTATACTGCATGGTAGAGTAGGCTGGAAACCATATATCAAAGTGGAATATATAGAAATATTCCAGGAAACGTGTTAAGTAAGCTTGAATTTGTGGTAGTTACTGCTATATTAGGTCTAGGTCACAGGCTTAAGTTGTGACCATCACTCATGGCATTGACTGTTAGCAGAGCCTCATGTACACTTTTGGCCTTTGCTACCTCGTGGTTTCCCAGACATCTCTGGACACTAGCTGGGGAAGAGCACAGGTCAGATACCGCTCACAAAAGAGAGTACAAACAAGTTTACAACATGTCTAGCTTCTTCTCCATGGCATAGTCCTCCACCACAATCCCAACAGTCTTTCTACTCTCCAAACTCCCACATATTCTAACTCCACTCATTAAAATATGCAGACAAATCATCAGTTTTTGGCTAAAAACCCACCAGTCAGCCAGGTTGCAGAGGAACACTCACATTATTTCATGAACTTCAAACTGAGGAAAACATTCCCCAAACAATCATCATGTCTTATGGCGATGACATCCAGTGACCCCAGAGGAGATCCAGAAGCTATGTAGTGAATGTGAAGTCAGGGACCACCACTTGACCCAAGGACCTGTGGCTGAGCCCTGGTCCGTGCTGTTTTCTATTTCTGACTGAGCCATGGAGAGGACAGGACATGAGCTGTCTATTAAAAGGGCTGTGAAAAAATATTCCAGTTCCTAGTGTGGATTGCTGTCTCTTTCACTTGACATACCTTTTCTTACAGGTCAGATAGGACTGTTGTTGGACGGAGTTCAAGTGTGTGTTACTTCTCATTTAACAGTTTTGCAACCGGCACATGTTAGGCTTAGGACCACCTGGCCAGCTTACTGGCCAGCTTACACAAGAAAGTGTAATTTTCCTTTGAGATTTCATTGCAATTTTCTTCTTTACTTGTAATCCACTCTAGTACTCCTGGCCCTGAAGAACTTGCAGCAGACAAGGCTGAGGAGCTCTGGCATTAGGGGTGTGACTGAAATTTGAGGAGGATAAACTATGCTACTTCCAGCTGACCAGCTCATAGACCAGGGTTTCACCGAAGACCAGAGGTAAGGTCACAGAAAGACTCTGAAGTGTGCAATGGTTAGGAAAGGGCATATGAATTTAGCTTTCCACTGTGCCCAGCAAGAGGTGGGGCTGTCAGCTGATGGCAGTAAATCCTTCCGTACTCTGGAGCTCATCTTTCAGAGCCCCAACTACAGATATAGGGCTATTAGGCAACATCTAGGTTTTTTGTTTTTTTTTTTTTAATGAGATTAAATTTTACCACTCCGCTTCCAACTTTGAACAAAGAAAGAAATAGCAGTGACTATATGCAGTGGATGTCTTCTAGTAATAATCCTTTACTGTAGCCAGACTTACTTTAAAAGCATGATCTGTTCTCCCCAAGGCTACTTATTCCCTATCCCAAACATTAAAGTAACTGCTGAATAATTAGCCATTGATACCTTGGAAATTAATGTTTAAAATGCGGAGGAAAAAAAATAGTACATTTTCTTAAAGAAAAAAAATCAAGCTTTAAGTTGAAAGAAACTGCATAATCCTTTCAAACATCCCCCACTTCCCAAGAAAAAAAACCAGAGGATATCATTACTATTTACCATATATACCTTTTTTTTTGTTACTTTTTGTGCATTCTGTTAAAACTATAAGGCAATTAAATAGGCAAGGACTAGGATTTCAATGTATTACTGTCCATATGCTGGTTTTTGACATGATAACATGTGCCTGATATATAAAAAACTACAACAGGTGGGGGAGGCTACAAAAGAATGGAGCAACTGAGCAATAATTAGGTTTTCGATATTTAATGTTGTTGAGAAATAATTAGGTTTTTAAAAATGGACATAGATAGCAGTCAACAATGAAACCAAGAAGCTTTCTCAGGTGAAAGTGAGCTTTTCAGCCATTTATTCCTGTGTAATTAAAGCTGTCATTCTGAATAAACCTATCTGAAAGTAAATCAATGGAATCTTGTCTTCTTGAGTATGCACAGCTTCAGAGCCTTTGCTGTTCCTTATAGTTTTGCACAGTTACAGGAAAATTAAAACAAAATATATAGCAAAATCTGCAAAATAATCTCAAATTTCTGGTGCTTCTTCTTGGGAATATCCTAAATTATGGTGTGGGGACTGGAATGACTAGGTGTGGTTGGAAGCTGGAGCTTCATAAATTGCCTTTCTCACTAGAGAAAATGTTCATGTAACCACATCCTCTATGTCTGTTAGTAAAAATAAGCTCTGAAAACTCCAGCTCCTAAGCAGATGGATATCCCAGGAGTAGGGTGCTGGGGATTCCAGCAACTTGCACTTGCCAGCAGTAGCTGGAGTTGTGTGAGGAAAAAGAACTTTTGATGACTTTGGTACCACCATATCTCCTTGGAAGAGTTCTCCTTAATGTATAATTGTCCAGTGTGCCTAACTAGGCTAAGCTCAGTAACTGGTTCATTTTCAAGATTTAATCAAAGATGACTGTGGGTCAAAATTCAGGAACCCCTTAACTACATAAACTTGCTATTAAAACTGTTGTAAATCATCTCTGAAAAAACACTGACTGACCTTTGCTATGAGGCTGCTGGATTGTTTTAGGTAATAGTAAATCGATATCCAAAGTGCAGTACCAGCAAGAAGAATCAAAGAAATAAGAGGAAAAGGGTCTCATGCTCTTCTTGGTTGTTCCTTATTGTCTCCCTCATTTCCATTTGCCTATTTTCTCTGCCACCCCTCTATCTACTCCTTTTGTTTAGAAATTCATCTCATTCCCTCTTGAATTCAATGATGCTTCTTGCTTCAGGGGCCCTTTATATTAATTTATTCCATACACTTATAATCCTTCTGTGTAAAATACTTTTGCCTTAGCATTTCTTTTCTTGTTCCCAACTTTCTAATTTTAAGATCATGTCTCCTAGCTTCTGTGGTGTTGCAAGCGTAAAGAGCTTGCTTGGATCAATTTTATCAGTCCTCTTCATAATTTTTAAAACTTCGATTGGGTTACATGAAGTCTCTTCTTTTCCACTGAGAATATACTCAACTTTCTCAATCTTTCCTCATAACTTAAATCATTGATATCTGGTATCATTTGTATAATTGCTCTACACTGCTCCCCTGAAGAGCAATTAAACCTTTACAAAGATATAGTGGCCAGCACTGTATAAATTACTCAAGGTAAGGGTCTGAAAAGTAAAAATTATTCTTAAATAAGAATAATTCTGATTCTCTTGATTTAGATGGAAATTCCTCTAGCATCACTATTCAAATTCCAATTCAATTTGCTATATTTTTAGTTTCAGCTGCATTATGGAATAAAAAAATTATTAGAAATTATTTCCTATGTATAGTAGATAAAATGAAGGAGGAGAAACAGTTTGGTGCTATAAAGATGATATAGTAAGGAAAAGGAAAGGCCAAATTAGAGAAACAAAAAATTATGAACCCATTGCACATGACAGTAAGGGCTCATATGCCCTTCCCAGCCCTTCTAGGGGTCACAGATTTCCAAATGTAGTTCTAGAGGGGGGAAAGAAAAAAGAAGAAAAATAAAGAAAAATACCCAAATTACAAAACCACAGAAAGAGAACACTTCCAGAGCTTGGCACTGTCTGTACTGCATCCTGGTTGTCCAGTGCATTTCACCTTAGGTATACAGACAAGTAGTTGTGCTCAGACCTGGCTTTAGTCACTGCACTGACTCAAGCTCCTCTGTCCTAGTAAGAAAGAGCAATACCTTTTCCAGTAAGCACATTTTTCCCCCTCTCTTTATCTATGAGGCTTAGACTTGCTTACAGCCATCCTTATTTTACTGTGCTGAGTACGTCACCTGTGACGAAGGCTGTATCTTTAGACAGCACAGTAGCACACTTACCTATTTCTTATTTGTTGAATGTAGGAATCTCACTTTAACTAACCACACTTGCTACAGTGTTGTCCCAAAGTAGGAGGTACATTTTTAAACACTCATTCACACTTTTTTTTCACTTAGTTAAAATTGTTTAAAGTTTTTTAAAACACCTCTGCTAATAATCATTTTTCTAAAACATAAAATAAAATACTATTCAAAGTCCTTCATTGACCCACATTTCTTTAGAACACCGAAGAGGCTGGATGGCCTTTGAGGACTGCATTTAAATATTTTATGCATTCATAAGCTCTTTATTGTTTTCATATTTATGGGTGATAAAGAAAACTGATCTTTAAATGTTCTCCTCAGATGCCTGGAAAATGTTAGAAATAGTAAGCCATTGGTCAGCTAACAGTGTAGCACTGCGTATATTGCTGTTGCCCTAGTGATTAAAGTGCCTCATTGAGATATTTTTTTAGACATTGTCCTGAACAAGCAATAGTATTGGCATTGATGTCTCGTGCCACTCTCAAATATGGGATGCTTTTTTTATTAGCTTCAGGGTTGTATTTTTGTATTCCTACTATCTAACAGACCAGATTTTATGCTACAGTAAATCAGCTTATCTCCAGGAATGTGGAAAGGTATTTGTCATATAAAACCATTGAGGGTCTTTGCCAGTAAATAAACCATACCTTGTCTCAATGCATCTGTACAGAAACTGCTCAAGTCAGAGGGACAAGTGCTCTGTCCTGTAGCAGAGTCCGGGCCAGGACTTAGGCTCCTTTATACAGTCCGGTGAAGAAAGTACTGTGGTGATCCTCCCTGAGAGATAAAAGGCTATGTAATGGAAGAATTCCCCAGAGAAGAGAGAAAAGCTTGGGAAAACAACTCCCTGTGTAGCCCTCAGCATTTCCCAAATGAATTGTTCACTTAAAAACAGGAGAGAGGCACTAAAACAAAACTATTTTCAGGAAACTGACATCTTTACAGTAGTGTGATGTTGTTACTATTTCTGTACCAATCACACTCTCTAATAGTTACTGCTTTCCTATATATAGTCTTATCTTCTATTTTCCTGTAATAAGCAATCTATTTATTAGCTACAAATTGTCTGTTACATACAGGTTGCACACACTCAACCTAGCTACATTGACAAAATTTCTTATTCCCCCCAAAATCATGATTGGTTTGTCACCCTATACTTGTCATTCTAAATGTCTCAGAGTTATCATGCAAACCAAGAATCTTTCCTCTTTTATGCCACTGATGCCTACCATCAGAGATGATACTCTCTTACAGCATTTTCTACATATTTGCGTCTGTTCTGTCACAATTAACTATTACTGTATTCCTGGCAGAAAAGTCAGGATAAGAAAAAGTGCATGCAAAAAAACGTGTGTCTCCATTTTCTGGGCTGTTCTTCCTCACTGCCATCACTGTTGTCCACTCACCACTCTGCAATTTGATGTGCCCTGCCAGAGAAGGTTTACCACAAGCTCTGCAGAGTCTGGTTCATGATGCACATTTCGTTTTGCTTGTTGTTCACTTTAACTCTGTCTCTTTACATATCTCGCTTATCTCTTTTCCTCTTTCTCTTCTTCCTCTTTATAGGATGTTCCGAGCTCTCTCCCATTGACCTCCTTGCTGCTTCTCATTTTCTGCATTTAAAACTAACCATGTTTCAATGATAAATCTCTTACACTCATTTATCCTCTTGAGGACCTCTGCTTCTCTTCCCAGCTCCTCCACATTCAACTTAAGATTCTTAATTGTTAAACATCCATCACATATACAGTCCTCTCTAAGTCCCTCATTGTTCACAGCTGAATGCAAACCACATCTCCAGCAACAGATGGTGGTACCATGTTCACTTCAGAACACTCTGTTTTTCACATGAAAGCAGACACAAAGATAAACTGATGGACACTTCCTGCTAGGATGATAAAACAATTTTACAGAAAATCATACAAGTAAAAGAAAGCCATGTCAGTCTGGCGGTGAAAACGAATTTGGAGTGTGTGGCACAGCATGCAGAAAGGAAGATACACTGTCCATTTGCAAGTGAAGTTCTTTATTGGGTGCACAGCCCAGTTTAAGAATGCCAGGTTAGCACTCAGATACAGAGCCTTTCCATCAAGCTCTGTAATGAATGAAACAATGAAGGTTTTAAATTCCTTGCACTTACATAAGCAACTCAAAACCAACTAGACTTCCTATGAAATCCTGTTGAGAGGAAACTGTTGGAAATCATGACCACGTTCAACAGGAGAAAATTCAATTATAAGAATTGTGAATATTTTCTATTAATTGATGTATCTGAGTTTTGGAATGTCCAAAATTGGATAAGCATTTTTTTTTTTTCCTACAGTCCTTTGGTAGCGTAAATCATCGCTTCTCGAAACAGCTTTTGTTATATATGACAATGTGGAGATACTGATGAGTTATCCGTTGGAAGCCCTTCTCCTTACTTTCCTGGAGGACCTCATGGTATCATACCAGTGTGTGAAGAGATCTTGTTAAGATATATGTGCTAATAAGAGGAATTACTGAGTTCTGTTCACACTCACGCAGAATACAGAATTGACTCTTCTATTACTGTTTCCCTGTTGGCTGGAACACAGAAACTTTAATGTAGTTGAGGAAATTATCCATCTGGCTAGTTACTAAAACCTTAATGCCCTTTCACAGTAGATTACAAGGTCAGTCGAGGAGGGAAGATCTGTTCTGTGAATTTTTCCTCTCCAGACCTAAGACTTTTTTTTTTTTTCCTTTCCACTGGATAAACCCAGTTGTGGTGTACAACTGATGGTAACTGGTAACACCTGCCCACTAAAGAAGAGCTCAGTAGAGAAGAGAAGAAACAGGGCTTACAGAATAAAAAAAAAGCTAAGTTATGCCATGTAAAAAAGATGGTAATAGGGATGGGCAAGAAATTGTCTCAGCATTCACCTTCTCCTCTAGATTACTCATAGCTGTATTAAACAATGCCGGTTCTAGTTCTGAAATACCACTAATGAATACCCTCATTCCAGTAAGAGCTCAACATTTCTTCCTACTCTTGTCTTCTCATTTTGAAAGCAGTGTTTAATCCATGGCTGTACTGTATTTCTAGCCCTATGGTTCTCAAGTTTCTTAACTGGCTCTTATGAAGTACCTTATTCAAAGGCTTTTGAGAATCAAATGTCAATTTGTTTTACTTGATCAAATTTTAAGACAGTGTTTAGAATTTGTAATCTTTTTATTACAATTTAGGTTGTTTCATTATGTTGCAGGCAAACTGAACTGCCTTATGAAGATTGTTTTAAATTAAAAATTACATAATTGCTATTAACTGTTTATATTTATTGTGGCATATTAATTGAGGGAATGGCCTTTATCCCTTCAGCACATTTCTCATTCTCTGATATTTGCCTAGGACTAAGTCATGAAACATCGTCAAAAGTAACTGAAATGGTGGTGAGAAGTGATACAAAAACTCAGCCTATGATAGTGTTGACCTCTTGGTCTGCCAACATCTAGGAAATAAATGCAATATACTGATAGAAGATACTAGTGTGGCAGATATTGCTGGGCTATCTGCAGCCTTTGAAATACAGACTACCTTGTGTACGCTGCTAAGACACAAGAACTTATTCAAAGAAGGCAAAACTACATTACTAGAGTCACTCTAGAACAATGAAGTTGTTGACATGGAGAACAAGAAGGACAAAATCTTGTGGAAAATAATTTACTTTCTGAAATATTTATTTTTAGAATAATTTCTTCCCTATGCAACTTGTCCAGCAAATGTGTCCTGAAGTATTTAAAAAAAAAATTTGGTGATGAGGATTGTTTTTATTGCTATTCTTTTGAACGAATATGCTGTGCCTGTTGATGAAGGGTGTCAGAGGGTGAAAAGTATCTCAGATTTCTACAGTCAAGAACAATTTTAGAGTATTTAAGTTCAAGTAATTAAGGTTCCTGGAAGAGAGAAATAGAAACGTTACCCTTTCAAGCTGAGATGGCTTATATACACAGTAGTCATCCATTCTTTTTTCCTATAAATTAAGATTGCTGATACTCCAGATAAATAGATGTATTGGCTTCACTTTTTAATGTCTGCTGATTCTTTCTTTTTCTTTCTTTCTTTCTTTCATTCTTCCTTTCTTTCTCTCCCTTTCTTCTCACTCATTTGCTCTTTCACTCTTTCTCTCTTTCTTCTTCATTTTCCTCCCTCTCTTTCTCACTTTCTCTCATTCTCTCTGGCTCTTTCTCTCTTTTACTCTCTTTCTCCTTTCCCTTCTTTTCTCCTTCATAGAGAGTATACTTGAAGTTTAATGTAGTTATTCTTATAGTTCTAATTAAAAATATTTTTAAAAACCCCAAACTGTTTCAAAGAAAGTTTGGTAAAAGGCCTTTTTCACTGTGCTTTAAGACCTAGAATTTACAGTGAAATCTCCCTTCTTGCATTTCCACCCTGCCTTAATTTTTTCTGTTTCAGACCACTCCACTGTTCTTGGAGGAGACATTTCACAAGATCCATGTTAAGTATTACAAATACTTTGGTTCTTCACCTAACACTCACATTTTCGTTTGCTGAGCTTTCCTACGGGCATGAAAAACTAGAGTTAACTCTCTGGTAAGATGTCATTTATGCTATGACATAACCTTAAATACTGTGTTCAGTTTTCAGCCTGTCACTACAAGAAAGATGTTGAGGTGCTGGAGCATGTCCAAAGAAGAGCAATGAAGCTGGTGAAGGGTCTGGAGAACAAGTCTTATGAGAAGCGGCTGAGGGAACTAGGATTGTTTAGTCTGGAGAAAAGCAGGCTGAGGGGACACCTTACCGCTCTCTACAACTACCTGAAAGGAGGCTGTAGCGAGGTGGGTGTTGGTCTCTTTTCCCAAGTAGCTAGTGATAGGATGAGAGGAAACAGCCTCAAGTTGCACAAGGGGAGGTTTAGATTGGACATTAGGAAAAATTTAGTCACTGAAAGGGTTGTCAAGCATTGACAATTCTTGACAATCTAAACCTCCTCCTTGCTTAATATGTTAGTAGCCTTTCCCTCATTACTCCCAGAATCAGAGACTGCAGGACTCTGTGACCTGGTGTGTGAAGTATTCTCCTGTGTTGCAGGGATAGTGGCTTTAGAAAGACCTAAACAGGTATTCTGCATCTGACACAGAGCCATAAAGCCCCAGTGAAATTCTCTCTTCTGGAGAAAGTACAGAGCCGTAAATAAGCCAGTTGCAAGCTAGGGATTGTAAGTTCATCATTGTGCTCAGGATCTTAATAAAAATTCAGTTGCTTTTATTAATATATAGTGTGATCCAGAATTAAAGCACCACCAGCCAGTGCAGGTTTCATCCAGGAGATTTTGGGGCCTGCTGTCTTGGGTAATGCTCTGAAATTCTGAAATGGTCTCTGTGAATCTGCATCCCATTTACAAAAATGACTGAAGGTGCATAGGCATTTAGCATACACTGATTTTTAGGAAAAAGAGGATTGCTCTGAATAAAACAGAAGAGAAAACCTTACAGCAACTTGGGGAATAATCACCTGTCATCTTAGAACAGGGCATATAATAGACAATCTGCTTCAAGCCCTCTGTCACTTCCCCTGAATTTAAATTCAAAGGGAAAATACAACAATGTTATTCCTTTTTGCTGCATAAAGACTTCTTTCTACTCATAATAAAAATAAGAAAAGATGGTTATTACATGTATTACTTTGGCAATTTTAATCTACACTTTCCATTTTTTTTCTTCCATATCTAGAGGGCTATTTTATGTCCAGTGGTTTCAACGTATATACCACTTAACATATAATGCAAGAAACATACATCGTGCCAAAATCATTTAGTTTTTATTACAACTTTTTCCTTCCAATTTTCTACTTATAATGAGTGCATAAAAGACCCCTTTTCACCCTATTGTTTTTAGTCTAAAAGCCACTTTATTCTTAATAAAAGGGATAATAAGTGCCAGTTGTAAAATACTCTGTCAATCACTCCAGCACTTACAATCGTGTAACACCTTTCTTTAGGACCTCTTAGAGTGCTTTACAAAAGATAAAAACAAATAAAATAAAATTACAATTACATTTAAATGCAGAATTAAACTAATCACTTTTAGATCACTTGAATTTTGTTACTAAAGGTTGAAAAGAGACAATGTACCTCTGAACACCGTGCAAGTTGCTGAAAGCTGCAGTAACCTTGTCCAATGCTGATCTTTGAATGAGCTATTTCAGAAGTCCCTCATTAATGAATTGTAGCGGGAAACATCTTCTTTTGCCCTGATTCCCCACAGCTGATATTCTTCATCTCACATTATATCCATTTTCCTGTTTTTCTGTTCTATATTGTTTCCTCTGTGTGCACTGGTGGTGGTGGGAGAATTATTTATTAAGATTAAAAGGTACAATTTGAATCCTTTAATAAATCCCATCTTCGGGTTAATTGGAAGGGGTGAGGAGTGAAAATTGGGTGGGATGAAAGCTCAGTATGCTGGGGCCAATGCTTAGCTTGCATACTGTGGGTATTTAATTCAGGTTTTTGGGACTGCTTGATTTATAAATTCAGGAAAACAAAAAATAAGTCAGAATAGATATTATTCAGTGATCAAAAATGCTAGCTTCCTTTACAGTCCCTAGTTAAACATGTTTGACACACGTAAAATGCATATCTATACGAAGTGTTCCTATGTCTTTTCAAAAGGACTAGGTATTCTTATAGTCCATACTGTGGATCCTCAGAAAGGCATGTCAGTGGTTCATGATGTGGTTACCCTTTTTTGCACTTATTTTTGGTAGCACAGGTCTCATTACAAGGAGATCATAATCCATGGGTTTATGAAACTATTTGTTAAAGATAATGGGAAGGTGAGAAAACATAGCTATATGGGTGACAAAACTACAGTGCTTTTTTTTTTTGTTTTATTTTGTTTTTACTAGTAGACAAATCAGCTCCTCAAGATATGCTACTTTCTTCTCTAAGGGCTCCTTCAGGTTATAAAGAAGTGACAATCATCTTAATTTAATGGTAAGAAACCTGGTGAAACCGATTATACCCATTTTCTTTCTCATGCCTTAAAGTTCAGCAAGTCCGAGGGGAATTTTTCAGTGCTCTTTCAATGAAACACATAAAACACTGAGGAAGGCTATTAAAACTCATTCACTGTTGGAACAGAAGGAAGCCATCAAGTCAAATCCCATGAGCCAGCCCATGCAATGCCTGTTGTACTGTTGATCATCTGCAGTAACTGTAAACAAATAGGGAGATGTTGATAAGAGCTGACAGTATTTGAAGGAGGAGTAAATACAAACTGATCCCAACCTACTATCAAAAAAAACCACTGAGCAAAGTGGAGTCCAGCTGACTTGGGCCTTCTGCCATCTGAGATATCCTAAAACTTCCTGTCTGGCCTCCACTGTTCAAAACGGCACAGGTATTCCTGAGATCCTGGGGAGAATTTGCCAGCCCCATAAGAACATCTCAAGACACCTCAAAAAGGAGCTGATCCCTATATTAAGGCAATGGAATGATGGGATTGACTCATGGGAGTTTCTGCCTGTAGATATCTACATTAAATAGCTCTGTTTAGGTATCCTGCTGCAACCTTGGGAGCTTAATTCTGTTGCCTAAACAGAGATGTCTAGTGCCATTTGAGGATGGTTTGGATGCCTGAGACATCCAGAGAAGGCTGGTATATGTGACATGGTGGATCTATGTCCTTCTGGAGCTAGCTAGTGGAGGCCAGGTAGACCATAGGCAGTTTCAGATGGCCTATAGAGGCCTATACTTATGCAACTGCAAGAAATCCTACATCTCTGTTGATTATAACGGCAATCTAGAAACCTAACTTCCACACTGTAGGCACGGAATGCTGATTTAAGTGTCCTAATCTCAAAAAAAAAAAAAAAAGACTCCCAGTAGCAAAAGCATACTACCAAGGAGAGAGGGCAGCAGGCTGGAGATGCAGCCATGCACACCCTTCTGAGCCCTGGGATGTGACCCCCCTGTGTCGCTGACAGGGCCTCCTTCAACAGCTTCTCCTCTCCTCAGCTGCAGAGTCTCACTCCCACATCATAACCTCTGCTCTGCCAGCACAACCGGTTGTGGGGCTCTGAAGTAAATCAGAAAGGGAACTGATCCATTTCTGGTGGGTCATTTTTCACTGAGTCCAGGTCCCTGACTCCATTCACCATGCAGCTGTACAAACAGTGGTGCCAGTACAGGGAAGGGGAGGAGGGAGTGAATGAGTGGTGGACAGCCGTAACCAAGTCTAAGTAGGCTTGAGCAGCCCTGCCACCGCATGTGTAACCACAGTCTCGGTGGCTCTCAGATCATGCCTCTGCTCTAAATGATTTCCTTTTGAAACTTTCCTTTTGCCTGTTTACCTACTGAGGCAGATCAGTCACTTGGCACCTGTGTTTGCTTCCTGCATTTCTGCTTCTGTTTTTTCTCATGGTCAGCGACTGAGCAGTACCATTACTCTGGCAGCAATAAAAAATTGTCATTGGAATTCCTCCAAAAAAGAGCCAGTCGGTGCCTTCTATTTTGCATATGTCAAGTTTTCTGTTGTTTTCCTTTACCATCTTCTCTTTCTTTCAGACAGTCAGTGCTTAAGGTAGCTGTTGTATGGGGAATGCACACTGTCCTCACTGCAGCAATGGGGATGAAATCAACTTCTGCCTTCCATGTAAATGGTCTCATTGTGTCATCAGTTCATTTTATTTCCTTTGGCTTCTAAAAGAGACGAGTTGCTCATACAGACAGTCAGCCTGTAGGAAGATGCAAATTAGTTTATGACTCATTGCAGTGAAGCTCTTGGAAATGTATATGCGGGACTCTCAGAGCATGAGTCAATGAAATTTAAATACGTGCTTAAAAGTAAGCATCCACTTAATTCTTTTGTAAACAGTATATCAGTGAAAAACACTAATGCCTGATGTTTACTGAGCACTAGTGTATCAAAATTTTAATTCTTTCCTATCTTGTCTATACAAAATGTGATATCAAAACTTGCCTCAAAACTTTATGAACTGCAATAGATTAGGAAGCAAAATTTCCTGCAGAAATATTGTCTATTTTTAAAGTGGGGGAATTAAATGCTCTACAACCTTTTTAACCAGAAAAAGTTTAAAAGATCACTCTTTAAGAATATTTTTTTAAGATTGCAACATTCCTCTAAATTAATGTTTACTGTTAAAAAAATACTTTGGAACTGTCAATGTACGTATGTTAAAAGTATTCAGTGTGCAAGCTAATAGTCTGATAATGTTTAAGTAACAGATTTCTCTACTTTATGTACAGCAATCTTCAGGTTTGACTGTATGAAATAAAGAAGGTAAAAGCTGATGAGAAAAGTCAGTCAGTGGAGAATATAAGTAGTGATTTGAAAAAGAAAATTAAAAAAAAATGTGATATACATATAAAAACCCCCAAACTCAGACTCCAAACCCTAGGATACTTATTACAACAAAGAGTCAACATAATACTTTAAAGATGCATCTGCACTGTTTTTAACACAAAGACATAAAAGATTACTTTAAAAAAATACTATATCACATTTGTAATTCTATACCACTTCACAGTATTAAGTAAAATTTTTAAAACTTAAAACATGCCATTTTTATTAATGGTCCATTTTAAAACCACCAAACATTTTGATGTCAATTACTAAAACAAGGTTTAACGCTGTCAAAAAGCATTACTGCTAAAAACAGTCATCTTCTCGATGTTTTCATCTGCAAAGCATTACAGTTTATAAAACAATTTTAACTTGGAGTACGTAAGTCTCTACGTGAAGGTTTCCATATGTTAAAAATTTTATTTGTGTGTTTGATTTTAAATTGCTTTGAAAAACAGACAGTTGAGGCTTATAGAAAGGAATCTTTCTTTTAGGAAATAAATGTCTCAAAAGTACAGGGCACCAGCAGTAAAAACATTCTTACCACAAATCAGAAACACATTGAGAAGTGTTTGTCGAGTACACCTTCTGAAACCAGAATTTGTTTCTATTTGCTGGAAAATTGAAAAATCTGTTGTATCTTGGCATGCTTGTTTGGCCCTGTCCCAGGCTGTTCATGCAGCAGTGGCATTATTGTGCAATAAGGCTTTCAGGACTTGTAAAGCTTTCAAGTTTCTCTTCCATTTAATTTCTAAAATGCAATGTATCTGCCAGTGGTCTGTATAGAACGAGCCGGCACTGTTGTTTTATGAAGTGAAAAGCAAAAGTCTGTATTCCACGATATTTTATTTTTAATAAAATGTGAGGTATTTTTAAGAAATGAAGACAATTAATCAGCGTCTCAGCTTCTGCATGGCACCCAGCCAGAAGCCACCAAGCAGACAGCTGAAGTTTAGAGATTGTTTTTGCAAGGCTAATTTAAGGTGAACTTAGATGGATTCAAGATTTATAAGCACTACAAAGTCTTGACTGGAGCAAAGTTCAACTAAGTAATCCACAGCTCACTCTGCAGACAAAGTGCTGCAGCCGAAACTTCCCTGTGATTTAGCCTACAGTCAATGAGAATTTTCAAAACAGGCAGAAGGACTGAGTTTCACTGTTTCACTTCAAAGGTCTCCTAATAACTGAGAGGATTATACTCTTTTAACCAGTTAAGAAGGTTAGATGATTTTGAGTGAGTAGCTTTACATCCATCAATAATTCTAAGTTGAAAGTTTGAAGATATCGTATGCATGTACATCCTTTAACTCCTTCAGGGCTGCAGCGCAACAATCCACCTGTTTTGTAACTGCATCCGAACCGCTAAATAAATGGCAGCTGTTTTCACACTGCTTTACTGAAGGGCAGTTCTTGCTAAGAAGATTAATTAAAATGCTTTACTGAAACATTTAGCAAAATTAAGATCCTTTAAACTGCTTCTAAGTGACTTCCTTCTTTCCCTGCTAAATAAATATATAATGCCCATATAAGATCATTCTAATGTGAGCCGTGCAGACTTTGATGTTAGTACCTTTTACCTCTAGCATGCTAATGCCATATGTATATTTTATCAAATTAGAAAGAAGTTTCAAATGCTCGGTTCCAGTGACAAAGGTACTGGTGAAGGAAAAAAAGCTGAGGATTGTCAAACTAAAATGAAAAAGGTACATGCAGGAAATGGCTATAAATTTCTTCTTTTTACAGGGGAAGACAGGAAATTATACATCATAACAGTAAAAGAACTATTCTTTATCATATCAAGTGGTTCTTCTTAAGTTCTTTTTGCTCACGTTTACCATTATTAGTGCCGTCAGAGAGCCCGGTTAATAAAGAATTACTCCTGCATTATATGATTGTACCTCAAATCTTCTGCAAAGAAGTCAGGGTAACACATGTGCTGTGAATTCTTAAAGAATGGCTGACAATTTCTTGTGAGTTTTACATAGCCTATATTAGCATTAGCCCACAGAACTACCCTTAAAATAATTTTTACAAAACTCTAAAAAGACAGAGAGAGAATGAAGAAGTGAAGAAAAGGCCATACAGGATTGCACACACTGTATCAAAAATCCCATTAATATTATTATTAACAATAAAAATAACCATCATTGTATTAATGTAATGCCTAGGAGTCACAATACTTTTTGAATAAAATATCAGAGACAATTGGGAAAGGTAATTACAATTTTGATTGATAGAAGGACCACCCGTATCTTCTATCTACCCATCAAGATATAATACAAATGGACTTAATTTCTCAAATGGAAAGTTGAAGGGATGGGAAACGAGTCAAATCTGCTATGATGACTTTTAGAAATGACTGAAAACTGGAAACATTTTCTCCTGGAATGTTTTAGACACAATTGCATTCTGCTTCATCAACATCATCAGCTTTCTTCATAATCTCACATACATTAAAAACTGAAAAAGACTTCTGAAAAATGGGAACTATGCTTTCAAAAATCAGAATATTGAAAATATCTGATGGCATATATCACCAGCTTTCCGTTCTTAGCCATCAAAAAGAATGGAAAGATGTTGATTTTTTGTTTGCTTTGTACATATAAGCTTTCAGGGCACTGACTGTCTTATTGACGTGTGTTAGTGAAAAGCTAATAGACATTTGACGGAGAACAATGATCACCCAGTAATTCAAATAAAACTTTAAAAGAACATAATGTCATTAGAAACTCACCTTTACATTTCTTCAAGCACTCAAAGCTACCGTTTAGCTTCTACATAAACTATATACTGGGAAAGTGAAAAAAAATTTTGATGTTCCGGCTTAGAAAAAGTGGTTTTACACTGTGCTATGGCTCCAAAAATGTGATCAGAGCTACATATTGGAAAAAAACTTTGATAGTAATTGTGTAAAAGATGTTTCCAAGTATTTATATTAAATATCTTCTTGCAATCAGACTTAGTGAAGTCATACTATGTTTTATTTGTTCCCTCACTGACTCTATGAATCTTGCATTTTTGGCTTCTTTGTCTCCCTACATAGGGTGCCTTTGTGGATTTTACCCCTCAATCTTTCATTGCACCCAAGTTTCCCATCACTTCCCGAAGCATTGCTGAAACAAATATACATTAAAGATTGTGAGACAAAATGGGCTGCAGCCTAAGTATTATGGGTGTGCAGTAGCCCTGGATGATTTCTGTTGAACTGATAGAGGATGTGATTCAGTGAGATTAGGGAGATTTTTGCCTGGTCTGACACTTTGCAGGAATGACACTTTCTCATTTTCCAGCATACCTGTTGTTCATTGAAGCTTAGTGTATGTTCCTTGGGGTCTGCCTTTTGGGGGATACACTTCACCCTTAAGAGGTTGCTTAGATTTTAAATGGCTCGGTCACTACATGTGTCTCCTTCCAGAATCTTTAAGGAGAATTTCAGATTTCATTTTCCTTAATGATGTGCACAAAAATAAATTGAGCTAGCTGAGTAAATTAAATATGGGGCAGGGGGCGGGGTGGGGGGAAACAAAAAAAAAGGACAAATAAAAGTAGCTGGGTGAAAAATTCAGGAAGTGCTGACTTAACACACATACCTTAGTGCATCATAAGTGCCACCAGGTGCATTTGTTTCATTTCATTATTATTTTCCACATGATTATTTGTGTGGTTTTCCCTTTAAGCAGGACAAATCCAGCACTTTATGTATTGAGAAATCAGCTGCAAAGGCTGGGTCAGTTGTTGGTCCATGTTGAAGGATCTTTTCTGGACATGACGTACAATGTGATGTGACTCTTCAAGGGTGCACTTCAATCATTCCTAGAGAGGGCAGTTTTAAGCTGGGTGAATGGGAGGCACTCATACATTTTGCCCATCAGAAAAGTGGATAATGTGGTTTTTCATCTGAGATTGCTTAGGCATTCTAACATTTTGCTTTTTTATCAGTAGATGGTTCGGCCTGCTTGGTATTGTGGCTGCTTCGTTAACCATTGCCTGACTGCCTCACATAAGGGCTGTGGGTTTTGTATTATTAACGCAGTCCTGCATGGTGCTAAGCAAGACAGTGGGTGGGAATTGGGAATGCTGGGCACTTCATGAGACATGCTCAGAATCTTCCAGTACTGAGCCCTAAATAATGGTCTGGAATTAAAGCAGCATATTAAATTTCACAGTTGTCTTCATAATCAAGTAGGGGGAAAGGTCATGATATATCCACCAACGCCTCGACACTAGCAAAGCTCCATCTATATGTATGAAAAACAACAAAATGTAGTTTAAGAAATGTGCTTTAAAAAATTGATCTAAGGATTGTAAAAGGGCTCAAAAGTCTTTTAATATGCATTCTTCTACAAAAGCAGTTCTATAAAACATAGCTAAGAACAGAATGTATATGATAATTTATCTATGGCGTGTTAACCTGAAACGAAAAATTTTGTCATCTTTTTAACACAAATCTTAATCTATGGGAAATGAATATTTCAATCCTTTCACAAGGAACTGAGATTATACTATGGTATCTAGTCAGTGATAACTTCAATGCTCTAAATAATGTTCTTTCCATAAGAAATATTTTAAAATTTAGAATGAACAGGTAGGCAAATAATCAATTACAGGCATACAGTATGCACATTTCCCTGGTATTAATATTATATTTAAAATTTTCTGACAAAACAGTAGCAGGATTTTTTTTCAGGTAATTCCTGTCATGAAAATTCTGCAGTCCTCATGCAGGCAAAATTCTCACTGAAACCAATAAATGTGTTTTTGAAGAGAGATATTACCAGGATTTTAAATATAACTATATAACTTTATCCTCTTAAACCACCTCAGTCCTTCTAGGAGGTAGGTAGTGCTCTGCTATACAGGCTCAGTCTGGAGCAAGTAGCCCTCACATATGATCCAGTTGCTGACTGGGATCAGGACTGGACTGAGTCATGGAAGAATTTGGCCCAATGAATGGAATGACAATACAATTGCACGTACTCATTTCAAGTTACTGACTACACTGCTCAAATGCACTACAGTATTTTGAGATCTTAAGCTCTTTTCCAAATTCAAGACCAGATATTAGTCCTACTGAAATTAATGGGGAATAAGAAAAAGTATCAAGTTACCCTTTTTGAAAAACAGATCTCAATTCCTTTTACAATGTTCACCACCTTTTTTTCACGGTGAACCATAAAAAAAAGAAAATCTTTAACAAAGGGCTATAAGCTTTTTCCACCCAAAATAAAATTGGTGAGTACTATAGTATTGATATGAAAACCTTTGAAATGTTATGAATGTTTTTTTCTCTACCTTTTATCTCTTCCACCTCTCTCAAGCACTGTGGCTGCGTTACATCAGGTGAGACTGAGTGTACCCAGAGGGTTCATGGCTGCTTGGGACAGCTGAGTATTTCATACCTGTGCATCACTACAAACAATCCACAAAAATTTAAAACAGAAAGAAAACCCGCTGCTGCCATTCAGCAAGAAGTCTATTATGAATCCCTAGGTGGCATGGAAAGCATTTAGACTCATTTCATTCACATGTCAGGTAAAGTCTTTAATTTAGAAGTGAGATGAATGCTGAATAATGGATCTTTTGAATAATGTAATTAAGAATTCATTAAAGCAGCCTTTAAAATAAAATCTCCAAAATGCAATGCATGTATATTTCCCCCCTCTAATGTACTAGAAAATCAAATGAATGAATGGAACATAATATAATACTGATGTTTACAAAATTTTCACATTTAAATTAGATGAACTCTCAATATAATACAATATATAATTTTAATGGCTTCTGAGTAGGAACAATTAGGATTCTTTTCCTTTCCTTGTTAGAAGGAAAATGAATGCATCCAGACTAGTGATAATCTCTCTAAGTCTGGCTTTTGCAGAATGTGTTTACTTGAAAATCTTGACTCCACTGAAGTCTATGGAAACTCTCACAGTGATGTTTTGTTTCCCTCAGCATTTGTACAACTGTTTTAAGTAAACAAGCATAAAAAATTTTAAAAGATGACATGGACTTGTGGACAGCTTTCTGATCTCCAGCAAAGCAGCTGTCTCCTGTGAAACATCCTCCAAGACTTTCTCTGTTTGCCACTTATCCCACCCAGTCACTGAGGAGACTTTATCTGAATTGCATATCAGACTGGAAAGTGCAGAATGTGCTCACAAGCTGCTATCCAAACAGACACCGAGTTAAACACCTCGTATCCATCTAGGAAAAAAAAACCTCATTGGAATGCTCTGGGAGTGTATTCCCCACTCTTGTCAGCAGGAAATCTGGAGTGAGAATTGCAGAGGGCAAGATCATCCCTGATTAAGTCAGTCTCCTTCCTGCATCATCCTCCATCTGGTCCATGAGCAGGACAATCTCCAGAATCAGGGTTTTGAAGCAAAATCTTGTGGGGTTTTTTTCTCACTTAGCTTGAATTTGAAGATGAACTTGGACTATTAGAGGGTAAAGACTTGATCCAATTTGTGCACATGGATATGTGCAGAGCTACAGGACTGGTTTCATGGGCCTTGACCTCTGGCATTCAAGAATAGGAGTGTCACAGAAAAGATAAATTTTAAAGGATTTAATGATGACAGAAGCCCTTGATTATGCATAAGTGACTAAAATCAGGCTGGAAGTTAAATGTCTGACTAAGAATCTAAGCACACAAGACATTTATATCACTGTTGGATGGCTTAGAATACCTGCCTCGTTTTTACACAATCATGGTTAGTTAAGATGAATTTCATTTAGGTTTGTCTTCAAACAAGAGGAAAAAGGGTGATGAGTGGATTGAAGAAGCTGTTATGTTTACAGGAACAGTAGTACCCCAAGATAAAATGTGTAAGGATAACTTCCTTGACTACATTTAGGTTTATCTAATGCAAATGTCTTTCTGGTATTGAAATCAGTTTTTGGTAGTT
Organism: Chlamydotis macqueenii; assembly: GCF_036417535.1. Classification (NCBI taxonomy): domain Eukaryota; kingdom Metazoa; phylum Chordata; class Aves; order Otidiformes; family Otididae; genus Chlamydotis; species Chlamydotis macqueenii. The sequence continues at coordinate 27,850,679 of NC_141556.1, forward strand.
TTTAAGAAAACAGAGTTTATAGAAAGTGGGGTCAGGTAGGGCCAGGAGTACTTAATTACCCTGTTGTTTGTTATGAATACTTGGCAAAACATTAAAGGTCCTCAGTGACGTGCGGAAAGCAGACTCCACAATCTGTAAGATTGTAAAGTAGGTATGTTTATTCGGCGCCGGGCAGCACGGGGGGTAGTCCCGCCAAAATCGTGCGCGCCTGGCATGGCAATTCACTTTGAATTTTATACAACCAAGTGTTACATATGCATGAAGTTAAAAAAACACGCCTATACATATGCATGAGCTATCCCCGCTCCGTATTAAAATTAGTTCCAAGAGGTCATTTAGGTATTACAATTAGTTCCAAGAAGTCATTTGTCCAGTTTTAGCTGGCTCCTGAAGGAGGCCCCTTGGTTCTTATCAGGACTGTCCTTGTGTGGGAGGTGCAGGACTTCTCGCAGGAGACCCCTTGGTTCTTATCAGGACTGTCCTTGTGCGGGAGGTGCAGGACTTCTCACTTCAGATAAAGAGTTCAAAGCACAAAGCAAGACCCCTCGGTTGGGGAATACAAGACTTCCCCCCCTCGGGTAGTTTTTACAATAGCTAGTTAGCAAAGCATCAAACGCTATTTGTATTAGCATGCACAGCAATAATCAATAAATGCCATATCTATTAAAGTTTCCTTAGCCCCTCTTCTCATTCCCCCCTTTTCTAGAGAATTAGTAAATTCTTTTACTATACCTAATTCTGGCACAATGTTTATTTATTTTGCACTTTCTCAAAGTATTGGTTAGACTCAAGCCTCTGTCGTAATTGGTTTTTCTTCCAATTACTATAGGAATTTCCCGTGCTCTGGAAACACCAGAAGCCACACCGAACTGTTATAAAAGGATTATGAAGAAAGGTATAATTATAATTGTTGCCAAAAATAGTTGTTTCAGCCATGTTAAATTTGGTAGCCAAGAGGTTAACTTTTCCCATAAGTCAAACCCCCAGGAAATGTTGTCCCTGGTTATTTCATGAAAACTTTTAGTTTGTTCCCAGATTTTAGATAAGTCTTTTTCTATCCTTTTCTCCTGGTTTACATATGTACAACAATGTTCACCTATAGCAGTACATAATCCCCCTTGCTGGGCAAACAACATATCCAAACCCAGCCTATTCTGGAGGACCATTTTTTTCAGGGAAGAAGTCTCCTCTTGGAGGGCTTGAATTGCATCCCCTGTCGCAGTACCGAGACTTTCCATAGTAATCTCCAGGTTGTATATCATGTACAGGTTCATCTAGACCTCTTCCCCGGGTCCCAATTACATGCTTTCTAATTTTATTGAGCTGTTTGCTCAATGCCACCATGTAGGAAGTCATAATTTCATCCCCAATTTGCATAGATATCCCTTTTTGTATTCCATAGGGTCGTCCATACAAAATTTCAAAGGGGCTCAGTCCTTCCCTCCCCCTTGGTCTTGTTAAAAGGGCTAAAGGGAGAGACTGAGGCCATGTCAGGTTTGCTTCTTGTCCCAATTTCACAATTTGCTGTTTGATTAAGTGGTTCATTTTCTCCACTTGGCCACTCGACTGAGGGCGATACGGGGTATGAAGTTGCCAATCTATACCTAAATGGTGGCTGATTTGTTGCACTATTTTTGAGACAAAATGTGGTCCTCTGTCTGAGGATATGGTTGCCGGAACCCCAAAACGTGGTATTATCTCTTGTACCAACACTTTAGTTACCTCCCGAGCCTTGGCTGTCCTAGTTGGGAACGCTTCTGGCCAACCTGAAAAGGTATCAGTTAATACCAGCAAATAGCGATACCCCCCTTTTCTTGGAAGTTCTGTAAAATCAACCTGCCATTGTTGTCCAGGCCCATTGCCCTTCCCGATCTGGCCCATTTCTGGTTTGGGAGTATTTTTTGGATTAGTCTGGAGGCAAAGGTCACACTGTTGAGTCACCTGTCTCACTGTGGTATATAAGTTTCTAGCCACGATTTCCCTTATCAAATGTTTATACAGAGCCTCTGTTCCCCAATGCCTTTTTCTATGTTCCTCCCGTATCAAGTGCCACAGTAAACAAGAGGGAATAATTAGTCTTCCCTGTGGGGTATAAGCCCACCCCTCTTCATTATGTGACCCTTCTAAGTCTGTAATAAGTTTCTGATCTTCTTTGGTATATTTTGGCTTACCTTGTAGGGAGATTTGCCTATCAGGAATTAGAGCCCCTTCTATTTTTACCTTCGTTTTGGCCACTTGTTTTGCCTCTCTGTCCGCCAGTTCATTCCCTTTTTCCAAATCTGAGCTCACTTTCTGGTGTGCCTTAATATGCATAATTGCCACTTTCTCAGGGAGTTGGACAGCTTCTAGTAGCTTCAGAATTTCTTCTGCATGTTTGATATTTTTCCCTTGAGAGTTCAATAAGCCTCTTTCTTTCCAAATTGCTTCATGTGCGTGCACAACTCCGAAGGCATATTTTGAGTCCGTGTATATGTTCACAGTTTTGCCCTGGGCCAACTCCAGGGCTCGGGTTAGGGCAATTATTTCTGCCTTCTGTGCGGAGGTGTTCATGGGCAAAGGCCCTGATTCTATTACCTCTTGACTGGTGGTGATGGCATATCCCGCATGTCGATTGCCATTCGAGGCATAGCTGCTCCCGTCTGTGAACCAGTTTTCCCCATTTTTTATGGGGCTATCCTTCAGGTCTGGGCGGCTTGCGTATGTTGCTTCGATGGTTTCCAAACAGTCATGATGCACCGGTTCTCCTGTGTTCCCACTGAGAAAAGAAGCTGGGTTGACAATGTTAGTGACCACAATTTCCACATCATCCTGTTCCACTATCACAGCTTGATATCGCAGGAATCTTTGTGGAGAGAGCCAGTGCCCGCCCTTTGCTTCCAATACTGCTGACACTGCATGGGACACAAAAACAGTCATTTTCTGACCCAGAGTAAACTTTCGGGCTTCTTGTATGTTCAGTATCACAGCTGCAACCGCCCATAGGCATCCAGGCCAGCCCTTTGCAGTCGCGTCTAACTGCTTAGAGAGGTAGGCAACTGCCCGTCGATGCGGACCCAGATCCTGTACCAGTATTCCTAGGGCAATGCCCTGCTTTTCATGAGAGAAAAGAAGAAATGGCTTACTCACATCTGGGAGTCCTAAGGCTGGGGCTGACATCAGAGCCTTTTTCAGTCGCTCAAAAGCTTGTTCAGCCTCCTTATTCCATTCAAGGTGTTTCTGCTCAGTCGCTGTCAGCGCATACAGTGGTTTAACAAGCAGTCCATAATTGTAAATCCATAATCGACACCACCCTGTCATTCCCAGAAAGGTCCGCAACTCCTTTACTGTCTGGGGTTTCTGAGTTTGGCATATCACCTCTTTGTGGGCCTGCCCCAAAGTTCTCTGCCCCACACTAATTTCATAGCCCAAATAATTCACTTTACGCTGCATTACCTGGGCCTTCTTCTTGGACACCCGGTATCCTTGGAGTCCTAAGAAGTTTAACAGACTCACCGTCCATGCCATACAGTCTTCCTCTGTCCTGGCGGCGATCAGGATATCATCCACATACTGCAACAATTTTCCTTTCTCAGACGGGGTTTCCCAGGATTCCAGGTCTTTCGCAAGCTGATTGCCAAAAATGGTAGGACTATTCTTAAATCCTTGCGGCAACACCGTCCAAGTGAGCTGGGTCTTCCGACCACTCTTAGGATTTTCCCATTCGAATGCAAACAATTTTTGACTGGCTTCGTGGAGAGGGAGGCAAAAGAAAGCATCCTTCAAATCTAAGACAGTAAACCAAATTAGATCAGGTGTCAACACAGTCAGCAGGGTATATGGATTCGCCACTACTGGGTAGAGGTCTTCAGTTACCTTATTCACTGCCCGTAAGTCTTGGACCACCCTATATGACCCATCGGGTTTCCAAACAGGTAATATAGGGGTATTGAATTCAGAATTTTGACCGGTGGAGCATTTTTCGCTCTTCCCGGTACGTCGGTAGCCCATACCCCCAGGTACACTTGATCTAGGATTTCCTCGTTAATTTTTCCTTCTGAGGGAAGACTGGTTAAGGTTAGACTCAATATTTGAACGTATTGTTGATCTTTTACCTCCAGAGTAATTTCTCCTTTTTCAAATGTGATTTTTGCTCCCAATTGTTCCAACAAATCTCTTCCCAAAAGTGCTTTTGGGGAGTTGGGCATATATAAAAACTTGTGAATGCCCCATTGTTTTCCCAATTTGTATTTTAGAGGCTTACAAAAATATGCCTTTTCACTTTGGCCGGTCGCCCCTTTTATCATAACATAATCATTCCCCAGGGGCATCAAGGCTTGATTCAAAACAGAGTATGTTGCCCCTGTATCTATTAAGAATTCTACTTTTTCTTGTTTTTCCCCTAGCTTAATTATAACCAGTGGATCCGCTAGGGTAGATCCCCCAGGTTCCCGTCAGTCTTTCCCTACGTGGGCTATTGTTCTTCCTGTGTGAGCCCTTTGGCCCCCTTTCTTATTCTTTGGGCATTCCCTCTTCCAGTGACCAAAATTCTTACAGAAAGCACACTGATTTTTACCCACAAGAGGCAGGTTCCATTTAATCCCTTTTTCCCTTTCTAAACACTCTCCATGCTTCATCCAGCAGCACTTCTAAATTCCTGCTTTCTGTGGGGCGTAACTTCTGAAGTTTGCGTCTTATATCTCCTGTGGATTGACCCAAGAATAGGGAGATTAATTGTTGTATTCCTACCTCTGACCCAGGATCCAGCGGTGTGCTACGGCGCATCACGTCCCTCAATCGATCCAGGAATTCAGATGGGGACTCGGAAGGGCTCTGTCTGATTGCATACAAAGCTGACCAATTTATAGTTTTGGGGATTGCCTTCTCCATTCCCTTTAAAATCCATTCCTGGTACTCCTGCAGTTTTTCCATATGTGCAGATCTATTAACATCCCACTTTGGATCTTGGAGGGGGAAATGTTCCTTAACGTTCCCTCCTGTAACTTTATAATGGTATCCTTCCAATCAGGATTATGTTGCTTTATAATAAATTGGAAATGCTTAGTTACACTTACCGGGTCACTCCTATAATCTTTTGCAATCTTTTTCCACTCCCCTAGGTCAGCAGTAGAAAAGGGTACTTTAATTAACATCGTCCCACCATCCGGTCCCACCGCCTCCCGGAGAGGTGCTTGAAAAACTGTTGGAGCGGATTTCTTCCTAGTACGGGAAGATACGGGACTGTCCGGGGGAGTCAAAGCTCTGTCCGAGTCCGCATCCTGTTCCTGTGGTCGAGGGGGAGGCTTAAACAAATCAGTTAAATCTTGTTCTGGCGCCTGATGAATCTTACTTGCCTTAGTATATCTTTGTCTGATACTACATGCCGAACAACACCGCCTCAGTTTACCTCTGAGCTCCTTGTTTTCTCGCTCAAGCGCGAGTACCATAGGGTCCTGTGGGGGCACCATTCCACAGCCCCTTTGCCATTCCGGGTGGTTTCGGAGGGTGAAAAACATATCTGCATACGAAACCTCATCCCATTTTCTTTCTCTTCTTAAAAACAACATTAGTTGTAAAAGGGTGTTATAATCTATTGACCCATCAGACAGCCACTTAGCCTCACCTTCTAGCTTGTACAACGGCCACCATTGATTGCAATATTTGATAAGGGTCTTTTTACTTTTCGTACTTCCAGTCCCAGCAATATCTTCCCAGTGAGCAAGTATGAAACCCAGAGGACTTTTGTTTATTATTCCTCTACTCTGACCCCCTCCCATATTTATTGATTTATTATTTATCCTTCTTTTGTACACAAACACAGCCCTTTCTTTCTTATCCCAGTCTAAATTTTACACTTAGGATGCTCGGAATTTCAGCCAACCTTTACCCACAACTTTTCACCACAACCCTTACACTCTAGAACAAAATATAGGTTTACGAGAGTTACCGTGGTGTAAAGGACACTATTCAGGACCGTCAGGGTCCCACCACAAGGGAACAAAGGAATCTACAATGACAGAACACAATAAACTACTACCGCGGTTACAAACACACACTTTGGATCCAATTCAATCTTTGCACACAAACAATACAATTTACATAGACTCACAGTGTTCACACTCTCGTGAACGTCCACACACTCATAGTGGTCACACAATCATACAAGAAACTTGGGAAAGAGGAAAGTCCCCTTGCTTTCTAGCCCACCTCAGAAGAATCTGGGTGGCTAGGGGCGGCTGGACAGACCTCACGCCACACACAGTCACAGCTTTGCTAGGATTCCCGAGACTCACTCACGCTTTCACAACACAGGCGTTTACACCATAAACTTCGGAAAGAGGAAAGTCCCCTTGCTTTCTAGCCCACCTCAGAAGACTCTGGGTGGCTAGGGGCGGCTGGACAGACCTCGTGCCACACACACAGTCACAGCTTTGCTGGGATTCCCGAGACTCACGCTTTCACAACACAGGCATTTACACCATAGAAGGTCCTGCACGCAACATAGAATTTTTACCATGCAACATAGATCACACACACACAAGAATCCTTCACGCAGACACTATGGTTCAGCAAGTCCAAATCAGTAGCCAACACAAAATGCCTTATTACAAGAACCAAAAATCGATACCAGCAAAACACAGACTAATTTGATCTACTCCCAGGATCACTAGTGGTCACTCTATCGGTCAGTGAGTCCCCAACTGGAGCCCCAAACCAACCTGGGTACCCACCCAAAGGGGACTATGCTGCACGCCAGACGTCTCTGCGCGATTTACCAGCTGCCCCGGCCACGCGTACGACTTACAGGCCCCTACCATTAAACATACCGTTTGGTCCGCGGCTTTAGGAGGTTGTTGTCTGCTCCTGCGGTGAGCGGCTGGCAGCGGAGGCTCCTCCGAGGAAAGTGCTCGGGGCGCGCCTAGGAGAGTCCGCTCCGCAGTCGATCCCGCAGCCAAGCAGAGAGCCTCCTGGCTGGCTCGCCAAACTGACGTGCGGAAAGCAGACTCCACAATCTGTAAGATTGTAAAGTAGGTATGTTTATTCGGCGCCGGGCAGCACGGGGGGTAGTCCCGCCAAAATCGTGCGCGCCTGGCATGGCAATTCACTTTGAATTTTATACAACCAAGTGTTACATATGCATGAAGTTAAAAAAACACGCCTATACATATGCATGAGCTATCCCCGCTCCGTATTAAAATTAGTTCCAAGAGGTCATTTAGGTATTACAATTAGTTCCAAGAAGTCATTTGTCCAGTTTTAGCTGGCTCCTGAAGGAGGCCCCTTGGTTCTTATCAGGACTGTCCTTGTGTGGGAGGTGCAGGACTTCTCGCAGGAGACCCCTTGGTTCTTATCAGGACTGTCCTTGTGCGGGAGGTGCAGGACTTCTCACTTCAGATAAAGAGTTCAAAGCACAAAGCAAGACCCCTCGGTTGGGGAATACAAGACTTCCCCCCCTCGGGTAGTTTTTACAATAGCTAGTTAGCAAAGCATCAAACGCTATTTGTATTAGCATGCACAGCAATAATCAATAAATGCCATATCTATTAAAGTTTCCTTAGCCCCTCTTCTCATCAGCAACTCAGAGAATATTGATCTGCATTTTTAAGAGTGAAGTATTACAGCCCAACAAATGTTTTAACCTATTCTCAGGCCCAGTTTTGAAAATCTTTCTGTACTGTACCATAGTAAGAATATAATCAAAATTCTACAGGGCTCAGACAACAGAGATAGTAACAATCCTTTATCTTACTCCTTTTTCTCTTCACAGAAACATATGCAGAGATGTGGGAGGAAAGTCCATCCTGCTGTCACTACTTGTAGTGCTGCTGAATGAGAAACCTTCCATTTCATCAACCTCTGACTATTTCATCGATCAGGTTTCTCAGACTTGAGAAGTTGCCATATAAGCATGAAACATGGTCTCAATACACAGGTCACCCAGGTAGCACATATGGGGAAAAGAACAGAACAGACTGCATTTCAGCAGCCCATAGCCACACGCTTATAAGAGCCAAACTTGGCAAACAGAGATTTTATCACACTTGTGGCTGGAAAAAAAAAAAAGGAGAGGTTTCAAGTACACAAAGCTTTTTCTGGGCCTTCAGAAAAAATCCCTGAAAATAAAACCAACATCAGTTGACATTACTACTTGAGTACTTTACCATATGTGTCAGTATGTGGCTTCCTGAATGTTTTTGAAAGGCTCATTCAGTTGTTTATAAGGAAGACAGTTGTCACCCTTACAGAATGCAGATCAATGGAAGTTTGCAGTCAATATACTGTGAAGCCTCCTGAACCTTACTTTCCTCCATATCTTTAAGTTTCTGTCATCTACCTGTTGACTGTGTTTAGCTTCTACCCCCAAATTTAACATAACCTGTTTTATCTGTGTTGCAAGAGAGTAGGAGCGCTCACAGAAATGACAATTATGTCTCAGCAGATATGTGGAAATTTCCAGTAGTCACTTTTAAACTATTTTAACTCAGCAGCTTGCAATTATTGGACCATATTCAGCTTTTCTGCCTGCACAGCCAGTCACTGAACTTCTCTTTACCCCTGCTGCTTTCCTAGTGGAGCATACGAGCTTACCATAATGCTAAATTCATGACATTTCGTTAAGCATCTTAGGAAGTTATTCTAAGAGAAGATACTACAGAAGCGCAAAGTATTATTGCAGTGTCACTTTTGGTGGGCAGAACAATTGTGCGCTGAAAAATTTGAGGGGAGGAGCAGAAGTGTCAGAAGGAAGGTAGACAGTTGCCAACACAACCACTTCCAAATTGCTCTTCTAACTAAGACAAAGCAGGTCATTTCTTTAAATCATTCCTCCCACAGAGAAGTCTCTGCCATTGCTGTGTAAGAACCTTAAGGTTATTACATTGCTGTGTGGGAACCCATGGAGCCTTCGGCTCAGACCACATGGGCCTAATGGATGATTCTGCCCTGAAGGAGAGAGTCCATAGTTTCATTAGGAATTTAGAAAAACGGCTGTATTCGATGGCAGTCCCCCGATGTCACTTGTAGTTAATCAATTGCCATATGTGTCTATCAGGCTAAGTTGAGCTACAGGCAACTCTTTTTATTTAGGGCTAAGAGACTGGGAATAGCCTATGCAGCTGGGAAGCCATGCAGACCCAAGGATTTTCCACAAGCCAGCAGTCAAGGAGGTAATTTATTTAGGGAGAAACCCCAGAGCAAGAAATTAGAAAAAAATAAAATAAGGTAGTGATATGTTTTACATTGCAGAATTTCTTTTGGTATGGGTATCAGCTTCTGAATATTTCAGCAACATTGCATCTCTTCTCTCATCTACATATCCATTGAGAAGTGTTCAGCAGAAATTGCCCTTTGTTCTGCAGCACAGAATTAAACTGACTTGCAACTCACTGCCATAGTTGGGCCCTGAAAACTGAAGACACTTTGTGATGATTTTAGAATGGTCTAATCTTTACTCTTGTCAAACTAAACTGCAGGATTATCATATGAAACTTTTTCAAATGTCCAGATAAATCACACATGACAATCAATCTTTTATTCTACCCAACAGGGACAATGTGTTTTATGCATTTTTGAGGGTAAAGGGGTTATTCAGCAATTGAATTTTATGATTTGTGGCACTTATTTTGAATTACACATCATCTTGTCCTGGGAAATCACTAAAAGTAAGATGTAGCACAGTCTCCTCCAGAGGCGTCTACTTTTGCCTTCATTTCATGCATGTATATCTATGTATATATTTATGTTTACATACACATATCTATATAAAGGAATATATTCTTGCTTGTTTACTCATCTAGTGAATAGGAAGTATACAACACATTTGATATTGGCTTGATGTTGTGATACAGAACAAGTTAAGCTAAGTGCTAATATCCAGAAGGAGGCAGTGGTCATATCAGCACACTGTCAAGTGCAAAAACATAAGGTAAGTGCTACTTGCATTTTAAATTGATCTTGCTTTAGAAATACGGATGACAGTTCCATCATTAAACTAACAGGGTTCTACATTGACACCAAGTTCTTCATACACTGAGAACTAAATCTTTAGCTTTTCACTTATACTCTGTAATACAGTTGTTATTAAACAAATGCTAAAATATTGGTGGGAACAATTCCCTAAGATTTTAAAGACCAGATTCTTCTTCCAGAACTCTAGCCTGTGCTACGAGAAAGGACACTGCCCAGCCTGGCCAAGTCATGGCTTGAATGCTTCTGAAAAGGGACCGAGGATATTTAAATATTACATATTATGGAATTAGTTACTGTATACATACCATGCTCTAAAGAATAATCTGCATGTTGTTTGACTGACTGTTAGATTTCTGTTGTTTTTTTTTCTTTATTTCAATATATGCTATGGCTCACCAAAGCAAAGAAACCTCTACCCATCTGTAAATTGTTTGTCCTGTGCAGTAAAAAAGGCTGCTTCAACCTTTTTGCAGTTTAGAAATCATTGACAATTGTGAATCATCCAGTGCTAAGGTCTACTTCATCTGCAGAAATATTACATATATCTATATATATATATAAAGATTCAGACCAACATATCGCCTAAGTATGAACTGCTCTATAACCATGTGAATAGACCCATCATAGGAATAAACTATTCCAATGTTATTGTCTCTGTAAGTGCTACCAATTCATTGTGACAAAGACTCGTGAATCACAGGAGAGACTGTGGAACTTTTGCTGGATAATTAACATCTCCCTGAAAACATCTCTGATACATTTAAGTTCATTTTGCTCTCATTTAGACAATGTACTTTTAGCATAAGGAGTGTGGTCTATTGCAACAAGGTCCTTAATGAACAAATGAAGAAATATTTAAATATTTGCTGTAGGTAGTGTGATGAGTATTGTCAAAGGGACAAAAAGGTTATCCCTAGACAAGAGGCTGAAAACCTTAACAATCTTATGAATCATTGTTTTCTCCTGATTTTTTTTTTCCCATAACCTCATTTTCTACCCCTTCTCCATTTCACAGTTGTTGAAAGAAAAATACAAAAGAAATGTTCATATAGATAAGCAGTAGGATGCCAGAAAGGGCCTTTTTCAGTCAGAAATGGTGTGGTGCCCCCTGGATAATCAATTGTCCCTGCAACACTTTAGGATTTTTCATGCACTGAGATGCAAACTGAGCAATTTCTTCATTTTTTTTTTTTTCCCCTGTATAGTTTGTTAATACTGGAAAGGCAATCGGACAGTGGGGCCTCCTCATTCTTGGCACTATTTCAAAAGCGACTTGAAATGCCCTGACAGCAGTTCCTCTCACAAAGTAACGTTAAGGTTGTGACACGGACCAACAAAAGGCTGACACGCCGTCGTTAGCTTACCCTGTTGTGCTTAGGTAATGGTGGAGCCTCAGATCTGTGTGTGATGTTAGCATTATATGTTCTTCAATAACAAGGCACCAGAGGATGAATTGAATGTCGAACGTTGTCTTTAACTTTGAATTTCTAAGTTTAGGCTAGCTTCTTTCTGTAATATTAACGACTGACTGTGCATTAATTATATCAAACTATTGATAATACATGTATTCGTTCCTCAGAGATGGTTAGTACTTAAGTGTAATATTTTCATAATGAGTATGTTCTGCAAAAATGCTGCAATAAAGTCACTGAAGTGTTCTTTTACACAGTTATCCTGATGTATTAAAAATCCTGGCCATGAGCTGGCATCCACAATCAAGTTCCCCACCTGTCCAGCAGTGTTCAAAACCGGGATTTTGTTCTATATACATTTCTGGTTTTAACTAACCAAAAACCCACTATAAATTGTTTCCCTTATAAATTTCATGGGACAGTTAATCCAGATCTGGAATTTTGGGGCTGAGTTTCACCACAGCCATGGTAAAATAATAAAAATAATTAGATGGAGAACAGCACAAGTAATACCCTCATATTTTTTAAAATTGGCTAATATCAATCACTGTGTAAACTGCTCCTGCCTGTTAATGCTTAGCAGTTTCCAGTGTCTGTAAAAAGAGAACTCACATATTTCTTTGTAAAGCCAAAGCAAAATTGGCTCCTCAAAGATAACAAATTCAGTATTTTTTTACACTCTCTAGTTACTTTAAATCACAGTATTAACTGTGCTTCTCTTCTTACATTCACAGAGTTAGTGTGTAAATTTGGTTGGTTTTCCCCTCCCTCCCTCAAATACCTTTAACTCTGTTACTTTTTATGTAATTATATAAACATGTTCAAGAAGTGCAATTTTGCAAGCTTTTAGCTGAACTGGTTGCTTTGAGGCTAGGATCACATATAGACTTAGATTTTCTGGATCGGATAATGATAGCTAAACATAGCACACCAGCATGTTGTTTTTCAAAAAGGGGAAGGATGCCATCCATTTCACTGCCTGGTCTTAGGTGATTTAATAGTCATTTGAGGTCCTGCGTCTGGGAAGAAAAAGCTCAGATCTTTCAGAATCACTTTCTTGGAAGCTTTCTTTCTTCTTGTGTTAACATTACATTATGTGAATGATGTATAAGCTTTAATTCCTGGAGTAGGTACTCATTGTTCAGAAAATTTGCGGGCAGAACAAGTAAAATTTGCTTTGTGAGCTCCCTGTGGGAACTCAATGACAAGCTCTGTCTTCTCCACAAGAGGAAATAGCTGGCATGGTATTATCCAGTTCCTGAGACAACATTTTTCACCCTTTCCTTTTATCTCTTTACCCCTTCCTCAGAAATCTTGCCCAATCTATAGCAAGCATCTTTCATCTTTGACTCTTGATCCTAAAGCAGTTGAGAATAAATGCTGTTAAAAAGAATATTGCAGAGTATCCTCTAGGATTTGGTCTTTTAAGATAGGGTCATCCTGGCGGAGATGAGGGAATTTTCCTTTTCTCAGGGAAAGAAGAAATTAGGTTGGAATTTGTCAAATATTGACACCTACATCTGTGCAAGTCCACTTTGGCTTCCTTTGTACTCAATGGAGAGAAACTAGCACTTCTAGGGTGCAATTAATGTCATCCTTGGGCAGAAGTCACAAGTAAGTGAAATGAATTCTCCCCTTCCATTGCACCCTGGGACAAGTTTAGACTAATACAGATCCCACCTCAAGTTAGGTGGAGGTTTTCCACCCTTAAATTTATATAGGCTGCCCTAAAATCAGTAGCGTTAAGTAGAGACTTCTAAAATTATCAGAAAAGCAAACTTTGCAAGAATTATTATTTTGCATGTAAATAAACTTGAAGTCATATAAATTGCACCTCTTAAAAATACCAGTATTCAAAAAGAGTTCATCGTATAACTTGGCCCCCTCTGGCAACTGAGACAAAAGCAGATATGGATGCGGTGGTTAATCAGAAGCACAGGGGTTATTAAGGTATATGAAGCATAGCACAGAGGTTTGGGGTAAAGAATATGCTAGGAAAAAGAAAAAATAAAGAAAAATGGTCTCCTTTCATCATATACATTGTTGCTTATAATCATCTCTGCTGAAGCACAGTGTCTTTCTTGTTTGTTTTAGAAATAACCCCTGGTTTGTGCATAAGAAAATATATTAAGTATTCTAAAAATGATTCCTTTTCTTCTCTGTGTAGCAGAGTCAGGGGTCAAATTCTCAGCTGCTGTAATCCCCGCTGGAGTTATTCTCATTCATTATTGAAATGGGCTAGATCCTGGGCTCCAGTAAGCCAACATAGCCGTATTGAAGTCAGTGGAAATGTGTTGATTTTTTAGTAGATTAAAACCTAGTCCTTGAAATGCAGAAATTTTGACTCAGCTGAGATCTCCAGGCCAAATTATTTTCACTATTTAGCACTGTCTGGCTTTTTTTTTTACAAGTCTATCCTATCGCCATTCAGCGTACCTAAAAAGAAAAATCCCTGCAGTCGTGTTATAACAGCAAGTGGCAAAACAACAGCCTCAGTTCTGCTTTCACTCTGCCCAAAACAATTTATAAATCAGTCTGTCTGAGGACAATCTTTCACCATACAAAACATCTCCTTTGTTGTTTTGTAACAGCCGCAGATTCCGTGGCACATTTTTAAAAAATCTTGTTTAACATTAAGAGGCACTATAGTGCACAGATCATCTCAGTGGAATAATGCACTGGTGCAGAGGAGCACTAAATCAAATGATAAATTGAGTGTAACATCGATTATGTTAGCTATGCATAGAAATATATACATTTGATGGTCATTATGACATGTGAATGTTCAAGACGAAAAGTGAAAAATACATTTCAAGTTCTGTATATGTGAAAAACTGACAATGATCTGTAATTTGCGTCTAGCATTAAATCCTATAAATCTGCTGGTGTTTTCAGCATTGAAAGCCTGATTCTAAATGGAAAGGTCATTATCGTTATTAAGTTTTATAAGAAAATCAGTACGTGTACTAGTATCTATTTAATAACTGAGACATCATGAATGTCAGTCTTAACACACTTTGCTGGGTGCTAATAACTCTTTAAGTGTACCCTTGACTCGAGTCGAAGGCAGTATTGGAATTTTTATATTATCTGAACTGCCTGGTAGCATTTAAAAGTACTTCCATAATAGCCAGGTAAAAATATAGTGACTTCACACAACTTTACCTAATTTTGCTCCTGTTTCAAAGGTTAAGCTGAACTTCTTGCTCCCCCCTGGTATAAGAACTGGATGTGCAGGCAGCTGAATCACAACGGACCTGTCCTACTTAACCATTCCCTGTATTTTATTGGAGCTTATTGTGCTTCCTGAGAAAAGTATGTGTCAGTAATGACAACAAAATGAAGCCTTTTGTACCCAAAATAAATGCCTGGCAAAACAATATTTGCATCAGTGTCAAAATTGCTTTTTGAAATGCATTGGTGGAATGATACTGTCTAAATATAAAATATGTATTTATTCAGCAATTTTTAAACTTTTGTAATTCCTGTATTATAGTATCTCTAAATCAAGTCCAGTGGTAAGTTGATACAGCATGTTTCTTTTTCTATTATATATTTAAATTAAAAATTGGAAGATGTAGTTTCTATTAATGAGTTTTGTAGGGGCCTTTTAGTATTATGTCCCTAGGCGAGTTCCTTACTTGATATGAAGTCCTCATAAGAGGTGCTTGTGCACTTGATTAATTCATAAATGGTGTTGAGGGCTGCATATTTGCACAATTCTTGTTAAATCATGGAAGTCTGCTGTTTCCCTGTACAATATGTTGCGAATTGTAAGGCCCATATTGCGCACCTAATCACACAACTCTAGAAGTCGTGTATTTTCCAAGTATTCTCATCTATGCAGCATTCATCTTCTGTGGTAAAGGTTGAGGTTCTTTGGCAACATTTATATCAGTTCTGACGCAAAATAGGCAGATAAAGAGAATATTCAGTTTGCTGAAACAATAAGATCAACAAAAGCAAATGAGTAGCCAAAAATATCCAAAAGTCTTCTATCACTGAAGAAAGCTCTTAGCAGCTACTACTACTTCAATATTGATCTGCATGAGATATGACCCTCCAAATGTACTGATATCTGTAGATTTTTACTAAACTTTGGGATGGGAGGTAAGGCTAGTTACAAATGTGTACGAAGGTTGCGATACTGTTTCCTGACTGATAAAATGTAAGTCTACTGGAAGAAAAATCAGTGAATACAAATCCAGAAGTTCCTTCCAACTAATTGGTGTAGACTAGGAGCAGGGTGTTTTTAGTGAAGCCCAGAGCACTGACCACTTACCAACATCAGCTGAGAATTCACCAATATTCAAGAGCTACTGTTAACAAATCAGTTTGCCAGGATTTTCAGAGAAGGGAACAGAAATGGGAAAAATCACTGCTATAATGAGTTCCCCTGAAAGCCAGACTCTTGTTGGCTATGTATTGCAATATAAAACTGGACCTTATTTATTTCTGTGCAAATAAGACGACAGTTGTTAACAAATTGTTTTGCTAAACACACTGTCCATTTGAAAGACACAACTTGTTCTATATTGTTACTGTTGATGCTATAACAGGAGCTCTCTTGCTCTACTTGCATAAAAAGACATAAAAACATATGGACAATCTTTTTCTTCAAGGCAGTAGGCCTTCAATTTTCTTTTTATTCAGGAACCAAAAGAAAATATCTGACTCTAACCTTGTACTCAAAGACTTTTACCTCAGAGGAGGCTACTTGAAGTTCTTAATTCTCATCTGCAAAACATATCCACTTTATGTAAATACATTTTTTTGAAAAATACGTAAATGATTTTTAAGGTACAAAGAGAAAGCTAAGTTGCTGGGTTGATTACTAGTTTCTAATATTTTTTTTTTTTTTTGTTCACCGTTCACTTCTTTTCGTGTTTTTATGTGACAGAGAATTCAAGAAAATATAGCAGCATCCCAGTAGTATTTAAATGAAAGATGGCAGCTTAGCATGGCCAATACTTCGAGTCATTATGTACCAATGGGTCAGACCACCCTGGAAGTATATTTCTAGATTATGCCATTTGTCTGTCTCTTCTTTTGTAGTTAAAATGTTTAATTTTGAACTTGATTTTAATCTGGCCTCAGTTTCTTTTCCTGGTCAAAATAAGAACAGGAGAATTTAACAAAATGTAGGTTTCTTTCTACTTCACTTTTCAGCCACTTTTCAAAACAATGGAATGCTCAATGTGCTCAACTTTGCTGTAAACTGTGCTGAAAAAAAGAAAAAAGTCCTGGCACTGATAGCACTAAACTGAAAAAAAAAGCATTTGATATTTTACTTTAAAGATCTAAAACATAAGCAAGATCAGTTTAAAAAGTTTAAAAAAAAATTTAAAAAGAAGTCGGAACTGATAATTGAAATTGAGGTAGATCCAACCCCTTGTGTCAGAAAAATGTGAAAGTTTACTAAATTGTAGAGGCCACATTCAGGTAAAGTCTTAAGGACGGGCCTAGATTTCAGCTGGTGAACAGCTGTATTAACTCAGGTGAGACTGCTCAATTGCTTGTAGACTCGTGTGTGAATAAGGTACTTCACCAAATCAAGGCCATTGTGCAAGAAGAATACAGTGTCAGTGTATAACAACCACGCTCCCCAGGAAGGAACTTTTTTTTGTGTGAAAAAGAAGTGTTGTTACAGAGGCTGCATGTGATTGGGCTGCACAGTGTTCTTTGTTTCAACCCACTAGGGTGCTGTCTTTTCCCATATTATTATTATTGCATGCTCTGCAGTAATTTAACATCTCAGAAAGCTAATAGTTCTCCTTAAATTGTAGCCTGCATACCATTACTGATAGTTACAGTAGAGTGCAAAGTCTATTTGCACACTACACATCCTATAGTGGGTTTTTTTTGCAAATCAAAGAACATCACTGGAAAAATTCTTCATGCCCAATATCTCAGAAGTACTGGATCAAGTTCAGCCTCTGAGGTACGCAAAGGAAAATCTCTTTGCAACTGATGGGTGATGCTTCTGCTTATACTAGTAATGAGGTACCATATATAGTCTATTGCATAAATAGCACTACAGATGCCTCAAAAAGGGGCAGAGCGCTGTTCCTATTGCATCTGCTTTGTGCCGCCTCAAGAGCACAAAGAAACTTAAAGCGGCTTTGTGTAGGAGTAGTAGTACACAATAAGGTGTATCTGGCACTACACTGACAGCCTTACACACACACCAGAAAATAGAGTTTACCAGGGGAAATAGGCAAAGTTGCTGTTTTACTGCTTTACTGCTATTTCTTAGAGCTACTGTGGTACAATTTAGTAGTAAGGGCACGTGTGGAAAGCTATACCATGGTTTAAAGGGAGCTTACAGTTTTTTGTATACACAGTACTCTGTGATGCCGGTGTCCTCCAGTTATACATGTCCAACATGTGCAGCAGGGATACTTGCTTTGGTTCTTCCACTAATGCTGTCTGACACGGTGCCCTGGGGCGGCCTGCTGGGAGATTGGGTATTGTTGAACTCTTAAATGGTCAAGCTTCAGTTTTACATGTCACCATACGGATAGAAGATTAGGCAAAACATAACAAGGCTTGCACTTAGAAAAATAAAAAGGAGCTGACATCCTGCTTAACTGCTTTCGTAGAGATCCAACAAAGAAATGAGCACAAATTAGAAACTTCTAGGGCAAAAGAAAAACTGTCGTCTTTACATTGACAGAATCAGGCCATAATCCTGCTCCAAATTTCCATTAAAAAAAAAAGTGTGGGGAATGTAAAGCTGAATGATTATTTACATTACAGTATAGGCCTGACATGAGCATCAAGCAATCAAGACTGATGATCAGGAGAAGGCTTCAGTGGCTGCTCAAATCAGTTGTCCAGGTGTTGTAATCTGGGCTCAACACAAAAAGAGCTGTACTTCAAATATTCTGAACTAGCTCTAGCTCTGGAATTTAGTACGTGGTCTACATGCAATTGGTAGTAAAAAAAAAGTCTCATGTCTTAAGTTTCAGTGGTTCTCCAGCCTACATTCCAGGTTAACTTGTCACTTGTATAGCAAAAATCTTAACAGTCCTGAAATGTCCTTGAAAAAAAGTCACATCATAACACAGCCTGGTTAATGACGCTGCCATAGTAAACTGCTTTGTGCTTGTACCTGGAGGCTTGCACTGTGCACTACAGACATTGCTGGTGGACTCAGAGCAGTTTTCCCTCCTGGTGGAACCGAAGCTGAAGCCATGCCTAGGGGCAGCCCTGTCACATGCCCCATTGCAATGTGGACACAAGGTCCTCCAGCATTTAGCTCCCTGCACATGCACAGTGTGTGCCCAGGACAGACACATGGCCTGAACAGTCATAGCTGTAAAGGTATTATGTGGGCATAGGGTTATAGAGACAGAACACATCTTGCTAAATAAAAACCTAGACCTTTCCTCTCTACACTACACCATATGACAACATAAACATGAAAAATAAAGCCAGTTCAGGTTCCTCAGAACTTCAGTTTGCAGTGTGGATAGTGTGACTGAGTATGGGAATGGATTGACAATTACCATCATTACGGTTATATCACCTCTGCCCACAATTATCATAGAATCACAGAATAGTTTGGGTTGGAAGGGACCTCTAAAGGTCATCTAGTCTCCAACTCCCCTTCAAGAAGCAGGGACATCTTCAACTAGATCAGGTTCCCCAAAGCCCCGTCCAACCTGGTCTTGAATGTTTGCAGGGATGGGGCATCTGCCACCTCTCTGGGCAACCTGTTCCAGTGTTTCATCATCCTCATTGTAAAAAATTTCTTCCTTATATCTAATATAAATCTACCCACTTTTAATTTAAAACCATTACCCCTTGTGCTATCTCAACAGGCCCTGCTTAAGAATTAGTCCCTGTCTTTCTTGTAGGCCCCTTTGAGGTACTGGAAGACTGCTATAAGGTCTCCTCAGAGCCTCCTCTTCTCCAGGTTGAACAGCCCCAACTCTCTCAGCCTGTCCTCACAGGAGAGGTGCTCCAGTCCTCTTATCTTCGTGGCCCTCCTCTGGACTTGCTCCAACAGGTCCACTTCCTTCTTATGTTGGGGGCTCTAGAGCTGGATACAGTACTCCAGGTGGGGTCTCACCAGAGCAGAGTAGAGGGGGAGAATCACCTCCCCTGACCTGCTGCTTTTGGTGCAGCCCAGCATATCGTTCATCTTCTGGGCTACAAATGCACATTGCTGGCTCATGTTGAGCTTCTCATCCACCAGTACCCCCAAGTCCTTCTTCTCAGGGCTGCTCTAAATCTGTTCTCCTCCCAGCCTGTATTTGTGCCTGGGATTGCCCTGATCCATATGCAGGACCTTGCACTTGGCCTGATTGAACTTTGTGAGGTTCTCACGGGCCCACCTCTCCAGCCTGTCAAGGTCCCTCTAGATAGCATTCCTTCCCTCCAGCCTGTGGTTATTATATAGTGCTTCCTTTTGGGAGAGGCAAGGTGGGGAATTGCATTCCCCTTCCAGTTTCCCTTTCCTATTTTGCCAGGCTATGCAAACATCCTAGTAGCCAGAAGTGAGACTTCTTATGTTCATTCTCACTGGCTAGCCCCACATGGTTAAGACACAAGGGTTTAGTATCAAACTCTGTCAATATTTTCTATATGACTGAAAAAGAAAATGTGGCTATGTTAACATTAGCAAATGATGTCGAGCAAAAGGAGCAGATCTCTAGAGAAAAACAGTTGATTCTGAGGACGTAAATTCTTCACTATGCCCATTTGTGTATTTTTTTTTTCTTCAGGTTAGTCCTAGTTTGGTCACGTGGACTGAGTGTTCTTTTACGGCTGGAGAACATTAGGTGTGCTCCTGGACGCATCCCAGGGTACTGTATAAAGCTATATAGTCTTTGAAGGTACCTCACACAAATGTTAGTAGCCAGAATTCTGCTCTGTACAAACTTTACTATCATTGCTGACATTGATCTTGATGAGAACCGTTGGTCATGCAGTCTGTAAAGGCACAAAAATTTAGTCCTTCTTCCACTGCTCTGAGCACTGCAGGGAATGGCAGGATGAGCAAGACAGGATTACCAGCACTTGGACTAGTTGCAAGATTATGAATTGGAGACTTCGGTAGTGCAAATAGTAGCAGATAAATTGAATAGTAACCTCAAAATCTTTCTTCTCCCAGACAAAATCTCCAGTTATCTCAGATTATTTGTTTCGACAACACTGAAAACTGGAAAAAATAAAACCAAGGGAGTGAAGGTTAAGCCAAATATTTGAACAAATACATTGCAACCTACCATGTGTATTTTCCTCTCCCGTCAAATGTTCCCTATTTTAGCTGGCTTTTGGCAACTCTACTGGATTACAGAAAACTTAATCCAATGTTAGTGATAATCCACTAAAAAATGCAGTTTTTTCAACAAATAGTGGAGATGGGAATGTCCATATGTCTGTATGTCTCAGAGTATAACCAGTCAGTCCGTTACAGAATAAGACTAATTAGACAAATGTTGAATTTGTCCAGGATACCATTTAATTCTGAAGATGAAGCAAGAGAGACAAAAATGCAATGGGAAAATTCTTGGCTCTCCTAAAGTCAATGGGAGCTTTCAGAGAGGCCAGGCCTTCAAGCTGTATGTTTTGTTTTTCTTCAGATGTCAGTTACCTGCATACAACATAAATACGATGTGGTCAGAGAAGTGTACAGTGAATGGCTGAAACAGTTAACAAAATCAATAAATGTGGGGAAAGTAGATGAAAACATAAACCAGACTGAGATATTTTTTCCAGACTGAGATTTTTAAGTCTTCTGTATTTTGTCATTTGTTAAACCACAAATAGTTATAAACAGAGCTGCAGTTCAGAGAGTCTTTGTTTCTAACATAAACAAGGTATAGAGCATAGCTCTGTATGTCAGCCAAACATGACTATAAGTTACAAAAATGATATATATGTATAAAAGAAGTGTCAGACCCTAATTGAAAAATTGTATTTAGACATGAAAAAAATATAAGGTACACACTTAACTCCAGAAAGGCAGTAAGTATTTAACAGAAGATAACCTAGTTTAAATTAATGCATACATTATGCTGTATCTGTGAAACTAATTTAATTAAATATACTGAAACTCAGAAACCGGGGAAGTTTGTATCATTTAGGTATCACTATTCATACTGGTGTGTCTGTCCTAGTTGTGAAAGCTTATACTTATAGAACCTACACTGAATATATGCAACTTTTAATTTAACTAGATCTAGGAGTAGAACAGTAGACTGCATCAAATTGGATTAAATATACAGCAGAATTTCTTTTTTTAACAGACAAACTTTGCAGAGTCATTTATAGGAATAATATTTTTCATCTAAAATGGCTGTATTTCTTATTAACCATGTTGTATCATAAAATAAATCTGTAAAATATTCATTTAAATACTGATTTTTTTCATTTGATTCACTTTTTTCCTAATATAGCATTTTCTGAACATCATGAACATTCACTTTCAAATCATTACTCTAAATTCTTTTACAGTTTGTTATTTAGAACCAAAAAGAAAAAAAAATAAAAAACTCTCAGAGAACTGTGTTAGCCCCTAAGTGTTGGTGCTGCAGGCTCGTTTAGCTGCGTACTGGGTCACAGCAGTCAGTGCAGTAAACAATGTTCCAAACTTCCAAAGCCTGCAGAGGTCAGTATAGCAACATCAACAAGAAATTATATAGCTCCGCTGACTAGATTAGCAGTCACAAATATTTATCATTAAAACACACAAAAAAATGATGTATCGTTCTGGATGCTACTGTAACTGTGGGACTACTATGGTATGCGATGGTTGTTCCCGCAGACCTCATCTACTACTGCAGATGCTAAAAGTTTTAAAGAAGTATTTTTGCATTTGCATGTGTTAATTATAAAAGGGTTAAACATATTTTTCTTGAGAGTGTCTGAGAAAAGTTGGATGGGCATTATGGAAAACTTAAGCACACTCTTTGGAAGCTGTCTTCTCTGCATTGCCCTGTCAATGACCTCCACTGTGACATTGAAGGAATACCCTCCGTGTGGGTGAGAAGTAATTTGCTTCAACAGCTCTTCTGCCCCAGACATGTATAAAAAGGAGACTGTAAACACATACCCTACGTTTGCTTTGGCACTGACAGAGCTGACACCATCAAAGTCATTTGGAGCAGAACTTCTAGATGTTTGTGACAAGCTAAACCAGGACGAATGATTCAAACAGTAAATGTTAAGCTCCAAGATCAGTGCAATGAAATCTCCAAAACTGAAAGGAAGTGACACATAAATAGTGCTAATCAGGCCCTTGAACAACACCATATTAAGTTTATTTACCCTGTTGAACAGCTTTTCATGACCTGCCCGCTCATGGCACTAAAAGGCTGTTACATTAGCGTTTCACTCCACATTCTCAATTGTATGTTACAGAATAAGCAGATGCTCAGACATGGCATTGGGGTTCGCAGAGAAAGATTTTGAGAGACACCAGTTGGGGTCAGACAGATATGATTTGCTTCCTTCAAAGCAGTCCACTTAGGTAGGCAAAAGTAGATACATGATACCCTTATGACAAAATTCCCCCTCCCAGGAAAAGTTGTGTATAAATAAAATACTTTTATTTCAGAAGTCTGAAAAAGTTGAGAGTGAGCTTTTTGTCTCGTCAATACACAATGAGTATTCTTGTATCATCTGTCCATCATAACACTAGTTTTGTAAGGCAGACACTGAGATGTTGGAAGTGCTTCTGCATTCATTTATTTCATTTCCCTATGGACTTTCATATAATGCAGGTCTTCATATCTTTATGCCTTCACAGTTTCTCAGAAGAAAATATGAATTGCTCAAAACTGAGTAACTTCACCAAAATTATCTGAAATGGAGAAACCATGCTGAAAATGAGTGATAGGTCAGATGCTCTGCTGCTTGTATTTATGCATCTCTACTCGAACTTAAAGAAAATTGCACACAGATCCATGGCAGTGGGAGGATTACATTTGAACTTTCTTGGCCTTAAGAGACCCGTTCTGAAGTACATATTTCTCTATCTATGCATATATACAATTATATAGAAATTCAATAGTGTTGATGCCTACATAAGTCCAAGGTGGCAAAGTAAAATGATAAATGACAAAACGTGTCTAATTTTACTTACTGTCTCTGCAAATCTACATTGTACTAGTAAAGATTCATGAAATTAGTAGTGCTTGGATATATGTTTGTTGCCCTCAGCTTTTAGTATAGTGTTCTGCTACATGAGAGAGTCATAGGTTCGGTATCCAAAGCGTAGGGAAGGTTTAATGCAGCCTCATCAACTCCCAATCAAAAACTATCCCTGAGAAGCTGCTAAGAGCCAGTTATAAGAAATTTAACGGGTGGTAGGGAGGTCACAGAGAAAAAGTTTAAACGTATATTAAATCTCAACTTCTGAAACAGCTTGCTGCCCGTAGCAGCACTAGCATGACACTGAATCAAGTACCTGCTTCATGTGGTTCCTGCAAAACTGAGTGTAAGGATTTCTTTCTCTGCCACACTCATAATTATCTTTCTGAGAAAGACATAAAAATGCAGTTCACAACCTGTCTCTTCATATTGTAAGTATTGACATGGAATGTTTCCCCTATGTATTTAAAAAAAAATAATTCTATTTTGTCACTTAAAAGAGGAGATAGGAATCTGTAAACAAATGTTAATGCTTTAAAAAAACCTCCCTGTTTTTCACTTAAATCAACATATTCAAATAGCAAAGGAAGCTTAAATAGACCAATTCACATACTTTTATTTTTTAAGATTATGTGGGCTGAAATGAAAAGCCAAAAGTTTTCTAAAATAATCATAAAGTAGCTTCCTCTTTGACATTCTGTTCATGCATGGTAGATCTCAGACCAGATAAAGCAACAGCATAGATAGAGAAATTTTGGTCTGAACCTGGAATAAAGTACAGTAACTTGAAATTCAAACAAGAAAGCTAAAGGTGAGCAGGCTAGAGCTGGTAATATAGACCTTATCCTCACAACCTTGCTTCTTAGTCACTTGTTTCCCTCTGTGCAGAATGGATGCAGAGTGGAGATGAAGGAGCTCATCTGAGCAGAAATGCTTCATCCTCACTTAGCACAAATATGCATGACTGTTCCTGGTTCTAATTAATTAAAGTCCATCCTGTAAAACAAATGAGACTTAAAACATTTGTAATTTCAGTAGGTCCACAGTAACTGTAGAAGTGAACATCAAAACCTTATTTCTTTATTTGTCATCATCACTATATTTCTCACACCATCAATGGCTTGTATCAGACATCAGAGGACTGACTGTTATTCATGTCTTCTTCATTCTCTAAATATTATCAGTAATATTTCAATTTTAAGTCAATCTTGCAACTGTCCTTTACCTCTCCTCTGAAACCCAGGATTCATGGGGAGGGGACACAATCCTCTAGAAAATCTACAAGTCCAAGAGTGCATCTTTATTTCTTTCAGAGCAAAGTATATTTGCTGAGTCAACAATGAAAGACCGAACTGTTGGTAATGCAAAGCTCAGACAGCTACACTCAAATGTTTTCAAGAAACACAAATCTACCCTAAAACACTAGTGGTGGCCCACTACTGAAAAAAACCACCGCATTCAATCTGTGGTCAGGGAGTGTGTAGCAGAAGTACGACTGGATTCAGAAGAAGAAAGATAGCATGAGAGCACACTTTCTCCAGTTCCCTGCAAAGATCTTCTTTGGCAAAAGACAAAACCAAACTCAGCATATAACCTTACTTCTTCTTAATACTTGCCAAAATAACCTCCTTTCCCTGCACCTCCCCACTTATAAGAGAAGCTTGAGAATCTGTGAATAAAACAAAGCGACAAAAACAGCCAATGGAGGCAATAGATGCTCTTAATGTGATCAACAGTCAAGTAGATTCAGTGCTTCTCAGTCTCTACACAAAAGCAGTGTGTGACCCTCACAGACATTTGGCTAACTAGAACTTTTTAACAAAATCACACACTTGTGCAACAGGTACATGCAGTTGTATGTGTAGCACCCTGGGCCACACAACAGAAATCATCATACACTAGAAATCATGAACATTTTGCTGCACTATGCAGAAGATATCCTCATTATATATAATTGGAAAACTTATTTTCCTCCTGCTGCCCTAATTTGTTTTTTTTTTTTTCTCTTAATTTTTAAAATTCTCCATTGGCTTTAATTAGCTTCTCTCTGAAATCACCAGCCAGGTGAAATTAGAGCACTTTTTAAGTTTAAAAAATGCAGTTGGATTTTTCCGAACTTTTTTTTTTAAGTTGAGCTTTATTCCCTGAGGCCAAACCCTCCCTGCTCTTACTCATGAGAGTAGTTCTGTGCACTTCAGTGAGGAAGCTTTTCAGAGGAAGCAGAGGAAGGTGGATTTTGGCCCTAACGGGATGTACAAAATCTCTTCTAAATATAAATGTAAGATATATGAGACAGATTCTCACTGAGGGAAATCAGCAGTGTTCTTAAGTCAATGAAGCTAAAGCCATTTACAGGCACTGAAGAATTTTCCTTGTGTTTTCATACTTTACAAGTCTTCATCAAATACTTATCACATGTGAAATGCTACATTTTTTTGCTAATGACATTTCTATTTCTTCATTTAAAAACTCATCATTATATAATCAATACCAGTGACTCAGCCCTCACTACTATGACAGAAGCAAATTTTACCTAAGAGAAATCATTTGTGTGGTCTACATGACATGATGTATCCTTAAGTGTTTCATTGTTAATTAAGAAATTAAGAAATAAGCCATTTAAGAAATATGATAAAAGATATCATTAGCTGCAAAATAATACAGCTCTGAGCTTTAAAATGTTCTACTGGAGCTCTGGAGGTGGAGACAGTCATGTCCTTGTGATATTTCAGTGACAATTTCTATTTTAAGTGTCAAAAACAACTCTGCTATCTGGAGCAAGTAGTGTAGTATTCTCTCCTTTTAATATTCTAATCGTGAGGTGTAAAGTGAAATGGTTGCACAGTGTAATGGTGGTAAAGAAGCTGAGTGTCAATGAGACGGGAAAGGTGACAGACACGGAATGAGTCCCCAAGGTGCTCTCCAAGTGCATTGGATAAAGATTCCCCTGGGAAATTTTTCTCATTAGTTCTCAGACACAGTTCAGTAATTCAATAGCACCAGGTTACCATTAGTCTCAAGACCAAAATATGTTACTTTCCATGCTTTAGCTCCTTGATTTGTATATGTCGTTTTACAAGAGAAAATTATGAGATTGTCTATCATTCAAAGTAAGTTCATATGTTGTTTACATACCTGAGGATGATCCTTGACAAGAAAACTGACACTCCTATTACAAAAGAGCATACAAATTAAACAGAAAACAGACACTTTTTTATATTTGAAACTGCATTAATAAATGATTGCATTGTACAAACATGGGAGACATTGCAGATTGATTTTCTTCACCAGTACTTGAAAAATTAATTACAGTTTGAGAGTCAAACCTAAAATTATCAACAAGTAAAAAGTGAAAAAAAACCCCAGATTCTTTCTGTGGATATTGCTAAGTTAAAATAATTTTCCTGTGCTTAAAGATGAAATGTGTATGTATTCAGTTAATATGATGGGGAAAAGTAGCTAAAAAGTTTGATGGTTAGCTAATTTTATGTGTAATTACTCTGTGAAAATGTTAAACCGAGTAGGTTATTCTCGACTTTTTTTTTTTTCTATGCAATAAAAAATGTACTTACTTCTATGCTATCAAAGTTAACTACACTCCCACTCAGCACTCGAAAGGATAATGGCTGGAGGTGTTGTCTCCCTCATTACCCACCAGGGTGGAAATAAAGGAGTATCCATCCCCAATGGTCATTTAAAACCTCGTTATGCTAAAAAAGTAGAGATGGTGAAATCCAGAAAACATGAAAATTCGACACAGAAACATAACAAGTTGTTATGTTTTAGCTGCACAGCGGATTAGTTTATCTTTTTGTGTATCCCTGCATGTGCTCCAGAACATTCCAATTTAGTTTTCACTCCTGATGAATGTATTTAGCACTCATCACTGTACCTTGCACTCATATTTAAGAGACAGAAGCTACAGATAATTACTCTGCCTAAAGTAGTTCAGGGAAGTAGAGATATTTTAGCTTTTTTTTTTTTTTTAAAAAAGGGATGCATTCTATGTAAGCTTTTTCATTTTTATTTTATTTTGTTTTATGGAGTGTGGGCTGTGGGGTTCCCCCCCCCCTTATGAACAATGTATAATATTGAATATGAGAAAAAAACAACAAAAAATATTTGCATGTAATTGTCTGTCTTGAACAAAAAATATTGAAATCTGTCAGTCAATAGGTGCTTCATTTTCAACCTGTCAGCCTGGTGAGAGCTTGATCTTTTATTGCAGTCAAATCAAAATCATGCATCTGAGGTGTCTCATTTAGCCTACAAAATCAACTTATTAGTAGAAAGCCTTAACAAGAGGAATTATATCCTCAACAAAATTATGTCTCATGCAGTAAATAGGACTCACTCTTTTATGACTAGATTCCAATATGCTTATTGTTGTACTGCAAAAAGGCCATATGTTAAGCACTGTGGTATCTGTGCCAAATAAATAATCGAAAGCCAGTTCCTATTAATCTTACTCACGTATGTTATTGCACTGAAGTTGGGTGTTTTACTCCCATGATTAAGGTGAGAATGGTTCTTCAGAATGGCAGTTTTCTACAAGTGTGAACTCACCTGTTTCATATATATTATTTTCTTCAAAGCTGTGCACTTCAGTCTCCAAATGAAGCTCTTTTGATTGAAAATGTTTCTGTAACTCTTTAACGCTAAGCTAACTCCAAACTAATGATCAGGCTCCAAATAAACATGCCAAATATTTAAGGCATTATTTATGTGCTATACACAAGCTCATCATTGACTTACGAATTGTAAATATTTATAAGTGGCTCATATTAAAGTAGTTGTCAACTGCGGCTACAGTACTTCACCTTCTGTCACTCCCAGGTATCAAGGGGGCTGATTCAATCACTCTCTTGTCAGGCTACCTTTCTTCTCCTGAATACCCAAATCCCTAAACACAACAAAATATAAATGAATGAAAAGTGCTAATGATGCATCATTACCAAGAGGTATCAAGTTTTTTAAGGTCCTTTGCTGACTAAATTTTAAATTAGCACAATTATTCAGAGCATTCCCTAAGGCACCATTCATTATGCTTAGCTGCTGAGCTGAGGCACACTGCAAACGAAATATATATTACTGTCCACATGTCTGTCTGCCTTCCTGGAGTCAGAACACATGTAATATCTACTTGAAATGGTAAAACTCAGAATTTTTCATATGAAATGTTTTTTAGTATTGAAAGACATACAAGTGTGCATATATTTTAACACTGGTGATACTAGTGCATTTTTATTAGTGCTCTGCTACCTAAAATGTCTCTATTATCCACTAAGGTCCTAAATAACATGGACAGGCACTTGGAGTCTGAGTATTTTATTTTAAATGTTGTTTCATCTACTTCCTAACACAGCAATTTTAATTTCAGATGAAATACAAAAAGGGCTGAAGCCGGGAAATAGAAGGTCTCTGATACTGCCTAAGCCCTTCAGAAGCTTACAGTGCACAGTGGATTCATTTTCCCTTTGGCCCTGCCATCAATAAACAGGTTTGAGTGGACACTTCCTTGCTAAATGTATTGGGTAGCCTGGATATCAGATCTTTTTGAGTTACCAATAGTCATGATCTACGATGCATACCAAAATTTGTCAAAATTTGGGGTTTTTTTTCATGCAGTAAATGAAGAGTCTGAAGCCCTTACTCATTAGGATATTTAACATTTCTCTGAAGGAAAAGCAATGTAACATTGACATGATCCTTCTCAGATTGTCCACAAAGTAGAACAATTCAACACACACAGCAATATGAACGGTGTTATTTCTTGTAAAACACTGGTTGTATTTTTTAGAAGAATAACAAAACAACCAACCTTTATGCTCACATTACAAGTTAATAAGAAAAGAGGAAAAAGGTGTAACTGTCTACTTGCAAGAGATATCCACATGAGCTCACCAAACTACACAGTTGACAGCTCTTCCAGTAAAATGCAGTGCCCATTTGTCCCCATGCAGATGAAAATAGGTATATTCATAAGAGAAAATTATTTCTGTATGTATCTAGCTGTGAAGTCCTGAGCTGCTTTTCTAGCCCAATGACATCACTACACACAAGTCGGGCCCCACGGCACAGATGTGCTTTCATGTGCAGTGATATCACTTTCACTAAAACACTAAAGGCATGACTTTCAAGCAGTTTTAAAATTCAGGTCAGTTCTGCTCATATTTAATCTAGACATGTTGGTTTAACACCAAGCCAAGCCAGACCTTTTAATGTTCAGTGGCCATGATATAAAATTCTTCACTGTGTTGCACCAATAAATTCAGAAAAGTGCAGTGTAATTTGCTATAGTCACACTGACTGTTGTGAAATTTAAGCAAGAGTTTAAAGTAACCCTTCTTTTTGTGTCTTACCACAGTACTTCAGCTCTTTGGACAACATTTTTAATTTTTTTTTTTCCAAAAGCAATTAATTATGAGGACAGGATAACTTACTCCTGTTTGATTAGATTAAAGGAAGGCTGAAAAACACGATGGAGCTCTTTCTGAATTAGGAACAGTTTCACTGTGGAGTTATTTAGGAGTTGTTTAAAACAAACAATGGAAAGAAAGTGCCACTTGACACTGACAGCAAGTATCTCCGTTCATTTTGCGTTGTCAATAGCTCCAGTGGTAACACTATTCTTTTGACAGCTAAAAGCAGATGTGTGGGTTAAGTATGGGAGCAATTCAAATGTCCATAGTAAACTGCAGGGGGGCAGAGAGAGCTCGGAGAGCAGCAGCTTTAAAGTAATTGACTAATACAGTAAGGATATTAAAGTCATTTAGTGCCAAAAGGGAACACACTGATCCTTGACCCTGAGCCACTTTGGAGTAATCTAGTATTCAATCCAGCGTGTAATGACTGCCAGGCCTGTCAATCCTCCGGGCTCTCCAGTCAAATGCCTGTGGCTACTATTGGCTTATGGTAAAAGGACAAAAATGCAAGGAAATGCCTCTCAATCAGGCTATGATGTGATAATGTTATTGCTCCAATGTATTCTATATTGTCCCTGCATAGTTTAATCTGTTGAGATCCATGTCAAAAATTGCCCTTGTTCCCCAGAGGTCTTTACTCAACCTTTTAGTAATACAAGTGGATTTGAAAGGAGAGGGGTAACTCACTTGATGAATTGTTTCCAGTTAATATAAAAAATAAGAGGTCAACTGTGGCTTAAAGGCTAACCGTGAAAGGTATAAATTAGAATAAGCGTGCTAGTAATCTGATTAGTAAAGCCTTGCTCTTCATTTACGCCAGTGGGTAAAATATTTTACAATAAATAATATTGACACAGAAATTTATTTACATGAGTGACACAATTCCTATGAAGTTTAGATGCTGAGAGGACTTTTGGCTGGGAAGGAATAAGAACAAAAGGCTCACTTCCTTCTATCACTTCTTGTCCTTAAAACTTCTGCAGCTACTGGGAATCTTGTATTTTAAATTAGGCACCTCACATTTGAAAAATATAATTATTGCTACAGGCTGAGTAGTCCACTTCAGCTTGAAAGAAGGAAATTGCCATTTTTTGTTATTTTGATTTTGCTAATTAAAACAGGGAAAACTGACCCACATAGATTCTCTAAAGTTAAAAAGTCAAAATGGGATAATAATTATGCAAATTTCAATGCATTGCTGTAAAAAAGATCTTTGTATTTCATTATATGATCTTCACTATTTCCCAGCCCCGCTTTCCATATGCTGTATGTAAACTTTGGGAAAGAAGCTCAGGTGATAGTGATGCTCCCACTATTTTTAGAGAACTAGGAGGTTATATAAGAGGCACTTTGCCTAATTTTGTTCTGTATGATTCTACAAAGCTCTCCACAGGGATGATACACTACAAAAAGGAAAGAAAGAGAGAACATCTCCTGAGAAATATCTTGCTTATAACTTTGAAATAACTTCAGTGTCAAAAACAAATGACTTTCTCCAAAATTCTGCCTGTCCTCTCTCAGTTCAGCGCCCCAAAGTCATTATTCAATGTAAGGTTCTATTTATAAAACCATTTTCCAGCCAGAGTATGTACTTTTACACTTGAAAAATTACGGTTTTGTGAACAGTTTTAGGGGGTGAATCGGAGAAAGAGGAAAATTGGCCTTTTGTGCTCACTGAATTCCCCGGTCACAACGGTGTAAGCACATGCAACGCAAACTGTGATCCCATCAGGAGATGGCTAGCTGTGTTCCAGCGGATCTCTTCACAGGCAGTTTTATCACAAGCTGGTGTTTTCACAGGAGGGGGAAAAAGCGCCTACAAGGGAGCTAACCTGAAGTGGGATATGACAAAAGTGTTGTGTTATGGCCCTGTAACAGAGCAATTAGTGAGCGTCTGTGCCACGTCAACGGCTACAGCCTACAGTTTGGCAAATCAGGCATTTGGGTCTTTGCAGAGTCTCACAGGAATGAGTTCCCTCTTCGCTTGGAAAGTTCTTGATACAGCGGCAATAGACCAAAAACTGGGCTCACCACTACCCATGTTCTCTCTAAGTACTCACACCACTTTTCCTCCCAGATTGTGGTCTCTCTCTCTCTCTCCTTTCAATGCTAGCACTTACATCAGTGTGGGCACTGAAGAAATACTTCATCTGGGTTAAAGTCAGTTGGATGTTTTTAAATTAGTTACTCTCCTTCACACCCCCAAAAGGAGAGTGGGGCACAAACCCACAAGGGTTTGTGCCCACCTCAGCAATGCAAGCAGTGCCAGAGCAGCATCTCCCAGCTGGTGTGGAAGATGCTCCCTCCAGGAGGGAAGGGACAGTACGGTCACTGTTACCCATCTGGGACTCAGAGACCCCGTCCTTTCCAGGTTCAACTTCCTCCTGCTGTGTCAGCAGCACTTGCAGTTCACAACACAAGGCACAGACTACTCAGGGGCAGATGAGCCCTAAGTGATAGAAGTGCAGGACAGCCTTTTGAGAAATGGCACACCCACTGCCAGGCTACTGTCTCCTTCTTGCTGTCATCTTCCTGTCTACAGCATCTGTAAGGACTGGTACTCCTGTCCTCCCATTCTCACTAGGAATGGTATTTTCCCCTTTTTCATTACTGTTGGGGGAGCAGAGATGGGCAACATGCTCCACAACTTCTCAGGCTGAGTGGACACTGGGAAGATCTGCTCCCTTTACAGTGTTTGATGAAGCAATAGGTAGCAGTTACCAAGTTTTCATGGTCCCTCCCCTCTTTTGCTCTCCAAAAGAGCTGTGCCTAGTTTCAACATGAAAGCATGGGAAACTAATTTTAAAAAGGGTGAAGTTGTGGGAATAGGGAAGGAAACACTTATCAGAAAAAAATGCCGAGGACCTTTCCTCTGACATTCACAGGATATATGTAGCCCGGTATGAAATTCCTTTTTTTTTGGAGAGAACCATATTCTGTGGGTTTTTTTCACTGGCAACTCACCATCATGACCTCAATCCATTGACTGTTTCCCTGCAACTCAAGGGGCCTGGAGTTCCTGTGAAGTGCTCAGAATAATGAACTTTAGAACAATGATATTCCATGAGGTATGCTTTGAAATTACAAGAGGGGGGGAAAAACTTTTAGAAAATGCAAGACAATTCCTGCTGTTCCTTAACCTACTTGAAATCAGAAATGCCTTAGAGCTAATAGGTCAGGCATCACCGAGACACCCACAAACCATTTCAAAATGCAGGTATCTCAGCTCTACATATTCCTTTGTGGTGTTCCAGAATGATTATGTTTTTGTTTAAATTCCAGACCTCAAGTGCAAGCCCAAAAGTCACCTGGACCCCTAAGGGTCTGGATGTTTTTTAAGTGAATCTGTAGTCGTACCCCCTGCTGTCTCCCTCTTACTAAATTAGTGTCATTTTGCAGCCTATAAGAAGAGAAAACTTGTCTTTTCCACTCCCCTTTTAGGAGCAGTTGAAACCATTAGTACCATTTTGTAAACAGATTTTGAGGTGACAGTGCAATCTTTTCAAAGCAACGCTTCAAACACAGACGTACACACACACAAATGCATGCATGCACGCATTTCACTTTTATGACTTTGGAATAAAAATGCAAATGAATTTATTAGCTTAAGCATGGCACCAAATAGAAATTTATGCACATACATTTAAAAAACAGATCCCTTGAAAATAAAGCAGTTGCAGCCTATTAATTTTCTTCTTTGACAGTTTTTAAAATTCCCCTAAAAAAATGAAACAGCATGAATACTGTCAATATATCACAACAGCCACATTAGGTTTTGTGATATACATCATAATATAAAGAGCACTATTAGAGCACAACCTGGGAACCATTAAATCATTCTAAATCACTGTTACATTCCATTAGTGTCAATGGTGAAACCACATAATAGGCTTTATTACAAACTTCACCTTGGTAGGCCATTGTCTCTAATAACCACTTCTCTATGATGTGGTATCATACCCAGAAATCCAGGGAGATAATAAAGGCTCCCTTATTTCTTTTTTATTGGATGGGTAAAGTTAAATTTAGCTGTAAGTAAAAAAAAATCTTGAAGCTTTGTTCACTAACTGTGAGTTGCTGCTATTTGGACAAAAAAAAATTAGGCAGACTTGAGAGAACAGTTTGAAATAAATTTGAATCCTGGTAAATGCTTGAGGCCAAGGTAAGATAGGCAGTCCCAGCAATTATTATGTCATTTTTGAAATGCAGTTTAGTGCATTTATGCCCTTTTTTACACTTTTGTGCAGATACAAAGCATTGATTATAGAAATATTATAGGAATTAGATCTGTGTTCTTACTTCTTCAACCTCTATATATGCAGTATCCATTAGAAAATTAAGGAAAGGACAGAGAACGAAAGAAAAGAAAGAAAGGAAGGAAGGAAGGAAGAGAGAGAGAGAAAAAGTCTGTACATGACAGTGTTTTCTTCCTCCATGAATTTTTAGAAATGTTTCAGGAGAAAGTAGTGTACATGATTAGGGATCCTTTTTTGCATCTTGCAGGGCTACACCTTGCTCACCATAATACTCATGATAACACAGATCAACTTGACAGACTGTAATGTGGTCATTCAGGATTAGCACAAAGAACCTCCCTGTTTCGGGCAGATGAGAGTACTCGGTGCTGCCCGGGCATCGGTCTGTACAGAGCTGTGGAGGAATCCTGCCCCTTTGAAACTTGTCAGACTTTGGTTTTAACTGGTGCAAGGACTTCAACCTCAAATTTTGCAAATTATTTCACACAGGCGCCTTGTATTTCCTGTAAGTACATTGATCAGTTTTGATGAATTAACAAGCCTCCATCATCACAACATCTCAATTTTGTTGTCTTGCAGAAGCAGACTTGTGACTCCAGTTTGCACAACTGGAGTTGTGCAGTCTCCCACAGTCATTATTTGGATATTAGTGTGTCTGAAAACATTTCTTATGGCGACGCCTAATGTACGGTGCCTGTCTTTATAATTCTTTCATGTGATTTCAGTACAAGAGTTGGAGTAACTGGAAGGTAGATGTGAAGAGACAGGTGAATACACCAGCCTTACACTGCAGCTGAGTTAATGAACTGTATCTCCTTGTCCACCTGACTGAGTTCCAGGGGCTGATGGCATTTTATCCTTAGATATTCTTATAGGGGTTGATTAGGGATGGATGTAAATAAGAACTGGTCCTTACATCACAGAAAAAGTAAAAGTCAAAGGTTTTTACAAAGTCAAAAGTCCTTTCAGATTGGATCAGTTGTTATGAAAAAGAAAATATTCCAAATCTAATGAAGTAACTTGCAATAAAATGAAATAAAATAACCAGCAATATCCTGTTAACTCTGTAAAAATAAAACATTTTTCTTTATTCTACCTATTCTAGAATTTCACCAATTCCTCTGACCACTAATCCTCTTTGCCCATTATTTCTTTCCTTCCCTGCATCTTGGGTTTTTCTGCATCTTGCTCAAATGCTCCTGTTTTAAAATGATGACCTAGTTCAGCGTTCTCTGGTTTGTGACATATCTTTGTGGCATTTTTGCACTCACCTCTTCCTTCTAAATGGCAATTTTATGTAGTAGTTGATAGATATTTTGACTCCCTTGCATATCTTGGGAACAACAGTCAAGGTTTGTGTTGTGTTTCCTTACATTCACTCCTGTTAAACATCAGATCACTACTTTCAACATTAATTTTAACTTCCACTAGATCATTCTGACTTTCTTATCAGAATAATATTTTTCTATGCATGAAATACTGTTTTAGAAGTGTGAATCTGATTTCTTCGTCTACATTGTCTGAATTTACCAGTCTCCCAGGCAAACTGTACTGAGAGCTACAGAAATCCCGTATCTCCAATGTGTAAGATCTGAAGTTAGAATGTAAAACTCACTCTGAACTTGAAATATCCCCAAAGGTAGCCAGATCAGTCGCTGGAAACAAAGAAAAGACTGTGTGAGGAGGGGGACAATAAAAGGATAAAATGATATGCCGAAGGAGATAAAAAATAACAATAACTCTGGGTGGTACAGAATGATTAATTACAGCTTTACTAATAAACTGTGGTCACAGGACTCACATTCATTTACTTCATTTAGGGTAACTTGAGTCCAAGGTCGCATCCTTCAGCTTTGGACAAAGTCAGATGTGATTGGAAGAGGAACAGAAAGATGGGGAGAGGAAATGAAAGATGACAGCAGACGAGAGATCTAGGAAATGCACTCAGTCTTTGGATACTTTTGTCCAAGTCTAAGCCTCCTTCAATACTGCTTGTTTACAGTATGGCATGGCAGACATCAGCCCTTGTCTCAAAGTCAGCATTGTATACCTTGTCCCTCTTAGTGGTGTTTCTCATAACTTGAAAAATGCTAGTGGTTTTTTTTTCCATAGTCTAAAATGAGCCACAAGAAAGGGTGAACAATACATTTATGTGAACAATAATGAATAAAAGTAAAAAACATGGGAAACAGAACTTTGCCTCTCAGACTTTCCAGGGACTTACAAGAGAGGATGCATGAACCTTGTTTGAATTTGTCTGCACCTGAAGAAAGCATTTTAGCTAAAATATCACTGCTGACCTTGTTTTCTATTTCCATTGTAGACTGTAACTTTTTACTGTTACTGTTTGCAATGCCATTGGTGTTGGCAAAGACATGAGCAATTTCTGATGCTGTTTGAATAAATCTGTGAAAGCTTGAGCTCCTTACTTTTTTTATTCCAGTTTTTCTTTCTGTCCTTTTTCTTTTTTTCTCTTTTCCTTTTAAAGCTAGTACAGTCTAGGCAGTTAAATACGTAGGCTAATTTTGTGCTGTATGCAACACACAAACCCAATACAAGGGCAACAGTGGTAGTGTGCTTAGCCTTGGCTTTAATTTTCTTGTGGTGTTAACTTGGCACCTGAGGCAACTTTCCCCTCTTGGGAAGTGTCAAAATATATCATGTATTAGTATCAAACTTAAAATAAATTCATTACTAGTTTTAAGAAAGTGCTGACTCAATACTGTAGATGATTAACACAAAGCTCTGCTTGTTACCATGCAGAGCACCCAGCTTATACACCATATTTAAATAAGAAGCTAAATAAGGAGAAAAGATTTAAAGCTTTAATTGCCTATGTTCTTTTACTTTTTTTTTCTTCTTCAATACTGTGATATAAGCTGGTCCTTCAGATGGTTTCTTTCACTCCTGGCATTAAATGGTGGAATGATGGACAGACTTGCCCTTTTCAGGTCAGCTCATAACCTCCTTCCTTTTCCCCTCCCTCCTCCAAAATGTTGCCACCGATAAGTGTGTATGACACTGAAATACCACTCCTTGCTCAGTATGTGCAGAGACAGCAAAGAATTCCAACAAAACATCTGCAAGATGGGAGTGCTTCCAGGAAGAGGGTTATGGATGCTCAGTATCTCATGCTGTTGCACCCAGTGACAAAATACTGCTTATGCTCTGGCTGAGCAACCCAAACATTTATTACCAACCTTACTCCTATGCTCTTCTGTTTTTCTGGTAGTTTGTGATGCAAAGGATACAACCTCTGGTTGAAGCAGAGTCACTATTTCTTCTCTCATAATTCCTGTTTTCTCTCTGCTCTCTTACAGAGTGTTGCTCAGAGAATAGCCCATAGTCTGTGGACAGGCCTTTAATACATATTAAAATAATTCTCAAATGTCATTTAAGTAAGCAAAATGGGCTGGACCAAAATGGATCTAGGACTGAAGCAGCACACAATAAAACTATTTGTATCCTTTTCCTTGGCCCTTACTACCATTCAGCAAGTGAGGATCCTTGCTGCTGTCTCTTATTTGCAGTTGCTAAAAAAAAATCACCTCCTACCCGTTCTATATCTAATATGCTGGCCTGGCAGACTAAGGAATAAAAAAAAAGAAAATGTCTCTTCAGAAATTAGTGCATGATACTACGTCCGTACAGCACAGCACGGGAAAAGAAGCAGTAAGATTTTAATGATGGATCTTTTTTACAGAAATATTTGAGAGCTTGCTGTGTTATGAAATATATGCAAGCATTTGGTGCTGCATGGTTTATAGTGCCCCGAAGCAAGTTGTAAGCCTTGTCAGCATCTCGGAAGATCAGAACTTTCCGTTTGGGTTTTGATTAATCAAATATATTATGAAATCTTTGCTATGCCTGATTTTTGAGAGAGTCTATTTTTGATATTAATATGTCTCTACAGATTAGATACAGATCAGTTGTTTCATGAAAATAATTCTCTTATCTTTTTTCTCTTGTACAAAAAATTATGTTTTTTAAAATAAAAACCATCAGATAAATATTTAAACACAGATTTCCTTCATGTGGGTGTCTCTTCCATGCTATTTCACTTATAAGGCTTTGTACAAATGAAACACTTTGAAATGTAGGACGTTTAAGAGTCTCTAACTTTTGAAACAATCACTAGAGGCCTGCAGACAGCTTCCTAGGAGGAGACAGCCCGTTGTATTTCATTCAGCATCTTTATGGCTGTGTGTTAGAAGCCTGAGTGTTAAACCACGAATCTCATCCTATTAACCCAGTCATATAACCTTGAGTCATCCAGACTTGCAGATGACAACACACAGTACCTCTAACATGTATATCAGCTTTTTATCAGCTACAATTAATGTTTGAAAGTACGTGCATTAAACAGACAAGTATGCATAGTTTGACTCAAAAGCATCTACGGTAAATTTTCCAGTATTAGAATAATAACATCAGTCACTTCTACCACTGTATTAAGGCTCTGTCGGTAATTACATTATAATCTTCTTTCATCCCTTTGGATAGGGCTAATGAACTTTTTTAAAAAAATTCACTAAACTGGAGAAAATGGATGTTTTAATGTTGTAAGTGTGCACATCAAAAAGGACTATCAAAATGAGTGATCTCAAGTATTTTTCTGCCCTCTCTTGCTACTCATGACAGCTAAATAATTTATTTGTTTTAAAACAAAAAATTTGCACACAAATGACTCTTTAGATAAAAACGGACATTCAAGATTATTTAATATTTTAACTTGAAGAAGGACACAGCTTTCCTCTTCAGAAAGCAGATGCTACATCTATGCAATCTTTCTCAAGCAAAATGGCAAAGAGCTGTACCAGACAGGCTAGAGGTCCAATCCTGCCAGCCGCTGAGCAGTCTGAGCTCCAGCTGATGCTGGCTGGCAGGGACCCAGCACCTTCCCCGATCAAGTCTGTAACGCACAAGCACACCAGCTACTTTGCTACCAGCGACCTCAAACGTTTTGTTCGCTGGTGTCAATGATCCATGAACTAAGACAGATTTACAGTACGCAAGTGACAGCAGTGGCTCAAGAAGACTAAGTAAGGAAGTTGTGTGAGCCTTCACTTTGACTCTCCTTGTTCACAATGCATACCTTAAGCCCTGTGTTTACCTACGTACTGCAAGTTATGGGTTTTTCTGTTGAGATCTCTTTTGTTGCTCTGTGTATAATCTAGCTTTGCAAAATTTCTTCCTAGGAAGTAACAATTTTGCTGAGTAAACAACCAGTAGTTCAGTAAGCATAATAACTGTAGTGACAGGTTTACAAAATCATTGTTACACTCCCCTCTACATGAATATTTATAAGAGGTACATTTAGGACCTACACATGGCCTGAGGCTTCTGGATCAGTCGTGTGTGATGTCCCATGTCTGTGCATGCACAGAGGAGATCAGCAACCCCGGGGAGAATAGCTGGATGCCCCTGATTCTTGGTCCGCAAGTCTGGCATGTGGCCTGGAAAGCATTAGACTCTCTTCTTGTGCTGCATTCTTCTTTTTCATGTCCTGCGTCTTAAAAGGTACTTGAAAAAAAAAAAAATTCCAACTCTTGGAGCAGAGTACACGGGAGCCATTTTCATTGCCTTTCTGAGAGCAGAGAGCTTCGTATGCAAACAGAAATTTTTCCTTTTTTGCTCCAGCCATGTAAGGGTGCCCTTGCTCCCTAGGGGACATGGGAGCAGTGCCAGAAGGCTTTCACGACTGGGACTATGTGGTCCCTTCTATGCAGAGCTTAAATTCAGCACCATTTCTCTCTTGGGACTGACTGCTGCTCTGGGCTTGCTTGTACCGAGCTCTGAGAGCCCCAGTGGGGTTTGGGAGGGGGAGCTGCTCAATGTGAAACACATTTGGCCTTCTCCACACCCCATTCCTGACTGTCCCCCCTAGCACTACCCTGCTTTTTCTCACCCTCTCCCGTAAATGTAAATACTACACACACATGCACACACACATACAGAGACATGCAGTGACATGACTGGATAGCCTGGAGGTGAACGACTGCTCTTGGGGCATTTTTTAAGATATTGTTAATGGTTTCCAGTGTACATATTGCAAACTCCTGTTTATGCAGGCAACAAATGTACACATGTATATTCCTTTTCTGTGGAATATGCATTTGTACATTTCTTCTCTTAAAGAAAAGCGTATTATTTTGTGACACACAATTGGCAGACAGATAAACAACCTCAATTTAAAAATACATAAGATGATGAATAGAGTTTCAGAAATGAACCATAGTTTATCTTGTTAATTCTTACTGTGTCTGCATAGTGATGAAAGGAACAGTGCCAGAACTCGAGGATATGATGAATAAGAAAGAGCAAAATGACAACCAAAGGCCCTGGTGACCAGAAAACAAGCTACAGTTTGTCCCCCAGAGAGAGACAGTGATGGGTTGAACTTGCCATTAGAGGGAAGATTAAGTGTCCTTGGTTCCTCAGTTAGTTAATTATACACTCAAATCTTCCCAGTATATCACATAAGCCAGGCGTTTTGCTTTTGAATATCTGTGTACTGACTCCTTGGATTGCTTATTGGTTATTTCTCTTGACAACTCAAACCTGAACATTAAATCCCATTGGCAACAACTATCTGTCAAGAGCAAAAAAAATAAGATTTGTGTATTTAGTTTTCATTATAAAAGTGCTTGTAGTTGAAAAAATATGTACCTGTCAAGTTTTCGACGTCTCGCTGGGGATGCAAGCAATGCTGTTGTGATTTCAAAACCTGGCTGACAAATTCACGTTCCAGTAGTAAAGACAAATCAAGGGTTTTTTTTCCCTTTTTTCTTTTTTTTTTTTTCTTTTTCCTTTTTTCACCGCTTTGACAGTCATACATAACAATTTGAGACCTAAGTGGCACTTTGATGCACTATTCCATTATTAAGTGGTATAGTCACTATAGAATAGATGACGGGCCTGTACTCAAGGCATTGTGAATTAAACAGCTTTCAACAATGGAAGAAATTGAATGGCCTAAAGAATTCTGAAACATAAAAAAATAATGATTAAAAACATGTTTCAGAATCAGCAAGGCATATAATTTAAAATAATGTCAGGTACTGAAATTCAAACTAAAGAAAACAAAGTATATTTTAGAAGAATCTTTAAAGTTCAGAGGAAACATTAAATAATCAGCAAACATCACTAAACCCACAATTACAAATTTTAAATATGACTCCTTGATGAATCTTAGAAAATTAGCATGACATAAACAATCCTACATAAAATTTAAGATATGAAGACATAAAGCCTTTTTCATGTGACAGTACTTTGACAATATATTAATTGACTAGTTTTGTACGAGCATTTCCTTCTGCCTAAAGGTAGAATTTTCAACTAAAGTAACATTGACTTAAAGTACTTAAATTAATTCTTTTGTCAATAACTCTACAGCTAATCAATACACCTGGAATTAAACAACAGTTTTTTGGCCAGAAGGCATGCTAATCCCCAGTCTCTTTTTGTTACAATTCATTAATCATCCAACCACTCCCAATAAAATTATTTCCCTGTTTGAAGCGGAAAGTTTGATACACCAAACAGCCTACAGTGGCAAGCAGAATAAGG
Source organism: Chlamydotis macqueenii (assembly GCF_036417535.1). Classification (NCBI taxonomy): domain Eukaryota; kingdom Metazoa; phylum Chordata; class Aves; order Otidiformes; family Otididae; genus Chlamydotis; species Chlamydotis macqueenii. The sequence continues at coordinate 27,892,391 of NC_141556.1, forward strand.
AAAACCAGAGAAGGGTTTCCAAAATTACTTTTTTATTGAGAAAATAAAAATTCAAAAGCTATGTTGATAACAATTCATGCTATACTTTTAGTTAATAAAATGTAAGTAGATATTTTTTCCTATTAAGATAAAAAACAAAAATGTAATACTTGTTATACCCCAGAGCATAATTGGTCATATATTATCTTTTTTTTTAAGATTATTAAAGGCTAAGAAATTACTTTTCAAACATTGATCCAGTGAGATTACTGGGAAAAAAAGACACCAAGCAATGAAAATTCTATTAATCCACAAAGTTCTAAAATATTTGCTACAATACTTATCTCTCTGCAGTTCTGACAACTGTATCAAACTGATTTCTATCTCTGAATAGGATGTGAACTACAATTTCAGTGCTTAGCACTCCAAATCTTTTTTTCTTTCCTTATTCTACACTAGAAAGACAAAATTGAATTATGCCTTTATTCTTTTCAACTGGTAATCCTACAAAGCATGTAAAGCCACATTAGGAATGTAGTGTACTTTATAAGATGGCATAGGGTATGGCTTATATCTGCAGTCAAAAAAAATAATAAAACAAACCTTCTGATTTGGGTATGATATGTTAAAAGATAAAGCTGATTTGAGCGAGTTGCTAAAAAAGATTTCATCAATATCCTACTTTTTCATACCGAGGCACTAAGGGAGCAAAAAAGAAATGTAATTATGAGAAATAAAATAAGGATTTTCTTAGTTACAATTCCTGGCCCTTCACTGATTGCAGTAAATTATAAATTATGCAGTCAATGTAGGCCAACAAAAGAAGACATCTTCAAATCTCAGTCAAAGGTAATTACTTAAGTCGGCTGAATGTTCCCTTTTCATAGAGTGTGATCTCTCTTTGACAGCTCACACTGACAGATGACCTTCTCAGCGACGTTCTTATCCTTCGGATCATGAGCAGTGTGCCTCTCTCCCTGAATATCTCTATATATTTGTGACACGAAGCTTTCAAATACAGCTATTGACAAATCAGAACATCAGTCTAAGTGCTGGTCTTCCTATCACTCACAATAAAGTAGCTATCACTTGTGGTGTTGTAGAGCAAGCACATCTCTGAAAAATGAGTTCTCACCAAGTGCTAATTTGACACAGCTCGCTTGCCTTCCCATAATTGCTCTGTCATTGTCAGTTGGCAGTTCGGGCTCATTCCTGGAAGCTGTGCCGTACAATTGGATACAATTACTCCCATTTACCACCACTATTATGCCACTGATGTTGCCCAGTCCGCATATTGACATGCCTCATTAAACCTGGATGCAGGCCATTAATGAACATTGTTAGCATTTCTCTTAAACTTTTTGCCTCTAATAAACAGTCAGTGTTCCATGAAGGAGCACTGCCATCCTTGTGATATGATATTTATTATCTTATGGGGGAAGGGGACTCTGCAAATGGAAACTATCCAGATGCTGTGAGAGAGATATATGGTTAGATCAGCGGAGAATAGCCCTGATCAGGAGGACCTTTTCCATCAGGGGCATCCTACCATTAACCAAGTGACCTCTCCTATCCAAGAGAAGACAGGAAGGATAAACACGATAACCTCGGGGCGGCCCAGTCGCCACAGGTTTCTCAAGGTTGCCCCAGCTCCCACGGCTCCCCTCAGCCCCCTCGTACCCCCAGGTGGTGCTGCGGGACGCGGCAAAGAGCATTTTGCCCTGGGTCCTCAATCCATTATGTCCAGCCACTCTGACGTGCATTTTTATTCAGAGATAATTATGTGTTGATCAGAGAAGTCAGCGGCTGTCACCCATATGGCAGGCACACCTGCAGTGTGACATAGGTGGTAACGATGGCATGCTCTTGAGCTGTCATGACAGGGACAGGGACTTTATTATGTATATGTCACCATTTCTCTTAGGGAAATTATCCTTTTCCGCACAATGACAATAATGAACCTTACAACACTTTCATAAACCCTGTTTCCAGGCCCTTTCCTTGACCTTCATTAAAACTCTGCCTAGCAAATTCAATGCTTTATGAACAAAATGCAAACTTTCCAAGCAAATGTAAGTGAGCTTTTGGAGTTTCTTTTTAACCGTTTTACACCGTGTGGCCACCTGGACAGTCAATGACCCTGCAGAGCACACCCTGCTCCTTAGCAGGGCAATGACCATGTATAGAAAGACTTGGACGGGGCTAACTAGTTTTTAAGTGCTAGAAATCTGGCTGGGTCTTAGGGACTTTTGAACCAAAAAACAGATTTATAGGAGAAATTTTGTCTCTTTTAGTGTTAAAGGGAATCCTTCTGTCCAATATGGAATAGAATAGAATAGAATAGAATAGAATAGAATAGAATAGAATAGAATAGAATAGAATAGAATAGAATAGAATATTTCAGTTGGAAGGAACATACAATAATCATCTAGCCCAACTGCCTGCCCACCTTGGGGCTGACCAAGTTAAAGTATGTTGTTAAGGGCATTGTCCAAATGCCTCTTAGACACTGACAAGTTTGGGGCACTGACCACCTCTCTAGGAAGTCTGCTTCAGTGTAATATAGTAAAGAATTATATTATTCTAGAATTACTCTCCCTCTCTTCTTGGCTTTCTTTGCCTCATTCTTTACATATTTCCTTCTTCTGTTCATGGCACAACAGAAAGTCTCCGTGGAACTGAAACCAAAGCAGAACACAGAGAGAGGCATTTTGTATCCAGAGAGAAGGAAAGAAAGAAAGGGAAGTGAGCCTATGCTATTTCTCTCAGGCATCCACAAAAGCTCTATCTGAGTATCAAAAGGGGAAACTGAAAAACTCCCGTAATAACATCTATTATTTAGGTGGGTTTTTTTTTTAAATACGAGCCATTCTAATTACAGTGTTCTCAGTTAAAAATTAAAGATTGAGGCATTAGAAAAATATAAAGCAAATTGATGTTGTCAGTGTCTTTTTTACAGCTAGCTTTTAGTTTTTTTCCAAACCTCAAAAGTTTGAACATACAGTTTAAGTTGACATTCTTCACCTTTGGGTTATCTTTCATACAGATACACAGATGTGAGTGCATGCGTGAAATATGTCTACTTGCTGTGGTTCTGCTTAACATATTTCTCCCATTTTGATATATACAAATCTACTTTCTGCAACATTATTTCAATAGCAATAGAGTACTTCAGAGTAGAAGTTATTTCTTACATGTGAATGCTGTCTGTCTGTCTAGAGAGAATTGAGGGACCAGGGAATTTAGCTTTAAATTTACATTTTAACTTTAAGTGGCTTTAGTAAAAGTTGCTAGCAGAAAAAAAAATGTAAAATTTGGGACAGTTGCAAACTTATGAACTTTCTTAATCTCTTTTAAATGTAAATATTGTACTGTTGAAAGTGCTTGTGGGACATCTATATGAATTCTGGAATAATACGTCCTTTGGTTCAGTTGTGGTCTAAATAACCATGTAGAATGCAGAAGTGTATAAAAAATATCTGAACAGTTTAACTGAGTAAGCCCATTCTTATATGTAATATGTTACTATTTTGGTCATTGATTTGAATAATTTTCTCCATGATGACCTCAAATTTCTTTGACAAATGTTAAGACTAGGAGATTATTTTGAAGTTCTCAGCTATATTTCTAAGGAATTACATAGTTTACTTAATTAGTTAACCACCACAATTATAAATAGTAATATCATGATGCTACATTTAAAAATGGAAACATACTACACCTCATCAGCCACTAAAGTCCCTAATCTTCCTGTTGATATCCTGGCCAATATTTTAAGAGGCTGAAGAAGTATTGCACTCTCACTGGAGACAAGAAAATAAGTGGAGTATCACAAGCAACTAAAAATTCATTCAAATGCAGGTCATCCAAAGATAACTACCAGAGATGAAACTGCTCAGGATATAAAAATTAACTATTTTGAGAAACAAAAAAGGACTTGTGGTCAAATCTCTGTTTACATCCACAAGTAGCATCACAAATAGCCTAGTGCCATCTACCAGTGGACTACCCTGTGTTATACTGCCCAACATACATGCATCACTGCCAAGTGAATATATACAAGCTTTCCTATCTTCCATTTAAACATTAATTGAACCCTATTTAATTCATTACAAATAATCAGATTGCAGAACAGAATAGTATAGTTGCTGAAAGTATGATTCGCACATCAGGTTCAGGTAGTACACATGGCTTCTTGAGTATCTTAGATATGGATGTGATAGTAAAAATAGGCAGCAAAGTAGTAAAATAACACAACTTTTTTTCCAGGCTTTTTTTTGAGATGGGAGTAGAATATTTGCTATCTGGGAGGCAAAGGCTTTTGTCTTGTGATGATACAATTCTACCTTTTCTGAATCTGATCACCACTCTTCAGTCTTTACGAGAGGAAAAAAAACATAACTATCTAGGGTGAGGTAAGGTTGAAAGACAACAAAAATTAAATGAAATAGTGTATTTTTTTTCTCTTCCTATCTGAATGGAATCTATGACATGACAAGAACAGTATGGGTCACAGGGTCTTGTCCTACATGTAGCAGACCATGACACAGTAAATAATCCAAGAGTACTTCTACTTTCACTTTTCCTGTGAGTCACACAGTGTCCATCTATCTCCTAAGCACATTGGAACTGGTGAGTGCAAAAAATTCCAAATACCTCAAAACTTCAGAGTGTCAAAAGAAAAGAAGAAAAGCAACTAAGGAAGTCATTACTGCTTTTGATTCCTGCAATGGTAAGGAATTTGTTATGAGGTCCTAGGTAGTAAATCCATGTGAGAAACTGCTGGATATACATTTTGTTATGCATTCTGTTCTATGACAGTAGCAGGATACCTTCATCTGAATAGCTGATGAAGTTCTATATTCATCAACTTCCACGTATGCATTCATTATGTTGCAGAGGATGCTGATGACTAGGCTGAGAAGAGAAAAGCAAAAGAGAATTAGCCAGTGTTTCATTGCCAAGACTTTTTTTTATACTATTGTCTCACATTAGTAATTTTTTCTAATAAAGTAAGAATTACTGATAACGGTGCTGTCGTACTTAAGAAGACTTTCATGCAGTCCCTGTACTTAGAGGTTCCTCTGGCATCAGTGGCAGCTTCAAAGAGTCTAACCTAATAGAGTAAGGTAAGTGATGGAGAGGTTGAGGATGCTTATTGGAAATGTAGTCTCCAAACTAGTACTGATTGATCTTGCAGGCAATAAAGAAATAAATAAAAAAAAAAAGAGAACTGCTACAGCTATGTCTTCTGGTGCCAGGGAGAGCAGGGTAGCATAGGTTATTGTTCAAATCAACATTAGAAACAAAAAAAAACCCACCAGGAAATACACATACCTTCATCCAAATTCTCTCTATTGTTCCACTCAGGTAGTGTCCTGTATCTTCTCCTGATAAGGTCTACTCAGGGGCAGCACTTTCAGTCTCCCAAATAGTGTATTGCATACTTCATTAGGAACTTCTATATCAGTCAAGAGGAAGATCTAGGGGAAAACACACCAGCCAGTTACCACAGGAAAAGGAAAAGAACCACTCTCAGGAGTGTTCTTGAGCAACAAATGCATTGACAGCCTGGCTTCTGCACTTTAAAAGCTGGTACAGCATGACAGTGGATGCTGAAGTCTAATAGCAGGGTTTCAGTTCCTAATGAAACAGCTGCTATGAGGGGAATACTAGGATGGATTATCAACAGGGGCTCAAGTAATGAATGAAATTGCAACAGAGCATGCTTATGGTTAGGAGGAACAAATGACAGAATTCTGTGAATTTCTGTAATTGTAGCTATACATATCCTGGTTTTGCTTCTTCTGCTCCTCCAGATCCAGAAGTTTATTCTTAAATGAAGAAAGCTTACCAAAACAAGCTCTACAGCATGCCCTTACTTCCTTTGGCAAAGCAAACATGTGACAAACATAAACCCACTTTTTAGTTCTAAACAAGTTGGTTGAATGCTGTGGTGATGACCCCAGCATAAAGTTCAGGATAAGATAGGATAAGATTGGAGGTTTGCATACAAGGATTCAGTTGAAGTCAGTGGGAGCAGATCTCAAGAGACTGGACTGGAATGAAGGTGATGGGTGAGAGAGAGCCTGGCTAAATGAAAGGTTTTCAGCATGAGAGCTTCTACATGGAAAAATGAACTCCATGTGCACTGTAAGGGGAAGGTATCAGATAATGGGTGATCAGGCAAGGATATGTATATAGAAATGGTCTGGGCTGAGGGCATTCAGTAATACAGAGAAAGGATTTGGGATTCAGATGGTCTGGCAGCTCTTGGAAGGGGATGGCTCGGAAGAGCTAGCTGTTGTTTGGTGAAAAGAATGAATATATGAGGGAAAGAAAATGACTGTGAGCAAGCAAATGTAGACTGAGTGATAGCAACTTGTTAGTATGAGTGTATGCAATTTGTGAAAGGAAAAGAGAGAAGAGAAAGAGGCAGGGAAAATAAAATCATAAAGGAAGAGCAGAAGTAAAAAGAAAAGCTTTGATCTACCTTTTTTTTGTTACTTTAAAGTGAATTCTCTTTCTACATTGTGCAAGGGAGAAACTGATGGAAGAAGACCATTTTCTTCTTTCTCCATCATCCCACTCCAGAATATATTTCTGTGTCCCCAGATATTATGGTAATGAGCATACTGTGAAAACTGAAATAGTTAGATCGACAAGTATTGTCCCAGATTTTGGCTTTGAAATCTAGGTAGTCTTCAGGAGCAGAATGATGTATTAGGGAATGTTCGTAACCCTACCACTTAGGTGGGGCACCATCTGCCATGCTTCGCACAAACGATTGAGCTTGGAATCCCACCTCTGCCTTTACTGAATGCTACTACTAAGTGTCAGAATAAAATGTGGCAATACAGAAAGTAAATAGTATGAGGATAAAAATAGTACAAATCAAGAAAATAAAACTTGAAATATGCATTTACATAGTTCTCTATGAGTAGACACAAACAGTGTCTGTCAATCTTTACTCACCTTCTAAAACTTCAAGTGCAAACAGCCTACAAAGTGTGTGAGTGAAAGTTACCTTACGGGGAGAAATTTCTTCTTGAAGAAATGAGTGCATTTTGTTCCGGCTTTTATGTATGTCATGTGGTAGATTTCATGTTGCTCAAAGTTAGTGATCCATGACATACTGATTTAGAAACCCAAAGCTATTACTTGTGTTAAATAGATAACATTTGTATATCAGGATATTAGTGTGCATGTATTGTACATGTGTATATTGTAAATGCATTTGTATTTTTGGCATGTGGGATCATTTTGCTAAATTTCTTCTAATACAATATAAACACTCTCTCTGTAAGTAACCAGAGGCCACCAGGAAGATCAGTAGGCTTGTGTGCACATGAATCTACAGCACCCTTCTGCAAAGACCCATGGTTGTTCTGTCAAAGAACGAAATGGATCTCACTTTTTTGTAAGGGATGATGGAAGTGTAAGAAGCATTATACCCAATAAGCCTTTAACGTCAGATCTGGGAACAGGCCACATTCTCTGTTGCAGCCTTTTGGTACTTTTACTATACAGTGTCTTTATAGTCTTGGCCCAAATTTTGGTTGTTTAGTAGTTATGATTTTAATTTATGCCATTGATGGCAAGATTTGAGGACCTTGACTTTTCAAACGCCGGAGCTTTTGGGGAATACAAACAAAACTCAATACATCACGGTTGGTGTTTTTTTTTTTTAAGCACGAACAAACTGACTTTTTTCCCTTGTTTTTCTTTTTTTTTTCCCTTCTTAGAAACAATGCAAAAGTTTTAGCCAAGATATGTTGGAGGAGATACATGAGGGAAACATTCTGTCCAAATTTGGTAAACTTATAAATTGTTTAAATAGTTTAAAAGAATGATCATATGTTCATAGTTTGACACTACAATAAGTCTCTTATTAATCTGGATCTTTAATATGCTATGAGAAAAAAATGCACTGTAATAGCCATATGAAGGAATTATTTTACAAATTCAAATTATTTGATCAAAGAACATCAGCAGTCAATTAAGGTCCTGATTTTACATGCTCTTACGCACAAATGTAGGTCATCCTAATGGCATTAGGCTTTTGGGGAGCCACAAGTCTATGAGCTATACTCATAACATATCAGATCCTTAGCCAGGACAAATTGGCACAGCAGTATTCTCTTGGACTGGCTAATCAGTCAGACCAGAAGGTGAAAAACCAAATGAGATGATCAAGCTGTGATTCTGTACAGCACTGCTTCATTGGAAGCATGTCTTAATCATGAAATGGAGCCACATGTAGGGATGCCTGATGGACCTTGGATGGAAGGTCCATAGGGGGATGTGCAATGTTGTGCTGGTTTCCAGCTTCATACCAGATGTGGGCTGTTAGGATTTATGTGACTGTAGTCATCCTGCATCCAGCCCTGAGCTTGCTCGCAACCAGCCAGCACTGAGGAGCTCTGTCCCATACTTCGTCAGTATTCTGGCCTCTGGCAGGAAAGCTGGAGGGTCGGTACACTGTACGAGGTTGATGGCTTCTCTGTGCATGAAGCTTGCTGCAGTTTCAGTGCCTCAGACACAAAGCTAGCTGGATTCCATGGGAATCTTTCTGTTCACCTCTCTGTGATTCAGTTTCACCTTCAGTGACTAGGTAGGGATTGTTCTGCAGTTTACTTCTATGGTAAAAAAAAAAAAATCCCAAAATAATTTATTTTTAATGGTATTGCAATTTGATCTCTGTGATACTTTCCTACATTGAATGATTTTACCAGATATTTGTCATATATGTACAAATATTTATATGTATATATTTGCACATAAAGTTAGAAGTCTGACTTATTAATATATTTTAGGAATTGTTTCATTTAGAAATTACCTTATTCACATTTATTTTCAAACAGAATTCAGAAATTTCTTTTAATGTAATTTTATTGTAATGGTGCATTGTTCTGCAATGAATACCTATAACCACCACCAATATCTATTTAAAATACCTAACCTAAATAAATGGACTCATGCATTTGTGTTCTCAAGCAAAATATTTTTGCAAAAGTTAGCAATAATACTGTATTATTTATTACATGTGTGCTGTCATACTTGAGGACACAGTAACCCACTGGATATATTACAAATTAAATGAACTCTGCTGAAGAAAAAAAAAAAAAAAGCAAAAGGAGAGACTTGGAGCCTGAAGCCATGAGATGTTCATCAGCAGAGTATGAGTCAGCAGTTCCTTAGTTAACTTTCAGAAGCATAGTGTCCTCCTAGGTGTATGTACCCCACTGATCTTAAACAGAGCCCCTATTCATGACCAAAATAACTGCACAGGGCCGTGGAGTTTCTGTTGTATTTGGATTTCAAGACAGGAATGCTGCTATCTGATAATAAGTACAACAGAAGTTCTTTGTTTCTGCTGAGACTGCAAATTATGAAGGGTTCTGTTACTGATCTGTTCAATGTTATTGTTTAGAGATCTAAAACGCACATTGACTAGTCTTTAATAGCTTCTGTATTTACATTTCCCTGCAGAGATTCATTTAGTTGGCAATGTTGAATACATTTGTGCCTGATGTTGCATAATTTTTGTTTTCCTGAAACATACCGCCCTGCTCATTTTTGTGAAACAAGTGCTCATTGTCTGAGGCCGTAAATCACTTGAACAAAACTTTTGCTTTACAACATCAGCCCAAATGGGTTTCGCTATACTCAGAGACAGTACACAGCAAAGGGTGGTAGTTCAGGCTATCCACCAGTCTAACAGCCCCAAATGCTTTTCAGTTATCAGAGACCTCAGCCTGTTCTCACTGGACTCAATCATGTGTTACAGAAAAGGTAAGGAAAAAAAAACTTAGGCGTACAGATAAACCAGTTATTCCTGCAAATGACCCAACAACTATATTGAAGACATAGCCTCCAGTCTTTGCATGGATGGCAGATGGCATGGATAAGACTCTCCTTCTAACTTCAGCTGAGTAATCAAGACCCCCAAAGTGTGGTCTTCTATGACCTGTTTCAATGGCAATTTAAGAATTCCCTTAATTTTCCCATTCTCCTGCTGCCCCTCCAGAAAGACATAGGACTCCTATCAGACTTGTTCCATACCTGCTAGCTCTACATAGATGTTCCAGATAACACCTATCTCAAATCCCTCTACAGCTGAGGTAGCCACCCAAGCATTCATTCATCATCACAGAAAAGAAAGAGCTACTTTTATGCTATAATCCATTGCCTTGTTATATATGCCTAATCTAGGACAGAAAACTACTGTGAGAGAAACTTACTTTCCATTGACTCAACTGAGAGGAATTTGGTTGACTTGTTCTGGTGACAGCAACATCTAGACGGATAAGTCCCACATCCCATTTCTAATACTCTCCTGAAATGTGTTACCATTACTGAGAATACCTATGCCATAGCTAACACTCTCATGTCTGGAAGTCTTGGTTTCTCTTCGGTCATACCGCCTTTCATGTTGTGAAATGGTGGTTGTAATATTGATTTCAAGTCTAAACTCTGTGCTGTCATAATCAGAGCACTTTCAAAATTTTACTTTAATAATTATCATCTGACATAGAATACTACATGTGAATAATTATTTTCATTTTGCTGGTAACTACTAGTGAATGCAAGGGGATACAGCGCATTCCACTAATTTTTGAAAATGTGATACCTGCCAAAGTGTCTGGGGTTTTTCTTGCATTGATCTCTGGCAGGAAAAGAAAGAATTCCTTCTTGTCTAGCTCACCAAGTGCTACTACTATGTTTTTCAACAATAACCTTACTGTAAATGAGAGTTTCATACCTCTAAACTCATAGACAGGCAATGACCAGTGCTCTGACTTGACAAACCAGATAACTGAGATGTCACACAAGGTCTCAGAATTTGGAGCAGCTCCTAAATTTCTCATATGATAGACTGAAATGTAAACCACTTCATACTGCTTTTCAGAAAACATCTGCCAATTATATGTGTTTGACTAAGTTGTCTTTAAGTACTGTTTCAGGCTTAGATCAGCATTCCCCTGGTGGGGCAGAAATTTCAGCACCTCATTGCTATCTTCTGAACAGCTGCAAACCACAGAACAAATGGACTTTGTTTCCTCCTCCAGAGAGCCATCTGCCTGACAGATAATACCTTGTGTCTGCTACTTCTCTGAGTCTGGTGGCCAAAATCTATGCCATGATCTTGTCTTCATACCCCAGTGACAAGGCAAGCAGAAAAAACAAATGTACTCACAGTGAGACCATATCTAAATTTGTACACATGAAGAGCTAAGACAAGGCTTTCCTGGTAGCTCTAGTTCTGGTATCTCACTGATTTTAAATGTTTTATTTTAATGACATTTTAATCTTGTTTTGTTAATTACGTATGTGTGGATGTTAGTCTGTCACTCAAAACACTTTTTTTTGCCTGTAGAAGTTACCAGGAAGTTCTGTCACTGCTGCCCTGAATGTCTCTCACAGTCGTAGTTCAGCCCCGATCGGGACCAGACTACGTAGTCTCTCTCTCACTCCCCCTACCATCCGAGAGAATAGGGGGAGATGATATAAGAAAAATGGCTCGAGGTTTGAGATAAGGACAGGGAGAAATCTTTAAAATTACAGTTACAGGCAAAACAGACTCGACTTGGGGGAAACTATTCATTTATTTCTAAAACTACCAGGAGAATGAGACAGAGAACAAGATAACCTCCCCCCAACCCCTCCCTCTTCCTGGGCTTAACATTATCTCTGCTACCTTCCCCACCCTGAGCAGCACAGGGGGGAAGAGGGAATGGGGGCCACAGTCAGTTCATCACATGTTTCACTCTGCTGCTTCATCGTCAGAGGAAGAACTCCTCGCATTCCTCCCCTGCTCCATCGTGGGGTCCCTCCCACGGGCCACAGTCCTTTGTGAAACTGCTCCAGCATGGGTCATCTCTTCCATAGGGTGCAGTCCCTCCAGAACGGCTGTCCCAGCAGGCTCTCCATGGGCTCTCCCAGCAGGCTCTCCAGCCTCCTTCAGGCATCCGCCTGCTCCAGCGTGGTGTCCTCCACGGGCTGCAGGTGAATCTCTGCCCCTCCATGGACCTCCATGGGCTGCAGGGGAACAACCTGCTCCACCATGGTCATCACCACCGGCTGCAGAGGAATCTTGGCCAGGAGCTGCATTACTCCTTCCCCTTCTTCTTCACTGACCTTGGCATCTGCAGCCGTTCCTCTCACAAGAAAATTTCTTCACAATAGGCTGGCAGACGCCTCTCAGGATCCTTTTTACATCTTGTTCACTTCTCATCTCCTCTCCACGTCTTGCAGCCAGGCTGGGCCGAGTTGGGCCCAGTCGGCTGCCCGGCAGGAGGCCAGAGGGTGAGGCCTGCAAGGCCGACGAGGCCCGCGCATCCCACTCTCTGCCCCCGCTCAGCTGCTTCACATCTTTTCTCTTTTTTTTTTTTTTCCTGTTTTCCCCTTCTTAAATACGTTATCGCAGAGGTGTTATCATGGAACATTCTGCTACCAATTGTCTCGGCCTTGGCCAGCAGCAGGTCTGCCGTAGGCCCCGCCGAGTCCACTGAACAAAGGGGAGCAACTTCTAGCAGTTTCCTACAGAAGCTACCACCTTAGGCCCCCCCTCACTAAGTAAAACCAGAACACTCACTTATGTCTCTATTCCTTGCATACATTTGTTCAAACTTTTGTTAATTGTTAAGTTGTTCAGATGAAGGTTTGTGTTTCTGTCAATCTCATAGCACTTAGCACATTTAAATGATGAAAATTCTTTAATATAAGCAATATATGATGCCTTTATTTTCATGTATTAAAGTACACGGCAATGAGCTCAGTTTTCCAAAGTAATATGAGCTTTAACAACAACAGGTGGCATGCTCTCATAGTGCTTTAATTATATCTCATTCTTGTTAAAAACAAGTTTGGATTTCTCAGTCCAGCACTTATTGTGACAGTAAAACTGTGTAGTGCTGTGTCTCAGGATGGGAGCTGTATTATTTTAGTAATACTCCTGAGTACTTTATCTTCCAGTCACTGTAGACTGAAGAGCTTTTGAATAAAGAAAAATAAAGATTGTTGTTGTATGTGGAGTTTTGGGATGTTCCCGTAATTTAAGTACAGAATACTAATATTAGTGATGGTGTTGCCAAACTGAAATGTAAAGAAAGCCACTTTTGTTCTCCATAAATTGTTTTAATTAAAAAAAACCATGCTGAATATGTTTTTTACAAATAAAGGCTTCATGTTTCTAGGTGCCAGGTATGGGGCACTTCATGCCAGAGAGATTTTTAAACTGGAGTCTTATAGACAGTGATTAGTTAACATCTTTTTAATGATGAATTAATGAGCAGTAAAAGCATTGTAATTCCAGTATGTACAGAATCTTGTACTTAAAGGCAGAGGTTCAGTAGGAGCTGTTCTATGACCTTTGTGGTGCCAGTAAAGGTTGGGTTCAGTGCAGGCAACGTCCAATCAGTCTTTCAAGGTTAACTACACATGCCAGGCTGGGAAATGAAACAATTACTAACAAATTTTATAGGTATATTCTGTCAAATTTAAAAGGCAATCAGAAGTCTAAATGAAAATTATGCCTGAGGAAAGCATTAAAAAAAAAAAAAACGAAAGGAAGAAAGAAAGAAGGAAAGAAGTGAGGAAGGGCTTTTTTTTTTTTTCTTTCAGTCTTCATTCTGAACTAGGCACTGAAAAAAATTGGTGGAACTAAAAAAGACATGTGGGAGACACCCCACACTGTTGGAGGGGAAAACCCACAATGGAAAGGATAGGAGTGCTCAGGAAGGATGACATCAGTAATCATCTGGGCAACGCTGGCACAGTGAGTGTGAATGATTCATTACACTGTAATTAACTTTTAATTAACTTTACCCCACTTTCCTTATTTTAGAAAATTAAATAAACTTCATTTTATGGTACCCACTAAACCAATGAGTAGAAGCTAGATTTCTGCTCTAATTAAACTAAGCAATATGGCCAAACTGTGTGTAAAGCATAATGAAGAAATGTCTCTTTGCAACTGGAGCCATTTCTAGTGTTTTGCAACATTTTGATTGATATTTTTTCAAATATTTCCCATTAGCTGCAATACACCGAATTCCCACAAAATATTTTTTCATAGTCTTGCCTTTTTCGGGATAAACAGCAAAGGCATTTCTAACATAACTAAATTATTTCCCAAAATCATAAGATCCATTCATTTCTCATTCCCCTCTCCCCCATGTAATTGTAAATACCCTCAAAGAATTCATAACAAACAGAACAGAAAGTTGAAAAGAGCAGATCTAAAGTTGCAGTTTAAAAGATTCGGGTAAAGAGTACATACATCTGATATTGCTGTTAGCAAATAAAGGAAAATTACCTTTCTGCCTTTTTATATTCTGATTCTCAGTCAATGGATTTCACCCAGTGAATCCTTTGAGATCCTTCAAAACTGTGTTTTTTCATCTGGTAGCAAAATCAGCTAGATTCTTAGGTTGAAATCTTGTCATATTGGAGTCAATGGAACTTTGCCATTGACTTCAACTCCAGGTGAGCAAGGATAGAAGCTATTAAAATAGATTGAAACATGATCTCTTCCCAATTTAAAAAATCTCGTTAATTAGAAATCAGCTTTGTTTCACTGAATGTATTCAGTTTTGAAAATGTTACTGAACGATTGCATATAGAATGACATTTCAAAAGAAATGAAGTTGAGACTAACCTCTAGCCTGCATCAGGGAGATCAGCACTCAGCTTCGGCTTTCCCAAAAAGCTCCCCATCTCTAAGCTTGTGATTGTTTTTTTTTTTTAAATTATCTTTTTTTTTTCCCTGCCTCAAAATCTCAAATAAATGAAAATAAAAGTAAATTCTTAGGAACAAGAGAATTCTTGTTTCCAAGCCAGCTCTACCATCTACATTTCTACAGACTATCATCTGAATCTACCTTTCTGTATGCTAAGTAAAGATCTAGCCATCTAGTTATGCCTGTGAAAGTGAAATCTTTCCTATATCTGTTTTGCAACTGATGATAGGAGAAAGTCCTTTCCTACTCCAACAGTAGGTGCAGGACTCCTTGTTGTTCCAGTTACCTATAACAAATCAGCATTGCCGTGTGCCTGGATTCCTTCTCTGCTCTTCCCATCTGCCTGCTGTGCTGGTCCTCTCTGCAGGTACAATTGTTATAAAATTATATAACCTGTTTCATACACCTGAGCAAAGTACATAATCTTCTGATCTCAGATCCAACTAAGACAGAGGTAGAAGGAATATAAGGGAAGAAGAGAATACTAATAATAGGAAAAAGAAGAAAAATTAGTAAGGTCACAGCAATTTAGAGGAAGAAAAGGGCATTTGAAACAGACAATGGGAACAGGAGGAAAACATATTTATTTCTGTTGAGTATGAGCTGACCAATAAGAGAAGAGGCTGTTCAAATAGCAGGTGGAATGCAGACATAGGAGATAGAAAGATAAATTCTTGCTGACGGCAAAGTCCTTGGTTTTCATTTCATTTGCAAGGAAAAAGATGGCAATGATATGTGAAAGAAAAGGCACAAGTCGCTGGTGACCAGCTGCTTATTTTTTCAACATCTTCACTTGCTATCAGCTACTTGAGGAAGGGAAAATCACACAATTCAACAAGCGAAATGAAAAAGTTCAATCTGACATCTGTGTTATTACTGTTCAGTTATAGTTGCAACAAGATTAAAAAGAAAATGCACTTTACTAGCATGCTTTTTATTTACAAACTTAAAAAAAAATTAACATGATTACCTATATATTTCCTCTTCTCTCTAGGGATGTCAGGCTTAAATTTCTATTTATCAGCTCCACACTTCTTTCTGTATTATTCTGATGTACAGATTAACCTGTGAGACCTAACCCAAAGGACTTGACCTCTACTCTTCTTTAGGTACTTCTTCAAGATTTTCTTCTGCAATGACATCTACATGGTGAGGAGGTTGTGGTACAGTTAGGGAGAGTTAATTTTAATTAATTAATCAATTAATTAACGCTTTGGAACATTCAAGTTCTAGAATGGCTCCCTAAGTAACCTCATTATCTTATTTTCATTACCCTCCTCTATTCCCTTCTTCCTTCTTGTATCAGATTTGCTTGCTGCATCTTGTTTTAAATTAGATTCTTCAGGGCAGGGACACTGTCAGACCTGGTTTGTACGGTAGCAGGCGTGTTTGGGCTTCATCCTGACTGGAGCTTTTGGACACAACTGTAATTAATTATCATTTACAGCTGAGCCATAGTGATGCTAAATGCCTTGTTCAAGGTGTCAAAGCAAGTCAGCAGCACAGTTGCAAATGAAACCCAGATGGCATCTTTCTGTGCTGTAACCACAAGACCACTGCTTGATCTGTGGGACTGCTACACTGAAATAAATGTTCAAAGATATTACAAAATTTTCCCAAGAAGAAGGATGGTATTTTTTATTTCCCCAGGCTTCTCAGAGAAAAAGACCTCAGATATCTTTTACGTTAAAATACAGATCTTCTTTTCTAATCTATAATTTCGGAAGCCTCTGGTTGCCATAAAATGACTTCTTGCCTATTCCAAATAAAATATCTTTTATTCTATACAAACAAATTTTCACTGTGGCATAGAGATGTAAAAGATTTAGAAGACTGGGGAAAATGCAATATAATGATTGGGCCCTGAGGAGGGAACTAGCAGTTGCTAAGGTAAGTATATTGTCCGATAGGGATGTCACAGGTAAGAGTGGTTGCTCTTAGATTCATCTTTGCAATGTCTGACACCATAACCACTCATATAGGACATACCTAATTCAGGAATTGATTCTTATCTGCTAATAGTTTAGTTCTCCTACACCTTCAAGGGCTTAAAACTATATAAGCTGATAAATATTCAGCCAAAGATAGAAATCCTCCTTACTTCAGCTCTGAATTCACTGAGATATATAGCTGAATCAATTAAACTGTAGTCTTTCCAAATCATGGGCTACCAACTGCCATGATCAGATCTTTTTTATTGTTTCTACTGTCAATGACAAGCTTGAGACAGTGACATTGCTATAGTGTTCTTACTAGTTAGTTGACAGGAGACAAACTTACCAAAGGCTTCTCAACAAATAAGAATACACATGAAAAAGACTGTTGTTTATGTGCATCTGCATGAGTGAGTGTTGTGTTGTGTGCTTTTTCAGAGATGGGGCAGAAATGTTTTTGGGTCAAACCAGTTCTGGAAAAGAAACACTATTTAAAACAATGATTTCAAGTAAATTTAGGGAAACTGTAAAGGCTTTATGAGAGTACCTAAGTATAAGTGGACCTTCAATTTTAAAATAATAATGAACCTATCCAAATACAAGATATTAAATGCTTGTATAAATGAGTCTGAGGCATGTGAATAAAATTAATTGTGAACCTGAACTTCAGATGCAGCAATTGTATCTAATGCCTAGAATGGCACTGAAAGAAATATATATACATTCAAATAAATATACATTCAAACTTGCAGTTAAAAAAAAAACCAAAACCAAACTTTGCTTAGCAATCTGCGGATATCTAAACTCAACAGGTATCTCCTCTAGGGTTTTGAAGTTCCCTAGATACTAGTGTTTCTCCAGTGTGCATGCTCAGAGACACTGCCCTGCACACCTGCAATGCTACAGCCTTCTCCCTAAGTGTTGGTCTGCCCTATTCAGTGTGATATATTCCAGTGCTAACATATCTGAAAGTTAGATAGCTAAGATATCTAAAATAGATATCTAAGACTGTGGCTATACAAGTCTTTTAGTCCAAAAAGGGAGTGTTTTTTTAAGCATGACGTCACAGTTATTCCCAATATTCTCTGACGTGGTCAGGCTACTAACAAAATTAATCTTTTATCTTTCAAACACAACTGCTACTGACTGTAACTTACATATTAACAAAATAATTTCTGCTTTTTTTTTTATTTGGAGTTTGTTTGATTGTTGTTTTGGTTTGTTGGTTTGGTTTTTTTTTTCCCCATTATAGGTAAGGAAACAGATTTCAGAAACCAGAGTTCCCACTTCTTATGTTTTAGCTAAGGAATTACAGGAATAATGTCCTTCTAGGTAGGTTCTCCTGGCTATGTCCTGGCAATGAATATATTCTTAGTTTCAAACATAACTCATTTCTGCTGAAAAAATGATGTCTGTCCAATACCTAGCCTTACCAAACACACTCCACAGCTTGATATGGATTTTTAACTTCAGTGCTAGAAACCAGCAACTCCTATTGCCTTTTCAGTATTGTCTTTCTCCTTGCTCTTATTTCACAGGGCCATTTCATATATGAAATTATTTTGTTTTTCTAGTTCATTAGACAATATTTCTACTTACAGAACCTCAAACACAAGCCAACTTCAACTCAGTTTTCAATGCTCACTTTTTCTTTCACAGATCACAGACTTTTCCTATTATTCAGCTAAACATCTTCAACTTTATTTTTAGGTCATTTTTCTTTACTCTACCTATTCCTTTAAGCTGTGAATACCTACATCCCTTCTTTCTTCAAAGGTATTTGTAGACTGTGTGTCTGTGGTATTTATTGTGTCCTGCATTAATCTTCCCTATTCTCAACTATTTAAACATAGACTCCTCATCTCTTCACTTTCGTCTTTTTGTCCAGTGTAATGCTCTTGCTGCCATTGTTTGCAATATTTGTTTGCATATCACATGTAAATTTGTTTACTTTTAAATGAAAAATTCCTGTGAAACTTCCTCTTGTGGTGGGTTGACCCTGGCTGGGCACCAGGAGCCCACCAAAGCCACTCTATCACTCTATCTCCTCAGCTGGACAGGGGAAAGACAAAATAACAAAAAGCTCAAGGGTCAAGATAAGGACAGGAAGAGATCACTCACCCATTACTGTCATGGGCAAAATGGACTCAACTTGGTAAAACTCATTTAATTTATTACCAATCAAATCAGAGTAACAATGAGAAATAAAAGCTCAATCTTAAAACACCTTGCTCCTTCCTTTCTGTTCTTCACAGGCTGAACTTAACTCCCAGTTTTCTCTCCCTTCTCCCCGCCAGCAGTGCAGGGGGACAGGAAATGGGGATTGTGGTCAGTTCATCACATGCTGACTCTGCCGCTCCTTCCTCCTCAGGGGGAGAACTCCTCACACTCTGCCCCTGCTCCTGCGTGGGGTCCCTCCCACGCGAGACAGTCCTACATGAACTGCTCCAACAGGAGTCCTTCCCACGGGGTGCAGTCCCTCAGGAACAGACTGCTCCAGCGTGGGTCTCCCACAGGGTCACAAGCCCTGCCAGCAAACCTGCTGCAGCCTGGGCTCCTCTCTCCGTGGGCCCAGAGGTCCTGCCAGATGCCTGCTCCAGCACGGGCTTCCCATAGGCCACAGCCTCCTTTGGGTATCTGCCTGTTCCAGCATGGGGTCCTCCATGGGCTGCAGGTGGACTTCTGCTCCTCCGTGGGCCTCCATGGACTGCAGGGGGACAAACACCCTGCTTCACCATGGGCTGCAGCATAGGCTGCAGGGGAATCTTGGCCAGGAGCAATATTGCTCCTCCCCCTCCTTCTTCACTGACCCTGGCGTCTGCATGGTTGTTTCTCTTACATATCCTCACTCCTCTCCTCTTCTGCAGTTTTCTCTTGTGCAGTTTCTGCCCCCGCCTCCATTTGTAACTTTGTTATCCCAGAGGTGCTACCCCTGTCGCTGGTGGGCTCGGCCATGGCCAGCAGCACATCCATCTTGGAGCTGGCTGGCATTGGATCTATCTGACATAGGGGAAGGTTCTCGCCTTCTCACAGAAGCCACCCCTGCAGCCCCACTGCTACCAAAATCTTGCTACGCATACCCAATACACCTCTCAAACTTTAAAAAAAAAATTAAGTAGTTTCAAATTGCAGTACAGCCGACGCTCCAGCTCTCAGGCTAATATTTATCAGAAAGACCACAGAGAGTGGAAAAACCTAAGTGGTGTATATATAATACTCTTTCAAATCCTTAAGTGGTTTCCAGAAAGTTACAAACAGGTAAATATGCCCATAGATTATAGTAATTTGATTCTAGTATTTTTTTTTTAACCTGGATTTCTGAGGAATGGATGTTATCCCATCAGGTTCCACATGTCTGCACTCCTTTGTCTGCCTGCTCCTCTCCAGTAATTCTCTAATCTGCTGGCAATTTCAGTTTCAGCCACATTTGAGAAAGGAGTAGAATCATGAGAAGTGTGTGATTTCTGTATGATTGATGAAAATGAGTGATTGGGTAGAAAAGATGGAGAGAATTACTAACACTGTCTTCAAGGAGAAGAGAGCTTTACAGTAAGAGTGCCCAGTTTTATTAGACACCAGAGAATCTGGTCTGCATTGGTGGTTTCTCTGTCACACAGATTCCTTAGTATTTGATAAAGCAAAACCCATAAATGAAGCTTTTCCAATGTCCAGTTTTCTTAATGGCAGCTCTTCCTTATGGAAGGCATGAGTTTATGTTGCAATCATGCCCCTATGGCACATACTCTCTGTACAGCTACACTTTGTGTCTTCACAGCTGACACTTTGAAGGCTTTAGGTTAAGCAGCACCTACTCCAGCTGTACAAAGGGACTGAAAAAGTTGTGGATGCTCCATTCCTGGAAGTGGTCAAGGCCAGAGTGGATGGGGCTTTGAGCAACCTGGTCTAGTGGAAGGTGTCCTTGCCCATGGCAGAGGG
Source organism: Chlamydotis macqueenii (assembly GCF_036417535.1). NCBI lineage: Eukaryota > Metazoa > Chordata > Aves > Otidiformes > Otididae > Chlamydotis > Chlamydotis macqueenii. The sequence goes on from NC_141556.1 coordinate 27,912,984, forward strand.
GTTGTAACTAAATGATCTTTAAGGTCCCTTCCAACCCAAACCATTATATGATATTCTATGATATGAAAAAGGACAAAAAATCCAGCATGAATGCATTCTTGAGGCATAACAAGTTTCTGTTAATTAAGTAAGGCATAGTAACTATTCAGCTATGAATTTAACTAGCTCAAATCACAAAGTAATTCCAAGTAGTTTCAACTTTAGTGAAAATCACATCAGTGTCAGTTGTGACTATTGTAATTTGAGCTGCAATGACTCAATCACATTCTGTCACATGCTCCTTCCATTTGGCATGGCATTGCACACCTAGCCCACATGTATCCTTTGTGAAGCTATTTCCTAAGTCCACATTTGGTGCCTGCATTCAGAGTTAGACACTAAAAATAATATTCACAACTGCAGGACAACTGAGGAAGAGCAGGACCAAGAAACAGCAAGGCACCAAATCTAAGCCAACTAATAGAAAATATGGTTGTATCTGGAGTGCCTCCCTCTCGGCTTAGGCACTGACTCTAGAGCTTATGTGAGATTGGCAGTCACAGCCTGAAGTTCTCCTCCTGCCTCAAAGCATGGTTTTCCATTGGCTATTAAACTTATAGAGCAATTTGTGAAAGCAAGACTGCAGATGGTAGTGCAACCATTAGCCTTTTATGTAAACCTTCTTCTGCATCATTTAATGCTTCTCTGATCTCAGCTCCTCTCCATTGTCCATATTTTTCGTAGAAAATAGAAAATATCTGTGGTCACTGTGCATTTTGTTATGCGCAAATATTTTCAAGGGCTGCTCTGAATTAGGCTAACATGGAGTTTAGCAGACTCTGATTTATTATTTATTCATTAATTTTGAATTTTAGATCATCATTATGGACCACATATTTAGTCCACCCAAGCTGGCCACAGTTGCGGACATGGACATTTACAATACTTGAAGTATAAACACGACTTTTCTGACTAACACCTAGCAGTCTAGTAATTTCTGGAAGTAACAATTTTTAATAATTCCCACTTTATATGTAAATGCTTAAATTCTTCATAAATCACACCTCAGGTGCTTACCAGTTCTTTTTGATCTATGTGCTTCAGAAACCTGATACTTCTGTCACACTTGCCTTTTACTGCCAAGACCCAATAACTTGCATTTGAATAGGTATTGTACCACACCAACATATCTATAGTGCAGTACCTAGCCATCTTCTTGGGAATTTGACAGATACCAGGTTGCAAGCAGGATCAGTGCATATCTGCAGTTCTGGATCAAAAAGAACTATCTTCTCTTTATTTAAAAAAAAATCCACTCAAGGGTTTCCTGAATTTCAAATTGAAACAGAGGTTCAAGAAAATTGTTAGCCAGCATCAATATTTTGTCTGAACACAGAAATACAGAATCAATACTTTGAAAATTCTCTTGGCAGAAATGTGTTTATAACTACTTTGGTACTGCAATAGTGATGGTTAGGAAGAAGCATTTGTTGCCATATCACCTTTAACTTTGAAAATATCTGTTACATCTGCATAATGGACAAGACCACTCTCTTTAATCCCTTTTAAAATTTGCCTTTGGTGCCCAAGCATAATTAGTGAATCTTCTGTAATTTCCATGGCTGAGATAACAAAGTTGTCATTAGAAATAAGATGGATTCCAGTAGTGACCATAGTGATGCTGCCTGGCACTCCTAGATAATGCTCTCCCCTGAGGAGCCTTACCCTAGTAATTACTTTCTTCTCCCTTTTGTCAACCTATTTGAAATATCACTTTTAATGAGTATTTATCTCCAAGTCAGTAACTCTGTATTAGGTAGCACTTTGTGTAATGTCTTATTCCAGTCGATTATCCATGGTACTCCATCCTATCTATGCAGGCTTCATTCCTACAATTTGCGCCATGTTGACTGAACTCTTTGTTCATGCAAAGCCCTTGGACTGCAGCACCATTCCATATGGACCTAAGACTCCATCTCTATAGATAAATGGTGAGATCTGGGTTAGTAATTACAACATAGAGAGTGATTAGATTTTTTTTAAGCATTAACTATTTTTAATAAGCTTACTTTTAATTATTCATTGGAATCTCCCTAAATATTCACATATTGATTCCCTTGTAAGGTTGAATATTATGCCTAGAATCTATGGAAAATTAATTGGCTGGAATTTTCCCAGTTCTTCCTTCATTCCGTATAGGGTTATTTTCAGTGTCTGAATCCCTAGCTTTATGACCGTTATTGACAAAAGCTGAGAAAGTCCTTCAAATCATTAAAATATTCAGGTGCACAATTTCTAAACATCCAGATGCATCTTACTTAATTTTGTCTAATAGTATTTAGGAAGCAGAGAAATTATTACAGGAGACATTAAGAGAGACCAATCTGTCCAAACTTCAACCTGTGGGGTCAAGTACTGGCCCTACAATTAGAGTCTGCATATTTTTACCAGTATTAAAAAAGCTTACGACTGATTTTATCCCTTCAAATTACCTGATCCCAGTCAGGACAGGAACACTGTTCTGCTTGGTACAATATAGATGAGGAAACAGCCCTTCTTAACAAGCTCGGCCTCATCCCAAATGGTGGCACATTTCCAATTCATTAATTTGGCAGAGATGCCAGGTAAGGAAGATATACAGACAAGGAAGGGCTATCTTCTTAGGAAAAAAAGCCCTTACTGAACCAAGGCTGAAACTCTGGGAGAACGACAAAGCCTTTTGGTTTGTTGACGAGGACTATCTTAGCAGTTCCTGATGTAAGTGGAGCTCACTTCTGATTTCAGTCAACAAGGAGTGTGCTCCAGGAAGGTTGTCATCTCCAGTGGTGACAAACGGAATACTTGAAAGAATACTGCAAAAATCACTGTAAGACGTGTACGTTCCTCCCTATAAGGCATGGCCAGCCAAAGATCCCTGCAGATCAAGAGCGGATAGCGCAATAACCTTCAGTGTGAGGAAAAGACAAACACAGGGGCAATGGTTTTTCATCTCTAATTGCTTAGTGCATATTTGGGAAAAGTCCATATAAGAAAGATAATCTGTCTTCTCTGCTTTGTCATAGTCCACATATGGATACAATTGTATTCACGCAGTAGGTTGCAAGATTGAGCCTGTAAATATATTTAGTAAGTTACAGGCAGACATAAACTAAAACCATGTGTATTTGCTTTTAAGGCAATCAACTTCAGTAGTGTTGTCAGCACCTTGAGAGCCTGCCCCAGGTGTAGACGACCTTATTCTCTATAAACACATTCAGTGAAATAATTCTGATGTTATCCATTTATGAGGATGTTAAGAGGTATGACAACACCCAGTTCTTAGGTGTTCACTGAGGAATTTTTGGAACCTGATTACACAGCAAGTGCTTTCACTGGAAATCTTGAAGCAATTTTTGTAGGATAAATTTTTGTTCTGTCTTATAAGTGAAAGTTTACTCATGAAAAGACACATTCAGCTACAAGTAGTAAGCAAGTGTAAAGATTTTTCATTGCTTCAGATGTCAAAGTAATGCCTTACTAGGACAGGGCCTGGCTTCTGTATGGCAGGAAACTTCATCTTGGGAAAATCAGTGCTGAGAACTAGCAATCTAGATGCAAATCCTCAAAAGCAGTTTCAGCAACATGAAAGCCCACAGCCTTCGTATGGGTTACACTTCTATAGACATCAGTAGGCAACACTGAGGAAGGTTCAGGTTCATGAAGCGATCAAGGCAATATTTTATTTCAATAAAAACTTAGGCGTCTACATTTCTCAGAGCATTTCACAAGATGCCTTCCCATTGATACAGGCTTACTAGTATCTGACAACGCATCTGCTTTTTTTTAGCAATTGTTTTTAAGCATATAATGTTCTGCAGTTGCCAGTGGCCCAGAGAAACACATATCTTGGCTGCACTAAATGCTTTGGTACCTTCTTACAAATTGATGACATATTTCATGTAGAGGGATACTTCCAGTTAAAAAGGTGAAAGATTGACCTTCTTTCTCTTTTTTTTTTACTGCAGACTTGTCTTTGCCACAGAAATATGTCATTAATATTTGTCACAGGAAAAAGTCTTGATGCAGGGAACTTTAATTAATTTATTGACAAGAAACACAAACTTTGCATTATTGAATTGGTTATTGAGAAAAAAGACAGCATAAACAAATAAAGAAACACTTAAGTAAACTTTCCCTTCCCTTTCAGCAGGCTCATCTTCAGTCAAACACTCCTCCTCAGCTCCCCTTATTTTCTCTGTGGGTTACATTTAGTCTATCTCAGCTCCTTTGGTGAGTTGTTGAGGAGCAGAGGAGTGTGGGGGTGCTGAATGATGGTTGTTTTCAGCAGATCCTTTCTTCTTACTGATGTTGCTCTGCTCCAGCATATGTTGCCCACGGCTGCAGTCCTTCACAGCTATCCCTGCCCCTGGCGTAGGCCACTCACAGCTGCAATTCCTCAGGTTTTTCCCTGCCATGGCATGACTTACCTGTGAGGTTCAGTCCCTCAGAGTTAACACCTTCTGGCACAGAGCTCCTCTTTCCAAGACTATGTCTTGAGCTGTGTTTCCAGCAGCGTCTCCTTCCATGCACCTCCTCCATTTCTTCTTCCCCACAGCAGCAGATGCTGTTTCTTAAACATGTTTTACCAGAGACACCATGTGTTTCTGAAACTGGCTGAGGTTTTGGCACACAAAGGAGTGCTCACACTTCTTTCAGAGCAGCTGGACCCAGCTGTGGACAACATAAGGCAGTTTGTGGCCTACTCGCACAGGGGTCACTCTGCAGCCCCTAATCAAAACATTGCAACTTCTGGCCAGCACTCCAATAAGGAAGGTATATTTTTTAAAATAACATTTAAAGAAGTTAGAAAAACTTGAAGAAAAGGGATAAGAGGAGACATGTGAAAAACTTAGAGATAACAATAATTTAGGAATGAGGTTTTGATCAAGGGTCTTGAAGATCAGGATGATATCATGTAAGTGCCTAAAAGAAATTCCGGTTTGGTGAAGTAAAGACCTGAACCACAGCCACAGCTCAAATGATGAGTTGTGGACAAATATACAGCTAAGGATTCAATGGATCATCATCATGGAAGCTGAAGTTACTTGAAATTACGATGTATTGAACCATTATTATTTATTTGCAGCCTCCCTGATGCTATGCATTTCACATCACAGCTGAAGGGTTAAGTTCTCAAGGAGAGATTAACACTGTGATATCTAATTTTCAAGAAAACTACTAACCAATTACCTCTCCTTATTCCCCAAAACGTGTTATGCTATATGTCAATGAAAGAAAACTGAGCCAGAGCTAGATGGTAGGAAACAGTGGGAAGAGTAGTGGAACTGAAAGGATTTTCCCTTTTTATAAGTCTGTTTGCTCACAACTTTCTTAGCTGTGAACTGTCTCCTACAGTGAACTGCGTAAATGATGTAATTTCTTTTTCACAAAGAGATAAAAGAATATAAACAAAATACAAGGGCCTAGTCTAGTATCGCTCAATGATGGGGACATGTAGCCAAGAGACCTATTCTCAAAACCTTATATCATCTGAGCTTACACTCTCCCATTGCAAGAAAAATCTTACGTTAAATCACAGCTTTAAGAAGGTAAAGGAGGAAGAAGAATTTAAAGAGATACCTGATTAAAATCTATGCATTCCAATCTGCCATCGAAAGGGGAGGAGAATCTCACTGCTTTTTTTTCACATAGGTATGCTCTGAAAATGGTTATTGTGATGGATCTGCCAAGTAAAAAAGGTGGAGAAGCATGTGATTTGTGAATCTCTTGTGAACCTAAGCATGAATTGGAGCTTCAAGCAATTCAGCACTGCCTAGGCAAGAAACATTTTGCTCATGCACAGCTATTGAAATTTGAATACCTGAAGGGCTTCACTGGAGAAAACTTAAGTCTGTTATAGACACCTGTGAATTTAGGGAATTTTAAGTGCTAATGATGACTAAGTATTAAACTACATGCTTAGAGAGTCATTAAGGCTTCTAAATCACTCTTGCAAATCTACCCTGAAGTGCTAGGTACAACAGGCAGCCGTAATGTACAAGTAAAATAGAGTTTTTAAAGGAGCTAGTATATAGACAGAAAAGGGATTACTTAGTGAAGAAGACAGATGGAGTGAACGAATGAATGACATTTACTAAACAGGAGAGGAAAGTGATAGGGAAAAGGGACAACTGTAACGAACACAAACATGTAGTAGATAGAGGAATGGTGTGCTAGATTTAAAGGACATCTGGTGTAAGGGACAGCTGAAGTGTATGAGTGACATGCCCTAGATATAAGGTTGGAAGTGCTGTGCATGAATGACAGCTGGCTTAGCTATCATGGGTGACATGTCCTCCACAGAGGAATAGAGTGCTGGATACAAGTGACAGCTTGTGTGTACTTTATGAGTGAAATACCTTTGTTACAGGAGGCAAATATGAGGAAAAATTAGCTGGAGTGCCTGAGCAACGTGTTCCTGACCAAAGAAGGAAGAGTTAGATGCAACAGAAAGCTGCAATGCATAGGTAACATGACCTAGAAGGGAAAGAGAGCAGTAAGTGGGACAAGTGGAATAGGACTAGATTGGATTAAATAACCCCAGCAGGAAGGAGATGTCATAAGTGTAATGTATGACTGGAGTGTACAACTGATATGCCACTAACTGAAAGTACTGTCAGTGGCCAAATCTGATAGAGTTGGCAGTTGGCTGTGACCAACATGATGTAGCTGTAGTCGTTGATCTTTCCAGCATTTCCCTGAAGTGGGTCAAATTTTCCAGGGGCATCATCATTCTATAATAAACACATTAGTAGACTGTTCCTGCTGGCATCATAAGCAGAGTTTTTAATAGTGTCACTATATTTTGTCGTTATTTGACAATTAAAGTAAAGATGTCACTGAGACATACTGAAGTGGACATCATCCCTCAACTTAGGTTTTTGGTTTTTTTTTTCCAGGTGACATTCTGCTACAAAGGCAGACCAGTGAAGACACTAGTTTTAAGTCTTGGGGGATTTTTCTTATTAATTCCCTCACTCAACTATAGACTTCTGAAGACACCTACATACTCTGTATGCTCTGTGATAATGAGCTCTGTGATAATGAGACAGGAAGGCTTGATCATGATCAGTGTTACTGGAAAACAGTCCTTTCTCAGAAACTGTCTTTCTCTTTCTCTTTGTTTTGGTGTCCATTTTGTATAAGCCCACAGATGCTTAAGTTCTTTGGTTCTATATTTTATGTATCCATATATCCAAAATTGCATACATACATACAGGTTTTTGTGTATCATTACTGCAACAGTCATGATAAACTGTGAATTATTATAGATTATCACAATTAGCAAAAGATGATAGAAGCTTGAAAATCATTGATCAGGGATCCAGACTCATGAGCTAGGCTTAAAAATTGTGGGATGTAAATAACAAATAAATACAAAATGAGATTACTTTTAATTAATCTAACTGTGAGGGTATGCTCAGGCTTGCAGTCTTCATGCTACTTTCTATTCTGTAAGGACTAGAAACTTCTTTCCTTTTAATGAAAACACTAAGTCTCAGTGAACTGTATGACTTCAGGAGCCAAGGATTAAGAAAAACATGAAATATCATGAGATGTACAACAAAATCCCTACGATAGAATCACCTTAACTGGCAACAGTGAGGTGGAAGGCCAACTTTAATTTAACCTTGGAGTGTGATGCAACACAGTCCCACAATGCAGGTCACATCTGTGAGGCAGAACCTAGCTCTCAAGGATACTCAAGTTCTCTTTTATTGAATATTCTTCATAAGTATATTGCAGCTTTGGCCTCTGTGCAGACTTATGAAAACAAATACTGTGAAGTATAACATTGTGGAGTGCTGTATAGGAATAGACAGGTTTTAAAATGTTTAATCAACCCATCTATCCACATAAATTTCATGAAACAGTTACTGGTGACCATCTTATACACTTATTAAAAGAATGATGCCTGTTCTTACAGCTTGGAATAGCTTTTATCTTGAACTGAATAGACTCTTTGAACCTAAGGCTCAGGTGTAGAGAAGTAAATGAAGCCCTGACTGTTTTCTCCCAAGTGGACAGGAAATGGCCAGATCCTGGGCTGCCTGCCTACATCCACATATTTGGTGATCAGAATAGCTAAGTAAGAATGAAGCAGTAGTGGCTTTTTGTTGGCATAGTTATCAAAGGGTTCTTTGGAGCTCAAAGACGCCTGCTAGCAGCAGGATGTGCTCCACAGCTGCCAGGCAGGTAAGCATGCAACGAGGTTGTATTTAGTAATGGGTAGCA